>NC_064629.1:927662614-932462614 GCF_023864275.1 Schistocerca cancellata
CAGTGGAGGAAAGAAGACTTATACCAAGCCTGATCAAGTAGTGTGATTCACTGACTGAAGTCTCTCGAATGTTTCAGGATCTATTTGCACATAGCCATCCGAGCCATCTACCAACTCGGCGTAGTTATCAAAAGTTTGTGGGAACTGGATCAGTAATGGACAATTATCAAGGAAATGCAGGAAGTCAAAGACCAGGAAAGTCTGAAAAGAATGTTGCTGTCGAACAGCGAGATGTAGTGCAGAGTTCTTCAAAATCAGTCAGGCTGGGGTTTTTCAGAATATTGGTGGCTTATCTCCAAACATGACCTCTGGATGCGAACATCACATACAAATTGTTCAGCCCCTAACAATGGAGCAAAAACTTGTTAGATTTGATAGCTAATAGATTTTAACTGAACTTTCGAATGAGTGGGACATGTGCAAAGTACGGGCATTCACTGCTATGTTACACACAAGTGGCTTTGTTAACTGAGGCAACACCATTTTTTGGGGCAGTGAAAATTATAAAATCTAGGAACATAAACATGACTCCCTTTAGGTTTGGCACACCAGTGACCACCTCTGGAGTAAGGGGTCCCTACTTCTTTGATACCTTCACAGTGATTGCAGAAATGTACTTAACGATGTTGCAAGAGTATGCCATTGATGTAGTTCCATTACAAATAGTATGTATAGGTTTATTCAAAGAGGATGGAGCACAATTGCATTATGCACTCACTGTTGGTGTTTTCCTTGAACAATGGATCAGTCAAGATGGACCATTGCACTGAACTCCACATCACCGGGCTTGACATCCTGTGATGTTTGGTTTCTGGTAACGGTCAAGGAAAGTGCGTACAACATGGAAATTAACATCAGTGACCTAAAAATCAAAAATGAGAAGTGACATCCTCCATTCCCCATTAAATGAGTGTGCGAAGTTCACATGCTACTGTTAATTGTTGGTTTCTACGTGTTACACATGATGGCAAAAAAGTTGAGACCACTACATAAATTGCAAATTATGGCAACTTTCATTTAAATATGCATTTCTTGGCAAGGCACGTATCTACTATTTGAGTGGTAACGTCATTTTGAATCATCCTGTATAATAAATGTCACTGATTACAGCATTTGTATTTTCAAGAGGTAAGTGCTTAAGTCGTAACTGCTATTATGTAGATAAATAATGCAAAAGTGTAGTTTTAAGATTTTTCTAAAAAAAAACTGCTTTAGTTGTTCCAGCATTTTATTTGTAAGCTAATGAAGCTTACTATTCAGACAGCTCTCCTATGTGTATGATATGGATAACAAAGTTGGCCAAATTTCCTGTTCAGCCACTCAATAGAGTTTAATAGTATTAGATATTTAAATTGAAGTGGTCTACCAATATCAGTGCTCACTGCATACGTCCCAGAGTGAAACTGGAAGTCTGTCACCCTAAAGAGCAGTCTGCCACAGCTTCTTCAAGGCAGAAAGTTGATAGACACTTGAACTACTTCAACTACTGCAGTCTAGGTGAGCAACAAAAAGCACTGCTCTTTCTGTTCTGTGGCAGAGCTCCTTGGTGAATCTGAGATCTTATCAAACATCTGCACGAATATTGCCTTTGTAGTGAAAGAACAAAGTGGGTGTGCAGAGATTAGTTGCTCGCTTTACAAGCAGACTAATGAAATGGTGACGGAATGAAGGAACATATAAATTCATTTTGTTTCCCTGTATCAGTGCTTATTTGGCCAGAGGAAAGCTCAAGTACTAGGTCTGTATCTAATTAATTCAGTTTTGTGCTCTTTTTGTTTCTCATAGGGAAGAATATCAACCGTCTCTTACAGAATTTTCACACCTGTATTAAATTCTCTGTATTAGGCCTACTATTTAAGGTTATACCACACACCTGCTTTACTCAGTATACTCAGATGTAATTTTGGCTGGAGTTAAATTCATATCTACCAGTATCTTCAAGAAAAAATTTGACATGTGATTTTTATGAACATGACACTAATTCTTCCCAAAAGCCCAGCACAAAAAATATGATCTACCATAATTCTGTTCTCATAATTTCCTACAGGATTTCCCATACTGTAAGAGTACCTAGTGTCTGCTGTGGTGTGTATAGGAATTTTTTGTGAGCAATAATGTATTATTCCATAGCCCTTGCTAGATTTTTTTTATTCCAGATCTTCACATCCTGAGTTCAAACAAAGGGCAAAAGACAATCAGTGAAGTGAAATTAACTTTATCAAAGACATAGCAAAAGAGTGTGTACTGATACTACCTTCACGTGAAACAAAAATAATAGCTATAATAATAAAATACATAGTAAAAGTCAAAATATACGGAAATGGCAGAATTCTGCTGTGTAAGTAGGGTATCAAAGCTGCTACTGGCTCGGACCTCTGGTATGAGGTGACATATAATATAGGTGATCCCCCCCACCATTCTGCCCCCTCTAGGGAATCACCAAGAATTGATCAAGGTCATCCAGGGCAAGTCCTGCACACCATAGGCAGGTGCACTACTTATAGCCATGGTCATGACATAGCTCAGTACTGGTCATGTGCTTCTACAAATGCACATTAGGCAAGTAGACACATAACTAAGTATTGGTCACATGATATAAAATTGGTGGGTAGCCCATGGACCAGTGGGAGCATATTAAAATGATGGGAAATCCAATGGACCAATAAGATTCGAACTCCCCCTCCTTCCCCTTTGTCATCCTTTATAAGTAGCTAAAATGTGTAGGTCCCTTCATTCAAGGACTGAACATCAAGGAAAAGAGGTCCAGGTTTGTTATAAACAAATTATTATCAACAACAATTTTATAGTGGCAGGGTTTGGAAATAATAACAAATTAACAAGTAGTTGATTATGAACAATTTGTTTTTTGCAATATATTATTTACAATCCTTTGTTGCTTACTTCTTTTATTTTTACAATACTATTTGTAATATACACAGTGTATCTTTTCATTTACAATAATTAGTTTTTTAACAGATTTTTATTTACAATCATTTGTTATTCACAGTGTGTTCTTTTACAAAGCTTTTTTCTATATACAATAATTTTCAATTCTTTTGAATATCAGGTGCAAGAAGAAGAAGAAGAAGAAGAAATTAAATTCTATGTTTCCCATTATCTGTCTATTTATATTTTCTTTATCATTGGTTTCATCATCATTTAATACATACAATATATACATTTCATTCAGTACATGCAGTATTTAAACTTCTGATCATTTATTTCCACTTCTGATCATTTATTTCTATTTAGATTTCAATCATTTCTTTTAGATATTTGGTATATACATGTGAGGTGGGGACTAGCAGCATTAGGTGAAGAAGACCCCCCCCCCCCCCCCCCCCCACACACACACACACACACACACATTCATATACATATACAGAATTCAAAATAAAAAAAAGTTGTCATTTTTGCAAAACTCTGTAATTGTTTCTCACTGTGAAACATACGTTTGAACTTTGACTAAAGGTGCCTACAACCTTCCCTAGTAATGGTGCAAAAGCTTGGTGCCCTACGATGTCACCCTGGGGCTCCGAACAACAAGATGTCAAACATATGATGAAAAAGGACACAGCTCAGAAGTTCATGTTATGTGTAAGGTGGGTTAATGATATCACATTGGCACCAAATATCACCACAATTCTGCCTAATGCCATCGTGGGCTTGTCACATTATTGGAAGATCAGCACCACTCCCTCTTAAACACAGTTCATTGCTTTTTTTGCCACCTTTGCGATGAACGTCAGAACTTGTCCCCATAAATAAACTGTTTGTCATCATGATGTGCAGCCCTATTTTCAGCTTCAGTGCAGTATGTGCCTCATGGTCTCTTGATTGAAAGATTACCTGGCATACCATATGTGGAGCTATACCAATGCCTTCAAGGAGTCATCTCTTGTAATCGTCGATCACGAGAGCCTTTGAGGCCATACGATGCACACACTTAGCAGACCTCTGGGTGGTACCTGCAAAGCCTTAAAGTTGGCTTTTATGGCATTTGAGCCAGTTGGCAGCATCTGTGTATGGTATGCACACATCTTTGATCTGAGCCCCACAAACTCTGTAATCTGTGAACCATTTGCCAGGTCAATAACCTTCTTGTTTTGAGGGATTATTCCAAAAGTATTATGGGCTGCTTATCCAGATGTGTGGAATGTTTCAGGATTGTACCTAATTACTTCATGTGGATGGCATCCTTTCACTCAGTAAATGAAACTATCTGTTTCCACATAATGTAATTTGGGATAAGCAAAGTTTGGATTTGTAAACTCATAGTGAAAGGGGTGCATGGAGATCTTAGAGGTCCAGGACACACATACCAGTACTGACAGGCTTCGTGAACTGTACTGAAACCTTGCCCATCTCCACAGCAACTACTCCTTCAGTGAACATGGCGATCCATGTTCGTGGGTAATCATTTGTCAGAGACCTGATAAACCATCTGCCTGCAGCTGTCTCAATGGACTCATATCTGACACTCATTCAGTACTTATCGACTCGGTCACTGTGTGCGGCCCAGAGGTGGCAGCAGCAGAGCACCAGTGGGTGGCAGTGGCAGCAGAGGCAGCACTCTGACTCCCCATAGAGGAAGCTATATATTCTTTGCATAGGCTGTCAGACAGGAGACAGTGGACGGGGGGCTGTGACTGAAACAACAATAATTCTTTACACACACCGTGTTTTATTCACTTCATGCACACTGCATAGTGGCAGCAGAAAACTTTGCAAATAACTGCCAACTTTAGGCCTTAAACTTGGCTTTTATGGCATTCGAGCCAGTTGGCAGCATTATCCACATAGGAATTCCATCTGTGAACTCTCCTTCTACAGTCTCTACAGGTTCTACAGTTACACAGCATAGCATAGGAGTCACACAGGAATGTATACCGTGCACAACTAGGTTAACTGTAACAGAGTTTTTGCTTGTCCCAGCCTCAATCTACTGTAACGTGGTAACCTACAGTCCTCATGCCCTCCACCAGTTACCCCCCCCCCCCTCACACACACATCACCCTATCACCTCCTCTCTATTCACATCCCCACGCCCTCATTGTGTGCTGCCCACCTTTCCCTTTTCCTGCTCCTCTCCTTTTCACTCCCTCTCCACCTCCCCCTCTCTGACCTGCAGCCTCCTGACATGGCACCTGGCAGTCTTGTCATGCCCCCATTTAGTCTCTCAATGCTCTGCCAGACAGCAGTCTTCTCTCCCCCCCCCCCCCCCCCCCCAACTCATACCTTGCTATCCCTCATCCTTCCCTATACCACTCCAGATTCCCACTCATTGTGACAGTTGCATTCCAGTCCACTATTTAATTGAAAATTTTTACAGACAAGCATCAGTTACACAAAAATAAAGTCAGCCAATAATGCAAATAAATAATTAAGTGAAAAATGCTTTAAATAAAATTTAGGAAATAAATGGAACAGATGACTGAATAACATAGACAACACTATGTCAAATAACATTTAAAATGGAATACTAATACATTCAGCTAACCCCATTGCAAAATCGAGTCCAAATCCTAACAAAACAGTACAGTGAAATTTCATGATCAGTTATACTACACTATTATTTGTAAATACATTAAATGTATTTGCAGTTGCAAAGACAGACAACTATCTGCTGTAGAATGGAATGACAACAATGAAAATTTGTGCCGGACTGGGACTCAAACCCAGATTTCCTGCTAATTACAAGTGGTCCCCTTACCATTTGGAAATCTGTGCACAGCTCATGCCAACACCCATACTTCCATACATTGTCCACTATGTGTTTACAAACTGTACTTGTACATCCATTAGCTTTATACTCCCATACAGCCAAGACACTTCACTTGAAAGTAGCTTGCCTGGTATTGGCATATAAATACAATATTGCAGTGCCTGTGTTATTCTGATTTACAATACAAAGTTCCTTCACACATGCAAGTAAGCATGAGAATAGTGTGACAGCAACTCAGTCCATGCAGCTGCTCCAGTTGTATACCCATGCATTTTCTAAGTGTTGAATGGTGTGACTGTTTTACCTCTCAGAAAACTTGGTCTCAATTCCATCTCCACTAACTGCCGACCACCGATTCCCTTTACCACCCTCCATCAAGCAAGAGCTGCCAGCAAAAGGCAATGAGGCACTGAAGCTCTACCTATTTCAAACCTCAGAAAATAGACTATGCTAGTCAGATTCATGACTTCTTACAGAATTATAGTTAAAATAACCATCATCAACAAATACATATTTTTCATTACCATACAACAGGGATTTACAAACTTTCTAGTACTGCAGGCTACAAACCCCTCACTGAGACTATATGAGGGTCACCGAAAGCAAAGTACATAATTAGTTCACATCATTTCCTTCACAAATATTTGCTTCATTTAACAAATATAGTTAAAGCAATGTATTCTTAAATGAACTAAGTTCTACAAGGACACACATTTTCTTTTCCAGGAAGGAAACGAAGGCAAGATGTGTAAAAAAAAATCTACAAGAACAAATTGTGAGGGAAGGGATGCCAACAGATCAATGGTAGGCCACAGTCTGTACATCCCTGCCATGCAACATATCAAAATAAGCGTCTTCTCAAGCTGGTTACTCTTCCACCTCCCAATCACTCTAACATGAATATTACAGTAGTTATCGATAAAATATTAGTGGTGTCACCATGAACTCCGTTTAGGTGAATAAAACATAAAGAAACATACACAGGATGGTCTATTGATAGTGACCGGGCCAAATATCTCAAGAAATAAGCATCAAACAAAAAAACTACAAAGAACGAAACTCGTCTAGCTTGAAGGGGGAAACCAGATGGCACTATAGTTGACCCGCTAGATGGTGCTGCCATAGGTCAAATGGATATCAACTGCGTTTTTTTAATTAGGAACCCCCATTTTTTATTACATATTCGTGTAGTACGTAAAGAAATATGAATGTTTTAGTTGGACCACTTTTTTCACTTTTTGATAGATGGCACTGTAATAGTCACACACATATAAGTATGTGGTATCATATAACATTCCGCCAGTGCGGACAGTATTTGCTTCGTGATACATTACCCATGTTAAAATGGACCGTTTACCAATTGCAGAAAAGGTCGATATCATATTGATGTATGGCTATTGTGATCAAAATGCCCAACAGGCGTGTGCTATGTATGCTGCTCGGTATCCTGGACAACATCATCCAAGTGTCCGGACCGTTCGCCGGATAGTTACGTTATTTAAGGAAACAGGAAGTGTTCAGCCACATGTGAAACATCAGCCACGACCTGCAACAAATGATGATGTCCAGTAGCAGAAAATTGCGTGAGAATCGGGAATCTCAAAAACGTCGGTATTGAGAATGCTACATCAACATCGATTGCACCCATACCATATTTCTATGCACCAAGAATTGCATGGCGATGACTTTGAACATTATGTACAGTTCTGCCACTGTGCACAAGAGAAATTACAGGACTATGACAGATTTTTTGCACGCGTTCTATTTAGCGACGGAGCGTCACTCACCAACAGTGGTAAAGTAAACCGGCATAATATGCAATATTGGGCAATGGAAAATCCATGATGGCTGTGACAAGTGGAACATCAGCAACCTTGGTGGGTAAATGTATGGTGCAGCATTATGGGAGGAAGGATAATTGGCCTCCATTTTATCAATGACAATCTAAATGGTGCAATGTATGCTGATTTCCTACGTAATGTTTTACCGATGTTACTACAAGGTGTTTCACTGCGTAACAGAATGGTGATGTATTTCCAACATGATGGTTGTCTGGCACATAGCTCACATGCGGTTGAAGTGGTATTTAATAGCATATTTCATGACAGGTGGATTGTTCGTCAAAGCACCATACCATGGCCCGCACGTTCACCGGGTCTGACATCCCACGATTTCTTTCTGTGGGGAAAGTTGAAGGGTATTTGCTATCGTGATCCATTCACTGGAAAAGATGGGCTTCTGATGGATTTGCCATCTCATCTGATATTAGCGTCGGTGAAGCAATGGCAAATACATATGGGGGCATGTGGGGTGCACTCCCCTGCCCCCCCCCCCCCCTAGCGTGGCCAATATTTACACCCATGCCCCCCCCACCAGTCAGCCTGCATGCTATTCGTTCGTTTCCTTCATCAGTCAACTTGACTGAATCGTGTTATCAGGTAGTTGTACTTTGCTATGTAGCACACCCCCCCACCAGTCAGCCTGCATGCTATTCGTTCGTTTCCTTCATCAGTCAACTTGACTGAATCGTGTTATCAGGTAGTTGTACTTTGCTATGTAGCACACGTGTCCACATCATCATATTTTATATGTTTCTGCCCGGCACATAGATAGCTAACACATACATACGAGAAAGGTCAGGGCCATTCTAGTGATCTTAATACATTATTCTGTCTGACATTTGTTTGAGAAAACTTGTGAATATTCTACTGACTCTTGTAGAGAGAACCTTCAATACATAGTATTAAGGACTATTTGCCAAATAGGAAGCTAGTTTACATTCAGAATCAGAAATATTAAGACTGAAGAATGTCCTAGTTGTAGCAAGTGCAAGTGTGAAGATTAGTCAAGAGTGAGAGTGATTAGTTGATTGTGAAGTGTTAATAATAGTAATTAATAGAAATTTCTCAGTAAAAATATTGTTACGAGACTTGTAACAATATTTTTACTAATAACATGACTTGATTATTTTTTATTACAGTAAAAGTAACGGTAGTTCAAGATATCTTTAGCATCCCCCCTCCCCCCTTGAGGTTTTTCTGTATCTGCCACTGAGGTGAAGTGCTTTCACTATTCTTAGATAACAAAGTGAGAAGCCTTTTAGTCACAGTGACTAGCAGATGCGCAGAGTAGAATCTACATCAATGTGAAATGACTGAAGATGATGGTTTTGAACAGATAAAAACCCACCATGTCTCAGGGGATTATGAACTTCAGCAGACTGATGATTTGAATGGGTCTAGTACAAACACCATGCATTAGATGTTGGTCAACAGACCCTATTTACAACTTTCCTTTCTGCACAGCATGATGTCCCAAAATCATTTTGAATTACTGTTAGCAAACTTGCATTTAGCAAGTAACAAAATGATAGATGAGAGTAGCAGACTTGGAAAAGTTTTATCACTCCTAAACATATTGACAGACAATTATCAAAAAGTCTTTTCACCAGGCAAAGATACAGTAGTTGATGAGTCAATGGTTCCTTCGAGGAGATGAATAAAGTTCAGGCAATACATACCAATTAAATTGATTAAGTATGGTACAGAGCTTTTCAAACTGTAGTTCACCATAGGGTATACATGGTCTGTGAAAGTATATTGTGGATGAGTTACCAACAGAAGAAAGCAAGCTGGTATAGCCAGAAACGTCTGCATTGCAGTTGCAGTTAAATTGCTAAATGAAGGACAAACTTCATTTGGTTACAACTTTTACATGAGCCCTGAATTGACAGTCAAAGGTCTAATATTCAAAATGTATGTCATTGTAACTGTACGATACAACAAAAAATTTATACCATGTTTTGTAATGTACTCACTGAGGAGAGGTGAAATGATGGCACATGTAGATGACAGTGGTACTGTGGTGCTAAAATGGAGGGATGTTCACAAATATTAGGATATTATCAACAAAACATACACCTATTCCAACATCAAGCTCAGATTATACACATCACAGTCATCCTTCAAAACAGAAACCTTTGGCAATATTGGCATATAACAAAGGAAAAACTGGCACTGACAAAAGTGATCAGATTGTGTCATATGCAACAACAGTACAGAATGGTATCAAAAGGGATTCAAAATTAGCACTACATTTGCTTTTAGGAACAAGTATGGTAAATGCTCACGTTGTGTACCAGAGAGCCACAAATACAAAAAGAAAAATAAGAGAATTTTGGGAACATGTCATTACCAAATCGTTGCTCATGGAAAATGCTATGCCCAACAGTACAGAAATAAAACAAAGAAAGTGTCCAACAATATACAGATTCGTAAGAATCAGCAGTGCAAGCCTATATGAAGGGCTTATTTCAATAGTGGTACAAGTCCATTTTTGTTCATTCCGAGATACAGAATCCTAAAGTTAAATGAGTGCTGAAAAATCTGCAGTTGAGATACCAGAAATAGTCAAGTATATATATACTTGAATACTCAAAGTTCAGGCCTGGTACAAACACACAATAAGCTATAGCTCATTTCACAAATGTTGTTGTGGAAGCACTAGATAAAGGAGATCTTCCTTGACTTCAGCAATGCCTTCAACACAGCAGATCACACAATTCTGTTATATAAACTGGAAGCTCTAGGTATAAGAGGGGCAGCAAATAAGTGGTTTCATTCATATCTAAAAAACAAAGTTCAACAGGTAGAGATCTCTCAAAAAAAACTCCAATCATGCCATAAAATACCTTTCTGACCAAGAATATATTAATATTGGGGTCTCTCAAGGAAGTGTGCTTGGCCCAATACTCTTCTTGATATATATCAATGATTTTCCCGAGTGTATCAAACACAGTGAAACAACATTGTTTGCTGATGACAGTAATGCTGTAATCAGTGAAACATCACCAAATGTACTAAAGGAAAAATCTGAAGAAACACTCATACTTGTATGAAGATGGGTAGACAACAATAAATTAACTTCAAATGTGAAAAAACCAACAGTATTGGTATCCACAAGACCAGAAAACCTAAAAATAACTTCCTTGAGAGACCCCAATATTAATATATTCTTGGTCAGAAAGGTATTTTATGGCATGATTGGAGTTTTTTTTTGGGAGATCTCTACCTGTTGAACTTTGTTTTTTAGATATGAATGAAACCACTTATTTGCTGCCCCTCTTATACCTAGAGCTTCCAGTTTATTTAACAGAATTGTGTGATCTGCTGTGTTGAAGGCATTGCTGAAGTCAAGGAAGATCTCCTTTATCTAGTGCTTCCACAACAACATTTGTGAAATGAGCTATAGCTTATTGTGTGTTTGTACCAGGCCTGAACTTTGAGTATTCAAGTATATATATACTTGACTATTTCTGGTATCTCAACTGCAGATTTTTCAGCACTCATTTAACTTTAGGATTCTGTATCTCGGAATGAACAAAAATGGACTTGTACCACTATACCATAAAGGGTAACCTAATATGTTGTGTACATTTTGTTGATAATTATGTTCATGATGAATTACTGCAATTAAGAGGCATTTTACAATATGTTCAATAGAACAGTGAAATACAATGTCCAAATGGGTAACTTACTATGGTCAGTAATGTATGTATCTATTTATGTATGTTTATGTACCTCAGTGTCCGTATTTTATGTATTTATGTGTTGACAACATCCAGTTTAATTGTCTATGAATGGATAAATAAATAAATAAATTAAGGAGTTAATGTCCAGCTGATGATGATATCATTAGAAACTTATTATAAACAGTAGTGTAGTGTGTGTATCTTTAGGTAGGTTTACAAAATTTATTTAAAATAATGAAAAGAATTCAGAGAATTTTGTACTTATTTTTTTTTTCAATAAACACTTCACACCAGTTTGCATTTGTAATTTCCTTTAAGACCCTATATTTTTATTTAAAGATCTTTTAGGCATCAGTGACTTTTTCTCAAACTTGTTTCATATATTTACTGTTTGGCATAAAAATTCTGAACCCAACTTCAGTTGAAGAGTGCAAAAGTTAAATATTGTGTTCTGTGTACTCTGTTATATGTCCCTAGACATTATCCAGGTGCCACACCATGGAGGAAGTCTTTCAAACATGTGTTAGCAGATGGTGTATGTTCTTTGTGCTGAGCTGTGCTGCCCTGTAGAGTCCCAAAATTTAAAAGTCTGATAGTTGTTTTTGTTGACTACAGTTCTACTAGCTAAAATCCTAATTCTGTGACTCTGTTCTTGTATTATCACAAATAAAATGTAGTGCCTCAGTATTAACGGTATTTGCAACAAATGTTGTCTTCTGCTATTTTATTGAAAACTGACATTTTTTGAGGCCATGGCTGTGTACCAAATACAATTTGACTCTTTCAAAGAAGAAAGCAGCAACCATCCACTGTTCCCAATGTTATTTATTCACGCAAGTAGTGGCATTCTTGGTTTTGAACCAACAGGTTCACCTTCATATTTATATTATATTTGTTGCTGTTTAAATTCAATTTCAGCTGGTTCTTTCCTAACAACTAATGTACAGAACAACAAATGTAGTACTGTATAAATGTGAACAGCCATATGAAGATGAACCTGTAGATTTAAAACTGGTAATGGCACTATTTGCGTAAATAAATAGCATTATTAACAGTGGTTGTTTACTGTTTTCTTCTTTGCAAGAATCAGCTTGTAAAACTTTCTTACTGGCAATTAGAACAAATCAGTTTCCTGGTATGGCACTTTGAATATTCTCATTAAAGTATTTCAGTTTTTGGATAGAAATCGGGTATGTATAAGCAGAGATACATGTCAAATTTGGCACATAGAATGTTTCCCATTTCCACTCTTCAACTACTTACACATCTTTGTTAGTTGATAACCTGTTAGTTACACATTCCATACTTCATTTCCTGAATTTATATCAAAATTATGAAGAACAGGTCAGTTTACAAGCTACATATACATAATTTGTTTTTGTGTGTGGCTGCATGTCAGCCATTTGTTGTCATTATGGTCTTCTGTCCAAAGACTGGTTTTATGCAGCTCTCCATGCTACTTTATTCTGTGCAAGCCTCTTCATCTCCAAGTAACTACTGCAACTTACATCCTTCTGAATCAATTTACTGTATTCATCTCTTGGTCTCCCACTATGATTTTGACACCCCCCCCCCCCCAAATACTTTCCCCCCAGTATACTTGGTAATCCCTTGATGTCTCAGAATAAGTCCTATCAACTGATCCCTTTTTTTAGTCAACTTGTGCCACAAATTTCTTGGCTCCCCAGTCCTACTCAGTATCTCCTCATTAATTACATGATCTGCCCATCTAATCTTCAGCATTCTCATGTTGCATCACATTTCAAATGCTTCTATTCTCTTCTTGTCTAAACTGTTTATTGTCCATGTTACACTTCCATATATGGCTACACTACATACAAATACTTTCAGAAAAGACCTCCTGACACTTAAATCTATATTCAATGTTAACAAATTTCTCTTCTTCAGAAACTCTTTCCTTGCCATCACCAGTCTACATTTTATATCCTCACTTCTTCAATCATCATCAGTTATTTTGTTGTCCAAATACCAAAATTCATCTACTACTTTAAGTTTCTCATTTCCTAATTTAATTTCCTCAGCATCGCCTGATTTGATTACATTCCACTACCCTCATTTTGCTTTTGTTGATATTCATCTTCTATCCTCCTTTCAAGACACTATCCATTCCATTCAACTATTCTTCCATGTTCTCTGCTGTCTCTGACAGAATTATGATGTCATCGGCAAACTTCAAGGTTTTTATTACTTCTCCCTGGATTTTAATTCCTACCCAAAAATTTTCTTTTGTTTCCTTTACTGCTTGCTCAATACACAGATTGAATAACATCTGAGAAAGGCTACAGCCCTATCCCACTTTCTTCTCAACTACTGCTTCCCTTTTGTGCCCTTTGACTCTTATAACTGCCACCTGGTTTCTGTACAAATTTTAAACAGCCTTTTGCTCTCTGCATTTTACCCGTGCCACCTTCAGAACTTGACAGAGAGTATTCCAGCCGACATTGTCAAAAGCTTTCTCAATATCTACAAATGCTATAAATGTAGGTTTGTCTTTCCTCAACCTATTTTCTAAGATGAGTCATAGGGTCAGTATTGCCTCCCATGTCTATAGAATCTAAACTGATCTTCCCCGAGGTCAACTTCTACCAGTTTTTCCATTCATTTGTAAAGAATTTTTGTTAGTATTTTGCAACCATGACTTAATAAATATACTGATAATTTACACACCTGTCAGCACCTGCTTTCTTTGGAATTGGAATTATTATATTCTTCTTGAAGTTTGACGGTATTTTGCCTGTCTCATACATTTTACTCGCCAGATGGAAGAGTTTGGTCACAGCTGGCACTCCCAAGGCTATCAGTAGTTCTAACGGTATGTTGTTACTCCCGGGGCCTTGTATTGACTTTGGTCTTTCAGTGCTCCATCAAATTCTTAACGTAGTATCATATTTCCCACCTCATCTTCATCTATGTCCTCTTCCATTTCCATAATATTTCCCTCAAGTACATCGCCCAGGTGGTTCTTATTTCTCCAAAGGTCTCTTTAATTTTCCTGTAGGTGGCATTTATCTTAGCCCTAATGATATACAGGGTGTTACAAAAAGGTACGGCCAACCTTTCAGGAAACATTCCTCACACACAAAGAAAGAAAATATGTTATATGAACATGTGTCCGGAAACGCTTACTTTCCATGTAAGAGCTCATTTTATTACTTCTCTTCAAATCACATTAATCATGGAATGGAAACACACAGCAACAGAACATACCAGCGTGACTTCAAACACGTTGTTACAGGAAATATTCAACATGTCCTCCATTAGCGAGGATACATGCATCCACCCTCCGTCGCATGGAATCCCTGATGCTTGCTTTATCTAGGCATTCGTGTTTCAGTAACTGTTGTTCAACATTGATTAGAATGGACAGGGACTGTGATTGCTGTGTTCGGATGAGGGCTGAGTTGGCATCCCTTCGCTCACAGCTGCAGGTAGCGCTGACTTCAGTCGCGCAGCTTGAGGCTGTTGCCAATGGGCACCACTGTGGGGAGCCGGACTTGGGTATCACGGGAATGTCAACCTCGTCCCGTCTGTCCCCAGATCAGTCTGCCACTGTGGTTGCCCTGGTTGCTGCCCGCAGTGGGGCTGAGCCCTCGCCTGTGGTTGATTGGGAGGTCATTCCAAGGCGTGGCAGGCAGCGAAAGACGTCCCTGGAGGCTGACAAACAGGTTTCAGGTACTGTCTCTGGCTGAGCCAGATGCAGCTGCCTGCCCTGTTTCAGAGGATGATTCTCAGCCTTCAAGGTCCGGGCAATCGCAGAGGGTGGGCTTATTGGTAGTTGGGAGCTCCAATGTTAGGCGCGTAATGGGGCCCCTTAGGGATATGGCGGCTAAGGAGGGGAAGAAATCCAGTGTGCACTCCGTGTGCATTCCGAGTGGAGTCATTCCTGATGTGGAAAGGGTCCTTCCAGATGCCATGAAGAGTACAGGGTGCAGCCAGCTGCAGGTGGTGGCACATGTCGGCACTAATGATGTGTGTCGCTTTGGATCTGAGGAAATTCTCTCTGGATTCCAGCGGCTATCTGATTTGGTGAAGGCTGCCGGTCTTGCTTATGAGATGAAGGCAGAGCTCACCATCTGCAGCATCGTTGACAGAACCGACTGCGAATCTTTGGTGCAGAGCCGGGTGGAGGGTCTGAATCAGAGGCTCAGACGGTTTTGCGACCGTGTTGGCCGCAGATTCCTTGACTTGCGCCATAGGGTGGTGGGGTTTCGGGTTCCGCTGAATAGGTCAGGAGTTCACTACACTCATCTGGCGGCTACACAGGTAGCGGAGGCTGTGTGGCGTGGACTGGACAGTTTTTTAGGTTAGAAGGCCTTGGGAATGTATGGGGTGGGCTGCAATCTCAAAGGGTGAATGGCAAATACAGGACGTGCTTGGATCAAGGAACAGTCGGAATTGTAGTTGTAAATTGTTGTAGCTGTGCTGGGAAAGTCCCTGAGCTTCAAGCGCTAATAGAAAGTACAGAAGCTGAAATCGTTATAGGTACAGAAAGCTGGCTAAAGCCTGAAATAAGTTCTGCAGAAATTTTTACGAAGTCTCAGACGGTGTTCAGGAAAGATAGATCAGGCAGAACTGGTGGTGGAGTGTTTGTGTCTGTCAGTAGTGGTTTATCTTGTAGTGAAGTCGAAGTAGATACTCCGTGCAAATTGCTATGGGTAGAGGTTATACTTAACAGCTGAACTATGTTAATAATTGGCTCCTTCTACCGACCCCCAGACTCCGATGATATAGTTGCTGAACAGTTCAGAGAAAATCTGAGTCTCGTAACAAATAAATACCTCACTCATACAATTATAGTTGGTGGGGACTTCAACCTTCCCTCGATATGTTGCCAAAAATACTTGTTCAAAACCGGTGGTAGGCAGAAAACATCTTCTGAGATTGTCCTAAATGCTTTCTCCGAAAATTATTTCGAGCAGTTAGTTCACGAACCCATGCAAATTGTAAATGGTTGTGAAAGCACACTTTACGTCTTAGCCACAAACAATCCAGAGCTAATAGAGAGCATCATGACTGATACAGGGATTAGTGATCACAAGGTCATTGTAGCTAGGCTCAATACCGTTTCTTCCAAATCCACCAGAAACAAACGCAAAATAATTTTTTTTTAAAAAAAAAAGCAGATAAAGTGTCACTAGAAGCCTTCCTAAGAGACAATCTCCATTCCTTCCGAACTGACTATGCAAATGTAGACGAGATGTGGCTCAAATTCAGAGATATAGTAGCAACAGCAATTGAGAGATTCATACCTCATAAACTGGTAAGAGATGGAACTGATCCCCCATGGTACACAAAACAGGTCCAAACGCTGTTGCAGAGGCAATGGAAAAAGCATGCAAAGTTCAGAAGAACGCGAAATCCCGGAGATTGGCTAAAATTTACAGATGCGCGAAATTTGGCACGGACTTCAATGCGAGATGCCTTTAATAGGTTCCACAACGAAACATTGTCTCGAAATTTGGCAGAAAATCCGAAGAAATTCTGGTCGTATGTAAAGTGCACAAGCGGCAAGATGCAGTCAATACCTTCGCTGCCCAGTGCCGATGGTACTGTTACCGACGACTGTGCCGCTAAAGCGGAGTTATTGATCGCAGTTTTCCGAAATTCCTTCACCAGTGAAGACAAATGGAATATTCCAGAATTTGAAACACAAACAGCTGCTAGCATGAGTTTCTTAGAAGTAGATACCTTAGGGGTTGCGAAGCAACTCAAATCGCTTGATACCAGCAAGCCTCCAGGTCCAGATTGTATACCGATTAGGTTCCTTTCAGATTACACTGATACAATAGCTCCATACTTAGCAATCATATACAACCGCTCACTCACCGATAGATCTGTACCTACAGATTGGAAAATTGCACAGGTCGCACCAGTGTTTAAGAAGGGTAGTAGGAGTAATCCATCGAACTAAAGACCTATATCATTGACGTCGGTTTGCAGTAGGGTTTTGGAGCATATACTGTATTCAAACATTATGAATCACCTCGAAGGGAACAATCTATTGATACGTAATCAGCATGGTTTCAGAAAACATCGAATGTGCAACGCAGCTAGCTCTTTATTCACACGAAGTAATGGCTGCTATCGACAGGGGATCTCAAGTTGATTCCATATTTCTAGATTTCCAGAAAGCTTTTGACACCATTCCTCACAAGTGACTTCTAATCAAGCTGCAGGCCTATGGGGTATCGTCTCAGTTGTGCAACTGGATTCGTGATTTCCTGTCGGGAAGGTCGCAGTTCGTAGTAATAGACGGCAAATCATCGAGTAAAACTGAAGTGATATCAGGTGTTTCCTAGGGAAGCGTCCTGGGACCTCTGCTGTTCCTGATCTATATAAATGACCTGGGTAACAATCTGAGCAGTTCTCTTAGGTTGTTCGCAGATGATGCTGTAATTTACCGTCTAATAAGGTCATCCGAAGGCCAGTATCAGTTGCAAAGCGATTTAGAAAAGATTGCTGTATGGTGTGGCAGGTGGCAGTTGACGCTAAATAACGAAAAGTGTGAGGTGATCCACATGAGTTCCAAAAGAAATCCGTTGGAATTCGATTACTTGATAAATAGTACAATTCTCAAGGCTGTCAATTCAACTAAGTACCTGGGTGTTAAAATTACGAACAACTTCAGTTGGAAAGACCACATAGAAAATATTGTGGGGAAGGCGAGCCAAAAGTTGTGTTTCATTGGCAGGACACTTAGAAGATGCAACAAGTCCACTAAAGAGACAGCTTACACTACACTCGTTCGTCCTCTGTTAGAATATTGCTGTGCGGTGTGGGATCCTTACTGGTGGGATTGACGGAGGACATCGAGAGGGTGCAAAAAAGGGCAGCTCGTTTTGTATTATCACGTAATAGGGGAGAGAGTGTGGCAGATATTATATGCGAGTTGGGATGGAAGTCATTAAAGCAAAGACGTTTTTCGTCGTCACGAAATTTCAGTCACCAACTTTCTCTTCCAAATGCGAAAATATTTTGTTGAGCCCAACCTACATAGGTAGGAATGATCATCAAAATAAAATAAGATAAATCAGAGCTTGAACAGAAAGGTTTAGGTGTTCGTTTTTCCCGTGCACTGTTCGGGAGTGGAATGGTAGAGAGATAGTATGATTGTGGTTCGATGAACCCTCTGCCAAGCACTTAAATGTGAATTGCATCATGTAGATGTAGATGTAGATGTAGATGTAGGTGCGCTGATGCAGCCCTGGAGAATGGCGTATTGTATCACAGCCGTCCACAATACGAGCACGAAGAGTCTCTACATTTGGTACCGGGGTTGCGTAGACAAGAGCTTTCAAATGCCCCCATACATGAAAGTCAAGAGGGTTGAGGTCAGGAGAGCGTGGAGGTCATGGAATTGGTCCACCTCTACCAATCCATCAGTCACCGAATCTGTTGTTGAGAAGCGTACGAACACTTCGACTGAAATGTGCAGGAGCTCCATCATGCTGAACCACATGTTGTGTCGTACTTGTAAAGGCACATGTTCTAGCAGCACAGGTAGAGTATCTCGTATGAAATCATGATAACATTCTCCATTGAGCAGTACATACTGACGAAACTAAAATGAACTCTAACATGGAAATTAAGCATTTCCGGATACATGTCCACATAACATCTTTTCTTTATTTGTGTGTGAGGAATGTTTCCTGAAAGTTTGGCCGTACCTTTTTGTAACACCCTGTATAGTTCTACATCCTTACATTTGTCCTCTATCCATTTCCACTTATCCATTTTGCTCATTTTTGAGATATTTGAGACGTTTGTATTTAGCTTCAACTTAGTAAAACTGAATATATTGTTTTTTGTCACTACTCATTTTATGAGTTGTTATTTATTCATTAGCATTTAGTGATTAGCACTGTCTACAAAAACATTATCAATTAGGGTATTTTGATATTACTGTACATGGGTTGTAGAACACACTAGTGAAATGAGATTGTAACAGGCAAATAATTTTTGCAGTTCATTTTCTGTGTCAGTATCTTTTCAGAAAACTACACTAATAGCTGAACAAAACATTAACTTTTTCCTCTTATCTGACATATAACTCACCAATTAACCTAGACTTCTTATAAAAAACTGAACAGTTCCCCAGTGGGGATCTGCAGATTATAAATGACATATTCTGCAGTAATAGCCCATAATCAGATACTTAAAGGTTTTAATCTACACAAAAGTTGCCCTTTTCAATTTTCTTGGCTGTGTGCTCAACTTCTATACTTGTGACAACTCCTCCTCTTTCCATGTAGCTCTCCCACATGAAAATCGTGTTAGCTTGTAACTAATTATATTTAATTTTTCTATCTCTCAGGAAACATGGTATTTGGAAAGGCACAGAACAACTATAACTTCTACCACTCTTTTAAACACATAAGAAGTTAATCTACCTTGCTTTCAGTCCCCTAATATTTTTATGGGACAAACTAACTTTACTTCTGTGAAAATAGTTAGATTTTTGTGACTTTGTTATGTCCTGGTTTGCTCAAGACTGGCTGTCTGCAGCCTGATTCTAACCTAACTCCAATAATCACAGAAACTTTTAACTGTGTGTTGGGTCCACATTACATGTCTTGCAATAAGCCTCTTTACACTCTACAACAAAATAAAGAAGTTCACATACAACTGACAGTGCTGTTGCAGAATTTTCAAAAGTTATTGAAAATGGCTCTTTTCAGTACTGCCTGAAAGCTACCATTGCCAAGAACTGTGGCAGTAGCCCTGCACATTAACTGTCATTTCTCTTCTTTAGACGGATGATCCGTAATGTGTCTGTCATCCTCCTATTCAGGTACAGGCTTTGGTTAGTGCATCCCCACCTCCCAACGGAAGCCACATGTACAACGCAGACATGAGATATTTCTGAAGTTAACAGCAACCCACCCACTCTTTGTTTTCACTGCCAGTATATGTGTTAACAGAGGATGATTATGGCACTGTAAACCTCTTTAAAAAACCACTCTAGTGTATAATGTGTGTATTCTTATCCCGTCCAGCTCATCCTTAATGTTGTAATCTGAATCATTAGCCAGTCCTTTTCTTGCTCCTCCTACTTTGCACAACTTATGTTTTTCACTAAAATTGTTGTACAATGCACATACCTCTTCTGTAACCTGGCCAGGTCTACAACCATGTTTCACAGTGTTTGTGATTTGGTATTATATATCTAACTTTCCATACACCATGTTGTGTACACTCCTCCCATGGCAGCTACTTGGCAGCAAGATTATCTTTTCTTTCTACTTGCTTTTGTTTCCAAGACAGCCTAAATGTTATACCTATAAGTCTGCTGCACCTTACTTTTCTCTACAGTTGGCAGTGGGTCACACTAAAAAATCATTGCTGCAACTGAAATAAAAGATAAGTATTATAAAAAAATCCTAGCACCTGCTAGGGCTGAATCCTGAGCCTTTGGATTATTGAACAGGCCACTGAGTCCCAGATGTTTAAGTTTTAGATGGATGTAGGTTAGCTTTTGTACAACAGAAATCATCTGTAAAATCCAGATGACTTCCTTAGCAGTCTCTGTTGGCCTGACACAACTGCAACATTCACACTCCAGCCAAAAACGAATTGCTATATGATACTCCACTTCATCAATGGGCTGCACTAATTCATTTTGGCTCCTCTAGCAGTGTGTTATAGTACTGTGGTTTGGGAATTACAATGTGTACCAGGACTACAGACATGTTCTTGCAACCAAACAAATAATTAATGACATAACTTTATTTTTACAGGCATATATTTAAACCTTTTGATTAAGCCTCATATCAACCAGAGTGGCATGCAATATCTAATGAATAGCAAGCTGAATATCACAAATTTATCACACCAGAAATCAAATAATTCTTACAGAAAATTTATTTGGTCTACAGAAGAATAATCATACAGGTACATTATCATTGTGTCCAATATTTTTGATACCATTGACCTACCATCCAGCTTTTATTCAAAACTGGAGCACCTTGTATTCCCTTCAGATGAAATACTATGTCACTTCAGTGACTTTTAACAAACTGCTGGTAAGAATGGTCCTCACTGTAGTCTCATATTTCATCAAAAGTGTTACAGGTATCCCACACATATAATTTATCCGATGATTGCAACTTATTTTTCTGTGCTGAGGTACATACATACATACATACATACATACATACATACATTAATCCTTGTTCCATAGATCATGAATACGACATTACATAATGACATGGAACGTGTCACTTCAACATAAGTTTTCTTTACACAAAATAATTAATTAATTAATTAATTTTTTTCGGTTACTACTTCATATCTAAGAATTCATCCATTGAGTAGAAGGACTTGTCATTCAGAAATTCTTTTAATTTGCTTTTAAATCTTGGTTGGCTATCTGTCAGACTTTTAATTCTATTTGGCAAATGACCAAAGATTTTTGTAGCAGCATAATTCAACCCTTTCTGTGCCAAAGTGAGATTTAATCCAGAATAGTGAATATCATCCTTTCTTCTAGTGTTGTAGCTACAGACTTCACTGTTATTTTTGAATTGGGATGGTTTATTAATGACAAATTTCATAAGTGAATATATGTATTGCGAAGGTACTGTGAATATCCCGAGTTCCTTAAATAAATGTCTGCAAGGTGATCTTGGGTGGGCTGCACTTATTATTCTGATTACACGCTTTTGTGCAACGAATACTTTCTCTCTTAATGACGAATTGCCCCAAAATATAATGCCATATGAAAGCAGTGAATGAAAATAGGCATAGTAGGCTAATTTACTGTTATATTTATCACCATAATTTGCAATAACCCTAATAGCATAAGTAGCTGAACCTAACCGTTTCAGCAGATTATCGATGTGTTTCTTCCATTTCAATTTCTCATCAATGCCCACACCCAGAAATTTTGAGTATTCTATCTTAGCAACAGACTTCCATTGATAGTCTATATTTATCAATGGTGTTATGCCATTTACTGTACAGAACTGTATAAACTGTGTTTTCCCCAAATTTAGTGAGAGTCCATTTGCAGAGAACTACTTAATAATTTTCTGAAAGACAATATTTGCAATTTCCTCAGCTGATTCTTGCTTCTTGGGTGTGATTACTATACTCGTATCATCAGCAAAAAGAACTAACTTTGCATCTTTATGAATATAGAGTGGCAAGTCACTAATATATATTAAGAACAATAAGGGATCCATGACTGGGACACCATTCTTGATACTTCCCCAGTTAGAGGACTTTGCTGGTTTTTGTAGACTATCTGTACTGTTAATTTCAGCCTTCTGCATTCTTCCAGTTAAATATGAATTAAACCATTTGTGCACTGTCCCACTCATACCACAATACTTAAGCTTATCTAGAAGAATTTCAAGATTCACACAATCAAAAGCCTTTGAGAGATCACAAAATATCCCAATGGGTGATGTATAGTTATTCATTGCATTTAATATTTGATCAGTGAAAGCATATATAGCATTTTCTGTTGAAAAGCCTTTCTGAAAACCAAATTGACATTTTGTTAGTACTTCATTTTTACAAATATGTGATGCTACTCTTGAATACATTACTTTTTCAAGAATTTTGGATAAGGCTGTCAGAAGTGAGATTGGGTGGTAGTTGTTAGCATCAGATCTATCCCCTTTTTTATGCAATGGTTTAACAATAGCATATTTCAGTCTATCTGGAAAAATTCCCTGCCTCAGTGAGCTACTACATATGTGGCTGAGAACCCTACTTATTTGTTGGGAACAAGCTTTTAATACTTGGTTGGAAATGCCATCAATTCCATGTGAGCTTTTACTTTTGAGTGAATTTATTATTTTCCTAATTACAGTAGGAAAGGTGAGTTGAATTTCAATTTTATCAAATTGAGTAGGTACTACCGCTTCCATATACTGCCTTGCATTTTCTAATGAATAGCTGGAACCTATTTTCTCCACAACACTTAAAAAATGATTATTAAAAATGTTTTCTACTTCTGACTTCTTGTTAACAAACTTTTCATTGTGTCTTTTAGAAATACAGTCTTCCTGTGCTCTCGGTTGCCTTGTTTCCCTTTTCACAATATTCCAAATTGTTTTAATTTTATTATCAGATGTGCTAATCTCAGACATAATGCACGTACTTCTGGACTTTTTAATAACTTTTCTTAATACAGGGCACCAGTTTTTATAATGTTTCATTGTTTCGGGATCATTACTCCTCCTAGCTATAAGATACTTTTCCCTTTTCTGTTTACAAGATATTTTTATCCGTTTAGTAACCCATGACTTTTTACATGGTTTCTTACAATTATATTTCAGTGTTTCCTTAGGGAAACTGTTTTCAAATATACTCACAAAGGGTTCCCTGTACACCTCATCCCAGTCTAACTGATGCAAGCTTTCCCTAAAATTTTGAAGTGTTAAATCATTAATGGAACACACTATTTTGGAGGTCTGTTTTTTATTACTGTATGGAGCTATATCATACACTCTAACTAGCTGTGCATTGTGATCAGACAGACCATTCTTAACAGGAAAAGTTTTTATTTGATTGAATTTATCTTGGTCTATGGAAACATTATCTATCAATGTGCTGCGTTCCTGTAACACCCGAGTAGGAAAATCAATAACTGATGTCAAATTGAAAGAACCACATAATACTTCAAGGTCAAGCTTTCTATCTGACTCTTTCAGAAAATCTATCTTGAAATCCCCACAAACAATAATTTGCTTTCCTTTGTCTGACAGATGTCACAACAAAGAATCCAAGTTTTTCAAAAGTAGTTGAACATTTCCCAATGGGGACCTATACACGGCTACAATTATAAAAGTGACTTTATTTAGTTTAAGCTCACATGCACATGTTTCTATGTGTTGCTCTACGCAAAATCTTTTAGTTTCCAAATTTTTCACATTATGACTGAGTTTAACATATATGGCAACTCCTCCTCTCTCCATAGTGTCTTTACTTACATGTGCTGAAAGCTTATATCCACCTACATTAACCATTTCCATACCTGTGACTATATGATGTTCAGACAGGCATATTACATTTATTCCAGCCTCAGTTTCTAAATCTTCTATACAAACAAGAAGCTCATCTACTTTGTTTTTTAATCCCTTGATATTCTGATGCAATATATTAACATTATTTTTTACTGTGTTTTTATGTGAACCTTGTGACATACTGACATTATTTTTCACTGTACTGTTATGAGAATCTTGTGATATTTTCACATCACTAGTACCTGCCTGTTTGAACTTTTCATTAAGCTTAATTTCAATCAATGTAGGATGATTGGATACTGATCTTAGCCTAAAAAAGTACTCGTATGAGTTTCAGTGTCTCCTTGTTTCATCCATCAACATCACTTCCCGACAAGGCTGCACACCGCCTCCAGCGTTGGGCTCTTTACTTTCAATTATGAGGTTCATTTCCGGCCAACGGCTCAAAATGTGAATGCTGATGCACTGTCTCGCCTTCCCATGGGTCCTGATCTGGCATTCGATAGGAACGAACGTTTGTGT
Source organism: Schistocerca cancellata (assembly GCF_023864275.1). NCBI lineage: Eukaryota > Metazoa > Arthropoda > Insecta > Orthoptera > Acrididae > Schistocerca > Schistocerca cancellata. The sequence goes on from NC_064629.1 coordinate 927,687,387, forward strand.
TTCCACCTGGATGTTGTCAAGCAGCAGGTTGTGGATGGGTTCCCCGTCACTGGGGACCAGCTGGTGGCTGCTACGGGTTCTGAACCTACCCTCTCCTGGGTTTTACGCTGTATTCAGAAGGGTTGGCCAGATCGTCCATCCGCTAAGACTTCAGATCCATTGTAGAACTACTACGCTTTGCATTACTGCCTCATGGCTAAAATGGTGTTATCCTCCTTTCCACCGACAATGCTTCACCGCGTGTTGTGGTACCTGCGTCTTTGCGTGCTTCGGTCTTGCGCCTCCTTCACCAAGGGCTGATAATAGTCCGCAATTAGTCTCTTCCAATTTTGCGGATTTTTGTGCCCATCATGGCATCATGCATGTCACGGCCCCTCCGTCCCATCCACAGTCAAACGGTGAGGCTGAACGACTGGTCTGCACATTTAAGGCTCAGAAGAGGAAAGTCTTAACTTCTTCTACTGATGATGCGCTTCTCCAATTTCTGGCTTCTTACCGTTTCACCCCCATGGCCGACCACAGCCCGGCTGAGCTCTTACATGACCAACAGCCCCGCACGCTACTTCATCTTCTGCGGCCTTCCACCTCACGGCCGCGGGTGCCTTCGCTTGGCTGGTTCACCGCCGACGACCTTGTATGGGTACGGGGATATGGCAGGCGGCCAAAATGGAGTCCTGGCCGCATCTTACGACACTGTGGCCAACGCCTGTATGAAATCCAGATGAACACGGGTGTTGCAGAGTGTCATTCGGACCAGCTTCGGCCTCGTGTGCCAGCAACGCCTGTTCCAGATGCCGCTACACCACCTTCGGCTCTACCTGACGCTCGGGATACTGGAATCTCTCATTACTCACAATGCGGTCCTCTCACCATCATATCAGTGCCAGCACAAGAACTGACGCCACCAGGAGACATGCCCATGCAGGAACCAGATGACCATCATCTGTCGGAGCAACTCTACTCGCCTCCTTCTCCTACGGACGCAGACACATCGCCCATGTCTCCTGTTATAACAACTGGACTTGCCGCAATGGGCAGATTGGTGCACGGGGCCCCAGCAGATTCGATCCCCACATCTCCTACCATCTCGACCCATTATCATCGGGGACACTTCCGTCCATACGGGAAGCCTCCTCCTCGAGACTTTACAGCCGGTCAAACAACACCTATGGATGTTAGCAAGCTACAGGCCACCTCCATCAAGACCTGTGCAAAAATTCAAAGGGGGGGAAAAGTGTTGTGACTTGCTGATCTTTCAAAGTGCCGCCACGCAGTTACGTGTGTCCTCTACATGCGGCGCTGTCTGCCAGCCATGCAGCAGCAGCGCCACCTAAGCGGCCAGCCAGCCAGCGGCCGCTAGACTTGGACGCAGTTATGATTTGACTGTTAAAGTGTACACACGTCTTACTCTGTTTACTTGATCTGTGGCTTTCATGTATTGCATCTTCCTTGAAATATATTTGTTCAACTTGAAGTTATTACACTTGTATTACCAATACAGATTTGGTGTGAATTACCAAGTTTAAATGGTAATAGCTGCGATTTGCTAATATTGGCTTTTAGACCTTGATCAAGGACGTAAGTAGTTATTTGACTTAAGCCATCAGCTGCAGCCAATGTCAAGTCATAAGTTTGTTTGCAAAAGAACAAAAGTGAGGTATCATCTGCATAACTTACTAATTGGGAGTACAGAGGTCCCTCTAAATCATTATTGTAGACCAGGAAAGGAAAGGGCCCAATACGGAGCCCTGAGGTACACCTTGTTTTACTGTTTCATAGCTGGATTGGAAATGTTTGATCTGATCATTAATTTCATAACTCAGCTTCGTACACTGCTTATGATTGGCTAGATAAGTGATCAGTAGTTATATGGATGTGGCATTTATATTGTAAGTTTCCAGTTTACTTAGTAGTAGTTATGGTTTACTGAGTGAAATGCTTTAGTAAGGTCTAGAAATATCCCTGCTGTCTGCATTCCCTCATCCAGGGCATCACATACCTTGTGGAGAAATTCGGTAATTGCTGTAATGGTACTGTGATGCTTTCTGAAGCCATGCTGTGTTATTCTTTGAGAAATAATCAATATGTTGTGTCAACAAAACAATTTCAAATATTTTACTAAAAATTGGTATTAGTGATATGGGCCTGAAGTTTAATAGCTCTTTTTTCGATCCTTTTTTATGCACAGGTTTAACTACTTTTCTTCAATAAATTTGGAAATGTGTTCTCCCTGATACTACTGTTGATCATATGGATAATTATTCCAACTAATTCCTTATTGTTTTTTTAATTATAATACTACTCAGCCCATCACAGCCAGATGAGGTCTTATTCTTTAAGTTATTTATTATTTTTCCTATTTCCTCCACACTCACTTTCTTAAATTCAAAAGCAGTTTCCAGCCTAGGGTAAGGCTTTACCATCTGAATCAGGCCTGTGTTATTAACTGGATTCAAAGCTGAAGATATAAAATATTCATTAAATATATTGCAGATTTTATCTGCATCATTAATATGGTTTCCTTCATGTTGGATTCTATCAATTTGAGCATCCAACTTAGGGGCGGCTTTGCGATATCTATTCATTATATTTCATGAAGTCTTCCCTATATTTGTTGACTGAGCTATTTCCTTATCTACAATCTGTTTTCTTAAATTTGAGAGGTGTTCCTGAAATTGTTTTTTATCTTGATTGTACTTATCCTTAAATATTTGAAATTTAGTTGACTTATTTAGCACACTTAGATCCTCGATATTTTGCCTCATTTTAATCATGTAAGCTGGAAGAGTCAGTCTGGTGTTTTTTACATTTTGGTTGTGAGTTACTACTTTCTTAATTTCTTTCACTGGGCAGTCAAAATTAAGATATTGTAAAAATAATATCATAAAATTTGGCCCATTTGTATTCAGACCCTTTTTGCTGAAGAACTAGTTGCCATTCCTCAGATGCTAGTCTACTTTTAAAAGCATTAATGTTTTTCTCTTTAAGCATTCTTTTATGATCTATGACCTAAGTCCTTTATTGGATGCTAGTGTGTTCATAGTCTACAAATTGACATTTGTGGTCTGAGTAGTGGAAGTCCACATTCCAGCACCAAATACTATCTTTTACCTCTTTACTTAGTATTATGTAGTCTGTTCTACTAGAAGTAGACTGAGTTACTGTTGTATCTGAATTTACTGCATTCATAAGATTATAGGAGTTAAGGGTATCTATTAACCTGCTGTTATGGTTATTGCAAAATGTTGCCTCTATATTGAAGTCATCAAGTATTGTTACCTCGTTTGAGTCACAGTCTCCCACTATTCTACTAAAAATATCTATGAAACACCCTACCTCTGATTTTGGTGGATGACAAATCCCAATAATTTTCTGTTTCACCGTACCCTTTCCCCATCCTTTGATATGGAGTTCAACACCTGTCACTTCAGTCAAACCTTCATTATTATACAGATCTAGATGGTTTAATTTATTTACTTTGGGCTGCTCTCTAACAAATACTGCTACACCTCCACTAATCTAACACTGATGCTACAACAATCAACTATCATGCACAGTTGTTGTCGATCATTATTGGGGCTTGGCATGTACACATTCCAATCTGCCACTGTTTACATCATGTCATTCAGATAATATTCTTTGTTGATAGAAGATGTTTTTCAACATATCAGTGTGGAGTTTCTGTTGAAGAAATGTTGTGCCTTTTAGAGAATTCCAATGTTGAATTGGAAACTGTCTTTACTGATGAAGATGAGGATTTTGTACCAGTCACAAGTTACGATGAAGACATTGTGAACAATAAGGGATTAGAGGAGGTGGATACAAAACAAATACTGTCATATGTCGAATCTCACCTTGTTCATCACAGAAGGCCCAACTGAATGCCTTTACAAAGATGGTCACCAAAGATGGAGCCAAGTGGGAGATTACCAATTTTTCAGTTTCTGCAAAAAGGTTGACTGTGAACATCATAAAGGGGAGATGTGGTTCCACTATTTACACTTGCCAACAAGTAGAGGGCCCTGTCATCAGCACCTTACATCTTAATTTTGATGAAGCAGTTGTATATCTCACGAAGAAGTACACAGAACCAAATGGTAGTACTGAAAAACAACGAGTGTCACTTGAGGAAATGGAAAAATTGATAACTGTCAAATTGTTTGTGGTGACATTTATACAAAAGGCATGTCAGCGAATTATGTATGGTCTCATTCATAGGGGAATACTTCCATCAAGGACATTATGGCCAGGGAAAGGTGTCAGGAGCTTCCCCGATTTCTCTGTTTCAATGAAAAATTAACTTGAGCTGAACACCGGCCAGCCAGCAAATTTGCTCTCGTATCTGAAATTTGCAGGAAATTCATGAAAAACATCTACATCTACATACATACATACTCCACAAGCCACCACATGGCATGTGGGGAGGGTACCCTGTACCACTACCAGTCATTTCCTTTCCTGTTCCACTCGCAAATAGTATGAGGGAAAAATTATTATCCATAAGCCTCCATTCAAGCCCTTATCTCTTTAATCTTATCTTTATGGTCCTTATGTGAAATATATGTTGGCAGTAGGAGAGTTTTTCTGCAGTCAACCTCAAATGCTGATTCTCTAAATTTTCTCAGTAGTATTGCTCAAAAAGAATGTCACCTTCCCTCCAGAGATTCCCATGTGAAAACACTTGCATGTTGTTTGAGCCCAGCAGTAACAAATCTAGCAGCATGCCTCTGAATTCTTCCTTTAATCCAACCTGGTGTGGATCCCAAACACTCAAACAGTAATCATTAATGGGTGGCGCTAGTGTCCTATATGCTGTCCCCTTTGCAGGTGAACCACACTTTCCTAAAATTCTCCCAATAAACCGAAGTTGATCATTCACCTTCCCTACTACAATCCTTACATGCTCATTCCATTTCATACTGCCTTGCAGTGTACCACCTAGGTATTTAATTGATGTGACTGTTTCAAGCAGTACTCTAGTAATGCTGTATTCAGACTTTATGGGTTTATTTTTCTTACTTATCTGTATTAACTTACATGTTTCTACATTTAGAGCTATCTGCCATTCATCACACAAATTAGAAATTTTGTCGAAGTCATCTTGTATCCTCTTACATTCACTCAATGATGACACCTTTCTGTAAACCACAACATCATCAGAAAACAGCTGCAGACTGTAGCTTACCCTGTCCACAAGATCATTTACGTGTACAGAAAACGGCCGTCCTATCACACTTCCCTGGGTACTCCCGACAACACCCTTGTCTCTGAAGAACACTCACATATCTGGGAACCTATTCTGTATGCTTTTTTTGTTTTTCATTCATTAATAGTTGGCAGGGTGGCACCATGTCAAATGCTTTACTGAAGTCTAGGAATCTGCCTGTTGCCTTTCATGTATAGTTCACAGGATATCATGTAAGAAAAGTGCAAGCTGTTTTCGCACGTCCATCCTTGTGACTGGAGGTCTAAGGACTTTGGCCGTTCACTTATGTAAGAAAATGAAACACCTAAAGCCATCTTCATAATGTCATTTATGTATGGATACCAGTTTCAGTGTTTCAGTGTACCATCTTCAGGCCTTAGTTGTTGGTAGGAGGGTCAACATACATGATGTGTCAGTGGCCAACATCTATAACTGGTTTACGAAGACAACATCACGGTTACATGTAGTCCGCGTAAACTAGTTACAGATGTTGGCCACTGATGCATCACGTATACAGCAACAGGTAAGGCCTGAAGATGGTGCACTGGAGCACTAAATTTGTAGCCACACAATAAATGACATCATAAGGATGGTTGTAGGTGTTTCATTTTCTTTCATTTCATTTATTTATTTATTTATTTATTGGTCCATTTGATTCATTACATATTTAAACAGTACATTTAATATGCGCACGCGGGCGTGCGCGCGCACACACACACAAACACACACAGAGAGAGAATGATAAAATTAATTACAGATAACAATCATAAATTGCAAGTGACAAATATAGCAATTTGAATTTAACCATTATTACATAATCATTGTTTACAAGGCTATTTTTTGTAATTTAAAAATTCTTTTACAGAGTAAAAACATTTTTCCACTAGAAATGACTTAAGATTATGTTTAAAAAAAAATTTTATGTTGCTGCGATTTTAAATCACTGGGTAGGCTGTTATATAGCTGAACTGTTATCTGTGATACACTTTTTTGGTACAGTGCTGTTCTACACTGAGACATGTGGATATTATTTGTGTTTCTTGTGTTGTGACTGTGTATATGCTTATTTTGTTGAAGCTGTCCAGTTTGGTTAAAAAATACTCATTTGCAAACAGGATACACTCATATATGTGAAGGCTCAGTAGGCTCATTATTTTCATCTGGATGAAATGTGGTCTACATGTTTCCAGTTTTCTTAGGTTGCAGATAGCCCCAATTGCTCTTTTCTGCATCCTAAAGATCTTTATGCTGGTGGCTGAATTTCCCCAGAAGATTAGCCCATATCGAAGTAGTGCATGGAAGTATGCATAATAAGCCTGAATAACTGTTGACTTGCTTGCACTTTTATTTAACACGTGCAGAGCATAACAAGCTTTTGAAAGTTTTTTCTCAAGTTCTTTTATATGACAGTCCCATTTTAAATTATCTTGTACCCATAGGCCTAGAACCTTAGTGTCAGTAACAGAGTTCAGTAACGCATATTCAAGGAATGATACTGTAACAAAGTTTTGCAGATGTGGAGGTGAGTGGAAATTCATAAAGACAGTTTTTTCTTTATTTATTATTATTTTATTTTTTTGAAACCAGCTAGTAATATGGGACATTACAGTATCTATTGCTACTTCCAATGAGGTTTTGACAGCAGCTGTTATTAATATATTGGTGTCATCAGCAAATACAATTAGTTTTCCGAATTTAATAAAGTCATTTATATCATCAATACAAAGGAGGAACAGTAGATGTCCTAGGACAGAACCTTGTGGCACTCCGTACTTTATTGTTGATTTACTGGAGACATGTGTTGTGATAATATTTCCTTGTACTGAAATGTCATCATCATGCCTTAAAACCACCACTTGCTGCCTGTTTTCTAGGTAAGATCTTATCCACTGATTTGGGATTCCTCGGACACCTTTTTGACCTAATTTATGAATGAGGAAGTCATGGTCAATTATGTCGAAAGCTTTTGAAAGGTCCAGAAACATACCAGTAGAGTCTTTCCTGTCATCCAGTACTTTAAGCACAGCTTCTATGTACTCATACATTGCTGTTGTTGTAGTCTTTGATTTACTGAATCCATGTTGATTTGCTGAGAGTAATGAATTTTTTGTAATGTAGCTGAGTAGTTTATTGTAGAAAATTTTCTCAAATATTTTGGAGAAAACACTGAGTTGGGATACTCGACGAAAATTATTTACATTTTCAGAGTCCCCTTTTTTTGAACAGTGGAGTTACTTTAGCTGTTTTTAGGCTATTGGGAAGGATTCCAGTTGATAAGGAGTTTTTTAATATACACTCCTGGAAATTGAAATAAGAACACCGTGAATTCATTGTCCCAGGAAGGGGAAACTTTATTGACACATTCCTGGGGTCAGATACATCACATGATCACACTGACAGAACCACAGGCACATAGACACAGGCAACAGAGCATGCACAATGTCGGCACTAGTACAGTGTATATCCACCTTTCGCAGCAATGCAGGCTGCTATTCTCCCATGGAGACGATCGTAGAGATGCTGGATGTAGTCCTGTGGAACGGCTTGCCATGCCATTTCCACCTGGCGCCTCAGTTGGACCAGCGTTCGTGCTGGACGTGCAGACCACGTGAGACGACGCTTCATCCAGTCCCAAACATGCTCAATGGGGGACAGATCCGGAGATCTTGCTGACCAGGGTAGTTGACTTACACCTTCTAGAGCACGTTGGGTGGCATGGGATACATGCGGACGTGCATTGTCCTGTTGGAACAGCAAGTTCCCTTGCCGGTCTAGGAATGGTAGAACGATGGGTTTGATGACGGTTTGGATGTACCGTGCACTATTCAGTGTCCCCTCGACGATCACCAGTGGTGTACGGCCAGTGTAGGAGATCGCTCCCCACACCATGATGCCGGGTGTTGGCCCTGTGTGCCTCGGTCGTATGCAGTCCTGATTGTGGCGCTCACCTGCACGGCACCAAACACGCATACGACCATCATTGGCACCAAGGCAGAAGCGACTCTCATCGCTGAAGACGACACGTCTCCATTCATCCCTCCATTCACGCCTGTCGCGACACCACTGGAGGCGGGCTGCACGATGTTGGGGCGTGAGCGGAAGACGGCCTAACGGTGTGCGGGACCGTAGCCCAGCTTCATGGAGACGGTTGCGAATGGTCCTCGCCGATACCCCAGGAGCAACAGTGTCCCTAATTTGCTGGGAAGTGGCGGTGCGGTCCCCTACGGCACTGCGTAGGATCCTACGGTCTTGGCGTGCATCCGTGCGTCGCTGCGGTCCGGTCCCAGGTCGACGGGCACGTGCACCTTCCGCCGACCACTGGCGACAACATCGATGTACTGTGGAGACCTCATGCCCCACGTGTTGAGCAATTCGGCGGTACGTCCACCCGGCCTCCCGCATGCCCACTATACGCCCTCGCTCAAAGTCCGTCAACTGCACATACGGTTCACGTCCACGCTGTCGCGGCATGCTACCAGTGTTAAAGACTGCGATGGAGCTCCGTATATCACGGCAAACTGGCTGACACTGACGGCGGCGGTGCACAAATGCTGCGCAGCTAGCGCCATTCGACGGCCAACACCGCGGTTCCTGGTGTGTCCGCTGTGCCGTGCGTGTGATCATTGCTTGTACAGCCCTCTCGCAGTGTCCGGAGCAAGTATGGTGGGTCTGACACACCGGTGTCAATGTGTTCTTTTTTCCATTTCCAGGAGTGTATATATTAGAGGTTTTAATACATTGTCAGATGACTTTTTAAAGACATAGTCTGACACACCATCCAGTCCACATGAATATTTGTTTTTGAGTGACGACATTATTTGTTTCACCTCTGTTTCCGTGACTGTTTGAAGGAACATTTTCAATAATTTGGTAGGCATGTAGGTCCATCGTCATACTGATTTTCAATTAACTGCTTTGCTATATTAGTAAAGTACATGTTAAACTTTTCAGCTATCTCTTTTGGATCTGAGTGTCTGTTATTTTCAATTTGAAGAGAGATATTTTGTGAAGTTGACTGTTCTGTACCAGTTTCTGCTCTAATAACCTTCCATACAGCTTTCATTTTATTGTTTGCATTTGAAATGTACTCATCATTTTTTTGTTTTTTGGCTTCTTTTATTACCTTGCTGAATATTTGGTTGTATTTTTTTCACATAATTTCTGAATTCTGGAGTAATATTTCTGTGCTTAATAAGACAATGAAGAATTTTTTTTCTTTCTACTGGAAGTTATAATGCCTTTCGTTACCCAACATTTATTTTTTATTATCTTTATCCTCATTTTTTTCATTGGAAAGGCTATATGAAAGTAGTGAAGGTACACATTGTGGAAACTGTCGAACATGCTATTTACTTCAGTTTTACTAAAGACATCGCCCCATGTTTCCCTTGACAGCATAAAATTAAACACTCTAATGTTGCCATCACTGAAGTCTCTTTGTTCAACTATTTTAGCTTTTGGTCCACACTTAGTGTCTGATTTCAGTTCAATAGACAGGAGCTGAGCTTCATGGTCACTGTAGCCCATATTTATAACATTAATGCTATAATTTAGGTCTCTCAGTCTTATAAAAACTTGGTCAACTGCAGTTTTACTATCGACAGTAATTCTAGTTGGGGAATTGACTGTGTTTAAAGCCAAAACTATTGACTATATTTAACATTTCATTTATATGATTTGAATCTTGTAAAAAATCTACATTTACATCTCCACAAATAACCATTTCCTTTCTCTCACACTTTATAACATTTAGCAGCCTTTCAAAATTTTTAATGAAAATTTCCCAGTCCCCAGACCTATATAGTGTTACAACCAAAATATTAACATCTGTCAACTCAGCAACAGACAGCTCAAAGGCTTTGTCTCTTGCCAAGCTTTGATAATTTTCTACTGTAGTAAATTTTAAATAATCTTTTACAAAAATAGCTGCTCCACCAAATTTACTATTGCTTCTACAATAATAACTGGCAAGCTTGTAACCCGGAATCACAGTTGACATAATCTGGTCTTTGTCTAACCAGTGTTCAGTTACACATAGAATATCAATTTTTAGTTCAAGATTTACTAATTCAAACTGAAATAACTTATTTTCTAGAGAGTGAACATTGTGGTGTAAGAGTTTTAACATGTTAGTATACTTATTAGGGAAAGTTGACTTGTCACACTAGCAATGTTTTCTGAAACTGTGGTGAACTGTGAGCAGAAGCTTTTCCGTCTCAAGGAAATTTACCGTATTCAAATGTACAATCCATTATCATTTCTACTGCTCTGGAGAACATTGTACTTAGCAAAACAAGATGCAGGTTCACTCAATTCATGCACAACAAATGTGGTCTCAAATTCTGGATTGCTGCTGTTGTAGTCACAAACTATACATTTCCACACCTTGGAAAAGAGAATACACACAGAGTGAAGTGACCAGTCAGAGAGTATGTTGTTCTGTGTTTTGTGGCACCATTTTGAAATCGACAAGGATATGTTACAATGGACAACTTCTTTACATCTCTTCAACTTGCTAAGAAGCTCAAAGAAAAGAAAATTTCATTACTTGGTACATGGAACGAGATCTATTGTGGAATCACTGATGAGGTAAAGAAGTCAAATTCTGAAATACAGTCCACCACTATTCTGCGCTAGACTGACAACACAGACTGCACAATGACTGAATATCAATGAATGAAGAATACAAAAGTAATTCTTCTGAGTACACTGTACGCTGAAGTATCAATAAGCAAAGAAGAAACCTGAAATCATAACACTCTACAAAGCAACAAAGTATGCAGCAAATGTGGTTGATCAAATGACTCATAAAAATACTATACCATTTAGGAGATGGTCAACTCATGTTTTCTACATCTTGGATATGGCTGGAACAAAGGTATCGGTCATCTCCAAAACAGTAATGAACACGAAAGTGGAAAGGAACAAGTTCATACTTCCGCTGGTGAATGAATTCAAGAAAAACAAAAGAGCCGAAAGAGGAGCAGACAAGAGAAGAGGGTATGGACCAAAATGATCTACAAATTGGAAGACATGCCAAATCAGCTTCTGGAAGGGCAACATGACAAGAACTGTGTAAAGTATCACAAAGCCATGTGCATGTAGAACAGAAATCACCTGTGCTAAGTGCACCTAGAAGATTCCAGTGGATGATGATGATGTTTGGTTTGTGGGGCGCTCAACTGCGTGGTTATCAGCGCCCGTACAAGTACCCAATCTTTGCTCAGTCCAATTTCGCCACTTTCCTGGATGATGATGAAATGATGAGGACAACACAAACACCCAGTCATCTCGAGGCAGGTGAAAATCCCTGACCTCGCCGGGAATCGAACCCGGGACCCCGTGCTCGGGAAGCGAGAACGCTACCGCGAGACCACGAGCAGCGGACAGAAGATTCCAGTGACCTGAATAATAATTACAACAAAGCTGTGTGTAAAATACACGTGAGTACAATATGGACCAAATGTACAAAATCTGCCTGAAATGATTCTACAAACAGTGAAAAAAGATTGCAGCATCAAGAAGGGGTTGTGCAACACAAAATTTGGGAGGTGGGTTTCTACATATGAAAGATGATGTCTATTCAAATTTTGTGCTAGTTGCATAAGAGTTGCACTTACAGTACCACTATGAGGATGCAAATCAGATTTGCTGTAATGGTCATGAGCATTAGTTACCTCTGAGACTGGACATGGTAAGTTGAAGTTAGTCAAAAATGCTTTTAAGGTGACAAAGATGCCATTATCAACACCCCACTGAATGATGAAGGTCATGTAATAGGACTATGAGAAGCTGGATGTTCCTTCTGTGATATTGCACGAAGACTTGACAGGAATGTAGGCACTGTAAGGGATTGCTGGCGACGGTGGTCACAAGAATGAATGGTCGCAAGATGACTGGGCTGTGGATGGCCATGTGGCACTACTGATAGGGAGGACCAATGTGTTTGGTGTATGGGTCTCGTGCATCTCCAGCAGCAGTTCAAGCAGCAGTTAGCACCACAGCAATACAACAAACTGTTACAAATTGGTTACTTTGAGGACAGTGCTTAGCCAGGTGCCCTGTAGCGTGCATTCCACTGACCCCAAACAAGTGCCATTTGTAACTTCAGTGGTGTCAAGCAAGAGCTCATGGAACAGCAGGATGGAGGTCTGTTGTGTTTTCTAACGAAAGCTGGTTCTGCCTCGTAGCCAGTGATGGCTGTGTGTAGGGACAACCATCCTGTCAGCGGCCTAGACCCACTGAAACTGCACCTGGAGTGTTACCATGGTCTGATTGATCACCAGATCTGTCTCCAATTGAGCACATATGGTACATAATTGGATGACAACTCCTGTGTCATTGATAACCAGCACTAATGGTTTCTATACTGACTGACCAAGTGCAACAGGCATGGAGCTCCACCCCACAAACTGACATCTGGCACATACATAACACAATTCACACACATTTTGACACTTGCATTAAACATTCTGGTGATTACCCTGGTTTTTATGTATCAGCTTATATGAACCTGTAGTCTTGCAATGTTAATCATTTAAATATGTTACCTAGACAATTGTATTCCCGAAATTTCATTACTCTATAATAATTATTTTTTGGTGTTGTGATTTTATTTCAGTCAGTGTATATGAAAATCTGCAGTTTAAGAAATTTGTTACCATGAGCAACGATAAACTGGTTAGAAATTTCTTTCTTGAGAAAAGTAAGAAATGTATTAATTGTCGTGTCAAATAATTGTGGTTATAACTTGTAAAAAGGTACAGATTAAAACACACTAATATAAAGTATATGTTTTTAAGTCATATGTGAATACATTTTTGTGTGTTCAAGATTATCCCTTTCTGCCGTTTTAGGAATTTCAGTAACTCTGCCATTCTAGTGTTAAGTATCAGCACATTGTAGTAAGTCTGTTGTGGCCTGGAGCTTAGAGACAACTACGGTGTAGAGGTGGGGGTGGTCTGGGGCTGAGATGGTGGTGCTGGCTAGTGGTGGCTTAGAAAACACGACTGGAAACACTTTTATTCAGCTTACACTACAGCATTCGTAGTGCAGTAGCAACATGTCACACCCTGTCAAGCATGCGGCATGGAGGCCTCACTGACAACTACTGAAGCCAGCTTCTTGTGGTGTTTCTGGCTGTGGCAGCCACAGCTGGCATTGCTGACACTTGTTTTGCCCAACTCAGCAATGTGTGCCCCAGTTTGCAAGTTGTGGTGGCATGCAGCAAGTACCACTGGTGAGTCCATCTACCAGAATTTTCATGGAGATGTCAGGATCCAGAAGAAGAGCTCACCCCCATGGGGTGATGATAGTGGGTGCTAGAACCCTCACCCAGGTGGCAGAATGCAGAGGACCACACTGTCCTAGACACAAACCACTACATCCCCCCCCCCCCCCCTCCATCCCTCAAAGTCAGAAGTTTGGCTGCTACTGTAAAGAGCCTGGGAGCAGCTCATCCATCACACAGCACCAAGTCCATGGGTGTAGCAGAGGTGGTGGCCCCATCTGACATTGGCTGTTTGTTCACCCAAAACCAGGAGGTGATTGGCCTCGCCCTTGCATCGTGGTGGGTGCTACCAGACTGACCCTGTCTCTACTACAATCAATGAGTATTTATATTGGTTAATGACACATTATTTATGCCAATTCACAGTTCTCAACCACAAACAAATCAACACTTCTGTAGCTCAGTGATGTAGAAAACCCCTGGTTCACCCCACTGTTGGACTGCACTTCTGCTTTATCACCAGGACTGTGAGGTGTGGCTTGGCCTATTGATGAACTCAGCATACCATTGTCTCAGCACCCATCAGTTGCCCATAGTTTTCAGCACAGCCATAACAGAGCTAGTATTTCCTGGGTAGTGCCCAAAATTTAGTGGCGGCATTACACATTTTCCCCCTTTAGGGTGACATGACCACAGGTCTCTACCCATGACCAGCCTGTAACAAAATACTCCACATACATGAACACAACATTATATTATTTACAGTTTCCGTCTTAAAATTACATGACTTGAAGCACAAGGTTCACAGGCCATACATTCACTCTACAGTTCTAGTGCATTGTCTCTTACACAACCATTCCCATTCCTCCTTGCATACATTATTAGACAAAATATCCCCTTTTGTTGCTAACTACCCAATATGCATTACATGATTTGTCACTCATTGTGCCATCACAACTCTTATCCATTTCAGCAACCAACAATGCTCGTACCGACAGTTTACTCGGGGTTTCATGCCCTCTAAGTTTCACACATTCTTCATACTATAAATCACATCCTTTATGACTATATTGACATTTACCTGAAACATACTGTGTTCTGATCCTCTATTTTTTGCACAAATAGTCAGCCAGTCAAGTAGTATTTGATACACTGGAGGATCACAAAGACGGGTGGATCTCCAGCTAAGGTAGATGAAGGCTGTGCAAAATAGAGTCATAACTACCCATGTGCCCATTACTGTGATGCTCATAGTCATGAACTCGCATTGTTTCTCCTCGCAGTACTGCTGCACTTGTTGAAGCATCTTCTCCGCTGAAAGTCATTCCTCTTCTACGTCTATTGGTAAATTCAAGGAAAGGATTGCATCAGGATCTAATGTTTCATTCATGTAGGCCAAGTTTTGCATTGGGAGTGCTTCTAGTGGGTTATCTGTATAGTACAACTGTGGCTGCATAATGTTTAACTTGGTGTCTCCTGTAATGGTGGCTGGCAGGTGAAATCTCAGCCCTGTAATGTTGCAAGCTGTTCTGTTAATTATCAATTCACTGCCATGAGTTCAAATCACTTTGCTCCTACAAGCTTCCTTGCTCACAGCAGTTAGCTACCACCACTATGGTACTGTTCACGGAATAAATCCAGTGTGGCCCCAATTGTTGGAACTAGGGTCATGCCTCTAGGATGTTATGCAGACAACCCTAGCTGTCTGCCTTACCTAAGAATAACTGAATTTCACATGTATCCATGCCAGTCTGAATTATACTGGTTGGGCAGGTTGTAGCCCTTTCCCTCTGACATTGCTGGAATTCTCTCCATGACATCACTGTAAGTCAACCCCGTCCCCTGAGATCAGCAATGCTTTGCCTGTTTTAACCTGTACAAACTTCCCTAAGGTCCTCCACTTTAATGGGAAAGGGTGAATGGTGAAACACTTAAACCATGTATGACTATTGGTAATTGGAAATCAAATCAACGCAAAGATGTGTCTGGTCCATCTTAGCCCAAACTGCAGCTATGTTGTAGTACAACAGTAGATTCTCCTTGCTTGGCTCTGCAATGAGTTCCAGCTATGGTGAAAGTTCCCTCTGTACTACTTGTAAGCCTAACAGGAACTAGTCCGGTGTTAGTAGTGCTGAACTCAGTTGTCCATACACAGCATGGAGAATGGCTTTTTAAAACCGTGTTGGATAGATCGTCAGTGTCAGAGCACCTCATGTTCTTGCTGCTACGAAGGTGAGTAAACCATTCATTTGTTGTATATTTTACAAGGTTCCAGCAGGAGCGACTTGTTTACCGTATTTACTCGAATCTAAGCCGCACTCGAATCTAAGCCGCACCTGAAAAATGAGACTCGAAATAAAGGAAAAAAATATTTCCCGAATCTAAGCCGCACCTGAAATTTGAAACTCGAAATTCAAGGGGAGAGAAAAGTTTTAGGCCGCACCTCCAAATCGAAACAAAGTTGGTCCATTGTAATATGAGACACAGTTTAGGTTGAATGAAAGACGATACAGCTACAGTAGTTTGGTTCGAGTCGTAAGCTTAGCAGTTAAGCTTTACCAGGTAGCCATTGCTATGCATTAGGCACTCCGTCCGTATTTATACGGGTACCCTTCCTTTTTTCACGTGCTTCGTCTGGTTTGAATCGATTGCTTATTTTGCTTTGATCTGATAAGTGCCGTTTTCTTTGTTATGGGTGTTTACGTCACTCTAAGCTGAAAATGCATTACTGTACTGTGTCATGCATTGTTTGTCGCATTCTGATAGTGCGTGTTTACGGCCTGTCGCCGCTCGCGGCATGACTTGCTTTTGTGCGCGCTACCGCCGCTTAAAAAAAAAAAAAAAAAGAGGAATCGTCTCATTAGCGAAACAATGCTTTCTTTGATAATGATCAACAAGAACCAAATAATAGACTGCATATGATAGAACATGTTCTGAACGAGAGTTAGGCGCAAATTTTTCTCCGTTTGAAAATCTTTGCAGCCGCTTCTTTAGTACATCAAATTCTGCACAGAAATTAGTCATCTTACATTTAAAATCTCATCAGTTGCCGTGCTTCATTTCTGACTATATCACTATTACGCATAAGAATAATACGAATATAAACATGACACATTACGTATATTCTTCTGCATTTGCTGTTGTTTCACTCTAGTTTCGTAGTTTATTAGGCAGACAGGATTTAAATGAGATAGCAGCAAACACGAAAGAATACACGGCAAAATGTTTATTTTCCTATTATTCTTATGGTGAAGAGAATACTGCATGTGATTCACATTTCATCAGGTTCCTATTAGCAACCATCTCTTCTCACAGGTAGGAAAAAACTCGGAACGTAGAGTTGGCCATATTGACAAACATCCCTAACAGTCTTGCCAGTCAGATTTTCGTAGTACATTGAAATTCTCCTACATTCGAAGATGAACAATACGGAATTTGTATTTACTTCGTTGGATAATGTATGAAAATGCAGTGGTCGAAACTCGGGGCGGAGAAAAAAAAAAAGGTTTTGGCACCAGTATTTATCTTTGTGCTCACAAAGCATGCTTGTGTAGCGCTACATATATTCGACGGCAGAAGTTAGTTGTGGCGGGACCTACCAACATTTTTCAGAACTTCCGCTTGCTTTGCACTCGATTCTAAGCCGCAGGCGATTTTTTGGATTACAAAAACCGGAAAAAAAGTGCGGCTTAGATTCGAGTAAATACGGTATTTACAGATACCTGTGTAGTTACTAGATTATCTTTGTAATTTCTTGCATGTTCAAGTGCTTACTATACACAAGCTTTAATTTTAATAACAATGTGGCATATTGTACCACCATTGCTATCGACCCTTGGATCGTACTGGCTTTTGTTTGTTTTGGTTAGTATAGCTCAGTGTTGGATAGACTGTCAGTGACAGAGCACTTCGTGTTCCTGCTGCTAAGATGATGAGTACACCGTTCCTTTGTTGTATATTTTTACGAGCTCCAACCAGGTGTGACTGCAGTAATGGATAGGAATTGTGATTGCTGTATACAGATGCAAGCAGAGTTGGCAACCCTTCGCTCACAGCTCCAGGCTGCGTTGGCTTCTGTCACACAGCTTGATGCTGCTGCCAAGGGGCATCGCTGTGGGGGGGTCAGATGCAGGGATGCGAGAGATGTCGAGCACATCCTATGTGTACCCCATTCAGTCCACTGCTGTGGCCGCCCCAGGTATTGCCTGCACTGAGGTTGACCCCTCACCCGTGGTCGAGTGGGAGATCATTCCAAAGTCTAGCAGGCAGTGAAAAACTTTCCAAGGGACCAATTGTAGGACCTCCCCAGTTAGGAACATGGCTGCCAAGGGGGGGGGGGGGGGGGAGGGGGCGGAAGGAAGCCAGTGTGCAGTCCGTGTGCATACCGGGGGGAGTCATTCCAGATGTGGAAAGGCTGGATGCCATGAAGAGTACAGGGTGCAGCCAACTGCAGGTGGTGGCTCATGTCAGTACCAATGACGTATGTTGCTTTGGATCGAAGGAGATTCACTCTGGTTTTGGGCAGCTAGGGTAAATGGTAAAGACTGCCAGTCTTGCTTGCAAGATTAAGGCGGAGCTTACCATCTGCAGCATCGTCAATACAACTGACTGTGGTCCTTTGGTGCAGAGTCGAGTGGAGAATCTGAATCAGAAGCTCAGGCAGTTCCGTGACCATGCAGGATGCAGATTCCTTGACTTGCACCATTGGGTGGTAGGTTCCAGGTTCCGCTTAATAGGTCAGGAGTCCACTACACAGGGGTAGCAGGGGCTGTGTGAAAGGGACTGGGCAGTTTTTTAGGTTAGAGGGTTTTGTAAATTGGCGTAGCTGTGTTGGGAAAGAACCAGAGCTTCAAGCCCTAACAGAAAGCCCTGAAGCTCAAATAGTTACAGCTACAGAAAGCTGGCTAAAGCTGGAAATAACCTCAACAGATATTTTCCTAACAATCTAACAGTGTTCAGAAAGGATAGATTAAATACAATTTGTGGTGGATTATTTATTGCTG
The DNA here is from genome assembly GCF_023864275.1 of Schistocerca cancellata. NCBI lineage: Eukaryota > Metazoa > Arthropoda > Insecta > Orthoptera > Acrididae > Schistocerca > Schistocerca cancellata. Next base: position 927,705,826 of record NC_064629.1, read on the forward strand.
TCAGATGTAGTTTGGCTTGTAGTGAAATTGAAGTAGATAGGTCCTGCGAAATAGTATTGTGTGATGTCTCGTTTTGTATCTGCTCGATGGTGATGGTTGTCCCAGTCGAGATGACGAGGAATGGTGTCCGTCGATCATGACAACGCCAATCTGTAACTATTATAAAAACAAACTCCTCGCGCAGTTTGGTTATTTTTCAGATACTGTCTCTCAAAACTGATATCAACGTCTCTATGGAGCAGCACGCCGGAGTGTGTGCACCGCCCTTGCTTGTAATTAAAGCAATGGTGTTCGACGTCTATCAATCTTCGCCACTTATAAATACAGCGAATGCACCACTCAATAACGCGATGACTCCCCTGATCTGAAATGATAACCAAAAGTCCTTTGGGTGTTCGAGACAGACTTTTCAGTTTACGCGAACTTGCTGACTGTAGTTCTTATGCCCAGTTTGAGAATGAGTATTCAAACATTGAAAATATAATGTCTTGAATCATCAATCCATCACCCAAGCCAGTGTCACATCATTATTTTTGTGAGGATACTGAGTTGTTAATTATTATTCCATCATCAAGGCATCGCTACGTCGCGTATTCAACAACTACACGACATAATTCCAGAGATAACATACCCTTGAGCAATGTTCAGAATGCGTCGTATTTCGGTGTAAACTTATTGCTGTTTATTAATTAAAGTTTATTGTTCTTCGTAATTATTTGTCCCTACACTGAGCACACACGCCGATTTTTCATTCAGGGAATTGCGTCTGTTAGAATCAGCAATTCTGTCTTTGACGATAGCTTCTGGCAACACGGCGCAATTGTAAGTTTTTCGTGATTGCGTTTATCTGCTGCCTACTCAAGTCTAATAATTGAGTTTACGTTGGCGATCAGTCTCTTTCTGTGTCCTCTGATGTCAATGACTATTAAGTATCACAAAGGCTATGGCATAGAGCAACCAATTACTACTTGTACAGGAGACTAAATATTATTAACCATAATAGAAAACAGATAAAAAGGCTGGATTCATTTAGATGAGCCATGTTTCAGCCTCAGAGGAGACATGATAGTGGTAAACTTACAAGGTTCTCAGTTGTTATTCAGAAAAAGAAGGTGGTGGTTAGGAGACAAAAATTTACAATGATATAAGTACTGAACATGTTCACGTTGTAGGTTTATCTAGATGAAAAGCAGTTTTACATTTATTTTTAATTACCAGCAATTACTTTAGCACAGTTTTTGAGATGTTGCTAACATCATCGGGCACAACTGTTCAAACTGATACATGTTGAAATTTGCTGTAAATTACTTGTCAACAACTGGCAGCACTGGTGCTTTCTCACTAGTACCTTCTCTTCTCTTCTCTGAACACTTTTTATTATTGTGTGCTTCAGTATCAACACAACTGCTCTTGTTGAGATATGTGGTGATTGCTCTGTTTGATACACTGCATCTGTTCACATTTCATTCCAACAGATCATTTCTTTGGTTAGCAACATAAGTTAGCAAAGTAGTTCAAAGCTAATTTAGAATACAAAATCCACTTACTTTCTTTTGGACTGTTAACTGTCTGTTATGGCTGTCTGAATATCAAGTATCAAATTGATACACTGCATCAGATTGCATTATTTTATATGAATTTTATGATTTTAAATGTGATATAGTTGATCACAATAGGCTAAATTAAGATGTATAGCCTCCTTGACCCAAATCGTGTTGAAGAATGTTGTTTGAAGAGAATAGTAATGAAGTTCAAGAGGATTCTGATGACAAAGTCGACACAGTCTGTGAAGTCTTAGCTGATGTTTGGTAGGAAGATTCAGAAACAGAAGATGAAGCTGGAGATGTAGAAGAAGCACTTGAGGGGAACTACCATTCCTATATTGGAAGGAGTTAAGAGACAAAATAGAATAAAGTTCCGCCATCACAGAGTATGTTTCAGGACTCACAATATTATTCAGAAGTTATCTGGACCTATAGGTGTCTCAGAAGTAGCAAGAAAACCTTGGGAACTCTGGAATTGCCTCTTAGATGACGGCATTTTGTCTATTATCATTTTTTATACAAACAGGTATACTGAGAGCTTCAAAGCTTCATTTCAGTATGAGACAGAGAGAGACAGAGAGAGAGAGAGAGAGAGAGAGAGAGAGAGAGATGTAAAACCTGTAGATGTTACTGTACTGAAGCCATCATCAGTCTTATTTTTAACTTGTATTAACAAACGAACAGATTTAGCGTAGATGATCTCACATGCGGCCTGTAATCAAATTGCGTGAATATCGTCTCAGTTATGTTACTGGATTCATGATTTCCTGTCATAGAGGTCACAGTTCGTAGCAATTGATGGAAAGTCAGAGTAAAACAGAAGTGATTTCTGATGTTCCTTATCTATATAAAGAATTTAGGAGACAATCAGAACAGTAGTCTTAGGCTGTTTGCAGATGACACTGTCATTTACCACCTAGTAAAGTCCTCAGAAGTTCAAAACAAATTGCAAAACAATTTAGAAAAGTATCTGTTTGGTGTGAAAATTGGCAATTGACCCTAAATAATGAAAAGTGTGAGGTCATCCACACAAGTCCCAAAAGCACTGCATTAAATTTCAATTACACGATAAATCAAAGCTGAAGCCATAAATTCAACCAAATACCTAGGAACTGCAATTACAAACAATTGTAAATGGAAAGAACACAGAGAAAATGTTGTGGGGAAGGCAAACTAAATACAGCATTTTATTGGCAGAACACTTAGAAGATGCAGCACATCTACTAAAGAGACTGCCTACACTACACTTGTCCATCCTCTTTTGGAGTACTGCTGCACGGTGTGGGATCGTCACCAGATAGCACAGCACATTTTGTACTACTGCGAACTAGGGGACAAAGTGTCATGGACATGATACAGGTTTTCGGGTGGAGATCATTACAGCAAAGGCGTTTCTCGTAATGACAGGATCTTCTCTAGAAACTTCAATTACCAACTTTCTCCTCCGAATGTGAAAATATTTAGTCAATGCCGACCTACGTAGGGAGAAATGATCATCATAGGAAAGTAAGGGATATCAAAGCTTGCAAAGAAAGGTACAGGTGTTCACTTTTTCCACATGCTGTTCAAGAATGGAACAATTGAGAATTATTGTGAAGGTGGTTGAATGAACCCTCTGCAAGACAATTGAGTGTGATCTGTGGAGTATTGATGTAGATGTAGATCTGTGGGGAACTGGTGGGGATGGCACTGAAAAATTCCACCTCATAATGAATATAGAACATTTGAAATTCATTATGTTGTGCCTTAGAATCGCCAGTCACATGACTTATAATGAAAGATAATTAGACAAGATAACAGTAATTCAGGAAATATTTTCTCTGTTTGTACAGGACCACCAGAAATACCATACGCTCAGAGGAAATGTTACAGTAGATGAGAAAATGGAAGGATTCTATATAACATGCAGTTTTCGCCACTATATACCTAGCAAACCAAACAAATATAGAATTGAGGCATATGCTCTTGAGCATTTGCAAGTATGTTACCTGAATAATTTGGAAATACACACTGGATGGCAACCAGAAGGCAATAAAACTTCAGATTTTGTTCTGTGACTGTGTGAGCCTATTTATCAGTCACGTCAAAATGTGACAGCAGACAGCTGGTTCACTATTATTGATTTGCTAGAAGAGGTATGAAGGAAAAATCTTCCTTTTTTTGGAACAATGAAGAAAAACAAGCACAGAATTCCTTTGGTGTATACTACCAGTAAAGTAAGGGCTGTCCACAGTTCCCTTTTTGGCTTCAAGAAAGGCTGTACTCTTAAGTTTCCTATGTTTCTAAAGAGGGGAAGTGTGGGATCCTGGCATCATCAAGTTTGCATGAAGATAGATCAATAGATGCTGCCAGTGGGGATACATGGATGTCATCCCTTTTAACATTTTGTAGCAGCACCATAGGTGGAGTTGATCGATCCTATGGATAAGCTGACGGCTTCATACAATGTTGCAAAAAATTTTTGCTGTTGGCGCATGGTTATATTTTTTTGCAATGATCAATACCAGTGGAATCAATACATAAGTAATTTATTGTGGCAACAATGAGAATTTTATCAGAATTTGAGTAAGCTCCCTGTCGTCATTGGATAAGCAGCAGGCAGCAGCAAGTCAAACTCTTAGCTCACTCATTAGTTTTATAGTTTAATTCTTAGTTTCTTTCAGTGTTTTTGGGTACTTGCATAGTTCAATTCACAAATTTCTGGCGTATTATAGTATTTGAGAGTTGTAGCATCGCGTTTTAGTACCTGAATAGTGTAAATTTTCGTAGTAGTCAGTCATTTGTTGGTTTTGAACAGCTTGCGAGGTAAAAGAGAGGGGGGGAAAATTGTTAGGGATGGAAAGGGACTGCACCTGTTGTGTACAGATTCAGGGGGAATTGGCCACCATCTGTAAACAGCTGGAAGCTGTGTTGGCCATGGTTGACAGGCTCCAGGCTATTGCCCTGGGCCACAGTGACATTGGGACACCCGAGGTGAGCGCTTTGGCGCCTCTGAAACCTGTAGCATGGCCTGGGATCTCTGATGCCACGGCAAGCTCCGATTTGGCTTTCCCTGCCGGTTGTCACTTGCCCAACGGTGATTGGCGAACCGTGGTGGGGTCGCAAATCCCTGAGCGGAAGGCGAAAGTTTGTGCTGGCCGTAAGGCTGTACCCTTACGCCTCCATAACAGGTTTGAGGTACTGCCCACTGCTGAAAGTACTTCTGAGCCAGCAAGGGCGGCCTCACCTGTTGTGGCAGTGACCGGTCTTCCTGAGAGGTCTGGACAAGCACAGAGGGTGAGATTGCTTGTCATTGGGAGCTCCAATGTTAAGCGGGTGATGGAGCCCCTTAGGGATATGGCAGCTAAGGACGGGAAGAAAGCCAATGTGCACTCCATGTTCATACTGGGAGGGAGTCATTTAAGATGTGGAAAGGGTCCTTCCAGATGCCATGAAGGGTACAGGGTGCAGCCAACTGCAGGTGATGGCTAATGTCGGCACTAATGACTAGTGTCACTGGATCGGAAGAGATTCTCTCTGGTTTCCGGTGGCTATCTGAGTTGGTGAAGACTGTTAGTCTTGCTAGCAAGATGAAGGCAGAGCTCACCATCTGCAGCATTGTTGACAGGACCGATTGCGGACTTTCGGTATAGAGCCAAGTGGAGGGTCAATCAGAGGCTCAGACGGTTCTGCGACCGTCTAGGCTGCAGATTCCTCGACTTGCGCCATAGGGTGGTGGGGTTTCGGGTGCTGCTAAATAGATCATATGTCCAGTACACACAGGAGGCGGCTACACGTGTAGCAGGGGCTGTGTGGCATGGACTGGGCAGTTTTTTTTATGTTAGTCTTGGGAGAGATCAAAAAGGGCTCCAGTCTCAAAGGGTACAGGGCAAAGAAACGATGAGAATTGACCAAGCAACAGTTGGTATTCTAGTTGTAAATTGTCGTAGCTGTGTTGGAAAAGTACCAGAGCTTCAAGTGCTGATAGAAAGCACTAAAGCTGAAATCATTATAGGAACAGAAAGCTGGTTAAAGCCGGAGATAAATTCTGCCAACATTTTTACAGAGGCACAAACTGTGTTCAGAAGGGATAGATTAAATGAAGTAGGTGGTGGTGTGTTTGTGTCTGTTGTTAGTAGTATATCTTGTTGTGAAGTTGAAATACATAGTTCCTGCAAATTACTATGGGTAGAGGTTATACTCAACATCCATACCAAAATAATGGCTCCTTCTACTGACCCTCGGACTCAGATGATATAATAGCTAAACAGTACAAAGAAAACTTGAATCTCATTACAAGCAAGTACCTCACTCATAGTTATAATTGGTGAAGACTTCAATGTACCCTCGATTTGGTAGCGAAAATACATGTTCAAAGCCGGTGGAAGATAGGAAACATCTTCCAAAATTGTACTAAATGCTTTCTCTGAGAATTACTTCGAACAATTAGTTCATGAGCCCACACAAATTGTAAATGGCTGCGAAAACATACTTTACTTCTTAGCCACAAATAATCCTGATCTAATAGAGAGCATCATGACATACAGAGATTAGTGAACACAAGGTCATTGTAGCGAGACTTGAAACCATGTCAACCAAAACCACTAAAAATAAATACAAAATATATCTGTCTAAAACAGCAGATAAAAATTCTGCTTGATGCCTTCCTGAGAGAGTGTCTCAATTTCTTCCAAGCTAATTATGTAAGTGCAGACCAGATACGACTCAAATTCAAAGATACAGTATTGACAGCAATAGATAGATTCATACCGCATAAGTTAATAAGAGACAAGACTGATCCACCATGGTACACAAAACACGTCAGAACACTGCTGCAGAAGCAACAAAAAAAAGCATGCCAAATTCAGAAAAACCAAAAATCCCCAAGACTCGCCAAGTTTCACGGAAGCTCGAAATTTAGTGCAGATGTCAATGCGAGATGCTTTTAATAGTTTCCACAGTGAAACATTGTCTCAAAATATGGTAGAAAACCCAAAGATATTCTGGTCGTATGTAAAGTACACCAGCGGCAAAAAACAGTCAATACTGTCACTGCGTGATAGCGATGGAAATGTTACCGATGATTGTGCCACTGAAGCCGAGTTACTAATTACAGTTTTCGGTAATTCCTTCACAAAAGAAAATGAAGTAAATACTCCAAAATTCAAAACCAGAACAGCTGTTAGCATGAGTGACATAAAAGTAGGTATCTTAGGTGTTGCAAAACAATCAAATCACTTAAGAAAGGCAAGTCTTCTGGTCCAGTGGTATACCAACCAGGTTCCTTTCAGAGTATGCAGACACAATAGCGCCTTTCTTAGCAATCATATACAACCGCTCACTTGATGAAAGGTATGTTCCTAAAGACTAGAAGGTAGCACAGGTCAATCCAATATTCAAGAGGAGTAACCCATTGAATTACAGACCCATATCACTGACCTCAATTTGCAATAGGATTTTGGAGCATATACTGTACTTTAACATAATGAATCACCTTGAAGAAAATGACTTATTCATACATAACCAACACAGATTCAGAAAGTATCGTTTTGCACAACGCAGCTAGCTCTTTATTCCCATGAACTAACGAGTGTTGTCGACAAGGGATCTCAGATTGTTTCCATATTCCTAGATTTCCAGAAGGCTTTTGATACCGTTCCTCGCAAGCGACTATTAATCAGATCGCGTGCATATGCAGTATCGTCTCAGTTGTGTGACTGGATTCGTGATTTCCTCTCAGAGAGGTCACAGTTCATAGTGATAGATTGTAAATCATCGAGTACAACAGAAGTGATATCTGGCGTTCCGCAAGGTAGTGTCATAGGTTCTCTGCTGTTCCTGATGTACATAAATGATCTAGGTGATAATCTCAGCAGCCCCCTTAGATTGTTTGCAGATGATGCTGTAATTTACCATCTAGTAAAATCATCAGACGGTCAATTTCAATTACAAAATTATCTAGAGAGAATTCCTGTATGCTGCGAAAAGTAGCAATTGGTACAATACAAAGAAAAGTGTGAGGTCGTCCACATGGGTACTAAAAGAAATCCGATAAATTTTGGGTATATGATAAATAACACAAATCTAAGGGCTGTCAATTCGACTAAATACCTAAGAATTACAATTACGAGGAACTTAAATTGGAAAGACTACATAGATAATATTGTGGGGAAGGCGAAACAAAGACTGCACTTTGTTGCCAGAACACTGAGAAGATGCGACAGACCCCCTTAAGAGACGGCCTACATTACACTTGTCCGTCCTCTGCTGGAATATTGCTGTGCAGTATGGGATCCTTACCAGATAGGATTGACAGAGGACATCAAAAAAGTGCAAAGAAGGGCACCTCGTTTCATGTTATCACACAATAGGGGTGAGAGTGTCACTGATATTATACGCGAGTTGGGGTGGCAGTCACTGAAACAAAGGCAGTTTTCTTTGCGGTGAGATTTATTTATGAAATTTCAATCACCAACTTTTTCTTCCAAATGCGTAAATATTTTGTTGATACCCACCTACATAGAGAGAAATGATCATCATAATAAAATAAGAGAAATAAGAGCTCAAATGGAAAGATTTAGGTTTTCCTTTTTCCCAAGCGCCAGTCGAGTTGAATGGTAGAGAAGTAGTATGAAAATGGTTCGATGAACCCTCTGCCAGGCATTTAAGTGTGAATTGCAGAGAAGCCATGTAGATGTAGAAGAAAATGTTCTTCAAAACAACTTTCATATACATTAGTTCTACTTCACTTGATTCAAAGAAGCTTGGACACTTCAGAAATTCACAGGGATCTTCCACTGGGTGCTACAACATCATAGGCCAATGTGTTAATAAGAATCAGAAGCCAGAAGCAGAAATGGAGACAAAGGAACTGGGATCACAATGGAAAGGTGTAATATCTGCACAGTAAAGAAAATACTGACAAAATATTGCTGCAAAAGACGTCAAAAGTCCATCTGTTTGATATACATTGAAACTTTGGTCAAACTGCAATAAAATATCTCATTTGTTACCACAGTCCATCACTGAAAATAAGAAAACTGAATAATATTTCTATGTTGTTGTACTCTTCTGCCATCTTTGTCTTTCTTTAATGATACTTTCCATTTATAATGTGTGTCGATAGCTAAATTTAATAAATAATCATGTGAATAAGCAATGTGATCAATTTGATACACCACGCCCAATGTCATTGCGAAAAATACCACACCCAACAGAAGGTTAGAACACACTGTAAACAGAATAAATCAAACAACGGAAAATCCAGGATGGAATGTAAAAAAGCTATAATTGTGAAAGTCTTTTGTTGGGCCTACCTGCGAATCAGCATCTCCACTATATGGTGAGTAGCAATTTTCCTTCTCATAATATTGTAAACACAATATGAATTAGAATCAGAACAAAATTACTTGCCATTAGATTACATCACCTTAAGTTTCTATTTCATCACTCAGTCAAAAGCTGAATTAATCCTACATAACCGACGTGATGATGATGATGTTTGGTTTGTGGGGCGCTCAACTGCGTGGTTATCAGCGCCCGTACAATTATCCAATCTCTGCTCAGTCCAATTTCGCCACTTTCCTGGATGATGATGAAATGATGAGGACAACACAAACACCCAGTCATCTCGAGGCAGGTGAAAATCCCTGACCCCGCCGGGAATCGAACCCGGGACCCCGTGCTCGGGAAGCGAGAACGCTACCGCGAGACCACGAGCGGCGGACACATAACCGACGTGTATACAAGAAACTAAGAGTCCTACATGGCCCTATCTTTTAATATCACTTTTCCATTTAAAATCAGGCATTGAACATTATTAAACACATTGCTACTTTATTATTACCTTAAACTTCAAGTGCAAATCACACAATAGATGATAAAACTCCATAAAATTCTGTTTATGTAAAGTTATGATAAAATGTATATTTTCCACTTTAAACTCCCACCATATCTCTCTCTCTCTCTCTCTCTCTCTCTCTCTCTCTCTCTCTCTCTCTTCCTCCCTCTCCCCCCCCTTTTCCTTTTTTATCTCAGCGTTTTCATGTTAAAGTTATAATGTGTGGCCCAGAAATACTCATTTTCTTCCAATGTGGCCCACATAAGCTAAAAGGCTCGGTACCCCTGACAAAGCCCACCAGGCAAAGGAGCCAGTGGTTGCATTTTTTCAATTTTCAACGCAAATTTGAAATAATAATAATAATAATAATAATAATAATAATAATAATAATAAAGATTTTATTGTCTTTAGGCCATTACAGCAATTGACAACGTCAAATGAAGTTACAATTTATAATACAGTGTGATAAGGTATTGACTACTGAAATGTTTTAGCTTATATTACAATATAATGTACAGTGGATCATCTGTTGGATTACTGCATTTTACAGTTGAAGAATTCATTGATATCATAGAACGGGTGGGCAATAAACCATTCATGCAGTCTTTCTTTGAATGTATGTTCAGGAAGATCCTGTATGGCATGTGGCAGCTTATTAAATAGCTTGTGTCCTGTGACTTCATAGCTATTTATTGATTTTGATAGTCTGTGGTAAGGCGTGTATATGTGTTTGATGCTTCTTGTGTTGTAACAACATACATTTTCTCTACATTTCACATCTTGTAGGTTCTTCTTCGTAAAGATTAAGACATTGTATATATAGAGGTTTATTACAGTCATAATTTTTTGTTTAGTAAATAAGGGTTTGTTAAATTTTGATTGTCTAACAATGTACCCCTATTGAAAAGACTGCTAGTCCACTGTCAAGGAGCAATGTGAGACTAAGATGTGAAATTAATAATTCCTTTCCTCAAAAACTGCTTGAGAAAGAATTAGTTCCTGTGTGTGCATGGTGAGCACACAGACCATGTAGCAGTGCAGCTACATGCTGTTGTGGGAAATGCATTCTGCAGCAATCTGGTGACAGTACTGCAGGAGACATTGCACTGCTAAAAATCTCCACTGCATGACATCATTAGTAAGGGCTGTCTGTTAAGATAAGCATCACAAGATTCAGATGTGATTTTAAATGTTACAGCAGGAACAGTGCTGTGACTGCTCCATCAGTATGAAGAACATCTTATACAAGAACTGTTTATCCTACATTCAGTCTTGCCATAAGTTGGAGATGATTAACTTTGAACCACCAACTGATTTTTCTGACAATTTTGTTAGCTGTCTTATCTATAAGAGGGCTGATAGTATTAATTATTCCTATACTTGTAACTTCATCAGCAAACAGTTCAAATCTTTACTTTCCAACAATGCAATCTGACAATCATTTATGTAAATTAAAAACAAAGGTCCCAAAATAGAACCCTGTGGTACATGTCTGACTACAAGTTTTGAGTATATACTGCTACGTGATGAACATAGAATTGAAACACATTGTTTTCTGTTCTGCAGTAAGATGAAAGCCACGAACCTACTTGTAAGGTTACTGACCTGTTTTAGATGTCTCTCAAGCCATACAAAGGGTGTTTGTTTTAACTTGAAACAAATAAGTATCTCAAGCAATGCATTGTACAAAAAAATGCTGAAGGTGAAAAGTTAACATTAGTAAAGGGGAGATCTGTTTAGGCTATAACTGACCATCTCCTAACCACCCCTCTTGTGTGGGTTTTGTATTTTCAAACAGTAATCCTCTATTTTCACAGCATATTCGAATTCTATGCCAAAAAATATGTACGGTTTACTCAAACCATTGCTTTCCATTAGTGGTATACGGTGCTGTAAACAATAAGTATCAAGTGTGCCTGTTTCCCCAATTAAGAACCAATGCAGTCGATTCTATATTTCATTTACAATTTAAATATAAACCTTGGTGTTCAAACAACTGGTACTGATATTCAAACATTACTTGAGAGTGGCAAATGTGACTGAACAGTACAAATAATACAACTAGATGGTGATATTTCTGGCAAATAAACCTACTTGTATGGTAACATAATTTTATGTTACCTATAGGGCTGATTGTGGTGAGTCTCCACAAGCCATCAGAGTGTGATTTCAGTGGATGACATCAAACCCTGCCATCAGGGTGTTTCCCGTACCTCTCATGCTGGCCACTATGCAGCTACTGGCAGAAACAAACCACAACCGTTGTAATAAGTTAAAATGTCCCTGAAGTGGCAGTGACAGGCAAACCTGCCATGGATACCATATTCACTCAAATCTAAGCCACACCTGAAAAATGAGACTCGAAATCAAGGCAAAAAAATTTTTCCCGAATCTAAGCTGCACCTGAAATTTGAGACTAAATTCAAGGGGAGAGAAAAGTTTTAGGCCGCACCTCCAAATCGGAACAAAGTTGGTCCATTGTAATATGTGAGAGACAATTTAGGTAGAATGAATGACGATACAGCTACAGTAGTTTGGTTCGAGTCGTACGCTTAGAAGTTAAGCTTTACCAGGTAGCCATTGCTGTGTGTCAGGCACTACGTCCATATTTATACAGGCACCCTTCCTTTTTCATGTGCTTCATCTGGTTTGAATTGATTGCTTATTTTTCTTTGATCCGATAAGTGCCTTTCTCTGTTATAGGTGTTTACGTCACTCCAAGCTGAAGATGCATTACTGTACTGTATCACGCAGTGTTTGTCGCATTCTGATAATGAGCGTTTACGGCCTGTCGCCGCTCGCGGCATGGCTTGCTTTTGTGCGTGCTACCGCCACTTACAATTAAAAAGACACACACAGAGAGAGAGAGAGAGAGAGAGAGAGAGAGAGAGAGAGAGAGAGAGAGAGACAGACAGACAGACAGACAGACAGACAGAGAGAGAGAGAGACAGACAGACAGAGAGAGAGAGACAGACAGACAGACAGACAGACAGACAGACAGAGAGAGAGAGAGAGAGAGAGAGAGAGAGAGAGAGAGAGAGAGAGAGAGAGGGGGAGAGAGGGAGGGAGGGAGGGAGGAGGGGGGGGAATCGTCTCATTAGCGAAACAATGGCAAGAGACTGCTATTTGTTGAGAGTTTAGCGAAAATTTTTCTCCGTTTTTAAAATCTTTGCAGATGCCTCTTTAGTGCATTACATTCTGCACAGAAATTAGTCATCTTAAACTTAAAAATATAGTCAATTGCCGTGCTTCATTTCTGACTATCACTATTACGCATAAGAATAATACGAATATAAACATGACATGATATGATATGTATATTCTTCCGCATTTGCTTTTGTCTCACTCTAGTTTCATACTGCATGTGATTCACAATTCATAAAAGTTCCTATTAGCAACCATCTCTTCTCACAGGTAGGAAAAAATTCAGAATGTAGAGTTGGCCATATTGACAAACATCCCTAACAATCTTGCCAGTCGGATTTTCGTAGTACATTGAAATGCTGCAACATTCAAAGATGAACAATACAGAATTTGTATATACTTTGATGGATAACTTATGAAAATGCAGTGGTCGAAACTCAGGGCGGAGGAAAAAAAAGCTTGTCTTCCACCCCCCCCCCCTTTTTTTTTAAATTATTTACTGATGCAGAGGTTTTGGCGCCAATATTTATCTTTGTGCCTGCAAAGCATGCCTGTGTAGCGCTACATATACTCGACGGCAGAAGTTAGTTGTGGCGGCACCTACCAACATTTTTCAGAACTTCCGCTTACTTTGCACTCGATTCTAAGCCGCAGGCAGTTTTTGGATTACAAAAACCGGAGAAAAAGTGCGGCTTAGATTCGAGTAAATACAGTACTCACTGAAATCAAGCACCAAATTGTGAGAGGCAAGGGAACTCACCGAAATAGAGCACCATGGGAACTCACCAATATCAAGCATCCTGATGAGAACAGGAAACTACTGCATCCACATTATTGTTCGTCGATCATGTTAAATGCAGTTTCTAACCAGACACTGAAATGGCTAACCATATTGCCATATTTTACTGTACACTCAAATTATAACACTAAGTTTCAAACCTGAAAACCATCAAAACACAAAGGTTTACATGTAAATCGTAAATGAAATGTAGAATCAAATGCGTTCGTCTTAATCACAAAAACAGGTCACTCTATATTTGTTGATTACAGCACCTTCCACCATGAATGGAAAACAATGGTTTGCACAAACCATACATATTTTTGGTGTAGAATCTGAATATGCAATAAAAATGTGAGGTTCCCATTTGAAAATATAGAAGTTGAATGTGCCGTGCAGGAGGGATGGTTAGGTGGTGGCCACTTCTAGCACAGACAGATGCCCCCTTTACTAATAATAACTTTTCACCTACACCGTGTATATTCACATTTACCAATTTTTTTTCTGACGATTACTGGGTAACTAAACCAGTTGACGACAATTCATCACAACACTGACAAATTTAATTTCTACTTCATTTACCTTTATTACTTTAAACATATGATGATCAGCTTTTATGTAGTAATTTTGACAGGTAGTGTAATACAGATCAGTAATTCTCAATCTGTGAATGGTCTAACACCCATTCAAAAGTGGTAACAACTTCTCATGTGCTCGAACATGACTGACTAAATGAACAAGCTGAATGACGTAGCAACTGCACTGACATACAGGAACTTTACATGATGATTACTAGACACCGAAACTATGCACTTTAAGAGCTCAACCATAACTGACTATAAACAATGACCAAACTCACAATGTTCATGGCTGACTGATGCTTTGTAAATGACACTTATGCAGGATGTCCCAAGAGGAATGGTCAATACTCAGGGATATAATGGGAACAATCATTTGCAGCAAAAACCCTAGCAAACATGGGCTTTAAAACGCCTACCTTAAGAACTACAAGCACTACTTCATCTCCACCACTGAAGTAGTGCCCATAGCTCTTAAGCTACGCGTTTTGGAGCCAGGTTTACTAGACTTCTTTTGCTTTGAACCATCAATCCTGTCACATCTCTGAATATCAACCACTCTAACTGGGACACACTGCATAAAGATGCTTTTAGTAAGTAAATGACAAAATTTTAAAACACAAGATATTTAGATATTAACGTAAGAGAAAGAAGAGAAAGAAAAGCAAAAAATACAAAAACACAATATGCAGTGATATTCTCTTTATGAGCACAGGGTGTATACACAAGGAAAGAAGAATAATTCATAGATTGCAGAGTGAAAAATATAGCTTTTCCCAGGTGAAAGAACATTTTTTCCATGTTCAGTGACAATATATGTTCCCTTGGAGCTGTGAAACTTATCAATCCTTTGAATGGTAAAGGCTTTTAACACTGGCACAGAACTCTGACACTTTAGGAAATGAAACCCAACAAAAACATCATGGTTTGCAAAGAGCATTGATGTGTGAGCAACATATAAACTGCAGTTTTCATATTACGGAAGTATAAATACTAATTCTGCCAAATACTGCGCAGTAGCTTCCGAAACACTGAAATCTAAATTGCGCTGCGCGATTAACTTTTGTCAGCCAATTATAGCTCGTGTCATGTGGTCTTGCCAGCCAATGGCAGATATTCAGAGCACAGGACACTTTATGTAGTCAGCCAACAGCAACATCACTTAAGTATCATAAATACACAAACAGGAAAAGTTGTTAGTTTAAATTTATATACACACAGTATAGCTACAAAAAACCACCTGAGCTTTCGCATATAATATTGATCTCTCCTAGCGTGTGTTACCCTTTAAAATATCTCAAACAAAAATATGCCAGTGAAACTTTAAATAATGGCATAAATAGCTGGTCTTTTGGGCCCAAAATTTTTCTATGAGGCTGGTCCCCAAAGTTTTAAGTTTTGAATGAGATTCAAACATTCATTGACTTTAGAAATTCATTGCACTCTCTCACAGATAACGTATTTCATCTTGCATAAAAGGAAATTTTCTTTAAAAGTAATGCTTCTCGATCTACCATTCACAATATTTTCCCACGAACTATTAGAAATGTGAATAATTGTGATGTCACATTCATCGAAAGTAGTTTGTTGTTAAGTAGGATTGCGTGGTCTTTGTCCTAAAGCCTTTGACCCATTTTCCTATCTGCAGACACTTGCATGTGCACTGTATTTTGTGTTGTAAATGGTGCATTTCCCTTGCAACTAAAATTTTATTTTTGTGTCATTCTCTTGTTTATTTTTTATTGCTGTGTATTATTCTTCAGTAGTGGGCTAAGGTAAAATTCTCTGTTGGACTATCAGTTCCTACCAACCAAAATTACAAAAATTTAACTGAAAACTGAATAATGAAAATTCCCAGAATTCTATAACATTGTTTTTTCTGGCTAAAAAAAATTCCCACATTTTTCTCAGATTTCTGGTTGTCCCAGGCTGTGTACATCCTGTGAACTATGTCGTATAACAGAAGAATAGCATAATGATATCCACTGTTTTAACATGCACAGGGAACTCCAAAGCCAGCGGAGTGATTTCTGTGAAGTTAAGCTATGGTCCTGTTGTTCATTAATAATTGTTATGTCTAAGAAAATTATGGACTGGTTTGCTTCAGGTTCTATTGTGATTTTTATTTTATTATGATGTGAATTAAATAATACAATAAGTTCATCTTTTGTACAATGTAATACAATTAGTGTCAACAACAAACCATTTTTCTGCCAAGTTTATTTTCCCTTTAAAAAAATTTATTTTCCAATTGGTTGATGAATATGGATGCTTGACATGTTGTTGACCATAGCTAAGCCTTGCGTCTGTAGGTAGAGCTTATCACGAGATAGATAGATAGATAGATAGATAGATAGATAGATAGAGATAGAGAGATCGCCATTGTGCTCTCTGTCGGTCCCACATCACACACCTACCCTGGTAACTGGCAATGCAGGAGTGAGTACTACACCTGGTCAATGTTTCTGGGTCTGAATCTGCCTAGCAAAATTTAGACGCCCAGAGAACTATTGCTTTTACTTCTTAACACAATATGTATCATAATTGCTTTCTGTCACCCATAATGAACACCTCCCCATACCTAAACTAACATGGAACATTCTGCATGTACCCTGATGCACAGGCAAAATGATGATATTGGTTGGAGCATCACGTGATACACTGCGCCTTGCTACTGCGCATCGCACCAACAGCCATCTTCTTATGTACAAACTGCTGTAGTTTAAGTAAATCAACTGAACTCTCCAGAAAGGTTACTTTTTGCTTAATAATGTTTCTTCAAAGAATTTTGATTGTCCCTTTGACAGGTATATTTGTGAACATAACAATGTCAAATAAAGCAGATCTAGCTTCTCTGGAGATTTTTATCTCTTTAATAAAAATTGTTGGGCACATATTTTTTATAGAATATGGGGATCCAAAAGTGTAAAATTCCCTGGGGATATTAATTAATAATTGAGAAGGTATGCTGATGTGTTCTTGGAGATAACAATGGGTCTGATTGGGGTGACAGGATTGGGATTTTTTGTTGTGCTCCGAGTTTGGGGGAAGTGGGGTATCAGACAGTAAAAAGTTACCTGGATTGTGTAAGCACTTTTTTCCGACATTTAGTGGTTGGATCATGGTTTTTTCCCCAAGACAAAACTAACAGTTTTAGCAATGTAATAATTTTTGTAAGGGCAACAGTGGAGTTTCCAATTATTTAAGGAGTAGACTTTTAGTACATGGAGCTATTCTACCTTCCTACATTTCACGTTGCATGTACTATTCTGCAGTATGTAACTTTTTCATTAGAATAACATTGTTCACACTGCTAAGATCCCTGGCTAAGTCAAAAATATTCACAAAGGTAATAATTTGTTATTTATTTATTTTAGTATATCATCGGCCAACATTGCTGTTCCGTTGACAGTTCTTTGAGAAATCCAAATTGTCTGCCACTGGGAAAGTGCTTCTGTAATAAGTTTATACTCGTTCTATTGCACATCATCCTTTTTTTTTTAAAAAAAAATTTACAACAGATTTAAACCTACCTTTCTGATATATGGTTTTAAAGGGGGAATATTTAAGTGCCTGGTAAAGTACTGGTACAAGAAGATAAATTACGTAAGTTACTGTTACAAATAAGTGAATATTACAAGTCTCAACTGAGCAACATCTGACATTCACAAAACTTTCACTGAAATGATATTGTTAAAAACTGTGTGGTATCCACAAAGAAAGTGTTCAAACTTAAATTACTCGCTACTGACAGATTATTAAAACTGTCTGTAGCTCTGGGGCCAGTGGAAAAAAAAACCATTTCCTCTCCACTAAGATCCTGAATAGTAAAACTACGTGGTGTTCAAACTAACCTCCATAAACTGTTAACAAAATACCTTGCTTTGGCAAATGAATTGCCGATGAGTATCAGGTTGCTGCAATGCTATTACAGAGTACACTAAGTTTTTTTTTCATATCTTATGCTAAAATACTTCTGTACACCGCATTCAGCTAAACTAAATTAACTTTAATCTAAGATTATTCACATTTCAGATAGGAACAAAAAGTATGTTTTCAGCTTAAAACTATTCCCTGAAAGTATTTCACCCTTTCTTGTAGAAATTCCGTTCAAGATCACTACAATAGCTCTGCAAAATGTTCATGCTACAAAGTAAAGAGTATCTTTATCACATTTCAATGTTTTAAATAATTCTATTCACAAAAACATGAAAATTATCATTTAAAATGTTACTTTGTGGGCTGAAGCTTGGGAAATTACTGTATTTTGTAAAACTCAAAAGTAAAACCACATACAACTTTTTATTCAGCATTTAATGATTGTGGAAACACAGTAGTCAACACAAAAACCATCAAATCTCAAAATGACCACTAAACATAAAAGTGTTTAAGAATAAATGAAGTAACGGTATACACAGAAGTAACTGATGGTGGAAGACAGATGGCAATGTACGACTAGGTTCACTTTAAAATGTTTTATAATGCTGCTTAAAGTTATTTCTGGACGCAAAGTAACTGAAGGTATCTTACAAGCATTTCTGTAATTAAGTTAACAGAGAAATTAACAGATTCATATAAAACAAAAGAACAGCATAAAAACCTCCAACAAAATTTTAAAGCAATGCCTGTAGGCTATTATTATTTACAACAGTCATCAATTTCATTGCAAGAGAAATGATAAATATTGCACAGTGTCCAGGTATTTGTCATTAACACACGTTTAAATACATGCTTTGGCTTATGATTTGCCAACAAGAACACCACCTGCACGATGTCTTGGGCCATCCGTAATCTCTCCAGCACTATGATCCTGTTCCTTTAGGTCACCACTAAATTGTTGTCTATATGCTTTTATTTCTTTATCCTTTCCCTTTACATCATCAGTGACATCTTCAATGAATTTCACCAACTGTTTAAAAAAAATACAAATATATTACCCACTCAAAATTGAATTTCTGCAAAATAAGTTTATCAGTCACAAAACTTTCTTGGCTTAACAAACTATTACAATGAATAAAATTTTCAGTTCAGCAACACACTACACCAAGGGCACAGGAAAATGAAATTATATAAGTTAACTCAATTACACATGTGGGTACTGTTCTGAAAATGTCAAGGAGAAAAATCTGGAACTAACACAGAAGATGGCAATCATACTGACAAAATGTGTTTGCTATATCACTACACACTCCACATACATTTAAGTTAATGTCTAACTTTATTTGCAGAATAATTTTGTAATTCTGTTCTGTGTGCTTTCTTCAAATGGATAAACTGGAATACTGCACCATCATAAAAGTTCTTATTTTGGAATGCTTAACACTAAACTGAAGTTATCTACATCTGAATGGGATGATACAGACATTGCCTCATATGAACTTATGGTTCTATTGTGGAACATTCTTCACAGATCATTTTATTTCTCTGATAAATTAGTAATATAGGTCATACAAGTGTAACAGACATGACTGTAGTTCGAAGTTTCTCAGAGGGCAACAACTATTTTCTATTAGTTTGATCATCGTTTTCACCATTTCATCACACCCCCCCCCCCCCCCCCCCCCACCCCCAAAGAATACTTTGTGTTTTCTCTACCTTCTACACACCCTTCTTTAAGGCCTATGTGTTACGCATGCCTTAAACCCACAGAAAACTTCCCAAGAAAGATATGCTGACTACTAATTACTTTGCAGACAGCAGTAGTCAGTTGTGGAAGTAGTGAATAATACAATAAAACTCATCAGCTTTGACCAGTAGCTATCATAATAGCAACTATTTGTTTGTACTATGTAACCAGCATAGTGACCGATGCCATACAATCACACACATTTTAACTGTATAAGGATCCCAGTGGGAATATGAGGCTATGGGTGGAATGTGGTTATCAATGGCTTCAAACATATAAAAAAACTTGTAAACATCATATTACAGTTGGGAAATTAGGAAAAGTTCTATATGTAGAAAACTGGAAAATTTTTCCAAACCCCATTTGCTTCACAAGGTACCTATACAGACCAAGTAAAGAATCTCTTCTTTTCACATATGTGAAGGTGGTTGTCATGACAATAGAAATGGTTACACGTTTGTACTATGAAATAAGTGTCTAGAGTTACTTTCATTTTCCCTGTTCTATATTTTGTAAGTGTCAGGACATCAGAAAAAGGCTTACACATCTCTGACTACAGATCAAATATTTAATCAGTTTACTGCAACCACTGTATACAGTACAGAGCAATTATTTAAGGTAACAATGAAACATATATGCACAAAAGAACTATCACAGCACTCTGAGTATTATAAACTTACTAGGATAAGAGGTGGATGGGGAAGACTGAAAATCAGCTCTACAGAAATCAATTTGGCTTCCATAATCAACAAGATTTTAGGAAATGGAATACCAACATCACTCTGGCTGGTTTGAAAACTTGCTAACACAGCTTTCTCTATTTGATTGTCAACAGGGAAAACAATCTTCAGATGTGAAAGTAGTAGTTGTTGTGGTCTTCAGTCCAGAGACTGGTTTGATGCAGCTCTCCATGCTACTCTATCCAGTGCAAACCTCTTCATCTCCCAGTACCTACTGCAACCTACATCCTTCTGAATCTGCTTAGCGTATTCATCTTTTGGTCTCCCTCTACGATTTTTACCCTCCACACTGCCCTCCAGTACTAAATTGGTGATCCCTTGATGCCTCAGAACATGTCCTACCAACCGATCCCTTCTTCTAGTCAAGTTGTGCCACAAGCTCCTCTTCTCCCCAATTCTATTCAATACTTCCTCATTAGTTATGTGATCTACTCATCTAATCTTCAGCGTTCTTCCGTAGCACCACATTTCAAAAGCTTATATTCTCTTCTTGTCTAAACTATTTATCGTCCATGTTTCACTTCCATACATGGCTACACTCCATACAAATACTTTCAGAAACGACTTCCTGACACTTAAATCAATACTCGATGTTAACAAATTTCTCTTCTTCAGAAACCCTTTCCTTGCCATTTCCAGTCTACATTTTATATCCTCTCTACTTCGACCTTCATCAGTTATTTTGCTCCCCAAATAGCAAAACTCCTTTACTAACATAAGTGTCTCATTTCCTAATCTAATTCCCTCAGCATCACCCGACTTAATTCAACTACATTCCATTATCCTCGTTTTGCTTTTGTTGATGTTCATCTTATACCCTCCTTTCAAGACACTGTCCATTCCGTTCAACTGGTCTTCCAAGTCCTTTGCTGTCTCTGACAGAATTACGATGTTATCGGCGAACCTCGAAGTTTTTATTTCTTCTCCATGGATTTTAATACCTGCTCCGAAGTTTTCTTTTGTTTCCTTTACTGCTTGCTCAATATACAGATTGAATAGCATTGGGGAGAGGCTACAACTCTGTCTCACTCCCTTCCCAACCACTGCTTCCCTTTCTTGTCCCTCGACTCTTATAACTGCCATCTGCTTTCTGTACAAATTGTAAATAGCCTTTCGCTCCATGGATTTTACCCCTGTCACCTTCAGAATTTGAAAGAGTATTCCAGTCAACATTGTCAAAAGCTTTCTCTAAGTCTACCAGTGCTAGAAACGTAGGTTTGCCTTTCCTTACAAGATAAGTCGCAGGGTCAGTATTGCCTCACGTGTTCCAACATTTCTACAGAATCCAAACTGATCTTCCCCGGGGTCGGCTTCTACCAGTTTTTCCATTCGTCCATTAGCCCCTCTATATACTCCTTTCATCTTTCTGCTTCCCCTTCTTTGCTTATAACTGAGTTTCCATCTGAGCTCTTGATATTCATGCAAGTGGTTCTCTTTTCTCCAAAGGTCTCTAATTTTCCTGTAGACAGTATCTATCTTACCCCTCATGAGATAAGCCTCTACATCCTTACATTTGTCCTCTAGCCATCCCTGCTTAGCCATTTTGCACTTCCTGTCGATCTCATTTTTGAGACGTTTGTATTCCTTTTTGCATGCTTCACTTACTGCATTTTTGTATTTTCTCCTTTCATCAATTAAATTCAGTATCTCTTCTGTTACCCAAGGATTTCTACTAGTCCTCGTCTTTTTATCTACTTGATCCTCTGCTGCCTTCACTATCTCATTCCTCAAAGCTACACATCCTTCTTCTACTGTATTTCTTTCCCTCATTCCTGTCAATTGTTTCCTTATGCTCTCCCTGAAACTCTGTACAACCTCTGGTTTATTCAGTTTATCCAGGCCCCATCTCCTTAAATTCCCACCTTTTTGCAGTTATTTCAATTTTAATCTACAGTTCATAACCAATAGATTGTGGTCAGAGTCCACATCTGCCCCTGGAAATGTCTTACAACTTAAAAGCTGGTTCCTAAATCTCTGTCTTACCATTATATAAGCTATCTGATACCTTTTAGTATCTCCAGGGTTCTTCCATGTATACAACCTTCTATCATGATTCTTAAACCAAGTGTTAGCTATGATTAAATTGTGCTCTGTGCAAAATTCTACCAGGCGGCTTCCTCTTTCATTTCTTAGCCCCAATCCATATTCACCTACTATGTCTCCTTCTCTTCCTTTTCCTACTGTCGAATTCCAGTTACCCATGACTATTAAATTTTCATCTCCCTTTACTATGTGAAAGTATGTTCAGGTAAACCCAAAGGATTTTTTACAGAATCACTACTTTTCACAATACATCTAAAGAAGCTGCTGGATAGCACTGTGGAAGCTCAATGCAGTTCCTTGTGGATGAAGCTAGTGTCTACAAGAAGCCTTGATACCAGAAAACTGTAGCAAAATACAAGAAGACCAGCGCAGATTGACACTTTATAAATTTATACAGTTAAGTAATAGTCAGAGTCTCACTTTATTTTTCCACATCCATTATTATAATGCATTTTGGCAGACGACCACCATTATCAGATGCAGTCTGCCAAATTGTATTATAACAATCGCTGACAAAAAATGAAGTGTGATCAAGACAGATTTTTTTATAATACATACATGAGCACCATTCATGATGACATCTATCAAGACTTTTCATCTTTCATTATCATGGTTATGTATCAAAATAATTGTGTTTTTGTCAGTTGATCACATGTCAAATACGATTCAATCACAGTAGACTTCTCTATCGTGACAATGCCACACTTCACAGAGAATGAAAATTCAAAAAAGAGCTGTGTGCTTGGTCACTGACTCATTGAATATAATACAAGTGCCCAACAGATATGCTCAAACAATTCCTTGAGGAAAAATGGATATTAGGTTTAAACATCTTATGAATGACAAGCTCATTAGAGAACCAGTCTTCATTTTCATTCTGAAGGAAGCTATCTTGGCATCCAATTCAATTATTTTAGCACCACACTGTTCAGAAAACTGTACCCCAGCAGTACACATTACAAGATAGCATCCAGAGTCATGGATACGCTTCCTTTTAAAATCAAAACAATCAATTTTTCAAGAAGAACCAAGCAATAAAAAAAAATTCCACATACTAACAAAATATCCACAACAGCATTTTTTAAATGTAGAAAGTTGAGCTTATACATTGGCTTACCAACAGCCACATCATTTGTGAATGTGATGGCAGAGGAAAGTAGACAATGTTTCCACCAAAACAACCTGCAAGGTGGCTTGTGTAATATAAATATAGATGTATAAAAAATCTGCTCACTAATTGGCAGCAGAACACACATGAAAGACAGTTGTCAAGAAACTCAATGTGGGACCTTAGTTTTAATAGTGTGTTCTGCCACTGGTTGCTGAGTAGATTTTTTTATCTATCCAATTAAATAATTTTGTCAATAATTGATTGCTTGTGTTGTTATATTAGCCCATGTGGCCACCATTCCTTCTTATGTAACCCTCTTCTCAGCCTGTTTTGTTGTCTCTTTACTACCTTATGTGCTACGTAATCCATCCATCTGCACTATCTAAACTAAGGTCCCACATTCCGTTTCTTGACAACCATCTTTTATTTGTATGTTCTGCCTCAGCTTGGCGAGTACATTTTTTACCTATCCCAATTAAATAATTTTGTCAATAATTGATTGTTTTCACTGTTATAAATGTAGATTTAAATGAGTTGACAGGCAGGGTCTATGAATCTGTTTTGTTTTCATGAGTGACCACATTTGTAGTAAATCTAGTGATCGTCTTGAAGCAGGTTTTTCCAGAGACAGATTTTGCACTATTTCACTGTCTCCAACTTGCTCCGGTTGAATGGGAAATGCAAGAAGTTCAAATAGGTTACAGATCTGAATGTCCTGTTCTAAGTTTGATACATCTGGATACAAAGATCTTCAGGAAGTGTGCTTCAGAAACATTATACATATAGAGAAGAGAGAAAGTGCCTAAAATCTCCTGCTATATATTGAATGCACCAGAATCAAAAATTTCCTATCAATACTGCTGAATTGTGTTCAAAGTTTACTTTGTGATTAGTGTGATATAGTGTACTGTTTTCTAATTAACATCTACGTGATTACTCCACTATTCACAATAAAGTGCCTGGCAGAGGGTTCAATGAACCACCTTCAAGCTGTCTCTCTACCGCTCCACTCTCTAACAGCATGCAGGAAAAACGAGCACTTAAATTTCTCTGTGCGAACCCTGATTTCTCTTATTTTATTGTGATGATCATTTCTCCCTGTAGGTGGGTACCAACAGAATGTTTTTGCAATCTGAGTTGATAACTGGTGCTTGAAATTTCATGAGAAGATCCCATTCCAATGAAAAACGCCTTTGTTTTAATGATTGCCACTCCAATTCAATTCACTTATCACGTCTGTGGCACTATCTCCCCTACTTCGTGATAATACAAAACAAGCTGCCCTACTTTGTACTTTTCTGATGTCATCTGTCAGTCCCATCTGATGCAGATCCCACACTGCACAGCAATACTCCACAATAGGGCGGACAAGCGTGGTGTAAGCAGTCTCTTTAGTTGACCTGTTGCACCTTCCAAGTGTTCTGCCAATGAATTGCAGTTTTTGGTTGGCTCTACCCACAACATTATCTATGCGATCATTCCAATTTAGGGTGTTTGTAACTGTAATCCCTAAGTATTGAGTTGAATTTACAAAATTCAGATTTGTGTGTCTTATCGCATAATCAAAATTTAGCAGATTTCTTTTAATACTTACGTCAATAACTTCACACTTTTCTTTAGTCAGGGTCAATTGCCACTTTTTGCACCATACAGATATCTTATCTAAATCCTTTTGCAATTCGTTTTGGTCATCTGATGACTTTACAAGATGGTAAACGACAGCATCATCTGTAAACAATCTAAGATGGCTACTGAGATTGTCTCCTCTGTCGTTAATATAGATCAGGAACAATAGAGGGCCTATAACACTTCCTTGGGGAACACCGGATATTATTTCTGTTTTACTTGATGGCATTCCGTCGATTGCTACGAACTGTGACCTTTCTGACAGGACATCACAAATCCAGCCTGTGAGGTAATGGGTGAGTTGTGGCACCTTGGAAATATTCTACATTCGGAGTTGGGGCAGCCATACAGGATGCTCGTTAGCAACCGTGTGATGCCACACAATAGCTGGACCACATGGTTGCTAGCCGACCGCGTGGCTGGGAATTCCTTGGTGACGCTGTGTCAATGAAAGAGATTTTTATGCCGAGAGTGCCAAAGATGTCGGACTTTGTGGAACCTTAATGGCAGACATTTCACAGTTCGTATAGAAATTAATAGTAGCCAGATAAACCATGATACCTCAAAAAGAAGCATGTACATTACCATTATTTGCATGACGATTGTGATGGTGTAATCAGATTTTCAATACCTTTATTAGTTCAAAATTTAGTGTGTGAATAAATTAAATTATACAAGTAACATCCAGCAACGAATTTCCAAAACCTAAACAGTTAATCCGATTTTGTCTATCAACATGTCTTTAGAAAGGTATTAGTGTAAACCAAATTGGTATGAATTTCAGGCATGTAACTTAAAGTACACGAGTTACTGGAGGTCAAAGTGGCGTATTACTACTTATTGCATCTGGCCACAAGTACTCAAAAAAAACGGTAACAGCATGCTTATAAATATATTTATTCATCTATGTCTTTGTTTATATCCGATATATACTATTAATGAAAAAATTGGTTAAACATTTAGTGTGTTTTAGAAAGCACAGAGACATTAGCCTACAGACCTACCTTTTGTTTCTATTTCTTCGATATATGTTTATTTGATTTGTTTATGTATTTAATAATGTGTGTTAGAGTGTGTTTATGGTCCAGCCGTAGGAATAGTTATTTAATTTCAAGTTATTGAAATGTAAATCCAATATTTCGTATGTGTTTCAATATGTTGAAGAGTATGCGTTGGCTTTGAGACATGGCAGGAGTGCTCCAGCCAATCACAGGGATCATTCCAAAAAGGACACGTGGAGAGACGTATGGAGGCTGGGGAGGAGCATCGTTTTCCGGAGAGGACAGGGGGAGTTCTGAACAGTGCGGCGCGAGGGACAGTCTCACAGGACAAGGGAGAGTCCTGGACATTACAGTGTGACGGATGCAGAGTCACGGGAATGACTTGGAGAGTGGAGCAGTTTTGTGCATGGTAGTGGGAGACAGAAATATTTCTTAGTGCCGACTTGTGCACTTGTGAGTTTCCGTGGCTTCTGCAGTGAAGACGTAGTATGCATCAGAAGTGAATATCTCGTGAGCTATGTTGTTGTTCGTAACTAATCACGTGAAGTAGGAATCTACTGTTTCCCTGTTATTCAACTTATATTTTATTTAATTGCTGGACCATCGACACCAATAGGTGTTTTGCAGTAATAAACTGCATTCTAAAAGGTACTTCTGCTATCGTACTCATCATTTAAAGTCATTAAGATTTTATTTAATTGCAATCTTTCATTTATAAATTACTATGTTGCATAACAGATTCACAATTGCCGAGTGATACGAACCTTCAACCATTCGATTCATGTGTCTATTCAGACTGTATACTGTAGACTCAACAGTATTTGGCTTGTAATGCAGTAATTATGTATCGCAGCCCCTATACAATGAAACCAGCCAAAACTTTTAATATTTCAACTCTGAGTTTGAGGGTACATAGTTGAGGGCCATCACACACAATTTTTATTTGAAAGCCCGCAAGTCGCACAACTGAGGAGATATTCCATAGGCACGCAGTTTGGTTAGAAGACTGCTTGTGAGCGACGCTGTCAAAAGCCTTCTGGAAATCTAAAAATATGGACTCAATTCTACATCCCCTGTCGATAGCACTCATTACTTCATGAGTATAAGGAGCTAGTTGTGTATCGTAAGCACTATTTTTTCTGAATCCGGGCTGACTACGTGTCAATAAATCGTTTCCTTCGAGGTACTTCATAATGTTTGAATACAGTATATGTTCCAAAACCCTACTGCAAATCAAAGTTAGTGATATGGGCCTGTAATTCAACGGATTACTCCTCCTTCCCTTTTTGGGTATTGGTGTGACTTGAGCAATTTTCCAGTCTTGAGGTATGGATCTTTCTGTGAGCGAGCGGTTGTATATAATTGCTAAATATAGAGCTATTGTATCAGCATAATCTGAGAGGAACGTGACTGGTATACAATCTGGACTGGAAGCCCTGCTTTTATTAAGTGATTTAAGCTGCTTTGCAACACTGAGGGTATCTAGTTCTGTGTTTCTTAACTTGGCAGTTGTGCTTGATTGGAATTCAGGAATATTTACTTCTTCTTCTTTGGTGAAGGAGGATGAAACTGTTAGAAGGGTATGGAAAGGTCTGGAGATAGTGACTTTCCTTAAAGTAATAGAAAGGCAGTAAATTTAAATGTGGAAAGCAAGAACATTAAATTGTAAACAATGACATATGTATTTTCCTTTATGTATGGAAAACAAATACTGGTTCTGTTCAATTATATAAAAATGAAACACTTTACGATCATTAAATCTGCAGTGATGTGCAACGACTGTAATTTGTGCATGTTTAACTTCCTGTTGCTCAGTTATTCAGACCATCCCTCCAGCAGTTCTTTGATATCAATATTCATAATTATGTGGCATGGGGTCACATCTCTGCTTGAGATAACAGAATTATTTCTTCCACTGCAGCAGAGAATGCCCCCAATGTCTCATTCAAGTAGGCAGTCTTTTTTTTTTTAGCAGTTATTTCTATAAGTAGCTCGCTTCTAAGCAGTGTCTCTCAATGTGGGAATGTTGACACCTTGTCAAATGGTTCTTGTTTCAACTGCGTGGTTATCAGCGCCCGTACAATTACCCAATCTTTGCTCAGTCCAATTTCGCCACTTTCCTGGATGATGATGAAATGATGAGGACAACACAAACACCCAGTCATCTCGAGGCAGGTGAAAATCCCTGACCCCGCCGGGAATCGAACCCGGGACCCCGTGCTCGGGAGGCGAGAACGCTACCGCGAGACCACGAGCGGCGGACAGGCTCACTAATGTGTTTGGGTGTTATGGTATTGTGCAAGTAAGAATGTGCATCTGTGATGCATTCTGTCAGAATTCAGATATTCAACAAAAACTGCATAGTTGGTGGGCTTTATCATATATCAATTGGAGAAACCTATTGGGTTCATTGTCTTATTTGTTTTAACTATTTTGATTACAAGCAGACGATCAACGAAATTAAACACAGCCAATCATCAAGGGGAAAAAAAATCATGTTTTGACCTTAATTCATGGTATATTAAGAAGAATATGGAAAAATTCTGTGTTTAAGAAGATGTTCCAATGAAGCAAAGAGGTTGAAGATGGAAAAAGGAATATTGGCAGAGTCAAAGAGAGTGCATCAACAGAAGCTTCCACAAAATATATGGAAAAGGTTATAGAATTCTTTGAAGCTCAAGAATTCAGAAGAATTCATCCAGGCAAAATGGCCTAGTGCCATTCAAATAGATGGAGAAAAATTACAGTAGGAAAAGTACTTGCTACTGAACTATTTGGAAGAAATAATCGTTTATGATCAAAACTGAATCGGACCTGAAGTAAAATTTACAAATTTTTTAAAATTACTTCTACAGTGGTATGACTGTAGATGCTAGAAGGTCCACATTCACTGTGTACTCTATACATCAGAATGTAAAACTAATGTTGGTACACAACCCATATGAATTGCTGCTTAGCAAAATACTACAAATGCTGTAAATGTAGATTTGCCTTTCCTTAACCTATCTTCTAAAATAGGACTTAGGGTCAATATCACCTCCCACGTTCCAACATTTCTCCAGAAACCGAACTGATCTTCCCTAAGATTGAATTCATTTTTTACCGATGTTCTGTGAATAGTTCGTGTCAGAATTGAATTAGGGATAATTATGGCTTGGAAGCCTGAAAGAAGGCCAACTGTGGCTTGGGAATCCTTTATTCATATTTAGGCTGGAAAATATTAGTAAAGATATCCACCTATGGTTGACCTTGGCTGCCAATAAGGCATTGCCCCTTGGCAGTGGAGTTACCTAATAATTGCAACATAGCAGCACAGCCACGATGCACCAACACAAGGATTTCTTTTTATATTTTTTTTTTTTTTATTACAAATGTACACCAAATCTTTGCAACTTGACTGCAATGACACCAACATGAAATAGGTGTTTTTGTTTTCTGGTGGCCTTAAATGCTCTCTTTTCAGTGGTATAAATAATCTTACAATCCTGGGTCAATTTCAAGATATATGGTGTCAGATACAGATAAAATTTGGTACTTTTGTTAACTTTTGAGGCAGATAACATGGTGAATGCAGCTGTAGAAATTTTCTTCTGTTATTGAATTGTTTACAGGCATATAGACAATGCACTGACAAACATTCATGTTTCCAGTATCCTTTACTCACTACCTATTCCTTCTTTTCATACCAGGCAATTTCCTTGTGACAAAATTTTTATTAAGTTTTAAGAGATGCTGGCCAATGACCACTGCTTTCTGTTCAGTTATTTCTGTGTTCTGCACAAATAGTAGTAACGAGAGGATAGGTCGGAGAATCCCATTATGTCAAACAATGGCTTGCTACACTCGAGAATATTTTTTGGGTTTTCCAGTTAACAAGAAAGTGGTCTTTGGAAAAGCAACTCTAGTACCTACACAGAAATACAGATGGAGCTGAGACTTTACAGACATTCGTGGAGGTCCCTTAGGCACATTAAGCCTACAAACTAATTTTGTCCAACTCTAGAAGGTCAAGTGGGGAGCGCATCTTCCAGATTCAATCACTTGATACAGATTGACCATTAAGTAAGAGTACACACACTATCTTGTCATATTATTGTGACCAGCTGTCAAAAGCTTGAATAACCACCTTTTGTAGCTTGGACTAGTGTGAGTCATGCAAGAAGAGAATCAATTAGGTTTTGGAAGATACTGACAGGGCTGTGAAACCACGTTGACTACAGTGTTATGGCCAGCTGAGTTAGGTTACTCAGATGACGATTCACAGTGCATACAGCCAGATCTATGTTCATAGATTCTATACTAGGTTTAAATCTGGCAAGTTTGGTAGTGAGGGGAGTATGGTCCACTCCATTTCTGCATTGCAACGACTCATCCTGGTGTTATTTGAACCAAGCATATGCATTGTGAGATGTGTGACACATTGCATTGTCTTGCTGGCAGATGCCATCATGCTGAGGAAAAACAAGGTGTATGTAGGGGTGGACATGGTCTCCACGGGTAGATGCATACCTGTGTTGATCCACTGTGCCTCTCATAATGACAAGATCAACCACAGAATGCCATGAAAACATTCCCCAGAACATAATGCTCCCTTTTCTAGCCCAGACTCTTCCAATGATTGTTGCAGGGCATTTGTTTTCAGACGTTTCCCATTGAACATGGGAATGGCCGGCCGTAAGTACAATGGAGCATAAAATGTAAGTGATCTGGAAACACCATCAGTCACCACTCAGTGGATATCCAGTTGCCATACTGACATACAAATTTCAGCCTTCATCGTCAATGAACAGCCATCAGAATGGAGGCACGAACGAGATGCCTATTGCAGAGGCCCATATGCAGTAACATTC
The DNA here is from genome assembly GCF_023864275.1 of Schistocerca cancellata. NCBI lineage: Eukaryota > Metazoa > Arthropoda > Insecta > Orthoptera > Acrididae > Schistocerca > Schistocerca cancellata. Next base: position 927,736,686 of record NC_064629.1, read on the forward strand.
AGTGAAAGGTCATTTGCTGTGCAGTTAGAGCCACCATTTCACTGACTGCATGGCCCCTCCTGCCTGAGGTCCGAGTCCTCCCTCAGGTGTGTGTGTGTGTGGTGTTCTTAGCATAGTAGTGGGTAAGTGTGGGGACCAATGACCTCTGCAGTTTGGTCCCGCAAGAGCTCGCACACATTTGAACATTTTGAAAGGTCATTGAGGAGACACTGTTGGTAGCCCTTTGGTCCATCTGGTGTTGGGGGGGGGGGGGGGGTGGAAGTTGCTCAATAGTTGTACGGTATGTCTGTGTGCATGTATACGTCTCTGTAGCCGTTTTTCACCCTTGCCATCTATGGCCTGTGGTGCACCATAGCTGCCTCAGTGCCGGTTTTGGGTAGCGCTATTTGCCATGCACTGCATAATTTAAACCTGGGAGCACAAGAACAGTTTACAAACTAAGCCTTTTCTGAAATGCTTCCACCCTTGGCCCGAAAGCCAATGATCATGCCCTTTTGGATGTCAGATACATCACTCCATTTCTGCATTGCAACGACTGCACTGTTTTCCACATCCCTCCCAACACGCTTTATATACACTCCACTGCTAGTGCAGCCACCTGCCGTCTGAGTTGTTATGGCACGTTGATGTCTGACATTGGCAGTGGTCACATTAATGCCACTGAAACGTGTATAAAGTTAATACCCAAACATTTTCATGGACCTTGTGATTCTTACATTTATGTGGCAATAAATTTACCGGTATTTGTAATAAATAATGTAAGAGAATTTAGAAACTCAGAACCATAGAACTAATAGAAGAATACATTCCACACATACCAAGCTTACTGGCCAATGGTTCAGAAGAGAACTTTATATTCTGATGCAAAATCAGTAACAAAATTGGAAATCCATGGATATTTAAGAACAAAGTACAAGACTGTCTTATGAGACATACTTCCTACAATTTATCTGAACATTTCATCTCAGGAAAGTAAATCACAGTTAATACTAATGCTTAATATTAAACATATTTTTAACTTTTCCAATAAATACGACAGCACAGATGGTGTCTGAAATCAGTAGTTACACAAGGTGTCACAGGAGAAATGGTCAATAATCAGGGATATGACAGGAACAGCCCTTCTAAGAGCAACGAAGTCTAGTAAACATGTGATGTAAAATGCATACCTTAAGAGCTATGAGCAATTATTCAGTAGAAGATAAGCGATTCACAATAACTAAGCTGAGTAAGTACTCATAGCTCTTCAGGAATGCATTTTATAGCCCATGTCTAGTAGGTGTTTTAGCTCTGAATGATTGTTCCTCTCATGTCTCTGAAAATTTACCATTCCTCCTCTGACACACTGTATAAATGGGTAGTTTGTCATAGCAGCAGTAGCCTGTATACATACAGCACCTAAGCAGTGTAAGAGAAGTGGCCTGTTTTCTTCTTCAAAGTAGCTCATTCTCGGCAACTATTCCCACACATACACAAAATAAACTAGAAATAATCCTATAATTGCCAGTGTAGGTCAGTCGGCGCTGGTCATGATTTCTTATATTAGGTTCATGCACAAATTCATAAAATTTTGGTTTTGTATGTTGGCATTCTGGTTGCTATGGGTTCATTTATCAATTGTCATTTTTATTTGTAGTTCACTGTTGTTATTTGAGTTTACACATTGTCATTTGGAGATAGTGAGTGAAGCTGTATATGCTAGAAAATGGAGTGCCTAGTGGAGAAGTCTAAACACTGCCGACATATTCTTCTGTTTGAGTTGAACAGAGGGGTGACAGCAGTGCAGACAGCCAGAACCATTTGTGCTGTGTGTGTGGATAGTGCCACTGGAAACAGCACGGCAAATTATTTTTAACATTAGTGACTCAACGTTGATGAAGAGCTTCAGGGTTTGATGAAGATAGTTCAAACACATTAATCCACTATGATCCACATCAATGTACTTGAGAACAGGCAAATGTGATCAACTGTGATCATTCCACCACTGCATACAATGGGGAAGGTCCAAAAATGTGGTGTATGGGTACCGCATGCTCTAAGCCAAAAATCACAAAAATCAGCAGGTGGCCATATGTGCATCTCTGCTTGCTCGTCATAAATTGACTCTTAAACAACACTGACCATTCCTATCCTGCATCATTACTTGTGATGAGAAGTGGTATCTTTATGCAAACAAAAGGAATGATTGAGCTCAAATAAAGCAGTAAGTACCAATACGAAGACCTGCTCGCACCCACAAAAGATAATGTTATGCATCTGGTTGGTTGGTTGGTTGATTTGGAGGAAGGGGCCAAACCACAAGATCATCGGTCGCATCGGATGAGGAAGGAAATCAGCCATGCCCTTTCACAGGAACCATCCCGGCCTTTGCCTGAAGTGATTTAGGGAAATCATACAAAACCTAAATCAGGATGGCCGGATGTCGATTTGAACCATCGTCCTCCCAAATTCGAGTCCAGTGTACTAACCACTGTGCCACCTCGCTCGGTATGTGCATCTGGTGGAACATTGGTGGTGTGGTGCACTACAAACTGCTTCCATGAGGCGTAACGGTCACTGCTGACAAGGAATACTGCATGAAGCTACATTACTTCTTAATAACGCCAACCCACATTCTGCTAGACTGACAAAAAACACTATACAGGAGTTGAGTTGGGACGTCATTCCACATCCACCTTATTCACCTGACCTTGCATTCTCAGATTTTCCCCTTTTTGCTCTATTGAACAACCTTCAAGGAACTTCCTTTCCGGATGAGAATGCACTCCGAACATGGCTCAACGAGTCATTCACCTCCAAACCACGTGATTAGTACCCAGTGTTGTGAATAGTGAAGGAGAGTATATTATTGACAATTGAAGTCTCTGTAATGGGTATCTGTTTTGTTTATTAAACTTATGCAAAAACACTATGTACTCGTGCACCAACCTAATAGCATATTTTACAGAAGTTGGCTGCAATAGATGCCTATGTTTGACAATGTGTAACTTTATTTGATCCAGAACTTAATTCTCATTTGCAGTGGGATGCAAGGAATTCTATCTAAATGTTGCCACTTCCATAACAAAACTGGGTCAAATGTATCACCACTGATACTGAGCCCAAGATTTTGTTTTTAATTTTATTTGTAATTATATTTATGTCATAGTTTCCTGAATCAACAAAAGTTAAATTTCGTTGTCCTGAAAATATCCGTCACAAAATTATTTGAGGAAATACAGTTAAAGTTGACACTTCTGTAGATGAGGATGGAGGACACAAGTTTGCTTTTTATACTAGAAGCTATTGAAATTTAAAGTTGCACCCACTGTTGCTGTTTCAGTTGTTAAGTTATCTTTTGAACAAACTTCAAGATTTAAAGAAAGGTAAGATATTAAGTGTACACCTAATTCGCAAAAACAGCTATGCATTTAGCGTCCCACTAATGACGAAAAACATGAGAACGGTAAATCTATAACTGAGCAATTATAGTAATTCTGTTGATTTTAGGCTAGGAGTGAGAGAACCCAATAAAATATCTAGAAAGCCATAAAGCCGTGTTTAATATGTAAATAACCATGTATAAACGTTGCAAGAAATTGTGTTCCATCCGTGACAGTTTTTTGGATTATTACTAAAATCTAAACCATTTTCTGTCATTCTTAAGTTATACTGGTTAGTGTCTTAATGGTTTACACTAATACTGTTTTGACAAAGGGCACATTATTGCAGTGCTCTGGCTCCAAATGAGAATCTCAAAGGGCAAAGCTGGTCACCTGCTTGCGTATTACTGTCATGAGCACTTATGGAAAGTGGTTGAAGGTCAGTGGAATAACGAATAGGGCGTATGGCACAGAATTCCACATCTCATCACAGATGGCAGAGATCGGAAGATCCCCCTCACCAGTGTAATCCAGGATTGGCAGTGATCAGTGGCAGATCTGATAACAGAGTACAATGCTGGTGCAGGTGCAAGCCTTCCAGAGCACACCTATGAAAGGCCATTAACATGAAGCTCCACATCACACAACACCTGTGTCTTCCTGTCTTGACCTAATAACATCGTCAGTTATGATTGCAGTGGACACGGCATCACCGAGTTTCCACCATGGAGCGATAGAAATATGTCGCCTGTCAAATGAATTGCCATTTCTTGTTACATCAGGTTGACAGTTGGCTCCTTACACACCATCACACAGGCAAATGGCTGCTTGAAACATGCACCGCACCACAGTTGCTGGCCGCTGAGAGCAGAATTATGCCATGAGGTATATTGAGTTTGGCTTCTATAGGTCCTATGGTAGTTCTCCAAGACACCATGACAACAATTAACTATGTGAACATTATCGTGGACCACTTGCCTCACTTCATGGTTGAAGTCTTCTCTGATGGGGATGACATCTTCCAGCAGGGTAACTTTTCATGACAAGGCCAGAATTATGCTTCAGTGGTTTTAGGAGCATGATAGTGAACTCTCATTGATGCCTTAGCCAGCAAATGCTCTGATCTGTAATCACTAACACTTATTGGGCACCAGCTACTTACCCACAATCCACCACCCCATAATTCGCGGGAATTTAGTGACTTGTGAATAGAGTTAGTTGGTTCATGTTCCACTGGTCAATCGCACTGTACAGTAGCCTTTATGATGTGGAATGTGTCAAGTGCACAAGAAATGCACATATGAAACAAGATTTTTTAAAAATACATATATGCATTTTGCAATACAGAATAAAACATCAATATTCCTATTATTTAGCCTGTTCCCTTAAATGGCACAAAATGCATATACTATATTTATCGACTTATTTATTCCTAGTCAAGAATTCATCTATGGTACAGAAACAGTTGGCAAGGAGATATGATTTCAATTTATTTTTGAAGCTGTTACTGCTGTCTGTCACACATTTTATTTCATCTGGTAATTAGTCAAAAATTTTTATAGCAGCTTATTTTACCCCTTTCTGTGCCAAAGTTAGGTTGAGTAAAGGATAGTGTAAGTCTGTCTTTTTCTGGTATTATAATCATGAATGTCACTGTTGTTTTTAAACTGGCCCATGTTGTTGAGAATAAATTTCATTAGTGAGTAAATGTACTGCGAGGCTGTTGTAAGAATTCCCAATCTTTTAAAAAGATGGCCTACAAGATGTGCGACTATGAACCACACACATTATGCTAACCACTTTCTTTTGAGCAGTGAATATTTTTTGTCTAAATGTTGAGTTACCCCAAAATAATATTCCGTATGACATCAGAGAGTGAAAGTATGCAAAGTATGTTAGCTTAATAATTTCTATATCCTCAAAATTGTCAATTGTTCTGATTGCAAAAGTTGCTGAACCTAGTCACTTTAGAAGATCCAAACTATGAATTTTCCAATTAAGATTCTCATCTATATGAACACACAAAAACTTAGTATGCTCTACCCTGTCTACTGACTTCTGTTGATGTGTTATATTTATTGAAGGAACTGTACATTTTGCAGCAGAAAATTGGATGTACTGTGTTTTTTCAAAGTTTAGAGCAAGCCCATTTGCAGAAAACCAATTAATGACTTTTCCAAAGACCTTATTTGAATCATTTTCAATTGGAGTTTCTTTTATTGGATTAATAATGATGCTTGTATCATCAGCAAATGGTGTCAGTTCAGCTTCTTGCTTGCTTCAGATAAGAAGGGAGGTCGTTCACATATATCAAGAACAGATCCATGATTGAACCCTGTGGAACACCTAATGTAATTTCACTGCAGTTAGATGAAGTGGCAAACTTATTTAAATAAATCACTTGACCCATATAAAGAAACTTTTTGTTTCCTCTTCTGTAGGTATGACTTAAGCCACTCACATGCTATTCCATTTACACCATAGAATTGTAATTTTTGTAACATAATGTCATTGTTCACACAATCAAATGTTCTGGACCAGTCACAAAATTCCAATTGGTGAGTTTTTACTACTTAAAGACTATTATGTGGACAGTCAAATTTTAAACTGCTGTCTCAGTGGAACAGTATTTTTGAAATCCGAACTGTGATTTACTAAGTATCCCATCACTGTTGAAATGGCTAACCACTCGAGTACATTACTTTCTTTAACATTTTTGAAAATGCTGTAACCATGGATACTGGCCGATAATTACTGACATCTGTGGTGTCCCCTTTTTTGTAGACAGTCCTGACTATGGCATATCTTAATCTGTCTGGGAAAATACCTTGAGTTAGTGATGCATTACATATGTGAATTAGAACATCAGCTGTAATTGCTCCACATTGTTTTAATATCTTATTAGAGATGTCATATACTCCAACAGAACATTTATTTTTCAAAGATTTAATAATTTTACTTTTTTCACAAGAGGTTGTTAGGTGAAACTTAATCTGACTACTTTTTTTCAAAACAGACTCTTCCATGTACTGCCTGGCTTTTTCTTTTGAACTGTTCTCACCAATTTTTTTCTCCTACACTTAAGAAATGGTTGTTAAATACATTAGCTACTTGTGTACTGTTGGTTAGGATGGTCTCGTTCTCCTTCATAGTAATGCTGCCTCCCCCAGTGGTTACTTTTCCTGTCTCCCTTCTAACAACATTCCATACTGATTTGATTTTATTGCCGGAGTTGTTAATTTCTTCTCTAACATGCATATTTACAACTTTTCTCAGTATGTTACAATAATTTTTATAGTGTAAAACTACTTCTGTATCTTTACTAGTTCTTGTTGTCTCATACAGTTTTCTTTTTCTTTCCTAAGACACTTTAATACCTGTAGTAATCCAAGATTTCATTGAAAAGTGTGTGGTGTTACATTCAGTAATTTTGTTTGGGAAACAATGTTCAAAACGGAATATAAATTTATCAAGAAATATGTTGCATTTATCATTAGCATTTGTATTATTATATAATCTCCCCAATTAACATTTCTTAAGCTTTCTCTGAAGTGCTCTATAGATACCGGGTTGAGCAACCTCTCACTTTTACTTAATGGTTTCCGAACTGTACACCCTGTTAGGTTTTGTAAGTTAATCAGTTGTGTGGCATGGTCTGACAATCCATTTACCACATGTATGTGTGTTTTACATCCTCTTTCTGTACAAATACATTATCTATTAAAATGCTTCTGTCTTGAGCTATACATATAGAGAAATGGACCACTGATTCTAAGTTATCTGTTGTTAATAACACTTCTAGTTCACTTTTCCTATCAGAATTACTTAGAAAGTTTACATTGAAATCACCAAAGATTAATAACTACTTCTTTTTGTCTGACAGACAGTATAATAGAGTGTTAAACTTTTATGAACAGCTCCCGGTCTCCTAATGGGGACCCGCACACTGTTGCTAATATCAATACTACATTATCTTCCTGAAGTCCACATGCACAAACCTCAAAGTGCTGATCAACACAAAATTTGCTTACTTCTACAGTTTTGCATTTATACTCTTGTTTTATGAAAATGGAAACTCCTCCGCTATCTATCCTAGATCTACAAGTGTAAGATACTAAATTATACCCACTTATACTGACACTATCCATGCTCACAGTTACCTGATATTCAGACAGAGTATATCAATCTCATTTGTATTTTTGAGATCATCTAAACACACTAATAGCTCATCTACTTTATTTTTTATTCCCCTCATATTTTGATGAAGTAAACTGATACTGCCTTAGCTTCACTCCTATTTACTGTACATGAAGTTTCTTTTATTCTGTTTATCTTTATTGTCATCTGTCTGGACTTTGGATTTAACCTAAAACACCTGTCTGCCTGGACCCATTAACCAGAGGGATCACTCCTTGTGTGACTGTGGACCCCCTTACAGTTTCTGTTAATGGAGAAGCTAACTTAAGTTTTCCCCATTCTGTTCAGGTGCAGGCCATGTGTAGTGTCCCCACCTACCAATAGCATTTACTGGAACAACTCTTATGTGAGACACCTGGTGCCTCATACATACTTCTTGAAACCTATCACGGACCTTTAGAATCCATGTCAAGCAATATCAGTGTTGTACTGTGTTTGAAAAGCAGAACAACACACAAACAGGCAGTCATTGTTTTAGCTCATCGGTGTAAATGTCTCCCTCAGTAAAGATATTTATTTGGTAAAGAAACTGCGTCCTTCTGAGCCTTCAAAAAAAATCAGCAGCTGTAAAATATCTACAGTCTAAAAGGGCAACAATCAGATTTTCTTAGAAGACAAGAAATAGTCTTGTTAACTTACAAGTTAAATCAGCAAGCAATTACCTAGTATGAAGGACGTCAAGTAAATTGTAGAACCAGCTACTGTGAAAAAGAGTTAGCATGCAGAAATGTTACAAGAATATGCCAGTAAAGGAAGCCTGCTTTCTTCCGATTTTTTAAACCAAGAATATTCAGATACTGAAATCTAATTTTTCACCTTACACCCAGTGTACATTCTCTTATCTATAAGATTCTGATGAGTGATCAACAATCATATTTCTAAGGCCTACACAGACAGACAATCTTGAAGGTGCAGTGTCAGAACAATCATGACAAGAACATTTATTTTGTTGAAGTTTCAAATTTCAAGATAGAATTCACACAGATTTGGGCATATAATTATATAATTGTTAAGGCTTTTGTGGCCACTTGTTGACAAACCGTCTGCTGGTTTCTGTCTTTAAATCTGGAGGAGGAGATTAGTGTTTAAGGTCACGTCAACAACAAGGTCATTACGGATGGAGCACAAGCTCGGGTTAGAGAAGGATGGGGAAGGAAATTGGCCATGCCTTTCAAAGGAACCATTCCAGCATTCACCTGAAGCAATTAAGGGAAATCACGGAGAACCTAAATCTGGATGGCCGGATGTGTTTGAACCACCGCCCTCCCAAAAACGAGCCCAGTAAGCTAACCACTGCGCCACCTCACCTCACTCAGTCTCTGATTCTTTGGCAACATGAGTGGCTGGCATTGTCAAAGCTTCAACATCTGTTGCTGGTCATGGATTGGAGTCGACCTTGTGGCCACATATGATATGTACCTGACACGCCAACAGCCAAGGGCTTTTTCATGGTCATTTCAGCTGAGATTCTCCCCTTGCTACGTGCAAGGGTCATTTGCTGCAGCACGGGACTTCAGGATCTGTTCACCATGAAGCTATCATCTTGTATATTTCTATAGCTTCTCTGAACAAGCTGGTGTGATAGTTAGTCCCAAATCAAGATATCAAACATGTTAGGAAGATCAAATAAAACTATATGTTTCCAGAGACCTTTTCAAGTCTCAAATATATATGATGTATACAACGCAGACCGAAGCAACAAATGAAAATTTGTACGAAGGATGGGATTCAAACCCAAGTGTCCTACTCAGTAGGTAGTTATGCTAACCGCTACATAACCCTTGCTCAGTGGCTTCATGCAGCTGCACAGACTACCCTAGCACGCACCTCTTCTCAATCCAAATTCCCATTCACTCTTCAGCCCTCTTGATATTCCCCACAAACTAATAGCATTGCAGAAGCTCTCTAACTACACTGGACAGCACGTCAGCATCAAGGAGTGAGGCATGCTGGAATTCAATAAGGTGTTGGCCCACCCTTAGCCTTTATGACAGCTTCCACTCTCGCAGGCATACGTCCAATCAGGTGCTGGATGGTTTCTTTTGAATGGCAGCCCATTCTTCGCGGACTGCTGCACTGAGGAGAGGTATCTACGTCAGTCGGTGAGGCCTGGCACAAAGTTGGCTTCCCAAAACATCCCAAAGGTGTTCTATAAGATTCAGGTCAGGACTCTGTGCAGGCCAGTCCATTACGGGGATGTTATTGTCATGTAACCACTCTGCCACAGTCTGTGCATAATGAACAGTTGCTCGATCATGTTGAAAGAGGCAACAGCCATCCCCAAATTCCTCTTCACCAGTGGGAAGCAAGAAGGTGCTTAAAACATCAATGTAGGCCTTTGCTGTGATAGTGCCACTCAAAAGGTGTGCAAACTCCCTCCATGAAAAACACGACCACACCATAACACAACCGCCTCCGAATTTTACATTTGGTGTTACACAGGCTGGTAGATGACGTTCACTGGGCATTCGCCATACCCACACCCTGCCAACAGATCGCCATGTTATGCACTGTGATTCATCATCCCATTTTTCCACTGTTCAATCATCCAATGTTTATGTTCCTTACACCAAGCAAGGTGTCATTTGGCATTTACCGGAGTGATGTGTGGCTTATGAGCAGCCGCTCGACCATGAAATCCAAGTTTTCTCACCTCCCGCCTAACTGTCATAGTACTTGCAGTGGATCCTGACAGAGTTCGGAATTCTTGTCTCATAGTCTGGATAGATGTCTGCCTATTACACATTACGACCCTCTTCAACTGTCGGCGGTCTCTGTCAGTCAACAGACAAGGTCGGACTGTACACTTCTGTGCTGTATGTGTTCCTTCACATTTCCACTTCACTGTCACATCATAAACAGTGTGACCTAGAGATATTTAGGAGTGTGGAAATCTCTCATACAAACATATGACCCAATCGCCTTCCCACATTCGAAGTCCTCGAGTTTAACGGAGCACCCCATTCTGCTCTCTCCCGATGTCTAATGACTACTGAGGTCGCTGATATGGAGTAGCTGTCAGTAGGTGGCAGCACAATGCACCTAATATGAAAAACTTATGTTTTTGGGTGTGTCTGGATACTTTTGATCCCATAGCGTAGGAAATGAGGTCTAAGAGTGTGAACTTGTCATTCATCAGTAAATTAATAAAATAAATTTTAACTTAGAAAAACTGATTTCCACTTCATGAGCCCCATCCGAGAATTTCTTGTCCCACCTGTGACGGTCTCCTATTGTAATTTTTGTAAGTAAATATTAATAATGTTACATTTATTTATATTTAACGACAGAACTGTTTTAATAGTGTGAATTCAATGTGTTCAAAACACTAAGTGTTTAACTCACAGTTCTTGGGAAATGTTGGTGGGTAAATTTGCTGTCCCACGTGTAACAAGATTTTAAAGGGGATAAACAGCTGACTTTGCAAATTCCTGATATTTGGACTTAAAGGGAAGGTGGAACAACTATTCATATGTTCATCGACCAATCTAATTTATTTGTATTAATACTGTTATATTACCTTTTAATTATCAAGAAACAAAGTGCAAATTGCCCCACCCATAACAATGGAATCTTGTCTTTTGAGATGCTGCTAGTCCTGTGAATTTTTTACTTATTATTTTTTGTCAGTTCTTATGGTCGAAAATTATATTCTTGTTCTCGTGACCCTTTCATCCCATACTAAAGGCAGTAGAGCATAACAATACTCTTTTTCAACTCTATCGTAGTCTGTATTCCCAGGGTATAATTATTTACACAAGGAAAACAGAACATAAGACTGTGATAATCACAACAGAGGAAACAGTGGACTCACATGCTAGTAAAAGTGGGCATTGCTCATTTATTTCTACAATAAGGGATAAGAGTGTGAACTTCACAGCCCAACACACAAACATCTGAAACCTACTTTATTGAAATTTCAGGTCCATGTTGATACCATATGCCCCAATCCCAACATTGAATTATGTTGCCAACATACATGTAAACATTTACAATGTTTCAGAAAGATGTAGGTGGATTCATAGAGATACCAGCTATATATTTTTAAGACCGCACGTGGAACTCTACACCAAAAGGTCTTTAATTTTATAAAAATTTAGTCATAAATAAGACTTTTGTATGATAACAACAAGAAACTGCTACGTGTATGCAAGTTTGATCCTGTTGCTGTTCAACTACCAAATATAATGAAAGTTTTGGACTCTACCCTGGAATTCAGTTACCAACCTAGTGCAACGGTGGAATACAGTACACATAAAAATTTGTCAGTACGAGAGTTAAACACCATCTTTTCTGAGACATTTGTTTCAAATCATCTCCCGCTAAAGTTACGTAGCCTACTGGACCCTGCGCCCGAAATTCTCAGTTAGGTTGGAAGGTGGCAATTTGGTTGGGCGTTCGCGAAGTCAATGAATGAACGCAGAAAATCTAGTTGTGGTAACAAAAATACCAGTAATAAAGCCTAATTCTTAAGACCGCATCATAGTGAAAAATGCAAGGGGAATCCAGTAGAACTTTTACCATGGCCTTCATCTTTCAAACTGGTGCTCTCATCCTTTGGAAGATTACCTCCTCTTCGAACGAACTTTGAGGCCAAGGATGAAAATGTTAACAATATGCCTATGATTTTAAATTTACGTAACTCCTGTACATTGCAGTAACAAAAACCAAAGCAGTGTCAATCCGATGGCAAAAATTCCAGGCATAGTTGCACTACACATAGAATTCAAGAATGAAAAACTGTGAAAATGGATATTAATCTCACAAGATAAGCAATGCACTAATGATGCGCCATGTGGCTACCTCTTGTCCTTAATGAATCTGTCAAATGTAAGCCAGATAGTCCATAAAACAACTAATTACTGAACTTTCGAAATTATGTTATTATCTACATATTGAATTCACTGACGTAGATTGTATATAACAATTATTGAACTGACAATTACACTTGGCAGTAAATAGCACTATATAGAATAGAAATATAATAAACTTGGGGCTTGCACACGATTCAAAAGTTATGTTTTAAGCATGTACGTACCTGTTCAGCGTTACTGGCAAGAATAGGTAACACATCTTTAATAGTTAACTGGCACAGTATACCTCCGACCATTCTGTAACATTTCCTTGAACTGTCAACTCCCTTCAGTGTGTCTGTCACCAGCCTGGAACAAAAGTTTTCTATTTGCTAGATACAGCAACTTGCAAGATACTTACTATACCTTCAGGTGATAAACACATATTTACCGATGTTCCTCCAAATCCATTTCCATTTCAGCAAGTTTCGCACCCAAATAACGCCGTTCAGCTATCATGTCGCGGTACTTTTCGACGACATCGTTGTCTCTGGGCTTCTTCCTTTCCTCCGCCATCGCAACCGTAGAAATGTGAACATATACTCACTTGCACCGAATGGCAACAAATCTGCCGCAAACCTCCCCACCATCTTGCAGATATTTTAAACAATTACTTATTTTCAGAACCGTACAAGTCCACCAAATAAGGCAAGTTCCTGCAAACCTACTACATTCCACAGATACGTTTAAAATTAGCGCTATCCAATCACGCAGAAGAGAAGTCGATATGTCAAACACACTCGCCGATTGGACACTTGCACAAATTTTAAGCTGAGCTTTCATTTTAGTTTCTGATCAAGTGAAAGAAACTAACAATATTGTCCATACGTTATTTGCAATTTAACAGCACAACTGTTGCCGAAAATAGTTTTCTGCAATAAATTATTTCGACAGGAAATAATACTGATGCCTATTTTGTGGTCGAAATACGATTTCCTGAAGTTCGTCCTGATGCATATTAACGCTGTTTGTTTCCTCGTGATCTCTCTGTCAATACATAGATACATCGCCTGTGACTCGGTACATTGATAGTCACTCTACATCTACCTGTTAGTCCCCAAGCCACTGCACTGTGCATATTAGAAGGTATTTCGTAATAATGTTAGCGATTTTCTATAGGATTAGCGTATCTGCTTCGGTGTCAAAGTGGGCGAAAAACTGATTACTAATTTAAAGGTCCGGAGGTCAATCATCAGTACGGTTAGGTCCAAGGATTTATTCTGAAGCAACTTATCGCTGAATTCGTTACCTATGGTAATGATTTGTTCATGTGTAAAATGGCGAAGTTACACCTTGATTTGGAGTTCACACAGAACCTCTATAATTGGATGGGTAAGTACTAATTCCCTGTGGACGTCAACGGAAGAGAACAGCAAGCGACAACACCGTCAAATGATGACGAGCCCACACTAGACAGAACGTCAGACTTGATTGATTCACTTAGCTCAGCACGAGCTCCTCGTCCAGGCTGCGAAGGCCCAAGAGATGTCCACCGGCCGTCGTGTCATCCTCTGGCCTGTGGTGCCATGCAGACACTGAGCGTGTGGTCAGTACACTGCTCTCCCAGGCGTTTTACAGACTTCGCAGACCATGGAGCCGCTACAGCTCGGTCAAGTAGCTCAAGTGGCATCGCAGGGCTGAGTGCACCCCACACCACTCTACCCACCAAGGAAAAATTCTAAGTATGGCAACCACCAATGCTGACCACCTGGTTGTGGAGGCAGACAAGCTCAGTACGGAATGTATGGTGAATGTCGGGTTACGAAATACCATTCGTGGTACACAGTGTTATAAGACAGTATCAGAATAAAGGAACTAGCAATGATAATGTTTATTAATAACCAAAGCTAGCTTCACAATGAGTGTTCTTGACAAAGATTGTATCGTAAATTGGTGAAAAGTGGACTAAGAGAGAAAGTGTCATCCAAACATTTCGAAACATCATTAGTTATTTACTAGAGAAAACATAAAAACACACCAAACAATATTTACAATGCAATACATCGAACCTGTTAACCTAGTTCAACGCGTTTTTTAAGTACTAAATAGCATCAAAATAACTGTGTTTTTCTTCCTCAATAGAACTGTCTTTTACACTGCTAGGAAAGCTTAATTAATGAAAATTACTTCATTAAATTTGCATTCTTATTCATACACGGTATCTGGGTTTTCCTCTGTAGAAGTATTGGAAAACCTAGATCATTTTCGCTTTCAGGTATCTGGCCTCTCTTGCGGAAGAACATTCAATAGAAAAAATACCCAAGTCGTCACAGAACATTTATATTTTGTCGAGAGAACAAATCAGAATAGCAAAATAAAGACCAAGCAGAAACAAAAGCACAAAATTCACTACTATTAAATGAGTGACGTTGGCAAAATAAGTTCACTTCCAATGTTGGACAACGGACAGCGACACAGTTCTCGTCCCTCCCCGCCGTCCGTCGCTCGCCACTAACGTCAACGTCAATAAATTTCGACCATGGACGCGTGCAGGAAGGTGGGGGGATGGGGGGCAGTGAGAGTAATTGCCCCTAGTGAGAATTCATTTAGTTATTGAATATGAAAACGATGCTGTAATCACAGGGATCATTTTTATGACGTAAAATACCTGGAAAATTATCCCTGAAATGACCTAAAAGTATCTCTAAAATGATGTAAAATTATGTCACACATAATATGAAAAGTAAGTTATAAAATGAGCTATAGCAACGAAAAATTTTGTAAGAGGTGGTAACTGAAATTACGAAGAGGTTGACCAATTAAAAAAATCTCTGTATTCTTCCTTAAGAAATCTGATTCTTTGAATATCTATGAAAATTTTTGTATAATGGTTTTAGTGGTATTGCAATGTATGAGAGTCAGCATGCAGAGGGTCTTGAAGGTAAGGGAAAATCTGTTGTCACACAACATGTGCCTGTAGAAATTTTTTTTCGATATTTGCTAAAGCGACTGGCGCAAGTACTTCGATATTTTCTTTAAGTTTTAAAAACGAAATTAAGAAATTGACACACAGATATCGGTATTTCACAAACTGACATTATGTTCGGTAAAATATAGATAGTTTTCTATCAGTACACATACCTGGTACAAGTTCACAACTGTAAGTGATATGACGATGACAGTAAGCAGACAAACCATGAATTTATTTTTAACATGTGCAAATACATTCTTGAGCAGTGTTGTAGCCTTTTAACTAGAGATACGTGCATTACTTGTTCCTGGTAACATTAAAAGATTGCACTGTTGTGTCTTAATTGGACATTAAAAACAAATATGTACAAAAATTAAGTAAAATCTTAAAAATGACATCTAGAAACTAAACTCTAGAGATCGAGCAGTGTCGACCATCCACAGTGTCATCCTCTGGCATCTGGTGTCATGCAAAAGTAGTATGAAGGAGCATGCAGTCACCACTCTCCCAAGCGTTTTACAGACTTTACAGACCATGGTACCGCTATTTCTCAATCAAGTAGATCCTCAACTGCTATCATGAGGTTTGAGTGCACATTGTTCTAGTCCTCCAACTTTGTTAGAGCCAAATGGAGTGACCAATCAGCTACAGAAGTGGACCAAGAGTGACATCATACTTGAAAAATTAAATTTACATTTATATAACGCCTCTGTGGTGGCACTCAACTTGAGATACGCCACCTCGAATCATAGTAGTGGAAAATTTTCACTCCCAGTATTTGGCCATCAAGGGGTGGAGAGATGGCGGCATAAAATTTGTGTTAATGACCTGGACTGAATTCCAAACTTTTCTCTATTGCCACATGAAGTGAGGGCATGTGACACTGTTGATGATGATCCATCCATTGGATGGGGATATTATAGTCTGCGGTGGCCTTGGTGCTATTTGAGAGGATTACACTATGTACCAGAATTAGGTTTCAACCTCTCCCTTCCCTTCCCCCAAAACAACTCAAATCCAACACCACACTCTCAAGAACTCATCAGGTACCCACACAACACAGATTCATTCTTGACACTTTATAACAGGATGGAGGATGGCAATAACAGACCACTTCCACCAGGACCTTGCCTAGAATCGTGATACAGGAATCCTGCATATGCGCCCTACACTCATTCCCTGACAATGAGACCAATTTGACTTTCATAGTATACTGGGATGGTAGTACTTGTGAATAATGTGTAGCTCATAAGAAAAGAAAGATTTCATCTCAGTCAACTTATGTTACTAATAAGATATAATGAAATCAAATTAAGCTACCAAACAACTGGGTGATGAAACTACCACATGTATGCATGGTCCTATTAGGAAGGATATCCATGGTGAGAGTTATGTTTTGGCAATGTTGCCTTCCTATGGGATGAAAAAGTCATCCTCCCTCTTCCCACATCATTAAGTATGCACATCTACAGGAACCTTAAAAGACTGTTGGTGTAACAAAACAGTTGCATGACAAAACACACTCTAAAAAATTCAAATAATGGGTAACAACTATCAGGAGCTAATTTAAAGTAGAATATTGTGCCATACTTCTTTTCGTTTGCTGAAGTGGTGTTCATTTGCACGGCATGACCACTGAACATGAATGTTGGCGTTTCTGCAATTCGCTGTCATGAAACTCAACTGATAGGTAAGGTTTGAGAATGTTGTCAGCAGTGAACGAAGTTACCTCTCAATGTTCCAGCAGTCAGGAATAAGTTGTAAGCAGTGGTACATGAATGTGGTCTACTTAGAATTTTATATATTGTGAGATGCAAAAGTATAGTGAATAGAGTGAAAAAACTACCGATATTCGTAAATTGTTTGTTGTTTATAAATGAGTGAAAACCGAAAATGAAAATTATGCTGTTTGCGATATAATAGCACAAGAAAAGGACAAGTCAAACTCATATAGCTCGCTTAAAAATTGCAGTAATCTCGTGGAGGAAATATTGAACTAGCCAGTACATTTACTGGTTTCAAGTGATTTGATGAAAACGATAGTAGTCTCCTGCTTAGAATTTCCGATGTCGGAAATTGGATTGAGAAACGGGGGATTTACTATTTATATAGCATGAGATTTTATCGAATCGATGCAACCTGACAAAAATTAATATTTCAGGAATGACATAGATGACATAAAGACACATGTCAATTCGACTGGTGTCGGTATAGCCATGCTTGGTTTATTCTAAAGCAGTTAAAAGTGCGCTTTGTAAGTTGTATGTACCTTTCCAGCCATGTATGAAACATGCAGACGTCATGGAGCGTTAATAAGCTGCCCATTCAACGATTTCAAAAATTTTCACGAATCTGCAAAAATGCATATATATTTCGAATGACAGAGAGATACAGTTGAAAAGTGAAGTCATTTTGTTAATGTATTGGCAAACATAACTAAGGGTGCATAAGAATTCCTCAGCAAAAATCTTGCAAAATTATCGCAAACTAACTGCACAAAGCTGATATAAATTGTTTTATCCATATTGTTTTCTGCATTACATGATTTTCCTTTAAGAGGAGAAACTAATTCAAATGCTGTTTTTTATTACTTACTTCAGTTTAGAGTAGTCAGATGATGAAACATTGCGGACACATTTTGAAAGTGCCCTTAAAATACCATCTATATTTCTCATATAACCCAAAATGATTTACATTCTGAAACAAAATGTATAGTTTTACGTTATGCATTATTTTACAGGTTGTTTGTGTGCATGAACACGATGTATTTTACACAAAAATCGATGTTGAAACATGTGGCAGTGGTTCAAAAGCACAAAACGTGGAAAATGTTGTACATCCGAAAATTAAAAGGCAAGAAACAACTTATTGAAATAATGGGGAATGTGGCAAGATCAACAGAAAAAAATGTAAATTGTGAGAAAATATAAAATCTATGATAGTAATAACAACTTTTACTGTAATTACACTTTTAGCTTGTTTACATTCATAACATTGACCTGGTACTAAAACTGCACTGTGGAAACCAGTAGGAGGATATGAAGAGCAGACAATAACATCCTCAAAAAATTTGTATCACATGTACAGGAAAAATATTTTGCCCATAGTAGCATGATAACCTGTGGGGGGGCCCTGGTTCTGAGCCATCTCATGTGAATGCTACCATCTGAAACACATTGTGGAATGTTTTGATGTTCCATTCCATTCCATCCTGTTCTTTCTGGTCAAGTGTGAATCGACTTTAGATCCACTTGAGCAGCTGTCAGGCTGCTCACACACATGTGTAAAGCATAAATCATTTTTTGAACAGCGCCTTTTCCAGATTCTGGCTATGTGGAGTGTGGTGTTTGCTGTTTGAGCAGCATTTATCTGGTAGCAAGAAGCAACCATATCCATCAAGAAAAATTTTTCTGGTACTCTGAAGTTGCAAGATTTGAGCATATGTATAGTTGTCAGAGTGTAATAAGAGTAGTCTCTACATAATCTGTGTTTGTGTTTCATTATTTTGATGTTTATAGTTTTTACATCATGTACAGCACTCAAGTCAAATGAAAACAAAACAGATTTCTGTGACTGAAAGATATCAAGTGAATTACAATACATTTACATAACCACAGAAGAGTAAATAACATGTTGTTAGTTTCCGTTTTCTGATTTTGCGTGTTATTAGCATATAAAACATTAATTGTCTTGCAGAATATTGAAGTTATTTTTGTTAGTTCGCTATACTAATTTGGCTTTTGTTAATCCACTTAAATGAACTGTTTTCATCTGCTGAGTTTGTCAATCCATTTACATAAACTGTTCTTTTCCACTGAGATGGACAGTTTGTTTGAAACAAAGTCTTTCATTCTGCAGTGTTTTCTAGTTTTAACTGTTTTCTCAATTTGAAATCTACATTTTCGTTTCCATGTGTGTATGGCATTTGTAGATCACAAATTATACAACAATAAAAAATCAAACATGAGAGAATATTCCAAGAAAATCGGCATCCCAAAAACCGCAGTGAAACGTTTAATACCAGGTACTTCAACGTTAATCTGGACATAAGAGTGCGTAATTTAAACTGAATTATTTTTTAGTATGGCTTACAGAATTTCACTCAACTTGGAGCATTCTCTGATGTCTTGCTTCTTTAATGGCATAATGTAAGATCTGTTAATGGCATGTGTATGAACATATATTCAATAAATGTTCACTTGAAGGTAGCTAAGCAGACAAATTTGGTCAATAGTGTGGAATAAAAATTTTCTTTCTGTGGGCAAGACTTGCACACATATAGAACAATGTACCTAGACTTTAAGTGTGCAGAATTAATTTTATTATCCATAAAACAGATGTTTTCTTGACTATATAGGATCCAGACACATAGGGAGAATACAAAGACAATGATTTGTACCAAAGGTAATATGTACTAAAATCAATTGCTAGATCGATTATTCCTACACAGTCCCCTCCCCCCCCCCCCAAAAAAAAAATAGTGTGGAGTATCTGTAATATAAAGGAACTGAGACTTTATTTGCTGGCTGATTCTTTTGCAGACTGATGGCTGCAACTTTGGTGGTGCAGCTGCTGGTGGCAGTGACACTGTGGCCACTGGGTGATAGTGGGTGAGGTCTGTGCAGGCAGCTCCTGGCATGGTGTGGATTGCGGCTTTGGTATTCAGTCTTGTGAGAATGGAGGTAGGACTCATGCTGGCTTGACTCACTCGGCAGAGACCTCGGTGTTTTTGTCACTTTGTAAGATCCCACAGTGTCACCCCTTAGCCGTAACACAAGAAAGAGCCAGGATACAGTGCCTGGAGCAGCGTTTGACTTTTATGCTACATCACTGCCCATGTTAATTACGTTTTTGTTGCTATGTTTTAATGCACAGTATAGGAAGATTTTGTTATGGGAAGCTAGTGAGTAGGTAGGATCACAAGATAGACTCGTTGAATGATGTGCCTAATGGTCACACAACGCGAGGACGACCAGACGAGCAAGAGCCATATTGTACTGGAGCAGAGAGGAACAGTGGAGGTTCATCTACTACTCTGGGCGCTAGGAAGCGAATCTTTTATTATTAATACACTCCTGGAAATGGAAAAAAGAACACATTGACACCGGTGTGTCAGACCCACCATACTTGCTCCGGACACTGCGAGAGGGCTGTACAAGCAATGATCACACGCACGGCACAGCGGACACACCAGGAACCGCGGTGTTGGCGGTCGAATGGCGCTAGCTGTGCAGCATTTGTGCACCGCCGCCGTCAGTGTCAGCCAGTTTGCCGTGGCATACGGAGCTCCATCGCAGTCTTTAACACTGGTAGCATGCCGCGACAGCGTGGACGTGAACCGTATGTGCAGTTGACGGACTTTGAGCGAGGGCGTATAGTGGGCATGCGGGAGGCCGGGTGGACGTACCGCCGAATTGCTCAACACGTGGGGCGTGAGGTCTCCACAGTACATCGATGTTGTCGCCAGTGGTCGGCGGAAGGTGCACGTGCCCGTCGACCTGGGACCGGACCGCAGCGACGCACGGATGCACGCCAAGACCGTAGGATCCTACGCAGTGCCGTAGGGGACCGCACCGCCACTTCCCAGCAAATTAGGGACACTGTTGCTCCTGGGGTATCGGCGAGGACCATTCGCAACCGTCTCCATGAAGCTGGGCTACGGTCCCGCACACCGTTAGGCCGTCTTCCGCTCACGCCCCAACATCGTGCAGCCCGCCTCCAGTGGTGTCGCGACAGGCGTGAATGGAGGGACGAATGGAGACGTGTCGTCTTCAGCGATGAGAGTCGCTTCTGCCTTGGTGCCAATGATGGTCGTATGCGTGTTTGGCGCCGTGCAGGTGAGCGCCACAATCAGGACTGCATACGACCGAGGCACACAGGGCCAACACCCGGCATCATGGTGTGGGGAGCGATCTCCTACACTGGCCGTACACCACTGGTGATCGTCGAGGGGACACTGAATAGTGCACAGTACATCCAAACCGTCATCGAACCCATCGTTCTACCATTCCTAGACCGGCAAGGGAACTTGCTGTTCCAACAGGACAATGCACGTCCGCATGTATCCCGTGCCACCCAACGTGCTCTAGAAGGTGTAAGTCAACTACCCTGGCCAGCAAGATCTCCGGATCTGTCCCCCATTGAGCATGTTTGGGACTGGATGAAGCGTCGTCTCACGTGGTCTGCACGTCCAGCACGAACGCTGGTCCAACTGAGGCGCCAGGTGGAAATGGCATGGCAAGCCGTTCCACAGGACTACATCCAGCATCTCTACGATCGTCTCCATGGGAGAATAGCAGCCTGCATTGCTGCGAAAGGTGGATATACACTGTACTAGTGCCGACATTGTGCATGCTCTGTTGCCTGTGTCTATGTGCCTGTGGTTCTGTCAGTGTGATCATGTGATGTATCTGACCCCAGGAATGTGTCAATAAAGTTTCCCCTTCCTGGGACAATGAATTCACGGTGTTCTTATTTCAATTTCCAGGAGTGTATTTACTGTTTAAGTATTAGTATACAGCTCCAACCATTCCGATGATGTTATTTGCACTGGGAACTTGTTATTCATAGTTTCAGAATAAATTAATTCATAAGGAAATTCTTACTACTGTGGCCATCCGTCAGTGCTTGCTGATAGAAAGGATGTGCCTATCACAAGTGCGACATGAGAGGACAGGCACCAAACTGTTAGGATAGTTCAATACTAGTCTCTGATTGGTTTCCAAGGAGGTAATATATGAATCCGTGTACAGAATCTGTCTCATGTAAAGACAGAACGTTTGTTAAAAACTGTCTAAGGTGACATACCTGTGCTATGTTGTGTTAATTCAAGGTGGTCTGCAATCGGATTTCGAGGTGGCAACACGTGAACTAGTGTGTGAAATGCAGCTCTGTGTAAAGACGGAATTAATTGTTAAAGTTTGCTTGGAAGACATATTTGTGCGATCTCATGTCGATTCTAACATCGAGTGGAGCACTGCTGTGACTTTTACGGTGCTCGGGAATTAATGATTAATGATGAGGAATCTTGTTATGAGTATTAACGATAGTCTGGCTCTAGAAATCGTTGTATAACTTTGCGATTGGTGAAATAAAACAAAATTAGTTGGCGTCTTAACATTTTATGATTCTTATTATGCTTAGCATTTAAACTTACCCACTTGTCACATTATTAGGCAATGTTTATGGCACAAGCATTAGAGCTCGTGATCGATGGAAAAGAAACCAATTGGGGTAACATCTACGAGATGTGAGGTAAGTGAGCTGGCTACAGCTCAATTGTGAGTGGTAGAAGGCGGAGACACTCACTTTAATCTGCACATGTCAAAATGGCGTCGAGTATGCAAGCAGTAGTAAATCGCGCCGTAGAAAATCGTATTACATTCAATTTAAAGTGCATAGTCTGCCAAAACAGTGTTCACATTGATATCCGTTTGTGCTCTTTCTCACATATATGGATCCATCTATCGTGTATGAAGAACAGAAAAGTGATAAATCCGAATTGTATATGTGGCTTTGTTAAGTGCAGTGGTCGAAAAAGTGCACTCAAGATGTATAATGCTGCTACTGAAGAACTCATCAACTCGCAATAGGTAAAAAATATATCAATGAAATCGAATCGTTAATTAATTATTTGAATGTCGATTTTAATCCTTTAGTGAAAAATGTACCAAGTGAAATCTACAACATTCTCAAACAAACCGTTAATGAAAGTCAAAGTGCTCCAATATCTGCTATAGTTACGAAAAACTCGTTTGCACCCATTGCACAACAGAAACACCGACAAATGAAATTATTGAGGGAAGACGAAACAAAACCAAAAGTTTATATCTTTGCAGACAGCCATGGACGAGATTTAGCCACTATTCTTATGAATATGCAATCTAAATTTTCCGTTCCTGCCACAGTAAAACCCAGGGCCCCTTTCCAGCAAATAATTAAAGATTTAAACCCTCAACCAAACGGTGGTTGTGTAATTATTGCTGGAGCTAACGATGTTTATAAAAATGAGTCGAAGAATGCAATCACAACATTGCGAAATGCACTGAAAAGAATGTCGCCAAGAAAAACCATCGTCTTTAGCATCCCACACAGACATGACCTAATAAACAGTTCATGTGCAAATAATGAAATCAAATTCACAAACAGAATGTTTGAAAAGGTATGCAAAGCATTCAATGACGTGAAGGTTTTGGACAGTAATTCCGAAGAGATAAACCATTTTACTCGACATGGAATGCACAGTAACCGGTTAGGAAAACGTGTACTCGCTAAAGCACTATTAGCAGAAATATTCAAACTATTTGAAAACACCACTCCTCCAACATTCTAAAAGCACCTGTGCCCATTGAAACTGTACAATTGGAAGAAATACAGACAGTGTCATCAAAATACTCTTTCCATCCTAATGGAACAGCTGAAGAGAAGACTTCATATGCAGCAGCACCTGTATGTGAATCAACACAAACAGGTCTTTTATACAAAAGCAAGACAGCACCAGCAGTTACAACTCAAGTGGGAAAAGTTAGTCCACTACCAACTTTTGAAGCAGCAGCAGCATTTAAGAAGGAAGAACAGTCATCAAAAGCAGAAACAGCAACACCAACCCCCACAGGAGCAAGTGTACAAGCTGACAGTGTAGAAACCTCACCAACAGGAGATCCATCCTCTATGGCAAAAAGGAGCACAGTAGTGACTGCAGCTGCTCCACATAGGATGTGCCTGAGATCAAGAAAGTCCTCAGCTGGAAATGGGGATTTCTTATGGTACTGGGGCAGAAGGGGGAAGGTTCCAATCAGAACGTAAGTAATGAAGTTGATAACAACAAATGTGAGTGTTACCAACACAATAGCTCCCCCTTTCCTGCAGAAAACTATTCCTGTAATACTGGTACGTCACAAGAAATAAAACTCAGTCCCAACAGTGGCAGCACCACAACCAATCATGTAGTTAAAAATAAGCTCAAAATTTTTCACCAAAATATGCCTGCTCTGTAAGTTAGACCAATTTATTGTAAATATTGATGAACCAACAGGCGCAAATTGTGCTCATATCCTCTGTCTGACAAAACACCATGTCACTTTTGGCATCGAAATGCTCAATATTCCAAACTATGTTTTAGCTACCTCATTTTGTAGAAAGCATACGTGCAAAGGTGGGGCAGCTATTTATGTGAAAAACAGCCTGTCCTTTAATACAATAGATGTAGAGAAATATTGTGTAGAGAAAGACTTTGAGGCATGTGTCACAGAAATAGTAGAAGCTAACAAGGAACTGTTAATTGCAGCAGTATACAGGGCTCCACCTGGTAATTTTAAAGTATTCATGAAACAATTAGATTCTGTACTATTGTATCTCACAACGAAAAATAGGAACATTATAGTGACTGGAGATTTTAATATAGATTTCCTAGAAAGCTCATCTTCTAAGACAGAGTTTGCAAATTTAATGCATACCTACAACATTGTCTCCACTGTCAGTTTTCCCACAAGAACTATTGCCACTTCCAGCACTCTAATAGACAATATCTTTGTAGATATGAGTAGAGCTCATCACATCAAAGTTGAAGAAGCCATAAATGGTCTCTCTGATCATGATGGGCAAATATTCACAACTGACAACTTTAAAACAAATCAGAGCAAAGCTAGTGCACAGTGGAAAACCTTTAGAAACATGAATGAGGAAAATATCCAGAAATTCAAATTATGCATTCGAGAGACTGACTGGAGGTATGTTTATCTTGCAAATGATGTTAATACAAAATAAAAGTTATTTACTGATGAAATATCAGGTATATTTGAAAGTGTCTTTCCAAAAAAGGTATGCAGACTACAGAACAGGCAATCAAGCAAAAAAACATGGCTCATCAAGGGCATAAAAATATCATGCCAGAGAAAAAGAGAACTGTATATAATATCCAGACAATCCAATAATCCCCTCCAGATGAACTATTATAGGACATACTGTAAAATTTTAACTAAAGTCATTAAAAAATCTAAAAGTATGTGCATACAATCTGAAATTAATTGTTCAAATAATAAAATCAGAACGATTTGGAATGTAATAAAGAGGGAAACTGGTACTGCACCATCTTACAATGAAAAAACTACTGTCCTAAAAATTAATGATTTGGAAATAACTGATAGTAAACAGATAGCAGACACATTTAACAACCACTTTCTAACTGTCACCTTTCAAATAGGTTGCAGTGGTGACCTAATGGAAGCTGCAGATATTCTGAAACTTAACCTCCCACAATTTTTTAATGATATAAATGTAACACATAATTGTTAATGAAATAAAAAAATTATTCACTCATTGAAAAGTAAAGGATCTTCAGGTATAGATAACATCTCTAGTAAACTGTTGAAGGTCTGCAGTAATGATGTAAGTGTAGCACTTGCTCACATTTGCAACACATCTCTTTATGAGGGAGTTGTTTGAGAGAGAATGAAATATGCCATTGTGAGACCTCTTTTCAAGTCTGGCGATGATACAGATGTCAAAAATTATCGTCCTGTCTCTCTCTTAACAAGATTTTCAAAGGTTCTTGAAAAGGCACATACAGGGTTGTGGCACATCTTGATAAACTTAATATTATTAACCACAGACAGTTTGGTTTTCAAAAAGGGGTTTCCTCAGAGCGTGTCATATATTCACTCACAAATGATGTGTTGGAGTCTATTAATAGTAAGAAGTCACCAGTTGGTGTCTTCTGTGATATTTCCAAGGCCTTTGACTGTGTAAACCACAAGATACTCTTGGAGAAGGCCTATCATTACGGAATCAAAGGGCCTATAGGTAACTGGCTAAAATCATATATTGAAAACAGGAAAAAAAGGTGGTTCTAAACGGCTGCAACATAGGATTTTCTAATCTAGTGGATTCTGAATGGGGCAAAATTCATCATGGAGTTCCCCAGGGATCTGTCCTTGGACCCTTGCTGTTTTTGATATATGTTAATGATTTACCCCAGTCCATTAGTAAAAATTGTGAATTCACAATTTTTGCTGATGATACAAGCATTGTAGTAGATGGTAAGTCTACTGCTCATCTGGAAACTGATGTTAATGATATACTCAGAAAAGTTACAGCTTGGTTTTCAATTAATTCTCCTTCAGTTAATATTAAAAAAAACTAATTTTATACAGTTCCACACAAAAAATAAAATTCTAGAAAGTATAGTAATTGCCCTTGACAACCAGGAACTAGGACAGGTGCACTCCACTAAATTCTTGGGGTTTCACATTGACAGTGGGCTCAACTGGGAACAGCATGTGTCCCTCACTCTAAAAAGGCTTTCATCAGCAACTTTTGCTCTAAGAATCATTACTTATTTTGGGGACATCAACATTTTAAAATCAGCTTACTTTGGGTACTTTCACTCATTAATGATTTACAGAATAATATTCTGGGGTAATTCACCAGCCTCAATTAAATCTTAACTGATCAGAAGAGAGCAGTCAGAATCGTGTGGGGTTCCTCGACGAAACTCATGTAGAAAACTTTTCACACAGTTAGGTATTCTGACCACAACATGTCAGTACATATACTCTCTGATGAATGTAATTAATAAAGACTGTGCTCAGTATGAAACAAATTGTTCATAGAATAACTACAATACTAGAGGTAAAGATGTTCTACATCTTGAACTAAAAAATTTATAACTTGTACACAAGGGAGTAAAGTATGCTGCTATAAAGACTTTTAATGCATTGCCTAATTATATTAAATGTACAAGAGAAAATGAAATGCTGTTCAAAGGTATGTTAAAAAATACCTGCTGGACCATCCGCTGCACTCCTCAGATGAATTCTTTTCCAGAAGTAATGCATTCCTTAATAATAGATGTATTTAGTCTCTTAGTTCTTAGATACAATATTATGTTAATGTTATAGTGTTAATGTTATAGTTATAATGTTATAGTGTGAATTGCTTTACTAGTTAAATGACAGCTTGTAAATGAGAAAAAGTGATACATATTAATACCTATATCATTGTATTATATTACTATTCTGTAGCATTAATTGTATTTGTACAATTGTATTGACATGTTCCACATCCAGGCGAATCACTCGCATGTACGGATCAATGGAATACGCATACCAAATAAATAAAATAAAAATCAAACATAGCGTCACCCATGTGTCCCTGTGTACGTGATATGGCAAACGATATTTCGAACATTCATTCCCCTGAATCAGATTTTCACTCTGCAGCGGAGTGTGCGCTGATATGAAACTTCCTGGCAGATTAAAACTGTGTGCCCGACCGAGACTCGAACTCGGGACCTTTGCCTTTCGCGGGCAAGCGCTCTACCATCTGAGCTACCGAAGCACGACTCACGCCCGGTACTCACACCTTTACTTCTGCCAGTACCTCGTCTCCTACCTTCCAAAGCTTCTGTAAAGTTTGGAAGGTAGGAGACGAGGTACTGGCAGAAGTAAAGGTGTGAGCACCGGGCGTGAGTCGTGCTTCGGTAGCTCAGATGGTAGAGCGCTTGCCCGCGAAAGGCAAAGGTCCCGAGTTCGAGTCTCGGTCGGGCACACAGTTTTAATCTGCCAGGAAGTTTCATTCATTCCCCTGTCTGCTGTGGCAGTGATACACTTGGCGTTCCTGTGTGTAGATATTGGACTGAAGTGGCAGACTGCATTTTGAACAAGTGTTTTTGCAGTTCTCATGTGATGGTGTCACACTTGGTATACCTTATATGTGGAAAATGCATTTAAACAGTGGTTATTTTAAAGACGAAAATATTGTCTCTACTGAAGTCGAAGTTGTGTCACTGTGAAGTCATCTGGTCGCATATCACAGGTGCAGATGAAACCAAGTTAATTGCTGGATGTTTTTACCGGCCACCTGATTCTGCTCGACAGCTCTAGAGTAATTCTAAGAAACGGTCAATAGAGTGTAAATATCCATATCATGCAATACTGGCTGGAAGCGACTTTAGCCTGCTGAATATAGACTGGGATGTCTATGGGTTCACTGTGTGTGTGTGTGTGTGGGGGGGGGGGTTACAGACAGACAGTCATGCGAAATACTTTTGAACACATTTTCTGAAAAATTATCTTCAGCAGCTAGCTCGGCAGCCCGCACACAATGGAAACATTATAGACCACATAGTTACAAATAGGCTGGACCTTATCAACAATGTCACTAAAGAAACGAGGATTAGCGATCCTGATATCATTATAGCAAGTATGATTACGAAAGTTAATAAATAAGTCAAGAATGACAGGAGAGTGTTTCTGCTAGATCGAGCAGAAAAGCAGTTATTAACATCTGACTTAGACAGTGATTTGGTATCATTTAGTTCCAGTAAGGTAGATGTAGAGGAATTATGCGAAAAGTTTAAGCAGATTGAAAATCGCAGTCTGGAGAGTTACGTGCCTAGTAAGTGGATAACGGATGGAAAAGACCAACCATGATTTGATAATGAAATTCAGCGAATGCTGAGGAAGCGGAGGCTGTTGATCTCTCTGTTCAAAAAGGAATGCTTAAATGACGAGAAGCGAAAGTTAGTAGAGATATGTGCGTCTGTGAAAAGATTTATGCACAAAGCATACAACTACCACCGTCACACCTTAGCAAAAGATCTGTCAGAGAACCTGAGAAAATTCTGGTCGTGTGTAAAATCGCTAAGCGGGTCAAAGACTTCCATTCAGTCCCTTGTTGACCAGTCTGGTGTGGAAGTTGAAGATAGCAAAACGAAAGCTGAAGTTTTAAATTTCACATTAAAGAAATCGTTCACACAGGAGACTCACACAAACTCATTTGGCCACCAGACAGACTCCCGTATGGACGACATAGTAATAAGCGTATCTGGTGTAGATAAATAACTGAAGATTTGAAAGCAAATAAATCAAAAGGTGTGGATGGAATCCCAGTTCGATTTTACAAAGAACAAGATACGGCATTGGCCCATTACCTAGCTTGCATTTATCGTGAATATCTCGCCCGGCGCAAAGTCCCAAGCAAATGGAAAAAAGAGCAGATGACTCTAGTATATAAGAAGGGCAAAAGAACGGACATGCAAAATTAAAGACCAATATCCCTAACTTCTGTTTGCTGCGGAATCCTTAAACATATTCTCAGTTCGAATGTAATAAACTTTCTTGAGGCTGAGAAGCTTATGTGCACGAATCAGCATGGTTTTAGAAAGCATCGCTTGTGCAAAACTCAGCTTGTCCTTTTCTCACATGATAAGTGAGAAATATGGATGAGGGGCAATAGGCAGATTCCATATTTCTAGATTTCTGGAAAGCATTTGATACACTGCCCATTGCAGGCTGTTAACAAAGGTACAAGGAAATGGAATAAAATCACATATATCTGAGTGGCTTGAAGACTTGTTAAATAATAGATCTCATTATGTTGTCCTCGACGGCGAGTGTTCATCAGAGGCAAGGGTATCGTCCAGAGTGTCCCAGGGAAACGTGACAGGGCCGCTGTTGTTTTCAGTATACATAAATGATTTGACTGACAGGGTGGGCTGCAGTCTGCATTTGTTTCCTGATGATGACATGGTGTACGGTAAGGTGTCGAAGTTCAGTGACTGTAGGAAGATACAAGATGACTTAGACATAATTCCTCGTTGGTGTGATGAATGACAGCTAGTCATAAATGTGGTAAAGTAAAAGTTAATATGGATGAGTAGGAAGGAAGATCAAACCTTTAATGTTTGGATACAGTATTACTAGTGTTCTGCTTGACACACTCAACTGGTCATAACATTGCAAGTGATATGAGATGGAACGTACAAGTGATAACTGTGGTAGGGAAGGCGAATGTTTGACTTCGGTATATTGGGAGAATTTTAAGGAAGAGTGGGTCATCTGTAAAGGAGACCGCATGTAGGATGCTGTTGCGACCTATTCTTGAGTACTGCTCGAGTGTTTGGGATCTGTACCGCGTCGGATTGAAGGAAGACGTCGAAGCGATTCAGAGGCGGGCTGCTAGATTTGTTACCGGTAGGTTCAAACAACAAGTAAGCGTTACAGAGATGCTTTGAGAACTCAAATGGGAAACCCTGGAGGGAAGGCGACGTTCTTTTCGAGAAAATATTGAGGAAATTTAGAGATCTGGCATTTGAAGATGACTGCTGAATGATTCTACTATCGCCAAAATACATTGCCCATAAGGGTCATGGAGATAAGATACGAGAAAATAGAGCTCATACAAAGGCATACAGACAGTCGTTTTTCCCTCGTTCTATTTGCGAATCCAACAGGAAAGGAAATGACAAATAATGGTAAATTATACCCTCCGCCAAGCACCGTACGGTGGCTTGCGAAGTATCTATGTAGATGTAGATGTAAATGAAGTGAGAGGAATTTTGAACAATGTATATTCTAAGAGAACTGTAAATTTGTATTTTGTTGTGAATTATGACACTGTGAACAATGAATGTAAAGATTCACATATGACTATTGAAAAGACATGATGTTATTTGTCATGGACGATGGAAGTTGGGGGACCACAATGGTTTTGAACTGTGGATGTAAAACGGATTTTACGAACTATGAATGGATGGTAATTGCAACGATCTTAATCTGAAGGCGGCTCATATACTGCGAGTGGAGCTGGGAAAGTTAAGATAACGTCATCATCAGATAGCGTGCACGACTTCGAGTGCGGCGGCGGTAGTGATACAGCACCGGCGACTGGAGGCAGTACGGTCGGCAAAATCTGACTGTCGGTAGCGTCTAGAAGTTGGCGGCTCTGGCGGTGCATGGAGTGATACTGGCGACTGACAGGGGATTCGATTGGATTGGCAGCTCGACACGCACAGCGGTTTTTGTGACAGCGTGGAGGCAGCACCTGACTTCACTGTAATTAATATAAGTTATTCTTACAAAATTATTAAAGAATGAACTTTTTTTGTGATTTCAGGGATTTCATCTTGCAATTTTACAATTTGTAAATTTTGTGTTTTGTGAATTACTAGTGGCACAAGATGGATTGTACTCATGACAGTATGGGTGATGAGAGCACCACTCAGGCAGATGTTGCTAACATAGAGGACAGTACTAATGAATGAATTAATAATGACAATAGTAATTTACTACCATTGAGTGAATCTCATAACATAGCATATGACGAAACTATTGATGTAAATGGGAACAAGATGTTAGTGACAGTGTAAATCATATTGATAATATAGTTGATGATGATAATGTTGATGTAAATGGTGAACAAAAGGTTATTGTTAATGTAAAACATGCTGAATTAACAGAACTGTCAAGCAATGATGATGATGTCAATTCTGGGAATCACAAATGGTTCAAATGGCTCTGAGCACTATGGGACTTAACATCTGAGGTCATCAGTCCCCTAGACTTAGAACTACTTAAACCTAACTAACCTAAGGACATCACACACATTCATGCCCGAGGCAAGATTCGAACCTGCGACTGTAGCAGCCACGTGGCTGTGGACTGACGCGCCTAGAACCCCTCGGACACCGAGGCCGGCTGGGAATCACACTCGGTGTGATTTTAAATTTTTGTTATGCAAAATGAGACAGATCTCAAAGAACTTTTATAAGATAAAAAATGGTTTGTCAAAATAATTTCATATGGATCCGAAAATAACTAGTTCATAAATTAGGGAAGATCTATCAAAAATCAGCAAAAAAATCAGTGATGAGTTAAAACAAACTAGGAAAGGTGTATGAAACACCATGAAACAAGCTGATGATGAATTAAAACAAACTAGACAAGATCTATTAGATAAAAGTGACGAGTGAATCAATCAGCTGACCAAATAGTATGATGAATTAAGAAAGAAAATCAAAACTGAATTGGCAAAAATCAGTTCTGTGTTGATGGACAGGAAAATACGTTAATGTCTAGGAACTTGGATACTGAAAATGGTGAATTAAATATTAAACAGGAAATGTTAGGAGAG
Source organism: Schistocerca cancellata (assembly GCF_023864275.1). Classification (NCBI taxonomy): domain Eukaryota; kingdom Metazoa; phylum Arthropoda; class Insecta; order Orthoptera; family Acrididae; genus Schistocerca; species Schistocerca cancellata. Next base: position 927,768,920 of record NC_064629.1, read on the forward strand.
GTTATTTGTGATGAAAATGAAGTACAAGAATATGACAATGAAATGGGAGAGAGTTAGGATAAGGGTTATGAATTAATGTGAGACATAGGTGTCGTAAATGGAAACATCAAAACAGAAATGTTTGAAGCAGAGATATGGGTTAGATATGTGGAAAAATGTGGTGAGAAGGTAAACAGAATAATATTAATGATGAAGTAATGGAAAATGCAGTAATGGAATAATGAAAAATGCAGGTGACATGGATGTGTAGTACAAAAATAAATCGTCTTTTCACAAAGATAATACTGTTTTTGAAGTCATAAACCAGAAAAATTACTTTAAAATCTGCAATACAAAGTACAACTTTATTTGCTCGAATAATGATATTAGTGACGTAGTTTACGATCATATAGATCATATTAACAGGTTGTTATGAAAATAAAGCTGTGCTAAATTTATTGAGAAAACATCAGAAAAAATTTTTCTGAAATTTATGTTACATCGAAAGACTATGTTCACTGGTTTGAGTTGCAACAACATAGCCCTTTCAAACAATGGCTTCTGGTCATCTCATACATAGTAGCATGAGAAGCTTTAGATGATAACAATATGTAGTTGTTTAGACTGTTAAAAGTGTACCTATTAATTTAGTGCTTATTATGAGGCCATTTTAATGTTCTGACCATGGACTGAGTATGTATTACAGGTTTAGAATAAGAGAGAGAATTCACAGAACGAGTGCACAAAGCATGGACTGTCAGATCAACTGAGCATGTAATAGCAGTGCTGGATACATGGCTAATGCGTGCAGGTTGATTTATTACCAGTCACCAGCTGTTGACACAAGGTCAAGGTCGTTGTCACAGTGTTTGACTGAGCAGTAGATGAATCACGCATCGGTCTTGGGAGTGGCACAGCATACGAATTGTTAAATCATTTTATTGTGTAATAGTGGTGCTAGAGACATGACTAAGGTACCCAGGGCGACGAATTACCAGCCACCAGCTGTTATGGCAAGGTCTTTGCTGCAACACTTGACAAAGTAGTAGATGAATGACACATCACTGTCAGGTGTGCAGAGGGTTATAAGAGGTTATTTAATGCTTACAAACGAACTTGGGGCCTAGTTGCTTATGAGATGAAGATTAATATTTTGTAATTATACAGGAAGTTGTCGTGTTTAGAGTATTACCCATCATATAATTCATAAATTTGTAATTTTCGTTTTATCAGGAAGCTGTAATATTATGTGTGTCTACTGTTGGTATTGTTTAATGTATCTTGCATGTATCAAAATGTACAAGTGGAATAGAGAGAGGGTGTCACCGACACCAGGACGACACCAGCCACCTGCATATCATGATGTAATTCCGCAACTGGCCACAGAAAACAGGTAAAAAGTTATAATGGTGTTGTAAGTGTTAACAAGGCCAATAACTTTGTTACTGAAATGTATGATTAAAAGGCTGTATATACGGAAACAATTTTGTAAATATTAGAAATTTGGGGGACGTTATTGTTTTTGTATTACACAGACATTATTGGATTCCAACTGTTGGATGAGCACCTTAAGAACTAAATGAACTTCGAAATATTGAAGATAAAAAATAATAGGGAAATTTGATGTAAAAGTACAGTTAAGAACCTAGTAGGATTGGAGTTATTTCTTATTTTTTAAATTTTCTAATTTTTTCAAAATTAGATTCTCCCAAAAGACATTCATGTTGGGTGTATCTGGTTTTTATACCACATCACTGCCCATGTTTATTACGTTTTATTGCTATGTTTTAATGAACAGTTGTGAGGTGGACATGTCGTTTTGATTGTTGTAAGCTATTGATGTGCACATCAGATAGAGAGAGAGCAGGTTATATTTAATAATCTATGGTCTTGCTGTGGTGCAGTCTTTCCTCTGTGAAGTCTCATACATTCTTAGTTGAAGTCTGGTAGGTGGTGGACATCTTTAGCAGCACTGTGTCGACTTGCCATTATATGTGTTGGATGGAGAAAGATTCATCATAAAGGGCAGCAAGGATGAATATGATGTATGTATTGAAAGGCGAATTTTTTTTTGAAAAGAGAAATTTAAGGTAAGACTGCAGCACTGCACAGATAGGTTGTTGGAATGATTATAGTCAGCTAGTTAACTTTGTTCACTTTCTCAGAACATATCAAGTGATGGTTTTTTTTATAGAAATTATGCATTAACATTGTACTCTTTTTAAATCATAAACACTTTGTTAAGCATAGTATTGTTCAGACCAACGTTATGTGTGAAGATCACCTATACTTCATTCTAAAATCTTTGTCTTGAAATATCATTTCATACAAATAATTACCCTCCCCATTCCACTGTTTGAAAAAGGTTTATCATTATACATTACAAGATAGCACCATGTGGTATGCAAAATTCTGAATGCTGTTTGGAAATTTTTTTAAAAACAGAAATCTAGCTTAGCCACTGCCTCCTTGCTGTCTGCTGTTGTGCTTTTGAGAAATCTGCAACAATGTTGTCAAGATGTGAGGTGATTAAAAATTTTGATTAGAGCCAGATAATTGTTTTACTTCAGTTGTGCATTTAATATAAGGACGAGTTGTATTCAGATCACTTGCAGGTCAATTCAAATTAGGCACCGTTTAGTTAAAGGTCAGCATAGAAGTTTAAGCTGGATAACAGTTTGTGGGTACATAGTTTTGGTAACACATAGGCTTTTTGTAGAGTGGGAGGTAAATTTTCATACAGTAACACAAAGTGGGGAACTTAGACAGTATAGGAAGATTTTATTACGGTAGTATAGAGAGTGGATAAGATCACAAGACAGACTCATCATATGATGTGGCAGATGCTCACATAGTGTGAGAATGTTAACTCGAGCTAGAGTCGTATCGTACTGGAACAGATTCACTAAGGACTCTGGCACCAAGTAGTGAATCTTTTATTATTTGTATTTACTGTTTAGATATCAATATACAGCTCCAAACATGCTGATGTTACTTGGACTGAGAACTTGTTAATAATAATTTTAGTATCACTCAATTCGCAAGGAAATGCTAACTTCAAAATTTACTTTCTGTTAGTGCTTATTGATGGAAACGATAGACCAATCACAAGTGCGACATGAGAGGGCAGGCGCCGAATTGCTATGATAGCTCAGTGCCAGCCTGCGATTGGTTTCTGGGGAGGTAATACATGAATCCGTATATAAAATCTAATCTCATGTAAAGATGGAACAGTTTGTTGAAAAATTGCCTCGGATGATGTACTTCTGCGATGTTGTGTTAATTCAAGGCAGTCTACAATCGGTTTTCGAGGTGGCAACACACCAGCTAGTGTACGAAGTGCTACTCTGTCTAAAGACGGAATTAATTGTTAAAGTTGCTTAGGGAAACATATTTGTGGAGTCTCATGTCGATTGTAAGAGAGTGTGAAATATTTTTGTGACTTTTGTGGTGCTCGGAAGCTAATGATCAATGACCACGAATCTGGTTATGAGTATTAACGATTGACTGGCTCTAGAAATCGTTTTACTAATATTCCGATTTTGGAAATAAAACAAAATTAGTTGGCATCCTATTTTACGATTCTTGTTATACCTAGCATTTAAACCTACCCACTTGTCACATTATTATGTACTGTGTATAGCACAAATGTTAGACCTCGAGATCGACACAGAAGAAAGGTAACAATTCAGTTCCGAGAAGTAAGGGGCGGACGCACTAGACTTCCATCTGTAAGTCACACATAGCATCACCATGCGGCCCCATGTACGTATTGTGGCAGATGATATTGCAAACATTCGTTCCTTTGTCTGCTGTGATAGTGTTACATTTGGTTTCCCTGTGTGTGGATGTGACTGAAATGGTAGACAACATTTTGAACTAGAGCTCTTGTGTCCTTCTGATAGTGTTAGGCTTGGTATCCCCTACCTGAGGAAAATGTGTTTAAAAAGTGGCTAATTTTAATAGGAAGCATTAAACCTGTAACCTGATCCCAAGAACATAGATATCAGTATCCGACACCCAGGCCGATAGCAGACAGGAGTCGTTTATCGAGCGCTGCAGGAGGCAGTGAGATTAGTGTCGCGTGAAAGAGTACTGGGAAGACGGGCAAGAATGGCGGCCGAGCTGAGTACGGTGTCAGCGGCAGGTGTGCAAACTGAGGAAATCCACCGGAGTGTTACAAATGAGCGTGTCCCCTTATCATCGTGGGGTTGACCCTCATCAATACCGATTCGCGAGTGATATAAAACCAAAAGTGACAAGCGCTGAATTACGTGTTTCGTGTCAACCGCGTCGGCCAGCAACGACCATGGATTGCGGTGAGGATTGTTGGGACCGTTAACCATCATTATTGCGTGTGACGAAGTATTTAAAATCAGCAACCAATAACAGATATAACCGTAATTAAATGTTTAAGGCGAAGGTAGCAACTGCCTCAGAATTTGTGTGTTAATAGAAAATACACATCAGTTTGTATACCGCAACCTTTGTGGTCTTTAATAATAGAAAAACTTTCAATCATTAACTATTCCGACTCAGAACAGCTGCACTCTGTTGAAATACCCCCGTAACCACAGCAGAAAAACCGATGGCCTTTCATCCATTAAGTACACGCTCATATATTCATAATAATTAACTGTTTGGCGACTTCAGTGCATCGCACAAAACCCAATAATAGCAATAACAGGGGTGTTTCAAACCCAGATCATAGTGTAACAAACGACCTGTATGGAGCATGATGTGAATAGTCATCCAAAGCTTTGTGGACGGATACAGGGTTTTTGCTGTGGTGCAAAGCATGTAGCCATTCCATCTTGGCTGCTTGACCATGCAGCTGCTACACCAACTGAGTTCTGCAGAGGGTGTCATTTGGAGGAAACAATAGACTCTCATCAAGGTATGCCCAGAAAAATGGAAGCTCCTTCAAAACCTCATCCAAAAGGCGTTGTCATGTCCATACGACATTTTTGAAGCCAAACAGCATAGATAAAAAAAAAACTCAGCTAGACAAATTGCATAATTACCGCCATCTTTGGGATATTACAAGGCGCCACCAGAATTTGGTTGTATGTTTTTCAGCAGTCTGTGATGTTGAAACCGTTCGTTTTAGCTAGCGCACATGTAACATCTATGTTTGGTATAGGGAATCTGTCTGGTACTGTCCTGGCATCTAAAGTGTGGTAACCACTACAGGGGTGTCATTTCCTTTGCAAACAATGTGCAAAGGTGAAGATAGTCGGCCGTTGGAGCAACAGATTATCCCATCTTGGAGCATTTATTTCAGTATTGCCTTTGTTTCTGTGAGACACTCTGGGGTAATTCTGCGAACACACTATGAAACAGGTTGACCCAGTGTGGTATCCATATAATGCATGGCATTGTGTTTGACGCCACTATTCTGTGCTGGTAGCCGTAAATCCTTCAGAGACTTCACTTTGTGATTCTCAAATGATTTTCAGAAATGAACACTTTCCTTTTTCAATTTTTATACGTCTTTACCTTTTCCAGTCATTTTTCCTGGAAGACAATCTGAATTTAATCTTGATTTTCTTCAAGTAACTTCTCTTTTTTTTATTCTCCTCTTGATATTTCTTCTTTACAGAGTCAAAAGCAGATTGTGAAGCACACTAATTACTCTATAAATGTGAAAGATTTTTCAGATTATAATCTGGAGTTTCAGATTTCATTTCAGTTGAAGTGACAGTGTTTCCCTTCTTCTTGCTCTTATCTGATGCCAGCTGTAGGTTGTCACATGCGTTGGTTTTGTCTGTTCTCTGAACCATGCTATAACCAGAGGCTCTGTATACCAATTATTGTGCTGACATTGACTGTGCTCTATAGTTGTGCTCTCTTCATGTCCACTATTAATGCATAATCTGCAAGGAAATCGGCACCTAATACAGGCTTGGCTATGTTGGCATCTACAAATGTCCACGTGAAGGACTTATTGAGGCCTACAGCGATATTCAGAAGTGCACTACCGGCCATTAAAATTGCTACACCAAGAAGAAATGCAGATGATAAACGGGTATTCATTGGACAAATATATTATACTAGAACTGACATGTGATTACATTTTCACGCAATTTGGTTGCATAAATCCTGAGAAATAAGTACCCAGAGCAACCACCTCTGGCCGTAATAACGGCCTTGATACGCCTGGGCACTGAGTCAAACAGAGCTTGGATGGTGTGTACAGATACAGCTGCCCATGCAGCTTCAACATGATACCACAGTTCATCAAGAGTAGTGACTGGCGTATTGTGACGAGCCAGTTGGTCGGCCACCATTGACCAGACGTTTTCAATTGGTGAGATATCTGGAGAATGTGCTGGCCAGGGCAGCAGTCGAACATTTTCTGTATCCACAAACATGCGGTCCTGCATTATCCTGCTGAAATATAGGGTTTCGCAGGGATCGAATGAAGGGTAGAGCCACGGGTCGTAACACATCTGAAATGTAACATCCACTGTTCAAAGTGCCGTCAATGCGAACAAGTGGTAGCCGAGACGTGTAACCAATGGCACCCCATACCATCACGCCGGGTGATACGCCAGTATGGAGATGACGAATACACGCTTCCAATGTGCGTTCACCACGATGTCGCCAAACACGGGTGCGAGCATCATGATGCTGTAAATAGAACCTTGATTCATCCGAAAAAATGACGTTTTGCCATTCGTGCACCCAGGTTCGTCGTTGAGTACACCATATCAGGCGCCCCTGTCTGTCATGCAATGTCAAGGGTAACCGCAGCCATGGTCTCCGAGCTGATAGTCCATGCTTCTGCAAACGTCGTCGAACTGTTCGTGCAGATTGTTGTTGTCTTGCAAACGTCCCCATCTGTTGACTCAGGTATCGAGACGTGGCTGCACGATCCGTTACAGCCATGCAGATAAGATGCCTGTCATCTCGACTGCTAGTGATACGAGGCCATTGGGATCCAACACGGCGTTCCGTATTACCCTCCTGAACCCACCGATTCCATATTCTGCTAACAGTCATTGGATCTCGACCAACGCGAGCAGCAATGTCGCGATACGATAAACCGCAATCGCGATAGGCTACAATCCGACCTTTATCAAAGTCGGAAACGTGATGGCACGCATTTCTCCTCCTTACACGAGGCATCACAACAACGTTTCACCAGGCAACGCCGGTCAACTGCCGTTTGTGTATGAGAAATCGGTTGGAAACTGTCCTCATGTCAGCACGTTGTAGGTGTCACCACCGGCGCCAACCTTGTGTGAATGCTCTGAAAAATGGCTCTGAGCACTATGGGACTTAACATCTATGGTCATCAGTCCCCTAGAACTTAGAACTACTTAAACCTAACTAACCTAAGGACAGCACACAACACCCAGTCATCACGAGGCAGAGAAAATCCCTGACCCCGCCGGGAATCGAACCCGGGAACCCGGGCGTGGGAAGCGAGAACGCCACCGCACAACCACGAGATGCGGAAGTGAATGCTCTGAAAAGCTAATCATTTGCATATCACATCATCTTCTTTCTGTCGGTTAAATTTCGCGTCTGTAGCACGTCATCTTCGTGGTGTAGCAATTTTAATGGCCAGTAGTGTATGTGCCCATGGAGGGAGACCACTAAGTTGTTAACTGTTTTCAGGAATGAATGTTCGTCTGGCTTATTGTCAGGTACACACAAGGCTGGGAGATAGCTGACATCTGAGCCGGTGTCAACCAAGAAAGTCATGCCTATATGCCTGTATCTTTCAAGAGACGGTTGTGGCAAGGCTGGATGTGTGACAGCAGGAGTTTTTGAGGGGCCTGTGTCAATGTTGTTCTCCTGCCATGTACGTTCAACTGTCATAGTGCAGTTTGATTCATGATAGCGTTCTGCCTGGTGATTATCTTGTACTCATGGCTGGTGCTTCTTTTTGTTCAGCTTGTGATATGTCTAATCCAGATCATGACTGTCATTTGAGTAGGTGCATTGTTTAGTGTATTTCAAAGCATGTCGACCGAAATATCTGAGATACCATCAAACATTAACTAAACCGTCCTGGGATTGCGTGCAATCTTGTGGCTGAGCACTGTAGTATGTCTGGATTTGGGCTGTTTGCTATTCCGCCCCATTGCTGCTGTGTTCGAAACTGTCTGACCGCCATCTCAGCTGTGGTGCATAAACTGTGGAGCTTTTCAGGAACGCTCGGCTAGTGTTGCGGCATGATGGTGGCGCATTATGGTGTCATCCGCCATATGGAGTCGGCTTATGTATCGTTTGTTGATGACACACACTCTATCGGTCACATTTAGTAACTTGTATAATGGCTGACCTTCATGCACTACCAATGCTACTTGCAGTTTTGACGATAGCTGCTGTTGCCAAACATATAACAACAATTTGTCAGGAACTGTGTTTATCGTACCTTTTAGATGGTTCAAATGGCTCTGAGCACTATGGGACTTAACTTTCGAGGTCATCAGTCCCCTAGAACTTAGAACTATTTAAACCTAACTAACCTAAGGACATCACACACATCCATGCCCGAGGCAGCATTCGAACCTGCGACCGTAGCGGTCGCGAGGTTCCAGACTGTAGCGTCTAGAACCTCTCGGCCACCCCGGCCGGCGTACCTTTTAGATGCCGCCCAAAATTCTGAAGGGGCTTAGTCACCTTGGTTTTCTTGATACAATACTTGTCTGAGCCTTTGGTCAAGTGAGTTGGTGCAATGGGCAATTAATTTAGTTTCTAAGGCAAGGTAACTGCTGATGTGATAATAATGTTGGACACTAATGGAATCACCTGCTTGTCCAAACTGCTAATAACTACTACAAATTTTTCGTGATCTTTGGTGACTTGTTGGTACATGACATCACCAGATTTGTGTGTTTGGGCACAAATGGCAGGGCCCTTTACTGTAAATGTGGCACAGAAGAACCACTTGAGCTGATAGATCGACAGTTTATTGTTCTTGCAGCTGTCGACATGAAGTTGAAGAAACCACCAGAACAGTCAACATTGTCAAGTCTGGCTTAATCTCACTCCCTGGCGTAGAGGAAATATCCATTGCACTGTGGTGTGTAGCTCATACTACTGTTTGTGTTTGTCTAACTGCCGTGGGGTTTTGAAATATTATGATGTTCAGTTCATTATACTGCAGTGTTTTCACAGTTTGTATTGAAGGAAAAGAGAGCTCCAAAACCTTGACTTCATCGCGAATTCCTCGAATCTCGTTGTCGATGATGTGCAACAAGTTGTGAGTATCCTCGATTATGGCTTCGTAATTAACGTTCCAGAAAATAAATTATATACAGTACATAGAAACTTGTTTTATGTTGTCAAGATCACCTGGTATATGGGTAAGACCTGAACATGGCATGGAAGCTTGTACACAGCCTTTAAGCGTCGAGACTTAATTATATTATGCACAGCACAAAATACACATTTTGATGATGGCATAGGATCCAGATCATTAACTTTAAATTTCATGGAGTGGCTACAAGTCCACCATGTTTGAAGCAAATTGAATTCCTGGGTGTCATTTTCTCTGTAGTAAGAGGCTTCATCTGCTATCTGCTTTGTTACAATGCCTTGAAATTGCCTTTAACGAACTTCAAATAGTACAGGCTATCTCATTTTTCCCCAAAAAACAGTTAACTGGAGTGATTTCGTGTACACTAAAAGCAACAAGGGAAGTTTTGGTTAAAATATGGATAAACCTTTTCATGTAGATAAGAATGCAAGACGAGTCAAAATACGTTTGTCTACTCATGATAACTTCTTGTTGGTTATCCTGAAGACTGTGGAGTAAATTTCGTAATACTTCGTGCTTAGCTAATAGAAACGGTGGCTGGTGCAGAAATTCTGTATTTTTTGTTTGTACTTTAATTGCATAGTCACATCCGCAAAAAAACTCAACTACGAACGAGAGTATTTTTAAAAGATTATGTGTCACCTGTAATCAACAGAAGTAGCTCAATAATAACAACAACAATAATAATGACGATGACATAGAAGGCAATAAAATTATTTGAGATTTCGTTTTTTACAATGTTTTACTCATACTTCACTTCTACAGTGTTTTCATTATTATTTCATTTTTATGTTGTTTTCGCGGAAATTCCATTTTAGGAGTGTTTTAACTGAGCTTTAAATTTAACAAAGCTTGCTTTATTTGTTGTGTTAATAAATTTATCTATCTTCTCAAAAGTTTTAGAGGTACATTAATGATTTTTCTGCAGATAAAATAATGTATGAGGATCAGTTTTGTAAGTTTCGCATTATGCGTTTCTTTCCCAAATTCAATTGCTGTAAGTAGGTGGTCACTGTTTGTAAGTAAAGAATTTCTTGTAAATGGCAGTGAAATATTCTTGGGTGAGATGATTTCATAAATTTTCGTAAATAGTTTGCCTTAGTAAAATAAAAATGTAGCGCCACACTCAATTTCCTTTTATGCCGAGAATACTGCGATACTTTACCATTAACTTTGAGTTCCAGAAGCCGTTTCAAGAGATCCTTTACATTTTCGCCATTTAACAGATCATAAACTGAATCACAGTTTTTTTTTCGAACCGGGAACAAGTTTGTGACTGCACTACTCTTATTTTGTGTCGCATACCAAGTTGATTTATATACTTCTTCAGTAGCACAGTCTCTGTTTGTACTCTGTCGTATTGTGCTTTCAGCTGTTTTGGACTTGGAAGGCAGTAAATGTAGTCGTCATGAGCAGGTATATTAAGTACTAAAAGAATGAACGTCCACTACAAGATTTTAATAACAATTTTACTGTACAAAAAGTTGAAATTATGAGAATTAGTCTGTGTCTCCAGACTTAATTAAAACTGGGAACTGGTAAGCCTGATTGTAACTCATTGGACTTCTGATTAAGTTCTGACCACTGTGGAAATGGAGGCCGTCTTAATGTTAGTTCCTGCGAGAGACGCTGTAATTCATGTGTTAGCCACTCTATGAAATTTTAGCTCGTTGATTCAGACCAATAAGTTAGAATTCCGCAGAATGGCTAAGACATTATTTATAGTGCTCCTTGTGGCAACTTACACTAACTTGGGCGCCATGTCCTGTGTCGTGAAAACATTATGAGAAGCCAGTAGACTGTCTGTGTTTGAAATGTCAGCTATTCTGTTAGTAATGAAATACTTCGTTTTTCTGAAAAACTTGTGTAACAAAATATAAACTAAACATGCCTGTAGTGCCTCCAGCATTCGATTGCACAAATCGAAACGATAAAAAAAAAACAAATATTCTATATTAAAAGTAAGTATGGATAAAAACTTAAATAGATTTTTAACGTTTATTAACCCCTTGACCAGGCTGTACCTTGCGCCACTATCTGTTTCCATCTGCGTAATTATTCCTGTGCCTCGCGGTGCTTTCTTGCAGTGCAGCATTGTCTGACATGTTTCGGTGCACTTTTCTCAAATCAAGTGATTATTGCGACTGTAAGTTGTCAAAAAATTCGAAGCTTCTGAAAGCAGGACTGTGTATTATATAATTAAGCATGTTACAATTGATTTATTTTAGAAGCCTTATGAAGATTTTTACTAGAGGAGCGAACACATGAACACTTCTTTACAGAAAGTAGATGTTTCAAGAATTTCTTTCCTTGAGTAATACATTTCAAAATCGGGTTTCTGAACTATGTCTTGTAGGAACAGCACTGAGAACAAAGAATAGAAATCTCAGTTGTTGGTTGGTACCCATCTGTGCACGTGTGATCCTTGTTTCTGTGCACTCACATATGAACATACAAACTGTTCAGCACATTTGTTCGTCTCATTAATTATTTTTGTTAACAACCTATCGTCAAACACGAATGTGAAAATATCAATTTGACCGATGTGGCTGGTGTAAAACTCTAAATTCACGTTGCACAGCACTGCAAATGTTCTCAACTGCGAGCCCGAGTGCCATTCATCGAGCACGCAGCGCCACCAAGCAGCCCTAACTCAGTTCGTTGAGCACAGTCGAAGAGATAAAGAGTCAGTGAGCATATTGGAATTGTAAGCGTCCTTAATATAAATACAGGAAAGTAATTTGGTTTTCAATAATTACATGTTTCCTTTGAAAGACATTGAGCTAAGAAAAATATGGATTCTGAATATGAAACGAGACAACTGGTTTCTGACTACAGCCACTTACCTCTGCTCAACCCATTTTGAAGAGAGGTATATGCATGAAACAAATGACTAGAAATGCCATTTGTCCAAGGCAAAACCAACTATCTTTACTTTGCCAAATAAAAGGTAGAATCTTACGATCACTACCCACGAGGTGAACTGTCGACAGTTTGCATGATAGTGCTGGTGTGTGTGATGAGCAGTCGTAATGAGCGAAATATCTTAACGACTGAGGGAAATTTTTTATCCCATTCTGTTTATGATTCTGGTAATGCGTCCTGTAATAAGATAATGGCTGGGCCTGAGCTGGTGCATACCAGATGTACTTGATACACACCTGCCCATTCTCTGTTCACCTAGGCAGCTTTCCCACTGTGTGTACTGCTGTCAGGGGACGCTATTCCAATGGCATTGTTGACCGTGAGACACAGTGAGGTGCCTCTCTGGCAGCTGATAGGAAAGCTGGAAAATGGCACATAAAGGACGCGGTAGGGACTCCGAGGAGCGCCCCAAACACACAGCCCCTCTCTTGCATACCAGCTCTCCTCCCTGCTAGCTGCATTCTTCTGTCCTACGGCATCACACCCTCCGTCTGGCTACGGCAGTCTCCTTATGCTGTAGGACCCGTCACCTGTATCTCTTAACATAATGGCTTCGAGACAATAAATGCAAAATGTTTTCATTACAACAAGTCTCCTAACACATCCAGGCACCCATCTTTCGCCTCCATACTAACACAGCAGAACCTGCATACTATTAATCAGGCATCAATAGCACTTGTTCCATGTTCTTATCATGGTGATATCGACAATTTATATTTTCATGCAATAAAATTATTATTTTAGTCTTATGGTGGAATGCCATCCTTTCAGTGTTTAGTATATCTGTTTATGACCACGACTGTTCGAAAAGACTGATCTACATCTACACATATACTCCGCTAGCCACCAAGCGGTGTGTGGCGGAGGGCACTATTCACACCAAAGTCATATTCCCCCCCCTCAACCCCAACCCCCTCTGCTCCACTCGCGGATCGCGCAATGGAAAAATGACTGTCGGAACGCCTCAGTACGAGCTCTAATTTTTCTTATCTTTGAATGGTGATCATGCACGATTTGAAAGGTGGTGATAATAATATATGCTCTACATCCTCGGCGAAGAACGGATTTTGGAATTTAGTGAACAGCACCTTCGGTTTAGCGCGTCGTCTATCTGCAAGTGTGTCCCATTTCAAACTATCTATGAGATTTGTAACGCTCTCGCGATGGCTATATGTACCAGTCATGAGTCTTGCCGCTCTTCTTTGGACCTTCTCAATCTCTTGAATCATACCCAACTGGTAAGGGCCACATACAGACGAACAGTACTCTAAGACTGGACGAACTAAAGTATTGTAAGCAATTTCCTTTGTTGAAGGACTGCATCGCTTCAGGATTCTACCAATAAACCGCAATCTAGAGTTCGCCTTACCCGTTACTTGTGTAATCTGATCGTTCCATTTGAGATCATTTCGAATAGTCACACGCAGACACTTGACGAATGTTACCGCTTCCAAAGACTGGGCATTTATTTTGTACTCGTACATTAATGGGGATTTTTGCTTTGTTATACGCAGTAGGTTGCACTTACTAATATTGAGGGATAACTGCCAGTCATTACACCACACATTTAATTTGTGGATATCCTCATTGATTTGTTCACAACTTTCGTGTGATACTACTTTCCTGTAGACTACAGCATCATCGGCAAACAGTCTAATACCACTGTCAATACCATCAACCAGGTCGTTTATGTAAATCGTAAAAAGCAGCGGACCTACTACGCTGCCCTGGGGGACACCTGATGTTACCCTTGTTTCTGTTGAAGTCTTCCCATTCAGGACGATGTACTACTCTGTGTCTGTTAGAAAACTTACTTTCCAACCGCATATGTCACCGGATAGACCGTAAGCGCGCACTTTTTGGAGCAAGCGACAGTGCGGAACTGAGACGAACGCCTTTCGAAAGTCGAGGAATATCGCATCAACCTTGGAGCCGGTATCTAGAGCCTGTTGTATATCATGCACAAAGAGGGCCAGCTGCGTCTCGCATGACCGCTGTTTCCTAAAACTGTGCTAGTTCTGCAGATGAGCTTCTCAGAGTCTAGAAAGGTCATTATGTCTGAACACAAAATATGTTTCATGATTCTACAACATATCGATGTCAGTGAAACTGACCGGTAATTATGTGCATCCGATTTTCTTCCCTTTTTATAAATTGCTATGACTGGGCCTTCTTCCAGTCCCGTGGAACTTTCCGCTGCTCCATGATCTCTGATAGATGATGGATAAGAATGGTGCTATATTTGTAGCATAGTCAACATAAAATCTTAGGGGGATACCATCTGGGCCAGATGCCTTCCTGGCGTCTGAGGATCTTAACTGTTTTACAATCACAGATACACTAAACAGTTTCTCAGCCATCCTTGCGTTTGTTCGATATTTGAAAGGGGGAATGGTGCTGCAGTCCTCAACCGTAAATGAGTTTTTGAAAGCTAGGTTTAGAATTTCGGCCTTCTGTTTATCATCCATTACATTACCCGTATTGTCAAACAGAGAAGGTACTGAATTATTTGTAGCGTTCATAGATTTTACGAACAACAAAAATTTTTTTGGGTTATTTTTAGAATCTGCAGATAAAATATTGCTTTCAAATTCGTTAAAAGAATCTCTAATTGACCTTTTGACAGCTGCTTTCATTTCGCGTAATTTCTGCTTGTCAGCGGGACAGTGACTACGTTTAAAACGACTGTGCAAAGTTCTCTGGTCTCTCAGCAACTTCCTAATATGTTTGTTGAACCAGGATGGATCCTTTCCCTCTCCTTTATTCTTGTTAGGCACATATGTCTTTAGCAAGTGGTGGACAATACTTTTAAAATTCCGACCAAAGATGCTCTATATCCTTGTGTCCTGCGGTGAATGATTGGAGCTGACTATATATTCATTAATGACAGTTTTACTTGCTTTCGCAAACAAGAAAACTCTACGCCGTTTCTTTGGTTTTCTTGCAACTTCCACTGACAAAGAAGCCACAACGACGTTATGGTCGCTAATACCTTTTTCTAAATTAACTTCCTCAGAAATATCAGGTCTGTTTGTCGCCAAGATATCTAATATGTTCCCATCTTGAGATGGTTTTCTAACCTATTGCTCAAGGATGTATGTTGAGAGCGATCCTAGAATAACTTCACATGGGTCTTTTCTTCTGCCCCCTGTGATAAACATGTAATTTTTCCAGTCAATGGACGCTAGATTAAAGTCTCCACCTATAACTAATGGATAATTTGATATTTGTTTCCAATGCACTCAAGACTTACCCTCAAACATTCTGCGACGTTTATTGCGGATGCTGGTGGTCTATAAAAACATCCTAATACAATGGTCACTCCTTGTCTGACTGACAGCTTTATCCAGACAATTTCACAGTCCAACCCAGTATTGATATCAACAGTGTTTAAGCAGCTTTTAACTGCAATGAACACACCAACACCCATAGCATCAGTCCTATCCTTTCTAAACATTGTCCAGTCTGAGTTAAAAATTTCACTGCTATTTAAGTCTGATTTCAACTTTCGGTACCTAATACAATATTGGCATTACTACTGTTTATTCCGGAGAAGAACTCGAGGATCTTGCTACAGGCACTTCAACAATTTACTACCATAAGATTAAGCATATTTAAATCCTTCGGAATTACCTGTTTAGGTGAGCTAACAAAATTTACACTTGACACACCCACATCAGTGTCATGAACTGGTAATTTTCAGGCCAACAGTTTGCCTCCTGTGGGGAAGAACCTAATCTAAAAAAAAAAAAAAAAAAAAAAACCATGTGCACGCAAGTACTGTGCTACACACGTAGCTGATTCCTGTGTGTAGTGCACCCCTGATCTATCGAGGGGCGTCCTGCAACCTTCCATCCCATAGTGTAGGTTGAGGAATCTACAACCATTTTCGTCACAGAGTCGACGTAGCCTCTGGTTTAGATTCTCCACTCGTCTCTGAACTAGAGGACCTCGGTCGACCCTGGGTGCGATGCTGCAAATTAACAGCTTGCCTTCCACTCCTCGAGAGATGGAGGCTGCCTTCGACAATTTAGCCAGCCATTGAAAGGGCTCAAGGATTTCCTCAGAACCCCACAGCAAGCACATCGAGTGTACGTTGGACTTCTTCCCCACCCTAGGCGCTATGTTCCTGAGGGACTCCATGACCTGCGTAACATTGGAGCTCCCAATAACTAACAAGCCCCTATCCCCACATGCCTGTCGGGACCTTACTGAAGGAGCGGCCACAATCCTGGCAGAAGGTGCATTCTGATCGGGCTCAACCTCTCTCCCCCCCCCCCCCCCCCCCAAGCATCAGAGAGCACGCTGAATCCATTAGAAAAGTGCATGGGATTTGGCAGGATCCTGCGTCCCCCATGCAGCTTTCGCCTTGAGGCTCGAGACCTCTACACAGTTCGCCACCCACACTGAGGTGAGAGTGGGTCAACTGGCTCGGTTGCACCTGGGGTCAGGTCAGTGACAGCTGTGGCATCCGTCCCTGCACATCTAATACAGCAGAGGCTGCGCCAGGCACCCCATCCCCATCACACCTCAAGGTCGCACTGTGGAGCCTGTTGACTGTGGCCAACAAAGCTTCCAGCTGCGTTTGGATTGTGGCCATTCGCACACATATAGCTAATATGTGATTCACTATAAGAAACTTAAGGAAACCCACTGCCACACAAGGTTAACAGCTACACTCTAGTTGGCAGAAAGGACACTCAACAATGAAAAATGTGGTGTCACCGCCAGACACCACACTTGCTAGGTGGTAGCTTTTAAATCGGCCGCGGTCCGCTAGTATACGACGGACCCGCGTGTCGCCACTGTCAGTAATTGCAGACCGAGCGCCACCACACGGCAGGTCTAGAGAGACGTACTAGCACTCGCCCCAGTTGTACAGCCGACGTTGCTAGCCATGGTTCACTGAGAATTACGCTCTCATTTGCCGAGACGATAGTTAGCATAGCCTTCAGCTACAATTGCTATGACCTAGCAAGGCGCCATTAACCATTTCTAGAGAGAGTCTCACTTGTATCATCAAGAACGCTGTATACAAATGATGGATTAAAGTTAAGTATTCCAGCAGCTACGTACTTTTCTTTATAGCATTCATTACGTACCCTGTTTCAGACCTCACGCCCGCCTGCTTCAGTTTAACGCGTGCATTTCGGCCTTCTCTAGCTATACAACAAGTGGCGACGAGGCTTAAAAGAGGATTTCGCGTTCGTATTGCACTAATTTACTTGTATCATGGCTTCGCCACATTCTCCAGATGTACTGTCCGAATTTTATCGCTTGCAGAATCAGCAGACGCAGGCCTTATTGGATGCCCTTGGACAGCTCGTCCAGGGTCAACGTGCACTGCAAACCGATGCGGCCGCCGCCGCTCCACCGCTACCGCAGCCACAACACGCAGTTGCACCCCAGTTTCGTCCGTTTCAAGCAGAAGTGGAAACATGGACGGAGTGGTCACGCCAATTTGGATTCCATCTCGCCGCCTACAGAATTCAAGGTAACGAGCGGCAGCCTCATCTCCTTTCTTGTGTCGGTGTGTCCAACTACCGTGTGATAGTGAAATTGTTTCCCCGACGCGACGTAGCAACTCTGTCCTACGAAGAAATTTTGTCTGCTTTAGATGCCTATTTCAAAGAAACAGTCAATGTAGTTGCAAAAAGGTATACGTTCTTTCGTACAAAACGTACGGCCGGTCAGACTAATCGGGAGTGGGTTGCAACTTTGCAAGGCCTTACTAGGGATTGTGCTTTTGAGTGTGAATGTGGACTCCCTTATTCAGATACTATGGTGGGTGATGCCATTGCACAGAACGTTTCTGATGTTCGCATAAGGGAACAGATTTTGAAACTCGTCAATCCCTCCCTTCAACAAGTGATAGACATATTGGATAGGCAAGACACACTTGACTTTGCTCAGGAATCCTTTGAACCTTCGCCAGCCGTGTGTCACGTTAACCGGCCAGCCGGGCGAGCTGCACGGAACTGTCAACAGCCCTCGCGCCCTTCCGTGCAGCCACGTGTGCCGCGCAAGCATGCAAATGCGGTGAAATCATACCCGCGGTGTGCTACTAGACATTCGTGTGAGACTTGCCCGTCACGCCAAGCTATTTGTTTTTTCTGTAGTAAGAAAGGTCATGTTCAAAGTGTTTGCCAGAAAAAGCTCCGATCGGACGCTCACAACCATTCCAGGCCCTTTGCTTCGTGCCAGAATCGAACCAAGAATACTCAGGCTCATGAACCTTCGCCCATGGACATTCATGTAGTTAATTCCACTCCAGTGCTCATCTCTCTAACAGTGACTGTGTTCGTCGCACAAACAGCGTGCGTCGACGTCGACGGAAATCCCGTCACGTCGCAAGTGGTTCTGTACCAGTGTCTGTTCACGTTGCACGAGACAGTCACTCTTGTCTTCAGCAGGACAATAAACTTTTTGTAGATTTGGACTTTGACAGACAAGTGATACCATTCCAGCTCGATACCGGAGGTGCAGTTTCATTGCTCAATCACGCCACGTACAAACAACTGGGCGCACCTCCGTTGCGTGCCGCAAATGTTAAGCTAACTACTTATTCAGGACAGCATATCCCTGTGTTAGAACAGTGCAGCCTTCTTGCAACATACAAGGGACAAACAAAACTTGTGTCATTTTATGTTCTTCGTTCTTCTGCTGCAGTGAACTTGTTTGGTTTAGATTTATTTCAGTTGTTTAACTTGTCTATAGTCAATCAGGTCCTATCAGTGAACCAGACTGTGCCTTCAGCCAGTGTTTCTCGTCTATGTGAAGAATTTGCAGACATTTTTGCACCGGGCCTTGGTTGCGCTAAGAACTATGAAGCACATTTGGAACTGAAAGTAAACGCGCAACCGAAATTTTTCAGAGCGCGCATTGCGTGATGAGGTCGCAAGAACATTAAATGATTTAGAATCACAAGGTGTAATTGAACGTGTGCAAGCTTCTCTCTGGGCTTCACCCTTAGTAATTTTGCAAAAACCTTCCGGAAAATTGAGACTTTGTGTGGACTTCAAGACAACAGTGAATCCACAACTTGTGACTGCTACTTTTCCTTTACCCAGCCCGGAAGATCTTTTTGACAAACTGTGCCCGGGTAAATATTTTTCAAAGTTGGACCTAGCCGATGCGTACTTCCAAATACCAGTGGACGAAGAATCCCAGCGCGTCTTGGTGGTTAACACGCATCTTCGTTTGTACCGATTCAAACGACTGCCATTCGGGTGTGCATCCGCCCCTGCATTGTTTCAGCAATATTTACGAACTGTTTGTGCGTCGGTCCCTACTGCAGCAAACTATTTGGACGATATTGTGATCTCCGGAAAGACGGCCGACGAACATTTAGACCATCTCCGAACATTATTTCAGGTCTTGCGACAAAATGGTCTTCGCTTGCGGAAGGACAAATGTGTGTTTTTTGCTCGTGACTTGCCATATCTGGGACATGTACTCAATGCCCAAGGCATACATCCCAGTCCAGAGCACCTTCGTGCCATACAAGACTTGCCTTCGCCGCAGAATTTGAAGCAGCTACATAGTGTACTGGGTAAAATAAATTTTTATCATCGCTACATCCCCCATGCCTCTTCCATTTCAGCTCCGCTTCATCGCTTACGCCGTAAAGGTGTTCCGTTCGTCTGGTCGACGGAATGCGAACGCGCCTTTCGCCAGCTGAAATCGGCGTTGCTTTCTAATACTTTCCTTACGCCATTCGATCCCCAGAAACCCCTTTTGTTGATGGTAGATGCATCAGATTTCGGGATCGGTGCTGTGCTTGCGCACAAAGATGGTTCGCATGATCGCCCTATTGCCTTTGCATCCAAATTGCTCCCGTCAGCGCAAAGAAATTATTCACAGATAGAGAAAGAAGCTTTGGCTCTCGTCTTTGGTGTTACAAAGTTTCACGATTTCTTGTATGGTCGTCACTTTACCATCATCACAGACCACAAACCTTTGACATCGCTTTTTCATCCGACCAAGCCTGTACCTCCGCGTACAGCGCAGAAATTCATTCGCTGGTCTATTTTCCTCTCGCAGTACCGCTACGATATCTTGTATCGATCCACTGCTAAGCACGGAAATGCCGATGCGTTGTCCCGTTTGCCTGTTGCCGAGGATAAAGCATTCGATTCTTCCGAACTTGCTTGTATGTTCATTGATGCGGAAACCGATGACGTGGTCGAATCGTTTCCGACTGATTTTCGTCGTGTAGCTACAGCCACAGCTGCTGACCCTGTCCTTGCTACCGTTTTGCGTTTTGTTGCTACGCATTGGCCCTTGTCAAAGTCACGGATCGAGGATCCGTTGGTTCGCCGATTTTTTGCTCACAAGGAGAGACTTTTTGTACGACGTGGTGTTTTGCTGTTGCGTTCTGATAATGATCAGTCCAGGGTCGTGGTCCCACGTTCGTTACAGTCCTCTGCCTTACAGCTTCTCCACCAAGGACATTGGGGTATAGTGCGAACGAAACAACTTGCTCGTCAGCACTGTACTTGGTTCGGAATCGATGCTGCGATTACGAATATGTGCTCTTCTTGCATGGCGTGTGCCGAACAACAATCCGCGCCACTGCGGAAATTCTTTGCATGGCCGAAAGCCACTTCCCCTTGGCAACGCTTACACATCGATTTTGCTGGTCCATTCTGGAATGCTCGATGGTTGGTTCTGGTCGATTCATTCAGTAATTTTCCCTTTGTTGTCAAGATGTCTTCCACGACGTCTTCTGCCACCATCCAAGCGTTGTCCGCTTTCTTTTGCATTGAAGGTTTTCTGCAGACTATTGTTTCCGACAATGGCCCACAATTCACGTCCGCAGAATTTCAGTCATTCTGCAAGGCCAATGGTATTCAACATCTGACATCCGCGCCGTTTTCGCCGCAGTCAAACGGTGCCGCTGAACGGTTGGTCCGGACTTTCAAGTCCCAGATGTTGAAGTTGAAAGAGTCTCATTCTCGGGAGGACGCGTTTTTGCTCTTTTTGTCCTCGTATCGCTCTCAGCCTCGAGATGGTCGCTCGCCGGCTGAGTTGTTGCACGGTCGTCCTCATCGAACCTTGATGTCTTTGCTGCATCCGCCGCATCAGGTTCCTGTGCAGCGGCAGACGACTGCTTTTGCTCCTGGCGACGTTGTCTATTATCGCAACTATCGCGGATCACGGCGTTGGCTCGCAGGGCGCATTCTTCGCTGCCTCGGCCGCGCTATGTATCTGGTTTTGGGGGCCTCTGGTGAGGTGCGTCGGCATCTCAATCAGCTGCGCCTCTGGCGTCGCACGGGTTCTGCCGCTCCCCGTCTGCTTTCAGCGACGGTGCCGTCCGGTCAGCGCCCTGGGGACCCATCTACTGGCTCGCCTCATCCCCAGGTGTTACCGACGATGCCTTCCATTTAGCCCCATGGCGTCGCGCCGCCGCCGCAGCCGCCGCCGGCGCCGCCCGCAGTGGACACGTCGCTGCAACCACCGGGCGCCTCCCTGGGTCACGCGCCGCCGATCGCTTCCCGTGACCAGATGTCCTCCGCCATGGAACTCTTGCCCGCTCCGGACCAGCTGTCGTCTTCGCCAGTCGGGTGCTCCGACTCGATGGAGGTTGACCCTTCGGCCCCTCCTGACTATCTACGGGCGCATACACCTCATGTTGGCGTGCACCCTGGACTAGGTTTTCAGGCGTTTCCTAGCTCCCCTCGGACCGAATGGCCGGGTGCGGGTGGCACAGCCTCGCCTGTTGTTCGGCTCCCCACCTCGTCTCTTACGTCAACATGGGGTCCTCCCCACGGCGGGCGGAAGCCTTATAACACAACCGTTCGCCGATTTGCGGGGGAGGAATGTGGTGTCACCGCCAGACACCACACTTGCTAGGTGGTAGCTTTTAAATCGGCCGCGGTCCGCTAGTATACGACGGACCCGCGTGTCGCCACTGTCAGTAATTGCAGACCGAGCGCCACCACACGGCAGGTCTAGAGAGACGTACTAGCACTCGCCCCAGTTGTACAGCCGACGTTGCTAGCCATGGTTCACTGAGAATTACGCTCTCATTTGCCGAGACGATAGTTAGCATAGCCTTCAGCTACAATTGCTATGACCTAGCAAGGCGCCATTAACCATTTCTAGAGAGAGTCTCACTTGTATCATCAAGAACGCTGTGTACAAATGATGGATTAAAGTTAAGTATTCCAGCAGCTACGTACTTTTCTTTATAGCATTCATTACGTATCCTGTTTCAGACCTCACGCCCGCCTGCTTCAGTTTAACGCGTGCATTTCGGCCTTCTCTAGCTATACAACAAAAAACATTAGAAATGTATAGTAGAGGCTAGACCTGGTGCTTACTTTCCTGCTAGGGACTATCTAGTGAATATTAAAGAAAAAAACAGTGACCTACAGTAAACTGCTAAGGGCTATCTAGTGATTATTATTAAAGAATTGAACAGTAACATATGGTAAGCTACACCTACAGATTATCCCTCGTATTTGTAATGTAAACAAGCGTTTACGTACATGCGAAAATGACCTAATAAAACTACAGAAACCGCGACCTTCAATGTATCAAGTGTAAATGACACTAATAAACGTAACTACTGAGTATTGTACACTGACAGATGCACGTACAAGACAAAACCTTTAGCTAACAATAAGAGTTCAAAATGTAAAGCACAAATACGAAATCTACTTTATAGGACCCGATGGCCTTAGAGTACACGATCACTAAAGCCCACAACAAGCTAAGGAATTTGAGCAGACGGCGAGGTGAGTTTTAGCTTCCTGCAAACTAGACTGTAAGAGGGCTCAGAAGTTGTTTTATAACACAGATTTACTCAGATGTTGTAGTGTAACACTAATTTACCACGTATTTTACATTTGCTTAACTGTTAACGCTCACAAGTTGCGCTAGTCAAACGTACACAAGTGAGGTTAGAATTCACTGTCAGTATCACTTTTCCTAATAAAACGTATAAAAACTGCTACTTTCAACGTAACGAGTCTAAATGACACTAATAAACGTGAATACTGAGTATTGTACACTAACTTAAACTGATTAATCCTCGTATTTATAATGTAAAAAAACGTTTACGTATATGCGAAAAATGACCTAATAAAACGTATAAAAACTGCTACCTTCAATGTATCGAGTCTAAATGACACTAATAAATGTAAATATTGACTATTGTACACTGACATAATTGATATTCCCGCGTATTTAACGTCAGTTAAGAATGTAAACAAACGTTTGCGTACACTCGAAACTGTCCAAAACAGGAACTTCGCTTTTCCTATTCAGACGCAAATAAAAACTTAAACCTTCTATTTATCAAGTCTATCTGGCACTAATGCATGTAAGTACTACAGAATATACAGCAAAATCAATTAATTACTAGCTAAATTAGTTATCTCGTAACACAGCAAGCACCCGGCTGGTGTAGCCGAGCGGTTCTAGACGTTTCAGTCTGGAACCGCGCGACCGCAACAGTCGCAGGTTCGAATCCTGCCTCGGGCATGGATGTTTGTGATGTCCTTAGGTTAGTTAGGTTTAAGTAGTTCTAAGTTCTAGAGGATAGATGACCTCAGATGTTAAGTCCCATAGTACTCAGAGCCATTTCAACACAGCAAGCAAAAAGCGCTCGTAGCCGGCGTCAGGGGTGCCAACTACCACTGCTATTGATCGCACATCACGAATTACAAGCTGAGAATGTGCTACTGAAGAAGTGTTCAAAGTCACTTAGTGTGCAACTCGAAAAAAGAATAGTGCTATCAGAAAAATCAGTTTCTGTCTTGTAAAAAGAGCATGTCATGCAGTTTTTGTATGTTATGTTTCCAAAATGTAATGGATGTCTTGAAGGAGCTTTTGGTACTTCAAACTACTGTCAAAATATCACAGTATTCTCAGCAAATAAGGAAATTTTCTCTGACCCTACACTTTTATTGTACAAAGGTATATAGCTATTTACGAAAGTTTGTGAAATTAAGACCTACAAGAACACTTCACTACAGTTATTGAGAAGTTCCTTGTTTATAAGCGGTGAGCAGCCAACAGCAATTGAGTTTGGGGAAAAAATCCATAATACGAAACTTATGTAGCTGCGCTTCAACCATTATTTTATCAGCAGAATAAATCATTTGCATAAATCTAAATCTTTTGAACAGAGAAGTAAATTTTTAAGACAACTATATACCGCCTTGTTTTATTTAAAGATCTGTAAAACGGTAGAAAAAATGGAATGTCAATTAACACACTGTAAAAACGAAATGCCAATAACACTGTAAAAATGAAATGTCAGTAAATTACTTAAATGTCTTGTAATTACACTCCTGGAAATTGAAATAAGAACACCGTGAATTCATTGTCCCAGGAAGGGGAAACTTTATTGACACATTCCTGGGGTCAGATACATCACATGATCACACTGACAGAACCACAGGCACATAGACACAGGCAACAGAGCATGCACAATGTCGGCACTAGTACAGTGTATATCCACCTTTCGCAGCAATGCAGAGTGCTATTCTCCCATGGAGACGATCGTAGAGATGCTGGATGTAGTCCTGTGGAACAGCTTGCCATGCCATTTCCACCTGGCGCCTCAGTTGGACCAGCGTTCGTGCTGGACGTGCAGACCGCGTGAGACGACGCTTCATCCAGTCCCAAACATGCTCAATGGGGGACAGATCCGGAGATCTTGCTGGCCAGGGTAGTTGACTTACACCTTCTAGAGCACGTTGGGTGGCACGGGATACATGCGGCCGTGCATTGTCCTGTTGGAACAGCAAGTTCCCTTGCCGGTCTAGGAATGGTAGAACGATGGGTTCGATGACGGTTTGGATGTACCGTGCACTATTCAGTGTCCCCTCGACGATCACCAGTGGTGTACGGCCAGTGTAGGAGATCGCTCCCCACACCATGATGCCGGGTGTTGGCCCTGTGTGCCTCGGTCGTATGCAGTCCTGATTGTGGCGCTCACCTGCACGGCGCCAAACACGCATACGACCATCATTGGCACCAAGGCAGAAGCGACTCTCATCGCTGAAGACGACACGTCTCCATTCGTCCTTCCATTCACGCCTGTCGCGACACCACTGGAGGCGGGCTGCACGATGTTGGGGCGTGAGCGGAAGACGGCCTAACGGTGTGCGGGACCGTAGCCCAGCTTCATGGAGACGGTTGCGAATGGTCCTCGCCGATACCCCAGGAGCAACAGTGTCCCTAATTTGCTGGGAAGTGGCGGTGCGGTTCCCTACGGCACTGCGTAGGATCCTACGGTCTTGGCGTGCATCCGTGCGTCGCTGCGGTCCGGTCCCAGGTCGACGGGCACGTGCACCTTCCGCCGACCACTGGCGACAACATCGATGTACTGTGGAGACCTCACGCCCCACGTGTTGAGCAATTCGGCGGTACGTCCACCCGGCCTCCCGCATGCCCACTATACGCCCTCGCTCAAAGTCCGTCAACTGCACATACGGTTCACGTCCACGCTGTCGCGGCATGCTACCAGTGTTAAAGACTGCGATGGAGCTCCGTATGCCACGGCAAACTGGCTGACACTGACGGCGGCGGTGCACAAATGCTGCGCAGCTAGCGCCATTCGACGGCCAACACCGCGGTTCCTGGTGTGTCCGCTGTGCCGTGCGTGTGATCATTGCTTGTACAGCCCTCTCGCAGTGTCCGGAGCAAGTATGGTGGGTCTGACACACCGGTGTCAATGTGTTCTTTTTTCCATTTCCAGGAGTGTATTATTATTATTGAATTATACGAATTAATTAATTGCAACGTACTTTTTTAAAAATGTTTTCATTCATAGTGGTCTGTTTTTGAGACTGTATGCTTAAAATACAAACAAAAATACAGAATTTCTGCAGTATACACTGTTTCTGTTAGCTAACCACAATGTGTTTCGAAGATTACTCCATAATCTTCGGGTGGTGCCTGCTCATATTGCATTGATTTAGTTTTAGTTTCTGACCAACAAGAAATTTTAGCAGGTGGACAAACCTATTCTGAGTCGTCTTACAGTTTTATCTGTCTATAAAAGTTTAACTACATTTCGATTAAAACTTTCCTTGTTCTTGTCAGTGTACACAGAAATCATCACTGTTTACTATTTTTTGAGAAAAGATAAAGCTCGCAATTTCGAGGGGCCGCGAGCGAGCAGATAAAGCCCTTGACCACAGCAAAAAATGGGAATGCAGTTTGCTTCAAATATGTCAGATGTATAGCCAGCCACTCGACGAAATTAAAGGAAAGATTTATACTAAAGGTAAACGTACTACTGCTTGATCGATGATTCCCACATTTCAAATATTTTGACAACTTTAACGGCATAAATGGTTTCTTTTACAAATCTGCCTTCTGTGAAACATGTTTCCAGGTCGTAAGACAAGTTTTGTCACCTGTCTGGTACCCTCTCTGGGTTTTATATTATCCTGTGTGTTTTTGACTTATTTCTTGTAAATATTTTGGTCTGAAGTTCCTATTTTCTATGACTTTTAGTAAAAATGTTTGAGCTTTACATCTGCAAAGAATTAAACATGCAGGACGTTTCTGAAAAGTGACACAATGAACTCCTACTACAAGGATTGGTATCCATCATTTTGACTACTATGGATATGTGAACAACAGCTTTTGGACCTGTCCACAGCTGTTGTTATTTGACATCTTGATTAGTTGTTTATGGCATTTTGCCTACCTTTTGTCAATGAGGAAGAAAGCTTTATTACTCAAGTGGTACAGTCCACGTTGACTGAATTCGAGTTACTTTGCAATGGCGTTTCCAAAAAATGGTTCACCTGATGAACAAATTTTAAAATACTTGATTTCAGTGTCAGATGATGAATGTGAATCTAAAGGTCCTCATAATGTTTGTGATATCGGTGAATTATAAGAAGAGGACACTGCAAACTCTTTTGATGATGACAAATATATTCCTCCCACTGAAGAAATCAGTGACTTTTCAGACAGCTACAGTGCACCTACTGGTCAGGAATAGGCCACTGAGAGTCTGGTAACCCAATGTTGCTTTATTTACAGCATGCACATTTGTATAACCTTTACACTGTTATTATTATTATTATTATTATTATTATTACTACTATTGTATTTCAACTCATGTTTCGGAAAGTGTTATAGGAGTTTACTAAGTTCATTCTACTGTATAATAATTTGAAGTTCATTGTTTATATTGTAATTGAATTACTGTGCTATATACTTACAGGATGATAAACAAGTATATCCTTACCTCAGTAATAGCAACAGAAGTGTTCATGGCAGAGGGGAAAGAAAACTCAGGTGAAAGTAAAACCTTCTATTGGAAGTCGTGAAACAGACAACCATGGCAATACATCTTGAAGGTGCCACTGGGAACTAGAGGCTATGTGAAGAGGTCTGTCAGAAAAGGTAAATCTTTTTATGCATGGAGGTTATTACTAACTGATGACAGCATGGTTCAAAACGTAACGAAGCATACAGAAAATAGAGCACATGAAGCACTGCTTGGTGATGACAGTAGTACCATTGACCTTGATGCAATAGAAGCCAGTATATCACTTATGCATTTTTGAGTCATATATGTAGCTAAACACGTTCCATTGAAATCCTTATTGTCGAATACATAGGGATCAACATTTTTGGGAACACAATTCACTGAAATTTTGTCATTTATGTAATTTAATGAAATGGACACACATTCCCAATTAGTACGGATATATCACTTTGCACATGCTACCCCTGTGTGGAATCCTTTCATTGCCATTTCCTTGCAGTGTTCCATTTCAAGCGAAAATACCAGTGTGGATGAGCAACTGTTTCCACACAATGCTAGATGCTCTTTCATTTAATATATGAGCAATAAACCAGATAAATTTGGAACAAAATCTAGGTATCTGGTGAATGATTTTCTTTTCCTAGGCAAAGATTAGTAGCACCCCATACATGTTCCTCTTGCAGAGCATGTAATAATGTGTCTTATACTACCCTTTATTTCTGCAAGAATAAACACTGTATATGACAATTTGTTCACAACCAAATGCCTTGCAGGATGTTTGAAACGTAAGAGCACAAGCATTCAGGCACAGTGAAAAAATCTAGAAGGAAAATCCCTCAGTCAGCAAAATCTGCGTTAGCATCTTTCCACATAACTATGCTTTACAAGACAGGTACATGACTCTAACATGAGATTAGGGAAAAAAGAACAAAATGTGCTTCTTTTGAGTTCAGTGCATAACAAAGTTATTATTAATGAATGAGATCCTAAACAGCTACCAGAGTCATTGGTTTACTATAGTAGCACCAAGTACAGTCCTGATGCTATTGATCTAATGGCTTGACACAGCACTATGAAGTATGGATGTCGCTGAGGCCTTGCGCGTTTTTTCAGTGTATCTGAACTAGCAGTTATCAATGCATCAGTACTCTATAAAGAAGTAACAAGTGAATAAGTAAGGAGACTTCAGTTTATATAGAAGTTGGCAGAAGAGTTTGCTTCAGCATATAAGGTCACAATGGTGCAATACACACTTCCTAATACTGTACCACAGCATAGCAACACTTGCAAGACTTGTCAAATTGGAGGATGTAAAGGGAAGAATAGGAGAAAGCATCTACGCACAAAGTGTGGCAAGTATGTTTGACAACCATATTTAGGAAACACTGAGTACCCATTTTTTAGGTGGCACCATGCATCAAGTGGTTTTGAATGCGAGAAATCAGGGATAAATGTTTTCTGTGATACATATTGTGCTATTATAAATTTTATTTTAAAATATATGTTTTTGCTAAGTGAAATTATCCATTTCACATTTTGTTATCATATAAATTTGGCACAATTATTAGATATAAAATCTCCATTGTGCCATGTAATTCTTCAAAAAAAAGTAAAGCTGTATCCTGGTAAATCATATGAACAGTATAAAAGAAATTGGTATCCATCCCCATTTGTTTACTACTTTTAAAGAGGCAAATAAAACTACACTTGTCAAAATGATGGGTTGGTTCCTCGCGGTAGGCCGTAATCCAATGTTCTTCTACTGTTATGCACCTCTCTTTTACTTTGGTTTCATTAATACATATTAACAAAAAAAATAAAATAACGATAAAATTTTAGCCACACATTCTCAGAGCTATGCTGCTTTGCATAATTAACTGATACGTTAAAGGAATATAGAAAATTTATTGTGGCAGGGGATTAATTACAACTTTCGTGAACCTTGATGCCTAAGAACAGGATTTAAGAGTAATTCGGTACATAAGACAGCATGAGAGCAGATACTGCTGACACTGTAGTACAACTAGTTTAATAGCATAATTCATGTTGTGGTTTATCTTTCCACCCTGATCAGACCTTGTTCTCACTCAGAAAAGAGCAACGAACATTCAAGAACCAACATATACATGTAGTAAAGCCCTTTTTCCAATAATCATCTACTTCACGTCTTAACAGGGTCTATAGATTGAGATCATCCAAGTCTGATAGAAGTAACAGCAAAAAATTAAAGGCCCATACTCAAAGTACAAGACATAAAATGAATCACTATGTTCACAGAACAGAAATGTTGCCTTCATGAAAATAGCAAGCCCTTTTCATCAAGGAAATCAAGCATTAAGTTTTCCAACACAAATAAAATATAAAGTCTTTTCCTTGTTTACCAAGAATCTTAAAGGCCTATTACTTCATAACTGTTTTTACATTGTATTTCTTTGAATATTAGAGCAAATAAATATAATGTCAACAAATGTGAGAATAAAAGAGATAAGCAATAATGCAAAATCTTTCAGAGAGTGACAGGGGTGAGGGGTGAGAGCACTTAAAGGGGTACATGGGAACGCGAAATTTCAACAACGTCTGATATAGCTGCATGTAATTGTATCAGTTTTTGTTGGCATGAAGTATATGTGATATGTCATCACGCTGTATCATTGTCATCTATTACATCTCTCATAACATATTACACTTACTGTGCATAACTCCCCTGAAAACGATTCAGAGGACTAAAGGAGATTTTTTTGTATACAAATTTTTTTAAAAAGTTATTTAAAAACTTCTAATTGTCTAGATCGCAATTTGATGACAATAAGACAACCCCTGTTTCGGCTAAAAAAATAATTTTCCATCTTCCAATCCAGTTTGGCGTGAAATTGGTGTAACCTGCAAGCTGTATTATTTCGAATAGGTCATTATCGACATTGATCTGCTTGCACACATGTATATTTTATCCGTGTTAACTGACAAGTTAGCCGCTTCGTGTAACGACGCAGCACAGAGATTTTTCGTGAAAGAGTGTGCACACGAATAACGCTGTATGGCACATTCTGACATTTTGTAGATTCCCATGGAATAATGTTATACACGACAGTCTGCATCGGCTGATGTAACAGTTGACCAGTTTGCTGTCCCAGGACAGCACTAAACAGAGAGGGGACTCACGCAGTTTTCGCGCCTCTACGCGAGAAATGCTGTATGTTACAAGAATGGCGGAGTTTAGCAAGCTGAGGCTTACTGCAAAAGGTCTGAAACGTCCAAATAAGGAGCGGAAAATGAAAATTAATATCGGTAATTGGCAGGATGTTAAGAGAAAAAGACTTCGTGATATTGGATTGGAACATAAACACGAAAAGGAAAGGTAGTTCCTGTGAAAGAGCCTCGAGCGTAGGTGAGTGGAATTAAGCTGTATGGGTTTTGTAAAAGGGTGT
The DNA here is from genome assembly GCF_023864275.1 of Schistocerca cancellata. Taxonomy (NCBI): domain Eukaryota; kingdom Metazoa; phylum Arthropoda; class Insecta; order Orthoptera; family Acrididae; genus Schistocerca; species Schistocerca cancellata. The sequence continues at coordinate 927,799,773 of NC_064629.1, forward strand.
GTGTCTATAGAGTAACATAAGTGTTCTGTACAACGACGTATGTGCCCTGTGAGTACATGGCTCTAACAACGTACATTATGTGTATCTTAACAGGAAAAAAATTATGTCTATCTTACAGGAAAAATATCTAACATGAATAAAATTGCCTCCAGTTCTACAGTTATCCTCGACGAAAAGATAATACACAGTCTGAGTACTGCTATATTATTAAAAGTAGTAAAGCGGTACTGCTCTGTATACATTTAGTACTCGTATGTTTACTTTTAAACTCCTGTGTCATATATTTATATTCATGGCATGCACTACACATATTAAGTAATAACGAATGCAATATGGTGGCTTAAAACATTTTAACCCTCATCCGTGAAGACGGATTGTTTGGTCTCACCGCTGTGTCGGGCAGAACAATAACTGAAGAGTTTTAGCGCTTTATTTCTATCTGGTCATCTGTAAGTATAAGTACTTTACAGAAATACAACAGAAGTTTTTATGTTCAGGTCATAGCTTCCTACCTTTTGACAGGAACTTCATAACGATCGAGAAAGGAAGGGAAGTGTCAAAAGTTATGGGTCCTTCACAATGGATGCACGTTTCGCTGAGGCCTTTCTCGACCCCTCAAAACTGACCATGCAGAAGATGATGATGGAAGGCTTCAAGGACATAGGATCCATTGAATTGGTTTTTTTAAAAAAAAGCAAGCTATTCTGAAAATTACTGATGTACTCTGGTTGAAGTTGTAAAGTGACGATCCTCGAGGCGTAAACGTGCATCGTAGTCACAACGTGCTTTGCCCAAGAGGAAAGACATTATGTAGTAAATATGGTTGTGAACATCAAATAAAAAATTTTCCGTTGCCTTCTGGATTTCGGTTGCCCTACAACAGTGCATCGAAACTTTGTAAGGAGAAGAAAAGGGATCTACTGGACATGATGAAGTATATGGAGCCAAAGTACATGACTTTTTACGAAAACCTACAGTGTGGCAACTGCGTTTAATGTACCAAATTTCTCTCAACTTGATAAAACCTCATGTTCTGTTACTTTTTTGAAGACCAAATTAGTCAGCTGACAATAAATATTATTTTGTATCTTGCTATAATTTTTTACTACAACTTTTGGATTCTAGACGGCTTTATCATTACAGCAGAATTATAATGCTCTGGAATAATACCGCATGTCCTTTGCAACACAGCAGCGTTTTTCCACTTTAATACTTACTTATTTTTTTAAAAAACTATACTTGGGGTAATTAAAAAAACAGACAAGTATTTTCAACAATCTGTATGCACAAATATATATATGCTATTGCATTATTAAATTGCAATGATTCTCTGGAATTACAGGTTTTGTCGATTTCCTTGGTTCAAAAATGGTTCAAATGGCTCTGAGCACCATGGGACTTAACTGCTGTTGTCATCAGTCCCCTAGAACTTAGAACTACTTAAACCTAACTAACCTAAGGACATCACACACATCCATGCCCGAGGCAGGATTCGAACCTGCGACCGTAGCGGTCACGCGGCTCCAGACTGTAGCGCCTAGAACCGCACGGCCACTCCGGCCGGCTTTGTCGATTTCCTAAAAACTGCAAAATGTCCCCTGCAGGATTATTTGTAGACATGCTTCAGTTTGTGTAGATTCTTTGTTTAATAATTTTCCAACTGAAAACCAAAGGAATTATAAAATTTCATGCAGCTAATTATAGTTTGCAGCAGTGTGTGTAGACTTTCAGTGGTGTAACGTTATTCATTCTGAGCTTGAACATTTTTCCATGAGTTCTGAACTTAGAATTTGGATACAGCAAAGCTACTTTAAAGTTTGATAGATTTCTGTGATGGTTTTGTTAGTCTACTATCACTGAATGTAGTTGAAAATCTGATCAAGATTAACATTGAGACTTGTGAATTATTGAGTTGAGTTTCAGAGTATGACTGGTGTACTTACATGTGACCAGATGTGTGGTCATTATCGCTCTTGTTCAATTAAGCAGTTACGAGCAGCAGTTTGAAGACGTAGCTACTACGTATCACCAAAAGCCAACGCTCCTACATTTCTGTAATTTCAATAATAGCTAAATGACAACAGATAAAAAAATTAGTAACGTATTACAGCAGCGCGAGATCACGTCTTGACAGTCGATGAGGTGCGCATAATCATAGAGACCATATATTGTCACACGGAATTAATGGCAGACGCCAGAGTTTTGATCGATTGTAAGTTACACTGTACAACACAATTACAGGATCACTTTCTCGAAAGCCAATGATTGTCTTAGATTGCCACACGTAAGTTAGAAATTTGTATCAAAGGTACAGTATTTACAACCTTCTTCTACAATGATGCAAAGGCATGGCGCCCTCCAACGTCACCCTCGGGTTCGGCGACACTTCAGACAGTATGGTGTCGACACGTGCGAAAAAAAGGCCAGAGCTCAGAAGTTGATGTGAGGCGTAAGATGGGTTAATGCTGTCACATTGGCACCAAATTTCACCACAATTTTGCCCGGCGACATCGTGGACGAGTCACGAGCTGGAAAGGTCGTCACACCTCCTGTTACCAACATTTCACCACTTCTTTTGACGTCTCTACAGTGGAGGTCAGAATCGCGAAGCCCAACATTTAAATCACGCAGTTTTATTATCGGTGGCCTAGAAAAAATTTCAGAGACATCACAGCTAAGAATGAACAAGACAAGACGTCAGGAGGTGGCATAAGGGTTGTCAATGAAACCACCTCTTCCCTTGGGGTGTTTGCTTTCACACAGTTCGTAGCTGACAACGACAGTTCGTAGTGCGATGAGGAACTATACGATGTTGTTGACAATGTTCGATACTGATGACAATCCCCGATCGATTCAGCCGTTCCTTAAGGACGGGGCTACACTGACCCCTCTGGAGAGTAGCGCGACTGTGCAGAGGGTGAAACCACTAGGGACCATTCAAAACCATTACACGAAATTTTAACGTGATACCAAGCAGCAAAGGGTGTTTATGTTTTTTCAGTCCATTTTTGAGCCCTCATGTGGTGTGATAACATTGGGGTGCTCCACTGACACATGCACGAATAAAACAGCAAGGAATCCTCGAAAGTCCCTCTAGTTCGACAACACCCTCGGTACCAACACAGTACTTTAAAAATGTGCTCTTCAGAAATGTACCTGTAGAGAGACTTCGACACCCGTTTACCTGAATGGCGCTTTGTGTCTGAGGGCACGCAACTGATTCTGTACCCATTCGAAGGGGTTAACTGCTCTCAGGAGCTATAGCAGCAGCGGCGTAGCGCTGGACCCTTTGCCATTTCAGTTGCGTATGTGTTCATGTTGTACACCCTCTGCATCCCCCATACCCCGTATACCAGGGCAAAAATTGCAGTCGCGCTACTCTCCGAAGGGGACAGCTCACGTTCAATGAGGTTGCAGACCCACGATGTCCTTACAGAAGAGTTGAATCGTCCATGTAGAGTCGGCAATGTCGAACGTTGTGAAGAACATAGTACTGTGGCACATCACACTGCGAACGGTCGTTTTCGACAGTTACATGTGTGGGAATCGACACCCCAAGGAAAGGGGTGGTTTCACTGACACCTTTTATGCCACCTTCTGATGCCCTTTCTTCTTGATTTTGAGCAACGGCGTCTCTGAAACGTGATTTAAACTCTGAGCTTGGCGATTCTGACCTTGTAACACCAATATCGTTTGTAAGCAGGTTATACTATGCATCTGTGTGTATGTAACTATGAAGTGGTTGTTATTTACTAATGAAGGTCATAGAACTGTTAGAGGTTCAAATGGCTCTGAGCACTATGGGACTTAACATCTGTGGTCATCAGTCCCCTAGAACTTAAAACTACTTAAACCTAACTAACCTAAGGACGTCACATACATCCATGCCCGAGACAGGATTCGAACCTGCGACCGTAGCAGGCGCGCGGTTCCGGACTGAGCGCCTAGAACCGCGAGACCACCGCGGCCGGCAATTGCCAGAGGGAAAGCTGAAGTTTGTAATATAAGTATTGTAAAAAAAACTAAAGGATATTTAAAAATAATGGAATTTTATAATATATGTCTGCTCATAAAAGAGAAATTGTACTTGGAATGCTGGTTTATGCTTAGGGAATTTCTACTGTGTAGTATAAAAGATGTGAGGAACCCCCTCCACTACAGAAGTGGGTTGGCGCGTGGTAAAAGGTGGTTTTGGCGGACGATCTGGGCGGCTACTTGGTGAGCACGCTACGCAGTCAGTGGCTAGACGCTGTACGGTTAACATCAAAGGTGCCAAGTGAGGCATTTGGAAGCTAATCTATTTTGAAAACTTACCTCAGATGTGGATTCGGCTGTCGGATGGTGTTCTTGGTATTATGTAATGGCTCTAAAACGAGAAAAATACGTCGCCTAGAAGAATTTGTAAAGAGCATTAAACTTCAAGAGCGTGGGACCAGTTGCAATAATAATTGAAGTGCTATAAACTCGTGTTTTGGTCCCTAAATTTATCCAGATCATTAACCGATCCAGCATCCTTTCCTAGGTGTGCAGAAAACTGAGTATCTTGTGTCTAAGAAAACGATGATTTCTTTCTGTGTGTTAAATGTGCCATAATTCAGTGCCAAAGTGTATAAAAGTTACTGTCTAAAATACCTGCTTCACAGGTGATGAAAAAACACACAAAATTAAACTTATTTGAAAAGTACTTTAGCCTTTATTGCTATCATGAATGATTTGTTGAGATTATTCGAGTACAGTGTTGAATAATCTGCTTTGAAAGATGAAAATTTAAACGATTTCCAGTAGGACTAATAATTAATTATGACAGAATTGAACGTAACAGCTGAAATTGTCGTAGAGTTGGCTAAAGAGACAGTATCAGTTTATGCGTTCCCCATCATATTCTTCTCACACCAAAAAGATATTCTCTTTACTAAAGAAATCAGATATTTTCATATTAATGAGAATATAAAAAGTTTATGTTGTAGTTGTTGTTGTGGTCTTCAGTCCAGAGACTGGTTTGATGCAGCTCTCCATGCTATTCTATCCTGTGCAAGCTTCTTCATCTCCCAGTACCTTGCAACCTACATCCTTCTGAATCTGCTTAGTGTATTCATCTCTTGGTCTTCCTGTACGATTTTTACACTTCACACTGCCCTCCAATACTAAATTGGTGATCCCTTGATGCCTCAGAACATGTCCTACCAACCGATCCATTCTTCGAGTCAAGGTGTGTCACAAATTTCTCTTCTCCCTAGTTCTGTTCAATAACTCCGCATTAGTTATGTGATCTACCTATCTAATCTTCAGCATTCTTCTGTAGCACCACATTTCGAAAGCTTCTATTCTCTTCCTGTCCAAACTGTTTATCGTCCACGTTTCACTTCCATACATGGCCAAACTTCATACAAATACTTCCAGAAACGACTACCTGACAGTTAAATCTATACTCGATGTTAACAAATTTCTTTTCTTCAGAAACGCTTTCCTTGCCATTGTCAGTCTACATTTTATATCCTCTCTTCTTCGACCATCATCAGTTATTTTGCTCCCCAAATACCAAAACTCATTTACTACTTTAAGCGTCTCATTTCGTAATCTAATACCCTCAGCATCACCCGATTTAATTCGACTACATTCCATTATCCTCGTTTTGCTTTCGTTGATTTTCATTTTATACCCTCCTTTCAAGACACTGTCCATTCCGTTCAGCTGCTCTTCCAGGTCCTTTGGTGTCTCTGACAGAATTACAATGTCATCGGCGAACCTTAAACTTTTTATTTCTTCTCCATGGATTTTAATTTCTACTCCGAATTTTTCTTTTGTTTCCTTTACTGCTTGCTCAATATACAGATTGAATAATATCGGAGATATGCTACAACCCTGTCTCACTCGCTTCCCAACCACTGCTTCCCTCTCATGCCCCTGGACTCTTACAACTGCCATCTGCCTATATTCGTGTATATCCAATGCAGTATTCAAAGGTTACTAATGAAGGTTACTATAGCTACTCATGTACAATTTCCTTGAACATAATGTTTCAGATTATTATGCCTAATCAGGCTGGCGACCGTTTGTTATTTCATTTGTATGCACTTTTCTACTTTCATTACCTCCTAAATAAAGCCTGTTAAGTTTTCTATTAACTGCTAATTGTACGGAATTACTGTCATACATCCTCTATTCATAAGGAAAACACAGGCCAAAACAACTAAAATTCCTCCCAGAGGGTAACGCTAGTTAGTGAGCATAGTGTTATACTGGGTGCAAACTTGCAGGCTAGTGGCTGTTGATATACTTTCCAGGATGTGAGGTCGTGGTCCAAGAACTTTTCTGCTCCTTACGTTTCGTCCACGACTGCGCTGGACTTCCTCAGAGGCGCTGCTCCGCTGAGTCTTGCCGACTGACTGGTCGGGTGTCTGAGAGCGACTTATATATTGTGAGAAAGGGGGGCGTGGTTCAGGTGACACGTGATGAGCAGTGATAATCCATAGCAAAGATAAGGTTGACTATCGATTACCACCTTGTCAAAGATAAAAATTGTTAGCAATTTTGTAGAGCCACTGTCCATATATCGCTAAGTTTCATAGCCTCCTCTTTCCTATTAAAATTATCGTGATGTTTATGAATTTCGATAGCTTCTCTATATAGCCGTGGATAGTAATTTAACGTTGTAGATAAAACTTCGGTATCCGAAAACTTCACTTGGTGGTTGCCTGGTTGAAGAGCATGTTCCGCTACAGCTGACTTTTCTGTGGACACCTTTGAGTCAAATTTCAACCTTACACGTCACAATGGGAAACAATTACGGGGTTTTGAAAAGAATGTATCCTTTAGTTGTGTTGTGTAAAACATAAAATATTTTTCTCCTACGTCGCACTATGTAAAATTAGTGATTGGCTGCACAAGAAGAGATCTAATTACGAACTAAGATATCAGACAATGAGTACAAAACAATCAGGTGGCTATCCATACAATGCAGGGCAAGTACGAGAGAGGCGCCGCATGTGGTATACATTGCGCACGCCTCGTAGTTTCAGCAAACACCGATACAGTGTGGGAGTATCGACACTACAGTTGCTCAGTGGACACCACTAAAGTATTTACGTATCGACCGAGGAAGTTTTATAAAAGATTTGGGGAACTAACTGAGATAAGTCTATAAATATCCCTTCAAAATCTTTTCAACATCATGACTAGTTCTTAGTACATGCTAAATAGTGAAATATTTCAGATGTTTGAGTAGTTGTATTAACAGCAAGTTCTATTGGTCGTGTTTTGACTCTAGTGCGCTCATTTTGGTTATCAAGGCCATGAATTTGTAAGGTGCGACGTCTCTCCCATACAGATCGGGATTCATACCTCAATGAAATCCCGTACATGTGCCACACATATTTTCGTTAGCAATACTTTCCGCAAAAATCAAATAACAGTTTTAACTAACTGAAAACAATTCTGTTTTGATTACATTTTCGTTCAAACGACTTAGCATGCACAACGTTTCAGATCCCGACGACCCCGATGACACAAAGGAATCAAAAAAAGTATTCGTATATTGTGTAAGGAGTGCAGAGAATTGTACCTGAAAAACAGCTAAAAATGGTTCAAATGGCTCTGAGCATTATGGGACTTAACCTCTGTGGTCATCAGTCCCCTAGAACTTACAAGGGAACCTCCCAATCGCACCCCCCTCAGATTTAGTTATGATTTGGCACAGTGGATAGGCCTTAAAAAACTGAACACAGATCAATCGAGAAAACAGGAAGAAGTTGTGTGGAACTATGAAAAAAATAAGCAAAATATACAAACTGAGTAGTCCATGCGCAACATAGGCAACATCAAGGATACTATCAACACAAGAGCGTCGTCGTTCCGTGGTTAGCGTGAGCGGCTGCGGAGGGAGAGGTCCTTGGTTCAAGTCTTCCCTCGAGCGTAAGTTTACTTTCTTTTCTTTTTTTCGCAAAGTTATGATCTGTCCGTTCGTTCGTTGACGTCTCTGTTCACTCTAATAGGTTTAGTGTCTGTGTTTTGCTACCGCACCGCAAAACCGTCCGATTAGTAGGCGAAAGGACGTGCCTCTCCAATGGGAACCGAAAACATTTGATCGCAAGGCCTTAGGCAACCGATTCCTCCACAGGAAAACACGTCTGATATATTCTATACGACACTGGTGACGGCATGTGCGTCACATGACAGGAATATGTTGTCGACCCACCTAATTTGCACACTTGGCGAATGGGTAAAAAGATTCTTCTACCTTGCCCGATTTAGGTTTTCTTGTGAATGTGATAATCACTCCCAAAAAAGTGATGAAAACATAAGAGTGTGTCACATAAACTGCAACAAATAAATGCAACAGTTTCACAGTCGCACATTTTTCTCTGTGCTCTGTCAAAAAGTAAGTTTTTAACGTTTTCAAATTTTTCTGTGTGTAGACCGTCAAATCCTGTATATGTCCAAGCAAATCTGAACATGTCCAGGAATTTTGGAGAGCGAAGTTGAATATGTGTGGGTGCCTGAACTCTGATAATTGTCTGAAAATAAAAAATTAAAATTTTCATTCGAGGGAAGACTTGAACCAAGGACCTCTCGTTCCGCAGCTGCTCACGCTTACCACAGGACCACGGCGCAGCTGAACTCGATCGATCCTAAATATTGCTTATCTTAGGCGTGAACTACTCAGTTTGTATATTTTGCTTATTTTTTCATAGTTCCACACAACTTCTTCCTGTTTTTTCGATTGATCTGTGTTCAGTTTTTCAAGGCCTATCCACTGCGCCAACTTATAACTAAATCTGAGGGGGGTGCGATGGGGAGGTTCCCTTGTTAGAACTACTTAAACCTAACTAACCTAAGGACATCACACACATCCATGCCCGAGGCAGGATTCGAACCTGCGACCGTAGCGGTCACGCGGTTCCAGACTGAAGCGTCTAGAACCGCACGGCCACACCGGCCGGCTAGCAAAAAAAAAATGATTGGTTATGTTACGCAAATTTAAAGTACGGTAACAAGAGGCTTACACAATTTTTGATATGTTTTGCGTCGATTTTGGCTGAGAAAATATAAAGAAAACGAAATTAGTGAAGTTTTTAAATTTTACTTTTGTCTTAGATTTAATATTTCTCCAGGTTTTGTTGAGTGTATTAATTAATAAAATGGATTATATGTTTTAGGTTTAATGTTTTCAATGATCAGTAAGTAAACCAGTTATCTAAGCCAGTGAACTATTTAGGTATATAAATCACTATTACAGTTCATATGCGTAAATATTGTGTAAAAGTGTGTGTTGTGGTGTCAACTGGCCATCACAATGAAAGCAGATGGGTACTGACGAAAGGAAGCAGCCCATACTGTCGCAAGCCAGCACCCATTATTATGTTTGAAATAGATACGTAACTTCGGAAAACCATCTGAAGATGAGCCTGAAGATGTTAGACAACCGGTTCATAGAATAAGAAATAACTATTTAAAAAAGTGACTGGTTGCAGTTTTATATATTTTCAAGGCGCAATTACAGCACCATCCACCACGAATGGGAAACAATGGTTTGACTAAAACGTAGGTATTTTTGATGTAGCAGACCTAGACATGAGAGGTGGTTGGTTACGTGGTGGCCAGCTGGAGCACAGTCAGACATCTCCTTTACTAATATACACCGAAGCGCCAAAGAAACTGGTATAGGCATGCGCATTCAAATACAGAGACATATAAACAGGTAGAATACAGCTCTGCGGTCGGCAACGCCTATATAAGACAACAAGGTCTGCGCAGTTGTTAGATGGGTTACTGCTGCTACATTGGCGGGTTATCAAGAATTAAGTGAGCTTGAACGTGGTGTTATAGTCGGCGCACGAGCGATGGGACACAGCATCTCCGAGGTAGTGATGAAGTGGGGATTTTCCCATACGACCATTTCACGAGTGTACAGTGAATATCAGGAATCCGGTAAAACATATCAAATCTCCGACATCGCTGCGGCCGGAAAAAGATCCTGCAAGAATGGGACCAACAACGACTGAAGAGAATCGTTCAGCGTGACAAAAGTGACAGAAGTGCAACCTTACCCCAAATCACTGCAGATTTCAATGCTGGGCCATCAACAAGTGTCAGAGTGCGAACCATTCAAAGAAACATAATCGATATGGGCTTTCGGAGCTGTAGGCCCACTCGTGTACCCTTGATGACTGCACAACAGAAAGCTTTACGCCTCGCCTGGGCCCATCAACACCGACATTGGACTGTTGACGACTGGAAACATGTTGCCTGGTCGGACGAGTCTCCTTTCAGATTGTATCGAGAGGATGGACGCGTACAGGTATGGAGACAACCTCGTGAATCCATGAACCCTGCATGTCAGTAGGGGATTGTTCAAACTGGTGGAGGCTCTGTAATGGTGTGGAACGTGTGCACTTGGAGTGATATAGGACTCCTGATACGGCTTGATACGTCTCTGACAGGGAAACCTATGTAAGCATCCTGTCTGATCACCTGCATCCATTCATGTCCATTGTGCATTTCGACGGACTTGCGCCATTCCAGCAGGACAATGCGAACCCGAAAACGTCCAGAACTGCTACAGAGTAGCTCCAGAAACACTGTTTTGAATTTAAACACTTCCACTGTCCACCAAATTCCCCAGAAATGAACATTATTGATTATATCTGGGTCGCCTTGCAAAGTGGTGTTCAGAAGAGATCTCCACCCTCTCGTACTTGTACGGGTTTACGGACAGCCCTGCAGGGTTCATGGTATCAGTTCCCTCCAGCACTACTCCAGACATTCGTCGAGTGCATGCCACGCTGTGTTGCGGCACTTCTGCGTGCTTGCGGAGGCCCTACACGAAATTAAGCAGGTGTACAAGTTGCTCAGTTGCTTTAGCTCTTAAGTATATATACTTTAGAGAGAGTTGAGTGTTTGAAGTTTTATATAAAGAGTGTTACGCATACACAGGGTGAATCACCTAAAACCTGCAGCGCAGATATTGTGGAAATGAAATGTGCTATTGATGTGCAGTTTTTACAGAATGGATTGGTAGCGAAGGGCATTTTTAGCCAATCAACAGATTGTAATAATACTTCAAAAATACACTCCTGGAAATGGAAAAAAGAACACATTGACACCGGTGTGACAGACCCACCATACTTGCTCCGGACACTGCGAGAGGGCTGTACAAGCAATGATCACACGCACGGCACAGCGGACACACCAGGAACCGCGGTGTTGGCCGTCGAATGGCGCTAGCTGCGCAGCATTTGTGCACCGCCGCCGTCAGTGTCAGCCAGTTTGCCGTGGCATACGGAGCTCCATCGCAGTCTTTAACACTGGTAGCATGCCGCGACAGCGTGGACGTGAACCGTATGTGCAGTTGACGGACTTTGAGCGAGGGCGTATAGTGGGCATGCGGGAGGCCGGGTGGACGTACCGCCGAAATGCTCAACACGTGGGGCGTGAGGTCTCCACAGTACATCGATGTTGTCGCCAGTGGTCGGCGGAAGGTGCACGTGCCCGTCGACCTGGGACCGGACCGCAGCGACGCACGGATGCACGCCAAGACCGTAGGATCCTACGCAGTGCCGTAGGGGACCGCACCAAATTAGGGACACTGTTGCTCCTGGGGTGTCGGCGAGGACCATTCGCAACCGTCTCCATGAAGCTGGGCTACGGTCCCGCACACCGTTAGGCCGTCTTCCGCTCACGCCCCAACATCGTGCAGCCCGCCTCCAGTGCTGTCGCGACAGGCGTGAATGGAGGGACGAATGGAGACGTGTCGTCTTCAGCGATGAGAGTCGCTTCTGCCTTGGTGCCAATGATGGTCGTATGCGTGTTTGGCGCCGTGCAGGTGAGCGCCACAATCAGGACTGCATACGACCGAGGCACACAGGGCCAACAGCCGGCATCATGGTGTGGGGAGCGATCTCCTACACTGGCCGTACACCACTGGTGATCGTCGAGGGGACACTGAATAGTGCACGGTACATCCAAACCGTCATCGAACCCATCGTTCTACCATTCCTAGACCGGCAAGGGAACTTGCTGTTCCAACAGGACAATGCACGTCCGCATGTATCCCGTGCCACCCAACGTGCTCTAGAAGGTGTAAGTCAACTATCCTGGCCAGCAAGATCTCCGGATCTGTCCCCCATTGAGCATGTTTGGGACTTGATGAAGCGTCGTCTCACGCGGTCTGCACGTCCAGCACGAACGCTGGTCCAACTGAGGCGCCAGGTGGAAATGGCATGGCAAGCCGTTCCACAGGACTACATCCAGCATCTCTACGATCGTCTCCATGGGAGAATAGCAGCCTGCATTGCTGCGAAAGGTGGATATACACTGTACTAGTGCCGACATTGTGCATGCTCTGTTGCCTGTGTCTATGTGCCTGTGGTTCTGTCAGTGTGATCATGTGATGTATCTGACCCCAGGAATGTGTCAATAAAGTTTCCACTTCCTGGGACAATGAATTCACGGTGTTCTTATTTCAATTTCCAGGAGTGTATATTTTTTGCGCAGACACACACATTTTAAATTGAACAGTGCCTGCTGATATTAGCAGACTAAAAGTAGAGTAAATTAGAATACCAGTGGTGTTTGATGCAGGATTGTAGTGCGGGTCGTTTACGAGATATCATATTTTGAAAATTTCCACACCGACACTTACGCTATCCATGAGATAGCACTAACAGAAGGACAACACAAGTGCATACACTAATTATGTGGATTCTGATCTGTAATGAGACAATTGACCATCACAGATTGTGTTCAAAATGATCACTGGCGGCGGAAATACACGCCTCCAGTCTGGTACGGAAGGACTGCTGCACAGGTGCTAGCCTTTCACCAGAAGTGTCCGAGCAGGTTCCAGTAAGAAATCACTGCATATCATTGGCTGTAGTTGGTATGTCCTTGTAGACTGCGCCTTTCGGCTTTCCCCACAGAAAAAATGTCTACAGGCACTAAATCCAGGGAATGGGGCAGCCAAGGTACAGGTTCTCAGTGTCCAACAGTTTGGAAACAGTTCACAAAGACATGCTATAGTACTCTGTGCACTATGGGCTGGACAGCTATCTTGTTGGAACCACAGGTTCGTCCTAGTCTGCAAAGGAATGTCTTCTAGCATCTGTGGAAGATAATCTGTTAGGAGGCTGTGGTACTGGTGGATGTTCAGTGTCCCATCTATGAAAACCGGCGCTATGAGCTGATGGTTCACTATCACACACTACACGTTTACGCTCCACGGATGCTGACCCACCTGAGGAAGCCAATGGAGATTGTCTACAGACCAATAGTGCATGTTTCTGCTGTTTACCTGATCTATGATTAGTAAATGTGGCTTCATCACTAAACGAGATACATGATACCTCTGGAGTATCCTGTCTTAATGCCCATGTACAGAAGTTAACACGATTCTCAAAATGGTTTCCATGCAGCTTGTGATGAAAAGAGATGTGATAGGGATGGATGTTATGGTGATGGTGAATGCATAGGACACTTGCCTGACAACTACTTCCTCGTGCGATTGCATGGGAGCTAATGTGCGAATCAATTGTAGCAGCAGCAGTAAGAACATTAATTTTCCCCTCTTCTGTCGTTACTTGTTTCCTTGTGTTACTTTGTCTAGATGTTACACTACCACATTCACGTAACTGGTTGAAGAGCTTGATAAATAATTGCCGAGATGGTTGACATCTTGTAACACTTCCGCCCTGTCGGACGTGCGTTAGCTCAATAAAGCCTGTACTGTAATAAGTTCACGGGCTTCACCTTGTAAACAAGGATTTAGTACATAAGTTGACCGCGTGTACCTAATGGAAGCAATTCGGACTTATATTCAGTCAGTAACTACAGTGAGGCGTCAAGCATAAGTAAGGTACAATTACGCGTTCGCATGGACAAGAAGTATACACAGTAGATACTACCAATGATTAATAATACGGTCGCCAGCCTAATTAGGCACTGAGTGAGTTTTTCCCTGTACAAGTGGTAGCATGTACAAGCATAATGACACGTAGCAATGTTGCGTTTTATAGCAAAATTTAGAACCAGAAAGAATCTACTGAACTAAGGTTTTCTTCTTTTGTACTAATTTGGATGAGCTAGAATTACACAACACCACACAGCAATGATTACTACGAGCTGCACTTTGTATATTGATCAGACTGAAATCGGGCATAGATTACCCTAGAATCAGCAATTTTGAAAACACACATACAATGTCACTATTAAAATTGGAAAAAACACTAATACACTTAGGTTTAACATAGAAATTAATTTTACTATTCAATTCTGATCAGTACACTTCAAAATGTGCAAGAATAGGCAAGAGAAGGGGGGGGGGGGCCCTGAAACTGTTACGGTCGTTATGCTGAAACTAGTAAGTCCTGAAGGTACATTAACACTCAAAATTATCAACCTATGGATTACTATTCTTTTGTCACGCTTCTGGAGTAATTGACTAACATTCTTTCAATCTCAAATGAATTAAATATCATTGCTAGCTCAATTCATAATTTATCTTTCAATTTAATCACACTGTAGTTCTTTACTAACATTTACATTGGCATTCCTAACTCTCAAACTGCTTTATAGCTTAAATTGGTCTGCAGATAATTTAGTACTAACAGTAAACTTTCAATTCAGGATACTCGGGTTGCACAATATGTGGTAAGGACCCTGTCTAGGTCAATGATAAGGATAAGTGACGGCTAAGGCAATTCTGGTAAAAGTCACGTTATTATTTAACAGTCAGAACAGTTTCAACACTGGTCCACACAGATACACTTCTAAAGATGAAATAAATGTTTGACCTGTGCACGTCGTTGCGGCGGATGGCGGGCAGCGAGATAGCGGGCAGCACAGCACACATACAAGCACGGCTAAGGCTCTCACAGTATCGGCATTTTCATTCTTCTTGGCGTCGTAATCTTTCCAGTTTTGTGCCTGAGAATATAGCCATGCCAAGTAGTCGTCGGAATCGGCCCATCCGAGGCTCAATGGAATCCACTTTTCCCAGATAGCCTCCTCGGTACAGTACATGTTCCTCTGACCGATGCCCAACTCCGACTGTGTTACTGAGCCCGTTGTGCCGAACCGCGCCAGTGTGCGTTTTCCCGCGTTCGCCTGCATCCACCTATTCCCGCGCCCCTACAGGTAGGGTATTCACCACAGGTTTTCTACTACACATTTTCTAATGCATTACCTACGTATGGACCAAGTGTATAAATTACAATTTTCACATTTTACAATAGTTTTAACATTAAATACATTTCCTTTTGGTTATCAAATCGCTTGAAATCTAACATAAATAATAACATTCATTTAAAAAGTTGTGTACAGTTTCTTTAACATGACACGAAAAGGGAAAAAATTCAAATTAATATTTACATTATTTTACATAAATTCAGAAAGAAACATTTATCTAAATGCATAAAGAAAAAAAATTATTATAGGTACATTATTGTTACACATGCCCCTGTTTCCAGAAAATTTTCTTAAGTCTAAATTTTATGGGAACACTAAATTTAACAATAATACACTGGTGTGAATCTTCACGTAAATGTTCAAGAAGATTTACACTACATATTTCCTTCCACTCACTGTATATAGGTTCACACTATTTTAACATATTAAGACCAGTTTCTTGTTATTTATTTAAGTGCCTTTTTCACAGTCCCACTTCCCATTCTAACATTACTAAAATAGCAATTTAATCATTTTTTCCCAAATTTCTTAAAGAAATAATTTAAAATTCTGGAATGCAAACATTTAACTACAAAAACAAATGCATATTTCGTATACACTATAGGATAATTTATCGCTGCTTGCTTTAAATAGCAGTCCATTTCTTAACTTACTAAACAAAACACACACACAAAATTTTCGTAAAATTAACTACACATATTTGCTGCCTATTCTGTGGATTTGGGCAGTCCCTTTCACTTCATATTGTCACATCCTCTGGATTACATTTACTATTTTCCATCGACTATTTATCTGCCTTCAATGGTATTTGGCAGTCCTTCATATTATGGTTCATACACTGCCCATTTTCATTTTTGACAGTTCCATCTTTTATCTGTCTGAAAGCATTTATCCTTTCTTTTCAGTCCTTTCCTCCATACATTTTTATAGTTACAGTACAATTGGTAATCTGAAACTCACATAACTACATTAGCACACTTTCAAGATTATACAGACATTTACAAAGAATAGTTACATTTGAAATAACTTGGGTTCAGCATAAAATACAGCACAATTACTCGTTTCTGGGAACATACAGTTTCAGGTCCACAATATTTCTTACACCTAAAGGTCTTTTGGATTTTGGGTAGATTAGGTAGTAAGCATTATCGTGTGGAATATTCTGTATTATATATGGTCCGTTATAAATATATTTAAATTTTGAAATTTCATGGTTTAGTTCACTAGATTTCTCGTGGGTTTTTAGAAGAACATAATCTCCAATTTTGAATTTTGAAACCTTTAGATTTTTATCGTGTCTTCTAGATCTAGATTCGGCTTTTTGCTTTGCCCTTTTTATAACCAATTCTTTATTTTGATTCAATCCCAAACTTGTACAAGGTGGAAACTCTAATTTTTCTTCAATTAAACTTTTACTACTTCTACCTAACAAAATTTCTTCCGGTGGGAACCCTGTAGTTTCATGATGTAATGTGTTCATGACATTCTCAAAATCCGATATGAATCTGCCCCAGGCTCTATGATTGTGACTGCAGTATGTTCTACACAATCTCCCGACTTCGCGCATGTACCTTTCAACCGGATTGCTTGCAGGATGGTAGGCTGCAATATATTTAACCTCCACACCATTTTTCTCCATTCCCTCTTTCCAAATTTTGGATATGAACTGGGGTCCATTGTCCGATAGTACTGCCTTGGGTTTCCCGATGGTCCTGAAGTATTCGACCATCCTACTAAACACAGCTTTTGCTGTGGCTTTTTTCAAGGGGTATAGTTTCACAAATTTAGAAAATACTTCCAAAATCACCAAAACATATGCACAGTTTCCCGAAGTCTTTGGGAGGGGACCATATAAATCTACCGATAATAAGTCTAGGGTGTCTTCAGGCAATGTACTTTGCATTGGTCCCCTACTAGTTTTGTTCGGTACTTTGGTCTTTTGACAGACATCACATGACTTAATCCGTTCCTTTACCTTCTTACTTACACTACCGGTAATCACTACGACATTATTCAGTTTATCCAAACATTTTTTCGGTCCACTATGCCCCAATGCCAAATGAAAATAATCTATGACATCAGTATCAAACTGGTTTGGCCAACATACCCTCCATTCCTCAGTAGCTAAATCTTTCCTCCTATATAAAATGCCTTTATAAATTTTGTAATTTTTCTTAATTTGAGGATACTGCACACTGTCAAAATTTACTTTCACTGATTTCCAGGTTGAATCCTCATTCTGATGGTACCTCATACACTCCTGGAAATGGAAAAAAGAACACATTGACACCGGTGTGTCAGACCCACCATACTTGCTCCGGACACTGCGAGAGGGCTGTACAAGCAATGATCACACGCACGGCACAGCGGACACACCAGGAACCACGGTGTTGGCCGTCGAATGGCGCTAGCTGCGCAACATTTGTGCACCGCCGCCGTCAGTGTCAGCCAGTTTGCCGTGGCATACGGAGCTCCATCGCAGTCTTTAACACTGGTAGCATGCCGCGACAGCGTGGACGTGAACCGTATGTGCAGTTGACGGACTTTGAGCGAGGGCGTATAGTGGGCATGCGGGAGGCCGGGTGAACGTACCGCCGAATTGCTCAACACGTGGGGCGTGAGGTCTCCACAGTACATCGATGTTGTCGCCAGTGGTCGGCGGAAGGTGCACGTGCCCGTCGACCTGGGACCGGACCGCAGCGACGCACGGATGCACGCCAAGACCGTAGGATCCTACGCAGTGCCGTAGGGGACTGCACCGCCACTTCCCAGCAAATTAGGGACACTGTTGCTCCTGGGGTATCGGCGAGGACCATTCGCAACCGTCTCCATGAAGCTGGGCTACGGTTCCGCACACCGTTAGGCCGTCTTCCGCTCACGCCCCAACATCGTGCAGCCCGCCTCCAGTGGTGTCGCGACAGGCGTGAATGGAGGGACGAATGGAGACGTGTCGTCTTCAGCGATGAGAGTCGCTTCTGCCTTTGTGCCAATGATGGTCGTATGCGTGTTTGGCGCCGTGCAGGTGAGCGCCACAATCAGGACTGCATACGACCGAGGTACACAGGGACAACACCCGGCATCATGGTGTGGGGAGCGATCTCCTACACTGGCCGTACACCACTGGTGATCGTCGAGGGGACATTGAATAGTGCTCGGTACATCCACACCGTCATCGAACCCATCGTTCTACCATTCCTAGACCGGCAAGGGAATTTGCTGTTCCAACAGGACAATGCACGTCCGCATGTATCCCGTGCCACCCAACGTGCTCTAGAAGGTGTAAGTCAACTACCCTGGCCAGCAAGATCTCCGGATCTGTCCCCCATTGAGCATGTTTGGGACTGGATGAAGCGTCGTCTCACGCGGTCTGCACGTCCAGCACGAACGCTGGTCCAACTGAGGCCCCAGGTGGAAATGGCATGGCAAGCCGTTCCACAGGACTACATCCAGCATCTCTACGATCGTCTCCATGGGAGAATAGCAGCCTGCATTGCTGCGAAAGGTGGATATACACTGTACTAGTGCCGACATTGTGCATGCTCTGTTGCCTGTGTCTATGTGCCTGTGGTTCTGTCAGTGTGATCATGTGATGTATCTGACCCCAGGAATGTGTCAATAAAGTTTCCCCTTCCTGGGACAATGAATTCACGGTGTTCTTATTTCAATTTCCAGGAGTGTATTTTTACATATCTGCTCAATTTTCCTATTTCCTGAAATCTCTTTCATATACCTTATCTGAAAAGTACCCTCTTCCCCATTTTCATTGGGCACTTCACTCATACCATTAGGCAATCGAGATAAGGCATCTGCCACATAATTCTCAGTACCTTTAACATAGCAAATATCGTAATCAAATTGTTGCAGGTACAAAGCCCAACGAGTCAGCCTACCATTAAGTAAACGGCAATCTTTAAGAAAAGTCAAAGCTTTGTGGTCGGTATGTATAATGAGCTTATGGCCCCACAGATAATTTCTAAATTTCTTTAGCCCCCATATAATGGCTAAAGCTTCCTTTTCCGAAATAGTGTAGTTTCTCTCGTATCTTGCTGGGGTTCTACTGGCAAATGCGATAGTCCGGTGTTCAATTTCTTTGCCCTCACAGATTTCTTGGAACACTTCTATGCCAATTCCATAAGCACTGCTGTCAGTACTCATATGGAAAGGTTTTGACAGTATGGGGTGATGCAAAATATGGTCATTCAAAAGTTCCCTTTTTAAGTTTTCAAAATCTCTCATGCATTCTTCAGTCCACACAAAAGCACTATTTTTCTTAAGTAAATTATTCAAATGAGGACTATTAAAAACTTGGCCCTTGACGAACTTTCTATAGAACCCACACAAACCTAGAAAGGCTTTCAACTGTTTTCTATTTCTAGGAGCTGGACACCCCGATATTGCACTTAACTTTTCCGGATCCTTGCCAATACCGTTGGTAGTAATAATGTGCCCCAGAAACTTTATTTCCGATTTCACAAATTCACACTTCTTCCATTTAAGTGTCATGCCCCCTGCTTGTAGAGCAACAAAAACTTTCCGTAATAACTCGCAATGCTCCTGCCATGTTTCTGTAGCAATCAGTAAGTCGTCTACATAAATGGTTAGCCGGGAACTCAGTTCTCTCCCTAATACAAAGTCCAGTGCCCTAATAAATACTGCCACAGATGTGCTAAGCCCAAATGGCACTACTTTATACTGATAGCATTTCCGGGCGAATAGAAAAGCAGTATATTTACGGGATTCTTTACTCAACGGGATTTGCCAGTATCCGGCGGTCATATCCAGACTGGTTAAATATTTTACGTTATAAAATTTTTGGAGCATTTCGTCCAGATTCTCAGGTCTATCTATTTCCTTTTTTACAATTTTGTTCAAAGTCCTAGCGTCGATAACTACTCTCACTCCCCCATCCCTTTTGTTCACTATGATAAGGGGACTATTATACTCGCTGTTACTTCGTTCGATTACCCCCCACTCTATCATCTTATCTATTTCCACTTGAACAGCCTGCCTCTTTGATATGGATATCGAAAACGGTCTTACGAAGAAAGGTTTATGCTCTATTGTCTCAATCTGGTATTCAAAATTCTTAACTAGGCCAGGTTTGTCCGAAAATACGGGGCTGTTACTATCTAAAATTTCAAGCAACTCTGCTTTCTGTTCGGGAGATATTCCCTCTAAATTTTCCACCATTCCCTTAAATTCATGCCCCTGCTTGTCACTTTCATTTAATAATTTCTGGACATGGTACACCTCATACTTGTTTGTCAATCCATCATTCCCTTGGTCGATCTCCAACAACAACGAATCAATTCCTGAATCAAACATTTCCCCAATTCCCTCAAAATTCAATTCCAAATTCCTAAATGTACTATTAATTTTGATCACTCCCTGGCTACAATCAATAATAACCTTTTCTTTATCCAACCAATCTATCCCCAAAATCATTTCAGTACTCAGGTCTGGCACAACCAAAAAATCGTGTTCAAAGTTTTGTCCTTTTATACTAAATTCAACCAAAATCTGGTTCTTTACCGGCTTGCTAGCCTTGCCAGTAGCCCCAACAATTTTTACACCTGTTACTGACATAATTACTAGCCCAGGCTTATCACAAATGTGTTCGAAAAACGATTGGGAAATTGCACTTATCTGAGACCCAGTATCAAGAAGTACCTGCAATTCCATGTTATAAATTTCAACTGGTATTATTGTTTGTTTAACCGTCGAATGTTTTTCATTATCGTGGTCTTCCTTGAGCAAATCCGGGTCGACGATAACATCGTCCCAAGATATGCTTTTAACATTCACTTCACATATATCAGGCGGTTTCTTTGGTTCCGGGAGTTCAAAGTCATTAATTACCTGAACCCTTTGCGAAATAAACTCTGAGTCGTCCGGCGGCTCTTTCTTTCTTTGTTCGGTCTCAACATCTGGATTTTGTTTTGATATCTCGTCATCGTTAGGTACAATATCGTACTTAACTGCATCCCCTTTTATTTCACTAATTTTTTCATATCCTCTTTCAGTAAAAGTATATTCATTTTCTTTTACACCTAAAAATACATCTTCACTCGAGTCATCACTACTCTCTTCCTCCACATCAGATTCGCTTAAGTACGCTACTTTTGCACAATGGGGAAAGTTAGTATATTCAGTTTTGTCTATATTAGCGTATCTTTCATCTTCTGAACTATCGTCGGAATCCGACCATTCCGGATCGCTATCAGGTTCTAACATAAAGGCTTTTCTGAGACAGGCACTAAGTTCCTCCTCGGTATTGTCATCAGGCTTAGATTTTAATCCAATCTCCTCTTTTGGCGGAACGGCCTCATCATCAGCTTTATTTACCTCTACTGTGACTTCATATTCGGTGTAATCCTCGTGGACTTTAATCACTTTCATGTAATCATCTGCCCCTTCTCCACGGTGCCTCTCGGTAGCAGCTTGTACTATTGGCGGATTGTTAGCAGAAGTTATTTCTTCGTCAATGCTGAGGATTTCATCCTCCAAATCCTTCCTATCATTAACCTTCCCCTTATCGGCAGCACGCGTACTTTGCGCGGCGCTATTTATTTTCCCCTCTTCAAATTTGGGCCACGTCAATTTATTGACGCCCCTATCATTTCCCTTTCTACTAACTAATTTCCTCGCCTCATACTCTTTCTTAAAATCCTCCCACTCACATTGCTTTAGGCCCTTGTACAGATCGTCGATCTGCACACGCCAATCATTTACTTCTGCTAATTCATTATCGCCCTTTACCACATTGCGAACACTGCTAACCGCAACTCCCTGTGTACTCACAGTCTCATTTATTGTTTCCTTTGCCACGGAATTATTACTCGTAAAATTTTCATTATCTCTTACGGCAACGTTCGCACCTACTGCTGCCGGATTGCTAGCGGCTTCTCTCTGAACAGATGTTCCGCTAGGCTGGGCCGTTGCCCTCTGATACTCCACTCGCCTGTTAACCTGGAGTATTCTGTGCGGCCTATATGACTCACGCTGGCTCGCACCTGACGCTTGTCTCGCCACAACACGTCGCGTCGTTTCACGCCTGTCTCTAGCCTGTCTCATTACATTGCGGTCAGTCCGGTATCTTTTCTTAAATCGGGGCCGGTATGTATTGTCCGCTTCCGTTTGGCCCGCAACGTTCGCGGAAATTAGTTTCCCGCGTCGTTATTATTTTGCGCGGTGTACTCTCGACCGCGACCTGGATAACTTCCTCTGCCTCTTCCTCTGCCTCTTCCTCTCTGCATCATATTGACGCGAAACCCATCGCCGTCATTTCTTTCGTCATTATATCGGTTATTATGGTTGCCAAAATTTTGATAATTGGCACGACTTGCGCGCCAATGGTCTTCGTCTTCGACCCTTTCCAGAAATGCTTGGAAGCTACGATGGTTGCTTCCTACATACCTCTTTGAATCTTCTGGGAGCTTCTTATACAGCTCCCAGATAATTTCTGAATCCGATCTTCTACCTCTTAAGTGTGTCAATTTTCGGTACCAATACTCGCAGAAATCTTTCAAAGAATTCCTGCCCCTGTTATCATGCTGTTTGGCCATGATAAATTCGCGCCATAAATGGTCCTGCTTTTGTTCAGACCAATATTCTTCGGTAAATTTTTGCCTAAATTCTTCGAACGTCATTCGTTCGGTATTTAAATTTATTCCCCAGCGCTTAGCGTCACCTGCTAAGGCGCTAATTACTACATTTATCTTTTCCTGATCAGACAAGTGCTCAGGAAATACTCTCTCGCAATTTTTGATGAAGTCTAACGGATGCCACCCGTTATGTTTCTTGGCTGGATCGAAGCGTTCCTCGCCTTCTAACAGCTTCGTAATTGGTGCGCCATTACAGGTCACACCAGGCCTATCTTTAATTTTGCTCTCTAGATTGAAAATTTTTTCTTGAATTTTCGTACAATTTTGAACACATCCGGTTACTTTTTCACCTAATTCTTTTTCAGTGTCTACAACTACCCTTTTCAATTGCGATATTCCGTGTTGACATTCATTTACGATCTCAGTCTTAAGACCGAAAACTTTTTCGTCTACCTTAGTTTCAACCAGAGGTTCTACTTTCTCTTGGATGTTGAGAATTTCAACATCGAATCTATTATTAATGTTTCCAATTTCCTCCTGCATAGTATCCATATTTTTGTTAATAGTATCAATTTCAAATTTCATATTATTTACCACAGAACTTAAATTACCTACTTTTTGTTCTACTTGTTCTATTTGTTTACTAATTTTAATTCCCTGTCCTTCAACCTGTGCTTTAATCTGATTACTCTGTGTTTTGAGCTGCTCATCAACGTGTGTTTTGAGCTGCTCATTCTGTGTTTTAAGCTGATTAACCTGATTACTAACTTGTTTTTGAAGTTGCTCATTTTGTGTTTTGAGTTGATGGCTCTGTGTTTTGAGCTGCTCATCAACGTGTGTTTTAAGTTGCTCATTCTGTGTTTTAAGTTGCTCAGTCTGTCCTGCAATTTGTTTGGTTAATTGTTCTAATAGATCGTTCATGCTCAAAATTTTTACAATGTTTTGTTCTATGGAATTTGTGTTTTCCGATCCTACTTCAAAAGTCTCTTTCGGTTCTTTCTTTATTTGTGGTGAATCAAATATGTCATTGGATTCGTTCACGTACCCACTATCATCTACAAAGTCACCCTCTACTTCCTGTTTTGTCCCTTGCTGTGTTCGAGGCGATCGCGACATTTCAATCTGTTCGTTGACGTGTTCATGGTATTGTATGTACGCCAATTGTCTTCCGCTAACGCCATCTGTTATCTGGCCGCGTAAACTCCTGCTACTACTCGCCGCATTCTCCATTTTGCTCGGCACATCTATCCTGTCCCCGTTCTTGTCCATATTAAATGCCAATTACACCACACTATTGTACTTGACTCATACTGCAGTTTATTTTTACTGAACTGTATTGCTATTCGTGCCACTGAACATCGACTGTTCGGTCTTTACATTAATTTGTAACCGACAATAACTGGATGTCCTGTCACCGGGAAGCCACTTGTAACACTTCCGCCCTGTCGGACGTGCGTTAGCTCAATAAAGCCTGTACTGTAATAAGTTCACGGGCTTCACCTTGTAAACAAGGATTTAGTACATAAGTTGACCGCGTGTACCTAATGGAAGCAATTCGGACTTATATTCAGTCAGTAACTACAGTGAGGCGTCAAGCATAAGTAAGGTACAATTACGCGTTCGCATGGACAAGAAGTATACACAGTAGATACTACCAATGATTAATAATACGGTCGCCAGCCTAATTAGGCACTGAGTGAGTTTTTCCCTGTACAAGTGGTAGCATGTACAAGCATAATGACACGTAGCAATGTTGCGTTTTATAGCAAAATTTAGAACCAGAAAGAATCTACTGAACTAGGGTTTTCTTCTTTTGTACTAATTTGGATGAGCTAGAATTACACAACACCACACAGCAATGATTACTACGAGCTGCACTTTGTATATTGATCAGACTGAAATCGGGCATAGATTACCCTAGAATCAGCAATTTTGAAAACACACATACAATGTCACTATTAAAATTGGAAAAAACACTAATACACTTAGGTTTAACATAGAAATTAATTTTACTATTCAATTCTGATCAGTACACTTCAAAATGTGCAAGAATAGGCAAGAGAAGGGGGGGGGCCCTGAAACTGTTACGGTCGTTATGCTGAAACTAGTAAGTCCTGAAGGTACATTAACACTCAAAATTATCAACCTATGGATTACTATTCTTTTGTCACGCTTCTGGAGTAATTGACTAACATTCTTTCAATCTCAAATGAATTAAATATCATTGCTAGCTCAATTCATAATTTATCTTTCAATTTAATCACACTGTAGTTCTTTACTAACATTTACATTGGCATTCCTAACTCTCAAACTGCTTTATAGCTTAAATTGGTCTGCAGATAATTTAGTACTAACAGTAAACTTTCAATTCAGGATACTCGGGTTGCACAATATGTGGTAAGGACCCTGTCTAGGTCAATGATAAGGATAAGTGACGGCTAAGGCAATTCTGGTAAAAGTCACGTTATTATTTAACAGTCAGAACAGTTTCAACACTGGTCCACACAGATACACTTCTAAAGATGAAATAAATGTTTGACCTGTGCACGTCGTTGCGGCGGATGGCGGGCAGCGAGATAGCGGGCAGCACAGCACACATACAAGCACGGCTAAGGCTCTCACAGTATCGGCATTTTCATTCTTCTTGGCGTCGTAATCTTTCCAGTTTTGTGCCTGAGAATATAGCCATGCCAAGTAGTCGTCGGAATCGGCCCATCCGAGGCTCAATGGAATCCACTTTTCCCAGATAGCCTCCTCGGTACAGTACATGTTCCTCTGACCGATGCCCAACTCCGACTGTGTTACTGAGCCCGTTGTGCCGAACCGCGCCAGTGTGCGGTTTCCCGCGCTCGCCTGCATCCACCTATTCCCGCGCCCCTACAGGTAGGGTATTCACCACAGGTTTTCTACTACACATTTTCTAATGCATTACCTACGTATGGACCAAGTGTATAAATTACAATTTTCACATTTTACAATAGTTTTAACATTAAATACATTTCCTTTTGGTTATCAAATCGCTTGAAATCTAACATAAATAATAACATTCATTTAAAAAGTTGTGTACAGTTTCTTTAACATGACACGAAAAGGGAAAAAATTCAAATTAATATTTACATTATTTTACATAAATTCAGAAAGAAACATTTATCTAAATGCATAAAGAAAAAAATTATTATAGGTACATTATTGTTACAATCTATTGGGATATATTGCCCCATACACTGTACACGAACGAACTGCATTCTTCCTACAGTCCCCATACACCACGAGCATGTCACCTTTTCCTGCGTTGGTAAATCCCACGGTAGACTCACGACTACTTGAAGTATCACACACTAACTGACCAACAAGTCACAATGCACTCAAGGAACACACAAGCACACAGTAAGCATGCATAACAACATCGTCCCTAGCAACTACACAGGTTGAATGGCACAAACAAGTGTCGGTGTGGAAACCTATCAAAATACGATTTGTCGTAAACGACTCGCACTAGAAGCCTGCAACAAACACCTTGACATTCTAATTTACGCCACTTTAAGTTTGTTACTGTCAATAGCCATTGTTCCATTTAAAAGTGTATGTTCGCACAAAAATACCCTCCCTAAGTATTGTTACAATGTGTTTATTGGCTAACAATACAAGCCCCTCACTACCAATCCATTCTGTGAAAACCGCACATCAATAGCACTTTCCATTTCCGCAGTATATGTGGTGCAGGTTTTAGGTGATTCAAACTTACGAGGGTGGTTTGAAAAGTTCTCGGAACGGAATAGAAAAAAAGTATTTACATCACTGAAACTTTTTTTATTTTTCAATATAGTCTACTCATAGATTAATGCACTTGGTCCAGCGATGTTGCAGTACCTTGATCCTATCTCGAAAATGAGTTTCCTCCAGGCCTGTCAACTCCGGCTATCAGTTCTCCGTTTAAAGTGAATCTTGGTCCACCGAGAAAAATTTTCTGTGCTGGGAAGAGATGGAGCCGTATCAGGTGAAAAAGGGGGCTGTGGCAACTATTCATACCTTAGTTCGTGTAATTTTGCCATGGCGACGGCACATGTGTGCGGGCGTGTATTGTCTTGATGTAAGATGACTTTATTCCTTGCTAAACCTGGCCTTTTTTCACGTATCTTTTGTTGGAATTTCTCCAGGAGCTTAGCATAGTATTCTCCAGTAATTGTTTGCCCAGTGGGGAGATGATCTACTAACAGAATCCCCTTCGCATCCCAGAAAACTGATGCCATGACCTTTCCCGCCGAAAGAATTGTCTTTGCTTTCTTTGGTGGTGGAGAATCAGCATGTTTCCACTGCCTTGACTGTTGTTTTGTCTCTGGGGTATAGTAGTGCACCCAAGTTTCATCTGTGGTTACAAACCAGCTCAAAAAATCTTGTTCGTTTCTCCTAAAACGGGCCAAACATTGTTCCGATATGTCCATTCTTATACCGTTTTTGATCCAGCGTCAAGAGCTGCGGCACCCACCTTGCAGATAATATTTTTATTTCTAATTATTCAGGTAAAATGTGACATGCCCTTGCAGATGACATCTTCCAAGCATGAGCAATTTCATGTACTTTCAATTAGCGATCCTCCATGACCATTTTGTGCACTTTTGCAATGATTTCTGGAGTAGTGACTCATCTTGGCCGACTACTGCACCGATTATTATCTAAGCTCTCCCGACCAAATTTAAATTCATTTGTCCACTTGGCAACAGTTGAATATGAAGGAGCAGAGTCCCCCAGTGTATTCTGGAAATCGGTGTGGCAAATCACTACGCGGGAACAATAACGGAGCCACGTCACCGCCACAGCTCTCTTCCCAGAGCACTGATGTGGCAAGAGTTTACAGGCAACAGTCCAATGAATATCACGTGAACAGCTCGTCGCGCTAGCGCTGACCTCTCGTGGTGATTTCGAGAACTTTTCAAACCATCCCCGTATATATGCGGAAATGGAAAGTGCTATTGATACGCGGTTTTCACAGAATGGATTGGTCGTCAGCGGCTCTTATTGTTAGCCAATAAAAAGATTGTGACAATACTTAGAAAGTGTATTTTTGTGCAAACATACACTTTTTAAATGGAACAATGTTTATTGACACTAACAATCTAAAAGTAGCGTAAATTAGAATATCAGTGGTGTTTGTTGCGGGATTCTAGTGCGAAAAAGGCGACATGCTCGCGAAAAAATGCCTGGTAAATATGAGGTCTAAAATGCATGCCCTAAGAGCTATGAGCACTTACTTGTTCATTTTTGCTAGTGTGAAACACTTCTACTGAATAAGTGCTCATAGCCCTTAACATATGCCTTTTACAGCTCATGTTTGCTAGACATTTTTACTGTGGTCTATACTACCTCCTTCCAACACAGCAAAAGCACAGAGCTTGCAATAGAAGGTGTGTGTTTCATCGTATCTAAGGTGAAAAGTGCTCATATCTTTTAACATATGTGCTTTAGAGCCCTTGTTTACTAGACATTTTTCCTTGTTTTGGTGTAAGGAACCTGTCCCTAAAGTTTGTCGGTGTTTGTG
Source organism: Schistocerca cancellata (assembly GCF_023864275.1). NCBI lineage: Eukaryota > Metazoa > Arthropoda > Insecta > Orthoptera > Acrididae > Schistocerca > Schistocerca cancellata. Next base: position 927,828,093 of record NC_064629.1, read on the forward strand.
TGGCCACCTTATATGTAAGGTGCTTGTTTTAACTTCAGACAACTAAATATCTCGAAGACGACAAGTCTTAAAGGAATGTTCCCGGTGGAAAGTTAATATCAGTAAAGGAGCAGAGAAAAGATATATGGAACAGTCTTGGGGGACTATCCGACATGCAGAAGAACAAATAGAAATGGTGAAAGGCTTGCCGTATTTTGCAGACAATTCAGCCTGAAACTAACGTCTGCATACTTCAAGACACTACCAAAGAAAAAGATCGACCATGTCGCAATAACAACCTGAAATCATAAACATATCCTGAATGTGGAAGTGAGAAAAAGTGCCAACATCGAATCAAACCTATACCTTTCAGGCATCAAAGTAAGATTCCAGTCGGACAGACAGAAGCCGATAACAAGCAAGAAGGCCAGAATCAGTACAGAGACACAAACAAAAAAGTAAATATCTTGAAAACCTCTCTTACATGCATGTACACAGCTGGGAAGAGACCAGAGAATCCTTGATCAAACCATTCCATGGTTTTGGAAACAGTGGAAGATAAAGGAAGCACAGGTGGTGGAATGAAATATATGATGGAGCACTTGAAAGAAGATTAAAGCCCTGCAAGAGGTAGAATTCCAACAAAACCGAGGAAAAATGAAGTGAAAGGAAAGAAGCAACCAAGACCATAGAGTTGAAAAAAGGAGATATGAAACATTTAAGGTTACAAAATTGGAAGAAGAATTTATAAAGTTCAACACCAGGGAGTTTTATCGAACCTTCGAAGAGGAGCTGCAGGGGTATTAACAAAAAAAATAATTGCTTTAAACGTACAGATGGTAGTAAAGTTACTAGCAACAAAGAAAACTGAGCTCTTGAACTGTTTTAAAGTGCTGCTAATTTTGCGAAGAACCTTTAGAAAGATCACCATAGTGTTCTGGCTTCTTAGAGCTCTTGCTCGCAGAATGCTTTTTAGGTTGAATATCTGCTCGTCGCATGATCTTCCCTTCCGGAAACCAGCCTGGTATTCTCCAATAAGGTGGTCAGCCTATTCTTGAACTCTACTCAACAGAGCTCTAGAGAGACTCTGAATTTGGAAGGAATATAGTGAATACCCTTCGGGAGGGAAAGATAGAACCTGAAAATCAAGTGTATAGCTTTCACCGACGACCTCGTTCTCTTAGCCAACGACCGAGAAGACGCTCGAAAGGCGCTTGAGAGTCTTCATGAAATCGCAGAAAAAACTGGTTTTCAAATCTCCTATGAAACATCGAAATGAGAGAGGAATGGAAGTAAATCATGGCAAGATTAAGAGGAGAGAGAAGTTTAAAAACCTGGGGAATGAATCCAAACCAACGGATTAGATAAGGCGGCAAACAAAGGAAGAGCCAGAGAACTAGACGTGGCCTACAAGCTGACACAGAACAAGTACAACCAACGGTTGTAATCCTACAAGGCCAAAATCAGCCACTATAACTCGGTGGTATAACCTGAAGGATTGTACACTTCGGAGTGTCTTACTTTAAATAAAAAAGGGAAGCTTCCAGAATTCTAAAACAAAGAAAGGAAGATTCTGAGGAAAGTATTCGGATCACAAAACTCTACTGATGGGAACTGGAAGAAGAGGAAAAAACCTCTACAAGTACACTGAAAAGATCTCAGACACAATGAGGAAGTGGAGCTTGAAGTTCTATGGACACGTGCTTAGGATGGATGAATGCAGACTGACCAAAAGGATTTTCGGCTACATCGTAGGGTTAAAGGTCACATCTAAATAGGTAGATGAGAAGAAGAGGGATGCTGCGGAATTTGAAATTACGCCACAGAGGGTCCACAATAGAAGAGATTTAGAAACAGAGTTAACAGTATAAAATCATTTCAAGAGAAACCAGCTAACAGGAGGTCCAAACGGATCATTCCCGAGGAGGAGAGAAAAAAAGAATGAATAGGTTCTGTGAGCAGAAGAGAAGAAAAGCCAAGAAGTTTTGCGGTCCATAGGTAGCCAAATTCAGTACAAAAAAATGGACATCTGTCTGTGCCACAGATGGTCACCTAACAACCCCTCCTGCTGGGCGCGGTCAACTTTGTACTTTCAAATGGGAACCTCTCATTTCTATCGCATATTCGGATTCTACGCCAAAAAATACCTACGGTTTACTCAAAACACTGTTTTCCATTTGTGATTGATGGTGCTGTAATTGACAAATATCAAGTGTGCTTGCTTTTGCAATTAAGAACCGACGCATTTGACTCCACACTTCCTTTACGATGTAACTTTAAACTTGTGTGTACTAACGGCTGATATTTATATGAGAAACTTGTTTTAGTGTTGCAAATTTGATTGTAGAGCACAATATGGTTAGCCGTTTCAGTGTCTGGGTGGAAACTACATTTAGCCTGATCCAGGAACAATAAAGTAGATGTAATGGTTTACTTGATGCTGGTGAGCCCTCTTGCCTCTCGCCACTGGGGTACTTCATTTCGATGAGTCCCCTTGTCTCTCACCGTGATTGTAATCCACAATGCTTAAATGTATCGAAATGCTGGGTCATCAGTCTCATCATTTGTTGTGAATTACAGTTATGGCGAGGAGCAAGGGGACTGTCCGAAATCAAGTACCCCAATGGTGAGAGGCAAGGAGAGTCACCGATATCCATCATCCCGATGATGATGATGATGTTTGGTTTGTGGGGCGCTCAACTGCGTGGTTATCAGCGCCCGTACAATTATCCAATCTTTGCTCAGTCCAATTTCGCCACTTTCCTGGATGATGATGAAATGATGAGGACAACACAAACACCCAGTCATCTCGAGGCAGGTGAAAATCCCTGACCCCGCCGGGATTCGAACCCGGGACCTCGTGCTCGGGAAGCGAGAACGCTACCACGAGACCACGAGCGGCTCCATCATCCCGATGGCAACTGAAAACTACATCGTTGTTCCTCAGTCACGCTAAATGCAGTTTCTTAACCAGACACTCAGACGGCTAACCACATTGTACTGTATAATCAAATTTGTAATACTAAAAAATTGCGAACATAAATATCAACAATTAGAACACAAAGGTAGACATTTACATTCTAAATGAAATACTGGCTCTTATTCGCAAGAACGGGCACACTTGATATTCGTATTGAATATTAATAACCGCTTCAGCTGTATTTTGTCACTACCGCTTGTATGTCTGCAGACATGATCAGTATTCAGTATCTCAGAGAAGCAGGGTTTCTCTGAATTTTGCAGAGGTCCCCAGAGCAGCGAGGAGCTACCAGATAACAGGTTGCGAAGTTTTCGCCTGCTCACCGACTTCCGACAACGATTTTGTACATGTAAGACTAACGTTGCGACAGTCTATGTCTGTAAGAAATGGAATACTAACAACACTGCATGTCGACATGGCTTTCAGCCTACTCTTTTGGGCTTACCAAGGACGTATGTTTGATAATTAATTATTGAACTCTTACGTTCTGAATATTACTGAATACTCTAGTACAGAACTACTGTATGCAAATAACGGGGGCGTATTCTCAGTTGACTTTTGCCCTCTAGAGGCACAGTTCAGTATGGAAATTTTACTGAGTTTTTCACGTCGATCCTGTTACACATGTCTCGATAATGATTCTCGATCGTATACAATGCAGGCAACAGGATTTTCCAAATATTACAGGATCCAGCACACTTCTACAAAAATACATTCGCACGATTCTTCATGGTATTCAGTTCATATTATAACAAAAGTTACTGTATTGTCGGATGTGTTGCGACCTTAATTATGTGTCGATATTTTAATTCGGCACTGTCTCGCTACAGACCGTGACTCCAACTGACTGAATGGCGCCCGTTCGTGTTGGCAACGAAGGCTAGCTCCAGCGACAACGCCTCAGCTGCATAATTACTAACGCTGGCTCGCTTCGTTAAATGTTCAAACATTGGCCACAATGGGATGGCTGTAAGCTCAAAAACGCAATCTCTGTGCAGCGCCATTAAACAGATCCATTTACGTAATGACTTCAAAGCCTCCACATACTCAACATTTGTGTACTTCATTCGGCTTGCCCGGTCAGAGACTTCCTCATACAATATTGTTTTTATTCGTTCACAGTACGTGAGCCATCGTCATAATACGAACTGTTATTAATGCTAGAACACTCGACTGTTAACTGTCGCTAAGCAAAAAAAATGGTTCAAATGGCTCTGAGCACTATGGGACTCAACTGCTGAGGTCATTAGTCCCCTAGAACTTAGAACTAGTTAAACCTAACTAACCTAAGGACATCACAAACATCCACGCCCGAAGCAGGATTCGAACCTGCGACCGTAGCGGTCTTGCGGTTCCAGACTGCAGCGCCTTTAACCGCACGGCCACTTCGGCCGGCTGTCGCTAAGCATTCTAAAATGATAGCCTCCCCATAAATATTTTTGACAGGGCTAGTGATGCAGTCCTGTAGGTAAAGGTAATTAAACTTGTCGACCCACAACTGTGTCTGCGGTACCCACATAAAATTAATATTAAACTCAAGAGAAGAAAAGAATGTATCACTCTCAACTAGCCTGAGATGACCATTAATGACGGCCGCCTAGATCTCGCTGACGTTACAAACCTCTTCTAACAGCCTTATTGGTGGCTTCGTTGCAATCATAAAAAATTTTCCACCTTATTGCGAGTGGCGCGTCAGATCCGAAACGAGCAGCTGATTATACATGTATTGAACCGTTTAAGATACCGCCATTCTCCTTTGGCCCAAAGCAGTTTTGTGAAAGTCGTCAATAAATGTCGTATAGTTTCTTTTAACAGCTATAATAGTTGAAGAGATATCGATATCAATTTCGCTCGATTTAAATGTAGTAACTTCGGCTGTTAGTATCGTAGTTCCATAAGGGACTATTTCAACGGCGTCTCACACATCTATCTCTACATCTACACTCTGCAATTGTCCGTAAGCCTCTGTGTGGACTCTACTCTCTGAAACTTTATCTCCATAATCTTTTCTCGAAATAAACGCAGGAGGAAGCAAAATATTTGTTTACTCTTCTAGGAAAGTATCCTGTTGGCATTAAACCACAGTGTGATGTAGAACGCCTCTCTTGCAGTGTCTGCCACTGGAGAGGGTTGATCTCTGTAGCACTTTCGTTCTTACTAAATCAGCTTGTATCGAAACATGCTGCTCCTCTTTGGGTCTTCTCTGTTTTCTCTATCTATCCTATCTGCTACGGATCCCATACTGACGAGTATATTCAAGTACTGGTCGAATGAAAGTTTTGTAAGTTATCTGCTTTGTTGACAGACTGCATTTCCTGAGGCTTTGTCCTATGAATCTCAGTCTAGCATCTGTCTTATCTGCGATTAATTTTATGCGGTCGTTCTGCTTTAAATCACGCTGTACGCATATTTCTAGATATTTCATGGAAATAACTGCTTCCAGTGATTTTTCTGCAATCGCGTAGTCATACAATAATGGGTCTTTCTGTCTGTGTATCCGATTACAAGTTTCGGAGAAATTATAATATTTTGAACTTAAGATTTCTTTGTTTTGAACATGGAACCGATTGCTGTCATCTGCGGAAGTTCGTACTGTTACACGGAACGTTTGCGGCAGGGTGGAGGGGGCACACAGCTAAGAGAATCAACTTGCAAAAGCGGAACAGAGGAGAATAGTTTAATCCAAAACTGATACAGTTCACACTTGTGTACATATGGCTGGATCGATACATCAGTTGGAAGGAAGGAATGTGGCATCTAAGGCTGATTGATGCACCAGTTAACTACGGTAACAGTCCTGCTCCCGTTTCTAGCAAAGTCTACAAAGAAAGGTGCATTTCAAAAATTGAAAGGATTTGTTAAACAATTCAGGTATAAAGATAGTTAAATAATACCATGACATCATGAGTTTAATGTCAAGATACCACTGAAAGATCCCTGTTCGAATTCTTCCACAATAGTTAATCTTGTTGTTGTGTTGTCTCTACCTCTCGCTAGATATTTGTGATAGCAGCTGACCTCGAGGAAGAAAAACAGTTCTCTTTCTTTTTTATCACCAGCATTATTCCCTGTATCCCAATCCTCTGCTTAAATCTGAATCCGGGATAAATTGAGTCGAACGGACTTTCTTGTGGATGATAAGAGTTAGTAGTCTGCTAACGCACGTTTGCCAAACTTTGAAATAACAGTGCCTGCACAGAGGTGTTAACTGTAGTGGCACAACAGGTGCTTTGGCAAGGGTAATCCCGCTAGGTTGGTGAGGGAGTGGCGAACCTCTCTGAAGTACTGCTCCCCTCCCCACCAGAGCTTCAAATGCGCAGGCGGTTTTGTAAAACACTCTTCAAGAGGACTTCGGGTAAGGCAGACGACTGCAGTCCATTCTGCAAGGGATACAACGAAGGTTTTAGAATGGTGTTTAAGTGAGTTAATATCCTAACTAACAATTTTTCTTTCAGCACTTGGATGTTATTAGAGGGTTATTTCTGTAAATGAGTAAATTGCTTTTAGGTGGGTTCTTGTGATATCTACGGGAATGCTTTGTGTTCAGGCCAAGTGACCAAATGCTTCTGATCTTACAAAGGAATCGCGATTTGTTTCATTGTTCCTCAATGTAAATACCTTTCTATGATGTAGAATAATGTCATGGAAAAAAATGCTCTTAGTGCAGGACTGAAATCCTATAGAACTTAGAAACATGTTCCAGTGTATCTATCCCAAAAACACATGGATAGTATAGAGATCATCTCGACTGAGCTTAAGTCACCAAAAAAGTCTCAAATATTTAATTTGTGTGTGAAAGATACTAGTCTTATACAATTTTGAGTTGAAATGTTTAGCCTTTTCTTTTCGTGCTTCACTTATTTCCAATCATATGTCTCTCAGACAATCCTTAGGTCCCTGCAGTGTTGCCTAATTGAGAGACCTCAGTTTTCTGAGTCTGTCTAATACGTGCATGTGTTGTAAATTTCGTGTACTTTTGTGATTCTTGTATTAATGAACTTGGCAACTTTCATGGGAACACATTTCTGTTTCTCTGTTACGCACACTGTAGCTTTGCATGATCCTGTATGTAGGAAATAAGACTTTCGTGTGTGGTATGCCAGATGCACACAAGTATAAATGCTGTTCTTTTTGCATAACTCTACCATGTGCTAGTCTGCGTCCATTTTCAATGCATTCATAAAAGCTATACTCTTACAATCATGCACATATAAGAAAGGGCTATCGCCCATATAAAAGCAAAATTAATTGTTTTCTTAAATGTGGGGACCAATTTTGGTCAGTAATTTGTGAGTACTTAATGTTTAGTGAGATCTGGTCCTTTTTGTTCAATAAATCCCATTATTAGCAACGTATGACTACTATTTCATGAACTCCTATAAATTTCCATTCAAATTTGTTAATTTGGACCATCATTTTAGTCTTAATTAAATCTTGGCTCAGTGAATACCGGTTGTTCATAATCACAGACAAGGAAAGTATGATTGTACGACTACCTCTGGTCGTTGTGTGATATTAATAAATCATTATCCATTGTCAGCCAATTAATAAATTAATTTATCTCATCAATAAATTCAGGGCGTCCATTCCTCTTTCTGTATCAGTGTGTTTACTGTACATTCATCCCACATGGTACCACGACTAAATAACCATATGATATTTACATTGTTAGGATTTAGATTCACATTAACAGGGACATTTTGACACTTTTATTACACAATTACATCAGCAACAGCAACAAAAAGGTGCCAGGCAGCCGAACAAATGGTCATCGGGACATTGTTTATATGCACTGATCAAACCACCAGGCAGGTCCAAGCTGGCAGCCGTTAACGAGATGGCCACCATGCTGTTAAGCAGCCCCCTTCCGCCCCCCTCCCCAAGCAGCATCCGCTGGATAGTCATCGACATCGGTCGGGCATTCGCATGTTGGAATCAGTGAAGTTTAGTACAGAGTCAGTGAAGGGATCTCTGTGACAGAGAGAAGCGGACCTGTCTGTCAGGTGCTGCCTGAGGTCCGCCGTTTGGTGCCGTCAGGCTGCCCATGGACACGTGGGAAGCCTTCACCTAGCCGCCATCGGCAGCGCTAAAGCCCGTCTCACTGCAGGTTACTCGTAGGCTCCCTTGTGGGCTGTCATCTGCTTACCAGCTGCGCGTATTTTGGTGATAGCTCTCCTTTGTGAGGCCTATGAATGTTTCTGTTGCGTGTGGACGATCAGGAGTCATGTTTGGCGTCTGACGTGATAGCCTATAGGGCGGGAATCCTTGGACAGCGCCACTTGCAGCCCGCTGGCTGCTCGGTACAAAAATTTGATTCTCGTGCAGCTCATAGCTTAATTCTTCTGCTTCATAACTATCATTTTGTTAATGGTCATATTTAATGTGATATTTTAGGATTAAGTAAACTACCGCAACAATTTCAGAAAGTTTGCAGTGAAAAATAAGATCGCTATGAATTTGCATTTGATGAGGTTTGACCATACGTTGTGAATACGCAATGTAGCTGACATACTGACGTATTTTTTAAACTTGCAAGCATATTGCTCTCTATCGCCAATCTCGAGAAAATGAATTGTATGTAAAGTGCTTCGTCTTTAACACGGGAGCGGAAAAAAGCCACAATAAAGTATTCACAAAATTCCTCGTATCTCTTAAACGGTTTCAGATATCAAAACAAGATTTTGGCAAATGATAATACGGAAAGAGGAGAGTATTTTGCCAAGTGATTAATATCTGAAACTTCCATATCTAGCACGATATTCAAGGGACTACAGGTTTTTTCAATGAAATAATGTAATATTTAACCCCTGTCGATAGCTTTTGAATTTTGCTGTTGCTTTGGAACAACATATTTGAAGAAATTACAGTTTATTTTTATACCGAGAGGGGACATTTTCGTAAATTATTGACTTTTCGTTTCATTAGTTGGTAGTTTAGTAATATGGTGTTTCATAGTTCTATCGCAGTTTCAACTACATTAGAATGTTAGCGGGACGAATATTTATAAACACTACTGTATTTTACTGGAAGAAACAGATGCATCACTAAACTAGCAATTGCAGGAAAGACAAATCAAAAGTTTATAAAAAATACTCATTCTCGGTATGAAAGTAAACTGTACTTTCGTCGCATATATTATTCCAAAACCACAACAATTCTCGTTTCACTAGCTATCGATGGTGCTTCAATGATATATTATTTCATTGAAAAAATCTGTAGCCGCTTGAATATGGCCATAGGTATGCAAGTTTCGCATATTAGTCATATGGTGAAATACTCTCCTCTTTGTGTATTATCATTTGCCAAAATCCTGTTCCGATGTTCAAAATCGTTTAGGATATACAAGGAATTTTGTGAATATTTCATTCTGGCTTTTTCACTGCCACCCAGGTTCGGAATGAAGCACTTTACATACAATCCACTTTATCAAGATTCGTGATAGATAGAAATATCCTTTCCAGTATAAAGAATAATTCAATATGTTTGCTACATTTCATATGCAGCACCATGTGACGTAACATGCAACAAATGCAAATTCATAGTGACCTCTATTTCTCACTGCAAACCCTCCGAAATTATTATAGTAGTTTACTTAATCCTGAAATATCACATAAATATGACCATTAAGGAAATGATAGACATTTCGCCCCGAACCTGGCGATTTAAGCTATGAGATGTATGAGGATGAAGTTCTTTCACCAAATAGTTTCTTCACAGTCGTTTGAGAAAATACATTTCGTCTTGCTTGCACACCTTGCCGTTTGTGGAGTGAAGCCAACAAGCTAGCTTCCGTGTCGAATCATACACTGTGTGAGAGCTTCGACAGGCAATAGCAGCTGTCATGTGTGTCATCTGGCTAAATTTGCTGCATGTAAGATGGGCTTTAGCCATGGCGGCCAGGTAGGGCTAGCACACTGTTCTTGCACGCTGAAGCGGCTAAGCTTAAGCCCATGTAACACTGAGTAAGGTTCTCCATAAGTTTTCTAGATGACGCACATGGCTGCCAGTTAGCAGGTGGGGATGACGGTTACCTTTCATGCTGAACCTCATATGGTCATGGGAGCTAGTTGGCTGAACGGCAAGGTGCTCAAGCCGGCCGAACTGCAATCTTTCTAAGACGGCTGTAAAGAAACTATTCAGTAAGAAAATTTGATTCTTGCGTATTTCATAGCTTAACTCATCATCTTCATGATGAACTGCATTATCATTTCGTTAATGGTTGTATTTGTTGTGACATTTCAGGATTAAGTAAACAACTGCAAGAATTTCGGAGACCCGGCACTGAAAAATAGAAGTCGCCATGAATTTGCGTTTGGTGCACTTTAGGTCACATGTTTCTGTGTATGAAATGTAGTGATCATATTGAATTATTCTGTTAACTTGGAAGGATATTGCTATCTATCACCAATCTCCAGAAAATGGATTGTATGTAAAGCACTGCATCCCGAATTCGGGTGCCAGCGGAAAAGCCAGAATGAAATGTTCACAGAATTCCTCATATCTCATAAACGGCTTCATATATCGAAACACGATTGTGGCAAATGATAGTATCTAAAGAGGAGAGTATTTCGCCATGCGATTAATGTTTGAAACTTTCATACCAAGCGCTATATTAACTAACTACCGATCTTCTCAATGAAATAATATAACAGTGAACCACCATCGATAACTAGTGAAATGAGAATTGCAGTGGGTTTCGAACAATGTATTTGAGGAAATTACAGTTTACTTTTATACTGAGAATGAAAATTTTATAATCTATTGACTTTTCTTCCTCTCACCTGCTAGGTTAGCAATACATAGTTTCGTCGTTCTGTCACAATTTTAACTGTGTTGTTCTGTTGGCCTCGAGAGTTAACTGGTACTCTCTGAGATTTCCCGCATTGTAGGCTGTGACGTCAGATGCCAAACAGGACTACTTGTTGGCCACTGCAGGTAGCATTCATGGAACCTTACTAGGCCTCACGGAGCCAACAGCACCGAGCTGTCACGGAAAACATGCACAGCTCCCTGCAGGGCAGCAGAATGCTACACTGGCTTTACACTCTCATTTTTATATTTGAAAATAACGTTAGGCGATGGTATTTATTGCTCTTTTGGTCATCCAGAGCAGCATAGCATGGCTTCTCTTCGTCCAATGCTTTACCGCGCGACTAGAGTCCCCCTCTCAAAACCAAACTACCAGCATGAGTTGACTATCATTAAATTTATAGCACATGCTAATGGTTACCAACCGAACGATGTTGATGTTCTTTTCCAGCAAATGCAATCGAAAGTCGCATTTAACTGTCGGTGCCTGGTTATCCGTCATGTACTAGTAATGAAAATTAAAAAAAAATGTATTTTTGCATGATCCCATACATAGGTATTATACTTTATAGGATCGTTAAATGGCTTAGAAAAGCGTGGGTTTTACTGGCTTTCAGTACCCTCAGTATGATAGGACGTCTAATGAAGCACCACGAAACTAGAGAAGACAATCGCTACGCGCGGTCATGTATCTATCGCATCCAATGTGCTGAGGCCCTTCTGCCTATATAGGCCAAACTGGGCGCTCCGTTAGCATAAGGTTCGTGGAGGATATGGACATTTGCAATTTTAAATCCGCTCTCACCAACCACTTGAAAGACCATATTCATTCCCTCTCAGATATAAACAAGGATTGCAGCATTTTATATATTCAGCAGAAGGGCGCTGTTTTAAATGTTTTAGAAGAAATAGAAATTATTTGCAGCATTAACCATAATCCATAGTGCATTTTGAATGAATGAACTGCGCTTAAGCACGCAGCTCTATTGACTGACTTCTCTTTTTTGAAGCAGTTTCCCCTATCATTTCCCTCTCCTTCTGGTTCCTGATTATAGTACGTTATACATGCGTTCTTGACTTTGTGAGTCTTTCCTCCATTGCGTTAGTGGCCTTTAAATAGGATTAACTACTAAATGGCATCTGTCTATTTCCCACAGTGAAGACTTCAAGATCCACCCAGTTACTACCTTGTATAGCTGTAAAAGTTTGTATATCTACTTTTTAGGTCATGACTGGGACGCGTTATTATGCGTCATTATGGGTCCTCACTAAATTCCAGTTTGCTAGTTATTGATGATGTAAAATTTGTCTCACATCTTATCTTATGCAAGCCTTGCTGAGTCGGCGGCTTTTGGTTAGCAGTTGTATTACCTTGCTGTAATGGTCTCATTTTTAGTGTGTCCCTTTATTTAAAAATGAACATGAACAATCACGACCACAAGAAACTTCTTTCTTTATGAGGTTACCGGTTTCAGTCTCTTTTAGACCATGTTCAGACCTACCACTGACATAAGAACATACAACAGAACTAGAGGGCTGCAATAATATATAAAAATACCTCTTTCACAACAAACAATAAAAGAAATTATACCCATGATGGGGTGATAAACGGAGCAGGTGCTACGACTTCACAAACGCTAACTACTAAGAGGAGCAATGCAACTGTTGCTTAAATACGCGATACTCTACCCACTTTTCACGAAATTACATCAGCGATATCCAGTCAGGCATACAGGACGTAAAATGGTTGTTTTAATAACATGTATCCGGAATGGTTACATGAAAACTAATAGCAGATGAAGAAATATGCTGTATAAAGTAGTAGTAGTAGTAGTAGTTGTTGTTGTAGCAGCTTCATTCATCCGCAGATCTTATTTTACAAGGATGTAGGACATCTCAAAGTATTTACAAATTTAGACCAATTTAAAATAAGCTAATTCGTATACACATATATTTACAGACTTCTAGTTAGAGACAATAATTAGATTTACTCCTGGTGTACAATACTTTTTTTTACAAATAACATATTAAATAATGTAATGTCACATTGTTCACTCAAATCTCGCTATCAGTTACTGCACACACTATACAAACATTGTTTCATAACACTTCACTCACTACACACACACACACACACACACACACACATACACGCACGCACACGCACACACACACATATACACACACACACACACACACACACACACACACACACACACACGCACACACACACACACACACACACACACACTGGTGATCTCTGGGCCATTTTATGTACCGCAACTTCCCATTTGCTACCCTGAAAAACTGAGTCAGCATCCCTCCATAATGAGAAAGATGTTGAGCTCATAAAGAGGAAGAGGTGTTAGTATTGTGCTATGCATAGCTTGGGGGTAAGTGTTTCTAGAAAGAAAAAAAAGTAGGAAAAAAACATAAAGTGAAGGTGTTCTGTGGAATGTTGGATATTTTATAATCATTATTATTATTATTTTTATTTATTTGTGTAACTTTTTTTATCAAACCCCTACTCCATTTTAGCAGTAGTAGCATTAGTAGCCGACCGCGACAGACGCAGCAACAGATAAGTAAACCGCTTTTGTGACATTTATGACTTCCTAACCAGGAGCGAATTTTATTATATCATCTGTGTGCTTTAATAGTTTAGTTTCTTGAGTTTCTGGGTGTAAATTTAAAATCTAATTGCCACAGTTCTCACGTTTTCGTTTGCGTCAGAAGGTAAACTGATTTTGTGATATATTACAAGTTTCATATCAGGGGCAAATTATTTAGTTTCACCTGAGTGCTTTGGTAGTTAAGTTCTTGAATATCTGCGTATTACTAGACATAGATTGTGCGTTTTCGTCAGGGTCTACATTAGAGTTGCGCAGTATGTGCCGATAGTTCGTTTATCTGCATAGTTTAATTTTCCACAGAATTTGATATGGACAGGAACTGCGATTGTTATGTGCAGATGCGAACCGAGTTGGTGACACTTGTCTCTCAGCTTCAGGCTGTGATGGCTTCGGTTACACAGCTTGAGGCTGCACTGGATGGGCACCACTGTTGTGGGCCGGCCGTGGGGATCCAAGGGACGTCCAACGCATCAGAGTCCTCCGATTGGTCCTTACCAGTGGCCAACCCAGTTACTGCTCGCACTGAGGCTGACCCCTCACCTGTGGTCGAGTGGGAGGTCGCCCCGGGGCGAAGCAGGCGGCGAAAGACTTCCCAGGCGGCCTCACGTATGGCCTCTCTGGTTTGTCTGACAAACAGGTTCCAGGTGCTGTCTGTGGCTGACACTGTATCGCTGATCCAGATGCTGTCTCCTGTCCTGTTTCAGAGGAAATCACTCAGCCTGCAAGGTCCGAGCAATCGCAGAGGGTGGGACTATTGGTAGTTGGGAGCTCCAACGTTAGGCGCGTCATGGGGCCCCTTAGGAACTTGGCTAACAAGGAGGGTAAGAAAACCAATGTGCACTCCGTGTGCATACCGGGTAGAGTCATTCCAGATGTGGAAAGGGTCCTCCCGGATGCCATGAAGAGCACAGGGTGCAGCCAACTGCAGGTGGCTGCTCGCATTGGTACCAATGATGTGTGTTGCTTTTTATCAGAAGAGATTCTCTCTGTTTTCGAGCGGCTAACAGAAGTGGTAAAGGCTGCCAGTCTTGCTTGCAAGACGAAAGCAGAGCTGACCATTTGCAGCATAGTCGGCAGGACTGATTGAGGACATCTGGTACCCAGCCGAGTGGAGGGTCTGAATCAGAGGCTCAGACGGTTCTGCGACCATGTAGGCTGCAGATTCCTCGACTTGCGCCAAAAGGTGGTTGGGTTTTGGGTTCTGCTGAATGGATCAGGTGTCCACTATACGTAGGAGGCGGCTACATGGGTAGCAGGGGCTGTGTGAAGTGGACTGGGCGGTTTTTTAGGTTAGAGGGTCTCGGGAAAACACAAGATGGGCTTCAGTCACAAAGGGTGCAGGCTGAACACAGGAAGAAAATAGATACAGCAACCATTGGTATAACAGTTGTAAATTGTCGTAGCTTTGTTGAGAACGTACCAGAAGTCCAAGCGCTAATAGAAAGCACTGATGCTCAAATCGTTATAGGCACTGAAAGCTGGCGAAAGCTGGAAATAAGCTCAGCCGAAATTTTTGCGAAGAACCTAACGGTGTTCTGAAAAGATAGGCTAAACACGGTTGGCGGTGACGTGTTTGTTGCTGTTAGAAGTAGTTTAACTTGTAGCGAAATTGAAGTAGATACTTCCTGTGAGTTAGTAAGGACAGAGGTCATTGTTGGCAACCGGAATAAAATAATAATTCGATCCTTTTACCGACCTCCCAGTTCAGATGATGCAGTTGCTGAAAGGTTCAACGAAAACTTGAGTTTGACTTCAAACACGTACCCGAATCATACGATAATAGTTGGTGGTGACTTTAATTTACCCTCGATATGTTGGCGGAAATACATGTTTAATTCCGGAGGTACGCATAAAATATCATCTGATATTGTGCTAAACGCATTCTCTGAATATTATTTCGAGAAGTTAGTTCATGAACCCACGCGAATAGTAAACGGTTGTGAAAACACACTTGACCTCTTAGCAACAAATAATCCTGAGTTAATAACCAGCATCAAAACCGAAATAGGGGTTAGTGAACACAGGGTTGTCTTAGCGAGATTGAATCTTGTAATCCCCAAATCCTCGAAAAATAAGCGAAAAATATATCTATTCAAAAAAAGCAGATAAAAATTCACTTCACACCTTCCTGATAGACAATCTCCGCTCATTCCACATTAATAATATAAGTGTAGACCAGATGTGACTTAAATTCACAGAAATAGTATCGGCAGCAATTGAGAGGTTTTTACCAAATAAACTAACAAATGACGGAGCTGATTCTCCTTGGTACACAAAACGTTCTAGAACTCTGTTGCAGAAACAACGAAACAAACATGCCAAATTTAAACAGACGCAAAATCCCCAAGATTGGCGATCCTTTACAAAAGCTCGAAACCTAACGCGGAGTTCAATGCGAGACGCCTATAACAGTTTCCACAACGAAACTTTGTCTCAAAATCTGGCAGAAAATCCAAACAGATTCTGGTCGTATGTGAAGTATGTTAGCAGCAAGAAACAATCAATGTCTTCTCTGCGCGATAACAATGGAGATACTATCGAAGACAGTGCTGCCAAAGCAGATTTACAAAACATAGCCTTCCGAAATGCCTTCACAGAAGAATACGAAGGAAATATTCCAGAATTCGAAACGAGAACAGCTGCCAACATGAGTAACGTAGAAGTAAATATCCTCGGAGTAATGAAGCAACTCAAATCACTTAGTAAAAGCAAGTCTTCTGGTCCAGACTATATACCAATTAGGTTCCTTTCGGAGTATGCTGATGCATTAGCTCCATACTTAACAATCATATACAACCGTTCGCTCGACGAAAGATCCGTACCCAAAGATGGAAAGTTGGACAGGTCACACCAATATTCAAGAAAGGTAGTAGGAGTAATCCACCAAATTACAAGCCCATATCGTTAACGTCGATATGCAGCAGGATTTGTGTTCGAACATTATGAATTACCTCGAAGGAAATGGTCTATTGACACACAGTCAACATGAGTTTAGAAAACATCGTTCTTGTGAAACACAACTAGCTCTTTATTCACATGAAGTGCTCAGTTCTATTGACAAGGGATTTGAGATCGATTCCGTATTCCTGGATTTCCGGAAGGCTTTTGACACTGTACCACACAAGCGGCTCGTAGTAAAATTGCGTGCTTATGGAATATTGTCTCAGTTATGTGACTGGATTTGCGATTTCCTGTCAAAGAGGTCACAGTTCGTAGTAACTGACGGAAAGTCATCGAGCAAAACGGAAGTGATTTCAGGCGTTCCCCAAGGTAGTGTTATAGGCCCTTTACTGTTCCTTATCTATAGAAACGATTTGGGAGACAATCTGAGCAGCCGTCTTCGGTTGTTTGCAGATGTCGCTGTCGTTTATCGACTAATAAAGTCATCAGAAGATCAAAACAAAGTGCAAAACGATTTAGAAAGAATATCTGAATGGTGCGAAAAGTGGCAGTTGACCCTAAATAACGAAAAGTGTGAGGTCATCCACATGAGTCTAAAAGGAGGTCGTTAAACTTCGGTTACACGATAAATCAGTCTAATCTAAAAGCCGTAAATTCAACTAAATACCTAGGTATTTCAATTACGAACAACATAAATTGGAAAGAACACACAGAAAATGTTCTACATCTACATCTACATCTACATCCATACTCCGCAAGCCACCTAACGGTGTGTGGCGGAGGGTACCTTCAGTACCTCTATCGGTTCTCCCTTCTATTCCAGTCTCGTATTGTTCGTGGAAAGAAGGATTGTCGGTATGCCTCTGTGTGGGCTCTAATCTCTCTGATTTTATACTCATGGTTGCATGGGGGCTTAATTAAATAAAATGCAAACATTTTTAGTAGCTGTAAGTCCGATGACGCAAGTCTCGTAAACGGCTGGCCCTGACTAGTATTATTACGCAATCTGACTGCATAGAATAACAACAAAGAATGAAAGAAAATTTTCGTTAACACAGTTAATTAATTAAGTCCCCAGCAACTATAAAATCTACGAAGCCAACAAAGCACAAGTGTAGCTGTTCTGTATGTGGTAGTATGACTCAACGCACATCTGGCACGGTTCTTCTTCAACAAGACAAGAATTTTTAAATACCAATTATACTGACGTGATAAAAAAATTTAGAAATACTATAATTGCGCAAGAAAACCAAAATTATACTCTAATACAAGAACACAAGCCAGATGCTTTGTTGACTGAACCTGTAATGATGCATTATTTGAGACACACAAATAATAAAAGAACATAGTGTTTTTTACCTTCATATATATTGACGAAATGCACTCTGATCATTACAATATCTTCATTAGAATAACATCTGCTATCTCTCCCATCAAATAACTGCATAAAACATGGAACAAACACTCCCTACTACCACATCTCCACTCCGACTTCACGACAAGCAGTGTCCTCCACAACTTCTCGGCAAGCACTGCCTGCCGCTACTTCTCAATAATCACTGCCAGTGGAGGCGGCGGAACAATACTCTCTGGCGCGATCTCTGGCGCTGTGGCTCAGTGTAGCCACCTTTCATATGCCCTTCCTCCACGGGCTAGAATTTGATGGTATTTTTGCCAGCATTGGTGGTGAAAATACCACCAAATTCGTCAAAAAAAATACAGACAAAAATAAAAGATAATATTAATACGTAAATATCATATAACTAGATAAAATTTTGGCTTTGCACTGACCTTTCAATAGCCTAATATATAAAATACAGTAAGGAATACAATTTCTTTCATACATATGACTTTACATAATAGTTTACACAAATATCATGTGGTTAAACAATTCAATCGATAGCGTCAGCAATGACGAATATGTGCAGGTAAGAGTCTCATAACTTTTCACAAACAGTAATACACAAAAAATCAGTTTATACAAATATTCACATAAAATGCTTTCACAACAAGTAGTCGACAGTTCCAGCAGTAGCACCCAGCAGTGTTGAATAGGTGCTACAGCAACAAGTGACATCATCTCAGTAGAATCAGTTCCATCAGTAGCCCAGCAATGTTGAGTAGGTGCAGACACCATCAGGTGACATCATTTCAGTAGAAGCAGTCCATCAGTGGCACCCAGCATTGTGGAACAGTTGCAGACAGCATCAGGTGACATCATTTCAGTAGAAGCAGTCCATCAGTGGCACCCAGCATTGTGGAACAAGTGCTGACAGCATCAGGTGACATCATTTCAGTAGAAGCAGTCCATCAGTGGCACCCAGCATTGTGGAGTAGGTGCAGACAGCATCAGGTGACATCATTTCAGTAGAAGCAGTCCATCAGTGGCACCCAGCATTGTGGAGTAGGTGCAGACAGCATCAGGTGACATCATTTCAGTAGAAGCAGTCCATCAGTGGCACCCAGCATTGTGGAACAGGTGCAGACAGCATCAGGTGACATCATTTCAGTAGAAGCAGTCCATCAGTGGCACCCAGCATTGTGGAACAGTTGCAGACAGCATCAGGTGATATCATTTCAGTAGAAGCAGTCCATCAGTGGCACCCAGCATTGTGGAACAAGTGCTGACAGCATCAGGTGACATCATTTCAGTAGAAGCAGTCCATCAGTGGCACCCAGCATTGTGGAGTAGGTGCAGACAGCATCAGGTGACATCATTTCAGTAGAAGCAGTCCATCAGTGGCACCCAGCATTGTGGAGTAGGTGCAGACAGCATCAGGTGACATCATTTCAGTAGAAGCAGTCCATCAGTGGCACCCAGCATTGTGGAACAGGTGCAGACAGCATCAGGTGACATCATTTCAGTAGAAGCAGTCCATCAGTGGCACCCAGCATTGTGGAGTAGGTGCAGACAGCATCAGGTGACATCATTTCAGTAGAAGCAGTCCATCAGTGGCACCCAGCATTGTGGAACAGTTGCAGACAGCATCAGGTGACATCATTTCAGTAGAAGCAGTCCATCAGTGGCACCCAGCATTGTGGAACAGGTGCTGACAGCATCAGGTGACATCATTTCAGTAGAAGCAGTCCATCAGTGGCACCCAGCATTGTGGAGTAGGTGCAGACAGCATCAGGTGACATCATTTCAGTAGAAGCAGTCGATCAGTGGCACCCAGCATTGTGGAGTAGGTGCAGACAGCATCAGGTGACATCATTTCAGTAGAAGCAGTCCATCAGTGGCACCCAGCATTGTGAAACAGGTGCAGACAGCATCAGGTGACATCATTTCAGTAGAAGCAGTCCATCAGTGGCACCCAGCATTGTGGAACAGGTGCAGACAGCATCAGGTGACATCATTTCAGTAGAAGCAGTCCATCAGTGGCACCCAGCATTGTGGAACAGGTGCAGACAGTATCAGGTGACATCATTTCAGTAGAAGCAGTTCCATCAGTGGCACCCAGCAATGTTGAGCAGGTGCAGACAGCAAGAAGTAACATCATTTCAGTAGAAGCAGTCCATCAGTGGCACCCAGCACTGTGGAACAGGTGCAGACACCATCAGGTGACATCATTTCAGTAGAAGCAGTCCATCAGTGGCACCCAGCATTGTGGAACAGTTGCAGACAGCATCAGGTGACATCATTTCAGTAGAAGCAGTCCATCAGTGGCACCCAGCATTGTGGAACAGGTGCAGACAGCATCAGGTGACATCATTTCAGTAGAAGCAGTCCATCAGTGGCACCCAGCATTGTGGAGTAGGTGCAGACAGCATCAGGTGACATCATTTCAGTAGAAGCAGTCCATCAGTGGCACCCAGCATTGTGGAGTAGGTGCAGACAGCATCAGGTGACATCATTTCAGCAGAAGCAGTCCATCAGTGGCACCCAGCATTGTGGAACAGGTGCAGACAGCATCAGGTGACATCATTTCAGTAGAAGCAGTCCATCAGTGGCACCCAGCATTGTGGAACAGGTGCAGACAGCATCAGGTGACATCATTTCAGTAGAAGCAGTCCGTCAGTGGCACCCAGCATTGTGGAACAGGTGCAGACAGCATCAGGTGACATCATTTCAGTAGAAGCAGTCCATCAGTGGCACCCAGCATTGTGGAACAGGTGCAGACAGTATCAGGTGACATCATTTCAGTAGAAGCAGTTCCATCAGTGGCACCCAGCAATGTTGAGCAGGTGCAGACAGCAAGAAGCAACATCATTTCAGTAGAAGCAGTTCCGTCAGTGGCACCCAGCATTGTTGAGTAGGTGTAGACACCGACAAGTGACATCATTTCCATAGAAGTAGCTCCATCTGTGCACCCAGTAATGTTGAGCAGGTGCAGAGAGCAACAAGTGACATCATTACAATAAAAGCAGTTCCATCAGTTGCACCCAGCAATGATGAGCAGGTGCAGAGAGCAGTCCATCATATTCACTATCACTGATCACACTGTTCATCAGAGTTTATTAAACATGTCCTAGTGGCACTAATCATGTAGAAAAAGTACTAGTAACAGTCCATAATATTCACTATCACTGATCACACTGTTCATCAGCGTTTATTAGCAGAAATTAAACATGTCCTAGTGGCACCAATCATGTAGAAAAAGTACTAGTAACAGTCCATAATATTCACTATCACTGATCACACTGTTCATCAGCAGAAATTAAACATTTCTAAGTGTCACACATCATGTTGAAAAGTGCAGGTAACAGTTCATAATATTCACCATCACTAATCAGACAGTTCAGGCATGAACAATAGTTTGAATACACATACAAATGCTTTTACAATGCTCTTACACTAAACATACAAATTCTAATAAACACACAAATGATATCAGATAATTGTCATATTACTATTACACATACTCAAATATCAGTAAACCTATAATATTTATGGGTGTCAGTGCAAGCCACTACAAACAAATAAACTAATATTTAGGAGATAGGTGGGTAGGATTAGGAAAGGAAAACACACAAAACACACTCACTCATCTTTCATCCACATTAAGTACTACTGTGTAATTGAATAGTGTTAGCTGTGTAAATGCAATTCTGTCAAAATTGATGTTCATATTGTGTATCAAGTGGTAGTGGCAGCAATGTATAACAGTCAATAATAGTTAAGTCAACGTCATAGTCATCATGTCAAGACCAATGTTTGCCAAGCCAGATCAAATGTACTGTTACTGAACAACTGTCAGTGTGCCAAGATATGCAAATGCTTCCTCTCTCCAAAAAAAAAGTACATACTGCTTAGTGATTTAACAAAGTGTGTGTAGACAATCTTCCTTCCACTTTAGTGTTCTAGTCTGCTATCTTCATCCTCCTTGTTCCATATAGACCAACAAAAAAAAAAAAAAAACAAGAAAAAAAAATATGCACCTCACTTACTTTACCTCTTATCCACCAAAACTCCAATAATCATCAGCATCACATAATCTCAATAATACCTCAATAATACCTCTTCAATACGTCGATACATATAAACCTTATTGCCAATATCATTTCACTTCCATAACAACTCTTTCCTCTAGTCAGTCTCCTCGAACAAGTACAGATAAAATCCTAATGCAAACCTCATCATCCCATACAATCCGAAGACACACTGTCAACACACAACCTCTGTGTAATCCATCTGAGCCAAAATCTTCTACTCATTATGAATTATAAACAAAAGAAATGCATACATGACCTCTAACAGACTTAGTTCGAATAACTCTCAGTAATTAAGTACGATTACGGAGTGTGAATGATCCTAATATTTCACAGTGTGTACACCACTTCAAGAATTATGGCAAACAGAAGCAAACATGTGGAATATTTCTTGTGTCAAGTGTCACTTCCTATTTCAATTGCTCACGAAAAATGCAGTGTAATAACTGTCAATGGTCTAAACCTAGTTTTGGTATGTCATGTCGTTAGCTTCCTTCCTATTAGCATAAATTTATACAACTTCCATATACCTCCAGCTCATATGACTTCTATGACGTTTCTTGTACTAAAGTCGCTCGTCGAATTACTGCAGTTCATTTTCTTATGTTAAAATTATAAGGCACTGAGCGTAAGCAAAACATGCAATAGCGAGTAAATATACCAGTAGTGAACAGAATGTCAACAAGTGGATGCAGCACAATTCTTACAACGAGGCTCTGCCAAGCGAACAATCTGTAACTAATACCATAGTGTAACCTAAACTCTATGTTCGTACACTGTACATCAGCATTGCTATATACCAAATTAAAGAGTAGTTGTGACAACAAACAGAAATGTATAAATATGCAATCCATACGCATAGCAGTAAACATATATCTTACGTAATAAACAGGTCATTAGCATCATATCAACATAAGCAAATAAATGTTCATATGTAATCTTAACAAATAAACATGAAGGCACAAGCAGATAAATCACAAAGTATAACTTACATACCTAACCACATCAGCACAATTAATCAGGTGACAATTATAATTTAAATAAATAAGCACAGCAGGCACATAATAAAAAAATATGACATCAGTGAAAAAGCAGTGCAGCCAAGCGATGCATAATATATACAAATAACAACCCAGTTCATTAATAATCATTGTCAAAATCAGTTAACGTACGCAAGCACGTCGCTTCACAAGTAAATTCATAGAACATGAAATTAGCACAAAGTATGAATCACGTAATCGCGAGCAGCAAATTACGTCTAAAGTACGTACCTAAGTGGAAATATGTTACCTGAAAATTGAACTCAATTAATAGTTACCTTTTTTAATTTATTAGTTTCTTCTTCGAAATTACATTCTTCCTGAAATTTTCTCGATAGCAAGTCCTCTTAACGTCGGACACATACAGAATTTACCTGAAGTTCTTAAATATTTTATAGAACCATATCCTGAAAAATACTGAATGTTAATAACATAATTCATCAAGTCACTATAGCTTTATACTGAATTTAATCAGAGAAATTAAACTGTGTATTTGTTTACGGCTGTCAGTGCATTCGCACTGAGCGCTCGATCAGCTGTAGGCGCGTGACGTAGGAAGTAATTGTTTGCGGTCAACGACTGCCCTGTGCGGCGCGCAGACTTGACTGTTGCTTTGAGTATATGCCGCCGCCAAAACACAGCGCGGTATCCTTGTACTCTCCGCATGTTTACATCTAGCTGTTAGTTTCTCACAAGTATGTCATTCCACAAAAATTTTAACGTTTGATATATGATGTATTCCCTTAGAGCGTCGTGATTTAAGAGTTTCTACTTCAACAGTGTTATCACGAATAATTTTGCGAATTCTATATGGGCCGTTATAAAGCAGAAAAAATTTGCGACACAAGCCTTTTCCTTTGTGAGACAAACGATGAGACTTAATTAACACCTTTTGACCAACTGACAAGGTTTTTAAACGACCAGGACGCTTAGCTGATTTCTCTCTTCTAGCAGCCGCAGATGCAATATTTTGCAGAGCCAGGTTGACAACTTCAGAATGCTGCAGTTTCCGTGAAGGCGGAAAAGGAACGATTTCAGATATGCGATTTGTCGGTGCTTTGTTTTTTAATATCAGTATAGGCGGTAAAGAAGTTGAATCATTAGGGAGTTCATTCAGAATGTTTTGAAAAATATGAAGATACTGATCCCACGTTCTGTGATTCTGATGACAATAAAGACAACACAATTTATTGATTTCCTTCATCCATCTCTCTGAAGCGTTAGATTGAGGGTGAAAAAGTGAAATGAAAATTGGTTTAATTTTACGACGCCGTAGAGTACGAAGCCAAATTTTAGAACGAAACTGTGATCCATTATCTGATATAACCTTATCAACATGACCCACTTCTTTAAGAAAATGGTTAATGAAAGCATTAGATACTGAACGAGCTGTTGCTTTGCGTAACGGTGTAAAACACACATATTTTGATGTCAGTTCCACTGCTACGAAAATGTACGCAAAACCATTAGTAGATCGAACCACTGGACCGAACAAATCGACTGCAGCCATGTCCTTTAATTTCGCTGGAATGATAGGAAACAACGGTGCTCTGTGAGAAACTGTTGGCGGCTTAGCCTTTTGACATAATTTGCATTTGGCAAGAACAAATCGAATACGTTTTTCCATATTACTGAAGTAACAATTTTCTCGAAATTTATGAAAGCATTTTCTGGGACCAAAGTGTGCATAACTGAAATGCGTATACCAAATAAGCTTATTAACCCACTCATCAGGAATACAAACTAACCAAATAGAGTTGTCGACCGATTTTCGTTTAAAAAGAATGTCATTGCGAATTAAATAATGCTGTCTAATCGCTACGCTTTCCTTTCTCCTCCACTTCTCCTTAATATCCTTCCAGATTGGATCCTTATTTTGCTCCTTAGCGATGTCCTGGAGCGACGACGAAATAAAGTTCTCAAACGCAACACCTTGAATATACATCAAACAATAATTGTTTTCTATGCAGTCCTCTTCAGCACTTTGTTTCAAACCCATAGGTGCACGTGATAAAGCATCGGCAACAATATTTCAAGAACCCTGGATGTAAACAATACTAAAGTCAAATTCCTGTAGGTACAACGCCCATCGTGACAATCTTCCATGAGTTAGTTTTGTTGACATAAGAAATTCCAGAGCTCGATGATCGGTGTAAACCTTAGTATGTCTGCCAAACAAAAATGTCCGAAATTTTGTAAAAGCCCAAACAACAGCCAAAGCTTCAAGTTCCGTTATCGAATAATTCTTTTCTGATTTAGAGAGAACACGACTTCCAAATGCAATAGTTTTCTGTACTACAACGCCGTTTTCTTCTATCTCTTGAAATAAATGTGCACCTAGGCCTTTGTATGATGAGTCCGTCGCCAAACAAAAATCTTTGGATAAATCCGGATGTGAAAGAAGTGGAGCAGCAACTAAAGCATCACGAAGTTGTTCAAATTCTGACTGAGCTTCCTCATCCCAACACCAATTAGAATTCTTTCCAGATAGTTCACATAAACGAGGTGTGGCCAAATCGTCCAATCTAACAAAGCGTCTAAGAAAATTACAGACACCAAGGAAACTACGAACATCACGTTTTGTGGTAGGAACAGCATAATTACGAATAGCGTCTAATTTTTCTGGATCAGGAAGAATACCTTCTGTAGAAATAATATGACCGAGAAATTTCACCTGAGAACGACCAAATTCAGATTTTTCCAAGTTCACTGTAATGCCAACCCTTGCAAAGATACGTAATAATGAATCCAAAATATTGTTGTGCTCACTCCAAGAATGTTTAGCAATAAGAATATCGTCAACATATGAAGTAATATTGTCACGAAGATAAACAGGTAAAATTTCATTTAAGCTACGAATGAATGCTGCTGAAGATACAGTAAGTCCAAACGGTAATTTCCGAAACTGGTAACAGTTACCAAAGGCTAAAAAGGCAGTGTATTTTCTACAATCAGGGTGGAGTTTTATTTGCCAAAAACTTGCGCGCATATCAATCGTGGATAAAACTTTAATTCCATGGAAATGTTGAAGAAGTTCATCTAAATTTTGTGGACGGTCAGTTTCAGGAATAATGATATTATTTATCTGTCTGGAATCCAGAACCAAACGAATTGACCCATCCTTTTTAAGAACAACGTGTAATGGGCTAGTATAAGGACTGACTGCAGGCTCAATAATGCCCTGATCTAACATGTACTGAAGTTCATTCTTAACCTTGTCTCTGTAAGCCAAAGGAATAGCGTACGTTTTCCCGCGAAATGGTGTGTGTTCTTTTACTTTAAATAAATATTGTAAGCCTTGTATAGTTCCCGTGTGATGACTAAACACTGTAGCATGTGAAGTCAAAATGTGGTGCAGCTCTTCTCTTGTAACGTCATCTGGCACTTCAGCTTTCTTAACCTTTTCATTAATTAATTCTTCGCAATTAGTTATATCATCCATCGCGTCTCTGTATCTATTGTCATTGTCATGAATAAACACACTGTCGTCATAATGCTCAACGAAAACATCAGAAGTAAGAAACCTTAAACATTTTGTATCTGATTCAGATCTTGCTAAACACTCGAAAAATTTCAAACATTTCGGCATTCCGGCAACAGTCAAATTCACACTTCCTTCTTTAAAGTTCAAAATTGCCTTATGTGCGTTAAGAAACTCCATACCTAATATAATTTGTGTACTGAGTAATGGAACAATAATAAAATTAGCAGAAAATTCGTATCCTTGACAATTGAAATTTAGGTTGGTCTGTTGTTTAACTTCTACACCTTTTCCAGAAATCGCTCCTCGAATTGTAGTTTTAGAAATAGGTAACACAGGACAGGCAATAGTTCTTTCACATATACGAAAAACTGATTCACTAATGACATTCAATGGGCTCCCAGAATCTAAAACTGCAGTGAACTTATTCTTACCCATACATACTTCAATAGTCCGCCGCTCGTGGTCTCGCGGTAGCGTTCTCGCTTCCCGAGCACAGGGTCCCGGGTTCGATTCCCGGCGGGGTCAGGGATTTTCACCTGCCTCGAGATGACTGGGTGTTTGTGTTGTCCTCATCATTTCATCATCATCCAGGAAAGTGGCGAAATTGGACTGAGCATAGATTGGGTAGTTGTACGGGCGCTGATAACCACGCAGTTGAGCGCCCCACAAACCAAACATCATCATCATCATCACATACTTCAATAACAGGATGTAAAAATGCGTCTACATTATTTTCCTTTTCGTCTAACAAAATGTCTCTCATGTCTTCCAGACGTACGTAGTGTAAAGCCGTAGTGTCATTACTTTCTGAACCGTCTATATTGCTGCCAGAAGCCGAAGCTGCTAGTCATTGTCGATTGTTTGCGTCACGTCTTTGATTATTCGCGTCATTTCGCGGATCCATTTCTACGATTTACACTTGTCTCTCTGAAGTTCTGTCACGTGGAGGATGCCAATTAGGTCCCTCCTGTCTGTTAGATACAAATTCTTGGTTGTGTCTGTTATTAAAATTTCTGTTTTCCTGTCTGTCTGCATAACTACTTCTTGTGTAATTTCGACTGTCACTTTTGAAATTATTGTTGTATCTACTACCCTGATTATTTCTGTAGTAAGAATTTCTATTACTGTTTGAATAATTTCTGTCCTGATGATACCGATTACTGTTTCCGTATGATTGATCATCCCGGTACGAATTACCGCTATTATAATTGTCTGTGTAATTTCTGTTAGAACGTCTGTTATTGTCATAGGGCTGGTATCTATTGTCCTGTCTGTTACGTCTGTCATTCTCAACATTACCCATATAACGCCCGTTCCGATCACTATCCCTTTTCTCTGAAAATCTACTGTAATTACTGTTACTGAAAAAATTACAGGAAGTCCCATCGTCGTTGTCATACTCAAGTTCTTGCAACAAAGTCTTAAAAGTCTCAATGTCGTCTTTACATCTTCCGGCTAAAGCAATTTGTCTTATGGATTGTGGCAGCTTAGTTAAACAAATGCGAATTAATTCAGTCGGGCTGTAAGGGTTGGAAAGGAACTGATTCTTTCGAATCATGTCTTCAAAATATTCTGCCGGCGTGCGGAACTCAGACTGTTTAAAATTACGCTGCATAATAAGACTGTGTTTGACTCTGTCTTGCGTGTTTTCGGTCCAATATGCCGATAGAAATGCATTATAAAAATCATTCAGATTATTACAATCTCTAATGAGTGCACGCATGCGCGTCGCCGGTTCGTTTTCTAAATATCCACACATAAATTCCAGTTTGTGACTTAGTGGCCAATTTGGTGGAAGTGCGTACATAAATTGATCTAACCATGCACATGGATGTATGTCATTCTTAGAATTGCGGAAGATCTTAAATTTCCGAACAGTCAAAAAGTGTTTATAGTCAAAGTTTTCGCCTCGTGGCGACAAAGACCTACCGCGTCTGTCCCAGTCCGAATGTTGATTATTGTCAAGTTCGCGCGCCTGGCGCTCTCTTGTTGCTTCTCGTAAATGAAACAAATTATTTTCCTCAAACCCTTCTGCTATCTGTGATTCTAAATTTCTTCTGCTGTCTTTTCCTGCGATTTCGCCTTCAATTTGTTTGACTTGCTTTCGTAATGCCTCAACTTCCCTTTTAACGCGTTCATTAAATTTTCCCTGATTTTCAACATGTTTATTTATGTTCTGGTACTCTTCGGTTTCTGCGAATGGTAATGGAGCTGTATCATCCGAATCTCTGTCCCCACTTAAACTAAGATTTGTCAGTTTATTTGAAATCTCCTCAACTCTTTCCGATAAATCACCTATCTGTTCTTTCTGTTTATTTACGTCTTCCGTAAGTGTCGCGACTCGGGTTTCGGTATTGTCACATTTAATAGTTAACTGTTCATACTGTTGCGTTAAGTTATTTATCCTGTCATTTGGTACGGATTCCTCGATTCTCTCAAATATTTCTTCCTTATCTTTTGCACGTTGTAAATTTAACTCTGAAAATTTCTGTACTATCACGCGATCTCTTTCTTCCTGTTCTCTATCCTGTTCCCTTTGTCTAATCTCCACTGCAACTAATCTATTATTGTGAGCATTCAAAATCGGTTGTACTTCTTCTCTGATTTCTTTCTTTAATTCATCTTTCATGTTTTTGAAACATGTCCCTATTCGTGAGTCTAACCGTGTTTCCATTGTTTCCATCTCTGTTTTAATTGTTCCTATTTGTGATCCCACTGTTTTTAATTCAGATCCCAACTGTGATCCCAGTGAGTCTAACTGTGTTCCCATTGTTCCCATATCAGTTTTAATAGTACCTATTTGTGTTCCCATATCTGTTTTTAATTCAGATCTCAAAGTTCCCATATCGGTTTTAATTGTTCCTATTTGTGATCCCAGATTTAATATTGCTCCCATCAACTGCTCCATATTAAATGGTTCAAAATTCTTTTCACCCCGAACATTTCCCGCAAAACCAGTTTCCTTCGTCATAGCTGTAAAGCTATCTGTGTTCGATACTATTTCAGAATCTTCTATCGTTAATCTCGTATTCTGTGAATTTTCTGATTGAGAAAAATTCTGAAACGGTTCCGGACTATTTTCCCGACTTATTACATTGTTTTCAACTTCATTATTCATCATACTGTTGTCCTGTGTTGGCGAGTTCGCCATGTCAACAATTTCGTCATTCTGACTATCCATCATTTTTGCCTTTTTCATCGATCGCGTAATCATTTACAAAATATTCAAAACTCGTCACTATATGAAAATTACACACAATGCCTCCTTATGTCCAACAATATCATTCACACGAAATGCTTCCCTCAAACACGATTAACGAACAATAGAAAAATGACAAACACCAAATCTACACATGCAATATAGACTACAATTACTAAACTACAAATTACTACAACGATACTACTGTCTACTATTTTTACAATCAGAAGATTCCAAGGGACGATCCGGTCAGGGTCGCCACGTGCATGGGGGCTTAATTAAATAAAATGCAAATATTTTTAGTAGCTGTAAGTCCGATTACGCAAGTTTCGTAAACGGCTGGCCCTGACTAGTATTATTACGCAATCTGACTGCATAGGATAACAACAAAGAATGAAAGAAAATTTTCGTTAACACAGTTAATTAATTAAGTCCCCAGCAACTATAAAATCTACGAAGCCAACAAAGCACAAGTGTAGCTGTTCTGTATGTGGTAGTATGACTCAACGCACATCTGGCACGGTTCTTCTTCAACAAGACAAGAATTTTTAAATACCAATTATACTGACGTGATAAAAAAATTTAGAAATACTATAATTGCGCAAGAAAACCAAAATTATACTCTAATACAAGAACACAAGCCAGATGCTTTGTTGACTGAACCTGTAATGATGCATTATTTGAGACACACAAATAATAAAAGAACATAGTGTTTTTTACCTTCATATATATTGACGAAATGCACTCTGATCATTACAATATCTTCATTAGAATAACATCTGCTATCTCTCCCATCAAATAACTGCATAAAACATGGAACAAACACTCCCTACTACCACATCTCCACTCCGACTTCACGACAAGCAGTGTCCTCCACAACTTCTCGGCAAGCACTGCCTGCCGCTACTTCTCAATAATCACTGCCAGTGGAGGCGGCGGAACAATACTCTCTGGCGCGATCTCTGGCGCTGTGGCTCAGTGTAGCCACCTTTCATGGTCTCTTCGCGAGATATACGTAGGAGGGAGCAA
Organism: Schistocerca cancellata; assembly: GCF_023864275.1. Classification (NCBI taxonomy): domain Eukaryota; kingdom Metazoa; phylum Arthropoda; class Insecta; order Orthoptera; family Acrididae; genus Schistocerca; species Schistocerca cancellata. The sequence continues at coordinate 927,858,577 of NC_064629.1, forward strand.
TATACTGCTTGACTCTTCGGTGAAGGTATGATCTCGAAACTTTGACAAAAGCCCGTACCGAGCTACTGAGCGTCTCTCCTGCAGAGTCTTCCACTGGAGTTTATCTATCATCTCCGTAACGCTTTCGCGATTACTAAACGATCCTGTAACGAAGCGCGCTGCTCTCCGTTGGATCTTCTCTATGTCTTGTATCAACCCTATCTGGTACGGATCCCACACTGCTGAGCAGTATGCAAGCAGTGGGCGAACAAGCGTACTGTAACCTACTTCCTTTGTTTTCGGATTGCATTCCCTTAGGATTCTTCCAATGAATCTCAGTCTGGCATCTGCTTTACCGACAATCAACATTATATGATCATTCCATTTTAAATCACTCCTAATTCGTACTCCCAGATAATTTATGGAACTAACTGCTTCCAGTTGCTGACCTGCTATTTTGTAGCTAAATGATAAAGGATCTATCTTTCTGTGTATTCGCAGCACATTACACTTGTCTACGTTGAGATTCAATTGCCATTCCCTGCACCATGCGTCAATTCGCTGCAGATCCTCCTGCATTTCAGTACAATTTTCCATTGTTACAACCTCTCGATACACCACAGCATCATCTGCAAAAAGCCTCAGTGAACTTCCGATGTCATCCACCAGGTCATTTATGTATATTGTGAATAGCAACGGTCCTATGACACTCCCCTGCGACACACCTGAAATCACTCTTATTTCGGAAGACTTCTCTCCATTGAGAATAACATGCTGCGTCCTGTTATCTAGGAACTCTTCAATCCAATCACACAATTGGTCTGATAGTCCATATGCTCTTACTTTGTTCATTAAACGACTGTGGGGAACTGTATCGAACGCCTTGCGGAAGTCAAGAAACACGGCATCTACCTGTGAACCCGTGTCTATGGCCCTCTGAGTCTCGTGGACGAATAGCGCGAGCTGGGTTTCACATGACCGTCTTTTTCGAAACCCATGCTGATTCCTACAGAGTAGATTTCTCGTCTCCAGAAAAGTCATTATACTCGAACACAATACGTGTTCCAAAATTCTACAACTGATCGACGTTAGAGATATAGGTCTATAGTTCTGCACATCTGTTCGACGTCCCTTCTTGAAAACGGGGATGACCTGTGCCCTTTTCCAATCCTTTGGAACGCTACGCTCTTCTAGAGACCTACGGTACACCGCTGCAAGAAGGGGGGCAAGTTCCTTCGCGTACTCTGTGTAAAATTGAACTGGTATCCCATCAGGTCCAGAGGCCTTTCCTCTTTTGAGCGATTTTAATTGTTTCTCTATCCCTCTGTCGTCTATTTCGATATCTACCATTTTGTCATTTGTGCGACAATCTAGAGAAGGAACTACAGTGCAATCTTCCTCTGTGAAACAACTTTGGAAAAAGACATTTAGTATTTCGGCCTTTAGTCTGTCATCCTCTGTTTCAGTACCATTTTGGTCACAGAGTGTCTGGACATTTTGTTTTGCTCCACCTACCGCTTTGACATAAGACCAAAATTTCTTAGGATTTTCTGCCAAGTCAGTACATAGAACTTTACTTTCGAATTCATTGAACGCCTCTCGCATAGCCCTCCTCACACTACATTTCGCTTCGCGTAATTTTTGTTTGTCTGCAAGGCTTTGGCTATGTTTATGTTTGCTGTGAAGTTCCCTTTGCTTCCGCAGCAGTTTTCTAACATTTCTGTCTGACATGTTCCACATCCTGGAGGACCTCCTCACTACGGATCAATTGGAATGAAAGTAAATCTAATCTAATCTAATCTAACTCTGTTGTTGTACCACGGTGGCTCTTTTCCATCTCTTACGACCTTGCTTGGCACATACTCATCTAACGCATAATGTATGACGGTTTTGAACTTTGTCCACTGATCCTCAACACTATCTGTACTTGAGACAAAACTTTTGTGTTGAGCCAACAGGTACTCTGAAATCTGCTTTTTGTCACTTTTTCTAAACAGAAAAATCTTCCTACCCTTTTTAATATTCCTATTTACGGCTGAAATCATCGATGCCGTAACCGCTTTATGATCGCTGATTCCCTGTTCTGCATTAACTTTTTCAAATAGTTCGGGTCTGTTTGTCACCAGAAGGTCTAATATGTTATCGCCACGAGTCGGTTCTCTGTTTAACTGCTCAAGGTAGTTTTCAGATAAAGCACTTAAAAAAATTTCACTGGATTCTTTGTCCCTGCCACCCGTTATGAACGTTTGTGTCTCCCAGTCTATATCCGGCAAATTAAAATCTCCACCCAGAACTATAACATGGTGGGGAAATCTACTCGAAATATTTTCCAAATTATCCTTCAGGTGCTCAGCCACAACAGCCGCTGAGCCAGGGGGCCTATAGAGACATCCAATTACCATGTCTGAGCCTGCTTTAACCGCGACCTTCACCCAAATCATTTCACGTTTCGGATCTCCGTCAATTTCCTTCGATACTATTGCACTTCTTATCGCTATAAACACGCCTCCTCCTTCACTGTTCAGCCTGTCTCTGCGGTATACATTCCAATCTGAGTTTAGGATTTCATTACTGTTTACGTCTGGTTTCAGCCAACTTTCTGTCCCTAGTACTATATGGGCGTTGTGATCGTTTATTAATGAGAGCAGTTCTGGGATCTTTCTATAGACGCTCCTGCAGTTTACTATTAGCACATTAATATTGTTATTCCCTGTTGCATTTTGCCTACTCCTACCTTGCCGCGTCTCAGGAGGCGTCTTATCGGGCCTAAGGAGGGGATTCTCTGACCTAAAAAACCCCCATGTGCACTCCACACGTACTCCGCTACCCTTGTAGCCGCTTCCGGCGTGTAGTGCACGCCTGACCTATTCAGGGGGACCCTACATTTCTCCACCCGATAGCGGAGGTCGAGAAATTTGCACCCCAGATCTCCGCAGAATCGTCTGAGCCTCTGGTTTAAGCCTTCCACTCGGCTCCAAACCAGAGGACCGCGATCGGTTCTGGGAACGATACTACAAATAGTTAGCTCTGATTCCACCCCGCGAGCGAGGCTTTCCGCCTTCACCAATTCCGCCAACCGCCTGTACGAACTGAGGATGACCTCTGAACCCAGACGGCATGAGTCATTGGTGCCGACATGAGCAACAATTTGCAGTCGGGTGCACCCAGTGCTCTCTATCGCCGCTGGTAGGGCCTCCTCCACATCTCGGATGAGACCCCACGGCAAGCAGACAAAGTGAACACTGGCCTTCTTCCCCGACCTTCCCGCTATTTCCCTAAGGGGCTCCATCACCCGTCTAACGTTGGAGCTCCCAATAACTAATAAACCCCTCCCCCCGTGTGCCTGCTCGGACTTGCTGAAGGAGCAGCCACATGTCCACTCACAGGCAGAGCGGGCGATGCCACACGGCCAGCCTCCACATTGACCCTCCGCCTCGTGCGCCGCGAACGCCGCTGAACCCGCCACTCCCCTTGGGGAGAGGGTGGCCCAACCGCGCCCGGTACCCGCGAAGATGTGTCGACAGCAGGGACAGTGGGTGAAGCATGTAACACCTGGGGTGTACCTTGCGACGCACCAGACTCCCCACTGCCGCTACACTCCGAGGCAGCAGCCTGAAGACGGCTGACCGCGGCCATCAACACGCTCTGCTGTTCGCGAACAGTGGCCAGCTCCTCCTGCGTCCGTACACAGCAGTCACACACCCTATCCATCCTAAGGAATCAATTTACTGAAGAGAGTTAATCAACCTTTAACTAGACTGCTAATTCACTAAAGGCGGCTGCTTAGCCACTTCTTGCAGAAAACAATGAAAATAGCACTACCTGTCTCTGGACTGTATTGAAAACAAACACTAGCACTACTGGCACTATGGTTGACTACAGGGACTCTCTCTGACTGTATTCAAAACAAACACGAAATCTATGGAACACTATTACTAGCACTCGAAAATTAAAGATTCCTAAAAGCAAATTCACACGGAAGAAGAAGTGACAAGTAAGAAAAATACAGTTAATACTTAAATTAAGGTAGCTCGCTGCACAGGAGACGTGAAGCAGGCGGCAGTTACGACGACACTGACACTGACACTGACTGTTGTGGTGAAGGCTAACCAAAGGCTGCGTTTTATTGGCAGGAAACTAAGAAAATGTAACGAGACTGCATACACTACGCTTGTCTGTACTCTTTTAGAATACTGCTGCGCAGTGTGGGATCCGTACCAGGTAAGACTTACGGAGTACATCGAAAAAGTTCAAAGAAAGGCAGCACGTTTTGTATTATCGCGAAATATGAGAGAGAGTGTCACAGAAATGATACAGGATTTCGGCTGGAAATCATTAAAAGAAAGGCGTTTTTCGCTGCGACAGAATCTTCTCACGAAATTCCAATCACCAACTTTCTCCTCCGAATGCGAAAATATTTTGTTGACATCGACCTACATAGGGCGGAACGATCACCACGATAAAATAAGGGAAATCAGAGCTCGTACAGAAATATATAGGTGTTCATTCTTTCCGTGCGCTGTTAGAGATTGGAATAATAGAGAATTGCGAAGGTGGTTCGATGAACCTTCTGCCAGGCACTTAAATGTGGTTTACAGAGTATCCATGTAGATGTAGATGTAGCTAAATAATCCCTCAATGTATAAAGTGTATTGCATAACAGGTACGTTTTGGCTGCCTTTTTAAATAATTGTACTTTTGCAATTTCTTTTATCTCTTTTGGCATTTTATTGTACAGTTTTATTCCTTGGTAGAAAATGTTGTCTTGAGTTTTACGTTTATTTTTTCTTGGTAAATGTAAGTTGAGTCTATCTCTAGTTGCAATGTCATGGACAGAGCTGTTTGTGCAGTAATTACCAATGTTATTTTTGATGTGTACAATTGACTGGCATATGTATTCACATGGAGCAGTTAAAATCCCGAGTGTTCTGTACAGATCTTTGCAATGAGCTAGACTAATATTTTTGGTTATTATCCTTATGGCTCTTTTCTGGAGTTTGAAAACTATGTTCATGTTTTGTGCATTTGCTTCCTAAAAAAGAATGCCATAGCTAAGAACTGAGTGTACATATGAATTGATATGTAACTAAAAGACACTGCATGTTACACACTGATGATAGGATTCTAAGGGCATAACATGCTGATGACATTCTGTTTTCAAGTACCTTTGTGTGTTCACACCACTTCAACTGATAATCAATATTCATTCCTAGAAATTTTGCATTTGTTACACAGTCTATATAGGTGCCATCTACATTTAATTTAACATTGTCATTTTTCCTCTTCAAACTGAAATTCATGGCATTAGTTTTCTTTGTGTTCAATGTCACGTTATTGCTTATTGACTAATCATAAACTTCCTTGAGAGTTTCATTTCCTTTCTCGGCAAGCAGTTCTGTTCTTTTCTCAGTGACTATAATATTGCTGTTATCAGTGAATAGGATATTTTCGCTATGAGTAAGACTACTGGGAAAGTCATTGATTTATATCAGGAACAATATTGGTCCTAATATGCTACCTTGCAGAACCCCTATGTTAATGTATTTTGGTTCTGATAAGTGTTTTACTAAATGTTTGGATCTATTTGAACTATGTGTTATCTCACTCTTTGTACCCTATCTGTTATGTATGGTCGAAACCAGTCTTATTCCTAATGCTTCTAATTTATTTAATAGAAACTTATGGTCGACTGTATCAAACGTCTTAGAAAGATACAAAAATATTCCTATGACACACGCATCTTGATCAAGAGCATCAAGGACAACTTTTGTGATTTCTACTACAGCTGACTCTATATTTTTGCCACTTTGGAAACCAAACTGTGATTCGCTTATCGGATTGTATTCATTCCGTTAATTCATTAATCTGTCTTTCATAATTGCTTCTATTATTTTTGAGCAGGGAAATGGGCCAGTATTTTTCTATGTCTTCTGCATTACCTTTCTGAAGCAAAGGTACATGTCTTGTCTGTTTTAACTGCTCTGGAAATGACCCTGATGTGAAGGATTCATTTATTATACTTGTCAAGGGGCCTTGTATAATCCCTATGCATTGTTTCAGTACACACACTGGTACTTCATCTAAGCCTACTGACTTTTTGCGTTTTAGTTTTTGAATTGTTCTACTGACTTCATTCTCTGTGGTTGGAAGTAACATCATTGTATTTAGTGCAACATTATTTACAGGTGTTATATCTGTTTGGGGGAATTTTTGCTGTAACTTCTCTGCAGTACTTGAAAACTGCTCGTTTACATAGTTTGCTAAGTGATGTGGATCATTTATTACTTTATGTGGGTGTCATAGAAGAAGTAGATCTTCTGCTTCTCATATATCAAACTTGAATTGTCTTGTGTAATTCCCAGTCTCTTTGTCCACTCCGCAAAATTTGAACCCTGGTCAGTCACACAAGTCTTCACAATCAAGCCAGTTTCCTTAAGTCTCCTGACTACTTAATGAAATATAACAGTCAAATGCTCAGCTCCTACTGTTCCTTTACAAAAACAGTACAGCAATGGTTGTTCGAAACATGAAAAAACGCCATTAGTCATTATCACCAACATACTGTTGGCAATTTTAGCTGCGCGTGTGAACCCCAAGTCCTCAAAACCAATAACACTGTCGGAAGTGTTGTCATATGTTAAATTTGCCACTAGAGACATTTCATGCAATGAAATAGTCACTAGTTTATCATTATCAGAGAAATGCTGCACCTTTTGATTTAAAAGGTGGATTATATTGTCACCTATCCCGCATTTTATTTGTATGCCTTCCACATAACTTTGTAATGTACGCACTGATGCAAGCATAAAACATTCTGACAAAAACCTGTCTGCCTGAGTGCTGTTAATACACTCCTGGAAATTGAAATAAGAACACCGTGAATTCATTGTCCCAGGAAGGGGAAACTTTATTGACACATTCCTGGGGTCAGATACATCACATGATCACACTGACAGAACCACAGGCACATAGACACAGGCAACAGAGCATGCACAATGTCGGCACTAGTACAGTGTATATCCACCTTTCGCAGCAATGCAGGCTGCTATTCTCCCATGGAGACGATCGTAGAGATGCTGGATGTAGTCCTGTGGAACAGCTTGCCATGCCATTTCCACCTGGCGCCTCAGTTGGACCAGCGTTCGTGCTGGACGTGCAGACCGCGTGAGACGACGCTTCATCCAGTCCCAAACATGCTCAATGGGGGACAGATCCGGAGATCTTGCTGGCCAGGGTAGTTGACTTACACCTTCTAGAGCACGTTGGGTGGCACGGGATACATGCGGACGTGCATTGTCCTGTTGGAACAGCAAGTTCCCTTGCCGGTCTAGGAATGGTAGAACGATGGGTTCGATGACGGTTTGGATGTACCGTGCACTATTCAGTGTCCCCTCGACGATCACCAGTGGTGTACGGCCAGTGTAGGAGATCGCTCCCCACACCATGATGCCGGGTGTTGGCCCTGTGTGCCTCGGTCGTATGCAGTCCTGATTGTGGCGCTCACCTGCACGGCGCCAAACACGCATACGACCATCATTGGCACCAAGGCAGAAGCGACTCTCATCGCTGAAGACGACACGTCTCCATTCGTCCCTCCATTCACGCCTGTCGCGACACCACTGGAGGCGGGCTGCACGATGTTGGGGCGTGAGGGGAAGACGGCCTAACGGTGTGCGGGACCGTAGCCCAGCTTCATGGAGACGGTTGCGAATGGTCCTCGCCGATACCCCAGGAGCAACAGTGTCCCTAATTTGCTGGGAAGTGGCGGCGCGGTCCCCTACGGCACTGCGTAGGATCCTACGGTCTTGGCGTGCATCCGTGCGTCGCTGCTGTCCGGTCCCAGGTCGACGGGCACGTGCACCTTCCGCCGACCACTGGCGACAACATCGATGTACTGTGGAGACCTCACGCCCCACGTGTTGAGCAATTCGGCGGTACATCCACCCGGCCTCCCGCATGCCCACTATACGCCCTCGCTCAAAGTCCGTCAACTGCACATACGGTTCACGTCCACGCTGTCGCGGCATGCTACCAGTGTTAAAGACTGCGATGGAGCTCCGTATGCCACGGCAAACTGGCTGACACTGACGGCGGCGGTGCACAAATGCTGCGCAGCTAGCGCCATTCGACGGCAAACACCGCGGTTCCTGGTGTGTCCGCTATGCCGTGCGTGTGATCATTGCTTGTGCAGCCCTCTCGCAGTGTCCGGAGCAAGTATGGTGGGTCTGACACACCGGTGTCAATGTGTTCTTTTTTCCATTTCCAGGAGTGTATAATAAATTTAGAGCAAACAGCTTATTATCGTCTTTCCATCTTGCAGCACGTTTCTCTTTCAGTGACACGCTAATCTGGCTTAACAACAAGTCTAGGGCATCTTTTTTTTAATATCGGGATCCTACAGTCTTCAACATTCGTTTGTTCTTGTTCACTTGATCCTTCTGATACAGTTTCTGTCGCTGTGTCTAGGCACTTTCCTTGTCCCGTAATAGATTTTCTCGAAGTCTAGCGACCTGCACATTCCGACAGTTCACACGCTTTTGTAAGACACGAATAACTGCACTTAATATAACCACTTCATCGTTAAAGCAGGTCTGTGTTGACGATTCACACGAATTTGGCACTGATACATGGAGAGTTGAACTGGCCGCTTCTGTGTCGTATGACTGCTTTACAGCTTTAGATGGATTGTCAAAATCTTTGTGTCAGTTTCCTCTTCATCGTCAGTTGAGGTGGCTTATTTGGGATGTCAAACAATGTGGGTACTGCATTCCACACGAGTTTATTATTATTGTCTGCGTTCATGAACTGGTTTTGTTCGAAATGTAGCGAACAAAGTCTACTATTATTATACAAGTAAACTGGGTCTTTTTCACAAGGTCTTCTCGTCTGCTATTAACCAGCCATTTTCTGATCCCAAAATGAAACAGTAATCATTAATACACATGTAGTTTGCAAGTGAACCCTGACGATACGGTTTAGCAACATGATGGTATATACCTCTCAGGATCCTTAGGAAACCCAAAAAAGACCGCTGTGGTGTCTTCTTCCTGTTGTCGCTGCAATTTATTGCGATAAAAACGCTCCCGCTTGTAAAAACCATTGTAGAAATCAATAAATTCAACAATAATTGCTCTAGAACAATGTTGTACATCTTCCATTTCAAAGTTCCTTGCACATACATAGGTGAGAAACACTAAACTGAATAAACAGCTGACTAAAACACATTTCTGACGTTTCTGACATTTTGTACGCCTATTCGCTTTAACGATTCCTCTGAACTCACAGTTTAACTTACTGGCCGCTTGGGGCGCTGCTGACTCGGTAGGCAACAAAATCGAGGCGAATTGTCGCGACTGTTATGTTAGACTGTGGTTCCCATGGAGATGGCATGCTCATATCGATATGCACCGCCCAGCAGAAGACGATCTGAGAACTACAGCATCGGCTGGGTGTCTAAAACGTATTGGCATGCAAGTGGACGTGTAGAAATGCAGTGGTAGTGCAAATGAAAATAGTGCTTGACCAACGCCATCGTTTATCATCGATGCAGCGTGGAGGTGACGATGTGCACGTTTCACAGAATCTGATTTCAAAGTTGCGACAGCGACTGCTTGTTACCAACTATTGGCATGCAAGTAAGATGACTGTCGTAATATGTGTCATATCTCCTAGATGACATTAATCAAGTAACTAACAAGGTCTCGAGTTGAGTATAACACTTAAACCATAAAATAGGAAAAGAATAAGTAAGCCGCATCAAAAGAAGTATAGCACTAAATCTCAGTGACTCATCGAGGTAGCCAAAGACACAAAAGAATGAGAATAAGAAAACTGAAGAAAAAAACCGTGAACATAGTTGTTTACAGTCATACCATAAAATAGGCGTACAAAATGTCAGAAACGTCAGAAATGTGTTTTAGTCAGCTGTTTGTTCAGTTTAGTGTTTCTCACCTATGTATGTGCAAGGAATTTTGAAATGGATGATGTACAAGTGTTGTAGAGCAATTATTGTTGAATTTATTGAAATGTATAAGAGTTTGTGGAAAACTAAGAGTAAGGAATACAGTGAACAACATAAGAAGGCACTGCTTATAATGCTTTGTTAGAGAGAATTCAAGTGATTGACACTACGGCAAATGGGGAAACAGTTACAAAAAAATTAATTCATTGCAAACTGTTTCATGTAAAGAGCTAACAAAGTAACTAAATTATTCTAATATAACATGTGCTTCATAACAAGACTAAATTAGAGGGGAGCTATAGAACTCATCTTCACAGTAATAGAAGTAAAATATCCAGACTGCTAATTCCTATCTAGAGTTCAGAATGAAGGTTTTTATTCTTGTGCAAAAATTCGTGACATGTTGCTGGTAGAATTCACACAGGAGACTGAAAATCCCGAATCGGAAACAAAATAACCTATAACTCATTGACTGCACCTATAACTTCTTAAAATATGCTAAGTTTCAAACATGTCTAAAGCCGTATAAACTAATATATTACTGAACTGAAGTACTTTACCTGCCTCCCTTCTTCAGGACAGTGCAAATAGCTTTGCATGATTTCACTCAACGCTTGTTCTGAAATGTCAGTAGAAAATTTTGGATCCCTGTATCTTTATATAGCCAGGAATCTTAACGTCTGTGTGAGCCACTCATGTGAAGAAATTATTCTCCCTGTATAAGTATTTTTCCATATTAGAAAAGGAGTTATGAGCATCAAAGCTAATTATGTTTCCAAAAATCCAGCTAAAAATAATTATGACAGTCGCTGCCCTGCATCTTGCAGAGTAATTGCAAGTGCAAAAACGGTCTTCCCTTAATCATCCACTGTCTAGACCAATTTAATTGGTATTTCTGTTTCTTACACTTTGTTTGCATTTTTTTTCAAAACAAGTTGCATACCACAGTAGAATTTTTGAATAAATGAAATAAAGTTTAAGGTTGCGAGAATGTAGTCTCTTGCTGCTGAAGTTCCTTTTCTAGACCGACAGGTGTGAATCAAAGGGTTCATTTTGTTAAAATCTTGTTGAAATACTTCAGTCCCATTATACAAAAGTAGGACATCATCGATGTACCGTTTGTAAAATACTGCTCCTCAAAGGTTGTAACAGGACATTCTCATCTACCATTACTTTTCTCAACAATAGTTGTTGGTGCCAGTATTACTTTTCGAATTTTGGACATGTCAGCATTACCTCAGTTGCTTTTTTTTTGAAACTTTCATATAATTTTATACACAGCTATATTTCAAGCTAAAGTTTTTGAAAAGGAATTACTTTATAAAAAATTTTAGTCTCGATGTTATAATCGATAAATACTAGTTCTGAATGTACAGTTAAAATTATTTATTTTAGAAACGTTTCAAATTACGAAATATTTGCACACTTGAAATTTCTGTTATTAATTACGCAATCCGGTGCTGTATACTATTTATATTTATGGATTCATAATAATAGAAATTAAAGACAACAGAAATTCATTTGTTCAGAAAAATTGTAAACCGTTGGAATATTATTATTTAGGCAGAATGTGAGAGTTGTAAGCATGCCTCGATGTGATCAGACTATTTTTGTGTGAACAATGTAATTTCGGCTTTGTTAATGTGAAAAATCAATATTTACGTAAAAGCAAAAAATTCTGCAACAACAATCTTAAAATTTATTTAGTTCAATTCAACAGCGAGGACTTAAATGTGAGATTTTCAGCTTCAAGAATCAGACCCCTAGACAAGAAGAACTGTAGCCAACTCAACATTACAAGCTAAGAAAACTAGAGAGTTTACTGTAATCTTCACTCCTCTTAAATCTTCGTAAAAGACTTTGCTTATTGCTTAATGTCGACAATAGATGGAAGTGGCAAGGAGGAGGAGGTTACAAGATGTTGGGGATGGGTTGAAAAAAACTGATGTTCGCTGTGACTGATGTAAATGTTAGCCACTGCAATGGCAATGGGAGATCCTATGGCGAATTCATCAGTCTGTCCATATATGATGTCTTTAAAAGCAAAGTAGTTATGGTCCGGAACGATTCTGAGCAGGCAAAGGAATTCGTTAATTTTTTGTGAATCTAGACGAGATTATTGCCGTAAGTTAGCTTCAATGATGGGAGTCAACTCTGTAATGCGAGAATCGCATATATGGTTACGATGTCAGGACCTATTGGAATTGTGTCATTGGTTAAAATCACTTGTTTGAGGTGTTTAATTAAGTCCTCTCCATTTTTAATGGTATGATCGTCACAGAAAAAATAATGCATATTCAGGAACCTATACAATTCCTTGGCCAACAGGTAATCTGGGGCATTAATAGTGTAAATAATTGGCCTTGAAGGAGACTGTGGCTTATGTAACTTCACCACACCTCTAAATGAGGACGTTCTCAGATTTATCGCTACCAGATTATTTGTTTACTTATTTTAAAGAAATGGGGTGAATAAAACACCTGTTTCTTTAAGAGCTGTATTAATTTTCACAACGAACTTAGTTTTGGGATTAAATGAATATGTTTTAAAAATAGGTATGGAAAGAAAGTCATGTGCTTTCTGTATATAGTCGGCCTTGTATAAAATTATTGATGTGCGGCCTTTATCTGTCCACACAATAATGACTAGATTTTCCTGAAGCTCGCTATTAATATTGCGCAAAATAGTTTGGTCTCGCACATAGAGATATTTCTCTGATTATTTACTGTGGCAATCTCTAGTGCAATGGCTTTATTCAGCGTTTGAGAGATGGAACTCTTCTTTGTGGGGTTATCAGATTTAACCTGCTCTAGGACAGTGGTAGTATGGGCCACCACTGAAGACATTGAGTTCTTCTTTGTGGGCTTATCAGATTTAGCCTGCTCTATGACAGTGGTAGTATGGGCCACCAATGAAGAGGCTGTGTTTTGATCAAATGGTAGTACTATTGCTAGTCTGGTTTACCAGTTTAGTTCCCCCTTCTTGTATGCTGCTCTGTGCTCTCCATTTGCTGATGGTACATTGCATCCTATATTCTCCATCAAAAATAATGCACGGAAGTATGTTTTTTAACACAAACCTACGTTTTTTTAAATGGAACCCCGTTAGTTTTGTTAGCACATCAGAACATATAAACAAATACGTAATCAGTGCCGTTTGTTGCATTGTAATATGTTAATTACATCCGGAGATATTGTAACCTAAAGTTGACGCTTGAGTACCACTCCTACGCTGTTCGATCGTGTGAATCGGAGAGCACCGAATTACGTAGGGATCCAAATGGAACGGTGATGGACCTTAGGTACAGAAGAGACTGGAACAGCACATTACGTCCACATGCTAACACCTTTTTATTGGTCTTTTTCACTGACGCACATGTACATTACCATGAGGGGTGAGGTACACTTACTCACGTGGCTTCCGTTTTCAATTACGGAGTGGAATAGAGTGTGTCCCGACATGTCAGGCCAATAGATGTTCAATGTGGTGGCCATCATTTGCTGCACACAATTGCAATCTCTGGCGTAATGAATGTCGTACACGCCGCAGTACATCTGGTGTAATGTCGCCGCAGGCTGCCACAATACGTTGTTTCATATCCTCTGGGGTTGTGGGCATATCACGGTACACATTCTCCTTCAACGTACCCCACAGAAAGAAGTCCAGAGGTGTAAGATCAGGAGAACGGGCTGGCCAATTTATGCGTCCTCCACGTCCTATGACACGCCCGTCGAACATCCTGTCAAGGGTCAGCCTAGTGTTAATTACGGAATGTGCAGGTGCACCATCATGCTGATACCACATACGTCGACGCGTTTCCAGTGGGACATTTTCGAGCAACGTTGGCAGATCATTCTGTAGAAACGCGATGTATGTTGCAGCTGTTTGGGCCCCTGCAATGAAGTGAGGACCAATGAGGTGGTCGCCAATGATTCCGCACCATACATTTACAGTCCACGGTCGCTGTCGCTCTACCTGTCTGAGCCAGCGAGGATTGTCCACGGACCAGTAATGCATGTTCCGTAGATTCACTGCCCCGTGGTTTGTGAAACCCGCTTCATCGGTAAACAGGTAGAACTGCAACGCATTCTCTGTTAATGCCCATTGACAGAATTGCACGCGATGATTAAAGTCATCACCATATAATTGCTGAAGTAGCGATACATGAAACGGGTGAAAGCGGTGACGATGCAGTATGCGCATGACACTACTTTGACTCAGTCCACCGGCTCTCGCAATGTCCCGTGTACTCATGTGTGGGTTCATGGCAACAGCAGCTAACACACCAACTGCACCCGCTTCTCCTGTGACGGGCCTGTTACGGACCCGTTTGCGTGCTACGACCATACCTGTTGCATACAGTTGGCCGTAGATGTTTTGCAATGTGCGGCACGTTGGATGCTCTCTGTCCGGGTACCGTCCTGCATACACCCTGCAGGCTTCAGCTGCATTTCGTCGACACTCGCCATAGATGAGTATCATCACCGCCTTTTCAGAGTTCGAATACACCATGGTCACAGTTCCTACAACACTACACTATCACAGACGTCTGGTAACACGGTGTACTACAGTTGGTCTGCGTGCGGAGACGAATGCAGAATAACAACAGCAGCAAGCGCTACATGCGGACACTGCGACAGCTAGACCAAACCACAACAGTGCACTACAGCCACACTCGTAAACACGGTCGTCATCGTAAACATGTCCCTGCAGATGCTGCTCGCCGACCGTGGCCCGTGTTTGTTACAACACGCAACTGAACGTCGGAGGTTTCAAGCGTCAACTTTAGGTTACAATATCTCCGGATGTAATTAACATTTTACAATGCAACAAATGGCACTGATTACGTATTTGTTTATATGTTCAGATGTGCTAACAAAACTAACGTGGTTCCATTTAAAAAAATGTAGGTTTGTGTTAAAAAACATACTTCCGCGCATTTTTGTATGGTTTGTATTAAACAATTACACTAGCCCCTCTCCTCACGTTCGATCTGTGGAATCGGCTCGTCAGTATTAGATGTGGTTTACGAAATACATCCAGCGGCAACGTTAGGTGACTCACCCTGTATACAGGGTGTTACAAAAAGGTACGCCCAAACTTTCAGGAAACATTCCTTACATACAAAGAAAGAAAATATGATATGTGGACATGTGTCCGGAAATGCTTACTTTCCATGTTAGAGCTCATTTTATTACTTCTCTTCAAATCACATTAATCATGGAATGAAACACGCAGCAACAGAACGTACCAGCGTGACTTCAAACACTTTTTTTACAGGAAATGTCCTCCGTTAGCGAAGATACATGCATCCACCCTCCGTCGCATGGAATCCCTGATGCGCTGATGCAGCCCTGGAGAATGGCGTATTGTATCACAGCCGTCCACAATACGAGCACGAAGAGTCTCTACATTTGGTACCGGGGTTGCGTAGACAAGAGCTTTCAAATGCCCCCATAAATGAAAGTCAAGAGGGTTGAGGTCAGGAGAGCGTGGAGGCCATGGAATTGGTCCGCCTCTACCAATCCATCGGTCACCGAATGTGTTGTTGAGAAGCGTGCGAACACTTCGACTGAAATGTGCAGGAGCTCCATCGTGCATGAACCACAAGTTGTGTCGTACTTGTAAAGGCACATGTTCTAGCAGCACAGGTAGAGTATCCCGTATGAAATCATGATAACGTGCTCCATTGAGCGTAGGTGCGAGAACATGGGGCCCAATCAAGACATCACCAACAATACCTGCCGAAACGTTCACAGAAAATCTGTTGATGACGTGATTGCACAATTGCGTGCGGATTCTCGTCAGCCCACACATGTTGCTTGTGAATCGAGGAAGTACAGTACATACTGACGTAACTAAAATGAGCTCTAACACGGAAATTAAGCGTTTCCGGACACATGTTTCCTGAAAGTTTGGCCGTACCTTTTTGTAACACCCTGTATATACACTCCTGGAAATGGAAAAAAGAACACATTGACACCGGTGTGTCAGACCCACCATACTTGCTCCGGACACTGCGAGAGGGCTGTACAAGCAATGATCACACGCACGGCACAGCGGACACACCAGGAACCGCGGTGTTGGCCGTCGAATGGCGCTAGCTGCGCAGCATTTGTGCACCGCCGCCGTCAGTGTCAGCCAGTTTGCCGTGGCATACGGAGCTCCATCGCAGTCTTTAACACTGGCAGCATGCCGCGACAGTGTGGACGTGAACCGTATGTGCAGTTGACGGACTTTGAGCGAGGGCGTATAGTGGGCATGCGGGAGGCCGGGTGGACGTACCGCCGAATTGCTCAACACGTGGGGCGTGAGGTCTCCACAGTACATCGATGTTGTCGCCAGTGATCGGCGGAAGGTGCACGTGCCCGTCGACCTGGGACCGGACCGCAGCGACGCACGGATGCACGCCAAGACCGTAGGATCCTACGCAGTGCCGTAGGGGACCGCACCGCCACTTCCCAGCAAATTAGGGACACTGTTGCTCCTGGGGTATCGGCGAGGACCATTCGCAACCGTCTCCATGAAGCTGGGCTACGGTCCTGCACACCGTTAGGCCGTCTTCCGCTCACGCCCCAACATCGTGCAGCCCGCCTCCAGTGGTGTCGCGACAGGCGTGAATGGAGGGACGAATGGAGACGTGCTGTCTTCAGCGATGAGAGTCGCTTCTGCCTTGGTGCCAATGATGGTCGTATGCGTGTTTGGCGCCGTGCAGGTGAGCGCCACAATCAGGACTGCATACGACCGAGGCACACAGGGCCAACACCCGGCATCATGGTGTGGGGAGCGATCTCCTACACTGGCCGTACACCACTGGTGATCGTCGAGGGGACACTGAATAGTGCACGGTACATCCAAACCGTCATCGAACCCATCGTTCTACCATTCCTAGACCGGCAAGGGAACTTGCTGTTCCAACAGGACAATGCACGTCCGCATGTATCCCGTGCCATCCAACGTGCTCTAGAAGGTGTAAGTCAACTACCCTGGCCAGCAAGATCTCCGGATCTGTCCCCCATTGAGCATGTTTGGGACTGGATGAAGCGTCGTCTCACGCGGTCTGCACGTCCAGCACGAACGCTGGTCCAACTGAGGCGCCAGGTGGAAATGGCATGGCAAGCCGTTCCACAGGACTACATCCAGCATCTCTACGATCGTCTTCATGGGAGAATAGCAGCCTGCATTCCTGCGAAAGGTGGATATACACTGTACTAGTGCCGACATTGTGCATGCTCTGTTGCCTGTGTCTATGTGCCTGTGGTTCTGTCAGTGTGATCATGTGATGTATCTGACCCCAGGAATGTGTCAATAAAGTTTCCCCTTCCTGGGACAATGAATTCACGGTGTTCTTATTTCAATTTCCAGGAGTATATATATATATATATATATATATATATATATATATATATATATATATATATATATATGTGTGTGTGTGTGTGTGTGTGTGTGTGAGAGAGAGAAAAAAGTTGCTGTACCTGTAACACATTGATCGATTAACTAACGTAAGAATGTGACAGTAGACAGAAAAATAGGGATGGAAAGAAAGTCATGTGCTTTCTGTATGTAGTCGGCCGCATATAAAATTAATGCTGTGTGGCCTTTATCTGTCCACACAATGATAGCTTGGTTTTTCTGATGCTTCCTATTAATGTTATGCAATATATATATATAATGTTATTTACATCTGCAATGTTTTACTTTAACATCATTTACTATTTTTAAATGTGATATGAAAATGAATTCGATTTCGTCATTCTCACTTATCATATTCCAAATAAGAATAAATAATGTAATATACTGATCTCCCTCTTCATAGAAACATCTAATGTAACTAGATCTATAAAAAAATATGGGCTCATATAAAATGAATTCTGTAGACATTCCCTTGCTAGAAGGAGGAGGATAACAACAACTAAAAGAGAAATTTGAAGAGTATATTAAATTAAAGTAAATAACAGCAGATGTAATGGAAATCAATAGAGACCAATCGTTATTTACATAAAGGTGACCGGTTATATGAACTATGTTAATATTAATATAAAGGAAAATAACAATATTAAAATTTGGTTTCTTTATCATCCAAAATCAATCCATAAGATGGAATTTTTAAACACTGATGAAGTCACAGAACAACACTTAACTCTGTCTAGCAAAGAAATTGAAAGTGTAATTAAAACTTAAAAAGCAATAAAGTTGGTGCAATACTCTATTAAAGTGGATCTTTTGAAACGTTCTTTACCAAAAATAAAAATGAGCTAAGTCATTGACTAAATCTGAAAACCAGAAAAAAACAGGAGAGTGGAAAGTTGGCTTGATACATCCACTATGTAAGAAAGACTATAAACAAGATATTAACAACTACAGAGGAGTTCCTTTGCTACACATGATAAATAAAATATTTTCCAAGATTTTACTAAACAGAGTAGAAACAACACTGCACAGTCACTTAAGAGACCATCAAGGTGGTTTTAGGAAGGGCAGATAATGTTCTGAACAAATATTTAATCTGAAATCAGTTACCCACTCCAGATTACAGAATTCAAAAGCTACTGTAATAATGTTTCTTGATTTAAAAGATGTCTTTGGTTCTGTTGACAGAAGAACTATACATAAAATATGATAGGATCGATGAAAAACCCACTCAGCAAGTGGCAGCTGGAGGAAACACATAAAGTCCAGTCCAATGGTACTCAGAAGGCCGAATAGCAGAAAATTTTTGATTTTTGTAACAAGATTTCTAAATGTTTTCGAGGCTGCCGAATCCGAATTTTAAGTCTCATCAACATTTCGGACAGGATATGCATGAAAAATGGACAGAACTACAAAAAATTTTGACTTTTTGGGTTGAGCGCTTCTAACTCGGAAACGAAATTTCCCACAAAATACGCAAAAAATTATTTTAACTTCAACATGCGCTACACACCCTATGGTGATGCTGGCGAAAAATTCACGAAGACGTATTTTGTCGGAAACGTAATCATTTTCATTTTCATATGCGAGCTGTATCCGAAAAACCTAAAGTTAAATTCCCATATTTTCTCCATTTTTACGCATTTCTGGCGAAACATTTGGTATGACATTGAAAATCCGGATTCAGTAGTCTCTAAAGCATATGAAAGGTCCACAGGAAAAGGGGGTAAGTGAGTTCTTAATTTTTCAGGAAAGAAGATTTTAACATCAAACTTTCTATACCAAATGCAATTTTTAGCCAATCCTCTTACAGTTGTTAGATACCTCTATAAGGTTTTTGTGCAAATGTACTGTAACAACCTAAATGAAATATTATATCGAATAACTTATATTTTTTATAGGGAAAAAGAGGGTAAGTCATTATAAAGGGAGAATGCCAGTAAATCTTACTAATTCGTTAACTTTGTTGAATGTAGTAGAATTAGAACTAACTATTCCAGATGTCATTAAAAATGTAAATAGCGAATGTGCAAAAATTTATTAATTACAAAAAAAACGTAAAAGTCCTAAGATAGAAAATTATAAACTAGAATTAATTCTTTATAAATAAACAAAACTTTGTAGGCCCAAGCAGTTTCTTTGTAAGCTATGTTCATTCGTTGTTAATTCATTTCCGCTCTTGGTCTGCTTCTTAGCACGTTCACTTATTGGTTTTGGAAAAACGGTGTCATCTTGATGTAACAGTTTCTTGTTACGCTTTTGTTCTTTTTCCCATTTTCGCAGCTGGGAAAAAAAACGGCCTAGCCTCCTCTCCGCAAAAAGTCTTTCACTGTTGTAGGTCTGCATACTTCATAAGTAATAGGCAATGCACCTACAAAAAAAAACACCTTCTTGCAGGTTTTTTAAAAAGTAAAGGTAGGTATAATTAATCAAAATATCCACGGGTGTACTGCCGGTCTACAGTGTCCAACGGGCACAATATTTCGGCGATCATACATGTCGCCATCATCAGGTGAACTGACGGACTGAGGTTTCTGTGAACGTGCCGGTACGGAGATCCGTACGCTATGGCTGCTCAGGGGGAACTGGGTTCGATCGCGGCGGCCGCCGATTTAAGTACCCTCCGCCCGCGGCGCACTCCCTCCGCCGTCCGCGCCCCGCGCCACGGTCGCGCGGTGGAACAGATTGCGACGGCGTCTGAGATGACATCGGTGTGATGGCTCTGTCCGCCGTGGTCGTCACAACTATACGTTTGCTCGATTTACTCATGATTAACCCAATTGCTGGTTCCCAAGCCTTGCTAAGATAATAGCCACAGTCACGGTTGGTGACGTCTTGGACAAGAGAAGGGCTGACGGCACCCTAGGTCATGGGGTGTATCGGAAGACAACGCACACTGATCTGTATTTGCACGCAGATAGCTGCCACCACCCTTCACAGAGGAATGGGGTACTTAAATCTCTAGTAGATAGGACGCGCACTATCTCTGACGCAGAGTCTACCCCAGGAATTGGAACATCTGAGAACTGCATTTCGAAAAAATGGGTACTCAGAGTGGCAGATTCAACGTGCTCTCCGTCCAACCACTACAGCATAACCTGTGGAGATGGATGAAATCACGAGGGAGGAGGTAGGCACTGTGTTTTTTCCATATACAGGCGCACTCTCGGGGAAAATCGCCCGCATTTTGAAGAAACACCGGACGGAACTGCGTTGTGTCCTCCGAATAAAACTCGTGCACTGGTGGGGAGCGCCAAAGATGACCTCGGTTTGAGGAAGGCCGGCGTGTACCAGATTCCGTGTCAATGTGGCAAGTCGTATATTGGTCAGACGATGCGTACCGTCGAGGATCGATGCCGTGAACACCAGAGGCACACTCGACTGATGTATCCGAGCAAGTCGGCGGTCGCTGAACATTGTTTGTCGGAAAATCACGCTATGGAGTATGAACGCCATGAGGATTCTGGTACAGACGTCGAGATACTGGGACAGCGTTGTTAGAGAGGCCATCGAAATTCGCGCCAATGACGACCTCATAAACCGTGAGTGTGGCGATAATCTTAGCAAGGCTTGGGAGCCAGCGATTGGGTTAATCAAGAGTAAATCGAGCAAACGTATAGTTGTGACGACCACGGCAGACAGAGCCATCACACCGATGTCATCTAAGACGCCGTCGCAATCTGTTCCACCGCGCGACCGTGGCGCGGGGCGC
Source organism: Schistocerca cancellata (assembly GCF_023864275.1). Taxonomy (NCBI): domain Eukaryota; kingdom Metazoa; phylum Arthropoda; class Insecta; order Orthoptera; family Acrididae; genus Schistocerca; species Schistocerca cancellata. Next base: position 927,879,642 of record NC_064629.1, read on the forward strand.
GGACGGCGGAGGGAGTGCGCCACGGGCGGAGGGTATTTAAATCGGCCGCCGCCGCGACCGAGCCCAGTTCCCCCTGAGCAGCCATAGCGTACGGATCTCCGTACCGGCACGTTCATAGGTATAGTTGTCTGCAAAATTTAAAGTAAAAACTGTTTTAAGTAAATAATACAATAATAATGATGATAAAAATAAGAATGAATCAAAAAACACTCACCCTTATGTGCATAGTCAGGTAGAAAGAACTCTCCTTGAGGCTGAGGCTGTTCTGTTGGAACTGTAAGTGTCTTGTCGATAACATGACCATCCCAATGGCCATGGAATGTACTTCTGTATTCCAAGAATCGGGGATGCTCTTTTACAGCCACTAATTCTCTTATTGGTCTAGAAGGAAATAGGCATTTCTTGAAATATAACTGATCGAGGCGTATAGACCAATCTCTTACGAACTCCCAGTCTACTTCGACAACATGAAATGATGATGGTTTTGCTCTTGCACTCTCTATTTCGTCTGTCCAGTCTTTGGCATTTCCACCCATTTTTTGGTTGATACTGGCCATGTTACGATCACATTCGAGATACAAGTGTCCACGGATTGGAATAGTCATTTTCACGTGTTCAAGTCTCTTGATGTAATGAACGATGTAATGCAGCAGGCGGAAAATAGTCCAATTCTTGTTCTGCCCGCTGCAAGAGTCTGAAAATACATATAATTTTCTAACAGATGGATCAAGAATTGTCGTCACAAAATAAAACAAAAAGGAAGAGACCCATTGTAGGCTAGTGTTTCATCACACACGAAGAAATATGATTCATTGGTTGACAATATATGACTATTAAACACGCACAACCTTAACTGTCTCTTGTAGTACATGCCGTTAGTTGTGATGTTAGGGATAGGTCAGTTCTTCTGGAAATCCATAGTAATACTTTCACATTCCCTTGATGCCCTGATGTTTGCTTTAGAACTTCTCTTACGAATATAAAACATACGATTTCAAAGCATGTTCAACAGCTCGAATTTCGGCAGCATTCCTATCACAGTAACAAGTGTCCATTCTAGTGTACCCGAAACCGACGTTAAATTCTGTATTGAAAACAAGTCTAAATTTTTCACAGATTGAGTAGGGTATGATTTCTTAAATAAATCATATATCTTACTGATGTTTAGATCTGGTGAGAGTTATACTTTCTTAGAGGTTTTCAAGCTGTAATGGCTTCGTTCACCTTTAAATGAACTAACGTGTTGGCGAACTGCATCAAGTGCCTCAAATGTCACACGATGTTTACGATTACAGTGTTGGCTTCGATCATCCCTTGGACACACACCTTTTTTCAGGTAACATTGTATTACTTCTAATTTTTATAGATATTCCATTAAAAAATGTAAAGACTTTAGAATAAACATTTACTTCCGTGAAAGAATTCTCCCTCTTCACGTTTACACGATATGAATAAATGTTGCCACGAAATTTAGCTTCATTTTCTGGTCGTCTAGGTCTCCTTTGCGATACACTATTAACATTAATTGGGCCTGCCGAGTAAGCTTTCTGCTCATTCACAGTCGTTTCATTATAATTAGATATAATATACCCACGTTCTGTGTCAGTGGTACTCTGAAAACATGTCAATCTGGAACATTTACAATCTGGCTCTAATTCATGGGTGGATGATAAAAGTTGTTTTCTCACGTCAGAAAGTCGACGTGTGTTCTTCCTTTTGTTCATTGAATGTGATAGCTGGCTGAATGTGATACTTTCCTCGTCTTCATTTTCCATGTTCACTTCCACAGTTCAGTTAAAACGTAAAACAAACTAAACAATTCACACAACACACAAAGCACTAACTTAACCTCTCCAACAGCACATATCCAACACCTGATAATCATAGACAATGGAACATAAACAACAGCTGTGGTCAGTGCTGCCAACTGACTAACACCCTTTCTCCTAGTTTCACATTGACTTACCTTCTTTTTCCCATTGACACTATATTTTTAAACCTCTGTAATTTTGAGACATGCCCCTTCTCTCCATGAAACAAAACCTAATAAAAGCAGCTTGTTGAAAGCTTTCTGAGACTATAATAACCTAAAATGTCATTTTTTTACATAACCCCTTTTTCCCGTGGACCCTTCATATAGAAAGCTTGTAAGCAATTCTTCCTCTAAGAATTACAATTTGACTGAAGTGATATAAAAGTTATGAAAATGTGCAATCTTTCCGAGCCAGTGACTCCTTTCTCTGGCAGAAGCGTTGAAGAGAAAGGCAGAGGGATGAAGAAGGGGGCTGACAAGGCTTAGGAAATGGGGAGAGTTACAGGAAATTCATCTGAGACTTACAAGATAGGATGAGAACGAAAGACTGATAAAATACAGTAATCCAGTAATTTGGTGTAAAGTCTAAATTAGCAAATATAATTCATGAATCGCTTACAGAAACAGCAGATAAAGTGAAATTTGTACAAAAACATTAGAATAAACTCTCTTACATTTGCAAAAGTATTTGCTATAGTTCTTGAAAATGTGATACTTGTTGCAACACAAATTAATCTCTGAGAAAAAATAGCCAGACAGGCCAACATAAAAATTTCTGCAGAAAAATCTAATTCCTTACGAAAATCAAAAGCTCACCAAAATATTAAATTGAGATATATGTTTAATATTTTAAGATTATTTGATGAAAAATGTCAGTATGATATCCAGCTTAGGATTTTGTGCAGAAAAACAAAATTTTTTACAAACATTAAAAAATCATGAACATTTCTGAAAACATACTGGCCAAATTGAAAAGATTAAAAAATTTATATTGTTTGAGTATAACCCAAGAAAGTATTTTGGAAAAAGCTGTTTTGGAGGTAAAGATACATAAAATGGGAAGGGCACATGAACTAAAGACTTTTATCACAAAATTTCTTTTCTACAAAGGCAAAAATAAGTCATTAAAATATAGTAGGGAGGCCAGAATATCTAGATACAAGCAAATGTCTGCTATTTAACTATAATCTGTATAAATTAGAAGTACTAGAATGGTGAACCATTCGGAAAATATTAGGCCAACAGAAAAGGTTATTTAATTCACTTGATAAATATCCTTTCTTAACTAAATCTTTTTCATCATTTGACTGATTTACATCTGCTAATTGCATCTATTAAAATCAATATAACTTCCAATTAATTTAAACATATTACTCAATTCACTACAATATTGTTTACTTACTTTTAGTGCTTTACTTACTTTTTATACGTGTTGATTTTATTTTTTCTGCTTTTCAGATATAATTAACTCCTCTTTTACTTATCCTTATTTCTTGTTTCCAAAAGTAACAATTTAGTACATTCATAATATTGCTGAATTTAGAACTAATATTTACAAATGAACACACATGATTTCATCATAGTATTGCATTTGCCGCAGTGCAGATTGTGGTATAGTTTCAATAAATGAATCATACACAATTGTTGTACAATGTATTTCATATTAACAAATCCAGTACGTGCAATTATGATTTGATGCATCAAAATGAGCAATTCAGCATTCATCTTCTGTAGGTAATTCACTAATCATATAAACACTACGAAAGATCATGATTTTTAGTTTTGTAACAAGCTTTTCTCTATCAAAATTACTTTATCCATTCTAGTGTGTATCTATTTTTTTGCATTTTTTAACATCCTGTACCGGTAGGTAGCACGTTGTAATCTGTGCTAAACTTTTCATTTATTTGTGTTCAAAATAGTATAGAACCCATAAATTGCTATTAACATCAACACCCATACCTAGTTTTCTCTTTCCACACATTATACCTCTAACTGCTGTTCAGCTAATTTTTCATCAAATGATGCATTGGTACTATACATTCTTTCTTTTGTCATTTTTTGAAGTTCTCTCTGCCTCATATCAATGCTCTAAATCCTTATGATCACTGCATGCAATATATGTATTTTACATGATTCATCCAATGATGAATTACCAAATTATAAAAATTTGTAAACTTAAATAATTTTTTTACTTTCCAACTTTTCAAGAATGTTCTATACATTTTATCAATATCACTTAATATTAACTCAATGAATAGAGTATTTACGATGCTGGTACAGGCCTTTTGTTTCAATTGTTGTTACAGATAGCATGATATATTTCACAAACTAGTTTTTCTTCTAAATAATAATTTCTTATTCTTATTTGTTCGTCAGTATGTAATATACTTGACCTTCTGTTCATTATAAGTTGTACATAACAGATTTAAAATGCTATAGACAAAGCAACTGTGTTGTAGGCTGCTAGTGCATTAATAGTAACATATGTAGTACGTTAATTCCCTGTAAAATCTTTTTAAAAGTAAGCCAGTAGCAATTGTTACATAACATGCTACTTATGGAAAGTTTTCTCTTGGTTTGTCTGTTCTCAGATCTGAAGATGTAGCTAATCTACCGAAACTGGTCATCATTTCATAGAAAAAGGAAAAAAGATATTAATATTAAGTGTGACTGAGTTAATACACAGAAAATTTTTAAAATTTAAAGAAAAGATTATAGAAATTTTTCAATTTTTTTATAATTTTATATTTGATTATCTTCTTATGATCGCTCTCTCCTTCTTATAATGTCAGATATATTCATACATCCAATGGACTGATACCTTTATCTCCTCATTCCATTCTTTCCTTTAACTTGGTACCAGGTCCACAGTAGGAATGTGCAGGCAGATGCATGTCAAATGGTTATTTATTAGTTAATATATTTGTAATTTTTTCATATTTCTCACTCTTACAAAATGTATGTGGTTAGTTAGTTACAAATCTAATTAAGTTATGTGTACCTTTTGGATTCTTGATAATGAAATCATTAAATTTAACTGTTAGTGTGTGTGTGTGTGTGTGTGTGTGTGTGTTTGTTTGTGTTTGCGTGTGTGTGTGTGTGTGTGTGTGTGTGTGTGTGTGTGTGTGTGTGTGTATTTTACTTCAATATTTTTCATCATGTGTGTGATATGTTAAATCAACAGTAATGAAACCAAAGTTACCAGTTCCACAGCTTGTGCAGAATACTTCGAATGTCTCGAACTTCATGTCACCACCAACAACTTCATAACAAACGTGATGTAGATTAGTGTCATCTTGTCTAAATACATCTAAACAAACTTGAGGTTATCACTGACTAATTACTTCAGTACTTTAGGATATATTTGAATTAAATAAAAGCAGTCTGTTCATTTATGTCCAACCCTATTAAAATACTCTCTTACAGTATCTTGATTATAAAATACAAAGTTGTTACATGTCAAAACTAAATTATCTTGACGTTAATATAATGGTATATCATTGTTGTCGCTAATAAATGATGTTAATGAGTCACCTGTTGCTTCTTTGATCTTTTTATATTGCCTTACAAGTACTTGGTACTTTGATTACTCTAAGTGTCTGGAGGAAGTGTAGACATAATTTTTTTTATTCTAGCTCAACTAACCAGGAGCTAAGAGACAGTTATCAACCAATACTTTTGTTTTTCCACACCCATTTGGTCCTATTATTACACATCAGAATGAGTTAGAAGCTTACTGGACTTATTTTTGGACTTCTCTTGAAGCCTTAATTACAGTTTCCATTTTTATCTTCATTTAATTACTAATAAATAAGTAGATTATTTCAGCTGAGTGGTGATTCGTCAGTGCACAACAAATGATAGAATGTACCTATAAGAAACAGCTATAACAAAAAGCAGTAGTTGGTTTTCACACAACATTTTTAACTCTACATGTTGCATTAAAAATAAGACTGTACTGTGATGTAGAAACAACAGTAATTCTTGTTTGTAAATACACTTTGAGAAGCTCAGAAAGCCTGATTTGCTATCTAGAGGCCATGTGGTTGTTAACTTTACATAATACTTTCTGAAAGTTTTATCAGTTCCATAACGCTGTAAATTTGTTACATCAACTGTAGAATACTTAGTTGTAGAGAACAATGACTATTCTCATCCTATTTTTCTTCAACTTAGTTGTGTTGATTGTTTAAATTTATTTGCAATCGACTTCGAAACAGGTATGGCCTCATCTTCAGACACTTGAGCACTATTATTGGTGGGATACATCACGATAAGTTTACCCTATTAATGTGTCCCAGCATCCTCTATTGTGGTAATAGACTTATAGTAACCACACTGGAGCAGTGTTTTACAGACTTCCATTATTCTTGGCTCATCCAGGTGGGCCTAGACTCAAGACAGCACACTAAAATGTCTGTCCCAAAATATCATGTGAATCTTAATACAATTACGAATTATTATATCATCATGTAATCAATTATTATTATAAAATAAGAATAGACTCATTCCTTATCAACTTATTAACTTTAATTCACTGTAGAAAATAGATTTTCCTAATATAAATTTTAAAGTAAATAACTCTACTCATACCTTCAGTGTGATTCTTGAGCCTGCTTAAATGGACACAGCTGGCTGACTCGTGGCGGAATTGTTGACAAAGCAAGCTTCATTTCTTCATCGATGGAGCTGAGTCTCCATCTCTCTCTCCCTCCCTCTCTCTCTCTCTCTCTCTCTCTCTGTCTCTCTCTCTCCCTCGCTGTCTCTCTCTCTCTGATGTTTTAAAGTCAGCATCGATTTGCCCAGTTCACACAAATATGTAGTTAAATATGGTAATAACACAACAACTGTGGTCTCGGGAACGGCCATGTATCGACTTCTTATTGACAACTAAAATGTGTCCAAAGACACTTAGAAAAATTTTGATTACAATGTTCTGCCCGCTTTCACATCTGTTGGTTCCTTTGTAAGATTAAACCTAAATTACCCGGAAGATGTTTCGAATCTACGAATGGATCACGACCCCAGTCATTATCTTCAACACACTTTCCAAAACATTTTTTTGAAATTCTACTGCATGAGTACTAAATGTTCCTTAATTAAATCAGTAAACGCAATATTATCTTCAGTAAGGACTATGCAGGTGGAAACATATGACGTGATTCATTTTCAATTGTCTGTATCCACAATTTTACTTATCAATAAATCTATGAATATTATTCGTCCTAGTCACAATATTTATTTCTTGCCTTGCATTTTTTTTTGTTTAGTTCGTTTAAATGTACGAAAAATATGCCAACCTCGATCTTCTGCAAATAAATGAGCATACTCATGCCCCTCAATAACCATAAATGGAAGTACCTCATCTCTAAGTCCAAACAGTCGCGTTGGTAGTAGGCGAGGTAAACGTCGCACTTCAGAATGTAGCAGATGTGTAGTGCGCTGTGATCCCACTTCTTGACACAAAACTTTAAAAAGCTGCATATTGAGGGGCCGCGATTTATTGAAGTTGATGGCTTTTACTATTTCTTCTATCACAATTTTCAGAAGAGATGGCAAAGAGTTAGCAATAATAGTTTCGCGGTGAATGTGGCAATGGTCGGTTCCTAAGTTAGGATAACTTCTATTTCTTGCAATTACATCCCCATCAACATACGTAATGGAGGCAACAAGTTGTCCATGACCGCTAGTAACAGTGGACTCTGGAATGAGAACGTGCAATTATTTTTCCTTCAAAATGTCTTCGATGTCATTGGACACGTCACCAACTTGGCGTATGATTGTCTCAGCAGAGAGGAATTTTTGAAATATGTGTGGGAACTTCTGAACCAAGAACTGTGTTTACCATTTCTTTACACGCGACCATTAACAAAGTTTCTGCTGTTGTTTATGGTATTTTGTGCTTTACTATAAGTTGGGCTACCTTATAGCTGTACTATTTGCGAAACGCGTACCAACGTAGTCATGGGGTGCGCTTGTTTCGTTTTGTTGCAACAGCCGACGAAAATATTCACATCTTTAACCTAGCAGAGAGAGATGTTTTGTTGAGAAATGTTTCAATTTAGTGACAACCAAAGCAGCATAAATGAGTTTTTCACCACATCAAATACACTTGGGGGTTGGGTATGTTTTGTCACCACACCACAAAACCCCGTAAGATAAATAATTATCACTATATTGCATTTGAACTACTCAATGTTCCTTCGTTTTTCAAGCCCGATGGTTTCACTACTTGCACTTCGTGCAGTGAACTTATTCATATCGAAAAAAATAGTTGAACACTGTAACAGAAGATATTAGTACAGTAATCACAATATTGGCACCACTGTAGAGCACATCAGTGATAAAACGTAAGTGAAATATCCAAACAATAGAAAGAACTAAATGGAATAACAACAATATTGTTGAACTAAAATACTCTATTCTTATCTGACAATGTGCGTGTCCATCGGCAACGAACGATAAGAGCAATAAAGGGTAATAATCCGCTACAAGCTGGAACAAACATCAAGACAAGGCAATAAAAATAATAGGAGAGGGACGTTTTTGCTGAACCGCCGAATTTCAGGGAAGAGCACTTGCAGCTAGAAGTACTCAAAAGTTATGATGTTACAAAGTACTCTCAAACCAGGGCCATAGCTGGTGCAATGGCACAGGCGAGATTACAACTAATTTAAGATAAGCAAAGTAGAACAACAACACTGAGTAAATAAATTAAATCAATTACATTTAATATGTATGAAAATATAACAGTTATCAGCATGTAACACATAATCAAGGCATAAAATAGTACCTTCTTATTCAAAACCGAAGGAGATAAATTACACTTAATTTCTTTAAGAACACAAAAATCCATTAATTTCCTACGATAATACTGTATGTAAATGTTTGCGTCACGTCCTTGTGGTGACACACCAGTTGTGAAACACTGCACTAGAAGATGCTGCAGCACATTAAAGGCCCCTGTAAACGAACGAACTTGTTTGTCAAATTCACCCTTAGCTAGCAGTGGCTTTGTCAAACTATCCTGTACGCGTACAAACAATATTTGTCAGTTTAACCTCGCTTTGAAGAAGACGCCGTTACTGTTCGTGAGCATTTGGCAGTAGTGATAATAGCCACAAATGCAGACAAAGCATTTCTGGCATTAGCTAAAGAAGAAAAAGTAAACAAGACGCTTGTCCAGAGAATGGTTTAAAATGAGTGAGAAATATACATATTAAAACCTGTTAATGGAAATGTTACACTCAGAACCAGATGATTACATCAATTTTCTGCGAATGGACCACGATACTTTTATTAACGTTTCTGGAGTTCGTTCACCCTCACACTGGAAAAAGGGACACAAGTAAGCAAGAATTTATTCTCTTCTACTTGGTTTTTTAGGAACAGTTCATTAAAATACCCGAACATGGAAACATGTAGCCCACAATGTCTGTGAAAGAAAAGGAGGACTTCGATTTTTATTTTTCACTCCCACTTCTATGTCATGCGTAGAATATTGATTACATTCTTAACATCTTCCTGTATAATATATGGCTAGGAAAGATGCGACATCGCTACTCTTTTGGTAATTGCCAGTGCTTTTTATTTTTAACTTTTGAAACGTCTCTGTGGAGTCGTTTCATAAGACGCTTGTCTCATTTGATTCCGTGCCTGCTATTCTGTCGGCCGCCTGATTGTGGTTTAATTTATTAACTCTCCCAGAAAGACTGAGCAAACAAACTAAAGCTTATTAAATGATATTATGTTTGTTTTTTTTATGCTCCATAGGAAATTATGACCTGTATTTATTACGTTTTCCCTTCACCCTACCTTATGTGTGCATGAATGTGAGTGAATGAGTGTTTGGGGTGGTTTTGGGTTTATTTTGTGGTGGACGCTGAGTTGGTTGTCGTCTGCTAGGAGCAGGTGATGTTTGCTTTTCGTTTGGAGGGTAGCACAGGATGATCAACTTAGGATCCTATTACCTGGACAGAGAGGTTTACCGCTTTTAGTCTGAGGTTGGTTTGTCTGTCAGGTTGGTGGCGGAAGCCTATCCCTCTGGTAGCTTCCGGTGCACCGGCAGTTAGGCAAAGCTCGGTGGAGAAAGGACACTGCAGCTAGCGGTTGGTGAGTACAGTTCGTAGCTCGTAGAGGAGGTTTCTGCTGATAGGAAGTAGGTCGAATTAGAACTTCCCTGTGTTCAACTCATGGAATATTCAAGTATTTCAGCTTAACTGAAGCGTGTGTAGTTATGTGTATTTGTAATGTGGCATAATTATTTTGTTAAAAAAATCGGCTATGATGGTGGTTGAAATTAAAAGTGCGGAAGTTGCTTTGTTCCTTTTGGACATCGTGGCGTGGAATTTCTAGCAGTGAATATGTTTAGGAAAAGCTAGTCAGTATAACTTCGGGTGAACGTGAGAATAATAGTGTTTTCGAGTGAGTGTGATTTTTATTGTTCTTATTTTCTATGTTTTCGTGGAAGATGCTATTGTCTCTTTGTGTTCGTCTTGTACCTCGTGTTTGGTTACCGATCATCCTTCTGGTCTACAACTGCACTGCTATAGGTTTTCATATTACCAGTTTAAATGCTTCGTGTGTTATAATTTCAGTAAAATATCAGTTTTTCGTGTGCATAGAGGAAATGTTCGTAACGCTTTGTTTCTGAACGGACCACGTGTAAGTTGAAATGGTTGGGGGGCGGGGTTTCTGCCTTGCTGGATTAATTTTATTTCGTGGTGGAAAAATCATTCTGGTATTGCACCATTAAAATTGGTTACATTTGTGCTTGGTTTAATGTCTAAATTCTGAACAGTTAACTCGTAATCAAGATTACCACGCACTGAAGTTCGGCATTTCGTAAGCGGCAGGGGTGGTTTCTTCGTCGTATATCTGTTCTACAAAACCTTGCGAATCGGATAAATCTCTTTCCAAGCTATTGCAGGAGCATAATGGTGATAGGTACCTCTCTGAACTATTTCCGTCTTGCGTATGTAGATGGGATGATTGAATTATTGTGTTGCACTTCCTTCTTGTGTGTTTTTCCTTTTTCATTGCGCTATCCTACCATTTTTGCGAATTATTGAGTTAAATTCTTTTATTCGGGCACCAGTCATGTGTATTCATAGGATGTGCATCAAATTCTGTCATGAAATAAATGTGCTATGTAAAAGAAAAATTCAATGTCCTTTATCTTTCTCACTGATGCCACTTTTCAAATTAATATTCTATTCCCTGTTTTTTTTTTTAAGTTAATCTGCTTGCTTGTGATGCACAAAAGTGGGAGGAAAAATCAAAGTGAACGGTGTACTGTCTCCAATTAAGGAATACACATTTAATTAAAGAAGCTCATTGATGTACGACATACAATGCTGTTCATCTTGTTAGTTTCTTTGAAAAAATTGCATTCTTATTGTTAAATTCTTAGTTTAATTAAACTGATAATTTCCAGTTCGGCCTTATCTTAATTGTTAGGAAGGGCTTGGGCTTGTGGCGACCCTGTAATTTTTAAATTTACAATTGTCCTCGTGCAGTGGCTTAACCAGAAATTGCACACAAGGGTTACATTTCCATTATTCTTGGTACGTAACGTATCTCGAACTTTGGCTCGGATCTCTTTACAGTTCTACATACATACTTGCAGTGGCTTAACCAGAAATTGCACACAAGGGTTACATTTCCATTATTCTTGGTACGTAACGTATCTCGAACTTTGGCTCGGATCTCTTTACAGTTCTACATACATACTTTACACCTTGACTGTGGTTTTCACAGTTATGGATACTCACGATACAGTGAAATAAATTATAATTTTCACGAATCATATGTGGCGAAACATCGACACAAACAATGTCAGCCACCTTGGCAAGCTTCCTATCAATTAAAAGTTCTTGCAAACAATTCAAACATGATATATGCTGGACGAACACGTCAAATAGCACCGTTCACGGTCAAATGTTTGGCAACCATAGTAAAACTTCCTGGCTGATTAAAACTCTGTGCCGTACCGGGACTCGAACTCATCCGAAAACATACTAATGTTTGACAAATTGTTTGATCGTGTACGGGAGCTTTACTAGCGTACAAGTTTACTTCTGTGATATATTACATCGATAACAGTGCTAAAGTTCCTGAAACTAAAGCCGTTGTTGCTTTGAAATCGATTGCAAATAAATTAAAAAGTGTTGTCTATCCACGCAACAGCGTCTTTCGTTAGGCTATTGATAGTTCCCAACTACTCCAACAAAAATGAAGAGTGAATGAAGTTATTTTATTCGCTGTACATTTGAAGAATTTTTAGCGTCAGTTTCGTTATGTCTGGATATCATTTTCACGAGTATTATAACTGTTGAGGGACTAACTAGCTTCAATGAGTATCGACCATTTTTGCGATAATTCGGATATTAGTCTCTTTGACTCATCTGATCCGCACATGAAAGCTCTGACATTACTCCAATAAACATTATAAGTATCCATGGCCACCAGCAACGTAGTCTGTTGTGTAGACTCGGGCTATGTGTCAGTGTGAGATTTTCTTTATCGCTCCACAAAGTGGTTATATTTTTCTGGGAGAGGTTCATTTTTATCTACATATAAGGAGAGATTTTCATATTAGGTTGGGGTGAACACGAACTCTCTCGTGAAGTATGTTGTTTCTGGTCTAAAGATTATGCCCTAAGTGAAGACAGTGACCAATGAAGCATTTATGACGGTGGTTCCATTGCACATATCTTTATTTATGGTCACCAAAATTAATTTAAAAAATTGCCTGAATTGTACTCACGACCGCAGAGCCTTCTGTCGAGGAATGGTGCTGAATTTTAATAGTACTTACGGATTATTGTTTTCCAACATTTTCTCATTGATGTCTGTTTCTCAGGGGTTCCAAGAATCAGTTAAAATCACTCTCAAGAATAAACTCTTCCCTAGATAGAAGACATACAGAGAAGAGCTGCATGATTGTTCATGGATTTACTTAGGTAGTGTGTGAGAGTCAGACACTTACTCAATGAGAGATGTAACGAAAAGGAAGTTGAGAGCCCTAATCACACAATTCAAAGAGTCCATATTCTGGGCTAATTAAGAAACATAACACTTCCTTCAAACGTACCTTTTGCGTAATTGCCACAATGTTGAAATTAAACAAATTGAGGGTTATACACAGGTATATCAACAGTCTCGCTTCCCATATGGCATCTGTGAATTAGAAAGGTGGTAAATGACAGTGTTAAATTATGCATGCTCCCCCAAACATCACACGAAGGACTGTGGACTACACAGTAAAAGTACATGTTAAGTTGTTTCTGTACTGGCATAACTGAGTTTGATTAGAAACATGAGTGTCAAAATTTCTCCATCAGATTAAATGCGAAATTTTTGTCTGCGTTTTCGGGACTCATTTAGTAAGGGCTTCATTATCATATTACGCACCTGATCTCTCGAAAGCTGGAGGGCGTGTTAACATTTGATCTACGACCTTTAGTGCAACCGTGGATCTTCCGCCATGTACTTCACTCTATTTTGTTGTGTGTCAATGTAGATCTTATTCCCTCTATTTGTAGGTAGCACGTAGCAGAACATCGATTTAAGGTAGTTCTCTCTCGTTATTGATAGAAGTCACCTCGAGAGCTTGTGACCGAACTCGCCGATTCCACGTGTGACCGATTAGTAGTATTAAATACTTCTCGTACGAAATCGCGCGGAATCGTACTGTCTTTACGAAACGTGGTTGAAAAAAAAACTAACTTTTAACTACGTATGTCTTTCCTTAATATTAAATTTGTGTAAATAGATACATTTTCAGTGAACATAATAACATTAGTTGTTTGCTGCTGAGTGGAAATCCCGTGCCAGCCTTCCGGACGAACGCGAACGCCCTTTGGAAGCGGGCCGCCCCCCCCCCCCCTCCCACCTCTGACGCCAAGCGGACAGTGGCACAACGGTTTAACGGTGGCTCCGCGGCCGCGTTCCCCACAAGACGGCCGTTCACTCAACCCCGCTAATGTAAACTTTAGACTGTAAAATGTTACTGCAAATATTTTTAATGAACTGTCTATGTTCAACAAAAGCTATGACGGGTGTAACCTATTGGACTTTACACTGAAAGGCGATCATTCAATGTGGGCTTCTACCCAAAGCACGATGTGGATGAAGGGGCACGATGCACAAATTCGGTGGGGCACACAGGATTGTACAATGTCTGACCTACCTGCCATCAGATCCATCCACACCGCAGCAGCACACCACAGCAGACTCGAAACCTTACCTTAGTTAGGCCCACTGTAAGAATAACTATTCCTAAAATTTTTTAATTTCGGTCGCCAGCTCTGAAGGAGCAATTTTGAAATCTTTAAACATTTATCTTTTAATTACTTTTAGTGGTGACAGTGCCTTTCAATGGCTGTAATATATACACTCCTGGAAATTGAAATAAGAACACCGTGAATTCATTGTCCCAGGAAGGGGAAACTTTATTGACACATTCCTGGGGTCAGATACATCACATGATCACACTGACAGAACCACAGGCACATAGACACAGGCAACAGAGCATGCACAATGTCGGCACTAGTACAGTGTACATCCACCTTTCGCAGCAATGCAGGCTGCTATTCTCCCATGGAGACGATCGTAGAGATGCTGGATGTAGTCCTGTGGAACGGCTTGCCATGCCATTTCCACCTGGCGCCTCAGTTGGACCAGCGTTCGTGCTGGACGTGCAGACCGCGTGAGACGACGCTTCATCCAGTCCCAAACATGCTCAATGGGGGACAGATCCGGAGATCTTGCTGGCCAGGGTAGTTGACTTACACCTTCTAGAGCACGTTGGGTGGCACGGGATACATGCGGACGTGCATTGTCCTGTTGGAACAGCAAGTTCCCTTGCCGGTCTAGGAATGGTAGAACGATGGATTCGATGACGGTTTGGATGTACCATGCACTATTCAGTGTCCCCTCGACGATCACCAGTGGTGTACGGCCAGTGTAGGAGATCGCTCCCCACACCATGATGCCGGGTGTTGGCCCTGTGTGCCTCGGTCGTATGCAGTCCTGATTGTGGCGCTCACCTGCATGGCGCCAAACACGCATACGACCATCATTGGCACCAAGGCAGAAGCGACTCTCATCGCTGAAGACGACACGTCTCCATTCGTCCCTCCATTCACGCCTGTCGCGACACCACTGGAGGCGGGCTGCACGATGTTGGGGCGTGAGCGGAAGACGGCCTAACGGTGTGCGGGACCGTAGCCCAGCTTCATGGAGACGGTTGCGAATGGTCCTCGCCGATACCCCAGGAGCAACAGTGTCCCTAATTTGCTGGGAAGTGGCGGTGCGGTCCCCTACGGCACTGCGTAGGATCCTACGGTCTTGGCGTGCATCCGTGCGTCGCTGCGGTCCGGTCCCAGGTCGACGGGCACGTGCACCTTCCGCCGACCACTGGCGACAACATCGATGTACTGTGGAGACCTCACGCCCCACGTGTTGAGCAATTCGGCGGTACGTCCACCCGGCCTCCCGCATGCCCACTATACGCCCTCGCTCAAAGTCCGTCAACTGCACATACGGTTCACGTCCACGCTGTCGCGGCATGCTACCAGTGTTAAAGACTGCGATGGAGCTCCGTATGCCACGGCAAACTGGCTGACACTGACGGCGGCGGTGCACAAATGCTGCGCAGCTAGCGCCATTCGACGGCCAACACCGCGGTTCCTGGTGTGTCCGCTGTGCCGTGCGTGTGATCATTGCTTGTACAGCCCTCTCGCAGTGTCCGGAGCAAGTATGGTGGGTCTGACACACCGGTGTCAATGTGTTCTTTTTTCCATTTCCAGGAGTGTATATATATCGTTAATTTACTTGGAAACAACAAGGAAGCAAACTATGACTGGCCAAGTGGCAATCATCTTTAATTTTGAAAAACTTGTTACGTAAATCATGAATTAGCAAGCAAAGCAAATTTAAATGTGCAGTATCGATAGCTGCGATACTGCGCCTGCCACGAGAAGAAACGCAGGTTGGCAGCAAAGTTACTGCGGGCCGCCACGAGTGCGCCTCGCCACTCGGCAGCCAATAGAAGAACAGCACCGAGAAGACGACGAGCCCTACAGCAGCTAGCCAGCGGAGAAGACAAATTATCTATGAACATTGTACCCTGTACTTTGCTTCGCTCAATATATCAGAAGTTATGTAATCTGTTTATTTCTCTTAATACAAGTTATTACAAATTGTTTGCTTTGTGTTGCATATCCTCACATCCTAGAAAACTTCCTCGAATTGAACCCCCACTTTTGCTCTGCTTATCCACTAAGGATACAGCAAAATGTATAGCAACATTAATGTTATTCAATGGACTGCAGTTTATTTCTTTGAACAAGGCGACCACATTTGAAGATGGTGTTATAAACCAAAGCAATTTCTTAGACTGAATGTCTCTCTCTACTATGAAGCAGTTCTTAATAATAATGAATTTACTTATCGTACCTTTTACTCAACTGTTATACAGGGTGTTTCAAAAATGACCGGTATATTTGAAACGGCAATAAAAACTAAACGAGCAGCGATAGAAATACACCGTTTGTTGCAATATGCTTGGGGCAACAGTACATTTTCAGGCAGACAAACTTTCGAAATTACAGTAGTTACAATTGTCAACAACAGATGGCGCTGCGGTCTGGGAAACTCTATAGTACGATATTTTCCACATATCCACCATGCGTAGCAATAATATGGCGTAGTCTCTGAATGAAATTACCCGAAACCTTTGACAACGTGTCTGGCGGAATGGCTTCACATGCAGATGAGATGTACTGCTTCAGCTGTTCAATTGTTTCTGGATTCTGGCGGTACACCTGGTCTTTCAAGTGTCCCCACAGAAAGAAGTCACAGGGGTTCATGTCTGGCGAATAGGGAGGCCAATCCACGCCGCCTCCTGTATGTTTCGGATAGCCCAAAGCAATCACACGATCATCGAAATATTCAGTCAGGAAATTAAAGACGTCGGCCGTGCGATGTGGCCGGGCACCATCTTGCATAAACCACGAGGTGTTCGCAGTGTCGTCTAAGGCAGTTTGTACCGCCACAAATTCACGAAGAATGTCCAGATAGCGTGATGCAGTAATCGTTTCGGATCTGAAAAATGGGCCAATGATTCCTTTGGAAGAAATGGCGGCCCAGACCAGTGCTTTTTGAGGATGCAGGGACGATGGGACTGCAACATGGGGCTTTTTGGTTCCCCATATGCGCCAGTTCTGTTTATTGACGAAGCCGTCCAGGTAAAAATAAGCTTCGTCAGTAAACCAAATGCTGCCCACATGCATATCGCCGTCATCAATCCTGTGCACTATATCGTTAGCGAATGTCTCTCATGCAGCAATGGTAGCAGCGCTGAGGGGTTGCCGTGTTTGAATTTTGTATGGATAGAGGAGTAAACCATGGCGCATGAGACGATATGTGGACGTTGGCGTCATTTGGACCGCAGCTGCAACACGGCGAACGGAAACCCGGGGCCGCTGTTGGATCACCTGCTGCACTAGCTGCGCGTTGCCCTCTGTGGTTGCCGTACGCGGTCGCCCTACCTTTCCAGCACGTTCATCCGTCACGTTCCCAGTCTGTTGAAATTTTTCAAACAGATCCTTTATTATATCGCTTTTCGGTCCTTTGGTTACATTAAACCTCCGTTGAAAACTTCGTCTTGTTGCAACAACACTGTGTTCTAGGCGGTGGAATTCCAACACCAGAAAAATCCTCTGTTCTAAGGAATAAACTATGTTGTCCACAGCACACTTGCACGTTGTGAACAGCACACGCTTACAGCAGAAAGACGACGTACAGAATGGCGCACCCACAGACTGCGTTGTCTTCTATATCTTTCACATCACTTGCAGCGCCATCTGTTGTTGAAAATTGTACCTACTGTAATTTCGAAAGTTTGTCCGCCTGAAAATGTACTGTTGTCCCAAGCATATTGCAACAAACGGTGTATTTCTATCGCTGCTCGTTTAGTTTTTATTGCCGTTTCAAATATACCGGTCATTTTTGAAACACCCTGTACAAACAAGCCATTTAACTTTCAAACTGTCATTTCACAACAAACATGACCAGGAAACAGGATTGGTGATGGCTTGGGGCAGAAATTTTCGGAGAGTAAGTTTGCGCATTTTCTATTTTTTCGTTTCAAAGTAAGTTGACTGTAACTACTTACATGTTCTGAGATCAAACAAACTGGTCTATAAAATTAGTTCAAATGGTTTAAATGGCTCTGAACACTATGGGACTTAACATCTGTGGTCATCAGTCCCCTAGAACTTAGAACTACTGAAACCTAACTAACTTAAGGACATCACACACATCCATGCCCGAGGCAGGATTCGAACCTGCGACCGTAGCGGTCGCACGGTTTCAGACTGAAGTGCCTAGAACCGCTCGGCCACAATGGCCGGCATAAAATTAGTGCTTGCCTTGCGTTGCGTGCTGTCGGGCTCCTAGTACTGTTGGTACAACAATTTCGGTCGGCTCTTCACGTCCCCAATGATGGACTTCCGTATTGATAGCCACTTCGCAAGCAGCAATCATCTTGACTCGTTGGAGCGTTGGCCAGATTCCATCATAAAATTATTCGGATAATCTTGCTTTCCGAATTGATACATACTGGAGACGACTTTGGGGCGCAAAAGCCGCTGCCGTCCGAATATTAGGTTGCACTATTTAGCACCATATAAGTCTCACTTTAGCGGACCTATCACAGCCCGATACACACGCTGGGAAGGCTGCCTTTCTTTCCACCTTTATTTCCCTTGGCGCTCCTCTCGCCAAGGTCACCTCCACAACTGGTCACGTAACACCCTTTGTACTTCCCCTCATCTTATTCTGTAAATTTGTTTCACATATTAACCGTGAAAATTTGCCCTGAGGTGGATACAGCCATTACAGTTTTTTCATTGAATGGCAATAACATTTTCCTTATCCAATTAACAATTGGATATGAAGTAATTCTTTTATGTCAAAGAGTTTTGCATACACACATAACACTTTTACACATTCATTTGCTAATATCGATTTTTCAACATACCAATACCCTAAAGCAAAGTTAAAGATTATTTAAAAAATTATTTAATTTTTAAAGGTGGCATCACAAGCTGGCTTTGAATAAAACGTCGTTAGTGTAATCTCTCAGGTTTTCTCAGTTTAATTTATTAGTGGCATATTTTTGGGTGGCCGATTTGTTGATTCTGTTTACGCGTTAATGGAGTCAATAACTCGGCTGAATAGCCAAAGCGCGCCATACTTCGTTGTCTGATTCAGAACACAAACGGCAGTTTTACCTGCTTGGGTCCAGTCGGTATTTCCACTTCAAGTCAGCATCTGAACAGTAAATAAGTAACTGACACAAAATTGTTAAAATCTACTTCTAATGTGGAATTCTAAAACTTACACAAAAGGCAGTAAACTCTCTAATAATACGTTAGTGCCAATAGAACAGCGAAACACGATAGCTGAAAACAAACACTAGGAGAGCTTGAACACCATAGAGAGTTATAGACACTTGTGCTGAATTATCTAGTATGTTTGTGTATGTGTGTGTGTGTGTGTGTGTGTGTGTGTGTGTTTTGTAAGCCCTGTAACCTCATTTTTATATTGAGATTACATACAATACCTACCATGAAACATACCCTGAATAAGATGCCCTATTCTGCATTAAGTTTAGATGTGTAGAATGAAACGATAACGCTGTCTGACTACGATACTTCTGTTGTTCCTGGGTGCACTCACAAATTTTCTACGCTAGTCTGACTAACCGAGTCTGACTCATATAGAGCGTCACAATCATAGTCTAGAGCTCGAGAAGAATGTCGATATTGTAAAAGCAAGGCAACGCTGGTAGCGCATTGCTACACAGCTAGCAGAGCCGTAGCAAGTAGTGCAAATGGTGCAGAATGACAGTACCAAGAGCACCGTTCTGCAAACTCTGCGATACGGAGTAAATACATGCATCATCCGAGCTCCACCACTCCAAGGCGTTCTACACGGTCCAGTCTAACTAATGTGACCACCGCCTATGATCGATATCAACGTGCAATAACCATTCACAGACGACAGGTGGCAGCACTAGTAGTGGAGGGTATACAAACAGTGTCTGGGAGATCGCCGAAAACAGTGCAGTTATTGTCATAATACAGAAACTTAGTGATTTATGTGACGTCCAAAAGGGCATGATCACTAGCTTTCCAGGATGGCTACGGCTTCAACCGTGGTTAAAGTATACGACGCATGGCAAAATGGCACTATCCAAAACTGGCGCAAGGCAACTGTGGTGCACAATGGGCCACGGACGAGAGAGATGAACTGCAGCTGTGGAGATGTGTACAGGCAAATAGACGTGCAACTGTTGGGCAACTGGAGGCCCCTATCAATCGGGGGCTGACAACAGTGTCTCCTCAATGACGGTTCAGTGAACGTTGATGTGTATGGACCTCAGAAATAGGCGCCTGGTTCGTGCGTTCATGCTGACTGCTGTTCATCGGCGACAAAAGCTCGGATTTGCACGCCTGTACCGTAAGTGGACGTCCACCGAGCAGTGACAGGTGGCCTTTTCAGATAAATCACGTTTTATGCTCCATCTGACAGAAGGCCGTTGGCGTGTACGTTGTGAAACGTCTGAAAGCAAACAAGGAGGGAGCGTGATGTTCTGGAGAACGTTTACGTGGCATTCCCTGGCACAGTGGATGAGTGGAAATATGCATCCATCGTTGGGGACCATGTCCAGCCCTACATGCTGCTCGGCTTTCCTCAACATGGTGGTATCTACCAGCTGGACAATGTAACATGTCACACATCTCGCATTGTACGTGCTCGATTTGAAGGGCACCAGCATGAGTTTACCATTCTCCTGTCGCCAAACTTCTGAGATTTAAACCTAACCGAGAATCTACTGGACGAACGCGACCGCGCTGTTCACACCGTGGATCTTCAACCGGGAACCCCGAGCAACTAGCCACGACACTGGAATCGGTATTGCTCCACATCCCTCTTTTCACGTTTCAGAACCTAATTGACTCTCTTCCTGAACATCTTGCAGCAGTCTGCCTGCAAAAGTTGGTTATTCAGGCTGTTAACAGGTTGTCACATCAATGTGACTGAACTACACTCCTGGAAATTGAAATAAGAACACCGTGAATTCTTTGTCCCAGGAAGGGGAAACTTTATTGACACATTCCTGGGGTCAGATACATCACATGATCACACTGACAGAACCACAGGCACATAGACACAGGCAACAGAGCATGCACAATGTCGGCACTAGTACAGTGTATATCCACCTTTCGCAGCAATGCAGGCTGCTATTCTCCCATGGAGACGATCGTAGAGATGCTGGATGTAGTCCTGTGGAACGGCTTGCCATGCCATTTCCACCTGGCGCCTCAGTTGGACCAGCGTTCGTGCTGGACGTGCAGACCGCGTGAGACGACGCTTCATCCAGTCCCAAACATGCTCAATGGGGGACAGATCCGGAGATCTTGCTGACCAGGGTAGTTGACTTACACCTTCTAGAGCACGTTGGGTGGCACGGGATACATGCGGCCGTGCATTGTCCTGTTGGAACAGCAAGTTCCCTTGCCGGTCTAGGAATGGTAGAACGATGGGTTCGATGACGGTTTGGATGTACCGTGCACTATTCAGTGTCCCCTCGACGATCACCAGTGGTGTACGGCCAGTGTAGGAGATCGCTCCCCACACCATGAAGCCGGGTGTTGGCCCTGTGTGCCTCGGTCGTATGCAGTCCTGATTGTGGCGCTCACCTGCATGGCGCCAAACACGCATACGACCATCATTGGCACCAAGGCAGAAGCGACTCTCATCGTTGAAGACGACACGTCTCCATTCGTCCCTCCATTCACGCCTGTCGCGACACCACTGGAGGCGGGCTGCACGATGTTGGGGCGTGAGCGGAAGACGGCCTAACGGTGTGCGGGACCGTAGCCCAGCTTCATGGAGACGGTTGCGAATGGTCCTCGCCGATACCCCAGGAGCAACAGTGTCCCTAATTTGCTGGGAAGTGGCGGTGCGGTCCCCTACGGCACTGCGTAGGATCCTACGGTCTTGGCGTGCATCCGTGCGTCGCTGCGGTCCGGTCCCAGGTCGACGGGCACGTGCACCTTCCGCCGACCACTGGCGACAACATCGATGTACTGTGGAGACCTCACGCCCCACGTGTTGAGCAATTCGGCGGTACGTCCACCCGGCCTCCCGCATGCCCACTATACGCCCTCGCTCAAAGTCCGTCAACTGCACATACGGTTCACGTCCACGCTGTCGCGGCATGCTACCAGTGTTAAAGACTGCGATGGAGCTCCGTATGCCACGGCAAACTGGCTGACACTGACGGCGGCGGTGCACAAATGCTGCGCAGCTAGCGCCATTCGACGGCCAACACCGCGGTTCCTGGTGTGTCCGCTGTGCCGTGCATGTGATCATTGCTTGTACAGCCCTCTCGCAGTGTCCGGAGCAAGTATGGTGGGTCTGACACACCGGTGTCAATGTGTTCTTTTTTCCATTTCCAGGAGTGTATGTAGTACTGGTGAGAAATGAAGAGGCAGGGAAACCAGTTCGCTATTAAGACACCACAGTGCGGTCCTGGCCACTGACACCTCAGGTTAAACGAGGGAAAATGGGCACCTAACCTGCTACGATGGCGTGATGTCTGGCGTTAAATACCCATGTTTCAGACATCTTGTAACTAACCTGTTACTACGGGTTATTACGTTATTATTGGAAATGTAAATACTTATTGCTTGGGAAGGTAACGTGAGAAGATTAGGGTCGCCACCGACTCTAACCATACAACTACTAATCGAAGTTTTGGTCGAGTCGGAAAATAAATTGATCTGATCACAGACCAAAAACACACAAAAATGCATGCGTTGTGATGTCTCTCATAGCGGATAAAATGTAATTAATGGTATTGCCCGTGCACTGTTCACGACAATCAAACATTTAAAATAAAATAGAACATGCATGAACACTGCATAAGATCAGCTCCCAGCAACACACCTGAAAATAAGACTTAATCTAAAACACTTGTTTTAAAATAAAAGAGGAAACTAATCACTGGACCTGTGCGTAAGGAAACGCGTTGGATGTGCTAACGGGAAAGCTATGAGGTGAGTGGCTTAGGTGCAAAAACGTAACCTCGGAACACAAGAGAAAATTGTGGATAAAATAATTTATCCCTAAGACATTAAAGAAAAGCATCGATACATTCACCGCTATAATCTACACCTAAAATCATTGGTGTGAATCATTTATACCACTGCTGTTGCCTGATCGCAATAACTCGCAAAGCGGTACACGTTGCGCAGTACACCCGCGTGCCCGCGTGGTTTATGGAGACGCACTTCGTAGGTATCGTGTCCAAGTTGCAACAATATCACCACACAATCATGAGCGGTTAAAGTTCTTTAAAACAAGCATGAGACCGGACAGTTAGTGATGACGGTAGCCCAACAAAACTTTAATGTTCAACCACGTGGTCGGCTCCCCACGGACGAAAGATACATTAAGCAAGGAAAATTTAGAAGAAGGCAAAGCTATTAATATTTAGAAAAATGAAAGCTTATACAGGCACAGCTGAAGGCAAACAGACATTCATACAGAAGCGAGTGCTCACTTCTTATCGACACCTTTGTGTGGCGCTCTTCCGGTGGATCCCAGTTCAAATGGCTCAAATGGCTCTGAGCACTATGGGACTTAACATCTGCGGTCCCCTAGAACTTAGATCTACTTAAACCTAACTAACCTAACATCGAACCTGCGACCGTAGCAGTCGCGCGGATCCGGACTGAGCGCCCGGAACCGCGAGACCACCGCGGCCGGCGTGGATCCAAGCCTGCTATAGAAATTTACTAAGTGAAACATCTGCCAAAGATTTGCATTCCTTGCTGCGACAAGGCAAAGCAATCTTTCAGAGTTGAAAAGCGAGACCAAAAGCTAACAGCTCTCCCCTCGCCAAGTAACAACGCGCCACGCGGTCAGTCTAACCACCCTTCTTCGACTGGAGCACAGCTGTGGACGCTTCCCGTACCGGCGGCACACTGCCTCCCGCTTCTTCTCCAGCCTCTTCAACGCTTCGCGTGGCCCAGAAAACCCAAAGATGCCATTTCCGCCACCAACCTAACGCAGGTGGATTTCTCACAAGTAGCGAAAACCTCTTTGCCTACTTGACCACTACGAGAGTTGGCTATTCTGTACAACTCCTGCCGAATCTGTACGACTATCGCAGACTTTCTGCAGCAGACTACGCCACCGTCTAGCAACGTGACACACAACCACATTCATTCAATCACGCCACTATGAGAGTAAAGAGAAGAGAGAAACAAGGAAAAGAAAGAGAAATGGTAATGAAAATGGGCTACCGGACTAATGAAAGGTGGCTACAGGACCCTTTCAATCTCCTCCTCCGTGTCTGGTCATTCTGTCTGAATCACTGTTCCTAACGGAATAATAGTCTCACTAGTTACAGGTGAACTCTGGAGGCAAACCGTGATGTGGTGCTTGCTGCCTGTGGGAAGACTTCAACTACAAGACTGCAGCCTGCAGGCTGTGGTTGGACTTGACCGCTCCATGCTGCCACTACTGCAAATCACAACTGTGGCTTGGCCTTGCTCTGGTGAAGGGCCAAACCGACTCCATCTTCTGCTTGCACGTGAGTGCTGAACACGTATCGCCTTCCTGACTGTACTTTGCATGATCTGAGGGAGCCCTGGGCTTCTGCCTTCACGACAACCGCCATCCGGAAGGTGATGTGCGTACAGGTCCAAGCACGCGTCCATGCTGAAGAAAACTGAGGCCCATCGTATCCACAGAGGTATTTTCGCGGGCAGCCTCACTGGCTCCCATGTCTCCACACTGTCACGCACTGTGCCTGATCGACCGCAGGTTTCGTGAGCAGCCAGAGTGCTGTTTCTACCATTCCTCTCCGACGCCGAGAGAACAGTCTGGCCTCTTTCCTGCTTGCCGTAGGGCACAATATTCATTGTCGTAATTCTGTTAATAAAATTTTATTACAAATATTGGTGTTTCACTGACGTCATCAGAAGTAACACTGGAACACTGGCAACTCGGCCCCCAACACCTGTAACGACACCACCTCACCTGTGTAACCTCGATTCAAATTGACCTCCAGACCCGAGGGGTGACCGTTTTCTAAAGGAGTATAACAAGAGGAGAGTAAAAGTAGCTTACTTTGCACAGTGTAATAATAATGAGCATGAATGAACACTTGATTGATTGCTATGAACATACTAAGTTGTGATAAGGGAGTGGCCTAACATTAGTAATGTGTAATTAAATCAGCCTGAAGCCAAGTTTTGTGCAGTGTGCATTCCATACTCAGTTTGTTAGCCTAGATATTCTACTGAGAAATCTAAAACTCAAAGACACAAGGCAATCACGGTATACCTAAAGTGATAAACTGACAGCTCTCTTTCTGCAATTCCAACTGCTAACTTACCTTCTGGCCTGTACAACATGCAGAGAAAAAGACTAAGCAACAACAGTCTGCAGTTTTTAGAAACATGTATGTTGATTGCAGGAATATTTAAGGGAAATTGGCATTTCTGCTGAAGGTCGGAATCCTATAAAATTACGTGAAATAACTCGATGCTAATTGCAAAGTGCATATCCAGGGGTAAAGATATAAATTTTAACCCTTTCAGATCCTCTGGCTACAGTTGCCTCCATTATCGTTTTCTGTGTCTTAACAGAAACAGAAGTATTCTTTCCCAATGGAAACCTGAGGTACACATTTGTGAATGATCAGCCTTTTGATCATGCACAAGTGCTGCCAACCGTTGAGCATCAGTACGAAAATACCAGCAAGTGAGGGTAGCAGTGCGCAGCAGCTCGTGGCCACCAGTATGCACGGATGTTGTTGCTTCGTTATATTCCACTGTGCAATTGAATACTGTTATTGTTATTTTGCTTGATAATTATTGAATGAGCATCTTACTATTTATTACAATAGAGAATATTTCGTGATTAGTTATTTTAGTGTATAAAAAGAAGCCAAGTGTACAAAGTATGTTTTGGAAACAGGTATATATTTTTGTATAAATTTTCTATCTAAAAGCCATTAAAAAATCACCTAAGAGCATTGCAACATAAAGAGAAATTTTACTTCCTTCAGAAAAATTCAGGTCCGACAGGGTTAAAATAATGGCAAGGGATCACAGATAAACTTCAGAAGCTTTTATAAAGAAAATATAATTGCATTTAAAGCCACCACGGCGTGACACACATAACATCCGTGTACGGAACAAGTGGTACAATAAATCACCTCAAGTGAAAGATTTAAACGAAAAGAATTACGCACGCATGAGAAAGTGTTGTAAAGGGCTCACCACACTATGGTGGATGAATTCAACTGTCCTAATATTCAGATGGATTAATGTAAAACTGATTCTGCGCAGTGCTTTGATATCGGCACACATCATCGGGGGAACGAGTGTATCGTTTTCATATGGATAAGGGCTCATAAAAGATCTAGAAATGCTGTAAATGCCACTACACCAAGTGTTGCACTACAAACCAGAAAACAGGCACACATTTATAACACGACATCTGAGAATGAAGCACAGAAACTGTCTTAATGTCTCAGGCAAGCACAGCAGCGTCTCTGCACACCAACCCATACGGACCGACAGTGTCGAACTAGAACTCCCCTTCTGCATTCAAACTAAAACGTTCCCAGCAGATGACGCGGCGCGTTCGCCGCAGACACCGCCGTAGCCACCTCGTCAGAGTATTTCCTCGTGTACTACTACTGCGTGTGTCAATAACAGTTATGTTTTCACAGATCGATTGCTAGATACAGTAAATACACTGTCCAGTCACATTAATGTGACAACCTGTCACAAGCCCGAAAAACCCACCTTCTGCTGAGAGGACCACTGCGAGACGTACAGGAGAAGAATCAGTGAGGTTCTGGAAGGTACCAACAGGTATCTGGAGCCACGCAGACTCCAGTGTCACGGTCAGGTTTCTCCGCTGACGACCTATGGCGCGAACAAACCGATCGTGGTGGTTCCACACATTCCCAACTGCGGTTCAATCCGGGGAATTTGGTGGCGAGAAGAGTACGGTAGACTCATCCTGGTGCTCTTCGAATCACGCTCGCACACTTCGAGCTGTGTGACACGTCGTATTGTCCTGCTGGTAGATGCCATCGTGCTGATAAGAAACAAACTGCATGCAGGGGTGGAAACGATACCCAGGAATAGATGTATACTTCTTTTGATACATTGTGCCTTCCAGACTGACGAAATCACCCAAGGAAGGCAACGAAAACATTCCCCCAATAATAACACTCCCTACTTGTTTGCTTCCAGCCGTTTCACAACGTACACGGAAACGACTATCTATCCGATGGGGCATAAAACGTGGTTTATCTGGAAAGGCAGCGCATGAGTGCAAGAGCCAGGCGCCTGCTACAGAGGCTCATACACAGGAACGTTGGCTGAATAGTCGTTGAGGACACAATGTTGGTAGCCCTCGGTTCATCTGGGCAATTAATTGTTCAACAGTTGAAAGTCTAGTCGTCCGCATACACCTCCACAACCGTCATTCACCCGTGTCATCTATGGCCCACGCTGCATCACAGTTGCCTCGGTGCCGCTTTCCAGTAGCTCCATTTTATCATGCACGGAATGCTTTAACCACAGTGGCACACAAACAGTTTACAGACTTAAGTCATTTCGGAAATGCTTCCACCCTTGACCCGAAAGCCAATGATCGTGCCCTTTTGGACGTCAAATAAATCGGTCCGTTTCCGCATTACAATGACTACACTGTTTTTCGTGTCCCCCCAAAACACTTTATACGGGTCCGTGGCTCGTGGTCTTGCGGGCGTTCTCGCTTCCCGCGCACAGGGTACCGACTTCGATTCCCGGCGGGGTCAGGGATTTTCTCTGCCTCGAGATGACTGAGTGTTGTGTGTCTTTCATCATCATTTCATCCTCATTCACTCGCAAGTCGCCGTAGTGGCGTTAAAGAACTTGTGGAGCGGCGGCCGAACCGCCCCGCGAGGGGTCTCCCGCCCACCAGTGCCACACGCTCATTATCATTACTTTATACGGGGTGAATGTTAGTAGAACCGACAAACTACACGGATGGATTCTTCATTGGAAATGGAAGAAAAAAGGTCCTAAGAACATGTGTCCGGAAATAGGTGATGTGCGTGCAACGACAACCAATCGTCCCAGAACAAAGTATGGAGCTGCACTGCAGCCACGTCACAACAGATGTCCAAAGTGGCCTCCATGGGACTGCAGGTTACAGGGACAGTACAGCTGTCATGCAGGATACATGTAATCGTACTTTGGTTTGCGCTATGCTGGCGGGCCACTTACCTGGAGCTTGTACAAGGGTTCGTCTCAATATCCTGTAGAACCTGCTCATCCAAATCTGGTGCACGCACAGTTATGGACTGTACCCACAACATCTCTATCGTCTTGGATTAAGTGACACAGGCATATGCACGTGTGGAGAAATCGGCATAGCGGAACACAGCACATTACGATGTGACATTTTTAGACACATACGACCACAACAGCATGACAGTGCCACACGACAAAGGGTAAGACAGCTGAATGACTGGTTAGAACTAAACACCATCACAGACAAAATTTCACAATCACTCCACACAGCATCCATGCAGGATCAACCATACATGAGCCGGAGGATAGGGAATCACCCTACAAGGCAACACAATACATGGGACGATTCTGACAACAACACAACCACTGGCTCGAATGCTTCAACAAACTCAGCTCAAGACAACATGGATATACAGAACAATGTCAAAGTAAATAATAAAACAATGAAAAAGATAAAGGTATATATAGAACACTAGCCAAAGATAGGAGATGTATAAGGATTGTAACTATAAGTAAGTAACATGTAAATGATTGCTAAGCTTAATTTCATAACAGTTTACATTACAGAAATACACTCAGCTAAGACTTCCAGGGGATGTGAGGCTCGAAGAACGTCCGAGGCCCTCCACCCACAAGAAAAGCCATGTCATTGCCAGTAATTATTCAAGAATGTCATATTACTGTCAAATGCCTTCTGATGTTGATGATGATGATGATGTTTGGTTTGTGGAGCGCTCAACTGCGTGGTTATCAGCGCCCGTACAATTACCCAATCTTTGCTCAGTCCAATTTCGTCACTTTCCTGGATGATGATGAAATGATGAAGACAACACAAACACCCAGTCATCTCGAGGCAGGTGAAAATCCCTGACCCCGCCGGGAATCGAACCCGGGACCCCGTGCTCGGGAAGCGAGAACGCTACCGCGAGACCACGAGCGGCGGACAAAATGCCTTCTGAGCTGTAAATTTCCCATAATAGATCATTTTACATAATTCATTACTAGAAATTCCACTATAAAAATAAAATTAATATGAGAAATGTATACTAATTTATTATGTATAGTGAAAAATTTTAAATAACATAATTCAATACAATTTGCACTTAGATCTAAGCAAATTGCTGCTCCGTCTGGGACTGGCTCGAAGTTGTTCCGATGTTCTCCCACCTAGAACAGCCATGTCGTGCATATATTCTATTAAAAACCTCTCTTATCGTCTATTAGCTTCTTCTTCAATAAAACAAATTGTTTCAGTTTCCTTTTTCTCAAATTATGTTCATTTTATAATAATACTAACTCATTATTATTATTATTCTTGTTTTAGTGCTTAAAAAAGTTTGTTAGAAATCTGGAACAATGTACTGTAACATCTAAAATGCTGCTTTTTAAAACAGGCAACGGGTTTCGGTATATGCAATAAATGAAATGTACGCACATTCCACCGCCTTCTTGTGCGTTCGTCTGTCTGGAAGGACCCATGATCACTCAAACGCCCAAAAAGGGCTTGGAATATTGTGTGATGTGGTTAGTGTCTGTGAGGGTACTTGTTTGGTATAACCTTGCTGTCTCTCGACCGTTTCCATCTGCTTAGCCGAACACAAACACCATCCCGGCTCGTTCCCGATATGAATACCGGTCCACTCTGCTGCTTACAGTACGCTGCGTGAATCACAGCGTGCAACACGCAAGGAACACACGGCACGTGGTCAGAGGAACTGTCATTCTTCAGCGCCATCTGTCGCTGCAACCATGCATTTCCGTGCACATGTTCGTAGGACCCTTTTTCGTCCATTTCCTGTCAGGAATTCGTCCCTGCAGTTTGTCGGTTTTATTGATGTTCATCCTGTATACCTTCCACTGCTAGTGCTGCCATCTACCGTCTGTGAGCGGTTACTACATACTCACATCGATTATGGCGGCGGTCACATTAATGTGAATGGACCGTGTGTCTTCGCAGGGTGCCCGTGTGTGAGAAAAATCAGCACTGAAAAGTACGATTATGTGTGTGTGAGTGAGTGAGTGAGTGTGCGAGAGCGAGAGAGAGAGAGAGAACGCCAGACAAACTCCTTCTAGTGTGCGAGAATGGGTAAAAAGATAGCACTTTCAGTATATGTCTGACAGAACAGACACACTCTCTCTCTCTCTCTCTCTCTCTCTCTCTCTCTCTCTCTATATATATATATATATATATATATATATATATATAATTTCCGACTATTCTCTTTTAAGAGAGCGATTGAACTTGACTAGTTATGATTTCTTCTTCTTTCTTCGTTCTTCCCAAATTGTCGTTATACGTTCACTGTGGTCTCTCTTGCGTTCTTCCGACCATCTTTTTCCCGTTCTGTTATCCGTGTGTTCTTGTTTAAGAGTGTGTTTCTGTATGATGTTTCTAAACTGTTCTCTATTGTTTATGTTGTCTTGTGTGATCCCCAGTTCTTTAATGTCTTCTTCTGTTTCAGTGATCCAATTTGTCTTGTATTTGCCCTTGTTTGCTATCTTAAAGATTTGCCTTGTGAGCCTGCTTTTATTCATCCTGAGGATATGTCCATAAATTTTCATCCTTCTCTTTCTAATGGTGTCTGTTATTGTTTCTATGTCTTTGTAAATCACTCTAGTTGGCCTCTTCATCCAAATTCCTTCCCAAAACACTGGTCCATATATTTTCCTCAGAATTTTTCTTTCCTGCTTTTCAGTCTCTCTGATCTTCGTATGACCATCAATCACTGTAGTTTTTGCAGCATAAAAGTGCTTCTGGTAGTACTATTGTGTTGTAATGCCTTAGTTTCACATTGACAGAAATAGATTTCTTATTATGGTGATCCCAAGTGAGCTTATATGCTTTTTGTAATCTGGAGATTCTATCTTTATTGGCTATTGAGTTCAGTCCTGATGGTTGGATTATCTCTCCCGGATATCTGAAGTGGGCAACTTGTGCCACTTTCCCGTATTCAGTAGTAATGGGGAGATTATCTTCAGGTTTGCTTTCCATACCCTGTGTTTTCTCGTAGGAGATTTGTAGGCCAGTTTTCTGTGAAATTTAGTGTAGTGTTTCCAATGCAAGTTTGGCTTCCTCTCTATTCTTAGTTAGAATGGAAAGATCGTCCGCGAAAGCCAGACACTTCACCCTGATTGTCTGCTCATTTTTAATCCCAAGATGATTCCTTTTATTTCCTTTTCCCATGTCCCCGCAAGTTTTTCCAGAACCATGTTAAATAGGAGGGGGACATTCAATCTCCTTGGCGATCACCAGTATGGATATGAAAAGCTTCTGATCTTTCTCCCATGAATTTAACTATGGAAGTTGTATCTGTTAATGCCTGTTGAAGAACTGACCTTGTTTTAGTGTCATCCTGAACTCCTCTAAAGTGTGGAATAATGTTTGTCTATCTATTGAATCATAAGTCTTTCTAAAATCGACAAAAGTTACCACAGTATTCCTTCATCTCCTCATTTGCAAAATTTTTTTAAGTTCTATATCTGTTCGAGGCAAGATCGACCTTTGCGAAACTCTGCCTGATACTCCCCTATTAACTGGTCCGCTTGTGTTTCTACTCTGTTTAACAGGGCCTTTGAAAGAATTTTGTATATTACAGGGAGCAGTGAAATTCCCCTGTAATGATTTGGATAGGTTTTTGCACCTTTTTTGTGGAGAGGGTGAATTGATGCACATTTCCACTCTGCAGGTATTTGTTCAGTTTCCCAAATATTTGATATAACTCTGTGGATTGCTTTGTGAGATTACTATCATTTAATTTCCATACTTGTGCTATGATTCCGTCTTCCCCTGGAGACTTGTTGTTCTTCAAAGAATTGATTATTTCCTTTATCTCTGTAAGTGATGGTGGATTTGAATCGGGATTGGATGTGGGTTTTTCGAAATCTAGTTGTTCTGTCGGAGGCTCGCAGTTGAGAAGTGAGTGAAAATATTTAGCTAAAATTTGACAATTCTTATTAGGATTGGTTTTCAGTGATCCACCGGGCCAGCTAAGGCACAAATTAGGTGGTTGATACCCTGTTAGGTTTTCTTTGAATAATTTTGTAAAAATTTCTGGTCTTGTCCTTGATAAATTCTTGTTCAATTTCTTTTAGCCGGCTTGTATCATATCTACGTTTTCCTCTTCGTATTGCCTTGGATGAACTCTTCTGTATTCTCAAAAACTCCTGCCATTTTTCTGTAGTTTTGTTGCTACTGAAAGTTTTTCATTCTTGTATTCTTTCTTCTATTGCTTGATCACATGCGCTGTTCCGCCATCTGATTTTTCTCTTTCTTGGGGGTTTGCCAAATTTCATAGTGTTTTTCGGTACTTCTGCAAGTTCCTTCCAGTTCGTTTCGTTTGATTGCCCAATTTCCTTGAGAATATGCCTCTTGTTAAGTTTAAGGTATTCTGGATCAGTTCTAACTGTTTTGTTCATTGGTGATTTCTTTCTATTAGGTTGAAATCTACTCTTTATTTGCAGCAGATGGTGGTCTGACTCAAAAAACCCCTTTCTTGTTCGTACGTTGAGTATTCCTATGATATTCTTATTAGATATGGCAACATGGTCTATCTGAAATTCACCCAGAGTTGAATTTGGTGATTTCTGTGTTGTAAGTTTGTTTACATGTTTAAGGAATTTTGTAGGCATGATTTTAAAATCCTCTCTCTCTCTCTCTCTCTCTCTCTCTCTCTCTATATATATATATATATATATATATATATATATATATATATATATATATATGGTGTGACGACCAAAGATCCATTCTTTCAGTGTGGATGCACACCAAGCCTAATCTCTTGCGGGAATCAGAAATGGTGAGTAATGGGTTCATGTGTTGGTGATGCTGCTTTAAGGTATAACAGGCTGGGAATTTTGAACGGGTAAGAAGCGTGCTTTATATTTATTGACATAAAGTACCTGGTAAGAAATTATTGTTATATGCTTTAACTTGCTGTAACTATGCTTCATAAAGATTTTACGAAAAACTAATGAAAATAAATTATTGTTGTATGCTTTAACTTGCTGTAACTCTGCTTCATAAATTTTGTAAAGCAAAGTTGCTACCCTACCTTATAAATCACCATTACTGTACAAACGGCGTGCAATGAGAAAATTTTACTGCTAGCGGAGTTACTGGTATGTACACTTTTATGCATGCCTTGTGGTTTTGACGCAGTCGTCTTTTGAAACACTTCAGGCAGGGGAGAGTGTGGCACCTACACAGAGGATAGTGTACCTAGGAACTCAACTTGGTTTTTGGTCGGTACTCCAGCCTAGTGACTGATTTTCGAATCACGTGAAGGAATGCGCATCAGAGACAGCCATCAGCAGTTTCCGCTATTTTCTACAGTTTTTGTTGTTTTTCTAAATATTTCGAGTTGCTACGCACTTAAGTGTTGTACATATATTAAAGCTATTAGGAAAATATTGTTAATTATTCGGTTACAGAATTTTACTGCAAGTAAAATCCTATGTGTTTTTAAAACTAGTTACATAACATGTGAATGAGTGGTCGTTCAGCTGCGGCACGCGGGCTGCATGCGATCCCAGACAAGTCATCGGTTCTTAACTATGTTTTATAATAACATTCTTCTAGAAAATAGCAGTCGAGTTCAAAAGCGTGAACTAGCGTTAAGAGCTTCTTAAGAGTGTGGTTTTCCTGCTCAGTGGCAAACAAAAATACTTACAGAGAAAGTATTATTTTAAGATACGATGCATTTTAAATGACGTTCATGAATTCTGCGGCGACTAAGGAAAAGTGGGCATTTTCCTTCAGGAGCAGGGGGGTAAGTAGCGCTGCTACTGCGGGGTTAGAGGGTGTGAGAAGGGGAATGTCTTCCAGTGTTGATAAATTGTTGGCGTATGTGCCTCGTACCCATCAGCTGACGTGATAGAAATTTCAGAGGAAAGTAACATGGATTCGTGAATGCTTTATTACAAAGACGGTCATCTTCAAATACAGTACAAGTGTATAGCAAGGAATGTGAAATCAAATTAAGTCTCTTGAAACACAAAGCAATGAGTAGAAAAAAATGACATGCAAAACATTTGGCAAACGTTTGTGACCGTCTTGCATAATGCATTTAAGTATAAGCACAATTACTGTTATAAAAGCTTTGACTGGCAGTTCTGTGAAATGACGACACGCGAAAATTTCGATGGACTGTTGCTTCTGACAAGTGGCGGAGTACAATTTCTACACCCTTTAAACTCGAAACCACGTATGTTGACGAGCTCGATCAGTCTCCACTGTTTCTAAAACAGCCGTTTGATGTATGAAGTTCAGCTGCTGGAGAGTGGCAGTCGTTCAGTGCGTAAAGGAACGAAATACACGGCTTTACCTTGTCCTGCTGACGACGACATTTCGAGTAAGTTGGAGCAAGATTTAGTTAGCAATGGTAGGGAAGGTGACAATATCGAAGATTCAGGTGGTGATCCTCACGTGTGCAAGGAGTGCCGTGTCAAACATCAAGTGAGAATTTCTCGTTGTGATTTTGTAAAACGTTCACCGAAACATTGAGTTCTTTTCTGTTTCTTCGTTTTCTGAACAATGAAACATTTTTTTTGTATAGGCAAACAGGAAAGTCTGCAAAAAAAAAATAATAATAATAATACATACCATTGCACCTAGTGCAAAATACGCATGTGCAAGAAGCCTTGTTACAAAGTCTATCACACATAAGAACTATACTGTACCATGTGAAAGATGTGCGTAACAACTTACATATATAAAATAGTGAAGAAGTAGTGTCAAGCTTTCATAAAAGGTTAGTATCACAGTTAAACGTTGACTAGTGTTCTTTATAAAACACAGTGGCGCAGAGTCTATATTTCGCAGTGTCTCTTAAGTTCGATGCAATATTCCTTCAGACACTGCTGACGATTGACAGCCATATTAAATTATGAAATATATTCGCAAATTGCGAATACTATTGTACATCGGCTATACGATTTACTAGTAGCAGACGAAAACTTGTGTCGGCCAGCCCCAAACTTCGGCACGTCCTAGTGTCTCCGTTCCATAGTGCTAGCATACGAGTCGTATGATTCCCGCACAGGGAGAGACATTGCTTTTGCTAGTCAGATTGCCTTGCTTTGACATGAGACACAGTAGGGTGCTGTCTGTATTTCGTGGCAATCTGACGAGCAAAATCTGACTATGAGTCGTGCACGGACTGCCAAAGTGGTGAAGGAGACTATTCGCGTAAATCAGGTTCGACACAAATTTTCATATGTTACTAGTAAATCGTATAGCAAGTCTACAATTGTATTCGTAATGTGGCACTACATTTCATAATTCTTGATAAAGATAATGAAAAATTATAACGATGGCCGGCATCCTAAGAAACGGCAAGGTTTACGTGGCCGGCAGTGAAAGTGTTATTAATCATCCGCTTACACAGGTGGAACAGCAACAGTTCTTCAGGCAATTATAGTGTCGCAACTACGGGGCCGCTGAGGGTGGTACCACTTTGAAACAAGACCGACTTAACGATCAGTACGTGGGGACCGGCGGCCGGCTTCCCATGCCCTCAGTACAGCTAGTCAGTCGATCACTGATGTGGCCGGTCCTGCACCATTTTGTACCTTGAAACAGAAGATCTTTTACCATGAGATTCTGCAACTTACCTGAGTTTCATTAATGCCTTAACAATTTTACTTGTCTTGAAAATATAAATTTATGTTAGTTTCCAATACCTTCGATATCAAAGTGTATTTATCTTGTAACTGGTTCTCGATAATATTTCTGTTTAATTTGATTTCACTTACTGATTGTCGGTGTGTGGTAGACTAACGATGTGACAGACGACTAATTACAGTACTGACACGATTTTCTCGATGGAAACGCTTTTAATTTTCAAATTGAATATTTGTTCCTACGTACATGACCACGTCGTACCTTGGAGCATATCCTTTCATTTGGGAAAACCTTAATTTTCCGGAGCAATTTTTGTAAGGTTCCTAGTTTTGTCCCAGTTCCATAGTATATTATATCACAGAGTGAGCCACTTAATGACATATGTACCAAGTGTGAGTCAGTTTGCTCCAAGCGCTCTACAATTATGCTTCACATATCATGCGATGCTACCGCCGCCTCCACCCCTAAGGTTAAATGTCAGTAGTATTGTTACCAATCAGCCCAGCGACCCCGGAAGACTATGGATCTTACTCTATAGTAGTTGGTTTTCAATTATTTCTACACGTCACCCCATTCTCATCTCTGTCCCATCCCTTAATATGCTAGAGGATTGATGGTGTGCTTCCGGTCGTTCAGTCCAGTTGCTAGTTCCATTTGTATGCACAATATTTCGACGATGGACCCGGACGTCTTTTCCAGCTGCTGCGAACTGTGTAGTTGTGTGTAATCGCTGCCTGATTTCCAATCAGACTGAGGCATGTATACGTAGTTTCTGTACTTTCGGACACAAAATATATCTAATTATGGCGAGGACGGCCAATGATCACTTCATTACGGATGTACACCAAGATCGAACTCTTACGCAAACCGGCGAAATGCCGCGAGTAATGAGGATAATGGGCAAGGGGCATTACATTAGTAGTGTGTGGATAAGTTGACCATTTTTGTCTGACGGGAACTACGGCCCTAATTTTTCCCGAGGGCATGCAGCTTTAAGTGTCAGGAAGTCGTTTCTGAAAGTATGTGTATGGAGTGTAACCATGTATGGAAGTGAAACATGGACGATAACTAGTTTGGACAAGAAGAGAATAGAAGCTTTCGAAATGTGGTACTACAGAAGAATGCTGACGATTAGATTGCTAGATCACATAAATAATGAGGAGGTATTGAACAGGATTGGGGAGAAGAGATGTTTGTGGCACAACTTGACTAGAAGAAGGGATCGGTTGATAGGACATGTTCTGAGGCATCAAGGGATCACCAATTTAGTATTGGAGGGCACCGTGGAGGGTAAAAATCGTAGAGGGAGACCAAGAGATGAATACACTAAGCAGATTCAGAGGGATGTAGGCTGCAGTACGTACTGGGAGATGAAGAAGCTTGCACAGGATAGAGTAGCGTGGAGAGCTGCGTCAAACCAGTCTCAGGACTGAAGACCACAACAACAACAACGGGAGGTGTGGTAGGATAGTCCGTACAGTTGTGTTGACCTTTGCATGCGGATGGGTTAGTGATTAGAGCATCTCCCTAGTAAGCAGAAAACCCGTTTTCGAATCCCGGTCCGGCGTCAAATTTCAACTTTCCCCATTGATTTAAGTCAGTACCCACCAGAAGTTAATGTCTGTAATTCCTTTGTTGCCGCGGCTCTGTTTATAGCCGAGTTCGACTTCCGGAGCTCGACTCGGTCTTCGACGCTCATTTGTTTTTTCTGAGCCAACGCTATTATTCCGTGCAACGCGCTTTCTCTCAGCGTTTTCCATCTCTGGTGCATGAATAGCCGATGAGATTTTAATAAAATGAGTGCCAGATGCCATGCCTTGTTTAAACTGAAACCTCCGTTCCTCTTCATTAGGTTTTCCAACATCTTTATTTTGATAGACTCCTCAATCACGCTGTCCCAGGAACTTGACGTTTGTACCACGACGAACGCAAGAGATTATATACTAGAGGATTCTTCATCCTAACAGTATATTTTTTGAGATAGTCAACTGACATTAATATATCACTCGGTGTTAACTATTTACTTATTTTTACGACATTCTATTTCCCACTCCTGCCTCCCCAACAGCGGTAAAAGATAGTCGTGACTATTACCAGTCAACTACTCCCACGAAGGCTCTTGGATGTGACACTAATATTAGTGATTTTCGATTGTTTCCCATGTCACCCTGTTCCAACGCCCCCTCTCTCTTTTACTCAGTCAATGTAACGTGTACTATTCAGCTTTTCAATGCCAGATACCATGGAATCGACACTAATATTCGTCGCTTTCGATTATTTTTATGTCACATTGCCATCGCTACCGCCATGTTCACTAAACCTTTAGGGGTGAAAGATGACCAGAACTGACACTTAACTGCCTAACAACATCAATATCTACGGATTAGACACTAATATTGGTAGTTTCCTTGATTTAACATGTCACCTCCATCCCACGCCACCTCTACTCCTAACGGTGCTACGGGTGCCTCCCCTGAACCCTGCCCTTCAACTCTGTATCCCCCCCCCCCCCCCCCACAGTAGGTCATACGTACCTGCACAAAGTTTGGTAGAAATTGATTCAGGCGTTCCAGAGATAATCCCCACACGTAGAGGTGCCTTACTCACTCCTTTTTTTCTCAGATGGTAAGCCATATGTGTACCAAGTTTGGTTGAAAGTTCTCACTGTGTCCTAGACCCATACTATTTTCGTTCAGACAGTGTCATTTATGTACGAAGTTTGGTTGAAATTTCTCCCATCTTTTCGTATCACCCATTCTTGCTGCCAGCTTCATACCTAGGGGTTAAATGTCATGGTGACTACCATCAGTGAGCCAAGTAACCCCAACAATTACGGATTCTATACTAATATGGTTCGTTCTCTATAATTTTACTTGTCATCGCTCCACACCTTCTTCATACCCCTTCTACATCCTGAAGTGTTTTAGGGACGTCTTACCTGTTTTTCTATGTAACATGTTTGGATGAAATTGCTTCAGGCGTTACAAAATCGTGCTTAGATGTCACCAGTTTCTCACCTCCAAAAATATGGGTACTTGGGGGTTTATTAACCGCATGGTAACTGTATCATAACATTAAGTCAGAGGTGTATTAATTTTGGTTGAAATTGCTTCAAGTGTTCGAGAGCTATGTTGTGACATATACGGGAACACGTATATCTACTTCTATATACACAGACGGGTACTTAGGAATTTACAAATACACTTTAATGTGTTAGCTAACGAAAGGAATTTATTGAGCTGAATCAAGAGCTATGCTGTGACATGTACAGAAACACATACATACTTGTCTATGTACATAAATAAGTACACTGGAATTTACAAGTACACTCTATTGTGTTAGCTAAAAAAGGGGATTTGTTGAGTTCAATCAAATAAATAATGTATAACTGTATCTCAATTGTTCCTGTGGTAGAGAGATTCCTATTGTCTCATTCATAAGTGGAAAATATTTAGTAATGAGTAATATTTAAGATATATGCAGCTCATAACATGAGTATCTGATACATTAAGTACTGATAATACCTTTAGTACGCTACAGGGTAGCATTACTAACGCAGTACTACTCATCTGAGACTAATAACAATCAAACCTAATAGAGTATATCATTAAAGAGTAGTGGGTAGCTAAAACTATTCTTTGGTACTATAAATGTCGTGCTACTTTTCCAAGTGATATCTTCTTCATCCTATTTGCAGCTGTTCAATGGTACCACAATACAACACTACAGATAACAAGAGAAGAGATTTGTGGCTACACCTAACAACGTTTTCATTTTAGTACAATGCAAGTAAACTTCATTATATTTCTTAACATTTGAAGCTGAAGAGGTGTTACAATTCAGTTCTTTCACTTGTCGTAACCGCTAGAAAATAACATTTACAAAATTCACTAGAAACTCATAATTAACGATGACGAGTGTTACCAACGACCACATTCTGGTTTCCTCGCGGGTACTAGTCCAGCGAGTAAACCAGGGTAAGCCATTTTAAGATTTCACTTACTATAGCCGAGACTTTTGGAATCCTACGTCATTTTACTAAGGCGCACTAGTGACGTCACTGAATTTCTGCCGTGATTTGACATAGTATCTGCTCATCATCTTCAAGTGATGATGTCAATAGTTGACATCATCGCCTGAAAAAATATTTTGTATATATCGGTATATATTTATTATTACATATTTCATTTGTCATTACATATATGAATATACGTATAACTATAGCACTGTAATGTTTACTGTTAAGTTTTACGAATAGATTTAGACTAATGATAATAAAATCGTTGTTTTAGGGCAAGGAATTGCCCTTTTAATTGTTTCTTTTGTGACAAGACGTAAGACACAGCTGAATTTAGAAACCACTACATTTTCAGTTTTTCTTATGATCCTGTCGCAACACTATAATTCTCGTGATAAAAGAGGATGCCAACGAATTTCAGGCTTCGCTGTTACAAACGAGTGTTTATAAACTTGACATTAAGCACAATTCGTGATAATTGCACTGCTTCCAACAGGTTTCACACTGAATAATGAGATCAAAATAAAGTAAGTTAATAAATTAATAAGCTGAGCAAGGAAGATTACTTTCAAGTAACAGTGTATCTTTCACAGAATAGTATTTATGACACGACAGTGTGCATTAGTAGTAATCTTTTCTGCTGATCGTCTACACAAAAAGTACACCAAACGCTAAAAAAAAGTTAACCACTTGTTTCTGCAGTAACCTGGATAAATTTGAACCTTATTTAATGGTTGCTGTTAATATTTCTCACAAACAGTTATTGTATTAGTCACTTTAAAAGGATAGCCTGAAGCTCAAAGGACTGCTTTATATTATTAGTATGTTAAGCGTGACAACCGTCAACACCACAAGAAATATTCACTTTGTAGATTTATGCTGTAATACAGCCTCTTATATACTGTTTCGCGCGTCGTGATGAATCTTTCTAGAAAAGAACACGATGAAACTAAATTCACTGGCAGACACTCCTTCTCAAGATTGTTATGTTAATCAGAGCAGAGTACACCCTCCGGAATCCTTTTTCTGCACTTAAATTATTTACATTGCCCTGTCGAAACTAAATTCATGCAGATGTATTAACTCCCTTTGTGTTTCCTCACTTTACGTTATTGTGGCATAACTCCCACCAAACCCAATGACACTCTGCTTACAATACCGTACTACACTGGCGACTAATAACAAAGATTTCAAAATGCGGAGTGTCTTGTCAAATCAGTAATAGCTTCGAAAAGTTGGTGAATGACAGTATCCGGTACGTATAATGAAACGTAGACGTCCATCGGAAACAATGCCAACATCGGGTGCATCCTAAGGACGCATGATAAAATTGCCAATGTGCTCCGTAAACGTAAGGGTTACCACCACCGTCGGACTGTTCGCTACCGACGCAGTTGTCTAAAATAATCTTGTTGGATGTTTGGTAAGACACTTTAAACATGGATTCATACAAGATAAGGCATTTAAACAAGTGACAGAACACAACAGCATAAAATTACATTATCATTAATAAGTGTCTGGAGCCTTTTATACCTTCACGGTAAATGATGACAGCCAAAACAGTTGCAGAATAAAGATTTATTAAAATTCTTGACCACGGTTACGGTATATCTAAATATACCTTCATCAGAAGTAAAATAAAACTGAACAGGAAGACACTTTCATTAGCAAAAAGTTAGCATCGGAAATGAGAAAGAAAAAACACTATAGCTTAAGTAACCGTAAAATTACC
This sequence comes from Schistocerca cancellata, assembly GCF_023864275.1. Taxonomy (NCBI): domain Eukaryota; kingdom Metazoa; phylum Arthropoda; class Insecta; order Orthoptera; family Acrididae; genus Schistocerca; species Schistocerca cancellata. The sequence continues at coordinate 927,921,243 of NC_064629.1, forward strand.
AGAATATTACAGACACAAAAACTTTTAGTCACTTACTAAAATTACATCCTGCAATGGAGATTAATAAAACAATCATTGCAGGATGAAATTTTAGTAAGTGACTAAAAGTTTTTGTGCTTGTAATACTCTGGTAATTTTACGGTTACTTAAGCTATAGTGTTTTTTCTTTCTCATTTCCGATGCTAAGTTTTTCTTAATGAAAGTGTCTTCCTGTTCAGGTTTATTTTACTTCTGATGAAGGTATATTTAGATATACCGAAACCATGGTCAAGAATTTTAATAAATCTTTGTCCTGCAACTGGTTTGGCTGTCATCATTTACCGTGAAGAATTTCAACAGTTGCTGTTTCAGACATGTTTAAAATCTTGAAACCATGTTTAAAACACTTACCTTTTATACCTTTTAAATACTTCAGGACAACACTAAAAAGCGATATGAAAAGGAACGAATACCTGAGATAAGTAGTATGAAGGTAAATTTGAGACTACGAATTGATGAAACTATGCTTGAAAAGCGCAGCACATTGGTTAAGGAAGCGCATAAAATACAGTAATGCGAATAATGCGTTTGACGTCTTCATCAAGTAGGACTAACGAAAGACGCAGAGGAATACAGAAATGCTCTACTAGGAGGTCGTAAAAGTTCGATATAGTAATGAGTGTCAGAGATGTCCAGAAACTTAAATGGAACTCATCCGAGAACGTGACTTGTTTCGGCGAAAACCTGAGTAAATTTAGAAGTAGTCTACACCTCTGCCGTACTCTGTATACCGAGTAGGTGCCCCTAGAATGAGGAGAAAGAGCCAAGGATGGACAATGATATTTAATTTCCCTCGCTTCCCAGGATAAGAAGTGACTAACGATGGTATGTGGCATCTCCCGAGAAGTGACTTGTGGACGTAGATGGTAAAGAAGAAACGTTGCTTTGTATTTAAGATTGTGATCTCTGGGCTAGTGCATGAGTGTGACAAATCATTTCGAACAGGTGAATGAGCCCTTGCTATGTTAGGAAGATCTTAATAATCTGTCACTACAAATAATGACAAAATGTTATTATAGAAGTAGTCCACAAAACGCTATGTACCTCTGAGAATTAAATTTAGGCCGTGGTCCAAGTCTTATTTCTGTGCCTAACTTTTAGTTTTCCAATGCTGAAGACAATACCAGATTCCATAAAGTCCCAGATATCAGTCTCAAACTTAAACAAGCTCACGAGGGAAGGTCACGGTAGTTGTCACGAAGCGTAGAACAAATATCCTTTTGTTTTGTTATTGATTAGAAAGAAAACTCTAAGTAAAGTTTTAGCTACTATGCTGCAACGGTACTGACAGGAAAGGGAGAGAAAGGTGGGTGGTAATAGGTTTCCCTCCTCTCTACCAAAGCCCTCCATTTACGTATCGCTCTGTGTTTGTGTCTGTGGATCAGATGATGTTTGTGGCGTGGAAGCGTATTTATAGAGTTAGTAAATGTATTACCGTGGACACCCTGGACAACGAAACAGACAGCAACTGTGAAACTGTTGGTAGAGTACTTTGGCATTGCAGAAGAGATACTTACAGGAGAAGAGCGTGTTATTTATGAACAAATAAAGTAACAGTTGACAAAAGAGGCTGCTGCAATAGCAGAGGTTACTACACTTTTCATATACGAAGAGGCATTAGATGAAGAGACATCAGATCAAGAGAATGATTGGGCCATGGCAGTGAGGGATGAAACAGTGCCACCAATGGCGGATTTCCAAGGAAGCAGCGGTTCATCTTATAGGACATAAGCTAGAAGAAAACGAAAGAAGTTTCCAGAAGGATATCTGGCTGATGCGTACAAGATATGGACAAAACAACCAAGGGAAAAAGATGGAAACGTTGATCCTCCCCGTCTGTAATTGCTATGACACCGCGCCTCTGTATTACAACACTGTTGGCACAGAAAAGGAAAATTAAGAGCAAGGCTGTGTTACAAGACCTCGAAAACACGTTAAAACAACTTCATTAGTCAAGCCCAAAAATTATGCTGGATATGATAAATCGTGCATTACGTAATCATTTTATAATAGACAGAATAACGCAGTAATAGATGACTGCACATTGACACTTTTGGCAGTGAAAATAAAGAATAAAATTGACCCTCGCATTTCATTGCAGTTCAAAGCTTTCAACTCGTGCGTAAAGAATTTTAAATAGAGGAATAAGATTGTCTGTCGCAAAATAACCCACAACGTTAGCAAGTGATTGATTGAAGGGGATACAGATATTGAAGAAAAGGTTTGTCAAGTCGTGAGAGAAATCACGTCTATCATTGAGGAAAAAGTCTGTCACCAGATCAAATAATTAATGCGGTCCAATCAAGATTTGATCAAGAGTTATGACCTGGACGGAGTCTCGCATTGAAGCGAAGTATTTGTTTGGTGCAGTTGGATCCTTAGCAGGACTCACACGCTCTTATGTGATAATGGCCGGGATTGTGATAGATGGTACGCTGCTACCCCATTTGTATGTCCTTGTATCGGAGCCCACTGGCCATGTTCCTGCAAATACGAATGTAAGTTTACTGACCATCAAGGCGTTTGCCAGAAAATCTGCTAATATGACGAAGAGGGATTTAAAAGTTGTCCTGGAAATGTGGCCAGATATACAAGAAAAAAACTAAAGCCCTTCTAATGATTAACTACTGGACAGGCATTAGAGATGACGAACTATACAACTCTTGAGTCCCTTAAAGCGTGGAATTCATCAAGAAGCTGATTCCAGCAAAGTACTCTGGCATTGTGTAACCTACCGACGTTTTCTGCTCACGTAAACACAAAAAAATTGTGAAATTTGTCACAGATACAACTATGATATCTCCCGATAATGACATTAACATATGGTATAAAGACCACTTCTTGTGCCTTCAAGCGTTTGTGTATTTCCAGTTCTCAGCGGCAAGATCCTTCAACCTAATCAAATTTGCATTTCTTCAGCACGGCTACACCAATGACTTTCCTGGTGAATCTCAAACACCCTTGTAGTACTGCTTCGAAGAAGGATTAACGGAAGAGTGTTTACATGAGAACTGCCATCAACCTGCTTACATCAGATGTGCACACTATGAGACCTCTCTATACGTTGACCGTGCTGTTATTGCTGACTTGCATAATTTTTACCTAAACAAGTAAATAAACTCTATTACAGAGTGTTTCATGTCATATTATTGACTATCTGTCTCAAATAATCTATTTGGGTAATAAATCATTCCTACTTACAGTATTCTCATCGCAGCATTGACGATTGATATTTCCTATTCTAATAATCCATAGCAGCTACAATTTTTATATCGTATATATATTTTGTTGCTCTATGAGCTGCGCTATGTATGAATATAATTTGAGCGAGAACATGTGAGCCATTGTGAGCAAGCCGAGCTGTTAGTACGTGTACACAAAGCTATCGCTATGACACCGCTGCTTAAGATCGCGGAGTCGTGCCGACGTCTCTTACCAAGTTTGTAATGGGGAAGTGTTGGCTCTGTTTAATTTAACAATAAGGCCCACAACTTGTCTAATTTCAATTCTTCTTCTTTTCTGTAAAGTTGTTTTGTGCTTTTGAATTTCTATGACCTCTCTAAACGTCCTAGCATTGTAATGGCTGGATATCGATAAAACCGTAGCGTCGGTGAAACAAAGTCGGTGGTTACCTACCTGTTCCCATTACATGATCTGGTACAATCCATTTATCCGTCTTTCCCAGACAACTGCTCCTGCATTCCTGAAGTCGAGTGTTAATGCTTCTTTTGTATTTCCTGTGTACACTTGACTGTATGTGCAAGGAATTTCGTATATTCCTGCTGCGGCAAGCGGCAGGCGAAGGTCCTTTGCAGTGTTCAAATATTCGCGTATCTTCCGAGTGGCAGTTTTAAACACTGCGTCTCTTCTTGGTACTCGCACTATGCTCATGCGGTATATGACAGTTTGCACGAATGTGAGGAAAACTTTCTCTTTAGTTGGTTCTTTTTCACTAAAAGCTCTAGATGTTTTAGAGAGTAGTGCTCCGGTTTTCTTTTTGTCAGAGTAGCCGTTGCTTCTGAAAGCAGTTCTTAAATTATCGAGCTCGTCCACCGGGTACTGTGATTCACAGATTCTTTTAGCCTGGTCCACCAATGTTTTGATGACTCCTCTTCTTTGTTTAGGACGATGGTCGAATTTTCTGTGAAGGTATCTATACGAGCTCGTCCACCGGGTACTGTGATTCACAGATTCTTTTAGCCTGGTCCACCAATGTTTTGATGACTCCTCTTCTTTGTTTAGGACGATGGTCGAATTTTCTGTGAAGGTATCTATACGTGTGAGTTGCCTTCCTGCAGACTTCGTAGCTTAAAGTTCCGTCGGGTTTGTTAAGCATCTGCTGAATTGTAGTTTCTAGTGAAAAAGAACCAACTAAAGGGAAAGCTTCCCTCCCATTCGTGAAAACAGTCACAGATCACATCAGCAGATAAGTGTGAAGACGTGATATCGTCACAGTGTTTAAACTAACAAGAAAGATTTGCGAATGTTTGAATACCGTGAAGGACCTACGCCTGCCGCTTGCCACAGTAGGAGTATATACAATCCCTTGCGCATGCGGCCATGTGTGCATAGGATCTGCAAAAACAAGCATTAAAAACAGCCTTAGGGAACACGAGAGCAATTGTCTGGGAAACAAGGATAAATCAGTAGTACCAGATCATGCAATGGAACTAGGTAACTACCAAATTCGTTTCTCCGATACTATGTTTTCATCTATACACAAACACTGCTGTGTTAGGATGTACAGAGAGGCCATAAAAATTCAACGGGAAAGACGAAGGACTGAAATTAGACAAGTTATAGGCCTTTAGTGCCAAACAAAGCAAACAGCGAGAACTCTTCCCCAATACAGACTGCATAACACACCTCGGCGCGATTCTGCGATACTTGGCTGCGGCCCGATGAGGTCAGAAACCGACCGTTGCGTTTACGTTTTTACTGCTATCTGTGTCTTTATAGCCTCTGATGATGGCTTCTGATCTGGAATACGAAAAGTTAGATAGAGAAATATGCCTTGTACCTCGGCCTAACACCCATAAAACTAAAATCACCAAGGTTGCAAAGTAGTATTTATTTTGAGGGCAGTTCCGAAATGTCTTAGATTTGATTTTCAGATTTAGTGATTTATATCTGCTATGACCTCCCCGTCTCGATAGCTTATCAGTGGCTCAGTTTATGTCAAGAAGGTCTATCGTGTTTGGAAAGCTTTAAGTAAGCAGGTATCGTTTCTAAAATAAGTGGAGAAAGTGAACAATTCAGTCTGAAATGTAGTCTTCCGTAGACTTAGAATGTGACAGTTTGAATTTATTTGGCTTTTGGAGCACTGGACAGATATTATGAAGAAGAGTGGACTTTTATGATAAACTCTGAAGGCCTGTGCCTAACTTTCCAATACTTTGTCAGTCATACTCGGAGTCAGTTTCGTACTGAAGTTTATTCAGGAAAATTGCATTCCTGATCTCGTACTCGTGAAGCCGACGTGCCCCTGAATTCTTCCAACATGTCAATGAAGTCGCATGTCTAAATTGTGCAGCTGGCTGTGACTGTTGCTCAGGCAGTGTTGTATTGTGTTGTGTTTTTACGGCTGAATATGGCACATAACTTTCTTCTCCTCAATAGGTCCGAGGGTCCCAACACGACAAACCCCCTAAATCTATTAGAAGCTGGATGCGAAATAAAGAAAATTACTGCATAGTCTGAGGTGCAAGCAACCTTATCATCTCGACTATGGCAGCCAAATTCTGGTGACGAAAATTTCCTCCACCTCTGGGATGACTGCCACCACACTAGCGAGCTTCGCTAAGGAGGCGGTTTGTACGGGATACCTCTTCACATTTCCCCACTGTAAAAATTGCTCTTATAATGGAACTGAATTTGTGACATTCTTATGCCATTAAAGATAGAGGTGAGAAAGCAATAGTGAGTGCATCCTATATTCAAAAGCAGCAAATTACGGACGTTTAAGTTAACTATTCACGGCATATAAAATGTATGCAAAGATAGTAGGCGTAACAGCAAAACCAGTTATACTCGGCATATAATGGTACTGGGCAAGGAAATTCTGCAGCATTTAGTAAGAGTAATACAAAGTATGTATGTTAGTACACATACTAACATTTTTAATGGGATGGCGTAATCTGAAATAAGACAAGGGTTTTGACAAATGTTCCCTCTGTCACCCATTTGTGTGTTGTTGCTGTTATAAATAAATGGCAAAAATTGTTACCGAAGGATATTTATCTTACATACACATCAAACGATGACGTGAGTATTAAGCTACAGAAATTCCAGTACCTATGTGGCCCAACCAAACGTGATGTTAAAAAAAGCAGAAGAGATACACTGCTTAAACTATGACAAATCAAAGCAGTACCAATATTTTTGTACGGTTGTTAATGTTTGACGCTTGCTATACTACAGGTCAAAAGTACAGATGAGATTTCTGGGAGCAGCAGCAGGCCAAACATTAATTAATAGGGAAATAAATAAAAATCTGGAGAGCGAATTAAACTTATTTATTCCGAATGAAGAAATAATTAGGTACAGGAGGAAATGGGAAGAGCATGTAACAAGAATGCAAGAATTCAGAACACCCAAGTCTCTGTTGAATTATAAACTAAAATAAGGAAGAAGGAAGACCGCTCGTCTATAGAAAATATGGATAGGGCAAAGTGCTCGAGAGCAAAAGAAAACCAGAGTTAGTGTAATACTTGATGCCGTCGATGATAATGGCGACGATAATGACGTCCCGTGTTGCATGTGTAAGTATTTATCTACGCCAAAAAAAGACAAAAGGGAAACATGATTTGATTAAAAACAAGTGTCTAGCCTGCGTTGGATAAGAGGTCTTGCCCTTACATGTGAACTGAGCGCACTAATGAACGCTGCGGCCATATTTGACTACTTTGTAGTCAATTACCCCATCCAAATGGCAAGAAAATAAAGAATTTTCGTAACTTTGATTTTAACCTCTGTGCTTACCTTCCCCATACGGGCAATTCCATTTCAGTTCAGACAGCACGAGACCTTGCATTTTTTGCAGGATTCAGTCTTCTGTTATCCAAAGTGGATCTTACGTTAATATATTTTGGAAAGTCGCAGCAGTGATAAACAAATGCTTCCGGATTTTCTTAGTGGTCAAAATTACCATAACTCGCGATTCTGAAACCCGTAGCTCGGAAACTATTCCGTGTAAAATCCTTAAATAAAATTCAAAATAAAGATCCTATTGTACATTTTTAGTTGGTATTTATGAGGTATTTTTATAAGACAAATATTATGTGGTTTTCATCATGTCTCATATTTTTACTGGAAAACGCCATTTTAAATGAAATAAAAACTATGCCATATCGTACAACACTTGATTTAAAAACCATAATAGTAAATATTTTTGTGGTATCTTCAATGTGGAGCCGTGGAAAAAATAAAACGCAAATAGAAGAAGTTGCAGCCCAGCTGGTTGCGCTACATCTTGTGAATCATGACGAAGCCACAGCCGATCGCCTGCGGTTTATGCTTCACGTCAGCCCATAGCAACCTAAGCATAGCCCGAGCTTACATATTTATAATTCAATTATTTTTTTCCACGTGTCAGATTATGGCTTCCATAAAATTTAAAATAGGAATCAATGTACAATAAAAAGAAGTTCAAGCCTCTGTAACTTTAATCTTTATGAAAATGGTTTTATGCTTAATACACGAATAAATAGTTTTTGAAAACAGTATTAATTATTTTATGTTATTATTGTATACGACAATCAACAACAGACAGTCAGCCTCAAAATGAAACGCAGCTCACTGAAATTCGATAAAATGTTCATGAGTTATGCGGCAGACAAAATGTCGCGTTCGGAAAATAAGGAAAATTTTGCCGAATTTTAACTCTAAATGTTGAAAACATTAAGAGATAACGGTATGAAGGGTGTTTACCTTTACAGTAAATGTCACATGTAAAAATATTAGGGATTTCAAAAAATATGAGGTCAGTTTTCTCATTTTTCGTCCGATTTGAGATGTAATAGCCCACCCTCGACAAGTACTTATTCACGGCATATCGGGAGAGGTCATTTTTACGTTCTGCTACATACGGATCGAGCACTGTATTGCTCCTAGATGTCTGGAAGTCACATCTAATCTTACTCTACTGTACATGAATCACCTCAGCGAAACCTGCGAACAGTTGAACACGGTACCGTCTCCGGATACCAAGGAACTTGTAATTGGTTGAAAACTGGGACTATACGGAAGATCAATCGTACAATTATGAGTGCTGGACAGAACATATTGCACACACCTGTACCAGTGTTAGTTTCATCTTACTGCACTTTCGGAAAATCATACCATTGGAGAGTCAATTGCTGTTGCCGTTTCTGAGCAAACCTACTGAGAAATCTATCTGGAATAAGCGAATTCTTAAAATTTATAACTATTTATATTTAATAGTTTGTGATGCGATGCACTCTGAGACGAAAATAATAATAATCTGTAGAACTACAATTTTGCAAGTACTGTCGAAATTTTTATTTTTAAATATGGTTGGCTGATCAGTATCTTTTCCGCAGTTTGATGTGTGCAGCACAGCAAAATTGAGCATAAGACTCCTTTTGAAATAAATTCTGTGTTAAAGAAAACTCAATAAAATGTCTTCATTATTAAAATTGTGGTCTTAAGCACAGAAATTGTATGGATCGCAATGTTTTTGGTATTGTCCATATTCATAAGCAGATTTTAGAACAGATCTAAAGCACAGATATTATGAAAACATCAACTGTACTGTGCATTGCTACTGTTTAAATGATATATTGTAGGATTTTGGAACATACATTGTGTCCGGACATTACGAAATACCTCGTAGAAAACTATCCGTTCACACATTGAGTCGATATTTCCAAAAGGCTTTTGACATTGTTCCTCACAAGCAGGTTCTAAACAAACTGAGCGTCTCTGCTGTGCTGTCGCAGTTGTACGACTGGGTTCGTGACTTCCAGTCACAAAGCTCACAGTTCGTAGTAACTTAAATAAAATCTGGTGTTCCACAAGACAGTATTATAGGTCCTCTGCTGTTCCTTATCTATACAAACGATTTGGAAGACGATTTGAGCAGCCATCTTACATTGTTTGTAGTTGATGCTGTCGTTTCCTGTCTAGCAAAGTCATCAGAAGATCAAAACCAACTGCAAAATGATATAGACAAGATATCTGTAACGTATGAAAAGTGTCAATTGACTCTAAACAATACAAAAAGCGAAGTCATCCACACGGGTACTTAAAGGAATCCGTTAAGTTTCGGTTACACGATAAATCACACAGGTTTAAAGGTCGTTGATTCAGCTGAATACCCAGGGATTATGATTACCAACAATTTAAATAGGAACGATCTCGTAAAAAATGTTGGCGGGAAGGTAAATCAAAGAATGCGTTTTACTGGCAGAACAGTGAGAAGACGCAGTAGGTCTACTAACTATACGGCCTACATTACGCTTGTCCGTCCTCTACTGGCGTGCGGTATGAGATCCGTAGCAGATAGAGCTGACGAAGGACATCGAAAACTCCAGAGAAGGGCAGCTCGTTTGTATTATCGCGAAATAGGGGAGAGAGTGTCACGAAAGTGTTTTGCGATCATTAAGACAAAGGAGTTTCTCGTTGCGGCGAGATCTTTTCACGAAATTTCAGTCACAAATTTTCTCCTCCGAATGCGAAAATATTTTGTTCACTCTCACCTACATAGGGAGGAATGACCATCTTAATAAAATTATTGAAATCAGAGCTCGCACGGAAAAAGTTAATTGTTCATTTTTTCCCCTTTCATTCTGAAAATAGTTGGATAAACCCTCTGCCAAGTATTTCAGTGTGAATTGTAGAGTGATGATGTAGGTGTATCTACGCTTCAGGTTTTATTTTGACCTTATGATGGCTAAGACCGAAACGACTCACAAGGAATAATAAAGACATTGCGATCGAGACCAACTGCGTGTGTAAGTGCAAAGCACGATCGGCGACCTGCATAAGAATCTGTCATATTTGACGTGAATTATGGTCTTCACACCACATCCGCCTGCAGTTTGTGGATTAAGCTCATAGGTTACTACCACTTATCGTCTCCTAGCTCAAGACACTAGAAGTGCTACTTCATCTGCACGCTACTTTTTCAGCCATTTCGGTATCTTTGCTTCATTGTTTGTGAAGCGCCACACGACGTCAGTTAAAATCCTCCCTTCAACACTTACATAACGAAAAAGATACTTGATGCGAGTAAGATGTGCGGCTTGCAGAAATAATTCTCTGAACCCCTCTTAATATTAGCAACATATATAACTTAACTATTTACTTGTTGGTGAAAGTTTGTTTGTACATGGCTTACTTGTCTTCGCCTCACGCAATAGCTGATGGGCATAGTTCCTAGCAGCATGATTAAAGTACCTGAATAGCGAGTAAAGGTCCAAAATCACAATAAACATTGATTTTGTCTATCCAAATACTTCAAAGTAGGGGTAAAACTGAAGTTACTCCTTCATGAAAGTCAAAATGAGATAAATGTAATTTTACTTTGTCAGTAATTTGTGACAAGTATTTTGGACAGGTCAGGAAAACTGCTGGTGAATCCTGTGGATGCCTTGGGCAGATGGAGGGAGTATTTTGAAGAGTTGCTCAATGTAGGTGAAAATGCGATCAGTAATGTTTCAGATTTCGAGGTTGAATGGGATAGGAATGATGATGGAAATAGAATCACATTTGAGGAATTGGAAAAAATGGTCAATAGATTGCAGTGCAATAAAACGGCTGGGGTGGATGAAATTAAGTCGGAACTCATCAAATACAGTGGAATGTCAGGTCTTAAATGGCTACACAGGATAATTGAAATGGCCTGGGAGTCGGGACAGGTTCCATCAGACTGGACAAAAGCAGTAATCACACCAATCTTTAAACATGGAAACAGAAAAGATTGTAACAACTACAGAGGTATCTCTTTAATCAGCGTTGTAGGGAAAAATCTTCTCAGGTATTGTTGAAAGGAAAGTGCGAGTATTAGTTGAGGACCAGTTGGATGAAAATCAGTGTGGTTTTAGGCCTCTTAGAGGTTGTCAGGACCAGATCTTTAGCTTACGGCAAATAATGGAGAAGTGTTATGAGTGGAACAGGGAATTGTGTCTATGCTTTATAGATCTAGAAAAGGCATATGACCGGGTTCCTAGGAGGAAGTTATTGTCTGTTCTACAAGATTATGGAATAGGAGGCAAACTTTTGCAAGCAATTAAAGGTCTTTACATGGATAGTCAGGCAGCAGTTAGAGTTGACGGTAAATTGAGTTCATGGTTCAGAGTAGTTTCAGGGGTAAGACAAGGCTGCAATCTGTCTCCACTGTTGTTCATATTATATATGGATCATATGTTGAAAACAATAGACTGGCTGGGTGAGATTAAGATATGTGAACACAAAATAAGCAGTCTTGCATATGCGGATGACTTAGTTGTGATGGCAGATTCGATTGAAAGTTTGCAAAGTAATATTTCAGAGCTAGATCAGAAATGTAAGGACTATGGTATGAAGATTAGCATCTCCAAAACGAAAGTAATGTCAGTGGGAAATAAACATAAACGGATTGAGTGCCAAATAGGAGGAACAAAGTTAGAACAGGTGGACGGTTTCAAGTACTTAGGATGCATATTCTCACAGGATGGCAGCATAGTGAAAGAACTGGAAGCGAGGTGTAGCAAAGCTAATGCAGTGAGTGCTCAGCTACGATCTACTCTCTTCTGCAAGAAGGAAGTCAGTACCAAGACTAAGTTATCTGTGCACCGTTCAATCATTCGACCAACTTTGTTGTATGGGAGCGAAAGCTGGGTGGATTCAGGTTACCTTATCAACAAGGCTGAGGTTACGGATATGAAAGTAGCTAGGATGATTGCAGGTACTAGTAGATGGGAACAATGGCAGGAGGGTGTCCACAATGAGGAAATCAAAGAAAAACTGGGAATGAACTCTATAGATGTAGCAGTCAGGGCGAACAGGCTTAGATGGTGGGGTCATGTTACACGCATGGGAGAAGCAAGGTTACCCAAGAGACTCAATGATTCAGCAGTAGAGGGTAGGAGGAGTCGGGGCAGACCGAGGAGAAGGTACCTGGATGCGGTTAAGAATGATTTTGAAGTAATAGGTATAACATCAGAAGAGGGACCAATGTTAGCACTGAATAGGGGATCATGGAGGAACTGTATAAGGGGGGTTATGCTCCAGACTGAACGCTGAAAGGCAGAATCAGTCTTAAATGATGATGATGATGAGTAATTTGTTTCAGAAGCTAGCATCTGTCGTCTGAGTTTTATTTTTGCGCTTTTATCAATCTTTTTATCCTTTGTGAGGTCTAAATTTATTTAGAAGACGGCCGTAAAACAAATTATAAATCGTAAACAGCTTGACGCAGTATTTGTTTGTTGACGACGTGTCATTTGTCAACCTATGTCGACTTGACGGAAGAGTTGCTCAGTCAGTAGACCGCTTGAATACAAACAACCAGGCCGGCGGGGATAATCTTTCTGCCTCCAGTAGCATCTGAACATCGAACGAATAGTGACCACATTGTACTAGTCAAGCGACTCGGAGAAATAAGTTTTCTGAGTATTGAGCAATGGAAATCTGGTGCAAAGTGAAATATTATGGGTGAGTGGGAATCACAGTTCATTATTTGGAAACGATTTAAAGCAGAATAATTCACATTGTAAATGTATTGTAGATGCCAAGTTTCGGGACAGTACAACACTTTCTCTCAAAATATGTGTATTCTCTGGAAAGGAAAAGAAAAATTCAGTACAGCGCGTTGACAACACACCTTATAATCATTCAAATATTACCAAGCATCTTCGGTGGGAAGTTCCGTTGTTTGATAGCTTTAATAAAGAAACGTCGAAGAACGTGGGTGTAACTTTGGATGAGCACCTGAGCCAGGAAGAAAATATTGTCGTTATGTCCAAGAAGAATTTTGATTGCCTTTATGCTCTGCATAAGTTTCTGAACATACTTCCACATGACAATGCCGGACCTCCACTGTCACGATGTATCCAACATTGGCATAATGGTGGTTAGGTCTAACGATGTAGTTGTATCTACAACATCCACCTATTTGACATTGTGCGTGTGTCGTACGCTCATTAGGGCAGTTGCCGTCAGTGAAGTTAGTGACTGCCTAACGATGCGTATGTCTACTTCATTGCCTCTCCAGTCTGGGTGTATTCCAGTACTTTGTACCACAGTACCACAGTTCATATACCTATCATCTCACAATAACTGCAAGAAAAAGTTTCTCTTACTTAGTATCCTATCTCTGCCCAGTCACAAAAGAACAACTTTTCCAAATCCCTTCTCCATTTTGCTGCTGCCCCACTTCTGCAACAAGGTACTTCACATCCCGTGTACAATTCAGCGTCCTGCTGTTTTAAGAAAAATCGGAAGCACATAATTTTGTCAATATCAGAACTACACCTTAAACAATAACATATGGTTACATAGTCATTTCCCTTTGTCAGACAGCAAAGCAAATATTCACATCTTCTCCTAGTAACGGTTATTTCTCTCTTACTTTCTCTTTCACTTCCTTTCATACACTGTTCATTACTTCTGTTGTATCACGTTTTTCTTTCACTCCCATCTCCCACACCTTCATTCAGATCCACTGCTGCCAGAGCCCACACTTTAAATCTACCTGCCTTTATCTATAATATATGAGTGTTCATAGATGAATGTAAATTCTGTTTCCTGCTCTAGCTATTACTGCTTTCGCTGTTTATGTTCTAACTCTTTCCTATTGATAGGCTCCATATTATATGGGAGACTATTTATAACATGTGCATCACAATGAATACATTGTATGAAGAGTGTGGTTAGATGCAAGGGGGGGTCTAATGGTCCTAATCGTGCCAGGATAAATAAATGAATAAGTAAATAAATTAAATGATATAGTCTTGTATTGCCTTCAGGTATCCTTGTTACCACACTGAGTGGTCGCGCGGTTAGAGGCACTATGTCACGGATTGCGCGGCCTCTCATGCCGGAGGTTCGAGTCCTCCCTCGGTATATGAATGTGTGTGTGTTCTTAGCATAAGTTAGTTTAAGTAGTGTGTATGCCTAGGGACCGATGACGTCAGCAGTTTGGTCCCTTGGGAATTCACACACATTTGAACATTTTTTTAATCTTTGGTACTGGTGTACGTGCGTTAGTCATTTCAACGATAATTGCTCTGGATGTAACACTGATTATGGTAAACGTGAGTTAGGGGAAAAATCCGGTGTCCAAGTTCCTCTCCTCATATCCGAAGAGTCCAGAGATTCACTCGATAGCAGGGTGGGTGAGTCGAGCCCACTCGGATTGACGCGCGCGGCTGCTGAGCGGGTGAGACGGCGTTAGTTGGCGGCCACGTGCTTCACCTGGCGCACCAGCGAGTACGGCAGGTAGTCGCGGGGAGTCCCCGCCGAGTACAGCGGGGAAGCCCCGCGCGCACAGTCGGCTGGCGCGCAGACTTTGGCGGCGGCTGCGCCTGCACCGCCACCCACGCCGCCTGTCAGTAGTTCGCTCATGAACGAGATGTACGTGATGGCCAGCCGCAGCGTCTCGATGCGTGACAGGCGTTTCTCGTACGCGAATGTCGGCACCTTGCGTCGCAGCTTGTCGAACGCCTCGTTCAGGTTGAACATGCGACGTCGCTCTCGGATGTTGGCGGCTCTGCGTTGCGCCATGGTGGCCACACGCCGGCGAGGTTTCTTGTGGCTACCCGTGCTAGCTGCTGTGCCCGATACGGCCGAGTGAGACCCGAATCTGCACATAACACGAGAAGGCTGGGGGTGTTATTTGCACAATTATAGTTTCTGAATTAAGTAATTACAGGACTGAGTGGAATTTTCAGTTTAATTACTTTTGACATACTGGCTGCTGGCTTTTGTCTCAGGATCTTCATCTGACATCTGTTTAACGATTTTTATAACGTTTCGCGTGCACGAGTAGCTGGCATTGTAACTGGTTCATCCTTCAATTCTGGCGGCAGACGACACGTTGAAACGAGCTTTCTTGGTGAGCGAATTTGTGTGACACGGGAAGTCCAGTCCCCCACCACCAATGGAGGGAGAACCTTAAATAGTGCTAGCTACTCGTCCTGGCGAAACGCCAGAAAATATTGAAATAAGCATCGGCCGAAGATACCGAGACAAAACCCGACAGGCCAAGTGTCAACAAGTGGCATCCTTGTAAGCCTCAACAGTTTTGTAAAATAAGTTTTATTGTAAACTACTGAATATAATTAACGATGCATAATGGAAATACGCACTGAAAATAAAAAGACATGACATTTGCTTAACTGATATTTTGGTATAAAAAATTGCATTAGACACTGAATTTCGAGATCTGCCAATAAATTAAATTTGAGATTTTCAAGGAACACCATTTCACACAAACTTATCAATTTCCTTTAATTTAGGATTCAATGTAGGATATTTCTGGTTTCTCATCAAAGTTTCTTGTAGAATGGCTGCAGTGGATGACGATGATGTAATGGCGTCTGCTTAGATGATGTTTAGCATTAAGAAAAAAAACACGTTAACTTTTGAAATTAGCGGTAATAAATTGGAGATCTTGAGGGGCAGTCGTTTCACAAATGAACTTGTAAATTTCTTTTGATTTATAGATCAATGTACAATAAATAGGATTTAAAGAACCCACTGACGATTGCGATATTGTCGCTGAAACTAGTTTGGGGTATAAATAAGTAAACAAATAACAAAAAGTGTTTTGCGTCAAGGCGGACTCACAATCCCCATATCGTTGTCTCAGATGTTACCGAGGTTCTTTCGAGTACGCTGCACAAGTTTCGGTGGGAAGCCCTTACACGTCCTCCACACAGTCCCGATCTCTCCTCACACTTTTTTTTTGAGCCTGGAAAAAGACGTTCGTGGCCGCAGGTTTGTTTCGGACGAAGAGGTGCACGCACAGGTACAATCATGGTTCCGTAGGCAACAGAAAACATTTTTCCACTGGAAGTATTGACCGTCTTGTCTCAGAGTGGGGTAAATGTATTAACAGTTACGGTGATTACTTTTGAAATAATAAAGAGTCCACTTTTTTCATCTGTCTCGTTTTCATTTGACTACCCCTTATATTTACTGAGGCTGTTGCTCCTTATTTGACAAGGCGAACGCCATTTTTTATGCGTGTAACGCGAAAAGTTTGTGTTCTGTTTAAGTAAGGAAGATTTAAGGCGATCTAACGTACTGCTTTCCGGGCGGGAAGGCGTGCCGGTCCCCGAACCGCACAATAATCCTGGGTTCGGTGTGGGATGGCGGTGGGGTGAGTGGACTGCTGTAGCCTGTTGTGTACCACTGCGGGCTACGGCCGGGACGAAGCCTCTCGTCGTTTCTAGGTCCCCAGTTCCATACAATACAATACAAGGAAGATTTAACGTGTTACTAATATAATGCGACATCATACTATTTTAATTGCTACTAACTACATTTCAACGTGACACACCTCATGGAAGGGAAGAATCGAAAGTCGGATACCAATTTTGCGCAGTCCCGGTTACAAGTTGCGTCTGAATCCGTTTTAAGAACATGAATTGTGTATAAGAATTGTCTCCCCTAAACAGTTGTTCAGATTTCATGAACACAATGAAGTGAGATTATCAAGCCCTTTGGGATTTTTTAATGCAGAGAGAGTACAATTTCCTCACGAATGTCTGTGAACCCTTTAGGAAGATGTGGGGGAGGAAGAAGAGGTCGTTGAAGGACAGGTCCTTGAAAATCCTATCCACGCCAAATAGTGAGAGCGAAGTTATTTTGTTACACCTACCTACATCACGTGCAAAGCAGGAAAAAGTGCAAAGTGATTACTGCACTCAAACATTTTGGAGGCTCTGAATGGCTAGAAAACTTACGACAGAGTGAAGATATATCCCCATTCCTGCGCACCGAATGAACGTTTGTTTGTTTCATCAGATCATGGTTGTAGGAGAGTCTTGACAACTAAAAGCTGCAGTGGGTATAGCAATTTACGCAGGATATGAAGTTGTTGCCAAGTGGTTAGATTTTTCTAATTTAGTGAATATATCTGTATTTAGGGGAAGGTTACTATCGATGGGGCACCTAAAGAAAATGTGCAACAAAACCCTCGGGTTTTGTAACAAATATTTTATTCCCAATGTAGCTTGAATATTTTTGCATTTCACTATATTAGCCACAGAAGACATAATTATTCACTGTTGATGAAATTGTGAAAAACTTTTGCAAAACAGGTTACACTTAATGACCTTTAGAATGCACTTTTTGTCAATACCCACAGCGAAATCGAGCTAGCCCATCGACAGCAACGTTACCGTATGTATTTCTTCCCATCTAATAAAGATGGCACTTGCTTTTCTTCAATTAAATAACTTCTTGGTCAGTACAGTACATCTTGTTTTCTTTCACTCCACACAAAATCATCTCGTCAATGTTAACAAACATTTTACAAATCGGGTATCCAGTTAATAAGTGAGTCATGGCTCAAAAGAAGCAGAGTATGTGTTTACATAAAGCATAAACCGATTGTACGAGCTGAAATCTGGCAGCCACATTTACAAAAATCGATACTGGAGTGTTTATATGAACCAACTAGAACCTACATTGGAATATCGTTTTGCAGACTATTGGATTTGGGAGTCCATGGAAAGGTTCTCATAGCGCTTAATCGAATAATATTCCTAGCTGATCTGTTTCAGGGAGGGTCCGCCTCGAGCAGAACACAATTTTTTATTTTTATTTTTATTCCCCAGACATGCTCCGCTGTAGTTTCAGCATCATCAGTGGGCTTCTATAAAACAGGAAAATGCTTTTCAGTACTGGTACAAACATAAAGTTGAGTTTTTAAAGACAGTATTTACATATTAGAAAATCAGACAAAAATTTGTTTATATACCTTGTCATCACATGCTGTGGATTTCCTGGATTTTATGTAATTTAATGCAGTTGTTTTGTTTCACGGTTTGTCATCTGCAAACGATATAGAACTTAATTTAGAACAATTATTTACTTCGAAAATTTATGACTGGACATGTTATGGTTAAGCCTACCATTAACTTATACAATGTGGAAGATTTTGTGTATGTGTGTGTGTTTGCGTGTGTGTGCGTGTGTGTGTTTCAGTTTTTCTTCAGATAATAGGGAAAACAGACGAACTAAGTGAAACATATTGCAAACACACACATGTACACACACACACACACACACACACACACACACAATCTTCCACATTGTATAAGGTAATGGTAGGCATAACCATAACATTACTACTGGTACAAATATAAATTTACATATTTGAAAAACAGACATAACTTTTTATATATACCTCCTCACTACATATAAAAATTATGTCTGTTTTTCAAATATGTAAATATTGTCTTAAAAAACTTAAATTTATATTTGTACCAGTATTAAAAAGCATTTTTCCTGTTTTATAGAGGATAAAGACCTACCAATGTTGCTGAAACTTCAGCGAAACATGTTTGGACAATAAAAAGGAAAATAAAAAATTGTGTTTGCTCAAGGTGGACCCTCTCCGATAACAAATCAATGTGTAAGCCAACACGGACAGAAGAGCTTCACGCTCAAGATGAATATTCCTAGTTATTGCGCTAATTTTATCGATTTTTATATATCGCCTCTAGAGTGTATTTGTGATCTTCTACCCTATTTGGAGTTTTACGATGGGCCAGGCACGTGATAAGATGGCTTTCGCTGAGTGTTGATTTTACTCTCCATTTCCGCCCCAAATTTTCAAGCTGACTGACATTCTGTGACAGCTTCAGTAGCTTTAATTGAACGTGTCGCTGAACACCATCAGCGTAGAGATTGATGCTTTTCTGTTAATTACATGTTGCTTAGATCATTTGCACGATTTTTATCGAAATGATATGGAATGAGTCAGTTTACAGACTAGGTATAAACGGTTGTTGTTGTTGTCTTCGATCCGAAGTCTGGTTTGACGCAGCTCTCCATGCTACTCTGTTCTGTGCGAGCCTCCATTTCCAAATAACTACTGCACCCTACATATTTCTGAATGCGCTTACTGTGTTCATCTCTTGGCCTCCCTTTACGATGTTTAGCTCCCACACTGCCCTCCATTACTAAACTGGTGATCCTATGACGTCGCAGAATGTGTACTATCAACCGATCCCTTCTTTGGTCAAGCTGTGCCACAAATTTCTTGTCTCCCCAATTCTATTCAGTACTTCCTTAATAGTTACATGATCTACCCATCTAATCTCCAACATTCTTCTGTAGCACCACATTTCGAAAGCTTCTATTGTCTTTTTGTCTAAACTGTTTATCGTCCCTCTTTCACTTCCATACATGGCTACACTCCAAACAAATACCTTCAGAAAAGACTTCCTAACACCTAAATCTATAGTCGATGTTAATAAATTTCTCTTCTTCATATATGCTCTTCTTACCATTGCCAGTCTTTTTATATGCTCTCTACTTCGGCCATCATCAGTTATTTTGCTGCCCAAATAGTGAAACTCATCTACTACTTTAAGTGTCTCGTTTCCTAATCTAATTTTCTCGGCATCACCCGATTTAATGCGGCTACATTCTATTATCCTTGTTTTTCTTTTGTTGGTGCTCATCTCATATCCTTCTTTCAAGATACTGTCCCTTCCGTTCAGCGGCTCTTCCAAGTCCTTTGCTGTCTTTGATAGAATTACAACGTCATCGGCAAACTTCAAGTTTTTATTTCTGCTCCCTGAACATTAGTTCCTATTCCAGATTTCTCTTTGGTTCCCTTTACTGCTTGATCAATGTACGTGCTGAGTGATATCAGGGATGGGCTGCAACCCTACTTCACTCACTTCGCAACTACAGATTCCCTGTAATGCCCCTCGATTCTTATAACTGCCGTCTGCTTTCCGCGCAAGTTGTAAATAGCATTTCGCTCCCTGCATTTCACCCCCGCTACCTTCAGAATATCACAGAGAGCATTCTAGTCAACATTGTCAAAAGCTTTCTCCAAGTCCACAAGTGCTATAAATGTAGGTTTGCCTTTGCTTAATCTGTCTTCTAAGATAAGTCGTGGGATCAGTATTGCATCGCGTGTTCCTACAGTTCTCGTTAATCCAAACTGATCTTCTCCGAGGTCATCTTCTATCAGTTTTTCCACTCTTCTGTGAAAAATTCGTGTTAGCGTTTTGCAACCATGACTTATTAAACTGATAGTTAGGTAATTTTCACATCTGTCAGCAACTGTTTTCTTTGGAATTGGAATTACTACATCCTTCTTGAAGTGTGATGGTATACGCAATACAGGCTACTAAATAGTATACTGGGGTAAGTTTAATAAGGGCAAGCAGAACCATACCTACTGACAGACTTAAATTTGAGAACGACTCCTTATTTCAACCTGTTTTTCAGCTAAGCATGCCACCAGTTTTTAATAAATATTTGTCTGTGAAACAGGGTTTGTTCAGAAGAAATGAATTAGGCGAGATTTAAAATTTTCTTTGCTGCTTGTCAACAATTTTATGTCATTGGGGAATGAATAAAGGTTGTTACGGCTGCAGACTGAATCCCTTTCTGAGAAACTGACAGCTTTAGCAATGAGTAATGCAGGTCATATTTTCTTCCAGTGTTGTAGCTGTGGACATTAATTAATATTCTTATGAATTGTGACTGATTATTTAGGACGAATTTTATTAGTCAATATACAGATTTTGAAGGGACGGTTGAAATGCCCAACTACTTGAAGAGGCGTCTACAAGATGACTGTCGGTAACATCACATGTTACTCCTGCTGCTCGTCTCACTTTTGTGCTATCTGTACTTTCGAGCTAAATGGTGAGTTGCCCCAGATAATATCAGAAGACAGTGAGTGGAAGTATCCACAATATGTTAAAACGTTTACTTGTTTGTTTCTAAAAATAGCAATTATACGAAGAGCAACGACTGCTGAACTTGGATGTTTGAGCAGCGCAGTAATACGATTCTTCCAATGCAAATTATCATCGATATCTACACCCAAACGGTTGTGACGTCCTGTCCTATTTACTGATTCCTGCTCATGTGCTACATCAATTTCTTATGCTATACTAGTGGTTTAACAGAACCAAACAATACGAAGTTCTTTTTTTTTTTTTTTTTGAAAATAAAAAGAAACGGAAGAGTCGAGTTACGGTGAAAGGTTTTCTAATCATTTGAAAAACATTATTAACAGTTTCTTCTTGTTGGTTTCTCTCTAACAGGATTAATTTTACCGCTTATGTAATCGTAGTCTTAGGAAGTACTAATTTTATTCTATGTACGGCAACTAGAAAATTTATTAACGGAAACTCTAAGAGAAAAAAGGAACGGAAATCGGTTGATGTGATGTACACGACTACAGTTTCGAAAAAAAGCCATGATTTCTTGAAGAGAAAGAAGAGCTTCACAAACTGAACAAGTCAATAACGCGTTGGCCCGCACCTGGCCTTTATGCAAGCAGTTACTCGGCTTACCATCGATTGATACAGTAGTTGGATGTCCTCCTGAGGGATATCGTGCCACACTATGTCCAACTGACGCGTTAGATGGTCAAATTTCCGAGCTGGTTGGAGGGCCCCGCTCATAATGCTCCAAATTTTCTCAACTGGGGAGAGATTCGGCGACCTTGCCGGCCGAGGTAGGGTTTGGCAAGCAGGAACACAAGCAGTAGAAACTCTTGCAGTATGTGGGAGTGCATTTTCTTGCTGAAATATAAGCCTAAAACGGCTTACCATGAAGGGTAACAAAACGGGACGTAAAATACCGTCGATGTACCGCTGTGCTGTAAGGGTGACAGCCCAAGAAAATAAATGGCACCCCAGACCATCATTCCTGGTAGTCTGGCCGTGTGGCGGGTGCCAGTCACGTTGGTATCCCGGGGTGTCTCCAGAAATGTCTTCGCTGGTCATGGGGCCTGAGTTGGAGTTAAGACTCAGCCTGAAGACAATGAGAATCCAGGCCGAAGAGTGTCTGAAGATGCGCAGGGCAGCGGCGGGACCCCAACCTGACTGTTTCCAATCCTACAGCAGTGACGGTCTGAGGAGCCATCACGGGACTCCGGTTGTCATCCACGGCAACCTTCCAGCACAACGGTATGTCGATCATATTCTATGCCCCATTTTGTTGCCGTGCTAATCCATCCTGGGCTTATATTTCAGCAACATAACGCCCACCTGCTCACAGAGTTTTTAGTACTTGTCTGGGTGCTTCCAGAAACCCAGTTTGGTCGGGAAGGTCGTCGAATCTCTCCCCAGTTTAGAGCGTTTGGAGCCTTATGGACACGGTCCTCCAAACAGCTCGTCATTCTGACGATCTAACGCCCCGACTGGACAGTGTATCGCCAGGAGGACATCCAAATCTCTATCAATGAATGCCAAGCAGAACAACTGCTTCAATAAGGGCTCGAGGTGGACCAACGCTTTATTGACTTGCTCAATTTGAGACGCTCTTTCTCTCGAATAAGTCATCCAATTTTTCCGAAGTTGTAATCAGTTTTTTGTCTATACATGTACATCACGTCTATCCCTTTCAGACCCTTTCGGATAATGCCTTAGTGGTGTGTCTCTCTTTTTTTTTTTTTTTTTTGTCTTAGAGTGTATACAGGGTGCTACAAAAAGGTACGGCCAAACTTTCAGGAAACATTCCTGACACACAAATAAAGAAAAGATTTTATGTGGACATGTGTCCGGAAAAGCTTAATTTCCATGTTAGAGCTCATTTTAGTTTCGTCAGTATGTACTGTACTTCCTCGATTCACCGCCAGTTGTCCCAATTGAAGGAAGGTAATGTTGACTTCGGTGCTTGTGTTGACATGTGACTCATTGCTCTACGGTACTAGCATCAAGCACATCAGTACGTAGCATCAACAGGTTAGTGTTCATCACGAACGTGATTTTGCAGTCAGTGCAATGTTTACAAATGCGGAGTTGGCAGATGCCCATTTGATGTATGGATTAGCACGGGGCAATAGCCGTGGCGCGGTACGTTTGTATCGAGACAGATTTCCAGAACGAAGGTGTCCCGACAGGAAGACGTTCGAAGCAACTGATCGGCGTCTTAGGAAGCACGGAACATTCCAGCCTATGACTCGCGACTGGGGAAAACCTAGAACGACGAGGACACCTGCAATGGACGAGGCAATTCTTCGTGCAGTTGACGATAACCCTAATGTCAGCGTCAGAGAAGTTGCTGCTGTACAAGGTAACGTTGACCACGTCACTGTATGGAGAGTGCTACGGGAGAACCAGTTGTTTCCGTACCATGTACAGCGTGTGCAGGCACTATCAGCAGCTGATTGGTCTCCACGGGTACACTTCTGCGAATGGTTCATCCAAGAATGTGTCAACCCTCATTTCAGTGCAGATGTTCTATTTACGGGTGAGGCTTCATTCCAACGTGATCAAATTGTAAATTTTCACAATCAACATGTGTGGGCTGACGAGAATCCGCACGCAATTGTGCAATCACGTCATCAACACAGATTTTCTGCTGCTAGAACATGTGCCTTTACAAGTACGACACAACATGTGGTTCATGCACGATGGAGCTCCTGCATATTTCAGTCGATGTTTTCGTACCCTTCTCAACAACAGATTCGGTGACCGATGGATCGGTAGAGGCGGACCAATTCCATGGCCTCAACGCTCTCCTGGCCTCAACCCTCTTGACTTTCATTTATGGGGGCATTTGAAAGCTCTTGTCTACGCAACCCCGGTACCAAATGTAGAGACTCTTCGTGCTCGTATTGGGGACGGTTTGATACAATACGCCATTCTCCAGGGCTGCATCAGCGCATCAGGGATTCCATGCGACGGAGGGTGGATGCATGTATCCTCGCTAACGGAGGACATTTTGAACATTTCCTGTAACAAAGTGTTTGAAGTCACGCTGGTACGTTCTGTTGCTGTGTGTTTCCATTCCACGATTAATGTGATTTGAAGAGAAGTAATCAAATGAGCTCTAACATGGAAAGTAACCGTTTACGGACACCTGTCCACATAACATTTTCTTTCTATGTGCGTGAGGATGGTTTCCTGAAAGTTTGGCCGTACCTTTTTGTAACACCCTGTATAAGGAATAGGAGTCGACCAAAAAACAAGCCCTGCGGGACTTCCTTCGTGGTTTATTACCAGCCACTGCTATTTTCTTCGGTTAAATCATTGAATTATTCAGAAAAAAATTTTGTACTCTTTTCTTCCTGTTCAAACCAGCTACGTGCAATACAGTCAATTTGATAAATGTAAGCATTCGGAAGAGAGCGGATGACTGCAGCGCCTACACGCCCGTTTGGTGGTGGGCGCGAGTAGTCACCTCTGCTGCAGCATGCACTGCGCGCGGTGCTGCGGCGCGGCCGACCACAGCTCGGACGCGAAGCCGATGAGGTCAGGGTGCGCGCCCGGGTAGCCCACCATGGCCCCTGGGCCTGCCACGCCCGCCGCCCCCGCGTGCCGGTGGTGGTGGTGGTGGTGGTGGTGGTGATGGTGGTCCCACAGGCTCGAGTACGGTGCCAACTCCCCGTAGCTCGACACGCCAATGTCTGCGGCCTGTCACACACCGGACATAAAAGTAAAATCTGCTTCTTTTCGGTCACAGATGCTTCGCACTGCATACAGATAAGGTGGCATTTCAACTTTCTCTAGATGATCAATCGTATTACCCTCTGAGCTTAATCCAAAAACTGTAGATGATTGTGATAACCGTAATTTACACTACTTAAGATAGCAGATCCTTACAGAGGTCACTGGTCGTTTTCGGCCCTTACACACAGAACTGGTCTCGAAAGCAAAGTCTTTATAATTGGTCAGCCGTGTGGCTCGCGTGCGGGCACTTTGTGCTATCTGTTGCCCGTCTAGCGCTGCTGGGAGGAGCGGCTCCCGGTCGAGAGGGTGGCGAGCGGACACCCATGACCAGCTCACCCTGCACAAGCTGGCGTTGGGGACAACTGCCACTTTTCGTGTCATACAGAGATTTTATCTAACAAGGGGAGGCCGCCAATTGTGAAATTCAGATTCGATTCATACTGCGCGTAATAGAAGCTCATGGCCAGAGGTGTAATGTGACAAAGCACCAAGATGCACTTCTCAGCCGTTGTCGAGAAAATCGACAGTTAAAGGAAACCGTTACGGTGAAATACTCTCTACGATTAATAATTTCCTACAGCGCCGTGACGCAGCGGTAAGCGCTCGGGTTCGTAATCCGAAGGTCGTCGGATGGAATCTCGCGCGATGCAACCTTTTTTTTTAGTATTTGTTTTTTGTAATTTAAATGTACACACACACACACACACACACACACATATATATATATATATATATATATATATATATATATATATATATATATATATAATTCCCGGCAATCAGTTGCAACAATTATGCATATAATAAGTTGTTGAAAGTCGTTTGTCGTGGAAAAACCGCACACAAAGTTGTATTTCACAAATGTTATTAATTGTCTTCATAATGTTAACCACGTATAGTTAACGGAAGACGTAGAAACGATATTCCGAAACGAATACGTATAGCGCAAGTCAAACCTTCGAATTAGAATAAAGACCCCACGAACACAAATTTGCTGTGTCAGGTATGAAATATAAATTCCGTTACTCGCTCGTTACACTTGAAGGACAGATGTTGAATGGGCCGAAACGAGCCGCCGCATAACTTCGAAAGAAGGTAGATGCAGTCCCTAGCGCAACTTATAACATCGTCGAAAATCAGTGCGGACGTGAGAGCTTTGGCACACACTGTTAAACAAACGGAAAAATGGAGGCGGTACAATTGGAGAGCGATCCGCCTTCACTAACATGCATAAGTAATTCATTAATAGTTTTTATATATATTACAAAAAAAACTAATAATACAAAAAAATCGCATGGCGCGATATTCGATCCGGCGACCTTCTGATTACGAATCCGAGCGCTTACCGCTGCGCCACGACGCTGTAGAAAATCATTAAGCGTAGAGAGTATTTCACCGCAACGGTTTATTTGAACCGTCGATTTTCTCGACAACGGCTGAGAAGTGCATCTTGGTGCTTTGCCACATTGCACCTCTGGCCATGAGCTTCTATTATGCGCCGTATAAATCGAATCTAAATTTCACAATTGGCGGCCTCCCCTTGTAAGTCATTTTACAATTTTTTTTATCTTCTGATGACAAACGACAGTATAATCTACAAACAATATACGTTGGCCCACCCAAATCTTTTGTAGACATCAGCAACAGCAAGGGGTCCGTATCACTTCCTTGGGGAACGCCAGATATTACTTCCGTTTTACTCAATTACTTTCCCTCAGTCACTACGAATTGTGACCTTTTTGGCAGTAAATCACGAATCCAGTCGCACAACGGATAGATACAAAAAAAAAAAATGAAATGAGCGTATGGTCTTGTTGCCTGGGAGGCCCCCATACGGAGAAATTCGGCCGCCGAGTGCAAGTCTTATTTCAGTCGACACCGCCCTGGGCGACTTGGGAGTCGGTGATGAGGATGGAATTGTGAGGGCAAAACAACACCGAATCCACGAGCGGAGAAAATCTGCAACCCGACCGGGAACCTTACCCGGGCCCGCTGCATGGAAAGCAAGCACGTCACCACTCAGCTAAACAGGCGGACTACAGATACGTCATTTGATTAGAAGCCGCTTGTGAAGAGCGGTATAAAAACCTTTTGGAAGTCCAGAAACATGGAATCAATTCGAGACCTCCTGTCGATAGCACTCTTAACTTCACGACAATAATGTGTTGGACAAGAACGATATTTTTCAGAATCCATGCTGACTATTTTTCAATAGATCGTTTCCTTCGAGGTAATTCATAATGGCTGAATACAGTACACGTTCCAAAATCTTACTGCAGATCGACGTCAGTGATATGAGTCTGTAATTCAGCGGATTTCTGCTGTTTCGTTTCTTAACGACAGGTGACACCTGGAAATTTTCCAGTGTTTAGGCACGGATCTTTCGTCGAGCGAATGGTTTGTAACACCATTATCGATTGTAAGTAGTTCATACAGTGTTATTATCTGTATTTAACTATGAAGTGATTGTTCTGTACTAGTTAAGATCTTTGAACTGTCAGAGGGAAAGTGGAAGTTTATGATGTATATATTGTAAAGATATAATAATGTTTAAAAATATTGAAACTTCATAAAATATGTATATACTCATAAAAGAGAAATTGTACTTTGAATACTGGTTCATACTCAGGGAAGTCGTATTATATAAAGGAAAAGGTGTCGGCAACCCCCTCCGCTGCGGAAGGGGCTTGGCGCGCGGGAAAAGGTGGCATTGGCGGTCAATCCGGGCGGCAAAAGAGAGAGCAAATTATATAGTCAGTGGCCAGCAGTTGTACAGTCAACACCGTAGGTACCAAGTGAGGCATTCGGAAGCCGATTTATGTTGAAATTGCCTCGGATATGGTTTCGGCTGTAATATGGTGCTCTTGTATTACGGAATGGCTCTGAAATGACTGATACGTCGCCAAGAAGAAATCTGAAAAGAGCCTTAAACTGCAAGAAGTGAGGCCAGATGGCCACCACGTGCTTGCCACCACTATTGCGGCACTGCTCGGCTAACTTCAGGAAAGCCCGCATCTCGTGGTCGTGCGGTAGCGTTCTCGCTTCCCACGCCCGGGTTCCCGGGTTCGATTCCCGGCGGGGTCAGGCATTTTCTCTGCCTCGTGATGGCTGGGTGTTGTGTGCTGTCCTTAGGTTAGTTAGGTTTAAGTAGTTCTAAGTTCTAGGGGACTGATGACCATAGATGTTAAGTCCCATAGTGCTCAGAGCCATTTTTTAACTTCAGGAAATCAGATACGTATTTTAGTATGGACCAGAACATTTGTGTGTGTTTTTTTCAATAATAATTTCAGTGATAAAAATATGTGTTGGAACGTTGACCTTGCCCAGATCATGGACCCTATGCAGGGTCCTATCCTAAACGTGCTAAATACCGAGTATCCTGTTTCTGACTAATCAGTGATTTGTTCCTACTTTGAATGTGCCAAAGTTTCAGTGCTAAAGTGTATAAATGATACTAGTTAAACCACCTGCTTCACAGGTAATGAAAGAAGCACATAATTTGAACTTTCATGAGACTTTACTTTGTTGTAGCTATTACTAGGAACTAATTTCTGAAGTTTTATTTGAATATATTACTTGAGTAAATTGTTATATGGTGTTGAAATATAAACCAATTCAGGAGGGGTTAGAAATCCACATTAGTGTAATGCAATTGTCTCTGAAGTAGTTACAGAATTTACCTATACAGTAAATGACAGTTTATGGGCCCCCACTAAATTCTTTTCCACTGTAAGAAAGTCAAACTAAAGATAGTTTTTTTTGGTCGCTATTAAAAGAAACCTGTGACATTGGTAATAATGAAGGCATAATAAGTATAGGTGTAGGATTATTTAATTTAATTTGTGGTATGTATGTGTTAGCTGAAATCATAACTCTTTCCATGCCCAGTTTCAGTCCAGTGTGTCTTTAGTAACATCTTAATGTTGAATTAGTACTGAATTAATTAATGTTTGCAATAGTAACTTTTATTACCATGAATGAAGTATTATGTAGTTCCCTACGTTTGCTGATTTGTGTAAAAAGTTATCTACTGCTGCCCACTATGTAGTTCGTACGTTAGTTGTGTGTATCCATTGCACTGTTTAAAAGGAGCATTAATGGAAGTCTCTTCAGCAATCCACGTTTATTTTTCTTCAAACTTAATCTTTCAATGTATTATGCCTAATTAGGCTGGCAACCGTTTCGTATTTCATTTACGTGAAGTTTGCTACTTTCATTACTTACAAAATTAAAGTCTTTCAGCTTTCTATTAACTGCCATAGTCAGCAATCCTTGTTCGATACCCTCTGTCCATTAGGTAAACACTCAGTCAAACTTCAGAATTACTTGAAGAGAGTAACACTTATTCTATGTTAACGTCATATTTGGCACAAAGTACGTACATAGGTGTTATAGGTTGTATATGATCAGTAAGTATGAAGATATCATATCTGCATACTGTGAAAGGAATCTAACTGGTGCACAATCTGGACCGGAAGACTTGCATTTATTAAGTGATTTGAGTCGCTTCGTTACACCGAGGATATCTATTCTAAGTTACTAGTGTCAGCAGCAGTTCCTGATTAGAAATAAGGAATATTCCCTTCGTCTTCTTTGGTGAAGAAATTTCGGAGAACGGTATTTAGTAACTCCACTTTTGTGGCACTGTCATCGCTAACGCTACCATCGCTATCAGGCAGTGAAAGTAATGATTGTATCTTACCGCTGATGTTCTTAACATACGACGAGATTCGGATTTTCCGCAAGAAACTATTAAAAGCATCTCGCAATGAAATCTGCGATGTATATCGAGCTTCTGTAAAACTTCGCCAATCTTGGGGATTTTATGGTCTTTTAAATGTGGCATGCTGTTCTCGTTGCTTTTGAAGTGTGTGTGTGTGTGTGTGTGTGTGTGCGTGTGTGTGTTTACGCATAGAAGTGGGTGTCATTGTAAATGTTAAATTGCCTTAAATACGTGTAGTTTAGTACGTCTCATTGAAAATAAACGTCCCATTATTTCTTAGTAAGCCATATTTTCTCTGACAGCGTTATGCCAGCTTTCAGTTGGCTGTAATAAATATAATTCTCTTTAATTTTATCCACAGCTAGAGGTCGCAGACGCAATTCAATAATTTAAGAAAATATTCCGGCTCAGTCGCGACCCTCCTGGATAGCCGATATTACGAAATCGCACGCTTCCGGAATATGAGTAGGTGAGCCAGCCCCAGATCGAAATCACCTCGCAGATTAACGACGATGGCCAGCCTGGGTATGACTTTCAGGC
This sequence comes from Schistocerca cancellata, assembly GCF_023864275.1. Lineage (NCBI taxonomy): Eukaryota > Metazoa > Arthropoda > Insecta > Orthoptera > Acrididae > Schistocerca > Schistocerca cancellata. Next base: position 927,951,153 of record NC_064629.1, read on the forward strand.
GCTTTTCCACCTGCTACTAGGTGAATGACGGACTGGTCCTCACGCCCCGCCTCACATACACACAACGCAAACTCCTATAAAATGTTATTACACTTGAAAATGACATCTACACTAGACACCGACAGATGGAGGTCCAAAGATTCGTCCGTGGGGGATGGGTGGCGGGCGGGGGGGGGGGGGGGGGGGTGACGACAGGAAGAGCACCCGGCCACCAAACATCAGTAACCCTGCTAATCCGATACAACATTACCGAAACAGTAGAGGCACGGGAAAAGGCAAAATGAAAAGAAGAATTCCGGATCAACTACACTTTTAATGTTAATCACCTTAGAATCTGATAACCTTAAAACTGACACGTTTCGGAAGAGCAAGCTTCCAATTTCAAACACACCATCATAAGAATCAGAATAATTTATCTAATGAAAGTTACAAATCATTTCATAAATTTAAAAAATTTAAAAATATCGGATAAGTTGCGTTCGTTTCTACGTCAGCAATAAGTCTGCCACGGTAAGTAAGAGAAGAGCGACCAACTTCCCTGCTGAAGCCATGGGACTGCAGGATCGAGATGTGCATTGCTATCTGGTCGCCTTCACAATCTTATAAGACGATTATCATGTGCCAGACAAATTCTGCAGTTACTGGTGAAGAGAATCCCTTGCCATTGACCAGGTTCATTTGCTTATGTCCTTCGCGTAACACGGTGCTGCGGGTAGTTTGTACTGTTGCTCGTAATCGACACGTAGAAGACAAACTGACTGTGTGGAGATGGTTGCGTATTGATTGTCTCATTGCCTCTAAGAAGGCGGAGCTCGGTTCCTTTACCTCGGGGTACATACGGGCCGTGAGTTCTAGGCGGCAGGCAACTTCCCATGCTGGTAACCCGCCCTGCCGTAAAGTGACAATTTGTGAACAGTCTGATCTCGAAATGACCCTTCGAGACAAGTTGACAGATTGAACAGAGTACATAAGCCACATTATCCCGCTCACAATACGAGGCACAATGAAAATTGCAATGATAATGCTAGTTTACTTTCAACACCATCACATGTGTGGCTATAGATAGCAGTTTTTTGTGATCAGAAGAGTATTGAGAAAGAGGTTTCTGATCATAACTAAGCAAGTCATGAGAGTCATACAAAATTTATTTTGAACAGTTCATGTTGTATCCTCCAAATGTACAGTCTTTTTATTATGTACCAGCAGCGTGCTTTTGGTACTTCTTACGAGTTGCTACTGCTTTTCTCAACAGTCACTGCTTTCTCTTTGCCAACCTCTGCAACACGGCATAAGGTTCCGTAGGATCCTGCGAGGTTGAAAAACACGACAGAGCGTTAGTGGAGTAGATCTCCTGAGTACGAGACGTTGCACCAGTTCCCGTGCTTGTGATCCATACCCTTGCCATTGCCTAATGGAGTGAGACCGTGAGACACTATTGACGATGATCTATCGTACCTATGAGTACGCTACAGTCTGCAGCCTCCGTGGTATTACTCGAGAACTGATCAATACACTGACCCGGGGGCTCGTTGTGAGTACTGGGGCAACCTGCATATGAACACACTCTGCATTGTTGTCAGGTGTATCCACGATGGCGGCAATGGCGGGAAAGTGCCACGCCCCCCTCCCCCAGAAAAATGGGGTGAATTTCAAATTCAAACAGGATAATGCATCACACCACGGTTATCTCTACTAAGCTAAGAAAATTGCAGGAAGATAGGTCACTTCGGCTACCCACACTAGCCTAAGTCACCCGACCACCACTTCTACCTATGAAGTGGCGGCAAGTTTGAATATTGGTGGTAAAGAAAGGTCAATTCGCGTATCTCTACTAAGCTAAGAAAATGGCTCGAAAGAAAGGACACTTGGACTAACCTCAGTCACCCGCCCACCACCTCCTCCTAAGGATTCGTGGGAAAAGGACTTGGACATAAGTCTTTATTTAAACAATTTCGTGCAGCACAGCCATCCCGTGTGTTCACTACGAGGTCCGGACTCCAACTGACTTAGTACACAGTGCCACCACCAGAGGGGGCTCTTATCTGTGAGATAATCCAAGATGGCGGGAAACAGTGTATTTGCCAGGAGGTCCAGACTCCAACTGACCTAGTACACAGCGCCACCACCAGAGGGCACTGTCGACAAGGTGGCAGTCGTGACATCAGCTGATGACGCAAGTACAGTTAGACATGTGACGTCACAGACACACTGATAGGGTTCCCACCCCAAATCCAAGATGGCGGTGGCATGAAATACAAAAAGTGATAGGCACCCCTCCCAGGTGGGAAATTCAAATTTTGTCATATTTTCGCCAGTGCTATGCCCACCTGGACTTGGAAGGAAATAGTTAGTCTCCACATGACATGCAGAAAACAGAGCAAACGCTGTCCAAATGTAGGGGTGACTGGATACAGTCGAGTACAGTGCTATATTACGCCTCCCGATCAGTGCATTTGGGCTAGGTGTTCGTAGCTGTGCTACATTTACAGGCAATTTTAGAACACAGAACGAGATGTCATGATTGCATGGATAGATATGACATAAAATCGATAGAATTGCGAAAAATGATGAGCGAATAGGCATACATTGACCAAATATACACCAAAATGTGGGGAAATTGAGTAAGTACTTGCGTATCTTCTGGTTCACGCCAAACAAATTGTACATGGGAACAAGTATGCCACAACAAGAGGAATCCGAGGAAACGTCGACATCGAAACGAAGGGAAGCAGGGAGGCAGTCAATTTTTTTCCTTCGAGGTAGCATTATACTGTATGTCTATTTAGATACCAGTGATACACGCTACTTGACTACTGTATTTGATGCTTTTCAGGTGGACAGATAACCATTCACCTCTAAACCTATTTGCATCTGCGTTAAAGGATAACAGGGAGTGAACAGCGTGATCGATTGAGATGGAGCTGTAACGAGGTATGATTTAATGGTTGACTGACGCATTCTAGAGAAGGAGAAGTTGCTGCAGGTCAGTTTTTCCAGTGTTCTGTCTGGATGCATCAGTCGCGTGACATAGCCTGCGTTCATGTACAACCTGGTGTTCTGTATGTGGTTTAAAGCAGTGTCATAACTAAGTTAGCGATAGGTGTTTGTGAGGTGCTGTAATCCCCGTGTACACATTTGCCCGACAGATGTGCTGTTTACAGAGTTAGTGACGGAATGACTTGTAATTTTCACATGCTGGACGCTGCTGCTATGAGTTTATCTGTTTCGTTGTAGGAGGTATCCCCCGCTACTAAAGATCATTTTATATAGGCCTGATGCAGGCATCATATAATTTCTGAACCATGATCGGACGTGAACAGTGGACACCATACGTCTCCAAATAGCTATACTGTGCTCGTATCACGCAGAGCAAGTGTTTTAGAGAAGTAGTTTTTTTCCGATTTACGGTTCGATAACATCGTTTATCGTAGAGAAACTGGGAAGAAGGATGTGTGTCATACGCTTGAAATATACTTCTCACAATGAAATATTAACAACGCTACATTCCATACAACTGATAGGTCGGAAACGCAGGTGATCTAACGTTATAGACCGTTTTAAGTGCAGAATGTTGTAGCCTTAGGAATGCATGTGTTTATGTTCTCTCTTGCCAATACCTTCCAGGTACCAATCCTAGACTCTAGAACAATACTTTAGAGTTGATAGCTTGGTTGATTTACGTAAAAATGCGTCGAACTCCATCCATCTGGAGCTCCATCGCACATAAAAATCATTAGTTTCTTGTTCTTCTTAACTGTCTGCTATTACATTATGACACTTTGAAATCTGTTTCTATACATCGATAAGGAGTGCTAAGCTCCTCAACATGGACCCAACTCGATATGGGTGAGGACTCGAAATGGACGTACTGCACTGTCATCTATCCATGCTCGAAATGATACTCACAGAGTGGAGAAGGGGTTGTTTAGCTATGATACTGAAATTGAGGAAACATGCTGTCACATCATTGGCCTGTGTTGAAGTTACTGTAAAATTACTAAAATTGTTCGCGTTATCAACTGTGATGCTTATTATTAGAGTACATCGATGGTGTCTTTTCCTCCCATCTGTACACTGGCATGCTGATGGTTACCACATAATGATTGACTGATGTCGCTTGTTTGAGTTAAGGACAGTTTTGCTGGATGGACAGCACCTTCTAGAGTGGATAGCACTGAAACACTGATCGCGCACATAAGTGCAATGTGAGGAATCAGTCGAAAGGGAACGCAGATCCATCAGCTATTCCATCAGTGTGAGAGACAAGTCTAAACGTGGAGCTCGTGAATCACTTTTGCACTGTTGTTTGGAAACCTACACCAACGCTGTAGAACTCTTCTGGTTTCCTTATGTTGTAACTGTCTTTTATTTAATATCAGCCAATGTGTGGCACGTTATGCTATCCACCATAAGAACATTATTTACACCATGCAACATCTAGTTTCCTACATAATGCCGTGGGTCGGAACTTCTTAATGTCAATTTAAGACCACGCACAGGCCTTGAAGTCGTGGTAGAAAAACGAAATGTTTGGCGTTGTACAAAAGCGTGTTAGAAAACAGTGTCTCAAGCAACTAAACAGGACCAGAGGGAGCGTCTCATGCGATTTAGTATAGCCTGTGGGATACGATCATTCACCTAGAGTATAGGTGACCAAATTCTAAAGGGCCTCTGCAGTGCCTGTATATTTAATAGGATCGTGCCACACAGGCTGTCGTAGCAGCAGCAGTTTGAGGTGAGGGACGGGGTATACAGTTAGGAGTGCTTGGAGGGCTGCACACTGCACTTTTCTGGGGAGTGTTGCGAAATCTCTTTCTCCGCGATGGACCACACTGCAGTTATGCGTCATTGCGCCAGCATCAGTGCCTAGGTGACTTCTATGTCGGGTGAAGTAAGTGGGGCATTTATAGTTCGTAATTTTTCTCTGTTGGGGGTAGAGAATAACAATGATAGTATGTCGGGCTGATTGATTTGAATGGTCGCGGATCTGCTTCGGACTGTAGTATTTGTATCTAGTTTGGATATGTACCACATTATGCGCATTTTTGCCGAATGGTCAAAACACGGTCCTGTTGCACTAACTCTGGTCGTCCTGTTTCTACACAGGTTGCAGAAGGTGGTGGATACGACTTTCTCCGACTTCTGCTCAGTTCCGACTAAAATTTGAACGATCACATGTTCAAAGCTGTAGAAATGAGATCAATTGCAAGATGCGTAGGGACTGACTAAAAGCAGGTTGTAATTTGACTGTAGCAGACAGGTTCAAGGAAGGTGACTCGTTGCAAGATATGAGAGTGCCAGAAATATGGTTGAGTAGTGGTTGTAATCATTAAAGCAATTCTCAATAGGAACCAACGCAGGTATGTGCTTGAATGGAAAGACCTGATTCCAAATCATGGACATCATTTCTAGCGGATAGTGTAGCACTAGAGATCTGAGAATCTAGTGTACATTTTCTTACGACCTCAATCAGAACGTCATCTACTACTGCCGTTTGTGTTCCTTCTCAATCAGTCATTGCCTATAACTTGGTGGAAATATCGCGGAACCTCTGATATGGTATCGAGACAGAAGGTGCTATAAATACTATAGAATTATCTAGCTGGGGTGGTGTGAGGGAGTCGCAAATGCCCCTTACATACCACGTTTCTTAGCTGAATCACTTTCAAAATGCGTTAAGTTTATGACGAGGTTGCATCATGGGCTATGTGTTGGTCTGATAATACACATTCCTACGATCATCGTCACGATATTTGTCCAGAAAAAACCAACTCATTCAGAGGTAATGTCGTACCTCGATTTGTAGAGCGGTTATAGCTTTTAACATGGATACTTGCGTGCAGCTGTAGAACCAAGACTGCTTGTGATGGTAATATACAGTCGTTGTTGCGATCGGGTTTTTCAACATCTGGCCGATTACGTCTCTCTTTCTAAGACACAGTGGTAGCACTCGCAAGAAAAACCTAAGAGACATGCCCACCCATCGTTGATTTTCGGTCATCACTATTTTGCAACGTGTGGAAACATTTATTGCTCAAGTATTATACTTAGTAGTAGTGGGGGGGGGGGGTTGCGTGATATGGTCGCAGTTGAGCATCAGGCTTATAATGTATGTGTTTGTGTTCCGATATGTGTAAAGGAGATGACTATGTCCAGTAGTAAGGAAGGTACAGATATTTCCATTTCCAGAGCCACAGCCTTCAGCAGGGTGTACTTCTGATACTTCGCTCATATCCGAATGCCGTTCAATTGAGACCGCGATCGTTGACAGAACGTACATGTGACCAGTTTTCTAGAATGATTCCATGCTTACATGGCCTGTGGTGGGAATGATTCACGTTTCCTCTTAATGGCAGCAGCCATCCGAATGCAGAGGTCTGTTGGAGTGTAGGAATGTGAGTTAAGTTTTCCGTCGCCTAGAAGACTGAATAACGAACTAATACTTAGTATGTGTTGTGCAGCTTTTGCGATCAAGTGGAAATTTGAGAAGATTGTGTATGGAGGTGCGTTTGCGCTGGACCGTTATTGCCTCCCATGTAAATTGTTTGGTTGAGTGCTTCCGCACATTTCGCGCCTCTATTTAGTTGAGAGAAGATCGATTGTGGTGTGTGCTTCTAGCATGTGGAAGACACATTTGCCTGTTCTCTAGACATGGGAAAGACCTTAGTTGGCTTGTAAATTATAGGGATGATTTGGAATCTGTTACAACATCGGTATCGGTATTCGAGAGTGGAAATATCAGTTTCCTTTGTTTGTTTCTAGTTACTCAGTGGTTTACCGCACGCTGCACGCCACTAAAGGTTGGGTTTGTGGAGAAATAATTTCCAGTGTATCTCTTGGGAATTATGTTACGCTAGCGATTGGTAGGATGCTGCCTAGTGCTTGATATCGAGAAGTACCGCGAAAATGGTATAATATTATGGCAAACCATGCGAAAATACGTGTGTTCTTGTAATCCTCGAGTCTGGAGATATGCGTAGAAAAGCAAACAAGGAAGGAAGCAGGTTTGGAGCAGAAACAGTAACGCGTTTGTGCCACGGGGAAACGATCCCGAATTTGTAGAACAGTTCTGAGAGCGACTTCGGTCTGCTGAAGGGTGCGCTGATGTAAAAGGAATGATTTTGTATGGCATAGGATATAACTTATGTTCACTACATCGACACAGTACGCGGTGATATATTGCTGGGTTGGATATCAGTTTCACTTTCTAATATCAAAGCTCCTGTCCTCAGTGGAAGAGCAGTGTAATTGAGTAAGCGTCTTTCCATATTTTTTGCGAGGTTTAGTTGTCGGTGCACTATGGTGATCAGTGTAAAATAGTTTATTGCCGCTGAATATCACGTCTGAAGAAAGAAAGAAAATTTTTTTGGGTGCTGTACAGATATAAAGGATAATTACACTGTTTGTGTAAAATGTGTATATATTGTATTGTAAAGTTACTGTGGCTTACATTGTGTAAAATGTGTATATATTTTATTGTAAAGTTACTCTGGTATATGATACGGTATGACTAGAGAGGGTGACTGTGTCCTATCGTGAGGGGCATATAGATTCAGCACATCGATAACTGCGAGAGATTTTTTAAGTGGAAAATTACGTGCGCTTCAGATACTGAGATTCGTTCTGGAAGCACAGTCAAAAACATGGCTCTGAGAACTATGGGATTTAACTTCTGAGGTCATCAGTCTCCTAGAACTTAGAACTACTTAAACCTAACTAACCTAAGGACATCATACACATCCATGCCAGAGGCTGGATTCGAACCTGCGACCATAGTGGTCGCGCGGTTCCAGACTGTAGCGCCTAGAACCGCTCAGCCACCATGGCTGGCAGAAGCACAGTCGTCAAGAGGAGACATTACCTGTACATCGATTGGTGTCAGACTGTAGCAGCAATAGTAATATTTAATTGTAGTTACACTGGTAAATACCTTCCTGGCTTCCAATATTCTTGTGAGTCTCGTATGTATTTGATGATCTGTAGACAACTTCGTGGGTTTAACTGTCAGTGCAATTTAGCGATCTGTGCAAAATAATTTACCACTGAATGTCTCATCCGCAGAAAGAAAGAAAAGGTGGATGGTGTTTCGATACCGGCGGCAACAGTAATTCGGTGGGTAAATTCGATAAGAGCCAATCATAACGCTCGATTCATTCACATCCTGTGTGCTGGGATATAGGAGCTTCTACATAGCGGAGGGAACATTTGTGTGTGTTGAAAGCAGGAAGGGTAACATGTGATGGAGTGGGTAGCACGTTAGGTCCACGAGGAAGACTGCATTCGACGTTATTCTGCGTTATTTGCGTAACCAGGTTCTGTTAGGGCAAGAATTTTCATGCACACAAGCTGAGACATCAAGAAAGCGAGCGTTAACTATTTCTGGGGCACTATACAATTTCTGTGAGGTCGACTCTGTTCTCATATTTTAGACAGTGATGTGACATGAGTATAAGATTGAGAACCTTGTTAGATGCGTTTGCGAAGGTTTGTAACTACTCCATCATCAACAGTAAAGACAAGTGCTGCCCAGAGGTGTCTCGCATGTGGGGGCTGCGTGAGCTCACCTTGGAGTTCTGTGACGTCAGTATAACAGTGACTGCATACTCGAAAAAAGAGGCAACTTTCACCTGTGTCCGGCGCCTAGGTGATCACTATTTTGCAAGGAATTTCTCAGGTGTCAAGTATGGTAGGGACGCCACCATCTCATGCGTGTGGGACACTAACGGGCGTCTGTGTGTGGTTTGACAGCTGACGGTTGGGTCACTTTGCAGGGGCTGCCATTAACCTCCTGTGTGGTCTAGTGTACAGGTGATGGCAGAGGGTGGTTGCACGCATCTGTTGGATTATTTTGCGAGCAGGTCTGTAGGCTATGCTATGCGTTATTTGGACAGTTGACTACATCGTGTCTGCACATCAATGTACTGAATTATATAGGAGCGGTGGAACAGTTTATGTATAACACGTTCTGTGAAGTCCACACACACACACACACACACACACACACACACACACCATGAGCGGTGGAACAGCATCATCTGTGACGTCGGTATCCACGTATCAGAGGTGTCCTGTTAGAATGATGATAGAGAGAAAGCAGTTGAACGGATGGGCGGGATGACAGTGAGCTCTGATCGTGGTGCTGTGCACTAGGTCAGTTGGGCAGGACCTTGTGGTGAACACACTGGATGGTGGTAGTGGCTAAAATTGTTTAAATAAAGACAGGTGTATGATTTCGACAGTTGACGATTAGCAAGAATGTTTGCAGAGTCTTCTACTGGTTCACATGACTGTACACTGTGTGACATGTCCCCAAGCATGTCCGAGCGTGTGTTTTGTATCACTGTAATAAATATACTCCATCCCTAAATAAATTATTATAAAATAAATAAAGAACACTTCTTCCTCTCTCCACCAGCCTAGTGCAGGCTGAGTCCTTCTCCCACGAATCCCTAGGAGGAGGTGGCGGTCAGGTCACTTAGGTTAGTGAAGGTAGTCCAAGTGGCCTTTCTTTTGTGCCATTTTCTTAGGGTAGCAGAGGTAGCCCAATTGACCTATCTTCCCATCAAAATTCAAACTTCTCACCAGGGGTGTGTGGCAATTGCATCATCAAATGACGTCACAGCCGCCATCTTGGATGACGTCATGCACTGAGCACATTAGTACATGTTAGTGAATATTAGTACACGTTAGTACACATTACTCTGCCAACATGGGTTGTTAAGGGGACATTGTGGACGGTTGAGGACCATGGTGGTGACTTTAACTATTTCCTTCCAAGTCCAGGTGGGCGTGGAACTCGCAATAATATGAAAAAAATTGAATTTCCTGCCTGGGAGGGGGTCATATCATTTTTTGAATTTTCCACTGCTGCCATCATGGATTTGGGGTGGGAACCCTACCAGTGTGTCTGTGACGTCACAGGTATAACGATAGTTACATCATCAGCTGACATCATGACAGCCACCATGTCGACAGTGCCCTCTGGTGGTGCCACTGTGTACTAGGTCAGTTGGACCTCCTGGCAAACACACTGTTTCCCGCCATCTTGGATTACGTCACAGATGAGAGCACTCTCTGGTGGTGGCACTGTGTACTAAGTTAGTTGGAGTATGGACCTCGTGGTGAACACACTGGATAGTACTTGCATCATCAGCTGACATCATAGACGCCATCTTGGATGACGTCATGCGCTGTTGCCAAGTCTACACGCCGCCATCTTGGATGAAGTCATCGCCGCCATCTTGGATACATTTGGCAACAATGCAGAGTGTGCTCGTACGCATGTTGCCCCTATGATATCATGTGCCTTCTCCATTACTGTTACCTACAACGTTACCACCAAAAAGCTGTAGTTACGATATCATACTCATCTTAGCTAACGGTTGCACTTAAGTATTAATTTTCTTATATCACAAAAAGAATCTGCCATCGTGGCTACTTTTCCAGTTAGGTCACTAAACAGGAGCTCCCTGCCAATAATGCCACATGATGCAAGACCAGTTCTGCAGGTGTACTGCATGATATTATCTTCAGCAAATCGAAGGTGGAAATCTCCGTAATTTTTTTAGTTTTGCTAATCTCCAGAACAACTAGTTCCTTGGCAACAAAACACGAGTCCGTTTTTGACAAGAACTGTGTGTGACAAGAACTGTGTGTGATTCTTCATGAATCGTCTAAACGTCTTCTCAGCATTCTCTCATTGTGAAGTGGAGCGTGATTGCTGCTACAAATCTTCATCACTGTTCACGGACCACATTGATCCGGCTGAGGCGCTTAAATCGTTAAGCCCGTAATGATGAATCATTGTATCGTCATGTTTATGTGCATTTGAAAGGAAGGACTGGCACTCACCAGGAGACATAAACGGCAACCGCAAGCTACTCCCTATACAAGCCCTGTGGTATTCTATGCATTAATCTATGTACTTTTCAAATTACTGTGTAGTACATGGCAGAAGGTACTACTTATCAGTGTACCATATATTAGAATTTATTCTCGTTCCAATAGGATATTCTGTACGCGCTCTGTAATTAGTCTTATCTATCTTTGCAATACGCAGAGGGCTGTCATGTATTTCTAGATTACTGACTTAATAATCGTTCTTGAAAATTTGTAAGTAGGCTTTCGCAAGATTGTTGGCCCCATTGTTCCAGCGTCTGCCCGTTCAAGTTTTGAAACATTTCCGTGATGCTCTCATGCGAGTCAGAGAAACGCGTGATCACTTGTGCTTTCCTACTTTGCATACGGCCAATAAACTCTGTTAATCCTGTTTATTATAAAGTATGTCCTACATACTTGAGCAATGTTCTAGGACATGTAGAGGGTGTGGGTGTTCTCTGGTGGAGGTTGGTGAGGCAGGATGGCCACAATCAGCTCGATACAGGTGAGCGCTGATTGGTCGGCTCTCGGCGGCGAAGAGTTGTCACGAAGATGGCGACATTTGCTACGCCCAGCTCGTCTTGATGGTGGGTCAATCTTTCTAAAGTAGGATTTCTGGCCGGGCAACGAAGCTGTGCGAGGCGGTAGTGCAGGAGACTGGTACGAAAGCAGGGCGTACACCAGCTGTGTCGAGTCACGGCATCCAGAGTGCGAACCGCGGCATCTGGCGCTGAGGATGTCAGTTGGCCCCTCGGTCCATCAGTGCTGCAGCTGGACCCTCGAGCAAGCAGTCCTGTTACGATTCCAGTGGACCAAAGGCTTTGCGTAATACTGCGTCACCGTGTTGCGGAAAGTAGCTCTCTTTTGGCAACGAGCCCTTGCTTTTGGCTCGAACCACTACGAAGGTAGAATGCCTGTTTTGAAGGCAATTTCTTTTGTAGATGGACTGTAGTTTCCCAGTATGCTCCCAATGAACCAAAGTCTGTCACGTGCTTTACCTGCGTTTGAGCTTATGTGAATATTCCACTTCAATCACCACAAATTTTTACACCAGGATATTTGTTTCATTTGACAGATTCTAACTGTGATTCATTAATGTTATTTTCATGGGACAGTACGTTTTTGCATTTCCTGAAGTGCATAATTTTAAGTTCATGAAGTTATAAAACAAGTTGTCAGTCATTTAATCCCTTTGTAATCTTGACAGCACTGACGGATATTTGCAGCCTTTTCTGAAACTTTATTACAGACACATTTTTGATACAACACCCCCGCCCATGACTTCTGACAACCGGACATTAAATAACAGATGCAGTCAGGGCAACAAAGCACAATTTCAACTACTGTGAGCTTCAAAATAAACAAACACATTGTAATCCTCGGCACGTCTGCCGTCACCCGTTCTCTAAATGAGTTCAGTAGGCCAGAAGTTAGCCACCACCTTAATGTAAAAGGCAGACTCAAAACGGGGACCTTACACCGCTTGCTAAGGGACTAGTGTCTTATTCTAACCTGTCAACGATGAGTCTGTATCGTGCTGCACTAGCTTGTGTAATTTAAAGAAGTAGAGAGGCTATATAAAGAGTAATTCAAATGGTTGTGCACAAAGGGTGCTGACAGAGGAGTCGAAATAAAACAGCTTTGGAATACGAACATATGGTCCAGAAAGTAATCCTGAACCGTGAAAACTTTGGAATTTCAGAAACAACAAGGGCAATTAATGCCCATGCACCTTAATATTTCAGTAAAGATGATGTACTATTTACTCAGCAATATTCTACATTACTGAAGGTGCTCAAAATGACGACCACCACAGTCAGTGTAGGTATAAAATCTTACATACTCTATCAAGTATCCAGACATCACACGAACCTCATTACAAACTAGTTATACTCCGAGAAGCGTTTCTCCGTCGGCAACTGGAGTTACATACGTGAGGATTTTGAGATGTCTCCACAATCAGAATTAATAGTTGACATATCAGATGAGCAAGATGGCTATACAATTGCACCATCCCTTCCGAGCCAAGGCCTGGGATATATGGCACTGAATACGCCAAGTACTTGTACAGACAAGTCTGCGCCGGCCGGTGTGGCCGAGCGGTTCTGGGCGCTTCAGTCTGGATCCTCGCGACCGCTACGGTCGCAGGTTCCAATCCTACCTCGGGCACGGATGTGTGTGATGTCCTTAGGTTAGTTAGGTTTAAGTAGTCCTAAGTTCTAGAGGACTGATGACCACAGAAGTTAAGTCCCATAGTGCTCAGAGCCATTTGAACTAGCCACAAGTCTGCGGGTTCTCTGAGATGATGATGATGTTTGGTTTGTGGGGCGCTCAACTGCGTGGTTATCAGCGCCCGTACAATTATCCAATCTTCGCTCAGTCCAATTTCGCCACTTTCCTGGATGATGATGAAATGATGAGGACAACACAAACACCCAGTCATCTCGAGGTAGGTGAAAATCCCTGACCCCGCCGGGAATCGAACCCGGGACCCCGTGCTCGGGAAGCGAGAACGCTACCGCGAGACCACGAGCGGCGGACATTGCTGCGGGTTCTCTGTCTAGTTGCATCCAACCGTAGGTACACAGAAACTTAAACCGCGTTTGCGTTATTGTTGTTGTTGTTCCTGACATTCAAAAGCTTTCACTGGCTCAGGATTACTTCCAGGGTCATATGTTCTCATTCCAAAGTTATTGTATTTCGACTCCTCCATCAGTTCCTTCATTTTGCACACAACTTTTGGAATCACCCTTTAAGGAGGGACGTTAATGAAAACGACGGAAAATTTCAGTTTCCGTTTATTTTCTGTTTATAAGTAGAACTCGTGGACAATAAGTTCGCAAAGTTTCAATGGTGAAATAGCATCCGAAGTGCTTGAAAAACAAAGGTGTGAAGCGACCTTCCTGCCACACTCATTTTTTAAAGCAATACTTCAATAGGTACAGGCTCAAGGAGAGGCTTCCAAATTGAATCCTGCATGTTGTCAAATCGACTAACAGTTTTCTGGCCGATCTTTAACTTTTAAAACAGTATGTTAATGGCAAAACCCAGAATCCAAATGAGTCTCTAAATTCAGTAAGACCGTCAGAGAGAGTAGATCGCTAGTTCCTGCTACTACTAAGGCGAGTACAACGTTCGCTTTTTACATATTTTTACGAGCTTCAAACAGGAGCGACTTATTTTCAGTTATCTGTGTAGTTACTAGTTTATTTTTGTAGTGTCTTGCGTGTTCGAGTGCTTACTAGGCACAACCTTTTATTTCAATAACAGTGTAGTGTACAGTACCGCTGTTGCTATCGACTGTTGTATCGACTCTCGTATCGTGCAGGCTTTTGTTTGTTTGGTTAGAACAGCTCAGTGTCAGTTAGACCGTCAGAGAGAGCGGGTCGCTAGTTCCTGCTGCTAATAAGGCGAGTACACCGTTCGCTTTTTACATATTTTTACGAGCTTCAAGCAGGAGGAGTGCAGTAATGGATAGGAAGTGTAATTGTTGTGTACAGATGCGAGCTGAGTTGGCGACCCTTCGCTCACAGCTCCAGGCTGCTTTGGCTTCCGTCACACAGCTTGAGGCTGCTGCCAAGGGGCGTCACTGAGGGGGATCGGACGCGGGGATGCGAGGGACGTCGAGCACGTCCCACGTGTGCTCCGATCGGTCCACTGCTGTGACCTGCACTGAGGTCGAGTGGGAGATCATTCCAAAGTCTGGCAGGCAGCGAAAACCTTTCCGTGGGGCCGATCGTAGGGCCTCCCCGTTTCGTTTGACGAACAGGTTTCGGGCGTTACCTGTGGCTGACGATGTCTCTGAGCCGGATGTAGTCGTCCACTCCGTTCCAGAGGAAGCTTCTCGGCCCGCAAGGTCTGGGCATTCACAGAGAGTGGGTTTGCTGGTAGTTGGGAGCTCCAACGTTAGGCGCGTAATGGGGCCCCTTAGAAACATGGCTGGCAAGGAGGGCAAGGAAGCCAGCGCGCACACTGTGTGCATTCCGGGGGGAGTCATTCCGGATGTGGAAAGGGTGCTTCCGGATGCCATGAAGGGTACAGGGTGCAGCCAACTGCAGGTGGTGGCTCATGTCGGTACCAATGACGTGTGTCGCTTTGGGTCGGAGCAGATTCTGTCTGGTTTCGGGTGGCTAGCGGAAATGGTAAAGACTGCCAGTCTTGCTTCCGAGATTAAGGCGGAGCTCACCATCTGCAGCATCGTCGACAGACCCGACTGTGGTACTTTGGTGCAGAGCCGAGTGGAGGGTCTGAATCAGAGGCTCAGGCGGTTCTGTGACCGTGTAGGCTGCAGATTCCTGGACTTGCGCCATCGGGTGGAGGGTTTCCGGGTGCCGCTTAATAGGTCAGGGGTCCACCACACACAGCAGGCGGCTACACGGGTAGCGGGGGCTGTGTCGAAGGGACTGGGCAGTTTTTTAGGTTAGAGTTTCTCGGGAAAACACAAGATGGGCCTCAGTCACAAAGGTTGCAGGCTGAACACAGGAAGAAAATAGATACAGGAACCATTGGTGTAACAGTTGTAAATTGTCGTAGCTGTGTTGGGAAAGTACCAGAGCTCCAAGCGTAAATGGTTGCGAAAGCATACTTGACCTTTTAGCAACAAATAATCCTGGACAAATAGTGAGTGTTGTGACGAATACAGGGATTAGCGACCACAAGGCAGTTGCTGCTAGGCTGAATACCGTAACATCTACAACCATAAAAAAGAGAAACAAAGTATATCTACTTAAAAAAGCTGATAAAAATGCTCTTAACGCCTTTTTAAGAGACAGTCTTCACTTCTTCCGATCTGATCATGTAAGTGTAGAAAAGTTGTGGAATGTTTTCAAAGAGATAGTATCAACAGCAATTGAGAGGTATATACCACATAAATTAATAAGTGATGGTACCGATCCCCCATGGTACACAAAACGGGTCAGATCGTTGTTGCAGAAGCAACGAAAAAAGCATGCCAAATTTAAAAGAACACAAAATCCCCAAGATTGGCAAAGTTTTACGGAAGTTCGAAATATGGCGCGTACTTCAATGCGAGATGCTTTTAATAATTTCCACAACGAAATTCTGTCTCGAAATCTGGCAGAAAACCCAAAGAGATTCTGGTCATACATAAATCACACCACTGGCAAGTCTCAATCAATACCTCCACTGCGCGATAACAACGGTGGAGTCACTGATGACAGTGCCACTAAAGGAGAGTTATTAAACACGGTTTTCCGAAACTCCTTCACCAAAGAAGACGAAGTAAATATTCCTGAATTCCAATCAAGAACAACTGCCAAGATGAGAAACATAGAAGTAGATATCCTCGGTGTAACAAAGCGGCTTAAATCACTTAATAAAGGCAAGGCCTCCGGTCAAGATTGTATACCAGTCACGTTCCTCGCAGAGTATGCTGATAAAATACCTCCATATTTAGCAATTATATACAACCACTCGCTCACAGAAAGATACGTACCTAAAGACTGGAAAATTGCTCAAGTCACACCAATACCCAAAAAGGGAAATAGGAGTGATCCGCTGAATTACAGGCCTATATCACTAACGTCGATTTGCAGTAGGGTTTTAGAACATATACTGTATTCGAACATTATGAAGTACCTCGAAGAAAACGATTTATTGACATATAGTCAGCACGGATTCAGAAAATATCGTTCTTGTGAAACACAACTAGGTCTCTATACTCATGAAGTAATAAGTGCTATCGACAGGGGATGTCAAATTGATTCCATATTTTTAGATTTCCAGAAGGCTTTCGACACCGTTCCTCACGAGCGTCTTCTAATCAAACTGAGTGCCTGCAGAGTATCGCCTCAGTTGTGAGACTGGATTCGTGATTTCCTGTCAGAAAGGTCACAGTGCGTAGTAATAGACGGAAAGTCATCGAGTAAAACAGAAGTAATATCCGACGTTCCCCAAGGAAGTGTTATAGGCCCTCTATTGTTCCTGATCTATATTAACGACATAGGACACAATCTGAGTAGCCGTCTTAGATTATTAGCAGATGATGCTGTCATTTACCGTCTTCTAAAGTCATCAGATGATCAAAACGACTTGCAAAATGATTTAGATAAGGTATCTGTATGGTGCGAAAAGTGGCAATTGACACTGAATAAATAAAAGTGCGAAGTTATTCACATGAATACTAAAAGAAATCAGCTAAATTTCGATTACGCGATAAGTCACACAAATCTGAGGGCTGTAAATTGAACTAAATACTTAGGGATTACAATTACAAATAACCTAAATTGGAACGATCACATAGATAATATTGTGGGTAGAGCAAACCAAAGACTGCGATTGGCAGAACACTTAGAAGGTGTAACAGGTCTACCAGAGAGACTGCTTACATTGCGCTTGTCCGCCCTATTCTGGAGAACTGCTGTGCGGTGTGGGATCCGCATCTGGTGGGACTGACGGATGATATGGAGAAAGTACAAAGATGGGGCAGCTCGGTTTGTATTATCGCGAAATAGGGGAGATAGTGTTACAGATATGATACGTGAATTGGAGTGCCAATCATTAAAACAAAGGCGTTTTTCGTTGCGACGGGATCTTCTCATGAAATTTCAATCACAAGTTTTCTCCTCCGATTGCGAAAACATTCTGTAGGCACCCACCTACATAGGAAGAAATGATCATCACGATAAAATAAGAGAAATCTGGGCTCGCACGGAAAAACTTTAAGTGCTCGTTTTTCCTGCGTGCCGTTCGAGAGTGGAACGGTAGAGAGACAGCATGAAGGTGGTTCATTGAACCCTCTTCCAGGCAGTTTACTGTGAATTGCAGAGTAATCACGTAGATGTAGATTCACTCATATGGGAAGAATGCCCAGGAACTACATTTCTATTTGCTACAGTTGCAACTTGTCTTGCAGTACTTGTGTTTAATGATAGGAACATAGGGAGGACGAAGGTATTAGAAAGAAGGGGTTTAAGATAGGTAATTTGACTTAAGACATCTTGAGAAACAGATTTACAGCGCCTCTCTGCAGCTGAAAAGTCAGTTGGAGAACTGTTGAAGGAAAGAGGGCAGAAAAAGAGAGACCAGAAAAGAAGTCTTGAAGAGAAAGAGGACCCTGAGTACGAATCTGGGGCCTTCTGAAGAAGTGACGTAAGAAGAAACGTTAGGTTGAACTTGAGGGTTAGAACTATGAAATTTGTTACACTTATTTCTATAAACCCAACAAATGAATTTTCTAGAGTAAATTTTGAAATTCTGAGTAAGATGAGATGGGGCAAAGTGCTCGGAATTTTATATGAATTTTGTATTGTACTTACAGAATTATAATAAAAATTATTAAAATTCTCCTATTCGATATTTTCAAAAAAACCTCATGAGAGAAGTTTACTATATTCAAACGGTTAAAAGGAGAAAATTTTGTAGAAATTTCTTCAATAGTTTCCGAGAAAAAGGCACATACATTTTTTTCGAAAATAAAATTCTCAAATTCCATAAAAAGTTAAATATATGTATATAACCTAAGAAACTTAACAGTAAATGTAGCAATCTCATATAAAACATGGTACAAAATTTCGTTGCCATATCTTCAAAATTGTGTATGTGGCGCATCTTTTAAATAGTGTGTTTTTCAGTAACGTCCCTCCTTAAAGATAGAAGCTGGGCGATGGTGATACCGACGCTGATTAGCTGAGAGCTCAGGATGCCATTTTTTCCTTCTGTCGTGTTAACTGTGATGGAGTTGTGTGCACAATGCTAGCGTACACCGATTTTAACGTCCCAATACCTGTTGCGCGGCATAATTATTTACAGGTAGAAATTCAGCACGTCTTGGTGCAATACTGCAAACCGTTTGTCAGCTCTTCAGGAGAGAAATCAGTGCAGGAAATGATTGAAATCTATGTTTATTAAAACTTTGTGCCTGTTGTGTCTCACATTTATTGACCAAAGACCATGAAGTTCGGAGGAGAACTATCATCCGGAGGCTTCTTCAGAGTTTCGGAAATGAAGAAGACTAGTTTTTGATGAGCTTGTGGCATGTGGTGAAAACTACGTCCATCGCTGTAAGCCTAAAACAAAACGCAGAAGTGTGGAATTGCCGTCCGCAGCTCGTGGTCGTGCGATAGCTCAAAAAGTGGCTCTGAGCACTATGGGACTTAACAGCTGCGGTCATCAGTCACCTAGAACTTAGAACTACTTAAACCTAACTAACCTAAGGACATCACACACATCCATGCCCGAGGCAGGATTCGAACCTGCGACCGTAGCAGTCGCGCGGTTCCGGACTGAGCGCCTAGAACCGCGAGACCACCGCGGCCGGCCGTGCGGTAGCGTTCTCGCTTCCCACGCCCGGGTTCCCGGGTTCGATTCCCGGCGGGGTCAGGGAATTTCTCTGCCTCGTGATGACTGGGTGTTGTGTGACGTCCTTAGGTTAGTTAGGTTTACATAGTTCTAAGTTCTAGGGGACTCATGACCATAGCTGTTGTTCCATAGTGCTCAGAGCCATTTGAACCATTTTTTTTATGGAATTGCCCTATTGGGATTCGCCATCGAAAAACGAACCAATGACAGTGCGGTCCGTTGGAAAAATTATGGGCAGCGTTTTCTGGAATGCAGAAAGCTGTCTTTTGGGGCATTGTCTTGAATATGAACGTGCCATAAATATTGTCTGCAACATTCAGACACTTCTGAAGCTCCAACGTGCCTTGCACGAAACGTGCCTGCGGTAGATCATCCTGTGGCACTATGGAGCGCGGCCTTACACTTCGCAGAAAATTAGGATACATCGGTGGCAAAGCCTTCGACAGGTCCCCCTACAGTCCCATCTCCGAATGCCACATTTTCGCTTTCGTGAAACAATAGTTACGCCACCACTATGAGATGCTGACGGACATCCAGAAAGTGGTGTATCAACATCTTCCGGCAGCCGCAACGTTCTTCTTCTTTACGGAAAGTTCAAACGTATAAATGATGGGAAAATCTGTGCAAATAAATGGAGACTATTATGAAAACTGACAAAAAATTATGCCACTTCAGATGATGTCCATGGCTTGTCTAAAAAGCAGTAATCAATATTTTTAATAATAGTTGGCTCATGACTTTTCGTTTGACCCTCGTATGCTATTGTTGGACGCGCCTCCGCAGATGAAGTCACTAACGCGCGATGTTGCGTCGGTACCTGAGCAAGAGACCGCCGTCTCGAATCATGAAACTGTAAGAATCTTCAACTTTCAAAATTTGAACGAAAGAGAGGAGTGGTGTTGATATTTACATCAGTGTCTGGTCACCAAGGTGTACATCAATGTCTTGAATTACAGAGTGTGGCCAACGCTCAGGCGCCGCCATATCTTTTCAGACAGCACGCGCCTTGGACAATTAGCGTCTTAACGGTGGAATTCAGTCACCTACCGAATACAAGACGTGGATCTAACAACTGACACCAAAGCAACACTTCAAGCTTTGCTATGTAGCTAAAGCTAATATTATTCCAGCATTGTCATACATTTACTGTGGAGTAAACTCAATAGTCTGGTATGAAGCAATGTACGTGTCTGACGAAAGCAAAGACTCATGAAATATTAGTAATTTACTGCGCTTCTATTGGCGTTCTAAAAATAATGGGAATCGACCAGAAAAAGATTCATACGCTTTCTTTCAGAGGCTCTGAAGTGATAAAACTTTCGTGCTGGAATACTCATCGTTGTTAACCTGCAAGTTTTTAATATATATTTTTCTTCCCCGCACAAAATATATTCGATGATTCATTGTGGATCTAATAGCTTTCTTTTATACAGAGGAAATCCAGAAAACGTTTTTCTGTACTGAAACGTAGAAACCGCAAAACAAAAAATCGGAAAAAACTGTTTCACAGTAGCTGATTTTTGAAAACGAAACATTTACACTTTCTGTACTGGCATAGCAGTAGTACATAAAAGGTAAATTGTTGTCTACGTTTTACTGGTTGGCCTATTTATATTTATTGCTATTCACTTTCCATTGCCAATAATTTGCCCTGGGACTGCGAATAAACAGAAAAACGTAACCAGTCTATAAACAAAAAAAAATGCAGTTTCTAAGTTTGATGTATTACAACAGTCATATCCTGCACGCTGCAAGTCAAACTTTTCGCATTAACAGATCACTATCAGAGATAAAGGAAGTGATAGAATAGAATGTGGAACCGACTGATGACTGGACCTGAGACCTACATAATCTATACACTTAAAGACAAGCTGTAGTTTAACGTTGTTACCAAAAATAAGGAAAAATTCTTCACCGATTTACTTCAAATTTATACAAGATACTGTAATAGACGTTCGAATGGCGATGGCGATAGGCTACATATATGGTTCATATATATGTATGTAATACAGAAAGTGGAAACTTTGTTAGTAAAAATCTCTAAAAGTTATTGACCAATTTATTTCCTATTTTTACACGACACTCCAACAAACTTTCAGACGGACGTAGGCTATAGATTTTTAAATGTATATGGTAAACAAATATATATATATATATATATATATATATATATATATATATAAAAAATCAGGTAAGCGGGGAACGTTGTTAGTAGAAACCTCAAAAAGTTCTTCAGCAGTTTATTTAAAATTATAACACGATGCTACAATAAACATTCGGACAAACCCTGGTTGTACTTTTTAAGTGTATGCAATAAATAAAAATATACTTAATATATTAGGAACAACGTTGTTAGCAAAAATCTTGAAAAGTTCTTGACCGTTTTACTTCAAATTATTACACAATACTCTGCTAACTTTCAAACGGACGTTGGCAATATATTTTTTTAACCAATAATGTACAGAATTTCTGTTAAAACTGGCTGCGAGAAAGAAACTATTACGCTATGAAAAAGTGCAGTTTCACTTCGTTTCTCGCAGTCCATTTTAAATTAGATATGAGGCCATTTAATACATTAGACAAATTGTTTCTTTCGCATATATCGTTTCTCTTTGTGTACAGGGTGGATCGCCTAAAAATTGCACCGCAGACATTGCGGACATGGAGAGTGCTATTGATGTGCGGTTTTCACAGAGTGGATTGCTAGTCAGGGCCTCGTATTGTTAATCAACAAACAGATCGTAATAATACTTAGAAAATGTATTTTTCATGCAAACATACACTTTTTTAAATGGAACAATACCTATTGACATCAACAAATTAAAAACGGATAAATTGGAAGGTCAGTGGTGTTTGTTGTAAGGTTCTAGTGCGAGCCGTTTATGAAATATCGTATTTTGTAAGTTTCCACACCGACACGTGTTTGTACCATACAGCATGCGTAGTTGCGAGGTATGATGATGTTACTTTTGCTTACAGTGTGTCTGTGTGTTCATTGAGTGCGTTGCGACTTGCTAGTCAGTTAGTGTCTGACAGTCCAAGCAATAGTTCTTGAGTGGACGATGGGAATACCAACGCAGAAAAAGCCGACATGCCCAAGGTGTATGTATGGAAAGCGTAGGAAGAATGCAGTTCATTCATGTAGGGCGTATGCGGAAAGATAACCCAATAGTCAACCATCTCGGCAGTTATCTGTCAACCTCTTCAATCAGTTACGTGGATGTGATAGTATAACACCTAAACAACATAACAGAAGGAAACAAGTGACGACTGAAGAGGGCGAAATTAATGTTGTTGCTGCTGTTGCAGTTCATCCGCACGTTAGGAAGTGGCAGAGTGGGCAAGTTTGTTGTAGGGTTCTAGTGCGAGTCAACGTAAGTTCCATCCCCGTCACATCTCTCTCCATCAAGAGCTGCATGGAAACAAATTATGGGAATCGTGTTAACTTGTGTACATTGGCATTAAGACAGAATACTCCAGATGTATCTTATATCTTTTTTAGTGATGAAACCACATTTTCCAATCACGGAGAGGTAAACGAGCGAAACATGCACTACTGACTATTCAGTTCCCGCTGGCTTCGTCAGGTGGAACTTGAACGCCTATGGAGTTTAAACGTGTGACGTCGGACAGTGAACTATCAGCTCATAGGTCCATTTTTCATAGACAGAACACTCAACACGCAGCCTCCTATCATATCACCTTAGACGGATGCCAGAAGACTTGCCTCTGGAGAGTAAGAGGAACCTGTAATACTAATATGATGGCTGTCCAGCCCACAGTGCACCAACTACTACAGCATGTCTTCACGAATTGCTGGATTGGACTCAGAGGAGCTGTACCTTGGCTGGTCTGTTCCCCGGATTTGACGCCTGTACACTTTTTTCTGTGGAGAAAGCTGACAGACGCTGTCTACAAGGACACACCAACCACACCCGATGACATGCAACGACGTATTACTTCAGCCTTCTCGGACATCTCCACTAAAATGCTAGCACGAGTGTAACAGTCGTTCCATACCGACTGGAATCGTGTAGTGCCGCTGCCGGTGGTCATTTCGGACAACCTGTGATGGTCAGTTGTCTCGTTACTGGTCAGAATACACATAACTAGTGTATGCACTTGTGTGCTACCACAGGTATCGTACAAGTGTCGGTGTGGATATCTCGTAAACGACCCTCACTGGAATCCTGAAACAAACACCACTGACATTCTAATTATCCTACTTTTAGTCTTTTTGTGTCAGTAGCTGTTGTTCCATTAAAAAACGTACATTTTCTAAGTATTGTTGCAGCTAGTTTATTGGCTAACAATACAATCTCTGAAAATCGCACACCGACAGCACTTTCCATTCCCGCAATAACTGCCGTGCAAATTTTAGTGATTCGCCCTGTATGATATTAAACAAAAACTGTATACGAAACAGTGTGCAGTTTTGTTTTCTCCGTCGCAGGCAGCATTAAGAGGAAAGAGGAATGTTGTATCTACGGCTTATTGACTTGCGATTAGAATACTACTGTAGAATCTGGATCACACGAAACTTTGTAATCGTACCCGTTCACAGATTAAAGCTATGAGAAATATTGCCATTGAAATTACTATCCTCACAGATCCAGCAGCTAGGGCGGTCTCTCCTATGTCCCTTATATAAATGATCCCAACCGATTTACTCTTTCATTTTAAGTGACTATGTTTTCCAATCGAGGTTTCGTTTGCAGTAACAATAAAAAACTCTAAAGGTCAAAGGGAGGGTGGAAGAATAGATGGAGGGAGTGGGTGGGAGGTGGGGATGGACAGAGAGAGGGATCAGGAGGTGATGGAGAGAGATTTGGGAGTTGCGGGAAGCTATCAGGAGATGGACAGTGAGAGGAGGGAGGAGGAGAAAGAGATGGATAAAGAGAAGGAGAAGAGGAGGAGATGGACAAAGAGAAGGGGGGGGAGAAGACTGACAGAAAGAGGGGGAGAAGGAGATTAGGACGTATATGCAGTTCCCATACATATTTAGCAATTACGAAGCATTTCCGGGTTCGCTATGATTAATAAAACTGGTTACAGTCACGGAATAAGAGCAGTACTGCTGCAGTTGGATGCGTTTTCGTATCTTGTGTTCTTTGACTCTAGTTATAAGAGTATATAGTTATGTGCAGGGCCAGTTTAAGGCCCAAGCGACTCAAGCCTCCGCTTAGGGTGCTATATACTCAAAGGGGCGTAAGAGACGCCACAGCTTAGTGACTTCCGTACAGGACGCATCGCAGTTAGTAACAGTCGCTTGGGGCATCAAGCTGAGAGGGTAGCTAAGGGTGCATAAGCGTAAGATTTATATACAGTGCGCATCACAAGTAGTCGCGAAAGGTGACTCGGCTCAAAGTGTGCGAGAGATAATAGGGGCCGCCAAATGACAAGTCGCTTGTGTGGAAATACGTTCTCAAACCTGCCCTTGCTGTGGCAATTTATTAATAACCTTACGCATCTTGTAGTTTGTCCCTGGTAACATCAGATTTTCTGACCTTGAGAGTGCATAAAGCTTTCTACAGTTACCGACGCGAGATCAATACAGGGGGGCGACTGATCGTCCTTAAAGGAAAAAACGGGGAGATGTGGGGGCTAACTGAACTGAACGCAGATGAAAACTGAACGCATGAAAACAGGGAGGTGTACTATACTGTAAAAAAAATATATATAAACAATGCACGGTCCATGCTCAACAAGGGAAATACTCAGCGTAACTAAACAGCGATGGCGTCGTGGTCAATTGGTGACACTGGTGGACTGTGAAGCGGACGAAACGTGTTCAGAACGCCATGTTATGTATTTTATTTTACAACGTTATGAGCTCTCCGTCCGGTCACTGAAATGTTTGTTCCCTTTCTATACTCCTGGCAGTTGTCATACGATACGTCGGTTATGGAGTATGAGTCATGTGGTAAGAAAATGTTACCGTCGCAAGTAAACGTGATGAATAGCGAGAACAGAAATGAAAAAAAAAACGAATACAGAAAAGGAATTGAAGAGCCAAAACTTCCAAAACGGAACGCAACTTCAAAAACGTTAAAAACATATGTTTTCACAGAGGACAGAGAAACTGTGTGACTGCGAAACTGTTGCAGATTATGTGAAAAACTATTATTTTCATTTTCTTGGGATTGATCACATTCACATACCTACGAACATATAAATCTGACAGAGAGGCAAACTTACTTACCAGGCGTACAAATTAGGTGCAGCAGTAAGAGATTCCTGTCATATGACACTCGTACTGTCCCTAATGTCATGTATGACACGCCAGACGTGTTTTCCGGTGGAGGATTCGGTTGATTTGTTGCCTTGTCATCAAATTTTTGCGATTCCCATTCGAAAGCCACTTCCTTTCGGCAGCTAATAGAGTAGTTGTGCTGAAGCAATTGTAATTATAGCTCCCTTCCTTACACCTTGCTGTTGCAAATGGACGTTACACCTCGGCACAGACAAATTTGAATACAGCGAACAGCGGAAAAAAGAAAAATATGGCATTTCAGTCTTTGATAGCTATTTTTTATTTTCATTGACCGGTTTCAGGCTAGCTGCCCATCTTCAGATCTGTTAGACAAAGTTAAAAATATAATTAACAAGATAGATACATTTACTGATAGAAATATCTTAGTTTACAAAAAGAAGAAATTTTGGAATGTATTAAATGCCAACATACCATATATTGCAGTTACAGAGTAACTTGTCAGTACAGAACTATCGGTTCACTGTAATAACTGAAGTAAATTTTAATCTGTTAAAAGCTTATATCGCAGTTTTGGAGAAACCTGACTGGAAACAGTAAAAAGTGCCCTCTACCTATAAGAATTGTGCATCTTATTTTCTCACCGTACATATTAATGGCGAATATACTTTTTAATAAAACAATTTTTTTCTTTTTTTGAGTGGGCCATGAACCGAAATAATTTACACTAATGTAAAAATTTTTTATAAAGAAAATTAAAAATATAATTAAAATGTAGATATTCTTTCGAGAATTATTAAGCAAGTTGCAGCAGGTAATGGATACAGGACACAAGATGTTACACGTATGTTTAACAAGATCAAAAACAAATCCGCGGGTATCAATAATGATTCTAGGAAAATTAAAGTTAAGAAGAAGTTTGTCACCATGACATACAAAGGGTGTGTGTCGGAAAGAATTGCTAAATGCTTTCCAAAAAACATCGCTGTGGCATTCCAGAATGAAGGGCAAATGGCACATAGATTAAGACATAAACCAGCAACGACAAAACAAATGAAATACAACAAAATAGGACAGAGAGGATGGAATTTTGAAATTCGATACAGGGAACATTGCAGTCATAGCGATCGGACAGCATTTGGAGCACATGTAAAAGATAGTAAACATTAAGTGAATAATATAAACGAACAAATGGAGGTGCTACATGAAGCTCCAAAAAGTCTCTATCTTAACGTGCTCGAAGAGATTGAAATATACGCTAATCAAAGAAAAAACCCAGATCTACTACTTAATGAGCAAAGTGATTTTATACATAGAAGTTATTATGAGATTTTTAAAGACCTGGCCGGCCGTGGTGGCCGTGCGGTTCTAGGCGCTCCAGTCAGGAGCCGCGCTGCTGCTACGGTCGTAGGTTCGAATCCTGCCTCGGGCATGGGTGTGTGTGATGTCCTTAGGTTAGTTAGGTTTAAGTAGTTCTAAGTTCTAGGGGACTGATGACCACAGCAGTTGAGTCCCATAGTGCTCAGAGCCATTTGAACGATTTTTTAAAGACCTGTTTTACGCGTACTCCTGAATGCAACAGCACGCTCCAGTAAGAACAAGCTGCAGCGGAACGGCCCTCAGCGTACTGGCGGCGAGGTGAATTGGGCGCGGCGGAAGAGGACTGGACGTGCCGTTGTATGTATTCTGACGTTGGGAAACCCTCTCCTCCACCAATCAATACAAAGAAGAGGAAGCGCACATTCTCGAAAAAATATCTACATTTTAATCATATTTTTAATTTTCTTCATAAAAGAATTACATTAGTGTAAATTATTTCGGTTCATGGCCACTAAAAAAAAAGAAAGAAAGAAATTGTTTTCTTAAAAAGTATGTTCGTCATTAACATGTACCGTGAAAAAATAAGATATGCACAATTCTTATAGGTAGAGGGCACTTTTTACCGTTTCCAATCAGGTTTCTCCAAAACTGCGATATAAGCTTTTAACAGATTAAAATTTACTTTAGTTATGACAGTGAACCGATAGTTCTGTACTGACAAGTTACTCTGTAACTGCAATATATGGTATGTTGGCATTTAATACATTCCAAAATTTCTTCTTTTTGTAAACTAAGATATTTCTATCAGTAAATGAATCTCTCTTATTAATTATATTTTTAACTTTGTCTAACAAATCTGAAGATGGGCAGCTAGCCTGAAATCGGTTAATGAAAAAAAAAAAATAGCGATCAAAGACTGAAATGCCACATTTGTATTTAAAGAACGGTCGCGGAAATCCCATTAAGACAATCATGTCTAGCTTTGAAGAAAAAAGAAAAAAAGGCACACAGGAAGTTTGATCACGGATTGCCCGTCTATCACCATGGCTACTGAACCACAACACTGTCCATTAAAGCCTGCTCCATATTGCATTTCTTGGGCCGTTCATTGTTTCTATTTGCTTTTTTTCCACAGTTTAGTACGCCTTCTTCCTGTTTTCACACTTGATTTGTGTTCAGTTTTTGACGAGCTGTCCACTAGCCATCTTACCACTAAATGTGAGGGGGGTGGGGGCTGTGATGGGGAGTTTCCCTTGTAAGTAGTGCAAGTAGCATAGAAACAGAACTCTGGCACGGAATGCAATGAATCACTCAGTTTTTATTTTGAGTCGAACAGGCTCGGTAAGCAATCGCCGGTTACCTAGTGTCGCAAATCCGACGGAAGAATGCAAGGAAATTGGACTATGTTACACTTTGAACTATTTCCAACGCCTAAAAATCATAAGTACAGGTGTAAGCCATATGTCGGCATTGCACAGAATGTAATACTTATAGACAAATGCGAATTTCTGCACCTACCTTTTTCTACCAAACCATAACACACGACAGGTGTGTGAACTTTTTGCACCGAACTAACGAGAACTTTATTGGAAGTTGGTATAACATCACGTGTGTTGGACTGCTGTTGAAATTGCTCATCAATAGTTTATTAAGTTTTAGTCTTCAGTTACTTATTTTAAAGTTTATTTGTGTTGTAGCGGCACCACCATTTAAGAAAGGAAAAAGTTAGATTCGGGGCAATATTTCTGAGCACACGAGTTACAGCCAGTCGCGGGCCTCTTGACAGTAAGTTGCTCTACCAGCGGTTGCAAAGTAGAATGGAGGCCACAGGGCTGTAGACCTGCTGAAAAGAGTAAACGCAGCAGTGTGCATGGCACAAGTTACAGGCAGTAGGGTCCCACTGGCCCACCTAGGTGTTATAAGCACATGACTCGGAGTGGTGCATTAGCAAAGCAGAGGTGCAGACGGGGCGCCAGCGTTCCAGTTCACGGCAGGTCGCTGGTTCGACCGTCTGAGTCCAACACGGGGTCCACAGCCAGCCAGTGGCGGGTCACGCCACGGCTCGCTACTGCAGGCAGTCTCGTTGGCTCCCGACACACGCCGGAGGCATCCCGAGCCGAGGGCCGCAGGTTCAGATGCTGGATCGCGGGCGCTTGTTGTCGCTGCAGTCTTAGTCAGGTTGGCGGGGAAGCGTACCACGGGCACTTTGCAGCTCCCAAGCTCCAAGTGGGCGGCGCTGAGGCAGCAGGGACGGAGACCACTGAGTCAACTGCGGGCGCAGCCTGATGTCGGCCCAACTCCACGGCCGCACAAGGCCGACACACAGCAGTGCGCTGCACGGGTCGCTGAGGCAGCCATTCCGCGCCGAGCCATTTCACAGACAGAAAAGTGGTATCCTCAGCATTGTGGGACCTGGTGACTCAGATCGAGAGGAATGGGGGCACTGTAGCTGGAAATAATAAATCACTTGGGAAACTCGAACGAGTTTTAACACGCCACATCCTGACAGTTCCCATCCGTGTCCAACACACCATCTACAGTGTTAATATATGCTGTAGAAGTGACTTATTAGTGGATTTTCATTAATCTCAGTCTTTCTTCCTCTGTTGTTTATTCGAGTGTCCTTACTATTTGCGGCGTGCAATGGCACCTGTAGCACTTATAAAGCTAAGTACTGAAAAAGTTTTTTGTGCACTGTTATACAGTTATTAAATTTAATAGTTTTCTATAGTGTTTTGTACTGTTTGTGGCGAAATAACGCTTTAATAAATTTTTGGAAACGTTCACTCGCTGTGTTTTTTAGAGTTCTCTGTGCGTTGAAGTCATTTAGTAATTGCGTGCTTTAGTTTTCAGCTGGCGTTTCTTATAGTTTCTAGTGAAATATTTCAGTAAATTTTTCACGCAGTGTCTTAACTTCGTTGGGTGTTCCAGTGGCTGCTTGAATTTTTGGTTTCAGTTAATAATTTTGTGAAGTTTTGTTGGCATTGGTATTAGTTGTGGTTTAGCAGTATTAATTCAAGTAGTGGTTTTCGTAGTAGAGAGAGAATTTCGAGACCAGTATTATTAGTTCTATAAATAGTTCTGCTGATGGAACTGAACTTAGATGTAGATGTACAATTTTTTGCAATAACTGTAAAATTTTACTGTGAGTGAGAAGTGAGGGCTCTGTCATAGGTTTGTGAGTGGTGGGTTACGGAGTGGGACTTCTTCAAAGTATTTTCACTGGGGGGAATGCAGTGGGGATGCCAGTGGGTATTCTAGCCAGATCCTCTCCTGGGCATGCAGACTCTGCAGTAGAAATAAGTTGAGAGAGGAGCAGGAGCGTAGGATCTGTGCCCTTCGGGTGCAGTTACAACACGCAAAGGAGGAACTACATAGGTTGAGGAGGGTGAAGGGTGGTGGAGAGTGGGAACTGGCAGTTGACAAGAAGGTAGCTAGGAGGAGGAGGTATTCAGACAGTTATACTTTGCATATATGCAATAGTTTTGACCAACTGTCAGAGTCGAGTGGAGAGGAGCCTCTTGTAGCTGTGGCTATACGTGTAGGAAACATGCAGCAGTCCTCAGAAGTTGGGAGGCCTAGGCCAAGTGCAAAGTCCAACAGAAAGAAGAAGGTTCTGATGCTAGATAGTTCGCACAGTAGAGGTGTGGGCCAGCAGTTCCAGGAAGTGTTGGAGAGTGAGTACCAGGTCACCAGCAGTGTGAAGCCTAGTGTAGGGTTGGCTCAGATGACTGACAGCATAGGGGAGTTATGAAGGAAGTTTACGAAGGAGGATCAGGTAGTGATAATGGATGGAGCAGGGAACAGTCTTGATAGGGATAGGGAATATGATGTAGGTGGTGACCTGGTAAAACTAGCTACTCAAACTGGTGGCCATAATGTGCATTTCCTGCAACTGTTTCAGCATCATGGTCGACCTCATCTTAAAAAAATGGTTCAAATGGCTCTGAGCACTATGGGACTTAACATCTATGGTCATCAGTCCCCTATAACTTAGAACTACTTAAACCTAACTAACCTAAGGACAGCACGCAACACCCAGTCATCACGAGGCAGAGAAAATCCCTGACCCTGTCGGGAATCGACCTCATCTTAATGCAGGTGTTAGCCACATTAACACGGGGCTGGAGAAGTGGTGCCAATCGAGTCCATCAGTAGAATGGCTCTGAGAACTATGGGACTTAACTGCTGAGGCCATAAGTCCCCTAGAACTTTGAAGTACTTAAACCTAACTAACCTAAGGACATCACACACATCCATGCCCGAGGCAGGATTCGAACCTGCGACCGTAGCGGTCGGGTGGTTCCAGACTGGAGCGCCTAGAACCGCTCGGCCACTCCGGCCGGCCCATAAGTAGATCGGGTTCCACTAGGCATGGCCGGCACCGTAATAAGTACGGGAAGGGGGGGCTGGCAAAGCTTATAGGTCACAGTGTAGTGGGTGGTGGTGGGACCATACATGGAAAAAATCCTGTAGTAATTGGTGTTAGATCTGCACCTTTTTTAGACTGAAGTCAGCTGATAGGTATACCAGCTTAAAGAAAGTCCCTCTAACTAAGGGCTCGCCTTCAGAGGAGGTCATGTTTCCAAGTAGAGAAGGCATTAGCATATTTAATCAAAATATGAGATATTAAAGATAAAGTTAGTGAACTGCTTATAGAAAGAAGAGTCTGAAACTATTGGTATATCGGGGCATCACTAAAATAATTTGACAATTCAGAGGCTTCCTTTACCAGGATACATATTAGCTGGTTGTTTTTCAAGTAGTTCCTTGGGGGGTGGGGGAGTGGCCATGTATGTAAAAAACAGTATTCCATTTGAGTCCATGGACGTATCACGGCACTGCACTGAACAGATATTTGAATGTTGTGCAGGAGCAGTTGAATTTAGTGAAACTAAACTTCTAATTTTTGTTGTTTGACTTCTGAGCATTTCTGATCAAGCTAGAGAGGGTTCTTGATTCACTTTATAGGAAGTACCGGAAATTAATTATATGTGGTGACTTCAATATAAATTTTGTATAGGATTATGCAAGAAGGACGATGGTAGATCTCCTAAATTCATATGATCTGATGCAGACTGTTTTTTCCAACTAGGATGCAGGGGAACAGTAGCACAGCCATAGACAATATTTTTATTCATTCTTCATTACTAGACGGTCATTCCGCTAGTAAAAGGGTGAATGGCCTTTCAGACCATGATGCACAAATTTTAACACTAAATGGCTTTTGTACTCAACCAAGTGTCACATACAGTTACTAACTATGTAGGAAAGCTAATCAAATGGTAATAGAGAGTTTTTCAAACCTCGTCAAGGAACAAGAGTGGCAAGGATGTTTATAGTGCCGATAACATAGATGACAAATATAATGCTTTCCTGAACACATTTCTAATGCTCTTTGAGAGCTGCTATCTATTAGAACATTTTAAATGGGATACTACTAATAGCAGTGAAAGGCAGCCCGCGTGGCAGACTAGTGGAATAAGAATATCATGTAGAACAAAGCAGGAATTATATCAAAATGTTAGTAGCCACAGTCAGGCTGCAGTAGTCCATTACAAACATTACTGTAAGGTGCTTAAAAATGTTATTAGGAAGGCAAAGAGTATGTGGTAT
Organism: Schistocerca cancellata; assembly: GCF_023864275.1. Classification (NCBI taxonomy): domain Eukaryota; kingdom Metazoa; phylum Arthropoda; class Insecta; order Orthoptera; family Acrididae; genus Schistocerca; species Schistocerca cancellata. Next base: position 927,983,497 of record NC_064629.1, read on the forward strand.
GCAAGTAGAATAGCTAATTCACAGGATAAAATTAAAACCATATGCTCAGTTGTGAAGGATGTGTCTGGCCAGCAGCACAAGGCCGACGACATAAAGTCAGTTCGTAGTAAAAATATTTGTTACTGATAAATCAGATATATGTACAGTATCATTTTCTGAGCACTGCTGGTGTATTAAATAAAAATTTAGTTTCTACAGGGAATCATATAACTTCCTTGGCAAATGCCTTTCCGTGATTGATGTCTAAAATCACTGAAGACTAAGGCCTCTCATGGTTATGATGGAGTGCCTGGCAGAATATTAAAGTATATACTGTGCTGCACATGTTAGCCCTGTATTTACCCATATCTGTAATGTTTCCTTTAGGAATGGTCAGTTTCCTGATCGATTAAAGTACTCAGTAGTAAAGGCGCTTTATAAAAAGGGAGAAAGGGATAATGTAGACAATTTTAGTCCTATCTCTACGCCATCAGTGTTTGCTTAAGTTATTGAAAAGGCTGTGTATGTAAGGTTAATTGATCATTTTATATCACATGATTTACTATCAAATGTACAGTTCGGCTTTAGAAGTCGTTTAACAACTGAAAATGCTATATTCTCTTTTCTCTTTGAGGTACTGGATGGGTTTAATAAAAGGTTTCAAGCGCTAGGCATATTTTTTTATTTAACTAAGGCCTTTGATTGTGTTGATCACAAAATATTGCTCCAAAAGTTGGACCATTACGGAATACAGGGAGCAGTTCACAGTTGGTTCAGCCCTTACTTTAGCCACAGACAGCAAATAGTCATTATTCATAATGTTGAGAATGGATGTGATGTGGGGTCTGAGTGGGGTGCGGGCAAATGAGGGAGGGGTGTGGGGGTGCCCCAGGGATCAGTATTGGGGCCACTCATGTTCCTTATTTATATAAATAATATGCCCTCTAGTATTACGGTAGCTCTAAAATATTTGTTTGCTGATGACACTAGCTTGGTAGCAAAGGATGTTGTGTGCAACATTGGCTCGGTTTCAAATAGTGCAGTTCATGACACACGTTTATGGCTTGTAGAAAATAAACTAACGCTAAAGCACAGTGAGACTCAGTTTTTACACATTGTAACACATAATTCAACAAAACCTGACGTTTCAATATCACAGAATGGGCATATGATTAGTGAAACTGAACAGATCAAATTTCTAGATGTTCAGATAGCTAGTATACTGTCGTGGAAAGCCCACGTTCAGGATCTTGATCAAAGACTTAATGCTGCCATTTTTACTATTCGAACGGTATCTAAGGTAAGTGAATGTTCGACACGAAAATTAGTTTACTTTGCTTATTTTCATTCGCTTATGTCGTATGGTATTATATTCTGGGTTAACTCTTCCCATTCTAAAGCGGATGTTTTTGGCTCAGAAACGGGCGATTCGGGTAATAAGTGATGTAAGTTCACGAATCTCTTGTCGACCTCTGTTCACGAGTCTGGGTATTTTGACATTGGCCTCTCAATATATATATATTCCTTACTGTCATTTCTTGTTAACAATAGTAGCTTATTGCCAAGAATAAGCAGCTTTCACTTAGTTAACACTCGGCAGAAATCAACATGCATTTCCATCGGACTTCCTTAACTCCTGTGTAGAAAGGTGTGCAATATACTGCTGCATCCATTTTCAATAAGCTACCACTAGATTAAAAATCGTAGCAGTAATCCACGTGGTTTCAAATCGAAACTGAAGAGTTTCCTCGTGCGTCACTCCTTCTATTCCGTCGAGGAGTTCCTTGAAAAATTAAGCTGATTCTTGTTGTATGTTGATTGCGTTTACTTAAACTTATAGCTTGACTTTTTCGAGGTTCATAAACATTTCATTTTTATCTGTTATTACTTTTATGTTGTAATTTCATGTACTGTCACGTTCCACGACCTTGGAGATTTGCTCCTCAATTTAGTCCTACGGAACTTGACGCGTAAATAAATAAATAAAAAAGATTTAGCGTCGTAATATTGTTACATTCACGTTGGCAATAAGTGTTCCTGAATTGTTCAGTATGAAGTTACCATAATTAGGTTAATTGTTAGTTCTCTGAGGAAAAGTTACCCCATATTGTTTCCATAGCTATCATAAATTGTGGAAAAACATCAGCCCAGGAATTCGTGTTGCATTAGTTGCGAGGCGCACTCCTGCTTTTAAATTATGGAGAGACTTGTAACGCCGGAAATGCATATCCTCCTATTTCCATCTATTGTACTATAAATTTTTTTCCTTATTTTGTTACTTGAAGATATGACATTACTGTGTCTTTATATATTATAGTTTTTTTACTATTTGTATATATATGCATTTATGTCGATGTATAATTGGTTTGTTTTGTAAATATTATTTGTATTTTTATGCTGGGTCTGGCCTAGGGAAAACTATGCTATCGAACGAATACATCGATAGGTCGTGTGGAGAACCAAAGTGTTTAAGATCTTTGGTAGTGTTAACTCTGCCGCATGGAGCGCGGACAGAGGGAGTCTGGCTGGAATAGGGCGGTGGAGCGGGTGTGTTGTGTGACGCTCCCGCGAGTTGCCGCGCTTTCGGGGTTTGGCAGCATGTAATTGCGCTTGACTTGCTATGATAGTTTCTGACACGGTGTCGCGAACGGGAAGCATTAGCTGGCGCACATCAAGAGCCCGTTTCGCCTGATGACCGTGTCGAGAAGAAGGCGCGCCAACATCCAGCTTCTGCAACAGCGACGGCCGACAATGAGTGACTGTCGCCACCTCCTCGATCGACGACTTCAAACCTTCAATCAACTAGCAAGGAAGACTGGAAGCATGTAAAAGTTTTAGAACTGTATGGCTGACCTCAGCTTTTCAAACTGTTCAATTTGTCTCCAAAAAATTACAGCAACGTAGCATGAACCTTTGTTGCTCATTGTCCCAATTGCATTACCAAGCAGGGTCCCTTCCTTTTCCGGAATGAACCCGAGTGTCATTGAAATTCAAGCGCCAGCATTAAAGTAATATCATTCGATTTCACTGCTTTAATTTCAAAGTTCAGTTAAGGTATTCATAGCTGGCTACAATATTTAGATTACACAAGCACAAATTAAGAGTGCGAGTTTTGTTACCATATTTTAGCTTACCTGTGGCTGCAGCTCAGCTTGGTACGTACTAAATTTTACTATTGTTAAATGTTCAGAATCATTTAATTCAAGTTCAGAGTTAAATATCTTATTTCTAAATCGCGTAGATTCAAGTAGCTTTTGAAATGATTGTTGAGGTAGCCCAAGACTAACCTTATTTTATTGAATTTTGTAGTGCTTCAGAAACAAAGTTCACTATTAATTTCAGTCACTAAATTAACTTTCAATTTTCCGGTTTTATTAATTCTTTTGCTAAATTAAGTCAGAGTGTAGCGAAATTTATTACTTCTGACAAGCATTCAGTTTTCACACAACACGTGTCAACCTTCAGTTGCCACGCTTTTAGTGCTAATTATATGTGCAATAACGTTTCCTTTTCAGTTATTATAGTAGTTGTCCATAGGACTGGCGACCGTAATTTTCCCCAAATCTCAAATATCTAATTAACGGCAATTAATTGTTAGCGTGACGACCGCACATTTACTTTCTTTATTAACTTTACCCCTTTTCAAAATTAATTTCCACCAATTCCATTTGCATTTTTCCTTTAATTTAGATGTAACCCTTTCCTCCCTCTTTACCGACAGATTAACTTCGGTGACGATTGCTTTTCCCAAATTTCCATTAGGTACACGCGGTTTAATTTTACACTGTCATTAAGGTCGATAAGTGAGGGGGATGATTATTTTCAGAACTGCAACGTCGATTGCGTTGTGATATCACGTATTACTGTAACCATGCTTCATCAGAGGGAAAATAAACGGCGTATCAGGATCAAGCAGGAGCTGCAATAGCTAGCTGCAGCACTGACGGAGACCAACAGTATCTGAATTGGACAGTCAAAGTATTAGCGTTGCTTGCTAAGACTTCAGTTTGCGTTTGGATGCTGCTCCGTTAGCAGATGCAGCTGACAGTCCAGTGCGAAGTGCTAAATGGCACAACGATTTTTCGGAATTTTTTCCTCCAAAACTGTTCTTGACTCTCGTTCAGCTATGCCACCTGCTAATACCAGAGGACTGTTGTGGTCGGAGCCTCTCTTGTAATAATCACCGTGCAACGCCGGACACAGAATTGTGAAACACTGTGTAAAGAGAGCTGCCTACGTCTACATAACTACTCTACAAATCACACGACAGTGCTGGGCATAGGGTTCATAAAACGCCTTTGAGACTATTTCTTGATCTTTCCGCTCTCGAGCAGCACTTGGAGAAAATGAGCATCTAAACCTTTCCGTGTGAGTTCTGACTCAGTTACGATGGTTATTTCTCTCTATGTAGAAGAGATGAAAAGAAATATTTTCATAGAGAGAGGAGGAAGTAGGTGATTGACATCGTGAAAAAATATCACCACAACGAACGACGGCTTTGTTTTAATTATTGCCACCCCCAACTTGCCTATCACACCCGTGATATACTCTCCCATGTTTCTCGATAATAAAGAACGAACTATCTTACTTTGAATTTTTTTTTCGATGTCCTCCATCGATTCTTTCGGGTTATCATCACATACCGTGCAGCAGTACTTCACAAGAGGACGTATAACCGTAGTGTAAATGAGTTCTTTAGCAGATTTGTTGCATTTACTAAGTGTTCTGCCATAAAACGCAGTCTTTGGTTCTCCAATTGTTTTCAATTTAAGTTGTTTGTATTTGCAATACCTAGGTATTTCGTTGAATCTATAACTTTCAAATTTGTGTTATCGTTCAGTCGAAATTTAACTAAAGACTTATAAACTTATAAACTGTCAGAAATCGGAATGGTGTAAGAGATAGTAATTTATTAAATCATTACCTGATTGATTTTAGGCAGTGAGCGATGACTTTTAGTTTAGTACATTAAATGGATTCGCAATTGCGAACGAAGACAACCATCAGCTATAGAATGGACTGGCGACAATGAAAATTTGTGCCGGAGCGGGACATATTTTCATTGTCATTCCATTCTACAGCTGAGGGTTGTCCTCATGAGCAATTGCGAATTCGTGTAATGTATTTCATAAAGGCCGTAGCCGCCGCAGTGCCTGTTCCTTTGAACTTCCATCGTAATCAGAACAACACAGGCACTGCAATATCATATTAGTCTATTCGTCCAAATACTGTGAATCAAGATGAAATCTACAACAACCAAAACCATTGTACATCTACATCTACGTGATTACTCTGCTATTTACAATTAAGTGTCTGGCAGAGGGTTCGATGAACCAGCTTCAAGCTGCGCCTGCGCGTGAAAAACGAGCACTTAAATTTTTCTATGCGAGCCCTGATTTCTCTTATTTTATCGTGGTGATCATTTCTCCCTATATAGGTGGGTGCCAACGGAAAGTTTTCGCAATCGGAGGAGAAAACTGGTGACTGAAATTTCACGAGAAGATCGCAACGAAAAACGCCTTTGTTTTAATGATTGCCACTGCAACTCACCTATCATGTCTGTGGCACTATTTCCCCTAGTTCGCGATAATACATCTACATCTACATCTATACTCCGCGAGCCACCTTACGGTGTGTGGCGGAGGGTACTTATTGTACCACTATCTGATCCCCCCTTCCCTGTTCCATTCACGAATTGTGCGTGGGAAGAACGACTGCTTGTAAGTCTCCGTATTTGCTCTAATTTCTCGGATCTTTTCGTTGTGATCATTACGCGAGATATATGTGGGCGGTAGTAATATGTTGCCCATCTCTTCCCGGAATGTGCTCTCTCGTAATTTCGATAATAAACCTCTCCGTATTGCGTAACGCCTTTCTTGAAGTGTCCGCCACTGGAGCTTGTTCAGCATCTCCGTAACGCTCTCGCGCTGACTAAATGTCCCCATGACGAATCGCGCTGCTTTTCGCTGGATCATGTCTATCTCTTCTATTAATCCAACCTGGTAAGGGTCCCATACTGATGAGCAATACTCAAGAATCGGACGAACAAGCGTTTTTTAAGCTACTTCTTTCGTCGATGAGTCACATTTTCTTAGAATTCTTCCTATGAATCTCAACCTGGCGCCTGCTTTTCCCACTATTTGTTTTATGTGATCATTCCACTTCAGATCGCTCCGGATAGTAACTCCTAAGTATTTTACGGTCGTTACCGCTTCCAATGATTTACCACCTATGGCATAATCGTACTGGAATGGATTTCTGCCCCTATGTATGCGCATTATATTACATTTATCTACGTTTAGGGAAAGCTGCCAGCTGTCGCACCATGCATTAATCCTCTGCAGGTCTTCCTGGAGTACGTACGAGTCTTCTGATGTTGCTACTTTCTTGTAGACAACCGTGTCATCTGCAAATAGCCTCACGGAGCTACCGATGTTGTCAACTAAGTCATTTATGTATATTGTAAACAATAAAGGTCCTATCACGCTTCCTTGCGGTACTCCCGAAATTACCTCTACATCTGCAGATTTTGAACCGTTAAGAATGACATGTTGTGTTCTTTCTTCTAGGAAATCCTGAATCCAATCACAAACCTGGTCCGATATTCCGTAAGCTCGTATTTTTTTCACTAAACGTAAGTGCGGAACCGTATCAAATGCCTTCCTGAAGTCCAGGAATACGGCATCAATCTGCTCGCCAGTGTCTACGGCACTGTGAATTTCTTGGGCAAATAGGGCGAGCTGAGTTTCACATGATCTCTGTTTGCGGAATCCATGTTGGTTATGATGAAGGAGATTTGTATTATCTAAGAACGTCATAATACGAGAACACAAAACATGTTCCATTATTCTACAACAGATTGACGTAAGCGAAATAGGCCTATAATTATTCGCATCTGATTTATGACCCTTCTTGAAAATGGGAACGACCTGCGCTTTCTTCCAGTCGCTAGGTACTTTACGTTCTTCCAGCGATCTACGATAAATTGCTGATAGAAAGGGGGCAAGTTCTTTAGCATAATCACTGTAGAATCTTAAGGGTATCTCGTCTGGTCCGGATGCTTTTCCGCTACTAAGTGATAGCAGTTGTTTTTCAATTCCGATATCGTTTATTTCAATATTTTCCATTTTGGCGTCCGTGCGACGGCTGAAGTCAGGGACCGTGTTACGATTTTCCGCAGTGAAACAGTTTCGGAACACTGAATTCAGTATTTCTGCCTTTCTTCGGTCGTCCTCTGTTTCGGTGCCATCGTGGTCAACGAGTGACTGAATAGGGGATTTAGATCCGCTTACCGATTTTACATATGACCAAAACTTTTTAGGGTTCTTGTTTAGATTGTTTGCCAATGTTTTATGTTCGAATTCGTTGAATGCTTCTCTCATTGCTCTCTTTACGCTCTTTTTCGCTTCGTTCAGCTTTTCCTTATCAGCTATGATTCGACTACTCTTAAACCTATGATGAAGCTTTCTTTGTTTCCGTAGTACCTTTCGTACATGATTGTTATACCACGGTGGATCTTTCCCCCCGCTTTGGACCTTAGTCGGTACGAACTTATCTAAGGCGTACTGGACGATGTTTCTGAATTTTTTCCATTTTTGTTCCACATCCTCTTCCTCAGAAATGAACGTTTGATGGTGGTCACTCAGATATTCTGCGATTTGTGCCCTATCACTCTTGTTAAGCAAATATATTTTCCTTCCTTTCTTGGCATTTCTTATTACACTTGTAGTCATTGATGCAACCACTGACTTATGATCACTGATACCCTCTTCTACATTCACGGAGTCGAAAAGTTCCGGTCTATTTGTTGCTATGAGGTCTAAAACGTTAGCTTCACGAGTTGGTTCTCTAACTATCTGCTCGAAGTAATTCTCGGACAAGGCAGTCAGGATAATGTCACAAGAGTCTCTGTCCCTGGCTCCAGTTCTGATTGTGTGACTATCCCATTCTATACCTGGTAGATTGAAGTCTCCCCCTATTACAATAGTATGATCACGAAACTTCTTCACGACGTTCTGCAGGTTCTCTCTGAGGCGCTCAACTACTACGGTTGCTGATGCAGGTGGTCTATAGAAGCATCCGACTATCATATCTGACCTACCTTTGATACTTAGCTTAACCCAGATTATTTCACATTCGCATTCGCTAATAACTTCACTGGATATTATTGAATTCTTTACTGCTATAAATACTCCTCCACCATTGGCGTTTATCCTATCCTTGCGGTATATATTCCATTCTGTGTCTAGGATTTCATTACTGTTCACTTCCGGTTTTAACCAACTTTCCGTTCCTAATACTATATGCGCACTATTTCCTTCAATAAGAGATACTAATTCAGGAACCTTGCCCTGGATACTCCTGCAGTTTACCAATATTACGTTAACTTTTCCTGTTTTTGGTCTCTGAGGACGGACGTTCTTTATCAACGATGATAATGTCCTCTCTGGTAAGCCGTCAGGTATTTTATCGTTTCGCCCAAGGGGGGGGGGGGGGGTTCCCTCTAACCTAAAAAACCCCCGTGTGCACGCCACACGTACTCTGCTACCCTAGTAGCTGCTTCCGGTGTGTAGTGCACGCCTGACCTGTCTAGGGGGGCCCTACAGTTCTCCACCCAATAACGGAGGTCGATGAATTTGCAACCATTATAGTCGCAGAGTCGTCTGAGCCTCTGGTTTAGACCCTCCACACGGCTCCAAACCAGAGGACCGCGATCGACTCTGGGCACTATGCTGCAGATATTAAGCTCAGCTTGCACTCCGCGTGCGATGCTGGTTGTCTTCACCAAATCAGCCAGCCGCCGGAAGGAACCAAGGATGGCCTCAGAACCCAAGCGGCAGGCGTCATTCGTTCCGACATGTGCTACTATCTGCAGCCGGTCACACCCAGTGCGTTCAATAGCTGCCGGAAGGGCCTCCTCCACATTACGGACGAGACCCCCCGGCAAGCACACCGAGTGCACACTGGCATTCTTCCCCGACCTACCCGCTATTTTCCTGAGGGGCTCCATAACCCGCCTAACGTTGGAGCTCCCTATAACTAATAGGCCCGCCCTCTGTGACTGTCGGGACCTTGCCGGAGAATCGGCCACTGGCCCAACAGGCGAGGCATCCTGTGGTGGCTCGGAAACGATGTCATCACCACTAGGAAGCACCCCGTACCTGTTGGAAAGGGGTAAGGCAGCTGCCACGCGGCCAGATCCCACCTTCGCCTTTCGGCCAGGCACGCGCGAGCCCACCACTGTCCGCCATTCACCCTGGAGTGATGGCTGACCGGTAAGATGCTCACTGCCGGAAGACGCAGCGACATCAGGGGTTCCATGTGATTCCAAGGCCACCGAAGTAGGCATAGGTCTCACCACAGTTGCCCCAACGCCACTACGAGCCGACGCCTGCGCCTCGAGCTCGATGAGCCTAACAGACAAAGCCTCCACCTGCCCCCGAAGAGTGGCCAATTCTCCTTGCGTCCGCTCACAACAACCACAGTCCCTACACATGACTATGTTTACCCTACCCTATACGGTGACAAATTCCCAAGATAATCTTCTGATGAGCTACTCATAATACAAAACGAGCCGCCCTTCTGTGAACTTTTTTGATGTCATTCGTCAGTCACACCTGATGCAGATCACACACCGCACAGCAGTACTCCAGAATAGGGCGGCCAAGTGTGGTGAAAGTAATCTCTTTAGTAGACCTGTTGCACCTTCTAAGTGTTCTGCCAATGAATCGCAGTCTCTGATTTGCTCCACCCACAACTTTATCTATGTGATCGTTCCAAATTAGGATATTTGTAATTGTAGTCCCAAAGTATTTAGTTCAATTTAGAGCCTTCAGATTTGTGTGACTTATTACGTAATCGAAATTTAGCGGATTTCTTTTAGTAATCATGTGAATTAACTTCATACTTTTCTTTACTCAGGGTCAATTGCCACATTTCACACCACACAGACATTCTAACTAAATCATTTTACAATTCGTTTTGGTCATCTGATGAATTTACAGGACGGTAAATGACAGCGTCGCCTGCAAACAATCTATGAGGGCTACTCAGATTGTCTCCTATGTCGTTAATATTGATCAGGAACAATAAAGGGCCTATAACACTTCATTGGGGAACGTCGGATATTACTTCTGTTTTACTCGATGACTTTTCGTCTATTACTACGACCTGTGACCTTTCTGACAGGAAATCACGAATGCAATCACACAACTGAGGCGATATTCCACAGGCACGCAGTTTGGTTAGAAGACGCTTGTGAGGAACGGTGTCGAAAGCCTTCTAGAAATCTAAAAATATGTAATCAACTTGACATCCTCTTCCGGCCGGAGTGGCCGAGCGGTTCTAGGCACTTCAGTCTGGAACCGCGCGACCGCTACGGTCGCAGGTTCGAATCCTGCTTCGGGCATGGATGTGTGTGATGTCCTTAGGTTAGTTAGGTTCAAGTAGTTCTAAGTTCTAGGGGACTGATGACCTCAGATGCTGAGTCGCATGGTGCTCAGAGCCATTTGAACCTGTAAGCAGGCTGTTTAGGTTTTTATGTTGGTAACGCCACGTAGCGCTCTGTACGAATATCACTGGCTGTGCTGTGTGTAGTCTGTGGCTGTTTTTGATTTTGTTCCATTGGGTCTAACTTTTGAAGATTTTGTTCCATTGTGTCTAACTTTTGAAGATTTTGTCCCATTTGTTTCTGATTTTGTTCAAGCGTTGTGTCTAACTTTTGTAGCCTTTGTCCCATTTGTTGCATTAACTGTAATAACAATGCACTAGTGTCTGAAACATGTTCCTCAGTCCTATTCGGCTGTGCATCTGAACCGGCAATATTCGCATCTTGAAAAGCAGAAAATATGTCTTGACTTATTTGAGAAAACGGTGAGGATGCAAAACCTGACTCTACAGTATTTGTAAGATTGCGTCCTGTCATTTCGGATTCCTGAGGTGAGCTGTTGCCGACCGATCGATCGATAATGCTTCCCTGTTCACTAATTGTTTCACTGGCTACACCATTATTTGCCGCCCGCTCCATTTCCAAATGCACAATTACCAAATTACTACTTTGAATGTCTGTTAATTCATTACACGGTGGTGCCGGTAAGTTACGCTCGTCGTCACTATCATTTCTCAATCTACTTTGGAGCCTAGTATTACGTTTTTCACACGCCATTATTGTCGCAATATTTCATACGATAACACAGAAAAGCACAATTTGAAGAGCAAAATAAAAAAAACACGTTAACATAGCACTGAAAATAATATCTCGTTAATTGCTAGTGACTTCACCGCTGTTAGCGGGCAGTGAAGGTATTGATTGCGTCTTGCCACTGGTGTGCTTTGTATATGACCAGAATCTCCATGGATTTCTGCCAGATTCCGAGACAGAGTTTCGTTATGGAAATTATTAAAAGTATCTCAGATTGAAACACGCGCTATTTTGATTTCTTTTAAATTTGGCATGCTTTTTTCGTTGGTTCTGCAACAGCGATCTGACTCGTTTTGTGTTCCATGGGGGATCAGTACCATCACTTATTAATTTATGTGGTATATACCTCTCAACTGCCACCGATACTATCTGTTTGAAATCATTCCACATCTTTTCTACGCTTACGTGATCGGATCAGAAGGAGTGGAGATTGTCTCTTAAAAAGCATTTTTATCAGTTTTTTTAAATAGATATACTTTGCGTTTCTTTTTAATGGTTGTGTGTGTTACGGTATTCAGCCTAGTAGCAACTGCCTTGTGGTCGCTAATCCGTGTATGCGTCATGATACTCCCTATTTGTCCAGGATTATTTGTTGCTAAGAGGTCAAGTATGCTTTCGCAACCATTTACACTTCGAATGGGCTCATGAACTAATTGTTCAAAATAATTTTCTGAGACAGCATTCAGTACAATTTCAGTGTCGTTTTATGCCTGCCGAGGGCTTTAAACGTATAATTTTTCCAGCATATCGAGATTAGATTGAAGTCGCCACCGACTGTAATTGTATGAGTGGGCTACCTATTTGAAATGAGACTCAAGCTTTCTTTGAGCTGTTCAGCAACTATATCCAATGAATAATTTAGTCCGATTGTCAGGTATAACCTCTGCCCAGGAACTATCTACTTCAGTTTCACTACAAGGTAAACTATTTCTGGCAGCAATAAATACACCAGCACCAACATTATTTAATCTATCCATTCTGAACACTGTTAGGTCGTTTGCAAAAATTTCTGCTGAACTTATTTCCGGCCTTAGCCAGCTTTCCGCACCTATAACTATTTGAGCTTCAGTGGTTTCTGTTAGGGATTGGAGCTCTGGTTCTTTCCCTACACAGCTACGACAATTTACAACTACAATACCTATCGTTTCTACAACTACCTTACTGTTCAAATGGTTCAAATGGCTCTGAGCACTATGAGACTTAACATCTGAGGTCATCAGTCCCCTAGAGTTAGAACTACTTAAACCTAAGGACATCACACACATCCATGCCCGAGGCAGGATTCGAACATGCGACCGTAGCGCTCGCGCGGTTCCAGACTGAAGCGCCTAGAGCCGCTCGGCCACAGCGGCCGGCTGTTTCCACTCTATCCACTTCACGGATCGGTGGTTATGATTCAGTAAATCGTTATGTTTATTCAGCATACAGTACACAAGAAAGCAATGTTAAGACACAGCCATGCGTTTCGAGAGCCACGGTTTATCATGTGGCTGCCCGTGTTTAAATCATCAATCAGACATACTTGAACATTTATGAACATACATTCTTTAACGTATTTACCTTTACTTAAAATTCCTCCCTTGTTCATATTTTTAGGTGCAGACTTGAATTTTCAACGCAACCCGGTTTCCGTATTTTAGTGGCCGACATGGCAAACGTCGTGATTATGAGTTAGGCGTGTCTCTAAACTAATACTGGGTAAAGCGTGTATTCATGTGATTTTTGGGACATACAATGCTCCATACCGTTACTTTTTTACTTTTGCAATACTCTGTGTTCATTTGCCGCAGTAATTGACGGGAAGTGATCTAGTGAAACGAAAGTGACATCTGGAGTTCCCTAGCGAAGTGTTGTAGGCCTGCTGCTGTTCTTGCGACTACATCCAAATTATAAGAAAAACCGCAACAAATATAACGCTGTGTTCCCCATTTTTAATTAGCCTTGTTGGAAGAAGCAAGGAAAGGTGTTTCTGAAACAACAATTGCGGATAACATAAACTGTACAGAAAGTACCAGGATTAGGGATGTAGATGACCTTCACCGCAGGATCCAAAAGGTCGACCTTGAGATTAAAACTGCAGCTTCGACTTTGATTCTGGCTACGATAGTTTTGAAACTTCATTCTTGAAAAACGAAAACTCATACAGGAGCAACGACGTTATCAGTCGTATACCCTGGGCTGTAGGGGAACGTTGCTGTCTCCCCAGCTGTCATAAATCGCCTCGTGATTGAAGAAGTTTAGAGGAATTTCATATTCTTACACCCTCGGTATGAAACCAAGCTCTCCAACGAAGCCGTTGTAGTAAACTTTCACTACCGTATTCATGTATTTGATTGATATCCAAAAGCTAGTAAGAATAGGATCGTCTAGAGGTAATACAGTAGAAGCTGCTGAACTAAGAAACAGTTCGGAAACGGTGACAAAAAGCGGTAACATAAAAGTCCAGGCGTTGTTTTATGATTTGCGATGAAGATAATGATAACACTACGGCTAATGAATATCTTGTCGATAAATTAGTTTTAAAGTAAAGCTTTGAGTATAACAGAGTACTGTAGGGAAGCAGCATACTCACGCCTTATAAAAGTCACATCAGTCTTTCCATTGTGTGCCAGCCTAGTCCGCTGTAACTAGCTCTGACGTCATAAATGTTGCGCAATACTTTAAAAATCAAGTAAATAACCTGAAACGTATCTAGCATGTCAGGAGTAATACTAAATCAAAATGTGTTGAATATCAGTTCCATAACTTTAACCATTTTCGAAATTTGGACGTTTTTCTGTAAAAATCATTGGCGCAACAGAAAAGAGCTAGAAACTTAAAAATTTATATTTAGATTCCTTTTGCATAATAATTTAGTAGAAACAGTATTCTGGATCTCACAAATTAAAATTTTAGTTGAAATTCATGATTTTCTGCTTTTTGTCTTAGAAATTAAGGAAGCAAGATAGATTAAGTAGGCGAATAAATAAAGCTAGGATGTTTAAATTTAAGTAGAAGGGAGATCCGCTATAATCATAAAGATGTGAGAAGTTTCAACTGAATAACTATAAAACTATAGCAATAGCGTATCTCCAAAGGGCAAGTTCAGAGCTCGTCTACTGCGTGTAGTGTAATTAAATTAATTCACTCGCCCAAAATATTTGACTTAGCCACATCAGACTTTTATTATGATTACTTAACTGTATGCTGATTGCACATTTAAATTGAGAGCTTCATCGGCCATCAGCAAAGGAAGCAATGATTTATTCGATAACTTAAAGAGGTGCATTACTAGCTCAGCGGCTAGTCGGGAGAGCAGATTTGATCAGGCGTTCCCTTAGCCGTCCGCACCGCGGCTTTATGTGTAAGAACGCTGCGCGAGGGAAGAAGGCCTCAGTTCTCTCCAGACACTGATTAGCGCACCACCTATGCCGGGAGTCGCGTCGCGTCGGTATCGTTGATATAAACAGCCTCAGATGCAGTAATAAGTTACTCGGGATACGCGTAACCACGAAATCGTTTTCGAGTGAAGTGTTAATTCTGGGATGACTTTAATGATCTATCTTCAGTTTGCGTATGTCGTATTTTCACATGCCGCGGCAGGACAGACATTCTACCATTATTTAGCGTGGCGTTTGATGAATATTTTCATCAAATTATGGCGAGCATTCACTTAAACATTTAATTTGAACAGTTATAGTTGCATCAGCGCATTAGACTCTGAACTGCTCTGGTAGTTGGATTGTGTGGATTTTTTTTGGTCTGTGACTTTCAGAATATAGTGAACATTTTAGAGAGAATTGTTTTTGATTATGAATCCCAGACAATCTCCTAATTCCTCACAGCTATAAACTGTAGCTATAAATGTATTTCTCAGATGAAGTGGGCACTAGGAATTCTAATTACAGGCTTCACGTTTTGCTAATCACTTTCTGGTTGCCAATATTGTAGTTAGAGAGCCAATGTTGAGAACGGCAAACAACAGCATTAAATAAATAATAGGAACATTTAACAATTATTCCACCTGCCGCTCCACAGTACGACATACACTCCGACAAAAAAAAAAAAAAAAAAAAAAAAAGAAAATAAAACCAACGCACCACGAAGGAATTATCAAAATGGTTCAAATGGCTCTGCGCACTATGGGACTAACTTCTGAGGTCATCAGTCCCCTAGAACTTAGAAATACTTAAACCTAACTAACCTAAGGACATCACACACGTCCATGCCCGAGGCAGGATTCGAACCTGCGACCGTAGCCTAGAACCGCTCGGCCACCCCGGCCGGCTAGGAATTATCCGAATGGGACTTAAAATCGGTACATGTGATGTAAATGTACAGATAAATTATTACAGTTCCAGAAAAATTGGATGATATAGTCAAGAGAAAGAGTTTCACAGATTGAGCAAATCAATAATACGTCGGTACACCTCTGGCCCTAATGCAAAGTTGTGATTCAAGCTTTTGACAAGTGGTCACATTAATGCGACTAGGCAGTGCGCATTTGAACGTTGTTTGTTTGTGATAAAATCGTGTTATGCCTCGTGTAACAAAGAGAAACGTTTAGCAGCACGTGTCGGTATTCAACAGCGGCGGGATCGCCCCCGGGCGAGACTGCAGTTTGTCGTAGTTACGCTGCTCGCGTTGGTCGGGGTGCCACGACTGTCATGTAAATATCAAAAAGATTGGTCCAGGAGTATCATACTCTACACGATGCAGTATCTCAACGGCACCACGCAGCACCCAAGAGGACGCAAGTTTTGTTCGCTCTGCCGTGCAGGATCGTACAGCAACGCCACTTACCACGAGTCAGCATCACGAGACAAGTATCCACAGGGACAGTCCGACGGTGTCTGGACTGACAATCACGATGACGACTATTGCATCTTCCTTTGACACGGCAGCAGGCAGCAGAGACAGGCGCACTGGCAGTGATCCGCGCAGCGACAGCACGTCGTCTTTGAGACGAGTCCTGGCATCACGAAGGACGTTTCCGCCTGGAGGTTCTGAGGAGAACAAACGTTGACTTCATTCGTCGTCGTCGTACGGGCGTGATAGTATGGCGTGCCGTTGAGTACACAAGACGATCACCCCTGGTTCGGATGATTGGTAATTTCAGCAGGAAGCCATATACTTCTGATAAGTTAATGCCAGTGGCAATGCCTATCTTCGTGGTCTCCGTGACGTTAATTTTGAACACGATAACGCATGTTTCCCGTGCTCTCCTGACCCACCTCCATTCAGAGGGCGTCCAACTTCTGCCAGGTAAGCAAGTTCTCAGAACTCTACCCGCTGGAAACGTCTGACAATATGTTGCCGAGAGACTGGCACGCCTCAACTCTGGTATAGAACTGAAGCAGCATGGAATGACGTACCCCTACCTCTCATCCAAGCTCATGTCGTATCGATGCCCCAGTGAGATTAGTATTACTGTTGTTTCCAGGTGTGGGCGTACTGTGTACTTTTGTATTTTGTGTGTTTTCCATCCTGTATACTCCAAAATCTGCAGATTTATTCTCGCATTCTTCCTGTTATACTGCAAACACACAATAAGCAGAATTTCAAAACTGCTTATCCTTCCCGGTGCTGTAGTTTTAATGGCCAGCAGTGTACCTTGTAATTGTTAATTCTTCTTCTTGCATACGTATTTTTTCAGTAGCGTCTCCATGTTCGCATATGACTCCGACAAAACAATTGTGCAGCCATAGACTCAGACTTCGGTTCCAATCGAGTCACCTGCCTCACATCTCGTCGTACCGCTGCAGAGAAGCAGTACCACTTTCTAAATTCTGTGGTGTTTAGAGACAAGGTGTCTAAACACCACAGCTGAACTAAGTATTCGTACATATATCCCTTTCACCTGTTGCCAAATCACTGGAAAGGTTCTCACCAAAAGCATGTCATAACGGTGTCCCGCAGCATCGAAATGTGCTGATGTTTCGATAGTGTGACTAGACGAGCAGGTAGATTTGAGCATACGGTAAAAGCATCTACCTTTACAGCTGAACACACAGCAACACTGGAGGGACTCAGTTACGATAAAGAACTCTCGGAGGGCAGGATTACGGTATGATCAGACTCAACAAGACTATTGTAGCACCATACTAACAAAAACGGAAGTATTTATTGTTTATAACTATCCCAGAAAACTCACAGAACGTTTCAAGCCAGAATAAAACCATCATGTTGTGGATGAAACTCACAGTGGAATTAAGGTCAATGAAGAAGTCAGTGCTTGGACTAAGAAAGCAGTGTACTCTGGATCAATGATGTACAAGAAATTACCACCGTAAAACTTCCAGTGCACCATCAAACCCAAAGAATAAATCAGTGAAATGACGGCTAAACCTATTACACGAAAGTACGAGAAGAGATTATGCAGCATTTGTCCCTATTTTGCCACATCCTGGGTATGATAAAAGAAACTGCAACAGTATTTCCAAATGACAACGTCGAGCCTTAGATATAATCACGGGAGATTCAGCCCGTATACCGACTCAATACGGTTCCATTTCCCTACTATGACTGAGACACCGAAGAAGCCCTGAAAGATGTTTATTTTGACTGTCTCCTACGATACCATAAGACCAAGAAATTACTGCAGAATATGGTGCCTTTGGGAAACGAACGACTAACGAATGTGGCAACCTTATTAGCGACAAGCGATATAACCACACGCAGATACATAAACAACTTCTTGTTAAAGTATCCAACAAAGGCATAGGCAATACTTCAGATTCGTAAATCGCCAGGTGATTAGCGCGTACCAGAATATTAGTGCTGAACTATGACGCTTTAAGTAATAATAGTTTTATGTGTTGAGCTGCTCATTGTTAAATAAGGGCCGATCAAAAAGTTTCCTCTCGAAGCTCGTACAGTTCAGTATCAGTACGCCAATTGGGGAAAATCGCCGTGAGCATTGAGACAACTGTCCCATCGACGTACCAGGCAGATGATACCCGCACGGTGAAACTATGTGCTCTGCTGCAGTGAAGATGTCCGTAACTGCCTGCTGCACATCGTCGTACGACAGGAATCGTCAACTCTTCGAGGCCTTTTCTAAGGACCGAAGGAGTGATAATGAGGACTGTACACAGTAGAGCGGATCCTCCACTGTGTCCCTCGTGTAACTTCTGCTTTACGACTTTACGACGTGCGTTATCATGAAGCAGCAGCACATCTTGTCCCGCACCGTTCCACAACCCTGGTTTTCGACAGACATGCTGGCCCATACACTGTCTTCAGTTTCCTATGGATGTCTAACGGTGTTTGTCCTGCGGCATACAGGAAAAGCGTAACTAAGTGCACGTTGATCCTTCTCGGATGCATTTCGTAATAACGTCGCCATAGTTGATGTTTCCGTATTTATCGAACTCTGGTCGGAAAGACACGAATGCCACGCTAATCCCTTACCTACACGTTGGTGCTTGTATACCCGCTACGCTGCAGCAGCGCCCTCAAACGGGAACTTTTTGCCGCCCCTTCTACTATATGCCTTCAGAGGCACACTAACATAAACTGCCTGACAAAAAAATTGAAAGACTCAGAACGGGAGAATAAACGTAATGAAACTATACATACTGAGACGGCATCTGACGTAATTTCAGTGATTACAAATTAGAATTTATAGTATGAGTCCATTTATCAGTACGGCGTTGAACCCACTCTCGCCTCGATCCATAAACTAATTCGGTTGGCAAGAGTGTCAGAGTGTCGTAAAGCTATTCTACCCTTTCCTAAGGCAAGCTAGGACACAACTGTTGTAACAGGCCCTTGATATTTTGTATACTGGTACTGGAACAGCGTTAATGTCAGAGCTGGTCTCAGTCAGGTTCTGTTGGGGACAGATGTGGGATCAGATGGCCGGAGGAGTACTTCAGCATCACACTGACTATTTATAGAGGCATGTGCCGTGTGTGGGCGGGCATTGTCCTGTTGAAAAATAGCACCGCGGTATTGTCTGGTGGGAGTCTGTGACGAGCCGTTGTGTCGTCGAGAGTTCCCAGCCGAGACCCGACGTGATACTCAGAGGCTCCCCAGAAGTAACATCGTGACAACGGGATCTCTTCCCAGGTCGGCGCCACGGTCACTCAGGGTAGAGCACAACCGCGATTCATTGCTGAGCACGATACGACGCCGTTCATTAGCAGTTCATGTTTCCCACTCCAAACTGTGGTTTTAACGGCAGCTACGCATGGGGCGGTAATTCCCTAGTCCGGCTGCTACCATTCTCCGACCAATGTTGCTCTGTGACACAGAATGATGCAGGACGTTTGCTGATGGCAAACGCTGATGTGAAGGGGTTACGATGTACTTGCTAGTTGGTACTACATCTTCATACATATTCCCCAAATTACCTCATGCTGCATTGCAGAGGGTACCTTGTACGACTATTATTCATTTCTCCTTCTGTTCCACTCACAAAGGGAACGAGGGAAAATGACTGCCTAAAAGCTCTAATTTGTCTTATATTCACGATCCTTACGTGAAATCTACGTTGGCGGCAGTAGAATCGTTCAGTCGCCCTCAGATGCCGGTTCTCTAAATGTACGCAGTGGTGTCTTGCCGAAGGAGCATCATCTTCTTTTCAGGGATTCCCATTTGAAATCACGAAGCAGCTCCTTAATATTTAAGTGCTCATCTAACCTACCGGTAACAAATCTAGCTGTCAACATCTGAATTACTTTGATGTCTTCCTTTAATCCGACCTGGTGGAGATCGCAAACACGCGAACAGTACCCAATAACGGGTCACACTAATAATAAAAAAATAACAATAAAAAATAATAAAAAAACTGATTAAGTTAATCCTTTTTGTGAGGCAAAATCGTTATTGGATGATTTCCACTCACAAGGGAATCATATACTCAATGGATCACAGACTTTGCTCCTCTTTCGCACCGTTTGTTGTAAGAAATGGTGCTGTAGTACGATACGCTTCTCAGTCGTTTTCCAGAAATCGAGTTCAATGATTTAGGCCCCTGTAGAATACTAAGACACTAATTTTGTGACTTGTGGGTTCTCAGCTACAACGAAATTTTTAAGTGACAACGTGGTTCAGAACTGACTGAATTTGTAATCTTTATTTGTGTTGCTGCCGAAACTACAGTAACTTAAATTAAAGTTGAAAATTCAGCTAGTTGTGGAACCAGGATCTCATTTAGAGCGCCTGTCGTCGGGGAGCGGCGTTAGTGCAACCGTCTAATGCCGAACACTACAGATCTGCCTGCACTGCGTTCGAATCTCCCACCAAACACTTGTGTGGCTGCAAACGAATCGTGCTTCTTCGGAAAGGGACAATAACAATAATAATGATAATCGTTGTGGTTGATTCACGGTGACAGGAAGGTGCAGGGCACACACACAACGCGGACCACAGTCTGCTTCCGTCTTACGAACGCAAACACAATGCTGTGCACAAATTAAGCACGAAAGTGACTTTCACACGATGTGTCGCTACAGCATTGCTCGATGCAACTTGATTCGTACATAGGAATAACTGCTAAAGTGTGTTACAAAAGGTAATTGAAAGAAATATGCAACGAGACAGTCGGAAATGACACTTTTTATTCGAAGGCAATAATTACACTGAAATCACCGCGATTCCTGGTGGTCCCCAGAACACTGCGAACGGCGGTACACGGTTTTAAGAGGGTGTGTGATCACCACGGTACATGTGGACATGCTGCAATACATGTCCTCATCGCATTCCACAAAAGCTCGCTGGGATTTAAGTCGGGGGAAGTAGAAGGCCAGCCCATTCCCTCAATATCTTTTCGTTCCCAGAGGTCCTCCACCTGCGCCGTTCGATGCGGTCGCAGATTGTCGTTCACAAAAGTTAGGTCAGGGCCTAAAGCATCCCTGAAGAGAAGGAAAAGAGTGCAGCGTCAAAGATGTGGATGTCAGTACGGCCCTGCAACAGTATGCCTCCCACACCACAACACACGAACCATCAAAACGATCATGTTCGGCTATGTTCCTGCGTGCATTACTACCCTCATACGACGAGAGGTGAGAACAAGTAATGCACCGAGGAACACTTGTAAGTAGGCTGTTTAGATTTTTATATGGGTAATCCCACGTAGCGCTCTATATGAAAATCACTGGCTGTGCTGTGTGCAGTATGTGGCTAGTTTGCATTGTTGTCTGCCATTGTTGTCATGAACTGCTATAGCTGGATGTGAACAGCGCGTAGCGTTGCGCAGTTGGAGGTGAGCCGCCAGCAGTGGTGGATGTGGGGAGAGAGATGGCGGAGTTTTGATAATCTGTAAGACTGGATGTCAATTATGAATATTAAGGTAAATACATTGTTTGTTCTCTATTAATATCTTTCATTTGCTAACTATCCCTATCAGTAGTTAGTGCCTTCTGTAGTTTGAATCTTTTATTTAGCTGGCAGTAGTGGCGCTCGCTGTATTGCAGTAGTTCGAGTAATGAAGATTTTTGTGAGGTAAGTGATTTCTGAAAGGTATAGGTTAATGTTAGTCAGGGCCATTGTTTTGTAGGGATTATTAAAAGTCAGATTGCGTTGCGCTAAAATTATTGTGTGTCAGTTTAAGCATAGTCTTGTATAATTTGTTCTAAGGGGACGTTGCACACTGTCGAACGTGGTCGTTTCGGTGGTCCAGTTATTTTGGTGTAGGGAGGCACAACGCTGCATGGGCGCAGCCACCCCGAATCCCCGAACACAGTACAGTCACCAGTAACGAGACTGTGACACTGTACTCCCTCCCCAAGTGCGTGTTTTCAGGGGTGCATTAGGCCCTCACTTCATTTTTATGAATGAGAATGCGCGTCCGCATCGATCAGCGCAGGTGGAGGAGGATATTCGGCGAATGGACTGGCCTGGCCGTAGCCGTGGGGAGACGTCCACATGCAGCAACGACCAGCCGGCAGTTACCCACCACCCTGGTGGAGGCGTGGAACACTCCACCCCAAGAACTCCCTGTGGCCAGCGTGGGATGCGCTGCCATCTCTGGTTACCACACACCCCATCGTCTACCGTCTTTTGTAATATCCAGGGGGACCATCATGAGTTCCGATGTTTTCAGGCAATTGTTATCTTTCCGTAAATGCGTCATTTCTGTTCGACAGATTGCGTATTTCCTTCACATACCTTCTGTACTACACTGTAGGAGTTCTTTCTACGTATGGTCCAACTTTCGTCGAGCTATGTGACTTGACAGCGACACATCATGTGAAAGTTACTTTCGCCCTTAAATTTGCACGCCATGGTAGTTGAAATGTGGACATCCTTCTGCCAAATCCGGATATAAGTAGACGCAAGTCTCCGCTCAACAGTATGTATAGACGTTTAGTTCGACAGTGTCAACACTGTGCCTGAAGATAGGATCACGATTTACCTACAGTCGTCCCCAGAAGAGGCCAACTGAACATTGTACTACGTAGTTACGTTAGCTATTGCTCATTGGACTCAGGACTAGGCCAGTGTTAAGAAGTAGATGAGTGCAAATGAACACTGTAGTGCACTGACACAGATCCCCTTCACACTCACGATACGGATGTATAATTTCATTTACTAAGCTGTTTAATTGTCGCTAATCGGCGTTTCCGTAATTTTTACCGTAATTTGCCTAAACGTATTTTGCCTTGTGGAAAGGCTTCGTGCAAGCGATCCACCTCAGTAAGAGCAACTACTTCTCTTCTTGCCACATTCATGCTGGATGTCAGTTGTATTTGGTGTATAAAACAGTAGTCTTGTTGTATGAGATGTTTTACTTCCCTGAAGATTCCCACTCTGCGGATCTATGCAACAAAAAGTATATCCATTCTAATCTAAAGCAGTCACACGCGAATGGCAGTAAATTCATACCAGGCTAGACCTGCTTTCAATAATGTACACTCTAGTTGCGATATACACTTGATAATATCGATAAACAAATATTAATTTCATCAAGACTCTTTATTATACAGCACCACGAATGTACCAAAATGACTATCATTATTGTTCCGTTCCGAAGGAAAATGATTCGTTGTAGAGATGCAAGTGTTTGGTGGAAGATTAGGAAAAAACAGTTGAGAGCAGTACGCGTCCAGTTTTGAGAGGGGGAGGGGGGAGGGCTCTTCTAGCATATGCCAAAGACGTTTGCCAACACCAATCACATAATTACCTAATTAGGCCTATAAGACAAAGTTAATCAGCATATTAGCTTTGGATATTAAGTACTTGTCGCTGGCAATGTGGAGGAGGCGGAGGAAATTAATGCTTACCGTGCCGTCGACAACGATGTCATTAGAGAGGGGGCGCAAGCTCGGACTAGGAAATGATGAAAAAGGAAAGCGTCCGTGCCCTTTCCAAGAAACCATCCCAGCATTTGCCTTAAGCAATTTATCGAAATGACGGAAAACCTAAATTAGGATGGCCGGACGCGGGTTTGGTTCAAATGGCTCTGAGCACTATGGGAGTTAACATCTGAGGTCATCAGTCCCCTAGAACTTAGAACTACTTAAACCTAACTAACCTAAGGACATGACACACATCCATGTCCTAGGCAGGATTCGAACCTGCGACGGTAGCGGTCGCGCGGTTCCGGACTGAAGCGCCTCTAACCGGCCGGCTACGCGGGTTTGAACCGTCGTCCTTCCTAAGGCGAGTAACCACTGCGATACTCTGCAATGTGCTTAACATCAAAGATATTGCTTGAGTTGTTTATTTCATAGCGTATAGTTAGTTACATGTTCCATAGTTCATTTCAACGATTCTTTTATCGAAATGATGTGGAACGAGTCAGTTTACAGGATATGTACACATGTTTACTCTTAACATTAATTAATATATTATCATTTTATTCTTCATCGTGCAACTACACTTAAAAACAAGGTTTTTTCTGCCTGCCAGTTTTTAGGTAGAAATTCGTCAATAGAGTAGGAGGAGTTGTCCAGGAGAAATAATTTTAAATTAGATTTAAAACTTGCTTCGCTACCTGTCAGACATTTTATATTACTTGGAAAATGATCAACAAATTTTATTGCTGCGTATTGAACTCCTCTCTGAACTACTGACACCTTTAACAACGGGTAATAAGTCATTTTCCCCTCTAGTGTTGTAGGTATGTACATCATCGTTCTTCTCAAATTGTGATGGATCTTTACGACGAATTTCACTAGCGAAATTATATAACTTTGTTTCAAAATTGTAGCTTATTATCTTTGTTAACGAAGTTTCTAACAAAGAATGTATTTCTGCACTAAATATTTATGAAAATATTGGTGAAATTTTCGACAAACGTATTTTTTAGTTCGGTCTGTCCGTTGTAAGTAATGTTAGGATGTTTCGTCAAATATGTGAAAATTTCTATTTCTTCCAGAAAACTGCTTACTGTCCATCCTACATCTATTTTCTCGCAGCTATGTCTTATAGACACGAGAATGGGTGAATTTAGAGAAATGTTGTAGGAAATAGCTAAATTGTAATCGTACTGAGTTGTGTGTTATGAAGCTTTTTCTCAGGTCGGTTTCTTGAACCGCAAGTCTCATTTTACCTGGCAATTTTCTCTGGTATTATATGACCGTGAGTAGAGCTTTTTGGTTATCGTGTGGTTTTTGTTAGGGTAATGCTTTAACATACCAAGTCCGCAGCTCGTGGTCGTGCGGTAGCGTTCTCGCTTCCCACGCCCGGGTTCGATTCCCGGCGGGGTCAGGGATTTTCTCTGCCTCGTGATGACTGGGTGTTGTGTGATGTCCTTAGGTTAGTTAGGTTTAAGTAGTTCTAAGTTCTAGGGGACTGATGACCATAGATGTTAAGTCCCATAGTGCTCAGAGCCATTTGTACCATTTTTTTTTTAACTTACCATAAATTTGTACAGCATTCGCCCAAAAAATTGATTTCTACGTGTGCTAAGTAACTGATTTAATAACTATAATAGCGACAAACTCTCACACTTTGACATCTTCCTAAACTACAAAGTATAAAATAGTAACGTGCACTCACCACTTGCAAAATTTCACTAACAAGGGCACATTACCAAGTGTCAATAACCGATCTTGATGAAACTCGGCGCGCGTGTACAGAGGGCAAAACAGTGAAATTCACAGTTTTTGTTTGAACACAGTTTCACTTTTAAGGGGTAAAACATACCCAGAAAGGTAATTTGGCATTTTAGGTTTAGAGGGATATCATCGAAATGATGATATATAAAAATGTTTTCCACATAAAAATTGGTATTTAATTAATGTTCTTGAAAACTATAATCAGCTTTTATAATAATTTGAAATTTTGCAAGATATTCCATCACTATTAAATAATTTTAGAAAATGAAAACTTTTGTTACAAAATAAATTACAGCAGCTCTCAAGCCTCATTACACCGCTTTGTAATAAAGTTGGTTTCTGAAATACTTTTTCGGAAATTGAGCTGTACACAATGTGCTACCGGAGTATTTTCAACAGAGCTAATTAAAATTTCTAAACATTCATTACTCTTATAATTATTTATTTTACTTGTATTTGGTTTGTGTTTTAAATTGTTATTTTGTTTTGCATTCGTTTTTTTAGTTTATCGTTTCACATGCATGTATTTTCTTAATTTAAAATAATAAGTACTTCGTTGTTAGGATAGGAAATAATTACAATAATGATGATCTGTAAGGATATACTTAAAATATAATGTTCTTTAGACCATGCACATAAAAAAACGAAATTTCTTCATGTAATATACACGACAGAGAAAACAATATAAAATAAAATTCAGCAGGATTTCAAATTATCAAAGGTGATCCTCTAAACATCATGATTTGTGTCAGTCTTACTTTAGTACAGCGTTAAGCCTTGGCGAAGGGAACTGATTATGTACTAGTGACTTCAACTTGATTGGATTGTTCGTCAATTGGAGACTGACATCATAATCATTTAACATGAGTAAATCTGAAAATCTTCTCACAAAAATCTTGCAACATCGAAAGCCGTATGTGTTCCAACGCTCTACCTGTACCATCAAGCCCTTTGGGATCAACAGATGTTTCTTGTCCTCGGGTATGACGCTCAAAACGATTTTTCCTCACACGGACCATCCGCCTTTTCATAGTTTTAAAAGAAATTAATGGTGAGTTTGGACCGACAATCTGGGAATCGCTTTTTGACGCCCTAAATATCCTTGGCAGCATCGGGATCTGGTAGACAAACACCTGACCAGGTCAAAAGATATGTGAAAGATGTTTTTTTTTTTCAGTGAGTGAGAATTGTCTGTATTATTATTAGATTCTTGCGGTGGTCAATGTGAAAGAACCGTTTAGAGCATCGTATCTGAGGACAAGGAACTCGTTCGTCTGGTAATCCCAAAAACCTCGACGGAGCAGGTACAGCCAAAGGACGAATACAGCTTTTGATGTTGGAAGAACTTTGTGGGAAGACTTTCAGATCTAGTTCTGCTGAATACTGTAATTATGATTTCAATCTCCACTTCAGATATAATATAATTAAGCTTTAGTCATAATAATGACATTATTTTTAATTAACCAAATACACGTTTGTAAACAGTAAGCTAAAAGAATATGAATGTAAAACGTAAAATAGTAATTCAAAACACCAGAAAAATACAACTTAACTAAAAAATTAGTATTGCAATGAATGTTTAGATATTTTAATTAGGTATGTTTAAAATATTCCTACAGCACTTTGTGTACAGATTATTTTCCAAAAATGGTACTTCACAAACCAACTTTATTACACAGGGGTTCATGTGCCTTGAAAGCTTCTTTAATTTATATTGTAACACAAGTTTTCACTTCCCAAAATTAATTAATGGTGGTGGGGTATTTTGCATTAATTACATATCAACTTACATGTAAAATCATTTTTTTATGGATCATCGTTTCGAAGATATTCTCTCTAAACCTAAATTGCAAAATTACCTTTCGGTGTGTGTTCTACTCCTTAAAATGAAACTGGGCACAAAGAAGAAAATAGGTATTGCACTGTTTTGCTTTCTCTACACACCCGCGAAGTTTCATTAAGATCGTTTATTTACATTTCGAAATATTCCCTTCTAAACTCAAGGGTGGTGAACACATGGGTGCTGCCTATAGCCGAGTGAGCATGTGAGAGGCTGTTTCCTTCAGTCGTTTTCGCCTACAATTGGGAAAGTCAGTGCTTCTCGTGTGGACTCACGAAACGTATCGGGTTTGCTGGTTGTGTCCGCCTGTGATCGTGCGCCTTTTTCACTTAGACTGGTCTCCGCAGACGGTCAGGCCACAACCCTATACAGGTGAGCAGGCTCTCAGCCAAACAACTGGACAATAACCTACGCTAAACAATGCTTGTCATTTTCTAGTATCTTTGGCACTTTCTAGTCTCCTAGCTTCCACGTTGTTTTATTCTCCGACAGTTGGTGGGGGAAATTTGGAAATTGATACATTACGGGAAAATATAAAGGCCATTAGTAAAATTTACGGTCAAGGGGCTCACCTACGGGGAGACCTGTAACCTACTGGATGACACTGCTGCTCACCGACGCCCTCCCGTGTGGTGTTCGACACGCTCGTATAAATTTGACCCTCGATTTCTAGAGTACAATAGAGAAGCTGTCGTATTAAAGCAGCATTAGTAACATCTAAGTACGTGATACGTCGGCTGAGTCTAAAGAGGAAGAAGTGCAACTTACTCACCGCGATCTGAGCGTTGCCGGTGGCCGCAGCTATTTCCCAGAGAGGCTGTTCGGAGCTGGCGGCGAGGCCGTGTACGAATCCTGACATCTCATTCGTCCCACGTGGCCGCAGTCGCAGACGGCAGCTACATGGCGAGTGCCGCCGCTGCCCGGCCCGGCGTCGCACCGCCCCTCCGTGGCGCCGGCGCCTCGGCCGCCCAACCGCGACGCGCCGTCCCGACAGGCCACGCCCCCTCCGCCCGCCGACATTGATCCTCCAGTGCCGACACAATCTGCACCGCTTTATGTGACAACTCTCCTCTAATTGCGTGCGTGCTCTGCAAACCAGTGTGCACTGCGTGCAGATGGTGCTTCTCTGCGTACCAAATATTACGGTTCCTTCCCGTTGCTTCGTGGATGAAGTACTGGAAGAATTACAGTACAAATTCCTCTGTGCACAATGCGAAATCAAATAATAAGACGTACAATAGTTCTAATAGACGTACCATATTACCCTATACAGGGTGTGCCAAAAGTCGCGAAGGCGATAGACCTGTGAATAACTATTCGGGTTACCATTAGTTTCCATTGATATTTCACAGAATGAAAGGGTGGGAGATAGAAAACACGCGTCGAATATAGTCTCGTGTAGCTTCCGCCATTAAAGTGGGGCAAGATTGCGCACTTAAGGTTTAAATAGCGATATACTGAAGGAAACGTCACAAATTACAGTTATATTTTAACTGGCATTTCATCTGAATTTTGCCTGTTATATGACAGAGTCCGAAAGTCGTAGAAACAATTTAAACTGTAATTCGCAACTGTAATACCCCGACCGTGGGGTAAGAGTGCGTTTCTAATGGGATAAATTTGCGCATTATTCTCAAATGAGAAAAACATATGTGTCATTTAGTTCTTCGTCTTTTATTTAATTTATAGCGTACATAAACGTAATATACCTTATTTCTCGGCATATAATAGTTACTGTTGATACAATATTTGACCTAATGAACAAATCTGGGCCTGTCATCAAAAACATGCAAAAATATTCCTGTCGGGCGAAAATCTTTTTAACAGAGATCACAAATGAAGTGTCCAGAACCTTCATAACAAGAGCTGGATTCATGCCACCACTCCTCGCAAATGAGACATTGAATCCAGCCTTCTGTTGGTGGATTATTGTATTTTTCAGTGCAACCTTCCTTGGTTTCTTTATTTCTTGTTCTGTTGATTGGGATTCCAGTTGCTTCTTGAATTGGGTCTCAGATACTATTTCTGACTCCTTTCCTTTCTTCTGTCTTTTTTGGAAATCTTTTCTTCTCGGCAAAGGAATTATTTCTTTTGGGGAAACGTAGGTACTTGGTCCTGGTTGTGGTTCATTTGTAGATGTCTCTGAACTTTGGCTATGGAGACTCAACTGTGGATGCATCATTAAATTTGTCACTTTGGTCTGTAACAGTCGAAGGCAGGAAATATTCCTCGGTGAATATGTGACGATCGATTGGATAAATGCCACATGTCTCGAACGCCTTTGTTGCCTTCGTTCATTGTGGCCGTCCTTCGATAAGCGTTTCCAAACAATTCAGCGATAAATTCTTGCGTAATTACATATCCAGGGTGGTTAGTGAGCCACTGGTCGCATTCCTGTGAATAAAAGTCCTGCAGTGGCTTGAGAAAGCAGCGATCCAGTGGCTGCATTTTGTGGCTGCTGTGTGGAGGAATGGTAAGCACGTGAATGTTATGACCTCTGCAGTAAAGAACGGCGTTCAGACTCAAATGTGGCGAGTGATTGTTCAAAATTAACAAGACTGGATTATCTTCTGTTGGCAGTGTATGTTTTTCAGAAAGGATGTAGCCATGTGAGATACAAATCTGGGTTGATGTATCTAGTGTCCGAACACATCATTAGTGACCCAGGAGGGGCACCGTTCTTAAAACTCTCCTTCATCCATTTCCGAGGAAATATTATTCCTGGAGGGATGTAACTCCCCCCAGTTCCCATACAACATACAACCGTTATCAGCTGACCCCTTTCTGCAGATGCTATTTTGCCTATGTGCTTCTTGCCGCATGTTGCAATCACTTTCGGAACTTTGTTAGGAACAGTTGTAATTCCTGACTCATCCACGTTATATATGCGATGAGGTTCAAATTTATATCTCTCCATCAGCGACGAAAGATTATCAAAGAAGTTGCTCGTTTGCTGTTTGCTGAACCACATCACACGTCCGAGACCAGTTTTCTGTGGGATCCGAGAGCTAAGATTTCGTCTCTGCAGGAAATCATAAGCCTAGTCCTTTTCGGCCATCTTAGTGTTTTTGTCAAATTTTGTTGTTATGTTATTCCTCTCAGAGTAGTCATGAACTAATCTCCTGAAATCTTTCCAAAGATCTGCAGTGTTCGGCGAGTTCCAGTTCATGTTCATCATTGAAAGTTCTTCCGAATCTTCCCAGTTTGTTTACCCCAAAACCCTGAAAAAAGTGGGGGTGCGAGTATTAATTTTAAGCTTATCCCTACGTAGGCAAAAGTTTCCAAAATAAAAAATATAGAGATAAAAGTATACTTGCAAGGGCCTCGTACCTCTTTAAGGCTATTTCTGAGGGCAGCTTCACTTATTCCAAGCTCCCTCGCTATTTGTCGTTTAGACTTGCCATTTTTCAAGCCCTCTTTTGCAGCTTCCAGCATTTCTGGAGTGCATGGTTTCCGTTCGATTTTCCTTTTGTAGATGCTAAAATATAAAAAAGGATTTTTAAGGGACTACTGTCGATGTATAATATCCACGTCAACGTTCATAAATATTTCTAGGTCTATGAAAAAGCTGATAATTATAAGGCATGGGATAAGAATACGCACTGCGCAGTTTTGCCCTACCTGCAACGCGTAAACTTGCCCCGCACTACGACACTGCAGCTTTTGACTGCACATGGAAACCCTTTGTATGAATATACAGGGTGTTTCAAAAATGACCGGTATATTTGAAACGGCAATAAAAACTAAACGAGCAGCGATAGAAATACACCGTTTGTTGCAATATGCTTGGGACAACAGTACATTTTCAGGCAGACAAACTTTCGAAATTACAGTAATTACAATTTTCAACAACAGATGGCGCTGCGGTCTGGGAAACTCTATAGTACGATATTTTCCACATATCCACCATGCGTAGCAATAATATGGCGTAGTCTCTGAATGAAATTACCCGAAACCTTTGACAACGTGTCTGGCGGAATGGCTTCACATGCAGATGAGATGTACTGCTTCAGCTGTTCAATTGTTTCTGGATTCTGGCGGTACACCTGGTCTTTCAAGTGTCCCCACAGAAAGAAGTCACAGGGGTTCATGTCTGGCGAATAGGGAGGCCAATCCACGCCGCCTCCTGTATGTTTCGGATAGCCCAAAGCAATCACACGATCATCGAAATATTCATTCAGGAAATTAAAGACGTCGGCCGTGCGATGTGCCCGGGCACCATCTTGCATAAACCACGAGGTGTTCGCAGTGTCGTCTAAGGCAGTTTGTACAGCCACAAATTCACGAAGAATGTCCAGATAGCGTGATGCAGTAATCGTTTCGGATCTGAAAAATGGGCCAATGATTCCTTTGGAAGAAATGGCGGCCCAGACCATTACTTTTTGAGGATGCAGGGACGATGGGACTCCAACATGGGGCTTTTCGGTTTCCCATATGCGCCAGTTCTGTTTATTGACGAAGCCGTCCAAGTAAAAACAAGCTTCGTCAGTAAACCAAATGCTGCCCACATGCATATCGCCGTCATCAATCCTGTGCACTATATCGTTAGCGAATGTCTCTCGTGCAGCAATGGTAGCGGCGCTGAGGGGTTGCCGCGTTTGAATTTTGTATGGATACAGATGTAAACTCTGGCGCATGAGACGATACGTGGACGTTGGCGTCATTTGGACCGCAGCTGCAACATGGCGAACGGAAACCCGAGGCCGCTGTCGGATCACCTGCTGCACTAGCTGCGCGTTGCCCTCTGTGGTTTCCGTACGCGGTCGCCCTACCTTTCCAGCACGTTCATCCGTCACGTTCCCAGTCCGTTGAAATTTTTCAAACAGATCCTTTATTGTATCGCTTTTCGGTCCTTTGGCTACATTAAACCTCCGTTGAAAACTTCGTCTTGTTGCAACAACACTGTGTTCTAGGCGGTGGAATTCCAACACCAGAAAAATCCTCTGTTCTAAGGAATAAACCATGTTGTCTACAGCACACTTGCACGTTGTGAACAGCTCACGCTTACAGCAGAAAGACGACGTGCAGAATGGCGCACCCACAGACTGCGTTGTCGTCTATATCTTTCACATCACTTGCAGCGCCATCTGTTGTTGAAAATTGTACCTACTGTAATTTCGAAAGTTTGTCCGCCTGAAAATGTACTGTTGTCCCAAGCATATTGCAACAAACGGTGTATTTCTATCGCTGCTCGTTTAGTTTTTATTGCCGTTTCAAATATACCGGTCATTTTTGAAACACCCTGTAAATGTGTTAATATACCACAAGGCTGACAATGCATCGTAGTACACAATGGAATAAAGTTAACATTGATAATCCCATTATTGCCTGAGTTATAGCTTATTTCCGGAACATGAAATATTATATGAAAATAACGTAAAACAGTTCTTACCGCATTGCGCAGCCGTTAACACCAGGACACTACGGCAATTAAGGGCCAGCCACAGAGGCTATTTCGTGCCCTGCAGAGTAGCCAATTGCTGCATTACTAAAACTGAGATACAAGCTTTGCGCAGTCTTACCCGCCGCGCAATCTTACCCCACTCTACTCTACTGGTCCTGAGTAGTACGTGATTCGTAGCAGGGGTCAATACTTCCGGTCCAAGTACCCGCATTTCTGCACAAACATTGACTTTCAGCATCTGCATCGTTTGTTGTCTCCTCACATACTCTGTTTCATGTAGACATCCTAAATACAATGAAGTGACAAAAGTGATGGGATACTTCCTAGTATCGTGTAGGATGGTTCAAATGGCTCTGAGCACTATGGGACTTCTGAGGTCATCAGTCCCCTAGAACTTAGAACTACTTAAACCTAACTAACCTAAAGACATCACACACATCCATACCCGAGGCAGGATTCGAACCTGCGACCGTAGCGGTCGCGCGGTTCCAGACTGTAAGGCCTAGAACCGCTCGGCCACACTGGCCGGCTATCGTGTAGGACTTCCTTTTGCAAGACGTAGTGCAGCACTCGACGTGGCACGGACTCAATAGGTCGTTGGACGTCCCCTGCAGAAATATTGAGCCATGCTGCATCTATAGCCGTTCGTAATTGCGTCAAATGTTTCCGGAGCATAATTTCGTGCACGATCTGATCTCTCGATTATGTCCCATAAATGTTCGATAGGATTCGTGTCGGGCAATCGGGATGGCCAAACCATTCGTTCGAATTGTACAGAATGTTTTACAAACCAATGGCGAACAATTGTAGCCCCGTGACATGGAGCTTTGACATCCATAAAAATTCCGTAGTTGTTTGAGAACTTGGAGTCCTCGAATAGCTGCCAATGGTCTCCGAGTAGCCGAACATCCAGAGGATCCAGTGTAAACACAGCCCTCACTGTTCTGGAGCCGTTACCAGCTTGCACAGTGCTTTTTTTACAACTCGGGTCCATAGCTTCGGGGGGGGGGGGGGGGGGTGCGCCACAGTCGTACCCTACCATCAGCTCTGACCAACTCGTCTGACCAGGCCACGGTTTTCCAGTCGTCTAAATACAGAGAGGCGTAGCAGGCGATGCCGTTCTGTTAGCAAAGGCACTCGTGTACGTCGTCTGCTGCCATAGCCCATTTCGCCGCACTGC
The DNA here is from genome assembly GCF_023864275.1 of Schistocerca cancellata. Classification (NCBI taxonomy): domain Eukaryota; kingdom Metazoa; phylum Arthropoda; class Insecta; order Orthoptera; family Acrididae; genus Schistocerca; species Schistocerca cancellata. Next base: position 928,017,088 of record NC_064629.1, read on the forward strand.
CCTAACGGATACTTTCATCGTACGTCTCACATTGATTTCTGCGGTTACTTCACGCAGTGTTGCTTGTCTGTTAGTACTGACGACGCTACGCAAACACTGCTGCTCTCGGTCGTCGAGTGAAGGCCGTCGGCCACTGGATTGTCCGTGGTGAGAGGTAATACAGGTACCTGAAATGTGGTATTCTCGACACGCTATTGACATTGTGGATCGCGGAATATCGAATTCTTAACGATTTTCGAAATAGAAAGCTCCAACTACAATTCCGCTTTCAAATACTGTTATTTCTCTTCGTACGGTCATAATCACTTCGGAAACCTTTTCTCGTGAATCACTTGAATACAAATGACAGTACCGCCAACACACTGCCAATCTCGTGTACGCGATACTAATGCCATCCGTATTTGTGCCTACTGCATACCACGACTTTCGTTACGTCACTGTAAAATAAAGTAGGGGAGTGAGGTCATGTGAACTGTTCCTCAATATGATGCGATGCTGCCTCGTATCTTCCTTCCAAGAGCTTTGTGGCTTAAGATGCTTTTCCAAGGACCATATTTTACTGCAATGTATGACTGAAATAGTGTTACCATCAACACTGCTACAGTGTGGATGCAATACATGGCAATATTGTGATACGGTAGGGTAATATTTATGATGTTACCGGCTGTTGCTGGTAATTACCGACCTATTGTCGAGGTGTTATCGGTATTGTCCACCAAGGACGGAGAAAATTACGCCGGCCGGAGTGGCCGTGCGGTTCTAGGCGCTACAGTCTGAAGCCGAGCGACCGCTACGGTCGCAGGTTCGAATCCTGGCTCGGGCATGGATGTGTGTGATGTCCTTAGGTTATTTAGGTTTAATTAGTTCTAAGTACTAGGCGACTGATGACCTCAGAAGTTAAGTCGCATAGTGCTCAGAGCCATTTGAACATTTTGAGAATATTTCGGATGGCCAGGCTATATTTTTGTCAGTCCTTGTCTGCATACGCTTTCCTCTCACTCCCAGCCTTGCTTCCTCTTTGTCTACGTTGACAGTGCTGAAGTGCCAAGCCACGTGAAAGAATGTTATTTCACTTCAGGTCGAGAGTTGAAGCGTGTACACAGAGACGCTTGATTTGTTCGTTTTCTACAGGAACGTACAGGGTGGGGGAAATAAAAGCGGCCAGGAGAACAGAGTTCCAGGGTACAAAGAAACATAGCAGAGGAAAGGGAATAAAATACTAGCCCGATTGTCGCAGATGTTGAAATTGACCACCATTCATCTCTTGGCACTTTGGGGCCCTGGTCATCAAGTTGCTGAAGGCGGAAAGAAGCTGGACCGCTGGAATTGCTGTAATCTCATTCGAAATGTTCTACTGCAGTTCTTGAAGACTATGAGGGTTGTTACAATATACCTTAGACATGAGGGCTCCCCACGCAAAGTAATCGCACACTGACAGATCACGTGACCTCGGTGGCCAACTAGGGCCGCGACCAGACTGGCCTTTGCTAACAACTCTGTCAGGCATGAAGATTGTGTAAATGTGATCCAAGCTTCGGCCGGCTGTGCGAGCAGTTGCTCCATACTCTTGCAAGTAAGTGTAGGTCTTTTCCTTCTTCGTTAATGCTGCCACAGATGGTTTCAAGATGTTGGCAATGTAACGCGCCGAAGTCAGCGTCAGATGAAAGAAGATGGGACCAATAATGGGCGTGGAGACACTGCACACCAAACACCAATTTTCTGGTCATGCAATGGTGTTTCGTAGAAGTTATGCGGATTATCCGTGAGTTGACATTACTCAGTTGAAACCAGTCCCCACCAGACGTAGAGAACAGATCCATGTCCAAGCCATTCATTCAAAAAATGGTTCAAATGGCTCCACACACATCCATGCTCGAGGCAGGATTCGAACCTGCGACCGCAGCGGTCGCACGGTTCCAGACTGAAGCGCCTAGAACCGCTCGGCCACTCCGGCAGAGCCCGGAAGGCCTGGTGTCAAAAACACAGTACATGGTCATTGGAACAGTGGTCCCAGGTTATGTTCACGGACGACTCCAGGTATAGTCTGAACAGTGATTCTCGCCGGGTTTTCATCTGGCGTAAACCAGGAACCAGATACCAACCCCTTAATGTCCTTGAAAGGGACTTGTATGGAGGTCACGGTTTGATGGTGTGGGGTGGGATTGTGATTGGTGCACGCACACCCCCACATGTCTTTGACAGAGGAACGGTAACAGGTCAGGTGTATCGGGACGTCATTTTGCACCAGTATGTCCGCCTTTTCAGGGGTGCAGTGGGTCCCACCTTCCTCCTGATGGATGATAACGTAAGGCCCCACCGAGCTGCCATCGTGGAGGAGTACCTTGAAACAGAAGATATCAGGCGAATGGAGTGGCCTGCCTGTTCTCCAGACCTAAACCCCATCGCTGCACATCTTCAAACCACTACGACACTTCAGGAGATCCGACAGGCAATGGTGCAAGAATGGGAGGCTATACCCAGCAGCTGCTCGACCACCTGATCCAGAGTATGCCAACCCGTTATGCGGCCTGTGTAAGTGTGTATGGTGATCATATCCCATATTGATGTGGGGGTACATGCGCAGGAAAAAGTCGCGTTTTATAGCACATGTGTTTCGGGACGGTTTTCTCAACTTATCACCAATACTGTGGACTTAATAGATCTGTGTCGTGTGTGTTACCTATGTGCCTATGCTATTAGGGCCAATTTTCTGTAGTTCCACGTTGCGTGGCACCACATTCTGCAGTTATCATTCATTTATGAGCACGAGTGCACTAGAGATGAGAAATGAGCTGAGTAAACTTGCCAGCGGACCGTATGACGCTGTCGCTGTTTCTGTATGCTCGGAGACCAGACTCGCCGCTCTCCGCGGCTGCCGCTTTAACCGAAAACTCGTCGCTTTAACTTGTTGTCGGTTACAAGTGGACTATACCAACGTGGAAAGGAGAGCGAGTACGCGAGTTCACAAATCTATCCGAGGACTTGCGGCACTGAAGCTACACACAGGACGTTTGGGCACCACGATTACCTATAGATATTTTGAAGTTCCCGCAGTATTTCGTCTGTGTATGAAGGCTAATCTCAGGAACTATTGTAGTAATTTTAACACGAAATAAGCATCAAACGAAAAAACTACAAAGGACGAAAATCGCCTAGCTTGAAGGGGGAAACCAGATGGCGTTAAAGTTCGCCTTCTAGATGGCGCTGCGTTTTTTAAAATAGGAACCCCCATTTTTTATTACATATTCGTGTAGTACGTAAAGAAATATGAATGTTTTAGTTGGACCACTTTTTTCGCTTTGTGATAGATGGCGCTGTAATAGTCACAAGCGTGGTATCACGTAACATTCCGCCAGTGCGGACGGTATTTGCTTCGTGATACATTACCCGTGTTAAAATAGACCGTTTACCAATTGCGGAAAAGGTCGATATAGTGTTGATGTATGGCTATTGTGATCAAAATGCCCAACGGGCGTGTGCTACGTATGCTGCTCGGTATCGGGTGGACGACATCAGCCAAGTGTCCGGACCGTTCGTCAGATAGTTACGTTATTTAAGGAAACAGGAAGTGTTCAGCCACATGTGAAACGTCAACCACGACCTGCAACAAATGATGATGCCCAAGTAGGTGTTTTAGCTGCTGTCGCGGCTAATCCTCACATCAGTAGTAGACAAATTGCGCGAGAATCGGGAATCTCAAAAACGTCCGTTTGAGAATGTTACATCTACATCGATTGCACCCGTACTATATTTCTATGCACCAGGAATTGCATGGCGACGACTTTGAACGTCGTGTACAGTTCTGCCACTGCGCAAAAGAGAAATTACGGGACGATGACAGATTTTTTTGCACGTGTTCTATTTGGCGACGAAGCGTCATTCACCAACAGCGGTAACGTAAACCGGCATAATATGCACTATTGGGCAACGGAAAATCTGCGATGGCTGCGACAAGTGGAACATCAACGACCTTGGTGGGTTAATGTATGGTGCGGCATTATGGGAGGAAGGATAATTGGCCCCCATTTTATCGATGGCAGTCTCAATGGTGCAATGTATGCTGATTTCCTACGTAATGTTCTACCCATGTTACTACAAGATGTTTCACAGCATGACAGAATGGCGACGTACTTCCAACAATATGGATGTCCGGCACATAGCTCTCGTGCGGTTGAAGCGGTATTGAATAGCATATTTCATGACAGGTGGATTGGTCGTCGAAACACCATACCATGGCCCGCACGTTCACCGGATCTGACGACCCCGGATTTCTTTCTGTGGGGAAAGTTGAAGGATATTTGTTATCGTGATCCACCGACAACACCTGACAACATACGTCAGCGCATTGTCAATGCATGTGCGAACATTACGGAAGGCGAACTACTCGCTGTTGAGAGGAATGTCATTACACGTGTTGTCAAATGCATTGAGGTTGACGGACATCATTTTGAGCATTTATTGCATTAATGTGGTATTTACAGGTAATGACTCTGTAACAGCATGCGTTATCAGAAATGATAAGTTCACAAAGGTACATGTGTCACATTGGAACAACCGAAATAAAATGTTCAAACGTACCTACGTTCTGTATTTTAACTTAAAAAACCTACCTGTTACCAACTGTTCGTCTAAAATTGTGAGCCATATGTTTGAGACTACTACAGTGCCATCTACCACAAAGCGAAAAAAGTGGTTACGTACTACATTAATATGTAATAAAAAATGGGGGTTCCCATTAAAAAAAAAAGCAGTTGATATCCGTTTGACCTATGGTAGCGCCATGTAGCGGGCCAACCATAGCGCCATCTGGTATCCCCCTTCAAGCTAGACAAGGTTTCGTTCTTTTTAGTTTTTTCGTTTGACTCTTATTTCGTGAATATTTGGCCCGGTCTCGTTCAATGGACCACCTGTATAATGTGTGTGTGTGTGTGTGTGTGCGTGCGTGCGTGCGTGTGTGTGTGTGTGTGTGTGTGTGTGTGCGTGAGAGAGAGAGAGAGAGAGACAGAGAGAGAGAGAGAGAGAGAGAGAGAGCACTTCAGTAAAACTTTTTCGAAGACTGTTGCAAATTTATTTTGATATACGCGCTCTATTTAGAGAAAGCCTTACAATTATGTTGATATATACAGAGTCTGTGACGACAGTACAAGAAGACAGGACACGAAGATGAGGTGTATTTTCTGAATAGCGGTTAAAGATTAAAACAAATTTACAGCAGTCTTTGAAAAATTACAGAAATTTATGATACGCTATTAGCCTATAAACGCAAGTTATCATGACAATAAGAATACAAAAACTTACGCACTTGACTTGCTAATGTACAATAGCAATCTCGTTCCATTACTACTGTGCATAGCATTCTACCTTGCGTAACCACAGAAGCTGCTAATAAGGCAATTCCCAGCTGCGTGGGTTGATATTCGGAACTTCAATATCTGCCGCAGTATGCAAGTAAATAAATATTTCTTTTAGCTGAAGAATGTAATTTTTAAGGGCAATCGATAGTTCATTAAATAGGAAGTGGTGTGGGTTTGCAAAAACAGAAGTGACGAAATTAGGCGTTTACTTTTTACAGAGCATGAGCTTTTTCATAATCTATTCTTCCGTCGTTTCCTCTGCTCCTTGTTTAATAAAACAGTTTCATGATTCCGTCACAATTACAACTGCATTAACATATTAGCGAGATCATTCTTTGTAAACTGTTCTGAGCTTTGCTAAAAGACGCAAATTTCAACATAACAAGAACAGAAGTGCAGATGCTACTCAAACCTCGCCACTGATGACACACTCCTAGATGTTTTGCACATAAGACAGAGAAAATGAAAGAAATAGCGAACAAAAGCAAGCAGAAAACTTGACTAGTGCATGATTACTTCATCAGATACCACTTGTTACAGAAATGCAGTTCATTATGTTCACAAGCCGGCCGCTCTGGAAGAGCGGTTCTAGGCATTTCAGTCCGGAACCGCGTGACCGCTACGGTCACAGGTTCGAATCCTGCCTCGGGCATGTATGTGTGTGATGTCCTTAGGTTAGTTAGGTTTAAGTAGTTCTAAGTCTAGGCGACTGATGACCTCAGATGTTAAGTCCCATAGAGCTCAGAGCCATTTGAACCATTGTGTTCACAAACACCTACGTACCACAGTAAAGCACAAAAGTTTTTGTAGGTATTTCGCCGTACCATTACCGGCGTCTAACGGTAAGTCATGACACTAACTCTACTAACAACGCAAATCCTCCAGCGTACAGTCTGAACGTCATTCCTATAACATTACGGTAAACAGTTTTCCTTCTACACCGGCTCAAGTAGCGAACGTTTAATTACAACCACCATGTACTTGTTGCCGTGACTTAATGATTCTTAGAAATAATGTGACTGGTTGCTTTTTTCAATACCCAGACATTACCAGGCATACCAGCTACATTTCACTTCATAACTCGACACCTCTATCCACCACACTAACGTCAACACACATAATTTGTGACACTGTATTTTAACTTACTCCTCCTGAAGGCTTTAACCCCGATCTGTCGTTACTTTACATTTAATTACGACAAATTGCACCAACACGAACGCGTTTTAGAGATTATCGGTATTGAAACAACATATGAAGGGCTTATTTCAATAGTGGTACAAGTCCATATTTGTTCCTTTTGAGATGCAGAGTCCTAAAGTTAAATGAGCGCTGAGAAATCTGCAGTTGAGATACCAGAAATATTCAAGCATATGGCTTCTTGCTGGAGATGAGCCTTTCTTTCTGTTTGTTTGGATCATTAATTTCAGAAGCATTATGGGCAGAAAAGTGGAGGTGATGGACTTGTACCACTATTGCAATAAGCCCTTCATATATTCATAGAAAACAAGTTATAGTATAAAACTAATCAAATATGAGGTTCATCTGAGACAGCGAAATCCAATATGTCGTCTTCTCAAAACTCGATACGACCACGAAAGTCGATAAACATCCCAAACGGTCGAAAGTGGACCTGTACAAGTGCTAGTAACGTCAAGAGAAGTATGACAGCGGAGATCCAAAAGCCGTCGGCACACGCTCCGTGTATTCGGACGTCAACGTTGCGCGTGCCGAGATCAAACGTGCTGCGAACGCTTAAAAACGATGCGGCTTGTGCATACGGTACGTGTTTCTCAATGGTATACGCGATCGCCGCGCGCTCCAGCGGCAAACATTTGCTGTATCTGGCTCGCAAACCAAACAGTTTACTAAATGGAGGGGTGTAAAATTTCTGTCAGCTCTATTAAGACGCATATTTCCTCCCTTGTCCATTTGCTAATCGTGTTGTTCTGTCTGTAGTTTAGATAAATAAAAACGTCAATATGCGTAAACATATTGTTGTTGTGGTCTTCAGTCCTGAGACTGGTTTGATGCAGCTCTCCATGCTACTCTATCCTGTGCAAGCTTCTTCATCTCCCAGTATCTACTGCAACCTACATCCTTCTGAATCTGCTTAGTGTATTCATCTCTTGGTCTCCCTCTACGATTTTTACCCTCCACACTGCCCTCCAATGCTAAATTTGTGATCCCTTGATGCCTCAAAACATGTCCTACCAACCGATCCCTTCTTCTAGTCAAGTTGTGCCACAAACTTCTCTTCTCCCCAATCCTATTCAATACCTCCTCATTAGTTACGTGATCTACCCACCTTATCTTCAGCATTCTTCTGTAGCACCACATTTCGAAAGCTTCTATTCTCTTCTTGTCCAAACTAGTTATCGTCCATGTTTCACTTCCATACATGGCTACACTCCATACAAATACTTTCAGAAACGACTTCCTGACACTTAAATCTATACTCGATGTTAACAAATTCCTCTTCTTGAGAAACGCTTTCCTTGCCATTGCCAGTCTACATTTTATATCCTCTCTACTTCGACCATCATCGGTTATTTTACTCCCTAAATAGCAAAACTCCTTTACTACTTTAAGTGTCTCATTTCCTAATCTAATTCCCTCAGCATCACCCGACTTAATTTGACTACATTCCATTATCCTCGTTTTGCTTTTGTTGATGTTCATCTTATATCCTCCTTTCAAGACACTGTCCATTCCGTTCAACTGCTCTTCCAAGTCCTTTGCTGTCTCTGACAGAATTACAATGTCATCGGCGAACCTCAAAGTTTTTACTTCTTCTCCATGAATTTTAATACCTACTCCGAATTTTTCTTTTGTTTCCTTTACTGCTTGCTCAATATACAGATTGAATAACATCGGGGAGAGGCTACAACCCTGTCTTACTCCTTTCCCAACCACTGCTTCCCTTTCATGCCCCTCGACTCTTATAACTGCCATCTGGTTTCTGTACAAACTGTAAATAGCCTTTCGTTCCCTGTATTTTACCCCTGCCACCTTCAGAATTTGAAAGAGAGTATTCCAGTCAACATTGTCAAAAGCTTTCTCTAAGTCTACAAATGCTAGAAACGTAGGTTTGCCTTTTCTTAATCTTTCTTCTAAGATAAGTCGTAAGGTCAGTATTGCCTCACGTGTTCCAACATTTCTACGGAATCCAAACTGATCTTCCCCGAGGTCGGCTTCTACCAGTTTTTCCATTCGTCTGTAAAGAATTCGCGTTAGTATTTTGCAGCTGTGACTTATTAAACTGATAGTTCGGTAATTTTCACATCTGTCAACACCTGCTTTCTTTGGGATTGGAATTATTATATTCTTCTTGAAGTCTGAGGGTATTTCGCCTGTCTCATACATCGTGCTCACCAGATGGTAGAGTTTTGTCATGACTGGCTCTCCCGAGGCCATCAGTAGTTCAAATGGAATGTTGTCTACTCCCGGGGCCTTGTTTCGACTCAGGTCTTTCAGTGCTCTGTCAAACTCTTCACGCAGTATCTTATCTCCCATTTCGTCTTCATCTACATCCTCTTCCATTTCCATAATATTGTCCTCAAGTACATCGCCCTTGTATAAACCCTCTATATACTCCTTCCACCTTTCTGCCTTCCCTTCTTTGCTTAGAACTGGGTTGCCATCTGAGCTCTTGATATTCATACAAGTGGTTCTCTTCTCTCCAAAGGTCTCTTTAATTTTCCTGTAGGCAGTATCTATCTTACCCCTAGTGAGACAAGCCTCTACATCCTTACATTTGTCCTCTAGCCATCCCTGCTTAGCCATTTTGCACTTCCTGTCGATCTCATTTTTGAGACGTCTGTATTCCTTTTTGCCTGCTTCATTTACTGCATTTTTGTATTTTCTCCTTTCATCAATTAAATTCAATATTTCTTCTGTTACCCAAGGATTTCTATTAGCCCTCGTCTTTTTACCTACTTGATCCTCTGCTGCCTTCACTACTTCATCCCTCAGAGCTACCCATTCTTCTTCTACTGTATTTCTTTCCCCCATTCCTGTCAATTGTTCCCTTATGCTCTCCCTGAAACTCTGTACAACCTCTGGTTCTTTCAGTTTATCCAGGTCCCATCTCCTTAAATTCCCACCTTTTTGCAGTTTCTTCAGTTTCAATCTGCAGTTCATAACCAATAGATTGTGGTCAGAATCCACATCTGCCCCAGGAAATATCTTACAATTTAAAACCTGGTTCCTAAATCTCTGTCTTACCATTATATAATCTATCTGATACCTACTAGTATCTCCAGGATTCTTCCAAGTATACAACCTTCTTTTATGATTCTTGAACCAAGTGTTGGCTATGATTAAGTTATGGTCTGTGCAAAATTCTACAAGGCGGCTTCCTCTTTCATTCCTTCCCCCCAATCCATATTCACCTACTATGTTTCCTTCTCTCCCTTTTCCTACTGACGAATTCCAGTCACCCATGACTATTAAATTTTCGTCTCCTTTCACTACCTGAATAATTTCTTTTATCTCGTCATACATTTCATCTATTTCTTCATCATCTGCAGAGGTAGTTGGCATATAAACTTGTACTACTGTAGTAGGCATGGGCTTTGTGTCTATCTTGGCCACAATAATGCGTTCACTATGCTGTTTGTAGTAGCTAACCCGCACTCCTATTTTTTTATTCATTATTAAACCTACTCCTGCATTACCCCTATTTGATTTTGTATTTATAACCCTGTAATCACCCGACCAAAAGTCTTGTTCCTCCTGCCACCGAACTTCACTAATTCCCACTATATCTAACTTTAACCTATCCATTTCCCTTTTTAAATTTTCTAACCTACCTGCCCGATTAAGGGATCTGACATTCCACGCTCCGATCCGTAGAACGCCAGTTTTCTTTCTCCTGATAACGACGTCCTCCTGAGTAGTCCCCGCCCGGAGATCCGAATGGGGGACTATTTTACCTCCGGAATATTTTACCCAAGAGGACGCCATCATCATTTAATCATACAGTAGAGCTGCATGTCCTCGGGAAAAATTACGGCTGTAGTTTCCCCTTGCTTTCAGCCGTTCGCAGTACCAGCACAGCAAGGCCGTTTTGGTTAATGTTACAAGGCCAGATCAGTCAATCATCCAGACTGTTGCCCCTGCAACTACTGAAAAGGCTGCTGCCCCTCTTCAGGAACCACATGTTTGTCTGGCCTCTCAACAGATACCCCTCCGTTGTGGTTGCACCTACGGTACGGACATCTGTATCGCTGAGGCACGCAAGCCTCCCCACCAGCGGCAAGGTCCATGGTTCATGGGGGGGGTAAACATATTACAAGGCAAAAATGAAAGCTCTATGTTCAGCGAGTAAGGACATCGGGCTACAAGAATTCCGTTACAAATAGTGCGATAGAAATTTACGATAGTTCTCCACATACGATAAAAATGATTCCATTATGCCCTCTTTTTAGTAAAATCCTAAGGTCATTCTTATTTTATAGCTGTTTCTATTCAGTAGCAGAATCTTTAGATGAAGTGAAATACGAGACTAGGCAAGTACAAAATATCTTACTGTAAGGAGTGCAAGCTCTCTGGTAGATAAAGTCAATCGAACACGCACACTCCTGAGAGCGAGTGCGCTTACATTTACAAAACATCAAATATTATAGAATACGTTTGAATTAAATTAATACGAAAGTCTCAGAATGTATTAGGAAACGCGAAGGCGAATAAAAGACATGTGGATGTAGTGGGACGTGACCTTGCAACACTTCAAGCATCGTGTTTACCTCTGCGTCTCTATTCATTAAATTACACTGAAATACCGTAACATGCGATCTTGTCTTCTTTGTTACCATGTCCTGAAGGCTTTGATCGCAGATACGCCATTAACTGACGTTTAGTTATAAGAAATCGTACCAAGAAAAATGTGTTTTTATGGTTTGTTTTGAACGTCATACTTACGTAGCATACAAGTTACAATCCGAAAATTATTTAATCATCAATATGACGTTTCCCGTCATTTTCTCACAACGATTCCTCAAATAAACGACGCCTTTTCAAGACATAATTTGCTGGTGCTTTAAAAAGTCTTATATCCATAGGAGGTAGTTATAATATAAACATCCCAAACACGGGCTTCAGCTGAAAGCTCATATGATCTCTACAGGCTCTTCACTGAAAAAGAGGTTGCGTGCATGTGACGTAGGTGGCGTTTTTCCATCTCTTTGGCCTGCATTCAGACGCATGTTCAGAATAGGCCTATCTGTGATGCTTGATATTGCTCTACACCAGTTTTCTCAACCTTTCTGAGACTACTACCGCTGAGTGCAATGAGATGTTGGCTAACACCCAACCCCCTCCCCTCCAACAACATTAGCGCGTAACCAAACTTAAGAATGAAAAAGAATTTTCTTTGAACGCTTTTATTTTTTATATGATGGAAGATTGATGATATTTGGTTTTCGTAGGTGTCTTAATAAACCCAGAAATAATGAGTCCTTGAGACAATTGGTACCGCTTAATTTTAACAATATCTTATTGATATTTATAGATTGATATAATAATTCTCGGTGCATCGCGAGTGATATCTACAACTTCTCCTCTGAAAAGAAAGCTAGTTATCCACATTGATGGTAGATACCCTCTCTACAGTCTCCTTCTGCCTGTGTACCACTAGATTCCTGGACTCCTTATCTCTCAAACGGTACAAATTGGAAGACTTTAGGCTGCCAGTACTTTGCGTCTGACTGCTCCCGCACAGCAATGCAGTGGCATTACACAATTACAGCTATGTTGTGATCTCAATTGTAGTGAAGTGGATAATGAAGCAATTTAAAGTCCATTGTGGGAACTACACAGAACTCGTAGAAGGCATTTTTTATGAGATATTTAAGCATATATCTATCAATTTTACTGTCACAGTGTATATTTGCAGTAGGTGGACTATGTGAGGAACAAGGAAGATGTTCATACATTCGTTTCATAAGCTGTAACCTCCATCGCATTATCTCACTCGTTAATACTTGTATTTGGAATAAAAAATGTAATTATCTGTAACTTATGTAATGAGTATTAACTTTTTACGAAATAGTGATGATAATAATGATGTCCGCAGCTCGTGGTCTAGTGGCTAGCATTGCTGCATCTGGATCATAAGGTCCCGGGTTCGATTCCCGGCCGGATTGGGGATTTTCTCTGCCCGGTGACTGGCTGTTTGTGTTGTCCTCATCATTCGTGTCACGGGCTGGCGACAGGAAGGGCATCCGGCCGCCCCTTAAATTAACCGAGCCAAATCCTACCCTAACCGTGCCGACCCTGCGAAAACTGTTGGACAAAGACACAAGAAAAAGAAGAGTGATGATAATAATAATGATCTTTTGAAAACAGTTTCGAGACACAAACACTATTGAACCCTTCTTTTTACCACTTAAGAAATTTCATTTCACCCCTCGGGGAGTAATTACGTCCAGGTTGGGAACCAGTGCTCTACACGTTCCGAAAGACTCCCCAACGTGTTTTTTTTTTTTTTTTTTCACGCTATGACGTCAGAAACTCGGCACACTCAACGTTGACATTGGAATGCACGGCCCGTGTACCGACGGCATGATGTTTCCCGACGATCACGCAATGAGCCGTCCTTATGACGGGCTACTAGTGGCTCCGGCCTAGGTCGCTTGCGTCGCGGAGGGTACTGATCGTCTCTCCAGCTCGGTCTCCACTGTTGTTGCGGAATAAAGAAAGGACTAATTCAAACAGCATTGTTTTCATTGAGGATCGCCACCCCACACATGCCACCATTCCACTGCAGCCACGCCCGGGGACATGAACTACTATACATCCTGACCTATCACAGCTAGTTTCCGCTTCCACCGTAGCGGTCGGTCACCCTGGACTCCATGATTTATTATTTACTGATTTTTGGTTCAAATGGCTCTGAGCACTATGGGACTTAACTTCTGAGGTCATCAGTCCCCTATAACTTAGAACTACTTAAACCTAACTAACCTAAGGACATCACACACATCCATGCCCGAGGCAGGATTCGAACCTGCGACCGTAGCGGTCGCTTGGTACTGATTATTACTGGAGTTAACGCAGTTTTAAGGAGGTCATGGTTTTCGATATTTCTAACGGGGAAATTTAGAGTAAAATTCGCTTAGCTGTTGCAATAACGACTTCCAGAAAATCAGCTTTCCGCCTCACTACCTCGTGTCAGTGATTTTGTTACCTCCGTTTCATCTACATTTGTTTCAAACGATAACTTCTATCAATCTATAGGTTTACTAAGTATTTGAGTAATTCTGCAAGAAGGAACGGAGTTAAAATAACGGGAAAAGTAGTCGGTAATATTTTTGTCAGGAAACTGATGACTGAAATTTATCGTGAAAAATTAATACTTCAGTTGCTGAAAATTAAAGCCATGCATAAAATAATAGTCCGTAGTACCTAAATGATTGATATTACAGGACCGAACGTATCTTTGATTCAGAGAAGTCAGTATGTGTGAAAATACCACGCGCTGCATCAAAACCCTGAACGCCGTGGTGTGTAATCAAAGAGGGCCACGAAATGTTGAAAAGAATTTTCACCACACATTTGGTGTGGAACGCGCAAATGTACAGTCTTTAGGTCTCGATGATATCAAAAAAAGCTGCACGCGCCTCAAATTCCTACAATTCCGTGAGCAACACCTACAACAGAAGAACAAGTTTATATACCTATTAACTTCGTAGATGATGAAGGCACTAAAATAATACCCGATGAGGTAAAGTAAGTTATTCAGAATGTTGAGGGAGACGAAATTGTAATAATGGTGAGGGGAAAGGCAGAGAGGGAAAACAAGGAGAGTATAGACTGGGGAAAAGGGATGAAGGAGGAAGTCGCCTGGTAGAATTTTTCACAGAGCATAATTAAATTATCTCTAACAATTGGCTTAAGAATCAAGAAAAAAGGTTTTATATGTGAAATAGACGTGGGAACACTAGATAGATTATACGATGGTTAGAGATTTCGGAACCAACTTTTAATTTTTTAGACATTTTTAGAGGCAGATGTGGACTCTGACTACAATTTATTGGTTATGAACTGCAGCTTAAAACTGAAGAAATTGTAAAAAGGTTGGAAATTAAGGAGATGGGACCTAGATAAGCTGGATAAACGAGAGGTTGTTGGGAGTCACAGGGAGCATTAGGCAACGATTGACTAGAATAGACTAAAGGAATACAAGATGAATGGGTAGCTTTGAGAGATTAAATGGTGAAGACAGTAGAAGACCAAATAGATAAAAAGACAAATGGTTCTAATGGCTCTGAGCACTATGGGACTCAACATCGGAGGTCATCAGTACCCTAGAACTTAGAAATACTTAAACCTAACTAACCTAAGGACACCACACACATCCATGCCCGAGGCAGGATTCGAACCTGCGACCGTAGCAGTCACGCGGTTCTGGACTGAAGCGCCCAGAACCGCACGGCCACCACGGCCGGCGATAAAAAGACAAGGCCTCGTAGAAATCCTTGGATGTCACATGTGATATTGAATTTAACTGATGAAAGGAGAAAATATGAAAATTCAGTAGACGAAGCTGGTGTGAGGGAAGCCAGACGTCTAAATAGTGAGGTTGACAGAAAGTGAAAAATGGCTAAGTAGAAATGGCTCTAGGACAAATTCTAGACTGTAAAAGCGTACATAACTAACGGAAAGATACATCCACCTCTAGGAAAATAAGAGACCTTTGGACATAAGAGAAGCAGATGTATGAATATCAACAGGTCAAATAATAATCCTTTGTTAACAAGGGAAACTCCTCATCGCATCGCTTCAGATTTCGTGGTAAGATGGCGCAGTGGATGGCCCGTCTAAAACTGAACACAGATTAAGCATGAAAACAGGAAGAAGGTATACCGAACTCTGAGAAAAGAAGCAAAATCCAAACAGTGAACGGTACGAGCTCAAGACGTGCAACATCGAGGCGAACTCAAATAGCCACGGCGTCGTGGTATGTGGGCTAGGCTTTGAACTGCGAAGGAGGGGATCCGTGTTCATATCTCCCTTGTGCCCCATTTTTTCACAAAATTGTGAACTGTCCGTCCGGCCATCGAAGTGTCTGTTCTCTGTATTCAAATCTGTGTGTGTGTCGTAGTGTGACGTCTGTTTGCAACAGCGAGGTGTAAGGAAGGGACCTCCAAAGGTACGTTCTACACAAGTACCACATATTATGACTCTTGCTTTCCGTTTTAGAAGTTTCGATCCTTGAATTTCTTTGTTGCAACATAGTTCACACTATTTTATTTGTTGTTTTCATTTCTGTGAGAGGTCTATGCGGCATCTCGCCTACACTCACTATTCATCACATTTACTTGCGAAGGTAATATATTCTTACCTCATGACTCATATTCTATAACCAATGAATAGGATGACAATTGCCAAGATTATATAAGGACAACAGACACGTCAATGACCGGGCGGAAAGTTCATAACTATAAAAAAAATCGAACACGAGAGAAAGATATCTCACGCCTTGTAGTACAACACTGTCACCACACAAACACTGCATCGGGATTCTTGCAATTCGCTCAACGTTGCACATCTTGAGCTTGGACCGTTCACTGTTTATATTTTGATTTTTTCCAGTTCTACGCCTTCTTCCACTCTTCATGCTTGATCTGTGGTCAATTTTTGACGGGCTGTCCATTGGGCCATTATACCAATAAATCTAGGGAGGTGCGTGGTCTAAGGCGCTGCAGTCATGGACTGTGCGGCTGGTCCCGGCGGAGGTTCGAGTCCTCCCTCGGGCATGGGTGTGTGTGTTTGTCCTTAGGATAATTTAGGTTAAGTAGTGTGTAAGTTTAGGGACTGATGACCTTAGCAGTTAAGTCCCATAAGATTTCACACACATTTGAACATTTTTTTGGAGGTGCGATTGGACGTTCTCCTTGTAAGCAAAGAAGCGAAAGCTGAAAGGTGGAATGAACATATAGAATGGCTTTACAGGAGAAACGAACTTGAAGACAATATTAGAGAAATGGAAGAGGAAATATATTAAGATGAGACAGGAGACATAATACTACAAGGAGAATTTGACAAAATCAAAATGGTTCAAATGGCTCTGAGCACTATGGGACTTAACTTCTAAGGTCATTAGTCCCATAGAACTTAGAACTGCTTAAACCGAACTAACCTAAGGACATCACACACATCCATGCCCGAGGCAGGATTCGAACCTGCGACCGTAGCGGCCGCGCGGTTCCAGACTGTAGCGCCTTTAACCGCTTGGCCACCACGGCCGCCTAGAATTTGACAGTGCACTAAAAGATGTAAGTCGAAAAAAAGGGACCTGGAGTAAACGACATTCGCCCAGAGCTATAGAGGTCCTTCGGAGAGTCAGCCATGATAAAACTGCTCCAACTGGGGTGCAAGATATGTAAGAAATCCAAAACAGTCGCAGACTTAAAGAGCGATGTAGTATTTCCACTTTCAAAAAAGGCAAGTGCTGACAGGAGTGAATATTACCTAACCTTCAATTCAATAATTCATGGCTGCAAAATACTGACGCGAATTATTTACAGAAGGATAGAAATACTGGTAGAAGCTGACATTAGGAAGATCTTTTTGGGTTCGGGAGAAATGTACGTACACACGCGGCGTTTCTGATCCTATGGCTTATCTTAGAAGACACGTTGACGAAAGGCAATCCTACTCTTATATCATTTATAGATTTAGAAAAAACATCTGACAATGTTGGGTGGACTACAATCCACGAGACTGAAGCGGCAGGGACGGACAAAATACGGGGTATTCACAGCTTGTGCGTAAATCAGGCTGCAGCTAGAAGAGTCGAAGGACATGAAAGGAAATCTGTAGCTGTTGAGAGACGGTTGTTGCCCGATGCTATTCAGTCTGCACATTGAGCAAGCAGTAAAAGAAACGAAAGAGAAATTTGGAAACGAAATAAAATTTCATGTAGAAGAAATAAAAACTCCAAGAATGGCTGATAGCACTGCATTTGGTCCAAGACTGCAAAGCGTTGGAAGCGGAAGTTGAACGGAATGGATAGTGACTAGTAAAGATGTTAAAGATGAACGGCAACAAAAGTAAAACAATGGTAATGCAATGTAGTCGCATTGAATCAGACGTTGCCGAAGGAGTTAAATTATGAAATTAGACATTAATACTGTCGATGAGTTTTGCTATTTCAGCAGCAAGATAGCTGATGTTAAAAGTTGAGACGATATAAAATGCAGACTGGTATTAGCGGGAAAAGTATTACTGAAAAAAGATATTTTCTAACATCATTTATCGATTCAAGTGTTAGGGAGTCTTTTCTGAAAGTATGAGTCTTTGTTTGGAGTGTATCCCCATACGGACGTGAAACATGGTCGATAAACGGTTGGGAAAAGAAGAGATTAGGAGCTTTTTAATTACAGAAAAATGCTGAAGATTACGTGAGTAGATTAAATAATAGATGAGGAGATACCGAGTCGGATTGGGGAAAAAAGAAATTTATGGCTCCACTTCACTAAAAGGATACGTTGGTAGGACACATCTTGAAGCGTCAAGGAATGGTTACTTTGTTAATGGACAGAAATTTATATGTGGGTGGGGGGAAGGGCGGGGGCTAAAAGTTATGAGAAAGTCAACACTCGTATACATTAAGCAGGTTCAAATGGATGTAGGTTGAAATAGTTACGCAGAGCTGAAGAGGCTTGTACAGGGGGGACTAGTGTCGAGAGCTTCTTAAAACCAGTCTGCTGACTGAAGACCACAATAACAACAGTCTTCTGTGGCTAACCCGGAGATGTGTGGCAGGTGCCCAGATGAAAATGGCGACTGACTGCTCCACGAAACCTCACCGAATACTGGTATCAGAATGTATCGCCTTGTAATCTATAACTTTCATAATGTGAATAACAACATGCGCAGGGCTTAACATGCTATTCTTTTACATTCGTAGATCTATATCAGAAGATTACCCGTCAGAGTTTAAATATGCACATAACATGCTTGTTGGATGCAGACTCGTATACGTTTTACAACAAATATTTCTTAAACCTGAAAGATGGTTCGCTATTGCTCTAGAAATAATATGCGTGGTTTACGTATTTGATGCGCTTACACTACGTGGGTTTAAGAAACTTTGCAATTGTTGACTTGGTTATAACGTGATCAAATGCGTATTTATAAAGTAAAATTTTATATCGTCGAAAGATATATCAAAATGAGAATGTGAAAACAACACAAAAGAATAATCTCTAATGTGATTTAATCACCTGTCATATGTGTATACTGGCTGAACCGAAATTCGCCACACCACGATACCTTGCATACTGACGGTACAAAAACGCCTCTAACAAAAAATTTTCCCGTGGAAAATGGACGTCAAAAAAAAGTACGTTGCAAGACTGTAATTACATACACTACGAGTATCTTTATTCTATACTCTGCAGTTATCCTGCCCACTTAGTGCAGTGGGTATAGTTTTGCGTTAGTGTGGTGTGCGTACTGTAAGACCTTCGGTACACACACCATCAGATTATTTGACTTGTCGCTCTAACGAAGTGGTCTTATCGTGGCGTGTTTATCTTCTGCCGTTAGGTCAGACGATAGAAATGCCACTTGCACGCTTAGAGTAGCAGATTGACGGTGACCAACTTTAAACAGAACTTGATTAATTTTCACACACATTTATTAAAATAATAAAAATCATAGATATTACGTAACTTGATTCTGGATGCTGTTTACAATTGACAATCTGAAGTTCCTTTGGTCTTGGTACGTTAATCTTATTCTCACATATCTCTGATACTTGACCAAGTGTCTATACATTTCTCTTCATGGCTATGTACTGGAATATGATAATCGTATTAGGCGCAGACTGAAACTTGACTATAGACTGGTACAGAATAATGTAGACTGGTACAGACAGGTGCAGATAAATGCAGACTAATGCAGACTGACTAATCGGAGGTCTGTACACTCGTTATAATACCTCGAGCGTTCAGATATCACCGCACGAGAGTGATCCGCGAGGAGAAAAGGTTCTACGTTAGCAGCAATCTCATTGGTTGCGTTACATATTAATACGCGGATCGGCGGAAGCAGAATCTGGTCCGTCTCTCAGACAGCGCCATCTCGTAGTGCGGAGACGGACGAGCGCTGTACCTGCGCTGTTGTGCTTAGCGGGGCGCGCTCTAGTGGGAAAGTTGTGTACGCGCTGACTACGCGGAACTATGTACACAACGGTTAGAATACTGGCTTTCGAGGGATTGATACTGGTGCAATTTTTTGCTTCATAATTTTAGGCTCCTTGATATTGGACCTGGCTTCGTCATCGTTATATAGCAAGCCTAATGTAAAACACACACAATTACATATTACTAAAACAGAAATGAGAGCACAATCGTTTCTATTACGCCATTCTTAAAGGCGTATTTTTCCTTTAAACGTTTGATCTGTTTCTTCCTCACACTACACCACTCCTACACATTTTTCAGTCCATTATTAGCAATGAAACAAATAGTCACACCACGGCTCAAGTCCTTGGTCCACCCCTGGTTCTTTTATCCTTGGTGGTTCCTCTAACCACAAAAATTACATAGCCATGTTGTCTATGTGTAAGGTTTCACACTACTTCATTGACTGCACTCCAACCCAGTTTTCGGTATGTCGCCCTGCCATTGGTGCTATTCATTAATACCAACTATCACGCTTCCACTTTCATGTCCGTTACACTTCTTCAACAGAATGTAAACCAGAAGGTCTAGCAACCCGCTTCAAAGGTAATTACCAAACTCTGTTACATCCGAGGAATGGAGAAGGACCGGTAGCGCACTTCCATGCTCCTCTTGTAACTGTGCATTGAGTTACGCGAAGAGTTAGAGAAGCACGAAACAGCGAGTCGCTACATGTTAGGAGATGTAGGGTGCATCTGCTCTGAGGACTGTGTATGGTTTCTCAAGGACTTGCTGTCATTGATAGTGTATTCAAAATATTACAGCTGGCCCCTGTTACTGAATGTAGTATGTGTATCATGTTCACAGGGTTAATTTTTATAATTTTTGCTGTCGTATGACACTTAATTTACACTGTATACTGGAACAGGCATGCGTATTCAAATACAGAGGTATGTCAGCAGTCAGAATACGGCGCTCCGATCGGCAACGCGTATATAAGACGACAAGTGTCTAGCGCAGTTGTTAGATCGGTTACTGCTGCTACAATGGCAAGTTATCAAGATTTAAATGAGTCTGAATGTGGTGTTATAGTCGGCGCGCGGGCGATGGGACACAGCATCTCCGAGGTAGCGATGAAGTGGGGATTTTCCCTTGCGACCATTTCACGAGTGTACCGTGAATATCAGGAACCCGGTGAAACATCAAATCTCCGACATCGCTGCGGCCGGAAAAACATCCTGCAAGAACGGGACCAACGACGCCTGAAGAGGATCATTCAACGTGACAGAAGTGAAACCCTTCCACAAATCGCTGCAGATTTCAGTGCTGGACCATCAACGTCACTGTGCGAATCATTCAACGAAACATCGTCAATATGGGCTGTCGGTGCCGAAGGCCCACTCGTGTACCCTTGATGACTGCACGACACAAAGCTTTACGCCTCGCCCGGGGCCGTCAACACAGACAATGGGCAGTTGATGACTGGAAACGTGTTGCCTGGTCTGACGAGTCTCGTTTCAAATTGTATCGAGAGGATGGCCGTGTACGGGTTTGGAGACAACCTCGTGAGTCCGTGGACCCTGCATGCCAGCAGGGGACTCTTCAAGCTGGTGGAGATTCTGCAATGGTGTATGGCGTGTGCAGTTGGAGTGATGTAAGAGCCCTGATACGTCTAGATACGACTCTGACAGGTGATATGTGCGTAAGCATCCTGTCTGATCACCTGCATCCATTCATATCCATTGTGCATTCTGACGGACTTTGACGAATCCAGCAGGACAATGGGACACCCCACACATTCAGAATTGCTACAGAGTGGCTCTTCTGCGTTTAAACACTTTCGCTGGCCACCAAAATCCCCAGACATGAACATAATTGGGCATATCTGGGATGCCTTGCAATGTGCTGTTCAGAAGAGATCTCCACACCCTCTTACGGATTTATGGACAGCCTTGCAGGATTCCCTCCAGCGCTACTTCAGACATTAGACAAGTCCGTGCCACGTCGTGTTGCGGCACTTCTGCGTGAATTTTTTACTCATTATTTTTCTTCATAAACATTGCTCACATGTCTGAACAATAACTGTTATGTTCACTGTTAAAAAATCTGCTGTGTTATGATATGTATCGTTTAAGAAAAAGTGTATACTACAGCATTATTGCGCATACCATTGTTGAAAAAAAAGCCCATACCCGTTCTCCAAGTCATGTAGTCTAACGAAAAATGGTACACACTGCATCAACTGGGCACGACAATTACACAGCATTGAATCAAGATATTCATCGTGCATGTGATTACAGTGCTGGAAAATTGTTTCTTTGACGTCATTTTTCTGCCGATAATATGCGAGGAGCGTTCGAAAAATAATGCAACACATTTCTTTTTCTCGGCCAATTTCGATTGCAAAAATGCGGAATTTGTTGTAGGACATGGTGGAATATTTCAGCATCTGTAGTTTCATGAAGTTCCGATAGGTGGCGGCGCTATATGTAGCCTTCAAAATGGCGCCTGTAAGGAAGGTGTGTTCCAGACAGAGCTGTCATTGAGTTTCTTGTGGCGGAAAACAAGCGCATCGCAGATATTCATAGGCGCTTGCAGAATGTCTACGGAGACCTGTCAGTGAACAAAAGCACGGTGAGTCGTTGGACGAGGCGTATGTCATCATCGCTACAAGGTCGCGATACCCTGTGTGACCTTCCACGTGCCGGCCGGCCGCACACGGCTGACTCGTGCAATGGTGGAACGTGCGGACACTCTCATTCGAGGTGATCAATGAATCACAGTCAGCCACCTCACTGCGCAATGGACATTTCTGTTGGCATTACTGACGCACTCGTCCACTCAAATGTGTGCACCCTCTGCGTTCCTCAGCGCCTAACAGAGGACCATAAAAAACAACGAAGCACAATCTGTGCGGAACTGCTTGCTGATTGTGACAATTTTTTGTCGAACATCGTCACAGACGATGGAACGTGGGTCCATCACTTCGAACCGGAAACAAAACGACAATCCATTGAGTGGCGCCACACCACCTCTCCACCCACAGCCAGTGAGGTCATGACGACGATCTCCTGGGACTCTGAAAGGATGTTCTCCCTCACGGTGGAACGAGCAACCAGGAAGTGTAGTGCGCTATCTTCAGGAAATTGAAGAAATGACTTCGGAGTATTCTTTGCCACAAAAATGCAAACGAACTTCTCATTCTCCATGACAACACGAGGCCTTAAACAAGTCTGTGCACCCGAGAGGAGTTCACAAAACTTGATTGAACTGTTCTTTCTCATCCACCCTACAGCTATGGTCTCTCACCTGCCGACTTCCAACTGCTTGGCCCCATGAAGGAGGCACTCCGCGGGAAGCAGTTGGTGGATGACGGGTAGGTTATTGATGCGGCAAGACGTTGGCTCCGACCTCGGCCAGTAGAATCGTACCCTCCCAGCAAATTGGCGTTAGGTCGTCGCATCGAATGGAGAGTATAATTGAAAAATAGGGTTTTGTAGCCTAAAGAGTGGGGAATAATATAGTGTATTAAAATCCTGAATAAAACCAACCTGCTATTAGGAAAAGTGTGTTGCGTTACTTACTGAAGGTTCTTTGTATATGGGCTGAAATTTTGTTAGAATTTTTTTATTGTTGTGTGCAAGGAATCACGCTGTGGCGTCCTTGTAACATCCAGAAGGGGTGGAGCAAATTAAATAAAATTTCACGGCTTGAGAGTGCGTATAATGCTACTGCAATGATTACAAAATCGAGTCAAAGTTGTAAAGAACTTGACAGTATCAGTCCACTTAGCAGTATGCCATTGTATCCCCACTGTCCTGGATGCGTGCACTGATTCGATAGGGAAGGGTGTCACAAAGTTGCATCCTCTCCGCAGGCAAGCTGGTCGCTGATATCCCAGATACGTGCAGGGGGAAGTAGTAGTTGATGTTCGGGGTGGTCCCACATCTGTTTCGTCCGGTACAGACCTGTCAATCTTACTGTTTGTGTGGACGTGCATTGATCTGTTGAAAAATGACACCACAATATTATCGCATATGAGGTAACACAGGACGACGCAGACTGTCCGTGATGTAAAGTTGTGCCGTGAAAGCTCCCCCAATCACTACCAGCCGTGACCTGAAGTCATACCGATGGCTCGTCACCCTTTGAAGCCGGGAGAAACAGTACTTTGCCTCTCCAAAACACTGGAAGAATGAGATCTCTCCCCATGTCGCCACCGTACTCGCTGACAATGATATCCGGAATACTGCAGAATCGTGATTCATAGCTGAACGTAATGCGTCTCTGTTTATGTTGTGGTGTTAACAGCAGCCTACATATGGCCCTATTCAGATTGCTGCTAGTTTACGACACAGAATGTTGCAGGGAATCCACCGCCTGTTATCGGATGTCGGGCAGAGATGCGCTCGGTGCACAATAGGGCGATCTCCCCTAACAGTGGTGAACCGGACACTTGACGACGAGTATAGCCACCCTCACAGTCCAACATGGGGCCACTGTCACATCCAGATGCCCCACCAATCTGCATATTGCAGCATTTACAATGACACCCCATTCAAACTGTCAGGCTCACACGAGTTCTCGGCGTCTCTGTATCCTTCACATTGATCACTCAACATATGACGCTGTTCACGTCCTTATATTTCCTACTACGCCTGGTATAAGCTCTGAACACGAACAACACTAATGCTCTTGGGTGGCCGTTCTACTTGTCATAGCGAACTGCAACTCTTATCATTTACAGATTGTGTGGACGTGTACGAATTTACAGTGACATCCGACCATTTCTTGTGGGTGCTGCACTTTTTTTGTCAGGAAATCTACATGTAATTTAAAATAGTAAATGTTACCATCCCTTACTGCCCAACAACTTGTTGAACCTTCGAGGGACGGAGAAGGTGGTGTGTCGACTTCTCTTAATGCTCTCCTGTACTGCGAAAACATGATTCCGAAGTCTCTGAAGTACGCTCCTGACACAGCTTTCAGTTTCGAACCATCAGTGCCAAAACATTCCCAGTTAGATATACGTGTGAAGACTTCATGGGGCATTGCGACACTGAAAATACTACAATTTTTGGTTGTTGTTGATGTGACATACTGCTGTTGTCGCTCACGAATGGGATGATTTTAATTTCTTCTATATGAAAAAGGGATCGATCGATTGGCAACATATATTCTGCTAAAGCGATAGTGTAGCCCTCCGAGTCAATACTGAATCAAACTTCAACCAGGTCTCCCACTCCAGCTGAAATCATCCAACGCGAAACAGCCAAGCTTATCCTTCCATTACTAGGAGCAGAACACTACTCGTGTTTCTCGATGACGACATGAAAAGGCTTTTTGCTTGCAGTCTTGCGGTAACTGAAACCAGCTATAATCGCACTCCCTCCCAGATCGAGATTTATGCACTCTTCGCGATGCAGATATCTACAGTGGCTCGATGATGGTAGCTAGAAGTTGCTTTGCCCTTCCTGATGTTTTGCACGAGCAAAGACCTTCTTTGCCCTCCTTTTCTTATCAACATCTTCGGCGGTTGATATCGTAATAGTAGAGATAGTAATACCGTACTCTCGCATACCGACAATGCGATTCCTAGTCACCTCAGTTAAGTGTGGCACGGATCGAAGAGAATTAATCAGTCCTCGTCTTCATACAGGATGAAGCACAATTCGTACTGTCGGACTTCGCAGTTCGATTTCTTGCACGGTAACAATGCAAAATTATCTGTGACGAAAATGGACGTGGAAGAGTGGCAGTTTGATAACAATGAAATCACATGTATGGCAAGTATCCTCACTCAAGACATTAAAAATGAAATACGTTGTTAATAGACTGGGGGTCAGAATATTTAAGGCGAAGACTACTTTCCAGTTATAGTCACGTTAGTTATTATCTGGTAATTTTATACTGGGTAATAACGTGTATGGCTTCTTCCTTATTATGCAGCAATTACAGCACATCTTTTTACAAACTACGTGCAAGTAATGGACACTAACACAGAAACTAGTGTACAGTTGTTTTCAATTATTCCACTTTTCGATGTGTATTTTGCCTTGAAGCGTCCATCTTTTTTGTTACCTAATGCTACAATTGTGTAGGCTTTCCTGTCCAGTGTCGGCGTTGCTTATGGGTTTTCCTAAAGTAAAAAACACCAACCCTACTAATATTATTCTTCACCTTGCGCTGATTCTCTTGCTCTCTACTATTGAAATCATATTTTCTTAGGTAGGTCGCTTTAAATTACAATTATCACACAGCCACGCGATTTTAAGCGTTCTTTTTCACACTAATTCATCTGATACATAGGATTCCAGCGTCCGATACGTCTTAAATGAAGATACTTGCTGTGCATTTGCTTTCAGTGTTGCCAAACTGCTTTTTTGACGTCTATTTTCTACTGGAAATTTACACAGTTTGAAATTTGGAAAAAGCAATTTTGTTTTGCTAGTGTGCTAGGGATCACGCTTTGAAGTCAGAATGCGCGATTTTTTCTACAGCATGTATAGCTGTCGACTCATCACACACGTAATACTTGAGGAAGTCACTCCATACAATGCTGGAAGTACTGAGAACCAAGAGAACGCGTTTTTTAACGAATCCGAGCAATAAGGGCTGCGCAGTCGAGATTTAAACTACTTGTCGCCGAAAGATACCTCTGTTCCTGACTGCACGATGGTTACCTTATCGACGAGTTTCTAACTCTTGTCAATTATCAGTACAGCTTGATAATTATTTGCCACCGTTGACACTGTAACGATATGGTTTTGATGTGGAAGCGTACGCCGCATTGTTTCCAGCCGGGAGTATTGATCTCAAACAGGCACCAGCACTCCATTGGCGTAGGCATACGAGCAGCTGCAATGTGAATAAAGTACTTCTCTTCAGAGCTACGGCTTCAGAGATCTCACTTCGAATCATGTGCAATGGCTTTTTGTAACAGAAATCTGAATTAAAATACATGCTGTGAGTAATTTCGAAATGACACGAAAGTGACTGAATGTAAAATATTGTATAATGTCAAGGATTTTTCAGAATGCGAATACCAACTTGACATACGCGAATGATAGCATTTTTTCTTTCAGTGAATAAGAGTGAACAATAGGGCAGAGGTTGTTCTCTAAAGCTAAGCGAAATGGTACCTGACGCCTATTAAATCAGATGAATTTCTCTCTTTCGTGAATTTATTTGTGTATGAAGTTCAGTTCCGAGTAATGCTGTGATGTAAAAGAAATTGAGAATATACATAAAGTTCTGCAAATGTGCATAGTACGGTGTTAGGTGACAACAGAAACAGAAGGAGAAATTGCACACTTGTTTTTATTTTTGACACAATCGCATAATGCGATAACAATCATAACCAGTTATGGCTATACGTTGGCCACCATATAGTTTCTACGTTACAGGTGGAATACGGTGAACAAAATGTTTTCAAATACCACTTATGACGTATAGAATCCAAAGATGGCCATCGTATGAATGGAACTGGTTATGATTGTTGTCATATTATGTGGCTGTGTCGAAAACAAAAATAATTTGATAATACGCCAGTCCACTGTTCTCTATGGACAGATTACTTTTTCAACGGAATTTGTAGGTGAGCAACTACAGAAAGAAAACGCAGCAATAAAATTTGCTGCGCGTGAAGTTTCAAATCATTTTTTGGAAATTGGTGCCGATTTCGCTCTTCATGAAACCGTAATTCAAGTATGTAATCCAAATAATTCTGGATCGCTGATGGCCGATAATACGACTGCTGCGAGCGATACATCGCTGTAAATAATTATACTAATCCACAACTAAGTAAATAATGTGCAACGTCCTCAGCGTTATACCATTTTAAAATATGTCTATCTTTTATTTGTCATCGACGTGGCGCACTGAGGTGACAAGTCATGGGATAGCGATATGCAAAACTACAGATGGCGGTAGTACCGCGTACGCAAGGTATAAAAGGGTAGTGGATTCGTAGATTTGCCACTTGTACTCAGGTGATTCGTGTGAAAAGGTTTCGGAAGTGGTTACTGTCACAAAGCGTGAATTAACAGACTTTGAAAGTTGGAGCTAGACGCATGGGACAATCCATTTCGTAGCTCGTAGAGGATTCAATATTCTGGGATCCACAGCGTCAGGAGTGTGCTGAGAATACCAAATTTCATGCATTACCTCTCAACGCGGACAACGCAATGGCCGACGGCCTTCACTTAACGACAGAGAACAGAGGCGTTTGCGGAGCGTTTTCAGTGCTGACAGACAAGCAACACTGCTCGAAATAAACACAGAAATCGATGCGGGACGTACGACGAACGAATCCGTTAGGAAAATGCGGCGAAATTTGGCGTTAATAGGCTGTGGCAGCCGACGACCGACGCGAGCGCTCTTGCTAACAGCACGACATCGCCTGCAGCGCCTCTCCTGGGCTCTGGACCCTAGACGACTGGAAAGTTGAGCCCGATTTGAGTTGGTAAGAGCTGAGGGTAAGGTTCATGTGTGGCGCAGACCCCACGAAGCCATGGACCAATTGTCAACAAAGCACTGTCGCGTGGGCTGTGTTGACACGGTATGGACTGGCTCCTCTGGTCCAACTGAACGGTTCATTGGCTGGAAATGGCTATGTTCGGCTACTTGGAGACCACTATCAGCTGTTCAGGGACTTCATGTTCCCAGACAACGTTGGACGTTTTATGGATGGCAGTGCGCCGTGTCACCGGGCCACAGTTGTTCGAGATTGGTTTGAAGAACATTCTGGACAGTTGGAGCGAATGATTTGTCCACCCAGATCCCCCGACATGAATCCCAGCGGGACATAATCGAGATGTCAGTTCGTGCACAAAGTCCTGCACCGGCAACACGAGCGCAGTTGTGAACGGTTATACAGGCAACATCGCTCAGTATTTCTGCAATGGGCATCTGACGACTTGTTGAGTCCGTGCCACGTCGAGTTGCTGTACTAAGCTACGCTAAAGGAGGGCCGACACGATATTACGGGGCACCGTATCCTATGACTTGGGGCACATCGGTGTATAACTCAGTGAAATCTTTAATCTCAGTTGTAGAAAAGTTTCTTATAGGATGTAACTGAACACGGTGTCATTCAAAGTGAAGCCTTAAACAGTGTTCTGATCGAGCGAAAGAAGAAAGCAGTTAAGAAGTAAGCATTTAATTTTGTGTAAAATGCTTCGCTTCGATATACTGGGTGGTTCATTGATAGTGACTGGGCCAAATATCTCACGAAATAAGCATCAAACATAAAAACTACAAAGAACGAAACTCGTCTAGCTTGAAGGGGGAAACCAGATGGCGCTATGGTTGGCCCGCTAGATGGCGCCGCCATAGGTCAAACGGATATCAACTGCGTTTTTTTTAAAATAGGAACCCCCTTTGTTTATTACATATTCGTGTAGTACTTAAAAGAAATATGAATGTTTCAGTTGGACCACTTTTTTCGCTTTGTTATAGATGGCGCTGTAATAGAAACGTATAAGTACGTGCTATAACGTAACATTCCACCAGTGCGGACGGTATTTGCTTCGTGATACATTACCCGTGTTAAAAATTGTTCAAATGGCTCTGAGCACTATGGGACTCAACTTCTGAGGGCATCAGTCCCCTAGAACTTAGAACTACTTAAACCTAACTAACCTAAGGACATCACACACATCCATGCCCGACGCAGGATTCGAACCTGCGACCGTAGCGGTCTCGCGGTTCCAGACTGTAGCTCCTAGAACCGCTCGGCCACCGCTGCCGGCAACAATATTTTCAAAACAGTTTTAATAAGTTCACAGAGGTACATGTATCACATTGGAACAGCCAAAATAAAATGTTCAAACGTATCTACGTTCTGTATTTTAATTTAAAAAATCTACCTGTTACCAACTGTTCCTCTAAAATTGTGAGTCTATTACAGCGCCATCTATCACAAAGCGAAAAAAGTGGTCCAACTAAAACATTAATATTTCTTTACGTACTACACGAATATGTAATAAAAAATGGGGATTCCTATTTTAAAAAATCCACTTGATATCCGTTTGACCTATGGCAGCGCCATCTAGCGGGCCAACCATAGCGCCATCTGGTTTCCCCCTTCAAGCTAGACAAGTTGCCTTCTTTGTAGTTTTTTCAAAAATGGCTCTGAGCACTATAGGACTTAATATCGGAGGTCATCAGTCCCCTAGAACTTAGAACTACTTAAACCTAACAAACCGAAGTACTTCACACACATCCATGCCCGAAGCAGGATTCGAACCTGCGACCGTAGCAGTCGCGCGGTTCCGGACTGAAGCGCCTAGAACCGCTCGACCACCGCGGCCGGCGTGTAGTTTTTTCGTTTGATGCTTATTGCGTGAGATATTTGGCCTGGTCACGATCAATGGACTACCCTGTATATATTTCCCAGAACATACACTCCTGGAAATGGAAAAAAGAACACATTGACACCGGTGTGTCAGACCCACCATACTTGCTCCGGACACTGCGAGAGGGCTGTACAAGCAATGATCACATGCACGGCACAGCGGACACACCAGGAACCGCGGTGTTGGCCGTCGAATGGCGCTAGCTGTGCAGCATTTGTGCACCGCCGCCGTCAGTGTCAGCCAGTTTGCCGTGGCATACGGAGCTCCATCGCAGTCTTTAACACTGGTAGCATGCCGCGACAGCGTGGACGTGAACCGTATGTGTAGTTGACGGACTTTGAGCGAGGGCGTATAGTGGGCATGCGGGAGGCCGGGTGGACGTACCGCCGAATTGCTCAACACGTGGGGCGTGAGGTCTCCACAGTACATCGATGTTGTCGCCAGTGGTCGGCGGAAGATGCACGTGCCCGTCGACCTGGGACCGGACCGCAGCGACGCACGGATGCACGCCAAGACCGTAGGATCCTACGCAGTGCCGTAGGGGACCGCACCACCACTTCCCAGCAAATTAGGGACACTGTTGCTCCTGGGGTATCGGCGAGGACCATTCGCAACCGTCTCCATGAAGCTGGGCTACGGTCCCGCACACCGTTAGGCCGTCTTCCGCTCACGCTCCAACATCGTGCAGCCCGCCTCCATTGGTGTCGCGACAGGCGTGAATGGAGGGACGAATGGAGACGTGTCGTCTTCAGCAATGAGAGTCGTTCTGCCTTGGTGCCAATGATGGTCGTATG
The DNA here is from genome assembly GCF_023864275.1 of Schistocerca cancellata. Lineage (NCBI taxonomy): Eukaryota > Metazoa > Arthropoda > Insecta > Orthoptera > Acrididae > Schistocerca > Schistocerca cancellata. The sequence goes on from NC_064629.1 coordinate 928,047,729, forward strand.
CGTGTTTGGCACCGTGCAGGTGAGCGCCACAATCAGGACTGCATATGACTGAGGCACACAGGGCCAACACCCGGCATCATGGTGTGGGGAGCAATCTCCTACACTGGCCGTACACCACTGGTGATCGTCGAGGGGACACTGAATAGTGCACGGTACATCCAAACCGTCATCGAACCCATCGTTCTACCATTCCTAGACCGGCAAGGGAACTTGCTGTTCCAACAGGACAATGCACGTCCGCATGTATCCCGTGCCACCCAATGTGCTCTAGAAGGTGTAAGTCAACTACCCTGGCCAGCAAGATCTCCAGATCTGTCCCCCATTGAGCATGTTTGGGACTGGATGAAGCGTCGTCTCACGCGGTCTGCACGTCCAGCATGAACGCTGGTCCAACTGAGGCGCCAGGTGGAAATGGCATGGCAAGCCGTTCCACAGGACTACATCCAGCATCTCTACGATCATCTCCATGGGAGAATAGCAGCCTGCATTGCTGCGAAAGGTGGATATACACTGTACTAGTGCCGACATTGTGCATGCTCTGTTGCCTGTGTCTATGTGCCTGTGGTTCTGTCAGTGTGATCATGTGATGTATCTGACCCCAGGAATGTGTCAATAAAGTTTCCCCTTCCTGGGACAATGAATTCACGGTGTTCTTATTTCAATTTCCAGGAGTGTATATATATATATGGGAACGACCTCCTTTGCCTTGAGACCAAAATTGAGGAAGCGTTGGTGACATATTGCACATTGTTGCATGGTCCAGAATCAAGGTCCTTCGAAGTTAATGTTCTTGTAATGTGGGTTGTCAGTTCTGTCTTTGCATTAGCTGCATGCGAAGGATAGAAGTCACAATAAAGAGGGGAAATTAAATGTGGTTAAGATTCGAACTTCTTGGCATATTGAAAGTGTGTGCTAGATAGGTATTCGATCCCAGAACCTTACCTTTCGAGAACATAATTCTAAGACGCCCCTTCACAGCTCCATTTCTATGTGTATTCCCCTCCTATTTTCCAAACTTCACAGACCCTCTCCTGTATATCTTGTTTCTGGCTTAGAGTCCCCGACACGGCTTTAATCTGCCCGAAGTTACAAAATAGTACATACTCCGCTGCAAGGATATATATTGCTTGTGAAATGTGACAGTTGTAACATATTTTTGTCAAGGAGATCAGGACGTTCGTTGCCCTTATTCCAATTTTTCGCGGGATCCAACGTAAACAGAGCAGCCTATGGAGATCTTCCGCTCTTGTCACATTCCGTACGATGGTACAATGCAAATTTTCACGTCAATCACGTGTACGTTTGAAAATGAAGTGACCAGGTCCCTGAGGAGTCTCCCGCAGTGGGACGTGAAGCGATAGGCACAGAAACATCTCGTAGAACACGGCAAAATGGCCTTAGAACCGATGATGTCAGAGATTTAAATATTTGCTGAACTCCTTATTGATGCCAGTAATGACACGTGACCACCTGCGTAAGGTCGCGCTGCCGTATTTTATGCTGCTTGTACAGCAGAAGAGTTGGCGCTGTGTACTTTATGTACCACTAGTGTTCCGAACTTGTCTAATTTCAGTGCTTCTTCTTTTCAGGTAGAGTTGTTTTTGTATTTTGAAAATTCTATAACCTCTCTGTACGTCCTAGCCTAGTAACCTATGTCAGCACCTACATCTATACCCTGCAAGCCATCTTACGGTACACAGCGGAGGACACTATTGGTGCTGCTATCTCCCTCCCCCCACCCCTCCCTTTACCCCTCTTTTTCCTTTTCCAGTCACGAATGGCGCGTGGGCAGAATGATGACTGTCGGCAAAGGTCCGTATGAGCTCTCATTGTAGTCATTTCGTGAGACGTACGTAGGAGCAGCTTACGCTCTTTGAATTTCAATAGTAAATCTCTCCGCGATGTACAAAACCTCTCTTGCAGCGTCAGCAACTGGAGTTTGTTGAACATCGCCGTAACGCTGTAAATGATCCCGTCGCAATACGCGTCGCTCTCCATTGGATCTTCCCTATATCTTCCATTAATTCAACCTGATATGGATCCCACACTGATGAACACTATTCAGCAGTCGTTCGAAAAAGTGTTTCGCAAGCCAGTTCTTTCATTGATGAATTATATTCCATTAAGATTTGCCCAACGAATCTCAGCCTGTCATCTGTCTTTCCTAAAATTTGTTTTATGCGGTCTTTGCACATTAGGTTGGTCTAAATTATTATTCCTAGGTATTTTACAGTGGTTACTGCTTTCAATCATTTGTCGCCAATAGTTTAACTGAAATGTAACGGATATTTTCGCCTATATATACGTAATATTTTACATTTATCTACATAAAGATCAACTGCCACTTAACCTTGACAAAAATTAATATCGGGGAATCCCTTGTCCCGGTATAATATCTGCTACTGCCGATTTATCAGTGTATCCCGAACGACAAGTGCTCTTCTGTTCTTCGGGCACAGTGTTGATGCTTCGTTTAGCAGTTCCTATGAAACTTTGACGTCATGTGCAAGGGATTTTGTATATTGTTGCTGTGGCAAGCGGTGGACGTACGTCCTTCGCAGTACTCAAATATTCATGCACCTGTTTTTGTTTATTCGGCGCTTAGTCAAAAACGCGTCTTCTAAGCACTATGCTAATGAGGTCTTTGACTGTTTTACGAATGGTTGAGAAACGTTCCCTGTAGCTAGTTATTTTTCGTTAGAAGCTCCAGGCGTTTTAGGAAGTCATACCCTATTTTTCTTTTTGTCAGAGTAACCATTTCTGCTGAAAGTTATTGTACAAAGAGCTCGGTCATGTAATAGTTACTATTACAAGAAAGTACAAGCTCCATCACACACGTTGACGTAACTCCTCCATCTTTGATATCAGTCTGATGTCATAAGTCGACATTTCGCAGCTATCACAGTTCTGTAGTTTCGTCCAGATATACAAGTTTAGGTTTGAAAATTCACTATCTTCTCTATATTCTTCTTTATAGCTCCTGAGAATGTCTCTCGCAGTACAGCAGGGGACAGAACGACATGCACAGAAGCGTGCCTTAGTCCACAGACTATTTATTGTTCCTAAAACCAAAGTCACCAAGCATATTCCAAACGACATCCTGCGCTAGGCGGTTTACAGGTTTCCTCGAAACAACAATCGTGAGAGACAGCACAGTGCTCACAGAGTCGGTATATAACATTACTTTGACGGCTTTTAACTCTCTTATAAAACAGTAAATAATTCTATTATTAGCAAGGACTTTCCTATAGGTAGCGAGAAGCTAGCTACTTCATCGGAGATTACAACTCTCTTAAAGAAGCTGGAAACACTTCGTGCCAGCTGTTCCGAGAGGAATATAATGTAGTCACACCTGAGACGCTGAAGTTACTTGTGGATGCTGTCTAATTTTACTGTTATACACTGTCTGATCCAAAGGGTCTGAACACCTATTAGTGGACATAAACGTGGGATACGTCTACTCTTCACCTTTATGAAGCTTGAACTCTGCTTGGGACACTTTCAGTGAGGCGTCTGAATGCCTATGAAGGGATTGCAGCCCATTCTTTCTCAAGAGCTGAAACCACATAAGCTATTCATGTTGGACGTTGAGTTAGGGAGTGAAGCCGACATTGTAACTTACCTCAAAGCTGCTTGACTGCGTTCACGGCGGGAATCTGGACAGGCTGGTCCATTGCAGGAATGTTACTGTCCACACACCATTGCCTCACAGATGCTGTTTTATGACAGGCTGCATTTTCATGCTGATAGACACTAGTTGTATTCGAACTGTTCCTCTACACAATTCTGTACAATATCTTCATGTCTTTCCACAATTAGGGTTTTAGTAAGAACAATAAAGGGACCAAACCCTAACTACAAGAAACACAAATATTCCTTAACGTCACTTCCTCCGTACTCCAGTGTTGGCCATATACATGATGGCAGTAGCGTTCTGCTCCCACGAACCAGTTGTCTGCACTCATGACGTAGCGTCGCACCCGGTTACCCCACAGACACAGGGAGAGAATAATCGGCAGTATCACGACAAAACAAAAGCCGCGCCGCCACTTCGTAGAATACATAAATAAAAGTCACGCACTAGTGAGTTTGAAACAGTGCAACGATGTTTAATACACACTCATTTATGGAGACAATAATAAATCTCTACACAATTCAAAGTACTGAAGGTCATCACTTGTTGTTATCACTCGAAATTAAACACGAAATATCTTCGTCTTCCCTTTCCAGTCGCTTTTTCTCTTCTTCTTCCCGAAGTCAGCGCACGAGACTTTTTCCTTCTTCTCGCTTTGTTTTTCGAGCTACTGTTCCACTTAAATTTCTTCTCAAAAATGGTTATGAAGTTCTGATTGCGGTTCTTGGCATGATCGTCGTGGCCTAATAAACTGCTTACTTTGTTTCGCTGAACCGTGATCATATAGCCACTTGAGAATGTTGGTTTAAATATTGTAGATGTGAATTCCCCCCATGAACCATGGACCTTGCCGCTGGTGGGGAGGCTTGCGTGCCTCAGCGATACAGATGGCCGTACCGTAGGTGCAACCACAACGGAGGGGTATCTGTTGAGAGGCCAGACAAACATGTGGTTCCTGAAGAGGGGCAGCAGCCTTTTCAGTAGTTGCAGGGGCAACAGTCTGGATGATTGACTGATCTGGCCTTGTAACAGTAACCAAAACGGCCTTGCTGTGCTGGTACTGCGAACGGCTGAAAGCAAGGGGAAACTACAGCCGTAATTTTTCCCGAGGACATGCAGCTCTACTGTATGATTAAATGATGATGGCGTCCTCTTGGGTAAAATATTCCGGAGGTAAAATAGTCCCCCATTCGGATCTCCGGGCGGGGACTACTCAGGAGGACGTCGTTATCAGGAGAAAGAAAACTGGCGTCCTACGGATCGAAGCGTGGAATGTCAGATCCCTTAATCGGGCAGGTAGGTTAGAAAATTTAAAAAGGGAAATGGATAGGTTAAAATTAGATATAGTGGGAATTAGTGAAGTTCGGTGGCAGGAGGAACAAGACTTTTGGTCAGGTGATTACAGGGTTATAAATACAAAATCAAATAGGGGTAATACAGGAGTAGGTTTAATAATGAATAAAAAAATAGGAGTGCGGGTTAGCTATTACAAACAGCATAGTGAACGCATTATTGTGGCCAAGATAGACACAAAGCCCATGCCTACTACATTAGTACAAGTTTATATGCCAACTAGCTCTGCAGATGATGAAGAAATAGATGAAATGTGTGACGAGATAAAAGAAATTATTCAGATAGTGAAGGGAGACGAAAATTTGATAGTCATGGGTGACTGGAATTCGTCAGTAGGAAAAGGGAGAGAAGGAAACATAGTAGGTGAATATGGATTGGGGGGAAGGAATCAAAGAGGAAGCCGCCTTGTAGAATTTTGCACAGAGCATAACTTAATCATAGCCAACACTTGGTTCAAGAATCATAAAAGAAGGTTGTATACCTGGAAGAATCCTGGAGATACTAGTAGGTATCAGATAGATTATATAATGGTAAGACAGAGATTTAGGAACCAGGTTTTAAATTGTAAGACATTTCCTGGGGCAGATATGGATTCTGACCACAATCTATTGGTTATGAACTGCAGATTGAAACTGAAGAAACTGCAAAAAGGTGGGAATTTAAGGAGATGGGACCTGGATAAACTGAAAGAACCAGAGGTTGTAGAGAGTTTCAGGGAGAGCATAAGGGAACAATTGACAGGAATGGGGGAAAGAAATACAGTAGAAGAAGAATGGGTAGCTCTGAGGGATGAAGTAGTGAAGGCAGCAGAGGATCAAGTAGGTAAAAAGACGAGGGCTAATAGAAATCCTTGGGTAACAGAAGAAATATTGAATTTAATTGATGAAAGGAGAAAATATAAAAATGCAGTAAATGAAGCAGGCAAAAAGGAATACAGACGTCTCAAAAATGATATCGACAGGAAGTGCAAAATGGCTAAGCAGGGTTGGCTAGAGGACAAATGTAAGGATGTAGAGGCTTGTCTCACTAGGGGTAAGATAGATACTGCCTACAGGAAAATTAAAGAGACCTTTGGAGAGAAGAGAACCACTTGTATGAATATCAAGAGCTCAGATGGCAACCCAGTTCTAAGCAAAGAAGGGAAGGCAGAAAGGTGGAAGGAGTATATAGAGGGTTTATACAAGGGCGATGCACTTGAGGACAATATTATGGAATGGAAGAGGATGTAGATGAAGACGAAATGGGAGATAAGATACTGCGTGAAGAGTTTGACAGAGCACTGAAAGACCTGAGTCGAAACAAGGCCCCGGGAGTAGACAACATTCCATTTGAACTACTGATGGCCTCGGGAGAGCCAGTCATGACAAAACTCTACCATCTGGTGAGCACGATGTATGAGACAGGCGAAATACCCTCAGACTTCAAGAAGAATATAATAATTCCAATCCCAAAGAAAGCAGGTGTTGACAGATGTGAAAATTACCGAACTATCAGTTTAATAAGTCACAGCTGCAAAATACTAACGCGAATTCTTTACAGACGAATGGAAAAACTGGTAGAAGCCGACCTCGGGGAAGATCAGTTTGGATTCCGTAGAAATGTTGGAACACGAGAGGCAATACTAACCTTACGACTTATCTTAGAAGAAAGATTAAGAAAAGGCAAACCTACGTTTTTAGCATTTGTAGACTTAGAGAAAGCTTTTGACAATGTTAACTGGAATACTCTCTTTCAAATTCTGAAGGTGGCAGGGGTAAAATACAGGGAGCGAAAGGCTATTTACAGTTTGTACAGAAACCAGATGGCAGTTATAAGAGTCGAGGGGCATGAAAGGGAAGCAGTGGTTGGGAAAGGAGTAAGACAGGGTTGTAGCCTCTCCCCGATGTTATTCAATCTGTATATTGAGCAAGCAGTAAAGGAAACAAAAGAAAAATTCGGAGTAGGTATTAAAATTCATGGAGAAGAAGTAAAAACTTTGAGGTTCGCCGATGACATTGTAATTCTGTCAGAGACAGCAAAGGACTTGGAAGAGCAGTTGAACGGAATGGACAGTGTCTTGAAAGGAGGATATAAGATGAACATCAACAAAAGCAAAACGAGGATAATGGAATGTAGTCAAATTAAGTCGGGTGATGCTGAGGGAACTAGATTAGGAAATGAGACACTTAAAGTAGTAAAGGAGTTTTGCTATTTAGGGAGTAAAATAACCGATGATGGTCGAAGTAGAGAGGATATAAAATGTAGACTGGCAATGGCAAGGAAAGCGTTTCTCAAGAAGAGGAATTTGTTAACATCGAGTATAGATTTAAGTGTCAGGAAGTCGTTTCTGAAAGTATTTGTATGGAGTGTAGCCATGTATGGAAGTGAAACATGGACAATAACTAGTTTGGACAAGAAGAGAATAGAAGCTTTCGAAATGTGGTGCTACAGAAGAATGCTGAAGATAAGGTGGGTAGATCACGTAACCAATGAGGAGGTATTGAATAGGATTGGGGAGAAGAGAAGTTTGTGGCACAACTTGACTAGAAGAAGGGATCGGTTGGTAGGACATGTTTTGAGGCATCAAGGGATCACAAATTTAGCATTGGAGGGCAGTGTGGAGGGTAAAAATCGTAGAGGGAGACCAAGAGATGAATACACTAAGCAGATTCAGAAGGATGTAGGTTGCAGTAGATACTGGGAGATGAAGAAGCTTGCACAGGATAGAGTAGCATGGAGAGCTGCATCAAACCAGTCTCAGGACTGAAGACCACAACAACAACAACAAGATGTGAATTTTTCCAAACCGAAATTTCTCACTATGTAGTCAGTAACATACGTTTTCTGTCCACAAAAACCGATCTTATCTGCCTCATTCGGATTTCGTGAACGCTAAACTTTAAACTGTCCGTTTATATGAAAAATCGCCGTTCATCACGCTGAAATAAGCCCTCATTGTAGCTTCCTTGCATCAACAACTCAAAATCCTCTTATGCCGAGTTTCGATCACTGTCGGCAATGCAGTTTTGTTTGGTTTCGAGAAATTTTTTAATGTTAAGTTCAAAATCAGAAGAATGTCGTCGTACATAAGAAATCTAGTTGGTGTCTGCATCACTTTCATCTCGTGTCCTGTGCATGTCAACAGTTGCATCATGAATTACCGTATTCTGCTGAACTTCTTGTTGCTGTCAGATTGAGACTGAACTTCCACCACCTCATCTTCTTTCTCTGCATCGTATTGTTTACTATCCTGATTGTCATCAGAATGTTCAGTTTTCGTTGATCCTACACTCCTGGAAATTGAAATAAGAACACCGTGAATTCATTGTCCCAGGAAGGGGAAACTTTATTGACACATTCCTGGGGTCAGATACATCACATGATCACACTGACAGAACCACAGGCACATAGACACAGGCAACAGAGCATGCACAATGTCGGCACTAGTACAGTGTATATCCACCTTTCGCAGCAATGCAGGCTGCTATTCTCCCATGGAGACGATCGTAGAGATGCTGGATGTAGTCCTGTGGAACGGCTTGCCATGCCATTTCCACCTGGCGCCTCAGTTGGACCAGCGTTCATGCTGGACATGCAGACCGCGTGAGACGACGCTTCATCCAGTCCCAAACATGCTCAATGGGGGACAGATCCGGAGATCTTGCTGGCCAGGGTAGTTGACTTACACCTTCTAGAGCACGTTGGGTGGCACGGAATACATGCGGACGTGCATTGTCCTGTTGGAACAGCAAGTTCCCTTGCCGGTCTAGGAATGGTAGAACGATGGGTTCGATGACGGTTTGGATGTACCGTGCACTATTCAGTGTCCCCTTGACGATCACCAGTGGTGTACGGCCAGTGTAGGAGATCGCTCCCCACACCATGATGCCGGGTGTTGGCCCTGTGTGCCTCGGTCGTATGCAGTCCTGATTGTGGCGCTCACCTGCACGGCGCCAAACACGCATACGACCATCATTGGCACCAAGGCAGAAGCGACTCTCATCGCTGAAGACGACACGTCTCCATTCGTCCCTCCATTCACGCCTGTCGCGACACCACTGGAGGCGGGCTGCACGATGTTGGGGTGTGAGCAGAAGACGGCCTAATGGTGTGCGGGACCGTAGCCCAGCTTCATGGAGACGGTTGCGAATGGTCCTCGCCGATACCCCAGGAGCAACAGTGTCCCTAATTTGCTGGGAAGTGGCGGTGCGGTCCCCTACGGCACTGCGTAGGATCCTACGGTCTTGGGGTGCATCCGTGCGTCGCTGCGGTCCGGTCACAGGTCGACGGGCACGTGCACCTTCCGCCGACCACTGGCGACAACATCGATGTACTGTGGAGACCTCACGCCCCACGTGTTGAGCAATTCGGCGGTACGTCCACCCGGCCTCCCGCATGCCCACTATACGCCCTCGCTCAAAGTCCGTCAACTGCACATACGGTTCACGTCCACGCTGTCGCGGCATGCTACCAGTGTTAAAGACTGCGATGGAGCTCCGTATACCACGGCAAACTGGCTGACACTGACGGCGGCGGTGCACAAATGCTGCGCAGCTAGCACCATTCGACGGCCAACACCGCGGTTCCTGGTGTGTCCGCTGTGCCGTGCGTGTGATCATTGCTTGTACAGCCCTCTCGCAGTGTCCGGAGCAAGTATGGTGGGTCTGACACACCGGTGTCAATGTGTTCTTTTTTCCATTTCCAGGAGTGTATAATAAAACTTTCCAAACTTGTTCTCAGCTCTTGATAATAGTCATCTACCATTTTGTCCAGTTTCTCTATTATCTTGCTCCGTTGAACTAGTTTTTCGTTTTAGTTTTCAAATCTTCTGTTCAACTATACGCTCTTTTTTTTATTACTTACACTTAATTTTTGACTATCGGCCTTCAGTTCTCGTAACCATTTCAATATCGTATCACACCTTCTTTCATTCTCAACACGAATAATGTCTATTCCTGCCTCACGCGATACAGTGCTTACGTCCAAAATTAAATTGAAATTTTCTGAGCATCTAGAGTTCGAATTCTGTTCTATTCATCGATGAGCTCCGCAGCAACACTGTATTCATTAACATTGTACTCTCCGATAATTACACTACCATTTTCAGGTTGACTAACCATTGTTATTCAAACATGTCCACTGGTCGCTCAATTTATAACTAACACTTCACTGCCTCTGTCCTTCGTCCTGTCAAACGTTGCTTGAAGAATCGAGGAGCTGCTGAACATTTCCAATTCACTCATCATACGTTGAGGCTGGAAGTCAAGCTCTGAATCTGAGGATGCGACATCCCTGTCACCGGTCTTCCTGTGTAACACGAATGCTAGGTAGCCTGTTTTACAATGATGTTGCATCTCCCCACTGCAAGAAGTTAACGGTATATTTATTTCATTTACTGATAATTCGAGGAAGCGGATCGTAACTGATCGATTAAGAACAGTGACTGTTAGCGTATCACAAACTATACTGTTAATTACCAAAATCATTACTCACTTCAAACACAATGCCGGCCGTTGTGGCCGTGCGGTTTAGACGCTTAAGTCTGGAACCGCGTGACCGCTGCGGTCGCAGGTTCGAATCCTGCCTCGGGCATGGATGTGTGTGATGTCCTTAGGTTAGTTAGGTTTAATTAGTTCTAAGTTCTAGGCGACTGATGACCTCAGAAGTTAAGTCGCATAGTGGTCAGAACCATTTCCATCACTTCAAACACTTTTAAATACACTCCGTTTTATCAATATTCCTCATGACAACGTACGACACTGATCATTTAAATAAAACAGCATGCGTCGTAAATATTTCCATCGAATGCAAATTAGCAAGTACGTTCGAGCAATGTCGGCACGCAGATCGCCTGAACTCCATTTCCCGTCTAGTGCCACGCTAAGCGCTCATGCCAAGCAACAATAATCACTTACACAGAAAGCATTGACAGCGGGTAGTGATTTCTCTGAAATACTGGTATCGGTTAAAGCAGCGGTAGTTGCATTGACGTAACATACAGTCGGCGACGGAGGAGATCGATAAGTTTACGACCAAATGCCACGAAGAATGACAAATACATTGATGGAAAAAAAACAACGCAAAATCAAGATGTGTTTCTAGATCTGAAAGATGACGCCTATTCAAATTTCGCACCAGTCGCAAAAGAATAGCTTTAGTAGCGCGACTATGGGGATGCAAATCAGGTTTATTTCAAATACACGCTGTAAATGTCTCGGACGTTAGTTACCTTTGAGATTGACGTGGTAAGTTGATGTCAGTCAGGAATGCCTGTAAGGCGACGCAGATGCCGCTATCAGCAACTCACTGAGTTTGAGTGAGAAGGGCTACGAGAAGCTAGATATTCCTTCTGCGATACTGCAGCAAGACTGGACAGCAATGCAGCCACTGCACATGACTACAGGCTGCGGTTGTGAATAGAATGTACGGTCGCGAGAACGCCGAGCTCTGGACGGCCACGTGGCAATACCGAGAGGGAAGGCGGTCGTGTTCGGCATGTGGCTCTGGCGTATCACACTGCGACTGCAGCAGCAATTTGAGCAATAGTTGGCACCACAGTAACGCAATGAACTGTTACAAATTTGTTACTTAAAGGACACCTACGAGCCAGACGACCTGTAGCGTGCATTTCACAGACTCCGAACCACCGACATTTGCGACTTCAGTGGTGTCAAGCGAGAGCTTACCGGAGGACAGACTGGAGGTCTGACGACAGCTGACTCTGCTCTGGTGCCGTGTATCGGTTAGGAGGAGGGCCTGGGACCAAGCTGTTTGCTATTAGACACACTGCACCTACTCCTGGACTTATGTTCTGACAGCAGGGGTACTCACGTGGTTATCCCACGCCCCCGACTGCAAATTTGTACGTCAAGCTGGTATTCGACGTGTTGTTCAAATGGCTCTAAGCACTATGGGACTTAACATCTGAGGTCATCAGTCCCTTAGACTTAGAACTACTTAAGCCTAACTAACCTAAGGACAACACACACATCCATGGCCGGCCGGAGTGGCCGTGCGGTTCTAGGCGCTACAGTCTGGAACCAAGCGACCGCTAAGGTCGCAGGTTCGAATCCCGCCTCGGGCATGGATGTGTGTGACGTCCTTAGGTTAGTTAGGTTTAATTAGTCCTAAGTTCTAAGCGACTGATGACCTCAGAAGTTAAGTCGCATAGTGCTCAGAGCCATTTGAACCAAGCCACACATCCATGCCCGAGACATTGCCTTGACCTGCTCGACCACCAGATCCGTCTCCAATCGAGCATATGCGGGACATCATCGGACAACTACAACGTCGTCCACAACGACCATTAGATGTCTCTGTAATGACCGACAAAGTCCAACCATCATGGAACCCCATCCCACAGACTGATACCATGTACAACATAATGCATTCACATTTTAATCCTTTCATTAAACATTCTAGCTGTTACACCGATTATTAATGTACCCGCATTTCACATTTACAATGGCTTATCTCACGTTTACATTAAACTGTGATCTTGCAGTGTAAATCACTTAAATACACGTTACCTATGCATATGTATTCCCGAAATTTCATTACTGTACATTAATTATTTTTTGGTATTGTGATTTTTTTTCTGTCAGTTGTAAGTAGACTGTTTATGTTTTCTTATCGGCAACGTTACGTAGCGCTCGGTATGAAAATCACTGGCTGTGCTGTGTGCAGTCTGTGTCCAGTTGCATTGTTGTCAGCCATTGCAGTGTTGGGCAGCTGGACGTGAACAGCGCGTAGCGTTGCGTAGTTGGAGGTGAGCCGCCAGCAGTGGTGGATGTGGGGAAGTGAGATGGCGGATTTTTGAGAATGGATAATCTGGAGGTGTGTCCATCAGAAACAGTACATTTGTAAGAATGGATGTCATGAACTGCTATATATACACTCCTGGAAATGGAAAAAAGAACACATTGACACCGGTGTGTCAGACCCACCATACTTGCTCCGGACACTGCGAGAGGGCTGTACAAGCAATGATCACACGCACGGCACAGCGGACACACCAGGAACCGCGGTGTTGGCCGTCGAATGGTGCTAGCTGCGCAGCATTTGTGCACCGCCGCCGTCAGTGTCAGCCAGTTTGCCGTGGCATACGGAGCTCCATCGCAGTCTTTAACACTGGTAGCATGCCGCGACAGCGTGGACGTGAACCGTATGTGCAGTTGACGGACTTTGAGCGAGGGCGTATACTGGGCATGCGGGAGGCCGGGTGGACGTACCGCCGAATTGCTCAACACGTGGGGCGTGAGGTCTCCACAGTACATCGATGTTGTCGCCAGTGGTCGGCGGAAGGTGCACGTGCCCGTCGACCTGGGACCGGACCGCAGCGACGCACGGATGCACGCCAAGACCGTAGGATCCTACGCAGTGCCGTAGGGGACCGCACCGCCACTTCCCAGCAAATTAGGGACACTGTTGCTCCTGGGGTATCGGCGAGGACCATTCGCAACCGTCTCCATGAAGCTGGGCTACGGTCCCGCACACCGTTAGGCCGTCTTCCGCTCACGCCCCAACATCGTGCAGCCCGCCTCCAGTGGTGTCGCGACAGGCGTGAATGGAGGGACGAATGGAGACGTGTCGTCTTCAGCGATGAGAGTCGCTTCTGCCTTGGTGCCAATGATGGTCGTATGCGTGTTTGGCGCCGTGCAGGTGAGCGCCACAATCAGGACTGCATACGACCGAGGCACACAAGGCCAACACCCGGCATCATGGTGTGGGGAGCGATCTCCTACACTGGCCGTACACCACTGGTGATCGTCAAGGGGACACTGAATAGTGCACGGTACATCCAAACCGTCATCGAACCCATCGTTCTACCATTCCTAGACCGGCAAGGGAACTTGCTGTTCCAACAGGACAATGCACGTCCGCATGTATCCCGTGCCACCCAACGTGCTCTAGAAGGTGTAAGTCAACTACCCTGGCCAGCAAGATCTCCGGATCTGTCCCCCATTGAGCATGTTTGGGACTGGATGAAGCGTCGTCTCACGCGGTCTGCACGTCCAGCACGAACGCTGGTCCAACTGAGGCGCCAGGTGGAAATGGCATGGCAAGCTGTTCCACAGGACTACATCCAGCATCTCTACGATCGTCTCCATGGGAGAATAGCAGCCTGCATTGCTGCGAAAGGTGGATATACACTGTACTAGTGCCGACATTGTGCATGCTCTGTTGCCTGTGTCTCTGTGCCTGTGGTTCTGTCAGACTGATCATGTGATGTATCTGACCCCAGGAATGTGTCAATAAGTTTCCCCTTCCTGGGGCAATGAATTCACGGTGTTCTTATTTCAATTTCCAGGAGTGTATTATGACTATTAAGGTAAATACATTGTTTGTTCTCTATTAAAATCTTTCATTTGCTAACTATGCCTTCCGTAGTTCGAATCTTTTATTTAGCTGGCAGTAGTGACGCTCGCTGTATTGCAGTAGTTCGAGTAACGAAGATTTTTGTGAGGTAAGTGATTTGTGAAACTTATAGGTTAATTTAGTCAGGGCCATTCTCTTGTAGGGATTACTGAAAGTCAGATTGCGTTGCGCTAAAAAAAATATTTTGTGTCAGTTTAAGCACAGTCATGTATAATTTTTCTAAGGGGACGTTTCACAGTGTATATCGATATGGGAGGATATAAGATCCTTTCAGTTTCATGACAATATTATTGTTAACATGCATCTTAAACTCGAAAGCTACCGTCTCAGAGCAAATGGAGATGTCACCAATTCAGTGTGCATGACTGAGATTGTTGGTGATATGAAACTTTCAGCGCATAAGAAGAGACAGTCGTGCAACATGCAACCATATACCCTCTTGACTCGGATTAAAACTCTTATATGTGTGACTGCGTCACAGGATCTGCTCCCTACGTGGTATTGGCTAGAGATTTTATGATATTAATCCTCTTCACGATTTTAGGCTTGAGTTCTACCATGTCTCCTCATGAAGGTGTAGAGTCACGCGTAGGAAAGCAGGGATATTATGGATGTTGATTAGTAAGGAAATTACATCTGGGGCTAACTTATGCCTGCTGAAAACGGCGAGTTGACATTTCCCAGATGTCACTTACGTTTATTTATCGTTCGGTGTGCATATTACCACTCTGACACCTTTTTGCAGACAATGAACTTGTTTTTGAAATACATTACGAAGTAGTTTGCAAATTGTGGGAATGGGAGAGGATACCGTACTCCTTTGTCATTTTCTAGTGTATAGGTTGGAAAGTAACGCTTTAAAGGCTTATCTTGTGAAAAACGTCTGAACAAAGTTCTGTTAATCATTTGACCATCAGTGGAATTTGTTCTTCTAGTCCTATGTGGGAAGTAACGATAGCAACAGTTGACCAATGTGGATGGTATATCAATATTACACAAGCTATGTCGAGTAATAACCAAAAGCAAATGTTTCCTGTAGACGGTCCTGTACAGCTTAAATTTAATTAAAGACCAGAATAATGAAACCACAGAAGTTGTTAATAAATATTTATTCACTGACAATTACATTTGGTCAGGCGACCATAGTCAAATCACGGATCAACGCCACATCAAATTTATGCAAGGTTCCTTGACATGCGACATACACTTGTGTCTACCATCTAATAGCGGAGAATATTGTACCTTGGAACACTTTTCAGACTTTCACCCTGTAACAGAAGTTTAATTATCGTTTTAGTCTCATTTGTAAATTATAGCGTTCACTTTTTGCGCCCTTAAGCTTTTTTTCTGCAATTAAAAAAATTACTCCGGAAAAGTAAGCTTTATCAAAATACGAAAAAATGTTCCAAGATATAACACGGTCATGTACCTAGGAACAAATGTAATCGTAAACGTGAACTCCTTCCACAGGCCCTGGCAGGTCCATCGGTACCGACCGACAGCCGTCTCACCTTTTTGCAATGGCGTCATTGGGTGAGGAATGGAAGGGAGTAGGGTGAGCTCTCCCAGCCGTTGTGTTTTCGTGACCTGGAGCCGCTCCTCCTCTGCCAAGTAGCTCCTCCGTTAACATCTCCAGACTGACTGCACCCCATTCCAATCCTCCCACCAAGGAAAAATCCCTGGCAATATTGGGAATCAAACCCGGGTCCTTAACATGCCAATAAGCCGCACTGACACTCAGCAACGGAGGCGAACAGGAACAAATATTACACCATTCTTCCACTTACTATTGATTACATTTGTTGCTATAGTTACACTTTTCTTCATAAGTAAGAGATTCTTCGATGAACTTTGCACAGCATACAGACCATACTTACAGGTGTATGAAACTCGAGAATTTTACAAATCTGTTAAAAACTGATAAAAATTAATATATTTAACCATAAAATTTGAGTTTGAATTTCTTCTAAATATGAAGTCTAAAGTGTAACACCTCAATAATTTTTTCAAAGATTAAATAAATTCTAGGGTTTTATACACCTGTAAGTATGGTTTGTATGCTGTGCAAAATTCATCGAAGAATCTCTCTTACTTATGAAGAAAAGTGTACCTACAGCAACAAATGCAGCCTACAGTAAGTGAAAAAATGATGAAATTTCATAAGTAAAAACTTTTCTGTTGTATTTTTTAACTTCCACTGCTATGAATATGAATCCTGAATCCTTCCGGGTCGTGCTCAAAAAGTTTTATGAATTTATTTGTAAAAGTATAGACACTGGAAATGTTCTGTGGTGCCTCTCCTGCTCCAGGTCGGCGCGTTTGACATCCTACCCCCCACCCCCCTTAATTGTCTATATGTTACATTATTACTCTACTACACATCGATAATCAATAACTGAAATCAAAATAAAGTATTATAAAAAACCAGATACACGTTAAATTCACTTTGAAAAATGAAATGAAATGTCTGTGGCTAGGGCCTCCCGTCGGGTAGACCGGTGGCCTGGTGCAAGTCTTTTGAGTTGACGCCACTTCGGCGACTTGCACGTCGATGGGGATGATATGATGATGAAGACAACACAACACCCAGTCCCTGAGCGGAGAAAATCTCCGACCCAGCTGGGAATCGAATCCGAGCCCCTTAGCATGGCATTCCGTCGGGCTGACCATTCAGCTGTCGAGGCGAAAATTTGGAACACAAGCAATTGGAAACCAACAAAAATTTCCACTTTCAAGACAGATAAAATTGTCAAGACATTAAAGAAAATTAAATAGCAAATATCACAAGTTCCATGATAAAAGGCCTCATTCCGTTTAATGATACAAGATGGTGCACGACCAACGAAGTATGTCATAATAGTCAACACGTTATAAAACTACTTTCAAAAATATATAGAATTTTAATCACTATAAAATATTGTAACAGAAGAATTAACAATATTTTCAAAAATGGCTCTGAGGACTATGGGACTTAACTGCTATGGTAATCAGTCCCCTAGAACTTAGAACTACTTAAACCTAACTAACCTAAGGACATCACACACATCCATGCCCGAGGCAGGATTAGAACCTGCGACCGTAACGGTCGCGCGAATCCAGACTGTAGCTCCTAGAACCGCTCGGCCACCGCTGCCGGCAACAATATTTCCAAAACAGTTTTAATATAGTGTAAACCGCTTAAGTGTGTAGAACTCCAAATATCTACGAAAGGTGTTTAAAACACTACCTCATGTTTCACAACAACAGAAACAGCAGAAAATACCGCAAAGTGTTATAGCGGTCTCTAGTGCGCGTTCCTTCGTGTGATTCTAAAATCGGTCGCTAGATTGAAATACAGACTAGGAAACATCCTGAGTTCCTAGGTACACTATCCTCCATGTACAACACGCTCCTCTACGTATATCAGATGCAACAACTAAAAGCAGGTATTTTATTGGCAGATCTAGGTTTCAGCTACAAACTAGCCATTCTCAATGCACTATCATTTTTGCTCAATGCATGTAATGCCTGTTGGTTGGGCTTTGTCCACAGTTCATTGAATAGTATTACATGCATTGACCAAAAATGATAGTGCACTGAGAATGGGTAGTTTCTAGCTGAAATCTAGATCTGCCAATAAAAATTCCAAAGGACGACTGATAGCTGAAATCTATTATTTACAAGTCAAAATAACAGTCGCTGCGTGCAACAACCTCTGAATGGAGGGTAACCTGATAAAAGCTGTTATCTATTTGACGCTAACGAACATTTCTTAACCCTGTAGTGTTATTCTGTGACGACCTTTAAATAGGCATATTTTATAGCTAAAAAAGTTACGAATGTGTAGATACTGCCAGGACAGTTCAGTTGCATGTTAGTTATATTTATGCAAAGAGAAGCAATCGCACTGAGATTTTTACAGAAATCCAGTATTTAATTATGAAGAGTTTTATTATGTTCAACGAACCATTCCCGTCTGTTCTTGATCACGTTGCAGAGTCAAGAAATTAGATATTAAAGGAAACCTGAGTAGCTAGCTGGTTTGGACACGTACACGGATACGATATAGATTAGCGACCAGTATTCAGGTGCAATGGCATCTTGGAACAGGCCGGTCAGTGTGGCCGAGCGGTTCTAGGCGCTGCAGTCTGGAACCCCACGACCGCTACGATCGCAGGCTCGAATCCGGCCTCGGGCATGGATGTGTGTGATGTCCTTAGGTTAGTTAGGTCTAAGTAGTTCTACGTTCCAGTGGACTGATGACCCCAGATGTTAAGTCCCATAGTGCTCAGAGCCATTTGAGCCATCTTAGAACAAATCAGTAGGCATTTCTAGAAGTATGCCTTTCACTGCACGAGGCAGATTGAAATACTTATTCATATCAGATCTGGGGGCTGTATCTCAGTGTTATAGGCTGTGTAGGAGTCATTAATACTAAAGGTTTTGTCTGTGAAGCAGAGCTGGGAACATACATGGAAATCTGGTAATTCTTTGATACTGCAAAGAACGGAACCTAGCGCTAGTAAATGCATGAATGTGTTTTGCACTGGCTTGCTTCGCGTTATTATCATGTGTAGGTTCTTAAGAATTACTTTTCTCTTCAACGCTTGTGAGGAAATAGTCGACCAAGTTGTCGAGAAAACTTGATCTACGTAGCTTTCCCTCTTTGCTTCTCGTGTTATCCTCCAGGTTTGTGTCGTCCTCTGTCTCGCAACTGTGAAGCATTGATAAAGAGGATCTAAACTAACGTGTGCGTCACAAGCCGTCTCCAGGAGTCCACCATGGCTTGCGGCAGTGATGTCTAAGACTACCTGACGCAACTTTGAAAGTGATGTCATATTCTGCTCTCAGAACTGCTTTGAAAGTCGACACAAGATATTGATGGTCCGGAGTGCTCGGATATTTTTGTTTGGAACCTTGCAATTCCTACACTGGTGGTTAAGCACATCGTCATATGTACCAGCGTGCTGATGTTGGGCAGAAAGACTCATAGAAATTTTAACGACATAATTTTAGAGACAAAGGAGAAAATGATAACTCGATATCAGGACACCTGAAATGGAGTACTTAGTCTGTCTGGCTTTTTGGGTCCAGCATAACTAAATGTGAATGACCAATGGAACGTATTAGCTCCGTCACACCAAAACAGTTTATACAATCACCGCACTGTCAGTTACCTAGATCGTCTTTGAAGAAACGTGTATTCGGTAACTGAACAGTTAAATTCAAATAACTACAGAAAGAGGAATGTGAGGAGGACAACACATGATTGTAATAATCATGACGCCATGAAAATTCATAATATCAAATGACAAAATATCAATGCATACCTTATTAAGCCGTTGATTGCTGGGAACGAAGATTATGTTTTCTTTTCTTTCCTAACGGTGACTCCAACGCGGCCGTTAATCTTGTCTGTTCGATAGATTTTGTAAAGATCGTCCCTTAAATCCACGTTGTCCTTCCTTTAGCCGCGTCTCGTGACATACAAGGCGGCCATCGTAGATATCAAGGCATTACAACTTCCGGCAATTCACTGTAGTACACTGGTCCCTTTACTGTTCGATCCGTGGGTGTTGGTATTATGGACATTTTTGTTCAAAATGTGTGTGAAATCTTATGGGACTTAACTGCTAAGGTCATCAGTCCCTAAGCTTACACACTACTTAACCTAAATTATCCTAAGGACAAACACACACACCCATGCCCGAGGGAGGACTCGAACCTCCGCCGGAATATGGACATTTTTGTGCTGCATTTAATATTTTATTAATGTTCTGCTCCTACTATATTCTGTATTAT
Source organism: Schistocerca cancellata (assembly GCF_023864275.1). Lineage (NCBI taxonomy): Eukaryota > Metazoa > Arthropoda > Insecta > Orthoptera > Acrididae > Schistocerca > Schistocerca cancellata. The sequence continues at coordinate 928,067,854 of NC_064629.1, forward strand.
CACGTCTATATGTAGCTGAGAAATATAACCAGCTAAGTTTTTTGTTGATGCACTCGACTTTTTGTTGCAATGCGTTTCGTTATTCGTTACTAATCTGTTTAGGGAATGCGGAAACGTTACAGAGATCCTCATCTAACTCCTTTGGCAGACGCTACAAGAGAGGCGTTGTGGATCACCGTGTAAATTGCGAGAGTATACTTCCTATATGAGTTAACCAATATGTTGCTTCCTCCTACACACTGTAACATACCGACAGTCGATCTTCCCGTGCACCATTCACGACTGCAACAGAAAATAAGAGCACTGACAATGGCACGCAAAGAACCTTTGGTAAGGTGGCTTGCGAAGTACAGAAATAGAAGTAGATGTAAATGCTATGGTTTCCCGGGAGACTAGTGGGTCCTGCGTAGCAGGCGCTTGCTGCAGATGGTCCAGTATCGATCGCAATATGATCTCACTTCTTCAGTGCCACACGCCCTCCATTTGACGGCAGCAATATTACGTACTGGCAAGGGGACGGCGCCTATTCGTCGTCACCGATGTCGTCCAACTTTATGGCATGTGAAGGTCGTCGATACTTTTTCCGAATCGAAAGTGACGCAAGTGGGAGCTCCGGATGGCCAAGCGTTGAAAAAATAAAATTTTTGGAGCGGGTCGGACGTGGCGAGAGTCATTTATGCGACGGCAGTTTCCAGGCAGCAAAAAGAGTACAATTCCTAAGGGTATTTTTGTTCCGTCATTACAACTACAAAAAAAAAAAAAAAATGCGTGTTTTTCTCACCAAACGCGTTTCGCGTTATTGAGATAAGGCATCGTCAGCGGTCCGTAATTAAAGATATTTACAATTTGATTTGTTTGTAAGATTGAAAAGCAGTTCGTTAACTATTTTTTGGTTTTTGCTTACGGTAATTTCTGCTTATTTTTTCGCCTACATCAGGAGCACGTCTTTGGTTTCTTTCTTCAGACGTGCTAGCAGACGGGATTTCCTGATGTAGGGGAGAAAACAAGAAGAAATTACAGTAAGTAAAAACCAACAAATCGTTAACGAACTGCTTTTCGATCTCAGAAACAAATCAAATTGTAAATATCTTTAAGTACAAACTATTGATGACGCTTTATTTCAATAAAGCCAAACGCGTATGGTGAGAAAAACACGCATTTTCTTGTAGTTGTAACGACGGAACAAAAGTGCCCTCAGCAATTGTAAAGAGAGTACGGACGACATGGCCACACAGATGGAGAAAAGAATACAGAACGGTAGTCCGAGGATGGTGGGGTCGAGTCCCTGTGCGGAAACACTTTTCTTTTCTTCAATTTTTATGTTACTTACGCTAAAAATAAACAGAAATGATGTTCAATATATTGTATTTATTAATATTTTCGCAAAAGGCATGAAAAAGAAAGGTCAACGAAATAATCATCTTGTGGTGCAGTTCTTCTTGTTGTCTCCGTGCTTGCTAAGAAAATGGGATGAGAAGTTCCGCCTTATGCAATACACCTTATTTCTTTTGTTTCACCCATACATGTTTCAGCACTTTTGCTATCAAACGACGAAAATATTAATATGTTAACAACAAATTTACAGTTAAAAATAAATAGAACCCACTGATGATAGCACAAAAGTGCTGAAACATGTATGGGTGAAACAAAAGAAATAAGGTGTATTGCATAAGGCGGAACTTCTCATCCCATTTTCTTAGCAAGCACGGAGACAACAAGAAGAACTGCACCACAAGATGATTATTTCTACACTAAGCCAGGTATTTCCATCGCAGCTCTTCAACAAATATCAGAACACAACCATCAGACTTCATAAAACCATACTCAACATTAAGTTCAATAAACTATGTTTGGCATATAAAATTGTACCTAACTATGTAACAATAACTGTAAACAACATGTCACTAGCAGCTCAGCAGACAAAACGTAAGGCAGAAATCATGTGGATAAAGCAAGAAATCCGATCTTTGTATTCCAAAAAACAGACTCTGAATATTGAATTATACAGATTGCATTTAGAATTAGCCAACCACATAACATACCCACCATTTTTTGACGAACTAATATACAGGGTTAGAACATACACTGAGACCATAATAGACAGAAAACAGACAATCCAACAAAAGAAACTCACAAAAATGTTAAATCACACAAACACCCACCAATCCCACCACCAATACAACCAACACACCTTTCACAAAAGAGTGATTAATCTAACAGACATAAAATTATCTGAACAAGAAAGCGGCCTACTTGAAAAGGGTCCCAAACATAACATTAACACATTGGTGTCACATAGGACAGTAGAAAATATCATAACAGAAACTGAAAACATCATAAAGCAACAAGAAACACTAAACACACCTGAATTTAATGCAAACCTAACAAGAGAACTAGTTGCTGAGGAAATAAGAAATATAATCAAAGAGAACAAAACCACCATAAAAGAAAACACTAGGACTCCTGAAGAAAAAACCTACAGAAAACTACAGAATAAATTAACACAAGAAAATGCCATCATCACAAAATCTGACAAAGGTAATTCAATAGTAGTCATAAACAAACAGGAATACATTCACAAAACATTAGAATTCATGCAAAGCAACAACATCACAGAATTAACAAGTGACCCAACAAACCGATACCAATGCAAGTTACAGAAAACCCTGAGAAACATAGAAACAATTTTCACAGAAACACAGATTAAAAAAATGATACAGAAAAATCCCAACGCCCCCACCCTAAAATCATTGCCTAAAGTTCACAAACCCGGAATACCCATACGTCCATTAATTAACTTCACCAAAGCACCAACATACCACTTAGCCAAACACACACACACTCTGCTACAGACAATATACAAATACACTGACAACAGAAGTCTAAAGAACTCAAGTGACTTAATAGAAAAAATAAAAAATGAAAACATACCAAACACAGCAACATTGGTTTCATTTGATATAATTTCAATGTACACACACATCCCAACAGAAGAAACCATCAACATAATAGAAAGAAACCTCCAACTGCAAGGAAACATACCCACAACAAACATACAAGAAATATTAGCCATACTCAGGCTCATCACAGAACAGAACTACTTCACATTCAACAACAGATTTTACTCTCAACAAGATGGACTACCCATGAGATCCCCAATCAGTGGCCTCCTAGCTGACATTTTCCTCAACCAAATAGAAAAACAAATCTTTGACAAAATAGTAATACCAAAACAGTACAAAATAATATATTGGTACAGATATGTAGATGACATAATTTGCTTAATAGATGAACCACTGTCTCGCATAAAAGAACTTCATGATAACATAAACTCCATCCACCCACAAATACAATTCACCATAGAAACACAAACAGATGAAAAACTTAACTTCTTAGATCTCACTATACACAAGAGAAACAACAAACATGAATTCACAATCTACAGAAAACCCACACTCACCAGCACCATTATTCATAACCAATCCAATCACCCCATAACCCACAAAGAAGCCAGCTTCAGATATTTACTTCACAGGCTGAACAAAATACCCCTGAATAAGCATGACTACACACAAGAACTGAACACAATAAAACAAATTGCACAGGAGAATGGATATGATGCAAAGAGAATAGACAAAATAAACCACAAAATACAAAAACAAACAGCACATAACCATAAAACACACATACATACAAACACAACTCATCACACAACAAATCGGCAGACAGTAAGCAACAAATGGCACATAATGACTTACAACAACAAAGTCACACACAGGGTGGCTAATATACTAAAGAAACAAGGACTCAACATAGCATACAGAACCAACAACACAATACAGAGCAGATTTGGAAGAATTACCACCAACACTGACAAATACAGCCAGTCTGGCATCTACCAACTTACTTGCAACTGCTGTCAATCTGTATATGTGGGCCAAACATGCAGGACCTTCAGAACCAGATATAATGAACACCTCAGAGCACTGAAAAGCAATAGCACACACTCAACATTTGCAGACCACCTGGTAGCACACAACCACCACCCAACAAACATTGAAACTGACCTTCACATCCTAAAAAACCAGCAGCAGCCTATACCAAAACCTAACTATAGAAGAAAACTACCACATCCAAAAATCAATAGCCCAAGGAAAGAAAGTACTCAATGAATACACACCACTGTGCAACAAAACTCTCTTCACCACAATAGAAGAACTTTACAAGTAAAACACACACACACACACACACACACACACACACACACACATAAATTCCTCTCTCTTTTCTTTCTTTCTTTCTTTCTTTCTCTCTCCTTCTCTCTCTCTCTCTCTCTCTCTCTCACACACACACACACACACACACTCCCTCTCTGCCCCAGTACTCATCACACACAGACAAACCCACATAAGCCACACACAACTGACACCAAATACAACTCAAACTCGCGCGCCTCAGCCAACAGAACACGCTACGAAACAAATGAACGCCACACAACCACAACAACACGTAATGGCAGCGAAAACTCCGCCTATGTTTTGAATAATCGATAAACTGCATTGCCACACGAACACAGGCAAAGAAGTAAGCCCATTTACTTCGCCAACAAAACAGGAAAACCTACCACAACTTCAAAACTGTAAGTTACAGAAAGAAAACGTGATATAGTCTTATTTCCGTTCGTAAATACATTACAAATAGAAAATAAATTACGTTTTGCTGTTTGCAGATGACATGTTGTATATTGTGTAGCATAACAGCTACCAAAACAAGAGGACAATAATATAATGTAAGGTATGTTACTTTTCGCCAATTAAGTTATAAATGCAACTTTTACATAATGTTGTAAACGACGAAAATATTAATATGTTAACAACAAATTTACAGTTAAAAATAAATAGAACCCACTGATGATAGTACAAAAGTGCTGAAACATGTATGGGTGAAACAAAAGAAATAAGGTGTATTGCATAAGGCGGAACTTCTCATCCCATGGTCAACGAAAACTTGGGATTGCAAACTAATTTCCAGGATGGCATTGTAAGGTGTACACGAGAACTTCGTATGTAGAATTAGATACTTTTTCCGTTTTACAATTGATGATTTACATGTGCTGGGGTAATATTCATCCTAGAAACAGAGGAAGCAGTAATTTTCTTGGCGTATTGTACACGTTATAAACGGCGTATTTTTACAATTAGACGATTGCTTTAAAGTTTCTACAAACAAACGTGGTTTACATTCATAGAAGGTTCTCTCTTATCGCACAGCGTGGCAGCAAACCTCAAGTAGCGCATCATTTCTCCAAATATTGTCAATGGGAAGTATTCTGATTCAGTCTTCTCAGGATGTGATTTCTTTTTCTCTCTCGATGAGACACGAGCAGTTTTGAAGCTTTTTGACTAAATTCTTCACCCGCCTATAAAAAATAGACATCGCACGGTTGTACTTGCGACTGCATTTGGTAGTAATCACATTAATACTGCATGATGGCAATCCTTCTTCGTCTTCTAAAATCTCGTCGCATTATTGTGTGTTTGTTTGTGCTCTCCAAGAGTAAGTTAACAGAAGAAATTTGTTCTGCTGTATGTAAGGCGTCATCATATAAGTTTAAAAAAAATTATAAGATTCTAGTAAGTTTGCGAGATTTTGATGAGTGCCGACATTCCTGTATTTTGCCACGTATCTATCTGCCAAATTCTCCTTTGCCCTTCATTTTCATGTCGTTTACGAAAATATTAATAAATGTTGTATACTGAGCATTCTTTTCGTTTATTTGTATCGTACTACCTGAAAAAAATATTCCGTACAAGGACTCGACCTCACGACCCTCAGATTACCAAGCTGTAGTCTTCCCGCTGCGCTAATAGCTGGGTGGAAAATTCGCTAACACAGAAGGCTCAAGCTTCACGCGACCCGCTCCAAAAGCGCTATGCTGTCTTTTCTAAACGCTCGTCCGTCTGGCCCTCCCCCTTCTGTCACTTTCATATTTGGCCGAGCCCTCCACATACCATAAATCTGGACAAATCGGTTATGACGACTAAGCGCCGTCCTCTTGTGAAATACTTTCAGTGAAGTCACGCTCGAACAGAACAAGCTAGGTATCTTTACCACTCGTTCGCTTGCACCAGGAGAAGAGAAACAGCTCGGTCATGCCGATATTCGTGCGTAAATTAACTCAACAAGACTCTTCTTCTTCTGTTTGTTGTGCCTTTGTCCCGATCGGCGCAGGGTCGGCACGAATCTATCACGGTTCACTTAAGCGGCGGTCGGATGTCTCTTTACCTCCCGGAGCGGAACATGTGTACCCCAACTGCCTGCGTGTAGCGTAATTTATGTGTAAGAGGGCGAAAATGTTTCTAAATATTTGCGAATCGTGTACCTGAGGAAGGCCTTGAGTATCAGTCCGGTAGCCACCGTCTAAAAACCACATGCACGCTGGCCGGCACGCCGACCCTGGTCGTTAATCCACCGGCCGTCACGGAAGTGGCGCTTTAACACGCGTGGCTATCCGGGTCGATTAAATGAGCTCACCGAGATTCCACGTTTAAAAAAGGACTGAGCCCTCTGTCAAATATTCACCTCAAACTAGAGTCGTGCTTTATCAAAACTGCGTTCATTAGTTTTAACAATTTACGTAACTGACATAGTACATGACAGGATTATCGGTAGTACTGGAAGGGTTGGTAGGGAAAGAAGTGTGTGAGAGAGAAACTAGGAGCCGACGACTTCTCTTTGTTGTTTGTTTGTTCGTTTTGCACAAAATGAGAACCGCACATCGTTCCGTGTTAAACCATTGCATATTTTATCTCCTTACAAATACAAATGACATTTTATAAGTAACGAAAATTAGTTGATCGCGTAATTTCTGCACCTTTACGTAACCGAAAACAATTACGTGCACAAATATTTCAAAAAATCTATGCAATTACTGTTGTTATTCTGTACTCACTACAACATTCTTCATGATGATCAAAGGCAATAGTTTCGACCAACTATTGAAGTGATGTTGAGATGTTTCTGTTCAGTTTGAAATGCTTTTCTCTAATTTTACCTTTTTTTGAGGAAATTGTGTTTTGTAGCGCTATAGGATAAATCTGTACCTCTTTTTTTTTCATTTTTAGTACAACATCCCTCTGTTTCACATTACAAATGAACAGCTTCCGAAGAACACCTAAATTTGAGATTGACTATCTCAATTTTCCGACAAATGCTGTTTATTTTTGCCTAATGTTTGATCGCACAACGTATTGATTCGCTTCTTTTTGTTCTCCTTAACACTAATTTTGGTGGGCAGTATATGGGCTCACAGATGCTTCCTCTGTAATTCTGACTTCTTCATTTGGTTGTATAGCATTCATGAACGAGTCTTGCGATTTCCTTCCAGGTCTTTCTCCGTCTGTTCATCCAGATTTAGGTTTCCTGTGATTTACCTACGTTGCTTAAGGCGAATGCCAGGATGATACCTTTGAAAGGACACGAATGTCAGGACGAAATTTTTGAAAGCGCGTGGGTGGTTTCCTTTCCTATTCTTCACCACTCCGGGCTAGTTTTCCGTCTCTCATGAAGTCGTCGTCAACGGGACGTTAAACCCTAATCATCCTTCCTAGGCCGGCCGGTGTGGCCGAGCGGTTCTAGGCGCTTCAGTCTGCAACCGCGCTACCGCTCCGGTCGCAGGTTCTAATCCTGCCTCGGGCATGGATGTGTGTGTTGTCCTTAGGTTAGTTAGGTTTAACTAGTTCTACTTTCTAGGGGACTGATGACCTCAAAAGTTTAGTCCCATAGTGCTGAGAGCCATCTGAACCATTCATCCTTCCTTTCTTCCTCGTTGCTCTTTTAGCTTCAACTTTCCTCTCAAAAATATTCGTTCATCAGCTGGAGTGGCACTGAAGATAGGCAATGAAGATCTGTTTTCTTTTTTTTAAGTTTCATTTTTTTCATTTTTTCCCAAAACTTTTCATTTATCATCCAACTGCCCCGTGGTATTCGTAGTGCTAGACACCATCTCCACATTTCAAAAGCTTCCAGTTCAGTTATTTCATTTTTCGCGCCCACCTCCCGAACATCATCTTCCACAAGCATGATACACTCCATGGAAAGGCTTTTATTGACTTCTTCTTCCGTAGTTGTCGATTTGGGTGTCCATAAGGTCACTTTTTTTTATTAAATGCCCATTTGGACTTGGCAATTCTTTAAGTTATCTTTAGCTTATATCTTGCAAAACTTCTTGAAAATGGCTGAGCTTCAGCAGCTGTCCACGCAAGAGCTTCAATGCATTAGAAACAACAACCAAACAGTTGGAAAATACAGGTTTATTAAACCTTGACCATGGTTTCGAAGTTTTTAAAACCTTCTTCTTCAGAAGATATAGGACGCAAAATCACATTATCTATAGTCCATGTAGGAGTCGTTGATTTTGTCTAGTACATGTCAACCGCTTAATGACCATTTAAATACATTATACGCTGAAGAGCCAAAGTAACTGGTACACCTGCCTAATATCGTGAAGCGCGTCGCGAGCATGCAGAAGTGCCGCAACACAACGTTGCATGGACTCGACTTATGTCTGAAGTAGTGCTGGAGGGAATTGACACAATGAATACTGCACGGCTGTCCATAAATCCGTGAGGACGAGGGGGTGGAGATCTCTTCTGAACAGCCCGTTACGAGGCGTCCCAGACAAGCTCAGTAATGATCATGTCTGGGGAGTTTGGTGTCAAGCCGAAGTGTTTAAATTCAGAAGAGTGTTCCTGGAGCCACCCAGTAGCAATTCTGACGTCTGGGGTGTGGTATAACCGTGCTGGAATTTCCCAAGTCCGTCGGAATGCACGATGGACATGAATGGTTGCAGGTGATCAGACATGATGCTTACGCTCGTGTCACCTGTCAGAACCGTATTTAGACGTGTCAAGGGTCCCATATCGCTCAACTGCACATGCCCGACACCATTACAGAGCCTCAACCAGCTTGAACATTCCCCTGCTGACATGCTGGGTCCATGGGTTCATGAAGTTGTCTCCATACTCATACACATCCATCCTCTCGATACAATTTGTTACGAGACTCGTCCGATCGGGTAACATGTTTCCAGTCATCAACAATCCAATGTCGGTGTTGACAGGCCCAGGCGAGGCGTAAAGTTTGGTGTCGTGCAGTCACCAAGGGTACACGAGTGGGTCTTCGGCTCCGAAAGCACGTATCGGTGATGCTTTGTTGAATGGTTCGCACGCTGACACTTGTTGGTGGCCCAGCATTGAAATCTGCAGCAATTTGCGGAAGGGTTTCACTTCTGTCACGTTGAATGATGTAAGCGTATTGTCATATCGCTGGCTTAGTTGTGGAGTATCTTTGCGAGCAGTCGCGTCTAACGAGTCGAGCAACGGACACGGAACGGTTATGCTGTGTAGTGTGTAGCTCTGCATGTGAGAGGCATTGCTAGTTTGGAAGCTGAAGTGATGCTACAAGTGCTAAGTGATAAAATAAGCAAAGGATTCTGACGAAAGTGCGTCAATAAGTAATTAAAAAAAATGAGCAGTGCCGCTGATAACGTGCCGGCCGTTGTGGCCGTGCGGTTCTAGGCGCATCAGTCTGGAACCGCGCGACCGCTACGGTCGCAGGTTCGAATCCTGCTTCGGGCACGGATGTGTGTGATGTCCTTAGGTTAGTTAGGTTTAAGTAGTTCTAAGTTCTAGGGGACTGATGAATTCAGATGTTAAGTCCCATAGTGCTCAGAGCCATTTGAACCATTTTTTGCTGATAACGTTTTTGTGTATCCTCTCGTTGCGTGTCGTACTGTATAATATCAATCATCCGCGCCGTGTTCGGTCTCCAAGAATGAACTAATGTGAATCAGTAATACTATTTACCGCAAAAGAGACTATTTAAGTGCCAGTGTCTTGTAGCGAGCGTGAGGACGTGCGTTCGATCATCGCGTTCCCGCATTATCAACAATCAGCCGCGCCGCGACGGTTACGCGCACGCTCATACAAGTGAGAACTGAGAACCGAAAAATTAACTTTACGAACAGTGTTATATCATTACTAGTGTCAAGGAGGACTATTACCAGATATCTGTATGTGTGACGAGTGTAAGAACTTTCGTTCGATCATTCCGCTTCCGCATCATCAACAATCACCCGCGTCGTGTCGGTTACGCGTACGCTCGTCAGAATGCCATTGTGGACACCAAATCATCAAGACTGTCAATTGGGATAAACATTTACGACTTAGAGTGTAAACAGTGGAACCTGTGATTTCCATATCGTCTCCGAATATAGATATTGATACCAGACGTAGAACAGTGTTCTGCTTAACGTTGAGTGGCTCCCCTTGCTCGTTTGCATATTTCGACAGATAATTTCAGGCAAGCCAACAGCAGTGTGGAGCAGAACAGTGCGACCGCCGCGGGGTATCAGGTGCGTGGAGTGGACAGGGCGCACGGTCAAGCAACGGTCCGAAACGTCAAACAGTTTAAAATGTACCCTACCCCCATTTATACTCCCGGGCGTGTTACTATGATACTCTTCAGTCGTTGCTGGTCCCGTTCTTGAAGGATCTTTTTTCCGGCCGCAGCGATGTCGAAGATTTGATGTTTTATCGGATTCCTGATATTCACGGAACTCTCGTAAAATGGTCGTACGGGAAAACCACCACTTCATCACTACCTCGGAGATGCTGTGTCCCATCGCTCATGCGCCGACAATAACACCACGTACAAACTCACTTAAATCTTGATAACCTGCATTATAGCAGCAGTAAACGCTCTAAGAACTGCGCCACACACTTGGGTTACGTAGGTGTTGCCGACCAAATGCTTCAAATGGCTCTGAGCACTACGGGACTTAACATCTATGGTCATCAGTCCCCTAGAACTTAGAACTACTTAAACCTAACTAACCTAAGGACAGCACACAACACCCAGCCATCACGAGGCAGAGAAAATCCCTGACCCCGCCGGGAATCGAACCCGGGAACCCGGGCGTGGTAAGCGAGAACGCTACCGCACGACCACGAGATGCGGGCATATCTTTTGGAGAAGACGGTTTTAAAAACGGCGACACAATGGTCAAGATTTAATAAACGTGTATTTTGCAATAGATGACATAATGTTGCCTAAGTATCCGATTTTTTTTTTTTTTTTTTTTTTTTTTTTTTTACTTTGGTGAATTTCATACCTGTTAGTATGCCCTTTTCAGTCAGTCACTATGAGACCTCATAATTTTTGCTTCGGAGATTTTTATTTTCACTTTACGGTTTCACGTACCGATATCGAACCTTTCTCATCACTATCGAGACTATGCAGTAGCCAGACAGTATCTTCCAGTCAACTACCCAGTCCTGCAGTCCACATGATGGCGATAAGTTCGTCCTTCAAGACGTAGTGCAAGAACATAGGGCGCCCACCTACCAAACATCTTCCAGAAGCCAGGAATCAATCGAATGGAATGGTCTGTGGTAAATGCAGACGTGAACTCAGTTGAGCATGTTTGGGATCAGCACGCTGCCACAGGTACCCTACCCACACACTGGAACATCTCAAGTGGACCTCCGTCGGTTAGTGAGACGCCACGCCCGCCTTTTGCACAACGTGTGCGTGCATAGGATGTAGCAACGAAGTTTCGAATTTTATCCAGCATCAGATTTTTGTGTTACTGATGTGCACGAGGGGACTTCAAAAAGTAAGTTTCACGTGTCGTCCCACGCCGAGACCATCACGCAACAACATTGAAGCATTGCTAGAAGATTTCCTGCAGACACAGTTATTTTGCGGTACGGATATCAGCTGCATCACAGTGTGCGAGTGAAATGGCGCGGCAACTGGAAACGAACTCCAAAGTCGAAGTGTGCGGGACAGTACGATTCTTGTTGGAAAAACGTCTGAACTGCACACAGACAGTATGCGGACCATATGCAATGTCACGTCCACATGTAGAGAAATGGTGTCAACAATTTGACCAAGGCTGCACAGACGTGGGTGGTGCCAATAGGGAACTGAACGATTGGTAGAACATGCCGACCGTTGTTTACAGAGACTTATTGTCTATGATGAAAATTAGTGTCTTGTATCTGTTTCACTTTGAAGTGTAATGCAACATTTAATAAAAGTTACTTTGCATGTGTTACTTATTTTTTGAAGTAGCCTCGTAATTTCGAACACGCTGCGTTTATTATGATTATTGGTTTGTGTTAGTTTCATGGTAAAGTTTTTTTTAGTTCCATACGTCTTATTCTTTCATTCCCTGCTCCCATCGAAAGTATGACCACATTCATTAACAGATATGCAGAGGAAATAAAACTTTTTTTGAGTCAGTTATTTTTATACATATTGGTATTATGGGAAAGCATAACTGCAAATTTAATCCAATGTAGAGTGTTATTAAGTTAAAGAAAGAAGAAGGTAAGCATTTATTTAAACAAGAATTGTAATTCATCTCCCAATTCACGAAGACGTTTCCTGCTATTTGTTTGGAAGCGAGTTGGAATTGTATCGACGCTGTTTATACCCGAGTTTGTCGCATCTCTCCTCGAATAAAGTTACTAGGTGGACACAGGAGTGGTTCTTAGTTTTCAAGTTTGATTTCTTTTTGGCAAATCTAGTATGGTTCCATTACACGAAAAAATTAGTTGTGTATAATTTGGGCTCAATAGAAAAAAACGAAGTAGTACTCTGTGGCCCCGACGTTTGAAACAAAAGAAAACTGTATTAAAAATTTATTTATCTTAAAAAACATGTCGTTATTAGCTGATTAAACACTAGCTCCATTACTTTCGTCTTAACTTTTAATATTGTTGTACTAACTTTAATAAAACAATCTACAAAGGTACTATGCACACACACACACACACACACACACACACACATATATATATATATATATATATATATATATATATATATATATATCGTTTGGAAGACAAATATGACGAGAACATCACATTTTCTTTTAAATGGTATCCTTTGGTAAATCTTCTTTTTTCATGCACTTGAAATCTATGGTGCCACAAACAGTCTGAAGCTCATACTGCTTCTGTTTCGCGTTTTTTAATATTTTTATAAATTACTTATTACCGATCTTTATGAGCTTGACGCCTCTCTCAAGCAGGTTATTTGAAATTTATATTTTAACAATTAGATGTAGAGGATTGACGAAATCTGCATCTTTATTTCATCGTGAAGGATCTGCATTAAGGTACTCTTCACACAAGTCGATGATAAAACTACTATTATTTTATTAGAAATAAACTGAGACCTACAGTTATTGGGACTTCTGGGATATAATCGAGTAGTTCTTGAAACTTTTTAATATTTTCATCTCAGTCAGAATTCAATGTAATGACAATTTTCACTTTTGAGTCACATGAAAAATAGGGATCAAACATAGCCAAGGTGACAGTTTTTCTAAAGTAACAGGAGAGATATCAGTGCGACAACCTGACATACAATTTTGAAACGATAATGAAATCCAAATACGGTGTATTGGCTTCAGACGGGGCACATACTCATGCTTCGACATGGACTGTGATAAGAAAGATACAATTATCACTAAATGCGTTATCTTTTGGTGAGGATAATTCAAATTTATCACGTAACTTGAACATTTTCAAGCGTTAAAAACTTTCGCCGTCCACGTTGCATGACGGATAGTCACTGGAGCATGAATATGTAGTGCACGATATGTTGCTTTGGATCACGAAAACATAGTGCGTGAGATGATACATCGGCAAAAGAGATTCTTCCTCTTTTTGTTGCTCCGCTGTCCCGCATCAACTCTGAGACGGCATGATATCAAGCGGATTTGGTATGGTTCATTTAAGGGATGGTCAGATGCTCCTCGCCACCCCGTTAACCCCGGGATGGAATATGTGTATCCCAACTGCCTCATGTGAAAGTGAGCGAAAGTTTTCGAGATGTTTGCGAATAGTGTAAATGAGGAGAGACTTGGGTACCAGCCCAGCATAGCGGGCTAAAAATCACATCCAGACTGGTCAACACACCGATCCTCGACATTCATCCGGCTGTCAGTGCAACACCTCATCCCGCTTTAAGACGCTTGGCTATCAGGGCGGATCTTCGACGAAAAAGATGATAGATATTTTTAACAATTCAGTATAATTTTCGTTACGTTGATGCCCTCTCAAAGTACCTATAACAAAATCGAGAATTTGAGGCACATCGGCTTCGATTACATGTTCATTGACCTTCCCGTGCTGAATTTCAGTTCAGAATTAATCAAGATCATCGAAGCCCAGACGTTTTGAAAGCTTTTCAATAATAGTGACTCTAGAAATGTTTTGGAGAAATTAGAACATTGGAAGTGAAAAATCTGACAACAGTTGTATTTATGACGTGGTGAAATTAATAATGAAATCTTACAAAGAAATAAAATGTGGTTAAAGGGGCACTCAGGTGTTAGGCACAAGGCGTTAGTAGACATCCTTGTAAGAGACAGCATCAGAGGATGGAATTTACCGTGTATACATTTTCGTATTCCAATCTCCCCACGTTTCAAGGAAAGGGCATACCAGCAAGGAAGAAGCAGCAGCTTCGGTCCAGCGTACCCTACCAGCAAATCCATGGAACAGCTAGAAGAATCTTCCGACGAGAGGCGGTACATTAATTATTCAGATAAGGTTAGACCACACATGTTTCTAGGTGCATGTCTATAGGATCATAATGAAAGACTGTCCCAAATGTAGTGAACACCCGGAAGACGACGGATATCCAGACTACGTCCTGGAATGTATTACAATTGTCCTACACTAAAACAAACTGTGGGAAAACCTCACATAAGTGCGGATTCACTTGCCAACATATCTTAATAATATTAAACCACTAATGACTCATAATAACCTCAAAAGTAGCTGTTTAATAGCACGGTGCCTGCAAGAAACGGACATAAACATCAGACGTACTCACATAACTACGCGTAAGATTGAATTCTCTTCGCTAACCCTAATAAGCACTTGTAAATGACTATATTATGTCCAACAACAAGGCAATACAATACATTTAAAAAAAGATTTGCGTGGTCGGGTACGTGTTTCTGCAGCTCATCTTTTACCCAAAAAACGCTTCTGAGAATGACTTCACATATTTGGCACCTGCAACATAAATATCAGCGGTCTTTTTCCAAAAAAAATTAAATCAAAACACATCCAACTCTAAAAGCACTCTCTTCATTGCCGTTGTGCCAGAAACGCACAGTTAGTGCAGCACTTCGATTCGTAGGTTAATTTATACACTCACAAATTGTAAAAGAAAGTTATTATTTGTTTGACAGATGGCAGTTCGGTTCCAGTTATACCACCAGAGTGACACTCGAGCAAATAAATTATCTCGGGTAAAAGAACTAAAGACAAGCACGTTGTACTTGCTATGACTGCTACCTTCACTCGGAGATCGTAAAAATAAACGACTCGGTTGGCTTTGCCCACTGTCTTTCGGTCACTAAACCACCATGTCACGAGACCAATGTGATCTGCGAAGTGAGAACGTTTTCAGTGAAGGATACCGATGTAAATAACATGTTGACATTAAGTAAGGAATGACTTTCTCATGCAGAAGTTGGCTTATTTATCTTTTTTTTTAATTTTTAGACTTTGAAGGTCGAGAGTACCCATTCGCCGTATACTACTGAGCCCAAATTTCACAAAAGTAATTTTTACGTGTAATGGAACCAAACTAGGGGATAATCCAAAAAAATTATAAAGTACCATTTTAGTACACCCCTTCCCCCCCCCCCGCCCCCCCAGCCCTGTTAGGCGTACCTGAGCAACTTTCCGGCGAGCGAGGTGAGGTCCGCCAACCGTGTGGTTAGCGTACTGCACTCACTTGGGGAGGATGAAAGTTCAACCCGGCGTCCTATCACCCTGCTTTAGGTTTCCCGCGGTTTCCCTAAATCGTTCCAGGCAAATCCTGAGATGGTTCCTTTGAAAGGGCACGATCTATTTCCTTCCCCATCCTTGAATCAGTAGGAGCTTAAGCTCTGTTTCTAATAACCTCAATTTCGACGGAAAGTCAACTCCTAATATTCGTTTCTTCCTTATTTAGATCCGCGAGTCACACCCGTGGATATTTTTACGGGTCTGTCTCTGCGAACTCCGACTCGCGTTTTCCACTAACGTTCAGGTCCTTCCCGTCGGATATACTCTGTCAAATGTTTCTGCATTCTCTATCCTTTCGTGTGTAGTGTAAACTAGCCGATGTTGCGTGATTTGTGTGCAAGCTCAGCACTGCCGTGTATGGTCGACAGATCAAGGGCAACAGGTGACAGGCGAGTGAATGCATTACTACTATTAACTGTGTACCGCTGAAAGTATATTGTGATGAGAGATTTTTTTAGTGGTCGTTTAATTCTAGCACATTTTTGGAGCTCGTTACTCTCGACAAGGTAAAGTTAATGCAAACTACAGGAGGGGGAAATCTGATTCAGTCGCCGACGCTTTGTAAGCTACGTGCTTGTGTACTACTCGGTCATATGGGGCAAAAACGGGCTGGCAAAAGGCAACAGTTTAGTGACGCGGGTCAGCCTTAGAGTGACCGGAAATCACATCTGCATATCAGACATCTACAAGAACTGCTAAGAATGAGGAAGAATAATTTTGATGCGCTTCTGAGGAAATACATTCAATTTTTCTTAGCACTCAGTAGTTTGTCTATCATGACAAATTGTACTTTCATATCATCCTTCTGTTTTTGTGAATGATGGGCGCTAGTTTACAGAAATAGGACACATTAATACGTTAGAGGATTCCACCGAAAAGGTTATTCGCTACACTTGGTTAGCTTATTTAGCTACAGGACGGAACCTCGAAGATCTAGCATCACTTCAAGATTTTACAGTAAAAACGTTCTGGTACGTGATTCCCGAAACGTGCTGAACCATTTATGAGAACCTAATGGGCAGATATATAGCTATATGTAACTAAAGTAAGCTGTAAGAAGTAAAATGCATTTGATTGTACAAAATGAAAATAATAATGTAAATAAGGAAAAGAATGAATATCACGACACCTTTCTCAATCTCCTCGCGTGCTTTTTTAATAAATAATTTGTTGTTTCATATGACACAGACCAAAGCAGAATGAAAATAGAGGTACTTTATTTCCCGAGGAAATGACAAGTTATAAACTGTGAAGGATGTTGTACAATGGTGCTATTCCGCCTGAAATAAGAAATGTTGCAACAGTGCTCTTGTTCCTCACAGAGTCAAAGTCTTTTCGCCTTCAGTGTGTTCCACTATCTCTATGACGCGGCGTGTATTTGTAGTAAGGGTGTTTTCTGTTACATTACTAGCAGGACAGAAGAACAAACTCAGTGATAAGCGAATTGTGATGGATGATTGCATCATCAACCTAACAAATTAAGGTGTACCACGTAAACGTGAAATTTTAAACCCTTACTGCTACTTGTACAAGAACACAGGTTATGCAACGTCTATATCAACAAATATTTCTGGCTTTTGTCCACAAAGGTCCGATTTCCTGTGTCTTTCGAAGCGTCTGCACATGGGGCTATTTCGCCCCATACACGTGGGGCTATTTTCACTCAGTCAAATTATTAGTTTAATTGAAGTTTTACTGCGAAATTCTAGAGAACACGTCCTCTTTGTTTCTTTTAAGATGGTCCATGCGTACAAAAGGAAAAAGCCAATTGCTTTATGATCAATGAAACATATGAAGCAAGCAGTAATAAGTGTTACAGGCAGCTCCTCTGGGTAAAGTACCAGCAACATGCTATATGATTTCACAAAGTGTGTGTGCGTGCAAAAGGACGAAAATGTTTACTTGTGATGAGTGCTTGTGATTTTGTCACTGCAGTATGCTGGGCCGAATAGCCTCTTGACTAGTCGGAACAGCCCCACTATTTTTATATATTGTGATTTCCGCCTTCTTCAGATATTTAATATTTTGTTCGTGTAAAGTAATTTCGACTTTGATGTACTGAAATGTATTCACAATTAAAACACCATAATTGTATAACAGTAAAAGATTGTTTAAAAAGTCTCTTATATTATAAAGGTGTTTCAGAAGTGATGGTCAATATTCAGGGATATGACACGAATTATCATTCGGATTGTAAACTCAGTGGACCTTGTCAACAAAATTAAAGACCTTCCAATACCAAGTAGTGCAAAACTAGTATCCTTTGACGTCAGTAGCTTATTTACAAACATACCTACACAAGAATGCCTTGATATTCTGACAGAACTATTATACAGAGCAGATGTCAATCCAGTAAAAGTATAAGACATAAATTTTGCCACACAAACATGTCTGAAACAAAATTATTTGCAATTTGAAGGTACCCTATACAAACAGCTAGAAGGATTGGCAATGGGGGCACCTCTCAGTCCCCTCTTAGCTGAAATATTCATGGTCAATTTCCAGAAACAGTTCCTAGAAAATGAACCCCTCAGTAATAATATTAAATACTCGTACAGATACGTAGATGATGTATTGTGTATGTGGATGAGTACCAACAGACAACTGAACACATTACTAGAACATCTAAATTCACAACACAAGTACATACAACTCACCATGGAGCTAGGTGAAAAATCCATTAACTTTATAGACCTTAACATATATATCACCACAAATACACATACTTTCAAAATTTACAGAAAACCCACAACAGACACAGTAATACCCTCATGTTCACAACACCGAATAGCACATAAACTTGCAGCCTTCTATTCTATGGTACATCGCGTCACAAAATCTTGCCCTAAATTTATGCCCTCCCCCCCCCCTTACAATAACAATCACACCTAAAACCAACTGGTGTACTATTCCCTATCTAGGTAAGCTATCAGACAAACTAGTCAAAACACTGAAATCTCAAAACTATAAAACATCATTTTATGTGAGAACTACAGCTAATCTCCTATTCAACAGCAAGGACAAAACAGATAAACTAAGCAACAGTGGGGTCTACCAAATAACCTGCACTGACTGCAATAAACAGTATATTGGTCAAACAGTCGGGGCCATAGCAACAAGGCTGACTGAACATGAACACAGCTGGAGATTAAAAAAATCAGACTCCACCTTTGCTGAAAATATGCTCAAAGAAGGACACAAATATCTAACACACATAGAAGCGCTACATATAGCCAACAAAGGCAGAAAACTCAGCCTATTACAAGCACTTCAAATTAACAGACACTTAGCCCAAAATCCCCAGCAAGTTCTAAATGACCAATTGCATTGAGCACATTACCACTCTTAAACTTTACACAATACAGTAAACCTACTACTAACCACAAAGTGTCCCAACAGCAAACAAATTCACACCCCACTATAATGTAATATCCCTTATGTGTTTGCATTCCTAACTGTAACTCAACTGTAACAATGTAATATTTGGTGTTTATTAATGCACTAATGTTAAAAAAATTCTAATAACAAAATGTAACCCCCAAAGAAAACGTCGCTGTTAAAATAAAATAAACGTCGTGTGACTAGGGCCTCCCGTCGGGTAGACCTTTCGCCGGGTGCAAGTCTTTCGGTTTGACGCCACTTCGCCGACTTGCGCGTCGATGGGGATGAAATGATGATGAGTAGGACAACACAACAAACAGTCCGTGAGCGGAGAAAATCTCCGACGCACCCAGGAATCGAACTCGGGCCCTTAGGATTGACATTCTGTCGCGCTGACCACTCAGCTACCGGGGGCGGACAACGTCGCTGTTGTACAACCAACAATTAGTGCCCAATGCAACTGTTCACAACAAATACCAAAAAATTGTAATTTTGTAATAATGTGTATTCTAAATAATTCTAATTGTTATCATTCATGGTGCTGATAAACCATAAAATGTGATTTATTATGTTAAAGAACTGTTTTACAGAACAAAAAGTCAAACGACCCGTTTGACAATTCCAAAGACAGTACCACAACTAAAGATCGTATGTAAGTGAGTTGTATCCTAGTCCAGAATGTTTGGTTCGTAAGAACACAAGCTCCTTGTGAAGAACAGCCAGTAGTTATCTGAAGGTGGCCTAATAAGTCGAAAACTAGTTCATACAAATAAAAATCAGTAGAACAAAAAACCGCCTAAGTGTTATTCAACCCTCAATTATTTAAATCACTTGACCCATATAAAGAAACGTTTTGTTCTGTAGGTATTACTTAAACCTCTCATATGCTATTCCATTTATACAATAGAATTGTAATTTCTGTAACATAATGTCATGGTTCACACAATCAAATGCTTTGGACAAGTCACAGAAAGTTCCTGTTAGTGTCATTTTACTATTTAAAGACTGTATTATTTGGAGAGTGAAATTGTATATTGCTGTCTCAGCGGAACAGCATTTTTGAAATCCGAACTGTGATTTACTAAGTATCCCATTACTCCTGAGATGGCTAACCACTCTTGAGTACATTATTTTCTCAAAGATTTTATCCTAAGGCTTAAATTTCACGCGTCTACCAGTCGAAGCATTAGCCTTGTACAGCAATATTTTGAATCTATACGCACAGAGGACTCTCAATTTTTTGCAGATATTTACAAATACAGAATGTTACATGAGAGAAATGATGTAGAAAAATCTTTTGGACTAATGACGTCTAGGTGTCGACCTCATAAAAGTAAGTACCTTCTTAGGGCAGCATGAATTTTGCATAATTAACTGACGCGTTACAGCACTGCATTCTATAATTCTCAGAGCGTCGCCCACGAGAATCTAGTCAGTTAACAGTAAAACATGGATAAATAAAGAATTGTCGTGTGACTAGGGCCTCCCGTCGGGCAGACCGTTCGCCTGTTGCAAGTCTTTCGATTTGACGCCACTGCGGCAACGGGGAAGAAATGATGATGATTACAACAACACAACACCCAATCCCTGAGCGGAGAAAATCTCCGGCCCAGCCGGGAATCGATCCCGGGCTCTTAGGATTGACATTCTGTCGCACTGACCACGCAGCTACCTGGATAGGTACAAGGTGACAACTGAACTGAAGATTCAGAACACCTATGAATTCCCAATATATCAGAATTACAGTTTTTAGATTCCACGAATAATAGAGAGAAAAATATGCTTTAAAAAAATAACGCAAGACTCTCGATAGTATGAAATGACGAATAAAAGAAAAGTTTTTTTTTTACTTTCCTGGTTCTTAAATCTTCACTAACTACCGTACACCAGATGTGACTTTCGTTTCGCCGGCCGGAGTGGCCGACCGGTTCTAGGCGCTTCAGTCTGGAGCCGCGTGACCGCTACGGTCGCAGGTTCGAATCCTGCCTCGGGCATGGACGTGTGTGATGTCCTTAGGTTAGTTAGGTTTAAGTAGTTCTAAGTTCTAGGGGACTGATGACCTCAGAAGTTAAGTCCCATAGTGCTGAGAGCCATTTTTTTTACTTTCTTTTCACGGAAGGCTTAGTGAGCTTCTACTTCTACATTTATACTCCGCAAGCCATCCAACGGTGTGTGGCGGAGGGCAGTTTACGTGCCACTGTCATTAACTTTCTTTCCTGTTCCAGTCGCGCATGGTTCGCGAGAAGAACGACTGCCGGAAAGCCTCCATGCGCGCTCGAATCCCTCTAATTATACATTAGTATGTATAGTAGCTCAGGCTCGATACGACCACGAAAGTCGATAGAGAACCGCAACGGTCGAAACTGTGCAACATACACGTCATAGCGACATCACGGAGAGGTATCACCGCGATGAACCTAATGTGTCCAGTGTTCCCCTGAGTAATGCGGAGGTGCTGGGGCAGCACAGTAGTAGAGGCGACAGGCAGGTGGGATCAAACTTGATCCCCTGCACGGCTGATGACAATGATAGCTAGGTGACCCAGGCTCAAACCCCGTTCGCCAGAGGTTCATCAGTGACCGGAGGCAGATTACAGTCACCCAGCAGGTCAGCCATCTTTGGAAAGACGCCAAGTCCACAGCATTTGGACTCGTCTCAGGCAGTGTCGTGCAGCTGTTGACGGCAGGGTCTGGTGACAGTAGCTGGCTTGGTGCATAGACTGGCGTGGACCTCCCCTCGGCTAGCAGCTGGTGATGACCGAGGACGAGTTCCTAAATTTGGCAGCATTAGTGTTAGTCAGGTCTGCTTCCGTTTCTGAAACACTAGCGGTTCTGGTCTCCAGCCAAGGCGCGAGGCGCAGCCGTTGAGCATCGTGCTCCAGTTCTTCCATCGTACCAGCAATTTCACAGCCCTCGCGGCACTGTAAAGTTTTCTCAACTTCCCCTTTCATAAGCCCCGTTCGGCGACTTCGGCACTGTGAGCGTTCTGAATACTGGTTCTTCCATACTGAATGTATGTTCTTGCAACATGGCACCTAGTTACAGAGGTAGCCTGCGGTGGCCTCCTTGTGACGTCATCTTGCTGAGTCGTTGCAAGAGCCATCTGCTTCATCAATTGGAAGCGTGTGCTACAAAATACTCAAATGACACTTTCCTGATTTCATACCAGTATCTCGGGGAAAATTTCAAAAATTTCCCACATTTCATTTGTCAGTAACCCATTCCAGCCAGTTGTAGGTCCATGAAAAGCGAAATGTATGGTAAATAATTTTAGCTGAAACATTAAATAGCGTACGTAAATAAAAGGTAATGTGTCATTTGTTGTTTGTGAAAGTAAATTCATTCCCCTATTTCTCCCGTACCAATTTTAAATGTGAATAAAGAGTCCTCCTGTGAATCTTTCACTATGAAAGAAAGACTTACCGGAAGCCCAGTAAATATGCCAGTGAAAACTATAGAAAAATGTGTCTCTTTATCTTAAACAGAATTTTTAGAATCTGGGTTCACGTATTATATTGATGTCTATTGTCTCCCCTCCGACTCATTTTTTCGACCCTTTGAAGAAATACGTTCTTCAGTTTTAGAATTGTATTAAGTATAAATTCTTTTATAATAGCCACTTTTCAATTTTAATACCATTAATTCACAAGAAAACATTACACATCTTTGTTATAAAATTTAGATTTTTCGATATGTTAATCAGCCTGATTGAATTCCTCATAAAGCTGTCAAGATTTCCGCAAAAGAATGTAGGAAAAAGAAACACAAGTGTTGCAGTAGTCAGTCAGATTCTTCCGTAGGTTGACATTAACACAAAGAACACAGGCCATGCTACCTAACGATTTCGAAGAGCTTGTTAGTCATTCGAAAGATCTACTCTGGAAGAGTCTAGGTCACTACGCTTGTTTTCGAAAACCGTCTAGGTCAAAAGTCATGGCACTAGATCCATTTCGGGTCAGGTACAATTGTTAGAACACTCGAAAGTAAGAAAACTTAATTAATGCACATCACGCCCACAAACTAATTCTTCGATTTATCGTTAACTGCTAGGTTTCGGGACCGATATATGTTAATAAAATATCCTTACCTTTGAGTGTTCTAACGATTTTACTTTGTCCGAAATAGATCCCACTTCATCGTCTTTGATCTCGATTTTTTTCGAAAAGAGAAACGTAGTGACCTACACTGATTCATCGGAATTACTTTACAATAGCACCCGAAGCTCATCGAAGTTGGTGGGACACAGGATGCGGCCTTACCTTGTGAGAATAATACACACTGTTACTCGCAGTTCGTTTTAACAGCGAGCATAAATTGCGGAATATAGACACCAGTGTAAAATGCTTGCACGAAAATCCAGGATGCTCCCTAAAATCATACACCGAGTAGGTTGGCACAGCGATTAATGCATTGGCTCGTGTAAGTAAAAAACCTCGATTCAGTTCCTGTGCAACCATCCATATTTAAGTTTTCCGTAGTTTTATTAAATCGCAAATGACGGTATGGTTCCTTTGTAAAAGACGCCGTTGATTTCTTTCTCCATGCTTCTCCAATTCCAGCTTGTGCTCCATTCTTATTGATTCGTCCTTGAAGGAGACGTTAAACCCTAATATTCCTTCGTTCCTTGCAAATGCATATCGACTATCCAGCTCGCAGTCAAACAATAATGCTACGAGATAGCGCCTGGTCCTTTCTACTGTAATGCTGATCTCGAAGGAAGTTAGAGAAGAGCTTGTCTAACCGTATCTGCAATGTGTCCCAGAAGGAATGGTGAATATTCAGGGATATGACAGGAAATATTACGCGAAGCAAAAACAGTCTGATAAACATTGGTTCTAAAATGCATACCTTAAGAGCTACTGTATGAGCACTTTTTCATTAGCAGAAATGTCGAAATAAATCTCGGGTGGACAGCCTGGTATGAGTGTGCATAGGACACAACCTGGCGCCGGCCCACCGCCGGTCAGTACATCAGCGCCCCTGATGATGGCAGCGAGGTCGATTGCCCAAATATTGTGTCCTATGCACACTCATACCAGGCTGTCCACTCGAGATTCATTTCGTCATAAAATACGTCTGGAGAAACTGAAAAATCACAGCAGAAATGTGTTTCACAGTAAAGAAAATGAAGTAGTTTTCATAGCTCTTAAGGTGTGCGCCTCACCCATGTTCACTAGACTCTTTTTTCTTATTATGGTCCATACTACCACCTCCTAAAATGCTCTTAATGTATACATTTTAGAACCCATGTTTACTAGACATTTTCCTTCAAGTGATCGTTCTTGGCCGGCCGAAGTGGCCGAGCGGTTAAAAGTCAGTCTGCTTTCCGCAGCGCTGCGGCGAGGACGTCTTGTTTACGTCCCGTCCGCGCGGTCGCGAGTGCCCGTAGTTGTTTACTACTGCGTTGTCGCTAGTTTAGAGTCCATCACTACCGACGCAACATGGCACATTCATACAGACAAACCACCATCAAGATCAGTTTTCAACCCGATCATGCACGACCGCGAGCTTTTGAAGTGGAACGTTTTCTACGTGACGACGTTAAAATTGAACCGCGAGACATAATTGGTATCCATCTCTCTATCACGAGCAGTGTTGTCTACGTCAAGCTAGTAAGTGACGAGGTGTGCAACAGAATCGTGCGCGCAGATGCGAACGATCTTAAATTCAAACATTCTGATGGCCATATTGGGGCGGTCTCTATCGATCACGCGGGGCTTGGCCTCCGTACGATACGCGTCTACGAACTCCCTTTCGAAGTACCACCGGACGTAGTCACCGCGGCTTTCCAGCCCTACGGCAGAGTGATCAGCCATATGGCCGAAAAATGGACCACCTTTACAACGTACCCCGTTCTTAACGGGGTGCGACAGATAAAAATTGAACTGACCAAACATGTTCCGTCATATCTTGTCATCGGCGGATGTAGGGCGATCATTATGTATGACGGTCAGCCACGCACTTGCTCTGGTTGTGGCCAAGAGGGGCACGTCCGGTCGGATTGTCTCCGACGACGGCTTACTCAAATCCCGACAGGTGAATCTATGACTCCTTCTACGGTGACGACCCTTCCTCTCAATTACGCCGAAGTTACACGGGCAGCAACCCTTTCTGATGCTGCCCACGTTAGTCCGATATCCGCCCCCGATAGCGAGACCATGATGGCTTCTGCAGTACAGGATCCGGCCTCTACAACGGCGCCCCCACCTGAAGATAATCACCGACCGACCTTGCAAGAAGGCGTGGATGCTAGGATGGACATTGACCCACGGGTTGTGCCGACAGCGGCTTTTCTTCCAGACACCGGAGCAGCTGAAGAAATTCACCCACATTCAGATACTGAAACACACGTCCGTAAACAGCGTTCCCCGCGAAAACACAAGAGACGGCGGCGTGCTCCATCGGACGATTGTTTGCAGCGATCGTCTGACATGGACTGTGGAAATTCCGACGACGGTACCGGCGGTACAGAGGCCGCTGTAACATCCAACTCAACAGATCGCCGTGGTGACGGCTTCAGCCCCTCCGACCACACAGAACAGCAGGATCACAAGCAGACAGCCGCTGCCGATTCCCAGCCAGCAGAGCCGATGGATTCAGCGCCGAGTGCCGCAGCAGCCACTAACAGCCACCAACAGCCGATGGTATTTCATGGCGACTGGGCGGACGACTGTGAGGAACACTCCTTGCCCATCGTGTCGGAAGACACGGGGGGAACTTTACCCCACCAATGTTGATCCTTTCCCGCCATCAGTTACAGTGACGAGGCAGCCTTACAAGGGTATTGATGGCCAACACGGATGCTATGGATAGACCTAAAACTTATCGCGTTGCAACTATAAACATCAACACTATACGGACGCGCGCTAAGTTATCCTTGCTTCAGGATATGTTGAACTCTGCTTCCATCGACATAGCCCTTCTCCAGGAAGTGTACGTCGACGACTTCCCAGGCATGTACGGTTACGATGCTTGCGTCTCTCCAGCTTCCCCAACAGGCAGCGGTGTCGCTGTACTTCTTCGGGAAGGGATAGTGGCGGACGATATCCTGTTTCTGCCTGGGGCAAGAGGAATGGCACTCACAGTACTGGGTGTTCGCCTTATCAACATCTACGCACCTTCCGGGACGGACAAACGTCGCGAACGTTCACGATTCTTTGCGGAAGACGTCGCTCCGCTCTTCCAAGGCCGCCACGACCATCTGGTGTTTGGAGGTGACTACAATTGCGTACTGGCGCCCAGAGACCAACTCCCACGACATAATCCGTGCCCGGAACTCGAGACGCTAATTCGAGACCTGCAGATGGTGGACACTTGGGAACATCTTCACGGCCACCGACCGGGATTCACGCACTTCACGAGTCACTCTTCCAGTCGTATCGATCGGATTTATGTCTCACGCTCTCTCGCCGCTGGAACACAGGATGCGGAACTGTGGCCTGCAGCATTCTCGGACCACACAGCTTACATTTGTGCCGTCACCCTGCGGCGGCAACAAGTGTGGAGAAGCCGCAGCCCGTGGAAATTAAACATCGCTCACCTGTCGTACCCGGATTGCCGCCAAGCCG
This sequence comes from Schistocerca cancellata, assembly GCF_023864275.1. Lineage (NCBI taxonomy): Eukaryota > Metazoa > Arthropoda > Insecta > Orthoptera > Acrididae > Schistocerca > Schistocerca cancellata. Next base: position 928,094,686 of record NC_064629.1, read on the forward strand.
TTGAGGATACGTGGCATTCGTGTGAAAATCGCCTCCGTGCATATCCCACAACGATCCGCTGGTGGTTGGACTGCGCCAAACTGGCACTGAGGCGAACGTTGATAACCTACGGTCGCGACCACGCCACTTGGCGAAGACATACACTCGACTTTTACTTCCGGGTCCTGCGCGACTGCGATGCTATGGCGCCGTCTCCGGAACGACAAACGGCGGTGCACCGTGCTAAGGCTCAGATCCTCGCTCATATGCGACGCCACCTAGAGGGGGTAGTCATCCGCTCGAGAACGCAGGATCGGATACCGAGTGAACGCCCGTCAATGTTCCACGTCCTTTGTGAACGTAAACGACGCCAACGAGCGCTGATACGCTTCATCGACACGGAGGACGGTCGTCGCCTCACCACGCAACAAGACATAAACGCAGCGTTCTACAATCATTATTCCCAACTCTATTCCACTCAGACCCCTGATCCGACAGCACTGGAGGACGTCTCTCAGACGATTTACGGCACCGTCACCCCGGCAATGGAAGAGGCCTTGATGGACGAAATTACAGAAGAAGAAGTGATCGACGCCATTAGAAAAGGAGCTGTCAACAAGTCACCGGGTCCTGATGGCCTCCCCTTGGAATTTTACCGGACTTTTCAATATTTATTAGCCTCCCGATGGACGGACATCTGTCGCGAACTACTATCCCCGGACGTGCCGCTCCCTGCGGCCCTTGTGGAAGGGATGATTATTCCTATTCACAAACCGTCCGGTGGCTCACGACTGCAGGACTACCGCCCGTTGACGCTATTGAACTGCGACTTTAAGATCTTTTCTCGACTGTTGGCGGCGCGGATACGCCAGACCTTACGAAATGTTATCTCACCCGATCAAACGTCATTAGGAGGCGACAATAATATTCAAACAGCACTCAGTGAATATCGTGACTTGATCTCACTGGCGAGGGCATGTCGTCTGAAGGGTGCACTGGCGGCAATCGATTTTAGTCAAGCTTTCGACCGAGTGGACCACGACTATTTGGAAGCGGTCCTCCAACATATGCGGTACCCACAGCCATTCGTCACTGTCGTCATGCGACTACTCCGTGGCGCGACGTCCAAGGTGATCGTCAACGGCCGACCTTCGCAGCCCCTCACCATTTCTCGATCGATACGCCAAGGCTGCCCTCTCTCCACTTTACTTTACGCTGTGGCCATGGAACCTCTCCTCTGCGGCCTGCGCCAACGACTAACGGGTATGACGTTACGAGGCTACACTTTCCGATGTAAAGCGTACGCTGACGACCTGGTGATTGTCATCCGCAACGGTGACGACACCGCTAGCGCACTGAATTCGATAGAGAAATATGGCATGGCCACAGGTAGTCGTATCAACGTCGCAAAATCGGTGGCGATGAACATCGGGGTCGGATTGTCTGAGAAACAGTGTCACCCCTTTACAGCTCAGAGGTAGTTTGAAATGTCTCGGCATTGATTTTACAGACGATATACGACGGACCGCTGCTCGCAACTTTCGACGGCTTTTACGAAATGTTCGGACTGGAATTGCCAACAACCGCATACGAGCCCTGGACATCGTCCAAAGGACCCAGTATGTTAACACACATTTAGCGTCACGCATTCCGCACATCGCCCAGATATTACCTATACCGGTGATGTTAGCTCGCCGTATACTTGCGGCTTTTGGGTCCTTCGTGAGTTCAGGGATGCTTTTCAAGATCAAATATGAGACTCTCACCCTTCCCCCGGATCGGGGAGGGCTTGGCCTTTATCACGTTCATGACAGAGCGGTCGCCCTATTTGTGAGCACATTAGTCAAACTATGGCACCGCCGTCCGGACAGTTTGACCAGTTTGTTAATAGAAGAACTAGCGCCGCCCTCCCTGTTGCCGCCTGTGCCGATACACCACGTCCCCTCCTCGCTCTTCTACATCGGTGTCTTTTACCTCGAACTCAGTTACGTTCGGCTTGCCTTACCAGCGACTCACCTGGCGACGGCAAAGTTGGTTTATAGGGTCCTGCAACGTGGACGACCCGATAACGTCGTGGAGAGGAAGCACCCGAACGTCACCTGGCGAGTAGTGTGGAGGACAATTCACCACGTAACACTGGACACTGACGTCACGGCGATGTGGTATATCACTGTTAACGGTAAGCAGGTGCCCAGATCAAGGCTACATGCGATCCACATGGTCGACTCACCCACGTGCACGAGCTGCGGCGTTCAAGACAACGATGAACACCGTCTTAGCTGTGGCGAGTCTACGGCAGTGTGGCACTTAGTGAGGCAAATGTCAGCATACTTCCTTCGGGTAACACCGAATCATATCGACCCCAAGACTATCCTATTCCCGGATGAGATGTATTACCCACACACTAAAACTAATGCAATGACGTGGCTTCGTGGACATGCAGTGCATTATTTGTTTCAAGACGGCACTAAGGACACTTTAGACTTTTGGAACTATTTGCAGGAACGCCATTGCAAGATCCTCCGTAACCCAAAGTATCGACAATATTTTTCCAATTTTTTGTGGAGTGCGTTCCACGACCCTCCACGTAGCTGGAACATCACGGGTAAGAGAAGCTAAGATTACAAGACGATGATAGAACACTACACGGTACAACGTGGGATCTACTTTCATCATTACGAGAAGTCATACCTGGATGATACAGCAGATGGAGAGTTTCGTTGTGAACCCTCACACTCTGTAGCAGTATTTGCCCCATTTCCTCTTTTTGTCCCCGGTGCGAAAAGGTCTTCGCAGTTTTTGTTTTCCCATCCAGTGCAAGATGTAGCACTGGTTAATGGTGGTAAGGATTCCACCCTTCAGTTTTGTTTCATGGTTTCCTTCGCCCCGCACTTTGCTCTCTTTCTTTATGCCTTTTTCTACAACTATTAGCATGGTTTTAGTTATGTGCGTCCCCAACTCGACCCAACGAGTGCACTTACTAGTTTTCAGTTCCTTACTGTTAAAAAAATGCAAAAATAAAAAACGCGTGATTTTGTGACGCAGGTTCGAATCCTGCCTCGGGCATGGATGTGTGTGATGTCCTTAGGTTAGTTAGGTTTAAGTAGTTCTGAGTTCTAGGGGACATATGACCACAGCAGTTGAGTCCCATAGTGCTCAGAGCCATTTGAACCATTTTTTTGATCGTTCTTGTCATATCCCTAAATATTGACCATTCCTCCTGGGACGTCATGTTAGATAAAACCCTCAAATTTTATATACACGAAGGGGAATTAAGCTATCGTGCGTATGACAACCAAATTGCTCCGCAGGGATGAGTTGACAAACAGAGCTTGTTTATAGTGCATAATTTAAGGCGTTTGATAACGTTTGCAACAGAAAAGAATGCCGTGTTTTTTAAGTTTAATTAATCGTTGTATTGTAATATATCAAAGCAGTATAAACAATACTCTCTGTAGGTTAATTCAAATTCAAATGAGAAGAAACTGATTGTACTGAAATATAGACAGCCCATTTTAATTAAATCTCCGGCGCTTCGCGGTAGGAAAATTAGATGCCTCTGGAGCAAAAGAAAATTGAGTACTTTTCTCCTTTAAATCAGAGAAATTGCTAGTCTGGTCCCCACTTTCCACCTCGGAGAAAAGAGTTACACCGAGAGTTGATGCAGGATAAGACAGAACTAAAATTACACTATTCACAGTCATATTACGACGATAAAAATGACATAAAGCTTTGCAACTGAACGTGGCGACAGTCAGTGTTCTGTGAAACATGCGCTCCTCTCTGGTACCACAAACAGCATGTAACTGTTCCTGTGTGTAATGGGAATGTGGGACTTGTGAGGGGCCTATTTGTACTCTGCCGCATCAAAGCAGAACACTGAGATTCTAAAAATGTCGTTGTCCCTACGCAGAAGTAGCATTTGGGTCATGAATCCGTTGTCCTTGATGTGAGGGTATGAAATTTACTAGCAATTTGGCTAAGGTTCATTAGGCTACTAAATGAGTATCCAAAGTTAACTGGGATGACAATGGCTTTTTGTTTCTTCATAGCACATGGAGCAGCTAAAGCTATTGTGGTGTCACCGCCAGACACCACACTTGCTAGGTGGTAGCTTTTAAATCGGCCGCGGTCCGCTAGTATACGTCGGACCCGCGTGTCGCCACTGTCAGTAATTGCAGACCGAGCGCCACCACACGGCAGGTCTAGAGAGACTTCCTAGCACTCGCCCAGTTGTACAACCGACTTTGCTAGCGATGGTTCACTGACAAAATACGCTCTTATTTGCCGAAACGATAGTTAGCATAGCCTTCAGCTACAGTTGCTACGACCTAGCAAGGCGCCGTATTCAAATGCTATAATATTTCTGTATCATCAAGAGCAATGTTCTACAAATGTGGATTAAAGTTAAGTATTCCAGAAGCTACGTACTTTTCTTTATAGCATTCATTACGTATCCTGTTTCAGACCTCACGCCAGCCTGCGTGAGCTTAGCGTGCATTTCGGCCTCCTCTAACTACAAGGTGTTGGCACTTCTGCCAACACTTCAACGGAGCTAACTGCTGCGTAGACAGGTCAGGTCTTTTATAAATGGGATGGTCTGTTGCCTCAGTGGAGGACAGTTTCACACACGAGTTTCCATCCGCAGTTTACTTTTCTCCTGGAACCCTCTAAAATCTTCACTGTTTTTCAATATACACGAGAAAAATAAACTGCAATTGGAAACCAAAGTCCGAAACTGTAATCTACCAATGCAACAGATCACCGCATTCGTAGGAGACAAAGTCTATCGATGCAGCAGTTAGCTCCATCTTCGCCACTGGCGATCACGGCATTCAGTCGCTATAACTGACTTAGACATTTCGGCTTCGGTGCATCAGCATACAAAGTCACTTTTGCTGCCGAAGGGAGGCCAGGTAGCAGGCTCTGGAACCTGTAACTTGGGCTGTCTGTAGCATCTTCGGATGACGTTTCCGGACACAGGTTCCTATCCTCAGTTTGTTCCTCAAGACAACCTCGACAACCCATCGAAGTTATGACGATCTCTAGTTCACATTCCCTGAGATGATTCTGCAGTCAGTCAGAAGATTAAATGACCGGCGGGAAACTTCGTCTGTTCCTAGGTACATTATCCTCCGCCCTACTGTCGATGAAAATAACGCCGCACTATTGTAACTGAAATGTATTTGTTGAAATTGAGAACGCAGCACGCGTTTTGCTGCTCTGTTACCGCTGTCTCGACTGAATATAAGGGAGCCAGCATCTTGTGTCGAATCGCGCTCGGTACGGAACTTGGTGCATCATTCCACATCGGTGATTTCCGACAGACGTGCTACCCCGAACACATCCTTTATTCTTCAGTGGATGTCTACCGGTGTTTATCCTTTGGTATCCAATAAACGAATAAGAGCATATTGGTCCTCTTTGAATTCATTTGGTAATAACGCCGCCATAGTTCACATATCCGTATTTACTGCACGCACTCCGGGAAACACGAATGCCACATTAATACCTTGCCTGCGAGTTGATGCTTATATACATGCATTTCACTGGAGTCACGTTCCGTTACGTACGCGCTGCAGCAATGTCTTTCAAACGGAAACTTTTTGATCGCCCCATTATAAAACTGATCCCAAGTTTTCACTTTTATTCATGTAGCAGATATCGCCGTATGAAAGTGGATGATATTTTTTAACACCCTGTAGTTATTCAGATCGAGGTATTTTGACTTTTTGCTTTGACTGAGATTCTTTATTATGCTTCATTATGTTTCATTATGCTTTTTTAAAACCGGCCGGTGTGGCCGAGCGGTTCTAGGCGCTTCAGTCTGGAACCACGCGACCGCTGCGGTCGCAGGTTCGAATCCTGCCGCGGGCATGGATGTGTGTGATGTCCTTAGGTTAGTTAGGTTTAAGTAGTTCTACGTTCTAGGGGACTGATGACCTCAGATGTTAAGTCCCATAGTACTCAGAGCCATTTGAACCATTTCATGCTTTTTTAAGTGTGTTAAAATAGAGTTATGCAGTGATCTCTAAAGTAGCAAGCTTGGTGATGTTAGTTCATGGGAGCTATTCACCACAAAACTGCGAATCTACGTCTACATACATACTCCGCATGCCACCATACGGTGCATGGCGGAGGGCGCCTGATACCACTACTATAGTCCGATCCACGAACGACGGCGGTTCACGGATATCGAGCCACGGACGGGGTTACATTGTTGACGATTCCAAGCGACAGTTCGGTTACGCACATGGGCGTGCTTTCCACTTGAAGGAAGCGTATATCCTGTAATCACGTCTCTCGCTTACTTATGCAGTATTTATCACTTACCACCACAATCAGCGATGACAACTGGCAACAAATGGAATCGAAATTCAGTAAACAACTCGCTACGATCACGTTTAATGTTCCCATTAGCTACGGTATTCACAGCAGCGCGCTCAGCGCATGCTGAACGTTCATTGGTTGTCGGAGCACACGTGACGTAGCCTAAACTCGACCGCCATCGTTCGTTACTCCAACTACTGTCATTCCCTATCCTCTTCGACTCGCAAATGCAGCGAGGGAAAAACGACTGTTTAATTTCTCTTGTCTTCGCAGTCCTTACCGAAATGTACGTTGCCAGTAGTAAAATCGTTCTGCAGTCAGCCGCAAATGCCGGTTCGGAACGTCGTCTTCCCTGCAGTGAAGTACACAGCAAACTTTAGTAATACTCGCGTGCTGATCCAACCTATCGTTAGCAAATCTAGCAGCACGCCTCTCCGAGGTCTTCCTTTAAACAGACCTGGTGGGGATCCCGAACACTCTATCAGTGCTCACTGAAGAGTATGTCGCACCAATGTTCTATACACTATCTCCTTTCAGATGAACTACACTTTCCTACAATTTCCGCAGGAAACTGATGTCGACCATTCGCTTCCTCAATCCATTTCACATCGCTTTACAATGTTGCACCTAGATATTTAATTGACATGACAGTGTCAAGCAACATACCACTAATACTGTATTCAGGCGATACATGATTGTTTTTCCTACACATCTGCATTAAGTTATATTTCTCTACATTTAGAGCAAGCTGGCATTCATTACGCCAAACAGAAATGTTGTCTAAGTGACTCTATTGCCTCCTACAGTCATTCAGCGATGACAATTTCCCGTACCCTACGGCCTCATCTGCAAATAGTCGCAGACTGTTCCTAACCCTATCCATGTGAGCGTTTATGTATATAGAGAACAAGGTGGTTCTGAATTCCAGTAAATGTTAATGATGTTGGACGTCTGTTACTGCATTAAAGTCCCAGTTGCATTTTCCTGTCTGTATGTGAAGACTATTCTTAGAAACTACTGTAGTGAGTTTGATACAGTTTCCACTTACAGAGAGCTAACAGTAAGCTAAAAGGGGTGGTGTGGGATGACGTATATATACACTGAAGCGCTAAAAAACTGGTATAGGCATTCTTATTCAAATACAGAGATATGTAAACAAGCATAATACGGCGTTGCCGTCGGCAACGCCTAAGTAAGACAACAAGTTTCTGGCGCAGTTGTTATATCGGTTACTGCTGCTACAATGGCGGGTTATCAAGATTTAACTGAATGAGAACGTGGTGGTATAGTCGGCGCACGAACGACGGGACGCAGCATCTCCGAGGTAGCGATGAAGTGGGGATTTTTCCGTACGACAAACTCACGAGTGTACCCTGAATATCAGGAACCCGGTAAAACATCAAATGTTCGACATCGCTGCAGCCCGAAAAACATCCTGCAAAAATGTTCAGATGTTCAAATGTGTGTGAAATCTTATGGGACTTAACTGCTAAGGTCATCAGTCCCTAAGCTTACACACTACTTAACCTAAATTATCCTAAGGACAAACACACACACCAGCGCGGCCATCCTGCAAGAACGGGACCAACGACGACTGAAGAGAATACTTCAACTTGACGGAAGTGCAGCCCTTCCGCAAATTGCTGAAGATTACAATGCTAGGCGATCAAGAAGTGTCAGCGTGCGAAACATTGAACGAAACATCATCGATATGGGCTTTCAGAGCCGAAGGCCCACTCGTATACCCTTGACGACTGCACGACACAAAGCTTTGCGTCTCGCCTGGGCTCGTCAACATCGACATTGGACTGTTGATGACTGGAAACGTGTTGCCTGGTCGGACGAGTCTCGTTTCAAATTGTATCGAGAGGATGGACCTATACGGGTATGGAGACAACCTCACGAATCCATGGACCCTGCATGGCAGCAGGGGACTGTTTAAGCTGGTGGAGGCTCTTTAGGGGTGCGGGACGTGTGCAGTTGGAGTGATGTGGGACCCCTGATACGTCTAGATACGACTCTGACAGGTGACACATATGTAAGCATCCTGTGAGATCACCTACATCCATTCATGTGCATTCCGACGGACTTGGGCAATTCCAGCAGGACAATGGGACACCCAACACGTCCAGAATTGCTACAGGGTGGCTCCAGGAACACTCTTCTGGATTTAAACACTTCCGCTTGCCACCAATCTCCCGATACATGAACATTATTGAGAATATCTGAGATTCCTTGCAACACGCTGTTCAGAAGAGATCTCAACCACGTCATACTCTTACGCATTTATGGACAGCCCTGCAGGATTCATGTTGTCAATTCCCTCCAGCACTACGTCACACATAAGCCGAGTCTATGCCACGTCGTGTTGCGGCACTTCTGCGTGCTCACGAGGGCCCTACACGATATTGGGCAGGTGTACCAGTTTTTTTGGCTCTTCAGTGAAATAAGACATGTTAATGTCAAATTGAATTTATTCCATAGTAAATCTGCGTCTGTAATTGAAAGCTGCTTTCCTAAAAAAAAAAAAGAAATATCCAGAAGATCCATTAAAAAGAAGTAAGAAGTTGCTAACTAATGGAATTAAAATCTCATGTAAGAGGAAGATTTCAATTTATGTAAATTCCAGAGTAAGTCAAGATCCGAGGTTACTTGCATGGTACAAAAAACAGTGTAGTATTTTAAGGAATGTTATCAAAATATCCAGGAGCATGCGTGCCCTGACAGAAATAGATATGGCCGATAATATTAGAACTATGTGGGACATTGTCAAACGGGAGACAGAACAGCGAGTCAGTGTGGTACTTCTCAAACGGGAGACAGGACAGCCAGTAAGTGTATAAGATTCCATAACAAGTAAAATAAGTGAGAATTTTGTCACGCAAAGATAAATTTTCAAGAATCAAAGATTACTGTGCTGTGCTGTGCTGAAAATCAGACTTCGCAAATAACTTTAAAATGCAGGTTGTTCAGAATGTGGAGCGCGAGAAATGAAAGAAAACTAATTTTAAACTACTTTTGGAATTAAATTAAAATACCCACTCGACCTCCCACCAGTACAAAGCATTGGCCACATTTATGTAAATGGGATGGAGAGGGAAACGTTTCCATTTCAAAGCAAGAACACATTTTTAAAACTCAATACTGATAATTATTATTTAATAGTAATTCAACTTAGATGGATAGGCAGCGAACCCCTATACATCGAATGGCATACAGAGCCACTAGCGCAAGACAAGACACGACAAGATCTAAGCAACAAGATCAAAAATACAAGCGATAAGAGAGATAATGTGGCGTCTTCCCTTTATATAGTAGTTCTTAGAATCTTTCTATGTTACTGAGAAATCTAAAATTTGAGTACACTAGTTGTGATAAATATTCTTTGTTAAGCGTATATCAATGTAATTATTTTTATCACTAATTAGAGACGTCACACCATTGCGTTGAAATATCACACGTTGGTAGGAGATCCCAGTTTATCACATTTGCCAGTTTTCGAATACACTAACGTGGATCATTGTGGATTAATGGGTTTAAACGATCATCATCAAACCCCGAAAGTCTTGCTAAACGTGGAGAGTCACTAATGTCAAAACGATCCTTCTTAAAACGAGAAAACCACTTACTTGCCGTGGTCTGTCCAATGTCATTATCCTCATACACGGCACAGACGTTTCTGGATTCCTGTCATCCCCCCCCCCCCCCTATTGAACTGAAACAGACGAATGTAACGGAAATGTTCAGGTTTCTCCCCTTGGTACTCCATTTTCTAGCGTCCACAGCTCCACTCCCTACCTACAAATGACATTATGGAAACTCCGGTGTCATTAGTGAACTACAACTAAAAAAATGAAAATCGAGATATAAACCCCAAGCTACCGGAATACCAACATGCGAAACAAAAACGTTGCGAACTTATGCACCAACCTAATAAAAGCAAGTCGTCCGGTCGTTGATACAAGGGGGGGGGGGGGCGAAGAAGTTGGGATCACAGATTTGCTTCAAGCTTTGTACACCTGTAGCAGGCCATTAAAACAACTCAATGTGCAAGTAGTACGGCGCAGGGGAGTGATGACCTCAGAAGTTAAGTCCCATAGTGCTCACAGCCAAGCAGTAAGCTGCATTACTCTGGCAAATTCCGAGAAAATCGCGTCTGTTATGTGGCTTACGTATTTGTGCGTAGGTACCGGGCGTTAGAGTTCATGCTGGTCGAGTGCTGACGGCACGGCAGCTCAGAGGGTTGGCTGCCCTCTGTAATCAAAAGAACTCAATTAATAGATCAACGATGAACTTGAACAAGCGTCATGTGACGTCCTCCCGAACAAATACGACGACCATTAACGAACAAAATGAGAACAAAAAAAAAGTGATTAGCGTTTCAGCTCCGTAAGACGACCGTGTACGAGGTGACGCTTCGAATCTCGCTCAAACTTAATTATTAATCTCTTCTTTTTTTGTCACTGGTCGGTCATACTGTCGCAGAAGAAGCCGAGTAGCACCGTGGTGTAGTGGTTATGATACTAAACTGTTGCATGGGCTGTACAATTTTAATTTCTATATTCGGTTCGAGTACGTTCTAAAAGTATCCACAAATGTCGGGAATCATTGTAGCTGTACATATACTGTATGTGTTCTGACCGGAGGCAGTTCGCTCAGCGCTCTTGTATGTGCAAGTGCTGAATAAACCTTCGTTAAGCGAAGTTAGTGTTCGTCATTCATCTAATTACATCCTCTTCTACGTGACATTATTCTGGTGGAGGTGCCGGGTATTGGAACTTGTGACAGCGCACATAATCGACGCCATAGTGACTCCCATCAGGCCACGACAGAGTTGCCGTCTACGTGGCGAGAAACCCGAGTTCGAGCCATATTCAACAGACCGCAATCTACCGGAGACAGAAGAAGAAGAGGACGTCACGATGACAGCAACTGTGTGCCGCCACATGAGACATCTTTCCAGGTTCTCTAGTGACGATGGCCAAGATCCAAACAAGTGGCTCAAGGTATATGAGCGTATAGCCAAATTTAAGAAATGGAATGACACCGTGTTCTTAGCTAACGTATTTTTCTACTTGGAGGGCACTGCCAAGCAATGGTATGAGAACAACGAGGAGAAGTTCACAAGCTGCGAAGTATTCCAGGCGGAACTGCGCAAGTATTTCGGCGACACAAAACGACAGAAGTGCAAAGCTGAAGATAAATTAAAGTGCAGGGCACAGCGTCCAGGACAAACTACAGCATCCTACATTCAAGACGTCTTGGAGCTGTGTAAAGTAGCGGATCCTAGAATGAAGGAGGAAGATAAGGTTGCACATCTCATGAGGGGTGTTGCTGAGGACATGTATCAAGCCCTACTCCTGAAGGAGGTTTCGACAGCAGACGATGGTGCCAGCATATCGAGACAGTGCATCAAAAAAGAATTACACGCGAGAAATTTGAACGGCTTCCAAACGTCGTATCGATGTCTGTGATGGAGGAAGCAACATATTTCACAAGTATTTTTCGTCAGATAGTGTGAGAGGAAGTTCAGAAGGCACTTGGATTGCACGGCGAGTAAAAAACCGAGACGCTTCAACAGGTCATAAGGCAGGGAGAAGAACAGACATTGAACCCAGTCTCTCGTCCTTCATTTCCTTTGAAAACGGTGAAAAAGTCGAGACCGAGGCGGAGTTACGTTCCTACAATGCCGCAGGAGGAACCTGTTTGGCCACCAAGGAAGACTGACGTCTGGAGGACCCAGGATAACCAACCAATATGTTTCCACTTCGGACGACCGGGACATGTGTTGCGCTATTGTCCAGAAACGCGGCGGATATTTGATGACGCCCGCGCGAGAAGACAGTAGACCTATCTTAGCCGACGCCAACTCCGGGACGACGAAGATGCACAAGAAGATGTGGGTGCAGGACGACGTAGGTCACCATCGCCGAAAGCTAGCCGCTGGGGAGGACGCTCCTCAACACGCCGATCAAGGTCTCCATCGCCGTTTAGAAGCTCCAGCCGATCACCTAGTCGCCGCAACCAGGAAAACTAAAGAGTGCCACCTTACACGGAGGTGAGGCCGCCGTAGAGAAAAATCCACCGCCGTCGATCACTACAAAAATGATAGGAAACTACGTCGATATCCTCATGGATGGCCGACCAGCCCAAGCTCTTGTGGACTCTGGATCATCATATTCAGTCATTTCGGAGAAGTGCCGTCGCCAGTTGCAGAAGACTGTATTCGTCGACAGCAAAACATCTCTGCTTAAGGTGGCTAATGGGAAATATGTAAAACCTATAGGATAGTTCAAATGGCTCTGAGCACTATGGGACTTAACATCTACGGTCATCAGTCCCCTAGAACTTAGAACTACTTAAACCTAACTAACCTAAGGACATCACACACATCCATGCCCGAGGCAGGATTCGAACCTGCGACCGTAGCAGTCGCGCGGCTCTGGACTGAGCGCCTAGAACCGCTAGACCACCGCGGCCGGCTAAAACCTATAGGAAGATGTGTCGTTCGTGTGGGTATAAGTGGCCATACACAGCGCTTAGAATTCATCGTCTTACAAGAGTGTAGTCATGACGTCATTCTCGGATGGGACTTTTTGAAAGGCTCTCAGGCAATTATAGATTTTGGTCGCTCGAAGATTATGCTAGACGAGATGAGATACTGTGGACAGTAAGATACTCATCCGAGTGTGTGGTGACTATGAGTGCTAGATGAAATGATCATTCCTGCAGTCAGCGCTAGAAAGGTAACTGTCACGTGTCATGCCATGCATCTATCGCCGAGAACCGCTGGTCCTTCCAAGACGAATGTGCGTAGCAAATGCTCAGCCGTTAATCGAAGAACAGCTCAGCGTCGTAGAAACCCCCCATGTCGAGTCTGTGGGCGAAATTAGAGCTATCACTACGAGTCAAGATGTTCTATCTCGCCGGCCGGGGTGGCCGAGCGGTTCTAAGCGCTACAGTCTGGAACCACGCGATCGCTACGGTCGCAGGTTCGAATCCTGCCTCAGGCATGGATGTGTGTGATGTCCTTAGGTTATTTAGGTTTAAGTAGTTCTAACTTCTAGGCGACTGATGACCTTAGAAGTTAAGTCCCATAGTGCCATTTGAACCATTTTCTTCTATCTCGATTATCACTAGATCTCACTAAGGAACAACAGAAAAAGCTACTTGCCATTCTTCAAGAGTTCTCTGAATGCTTCAATCCACAGGTGAGGAGCAAATTAGACAAGTAGACGATGAAGCACCGGATTAGCACTGGAGACTATCAAAAATAAGCCGGAGAGCATACCGTGTGTCAGCAACGGAACGGCGAATAATTCACGACGAGGTAGAGACAATGATGAAGAATGACATCATTCAGCCTTCGCAAAGCCCATGGTCGTCACCAGTAGTCCTCGCCAGGAAGAAGGATGGCAGTTGGCGCTTCTGTGTTGATTACAGGAAGCGTAATAAGATAACTAAAAAGGACGTTTACCCTCTTCCACGAATTGACAATACACTATGTTGTCTGAAGGGGGCTGAGTTTTTCTCTACCGTGGACATGTACTCGGGCTACTGGCAAATCGAAGGAGATGAGGCTGATCCTGAGAAAACAGCATTCATCACCCCTGAAGGCCTGTATGGGTTTAAGGTCATGCCGTTTGGTTTGTGTAATGCACCAGCAGCTTTTGAACGGATGATGGATAATCTTCTACGTCACCTGAAGTGGACGATGTGTCTTTGTTATTTATATGACATTATAGTGTTCTCAGAGACATGTGATGAGCATATAAAAAGACTGAGGGCCGTTCTTCAGTGTCTCCAACAAGGCGGATTGAACCTTAATTCAAGAAAGTGTCTTTGGAGCAAAAGAGATCAAAATACTTGGACACTTTCTGTCAAACGAAAGTGTGCGGCCAGACCCAAGAAAGGTGAGATCTATAACGGAATTCTCTAGTCCTAAAAGTATTAGAGATGTTAGAAGCTTCCTCGGATTATGTTCTTATTACCGTCGTTTCATCAGAGACTTCTGTATCAAAACCAGGCCACTCCAAGAGTTGTCAAAACCTGATGCTAAATTTATCTAAGGTGGTGCTCAACAAGATTCTTTTGATGTGCTGTGAAAAGCTCTGACGTCTGACCCTGTACTTGGTCTGTATGACGAGAGAGCACCTACAGAACTACACACACATGCCAGTGGGTCTGGGATCGGTGCTGTTCTGGTGCAAATTTCAGATGGGTAAGAGAAAGTTGTAGCTTATGCTTCTAGGACACTTACAAAAGCCGAGAGAAACTAGTCAACTACAGAAAGTGAATGTCTTGCTGTGATCTGGGCCATGTGCATATTTCGACAGTATCTCTCTGGAAGGCCATTCACAGCTGTTACAGACCATCATTCACTTTGTTGGCTGACAGGTCTTAAGGATCCAACGACTCGCCAGGTGGGCAAGAGTATGACATTACCATAGTGTACAAAAGTGGGAGAAAACACCAAGATGCCGACTGTCTCTCAAGACACCCTGTGCAAGGCCATCAAGACTTTGATGAAGATAGTGACTGTCTCGCTGCACTCCAGGATCTCTCTGCTGAGCAGAAGAAGGACGACAAGATATCTCAAATTATGCTTTCCTTAAATTGGTCACAGGATGTGAAAGGATAATTTAAGGTAGTTAATGGATTACTTTGCAAGAAAAACTTTGATCCGTTTGGAAAGAGGTGGCTACCAGTGATTCCTAAACACATGCGCTTAGATGTTCTACAGAAATTCCATGACACACTTGAGGCCAGACATTTAGGATTTATTAAGATATGCGATAGAATCTGCAAGAGATCTTCCCGGCCAGGTTTATTTGGGAGTGTCCGTCACTATGTGGCGCACTGTAGAGAGTGCCAGAGGAGAAGGCAGTTCCTCAGAAACCACCTGGCCGGCTCATACCAATTACACAAGCCGAAACGCCTTTCCAGCGTATTGGGATTGACCTCCTCGGACGATTTCCAGCGTCTGCTATTGGCAATAGATGGATTATTGTTTGCACTGATTATCCGACACGCTGTCATTACAAAAGCCGTGAAATCAGCCGAAGCATCCGAGGCAGCCAAATTCATCGCGGAAGCCATTGTATTAAAACACGGTGCCGCAAGGTCGTTAATTACGGATCGAGGGAAAGTTTTTCAATCAAATCTTGTAAAAGAGATAAACCGTCGGTGCAACATTACTCGTCACATGACGACTGCCTACCATCCGCAAACTAAAGGGCTTACTGAACGCCTTAATAAGACCTTGGCCGACATGCTATCAATGTTCGTCAATGTTGAGCAGAGCAACAGGGATGAGGTGCTACCTTTCGTGATGTTTGCCTACAAACCGTCTAACAAGACACCATAGGATTTTCGCCATTTTTCCTGGTGCATGAGCGAGAGGGGTCTACTACCATGGACACCTACATCTACATCCATACTCCGCAAGCCAACTGACGGTGTGTGGCGGATGGTACTTTGAGTACCTCTATCGGTTCTCCCTTCCATTCCAGTCTCGTATTGTTCGTGGAAAGAAGGATTGTCGGTATGCCTCTGTGTGGGCTCTAATCTCTCTGATTTTATCCTCATGGTCTCTTCGCGAGATGTACGTGGGAGGGAGCAATATACTGCTTGACTCCTCGGTGAAGGTATGTTCTCGAAACTTCAACAATAGCCCGTACCGAGCTACTGAGCGTCTCTCCTGCAAAGTATTCCACTGGAGTTTATCTGTCATCTCCGTAACGCTTTCGCGATTACTAAATGATCCTGTAACGAAGCGCGCTGCTCTCCGTTGGATCTTCTCTATCTCTTCTATCAACCCTATCTGGTGCGGATCCCAAACTGGTGAACAATATTCAAGCAGTGGGCGAACAACATCCTTTGTTTTCGGGTTGCATTTCCTTAGGATTCTTCCAATGAATCTCAGTCTGGCATCTGCTTTACCAACGACCAATTTTATAAGATCATTCCATTTTAAATCACTCCTAATGCCTACTCTCAGATAATTTATGGAATTAACTGCTTCCAGTTACTGACCTGCTATATTGTAACTAAATGATATGGGATCTTTCTTTCTATGTATTCGCAGCACATAACACTTGCCTACATTGAGATTCAATTCCCATTCCCTGCACCATGCGTCAATTCGTTGCAGATCCTCCTTCATTTCAGTACAATTTTCCATTGTTACAACCTCTCGATATATTACACCATCATCCGCAAAAAGCCTCAGTTAACTTCCGATGTTATCCACAAGGTCATTTATGTATATTGTGAATAGCAACGGTCCTACGACACTCCCCTGCGGCACACCTGAAATCACTCTTACTTCGGAAGACTTCTCTCCATTGAGAATGACATGCTGCGTTCTGTTATCTAGGAACTCTTCAATCCAATCACAGAATTGGTCTGAAAGTCCATATCCTCTTACTATGTTCATTGAACGACTGTGGGGAACTGTATTGAACGCCTTGCGGAAGTGAAGAAACACGGCATCTACCAGTGAACCCGTGTCTATGGCCTTCTGATTCTCGTGGACGAATAGCGCGAGCTGGGTTTCACACGATCGTCTTTTTCGAAACCCATGCTGGTTCCTACAGAGTAGATTTCTAGTCTCCAGAAAAGTCATTACACTCGAACATAATACGTGTTCCAAAATTCTACAACTGATCGACGTTAGAGATATATGTCTATAGTTCTGCACATCTGTTCGACGTCCCTTCTTGAAAACGGGGATGACCTGTGCCTTTTCCCAATCCTTTGGAACGCTACGCTCTTCTAGAGACCTACGGTACACCGCAGCAAGAAGGGGGGCAAGTTCCTACGCGTACTCTGTGTAAAATCAAACTGGTATCCCATCAGGTCCAGCGGCCTTTCCTCTTTTGAGCGATTTTAATTGTTTTTCTATTCCTCTGTCGTCTATTTCGATATCTACCATTTTGTCATCTGTTCGACAATCTAGAGAGGGAACTACTGTGCAGTCTTTCTCTATGAAACAGCTTTGGAAAAAGACATTTAGTATTTCAGCCTTTAGTCTATCATCCTCTGTTTCAGTACCATTTTGGTCACAGAGTGTCTGGACATTTTGTTTTGAACCACCTACCGCTTTGACATAAGACCAAAATTTCTCATGATTTTCTGCCAAGTCAGTAAATATAACTTTACTTTGGAATTCATTGAACGCCTCTCGCATAGCCCTCCTCACACTACATTTCGCTTCGCGTAATTTTTGTTTGTCTGGAAGGCTTTGGCTATGTTTATGTTTGCTTTGAAGTTCCCTTTGCTTCCGCAGCAGTTTTCTAAGTCGGTTGTTGTACCACGGTGGCTCTTTTCCATCTCTTACGATCTTGTGTGACACATACTCATCTAATGCGTATTGTACGGTGGTTTCGAACTTTGTCAGAACTGCCTCTGAGCACTATGGGACTTAACTTCTCAGGTCATCAGTCCCCTAGAACTTAGAACTACCTAAACCTAACTAACCTAAGGACATCACACACATCCATGCCCGAGGCAGGATTCGAACCTGCGACCGTAGCGGTCGCGTGGTTCCAGACTGTAGTGCCTCGAACCGCTCGGCCACACCGGCCGGCTTGAACTATGTCCACTGATCCACAACACTATCTGTACTTGAGACAAAACTTTTGTGTTGATGCGTCAAGTACTCTGAAATCTGCTTTTTGTCACGTTTCCTGAACAGAAAAATCTTCCTACCTTCTTTAGTATTTCTATTTACGGCTGAAATCACCGATGCAGTAACCGCTTTATCATCGCTGATTCCCTGTTCTGCGTTAACTGTTTCAAATAGTTCGGGTCTGTTTGTCACCAGAAGGTCCAATATGTTATCGCCACGAGTCGGTTCTCTGTTTAACTGCTCAAGGTAGTTTTCAGATAATGCACTTAAAAAGATTTCACTGGATTCTTTGTCCCTACCACCCGTTATAGACGTTTGAGTCTCCCAGTCTATATCCGGCAAATTAAAATCTCCGTTACATCCTAATAAATCGGCCAGGTGTTAACCAGAGCTGAGGAAGCTCGGCAGATAGCTTGACTCCGCACGCTGCAGGCTGAAGAAAACGATCGCCGAAGGTATGACGCGAGCCACCGCCCTGGTGACCTCGTCTCGATCTTCACTCCTGTTCGGAAGGTTGGTTTCTCTGAGAAGCTCTTCAGGCGGTACTTTGGACCTTATACGGTTGTAAGACAGTTGTCTGATGTTACTTATGAAGTTGAAGATTTCGACCCGGACGCAAGACGACGAAAGATCAGATACGGTCCACGTCCTTCGAATGAAGCCCTACAAGGATCCTGCCACCCAGGGTAAATCCGGAGCTCCAGCGACAGGCAACAAGCGGAAAGATGACGAAGAGCTTAGCGGCAAAAGAAGTTCTGAGAAGATCACCGCCAGGGCGAGCATCAGTAATCGGGAGTCGGATGACTCCTTCCTGGACCAGCAGGACGTAACACCGAGACGCTGTTCACTTAAGGATGGGGCGCTGTTGCAGTAGAAGCTGAGTAGCGACGTGCTGTAGCGGTTGTCATACTGAAGTGTTGTATGAAGGGTCGAGAGTTCAAAACTCACTTTTACTGAACAATTTTAATTTATATATTCGGTTCGAGTACATTCTAGAAGTATCCACAAATGTCAAGAGTCATTGTACTGGAATGTTCTGTAGCTGTATATATACTGTATGTGTTCTGGCCGGTGGCAGTCCGCTCCGCGCTCTTGTATGTGCAGGTGCTGAATAAAACTTCGTTAAGTGAAGTTACTGTTCGTCATTCATCTAATTACACCTTCTTCTACGTGACAATATTACTTAATTTATATGACATTTGAACCGTAATATAATAAAAAACCACGTGCATTTCTATGAAGTATTTGCATCAATTTACAATGTACATTTTTCGTGTTTACACGCCAAATACCATCTTGTAACGTGTGATGTTGAGATCACATCCGACGAGTAATTGTACAGTGTGAGACATAAAAACTGACCGCCGGCCGGCCGCCACACAGACTAAGTCCGAGTCGTTCACTTAATGTCGCCAATAAAACCGACTTCCCCTGACAACGCTAAGTCCGGCCATCTGCACAATCTGGCAACACAGTGAGATGTGCAAGTGTCAGGACGAAGTGTTCGCTACTTCCGAGATTTTGTCGTGTTGTGTGAGCCCGTGGTTTAGTGGTAATCGTCGTGCGTTCTAAACTTATAGTCGCGTGGTCGCGTCGGACTGTATCTCCCATTTTCTTTTTAACCACATTTCGGCCCTCGACTAAAGTTACGAGTCCGATAGAATATCTAACATAATTCGCTTCAGCTTCCGCCCACCACTAATAACAAAGACGTCCAGAAACAATTCCGCAGGACAGCTCGTGGCTGTGTCGCGATCAGAACAGCTTACGCTCGAGCGTTTCCTCGCGCTGCAGCGGCTACCGGCCACCGGCCAGACGCCACCCGCCGCCTGAAATCCGGCGCCGCCCAAGTGAACGCGGCGCGACGCTGTCAGTGTGTGAATCAACTGCCATTTTCGAATTTGAAGATCTAGTTATCATTTTGCAGTTAAAGATTGTAGATTACATACTTGAAAATCATGAACTACGGTTAAGCGTCGTAAAATTGGGTCGCAAGCGAAGAAAGGTGTAACATCTGCAACAAAATATTTACTTTTAGTATAATAGAGGGGTGAATGCAGAAGAGACAGCTCGAAACATTTGAACTGTGTGTAGCAGGAGTTCTTTTGGGAAAAATACGCCAAGAAGAGATGTTCTTGATTTAACAAAGATCGTTCTGGCATGAATGATTTTCTACATCAAGGAAGTCTCAACTACTGATATAAGTGATGGATTATCATTTAATTATTATGCAACATTTGCATTCAACAGGCAAGGTTCAGAAGTCTGGTGTAGGAGTACTGCACGCTGTAATTCGAAACAACAAAAATCAACAGAGTGACTATTATTGCAGGTAGCTCACTGAGCATTCCTAGATTAGAGTAGTACTTGTTCCATAGATCATGAATACGACACTTGGTAATGATGTGTAACGTGTCAGGTTAACAAAAGGTGTCTATACAAGATATTACATTACACAATATATCACATGAGAATATTTTTAAATTTTTTTTGTGGTATTGGTTGGGAAAATTACCCACTTACTATATCCAAAAATTCACATAATGAGTAAAACGAGTTGCCATTAAGAAATTCTTTTAATTTCCATTTTAATTCTATATGGCTATCTGTCAGACTTTTGATGCTATTAGTTAAGTGTCAAAGACTTTTGTGGTAGCATAATTTCCCCCCTTCTGAGCCAAAGTTAGATTTAACCTTGAGTGGTGAAGATCATCCTTTCTCCTGGTGTTGTAGCCATGTACACTGCTATTACTTTTGAATTCGTTCGGATTGTTAATAACAAATATCATAAGTGAATATATGTATTGTAAGGCTACAGTGAAGATCTGTAGCTCTTTAAATAAGTGTCTGCAGGATGATCTTGGATGAGCTCCAGCAATTATTCTTATTACACGCTTTTGTCCAATGAACACTCTTTTACTCAGTGATGAGCTACCCCAGAATATGATGCCATACGAAAGTAGAGAATGAAAATAGACGTGGTAAGCTAATTTGCTGAGCTGTATATCGCCAAAATTTGCAATGACCCTAATAGCATAAGCAGCTGAAATCAAACGTTTTGGCAGATCTTCAGTGTGTTTTTTCCAGTTCAATCCCTCATCAATGCATACACCTAGAAATTTTGAATATTCTACATTAGCTACCGATTTCTGATCGCAATCTGTATTTATTCATGGTGTCATTCCATCTACTGTGTGGAACTGTATGTACTGTGTTTTGTCAGAGTTCAATGAGAGCCCATTTGCAGAGAACTACTTAATGATTTTCTGAAAAACATCGTTTAAAATTTCACCAGTTAATTCTTGTCTGTTGGATGTGATAGCTATACTTGTATCATCGACAAAGAGTACCAGCTTTGCATCTTCGTGAATATAGAATGGCAAGTCATTAATATGTATTAAGAACAGCAGAGGACCCAAGACCGAACCTTGCGGCACCCCATTCTTGATTGTTTCCTAGTTTGAGAAGTCACCAGTTTTTTGCATATTATGTGAACTGCTTATTTCAACTTTCTGCACTCTTCCAGTTAAATATGATTTAAACCATTTGAGCGCTGTCCCATTCATACCACAGTACTTGAGCTTATCTAGAAGTATTCCATAACTTACACAATCAAAAGCTTTTGAGAGATCACAAAAAATCCCAACAGGTGACTTCCGGTTACTCAGAGCATTTAATATTTCATTAGTGAAAGTATATATAGCATTTTCCGTTGAAAAACCTTTCTGGAAACCAAACTGACATTTTGTTAAAACTTCATTTTCAGAAAGGCGTGAAGCTACTCTACAATACATCACTTTTTCAAGGCTTTGGATAAGGCAGTCAGAAGAGAGATTGGGCGGTAGTTGTTGACATCAGATGTATCCCCATTTTATGCAGTGGTTTAACAATGGCATACTTCAGTCTATCTGGGAAAATACCCTGCTTCAGAGAGCTATTACATATGTGGCTAAGAATCCCACTTATCTCTTGGGAACAAGTTTTTATTATCCTGCTGGAAATGACATCAGTTCCATGTGAGCTTTTATTCTTGAGAGATTTATTATCTTCCTAATTTCAGAAGGAGAGGTGGGTGGAATTTCAATTGTATCAAATTGTGTGGGTAAGGCCTCTTCCATTAACTTCCTCGCTTCTTGTAATGAACATTTAGATCCTATTTTCTCTACATCATTTAAAAATTGATTATTCACAATGTTTTCGACTTCCGGCTTGTTGTTTGTCAAGTTTCCATTCGCTTTGATGGCAATGCCGTCATCCAGTACTCTTGGTTGCCCTGTCTCCCTTGCAATACTATTCCAATTTATTTTGATTTTGTTATCAGAGGTATTAATCTCAGACATGATGCAGATGCTTCTGGACTTTTTAATAACCTTTCTTAATGTAGCACAGTACTTTTTATAATATTTGGCTGTTTCTAGGTCATTACCCTTTCTTGTTGTTAGATACAGTTCCCTTTTGTGGTTACAAGATATTTTTATTCCTTTAGCAAGCCAAGGTTTTTTGCATGATTTCTTATAATTAGATTTAACTACTTTCTTGGGGAAACAGTTTTCAAATTCTCTTACAAGTGTATCATGAAATAAGTTATATTTTTAATTAGCATCGGATTCCTTGTACACCTCATCCCAGTCTAACTGCTGAAGATTTTCTCTGAAATTTCTGATTGTTGAGTCATTAATTGAACGCACAACCTTCGAGGGTAGTTTTGAATTACTGAATGGAGCTACGTCATATACTCTAACTATCTGAGCACCATGATCAGAAAGGTCATTCTCAACAGGGCAAGAATTTATGTTTTTAAACTTATCTTGGTCTATAAAAGTGTTATCTGTCAATGTGCTGTTGTCCTTTACTACCCAAGTAGGAAAATTAATGACAGATGTCAAATTGAAAGAACCGAGCAAGACTCCCAGGTCATTCTTCCTAGTACACTCTTTCAGTGAATCAACACTGAAGTCCCCACAAATAATAATTTGCTTTCCCCTATCTGACAGATTGCACAACAAGCCATCCAAGTTTTCGAGGAATAAATGAAAGTTTCCTGAAAGGGACCTATATAATGTTACAATTATAAAAGAGCCCTCCTTCAGTTTAAGTTGACAGGCACATGCTTCTATATGTTGCTCTAGACAAAGCTTTTTTGTATCTAAGCTTTTTACACAGTGATAACTTTTGACATATATGGCAACTACTCCTCTCACCTTATTCTCTCTACTCATATGTGGAGCTAGTTTATAACCACTGATATTTACCTTTTCCATATCAGGCACAATGTGATGCTCTGACAGGTATAGTATATCTATTACATTATCAGATTAAATGTCATCTAAACAAACCAGGAGCTCGTCTACTTAATTCTTCACTCCCGGAATATTTTGGTGAAAAATGGTAACGTTATCATTTACTTTACTTTTGTAAGAATCTACTTTTTCCTGTAATCCACCAATATTTTGGTTAAATATGGTAACATTATTATTTACTTTCCTGTTGTGAGAATCTTGTGAGTTTTGGATCTCTTTAGCACCTGCGTGCCTGAACTTCTCATTGGACACTAATATTAGTCTAAAAAAGAGGTACATCCATGAGTACTAGTGTCCCCCCCTAATGGATTTCGCTAACAACCCTGCCAGTTTACCCTTCCCTTTCCTACTGAGGTGTAGGCCATGCCTTGTGAAATCCCCCCTATCAATAGCCTCGACAGGGACCAATCCAATGTCTGACAGAGTAGCCACTCTACGGAACTGATCCAACTCCATATTTACCCTCTTGACAGAGCGGTTCAACTGTGGCTGATCATATCGCACGAAAGCGGGCACCAGCCCAACATTGGTATGGGTCGTTGAAGAGGCTATTTTCATCAGGTCAGTACTGTCGCTCGTGACGAGTTATGATGCCAAAACTCGAGCAAAGAGTAGTGTGAACATAATATTTTCTATCTGAGAGCTCCAAAAAGGTGTTCTGCACTAAGAATCTCTTCATCAAGGATGTGTCCATCACAGCTGGAATTTGATGCCAACAATTGAGACACTTTTTGGTCGCAGTGCAAGAAGATCGACCGAAAAAACTACATCACGTGTGCTACTGCTTGATAACGAACTCTGTTGATTTGAGAAACAAAACTATCCAGGAGAGCAATAGAGAAGTAATCTCTCAGGCATTTATTCCTCTGATCGCATACTCGTAAAATTTTACCTTACCGCTCCTGATCGATCAACCATCAAGGATACTCATTTCTAGATGAAAATGCTCTTCAAACTACAGTGGTTTAATGACATTGTTAGAACCAATAGGTTTCTACAGGCGTAGAATTTACGAACTACTTTAGCATTGTCAAATTGTTATAGATATTGTGGAAGAATATACAGTTGCTGATTAATTTCTTTCTGATGATTACTATTGTATTCAATGTACTAATGGAAAATGGAATTAAAATATTCACTGTACTAATACAAATTAAATTCCGTTTACTGTAGAAACATCACGGTGGCAGTTTATCTTAATAAAGCATTAAGCGTCTGTAAGACGATTGTGCCTATTTTAACACGAATTAGTAGGATATTACCGACTTCTGACTTCGAGGAGGTCTGTATTTACTTCATGTCCTGTATCATACTCAAGTATAATGAAAATATGGCAGTTCATAGATAAAATTATCTGTTCACACAACGAAAAATATGTCAGCAGAAAACAAAAGTGGCTTTATGAATTTAGCAGTACCACAAGGTTTTCGCTCTGAAACTATGGTGTACTGAAGGTGGCAAGACAAATTTTGCTCGAGCGTTGTCTTACGATTCGCTTACTGAGTTTCTATCTGCCTCCTTGTAGCTGTGCTACGACAGAATTAAAAACCTGGCATTCAGCGAGTCTTGAAAGGCGAATGAAAGCTGCTTGTAGCTGGTAGGCTGGCATACTACCCTTTTTTTTCTCTCTCTCTCTTTCATTTTGTTCGATATAGTTCTTTGCGTTTGGTCTGGGCGGACGTCACAAGGCATCCGTTCAAGTTGATCGTTGGTTCTCTGACTCAGTTTTTTTTGTTACAGAGAGCACTCAGCCCTCTGACCGAACACGCTGAGCTACCGTGCCGGCACCTCTGAGCTAGCGAAGAGGTGCAGGAGAGAGGGGGCTTACTTATTGGCCAAGTAGCCGCTATGGCACATAAATCGCATTATAAAAGACGAGAGAAGTTGAATTTCCCGTGTGGGACGACTTTCGTGGACTCAAAAGCATTGACTGATATCCTTATATCATATCTCAAGAGAAAAAAAATGGTTCAAATGGCTCTGAGCACTATGGGACTTAACATCTGTGGTCATCAGTCCCCTCGAACTTAGAACTACTTAAACCTAACTAACCTAAGGACGTAACACAACACCCAGTCATCACGAGGCAGAGAAAATCCCTGACCCCGCCGGGAATCGAACCTGGGAACCCGGGCGCGGGAAGCGAGAACGCTGCCGCACGACCACGAGCTGTGGACCATCTCAAGAGAAAATCCTCACATTATTCAATTGAAGTGTGTGTAATTACTTGTAATACATCGATGGACTGAGTGCAAACGAAACGTCAAAAATTAATAACTGCGACAATTATTTGTGTTTCACTCTCTTAATCGGACCGAAACCTTGAATATGTATTCGCCAGACGCGATTCACAATTTTGGAGCTTCTTCGGCGGCTGATTTGGCAACATATCTTTGCTGTACAGTATTGTTATTGAGATCACTGCCATTGTTACACCTGCAAGAAGACCAGCATGACCTCTTCTTGTCAGCTTTTCTGAGGGATATTATGCCGTTGCTCGAAATGTGAAGACTTAAGGTGAATTCGAATATTCCATATGGCGAAAATCCGATGTTTCTATTGTTCCAGCTCTAACATTCGAAAACAGTTACAATAAGCGGGAGAAAAGCGCCTGTGAACCAACAATTAATAATGCAGTCATAATTAGTGGAATCTGTTAAACTCCATCTGTCGTCTGATCATTGTGAAAAACTACATTTTTCGTCTGCACAGCACCGCAGTGTGAGGGAGTCAAGGGTTTCGTAGGACTGCTATACTTAATTTCCTTGTGTTCGTTTTCAATGGCAGTAGGTGAGGAACAAAGCCATCTGACTTGAAATATACTTTTCCAGCTGGGTTTGAGTCTTTGGCTATAGTTGCAGTAGTACATCCAGTGAGGTATCAAGACTGCGAGGATTCACTCACTGCTGTAGTATAGGCTAGGGCACAAAGAAGCAGGTTTCCCCCAAAGTAAACGATGAGAGGCAATGTAATTAATGTCTAAAGTAATCATCTCGAAAATGTAAATTTTCCAAATCGCTGTCACTAATAAAGAATGAATTGTTCAGCAAATTACAACTATATATAGTGAAATGAGTAGGTTAATTTAACTCAGTCCGTCACTGTCACTGAGTTGCCAAACATTTTCCGAATAGCACTTAAGACAGAAACGTGTGTGTGTGTGTGTGTGTGTGTGTGTGTGTGTGTGTGCGTGTGTGTGTATGTGTCTGTTCTTCCGGCCGTGTCGTAAAGAACAGACACTACGATTCGAAACAGACAGGCTTGTTAATCAATCAAATGTCAAAGGACGGATGTCGTGGCTGTCACAGGGCGTTAAAATACAGCTACGGCGGCAGATGAAAATTTGTGCCTGACCACGTTCGAACCCGGATTTGTTGTGTCTTTTCTTTCGGACATGTCCGAAAGAACAGACACCACACATATATGCATATACAGGGTGATTCAGGAGGAACAGTAGATATTTTAGCAGGTGGTAGTACAGACGAATTACATAAAAAATTCCGTATAAATGTGTCTACTTTTTATTGAGCACAGAGACACAGCTGTCAGTACGTAACCCTAACAAACTCAAAACTAAGGCAAATGAGGACGTTCAAAGTTGATTTTCAAAAATTCCCCCACCAACTTCAATGCACTTTTGACTTCTCTTGATAACACCAAGTGTAGCTCTTCTAAGGTTGTCTTTGTATTCTTTTATGAGTGCTGTACTATTCGTAATACGAACGATCACATCGGCTCTTTGGTTTACTTTTTCTTTGTAGACTTCGCCTTTCAACCATCCCCACAAGCAAAAATCCAAAGGGATAAGGTCCGAGGACCTTGGGAGCCAAGAAAGGTGCCCATATCTACTGATCCATCTTATGCTAGGTTTGGATGATGTTTCACCTGACAGCTAGAAAGTGCAGGAGCCCAGTCATGCTGGAGGAACATACGCATTCTTGTAGCCAAAGGAACCCCATCCAATAATGCTGGAAGTTCATTTTCAAGGAAGTGTAGACAACGGGGTCTTGTAAGGACCAACAAATGAAACGAAAATGCATTGAAGCCAGCTGTATGTACTTAATAAAAATTGGACACATGTTATATGGCATTTTTTTCTGTAGTTTGTCTATACGACCACCTCCTACAACATTTACTATTCCTCCTGAAACATCCTGTGTAATTATTCAGGTCACGACGGGCCATCGAAACTTTTCAGTGCTAGACGCACTTCATCGTCCGAACCCCGTGGGAATACAGTGTGGCTGCGAGCGAGTGAAATAATGGACGGAGGGGTCCAGTGTATGTGGTACGCGGCAAACATGGGAATTTGCGTCTGACGAGTAGCCTGTGTAGAGAGGCCCTGCAGGCAAGTTGGCCCTTGTGTCCTAGTAGCCCAATACTCAGTGCGTCTTCCTAGTGAGCAGAAAGTCCAGGTTCGAACCGTGGTTGGGCACAAATTTTCATCTGCTGCCGTTGCTGTGTTTCAACACCCTGTGACTGTAAACGTCGGTCCTGCGATATTTAAGATACAATTGTCTTTGAGGCAATACAGGTGATATGCGAACATCTGTCTTGCTATCAACGGAACGGGACTTCAACGGCATCCATTCCTTAGTCATTCCTTTGTGATGGCGCTAACCCACGTCATATGCATGCGAATCAGATTGTAGAGCATATTTAGTCAAACAACGAATGATCAGTATACAAGTATTTACGAACAGCTGAAGCAGAATTGCAGCGAGCTGATCACTTAACCAAGCGCAACGTAGAGTGCCTGTGTAGTGAATCATTTCAGCTGCATAGCCGATGATAATATCCGTCAAGCAATTCACTGCAGAATTAATGTAATACCCGCACGAAGATTTCTGTAGTCATACTGAATCATTAGCAGCTCGTGAATGGAATACTATGTTCATTAAATCAGATTAGTCAAGCTGATGCCAAATAAAGAGAAGCAACGACGCCACTACACTATCTTTTCTTAGGCAGTCATCGCTAGATTATGCGCGCCACCATTTACGTTACTGTAAGCAGTTTGATAGCATAACACCACATCCACTGACAACCTGTACCATTATCATCATACACGCGGTGAATACAAGTTGCTGATGTTTGTCAAGAATAGCGGAAAGCGCCTCATGAATGTGAAGTTCCATTTGTGTTACGCCTAGGACAGAGAGAATTCTAAATAACAATAAGAGGTTACCCAATAAAGAGAAGAGACCATGTACTGTCTCGAGTTCTTGCAGTTTGATATTAGTAAAGTTCCCGATGATTTCACACTAACGGGTTCTTTTGGCTATCTGAATACTCATACAGGAATTATCAATGTGTAATTATCAAAGTGTAATTGCTAGAACACTCAGCTACCTTAATAATATCTCATTTTGGATCGAATATGACTCGGAAAGCGACGTTAATTCGACGTTTCCGTCCGTCTCCTGACGACTTACTGAATGAAGGCTGAAGTGCACTCGCAGTGGTGTTGCCTGCCGCATCAATTCCGTAAAGTGTTAGGCAGCTGGCAGCCATTTCTAAATACAGACATGTGCAAATATCTTCACTGTTCTAGGGAAACTCGACTTTATTCCATTTTTTCCACACCGGCACAATAACATAAGGCTCATTCTGCTGAAGAACTTCACGCCCGCAAGACCTTAAATAAGAATCTGGGAGCAGTAATAATGTATGAAAGGAAACAGACTGTTGGAAAAAAGAATGGAGAGCTCCCTGCTTTTTGCGTTTCCGACAGGTCCTACTGTAAGAATATGGTGTCATATTATGCGTCATAACTCTGTTTATTTTTTCACTTCATACTAAAACAAAAGCTATGATATGAGAAGAGGAAATTACTTACATGCTTCTCAGAAACTTGAGTTTTATGTTCTTATTTTCTCACTTCATACTAAAACCAAGGCGTTGATATGAGAGGAGGAAATGAAGTACACGCTTGCAAGACATATCATTTTCTTATATGCTACTACTGCGAGCATGAAAGCTCTGCAGTTAATTTTTGTGTGTTGGATAAATTTTGATATCACGTCACATTACTTTGTGAGAAGGTTCCTGTTTTCTTGGGATTCAAGTAGAGTGGACATTTCATCACTGGTTAATATTCTGATACCCGTTCCAATTCCTCCATGGGACCTGTGAGTAGAGCCTCACGTTGGTTACTATAAGAACACGCAAGCAGTGATGTCCTCTCACTGCAGTCAGAGCTAAGGTGATTTCTTTCCGTTTATGGCGAAGCGTCTGCTGCAGGGTCCAGGCTCAGCCAACATAAACAAACCGCGGCGGCAATAGTCGCCGCTAATCGCTGCACTTGTCACGAGCCGCCACAACAATCTCTGCTAACGAGATTATGGAGTTAATACATCTTACTTAACGTAATATGCAGGACATGGGTTGGGTAAATATTCAGTTTGTAGTAACTATCCATTGCATTAAAATACTTTACAGTATATTTGATGCAATATTCATTGTTGCTTATTTCTCTCATGTTAATAGTATTGATTCAGATTGTGCGTTAACACGAAAACGGCAACTGGACTTTCGGATTCTGGGGAGTCCAGGCTAGCACAGCAGAGAATATCGGAGATCTCTGCTAAACTCCCCTACAAGCAGAAAACATTAATTGGAACACTAAATATCAATACATTGATCCAAACAGGAAAACTACATAATCTCACATCGGAAATCGACCGACAAAAAATTCTCATCCTTGCTCTTCGAGAAACATGACTGACAATGAATCCTTGCATTGCGAAACCTATCGCATCGTAAAGAGCAAAACACAACAAAAGGAAGCGAAAGGCGCCCCAATCTTTAGCATGACATTTCTCTTACACAGATCCATCATGAGCTCTGTCAAAGAAATCACACCCATCAACAATCGACTTGTGACTATGAGCGCCAATAAAAAATATACACTCATCAATGCACATGCCCCCACCAACATCAAAAATAAGAAAAACCCCGAAAATGTATTAAAATTCTGGAACACACTCGAAAGAACCATGAGCAAAATTCACCAAGACGACGTGAAAATCCTAATGGGAGCCTTCAACGCTCAATTTGGGACAAAAAGAAAGTGTAGGAAAATCGTCGGTAAAAAGTTCAGCACACCAAAACACTAACACCAACGGCACACGTCTGATAGACATTTGCCAACAAGTCAACCTCAAAATAACGTATACCCTCCTTAGGAAAAAAACAGAAAACATGGCGATCCACGATCCAGCATCTTGGTGAATACCAGATCCACCACGCTGCCATCTGCTACGCCCATTACAGAGTTATCCACAATATTGAAGTCCGACAAGGCGAGAACATTGACTGAGACCGCTACCTCACAGGAGTTCAAGTGAAATTCTCTCTGAAGAGAGTACACCTCAAAAATTTCAGCATCTAACATTGAAGAAGAGTTGGTAAAAGGCCCGACGAACAACTGGATTGACTTCTGCAGTAAAATTATCAGAAAAGCCAAAGAATTAATCCCACTTAAGAAAAAGGCAAAACACTCATCATGGGACTCAAACTACGATCAAGCATCATCAATCGCCGACTCGCCTTCCAAAAATACAATAGCAACAAATCGACAGGAACCATATAACACTTCCTCGACATCCGCAAAAAGACAAACAGAACCATCAGAAAAACCAACCGCAACTACATCACCAAAAAGCTGAATTCAGTTGAGGACAACTTCGGAAACTACAACAGCAGAAATTTCAATAGAACTTCTGGAAACAAAACTTAAGGTTACTCACGACAAAATTTGACGTTCAAGAAAAAAATGGAAAACTCACTCTCACCAACCAAGAAAACTGTGAAGAATTGGCATACTTTTCCGATCTCCTTAACTGTCCCGAAGCATCTGAACGATTTCCACACACATCCCGAAGATACAAAAACCTGGATGCCGATCCACCGACACAAGAAGAAATCCAGCTCCACATCAAAAAACTCAAGAACGGAAAGTCGAGAGGAGAAGAAGGAATCATCGCGGGAATACAGAAAAAACATGGATCACAAACACTACAGGAAATCACACAGACCATTCAGGAAATCCGGCGAAATGAAAACCTCCCAGACGACAGGATATGTGTACTGATCCAACCACTCTACAAAAAAGGAGACAAATGTGATGTGAATAACTACAGAGCAATTTCCCTCCTTTCAGTCCTTCATAAAATCATCTCCACGTGTCTCTTACAACGTACACAAGAACAAGTCAAACCCCTACTTGGTGAATACCAAGCCGAATTCAGACCACACAGATTTGGCACCGAACAAATTTTCTACCTGAAATCCACACTGAATATATTGCGGTGCTGTGCTGATGAAAAACGTAGTTTTTCACAATTATCAGACGAGAGATGGAGATTGTCAAATTCTAATAATTATGATTGCATTATCAAGTGTTGCTTTACATGAGCTTTTATGACATTTATTGTAGCTATTTTTTGAATGTTACAACTGGAACAATAGAAACATCGGATTTTCCTGATATGGAATATTCGAATTCACCTTAAGTCTTCACGTTTCGAGCAACGGCATAATATCCGTCACAAAAGCTGACAACAAGAAGCCATGTCATGCCCGTCTTCTTGTGGATGTGATAATGATAGTGATCTCAATAAGAATATTGTATAGAAAAGATAAGTTGCCAAATCAGCCACTGGAGAAGCTCCAAAATTGTGAATCGCCTCTGGTGAATGCACATTCAAGGTTTCGGTCAGATTAAGACAGTAAAACACAAATAATTGTCGCAGATTTTAATTTAACACGTTTCGCTTGCACTCAGTGCATCGAAGTATTGCAAGTAATTACACTCTAGCCGTTTAACCTAGTTACAGAAATCCGAATAAGACTCATTGACATATAATAAGGATATTCCAGCCCTTACCACCCAAAACTTTCAGACGAAGTTATAGTCACTTCCGAGGTCACTCACACAACACATCAGCTAGTATCCTT
Organism: Schistocerca cancellata; assembly: GCF_023864275.1. Taxonomy (NCBI): domain Eukaryota; kingdom Metazoa; phylum Arthropoda; class Insecta; order Orthoptera; family Acrididae; genus Schistocerca; species Schistocerca cancellata. The sequence continues at coordinate 928,126,888 of NC_064629.1, forward strand.
CCTGGCGGTATAACTCAAACTTGGCAACAGCGCAGAATACGTTTGGCAACTCTGTGACCGACGAGTTACTTCCTTGATGGCACAGAACTATACTATTAAATTCACTTGATATTATCGTGTCATTTCAATTGAATAATGTGAGGATTTTCTCTTGAGATGTGATGTAAGGATATCAGTCAATGCTTTTGAGTCCACGAAGGTCGTCCCACACGAAAAATACAACTTCTCTCGTCTTTTATGATGCGATTTATGTGCCATACCGGCTACTTGGCCAATAAGTAAGCCCCCTCTCTCCTGCACCTCTTGGCTAGCTCAGAGGTGCCGGCACGGTAGCTCGGCGTCTTCGGTCAGAGGGCTGAGTGCTCTCTGTAACAAAAAAAAAAAAAAAACTGAGTCAGAGAACCAACGATCAACTTGAACGGATGCCTTGTGACGTCCGCCCAGACCAAACGCAACGAACTATATCAATGAGCCAGCCTACCAGCTGCAAGCAGCTTTCGTTCACCTTTCGAGATTCGCTGAACGCCAGGTTTTTAATTCTTTTGTAGCACAGCTACAAGGAGGCAGATAGAAACTCAGTAAGCGAATCGTAAGACAACCCTCGAGCAAAATTCGTCTTGCCACCTTCAGTACACCATAGTGTCAGAGCGAAAATCTTATGGTACTGCTGAATTCATAATGCCACTTTTCTTTCTGCTGACATACACTCCTGAAAATGGAAAAAAGAACACATTGACACCGGTGTGTCAGACCCACCATACTTGCTCCGGACACTGCGAGAGGGCTGTACAAGCAATGATCACACGCACGGCACAGCGGACACACCAGGAACCGCGGTGTTGGCCGTCGAATGGCGCTAGCTGCGCAGCATTTGTGCACCGCCGCCGTCAGTGTCAGCCAGTTTGCCGTGGCATACGGAGCTCCATCGCAGTCTTTAACACTGGTAGCATGCCGCGACAGCGTGGACGTGAACCGTATGTGCAGTTGACGGACTTTGAGCGAGGGCGTATAGTGGGCATGCGGGAGGCCGGGTAGACGTACCGCCGAATTGCTCAACACGTGGGGCGTGAGGTCTCCACAGTACATCGATGTTGTCGCCAGTGGTCGGCGGAAGGTGCACGTGCCCGTCGACCTGGGACCGGACCGCAGCGACGCACGGATGCACGCCAAGACCGTAGGATCCTACGCAGTGCCGTAGGGGACCGCACCGCCACTTCCCAGCAAATTAGGGACACTCTTGCTCCTGGGGTATCGACGAGGACCATTCGCAACCGTCTCCATGAAGCTGGGCTACGGTCCCGCACACCGTTAGGCCGTCTTCCGCTCACGCCCCAACATCGTGCAGCCCGCCTCCAGTGGTGTCGCGACAGGCGTGAATGGAGGGACGAATGGAGACGTGTCGTCTTCAGCGATGAGAGTCGCTTCTGCCTTGGTGCCAATGATGGTCGTATGCGTGTTTGGCGCCGTGCAGGTGAGCGCCACAATCAGGACTGCATACGACCGAGGCACACAGGGCCAACACCCGGCATCATGGTGTGGGGAGCGATCTCCTACACTGGCCGTACACCACTGGTGATCGTCGAGGGGACACTGAATAGTGCACGGTACATCCAAACTGTCATCGAACCCATCGTTCTACCATTCCTAGACCGGCAAGGGAACTGTTCCAACAGGAGAATGCACGTCCGCATGTATCCCGTGCCACCCAACGTGCTCTAGAAGGTGTAAGTCAACTACCCTGGCCAGCAAGATCTCCGGATCTGTCCCCCCATTGAGCATGTTTGGGACTGGATGAAGCGTCGTATCACGCGGTCTGCACGTCCAGCACGAACGCTGGTCCAACTGAGGCGCCAGGTGGAAATGGCATGGCAAGCCGTTCCACAGGACTACATCCAGCATCTCTACGATCGGCTCCATGGGAGAATAGCAGCCTGCATTGCTGCGAAAGGTGGATATACACTGTACTAGTGCCGACATTGTGCATGCTCTGTTGCCTGTGTCTATGTGCCTGTGGTTCTGTCAGTGTGATCATGTGATGTATCTGACCCCAGGAATGTGTCAATAAAGTTTCCCCTTCCTGGGACAATGAATTCACGGTGTTCTTATTTCAATTTCCAGGAGTGTATTTTTCGTTGTTGTGAATAGATAATTTTATTTATGAACTACCATATTTTCATTATACTTGAGTGTGATACAGGACATGAAGTAAATACAGACCTCCTCGAAGTCAGAAGTCGGTAATATCCTACAAATTCGTGTTAAAATATACACAATCGTCTTACAGGCTCTTAATGCTTTATTAAGACAGACTGCAGTCGTAATGTTTCTATAGTATATTGAATTTAATTTGTATTAGTACACTGAATATTTGAATTGCATTTTCCATTAGTAAATTGAATACAATAGTAATCATCAGAAAGAAATTTATCAGCAACAGTATATTCTTCCACAATATCTATAACAATCTGACAATGCTAAAGTAGTTTACAAATTCTACGCCTGTAGAAACCAACCAATGTAGTTTGAAGAGCATTTTCGTCTAGAAATGAGTCGCCTTGGCGGTTGATCGATCAGGAGCGGTAAGGTAAAATTTTACGAGTATGCGATGAGAGGAACAAATGCCTGAGAGATGACTTCCCTATCAATCTCCTGGATAGTTTTGTTTCTCAAATCAACAGAGTGCGTTGCGATGCAGTAGTACATATGATGTAGTTTTGTTGGTGCTGTCGGCTCTCAGCGGACGCTGGCGGGGCTCTGCGCTGAGCTGTGGCTCACTGCATTCACAGACCATCAGGCCTTCATCTGCGCCGTGACTCTGCCACGACAACAGACGAGCCGTAGTAGAGGACCTTGGACTCTTAACGTTAACATTCTCCGGGAAGAGGCTTGCCGTGTAGCCGTCACTGATACCTGACATAAATGTGAGCGTCGGCGTCATACCAATGATTCCACGACACGATGGTGGACATACTGCGCCAAACCAGCTCTTCGACGCACGCTCACGGCATACGGACGAGACAGGGCGCTTTGGCTCCGATCCACCTCTGGGTTTTACTACACGGTCTTGTGGGAGCTAGCGTCTCAGCCACCTCCTCCAGAGCGCCAAATGGGCGTCCACCGGACACAGGCACGGCTTCTACAGATCACGGCTGACAGATTGGACGGCACGCGGGTTCGATCGGGGCTGCAAGATTCCATCCCAGAGGAAAGTGCCTCTCTTTACCACATCGTCAGAGAACGGAAACACCGTAAGACACGACTCATCACGGCAGCTATTTCTGGGAATGGGCAACGCGCAGGGACACACACCACAATATCCCGTGCCCTCACAGATTATTACCGCACTCTCTATCTAGCAGATCAACGGCGTGACAATGACGTTGAGGGCGTCCATTACGACCTGCGACCTTCAGGTAGGGCGCAAGGCGACACCACATTCTTGGAGGCCGTCACGTGGGAAGAAATGAGCATGGCCCTCTCGCGGGGCGCGAGAAACAAATCCCCTGGACCTGATGGGCTTCCGCTTGAATTGTATAGCACCTTTTCTGACCTGATGGAGGAAGTTTGGCGGCAGATGTGCTGAGAACTCCTGGATCCAGACTTCCGCGCCCCCCCCCCCCCCCCGAATTTTTGGAGGGCATGATCATCCCTCTGCCAAAACCAAACAGGGGGTGCAGATCACAAGACTTTCGGCCGTTGACGTTATTGAATTCGGATTACAAGCTGTTTCCCCGCATTCTTCGTGCGCACCTCCCAGCTATTGTCAACGATGCCATTCATGCCGACCAAATATGTCTGGGAGGCGGCGGTAATATACACATGGGGTGAAGCACTTATTGAGATGTGGTCGCGCTCATGTCGGCATGCCGCTTAGAAGGCGCCCTCGTGGCAGTTGACCTAGACCACGCATTTGACCGAGTTGAACACCATTTCTTGCAGGCTGTCTTACAGAAGATGGGACTGTTCTCAATATCGGCAGGTGTGGTTCTCCGTCTCATCAACGGAGCCCCTTCCACAGTTCTGGTCAATGGCTATCGCTCGCCGCCGTGCACTATAGAGCGCCCAGTGTGACAAGGATGTCCCCTGTCAGCCTATCTCTTCGCCGTCGCCCTCGAGCCGGCACTTCATGGTCTACGACAGCGTTTCGAGGGCATTCGCCTCCGCGATGTGCATTTTGAATGTCGTGCCAATGCGGACGATATAGTATTCTTGGCGATGTCCGCAGAAAATATATGTACGGCGATCGCGTCGCTTCAGCAATACGGAGAGGTGGCCGGGAGCCGTATCAACCTGCGAAAGTGGCACTTCATGGATGTGGGCAGAGGACTGCAAACGAGTACGCCAGTGCCCATTACAAAAGTCCTGGCGATGAAGTGTTTGGGTGTGACCTTCCGTGGGAACGTGCAGCGTACAGCAACATACACGTATCGCAGACTACTTAATGTGATCCGCACGCAAGTTCGCCTCCATAACTTTCGGACACTTGACTTGATCATGCGGCTACATTTTGTCAACGTCTGCCTCGCTCCGAAACTTAATCATTACACACACGTTCTCCCGATGACCACTACGGTCGCTGCCAAGTTCCAGGCGGCCTACCGTCATTTCGTCAGCGAGGGTAGGGTGTTCAAGAACCGTTACGAGGCGCTAACGTTGCCCACACACCCAGGCGGCGTAAACGTGCACAATAGGGCGCCGCTCTCTTCCTCGCCTACGTACTTCCGACAAGGCTACCCTCCCTGGTACACTGATTCAGTGTGTGCTGCCTGCTAATGTGGTTGAACGTCAACATCCGGTGGCTGGCTGGAGACGGGTGTGGAGTAACATACACTCCCCTTTCCTTCCCACCACGGTCAGGGCGCTGTGGTATGTGATAACGACTGAAAAATTCCCCTTCCGACAACGTTTACACACGACCCATCTTGCCGAGGATCCTCTCTGCCCCACATGCGCCGCTGTCGACACCGACATGCACCGTTTCATTTGTGGTACGGCTACCGACTGCTGGCTCCTCACACGGCGCATGTTGGCATTGTTGCTGCGACGGACGCCTCAGTCCGTAGAGCCCACCGAGCCGATCCGTCCCGAGGCTACTTACTTCCCTGCTACTCGTCATAACGCCACGGTGTTGGTTAAGGGTATGGCATTGTCATACTTTTTTAATGAGAGCGTTGCAGGTTTGTTAGATTTCTGGCATTATTTAACGAGTATCTACACGATTTTTTAGGCGCGCAGTCCGGAACCGCGCGACTGCTACGGTCGCAGGTTCGAATCCTGCCTCGGGCATGGATGTGTGTGATGTCCTTAGGTTAGTTAGGTTTAAGTAATTCTAAGTTCTAGGGGACTGATGACCACAGATGTTAAGTCCCATAGTGCTCAGAGTCATTTGAGCCATTTTACACGACTTTACGGCGCAATGCGTCGTATGGTACGCTCTTTGCGAATTACTTGGGGTCGTTGTTTACGCGCCATCCAGACCATTGGGGTGTACCAGGTGTGACAAGAGACTGCGAGATTGCAGATGATGGACTGATGAGAGACATCAACGGTAATTATAGGGTGTTTCATCCTGGCTGAACGAGAAGTCGACCAGGACATCCCGCCGTCTGGCTGCTGCGGACACTCCCCGAGAAAAAAAGGAAAATAGAACAAAAAAAGAATTGCAAATATATACATAATAACAAAATAAGAACAAAATGAGCAACAAATAAAATATAATAAATTGTTGTACCCTTTCCTTTCTCCTTATCTTTTTTTAATAAAATGTTCAAAGGCATTTTTAATTTTTGTTCGTGGGCGCAACCTGAAGTGGTGGCGCACGACCTTCCTAGTTAGCTTTAGGATGAAAGTGGCGGTGGTACTAGCTTTGCTTTTGTTTTTAGGTTAGATAGGCTTTTGGGGGTACTATGGATGATAGGCACCAACGCCTGAAGTGGAAGAGGTAATTTTCTTTCTTTATTTATAAAAAAGAGAAAATAATAAATAATAAATAAAAAACAAAAAACAACAAATAAAATAAACAGGAAAAGATGGTTACAGTAAAAAAAATAAAAAATAAGCAAAAGCAAAAAAAGCGAAATAAAAAAAGTAGCCTAATTGAATGGGAACCAACTGTAGTTTATGGTTCGGTTGTTCAAATCCATTCAGTAACTGTTTTTTTCTTGATCAACAAAAAAAGAGGTAATGTGCCAGCCTACCAACTACAAGCAGCTTTCGTCCGCCTTTCGAGACTCGCTGAATGCCAAGTTTTTAATTCTTTCACAACTACAAGCAGGCAGATAGAAACTCAGTAAGCGAATCGTAAGACAACGCTCGAGCAAAATTCGTCTTGCCACCTTCAGTACACCATAGTATCAGAGCGAAAACCTTATGGTACTGCTAAATTCATAATGCCACTTTTGTTTTCTGCTGACATATTTTTCGTTGTGTGAATAGATAATTTTATCTACGAATTGCCATATTTTCATTATACTTGAGTATGATACAGGACACGAAGTAAATACAGACCTCCTCGAAGTCAGAAGTCGGTAATATCCTACTAATTCGTGTTAAAATATACACAGTCGTCTTACAGACACTTAATGCTTTATTAAGATAGACTGCCGTCGTAATGTTTCTACACTCCTGGAAATGGAAAAAAGAACACATTGACACCGGTGTGTCAGACCCACCATACTTGCTCCGGACACTGCGAGAGGGCTGTACAAGCAATGATCACACGCACGGCACAGCGGACACACCAGGAACCGCGGTGTTGGCCGTCGAATGGCGCTAGCTGCGCAGCATTTGTGCACCGCCGCCGTCAGTGTCAGCCAGTTTGCCGTGGCATACGGAGCTCCATCGCAGTCTTTAACACTGGTAGCATGCCGCGACAACGTGGACGTGAACCGTATGTGCAGTTGACGGACTTTGAGCGAGGGTGTATAGTGGGCATGCGGGAGGCCGGGTGGACGTACCGCCGAATTGCTCAACACGTGGGGCGTGAGGTCTCCACAGTACATCGATGTTGTCGCCAGTGGTCGGCGGAAGGTGCACGTGCCCGTCGACCTGGGACCGGACCGCAGCGACGCACGGATGCACGCCAAGACCGTAGGATCCTACGCAGTGCCGTAGGGGACCGCACCGCCACTTCCCAGCAAATTAGGGACACTGTTGCTCCTGGGGTATCGGCGAGGACCATTCGCAACCGTCTCCATGAAGCTGGGCTACGGTCCCGCACACCGTTAGGCCGTCTTCCGCTCACGCCCCAACATCGTGCAGCCCGCCTCCAGTGGTGTCGCGACAGGCGTGAATGGAGAGACGAATGGAGACGTGTCGTCTTCAGCGATGAGAGTCGCTTCTGCCTTGGTGCCAATGATGGTCGTATGCGTGTTTGGCGCCGTGCAGGTGAGCGCCACAATCAGGACTGCATACGACCGAGGCACACAGGGCCAACACCCGGCTCGATGGTGTGGGGAGCGATCTCCTACACTGGCCGTACACCACTGGTGATCGTCGAGGGGACACTGAATAGTGCACGGTACATCCAAACCGTCATCGAACCCATCGTTCTACCATTCCTAGACCGGCAAGGGAACTTGCTGTTCCAACAGGACAATGCACGTCCGCATGTATCCCGTGCCACCCATCGTGCTCTAGAAGGTGTAAGTCAACTACCCTGGCCAGCAAGATCTCCGGATCTGTCCCCCATTGAGCATGTTTGGGACTGGATGAAGCGTCGTCTCACGCGGTCTGCACGTCCAGCACGAACGCTGGTCCAACTGAGGCGCCAGGTGGAAATGGCATGGCAAGCCGTTCCACAGAACTACATCCAGCATCTCTACGATCGTCTCCATAGGAGAATAGCAGCCTGCATTGCTGCGAAAGGTGGATATACACTGTACTAGTGCCGACATTGTGCATGCTCTGTTGCCTGTGTCTATGTGTCTGTGGTTCTGTCAGTGTGATCATGTGATGGATCTGACCCCAGGAATGTGTCAATAAAGTTTCCCCTTCCTGGGACAATGAATTCACGGTGTTCTTATTTCAATTTCCAGCAGTGTATAATAAACTGAATTTAATTTGTATTAGTACAGTGAATATTTGAATTGCATTTTCCATTACTATATTAAATACAATAGTAATCATCAGAAAAAATTAATCAGCAGCAGTATATTCTTTCACAATATCCATAACAATCTGACAATGCTAAAGTAGTTTACAAATTCTACGCCTGTAGAAACCTACTGGCTCTAACGATGTCATTAAACCACTGTAGTTTGAAGAGCATTTTCGTCTAGAAATGAGTTGCCTTGGCGGTTGATCGATCACGAGCAGGAAAGGTAAAATTTTACGACTATGCGATCAGAGGAACAAATGCCTGAGAGATGACTTCGCTATCGATCTCCTGGATAGTTTTGTTTCTCAAATCAACAGAGTGCGTTATCATACAGTAGCACACGTGATGCAGTTATGTTGCTCGAATTTCTTACACTGCGACCGAAACGTGTCTCAATCGCTGGCATCAAATTCCAGCTGTGATGGACACATCCTTGGGGAAGAATCCGTAATGTAAAACACACTTTTGGAGCTATTAGATGGAAAATATTATGTTCACACTACCCTTTGCTCGAGTTTAGGTCTTTTGGTAGGACTCAGCCCTTCATTTCTTCTTAGTAAATTAACTATAAAGGCATCATAACTCGTCACCAGCAACAGTATTGTATAGAAATGCTCAATGAGCAAAACATCTGAAACTTGCTTGTTGAATGCAAATGTTGCATGATAGTTAAATAATAATCCATCACTTATATCAGTAGTTGAGACTTCCTTGATGTAGAAAATCATTCATGCCAGAACGATCTCTGTTAAATCAAAAACATCTTTTCTTGGCGTATTTTTCCCAAAAGCACTCGCGCTACACACAGTTCAAATGTTTCGAGCTGCCTCTTCTGCATTCACCCCTCTATTATACTAAAAGTAAATATTTTGTTGCAGATGTTACACCTTTCTTCACTTGCGAACCCATTTTACAAGATGATAACTAGAACTTCAAATTCGAAAATGACAGTTGATACACACACTGAGAGCGTCGCGCCGCGTTCACCTGGGCGGAATTGTTTCTGGAAGTCTTTGTTAATACTGGTTGGTAGAGGATGAAGCGAATTATGTTACGTGTTCTATCGGACTCGTAACTTTAGACGAGGGCCGAAATGTGGTTAAAAAAGAAAAAGAGATACAGTCTGACGCAAACACGCGACTATAAGCTTAGAATGCACGACGATTACCGCTTTTTTTTTACGAGCAACAGGGTAATTGAACAAAATATCTTTATTGGTACAAGCTTAAATATAACAGAAATGCCATCCTTCCTGCGGAAATACCACGTGACATTACACTCGTACAAGACGTGCAATTGTTTTTATTAACAAGGTGTAGGAAAAAAGAATAATAATACTGATGTAAGCTAAGAGGTGTGAAGCAATAGATAGTGGAGTGGGGGAAAAACCAGCGTGTTCTGGTATAGTGCATAAAAGAAAGGAGGCGCGTGTCCATGCACCTAGTCCACTGTGGGTTACAATATAAAAAGTAGAGCGGAGAGTCTCAGATGTCAGCAGGGGGGGGGGGGGGGGGGGGCGGGAGTGCTGTCGGCGTGTGGCACCATCCAACTGAGCGGGGATGACGTAAAGATCGCGTGTAGGTAATTGGCGAAGGAGGCGCGGTAGCGCGGTCGGTGCTGGACTTCACTGTGGGCGGTTTGTAAGTACTGCCAGAAATCAAGGCGTGATTTGTCGCCATCATTATACATGTAGGTGATCGTCCATCCCTTGACCCATACAATCGCACGATTTTTGGTGGCGGGGAAATAAGTATCCTCGGGATGGATAAACGTCCACGGGTCAAAATGGTTCAAATGGCTCTGAGCACTATGGGACTTAACTTCTGAGGTCATCAGTCCCCTAGAACTTAGAACTACTTAAACCTAACTAACCTAAGGACATCACACACATCCATGCCCGAGGCAGGATTCGAACCTGCGACCGTAGCGGTTGCGCAGTTCCAAACTGTAGCGCCTAGAACCGCTCGGCCACCCCGGCCGGCTCCACGGGTCAATCGAGTCCGGCGGGACGCGTAGGTAACAGGCAACGAACTGTCGGCCAAGTTTCCAGACGTCACTGGTGGCAGCACAAGTTAGTTGGTGGACATCGTCATCCACGAGGTGGCAAATGGAACCAAGTGGAGAGTCCGCTAGTCCGATGGCGTGAAGACGTTGACTTGTGGCGAATTTTCTACTTGCAACGTGGTACCGTGTTGCCCGGACGTTGGAGGGAAGAGAAGGCTGGTGGGTATAACGCCAAACCCACCGCCTGGACGGATATCTGAGTTCGATATTGTTGCTGGATATGGAACGAAGCAGTGGGGTGTAAAAATCTTTAGGTCGAGGAGAACGCGTGGTCGGTAAGTGTGTGCGTGCATAACTGAAGTCGACGATGAAATCAGAAATGTGCGTCAGATGGTGCTCGATGTGTCCGACTGGTACTGGTGGCGTTGTGGTCGCGGGTACAAGAATTTCCAGTAAGCAGCGCATAAGGGAGGTGCCCCCGTGCCACTGCTTGTGCACGGTGGACATGTACAAGGACGCCGCTCGGAGTCGCACATTGACAAGGCCGAGGCCTCCCGCTCGCGTGGGAAGGGTGGGCGTGTCGTAGCGGACCTCAAAGGTAGACCACGGGCTCACACAACACGACAACATGTCGTAAGTAGCTAACACTTCCTCCTGACACTTCCACAGCTTACCGTGTTGCCAGATTGAGCAGATGGCCGGACTTAGTGTTGTCAGGGGCGGTCGGTTTCATTGGCCACCCTAAGTGGACTTAGTCTCTGTGGCGGCCGGCCGGCGGTCAGTACAGTAACACGACTTGTACTTGTCATTTATACTACATGTAATATGACCACTCAGATGTCGCATATTAGCAGCCAATGTACATTACTGTTGTCGTTTTGGCACATTGTGACTTACCACATTATTGATTGTGAATAACGTCATTCGCATCATTATTTATGGAGATTTGAGTTGGGCTTTCCAAGCCTGTCTCTCGTCCTTGAAAATTTAATTATAAATAGTAAATAGCCAAATAACAAATAAAATTCACTACGACTTCATGAAAGTGCACGTCTTTTTTTATTATGTTACCTCTCAAATGTCATATAAAATGCATAATGTGACCAGTGATGAAAAAAATATAGATTAAAGAATAATTGGTTGTGGGACTCGAACCTTATTTTTTGTCCAAATGTGTGTGAGTCCTAAGGGACCAAACTGCTAAGGTCATCGGTCCCTAGACTTCGACGTTACTTAAACTTACTAATGCTAAGAACAACATACACACCCGTGCCTCCGGCGGGAGGGGCCACGCAACCCGTGACATGGCGCCGCGCTGCGCCGTTTGACCACATTTACTTCGTACGCACAGATATATCAGTCACATAATAGACACGTAAAACTTCTCTTGCGATTTCCTCGGAATTTCCACAGTAGCGCGCCTTATTACTCGGACATTATGTCGTTTTAATGGCCTACTAAACGTGTACAAAGTTTGAAGTAAATCCGTGATCCCGAGGTCTGGGAAGCCGGGCGGGTCGGTAGTAATTTCTAAAAAGGAAAGCAGAGGCGCGAGGGAAGTCGAATGGCGCGCTGCTGCTGCGCGCTGTTATTGTTTCTGCAGAGCGGGGTGGCGCGGTAGGGGGGGCGCGCGCAGCTGGCGCCCATATTAGCTTATATATCACGCGCGCGCACGTGTGCCGCTCCCGCCTGCCTATTATATGGCGATTATGGAAATCGACGAGGAGCACTCTTTATTAGCCGGCGCTCTACCATATTGCCGCAATGACGCAGTTACATTAATTTTGTATTTCGGTATCTCCGTGCAGTGTTAGCCGATTACACGGCCGAGTCTTCCCTGTGTCGCGGCATTCTTTATTAAATCGCGCAGCTCGGCTCTCGCTGCGAAACAGAAATGAGCGCTGACAAGCAGAAGCTCGGCCTCGCGAGGAGCACTTCGTAAACGGCTTTATTTCGCTATCCGTAAGCTCTGCAGGCCAAAGCTGTCAGAAATTAGTCGATAAGCTCTCGGAAGCCCGAGTGTCTAAGAGGCAATACTGAGTGTCGTAGGACTTACGTCCTGCACCGTTTCGTAAAACAGTTTGTCGGCAAAACTTGCTGGCACAGAACGCTATAAATTGAAGGAAATCACCTTAGGTTGTGTTAAAATTTGAAATAAACACTTTACTCCATTTCATTTACGATTAGATAATTAATTATGCAGTACGTATCTCGTAAGCATTACTTTTCGATCAGGTATGATCACTTTTCTATAATCGGCACGCAAATGAAGAAGAGACATACGGAAAAAGTAAGTAAACTGTTTTTTTTATTTTCTAAAGTAATTGCCATATCTGTTAACACATGTGTCCCACTGTGAGACAATTCGGCAAATGCCTTCGTGGAAAAATGTTTGCGGTTGCCTATACTATGTTTGTACCCAAGCGTGCACCTCTTCGTCCGAAACAAATCGACGGCCCCGAATGTATTCCGTCAGAGCTCCTGAAACATGGAAATCGCGTGGCCAGGGATCGGATGATGGAGGATGTGTTGGGGCTTCCCAGCGGAACTTCTGCATCGTAGTCAAGACAAAAAATGAGCCTGCCCACATTTTGCCAAGGTTTTTCGGCGTCGCCGCAGACGTCTCGCACGGGAAGCCTCTACACATCCTCATCTCTCCCCGTGCGATTTCCAAATTTCTGGAGCCCTGAAGAAAGACATTCGTGGCCGCCGATTTACTTCGGACGCCTGTGCACAGTCGTGCTTCCGTAGGCAACCGCAAAAATTTTCCCACGAACTTGGGCTTCACGGCGCAACTCCTCACATGGCAGCGATTAAAAAATGTCTCTCACAAAATTTCGTCCGGCGAGTACATCCGGCAGAAAAAGGACGTTAAAGAGTGGCAATCTGGCAACACTCAAACCACATGTGTCTTAACTACCTTTGTTGGAGGTGTTTGTCGTGCCGTACAGTTGGTGCAGTGGATACAGTTTTAGGTTAACATGTAGGAGGTCGAGGATTCGATCCTGGGTTGGGGCGTATTTTTTTTTTTTTTTTAATTTGCCAATTTCGTTCTGACCTTTCATACTGTAATATACATCGTTTTAGGTCACATGTATCCTAAATTTACTACACTTTGTAATGCTGAACACAACAAATCGGTGGTTAGACACATAAGAAATGGACAGTTGAAGCAAATGACCTGTCATAGGACAGAATAACTACAAAAACAATATCAATTTCGAGATGCTAAAGATGATAGCACAGGACAGTAACACAATATCTGCTTGTCATTTGTACTACATGTAATATGAACGCTCAGATGTCGCATATTAGCAACCAATGACAATAATAATGTCCATATTAATGACCGCATGACCTTCACGAGAGAATACGTTGTCCTCAGAACAACAGATGCTCAAAGTGACATCCCTGCATGTCCCAACATTGCGTAAACCGCCGGATCATACAGGTCTGGACCCTTCACAGCAAAGCTGCGTCCTCAGTAACAAGAGCAACACGAACACGCACTGCCAATTCGTCCACATTCGTCGACGGAGTAGAGAACACGTGCTTCTTCAGGTGTCCCCACAGCAAGAAGTTCCAGGGTATTTAGGTTAAGTGAATGCGGTGGCCATGCAACTGGACCTCCACGTGCAAGCCATTTCCCTGGAAATGTTCTGTCCAAATACGTTCGTGCATTAATTCCAGAGTGTGGAGGTACACTATCATGTTGGAACCATTTCCTCTGCGGAACGTATAGTGGAACATCTTCCCGCACGTCAGGCTGGTAGTTTGAGAGGAATGCACGATACCTTGGTGCAGTCAACCGGTCAGGTAACATGTAGGGGCCCAAACACCTGTCGCCCAATGTTCTGGCCCAGACGTTGATACCAAAACGAACTTGATATTCACGGTCGCAGGTGACGTGTGGGTTAACCCCACACCAATGGTGGGCATTGTACATATTGAAGACACCCTCACGAGTGAAGGCTGCTTCATCTGACTATATAACAGTGTTGACACGGTCATCATCTGTCTGGTGGACAGTGCACACAATATAAGCACGGCGTCAGTCCAGCGCGATGTTCCACCTAACGCGCATTATCCCTCTGACAGATATCGTTCTGCATGATGCATCCCAACACCGCTAATTTTGAAATGTTCGGTTTCGAATTACACTGTTTTTGATGTTTCCACAATCACATCGATAGAATAATAATAGTAATAATAATAATAATAATAATAATAATAATGCATTGAGATACATACTAAACAGCATGCGGTCACCAGACTCAGTGTTGAAAGGCATAATTGGTGGGATTATGGTGATAACACAGACAAATAGCAACCGAGTTTGGATAATATTTGCAAAGTACGTTGCTAGTTCTACCGCTAACGTAAAGCTCTAACAAAATGTAATGGGCCTGAACGAGGTAAGAATAATAGTTGGTAATAAACTTTGGGACCATGGGAGGAGGGTAGAAAGTAAATGAAGTGGTGCGAATAAATTCACACCCACGACGTGGAAAGGGCTTCTTTCAAAGCTGACCAATCTTCCATTTCTAAGATTGTTGTATGTAAGTGCAAATGTTTTCTAGAGGACCCGCTGCAATCGCTGTTGACGATTAAGATGCCAGATACTGTACCACCTGGACTACATTTACCAAATAAAAACCATATGCCTCAACCCAAGATCGAACCATCGACCTCCTGCATACTAACCCAAAACTATACCCACTGCGGCAACTATAAAGCACGGCTAATGGGTACTGGCAGAGGTAGTTACCATACATGTGGTTACAGTGTTGCCAGATTGCTACTCTTTAACGTCCTTTACCTGCTACCCCCACAATTGCTGGAAATCATCTCCAAAATATTCGCAGCCGGAATTCCCTTTGCCTCAGGAGCAGCTCGCCTAATATCTGGCTGGGGAGAACTGAGTTCTATCTCTAGGGGTACGCAACGAAACGTCTCCTATTTTTTTCTGGTCTTATCCCTTGTCTTCACGGCGTCGACATGTTAATCTGCATTTGGTAACGTTTGTGAGTGTGAGAACGTTTTCTTAAATTCGATATTGCAGTGACTGTATTGCATGTAAGCGTGTCCGCAAGAAGACTGCATCGCTCTTCTCAACAACACCGGCATTGCAGTATCGTATTTATCCACCAATACCAGGCAGCGACTTTCAATTAAAATGTCCTCCTGTGCACGGGAATTATATAATGTGCGTACGAGTACAGGAACGACGACGACATATGGGTGTTTGAGTCTGGCTGTGACTCGTGCACGGATAGCTGAAGCAGTTAAGGCGATTGCTCGCGTAAAGCGGGAAGTCTGGGTTCGAGACACGATCCGGCACAACTTCTCACTCTCGTCATTCCCTTATACAGCTGATGGTTGCTCGTATTAACCACTGCGAATACATTTCACGTTCTCTAAATGCTTGGGGATCGGTAACTGAGGCGGTGAATGGGAATCAGTCGGTATTTACCTTGTCGGATGTGAGAAACCTTCCAAAAACGACATCCAGGCTGGCCCTCAACGTTAATCCTCGTGGCGGATTCGATACGGGGCCAGCGCGCCTCCCCGAATCTCGTAAGCGCCGTGTTAACGCACGTGGCTATCCGGGCGAGCTGGTACACAACAAAAAGTGTTATTTTTAAGTTACACACTTCAGCGTAATTTTTTGTATTGTCTATCCAATTGGGCGTTAGTATTTTGCTTGCTTGAAGTTGTCAATAAATCTTCTTATTGTTCTTATCTACATCTACCCCCTTATTCTGAAAACCACTGTGAGGTGAATGGCAGAGGGTAATTCCCATTGTACCAATTAGGGTTTTCCCTTTCCATTCTCGTTTGGGGGGCGAGAGGAATGTTTGTAAATTGCTCCGTTCACGCTGTATAAAATCGAATCGTGTCCTCACGATTCCTAAAGAGGGCTGTAGTATATTCCTAGAGTCATCATTTAAAGCTGGTTCTTGAGACTTTGTAAGCAGGCCTTCCCGGGGTAGTTTACGTCATCTTCATCAGTCTCCCAGATCAGTTCTTTCAGCATCTGCGTGACACTTTCCCACGGGTCAAACAAACCAGTGCTCATTCGTGCTACCGTTGTCTGTATACGTTCAAAATACCCTGCTAGTTTTATTTGGTACGGATCTCACACACTTGAGTAATATTGTATGATGGGTAGCACGACGGATTTGTAAACGATCTCTTTTGTTGACTAATTGTATTTGCCTAGTATTCCACCAATAAACTGAAGTCTGCCACCAGCTTTACCCTTGACTAAGTCTATGTGATCGTTCCATTTCATATCCCTACAAAGTGTTACACCCACACATTTGTCTGAATTGGCCGATTCCAAATGTGATTCATTGATTTATAATCATAGGATATTACGTTTGTTTTCGTTTTTTGAAGTGCGTAAGTTTACATTCCTGAGAATTTAAATCAATTTGCCAATATTCGCACCATTTGAAATCTTATGAAGATATGACTGGATATTCGTGCAGCTTCTTTCAGAAAGTACTTCGTTATAGATAACTGCACCATCTGCGAAAAGCCTGAGATTAACACTAATATTGTCCGAAATCGCAGACGATAGAAAATAAAGTTTACGAATTTGCAGCATGCTGCAAGTGAAAAACAGGGCCGCAACTTGTCTTATTACTGAAATAAATGGTTGTAGACGCTTCATAAGTTGCATTGAGAAGTATCTCTTTTTATTTCTTCGTGATGACTAGTCTCGAACACCTTATCTATTTGCAAACCATCCGCATCACAAGTGTGACAAATACATGCGATGGCCTATGTACCGCCGCGCGGTTTGAGGCCTTATGTCTCGGACTACGCGGCCCCTCCCGCCGGAGGTTCGGGTCCTCCCTGGGGCATGGGTGTGTGTGTTGTTAGTTTAAGTACTGTGTAAGTGTACGGACCGATGACATAAGCAGTTTGGTCACTTAGGAATTCACACACACGCAAAAACTGCCCGTGCAATTATAATCAAAGCTGCACCATGGCCGACTCAGCAACAGTAAATACACCACACAGGACGACATTAGAGATCTCGTTATGTAATGCCCGCCCTATGTGGTGTCTTTTCTGTTCTTGAGTCGGCCATAGTGCAGCTTTGATCATCACTGCAGCGGCAGTTTTTGTACATAGGCCATACACAGGCGGCTTATGCGCTACGGCTGTTCTTCTCAGTTTCAGAAAAATAAATTAGATTGGATATTAACGTCAACTCGTTTGCGAGGTTATTAGGCACTGACAGCCAGATCGATCGGATGTAGACTGAGAAGAAAATCGTACGTGGCCATGTAAAAATTATACTTTGGGATTTGTGTTGATTGAATTAGGAAAACTGTGGAAATTTTCATCAGCATTACCGAAGAAGAATTCGTACCTCACTCATTTCTTGACTGATTCTTCCATATTTGACGTACCTACCTGACATATGTTAACGGGTTCTAAGACAGCAAATTAATAAATCGTCTCACCTATGTGAGTCTGGATCGAAAGTTCGCTTCAGATTATGACATGTTCCTGAATGAGAATGGTGAGCGCTTGAAATTTGCAAACACACACACTCAAAACCGACCTTCGGCATGTGGCTAACGATTCGTTGACAATCGTTGCTGGACTGGTGTGTCTGACCAGTGGGCTCCTGTGAACTTTGACGAAGTAACAGAGGGATGGGGGAAAGCCTGTCAGCCTGTGCACAAGCTTCGATGACTCAGCTGCTTACATATTGCTCACAAAACTCGGAGACTCTAATTCGAGTCTTAGTCACGATGGTTCTTTTCCAGTAGACCTGTTGCTGGCTCACCTAAGAGACATTATCTTTTCTCCAGTCTTTTGTAAAGAATTAAGTGGCAGCTTTCTAGATTGTAGATATGTATATGAGATTTTTAAAATCACCATTAATAGCGCCTTTTATGTCTTTAGTGGGTCCAGTTTAGTCTGAGAAAGACTGTGATAGACCGAAGATATGTACTACCGCAAGTCTGGAAATTGGATGTTTTGCTTATGCAAGTAACGCTCTCTCAGCCGAGTGTGTCAGTATATATCAAAGCTTTCTTCTGTCCATACGTGTTTTCCAATTCAATATCTGGACTCAAGTCCCCACTTGGTAAAAGCTTTAAATTTTTAAGGGGTTTTGTTGTAGCGTATATTCTGTAACAAAGCAAAATACCTAACCTGTAAATAAAGGATGGTATATGTGAACATTTGGCATCCCTCTAGTATCATGGCATTTATTTTCTAATGTCTATCGTCACGCCCCTGTGACTTCCACGTCGGCTATTTTGAGGGGGTGCCCCGTATTTGTCCACTCAGCACCCACATCCTTCTATAGCAAGAGTGGCCACTAATCTTATCTTTAGCAGCTGTCAACATATGCAGCCCATCGAAGATAGCCGCATTCTTTAGAGAATAATTATTAACATCAGTGACAAAAGTTCTTATTTTCATTTTACAACTAATATCATAGAACAACATTTCATTACATACCAGGAAATAACTTCATTTTGTGATGCCATTTTTCGGATATTCGTTTCTGATGTGACTGTTTGAAATGTGACTTATAACTGGTGGGCGCAATTCGCAAAAGTCCAATAAAATATTCACCAGTTAGTTGGTATTAGTAATTAGATTTAATAAATTCGAATGTTGAGTACAGTGATTCACACCCTAGTCGTCGCAAGAATAACTGGTTATAAAACTGGGCAATTATCCCTCCCAACATCATCAGCAAACGGACTTCCTAGAAGTGAAAATAAAAGTTTTAATATCTTCAAATCACTAAATCTGCCCTTTCTTTCCTGGGAGAGGTCAGACAGTTGACGTCAATAATCTTCTGTTTCCACCTTAACTTCCAAAAGAGTTTCTTGTCAAAAGCAGCCACCAACTTAATCTCTTTGCAGTAAATAAGTTGTAATATTTCCAGTTGTTAGTGCATAACGTATGTAGTGAGCACATTTTGGAACGTGGATCAAATGTTAGCCATGACAACTCGTTTGTTAGCCAAGTGGTGCGTATGCGGGATGATATATCAGTGAATATTATGTTGTGTCAATTATCAATAGAGGCAAACATTGTAACTCAGGTATAAGATTATGTTTAGATTTTTCTATGACATGATATGCAGGCATTCACAGCTCTTTGAACGATAGCTGGCGCTGATGTATACATAACAACATAATACATTCTTTGGTTGATGTTTAGTATCTGACTTTCGTTAGTGAGCAGAACTCTGTGAGATTGTTAAGCGTCACTGGTGACTACGAACGTTGTACCAAGATATATATACAATCTTTGACAATGCATATTTGCTACTTCCTTGCCATTTTGACTGTAACTATTGGCATAAGACTTTCAAGGCATTAATACCACGTGTCATAAACAATAACGATTATTTAAAAAAAGTGTCACGTATACCTAGTGTTGGTCAAAACTAGAAGAAAAGTTCCTTAGTTATATATCCGGAGACCAAAACCATTTTCGTACTACTTCTCTACCACTCCACTCTCGAATGGCGCGTGGGAAAAAGGAACACCTAAATCTTTCCGTTCGAGCTCTGATTTCTCTTATTTTATTATGATGATCATTTCTCCCTACGTAGGTGGGTGTCAACAAAATATTTTCGCATTCGGAAGAGAAAGTTAGTGATTCAAATTTCGTAAATAGATCTCGCCGCAAAGAAAACCGCCTTTGTTTCAGTGACTGCCACCCCAACTCGCGTATCATATCAGTGACACTCTCATCCCCATTGCGCGATAACACGAAACGAGCTGTCCTTCTTTGCACTTTTTCGATGTCCTCCGTCAATCCTACCTGGTAAGTATCCCACACGGCGTAGCAATATTCCAGCAGAGGACGGACAAGAGTAATGTAGGCTGTCTCTTTAAAGGGTTTGTCGCATCTCCTAAGTGTTCTGCCAACAAAGCGCAGTCTTTGCTTCGTCTTCCCCACAATATTATCTATATGGTCTTTCCAATTTAAGTTGCTTGTAATTGTAATTCCTAGGTATTTAGTCGAATTGACAGCCCTTAAATTTGTGCGATTTATCGTATACCCAAAATTTATCGGATTTCTTTTAGTACCCATGTGGATGACCTCGCACTTTTCTTTGTTTAGTGCTAACTGCCACTTTTCGCACTACACAGAAATTCTCTCTAGATCATTTTGTAATTGGAATTGATCGTCTGATGATTTTATTAGCGTCATCTGCAAACAATTTAAGGGGGCTGCTCAGATTATGACTTAGATCATTTATGTTAATCAGGAACAGCAGAGGGCCTACGACACAACCTTGCGGAACGCCAGATATCACTTCTGTTCAACTCGATGATTTACCGTCTATCACTACGAACTGTGACCTCTCAGTGGAAATCACGAATGCAATCACACAACTGAGACGATACTCCATATCCACGCAATTTGATTAATAGTCGTTTGTGAGGCACGGTATCAAAAGCCTTCTGGAAACCTAAGAATATGAAATCGATCTGAGATCCCCTGTCGACAGCACTCATTACTTCCTGGGAATAAAGAGCTAGCTGCGTTGCACAAGAACGATATTTTCTGAATCCGTGTTGGTTGTGTATTAATAAGACATTTTCTTCAAGGTGATTCATAATGTTCAAGTACAGTATATGCTCCTAAATCCTACTGCAAATTGAGGTAAGTGATATGGGTCTGTAATTCAGTGGGTTACTCCTATTTCCTTTCTTGAATATTAGTGTGACCTGTGCTATCTTCCAGTCTTTAGGAACAGACCTTTCGTCAAGTGAGCGGTTGTATATGATTGCTAAGAAAGGCGCTATTGTGTCTGCATACTCTGAAAGGAACCAGATTGGTTTACCATCTGGACCGGAAGATTTACCTTTCTTAAGTGATTTGAGTTGTTTAGCAACACCTAAGATATCTACTTTTATGTCACTCGCGCAAACCGATGTTCTGGTTTCGAATTCTGGAATATTTACTTCGTCCTTACGGAAAACTGTATTTAGTAACTCCGCTTTAGTGGCACTAACATCGGTAACTTTTCCATCGCTATCGCGCAGTGGTGGTATTGACTGTTTTTTGACACTGGTGTACTTTACATACGACCAGAATCTCTTTGGGTTTTCTACCATATTTTGAGACAATGTTTCATTCTGGAAACTATTAAAAGCATCTCGCATTGACGTCCGCACTAAATTTCGAGCTTCCGTGAAACTTAGCCTGCCCTGGGGATTTTGCGTTCTTCTGAATTTGGCATGCTTTTTTCGTTGCTTCTGCAACAGTGTTCTGACGTGTTTTGTGTACCATGGTGGATCTATCCCGTCTCTTGTTAACTTATGCGGTATGAATCTATCCATTGCTGTCGATATTGTATCTTTGAATTTGAGCCATATCTGGTCTACACTTACACAATTAGCTTAGAAGGAATGGAAACACTCTCTTAGGAAGGCATCAAGCTAATTTTTATCTGCTGTTTTAAGTAGATATATTCTGCGTTTATTTTTAGTGGTTTTGGTTGATATGGTTTTGAGCCTCGCTTCAATGACCTTGTGTTCATTAATCCCTGTATCCTTCATGACGATCTCTATTGGATCAGCATTATTTGTGGCTAAGAGGGCAAGTGTGTTTTCGCAACCATTTACAATTCTTGTGGGCTCATGAACTAACTGTTCAAAGTAATTCTCAGAGAAAGCATTTAGTACAATTTCAGAAGACGTTTTCTGTCTACCACCGGCTTTGAACATGCATTTTCGCCAACAAATCGAGGGCGTCTCCACCAATTACAACTGTATGAGAGGGGTACTTATTTGCAATGAGATTCAAGTTTTCTTTCAACCGTTCAGCTATTATATCATCTGAGTCGGGGTCGGTAGAAGGAGCCAATTATTATTTTGGTACGGCTGTTGAGTATAACCTCTACCCATAGTAATTCGCAGGAACTATCTATTACAACTTCACTACAAGATAAACTACAACCAACAGACACAAACACACCACCACCTACTTTATTTAATCTATCCTTTCTGAACACAGCTTGCGCCTCTGTAAAAATCATCGAGCAGTCCTGGAAGTGAGACATAAGGATCACTTCAGTACCAACGTGTGAGCATGATTTGTTGGTAACAGACTCATAGGGTCGTACACTTTACCAAACAGATTAATAAGTGCTGTGTATCACCAATCTTTGCGAGATGAATTACCAGCACTAGTGAGGAAAGTTACCCTTGCAGGAAGACAACGACTGTTGTTTATGCGCGGCAGGACACTTCTCTAATTTCTACAAATAGTGCGACAGTACCTCACCGCAACGTTTAATGTGCAATGGAGTGGTCGAAGAGGTCCGCTAGCGTGTCCTCCCCGTTCACCGAATCTGAATCCTTTGAATTTCTGGCCATTTAAAGGTTTTGCTGTATAATTAACCCACCAACAATGTGAAAACGTTACAGGAGCTTGTGACCAATGAATGTGGCACAATCTGAATGGAGCCAGGTGTATTTGAAAGAGTGATTTACTGCGAAGAAGGGCTGAAGGATATGCCAGATTGCGTGCTAACCACATGTAACATAGCCTATCATGGGTGTACCCAGAGGTGGGGTGGGGGTGGGGTGGTGGTGGGGTGGGGGTGGGGTGGGGGTTGGGTGGGGGTGGGATGGGGTGTTTGTGTTTGTTAAATTCGATCCAGAAATGCTGAAGAAACTAACAAAAAAGAAGGGGCAGAAGTAATTTTAAAATCGATGGGGCAATGTAATCTTTATTTCAAAATTAAGGCGTTTTCAAACCGTCACTATTGCCAGCGTGAGGGAGTGCGCAAGTGGATTACGGTAGCGATGATCCAGCGGGGGCAGCAATACAACAGTACTGCCACTAACGTTTGAAAATGGTTCAAATGGCTCTGAGCGCTATGGGACTTAACATCGGAGGTCATCAGTCCCCTAGAACTTAGAACTACTTAAACCTAACTAACCTAAGGACATCACACACATCCGTGCTAGAGGCAGGATTCGAACCTGCAACCACAGCAGTCGCTCGGTTCCGGACTGAAGCGCCTGGAACCGCTCGGGCACTAATGTGTGGACTGGGCCTGGAAGTAGCGTGATTTGGCTGGAATGCAGTGAGCGCTGGCCTACGTAAGAGCTACCCTAATCATCACAGCTGCTGACTCTCGGCGCAGTGAGGCGACTCAGCAGCAGCTTAGAACTACTGTCGGCGCTGCACTTCCTGGGAACTGCACACATTATTGTTATATCGTAGTGAGTATTTTTTTTGAATGTTTATTTTAAGTAATGTTGTGTAGGAGAGAGGAACAACTAGTGTGCTCAATATGATAATCCCTCTAGTTCCCTTTTTTTTACGTTGCTTTTCTATATTTACACTTGTATAATTGTATTCCGCAAGCCACAAAATGGTACGTGAGGTAGGGTACTTTCGTATGAGTATCACCTGCTCCCCGACTGTTCCATTCACGGAAAGTACGCGAGAAAACGATTGATTTTATGTCCCAATATTTGCTCCGATTTCCCCAATCTCATTATGATGATCCTCACTTGATATATTTGTTGGGGTATCAGATATCCTTCCTTTATTTGTATTCAGAACTCCTTTGTTCATATTCAGTGCTCTTACTGTTCGTTCAACTTTTGATTTCTAACATTAAAAATTCTTTTACTTGAAATCCAGCACTCCTTCACAACCGCAGTCCATTCCGGATGCGTGCTGACTGTGCGACTGATGCATCTTCTGACATGGTGTTCATTACTTCACAAAACAAATCTCTCAATTTTTTATGCTGACGTAGGTTTGTGGGAAGCAGTAATGAAGGTACTTCCCTTTTTTCCCCTTTTTTGCCCTCAGTTCCCTTGTAAACTGGTCCACCTATTGTTAGAGACCATGGGATGGCAACAGCTGCAGGTAGCAGAAAACCGTCCGAATTCTATAGACAAGTTGCAGTCAGAATTAGAAGCGTCAAGGCTAAAGAGAAATCGAACATACCATGACAGCGGCAGTCTCTTTCGGTGATAACCAACAGTAAAAGGGTGAATTATGCTAAGGACAGCCCCCGGGTTCAACGATAGTGCCTTCTTCATGAAAGAAGTGTATAAGATGTCCCCAAAACCCCGACAACGTATAATTTATTGTGCGGGAAGGCAAACTGGTCCTAACAACGCTCCTGCGCATGGGCTACATTCCTTTACACAGCCGCTGCGTGCATTCTACCGCGGACTTGTGTGATCTGCCAGTGAAGTAACGTTGTTGACAGCAGTGCAACATGCACGAGTACACAGATACGGAAATGACCGACAAGATGCTTCGTACGCTAAAGCCGACTGCAATGCGAGAGCTGCAAGATTACAAATGTTCAAATGTGTGTGAATTCATTAGGGACCAAACTGCTTAGGTCATCGGTCCCTAGACTTACACACTACTTAAAATAATTCATGCTAAGAACAACACACATACACCTATGCCCGAGAGAGGACTCGAACCTCCGGCGGGAGGGGCTTCTGCAAGGTTGCATGCGGAACGTTTTACTCACAGACATACAGGGTGTTTCAAAAATGACCGGTATATTTGAAACGGCAATAAAAACTAAACGAGCAGCGATAGAAATACACCGTTTGTTGCAATATGCTTGGGACAACAGTACATTTTCAGGCAGACAAACTTTCGAAATTACAGTAGTTACAATTGTCAACAACAGATGGCGCTGTGGTCTGGGAAACTCTATAGTACGATATTTTCCACATATCCACCATGCGTAGCAATAATATGGCGTAGTCTCTAAATGAAATTACCCGAAACCTTTGACAACGTGTCTGGCGGAATGGCTTCACATGCAGATGAGATGTACTGCTTCAGCTGTTCAATTGTTTCTGGATTCTGGCGGTACACCTGGTCTTTCAAGTGTCCCCACAGAAAGAAGTCACAGGGGTTCATGTCTGGCGAATAGGGAGGCCAATCCACGCCGCCTCCTGTATGTTTCGGATAGCCCAAAGCAATCGCACGATCATCGAAATATTCATTCAGGAAATTAAAGACGTCGGCCGTGCGATGTGGCCGGGCACCATCTTGCATAAACCACGAGGTGTTCGCAGTGTCGTCTAAGGCAGTTTGTACCGCCACAAATTCACGAAGAATGTCCAGATAGCGTGATGCAGTAATCGTTTCGGATCTGAAAAATGGGCCAATGATTCCTTTGGAAGAAATGGCGGCCCAGACCAGTACTTTTTGAGGATGCAGGGACGATGGGACTGCAACATGGGGCTCTTCGGTTCCCCATATGCGCCAGTTCTGTTTATTGACGAAGCCGTCCAGGTAAAAATAAGCTTCGTCAGTAAACCAAATGCTGCCCACATGCATATCGCCGTCATCAATCCTGTGCACTATATCGTTAGCGAATGTCTCTCGTGCAGCAATGGTAGCGGCGCTGAGGGGTTGCCGCGTTTGAATTTTGTATGGATAGAGGTGTGAACTCTGGCGCATGAGACGATACGTGGACGTTGGCGTCATTTGGACCGCAGCTGCAACACGGCGAACGGAAACCCGAGGCCGCTGTTGGATCACCTGCTGCACTAGCTGCGCCTTGCCCTCTGTGGTGATCCAACAGCGGCCTCGGGTTTCCGTTCGCCGTGTTGCAGCTGCGGTCCAAATGACGCCAACGTCCACGTATCGTCTCATGCGCCAGAGTTCACACCTCTATCCATACAAAATTCAAATGCGGCAACCCCTCAGCGCCGCTACCATTGCTGCACGAGAGACATTCGCTAACGATATAGTGCACAGGATTGATGACGGCGATATGCATGTGGGCAGCATTTGGTTTACTGACGAAGCTTATTTTTACCTGGACGGCTTCGTCAATAAACAGAACTGGCGCATATGGGGAACCGAAGAGCCCCATGTTGCAGTCCCATCGTCCCTGCATCCTCAAAAAGTACTGGTCTGGGCCGCCATTTCTTCCAAAGGAATCATTGGCCCATTTTTCAGATCCGAAACGATTACTGCATCACGCTATCTGGACATTCTTCGTGAATTTGTGGCGGTACAAACTGCCTTAGACGACACTGCGAACACCTCGTGGTTTATGCAAGATGGTGCCCGGCCACATCGCACGGCCGACGTCTTTAATTTCCTGAATGAATATTTCGATGATCGTGTGATTGCTTTGGGCTATCCGAAACATACAGGAGGTGGCGTGGGTTGGCCTCCCTATTCGCCAGACATGAACCCCTGTGACTTCTTTCTGTGGGGACACTTGAAAGACCAGGTGTACCGCCAGAATCCAGAAACAATTGAACAGCTGAAGCAGTACATCTCATCTGCATGTGAAGCCATTCCGCCAGACACGTTGTCAAAGGTTTCGGGTAATTTCATTTAGAGACTACGCCATATTATTGCTACGCATGGTGGATATGTGGAAAATATCGTACTATAGAGTTTCCCAGACCACAGCGCCATCTGTTGTTGACAATTGTAACTACTGTAATTTCGAAAGTTTGTCTGCCTGAAAATGTACTGTTGTCCCAAGCATATTGCAACAAACGGTGTATTTCTGTCGCTGCTCGTTTAGTTTTTATTGCCGTTTCAAATATACCGGTCATTTTTGAAACACCCTGTACCTTCCATCATTGTACGTTCGCAGCCATCGAGAGACGCATCAGAGAAACCGGAAAGTTGCGCGTAGGAATTTTCTGCCCGAGATGTGTCCATTGTACAGTTAAGTAGTAGCACTTCGTGCTAAGTACTTGCGAATGTCTACTGTCTACTGTTTGTCCTTTGGCAGGTTGCGAAATGTGATGCGGGCGTCCATGCTCGGCTCGAATACTGCAGTCGGAGGAGGACGTGCTGATAATGTTCGAAGAGGACTCAGCCACCAGCATTTGGCAGGTGGCACAGGCGCTGTACTCGGGCAAACTTGCCGTATGGAGTGTTGTCCGTAAACACCAGCTCCATCCATAAAAAATGGCTCTGAGCACTATGGGACTTAATATCTGAGGTCATCAGTCCCCTAGACTTAGAACTAATTGACCTTAGGACATCACACACATCCATGCCCAGGGCAGGATTCGAACCTGCGACCGTAGCAGCAGCTCGGTTCCGGACTGAAGCGCCTAGAGCCGCTCGGCGCTCCCTCCATACCATCTGCAAGAAGCACACGCGTTACGGAGGACGACTACTCACGACAGTTAATGAACTGTTGGCAGAAGAGCCAACACTGTGTTGCTAGAGGAGGCCGAAATGCACGCGTTTAATTACACGCTGACTGGCGTGAGGTCTGGAACAGTTAAGGGAATTAATAGTAGGAAATAAAGTACGTAGTTGATATAATACTTAACTTTAATCCACAATTGGTGTACATCGCTCTTGACGGTACATGTTATAATCTCAATATCAAATGCTATGGCGCCTTGCTAGGTCGTAGCAAATGACGTAGCTGAAGGCTATGCTAACTATCGTCTCGGCAAATGAGAGCGTAGTTGTCAGTGTTCCATCTCTGGCTAAGTCGGCTGTGCAACTGGGGCGAATGCTAGTACGTCTCTCTAGACCTGCCGTGTGGCGGCGCTCGGTCTGCCATCACTGACAGTGGCGACACGCGGGTCCGTCGTATACTAACGAACCGCGGCCGATTTAAAAGCTACCACTTAGCAAGTGTGGTGCCTGGCGGTGACACCACAGTTAAATGCATACCTCAACCATAATTCCCGAGCTTGGTGCTATTCGAGGATGAATACATGTTTACCAGAGACAGCATATTAAACTTGCACAACATGCGTGTTTGAGAGGACGAAAATCCACGTGTGCAGGTGGTTTAAAATCACCAATGCAGGGTCGGTATTAACATCTGGGCTGGGATAATTGGTGATCGTATCATTGGGCCGTATCTACTACCAAACAGATTAACAGGACCGATCTACCTCACATTTATCACAGATGTTTTTCCTACTCTATCGGATGTAATGTCACTAAATGTTCGGATGGACATGTGGCTGCAACACGACATAGTTCCAGCACACTTCGATGTCGATGTGTGGGTGTGGAATCATTTCAGCGTCGCATATCTCAGTCGATGGATTGGTAGGGCTGGACCAGTTCCGTGACCAGCATGATCGCCAGCTCTTACACCTCTCGACTATTTTCTGTCGGTTGGCACGAAGAGTACGGTGCATGGCACACCATCAACGTCAGCGGAGGATCTTATTGCTCGAGTCCACGGAGCGATTGACATACTTGAAAGACAATCGCACGTCTCGGCTCACGTGCCTGAGACTCAGCACCGCTGATGTAGCCTCTGAGTTGACGTAGGAGGTACGCAGTTCGAAGTCCGTCTGTAATGTAGACAGCGCGATGTGCTACTCGTGTTGGGTTTATTCACGTAATGTGGGGCGCACATCCATCTCAGACGTCGATGCTGTCCAACGCCCAAGCCGTGCTTTTCCGTATGTGGGTTCGTTCTTAAAAACCGATCAGTGTCCCTTCCCGCACACTTTACTAACCATTGTCGGTGTTTGTTTGGGACACCCTGTATACTGACCCAAATTTGGTTCTCAAAATGTTCACTAAGTACGAGGTGCATTCGATTTCTAAGGCCTCCGATTTTTTTTCTAATTAACTACTCACCCGAAATCGATGAAACTGGCGTTACTTCTCGACGTAATCGCCCTGCAGACGTACACATGTTTCACAACGCTGACGCCATGATTCCATGACAGCGGCGAAGGCTTCTTTAGGAGTCTGTTTTGTTCACTGGAAAATCGCTGAGGCAATAGCAGCACGGTTGGTGAATGTGCGGCTACGGAGAGTGTCTTTCATTGTTGAAAAAAGCCAAAAGTCACTAGGAGCCAGGTCAGGTGAGTAGGGAGCATGAGGAATCACATCAAAGTTGTTATCACGAAGAAACTGTTGTGTAACGTTAGCTCGATGTGCGGGTGCGTTGTCTTTGTGAAACAGCACACGCGCAGCCCTTCCCAGACGTTTTTGTTGCAGTGCAGGAAGGAATATGTTCTTCAAACCATTTTCGTAGGATGCATCTGTTACCGTAGTGCCCTTTGGAACGCAATGGGTAAGGATTACGCCCTCGATGTCCCAGAACATGGACACCATCATTTTTTCAGCACTGGCAGTTACCCGAAATGTTTTTGGTGGCGGTGAATCTGTGTGCTTCCATTGAGCTGACTGGCGCTTTGTTTCTGGATTGAAAAATGGCATCCACGTCTCATCCATTGTCACAACCGACGAAAAGAAAGTACCATTCATACTGTCGTTGCGCGTCAACATTGCTGGGCAACATGCCACACGGGCAGCCATGTGGTCGTCCGTCAGCATTCGTGGCACCCACCTGGATGACACTTTTCGCATTTTCAGGTCGTCATGCAGGATTGTGTGCACAGAACCCACAGAAATGCCAACTCTGGAGGCGATCTGTTCAACAGTCATTCGGCGATCCCCCAGAACAATTCTCTCCACTTTCTCGATCATGTTGTCAGACCGGCTTGTGCGAGCCCGAAGTTGTTTCGGTTTCTTGTCACACGATGTTCTGCCTTCATTAGACTGTCGCACCCACGAACGCACTTTTGACACATCCATAACTCCATCACCACATGTCTCCTTCAACTGTCGATGAATTTCAATTGGTTTCACACCACGCAAATTCAGAAAACGAATGATTGCATGCTGTTCAAGTAAGGAAAACGTAGCCATTTTAAGTATTTAAAACAGTTCTCATTCTCGCCGCTGGCGGTAAAATTCCATCTGCCTTACGGTGCTGCCATCTCTGGGACGTATTGACAACGAACGCCGCCTCATTTTAAAACAATGCGCATGTTTCTATGTCTTTCCAGTCCGGAGAAAAAAAATTGGAGGCCTTATAACTTGAATGCACCTCGTGTAATGGCAGACTTGATGGGTAATACTATACGTACATTTACATGTAAACTTTGCAATGTGCGTGGCAGCGGGTACCTGATTTGTACCGTACGTTATGATTTCCTCCTCTTCCATTCACGAATGAAGCGTGGGAAGAACGACCGATTATACGTCTCAGTGCGATCTTTTATGTCCCTAATTTTATCTTCTGACCGTCGCGGTATCGATACATAGGTTGCTGAAGAATGGATGTTGGTTTCTTCCATAAGAACTAGAGTTAGAAGTAGTTTAAATAGATTTCCCGAGATACGCGCTATCTTATTTGGTGTGTTCCCAGTTCAGCTTTTCTATGCATAACCGTTACATTCACTTCCCAGTGAGCCACATGGAAAATGATCAAAAACAGACACAAATATATCACATGCGATTTTAAGACATATAAAAAAATACATGTAAATTATTTCAAAGTCAGTTCTCATTGAGTCACAGATTAATCAAGATAATAGAAGGAACATAAATATACTACACAGATGGACAGGTCATGTGTCCATAGGAAAATATTGCAACTGTCTGCTCTTTTTGAGCCACATAAAAGAAATGAAAACAATGAACATAATTATAAGTATGGACATGATATATAAACACAAACACTAGAGAAGTCACATGTATGAATATAGTATGCATTTGGGAAAAAAAGAAGAGTTTTTTAAATATTGTCTCCCATTGAGACACATAGTCAAGACAGTACAAGAACATATTAATACTAAAATTGGACACTTAAATTGGTCACAACATAACACAAACATCAAACTTGGTGAACATCTGATTAGCTGTAGAAAATTGTACACCAATCTTATGCCTAAGAACACAATAGTCACAAAATGATGGGTCTTGCACAACAATTTTTACATTGTCTTTTATTTGGTGCAAATATGTCCCATATTCAATAATACAAAAGGAAAGTAATAAATGTTTGTCACCTTCTTGCCCATTGCAAGTAAAGAAGATGTCTCAAAATTTAATATTCAATAGTGACAATAAAAATATAAAACCATTCTCTCAGAGATCTGGAACTTTTCCAGGGTCTGTAGGATGAGTGGTAGTTGCTATTTGACACACCCCGTAAAATCTTTGCTGATAACATGCTTTACGGAAAATGGGTAAGCAACTGTATTCAAACAGGGAAATGTGCTTAATCATGTTTATATGGTTTCAATTCAGTGATGTTTCTTAATCCAAATAACCTTCTTGATCTGGGAAAGATAAGTCTATACGCATTAGGATGTGGGCTTTCCTTTATTTCAAATGGACAAATGTCAATGTTTACTTTAACATATGGACAACTTAGCTCAACATCTTTGTCTATCTCAGTATTTTCAAACAATAGATCATTTTCAATTTCTTTAGTTCCTAAGTCTAATGTCTCTTTCCTACACTTAGACACACCCCTCTTTGTTTGCCAAGCATTGACATTTAAACATAAACCTTTGTTTTCATCTGTTCCTTGTAACACTGTGTTGTCACTTAACCAACTACTGTTTTCACCCCCTTTTTTATAAAGTCCACTACGGATTCTTGTCCACCATGTAGGATACAAGGTTGCACTTACCTTTGCTAATTCTTTCCAAAAGGCATCTTTGTTTATACAGTGTCCATAGTTGTTCCACAAAACTTCTAAAAACTTTTTCCCTTTTTCTTGGAAACACACATTTACATTCCATCCCTTTATATTTTCTTTAATATTATTATTATTACCATTCTCATAGATTAGTGTTTCATAGTTCCCAATAGGCAATAGCTTGTCCTCAGATACACATTCCCTAGTCTGCATTTCACTTACATTAACCTCATTATTACCCATGTTTGTCACATCACTTACCTTTACCTCATCATCACTTTTCAATTCTACAAATACTTTTATTTCTTCCTCCACACTCTCATCAATAACCTCACTTGATTTAGGATCATTATTTAAATGTCCCTCTATTACTTCTTCCTCCTCCTCCACAACAACCCCATCTTCAGTTTCCCCCCTATGTATCTGAATCTCAGCAATTGAGTCTTTGGCTCCATTAAACACTTCGTCATCCCCCTTCTTATCAAATAAACCCCCCAAAATAGATTCTATTTGTGGTGTGTCTTACTTGTTATTAACACCAGTATCTTTTTCAGCCCAACTATGGACCTCTGCAATACCTTCAACTTCTTCACTTTCACTAACTACCTGTGCTTGAACACTGTTTTTATTAACTGTATCACTTTTACTCATAGTATCCCAAAACCTTTTATTAAATTCTAATTTATTCATTCTAGCAACATCAGTATTTTCATGGTACTTACTCTTTACATTGTATCTTCTCCTTCTCCAGTTTCGGTTATGTGTTGTCCTGTCATAATATTGTCTAGCCCCAAAACTACAGACATCTAGTGGGACTGTCCACTGTTTCCCGGCTGGTTCCCTCGGTCTGTCCGTTTGTAATTGTCGTTTTGTTCACTAGTTTCAGCAAACCCCCTTCTATCTTGCTCTCTTCCCCAATACCTATTTCTATCATTCCTGTTATCTCTCCTCCATCCTCCCTCCTGTGTATTGTTTCTTAAATCATTTTCATATCTCCTATCTCCCCTATTTGGAGCATTATTTCCAGAATTTTCAAAGTGTCTCCTCCCATAATAATCTCTATTTACATTCCTGTTCCACCCCCCATACTGGTTGTTGCCAGAGCCAAAACTTTGGTTATTTTCTCTTTCGAAGGCCCTATCTAATCTATCTACAAATTTCAGGAACTCTTCCATTGAATCGTCTGGTCCTTGGACCAATTCCCACTGCAGTCTCTCTGGTAACCTTCTTTTTAAAACATCAATTTGTGTCATAATATCAAAAGAGTTATTCAAGTGAGCAAGTTTTTTCAACTGATCTCTGCAAAATTTTTGCATTCCCCCTACTTTCCCTCTATACACTGGTCCGTTTAGAAATTCTGACTTCAATCTGGCTTGTATGGATTGTGACCAAAATTTGCAAATAAACTTAGCTTCAAACTCTTCAAAAGTATTCCAAGAATCATTATTCTCATTTGCCCAGGATAGGGCCTCCCCTTCTAGAAACCGTTTTACTAACTTAATTTTTATGTTATCTGACATTCCTACAACAAACATATCCTTACATTGGTGAATAAAGTCAATAGGGTGCAGATTTTCACCAGGAAAGCATTTCACTTGGATGTGCCCATACATTATATTTTGATTGTAAAACATTTGTTTCGACATCAATGCATCTTCCGATTGTGTATATTCAGTGTGTATATTTTCTACTTTGGTATCTACATTAGTGGTATACAGGTTGTATTCTTGTTTAAGGTTTTCTGAAGTTTTGTCTATTCTCTGATCTAATCTTTCAATTTCAGTATCTACTCTGTTGTAGATGACAGCAATGCTGTCTGTGTTAGCTTGTATGTTTTCATTTAAACTTTCAACTTTAACTTGAAATTCTTTTCTGAAGTGTATCAACTGTTCTCTAGTGTCCTTACTGAGGGTAGTTTTAATTTCCTCACACTTCTCATTGAGATGAGTACTTAATAGATCAAAATCCAAACTTAACTTATCCAGTCTATCTGTGTTTTCTTTAAGTTTCAAACTTACTTGTTCACTTGATTGTTGAAAGTCCAAACGTACTTGTTCACTTGACTGTTTAAGTTGCGAGCTTATTTGAGTTGCAAACCCTGCTAGCCACTCTGTTAAGTTTAATTGTTCACCATCCCCTGGTTCAATTTTTACATTTCCTATGATCTCATCACTCTCAGGTAGAGACATGTTAACTATTAATTATTTTAAATGACAACAACAACAAAATACCTTGCTTTATGCTATGATGTCGTGATCGGTGTTCTTGCTGGCTTTCTTCACTTATATTCGGTTTTATCGAAGCTGAAGTCTTGATTGATGAATTCCATTGACATAATCCAGACGTTAATCTTCCGAGCGGCGTGATGATGGTTTTTGGTAGTCGCACAAACACAATTTATTTAATTTTGACATATTTTCACTGTTGCCACACTGCACAAATAAACTTTTTTGGAATGATAAGCACTTACGAAATTTATCGCTGCACTATTATCATCGATGCACTTAAAGATCCCGGACGAGCCCCCACTTTTGTAATGGTCGCCTGGTCGTAGATATTGCTAATTGCTATAATCGCACTATTTCACTCCCATTTACGGAGCTTGTTAGCACTTGATGTTAGGTTGGCGCCATTAAAATGCATTGTGTTGTAGTAATCGCTGCTACTTGCTGGATCGCTGCCGTGTCTCGATGCTGATGCTGGCTCTAAATCTGGTTGTCTAGGGTTAAAAACATGAGGTCCCGTGTTTTTTTATGTGCTTTTGATGATAAAGAACGAGCGAAACCAACAAATATGTAAACTTCAAATATTTATTATTCTGGTGGTCATCTTAATTCCACTGTCCACCAAAGACCATGACACAGCACAAAGTAGTACTTCCGTTACATGTTCTTTGCATTGTTTATCCACCTCAAACAATAACACACAAACACACTGTACCAAAGTGACATTCCGACTCCCTTTCGACCGTTCTTGCTGCTTGTATTTATAACATTGTCAAAGAACTACTAAAAAGAGATATAGTTTACAAGTCACATGTACATCTGTTATCATAATTTGTGCAGAAAATTTATTAATTTGCATCGAGTGACATAATTTAACATGTTATTAAAATGACAGACAGATTTGTTGACTTGACAGAATAATTCTTTGTTACAAAAAGGCCGTTTTTTAGAAGTTTGTCAATTGACTTCTCTAATTTGCATAAATAAGTAAATAACATGAATTATTAAGAATTACATTGGTTTTTGTCTAAAATAGGATTGATTTCGTGAATACTGAGTGAAAACGCTCCTAGTGAACAAATAGGTTTCACTGGGTGATTTTTATTTAAGGAGATCCAAAATACCTAAGTTGGCCACTATTTTTCGTACTTCATATTAATTATTTACGATGAACTCAGTGTTTTTACATGATGACATTTGCTGTATCAGTGATCAAGTGACATTAACTTTTGTGTGGGTCAGTTACTCAGTATAATTTAATGGGTTGACTGTTTATGGAGACATGTTATGCAATCATTGTTAACATACACAATACCTTTGCTATAATCATAAATACTCGTTAAACTGGTTGAATTTGGAGGGTATCGCATACTTCGGTACAGTAAAGCCTTTAATATGTTCCGTTACACAGTCAAACAAACATGTGATCATTCGTGCTGCCCACCTTTGTACACGATCTGTGTCTCCCACCAGCCCGGCGTCATATGAGTCCCACACACTTGCGCAGTGTTCAAGGACGGACCGCAAAAGCATCTTATCAGAAATTTCTTTCGTATACATGTCACAGTTTCCAAGTATCCTATCAACGAACAGAGACGTACAGCCTGCCTTTGCTATAACTGCTCCTAAATGATCGTTCCACTTCACATCTCCGCACATAGTTACTCCCAAGTACCTGTATGACAAGACTGATTCCAGCTGCGAACCATTTATTTCGTAATAAAAGGCTACTACATTTTATGTTCCGTGAAGTACACGACTTTACATTTGTCTGCGTTTAGAGTTAGTTGGCAGTCCCTGCACCATTCAGATATTTTGACGAGGTCTAACTGGATAGTACTACAATTCTTCTCGGATAGAATTTCCTCGTAATTATTCTTTAAGCCATTGATGTGCAATATGACCAGTAACAGTGCTATTACATTACCCTGGGGCACGCGGGATGTTAGCTCTACTTCTACATCTGAGGAACACTCTCCACTCAGGATAAAGTGCTGCGTAGTGCCTGTTAAGAAATCCTCGATCCCGTCTCAAATATGGACAGATATTCCGTACGAGAGTTTTCGGTCGCAGACGTTTATGTGCCACCGAACCAAACGGCTTCCGCAAGTGTAGAGACACAGAATCCATCTGGTTGCTTCTGTAGCGTGAGATATCGTGGGTGGAAAGCACAAGTTTGGTTCTGCATGATCGATACTTCCGGAAGCCGTACTGGCTTCCATGAAGAAGCTTATTTTGGTACAGTTACTTGTATTCAGAACTCTCTGAGTCGACAAAAATCATGGGACAGCAATATGCACTTAAAAAGATGGCGGTAGTATTACGCACACAAGGTATAAAAAGAGCAATTCGTTCTTGGATCTGTCATTTGTACTAGGTGATTCATGTGAAAACGTTTCCGAGGTGATCGTGGCCGCACGACGAGAATTAAATCTCTGAACGCAGAATGATACTTGGAGCGAGACGCATGGGACATTCCATTTCGGAAATCGTTAGCGAATTCAATATTTCGAAATACACAGTGTCAAGCGTGTGCCGACAGTACCAAATTTCAGGCATTACCCCTCACCACGGACAGAGTAACTCGCGAGGTAGCGCAGTGGTTAGCACACTCGACTCGCTTTGAGGACGGCCATCCTGATTTACTTGTAAATTATAGATTACAGCAATCAGTCGTCCTGTTTAAATTTTTTTAGGATGATTTCCCTAAATTTCTTCAGGCAAATGCCGGGATGGTTGCTTTGAAAGGGCACGGTCGACTTCCTTCCCCATCCTTCCCTAATCCGATGAGACCGATGACCTCGCTGTTTAGTGCCCTCCCCCAGATCAACCAACCAACCAACCAACGGACAGAGCAGAGGCCGACGGCCTTCACCTAACGACCGAGAGCAGCGGCGTTTGCGTAGAGTTGTCAATGAAACCAACACTGTGAAATAACCGCAGAAATAAATGAGGGACGTACGGCGAACATATTCGTTAGAACAGTGCGGCGAAATTTGGTTTTATGGGCTATGGAAGCAAGCGACCGGCGCTAGTGCCTTTGTGAACAGCACGACATCCCCTGTAACGCCTCTCTTGGGCTCATGACGGTATTTGTTGGACCCTAGACAACTGGAAAACCTTCGCCTGGTCAGATGAGCCCCGATTTCAGTTGGTAGAAGCTGATGGTAGAGTTAGAGTGTCGCAAAGATCACTCGAAGCCAGGGACACAAGTTGTCAACAAGGCATTGTGCAAGCTGGTGGTGTGGGCTGCATTAACATGGAGTGGACTGGGTCCTCTGGTCCAGATGAACCGATCCTTGACTGGAAATAGTTGTGTTCGGCTACTTAGAGACCATTCAACGATGATTTTTTGCGGATAACAATGCGACATGTCACCAGGTCCCAATTGTTCGCGATTGGTTTGAACAACATTCTGGATAATTCGAGCTAATGATTTGGCCACCTACATCTTCCCCATATGAATCCCATGGAAGATTTATGGGACATTAATAAGAGATCAGTGCCTGCACAAAACCAGCACCGACAATAGTTTCGCAATTGTGGATGGCTGTGGAGGCAGTATGGCCCAATATTTCTGCAGGGAACTTCCAACGACTTTATGCCACGTCGAGTTGCTGCGTTACACCAGGCAAAAGGAGGTCGAGTACGATATTAGGAGGCATCCCATGACTTTTATCACCTTAGGGAATGTTCTGGTATTCTGCTGCAGATCGACGTGAGCCATATAGGGTGGTAGCTTGTGGATTCGTTTTACTTTCATTTGTATAGGTGGCTG
Organism: Schistocerca cancellata; assembly: GCF_023864275.1. NCBI lineage: Eukaryota > Metazoa > Arthropoda > Insecta > Orthoptera > Acrididae > Schistocerca > Schistocerca cancellata. The sequence continues at coordinate 928,164,459 of NC_064629.1, forward strand.
TGACTTGAGCTCTTTTCCAATCACTGGGAACAGTTATTTGCTGAAGGGAACCGCAGTAAATTATGGTTAAAAGGGGGTTATTTCAATCGAAAGTGCTGGGTAGAAACTGACAGGGACTCCACTGGGCCCTGGCCCGTTATTGTGCTTAAAAGATTTGAGCTGTTTTCCAACATCGCTAGGATTGATTACTAAGCCACACACATTTGTATCAGTACGGTGGAAATATTTCTTGATCTTTATTTGTAAAGGAATATTTTAACACGGAATTTAACATTTCGGCTTTAGTTCTCCTATTTTGTGCTTTGGCTCCTGTCTGGACAACGAATTTCTGAACACTTATTTTTTGCCACTGGTTGCTTTAGCGTACGACCAAAATTTCTTAGGGTTTTGCTTCGATAGTTATTGAACGCTTCTCGCAATGCCTTCCTGATTGCTACCCGTGTTTCGATCAGCATTTGTCTATACTCGGACTATGCTTTGCTTGTGCCTACTGTGGAGAATGCGCTGTTTCCTAAGAAGTGTGCTAACGTTGTTTGTGTACATTGTGGGTCTCCGCTATCTACATCTTTGGAAAGTAATATTTGAAGTATATTCTTTCGTGACTAATAATTCTGTCCTAGCGTCGTGTACCAATTTGCTTTGAAGTACATTATTTTTCGTGAATCAGTGAGGAAGTACCCCGAATTTTAATGCCAAAGTAAATGTTTTTATTTATTTTCAGTAAAGAACTACCACAGGGATTCACGCACGATCTCACAGTGAACACACGATTAAATGCTGGTAGTCCCTCATAGAATAAATCTAGAGCACTATACGTAACGAAATGCTCGTGAAAACTCACTATTCATGATTCCATGTAGGGCTTACAGCTCTGCGTATTTGGTAATTTGATGTTTTCGATTAAACGCTTGATTTGAAAGAATTCGAGAATAAGTCCGAAATTTCGATAGTTTTCTTTTCATCACGGTTGAAGTTCCACTCAGAAATCGGAGAAAACTCAGATTATTCATTTAGTTATTAAAACAGTTCCTACAACTCCACTAATTTCTGGATGGCAGAACTCAAATTTCTTGGCCTACAAGTTGTTGTATGTCATTTCGTAGTGTGGTGATTTGTACTGTCGCTAAACTTCTTGTAACGGCCGGTCATTGCCAAACTCAGTGATCTAACATTCTTACACATGCTCAATTCACATTCATTACTATTTATAAGTACCATATTTGAACACAAACTTTCCCATTCTGTGATTTCTCGAAACCTTATAACTTTCTGTCATTTCTTTCATACCACTGAGCGGGGTGCTGTAGTGCTTAAAGAACTAGGCTCACATTCGCGAGAGCCCTAGAGGCTGCCATCCACATTTGGGTTTCCTGTCGTTTACCACTTCACGCTAGGCGAATGCTAGGGTCGTTCCTTTAAAAGGTCACAGCCACATCCTTCCCCTCCAATAATAAAAAATCCTAGCGAAGCTCCGTCTCTAATAACCTTTGCTGTCGACGACCTATTTCTACTGGAGCAGGTGATCTGTGGGCCTACGGAGTGGAAACCATGGGTGCGCTGTCAGCACTCAACAAGATGGAAATTATTTGCTATCTACTTCTCCTCTCTTCTTGACATCATTGTGCTACTTCCTCATTCACTGGCTCGTTATTGTTTGAAATGATACCGCTTATTGGAAATTCATGGATTGCCGACATGCGCGCGCAAATGTTCACTGCCCCCTCTAAACAATGTTTACTGCCATAAAAACACAAATTCACGAAGATACCATCGACAAAAGAATTTCATTGTCTTATTTCTACTTGATGATGAATTTTTTAGTTTATTAGCTGCCTAAACGGCCCACAATAACTTAAATTTCATATATAATCGAAAAAGACGCCAAATCAGCAGAAAAATTCTGGGCAACATGAGAGACAGTCACGGCCAAGATCCGCAAAGACGATATAAAAAATTTTCTAGGTGAGTTCAACGCACAAATCGGCAGAGAAGAATGTCCCAAAAACCTATGTGAAAGTTTCCAGCACACAAATACACTAAAATGTCATGAGGCTCATCGAACTATGCCAGCAGAAAAACCTGAAGATTATGTCAACATCCCTCAGGAAACTCCTGCGAAAACAAAAAATAAGGAGGTCACCTATACAACGATGGGAGAATTTCAAATACACCCTGTAGCGATATCCTACCCAGTCCAGAGAGAGACTCATGACATTTAGTGTCGCAGAGGTGCGAATGTCGTTGTGGCTTCTATGTCACTGAAAAAAAAAAAGAGTAGCAGCGTAGAGTTTTCTTGTTTGGGAAAGCAAATAAAAGTGTAATTAATGAATATCTTCATAGTCAGCACCAAGCATTCACCGTGGGGCACAAAGATATTGAGCATCTTTGGTCGGAATTTAAAGGTATTGTCCACCATGTGATAGAGAAGTACGTGCCTAGCAAATATGTAGGGGAGGGAAAGGATCCACCTTGGCACAACAAACATATTAGGAAGTTGCTGAGAAAGAATAGAATTTTGCACAGTCGTTTTAAACGCAGTCACTGCCCCGCTGACAAACAGAAATTATGCGGAATGAAAGCAGCTGTCAGAAGAAAAATGAGAGATTATTTTAACGAATTTGAAAGCAATGTTTTATCTGCAGATTCTAAAGATCACCCCAAAAAATTTTGGTCGTACATAAAATCTAAGAACGCTACAAATAATTCAATACCTTCTCTTGCTGACAGTACGGGTAATGTAACTGATGATGATAAACAGTAGGCCGAAATTCTAAACCTATCCTTCAAAAACTCGTTTACGGTAGAGGACTGCAGCACCATTCCCCCTTTCAATTATCGAACAAACGAAAGGATGAAACTTGGTTGGTAGAGCACTTGCCCGCGAAAGGCAAAGGTCCCGAGTTGGAGTCTCGGTCCGGCACACAGTTTTAATCTGCACACTCCGCTGCAGAGTGAAAATCTCATCCTGGAAACGAAAGGATGGCTGACATAGTGTTTAGTGCATCTGGGATTGTAAAACAGTTAAGATCCTTAGACGCCAGGAAGGCATCTGGCCCAGACGGTATCCCCATAAGATTTTGTGTTGACTATGCTACAAATATAGCACCATTCTTATCCATAATCTATCAGAGATCACTGGAACAGTGGAAAGTTCCACGGGACTGCAAGAAGACCCAGGTCATAGCAATTTATAAAAAGGGTAGAAAATCGGATGCACATAATTACCGGCCAATTTCACTGACATCGATTTGCTGTAGAATCATGGAACAAATTTTGTGTTCAGACATAATGACCTTTCTAGACTCTGAGATGCTCATCTGCAGAAACCAGCACGGTTTTAGGAAACAGCGGTCATGCGAGACACAGCTGGCCCCCTTTGTGCATGATATACCTGGTCCCAGGTTGACGTCATATTTCTCGACTTTCGAAAGGCGTTCGACTCAGTTCCACACTGTCGCTTGCTACAAAAAGTGCGCGCTTACGGTCTATCCGATGACATATGCGGTTGGATAGAAAGTTTTCTAACAGACAGGGAGCAGTATGTCGTCCTGAACAGGGTGACTTCAACAGAAACAAGCGTAACCTCAGGTGTGCCACAGGGCAGCGTAATAGGTCCTCTGCTTTTTACGATTTACATAAACGACCTGGTTGATGGTACTGACAGCGGCCTTAGACTGTTTGTCGATGATGCTGCAGTCTACAGGAAAGTAGTATCACACGAAAGTTGTGAACAAATCAATGAGGATTTGCAGAAAATAAATGCGTGGTGCAATGACTGGCAGTTATCTCTCAGTAATAGTAGGTGTAACTTACTGCGTATAACAACGCGAAAATCCCCATTAATGTACGAGTACAAAATAAATGCCCAGTCTTTGGAAGCAGTTCGTCTGTCAAGTATCTGGGTGTGACTATTCGAAATTATCTCAAATGGAATGATCAGATTATACAAATAACGGGCAAGGCGAACTCTAGATTGCGGTTTATTGGTAGAATCCTGAAGCGATGCTGCCCTTCAACAAAGGAAATAGCTTACAATACGTTAGTTCGTCCAGTCTTGGAGTATCTCGCATTCAGTAATCGAGAGAACTGTTAGGAACTGGCACGTTATTTCTCTTATCTTCTTAACTGCCCTGAACCTGAAACAAGATTCCCAACACAAGACTATACCTCCTCGCACCCAGAATCACTCCCGCCAACATATGAACAGATCCACAAACATATACCTAAAATTAAAAAACAACAGGACATCAGGTGAAGACGACATCATTGGAGAACAACTAAAGAACCTCAGACCAAAGTCTGTACTGGAACTCAGACAAATAATCAGCATCAGGTGTCAAACAGAAAAACTCTTTTGACGACTGGAAATATTCTCTTATCCACCATCTGCATAAGAAAGGAGATAGGGCGAATTCGAAAAACTACAGAGGAATCTCCCTGCTACAAGTCACCTACAAAATCTTCTCAGCGTACTTACGCCAGTGAATCCAAGAACACTTAGAACACAAAATTAGTGAATAGCAGGAAAGCTTCCGCCCCGGATGTTCATGCACAGAACAAATTTTCTATCTGAAAACATTTTAAAATACAAAGCTATCAGGAATACTCCAATCATTTGCACTTTCATAGATTTTAAGAAAGGATAAGATTCTGTTGGTCGACAGTCCTTGTTCAACATCTTAGAAGAACAGGGACTCGACCCAAAAACACTACGACTGATCAGACACTGGCTGGTACAATATCGAAAGTTAAATCTCTGACCCCTTCATGACAAAAACTGGAGTACGTCAAGCCGACGGATTGTTCAACCTAGTTCTGGACGAATTATAGAAGTAATGGGAAAAGAACTGAAAATCCAATACACTGGAAACCAACACGACTAGGACGATCCCAGGACAAAATAGAAATCTCAAACCTAGCTCTCGCAGACGACCTGGCTATACTCTCGGATAACGAAGCAACACCAACCAAACAAATAGAAGTACTAAATATGTACAGAAAAAGTTTTACATTTACATCTGCATCAACATGGATACTCTGCAACTCGCATTTAAGTGCCTGGCAGAGGGCTGACCAAACCACCTTCACAATAATTCTCTATTATTCCAATCTCGAACAGCGCGCGGAAAAGGTGAACACCTACATCTTTCCGTGAGAGCTCTGAAGCTCTGATTTCCCTTATTTTATTATGCCGATGGAATCTCCCTATGTTGATCGGCCCCAACAAAATTTCAGTGACACTCTCTACCTTGTTTCGCGATACTACAAAACGTGCTGCCCTTCTTTGAACTTTCTCGATGTACTCCGTCAGTCCTATCCGGTAAGGGTCTCACACCGTGCAGCAATATTCTAAAAGAGGACGGAAAAGCGTAGTGTAGGCAGTCTCTTTAGTAGATCTGTTACACTTTCTTAGTGTCATGCTAAAAAACGCAGTATTTGGCTTGCCTTCCCCACAACGTTTTCTTTGAGATCTTTCTAATTTAAGTTGTTCGTAATTATAATTCCTAGATATTTAGTTCAATTTACGTCCTCTAGATTTTCCTAATTTGTCTTGTAACGCAAGTTTAACGAGTTCCTTTTAGTACTTATGTGGATGACCTAACACTTTTGCTTATTTAGGGTGAATTGCCAATTTTTGCACCATACAGATATCTTTTCTAAATCGTTTTGCAATTTGTATTGATCTTCTGATGACATTACTAGTCGAAAAACAACAGCATCATCTGCAAACAACCTAACACGGCTGATCAGATTGTCTCGTAAATCGTTTACATAGACAAGAAACAGCAAAGGGCCTATAACACTACCTTGGGGAACGCCAGAAATCACTTCTGTTTTACACGATGACTTTCCCTCAATTATTACGAGCTATGACCTCTCTGACAGGAAATCACAAATCCGGTCACATAACTGAGACGATATCCCACAAGCACACAATTTCACTTAAAGCCGCTTGTGTGGTACAGTGTAAAAAGCCTTCTGAAAATCTAGAATTACAGAATCAATTTGAAATCCCATGTCAATAGCACTCAACAGTTTGTGTGTGTAAGGAGCTAGTTGTGTTTCATAAGAACGATGTTTTCCAAATCCGTGTTGATTGTGTGTCAATAGACCGTCCTCTTCGAGGTATTCATAATGCTCGAACACAATATACATTCCAAAATCCTGCTGCATGTCGATGTTAATGATGTTGTTGTTGTTGTGGTCTTCAGTCCTGAGACTGGTTTGATGCAGCTCTCCATGCTACTCTATCCTGTGCAAGCTTCTTCATCTCCCAGTACGTATTGCAACCTACATCCTTCTGAATCTGCTTAGTGTATTCATCTCTTGGTCTCCCCCTACGATTTTTACCCTCCACGTTGCCCTCCAATACTAAATTGGTGATCCCTTGATGCCTCAGAACATGTCCTACCAACCGATCCCTTCTTCTGGTCAAGTTGTGCCATAAACTTCTCTTCTCCCCAATCCTATTCAATACTTCGTCATTAGTTATGTGATCTACCCATCTAATCTTCAACATTCTTCTGTAGCACCACATTTCGAAAGCTTCTATTCTCTTCTTGTCCAAACTATTTACCGTCCATGTTTCACTTCCATACATGGCTACATTCCATACAAATACTTTCAGAAATGACTTCCTGATACTTAAATCTATACTCGATGTTAACAAATTTCTCTTCTTCAGAAACACTTTCCTTGCCGTTGCCAGTCTACATTTTATATCCTCTCTACTTCGACCATAATCAGTTATTTTGCTCCACAAATACCAAAACTCCTTTACTACTTTAAGTGTGTCATTTCCTAATCTAATACCCTCAACATCACCCGACTTAATTTGACTACATTCCATTATCCTCGTTTTGCTTTTGTTGATGTTCATCTTATATCCTCCCTTCAAGACACCATTCATTCCGTTCAACTGCTCTTCCAAGTCCTTTGCTGTCTCTGACAGAATTACAATGTCATCGGCGAACCTCAAAGTTTTTATTTCTTCTCCGTGGATTTTAATACCTACTCCGAACTTTTCTTTTGTTTCCTTTACTGCTTGCTCAATATACAGATTGAATAACATCGGGGAGAGGCTACAACCCTGTCTCACTCCCTTCCCAACCACTGCTTCCCTTTCATATCCCTCGACTCTTATAACTGCCATCTGCTTTCTGTACAAATTGTAAATAGCCTTTCGCTCCCTGTATTTTCCCCCTTCGTCCTTCAGAATTTGAAAGAGAGTATTCCAGTCAACATTGTCAAAAGCTTTCTCTAAGTCTACAAATGCTAGAAACGTAGGTTTACCTTTCCTTAATCTTTCTTCTAAGATAAGTCGTAGGGTCAGTATTGCCTCACGTGTTCCAATATTTTTACGGAATCCAAACTGATTTTCCCCGAGGTCGGCTTCTATCAGTTTTTCCATTCGTCTGTAAAGAATTCGTGTTAGTATTTTGCATCTGTGACTTATTAAACTGATAGTTCGGTAATTTTCACATCTGTCAACACCTGCTTTGTTTGGGATTGGAATTATTATATTCTTCTTGAAGTCTGATGGTATTTCGCCTGTCTCATACATCTTGCTCACCAGATGGTAGAGTTTTGTCAGGACTGGCCCTCCCAAGGCTGTCAGTAGTTCTAATGGAAATTTGTCTACTCCGGGGGCCTTGTTTCGACTCAGGTCTTTCAGTGCTCTGTCAGACTCTTCACGCAGTATCATATCTCCCATTTCATCTTCATCTACATCCTCTTCCATTTCCATAATATTGTCCTCAAGTACATCGCCCTTGTATAGACTCTCTATATACTCCTTTCACCTTTCTGCTTTCCCATCTTTGCTTAGAACTGGGTTTCCATCAAAGCTCTTGATATTCATGCAAGTGGTTCTCCTTTCTCCAAAGGTCTTTTTAATTTTCCTGTAGGCAGTATCTATCTTACCCCTAGTGATATAAGCCTCTACATGCTTACATTTTTCCTCTAGCCATCCCTGCTTAGCCATTTTGCGCTTCCTGTCGATATCATTTTTGAGACGTTTGTATTCCTTTTTGCCTGCTTCATTTATTGCATTTGTATATTTTCTCCTTTCATCAATTAAATTCAATATTTCTTCTGTTGCCCAAGGGTTTCTTCTAGCCCTCGTCTTTTTACCCAGTTGATCCTCTGCTGCCTTCACTATTTCATCCCTCAAAGCTACCCATTCATCTTCTACTGTATTTCTTTCCCCCATTCCTGTCAATTGTCCCCTTGTGCTCTCCCTGAAACTCTGTACAACCTCTGGTTCTTTCAGTTTATCACGTTAATGATATGGGCCTCTAATTAGTGGAGTACTCCTACTACCGCCCTTGAATATTGGTGTGACCAGTGCAACTTTCCAGTCTTTGGGTACGGATCTTCCTTCGAGCGAACGGTTGTATATGATTGTTAAGTATGGAACTATTGTATCGACATACTCTGAAAGGAAGCTAGCTGGTATACAGTCTGGACCGGAAGACTTGCTTTCCTTAAGTGATTTAAGTTGCTTCACTACACCGAGGATACCTACTTCTACATTACTCATGTTGGCACTCTCCTTGATTCAAATTCTGGAATAATTATTTCATCTTCTTTGGTGAAGGAATTTCGGAAGGCTGTGTTTAGTAACTCTGCTTTGGCAGCGCTGTCGTCGATAGTATTTCCATTGGTATCGCGCAGAGAAGGCACTGATTGTGTCTTGCCGCTAGCATACTTTACATACGACCAGAATCTCTCTGGATTTTCTGCCATGTTTCGAGACAAAGTTTCGTTGTGTAAACGATTATAAGCATCTCGAATTGATGTACGCACTAAATTTCGAGCTTCTATAAAAGATTGGCTATCTTAGAGATAATGCATCCGTTTAAATTTGGCATGCTTTTTTTCGTTGTTTCTGCAACAACGTTCTGACCCGTTTTGTGTACCAAGGTGGATCAGCTCCGTCGTTTGTTAATTTATGTGGTATAAATCTCTCAACTGCTGTCGATAGTATTTCTTTGAATTCAAGCCACGTCTACACTTACATTATTAATTTGGAAGGAGAGGAGATTGTCTCTTAGGAAGGCGTCAAGTCAATTTTATCTGTTTTTTTTTTTAAGGTATATTTTTTGTTTATTTTTGGAGTTGGCCTGTAAATCTCTTTCCAGAAGTCTGAATTCTTCTAATCAAAATTAAGCATAAAACAGACACAGAATACGGCAAGATAAACAGAGCTGTACATTTCTAATATCTAGCTGAAATTCTCGAATCTCCAAGAGAAAATATCTCACAGAAGACTCGACTGCAAAAAATGAAGAGAGTCTATGGCAGAACACCAGACATATATAATAATAAATGCATGTCCATTCAGACAGATATCAGACAGTGCAACACATTACTCAAGTCTGAAATACTGTTTGAAGGTGGGACACTAACACTCCATGCGAAAAGCAACATGAAAAGCATACTGACAGAAGAAAGCAAAATCACGATAAAAATGCTCAGCCCGAAGCTGACAGAAGAGGGATACAGATTACACTCTAGGAAAACTACAGAGAAGATGTCAGATCTAGCGGCAGATGTCAGAAACAGCAGGTTAAAGTTCTACAGACACGTCAGCAGGCTACCACTAACAAGATTCACCAACAGAATTCTGACATCCGTACAAGGGGTCAACAGCTGTACCATGGTTCACACAAGTCAAACTTGGCCTAGAAAAATCACAAATCGATCCAACAGAAACTGAAGACGGAGACACATACAGAGACAAGATATACAAGTGGAGTGCTAAGTCAATCCCCGCCCACCGCAAAGACCAGTCTTCTCATTCAGATTTTTGTTCATTATTTTCAGCAACTGTTTTTGAAGAATGCCCACGGGAAGAAAGAGCACACTAGATGCGTTAAAAATTGTTCTTCAACGCAAGTGGCATGCTAATTCTTCACATCGGAAATCTTATTATCTCACTCAGATACCACGCCCCCCCCCCCTCCCCCTCATTGTAACCGGACTTCTTTTCCTCTTTTTTGCCACGTAGACTTGCTTCACACAGTCAAAGCGAAAGAATGGAAGTAATGAAAGCTCAAATAGTATTAAGACTCCTTCACACAGTGAAAGTAAAATTATGTTCTATTACAATTTCAAATGAACAACTTCAAATATATACCGAAAATTGTGAAAAAATATGATATAAAATAAAAATATCGGCACTCAATGTTGCCTTTGTGATATCGATATGTTGGGTGAAAAAAATCGCCAATATATATCGAAATTCTTTGTTGAAAGTATCGAATATCGAAATTTTGTCAACCATCCTAGCACAAAAGAGGAAGACTGCTTTGCGTGACCCTACAGGGTCTCGACTTAAAAAATAATAATATATAGTGCTCTTTTGTGTTCTATTACAAGTCCATTTTATTATGATGCCCGTCTACTGAAAATCACTCCTAAAAATCTAATCCTGGTTACGCCTATGCTGAGTGGTGTGAACAACGGAATGAAAACAATCGATTCAGTTGATTGCTGGAAAACAATCGACTCATTCGCTTGTAGCTTTACGTATCGTTTGAATTATTCATTTACTCTTGTGAGTGAAACCGGTCTACGGGAGCAACCGAATGGAAAAAAATAGTGTGTCGGTTGTGGTTTTCCGTGGTAACATTATTATTCATTCAATTCTTTCGCGTGAAACTTGTCTCTGGGAGGAACCGAATGAAAACAATCGACACAATCCAGTGATATTTCGCATACTGAGTTATTCATTCTTTCTTTCAAGTGAAACTAGTCTTTATTTAGTTTACTGTCGGCTGAAGCTTGTGTTCATTCATTCATTCAACTGAAACCACAGTTTAGTGGTTTAGTTGACTGAGTTTATCCACTTATTCTCCTGAGCGAAACCATTCTGCAGTCCTATCATTAATGAAATAAATTAGTGATATACACTACTGGCCATTAAAATTGCTACACCAAGCAGAAATGCAGATGATAAACGGGTATTCATTGGACAAATATATTATACTAGAACTGACATGTGATTATATTTTCACACCATTTGGGTGCATAGATCCTAAGAAATCAGTACCCAGAACAACCACCTCTGGCCGTAATAACGGCCTTGATACGCCTGGGCATTGAGTCAAACAGAGCTTGGATGGCATGCACAGGTACAGCTGCCCATGCACCTTCAACACGATACCACAGTTCATCGAGAGTAGTGACTGGCGTATTGTGACGAGCCAGTTGCTCGGCCACCATTGACCAGACGATTTCAGTTGGTGAGAGATCTGGAGAATGTGCTGGCCAGGGCAGCAGTCGAACATTTTCTGTGTCCAGAAAAGCATGCGGTCGTGCATTATGCTGCTGAAATGTAGGGTTTCGCAGGGATCGAATGGAGGGTAGAGCCACGAGGTCCACTGTTCAAAGTGCCGTCAACGCGAACAAGAGGTAGCCGAGACGTGTAACCAATGGCACCCCATACCATCACGCCGGGTGAAACGCCAGTATGGCGATGACGAATACACGCTTCCAATGTGCGTTCACCGCGATGTCGCCAAACACGGATGCGACCATCATGAAGCTGTAAACAGAACCTGGATTCATCCGAAAAAATGACGTTTTGCCATTCGTGCACCTATGTTCGTCGTTGAGTACACCATCGCAGGCGCTCCTGTCTGTGATGCAGCGTCAAGGGTAACCGCAGCCATGGTCTCCGAGCTGATAGTCCATGCTGCTGCAAACGTCGTCGAACTGTTCGTGCAGATGGTTGTTGTCATGCAAACGTCCCCATCTGTTGACTCAGGGTTCGGGACGTGGCTGCACGATCCGTTACAGCCATGCAGATAAGATGCCTGTCATCTCGACTGCTAGTGATACGAGGCCTTTGGGATCCAGCACGGCGTTACGTATTACCCTCCTGAACCCACCGATTCCATATTCTGCTAACAGTCATTGGATCTCGACCAACGCGAGCGGCAATGTCGTGATACGATAAACCGCAATCGCGATAGGCTACAATCCGACATTTATCAAAGTCGGAAACGTGATGGTATACATTTCTCCTCCTTACACGAGGCATTACAACAACATTTCACCAGGCAACGCCGGTCAACTGCTGTTTGTGTATGGGAAATCGGTTGGAAACTTTCCTCATGTCAGCACGTTGTAGGTGTCGCCACCGGCGCCAACCTTGTGTAAATGCTCTAAAAAGCTAATCATTTGCATATCACAGTATCTTCTTCCTGTCGGTTAAATTTCGCGTCTGTAGCACGTCATCTTCGTGGTGTAGCAATTTTTATTGTCAGTAGTGTACAACACAACCCGAGATACACATACCCCTGAGGGCAGCTCCCTCCCCCACCCAGCTGTAAGCGGAGGTATCTCAATGGGTGCGCCACAGTTAAAATAAGAAATATAATTATTCATTTAATTATGTACTGAAAGACTAATTCTTCCTTTCTACATTTAAAATTGATAAATTGTTCCACTTGCAATTAACTCGTAACTAATAGAGGTTCTTCGTTGGGAGTGCAAAGATGAGCAAGCATAGAAGTTCTCTTAGGGATACAAGAAGAAGAAAGGAACATTTGCCTACGACCGTGTCTGGCATCCCTGTCTCCTGTTTCAACTCCAAACCTATGCCCTTCCTGTTAACTACGTCCATCTGATTGCCTCCTTCTTCTCCCGCTGCCCCTCCTACGTTACCATCCATAACACTGATTCCCACAGCTCCTATCCCTCTGCAGGTGTGCCCCAGGGTTCTGTCCTCTCCCCTCTCCTCTACTTGAACAGATATGCCTCAACCCCCCCCCATCCAGTACACCTCCTGCAGTATGCCGATGACACCTCATTCCTCGCCCTCGCTCCTACCCTCCAACAGTCCCAACGGCTTCTCCAGAATCATCTTGACCTTTTTGCCACATGCAACCAGTGGCTCCTGAAATCAATCCTTCCAAGAGCCAGGCAATCATCGTAGGTCGTACCAATCGCTCCTTCCAACTTGTGGATTTCTCCCTTACCATCTGCGCCCGTCCTGTCCGCCTCTCCCCCACCATCACCTACATTGGCCTCACCATTGACTGTCACCTCACCTGGATCCCTCATCTCTGCTCTACCCAATCCAAAGCCCACAACCGCCTCTGACTCCTCAAACTCCTCTCTGGCCAGACATGGGGGTTGGACCCCTCTACCATCCTCCATACCTACAAATCCTTAATCCGTCCCATCCTCTGGTATGCCAGTCCTGCCTGGATATCCACCCCTTCCCCTCCTTGCCCTCCATATACGCCTCCCATCACTCACACAGATCCTCTACGACCTGATTCCTTTCCCCCATCTGCTCCTATTCCTCGAACATATCCGCATACTCTACACCTCCCTCTGCCTTGATCCCCCTCGTCCCCTGCTTGCTCCTCTCCTCTCCAACCCCCGCCCTCTGTCGCACCTTCACTGTCGTGTCCTCCCTACCCTCCATCTCTATACCCTTAATCTCCTTTACCAAGCTGGCTTCCGTCAACTCCCCCTCCCGGATGACGCCCTCTCCCTCCATTTATCCCTCCTATCAACTCTGATCCTCATCTCCCCCTCCTTTCCTCTGTCCTTTCCCAGGGCTCCCTCTTCATCCTATTTCATCCTGTTTTCTCCCTGCCTACCCTCTCTGTGCCTCCCTTCTCCCCCCTTGAATCCTTTTGCATTCTCCTCCTCTGGCTTTCCCCACTCCCTCTCGCATCTGCCCAGCCCCCCTCCCTCTTATGAGTCCTTGTCCTCTGTCGGTTCTTTCCCCCCTCCCTCCACCACTTCGTTTTTCCTCTCCTTCACCCCTATTCTTTCCCATCATCTGTCCAGGTTCCACCCGTCTGCCCTCGGCTGTGGTGTGTCATATCTGTGCCAACTTTTTAGTGCAGTGTTCAAGTGAGTGTTCAGTGTTTTGCATCTTTCCAAAGTGTTGCAAACAGAAATCATGCTGTCGCTGCGTGTGATTTTCATATCTCTTGCGGACATAAACCAGATTGTCCCCATGATTTTTAATTGTCTGTCTATTATTTTACCTGTCTGCTTCCTGTGTTCAAAAAATGGCACTGAGCACTGTGGGACTTAACAGCTGAGGAAATCAGTCCCCTACAACTTAGACCTACTTAAACCTAACTAACCTAAGGACATCACACACATCCATGCCCAAGGCAGGATTCGAACCTGCGACTGTAGCGGTCGCGAGGTTCCAGACTGAAATGCCTAGAACCGATCGGCCAATCCGGCCGCTTCCTGTGTATTTTATTCACATCACCAACCCTTTGTTTTATGTTTTAAGTTCCATAATTTTCCGCCATTTTACCTTTTAAGCCACCGACTTTATCGGCTGCTTTTATTATTTATTATCTTCATTTTTTAAAAACAAATTCTGTAGGCTGAAGAGTATCGTACAAAACTGCTGCCAGCCAAAACTTAATAAGGAAAAAAAAGGCAGGAAAGCAGACCTCCTTTGAAGGCGACAGATTCCGATCCTGTGATACCCTCAGAGTGAATTCATCGTTTTCTAAGAGCCTGTTGATGCTGCATTTGCTGTCTTTGTATCTGTCTGTCTGTCGGTCTGTATGCGTGCGTGTTTCGTCTGCCATCGCCGCCGCCTACTGCTGCTGTTGTCGCCTCTCCATCTGTGTGCCTGCCTGCCTGCTCACTACCGTTCGGGGCTCGCCGCCGACGGCTGTCCGTCCGTCCGCCGCTACCCATCGTCGCTGCCGCCTGTTGTCCGTCTGTCGCCATCTGTCCTCTGCTGTCCGTCCGCCGCCGTCCATCGTTGCCGCCGCCTGTTCTCCTCCGTCGCCATCCATCCGCCACCGTCCATCGTCGCCACCGCATGGTGTCTGTCCGTCGCCGTCCGTCCGCCACCGTCCATCGTCACTGCCACCTGTTGTCCGTCCGTCGCCGTCAATCATCGCTGCCGCCTATTGTTCGTCCGTCGCCATCTGTCTGCCACCGTCCAACGCTGCTGCCTCCTGTTGTCCATCTGTTGCCATCCATCCGCCACAGTCCATCGTCGCCGCCGCCTGTTGTCTGTATGTCGCTGTCTGTCCGCCACCATCCATCGCCGCCACTGCCTGTTGTCCATCCGTCACCATCTGTCCGCCACTGTCCACCGTTGCCGTCGCCTGTTGTCAATCGGTCCGCAACCACCGGTCGTCGCTGCCACCTGTTGTCCATCCGTCACCATCCGACCACCACCGTCCGTCGCTGCCACCGCCTGTCGTCTGTCCACCACTGTCCGTCGTCGCCGCAGCCTGCTGTCCGTCCTTTGCCGTTCATCCACCGTGAGCCTTCCCACCTCCACTGTCATCTACACCTCCCACTCCCCCTCTTCCAGTGTCACTTCCTGGAGTGCCGCCTCTGGCCTCCCTCCTTATACCCTGCCTCCCCTTCCCCCACTCACCCATTCCCCCTTTTCCTCCCCTGCTGTGTACCCCCACCTCTACACCCTTCCTCCAGCCTCCACACCCTCAACAGCGCCCACTCCTGCCCCGCCCTGACATACGTCACCGTTGCCATCTCTGCTGCCACCCTTCAGTTCGTCGGCTTCCCCTCTCTCAGCCCCCCAGTCACTTCATCATCTGCATCCCTTGCATGTGTCACCTCACGCTGGAGGATCTGTCACTCGCCACCTCTGTCTCCTCCCCATCCCTCTCCCCTCCTCCCAGCCTCCAGTATCCAAAAAAAGCCAAAATCGCGTCATTGCCGACTCTGCTTCCGCCACTGCCCACAAAAAGTCACCTCCTCCCCCTCCTCCCATCATCTCCATGGACACCACCCCTCCTCCAGCCACCCATATCGCCACCCTCCACACCTTTGTCCTGTCAATCCCAGATCCTAAGTTCCTTCATGCCCGTACCCTCACCATGGAGATATGAAAATATCTACCCGGTGCTCCCATCTCCCAACTGATTCCCCACAGTGACTCAGTCCTTATCAAGTACCCGTCCCTTTCCTTTCACACGGACCTCCTCCATAAACTCCCACATGTTATGTTTGGCCCCCATGCGTCTTTGACACCCTTCCTCTCCTCTTCCTCTCCTCATCAACTCCAGCCTCCCTATCGCCCCCCACCTACACCGCCGTGATCACTAAGCTCAGCCCGGTGATGACGGACAGTGAGGTGTTGGCAGAACTGAACTCCCGCCCGGACCTGGAAATCTGCTCTCCCCACCGTATTCACAATGCCTCGAGTCCCACCTACCTCATGCAGGTCTTTTCAGAGTGCGCCCCGTCCACTGACCATCTCCTCACCCTGGGTGCCCTGATTTACCACCGTCGCCACCCTGTTGAATCCGCCAAATCCCCTCCCCAATCCTACCACTGTCAGAGATGCCTCATGTACAACGATCACCTGACCCCCAACTGCAAAAACCCCCCACCTCTCTCCATTGCAAGGCCTCCCTCTTTCTTAAAAAGTGCCCCAACCTCGCTGCTCCTCCTTTCTGTAACACCTGCAATGACCCCCATCCCACCTACTCCCATAAGTGTAAAGCTAAACCCCCTCCTTCCACCCCTGAGCTTACAGTCCCTGTCTGTCCCGTTGATCCCTCCGTCCACACCAACAATTCCCTCCGTCCACCCCCCACAGCTGAATACATCACCCAGTTCCTTACCATTGTCCTCCAAAACATTCACCCTATTCAGTGCCCCCACACCTTCCAACAGATCTCCCTTGCCGTCTGCTCTGTCTTCCACCTGAGCGCCTTTGCAGCTTACTCCCACAACCAAGCCCACTTCATCTTTACCGACCTCGAGACCCTAGTTTAAGCCTCTTCCCTTCCCTCTCTACCCCCCCCCCACTCATGCCGTCATGGCACAGCATGAGTGTTGAATCCTCTTTCCGAACATCTGCTCCTTCCGCACCAACAAATACCTACTCATGAACACCCTCTCCCACCACCATGTCGACACCTTCCTTTTGATCGAAACCTTTCTCCAGCCTAACCACTCTATCCGTACCTCTCCCTATATTCTCCACCGCACTGACGCTCCTGGTCCTGGATCCCAGGGTGGAGTCGCAGATGGCCACCTTAAGCATACCCCTGTCCTCCCACAACCCCTCCTCAATGACCCCTCTGAACACCTTATCCTCAGCGTCTTCTTCCCCTCCCCCACCATTACCTGCGCCACCATCTATGTCCACTCCACTGCTCCTCTTCCCTATGACTTCATCTCCCACACTGATCGCACCTTCTCCACCTATGTGATTGCCGCCGACATCAGCATCCATTGCCACTACCCTGCCGCACTTCGAAGGTGGCATCAGTTCCTCTCCAAAATACAAGGTGACCTTGTTCCCCTTCCCCAGCACACCCATCCCAAAAGCAACACCACGCCCAATGTT
The DNA here is from genome assembly GCF_023864275.1 of Schistocerca cancellata. NCBI lineage: Eukaryota > Metazoa > Arthropoda > Insecta > Orthoptera > Acrididae > Schistocerca > Schistocerca cancellata. The sequence goes on from NC_064629.1 coordinate 928,181,797, forward strand.
GTCATTGCCTCCGCCAACCTCCTTGGGTGTGTCGCCATCAACATCCTTGACTCCACAGGTAGCGACCACTTCCCCTTCCTTCTCACCACCATGTCTGCTCACCACCCCCTCCAGCTCCCCACCCTGAACCCCCTCCAAATGTCGTCCATGACTACTGTCATGCCAACTTGGATGCTTACCGGGAATCCATCGCCACCCAGATCGAAATCCACCTTCTTACCTATCACCATCCTGACAACATCATCCACGTCTTGTCCTTCCTTCAGAAGGTAATTACTGACGCCGTGGAAGCCCATGTTGTTACTAAAACATCCACCCCCACCGTCCCACTCTCCCTCCACGGGCTGTCCTCCTCCTCTGCGAATCCTGCTGCCTCTATTGTTCCTTCCTGTGCACTTGTGACAGGAATACACTTCAACGCCACCGGCAAATACACCAGCACATACGGAACCTTATTACAGCAAAGAAACGCTGGGACTGGCGCCAGACCTGCACACGACTCAACGCCAACCACCCTATCAACTCCTCCAAGTACTGATCGGCCTTCCATCGCCTTACTGGTTCCCATTCTGCATCCCACTACCCCTTCTCCATGACGACCGCCCCCTTCCTGACAACCTCAATAAGGCCAACCACTTCGCTTCCCACCTTTCTGAGGTCTTCTCCACCCCTGATGATCCCCACTTTGATTATTCTCTTTTCCCCACCATCATGGAACGCGCCGATACCTCGGTCACTCCGCTTGCTCCTAGTCTCCAGTACTTGGGGCAGTTGCCCCCCTCAGACCTCAACACTCCAATCACAGCACAATACATTAAACTTATCCTCCATTCCAAATGCAACATGTCCCCTGGTCACGACAGTGTCACCTACCGTCACCTAAGAGGAAGCCTGTTCTCCTTCCTGACTGTCCCTGCCCATCTCTATAACGTCATCCTCTCTACTGGCTTCTACCCCTACCTTTGGAAGACTTCCCGTGTCCTCTTATTCCTCAAACTCAACAATCCCCTTTCTGTCGCCTCTTCCTATCATCCCATCTGCCTCACCTCCATCTTCAGAAAGGTCTTCAAATCCATCCTCTCCTGTCGTATCTATCAGCACCTTAATCAGCACCACCTCCTCCCCCTTACCTAGTGTGGGTTCCGACCCTCCTTCTCTGCCGAAGACCAACTACTTAATCTCGTTCACCTTCTATACCTCCAGCTTAGCTCCCATTTCTCTGCCATTTTGTTTCCCTCGACCACCAAAATGCTTATGACCATGTATGGCATCCCAGTCTCCTCTTTAAGCTCCAGACCTACGCCCTGCCTATCAATTTTTCCTTCCTCTCATGCCATCATTCATATGTCACCCTCCACAACACCATCTCCTGTATCTTTTATCCCACTGCTGGCGTCCCTCAGGGCTCTGTCCTCTCCTTTATCTCTTGTACACGGCTGGTATGCCCAAGCCACCCCAACCTGTGAGACCTTAACTTTTCTCGGCGAATCGAATGTTCAAATAACTTACGGGTTTGCTGCCGTGTGACGTCGTCGAACACCGCTGATATTTCGACAGAAGCACACCCTGCCGTTCGCAAGCCTTGCCTGCCTTGAGAATGGCAGGGTGTGCTCCTGTCGAAATATCGGCGGTGTTCGGCGACGTCACCCGGCAGCAAATCCGTAAGTTATTTGAACACCCCAACCTGTCCACCTTCTCCAATATGCTGATGACACCGCCTTCCTGGCTCTCTATCCTACACTTCAATGGTCCCAATCCACCCCCCAAACTTACCTCAACCAGTTCACCACTTGGTGTAACTACTGGTTCCTTCGTCTCAACCCCTCCAAAACCCAGGCAATCATCATAGGCCACACCACCCACTCCTGCCTTCTCCATGATTTCTACCTCACCCTTTATGGTCATCCCGTCGAGCTCGCACTCACCCTGAGGTACCTTGGCCTCACCCTTCATCGTCACCTCACCTGGACCCCTCACCTCCTGACCCTCCAGCAGAAAGCCCATTCCCACCTCTGCCTCCTGAAACTCTTGTCTGGTCGGACATGGGGATTGCATTCTTCCACCATCCTCCACACCTTCAAATCCCTCATCCGTCCTATCCTCTGTTATGCCAGCGTTGCCTGGATCTCCGCAGCCACCCACTTTTACAAGGCCCTCCAAATTAGAGATGGGTAAAACTGTTCTTTTCAGAGATCGGATCAGAACTGTTCACTCCCTGAAATGAACTAGCTCTTTTTTATGACTCACCACTCATTCACAATAGAAAATAATTGGAAGGCACATTGCCCTTTAAACTTGGTTTATTCCAATACTATACCTGTATTTTGATCTTATTTGATCCTATTTTGAAGTAACACAGATAATGAGTAAGAATTTTGTATTGTTTATTGAAATTTCCACGATATGACAAAGTTTTTGATTATTGATTTATTTTGCACTATCGTGGCTTTTTGGGTGATCGGAAAATGTTGTAACTTGAGATTTACATTAAAAACATATTTGGCTATAATGTATTAAAATTTCATTAACCTCGTACAAATACATCACAAGCCATATATTTTTAAAGTGAACGTTTCATTCCGAAGACGCATAAAATCGCAAAATCCGTACTAAAATAAGAAAAAAAATATAAATTTGACTGTAAGACCAAAGTGCTGCATATAGCCTTACGCAGAATAAAACAAGGAAAATATTGGTGTATCACATTTTGCGATACGTTCATCGGTTCGCTCGTAATTAAAGCGTAAATTCGAGTGTCCATAATAAAAATCCTATAGTAAGAGGAGTCGTCAGGAACCTAATCTGATCAGTTTAAACAAATAAAAATAAAATAAAAACAAATGATGTATACATAACATAATAAAGTAATATACATAGCGGTATTACTATGAAGAACAATATCCAGTAGAGACGAACTCCAATGCAGAGGCGCTGAGTCGAGCACGTCAAGCCGCGAGCTGTATTACTGCGTGAGCTAAGACCGCAGAGACCGGAGTGACACCTGAGTTGCTTTGCTCAACACTCTGGCTAGAGTCGAGAACGGTGGGGTGAGCGTTGAGCTGGCGAGTTCCGAGGGTGGGGGGAGCGGCGAACGGCCACGAGTCACCCGCTCTGAGACAAATCGTCCGTTCTCTTGCGAGCAGTTTGTTGCAAGTAGTTCTTACGTTCTCCGCTAGGAGGCTCTCTGTCCTGTTGCTCGCGTCAACTGCCCAGAGGGCAGGACGTGCGACTGAAACGATCGCCGACAGAGTGCGATGCTAAGTTAAGCTGCGCCAGACACTGCACGCGGCAGAGGACGCACAGAGATGGCACGGCATATGTGAAACACAAAATCCAATGGGGCACTGCACAATGCAGGCAGCCAAGGTAGAAGCAGGGCAGAGGCCGGCGCCGGCTGTGTTGTGTGGCGTGCACTGTGCTCTGACCAGCAGAGGCGCCGCTGATATGCTCCGTCTCTCTCTCTCTCTCTCTCTCTCTCTCTCTCTCTCTCTCTCTGCCATGGGAAACGTTTGGAGCTACCGTTCTTTTTTTCTGAATCACTGATTGTTCACTCCTTTGAAAGATTCAACTCTATGAATCAGTTCAGGAGCGGATCCCCCATCTCTACTCCAAATCCTCGAACGCCATGTGCTCCGCCTTGCCTTCCGTATCTGCCTTCCTTCCCCCACACGGCTCCTGTACCACCTCATCCCCTTCCCCCACCGCCTCCTTTTCCTCCAACATCTCCACATCCTTTACATTGTCCACAGGCTTTATCTCCCCCACCACCTGGTTTCTTCTTTCGTCTCCACCCTATGCCCACTGCCGCACCTCTATCGCTGTATCCCTCTCTCTCTCCACCTCCACACCCTCCATCTCCTTCATCAGGGCTATTTCCAGCACCTTCCCCTCCCGTATGTTGAACTTCGCCCTGACATCTACCCTTCCTTCCAACTGTAACCTGGCCTTGATCCCTTCTCCCTCATCTCCATGCCCCTGACAGATCCTGTGTTTTGCTCATCGCCATCATTGTGCTACGCCAGTGTTGTGTTTGGTGCTGCTCTCCTGTGCACCGAAAGCTGTGATTTTAATTGTGTGCTAGACATGTACATAGTGTTACTGGCGGTCATCGTTCTGTGCTATGCTGTCCATCGATACTTTTACACTGCACCCATACTTCGCCTTGTGTTCTTTTAACTGTCCCAGTGTGTGGCTTTTTGTGCTCAATACTTTTTAAGGTTTCTGTCCCCATTTTACAGTCGCCCCCTTTTTGTCTGTTCTCATCCATTATGTTACCCCGTTCTTATAGTTTTGTCCACCATATCTTCTCCTTTGTAATTTTAAATGTCTTCTATTGTATCATTATTGTCTTTTGGCTGAAGAGCAGCGCATATGCTGCTGCCACCTTGCCCCAATTGAGGAACTGAAATTCAATAGAAAAAAAAAAACAGGAAAGCGGTCCTCTCCCCTCTCCTCTATCTCCTGTACACCACCAATATGTCAAAGCCACCCCCACCTGTCCACATTCTCCAATATGCCGCTGATAACGCTTTCCTTGCCCTCGCCCCCACGCTTCAATGCTCCCAACACTTTCTCCAATCCCATCTTGACCTGTTCACCTCTTGGTGCAACCAGTGGCTGCTCGAGGTCAATTCTTTCAAAACCCAGGCAATCATCATCGGCCGCACCACCTTCTCCTTCTGTCTCCACGATTTCTACCTCACCATTTATGGTTGTCCCATCCAGCTCACCCGCACCCTGAGATACCTCGGCCTCACCCTTCACCGTCACCTCACCTGGTCACCTCGTCTCCTGACCCTCCAGCAGAAAGCCCGTTCCCACCTCTGCCTCCTGAAACTCCTGTCTGGGGATTGCATTCTTCCACCACCCTCCACACCTACAAATCCCTCATCTGTTCTTTCTTCCGTTATGCCAGCGACACCTGGATCTCCGCACCCACCCACTTTTACAGGGCCCTCCAAATCCTCGAACGCCATCGCTCTGCCTTAACTTCCGTATATGCCTTCCTTCCCCCCACACGACTCCTGTACTACCTCATCCCCTTCCCTCACCTCCTCCTTTTCCTCCAACATCTCCACATCCTTTACACTGTCCACAGGCTTTATCTCCCCCACCACCTGGTTTCCTGCTTCCTCTCCACCCCCCGCCCATTGCCACACCTCTATCGCTGTATCCCTCCCTCTCTCCACCTCCACACCCTCCATCTCCTTCATCAGGGCAATTTCCAGCACGTTCCCCTCCCGGATGCTGAACTTCGCCGTGACGTCCGTGACCCTGGCATATCCTGTGTTTATTCATCAGTGTGCTACATCAGTGTTGTGTTTGGGGCTGTTCTCCTGTGTATCCAGAGCTGTAATTTTAATTGTGTGCTGGAGTTGTACATAGTGTTACTGTCAGTGATCGTTATGTGCTTCGCCATCCATCGCTACTTTTATACTGCGGCCATACTTGGTCTTGTGTTCTTTTAATTTTCCCAGTGTTTGGCTTTTTGTGCTCAATACTTCTTAAGGATTTTGTCCCCATTTTACAGTCGCCCCTCTTTGTCTGTTCTCTTCCATTATGTTCCCCCTTTTCATATTTATGTACGCCATATTTTCTCCTTTGTAATTTTAAATGTCTTCTATTGTATAATTAATGTCTTTCGGCTGAAGAGCAGCGCATATGCTGCTACCAGCCCGCCCCAGATGGGGCACTAAAATACAGTATAGGAAAAAAACATAAAGTGAAAAACCACTGAGCATGAACGATTAAAATTATTGTCTTCACAGATTGCAGCACAAGGTCAGCACTGAGTAGTCACATTAATAAACAGTTTAAAGCACAAGGAATCCAAATTGAAATGCAAGGTGTAAAAATCAGTAAACAAATCGAAAAAGTAGAGGCGAAAGTAGTGTTGTGAGCAACGAAATTAGGAATTTAAAAGTTGAGATAAATACTATTAATAATAATGTTGCCACTATGCTAGGACAGATTGATGACTTTAACGATAGGTTTGACACTGGAATAACGAAAATCCAAGACAAGGTAGAACCTTTCGTGATAACAAAAGTTGACAAAAAGGTGTTCAGCATCAAAACCGAATCAATAAACAAATGTAACTCCGAAATTTCACAATTGAGACAAATGGTGACTGGTTCCGAAAAAGAACTGAGTAAACAAGTAGCAGCTTGCGCACAGAAGTGTGAACTAAACACTTCACAGATTCGAAGCAAAGTGAGTGGTCTTGAACGTAAGATGAGGGAAAACCCAAATTAAGTAACTGATAGAATAAATTATAGGAAATTGATAGAGGGCAAAGAACGGTACTACCTGGATAAAAGACATACCGGATGGCACCCCTTAGATTTTTTGAAAAATTGTGAGAGGAATTTTCCTCATTATTTGATGGATCAGGAAAGGATTAATGTGGTTATCGGTACCTTATCAGGTGATGCAAAAAGGTGGGGGTTAAACCTAGATGCAGGCCAGTTGTCTTTTGACGACTTTAAGCAATAATTTATTGAGGAATACTGGTAGGAACAAAAGCAGGACTACTTATGGAGAGAATTCATTGTGACAAGACTAAATGATAATAGAGGAAGGAACTCTATGAAAGAATTTTGCGAGAAATGGTACCAAAAACTGGCCCATTTAAAAACTAGGCGAACAGAGTCCGAAATAGTGTGGGAGATATGGAAAAACTCCCAGAGGATTCGAAACGATATGTGGGAAGCAACCATAAAAACTTCTCATCATTTCTGTAAAGAGTAGAAGACGAAGATCACTGGGGGAGGAAATCGTAATTATCGTCAAAACAATAACAACCGAACAAGGGAAAATCACGATCAGAACGAACAAACTGAAAACGAACGTTAGCAAATAAATATGATACAAAGAGGTAGAGGCAGAGGTTGCAGTAACGTATCATTTCGCAGTAGGGGATTTGTACCACCAAACTTTCAAAATAGAGATGATACGGACAACTAAGGCCCACATGTATTACAGGCCAGATTCGCATGGACAGTTATTCTGGGCCGAAACTGAAGACACGTTACGGGGTAAAGCAAGATGTATGTAAGATACAAGCTAACGGTAGAAACGCGTCACGAGGCAGTGTACGTGGATTGACAGGTGCTGACATATATGAGTCACACACGGGCGACAAAGTGACAGGCCACAGTGTGCATTGAACTTCGCAGAGCGATTATCTGGCTGCTGTGAGACCGAAATACCTACACTAAAAAGAGATGCTTAGTAAAAGTAGCCAGTGGACTTGTTTTGGTGGAAAATAGCACCCAAACGAATAAAGGATTGGACATGTTAGTTAATAAAAGTGGAAAGATAGAAAAGTTGTGTGACAGAGAGTCATTAGGGGCCAAAAAAGGGCATGATGATTTATTTCAAAGTGTAAAGCAATATGAGCGGGAAAATTTTGGAGAATTTTATATGGCGATAAACGTAATAAACGAAGGAAACATCGAAATAAGGACATTGTCCGTAAATGGAACTAAGGTGGAAGTAGAAAGTGACACGCAAGGTGAGCATGTAGTAAATATAGAACAAGAGATTGGTGAGAGGAAGGAAGGTGCCGCGCAAAGTACGTGAGCTGCCGGTTTTAGGGAAATTGGGGAAGAAAATAGGAAAATGGCCAGTATAAGTAGGAATCGGGAGGAGGATGAAATCCTCAACAGTGTGGATACGATCCTGGCTGACGAAAATCTCGCAGAAGCAATTGTTAGCGATAGTGATAAAGATGTCTATCCCGACAATTACACGAGAAGCACTGAAGTTCGTGATGACTATACTAAGTATGAAATGAAAGTTCACGTCATCCAAAGCGATATTGATGAAACACCTGTGACCGAAAAACAAGTACAAAACTTAGGAAATAATGTGAAAATTCAAAATAACGAAAGAAGATATTGAAATAGAGGAGGGAGAAACAAAACTTTATGGAAAATAGATATGAAAGGCTTAATGAAATTTTTTCTAAGCGAAATTCGGCGGTAAAGACCGAAGCGAAAAAGAAAGAGCCTCCAGATGGTATGATACAAACCGAAAGAGACTCCTTATGATATTGTCACATAGAAGAAGGTGTAATTAGATGAATGACGAACACTAACCTCACTTAGTGAAGGTTTATTCTGCACTTGCACATACAAGTGCGCGGAGCGAAATGCCTCCAGCCAGAACACAACACAGTATACAGGGTGGTCCATTGATAGTGACCGGGCCAAACATCTCACGAAATATGCGTCAAACGAAAAAACTACAAAGAACGAAACTCGTCTATCTTGAAGGGGGAAACCAGATGGCGCTATGGTTGGCCCGCTAGATGGCGCTGCCATAGGTCAAACGGATATCAACTGCGTTTTTTTAAATAGGAACCCCCATTCTTATTACATATTCGTGTAGTACGTAAAGAAATATGAATGTTTTAGTTGGACCACTTTTTTCGGTTTGTGACAGATGGCGCTGTAATAGTCATAAACGTATAAGTACGTGGTATCACGTAACATTCCGCCAGTGCGGACGGTATTTGCATCGTGATGCATTACCCGTGTAAAAATGGACGGTTTACCAATTGCGGAAAAGGTCGATATAGTGTTTATGTATAGGTATTGTGATCAAAATGCCCATCGGTCGTGTGCTACGTATGCTGCTCGGTATCCTGAACGACATCATCCGAGTGTCCAGACCGTTCGCCGAATAGTTACATTATTTAAGGAAACAGGAAGTGTTCAGCCACATATGAAACGTCAGCCACGACCTGCAACAAATGATGATGCCGAAGTAGGTGTTTTAGCTGCTGTCGCGGCTAATCCGCACATCAGTAGTAGACAAATTGCGCGAGAATCTGGAATCTCAAAAACGTCGGTGATGAGAATGCCACATCAACATCGACTGCACCCGTGCCATATTTCTATGCACCAGGAATTGCATGGCGACGACTTTGAACGTCGTGTACAGTTCTGCCACTGGGCAAAAGAGAAATTACGGGACGATGACAGATTTTTTCCACGCGTACTGTTTAGCGACGAAGCGTCATTCACCAACAGCGGTAACGTAAACCGGCATAATATGCACTATTGGGCAACGGAAAATCCACGATGGCTGCGACAAGTGGAACATCAGCTACCTCGGCGGGTTAATGTATGGTACGGCATTATGGGAGAAAGGATAACTGGCCCCCATTTTATCGATGGCCATCTAAATGGTGCAATGTATACTGATTTCCTACGTAGTGTTCTACCGGTGTTACTACACTGCATGACAGAATGGCGATGTACTTTCAACATGATGGATGTCCGGCACATAGCTCGCGTGCGGTTGAAGCAGTATTGAATAGCATATTTCATGACAGGTGGATTGGTCGTCGAAGCCCCATACCATGGCCCGCACGTTCACCGGATCTAACGTCCCCGGATTTCTTGCTGTGGGGAAAGTTGAATGGTATTTGCTATCGTGATCCACCGACAACGCCTGACAACATGCGTCAGCGCATTATCAATGCATGTGCGAACATTACGGAAGGCGTACTACTCGCTGTTGAGAGGAATGTCGTTACACGTATTGCCAAATACATTTAGGTTGACGGACTTAATTATGAGCATTTATTGCATTAATGTGGTATTTACAGGTAATCACGCTGTAACAGCATGCGTTCTCAGAAATAATAAGTTCGCAAAGGTACATGTATCACATTGTAACAACCGAAATAAAATGTTCAAACGTACCTACTTCTGTATTTTAATTTAAAAAACCTACCTGTTACCAACTGTTTTTTCTAAAACTGGGAGCCATATGTTTGTGACTATTACAGCGCCATCTATCACAAAGCGAAAAAAGTGGTACAACTAAAACATTCAAATTTCTTTACGTACTACACGATTATGTAATAAAAAATGGGGGTTCCTATTTTATAAAACGCAGTTGATATACGTTTGACCTATGGCAGCGCCATCTAGCGGGCCAACCATAGCGCCATCTTGTTTCCCCCTTCAAGCTAGACAAGTTTCGTTCTTTGTAGGTTTTTCGTTTGACGCTTATTTCGTGAGATATTTGACCCGGTCACGATCAATGGACCACCCTGTATAAACAGCTACAGAACATTCCAGTACAATGATTCTTGATATTTGTGGATACCTGTAGAATGTACTCGAACCGAATATAGAAACTAAAAAAATAAGTTTGAGGTGAGTCTTAAACTCACGACTTCTACCTCACCATTTATGGCCGTCCTATCCACCTCACTCCTACCCTCAAATACCTTGGCCTCACACTCGACGGCCACCTCACCTGGACTCCCCATCTCCTTACCATCCAAAACAAAGCTCACAACCGCCTCCGCCTCCTGAAACTCCTGTCCGGCTGGCCGTGGAGTCTGCATCCTTCCACCATCCTTCACACCTACAAATCCATGATCCGCCCCATCCTTTGTTATGCCAGCATCGCTTGGATTTCCGCCCCTCCCCAGTTCTATAAAGCCCTCCAAATCCTCGAACGCCATGCACTCCGCCTCGCCTTCCGCATCCGCCTTCCGTCCCCCACGCGCATCCTATATGACCTCATCCCCTTCCCCCACCTTCTCCTTTTCCTTGAACATATCCGCACACTATATATTGTCCGCCGCCTTGATCCCCCTCACCCACTGGTGTCTCCCTTCCTCTCCACTCCCAACCAGTTGCCGCGCCTTTACCGTTGTGTCCCTCCCTCTCTCCATCTCCACACCCTCCATGTCCTTTCCCAACACAACTTCCACCGTCTACCCCTCCCGGATGATGAGCTTCGCCCTGACATCTACCCTTCCTACCAACTCTTACCCCCTCTTCCTGCCTCCTCCTCCGGGCTCTCTCTCCTCCCCCTCCCTCCTTCTGAGCGGATTTCCCCTCCTACTCCCCCTCCATCTCTTGTGCCTTCTTTCAGTGTCTCTGCGCTCCCTCCTGCCCTGTCTTCCCTTTTCCTCTCCCGCCCCATGTGTCTCTTGCCTCTTCATCAACCCACGGTTGCCCCTCCTCTCTTCATCCCGCCGCTTCCCCAGCTGCGACATGCTCTCCCCTCCTTTTCCATCCTCTCTGACCTTTCCCTCGCCAGGTCCCACCTGGTAGTTTTATTCTTCGTCGTGTGTGCTCCAAGTGGGTTTTAAGTGTGTTGTTTCGGAGTGTTTTTAATACTGTGGCCAACTTTTAACCTGTGCATGAGCATCCAGTGTCTTCTCTGTGTTTTAAGAATCGCCAACTGTGTTTTTTAACTTTCTGGTGACTTTTTTAACTGTCCCCCATGAACGTCTACATGTCCATGTCTTTTTACCTCCATTTTCTCCCCTTACTCTGTTTTATGTTCCCCTTTTTATCTCCTTATGTATGTGTTATTTTATTCTTGTTTTAGTTGTCGTGTCACTCGGCTGAAGAGCGGCGTATTGTGCTGCTGACAGCCCTCCCCTGCCCATATGGGGCAGGGGAATGAAATCACAATAAAGAAAAAAAATAAGATAAAATAAACTCACGACCACTCTTGCTACAGTTCAGGACTATAACCACTAAACCATGTCACTACTCGTGTTCTTCCGCGACATTGCCCCCTTGTTAAGCGAACAGCGTCTCGGTGTTACGTCCTCCTAGTCCAGGAAGGAGTCATCCGACTCCCAATTGTGGTATCGATAGCAACGATGCCACGGCGTAAATACAAGTCCTAAAGTTGGTACTAAGACAGACACCGACGACAGCGCACTCTAGCCGGAGTGGGAGAGGTCTACGAGCTCCGCTCCTGCTTCTGCCCCTTTTGATCAACAGCAGACGGCCGGGACACTTCGCTTCAGCTTTGCTCTACATACGACTGGTCTCAGCATCGCACCTCATTGCAAGTTATGTAACGATGTATTAAATTGTTTTTTTGCACCAGTAAACCACTTTTACTTACGTGCAATACCGAGAGATTTTCGCCTTTTGCTGCTCCTACCCACGCGCCGCCCTCCAGGCGGGGTAAAATGCTCGCCCTGGCGGTGATCTTAGAACTTCTTTTGCTTCTACGCTCTTCGTCACCTTTCCGCTTGTTGCCTGTCGCTGGAGCTTTGAATTTACCCTGGGTGGCAGGATCCTTGTAGGGCTTCGTTCAAAGATCGTGGGCCGTATATGATCTTTCGTCGTCCTGCGTCGGGGTCGAAATCTTCAACTTCATAAGTAACATCAGACAACCGTCTTACAAACAAGGTCCAAAGTAGCGCTTGAGGAATTTCTCAGAGAGACCAACTTTCCGAACAGGATTGAAGATCTAGACGAGGTCACCAGGCTGATAGACAACAGGGCGGTGGCTCGCGTCAGTACCTTCGCCGACCGTTTTCTTGAGCCTGCAGCGTGCGGAGTCGAGCCAACAGCTGAGCTTCCTCAGCTCTGGTTAAAACCTGGCCGATGTAGTCGTCATCCATATCATCAGGATGTAACGGAAACACTGTTGTTCATCGTCGTAGTCGCCTCACGCCCATGCACTAGGAAAAATGGCGTGAATCCTGCGGTGCCTTGTTTGGTGGTGTTGTAGGCAAACGTCACGATAGGTAGCACCTCATCCCAATTGCTCTGCTCAACAATGACGAACATTGATAGCATGTCGACCAAGGTATTATTAAGGCATTCAGTAAACCAGTTAGTTGGTGGATAGTAGGCAGTCGTCATGTCATGAGTAATGTTGCTCCGACGGTTTATCTCTTTCACACGATTCGACTGAAAAACTTTCCCTTGATCCGTAATTAACGATCTTGGGGCACCGTGTTTCAATACAATGTCTTCCACGATGAATTTGGCTACCTCGGATCCTTCGCTGTTTTCACGGCTTTTGTAATGGCATAGTTTCTACAATGAAATATTGTCTCAAAATATGGTAGAAAACCCAAAGAGATTATGGTCGTACGTAAACTACACCAGTGGCAAAAAACAGTCAATACCGTCACTGCACGATAGCGACTGAAATGTTACCGATGATGGTGCCACTAAAGCGGAGTTACTAAATACAGTTTTCCGTAATTCCTTCACGAAAGAAGACGAAGTAAATATTCCAGAATTTGAAACCTGAACAGCATGAGTGACATAAAAGTAGATATCTTAGGTGCTGCGAAACAACTTTAATCACTTAAGAAAGGCAAGTCTTCCTGTCCAGATGGTATACCAATCAGGTTAGTCTCAGAGTATGCAGACATAATAGCGCCTTTCTTAGTAATCATATACAACCGCTCACTTGACGAAAGGTCTGTTCCTAAAGACTGGAAGGTAGCACAGGTCACACCAATATTCAAGAAAGGAAATAGGAGTAACCCATTTAACTACAGACCCATATCACTAACCTCAATTTACAGCAGGATTTTGGAACATATACTGTGCTTGAACATTATGAATCACCTTGAAGAAAGTGACTTATTGATACATAACCAACACAGATTCAGAAAATATCCTTCTTGTTCAACACAGCTAGCTCTTTATTCCCATGAAGCAACGAGTGCTGTCGACAAGGGATCTCAGATCGATTCCATATTACTAGATTTCCAGAAGACTTTTGATACGGTTCCTCACAAGCGACTATTAATCAAATTGCGTGCATATGGAGTATCGTCTCAGTTGTGTGACTGGATTCGTGATTTCCTCTCAGGGAGGTTACAGTTCGTAGTGATAGACGGTAAATCATAGAGTAGAACGGAAGCGATATCTGGCGTTCCGCAACCTAGTGTCATAGTCCCTCAGCTGTTCCTGATTTATATAAATGATCTAGGAGTTAATCTGAGCAGCCCCGTCAGATTGTTTGCAGATGACGCTGTAATCAATTCCAATTACAAAATGATCTAGAGAGAATTTATGTATGGTGCAAAAAGTGGCAATTAGCACTAAACAAAGAAAAGTGCGAGGTCATCCACATGGGTACTAAAAGCAATCTGATAAATTTTGGGTATACGATAAATCGCACAAATCTAAGGGCTGTCAATTCGACTAAATACCTAGGAATTACAATTACGAGCAACTTAAATTGGGAAGACCATATAGATAGTATTGTGGGGAAGGCGAAACAAAGACTGCGCTTTGTTGGCAGAACACTTAGAAGATGCGACAAACCCACTAAAGAGACAGCCTACATTACACTTGTCCGTCCTCTGCTGGAATACTGCTGCGCGCTATGGGATCCTTATCAGGTAGAACTGACGGAAGACATCGAAAAAGTGCAAAGAAGGGCAGCTCGTTTCGTGTTTTCGCGCTATAGGGGTGAGAGTGTCTGATATGATACGCCAGTTGGGGTGGCAGTCACTGGAACAAAGGCGGTTTTCTTTGCCGCGAGATCTATTTACGAAATATGAATCACCAACTTTCTCTTCCGAATGCGAAAATATTTAGTTGACACCCACCTACGTAGGGAGAAATGATCATCATAATAAAAGAAGAGAAATCAGAGCTCGAACGGAAAGATTTAGGTGTTCCTTTTTCCCACGCGCCATTCGAGAGTGAAATAGTAGCGAAGTTGTATGAAAATGGTTCGATGAACCCTCTCCCAGGCACTTAAGTGTGAATTGCAGAGTAACCATGTAGATGTAGATGTAGGGTGTCAGATAATCAGTGCAAAACAATAATCCATCTATTGCCACTAGCAGACGTTGGAAATCGTCCGGGGAGGTCAATCCCAACACGCTGGAAAGGCGTTTCGGCTGGTGGAATTAGTATGAGTCGGCCAGGTGGTTTCTGAGGAATTGCCTTTCTCCTCTGGCACTCTCGACAGTGCGACACATAGTGACGGACACTCCTAAATAAGCCTGGCCAGAAAAATCTCTTGCGGATTCTATCGTAGGTCTTAATAAATCCTAAATGTCTGGCCTCAGGTATGTCATGGAATTTCTGTAGAACATCTAAGCGTATGTGTTTAGCAATCATTGGTACCTCTTTCCAAACGAATCAAAGTTTTCTTGAAAATTTATTTATTAACTACCTTAAATTGGCCTTTCACATCCTCTGACCGATTTAAGGTAAACATAATTTGAGATATCTTGGCGTCCTTCTTCTGCTCAGCAGAGAGATCCTGGAGTGCAGCGAGACAGTCACTATCTCCTTCAAAGTCTTGACGGTCTTACACAGGGTTTCTTGAGAGACAGTCGGCATCTTGGTGCTTTCTTCCACTTTTGTACACTATGATAGTGTCATACTCTTGAAGACGTAGTGCCCACCTGGAGAGTCGTCCTGTTGGATCCTTAAGAGCTGTCAACCAACAAAGTGAATGATGGTCTGTAACAACTGTGAATAGCCTTACATAGAGATACTGCAGAAACTTGCACATGACCCAGATCACAGTAAGACATTCTCTTTCTGTAGTTGAAGAGTTTCTCTCGGATTTTGTAAGTCTCCTAGAAGCATAGGCTAGCCTTCTCTTTTCCATTCAAAATTTGCACCATAACAGCACTGATCCCATACCCGCTGGCATCTGTGTGTAATTCTGTAGGTGCTCTCTCATCATACAGACCAAGTACAGGGTCAGTCGACAGAGCTTTTCGCAGCACATCGAAAGAATCTTGTTGAGCACCAACCCAGATAAATTTAGCATCAGCTTTTAACAACTCTTGGAGTGGCCTGGCTTTGATACAAAGGTCATTGATAAAACTACCTTAATAAGAACATAATCCCAGGAAGCTTCTCACATATCTAATATTTTTAGGAATAGGAAATTTCGTTAGAGATCTCACCTTTTCTGGGTATGGCCGCACACCTTCGTTTGACATAAGGTGTCCAAGTATTTTGATTTCTTTTGCTCCAAAGAGACACTTTCTTGGATTAAGTTTCAGACCGCCTTGTTGTAGACAATTGAGAACGGCCCTCAGTCTCTTTGTATGTTCATCAAATGTCAATGAGAACACTGCAATATCATCTAAATAACAAAGACACATCGTCCACTTCAAGTGCCTTAGAAGATTATCCATCATCCGTTCTTAAAGTGGCTGGGATGACCAAGTTATTCTTCAGTGGTATGCTTCTCTTACATTCCACTACAAGATCCATAGGTGGATGCATGGCATGACACGTGACAGTTACCTTTCTAGCGCTGACTGCAGGAATGATCACTTCATCCAGCACACATAGTCACCACACACTCGGATGCGCATGTTCCTGTCCACCATATCTCATCTCGTCTAGCATAATCTTCGAGCGACCACAATCTATAATTGCCTGAGAGCCTTTCAAAAAGTCCCATCCGAGAATGACGTCATGACTACACTCTTGTAAGACGATGAATTCTAAGGGCAACTGGCGACGGTACTTCTCCGAAATGACTGAATATGATGCTCCGGAGTCCACAAGAGCTTGGGGTGGTCGACCATCGATGGGGATATCGACGTAGTTTCCTATCATTTCCGCGGTGATAGAAGGCGGAGGATTTTTCGTCGACCTCACCTCCAAGGAAGGTTGAACCCTTTAGTTTTCCAGGTCGCGGCGGCTGGGTGATCGGTTGGGCCTCTAAACGGTGATGGAGACCTTGATCGGCGTGTTGGGAAGCGTCCTCTCCAGCGGCTAGCTTGCGGCGATGGTGACCTACGTCGTCCTGCACCCACATCTTCTTGTTCATCTTCGTTGCCGTGGGCTAAGATCGGTCTTCTGTCTCCTGGCGCGGGCATCATCAAATATCCCCCGCGTTTCTGGACAATAGCGCAACACATGTCCCGGTCGTCCGCAATGGAAACATACTGGTTGGTTATCTTAGGTCCTCCAGACGTCAGTCTTCCTTGGTGCCCGAACAGGTTCCTCATGCGGCATTTTAGGAACGCAACTCCGCCTCGGTCTCGACTTTTTCACAGTTTTAAAGGAAAATGGAGGACGAGAGACCGGGTTCAATATCTGTCCTTCTTCCTGCCTTATGACCTGTTGAAGCGTCTCGGTTTTTTGCTCGTAGTGCAATCCAAGTGCCTTCTGAACTTCCTCTCTCACGATCTGATGAAGAACACTTGTGAAATCAGTTGCTTCCTCCATCACAGATATCGATACGTCGTTTGGAAGCCGTTCAAACTTCTTGCGTGTAATTCTTTTTTGATGCATTGTCTCGATATACTGGCACCATTTTACGAAGTCGTCTGCTATCGCAACCTCCTTCAGGAGTAGTGCTTGATACATGTCCTCAGCAACATCCTTCATGAAATGTGCAACCTTATCTTCCTCCTTCATTCTAGGATCCACTTTTTTACACAGCTCCAAGACGTCTTGAATGTAGGACGCTGTAGTTTCTCCTTTACGTTAATTTATCTTCAGCTTTGCACTTCTGACGTTGTGTGTCACCGAAATACTTGTGCAGTTCCGCCTGTAATACTTCCCAGCTTGTGAACTTCTCCTCGTTGTTCTCATCCCATTGCTTGGCAGTGCCCTCCAAGTAGCAAAATACGATAGCCAAACACACGGTGTCATCCCATTTGTTAAATTTGGCTATACGCTCATATACCTTCAGCCACTTGTTTGGATCTTGGCCATCGTCACCAGAGAACCCGGAAGGATGTCTCGTCTGGTGGTACACAGCTGCTGTCATTGTAACGTCCTCTTCTTCTTCTGTCTCCGATAGATTGCGATCTGCTGAAAATGGCTCGAACTCTGGTTTCTCGCCACGTAAACGACGGCTCGGTCGTGGCCTGATGGGAGCCACTGTGTCGTCGATAATGTGCGCTGTCACAAGTTCCAGTATCCAGCGTCTCCACCAGAATACTGTCACGTAGAAGAAGGTGTAATTAGATGAATGACGAACACTAACTTCGCTTAACGAAGGTTTTTTCAGCACTTACACATACAAGAGCGCTGAGCGAACTGCCTCCGGTCAGAACACATACAGTATACCTGTATATACAGCTACAGAACATTCCAGTGCAATGATTCTTGACATTTGTGGATACTTCTAGAATGTACTCGAGCCGAATATAGAAATTAAAATTGATGCAGTTGAACACGAACCCTTTTTCGTGATACCTTATCCGGTACCTCTAGCTAAGAGAAAAGCAGTACAGGCCGAAATATATAAAATGATCGAATGGGAGGTTATAGAAAGGAGTAATAGTGAAAATAATATCAATAATAAAATAATTATTGTGAATAAGAAGGATGGAGGCGTGCGAGTTATGATCGATGAAGGAATAAATTTGCTAAAACAGAAGTAGATCGTCCAGAAAAGTTAGACGATCTGTCACAAAAGTTCCACAGTGTGAAATATTTGACTAGCTTAGACCTCACGGCGGGATATTGGCAAATCCTACTACATAAAGAATTCCGAAAATGTACCGTATTTTTATTTACAGGGAAATGTTGCCAGTATAAAATTGTTCATTTTAGTGTAAATACTTCTATTTCTGTTTTCATTAGAGCTTTATTTTGTACTAGGAGGAGAACTTAGTGCTAGATTGACAATCTATGTGGGTGACTTATTAATTGCCACCGCAAATTGGAAGGAACATTGTGAGTTGTTGAACAAAACCTTTTCTGCTCTTCAAGCAGGAGGAATGACATTGAAATTGAAAAAGCGCTAGTTAGTAAAACAAGAGATAAAGTTTTTGGGACACATTATAACTATGTCTGGGACTGGAAATGACCCAGAGAAGTTAGATGCTATCGAAAAATGCCCACCACCTAAGAACCGAAAGCAATTAAAGCCTTTCTCAGTCTTTGTGGATTTTATCAGAAACTTGCTCAGGGGCAAGCGTTTAATAGCCCTCATTTAAATGGACTGTTAAAGAAAAATAGCGCATTCATTTGGACACAAGAATGCCAAAAGGATTTCGAGGAGCTGAAGAATGAATTAATAACGAAAAACGTTTTGCGTCATCCGGTTTTGAAGGAACCATTCCATATGAGTACTGATAGCAGTGCATATGGGATTGGTAAAGAGATTTTCCAAGAAAACATAGAATCAGTGAAACCGAAACGCAGAACGATAGCTTTCGCTAGTGGAACCCTAACTAAATACGAAAGGAGTTATACCATTTCAGAGAAGGAAGCTCTAGCTATTATGTGGGATTTGAAAAAATGTCGAAGTTATTTATGGGGGCACAAAACCATTACACATACAGATCATAAAGCATTGACCTTTCTAAATGACTGCCGCCTGTTTACCGGCAGATTGAGCCGTTGGGTACTGTACCTACAACAATCTGACTATGACGTTTTCTATGTAAAAGGAAGTGACAATTACGTAGCAGATGCTTTATGTGATGATGATGATGATTGGTTTGTGGGGCGCTCAACTGCGTGGTTATCAGCGCCCGTACAATTTCCCAACCTTTGCTCAGTCCAATTTCGCCACTTTTCCTGGATGATGATGAAATGATGAGGACAACACAAACACCCAGTCATCTCGAGGCAGGTGAAAATCCCTGACCCCGCCGGGAATCGAACCCGGGACCCCGTGCTCGGGAAGCGAGAACGCTACCGCGAGACCACGAGCGGCGGACGCAGATGCTTTATACAGATTACCGGAAGGCATGGACAGTGTAGCAGAGGCAATTAGTGAAGACGGTACTTTTCACGTGAGATATATCAAGGGGGTTCAGGGTAAAAAGAAAATTGAACAAATTTGCAAAAATATGCGGTAATATCAAAACATAGATGAAGTCTGGAAATCTGTTAAAAAAAATTTCAACAAGTATCTTCAAATCTGTAAATTTTATAAAATCTTTAAAGGTATTTTGTACAAAAGGAGACATGTAAATAGAGAGGAGTGGAAAGTATGTTAGGCACCTCAATTTGAAACCGAGGTTGTTGATTATTTCCACCACGCTTTAGGACACTGTGATCTGAAAAAGTGTATTGAAAAACTCTTTGACGTAATAGTAATCAACGACAATGCTGCAATGAAGATAACAGATATTTGTCAAAGGGAAAAAGTTACAAACTGAACGAAATGGTTCAAATGGCTCTGAGCACTATGGGTCTTAACTTCTGAGGTCATCAGTCCCCTAGAACTTAGAACTACTTAAACCTAACTAACCTAAGGACGACAGACAAATCCATGCCCGAGGCACGATTCGAACCTGCGACTGTAGCAGTCGCACGGTTCCAGACTGTAGCGCCTAGAACCGCTCGGCCACTCCGGCCAGCCGAACTGAACCAATCAAGGCTGTATGCAGAACAACATCCCAGAAGACACGCTTGATTTATTGTCAGTGGATTTGTACGGACCTCTCCCGAAGACTTCCGAAAATTGTACATACATTGTAGTAATATTGGAAGTATTTTCTAAATTTATCAAATTATTTCTCATCAGAAAGTCTACTGCAAAACCAGTTTTTAATAGAATGACCGAATATTTTTAATACGATCGGAAAACCGTAGGCGGTACTGTCCGATAATGGGCCTCAGTTTATCTCAAAAATATGGAAGGAAGGACTGGAACAAAATAACATCCAAGTAAAAACATTTCGGCCTACCATCCAGCAAGTAATCCGGTAGAACGGTATATGCGTGAATAAGGTAAGTTGTGTCGAGCTTACTGCCACCACAATCATAAAGCATGGGGTAGGTTTGTTACGGATTTCGAAAATGTAATGAAACCACCCACCATGAAACTACAGGACTTGCACCTGAAGAAATACTACTAAATTGTAAGAGCAAAAGTGTAATAGAGGAAGCCTTACAATTTCCACACTTTGTAGAACTTGATCTGAAAGAAAAAAAAAGACTTGTCAGAAAATGAATGAAAGAAAAAGCGGAAGCCAGATCTAAAAGGCCGATAAGGGCCTTAAAGTGACCAAATTCAAAATTGGTGATTCTGTTCTAGTAAAAACTCACGAAAATTCCAATGAAATTAACCAAGAAATTTATAAATTCCAACATATTTATAATGGTCCTTTTGAAGTGTTAGGAACTCCGCACGCTAATGCATATTGTCTTACATATCCGAAATCGAAAAAAAACATTGGGCGTTTCTAATGTTGTAGATTTAAAACTGCATGTCCACAGAAGTGAATGGTAAGGAGCAAAAGATGGAAAAAAGTGTCTATGTGCTTTAATATATATGTTCTTATTCATGATATTGTGTCACCAAATGTTGTCATGTTGCCGGCCGGTGTGGCCAAGCGGTTCTAGGCGCTTCAGTATGGAACCACGCGACCGTCACGGTTGCAGGTTCGAATCCTGCCGCGGACATCGATATGTGTGATGTCCTTAGGTTAGTAAGGTTTAAGTAGTTTTAAGTTCTAGGGGACTGATGACCTCAGATGTTAAGTTCCATAGTGCTCAGAGCCATTTGAACCATTTTGTTGTCATGTTGAAATGGATTTTTCTGTTATCAGATTTCAAATGTCTGTCTGTAAGTTTCAGATTCTAAATAATATAAGAGGATATACTGTACAATATATGTAAACTCCTGGCTATGACCTGTAAAGGACTGTGATAATGGAATATCGCAGCATGACTAAATGAAAAGCCAAATGTGTTATTGAGCAGCCAAGCAATGATGATGACAAAAACAAAGGACTGCCTTAAATACGAAGCGGGCAGCGTGAATGGACTTTCCATACATGGGGCAAGAAAATGGTAAAATATTAATTATGGACTGTCATACATCAGAGATGGGCAGTGTTTAATATTAAAATTCTTTTGAGTGTTTTCTGTGTGAATTTATGTCTGAAATAAATTGCCATAAAGTTCAAAGTGGGCAGTCAAATGCTTAGTGTACGATGATATTGAAGTGTTTGCAAACATGGACTGCCAAATGCTATTGCAGGCAGCAAAATACTTTATTATTGTCTTAATTAATGTTGTGTGTGTTTTACTATGATTTGTCTAAAATGGACTGTCTTTGTCAAGTAGGGGCTGTAAGAAAAGAATGTTAGATTCAATTTGAATATGTTTATATGTCTGTGTAAATATTCTAGAATGGACTGCTAATATTAGAAGCAGCAATGAAAATTTCCTATTTATTAATTTCAAAACCTTGCTATAGTATGCATAAAGTGTATAGTGTAAAATTTCTTGTGCCATTGTTACTTGTATGCTTGTGTATGTATACCTACAATTTTTCTTGAACACTATGGAATCTTCTTAAAAATACAGGAAAACTTGATTAACTTATTGTTTCACAAAATGAGAATGAATTGTCATGGGTCTATAGGATTGAATATTGATGCTTATGCCCTGTTTGGATAATGATGTATATAACATTTAGTGTGCTTTAGTGTATTTTGTGACATGGTTTTTTTATACCCAACTCTGGTTGGATTAATTAATTTTTTTGACTGCTCGACACCGTGTAGCTGTTACTTATGTTTCATTGATGTATCCCTGTCGAGAAATCTCAATGAAACATGAGGCATGTGTAACACTAATATCGATTGTAAGTAATTTATACTGTGTAATTACATGTATGTGACAATGAATTGTTTGCTCTTTACTAATTTAGCTCATTGATTTGTGAAAGGAAAGTTAAAGTACGTAATGTATATATTATGAAAACTAAAATGATGTTTAAAAATAATGAAACTTTGTAAAATATTTATGTTCAGAAAGAGAAATTGTTCTATGAATGCTGGTTCATGCTTAGGGATCTTGTATTGTATAGTGTAAAAGGTGTAGGGAACCCTCTCCGCTACGGGAGTGGCCTTGCACGAGCTAAAAGGTGGTTTTGGCTTTCGTTCTGGGTGGCTACTGGGTGAGCACGTTATGCAGTCAGTGGCTAGCCGGTCAAACAACTATAAATCCTCCTATGGGTAACGCTAGTGTGGTTTAGTGTTATACTTGTCACTAACTTGCAGATCACGAGTTATACGAGGTGCATTCAACTTCTAAGGCCTCCGATTTTTTTTCTCCAGACTGGAACATGCGCATTGTTTTAAAATGAGGCCGTGTTCATTGTCAATACGTCCCAGAGATGGCAGCACCGTACGGCAGATGGAATTTTACCACCAGCGGAGAGAATGAGAACTGTTTTAAATACTTAAAATGGCGACGTTTTCCTTACTTGAACAGTGTGCAATCATTCGTTTTCTGAATTTGCGTGGTGTGAAACCAATTGAAATTCATCGACAGTTGAAGGATACATGTGGTGATGGAGTTATGGATGTGTCGAAAGTGCGTTCGTGGGTGCAACAGTTTAATGAAGGCAGAACATCGTGTGACAACAAACTGAAACAGCCTCGGGCTCGCACAAGCCGGTCTGACGACATGATCGAGAAAGTGAAGAGAATTGTTTTGGGGGATCGCCGAATGACTGTTGAACAGATCGCCTCCAGAGTTGGCATTTCTGTGGGTTCTGTGCACACAACCCTGCATGACGACCTGAAAATGCGAAAAGTGTCATCCAGGTGGGTGCCACGAATGCTGACGGACGACCACACAGCTGCCCGTGTGGCATGTTGCCAAGCAATGTTGACGCACAACGACAGCACGAATGGGACTTTCTTTTCGTCGGTTGTGACAATGGATGAGACGTGGACGCCATTTTTCAATCCAGAAACAAAGCGCCAGTCAGCTCAATGGAAGCACACAGATTCACCGCCACCAAAAAAATTTCGGGTAACCGCCAGTGCTGAAAAAATGATGGTGTCCATGTTCTTGGACAGCGAGGGCGTAATCCTTACCAATTGCGTTCCAAAGGGCACTACGGTAACAGATGCATCCTACGAAAATGTTTTGAAGAACAAATTCCTTCCTGCACTGCAACAAAAACGTCCGGGAAGGGCTGCGCATGTGCTGTTTCACCAAGACAACGCACCCGCACATCGAGCTAACGTTACGCAACAGTTTCTTCGTGATAACAACTTTGAAGTGATTCCTCATGCTCCCTACTCACCTGACCTGGCTCCTAGTGACTTTTGGCTTTTTCCAACAATGAAAGCCACTCTCCGTGGCCGGACATTCACCAGTCGTGCTGCTATTGCCTCAGTGATTTTCCAGTGGTGAAAACAGACTCCTAAAGAAGCCTTCGCCGCTGCCATGGAATCGTGGCGTCAGCGTTGTGAAAAATGTGTGCGTCTGCAGGGCGATTACGTCGAGAAGTAACGCCAGTTTCATCGATTTCGGGTGAGTAGTTAATTAGAAAAAAAATCGGAGGCCTTAGAACTTGAATGCACCTCGTACTACCTCTTGTGACGACGTAGACGACGGGCCATCCACCGAGTGGCAGATACGTGCTGTACTCCCTGTACACTGCAGACGCGTCGCGGGTGGAGCGCCTACAGTTGGCGCTTTACGCCGACGATGCAACACGAATGTCCAGACGATGAGACGCCGCTTCCAGATCGGCTGCGACTCAATAGGTTCATGGTCGGCGAATAGGGGAGGGAAATTCAATGCGGCCAAGAGCCATTCAGTAATCTTCACCATGTAAGTAGGCTGTTTATGTTTTTTCTTTATATAAGTAGGCTGTTTAGGTTCTTATATTGGTAATGCCACGTAGCGCTCTGTATGAAAATCACTGGCTGTACTGTGTGCAGTCTGTGGCTAGTTTGCATTGTT
This sequence comes from Schistocerca cancellata, assembly GCF_023864275.1. Lineage (NCBI taxonomy): Eukaryota > Metazoa > Arthropoda > Insecta > Orthoptera > Acrididae > Schistocerca > Schistocerca cancellata. Next base: position 928,206,213 of record NC_064629.1, read on the forward strand.
GTCTGCCATTGTAGTGGGGCAGCGGCAGCTGGATGTGAACAGCGCGTAGCGTTGCGCAGTTGGAGGTGAGCCGCCAGCAGTGGTGGATGTGGGGAGAGAGATGGCGGAGTTTTGTAATTTGTCATGAACTGCTATATATATATATTATGACTATTAAGGTAAATACATTGTTTGTTCTCTATTAATATCTTTCATTTGCTAACTATTCCTATCAGTAGTTAGTGCCTTCCGTAGTTTGAATCTTTCATTTAGCTGGCAGTAGTGGCGCTCGCTGTATTGCAGTAGTTCGAGTAATGAAGATTTTTGTGAGGTAAGTGATTTGTGAAAGGTATAAATTAATGTTAGTCAGGGCCATTCTTTTGCAGGGATTTTTGAAAGTCAGATTGCGTTGTGCTAAAAATATTGTGTGTCAGGTTAAGCACAGTCGTGTATAAATTGTTCAAAGGGGACGTTTCAACCAGAAGGAAGCTGCCGCCAGATCGGATCTCCTTCAGCATCTGGGAGGCCGCATCCCGCAGATGAAGACCGCGAAATTTCTTGGGGTGACCCTCGATCGAAGGCTTACATGGGCGCCGCATATACTTGTATCTTTTGCTTAATCTTAGGCCATCGTTGCCTCAGCGCCACGGAATTACGCTCTACCTAATCCGAATCAGACTAATGTTGTATTACGCGGCCGTGGTATGGGATAAAGCCGCCGACACTTAGCGCTGCAAAGGGTGCAGAATCGGGCTCTTAAGCTCACTCTACGCCTTCCCAGGCTATGTTCAACTCTGCTGGACGAAGAAACAGGCTTCCCGATGCTGGGGGACAGATTCCGGCAGCCTTCTTGTGTAGGCGTGTCAATCCCACAACTGGTTCGCCCTAGAACTAGGGCACCAACAACACCGTCAGCCGATAACGCTTTGACCGGACCTACTACGAGAATAATTTTCTCTACAGAAACTTGAGGACAGCACACCTCCACATCATTTGAGGCCAATTCAGCAAGTTGAGGCCAATCCAGCAAATCAGGTAATCGTAACACCACATCAAGGAGTTCAGTGGGAGTAACATTTTGAAAGGTGTGTTTGTGCGTGTTTGTGTGTGTGTGTGTGTGTGTGTGTGTGTGTGTGTGGACGGGTGGGTAGGAATTTTTCTTGTTTTGGATGTCTGGAATCGCGCTCATAAGGTGTGAATTGTCTAGACATGCGGCAGAGGAGCTACGCCGCACACACACGAGTTAGAGGTGATCCTTGCTCTGCGAAGATACACACTACATTGATCTGTTGATCGAGAAGAGAGGAGACAGACAGTTGAGCCTTGATGTTAGATGTGAACAGTCGAGTTTTAGTTTAGTAGCAGTAAGTGACAAACAATGGAGATTTTTGGGAATATGAATTAATGGAAGATTTATTGTGTAGGGAAAAAAATTCATTTTTAGATTGTTACGGTTATACTCTCTGTGAAGAATGGATTACAGGTAATGATTAAGTTTGTTTTATTTACAGCAGCGGTATGATAATGCAATATTCTTGGTTCAGATCAGCAATCTTTTGAGAGAAATTGATTTAATATTAGATTTTGGAATTTTTTTTAAGGAAATATTATACATGTGAAGTTTCATTTTTGTATTCCTGAATTATATTTATGTGATTCAGAGAAAGATTAACTATTATACTATTATTGAAGTTTCATTAAACGTTGTTCAGTCAAATAATATGACATTGCTATTGAGTTCATTTAACCCAGAGTCATTGTCCCCAACCCAAGAGTATTAATTTTCAATTTAATTAAATATGTTATCAAAAATTACGAACCAGAAATGACAGCAATGGTTTTAGAAAACGCCTTCTACCTTTGCAAATCTCAGTAGTTAGTTTTTGCAGCTCTGTTATCGAGACGCGCTATAGCTAAGACAGTAGTTTGCACGGCGTTATACAGTACTGCTCAGGTAAGCCAAATAGTGTAGAGAACTGATTCTTCCTTTTATTGATTTTCACGGGGACCAACATTAGTTTCAAAGTAATCAGTTTTTCATCAAAGTTCGGAGTCAGATTTTGTGATAACAATAAGTTTCAGACAGGCCATGGCTTTCTTAGAATTCTCGCAGCTAGTTTTCTCTACGCATTCCTGCAGCTGAGTTTTGTCACCAACAGTTTATAGCGTTACGCAAGCTATTAGCTTTAAGGTCTCGAATGCGCATTATTCAGAACAGTGAGCCGAAAGTTTAGCATCTAACAGATAATTTTAACATTAAAATCACACTCAACATTAAAGAGCCACTCCCACTAAAATGCATTTAAACAGATAAATTTCAATTTCAATATTTAACCTGCACACATACCGAGAGGCGTCTGCTTCACACTTCATTCCAGGAGCACCAGCTGATGATGGCAGCTGTTGATGTCTGCCGAAATATCGTGGATTCTCGAAGATCGAAACCAACAGTACACGCAAGAATCATGGAAACAGCATATACGCCGGGAAAGCATCCTATCACAAATACCTCATTGTATGTATTGTTCAAGAACTTGTTAAATTGAAGTTTACAATTTCTCTGTTACTAACAGAAAAACAAACAAATTCCATGTTTTTATTGCCGAACAGTCGTCATACTTTAATAGTACGAAGCTCGTTAAAAATTTTTTCATTTACTGTATAACATGTAGCAGCTTATGAATAACTGTTGCCGTGTTGGAGAAAAACGACTTATAAATTGACTTTACGACATTTCTCAGTCTTTTCACGCATATAATGGTAGAATTTGTTAAATTGGTTGTTCTTACGTATTTCATTGGTTACATTTTGCACCTTCGACAACGCAACCTTATAAGAACATCAAGATATTTATGTTTAAGTGATTCACAATGTAAGCATGGGAAAGTCAGTCTGTCTGACCAGATGCAGCCAGAGTTGAGTAACAGCAGATCCTCTGACCACATCGAGCACTAAAGAAATCGGAACGACGTGAAAAGAAAAGACAGCGGGATAAGAACAGAAATACTTTTTAATGTCTCCAATGCAACAAAAAGTTAATGAAACTACAACGATTCATCGAGAATACATTTGTGCAGCAAGAGAAGATTTTCAAAGCTCAGTAGCTAGAGCTTCAATGACGAATATCCCAGCAGGAAAAACTTCATATGCTTCATTCTCTCTGAAATGAAGGAAAGGAAACTTATTTTTTCCGGAACATTCCTAGTTATTTACAGGACTAATCGTTCAGTAATTCTATCGTTTGTCGAATATATGCATCGCATGGCGGCAAAATGTTGCATCTGCCCTAAATTTAAATACATTGCCGTGCAGGAATGGAGTTTGCTTAAATCTGTTATGAAATAATAGATCATAACTGATTATTTGATATTGTAGCAGTCATCTGCTGAATGCGTTTCATCTTAGAACGTTTTCTAATCGTAGATCTCGCAGGCAGCTTGATAAAGCGATGGCGTCCTCTGGCGACTTGGACGCTCTCTGTTTGTACAGGTTCGCGAGCCCGGATTGCCCGCCGGGTTATTGATCGGCGACTTGGTTCCCCGCCAGCCTGGGTGTCGACTTCACGCTGTTTCACAAAGCGTAGGGGTTTGCCAAGTCGGTTACCTCTTGCAATGTCCCGACCTTATGCGCGTTAGTTACACTGCCCATTCCAAACGAGAGCAGTCTGGTATCAATTAGTCGTGCAAATGCGTGACCTAGAATCACGGTTGGTCATTTACGTCGTCTTAGGGGTGGGTAACACACCTTTACATATCTGTTCTACAGTTGTACCGGCTGAATTAGTAACCGCTTTGTAAGTGCTCATCTCGTTGAATCAGTCTCGATCATGCATGTTTACAGCTCAAATAATAATTACGATTGCCCTCCTGGTTAATCAGTGACTATAGCCAACACAAAATATATTAATAAAATTAGATTAATTTGTCTTATTCAATCATAGAAGTAAAACCCACGAGGGTGGTCCAACAATACTTCAAACGATTGATGGAAGATAAACATTATTGGAACGAATAGTTGTAAGTGCAGTTAAATTTGCTTGTATACGAACAACAGATAGCAGATTGCCTGTAAACTTCTATTTATTTAAACGGTGAATAAATTCAAAGTTCAGCAGGGCCATAGCTTGAATTATGTTGAAAAGTTAATACCGTAAAATACGGTTACCCATGCCTCGTACAATTTTTTTAAAACTTCAGCCGCGAAACGTTCAAGTGTCTATCAAACCATGGAGTAGTCTGTCACCATAGCAATGGCAATATTTTTTAAGTCTGGGCAGCTACTCGGGAATTATCACTCGTAAAGTGTTAAAGGATTGCCTCTCGGTCAGATTCAACCGCCGAACTCAAATAAATTCTCCAGCTCAAGTTCGGACTTTAACACTCGAAATAGGTTAAGGACTGAAGCCAGAAGGGCTTACAAAAACTGTCATCTGAACGCTACATTGACAGACATGAATCCCTCCTCGCCGAGTAACGAACTGTGAGCCGTCTACAAGGGCGTCGCACCAATGTTCATAATAATTGCCAAATGTTTAAAAAATGTTTCACCGTTCAAATTTAAGGTGACTAGGCTTATAGTTCAGACACTGAGAGGAGCGCCACTCCTTGCTGGTAATTTTTTGACCTCACACTTCGTCCTATATCTACTGCTTCACTAATCTGTAATTCATAAAAATACATATCTCGTAAACGCGTTATTTCAAAGAAAAGAAACATCAATAAAATTTACAGATAAATAAACATGGCCTCTTGAATTTAAGCTGCTTTTTGAGCTTTTTTTACCTATGCCCTATGTTCAAACAACATGCGTGATTATTAGATTCCAAGATGCTACACCAGGCGGGTGTAAAAATGAATGTACGCAAATGAAAATACTGAACGAAAAATTAAGAATTGGCCCTGTCTGACTACACCCTGAAGCAGATCTTAGGATCTCTTAATGGTGATATTATTTCCTCGTTGTTTCTCTTTAACATATAAATTACATAAATGAATGATTAAGGGAACTACTAACTACAAAATGATAAATGTTGATTCTGCGGGATTTTCTCTGCCTCGTGATGGCTGGGTGTTGTGTGCTGTCCTTAGGTTAGTTAGGTTTAAGTAGTTCTAAGTTCTAGGGGACTTATGACCACAGCAGTTGAGTCCCATAGTGCTCAGAGCCATTTTTTTTTTTGTTGATTCTGCTCATACATTTATTGTAGATTAAAAGCCCTTTCATATGTTACAAATGTTAATATATCAATGTCCAATGCACATAGAGAGACAGAAATGAATTTCCTAACTAATATTACTGATCAACTGCCCAAGCCTGCCCCTTTTTATGGTTAAGCGATTTAATTTAAATAACGCGAAATGACTGACATCATCTACATACCAAACACTAGAAGACAATACTTTCAAAGATGATCTACAGTGGTGCAACCTCAGCGGAAGTAAAACTTACGTAATCACAGCTGTTAAGCTTTATAGCCCTAGTAGGCCTATGCAATTAGCAATATCACCGTATATACTGTGTCCGGTGCGTCGAAGTGATGGTTCTTGTACATGTTTATCTGTCTGCTCCTTACGTTTGGAACAATTTTTCGAGACATGACAATTGGAATATACAATAACACGCAAAATAAATTTAACTAACGTTACAAAATTTTGTTTATGCTCTTTCCAAAATGGCAGTTATCATCTTTCTTTAGACTTAAGGCCCATGCTCTCTGTCATTCACCCATCCGTAAGACTAGGCTGAGGCAAGAAATATTGAAGTATCCTAATCTTTTCAAGGTGGTCGTCCAATAAATTACATGTGCTTCATTTAGCCATTATTATGCAAAACAAGCAGTTACATAAATTATTCTAGAGATTATCTATTGGTCATTATACAATTACATAAAATTCTGTGAAACATCCTGCGTAATTTTCTTGGTCATATTTATGCTCTTGGCTCACATAAAAAAAAAAAAAACATCATTTCACAAACTGATTGTCCAAGTCTAGTGTTTCCTTAGCGTGTATACTATTTAAATATTTCAAAAATCTCATGTTCTAAAGTGTTATTTGACAAACTGCATTTACATTTACTGTGAAAACTAATATTTGTGACAAGAGTTTGGATCTACCACCGATTTTAACTAATGTTCTTGTTCACAGTGTATAAAAATTTTATTCATAAAAACGTTAAAACCCATAGCATCAATATCAAAGAAAACGGAAAACAATAATTTTCTATAAATAAATACACAACTATTTAAAAATGTTGAAGCACATAGCATCATTATCAAAGAGAATGACAAACAATAATTTTACATGAATAAATACACAAATATTTTCTTAAGACTATCCTGAAAAATAAGTACAAAATGTTTACAAAAATGATAAACATATCAGAAACTGTTAGTTTGTGGGTGTAACTGTTCAGTATTCATCCAAGTAGATGCCTTTCTTTATCAAGAGTCACACACCGATTCGAATTTCACAACACACTCTCATCTTCATTTGTGTACGAGGATGGAAGCTACAGTTTTTTTGTGAAGTATAGGAAGCGAAGATTGGTTCAACAACTTGTCTGAGATCGGTCATGGTGGTTTTTGAAGTCTGTCTTTGGACTCTCAGCCCAATGTTGATCCCATCGGGTTACAAGTCCCTCGCAGATTTGATGATGTGGAAGATCCTCGGAATATATAGCAAGGTAAGTGGTTTATGTTTTGAAATAGCCAATTTTTCGTCGAATTTGCAGACAGTATGAGAAAGGTGCAGTCAGGTACGATCTTCATAGGTCACCTAAACTTCTTCTGCATCGGCTAAGAGAAGTATAATGATATCTAGTCTTCAATTCTTCGTGTTTCTTCTTTTTATTGTGTTTGTGCTCTTCCTCTTCTGTTCTTCGTGTCTCTTCTTTCTCTTGATATAAATATTGTATTTTGAAGAAGGATATCGGTAATTGTGGACACTTAGGTTATCTGTTTGATGACATTATACATGGAATTTGAGACATTGTGTGTGACTCAGATTCCTCAGAAGCCAGTGCCAGATGCCTGACTGCTACAGATTATGATGTGTCTCAGTCTCTGTCTGGAAGAGAGCAGCAAAAGGAAAAGCAAATAGAGTTCACAGTTCCGGACAGCTATTAGCAGGTGCGCTGCAGGATTAACTGACTGCACCATTTGTGCAATTTGCTTATCTCATCTCTATTGAGTAATGCAACAGTGGAAACAAGTCATTAGTGGCTGTTTAAACACCCATCTTGACCCGACCCAGCAGGTTTGCCGCAGATTGCCACATACTACCTGCTCAGCCGCCGTCTTCTGCCCGAGGTATTCAGGGCCTGCTGTCTGCCCACATCCGCGACATGGCTTTGGCTTAACGACGGCGTCCCTTGCTTCCGCTTCTCTCAGCAGCTGTGCCGTTAGCCTCCCGTTCCATGTGCACATCACATTGTTGCTTCCAGTGTGTCTTGCAAAGCTTTTTTCTTTTTTTTATCCTGTACCCACTAAGACATACAATTAGTTTCCAATTAACACAAGTACTATACAATACATAACACAAAATCATTGATATGTTTGTGTTATGAAATACACTTACCAGTGAGGTCATTTATCTTCACATTTATTATTGTTCGAGTGGTACGATCAGCCAACGTGCACACTCATTTACTTTTATTATTTTGATCAAAATTTGGTTCAAATGGCTCTGAGCACTATGGGACTCAACATCTTAGGTCATAAGTCCCCTAGAACTTAGAACTACTTAAACCTAACTAACCTAAGGACATCACACACACCCATGCCCGAGGCAGGATTCGAACCTGCGACCGTAGCAGTCCCGCGGTTCCGGACTGCAGCGCCAGAAGCGCTAGACCACCGCGGCCGGGGATCAAAATTTCATGTAAAAAGTTAATGTTAATTATAAAAGAACACATTCCTAAACCTATGTAATTTTATTATGAAATATCTGTCGCCGCCTGTATATCTGTGATAAAAAACACATAACATAGAATTATGTTCATCATCAGATCCCAATGTTAATAGTTGCAAATACTACTTGTTAAATTACTTGTTAAACTACTGGCCAGTAGGATGTTTATACTAGTGTAACTACAACCCTATTCGTCAGATCTTATGGTTCTTGGTTTCGTTATGGATGTCGTTGTGAATATCTGTCAACAAGAAAGTGCAGGTCTGCACAAATATACATAAATGAACGATTAGGCGAGCCTCATTTCATGCTTTGGTTTGCTTCCTGTGGACAATCATAAACTACATAGCAAGTTTAGTACAAAATTACTGATACTTTCTTTAATCACACTGTCACGTACCTTCTTTCATGTTTTTACTCAGTAATGCCTTCTCTGTTGCTGTCCTTTCTCTGGAGCTGTTCCTATTACCTTTATACGTCGTTACTCTTCCTTTTATGCCACTACAGTTACATTTTATTTTACCAGTGGAACCTACAAATATAAAGATTTTAGTACATTACATAAAATCACTGCTCATCAACACGACTGCCATGCCCTTATGTATTACCCACGATGTCATGTGCTTTGAACGTATAGCATTTAGCACTTTCCCTTATTAATTTTTATGTGTCAATATCCCCTTACTACATATCCATTTCATGACGCTATAACACGCAACATTTCTGTGCCCTCATATGGTATTCCGCAGAACTGGCCCCCATGTATACAATTCTTCCATCTCTCTGAGCAATATAAATACAAAACTTCCATATGCAAATATCGGTTCGCTCTCTCGTACCCATGTGGACCAGGCCACCTAGTGAACTCTCGTTTCTCTGAATGGAGACAAATCATACTTGGACGACACACCTGTGTGTCACCACAAACTACTACTAGCAAGTCACTCATTTGTGATTAGTTCAGGGGTTTTGTGCAGCTGTTGTGACAGGTTGTTTCATTGGGGAAATTGTAGTGGCGTGGGAAATGGGGAAGCAAAGGAGACTCTTCCATTCTCTTGCAGGGTTTGCTCAAGAGATAGGATTATAGCTGTACAGGAGGAGAAAATTAGAGCCCTTCAGGCTGATTTGGACAGAGCGAGGGAGGAACTGAAGAGGTTAAGGCGGGAGGAGGGCAAACAGCGGTGGCAAGGGGTAGCTAGGAACAGGGGCCACAGAAAGAGGACAGTGTCTGACAGTTTCCCAATTGGCACAACCAATAGATTTGCCTTGCTACCACAGTTAAGTACGGAAGAGGCTCCAGTAAAAGCAGATGTAGTTAAAATGCAACAGAATCTCACTAGGAAACTAACAGCATCAAAAAAAGTAGAAAGTAAGAGGAAAGTTCTGTTGCTAGGTAGCAGCCATGGAAGAGGTGTGGGCCAGATTTTGCAGTAAAAATTAGGTGACAGGTACCAGGTCACAAACTTTTTCAAGCCAAGTGCAAGTCTTAGCCAGGTGTTAGAGGATATAAGTTTCTTGTGCAAGGGATTCACAAAGCAGAATCATGTGATGATAGTTGGTGGAGTGGGAAACTGTATTGATAGGGATCAGGGCTACAGCATTGAGTGTGACCTGGTGAAAATAGCCTCGGCAACGACCCATACCAATGTTGGGCTGGTGTCTGCTTTCGTGCGGCATGATCAGCCCCAGTTGAACCGCTCTGTCAGGAGGGTAAATATGGAGTTGGATCAGTTCCGTAGAGTGGCCACTCTGTCAGACATTGGATTGGTTCCTGTCGAGGCTATTGATAGGGGGTATTTCACAAGGCATGGCCTATATCTCAGTAGGAAAGGGAAGGGTAAACTGGCAGGGTTGTTAGCGAAATCCATAAGGGGGGACACTAGTACTCATGGATGTGCCTCTTTTTTAGACTAATATCAGTGTCCAATGAGAAGTTCAGGCAGGCAGGTGCTAAAGAGGTCCAAAACTCACAAGATTGGTTCGAATGGCTCTGAGCACTATGGGACTTAACATCTATGGTCATCAGTCCCCTAGAACTTAGAACTACTTAAACCTAACTAACCTAAGGACAGCACACAACACCTAGTCATCACGAGGCAGAGAAAATCCCTGACCCTGCCGGGAATCGAACCCGGGAACCCGGGCGTGGGAAGCGAGAACGCGACCGCACGACCTCGAGCTGCGGACCTCACAAGATTCTAACAGAGTATAAATAATAATGTTACCATATTTAACCAAAATATTGGTGGATTAAAGGAAAAAGTAGATTCTCACAAAAGTGAAGTAAAAAATAATGTTACCATTTTTCACCAAAATATTCCGGGGTTGAAGAATAAAGTAGATGAGCTCCTGGTTTGTTTAGATGACATTGAATCTGATAATGTAATAGATACACTATGCCTGTCTGAGCATCACATTGTTTCTGATAGGGAAAAGGTAAATATCAGTGGTTATAAACTAGCTGAGTAGAGAGAATAAGGTGGGAGGAGGAGTTGCCACATATGTCAAAAGTTATCACTGTGTAGATAGCTTAGATACAAAAAATTTTTGTCTAGAGCAACATGTAGAAGGATGTGCCTGTCAACTTAAACTGAAGGAGGGCTCTTTTATAATACACTCCTGGAAATTGAAATAAGAACACCGTGAATTCATTGTCCCAGGAAGGGCAAACTTTATTGACACATTCCTGGGGTCAGATACATCACATGACCACACTGACAGAACCACAGGCACATAGACACAGGCAACAGAGCATGCACAATGTCGGCACTAGTACAGTGTATATCCACCTTTCGCAGCAATGCAGGCTGCTATTCTCCCATGGAGACGATCGTAGAGATGCTGGATGTAGCCCTGTGGAACGGCTTGCCATGCCATTTCCACCTGGCGCCTCAGTTGGACCAGCGTTCGTGCTGGACGTGCAGACCGCGTGAGACGACGCTTCATCCAGTCCCAAACATGCTCAATGGGGGACAGATCCGGAGATCTTGCTGGCCAGGGTAGTTGACTTACACCTTATAGAGCACGTTGGGTGCCACGGGATACATGCGGACGTGCATTGTCCTGTTGGAACAGCAAGTTCCCTTGCCGGTCTAGGAATGGTAGAACGATGGGTTCGATGACGGTTTGGATGTACCGTGCACTATTCAGTGTCCCCTCGACGATCACCAGTGGTGTACGGCCAGTGTAGGAGATCGCTCCCCACACCATGATGCCGGGTGTTGGCCCTGTGTGCCTCGGTCGTATGCAGTCCTGATTGTGGCGCTCACCTGCACGGCGCCAAACACGCATACGACCATCATTGGCACCAAGGCAGAAGCGACTCTCATCGCTGAAGACGACACGTCTCCATGCGTCCCTCCATTCACGCCTGTCGCGACACCACTGGAGGCGGGCTGCACGATGTTGGGGCGTGAGCGGAAGACGGCCTAACGGTGTGCGGGACCGTAGCCCAGCTTCATGGAGACGGTTGCGAATGGTCCTCGCCGATACCCCAGGAGCAACAGTGTCCCTAATTTGCTGGGAAGTGGCGGTGCGGTCCCCTACGGCACTGCGTAGGATCCTACGGTCTTGGCGTGCATCCGTGCGTCGCTGCGGTCCGGTCCCAGGTCGACGGGCACGTGCACCTTCCGCCGACCACTGGCGACAACATCGATGTACTGTGGAGACCTCACGCCCCACGTGTTGAGCAATTCGGCGGTACGCCCACCCGGCCTCCCGCATGCCCACTATACGCCCTCGCTCAAAGTCCGTCAACTGCACATACGGTTCACGTCCACGCTGTCGCGGCATGCTACCAGTGTTAAAGACTTTTTTTTTTTCACTTGCTGCTCTTTATTTATTGACCCACCTTCTAATTGCTTATGGTGGGTCGTATTAAGCCTCTTAGCCACTGTGACTGGGCTCGGGCCCAGGAGTGGTTATGTGAGTTACCTCCCCTGTTCCCGATCCCACTCACACTGTTGCCCGTGTCCCGCCTCGTGGAGGCGGGCTTTTGCGTTATTTGTTCGTTTTTGTTCGTTGTGCAGCTTTTAGATACATTACAAATAATATAAATAATACGGAAATGGAAAACAATTTCATTTTGAATTTAAGAAGGAGTAAACAGAAAGATAGGAAAGAAAAGGATAGAGAAATTACCACCACCTATGTGTGGGTTGCGGTCAGGGTCTTGGAATGACCTTCAAGACGCTGGCCGCCACTCACAGTTCACATATGTACTTGTATACTTAATTAGCTTATTACTACTTACATAGTGCAAAATTAAATATTAACTAGTCTAGATGTGATGGAGTGATTTTATTGAATTTGTTTAGGTCTGTGTGTGTGTCATTATGTGTGGTTGTGGGTGTGTATGTGTGCTTGTCAGACAAGTTCTCGCTTGATGAATGATTGGCACCTCCCGGCTATATGGCAAATCAGCCTGGACGGTGGTTTTCCCCGATCTACATTGTGTATCCGTCGGGTTGGGCCCAGCTAAGGGGAACCACAATTAAGATCCTTCCATCCAGGCCCAGTGTTGCCTCTCGTCGGGAGGCGTAGGTTCGTATGGTAGGTGCCTATCTTGGAGTTAACCCTTGTTTACAGGTGTCATGTCACCTTTTGACTGCATATCCTCTTGTGTGTGTTCTTGTATGTATGTGCTATGTGCGTGTGTGTGTATGTGTGTACATGTGCATGTAAGACCAGTTCCCGCCTCCTGGTTACGCGGCAACTCAGCCTGGACGGTGGTTTTCCCCGATCTACGTTAAGTATCCGTCGGGTTGGGCCCAGCTAAGGGGAACCACAATTAAGATCCTTCCATCCAGGCTGGGTGTTGCTTCTCGCCAGGATGCGTAGGTCCCTGGGGTAAGTGCCTGGCTTTTGACTATTACTCATTTGTGATTTTGTGTGCATGTGTGTGTTCTTTAGTGTTGGATGTTGTTCAAGTACCTAGACTACTCATACGCAGGTTGCCACAATGGGTCGTCGACATGGCTTATCTCAACATCTGTGTCTTCGCCCGAGGTGTTTGTACTGCTAGCCATCTCATGGGCACTCTGTGGTCTGCGTCCCCGGCCTTGCCTTCTGAATGGTCTATTGTTTAGATATTCGGTATACAGGGACCTGGATATTTCGTCAGTTAGTGTATTAAGTTTGTCACATAGGTCTGGGTCTCGTAGAATGGTGTATATTTCATTTTGGGTATTCTGCCGGGTAATGTGTAGTGTGTGTCTAATGTTTGTGCGTTGCCCGCAGAATAGGACAGTGTGTTCTGGGGAGCCTTCTTCCCCACATGTGCATCTGGTTGTCTGCTGCAGACTCATGCGGCTCAGGTGCGTGGGATAAGGGCCGTGGCCTGTCAGAAAATGTACCATACCGCGGCTAGGATCGATATGCTTCAGTCTTAATCGTTCTTTGACGTCAGGGAAAAAGCTATAGACTCGTCGGCCCTTATCGCTGTTAGCCCACTCGCTCTGCCAGGTATCCACTCGCCATGCTTTGAGTTGACGTGATGTAGCATATGATACACCAGTGATCTGCCGAACCTGGTCTAGTTTCCCCATCTTTAGCCAGTACCTTGCCGCACGGTATCTTATGGTTACGTCTATTGGGAAGATTCCCATCACGACGCAAAGTGCGTCGACTGAGGTTGTGTTGAAGGCCCCTGTTAGTCGAATCAGAATGCTTCTTTGCCCCCGCCGTACGGCGGTTCTGTTAGTGGATAGGCTGAGTCTATGGGCCCACGTGCTGGCAGCAAAACATAGTACCGACTCGAAGAGAGCGCAATGATATGTTCGTATGACTGACAGTGGTAGTCTGTATTGTTCCGAGTTTAGCCTTGCCAGTTTGTGCAGTATTTTTTCTGCTTTGTCCGTGGATATTCGTATGTGTTCGTGGAAGTTCAACCGTTCGTCTATGTAGACTCCAAGGTAGCGTGTTACTTTTGATCTTTTAATGTTTGTGTCCCCGATTTTGACTGCTGGGTTCCTATGCAGGATGCCCTTTAGTAGTGTGTAAGTTGTTTTATTTTCTGCTACCTTGAGCTTGTTGTCTGTGCACCATTGTGTAATTGTTTTGAGTGTATCATTGGCTCTGTCTTCTAGCTGGGCACGGTTGTTTGCTGACACTGCCACAAGCAGGTCGTCAGCGTAAGCGACAACTCCATCTGTCGCATTGTGCTCCTCAAGTAATTCTAGGAGCGGTTCTAACATTATGTCCCAGAAGATGGGGCCGCAGATCGATCCTTGTGGACAACCTTTGGTAATGCGTTTGATTACTTTCTTGTCGTCCATGTGCCAAGCGACTGTTCTGTCCCTGCAGTAGTCTACAAGACTGTTGTACAGGGATTCCGGTACCTGCAGGTGTCTGAGCCTCTTGAAGAGGGCCGGCCACCATAGATTGTCAAATGCACCCGAGATGTCAATCATAATGGCAGTGTTAAAGACTGCGATGGAGCTCCGTATGCCACGGCAAACTGGCTGACACTGACGGCGGCGGTGCACAAATGCTGCGCAGCTAGCGCCATTCGACGGCCAACACCGCGGTTCCTGGTGTGTCCGCTGTGCCGTGCGTGTGATCATTGCTTGTACAGCCCTCTCGCAGTGTCCGGAGCAAGTATGGTGGGTCTGACGCACCGGTGTCAATGTGTTCTTTTTTCCATTTCCAGGAGTGTAGTAACAGTATATAGGTCCCCTTCAGGAAACTTTCATTTATTCGTGGAAAACTTGGATGCCTTGTTGTGCTACCTGTCAGATAGGGGAAACCAAATTATTATTTTTGGGGACTTCAATGTTGATTCACTGAAAGAATGTAATAGGAAGAATGACCTGGAAGTCTTGCTCGGTTCTTTCAATTTGACATCTGTCATTAATTTTCCTACTCGGGTAGTAAAGGACAGCAACACATTGATAGATAACACTTTATAGACCAAGATAGGCTTAAAACATAAATTCTTGTCCTGTTGAGAATGGGCTTTCTGATCATGATGCTCAGCTAGTTACAGTATATGACATAGCTCCATTCAGTAATTCAAAACTACCCTCCGAAGTTGTGCGTTCAATTAATGACTCAACAATTAGAAATTTCAGAGAAAATCTTCAGCAGTTGGTCTGGGATGAGGTGTACAAGGAACCCGATGCTAATTTAAAATATAACTTACTTCATGATACACTTGTAAGAGAATTTGAAAACTATTTCCCCAAGAAAGTAGTTAAATGTAATTATAAGAAACCATTTCTCAAACTGGGGAACAGTCAACAATGGGGTGCCACAAAGTTCGGTCTTGGGTCCTCTGCTGTTCTTAATATATATTAATGATTTGCAACTCTATATTCACGAAGATGCAAAGCTGGTACTTTTTGCCGATGATACAAGTATAGCTATCACACCCGACAGACACGAATTAACTAGTGAAATTGTAAACGATGTTTTTCAGAAAATCATTAAGTGGTTCTCTGCAAATGGGCTCTCATTAAACTTTGACAAAACACAGTATATACAGTTCCACACAGTAAATGGAATGACCCCATTAATAAATATAGACTTCGATCGGAAATCGGTAGCTAAGGTAGAATACTCAAAATTTCTAGGTGTATGCATTGATGAGGTGTTGAACTGGAAAAAACACACTGAGGATCTGCCGAAACGTTTGAGTTCAGCTACTTATGCTATTAGGCTCATTGCAAATTTTGGCGATATACATATGAGTAAATTAGCTTACCACGCCTATTTTCATTCTCTGCTTTCGTATGGCATCATATTCTGTGGTAACTCATACTTGACTAAAAGAGTGTTCTAAATGTCTTTTTCCAAAGCTGTTTCACAGAGGAAGACTGCACTGTAGTGCCTTCTCTAGATTGTCGCACAGATGACAAAATGGTAGATATCGAAATAGACGACAGAGGGATAGAGAAACTATTAAAATCGCTCAAAAGAGGAAAGGCCGCTAGACCTGATGGGATACCAGTTCGATTTTACACAGAGTACGCGAAGGAACTTGCCCCCCCCCCCCTTCTTGCAGCGGTGTACCGTAGGTCTCTAGAAGAGCGTAGCGTTCCAAAGGATTGGAAAAGGGCACAGGTCACCCCCGTTTTCAAAAAGGGACGTCGAACAGATGTGCAGAACTATAGACATATATCTCTAACGTCGATCAGTTGTAGAATTTTGGAACACGTATTATGTTCGAATATAATGACTTTTCTGGAGATTAGAAATCTACTCTGTAGGAATCAGCATGGGTTTCGAAAAAGACGGTCGTGTGAAACCCAGCTCGCGCTATTCGTCCACGAGACTCAGAGAACCATAGGGACGGGTTCCCAGGTAGATGCCGTGTTTCTTGACTTCCGCAAGGCGTTCGATACAGTTCCCCACAGTCGTTTAATGAACAAAGTAAGAGCATATGGACTATCAGACCAATTGTGTGATTGGATGGAAGAGTTCCTAGATAACAGAACGCAGCATGTCATTCTCAATGGAGAGAAGTCTTCCGAAGTAAGAGTGATTTCAGGTGTGCCGCAGGGGAATGTCATGGGACCGTTGCTATTCGCAATATACATAAATGACCTTGTGGATGACATCGGAAGTTCACTGAGGCTTTTTGCAGATGACGCTGTGGTGTATCGAGAGGTTGTAACAACTGAAAATTGTACTGAAATGCAGGAGGATCTGCAGCGAATTGACGCATGGTGCAGAGAATGGCAATTGAATCTCAATGTAGACAAGTGTAATGTACCCTTACCATTTAGCTACAAAATATCAGGTCAGCAACTGGAAGCAGTTAATTCCATAAATTATCTGGGAGTACGCATTAGGAGTGATTTAAAATGGAATGATCATATAAAGTCGATTGTCGGCAAAGCAGATGCCAGACTAAGATTCATTGGAAGAATCCTAAGGAAATGCAATCCGTAAACAAAGGAAGTATGTTACAGTACGCTTGTTCACCCACTGCTTGAATACTGCTCAGCAGTGTGGGATCCGTACCAGATGGGGTTGATAGAAGAGATAGAGAAGATCCAACGGAGAGCAGCGCGCTTCGTTACAGGGTCATTTAGTAATCGCGAAAGCGTTACGGAGATGATAGATAAACTCCAGTGGAAGACTCTGCAGGAGAGACGCTCAGTAGCTCGGTACGGGCTTTTGTTAAAGTTTCGAGAACATACCTTCACCGAAGAGTCAAGCAGTATATTGCTCCCTCCTACGTATATCTCGCGAAGAGACCATGAGGATAAAATCAGAGAGATTAGAGCCCACACAGAAGCATACCGACAATCCTTCTTTCCACGAACAATACGAGACTGGAATAGAAGGGAGAACCGATAGAGGTACTCAGGGTACCCTGCGCCACACGCCGTCAGATGGCTTGCCGAGTATGGATGTAGATGTAGATGTAGATGTAGATTGCACAAAAGCGTGTAATCAGAATAATTGCTGGAGCTCATCCAAGATCATCCTGTAGACACTGTTTTAAAGAGCTAGAAATCTGCACTCTAGCGTCACTATATATATATATATATATATATATATATATATATATATATATATATATATATATATAGTGAGGCTACAGTGCAGATTCACTTATGAAATTTGTTGTTAACAGACGGAGCGAGGTGGCACAGTGGTTGGCACACTGGACTCGCATTCGGGAGGACGACGGTTCAATCCCGCGTCCGGCCATCCTGATTTAGGTTTTCCGTGATTTCCCTAAATCGCTTCAGGCAAATGCCGGGATGGTTCCTTAGAAAGGGCATGGCCGATTTCCTTCCCCATCCTTCCCTAATCCGAGCTTGTGCTCCGTCTCCAATGACCTCGTTGTCGACGGGACGTTAAACAGTAATCTTCTCCTCCTTCTCCTGTTATTAACAATCCGAACGAATTCAAAAGTAATCGCAGGGTACATGGCTACAACACTAGGAGAAAGGAGGATCTGCAGTACTCAAGGTTAAATCTAACTTTGGCTCAGAAGGGGGTAAATTATGCTGCCACAAAAGTTTTTGGTCACTTACCTAATAGCATCAAAAGTCTGACAGGTAGCCATATAGCATTTAAAAGGAAATTAAAAGAATTTCTTAATGGCAACTCCTTCTACTCATTAGATGAATTTTTGAATATAGTAAGTGGGTAATTTCCCAACCCCCACAAAAAAATTAGTGTCATGTAATATTTTGTGTAATGTAATATCTTGTATAGACACTTTTTATTAACCTGACTTGTTCCACATCATTACGAAGGGTCGTATTCATGATCTATGGAACAAGCAGTAATCTCATCTAATCTAATTCGATTGCTGAACATGGAAAATAGACTCTCATTTCATGAAATAGTTCTAAATGTTTTCAAAATGCTGACATTCTCTGCTAATACGTTCCACATCAATTGGGTAATAAACTTACCTATTCACCCATCTTTACAAGATTTTGCAGTAACACACGTTTCTCATTTTTACTTTGTTCCTTCATGGACAGAAAGCACATCTTAAACTCCAAACACCTTTTAAATCGTACGCTCAGCTTGCTGTGCACATAGTTATCCTCGACGTTCTGCCCTTTTTATGCACTGCAGTACCTCTTTTAACATGATAATAGCACAGAAAATATTGACAAATCTACATATCCCTTCAGTGCAATAACTTAACTTAATTGCTAACTATATACAATGTACTTTACTTTCACCACACAAGCTCACTTTAATACTTCCTACTTATGCTATAAATGGTTTGAGATGGCTCACATGGTCCCAATGGTCCCATCGTCACATGGTCCCAAAGATTTTCCTGATGTCCCAGTCTCAATTTCAACTGCATTTGCGTGCACTAGTCTTCTTATATATATAGAGCCGCTGTATATCTTGAAGAACTTTTGACATAGCTTCATTTGTTTATTGGACAACCTATAAGACTTAACTAAGACTCTTTGTCCAACTACAGATTCCCTTACGTGCGCCTTTTTGGTCCGCTCGCACCTTGCCCTTCTCTCCAGCGACCCGAATATTGCACAAAGCCTCCTCAACTATGAATTTATGACGTCGGCGCGTCCTTTGTGGAAAATGGAACAGTCCTCGAATTTTATCTGGAGGGTCCCTGTTCTTCAGAACCATCACAGGTACTGTGGGGGAACTCGTTTATCACATCCTGAAAATCGTTAAGAGATGCATCCCAGCTAGCATGATTCTTTCCACAGTATTGTCTACATAAATTACCCAAATCTTTCATCGTTCTCTCCGCAGGTTTCGAACTCGGATGAAATCTACTAATAAATGTGGGCTTTATTTTGTACCTTCTTAGGGTTCTTTTCCATACCTCAGATTTATGTTGAGGTCCATTATCTGAGATAACACAGTCTACAGTTCCCACTTAGGTTATGAAGTCTCTGCACAAGGCTCCACTCACAGTTGCACCCGTCTCCCTTTTCAGTGGTGTCAACGTCATAAATTTGAATGTCAGCTCCAGTACTACCAATATATATTGATGGCCCCCTCGATGTGTTGGGTAATGGTCCCATTAAATCCGTCGCTGCCATTTGCCTTAGTTTCTCAGGAATAATTGGATATAAAGGAGCCTGGGTCCTTACAGTAATGGATTTTGCCTTCTGGTAGTTTTTACAGATGGCTAGTACTTTCCTTATACGTTTCTCCATGTTTCTAAAGTAGCCGACACTCCTTATTTTCATAAAACATTTTCGTGGACCGAAATGTGCGTAACTGAGGTGCGTATACCATATAAGCTTATTTATTATCTCATTCGGTATGCACAGCACCCACAACGAGTCATTAACGTTTGCCCTATAAAACAGAATCCCTTTTCTCAAGAGGTAGTGCTGTCTTACGCGGGCATGCGTCCGATCCTTCCATTTTTCCTATATTTTGACTAAATCTGGGTCCTTGTCCTGCTCATTCTGGATATTCCGCATCGTTAGAGCGACGAAGTTTTCAAATGCAACCCTTTTGAGGTAGAACAACGAAAAGTGCTCTTGATCTAATGCTTCAGCCGTCTCTTCTGTCAAATCAACAGGTGAGCGGGACAGGGCGTCAGCAATGACGTTTGTCGGACCAGGCACATAGACTGTTGAAAACGTAGTCTTCGAGCACAGATACCCATCTCACTAGTCTTCCATGCGCAAATTTGGTGGTTAGGGGAAATTCTAGGTCCCTATGGTGCGTATAGACTTTTGTTTTTCTACCGAACAGAAAGTATCTAAACTTCTAAATCCCCATACTATTGCAAGGGCTTCAAGTTTGGTAACAGAGTAATTGCTTTCACTTTTGGATAGTACCCTGCTACCAAAGGCGATTGTGCTGTGTATTAATTTGCCGTCTCGTTCAAACTCCTGAAACAACTTAACTCCCAGACCGGTCTTCGCACTGTCAGTGGCCGTACAAAGTTCCTGTGATTAGTCAGGATGTGATAAAATAGGAGCATTGACAAGTGCCACCTTCAAATTATTGAATTCTCGGTCTGCACACTCATCCAGGCAATTGGCAGAGTCGGGGACTAGCTAACGTTTCTACATAGAGAAACTTTTTATAAAAATTTATTATCCTTAGAAACCCTCTCAGTTGTTTTCTGGTTGTAGGAGTGGCAAACTTTGCAATTGCTGCCATCCTCTCTGGGTCGGGACTAATCCCTTCTACTGTTATAACGTGTCCCAGAAAGCTAATTCTACTGCTCCCAGAACAAGACTTATCAATATTTGCAGTCACCTCATGCCTTTTCAAACTGCTTAACGTTTCCTCTAAGAGTTTGATACGTCTCTCCCAGGTATTTTCTGCTATCAATATATCGTCTACATAACGCGTGATCTTCTCTTTTAACTCTTCACTCAATATTTTGCTAAAACCCCTGATAAATGCAGCTTCAGATATATTCAATCCAAAAGGGAGCCTTCCGAATGCCATAAAGGCCGTGTATTTTCGCCACTCGTGATCGAGCTCTATCTGCCACAAGTTCGATCACAAATCAAGTGATGAAGACACCGAAATCCCATGAAATTGAAGGAGCTCCTCAAGCCTTTCAGGGAGATCCGTCTCTGGCACAGTAATGGTATTTATTTGGCGTGAGTCTAACACCAGCCGAATTTCACCTTCCTTTTCGTCTACTATGGATAGTGGTCTATTATGCTAAGATCCCGCGGCCTCAATTACACCTTCGTCCTCCATTGTTCGTAGTTCACCTAGAACCCTTTCCCGGTATGACCATGGGATGGCATAAGGAGGTACCCGAAATGGTCTATGTTTCTTTAGATCAAATTTATATTGATACCCCTTAATGCAACTGGTTTTAGGTAAGAAGATCTATGAGTTATGAGTGCAAGCTCCAACCCTTACCTGTCCATATTATATATATTTTCCAGATTCTCGAGTTTCGAATCAATCTTATTGTTAATTTCATTAATCTGCTGACTTGAACTCTCCTCCATTCGCATTATTTTTTCTACACTCTTCCCTCTGAACTGCATGTTCGTTCGTGAATTGTAGTTTAAACAGGTCGCAGGAATTTGAGCTTTTATTGCCTTCTCATCAAATCTGATTTTTATATTGTTCTCTTTCCCTAACATGAACTCCCCTCTTCCTAGATCAATGATAGCTTTCTGCGCTGAAAGAAAATCTACACCGATTATCATATCAGCTGTCAGTTTCGGTATTATGAACAGATTTGCAGTCATCTGGTGTCCTTGGCATTCAAAATGTAGACGTGTTTGTTACGATATTTCCATACCCTTTCCTTTGTTTTTTGTATTGAGAGAATCGGTGGATTAACTGAATCCTTGGTTTTAGCGAACAGCATATCTGAAATAGCGGAGAGTTCGCTTCCACTCTCAATTACAGCAGTACCCATAATTCCTCCAATTTGTACTTTCACCACCGGATAGATTTCCTGTTTGGGTAACGTTTCTTTTCATCAAGTAATATCTCCCTCATGTCCTCATATTCTATAGTATTTATGTTATTACTTTCGAGACGGTTTACGGGCGCATTTTCTCTAGTGCCCGTCGTCTGGCCTAGTCATTGTGCACTTTCTACGTCATTTTGGCGTACTCTCCCAGGGTTAGGTGGTCTAACTTCAATTGATTGTTCCCGATTCCTGTTGTTATTCATTCCACCCCATCCTGGGTTAGACAGTTGACGAGTTTCTCTATTGTCGTTCCATGATGTGCCATTATTTTGTGGCTCCGGTCATTTTGTTGTCTATATTCTCTGCCATAGTTCTTCCACTATACATTGTTCCCAGTACGGTATCTATGGTCCATGTTTTCGTGAGGCTGCCGATTTCCATTGTTTTGCCAATTATGGCCTCTATTATTCCCTCCGTTGTTCTCGCTTGTTTCACTTTGCACGTCTCTCTACCTAAGTTTTTCTCGCTCCTGCTGCTCGTTGAAAGCAAAGTCCAACTCTCTTAGGATACCCTTGAATTCTTCTACATCACTTCAACGTCGGCCGACGAGCGTTTGCTGGCTTTGTCAACTTCATGTAGCACAATCTTATGATCTCTGCCGGTGTGCACAGGTCGCCAAATACTGATTTTTCTTGGTCAAGTTTTCGAAATACTTCACCGGACTACGGAAACTTGAACTCTCCAAGTCTCTGCTCATAATTATTTCCTGTTTTATCCTGTCCTGTGTCTCATTGGACCAGTATCTGTTTAAAAATACTTCGTATGACGTGCACGTTTTTGCAATGTTCCGCATGCATTCAGCCGATGTCCCCTCGATATCTGAACATACGAAGTCCATTTTGTACATCAGAGGCCAGCGAGGAGGTAATGATGAATCATATTTCCAATAAAAGTGTTTGGATAAAACATTGCCCTCTTCTTTGTAATGCTAGAATTTTCGTACAGAGACAAAATGCTTAAAATCGAAAATCTCATTAGAATTTTTTCACTCTCAGCCTACCACATTCTCACTTGGCGCTAACGCTTCTGGTCTACCGTTACTTTGGACATCTTCTCTTCTACTCCCTGTAACGTTTTTATCACTGGTAAAATGTCCCATGATGTGCATTATCGGGTAACAATTATGCAGATGAAATATCTCATTGCCGTTCTCCGTATTCGCAATTTGCGACCCAGTCGTGCCTTGTGTGGATGCGGGGGCCATATCTCTAGCAGTATTTCGTTGCTCTGCAGATACGTTTTCAGTTTGTAGTTAACAAGCAACTCTTACATTCGAGCTCATTCTAGTATCGTCTGGCCTTGGACATGATCTTGCTGAGTTTGAACTGGGTCTTTCGGTTTCTGCTATTTCCAAATCGCCTACTATTTCTTTTCTGATATATGATTTTTTGATTAGGTTGCGACCTGACTTCCTGAGATAATTGCTTAATTTCGCTTTCTATGCGTTGTTTAAATTGTGAGAGCTCCGCGGTCAATGCCTTATTTGGCGCAATTCCTGTCTGTTGTAGCTGCGTTGTTTCTACTTGTTTCGAGCGCCTCTGCAACTTCGTTAATGCACCTCTACTTGTCTTTGTCGTATTTTCTGTCTTCTCTAATGTTTCAAGAGCAATCCGCTTTGCGCCCCTCGCTGGTGATCGCGCCTCGTTCGCGGTTCTTCTGCCTCCGCAATCTCTCGTTCTAGTTTTGTTCGGAGCGTCAATGCCTCATTTTTCACTTCCCTCGTTTCACGTTTTATCGACTAAATTTCGACACTCACGTTTTGAACTTTACTTCCCATTTCAGAGCGTACTTCATCATTCCCCTTTTTTGTTTGATCTCCCAATTCAGCGCTTACTTCATCATTCCCCTTTTTTGTTTGGCTTCCAAATTCAGAGCTGACCCTTTGAATTTTGTTTCTCATTTATGAGCCGACCTTCGGAATTTTATTTCCCATTTCACTTCCCATTGCTTTTAGGTATGCAAGGATGTCAAACGCACCTGTATTATCTAAATCTTCTCTCCTATTGTGACTTTCTCTTCCTCTACTCTTAGGTGATCTTCTCCCCTTTCCCTTTCCATTTCTTGATATTGAAGAAAGTCATGACCACGAGCCCCTGATATGCTGCCTCATGACGATGTCACTTACAGCGATCTACCACGATTCTTAGTTGTTCCGGGTTCACTTGGACTTCCAACATTATAGTCCCGTATCTTTACGATTACCTTAGTCTGCCTCTGTTCCTCATCTATGCATCAGATTGCCCACCATGAGCTTTACTTTGTCTGTAATACTCAAAAAATTCCTTTGGATCGGTATTCTCCTCACCTGTGCCTTGTGCTGCTAACGAAGCTAACTCTTTCTCATTCCATAGGCTTTCTTGACTACCTCGTGTATCTGCCATTTCTGTATTGTTACAACTAGTGCTCTGTTGTGCTACTAAGCGCGCTTTCGCCCTAGTTATCATAGACTGCTCCCCGATAACAGTCCTCTCTTAAAAGCACACACGATTTACACTACCCACATTTATTATGTAATGGGCCTGTAACACAAAATATCTACAACAAACAAGCTAAACTAATGGCAACGTCGTGAACGATCAGTGTCGTTTCAGTAGAAACAGAATACAGTGACAAATGACATAACACAAATATTAATAAGTTACAGCCTGTGAGCTGAAGTGCAATGCCTCTGAAAATAAATACGATGAAATACACAAATATTATTTTTAATGTTATCGTACGACTTTTCCACTGAAAACTATACCTGTAAGGTAGTGATCACTATCAATAACACCTGAACATTATAAATGGAAAAAAAGTTTTTTGAAAATTTCTGAGGTTTGAAACTACTTTATGACTACTATGAGAAGACTCCAAGTAGGATCCTGTTAGGGTCTCCATATCCAAAATGCTACTCCAGGCAGGTGTAAAAATGAATTTTGTGTAACGGAAAATACTGAACGCAAAAATGAAGACTTGGCAATGTCTGACAACCCCCTGAAACAGATGTTACGATCTCTTAATGGTGATACGTAAATGAATGACTAAGGGAACTAGTAACTACAAAATGATAAATGTTGATTCTGCTTATACATTTATTGCAGATTAAAACCCCTTTTATATATTTCAAATGTTAATATATCAATGTCCAATGCACATAAAGAGACACAAATGAATTTTCTAACTAATCAGTTGCCCAAATCTGCCCCTTTTTATGGCTACGTGATCTAATATAAATAACATGATATGACTCGCATCATCTACGTACCAAACACTAGGAAACACTACTTTCAAGGATGATCTACAATTGTGTGAAACCTCAGGGGAAACACAATTTATGTGATCACACCTGTTTAGCTTTATAGCCTTAATAAGCTGAAGCAATTAGCAATATCACCATATGTACTGCATCTGGTGCGTCGGAGTGATGGTTCTCGTACACATCTGCCACGACGGAAGAACTCCAGCCATAAAATAAAAAAAAAAACACACATTCAAACACTAGGACGGCAGAAGACGGTCCTCTGACTAGTATAATCTAATACTGTCTTCTCCTCTCTGTGTTCTACAGACGATAAACGCGAACTCCCAGCCACACGGACGGAGTTCAGATAACTTCTCAACGTGAGTATAGGTAGAAGAAGTGCTCCCAATCACTGAACGCTGCGTACTCAATGACGACTCCCTACCCGGAGTCGAAGTCCAGAAACGTATAAGTTCGCAACAGAACAGTGCCTAACCATTCTAACTATAACATTTTCTGAGAGAAAAGACAGCAAGTCTATCTGTACCAACAAAAGCTGATACTGAGCGACAGTCAACACGGGCGCTCAAAACGGAAGACCTAACTCTCTCCACCACTGGCTTCCCAGCAAAGCTCGGCTCCCCTCCCTCGTAACTGCAGAAAGCCGAATTATATTCTCGAAACCACGGAATATTCTCCCTCTCTACAGATCCTTCCGAAAGCCGCCCAACCATACTTCAGTCTTTTGTTGTCCAGCGCGGAAAGTTTGCGAGGAAATACCTATCCCCATTAATTAGGTATTCATACAATGGTATGCTTCTCAGAGTAAAAATCCTCGGAAATAAACACAGCCTGCGTGATTTCCGAAGTAACGTTTCCTTGTTCCTCTCTGCTGCATCCAAGATTTTTAGAGTTTCTGGTTATCTTCTCGGCCTAGCTACAAACCCGACCAGCCGCCACTCTATTGTGCTTCAGCGCTCAGGTGCCCCGACCGTCTGGCTAGGGCTACTTGCTCTGTAAAGCTGGACCAACACACCTGTGTGGGCTTTTCACCCAGGGCCTGAGTTACGCCTGCTATTTCATTTCCACTGGCGTTCCTACCTCTACTAATATAGGCAATCATTCGTTATGCCGTTTTGATAATAAAGACAGTCCATCACCTTTCATGCAATAAGCGTTAACAACTATTTGCAAGGTGTGTGTGACAATGTCAGTCTTCTTTAAATACTCATATATACGATGTACAACCTATCAAATGATACCTAATTCCGGTTGTAAATCACGGCAAAGTATGTAGATGAGTGCTTGTAAGGTGCGAAATCATAGCCACCTTACAAGGTACTCTCGACGCTACGAGGGGACTTCAAAAAGTAAGTTACACATTATTATGCCAGCCCAAGTAACTTTTATTGAATGCTGCACTACATTTAAAAGTGACACAGATATATGACACTATCTTTTAGCATAGTCACCAAGCCACTGGAAACAACGGTCGGAACGTGCTACCAACCGAACAGCTGATCGATGATGGAAATCCGCTCCTTGGTCATGGAGCCATTCGAGAACAGCTGTGTGCACATCCTCATCGTTGGAAACTTCCTTCCTCCCCCGTGCTAACCTCTCCTCTCCCGGTAGATGTTCTTTCAGCTTACCGAAAAGATGGAAATCGCTCGGTGTAAGATATGGACTGTGGGGAAGATGCTTCCAAACATCCCATCTAAAACGTAGAAGCAAAGTTTTTGTTGTGTTGTGTGCACATTGTGAGATGTTGCATCGTCGTGCAGGAGAACAATTCCTTCGCTTAATTTTCCAAGCCTCTTGATCTTTATGGCGTGGAGCAGCTACGTAAGTATTGCACAGTACGTCTCGGCATTAATGGTTGTGCCCTTTACCATAATCTCTGTACACGCAACACCGCCACAGTCGAAGAAAATGGCGCCCACTACTTTCCCTACTGACTGCGCAACTTTGTATTTTTTCGGCGGAGGCGAGTAGGTGTCTCTGTTCCATAGACGTTCTCTTCGTTGCAGGTGGGAAAATACGGACCCGTGACTCATCACACATAATAATACGGCTTAGTACATCATTGCCTCCCACGGAACAACCTCAAGAAACTCCAGCGACGTCAAAAGCCTTACGCTTTTGTTTGCAGATATTAGCGATCGCACCTAGCGAGCTGGCCCAATGATTAGAGCACTAGACTCGCATTCGGAAGGACGATGATCAAGATCCCTGTCCGTGATTTCCCTAAATAACTTAAGGTAGATTCTGGAATGGTTAATTTGAACGGCCACGGCCGACATCTTTCCTAATCCTTCTCTAATCCGAGCTTGTGTTCCGTCTGTAATGACCTCGTTTTCGACGGGACGTTATACACTAAAAAAAAAAAAAGGTTCAAATGGCTCTAAGCACCATGGGACTTAACATCTGAGGTCATCAGTCCCCTATGCTTAGAACTACTTAAACCTAACTAACGTAAGGACATCACACACATCTATGCCCAAGGCAGGATTCGAACCTGCGACCGTAGCAGCAGCGTGGTTCCGAACTGAAGTGCCTAGAACCGCTCGACCACAGTGGATGGCTCGTTACACACTAAACTTCCGTACAATGATGGCGGAACCCAGTGTGTACACAGTTTCCGATACTGCAGACGATCTCGGACGATGGAATGAGCACTGACTATTGAGATGCGCATCAGCTGAGTAATGTCCGCGATAGATAGTCTGTCATTTCTGCGAATCAGTCCCTCGATTGGCAGGACGTTGTAGTCTGTGGTTGATGTCAATGACCTTCTATCCCGGACAGCATCGCCCACGCCTGCGAGCCCTTGGTCGAATTGTTGTCACCATTTCAATACGTTTGGACACGACGTTGCATGTGGTTCATATACAGCCAGAATTTCGCTGCGAAGCTGTGCTTAATTTTGCAATTTTGGCCACAAGAATCATGCTGTCCTGCATACTTCAAATTTCGAGTAACTTTCCAGATTCCGCGCCATTTAACTCGCAACAGTGATGCACCTGTAATCCGTACCGCAACATAACGCAACATAACTGTGTTTACTCTCTTCTGAATGCAGTACTCTTCTTGGCCTGGGACGAAGTGTGTACCTCACCTTTGAAGACTACACGGGGGCGGGGGGGGGGGGGGGGGGGGAGGGGCAGGCTGTGTGGAAGGCAGGGACTCTACGGCTTTTAAGCTTACAGGGTCTCAGGAAACCACAGAAAGGGCTACCGTCTAAAAGGGGCTAGGTAAAACACAGTAAGGTAGTTGTAGAAACGATCGGTATTGTAGCTGTAAATTGTCGTAGCTGTGTTGGAAAAAAACCAGAACTAGGGCTCCAAGCCCGCATAGAAAGCACTGAAGCTCAAATAGTTATAGGTACCGAAAGATGGATAAGGCCGGAAGTAAGTTCAGCCGAATTTTTTTTCAAACGGCCTAACAGTGTTCAGAAAGGATAGATTAAATACAGTTGGTGGCGGAGTATTTATTGCTGCCAGAAGTAGTTAACCTTGTAGTGAAATTGAAGTAGATAGTTCCTGCGAAATAGTATGGGTAGAGGTTATACTTGACAATCGGACTACATATTAATTGGGTCGTTTTAGCGACCCCCGACTCAGAAGGTATAGTTGCTGAACAGTTCAAAGAAAACTTGAGTCTCATTTCAAATAGGTACCCCACACATAAAATAACAGTCAGTGGTGACTTCAATCTACCCTCGATATGCTGGAAAAATTATACGTTTAAAGCCAACGGCAGGCATAAAACATCAGCCGTATTGTACTGAATAAATTTACATTTATCTATATTTAGAGTTAGCTGCCATTCTTTACACCAATCACAAATCCTGTCCAAGTCATCTTGTATCGTCCTACAGTCACTCAACGATGACACCTTCCCGTACACCACAGCATCATCAGTAAACAGCCGCACATTGCTATCCACCCTATCCAAAAGATCATTTATGTAGATAGAAAACAACAGCGGACCTACCATACTTCCCTGGAGCACTCCAGATGATACCCTCACCTCCGATGAACACTCACCATCGAGGACAACGTACTGGGTTCTATTACTTAAGAAGTCTTCGAGCCACTCACATATTTGGGAACCAGTCCCATATGCTCGCACCTTAGTTAGGAGTCTGCAGTGGGGCACCGAGTCAAACGCTTTCCGGAAGTCAAGGAATATGGCTTCCGTCTGATACCCTTCATCCATGGTTCGCAAGATATCATGTGAAAAAAGGGCGAGTTGCGTTTCGCAGGAGCAATGATTTCTAAAGCCGTGCTGATGCATGGACATCAACTTCTCTGTCTCAAGGAAATTCATTATATTCGAACTGAGAATATGTACGAGAATCCTGCAACAGACTGATGTTAAGGATATTGGCCTGTAATTTTGAGGATCCGTCCTTCTACCCTTCTTATATACAGGCGTCACCTTCGGTTTTTTCCTGTCGCTCGGGACTTTACGTTGGGCGAGAGATACGCGATAAATGTAAGCTAAGTAAGGAGCCAATGCAGTAGAGTACTCTTTGTAAAACCGAATTGGAATCCCATCAGGACCTGGCGATTTATTTATTTTCAACCCATTCAGCTGCTTCACAACCCCAGGGATGTCTATCACTATGTCCTCCATACGGGAATCTGTACGAGACTCAAACGGCGGTATGTTTGTACGATCCTCCTGCGTGAAAGATTTCTCAAATGCTAAATTTAAAATTTCAGCTTTCGTTTTGCTGTCTTCCGTTGCCAGGCCAGACTGATCAGTGAGTGACTGGACGGAAGCCTTCGACCCGCTTACCGATTTTACGTAAGACCAGAATTTCCTTGGGTTTTCAGCAAGATCTTTTGCTAATGTATGACGGTGGTAGTGGTTGTATGCTTCGCGTATAGCTCTTTTTACAGCAGCACGAATCTCTACTAACTTTTGCCTGTCCTCATTCTCCCGATCTTTCTTGTACCGCGAGCTGTCTTTGCTTCCTGAGCATTCTCCGAATTGCGCTGTTAAACCACGGTGGGTCTTTTCCGTCCGTAACCCACTTTTTCAGCACATACTTCTCCAATGCGTGATTTACAATGTGTTTAAAATTTGCCCATAATTCTTCCACGTCCATCGTACCGGAAGTAAATGAAGTCGATACATTTACTAAGTGGGATGCTAACAACTGCTTATCTGCTCTTTCTAGTAAGAATACTCTCCTAGCCTTCTTGACCGACTTTTTAACTTTCGTAACCATAGTCGTAATGACAACATCATGATCACTAATCCCTGTCTCAACACTGACACCGTCGATGACGTCTGGTCTGTTCGTGGGTACCAGATCTAAAATATTTCCATTACACGTTGGCTGTCGATTTAGCTGCTCAAGACAGTTTTCGGATAATATGTTCAAAAGTAATTCACACGATGGCTTGTCTGTACCACCTGTAATGAATCCATAGGCATCCCAGTCTATACTAGGTAGGTTGAAGTCGCCTCCGACTAATATAGCATGATCCGGGTACTTCTGCGTAACAGAGTGTAGACTCCCTTTGAATGATTATAGAACTGTCACGGTGGAACCTGCTGGCCGGCAATAGCACCCAACAATTAACTTTATTTTTCCTATCCCTGTTAAACGTGTCCAGATAACTTCATAATCACACTCTACTTCGACCTCAGTAGACAATATTTTTGTCAACTGCAATGAAGACACCACCTCCTACGGTGTCTAATCTGTCTTTCCGATACACGTTCCAACCCTCACTAAATATTTCAGAACTTCCTATCTCAGGGTTCAGCCAGGTCTCAGTCCCGAGAATAATTTGCGCGCCACACACTTCCTGGAGGGCAGTAAATTCAGGAACTTTATTCCGAACACTCTGAAAGTTTACTGCTAATATCTTGATAGCTGAAGTGTCTTTACACTGAGTGCGTCCTGAATTCCCTTCCTGCACGACGACTGGTGAATGTTCATCAGGACACCTCGCTCTACTGCCTAGCCTAAAACCCCACGTGCACTCCACAAGTAGTCTGCTACAAGAGTAGCCGCTTCGTTTGTGTAGTGCACCCCTGACCTATCTAGCGGTGTCCTACAATTCCCCACCCAATAGAGCAAGTCTAGAAATCTGCAGCCAAGACCGTCACATAGTCGACGAAGCCTCTGGTTGAGACCCTCCACTCGGCTCCAAACCAAAGGACCCCGATCCACTCTGGGAACGATGCTGCAAATAGAGAGCTCCGCTTGCACCCCACGTGTGAGACCAGCCGTCTTCACCAAATCCGCCAGCCGTCCGTATGAACTGAGGATCGCCTCAGAACCCAAGCGACAGGCATCACTGGCGCCGACGTGAGCAACTACTTGCGGACGACTGCACCCCGTACGCTCGATAGCTGCAGGCAAGGCCGCCTCCACATCTCGGATGAAGCCCCCCGGCAGACAAACCGAGTGCACGTTGGAATTCTTTCCAGCCCCGTACGCTACTTCCCTAAGGGGCTCCATCACCCGCTTAACGTTGGAGCTCCCAATAACCAGCAAGCCTTTGCCCCCGTGTGCCTGCTCGGTCCCTGCTGAAGGAGCGGCCACCTGCCCACTGACAGGATGAACGGGCGAGGCCAGCCGGCCAGCCTCCACATTGGCCCTCCGCCTCGAGCGACGCGAACGTGTTGCAGTCCGCCACTCACCCTGAGGTGAGGGCGGCCCCAACGCGCCAGATATAACTAGAAGGTGCCTCGGCGGCTGAGTCAGCGGACGCACCTCGAGCAGCAGCCTGAAGGCGGCTGACCGTGGCCAACAGCACGCTCAGCTGCTCGCGAACCGCGGCCAGTTCCTCCTGCGCCCGCACACAGCACGCACACACCCTATCCATCCCACTGCTAATATCTGGACGTATAGAGTTGTGACAAATAAAACAGCAATATGCGACTGCACAGTTGCGTCACCAGCGCCAGATTGAGCTGCGATATATGAACAATTACTTACGAACTAAGCAATCAAATGACCACGACTACGCCACTATACAGATTTTACAATGCGATCCTACATGGTTCACATGGCTCTGAGCACTATGGGACTCAACTGCTGTGGTCATAAGTCCCCTAGAACTTAGAACTACTTAAACCTAACTATCTAAGGACAGCACACAACACCCAGCCATCACGAGGCAGAGAAAATCCCTGACCCCGCCGGGAATCGAACCCGGGAACCCGGGCGTGGGAAGCGAGAACGCTACCGCACGACCACGAGATGCGGGCGAATGCGATCCTACCCCTGCCTTAGTACAAATGACAACCGCCTACGCGATGTTACACTCTACCGTTATTAAAATTTCATACTACCCCTTGCTAATTCGAAAATACGCAGAGATCTGAAAAATTTCATCACGCAAGCACACAAACACACAAAGTAATCTGAATTAAACCTGCGGAACTAATATGAAAAACTGAATATACGACTCGTTTCTGCTACTGCTGCTGGCACAGGTCACTCTGCAAGCACAGATGAAACTACACTGGCCTCTGTCTGCTGCTAACCGACTCTACGAAATAAACAGAAAGCACTGGCTGTCCAAAACAAACAACTGACTAACGACTCGGCGAATTTATACTTTACAGCTATCAATAACCAATATTACTCCTCTAAAATACGAGAATACGCAAGGATTTTATGTAATTAAATATGCAAGCGCACAAACACTCGGAAAGAAATTAAGAATCAAACTACAGAACAAATATGAAAGCTAAATATGCGACTCGCTACTGCACTGCTGCTGCACTACTGCTGCACTGATATTTCACCAGCTGCTGCTCAAGGCTCACCCTCCCAGTTCCCGTACTGTCTTTTACTAGGGATACCTCGTGTTGCAGGAGAAAGGTTCGTTTGGTGTTGCCCATACACACTGTACGCTGTTGGCGGTGTTACAACAACATGTTCCTATTCCCACTGGGTGGTCAAAAGAAAGACGGTCCTGTGGCTTTAACTCAGCTCACTTTGTTTCTGCACAGGTTGCAGAAGGTAGTACATGTAGCACTCTCCGAATTCTGCTTAGTTCCGACTTGTATAGGAACCATCACGTGCATAAAGCTACAGAGATTGCGGTAAAGTATGAGGAACAGTTTCAAGAGGCATAGAGACTGTCTAAAACCGCTTTGGAGTTTTACTGTAGCAGATAGATTCGAAAAAGGCGACTAGTTTCTAGATATGAGAGCTCCACGAATATGATTGACTAGTGGCTGTAATCATTTAAAGCCGTTTTCATGGGGTCCAACACATGTGGTTGAATGGGAAGACTTGATTCCAATATGCAGAAAGCATTTCCACCGAAAAGGATAACGCTGTAGATCTGAAAAAACCAGTGTATTGGTCATAGAATTTTATACGCTTCTTATGACCTCAAACTAGCGTTGCATTTTTAAGTGATTTTTCGCATAGCACACCATCTACCGTACGTGATCACTCGCAATCAACCATCGTCTATTACCCAGTGGATATATCGCAGAACGTCTGACAATGCATAGCGATAGAATGCATTACAAATACTGGAGAAATATATAGCGGCGGCATGAGGAAGTTGCAAATACCAGCTTCATATCACATACATTAGTCAAATCACTTCCTAAATTCGGTGATTTTATTACGAGCTTACACCGCTGGCGACGTGCACCGGCACTTTCGGTCTGTTAATACACCCTCGCGATCACCGTCTATATTCAGTGTTGCAGGATTTGTGTGGAAAACCACTTTATTCAGAAGCAATACCATACCTCGATTTATAAAGCTTGTACAGTTTTAACATGGATATTGTTAGCTATACTTGCGTGCGTCGGCATGATCAAGACTGCTTGTGACAGGAACATTGTCACTGCGATCGTGTATTTAACTTCTGGTGGCTTGTAAGACGATTACGTCTGTCTTCCTATGACACACTGGTACCAATCACAAGAAAAAAACAAATGAGACATATTCATCCATCGCGGACTTTCGCTCAAAAGTGTTTGGTGTCACCAACATTCAGTTATTGGCGATGTGCAGTTGTTAGTAGGGTATGTGTGATAGATTCGCTGTGATCAACAGGTTTATAGAGTATGTGTATGTTCTGACACGTGCAAAGTAAATAACTATGTTCTGCCATAAGGAAGGTATGGATTTGACGTGGAAAATTGCGGTAGGCGGAAGAGGTGTGAAAGATTTTTTTTTACGTGGAAAAATATGTCCAGTCATAAGAATAGTAGATATTTTTGTTTCCAGAGCTTCAGCCATCGGGAGGGCGTATTTCCGATACTTCGTTCATTGTTAAATGTAGTCAGATTGAGATTCCAATCGTAATATTTAATTATAAGTACAGTGATGAAATATATGTGGCTTGTATCCCGGGAGGATTGAGGCTGGTGTGCGAGGGGTATATGGCGGTGGTGGCTGAAACGTCCTGCTTAAGACGGAAGCCATCCGAATGGAGAGGTCGGCTGAGGTACAGGAATGTAGCTGACCTAACTCTGTTGCTCTCTAGTACGTGTTGGCCAGCCTTTGCGATCGCGTGTGTTATCCATGGAAATTTGAGAAGATTCAGTATGGGGGAGGAGGGGGGGGGGTTGTTTGCGCTGGGCATTTACTCCCTCCCATGTAAATTGCCCGGTTGACTGCTTTTGCACTTTACCCGTCTTTCTTTGGCTGAGAGAACATCGGTTGTGGTGTGTGCTGTGTGCATCTAGATGGTAAAAACAGCTGGAAGAGGCATTTGCTGGTTCTCCACACATGAGAAAGACCTAGTGAAGCACAAGGATGTTTTGGAATCTGTTATATAATTGACATCGGCATTCGTTAAAAAAATACGAGTGGAAAAACCAATTTCTTGTATTTTTGAGTTTTCACGTAAAGATCTTTGCAGATGAGGTAAGTTTCTAGTTACTCACTGGTTTGGAGCACGTCCGATCTCGCAGTACCTCGCTAAGTTTCGGGTTTCTTGAGAAATAATTTCCACTCTATATCTTCGGAATTATACTATGCAAGACATCGGTAGCATACTGCTATGTCTCTGATATCGAGAACTATCGCGGGAATGGTATTATATTCTGGCAAACCCTGTGAAAATTAATACGTTCTTGTAATCCCAGAGTATGGAAATTGGTGTGGAAAGCATGGTAGGAAGCAAACCGGCAAGCAAACAGGTCAAAGCTGGAAACAGTAAAGTCTCTGTGAAGACGGGAACCATCGCAGCCTTTCGAAGAGTGACCGCTGTCCGTGGAGGACGCGCTGATGGCGCATCGCGCCAGCGTGTGTGAGGGGGCAGTCAACTCGTAACCATTGGCCATGGCGGCCTCACACGAAATATCTAGTCCTGCGCCTATATATACGCAGTGCATGTGGTTATGGTTTTTTTTTTTTTTTTTTTTGGGGTCTGTATGTCTTCGCGGCATATGTATGAGTGTCTGTTTGTCGATGCTAAAAAAATGGCTCTAAGCACTACGGGACTTAACTTCTGAGGTCATCAGTCCCATAGAACTTAGAACTACTTAAACCTAACTAACCTAAGGACATCACACACATCCATGTCCGAGGCAGGAGTCGAACCTGAGACCGTAGCGGTCGCGCGGTTCCAGACTGTAGCGCCTAGAACCGCTCGGCCATTCCGGCCGGCCAGTTGTCGATATTGTATGCAGGATGCAGAAGTGAAGATTTTGTATGGAGCATGATACAAATTGTGTTTACTACATCGATATGGTATGTGGTGGTAGAGCCGGGCTGGAGACTGCTTTCAGGCTGAACAATTCGAGCTTTCTTCGACAATAGCATAGCAGTGTAATTGAGGAACTGTCGTCAGCGGTAATTTCCGTATTTCATGATCCGTAGGCCACTTATGCAGCGTTTAACTGTCAGTGCAATATGACTGATGTATATTTCTTTTCGATCTGTACAAAATAGTTTGCCGCTGAAACTCTCATAATTTGTCTATCTGCAGAAAATGGCAGACAGCGTTCCCAGCAGTTTTGCAGATAAATTCAGAAGTGCCAGTCAGAATGGTCCATTCACAAGACTCCTTTGTGTGTGTGAGCCTCACAAGATGGGGAAAGGTATCTATGGAGAGTTCAGTGATGTCTGAGGGTAACATGATATCTTCTTTCTTCGAGTGTTCAGAGACACATCCCACCTCTGGCGGGATGCTGTCCCTCGTGTGCCATTGGGGGTTTAGAGCACCTACAGATCAGCAGCTGTAGGACACCAAAAATCCCAGACATATTTCCCGTCTGTAGGACAGTGCTTTGAATTCTGTTTGTGTAGTTGTTCTGATTTTCCCATCTGTGCTTAGACACCAATGTGTGCTTCGAGAAGTGACGAAAATAACATCATCTGATTCTAGCAGAAGAAAATATGAAACTAAGACCGTTAGAGTTTCAGAAATATGATGAACACCACAGCATTGTAGGACTCAGAAATTTTTGTCTCTCTCTGGCAGTGCCCTCAAACAAGCAGCTAAAAGCCTGAAAAGTGGTGAGTGTGCTGTTTAAAGTTGCAGAGATATTTATTTCGAGCCGGCCGCTGTGACCGAGCGGTTCTAGGCGCTTCAGTCGGGAACCGCGCTGCTGCTACGGTCGCAGGTTCGAATCCTGCCTCGGGCACGGATGTCTGTGGTGTCTTTAGGTTAGTTAGGTTTAAGTAGTTCTAAGTCTAGGGGACTGATAACCTCAGATGTTAAGACCCATAGTGCTTAGAGCCATTTGAACCATATTTATTTCGACTTCCAAATATCGTGTAATATCAGATATTACAGCTGATACCGGTTTCGGGGTCTGTTTCCCACAAAAGCGTGTGAAATGTCTCAGGGAGGTTTCACAAATGTCCAGCGATCTTTTTAGAGTCAATGTTCGAGTGTGGCGGTATATATCGCAAAATTGACACAAATTGCAGCGATATTTTTTAAGAGTGTATTTAGAGACATATTGGGTTAGTAAGTCCTGAAGCATCTCGTGCTCAGCACAGGGTTATTTCTCACAAAAGTGCACGAAATGTCTCTGGGACTGTTTCACAAGTGTGCCGCGATCTTTTTACAGGCTGTGTTCAAGTGAGGCAGTGGTGGTATTCCTCGGAGTAAAACGTGTAATTGTCTAAATATTCTCACACCATCTGCAAAGCTCTCTCTATCTCTGCTTGTGCAGTGATACATTTAGTTCCTGTGACATCTTCAAGTTACGTATGTGACAATATTTTGCAACACCAAATGTAATAACTCCTGAAGCAGTTCGTGTTCAACGACAAAGGGTAATTGTGTGCTGGGGATGGGAAGCAGGAAGGCAGAGGGTATTTCCAACGTGACAGGGAGTGTTTAGTGCACGGCTCTGCCGTCCCTCAGCCCAGTGCTCTCCCTGCCCATTGGAAAGGCCTACGTTCCACAGTGGGTGAATGTCACTAATGGGACAAAGAGAGCGTCACCCCACGCTGTATTGTTGCCAAATTTATTCAAGATAGCGGACCCAAGATGGCGTCGATAGACGTGACGTCACAATGACGTCATATCGGGTAGTTCAAATTTTAGCGAGAAAATGGGTCACTTGGGCTACCTCCACTAACCTAACACCCTCCCCCTCACCCCTCTAACCTCCCCAAGAAAATAGCGGGAAGTTCAAATTTTGGTGGGAAGAGGTTTATTGGGCTATCTTCACTAACCTAAGAAAATAACGCGAAAAAAGGTCACTTGGGCTACCTCCACTACTCTAAGTCATCCGACCGCCACCACTTCTTCAGAATTGCCGGGAAAAGGACTCGGCCTGTGCTGGGCTGTTGGATAGGATGGATATAAGTCTTTATTTTGCGTGTAGTCTTTATTTAAGCAATTTGCGATGTCGTAGGCAGTAGCTCCATCCAGTGTGTTCACCACTGAGGCCCAGAGTCAAACTGACCTGGTACACAGTACTGCCGCCAGAGGGCGCTGCTGTCCCTTGACGGTCTGGGGAAAAGTGGCGGGAAAAGGAGTCGGCCTATGTCCAGCTGCTGGAGAGAGAAAGGGGTGTACTTTATTTAATTTGTAACAATTTATTTAGGGATTGATTTCACATAGTTCATTTATTACACTGATACAAAATGCTCGCTCTGACATGCTTGGGGTCACACTACATAGCCTACAGACTTGCACACTACTCGTAAATCACCGAAATAGTGCAGTACATTGATGTACAGACGCGAAAACAACACGTAAACTGTCATAAAAAAATGCTTGTAAAACGGTATGCAAACAAGCTCACTAATTGTAAGCTTTCGAAATAATGCATTGCACAGCCTACAGACCAGCAAACTAATCGTAGATAACCGAAATAATGCATGTAAAACGCTCTGCAGACACACTTCCTAATTGTAAACTGTCGAAATAATGCAGTGCACAAACACTCATTACATGTAAAAACGCTTAGTGTTCTGCACTTAACCTGCTGTTGTGCTCCATGTCACCCACCCACCGACCCCCTCCCCTTAACTATTGTACCGCTAACACCGTGTTGATATAAAAAATTTATGCAAATTAATTAAATTGATATCCTTCACATGTGTGGGGTAATTTTTTTATTTACTTGTATCCTATTGGTGGGGGAAATCGATGGAATATACACTCCTGGAAATGGAAAAAAGAACACATTGACACCGGTGTGTCAGACCCACCATACTTGCTCCGGAACCGAGCGAGGTGGCGCAGTGGTTAGACACTGGACTCGCATTCGGAAGGACGACGGTTCAATCCCGCGTCCGGCCATCCTGATTTAGGTTTTCCGTGATTTCCCTAAATCACTCCAGGCAAATGCCGGGATGGTTCCTCTGAAAGGGCACGGCCGACTTCCTTCCCCATCCTTCCCTAATCCGATGAGACCGATGACCACGCTGTCTGGTCTCCTTCCCCAAACCAACCAACTTGCTCCGGACACTGCGAGAGGGCTGTACAAGCAATGATCACACGCACGGCACAGCGGACACACCAGGAACCGCGGTGTTGGCCGTCGAATGGCGCTAGCTGCGCAGCATTTGTGCACCGCCACCGTCAGTGTCAGCCAGTTTGCCGTGGCATACGGAGCTCCATCGCAGTCTTTAACACTGGTAGCATGCCGCGACAGCGTGGACGTGAACCGTATGTGCAGCTGACGGACTTTGAGCGAGGGCGTATAGTGGGCATGCGGGAGGCCGGGTGGACGTACCGCCGAATTGCTCAACACGTGGGGCGTGAGGTCTCCACAGTACATCGATGTTGTCGCCAGTGGTCGGCGGAAGGTGCACGTGCCCGTCGACCTGGGACCGGACCGCAGCGACGCACGGATGCACGCCAAGACCGTAGGATCCTACGCAGTGCCGTAGGGGACCGCACCGCCACTTCCCAGCAAATTAGGGACACTGTTGCTCCTGGGGTATCGGCGAGGACCATTCGCAACCGTCCCCACGATGCTGGGCTACGGTCCCGCACACCGTTAGGCCGTCTTCCGCTCACGCCCCAACATCGTGCAGCCCGCCTCCAGTGGTGTCGCGACAGGCGTGAATGGAGGGACGCATGGAGACGTGTCGTCTTCAGCGATGAGAGTCGCTTCTGCCTTGGTGCCAATGATGGTCGTATGCGTGTTTGGCGCCGTGCAGGTGAGCGCCACAATCAGGACTGCATACGACCGAGGCACACAGGGCCAACACCCGGCATCATGGTGTGGGGAGCGATCTCCTACACTGGCCGTACACCACTGGTGACCGTCGAGGGAACACTGAATAGTGCACGGTACATCCAAACCGTCATCGAACCCATCGTTCTACCATTCCTAGACCGGCAAGGGAACTTGCTGTTCCAACAGGACAATGCACGTCCGCATGTATCCCGTGCCACCCAACGTGCTCTAGAAGGTGTAAGTCAACTACCCTGACCAGCAAGATCTCCGGATCTGTCCCCCATTGAGCATGTTTGGGACTGGATGAAGCGTCGTCTCACGCGGTCTGCACGTCCAGCACGAACGGTGGTCCAACTGAGGCGCCAGGTGGAAATGGCATGGCAAGCCGTTCCA
The DNA here is from genome assembly GCF_023864275.1 of Schistocerca cancellata. NCBI lineage: Eukaryota > Metazoa > Arthropoda > Insecta > Orthoptera > Acrididae > Schistocerca > Schistocerca cancellata. Next base: position 928,246,192 of record NC_064629.1, read on the forward strand.
CAGGACTACATCCAGCATCTCTACGATCGTCTCCATGGGAGAATAGCAGCCTTCATTGCTGCGAAAGGTGGATATACACTGTACTAGTGCCGACATTGAGCATGCTCTGTTGCCTGTGTCTATGTGCCTGTGGTCCTGTCAGTGTGATCATGTGATGTATCTGACCCCAGGAATGTGTCAATAAAGTTTGCCCTTCCTGGGACAATGAATTCACGGTGTTCTTATTTCAATTTCCAGGAGTGTAGTTTAAACAAAAGATCGTTAGTAAAAAAACACGTTCCACCACCAGACGCCCGACGCCGACGCGCTTTGCAGGGCTGGCCGGAAGTGAGCCGCCAGCAGAGAGATGCACGCCGCTGCCACCAGCAGGTGAAAGTCGCACCTGTTTTTAGGTATACAGTTAGAATTCTTTGAGTGTTATACTGACATCACATGTCTATGTAAATAAGAGCCAAGACTCCCTGTATAGCTAAAATGCTGTCAGTGTTAGACTGACGTCACATTTTTGTGTAAATAAGAGGAAAGTCTACCACTCGGATATCGTAAGTTGCTGCAGAAATAGTTAACAGTCGCTTTTGTTGTTGTTGTAGGAGCTTTAGTGATGTCTCAGCTTGTCTGCATGGAAATTCTCGCCCTACCAGGACCTGTTTTCGAAAATAACTCAGAATAACACTGTATGCATTCCTAACGAGGCATCCCACACTAAACATCCTGGAATTCGTGACGTCCTGCTTTCAACATATGTCTCAGGAAAGGTAAACGTTCTCACTGCTCCATCATCTATGTACACACAGTTAATCATAAAAGCATTCTTGTTGTCTGGAAAAAGAGCACTGTCTAAGCACAGATGAGAACATCAGAACAATTACGCAAGCAGAATTCGAAGCACTGTCCTGCAGATGAGAAAAATGCTGGAATTTTTGGTGTCCTACAGCTGCTCGAGATGTTGCAATGCCACAGTGGTGGGCGAGGGCCAGCATCCCGCCGTAGATACCCTGCCCCCATCTTGCTAGAACCAGCCCCTGGATGCTCCTATGTCCCAGCACAAAGGTAGTCTTGTGAATGAATGGAGCATTCTGATTGACTCTTACTGAATTTACCCACCAAATTACTGATACTGCCAATATAGGAGCACTGTCCACCTTTTTTTCTGCAGCCGAGACTTTCAACAGCAAAACTATTTCGTACAGATCGCCATATTGCACTGACAATTAAACCTTGCAGAAGTGGTCTACAGATTGTCAAATACGAGAAGACACTTCCTCAATTATACTGCTCTGACGCTGATGACGGAAGCTTGATTGTTTCTGCGTGAAACTGATCTCCAACCCGGCTATATATCACCACATACCGTATCGATGCAGTAAACACGCAATTCGTATCCTGCGCCATACAAAATCATCACTTCTGCATCCTGCATATAGCTAGCGATCACCAGACACTCGACTGTTGTACGAAGGCTGGGTCGGTTCTCCTCGGCACAAAGGCATTACAGTTTCTGGCCCCTACCTTCTTGCTTTCTACACCCATCCCCAGACCCTGGGATAACAGGAACAAATGTATTTTCACATGGTGTGTCAGAATATCACACCTTTTTTGCGATACTTCTCGATATCAAACACTTAGCAGTATGCTACCGATCGCCTGCGCACTGTAATTCCGAAGATATAGACAAGAAATTATTTCTCTAGAAGCCCGAAACTTTAGAGAGGTGGAGCGTGCTGTAAACCACTGAGTAAGTAGGAACTTATCTCGTCTGCGAAGACCTTTACGTGAAAACTCGAAAAAAAAGAGGAATCTGATATTTCCTCTCGCGAATACCAATGTCAGTGATATAGCACATTCTAAATCATCCATATAATTTACAAACTCAACTTAGGTGTTTCCCATATCTACAGAACCAGCAAACATGTCTTCCACCCATCTTACACCTGCTAGATGCACACACCATAATCGATGTTCTCTCAAACAAATAAGGCAGGAAATGTGCAGAAGCAGTCAACTGGATAATTTACGTGGGACAGAATAATGGCCCAACGCAGATACTCATCAATATTGCATCTTCTCAAATTTCCACGGGGAACACATGCAATCACGAGGGCTATCCAACACATACTGAGTATTAGTTCTCTATTCAGCTGTCTAGAGGGCGACACAGTTAGGTCAGCTACGTTCCTGTAACCCGGTCATTCCATTTGGATGGCTCCTGCAGTTAGACGGAAACATGAATCATTCCCGCCACAGTCCACCGTCACCGCGCGGCACCCACCCCTAGACAGAATTGTCCTAGGAAACCAGCTACATAGATATTTGATCACTGTACTTACAATTAAATATTACGTTCGCGGTCTCTTATATTACATTCGACAATGAGCCAAGTATCAAAAATACCCCCTTCTGACGGCAGTGGCTCTGGAAATAGATATATCTGTACCATTCTTATGACTTGACATACTTTCTCAATTAAAAAAATCTGTCATTCCCTTTGCTATCGCAGTGTTCCACGTCAAAACCATACCTTCCTTATGACTAGACATAGTCATTTCCTTTGCACATGTCAGAACACACACACACACATACACACACACACACACACACATACTACATAAACCTGATGCTCAAAGCGAACCTGTCATGTATCCCCTACTTTTAAGTAAAATACTTGGCCAATTGCTGATTGCTGGCGATACGAGACAATACCGAGCATAAATCAGCGTTGGGTAGACAGGTCTCATAAGTTTTTCCTGCAACTGATACCACTGTGTCTTAGAAAGAGAGGGGTAATCATCTTACAAACCGCCAGATGTTAAAAACACGATTGCGACGACCATGTTACTGTAACAAGTGGTCTTGGTTCCACAGGTGCTCAAAGGTATCCCTGTTAAATGCTATACTGGCTTTATAAATAGATGTGCTGCATTACCTCCGAATGAAGTGGTTTTTCCAGACAAATACCGTGACACTTAATATAGACGGTGGTCGCCGGAGTGTATATTATCAGATCAACAATGCGGTTACACGTCGCCGACGGTGCAACCTCGTAATATAAGTACCGAATTTAGCAATTGATTTGGCTAAGGAACATGGTTTGAAGCCGGCATTTGCAACTTCTTTATGCTGCTGCTAGATGTTTCTCCAGTATTTGTAATGCATTCTGTCTCGATCCCACGTCAGAGGTTCAGTGATATATCCACTGGGTTATAGGCGATGGTTGATTGAGAAGGATCACAACCAGTAGATGGTGTGCTGGTTGAAGTCGCAAGAAATGTACACTAGCTTTTCAGATCTCTAGTGCTACGTTTCCTGGTAGAAATGATGTCTGTGATTTGGAATCAAGTCTTTCCATCAAACCACATACCTGCATTAGATTCTATGCAGAAGTCTTTTAATGATTACAGCCACTAGTGAATCATATTTCTGGCACTCTCACATCTAGAAACGAGTCACCTTTTCCGAACCTATCTGCTACAGTAGAATTTTAGATAGTCCCTATGCCTCTTGCAACTGCTGCCATTTCTGCAGCTTTGCGCATGTGATCGTTCCAATTAAAATCGGAACTGTGTAGAAGTCACAGAGACCTAGATCTACCACCTTCTGCAGCCCGTATGGAAACAGAGTGACCCAAGTTAGTGCGACAGGACCATGTTTTGATCATTCGGTGGAAATGGGAAAATGTTGTCATAGATCTGGCAACAGAGTACGATGTGCAATGTCAGCGCCAAATGAAGCCTGCTTCTGCAACAGGAGGTAATATAAAAGACAGTACAGGAACTGGGGGAAGGACGAGGATTTTGCTAACACACTGTAGTGTGTCCCCAAACTACATATAGGCACTGCAGTCCGAAGCAGATCCGTGTCCCTCAGGGCCCATTTAGGTCTATCACCCCAACATGTTATCATCGTTATTCTGTACCATCCAACAGAGAAAACATACGAACCATAAATGCTCCACTAACTTGATCCTATAGAGAGCTCAATAAGAGTTTTACAGCATTTCTGCCCTCACATATATCGAAAACAAATACCCTCTGCGATCTAGCATCGAGCACATGTGCCGATCCTATTAAATATACAGGTATTGGTCCACTGAACAGACCAGTTAAAAGTTGCATCACCTGTACCGTAGGAGGATGACCGTATCCCACAAACTTTACTGTAAGTCGCAAGGAGCGCTCCCTGTGATCCTGTGTCGTTGTTTGAAACATTGTTTTTTTTCTACTGTAACACGCTTAGTACACTGCCCACACATTTTGTTTCTTCTGCCATAACTTCGAGGTCTGTGTCAGGTTCTAAGCTGACGTTAACACGTTCTGATCCATTGCCCCTCACAGAAAAGACGGTGTAAATCATGTTGCTGCTGCTACCATAACACACCACACATAGTGTATTATTTTAAATAAAAGACAGTTACGACACAAGGAAACTGGAAGACATTGGCGGTGTTGTGGAGCGTTTCCAAGCTGCTGTCCGAAGGTGATTGACGACCTCTACATTTAAACTCATCTGTCACAGTGGTGGGATAGCTGACGACTTTGCCTGCCATTTCGATTGATTCCTCATATGACAGTCATGTACGCGATCACTGTTTTGGTGCTAGTCATCCCCAGAAGGCGTTGCCCCTCCACCAAAACTCTTCTCCATCTCAAACAAGCGATGTCAGTCAATCATTATGTAGTAACCAACAGCGTACCAGTGGACAGATGGGGATGGAAAAGACACTGTCGATGTACTGTAATAATAAACATTACAGTTGATAGTGAGAACAATATTCACAGTTCTGCGCATAAACAGGCTATAATGTTAGATCGCTTCAGTTTCTGACCTGTTAGTTGTGTGGAAAGCGGCACTGTTAATATTCCAATGAAAGAAATATATTTCCAGCGCATGACGTACAGTAGTGGACAAAACGAGCGAGACCCCTCGCCTTTTCGTTATGCTGTTCCGCACAGCTGTTAAGTCTGCTACACAGCATAACAGGCAAGGCGACGAAGTGCAACCAACATACTCTGCACAGGCGTGAAATAGACAAACTATCCGAACTTTGTCAGACTGTTTTCAATCATGTGTAAGACTGTATTAATGCTCATTAGTGTGTCAAAAACACAACACGTAAATATAAGATATAAATGAAAGAAGAAACGCTAATTAGTATGAACTGTACTAATAAAAATGAATTTCAGCTTATCGAGATAACACAACTGTTCTAGTAAGACTATGTACCACAAATCGTTACGAATTAGCAAAATATTATACGCGTTCGGTCGCGAAACGGTTTGTGTCAGACCAGTCATAGTGGATTACCGTTGCTGACCTTCCATGAAAGTGTGCAAATTTAGCAATGCGTGAAGATTCATAACGAAATTCACTTAAAAATCATTCAGTGCTATTCGTAGGTCAATTCAATTACTGACAGAGGCGGAAAAAGAAAGGCAGTAACAAGTATGAAATTCTACAAGAATTTCGTATTGACATCCACAGGGCGCCAGTACAGAATAAATGTAGCAATAAAACGTATTGGGGGCGCGAGAATTTCTTAAAATTGCTTTGCTGATAGTCTATCTGCCTCCATCGAGATTAGAACCGAAAACAAACCAGACCTCCCTTACAGTAGCAAACACCTTTCACTACGCTAGCAGACAACCCAGGCAAACAGCCCTCTATTATTACCCCAGACATGCATAAGCCGGCAATTTCGCAATGAAAATGGCAAAATGATCTGCAGTTTCTGTTGCATACAGCTTTCTGGACTGTAAAACATGAATTTTCTACCTTTATGTCAGCGCTTATGTGACAATCATTTGGGATTCTTATCGAAATAACAAAATACTGTTGTTAGCGAGGGCCCGCATCTCGTGGTCGTGCGGTAGCGTTCTCGCTTCCCACGCCCGGGTTCCCGGGTTCGATTCCCGGCGGGGTAAGGGATTTTCTCTGCCTCGTGATGGCTGGGTGTTGTGTGCTGTCCTTAGGTTAGTTAGGTTTAAGTAGTTCTAGGGGACTGATGACCATAGATGTTGAGTCCCATAGTGCTCAGAGCCATTTTTGTTGTTGTTAGTGAGTAACGGCAACGGGTTCTACACAACGCTGGTGACTACTTTGAAGGACAGTAACAAATGCAAACATGTAACTCTTTTGTATCGGTTGTGAATAAATAGTTGCCACAATTTAAGTTCCAACCCTCGTAAAGTCTTACATATGATTGAAAACAGTCTGACAAAGTTTGGATAGTTCGTCAATTTCACGCCTGTGCATAGTATGTTGGTAGCACTTCGTCGCCTTGCCTGTTATGCTGTGCAGCAGACTAAAGCTGTGCGGATCAGCATAACGAAAAGGCGAGGGGTCTCGCTCGTTTTGTCCACTGCTGTACATCCTTGTTGCAGGTTTCTCTACGATAAACTATGGTATCAAACTGTAAAATGAAAAAACTACTTTCTTAGAATATCGATTCTGTGTGATACATGCACAATGTAGCTTTCCAGAGATGTATAGCGTCCAATGTTCACATCCGATCACGGTACAGAAATTATACTATGCTCGCATCAGTTCTTTATAAAATGATTGTCAGTAATGGAGAATACGTCTTACAAGGAAACAGGTAAACGCATAGTAGAGGCGTTTGACACGTGAAATTACACGTCATGCCACCACTAACTCTGTAATCAGGACATCTGTCAAGCAAATGTATACACGGGGATAGCAGTTCCTTAAAAAAGCCTGTCGCTAACTTATAATCACCTTAGTTATGAAACTGAAGTCTCGATTTTATACTCAAGGTGCGACAGGGAATGGAGTACATCGCATAAATATTCGATCATTTAGAGGAATGTGTCGAAACAGGATGGTCACGTTTCATCACACATGAGATGGAATTTCTCTGTGAGAGGTTTGCTGTTAATGATCACAAGTAAACAGTGCTCGAAGTTACACACAGAACACGTGGTTGTATATGAGTCGAATGCAAGCTATGTCACATGACCGATGCATCCTGACAGAACAATAGAAAAATGATAATCAAAATATCCACGGGTATGCTGCCGGTCTATAGTGTCCAACGGGCACAATATTTCGGCGATCAAACATGTCGCCATCATCAGGTGAACTGACGGACTGAGCTCCTGTGAACGTACCGGCACGGAGATCCGTACGCTATGGCTGCTCAGAGGGAACTGGGTTCGGTCGCGGCGGCGGCCGATTTAAATACCCTCCGCCCGCGGCGCGCTCCCTCCGCCGTCCGCGCCCAGCGCCACGGTCGCGCGGTGGAACAGCTTGCGACGGCGTCTGAGATGACGTCGGTGTGATGGCTCTGTCCGCCGTGGTCGTCACAACTATACGTCTGCTCGATTTACTCTTGATTAACCCGATCGCTGGTTCCCAAGCCTTGCTAAGATTATAGCCACAGTCCCGGTTTATGAGGTCGTCATTGGTGCGAATTTCGATGGCCTCTCTAACAACGCTGTCCCAGTATCTCGACGTCTGTACCAGAATCCTCGTGCGGTCATACTCCATGGCGTGATTTTCCGACAAACAATGTTCAGCGACCGCCGACTTGCTCGGATACATCAGTCGAGTGTGCCTCTGGTGTTCACGGCATCGATCCTCGACGGTACGCATCGTCTGACCAATATACGACTTGCCACATTGACACGGAATCTGGTACACGCCGGCCTTCCTCAAACCGAGGTCATCTTTGGCGCTCCCCACCAGTGCACGAGTTTTATTTGGAGGACAAAACACAGTTCCGACCCGGTGTTTCTTCAGAATGCGGGCGATTTTCCCCGAGAGTGCGCCTGTGTATGGAATAAATGCAGTGCCTACCTCCTCCCTCGTGACTTCATCCATCTCAACAGGTTGTGCTGCAGTGGTTGGGCGGAGAGCACGTTGAATCTGCCACTCTGTGTACCCATTTTTTCGAAATACAGTTCTCAGATGTTCCAATTCCTGGGGTAGACTCTCTGCGTCAGAGATAGTGCGCGCCCTATGTACTAGAGTTTTAAGTACCCCATTCCTCTGTGAAGGGTGGTGGCAGCTGTCTGCATGCAAATACAGATCAGTGTGCGTAGCCTTCCGATACACCCCATGACCTAGGGTGCCGTCAGCCCTTCTCTTGACCAAGACGTCAAGGAAAGGTAATTTACCCTCCGTTTCAGTCTCCATAGTGAATTTGATGTTGGGGTGTATGGAGTTTAGATGTGTAAGGAAGTCAAGGAGTTTATCCATACCATGTGGCCAGATGACGAACGTGTCGTCCACGTAACGGAAAAGCAAGTAGGTTTCCATACGGATGATGACAGGGCTTCCTCCTCGAAGTTCTCCATGTACAAATTCGCTACCACCGGTGAGAGTGGGCTACCCATGGCGACTCCCTCCGTTTGTTCGTAGTATTCTCCATTAAAAAGAAAATACGTGGAAGTCAAGACATGCCTAAAAAGTTCAGTGGTCTTCTCATCAAACTTCTGACTAATCAATTCTAGTGACTCTCGCAGGGGTACCCTCGTAAACAAGGAAACGACATCAAAACTCACCATGATATCTGACTCATCCAACCTGAAGCTATCAAGGCGTTTAACAAAATCCACGGAATTACGGATGTGATGAGGGCATTTACCCACATAAGGACTTAATATTCCCGTTAGGTATTTGGCCAACAAATATGTAGGTGCCCTGATGTTGAAAAGTTGCGCCACCGTAGATGTCGTTTGCTAAGTACTCTTGCCTTTCTAAAGAGATGTCGTTCCGAGAATGTTGTTCCAAATTTTGCTAAGGTTATGCATCACATCGATTCTGCAGCAGCTAAAAGAATCAAGAAACGAGCCAGCCTCGCATTGGTACGTGAGAGAGTGCAATTCACCCGCCGGAGCCTTGAGTTTATCTCACAGGAATTACTCAAACTACATTTGCAACTGGCTAGTAAGTTCACTTCTTGTTCCTGGGATTGGATTGATGGTGTCACCTGGGTGTCAGCTGATTCCGCACATAAGAAGGCTACAGGACGTCAAACAGCTAAGTTCTCACGTCTCCTTGACAAACCATCCCTGCAGGTTCCGTGCAAGACTGTCATCAATTTGAGTGGCATGGTGTTGAGTGATGATGCGGTCTCGGTTTTGCAGAGAGGTCTCAACTTCGCTCCCACCCCCAAGTTCACTCCGGTCGCAGAAATTGTTAGTGCTGTTGAACAGGTTGCAGCTCGACTTCCGCCAGAATCAGCCGAGGAAATACGTCGTGAAACTTGTCGTGCGTTGACGAAATCCAAGCCGATGAAGTCAAATATCAGCAGTAAAGAGAGGGCGGCCATTCGTGATCTGAGGGAGCGCTCTGAAATTGTTGTCTTACCAGCTGACAAAGGCAATGCTACAGTTGTTGTCTCCCATAAGGACTACACTGATAAGATGCAGAGCCTGCTAAATGACGATTCCTACCGGAAGATCAGCGTTGACCCTACAAAGAAGGTGGAGAACAAGACGAGGGCGCTTCTCAAAGACGCAGATTTACCGGAGGGTGACGCTAAGAAATTGTTACCCCAAGGTCCGGTACCGCCTAGACTATATGGACTCCCGAAGGTTCACAAAGAGGGGGTACCATTACGCCCCATTGTCAGCAACATCAGGGCACCTACATATTTGTTGGCCAAATACCTGACGGGAATATTAAGTCCTTATGTGGGTAAATGCCCTCATCACATCCGTAATTCCGTGGATTTTGTTAAACGCCTTGATAGCTTCAGGTTGGATGAGTCAGATATCATGGTGAGTTTTGATGTCGTTTCCTTGTTTACGAGGGTACCCCTGCGAGAGTCACTAGAATTGATTAGTCAGAAGTTTGATGAGAAGACCACTGAACTTTTTAGGCATGTCTTGACTTCCACGTATTTTCTTTTTAATGGAGAATACTACGAACAAACGGAGGGAGCCGCCATGGGTAGCCCACTCTCACCGGTGGTAGCGAATTTGTACATGGAGAACTTCGAGGAGGAAGCCCTGTCGTCATCCGTATGGAAACCTACTTGCTTTTTCCGTTACGTGGACGACACGTTCGTCATCTGGCCACATGGTATGGATAAACTCCTTGACTTCCTTACACATCTAAACTCCATACACCCCAACATCAAATTCACTATGGAGACTGAAACGGAGGGTAAATTACCTTTCCTTGACGTCTTGGTCAAGAGAAGGGCTGACGGCACCCTAGGTCATGGGGTGTATCGGAAGGCTACGCACACTGATCTGTATTTGCATGCAGACAGCTGCCACCACCCTTCACAGAGGAATGGGGTACTTAAAACTCTAGTACATAGGGCGCGCACTATCTCTGACGCAGAGAGTCTACCCCAGGAATTGGAACATCTGAGAACTGTATTTCGAAAAAATGGGTACACAGAGTGGCAGATTCAACGTGCTCTCCGCCCAACCACTGCAGCACAACCTGTTGAGATGGATGAAGTCACGAGGGAGGAGGTAGGCACTGCATTTATTCCATACACAGGCGCACTCTCGGGGAAAATCGCCCGCATTCTGAAGAAACACCGGGTCGGAACTGTGTTTTGTCCTCCAAATAAAACTCGTGCACTGGTGGGGAGCGCCAAAGATGACCTCGGTTTGAGGAAGGCCGGCGTGTACCAGATTCCGTGTCAATGTGGCAAGTCGTATATTGGTCAGACGATGCGTACCGTCGAGGATCGATGCCGTGAACACCAGAGGCACACTCGACTGATGTATCCGAGCAAGTCGGCGGTCGCTGAACATTGTTTGTCGGAAAATCACGCCATGGAGTATGACCGCACGAGGATTCTGGTACAGACGTCGAGATACTGGGACAGCGTTGTTAGAGAGGCCATCGAAATTCGCACCAATGACGACCTCATAAACCGGGACTGTGGCTATAATCTTAGCAAGGCTTGGGAACCAGCGATCGGGTTAATCAAGAGTAAATCGAGCAGACGTATAGTTGTGACGACCACGGCGGACAGAGCCATCACACCGACGTCATCTCAGACGCCGTCGCAAGCTGTTCCACCGCGCGACCGTGGCGCTGGGCGCGGACGGCGGAGGGAGCGCGCCGCGGGCGGAGGGTATTTAAATCGGCCGCCGCCGCGACCGAACCCAGTTCCCTCTGAGCAGCCATAGCGTACGGATCTCCGTGCCGGTACGTTCACAGGAGCTCAGTCCGTCAGTTCACCTGATGATGGCGACATGTTTGATCGCCGAAATATTGTGCCCGTTGGACACTATAGACCGGCAGCATACCCGTGGATATTTTGATTATCAAATACGCCGGGAGAAACTCAAGAATCACAATAGAAAAATGGTCAAATGACCTGCAGCAGCATCTCCCTCTCTCTCTCTCTCTCTCTAGAAAGCATCATCAGTCTGCTACTAAATTGTACCTCGTTACAGGTTCATCTCAACCGATTACCCCATCCACTCTTGACATCCTTTAACACAGATGCAAGTAATTTTCGAGACAGATGGTTCTCTGTTTACATGGAAAGCGTCAAATACAGTAGTCAACTCGTGTGTATCACTGTTACCTCAATATACGTACAGTATAATGCTGCCTTGACAGAAAAAATGTGACTGTTTCCCTAGTTCCTGGTGCGCCCATGTCAACGTTTTGTCGGATTCCTCTTACTGTCACATACTCGTTACTATGTACAAGAATTGTTGTGTGGCAGCCACAAGACATGCCAGTACTTCCTCAATTACCCCTCATTTCGATGTGTTTTCCCTCAATTTATACTACTTTCCGTCGTTTTCGTACTTCTGTCGAATTTATGGCACTTCTACCCACGCAATCATGACATCACTAAAGGAGCCTCCACGAAGGTTGCAATGATTTCCGACCAAGATAAGACTTGCAGTCGGGCGTACCCTGGGCGTCAGGTTTCTCTGGCGGCTGATCCTTTCACACCAGAAACATCATCTTGGTCCTTTTCAGGACCACAGTTGACCATCATATCGATGAGTATAGTAGGTATATCATCACCAAAAGAAGAACTGTTACAAGAGTTATGCAGACAAACCAAGTGCGATGTACTCTGCATACAGAAGACCCACAGAAGCTGTGAAATGCGTAGACCAAAAATAAACGGAATGCGACTGGCTATGGAAAGACCCCACCCAAAATACGGAAGTGTTATATTTGTCCAACCAGATACACAGATAATATCATCAGCCTTTACTGAAACAAATGATATTGAAATCTTAACTTTGGAAATCAAAGGCTGTACAGTCACATCCGTATACAAACCACCGGACGTTGATCTCAAAATCAATCTACCTGATAACTTTTATAGTCAACACACACAAATAGTGACCGGTGACTTCAACTGTCACAGCACCACGTGGGGCTATGAGCATGATGATGAGAATGGTACAGCATTACAAGAATGGGCGGAAGGCAATCATCTGAGCCTTATACATGACCCTAAGCAACCTGCATCTTTCAACAGTGGCAGATGGAAACGCGGATGCAACCCCGATCTGATATTTTGCAGCGAGAACATCTCACAACAGTGCATAAAAACTGTCTGCAACCCTATTCCAAATACACAGCACAGATCGATCATGTGCGAAATTTACGCAGCAGTTAGACCACAGACAGTTCCATTCAGAAGGAGATTTAATTTCAGGAAAGCCAACTGGTCGAAGTTTACAGAAACGCTGGACGCTGCAGTTCCCAATATTGAACCTTCACCTGACTCGTATGATACTTTTGTGAGGGCTGTGAAGAGGTGCTCCAGAATTGCAATTCCTCGGGGTTGTCGAACATCATACATTCCTGGTCTAACTTCAGATCTCAGTGCTCATTTTACAGAGTATAAGGTACTATTAGAAGAAGATCCATTCGGCAAGACAACACTATCGGCTGGGAATAAACTTATTGCGTCTCTGAAAGAATCCAAAAGGAATTCTTGGGTTAAAACTATGGAAGAACTTGATCTCATCAGAAACAGTCACAAAGCTTGGAGATTACTGAGACGCCTCAATAATGACCCAACCAGATCCACAGCACACTGCAACATTACTGCAGATCAGATAGCACAACCAACTGCTCATGAATGGGAAAGGAAGCCACAGAATCAAAGTTCCGAAAGTACAGCAAGAGACCCAAGAACAAACGAAGGATATGACTCTCCCATTCGAGATATCTGAATTAAACAAGGCTATTAAGGAGAGCAAAACTGCTAAAGCATCCGGTTTAGATGACATCCGTATGGAACAAATCAAGAATTTCGGCCCAGGAACAAGAAAGTGGATCCTGCAGCTTTTCAACAACTGCATGAACCAGTGCCAAATACCAAATATCTGGCGAAATATCAGGGTGATAGATCTTCTGAAACCTGGAAAGGAAGCAAATCATCCCAAGAATTTCAGACCAGTTAGCCTTTTGAGTCACCTTTATAAACTGTTCGAACGTATGATTCTGAATAGAATCCTACCAGTAATAGACCCTCTTCTCATACCCGAACAAGCAGGATTTCGACCAAACAGAAGCTGCACAGGGCAACTTTTGAATCTCACTCAGTTTATAGAGGATGGTTTTGAAACCCGTCAAATAACGGGCGTGGTCTTCGTGGATCTCACAGCAGCGTATGATACTGTCCATCATCGGTTACTCCATGCAAAACTATATAATATGATCAACAACGCCCACCTTGTTAGACTACTCAGCACCCTCCTCCAAAACCGCAGGTTTTTTGTTGAATTTCAAGGACAACGCAGTCGCTGGAGAGCGCAGAAAAATGGTCTACCTCAGGGAAGCGTCTTGGCTCCATTTCTCTTCAACATCTATACCAACGACCAGCCATTGACCCCAGGCACAAGGAGATTCTTATTTGCAGATGACCTAGCCCTTGCTACGCAGATCTCATGCTTTGAAAGAGTGGAAAGAAACCTGACAACAGCACTTAGAACACTGTCAAGCTACTACAATCGGAACCAACTCAGACCAAACCCTTCGAAGACACAAGTGTGTGCCTTCCATTTAAAGAACAGGGAAGCTAATCGTGAGCTACATATTGCAAGGTCAGGCATGCAACTCCCGCATCATCACGCACCTAAATACTTGGGAGTCACTCTCGATAGAACCCTGACATTCAAAACTCACTGCAAGAACACCAAAATGAAAATCTCCGCTCGAAACAACCCAATTCGCAAACTAGCGGGGACACAGTGGGGATCACATCCTCAAACTATTCGCTGGTCTGCAATGGCACTGTGCTTTTCTACTGCTGAATATGCTTCTCCAGTCTGGTACAGATCACCTCATGCCAGACAAGTAGACACTGCCCTCAACGAAACCTGCAGGTTGATCACAGGTTGCTTAAGACTCACCCCAACTGATAACCTCTACTGTCTGGCTGGAATAGCGCCACCATGGATACGCAGAACAGTGGCTGCCAACAAGGAGAGACTGAAAGTGGAACAGGATAGTGCCCATCCACTGCACGGACATAATCCACCACAGCAACGGCTGAGATCGCGAAAGAGCTTCCTGAGAACATCCGAGAAGCTCACCATTTCACCAGAGAAGGCAAGGCTGGAGTTATGGAAGAAGTCGACGCCTCACCTGCAGACGCCAGAAGTTGAAGAACTACCACCTGGACACAACGAGAGCTGGCTGGTGTGAAAATCTTTAAACAGATTACGATCAGGAGTTGGACGATCCAGAGACAACCTGAAGAGATGGGGCTTCATAACAGAAAATACGTCCTGTGATTGTGGACAAGAACAAACCACAAGCCACATGCTCCAACGCCTTTTGTGCCCTACATCCTGCACGAAGATTGATCTCCTGCAAGCCACTCCAAGCGCCTTGGAGGTTGCAAAGTACTGGGCACATGTAATATAAATACAATTTGTGTATATATATGTACATATTTATTGATGCGTATGGCTACTGTAAATTTGTATGTTTCTGATTCGAGAATAATAATGACATCACTTCTCGTTCCGTGTTCTAAAATTGGTTGTAAATATAGTACAGCTGCCAAATCCTAGCGCAAATACACTATATTTCTGATTGGGTGGCATAGTATAGCACTGTAGTCCATTGCACCCACTCACCTCCACCCAGATATTCTACATTTGCAGTGTGTTTGTTCCGTTTTCTTTGTGTCTGTGTATGTACATATGTCACGGACAGCTCCCAGGAGCCAGTCCTCCAGCTGGTGGACCCAACTTCAAACACAGAATACATCTTCAGTCGTAACATGTGGTTGGTCCACCTCTGAGCCCTATCCCAGATGTGACGTGTGGTGGATCCGCCTCTGAACATTGCTCTGGATATATAATGCAGGGCATATCCCCACACGAACGCTAACCCAGATGTGGTATATTTTGGATCCACATCCCAACATTGCTCCAGATATAATGTGCGGTGGATCCACACTCAAATGCTAACTTGGGTCTATTGCGAGTCCTGTGCAGAACACTAAGTGTTTTTACATGCATTGATTTTTTGTGCACTGCATTATCTCGACAGTTTGTAACCGGCCGGTGTGGTCGTGCGGTTCTAGGCGCTTCAGTTTGGAACCGCGTGACCGCTACGGTCGCAGGTTCGAATCCTGCCTCGGGCATGGATGTGTGTGATGTCCTTAGGTTAGTTAGGTTTAAGTATTTCTAAGTTCTAGGGGACTGATGACCACAGATGTTAAGTCCCATAGTGATCAGAGCCATTTGAAGCATGTTTTTGGCAGTTTGTAGTTAGTAAGTGCATCTGCAGCGTGTTTTACATGCATTATTTCGGTGATCTACGGTGTAGAGATTATGTTGGAAGAGAATGGGCTGTCAGGATGCGCCATATGAAAACTCGTCTGAGTTTCCCAAGTTATTTACTATTCCCAGCTACAGTGCCCCTGTCCCACTCAGTCTGCATCACCAGGTCCCACAACGCTGAGGACACCACTTCGCTGTCTGTGAAACGGCTCGGTGTGGAATGGCTGCCTCATCGAGCCATGCAGTGCACTGCTGTGTGTCGGCCACAGAGTTGTGTCGACGACAGGAAGCGTCTGCAGTCGACTCAGCGGTCTCCGCCCCTGTTGCCTCAGCGCCGCTCCTGTGAGCTGCAAGGCAGCCGCAGTGTGGCTAAGATCACGGCGACAACAAAAGCCCACAATCCAGCGTCCGACTCTGCAGTCCTCGTCTTTGGATGCTTCCGGTGTGTGTTGGGAGCCAACAAGACTGCCCGCTGTAGCGAGCCGTGGTGTGGCCGGATGCTGGCTGGCTGTGGACCCTGTGTTGGCCTAAGAGGGTCGAACCAGCGACCTGACATGGGCTGGAACGCTGGCGTCCCATCTGCTTCTGCGTGCAGACAGTGGTGTGACATTCTCTGCCGTCCAGGAGAGCTGTCACACTTGAATCCCTTGTTAGTGAACCAGCGCCTATTTATATGTGGCTGTGCGCCTCTGTTTTGCTAACACGTTGCTCTGAGTCAAGTACACATAACACCTGGGTTGCCCCAGTGGGCCCCTTCTCACTGTAACTTGCGCCATGCAAACCGCTGCATTTACTCTTTTCAGCGGGTCTATGGCCTTGTGGCCTCCATTCCACTTCGCAACTGCTGGTGGTGTAACTTACTGTCAACAGGCCTGCGCTTGGCTGTAGCTTGTGTGCTCAGAAATATTGCACTGAAGCTAACCTTCTCCCATCTTAACCGGTGGTGTTGCTACATTATTCCCCTCTTCGGAAGGACCCGGTCCCCAGTTCGACCTCTAACCACTCTTAAAGTTGTTTGGGTTGTCACGTACTTATGACATATTTACTACTACTATTAGAAAACTTAGATGTGGTGTAGTCCTCTCAAAACACATGACATGGCACAAAACGTAAATATTCCCTACTGGATGACCACTCCACTTAATGGTAGATCAACCCCTTACCTACCCATCTTTCGCCCTCGGTATCCAATTCACTGGGATTCGGATTACCGTCGGTTTCCTCTTGGAACTGGCTCTCTGCCTGATCAGAATGAAAACAACACACAACAAAGTTAAGGCTGCGATAGCACCTGGCACAGAGGTGCTCAGAACGATTGTTACTTGTCGTTGCCTTTCCCTATATTGAGCGACATCCTGCACAAGCTGTTCAGCTGATATGCGCCCCTCTTGCTCTGAAATGAACTGGTTTACGGATTTCAACAGACCTAACTCCAGAGTTTGATTTAACGATGTCAGATTCTGCCTTGGTAAAACTCTAAAGTTGCTTCTGGCCAGTACAGCTGTGACTGTGTAACATTCAATTCCGTGACTCCTGAAATTGACGTTGGCAGATGGAAGGTTGGTCCTATTATGTTACACGCAGTTCCATTGATTAAGATTCCACTCCCCACGAGCACTATACGTTTCGCTTTGCCAAATACTCCCTGCTCAAAACAACTTGCTACTACTATTAATTTTTCGTAGGTGGAGAAGACCTAATGCATCCTGACCCATTGCCAGCTCAATTGCGGCTCCACGATGTCCCTTGGACAGTCTATTTCTTCCCTCCTGGCTAAAAGTAACTGCACCGTGTACATGTCTGGATTGGTGCTTATCACCCTGGCTGGACATACCGTTACCTTCCCTCTATGGCAGCTCTGCAGTTCCTCCCTTGTCATCTCGGCATCCCGGCTGTTAACTGCTGAGATCAGTAATACCTCCTCAGTTTTTACTTCTACAAACTTGCTCAACGCTCCCCTTTTCAGTGACCTGAGGACAGTGATCACCCTCACCCTTCCTCCCTCTTCAAAAAGACTGCTGTCCCTAGCAGGCTCACAATACTAAAAAAAACACATACAACATATAAAAATACAATGCCTAATTAATCGACGCAAACCCAGTACATCATGCTGTACTCTATCTTCCTGGTTTTCCCTGTCCTTAACACCTCTCTTCACTCTCTGTTTCTTCCTCTTACCTTCCTCTGACATGCCTGGAATCACATCTGGACAGCCCTTAAATGGCCGCAACCACTCAGTGTATACTATCGTTGTTCTAGTTGACAGCTGAAACTTAACATTAATGGGGGATGTGGTTTCAACTACTTGGTATGGCCCTTGATACATCGGGACGATCTTCTTCATTTTCCCTTTTGGCATATAGGGGTTGGATATCATTACCCATTACCCCACTCTATACTGTGGTAAACTTCCTTTCCACTTCACTGCACCTTCCTGCCTTTACAAAGCCTTCATATTCGCCTTTTGTACCCGTTTCCAAACATCCTGAATTGTTCTTGCGAATTGACGCACAGAGTCACCAGTCCTTCCTTTCTATAGCTTCACTAAATCAAATGGTGACGGCATTTTTCGCCCTTACACTACGTCAAACGGAGACAAACCGGTATTGGTATGGATTTTTGCATTGTATGCACATGCAATATACTTCAAATACTCGTCCCACTGACAGTGATGAGAATCCACATAATAACTCAGCATCTTCCCAATTGTACTGTGTCCCCCGTTCTGTCCTTCCATTCTCCTGTGGATGCAACGCACTCGTCCTCAACTTCTTTATGTTCAACAGTTTACACGGTTCCTTCATTAAATCCGACATGAAGTTGGTCCCTTGGTCAGTAATTATTGTCTCAAGTACACCAAACTTCAAAATCCAGTTGTTTACTAACACTTGCATGACCATTGCTGCCTATTTATTTGGCATAGCCACCATCTCCACATACCTCGAAAAAGGTCTATTATTGTCAGAACGAATCTGTTCCCTGATGGTGTTCGACTGAAAGGTCCTAAGACATCAATTCCCAGAATAGAAAATGGACATGTCGCTTCCGGCAATCGTTGTAACTGTATCTGTTTCTGACTCAAATCTGCTCTCTGAATTCTTGACATACTGATCCACATCCACTTTCCTGCCTCTCCACCAATACCTCTCTGCCACTCTCCTATTCATCGCCATGACCAGATAACACGTGATCATGTGCTGCTTCCTCTAAAACCTCATCTCTCAGCTTCGCTGGCACTACTACCCTTGACCCTAACTTCGTTTCCCTACACAGAAGACCATCGTACATATTACATTGTGGTTGGGTCCGATACAATTTACAGTCATTGTCAGTGTTCTGTAATTGTTGCCATACTACTAGGTCATAACCTATGTCTTCTACTTTTGCCACTTTTCTACTAAGTGCATCTGCATTACCATGCTTCTTCCCAGGCTTATGCACCACCTCGTAGTCGAATTCACTAAGCCTCACAGCCCACCTAGCGGGTCTAGTGGATGGATACTTCAACCAAAACAACTACTTGAATGCAGCATGATCTGCCACTACCCTAAATCTTCTCCCATATAAATAACATTTAAAATATGTGGTTCTATAAGAGGGTTGTTTGTGTTGTTGCCCTGGATGATAATTAGACGAAATATTTCACAGGATTTGTAAGCAGTGGATCCTTGAAGTAAGGCAATACACGAACACCGAGAAGTAAGTTTAAACAGTTTTATTAACAAAAGGCTGATTATGAAACACACATGCTACATGCACCCATCATCACTGTGTCTAACATCCTAATTACAGTCGTATCGAAAGGCTCCATGGTGAGGTAAGAAAAGAGACGTATTCTCGCCCGAGGACTCGCTAGTTAAAACGACGCACTGTGGTTGGCTGCCAGTTGCTTACTCTCTGCGTCACACTGCAGCTGGACACATGTGTACTGACCAAACAAACTGTCAGCATTCCAGATAGGTTGGCTCACGAGAGGGTGTTACGTACCAAATGGCTGCGTCCAACATGTAGACCCTTACATCACTCTCCCCAGAGAAAAAGAGCAATGATCGATGGTTCAAAACGACTTCCTAGGCGTTATGAATCTGTTTCGCCATTTGTGGCATCAGAAGGCATTGAAACATGTATTTCATTTGCAGACACAGTAACGTTCAGTACAGAGAAGCGTGCCTTCAGGATGACAATTTCATATATGACAAATGCTGTTGACAAAAGACTAATAAAAACATAATACTGACAATCAAGTATGCATTAACATTACTGGATGAATCGAAGGACCTAATTCTATTTGCTGCTTCAATGAAGTTTAACTCATTATTGGAAAAAAATCAAATTTTCATTGTTATTCTTAATTAAATTATTGTATTCAGAAAAACTTGATAAGGTTGATAAGGAATACTTTCCATAAGTTAATATTTATGAATCATTGTAATAAACAGGTAACATTCTTGTTAATGGCAAATGTCCACCTGAATGAAATGTAGTTGCCAATACACTAAGCATATCAAATAGTTCACATGATAATAATAACAGTTAATTCATCTTCAATCGTTAAAAGAGTGTGTGGTGGTTAATTTGTAGTAAGCATATAAACTGTAAGAGTTAACAGGGTAAATCATGTGGCATTCAAGATTAATCCACTATTATTCAATTTGAGGGTAAAGGGCAGCTCAGGTATATCACAATTTTTACATATAAATGTGACATGAAGTGTAGAGTTAAATGAGAAAATTATACCTTCAGAACTTCGTTTAAGAAATGGATGATAAAGATGCGCTAAAATTCTATGGCAATCATCTCTTGGGGGATGACTCATATACAACTCTTTCTCACAGCTGTACACTCTACTATCTAAGAATACTGCCGATTCAGGGCAAATTAACTTATGATTATGTTTACACATATGCAAATCATTTTCATTTAGGGACACAAAATATCTTCGTTCCTTGCTGATCAGTAGATAATCACTCAGTACATACTTTCCATCAATACCTGCCTGTCTCCATTCCACAGAATACATTTCAAAATTATGCTTTGATCTAGCAAAGGGTATAGAAACAATAACAGTTAATTCATCTTCAATCGTTAAAGAGTGTGTGGTGGTTAATTTGTAGTAAGCATATAAACTGTAAGAGTTAACAGGGTAAATCATAGTATATGTTGCATCTAGCTTTCGTTCAATTGATAGTAGGATCGGTAAAAATTGTTCAGTGTGTAGTAGTACATTGCTAAAACAAACATTTGAACTACTTTCTAAGGCTTTTCTTAAGTTAAGGGCATCAATTCTAGCATTTGATAAACTATCAGTAATCCTTAACAAAAGACTGTTTAAATCTACGTGTGCACTCACAGAATTTAATCGTTGGACTAGTTCTTGGATATTTGCGTTCGTTTCATTACGAATTACATGGAAATGTGAGATAAATTGCTTTACAATCTGTTCAATGAAAACTGTGTGGTTAGTAATGTTTCTTTGCATATTCTTTAACATGATAATTTGATTAGTGAGGTTAGTTGAATCTGTACTGGACTGTTGTTCAAGAGCTAATATTTTGCTTTTAATTTCTGGTAGATCTCGACTAGTTAAAGTATCAAATACAGTACGAAGGATACTCCCTCCAAAATCAAACATGGCTCATTTATGCCAAATTAAAGTTTTGTGTGACAAAAGCTTTAAAAACAGTAAATCTCATGTTCATAATTAGCAAATGTAGACTCTGCCTGCATTTTAATTGTGATCCAGTAGTACCAAGATGTACCCATTTCCCAAACTTTATCATTACCCTTAACACAACTAATTAGATCAATTTGCTTCTTTACAGATTTGAACTATTGCTGTATTGGACTCAGATTGTACTTGAGGACAAGTTTTTCACTAGTTTTTGAAACTACCATGTCTGATTGTGCTTCAAACAAAGCACTTGTACTCTGTGGTACTATCACTACAGCATTAGTAGAATACGCTATCATAGCGAACATTGGAATAAAAATGAACATGGTTAATTAGGTCTAAATACTAGAGTTAACAATGAACATAAAATAAATGAGTTTCTTGTGGTAACCAGTGGAAGAAAAGGTTTATTTTCACTTGTGGACTCGTGTAATAGCTTCAATACTAAATTTTCACAACACATTCACAGAAGCATGTGGCTGAAATAAACACACGCATTGCAATCGCTCGGAACGTGGCGATACCTCAGCCTCAAAGTCTGGACTGGAAACTGGCGATTCTCGCTTGCTAGGTTTGAGAACAGTTGGTCTGCCTCTCGGTTGGTCCTCGTCGTCTTGTGATACTACAGGAAATCTACTGAGAAATGGCTTTACAAGTTTGACATGAACGACAAACGAATGAAAGGGCAGTTGGAGCTTAAGAGTGGCTGGCAACCACACCTCTAAGATTGGATATGGTGCTTTCCAAAACTTCTTATACTTTTTGACTAGACTCTTCTTTAACACCCCATTGCTCAGAATCAAAAGATCTCCAACTTGATGCTGTAGTACTGCCGCTTTGGGGTCTTGTTGTCTTGCTTGCTGAAGAAAGGATTGATGATTTCACTGTTTCACTCCCCTCCATGCTTCCTTTGGCTTGCGTGCTAAATCCCTTATGTGTTCATTGCTGATTCTGGCAGACGATTGTGCAAAGTCCAAGGGTAAATGCATTCTTCTTGCATAGACGATCTCATATGGATTTAGGCCAGTTGAGCTGTGCATTTTGGCATTGTAACAACTTACGAAGTACGGTAAACAGACATCTCAATTGTCATGTTTGCTGCTCACATAATGGCTAACCATATTAATAATTGTTCTGTGGACTCGCACAACACTTCCATTTCCTTCAGAGTGTGCTGGTGTAGTCATTAACTGAGTTATTTGCATGAGCTTACAAGTCTCTTTAATTAATTCGCCCATAAAATTCTTTCCTTGATCACTAATTGTACTTAATGGTGATCCAAACTTAAGAATCCATTCTTTTACAAAAGCTTTAACTATAGTCTCACCGCCCTGGTCAGGTATTGGTCTCATGATAAGGTATCTAGAGAAGTGATCTAAGATTGTCAATATATATTTGTTTCCATCTTTAGTCTTAAGGGCAATGGCCTTCTCACAGTGGATACTCTGGTTCCCGTGAGATCACCGAAGTTAAGCACTGTTGGGAGTGGCCGGCACTTGGATGGGCGACGATCCAGCCGCCTTGCGCTGTTGCCATTTTTCGGGGTGCACTCAGACTCGTGACGCCAATTGAGGAGCAACTCGACCGAATAGTAGCGGCTTCGGTCAAGAATACCATCATAACAACCAGGAGAGCGGTATGCTGACCCCACGCCCCTCCTATCTGCATCCTCCTCTGAGGATGGCACGGTGGTCGGATGGTCCCGGTAGGCCACTCGTGGCCTGCAGACCGAGTGATCTTTAGTCTTAAGCAACGGCCCTACAACCTCTAGTCCCACTCTTTCAAATGGTTCACATGTCTCTGGCACTTCTTGCAAT
This sequence comes from Schistocerca cancellata, assembly GCF_023864275.1. Classification (NCBI taxonomy): domain Eukaryota; kingdom Metazoa; phylum Arthropoda; class Insecta; order Orthoptera; family Acrididae; genus Schistocerca; species Schistocerca cancellata. The sequence goes on from NC_064629.1 coordinate 928,269,390, forward strand.
GATGCTCTACTTTTTCCTGCATTATTCTGTTTGTTACATGTATCACATTGTGAAACAAACTCGAAAACGTCAACTTTGTGGCTCGGCCACCATAATATTTGAGCTATTTTAATGTTTGTTGCTTTTTTACCACAATGTCCTGTGGGTGGTTTCCTTTACCAGTAACTTTGTACAATAATCCATCTTTTTCGACAAAATGTTGATCATTTTTCCATACTTTGCATTGTGGATCTTCTTCTTGAGCTGCCTTGAACTCTTCTGCTCGACTTATTGTAACACAAACATTGACTTTTCGACTCATTGCATCAGCATTCACATGTTGTTTACCAAGTCGGTGAATAATTTTAAATTTGTACACACTCAGTCTTAATGCCCATCTTGTTAAACTGGAACTTGGATCCTTTAAGCTCAATAACCATTTAAGTGTGGCATGATCTGTAATAACTGTAAACTCTCTTCCTGTTAACAAACAACTGATATGTGTCGCTTCAACAACCAAAGCACAAAGCTCCTTCTCAGTGGAAGTATAATCACATTCTGCTTTGTTTAATTGTGTGGAATCAAAGGAGATTAGGTGTTCATGACCATCAACTTCTTGAGACAAGATAGCACCTATGGCAAAATTGGATGCATCTGTTGAAAGAATAAAAGGTTTTCTGAAATCCGGATAGGCTAACACTGGGGCTGTGGTTAGAGCAGTTTTAAGTTTTTCCATTGCCTTTTTGCATTCTGTTGACCAATTAAATCTGGCTCCTTTCTTCAGTAGCTGTATCACTGGACATGCTATACCCGCATAACTGGCTATAAATAATTTGTAGAAATTTGACAAACGCAAGAATGATTGTAGTTCTTTCACAATCGACGGTTCAGGAAAATTCTTTATATCTTCAGTTAATTTTGGATCAGGTCGAACACCTTCACTGGTTATAACATGGCCAAGACAGTTAACTTTACTTTGTGCAAAATGACATTTATCTATTGATAAAGACAGGTTTGCGCCTCTTATACCCTCAAAAACAGCTTGTAGTCTCTCAGTATGCTGCTTCATGTTTTCACCAAAAATTATTGCATCATCAAGGTAAACAAGTGCTTGTTTTGGGGTGAGCTCTCGTAAAACTGAATCCATCAGGCGTTGAAATGTAGCTGGAGCATTACGAAGATACTTGTACACTCCTGTTGCAGTTACAAATGAAGTTTTAGCTTGATCATCTGGATGCACTGTTAACTGGTGATAACCACTTGTTAAATCACATACTGAAAAAATTCGACATCTGCCCAAGTAATCCAAGGTTTCCACTAAATTTGGTAAGGGCTAAATATTGGGTGTGGTCACAGCATTCAAAGATCGCTAATCAACATATAAACAGAACTGTGTTTCCCCAAAAATTGATATCTTCTTTACAATTACAACAGGCGAAGACCACGGTGGGTCTGAAGGATCTCTTGGTTTTATCATTCCGTCTTCTTATTGTTCTTTAACCATATCTTCTACCTACTCTCTTTGACTGAATGGTATTCGGTAAGGTTTCTGTGTGATTGGGGCTGCATTCCCTGTATGAATACGATGCTGAACTAAATGAGTGACAGGTAAATTTGCACGTTCTCGGAATAAATGTGCATACTCCAACAAAACAGGCGCTAAAATTTTTTGTTTATCAGCTGTCAAATTTTCTATCTTCTTCCAAATCTTGCGCTTCAGTTCATTATTAACTTCGTCTCCTCGTTGTAATTTTGCGGTACTGTTACAAAAATCTGTGTTTGTAACTGCAGCATTTGTTACCTCATCTGGAATCTGTATTACGTCACTTTTACTTACATTCGACACTTCAGCAACTTTCGTTCCTCATGTCAAAACAACATCCTCATTGCTCACATTCATTATTTTACCAAGGACTTTAGCGACATTCTGTCTCACCATTGTAGCGACACCTACACTTCTAGCAACATAACAATGCATTGTATCCAATAACTCACTTTTCTCGGATCGCTCAGTTAATAACAAAGTTCCTTCCTTGCATCAGGGTGACTTAACTTCAATGTAGAATATCTTTCGTGCTCCCTTGAGAATGTGCTGAGGCTGATCAATTTGAACACCGACTCAGTCGGTTTGAACTGATGCATCGTTTGGGCAGTCCATTCCCATGACATCAGTATTTCCGCTCCTTTGAGTATGATCTGAAGAACGATTTCCTAGGTTGTAATTGCTACGGGCTAGTCTGACCTTTCTTTCTGTGCCAAATATCTCTGCCTCGTTAGCGGACAAGAAATCAAATCCAAGTACGCCGTCGTAAGGGGTTTCGTTATTTGAAGCTAATTGCATACTTACTGTGTATTTATCTTTATCTTTATTTTCACTTTTGTCTTGGGATTGGCCAAGACTTAGTTCTACGTCAACTTCTCCATAGTTACATAGCTTTAATCAGTTTAACCATAGCACTTTTGATAGTCGCGGTTTCAATTTATCCCGTTTATCTGTGCCACACCACATTAATGAGGTCTGTGGCCCTGTGTCAAGTAGTTTGACGTTTCTCCCGCGATATACGGCACCTAATACAAAGTCATTTTCGATCTGATTTTCGATGGAACTAACAGGAATCACTGTCTCTGGCAAGGGACGGACAGAGTGGTGGCCTGTACTGGCTTAAAGATCTGGCAGATTGTCTGTTGTTAGCATTACCTTTCTTCTTGTTGCAACAATCTCTCTAAACATGACCTTGCATCACGCAATGACAGCAGATTCGATTCTCTTTACAATTCTTATGCTTGTGACCCAGATTATTGCATCTGTAGCACTGTACTGTTTCGATTAGATTATATTAGATTAGATTAATACTAGTTCCATGGATCGTGAATACGATATTTCATAATGATGTGGAACGAGTCAAATTTTCCAATACATGACATAATTAAGTTAATTTAACAACATAATTAAGTTAATATAACAACTTTTTTATTTTTTTGTTTTTTTTAATGTTTTTATAATTTTTTGTTTGGTTTTTTTCTTTTTTTTCTTAATTTATATCTAAAAGTTCCTCTATGGAGTAGAAGGAGTTGTCATTCAGAAATTCTTTTAATTTCTTCTTAAATACTTGTTGGTCATCTGTCAGACTTTTGATACTGTTTAGTAAGTGACCAAAGACTTTAGTGGCAGTATAATTCACCCCTTTCTGTGCCAAAGTTAGATTTAATCTTGAATAGTGAAGATCATCCTTTCTCCTAGTATTGTAGTTATGCACACTGCTATTACTTTTGAATTGGGTTTGGTTGTTAATAACAAATTTCATAAGAGAGTATATATACTGAGAAGCTACTGTGAATATTCCTAGATCCTTAAATAAAAGTCTGCAGGATGATCTTGGGTGGACTCCAGCTATTATTCTGATTACACGCTTTTGTGCAATAAATACTTTATTCCTCAGTGATGAATTACCCCAAAATATGATGCCATATGCAAGCAATGAGTGAAAATAGGCGTAGTAAGCTAATTTACTAAGATGTTTATCACCAAAATTTGCAATGACCCTTATTGCATAAGTAGCTGAACGCAAACGTTTCAGCAGATCATCAATGTGTTTCTTCCAATTTAATCTCTCATCAATGGACACACCTAAAAATTTGGAATATTCTACCTTAGCTATATGCTTCTGATTAAGGTCTATATTTATTAAGGGTGTCATCCCATCTACTGTACGGAACTGTACGTACTGTGTCTTTTCAAAATTCAGTGAGAGTCCGTTTACAAGGAACCACTTAGTAATTTTCTGAAAAACATTATTGACAATTTCATCAGTTAATTCTTGTTTGTCAGGTGTGATTACTATACTTGTATCATCAGCAAAGAGAACTAACTTTGCCTATTCATGAATATAGAATGGGAAGTCATTAATATATATTAAGAACAACAAAGGATCAAGACCGACCCTTGTGGAACCCCATTCTTGATAGTTCCCCAGTTTGAGGAATGTGCTGCTCTTTGCTTATTATGAGAACTGCTTATTTCAACTTTCTGCACTCTTCCAGTTAGGTACGAAGTAAACCATTTGTTCACTGTCCCACTCATACCACAATACTTGAGCTTGTCTAGCAGAATTTCATGATTTACACAATCAAAAGCCTTTGAGACATCACAAAAAATCCCAATGGACGGTGTTTGGTTATTCAGATCATTCAAAATTTGATTGGTGAAAGCATATATAGCATTTTCGGTTGAAAAACCTTTCTGGAAACCAAACTGACATTTTGTTAATACTTCATTTTTACAGATATGTGAAGCTACTCTTGAATACATTACTTTCTCAAAAATTTTGGATAAAGCTGTTAGAAGGAAGATTGGACGGTAATTGTTGACATCAGATCTATCCCCTTTTTTATGCAAAGGTATAACAATAGCATATTTCAGTCTATCAGGGAAAATGCCCTGTTCCAGAGAGCTATTACACAGGTGGCTGAGAATCTTACTTATCTGTTGAGAACAAGCTTTTAGTATTTTGCTGGAAATGCCATCAATTCCATGTGAGTTTTTGTTTTTAAGCAAGTTTATTATTTTCCTAATTTCAGAGGGAGACGTGGGTGAGATTTCAATTGTATCAAATTGCATAGGTATGGCCTCTTCCATTAACTGCCTAGCATCTTCTAATGAACACCTGGATCCTACTATATCCACAACATTTAGAAAATGATTATTAAAAATATTTTCAACTTCTGACTTTTTGTTCATATAGTTTTCATTCAATTTGATGGTAATACTGTCTTCCTGTGCTCTTGGTTGACCTGTTTCTCTTTTAATAATATTCCAAATTGTTTTAATTTTATTATTAGAGTTGCTGATTTCAGACATGATACACATACTTCTGGATTTTTTAATAACTTTTCTTAATATAGCACAGTAGTTTTTATAATGTTTGAAAGTTTCTGGGTCACTACTCTTTCTTGCTGTCAGATACATTTCCCTTTTCCGGTTACAAGATATTTTTATACCCTTAGTAAGCCATGGTTTGTTACATGGTTTCTTATGAGTATATTTAACTATTTTCTTGGGGAAGCAGTTTTCAAATGTATTTACAAAAGTGTCATGAAATAAATTATATTTTAAATTGGCATCAGGCTCACAGTACACCTCATTCCAGTCTAACTGCTGTAGGCTTTCCCTGAAGTTTGCAATTGTTAAATCGTTGACTGAATGTACTACTTTGGAGGACTGCTTAGTACTGCTGAATGGAGCTATGTCATATATTGTAACTAGCTGTGCACCAGTATCAGAAAGACCATTCTCAACAGGCTGAGCAGTTATTTGGTTAAACTTATCTTGGTCTATAAAGAAGTTATCTATCAGTGAGGTGCTATCCTTTACCACCCGAGTAGGAAAATCAATAACAGGTGTCAAATTGAAAGAACTGAGTAATACTTCAAGGTCATTTTTCCTATTACCCTCTTTCAGAGAATCTACATTGAAGTCCCCACAAATAATAATTTGCTTCCCCCTGTCTGACAGATAGCACAACAAGGAGTCCAAATTTTTCAGAAATAGATGAAAATTTCCCGATGGGGACCTATATACAGTTACAATTATAAATGTGCCTTTATTTAATTTAAGCTCACAGGCACATGCTTCTATATGTTTCTCTACACAAAACTTTTTTTCTATACTTTTTGCACAATGATATCTTTTGACATACATGGCAACTCCTCCTTTCTCCATATGTTCTCTAATTACATGTGCAGAGAGCTTATATCCACTTACATTTACCTTATCCTTATCAGTAACCATGTGATGCTCAGACAGGCATAGTATATCAGTTTCCTCCTCAGCTTCTAAATCTTCTAAACAAACCATAAGCTCATCTATTTTATTCTTTAAACTCCCAATATTTTGATGAAATATACTTACATTGTTTTTAATTATACTTTTATGAGAACCTTTCCTTATTATAATATTTGCAGTACTCTCCTGTCTGAGTTTCTCATTGTGCTTAGGTCTAGTTCCTACACCAGTGGTCACATGGTGTTCAGAGAGGCAGATTATGTCAACTGGGTTGGGTGACTTTAATTCATCAATGCAATTACCTAGGACTGAGATACAACTTGGTGCAGATAAAATTTCTGGTGATTGGTGAAATTTTATAATTGACAGCTGTGATTGGTGATCCAATGTGCTGGAATTGTGCTGTTTAATTTCTTTCCTACACTGAAGATTTGTTTCAATCCTGACATCTCGTAGAACTTGACATCTTTCTGTCTTACCTATCCTAAAAAAGGTGCTGCTCCAACACCTGTAACCACTGGTATTTTACCATTCATGGCAGTGCCTCCCCCCTTAAATTTCCTGCTATTACCCCAGCCAGTTTACCCTTGTGTTGAAAACTCTGCTTTCTTGTTTCTGCATTTCATTCGGTCGTCTTAGTGCTTCAACGAAACCAACAGTTGATTCTACTGCTTCCTGAAACGTTTTACATCGTGCCAATCGAACAGCAAATCTCTCCATCGTCTGGGGAGTACTTTATTCTAAAATATACAAAATTCAACATCATTTTAAAAAACGGAAACGAGATGACATGTGTACCGGTACTTTTGGCTCTGACACTGTATTGAGCGAAAGCACGCTGAGAATGTTCGAAATCCAGCCACGAGGTAGCAGTCGAATAACGCCGTTTGCTGCCACAGTAATAAAACGTCGTCATTCAAGTCAACAGCTCCTATACATTTGTTTTTAGGGGGAGGAGGGGGTACGAAGTATTTTTAATGTTTGGAAGCCGAATGGCGACTTGTAAGAACGCGTACAATAGTTCCAGTTCAGACCCTTAATCTGAGTTTAAAAATACTTGAGTGACGCCACTGAAAACTGGGTGTCCAACATTCAGCATTTTGTCACTAAAGTATGTCACTGTGGGGTCACTTTAGCTGCGTATGTGAACTCGGTTATACGTAATGTTACTAGTATTCCTAGATGCTAGCAAACAAGGAGGTTTATTCAGAACTAGTGCTAGCAAACTTGGCCAATCATAAGATATGACGACTGACGATATATTTGTCAAAGAATAGAAATAGCGTTCTTTTGGCATAAAGTTAACTAATCAATAATGCAACTAGTCTGTTGCGGGAATAGTGGCAGATATCGAAAGTAAACGTTGACTACACGTTACTATTATCTCTGAATGTGAGCAGAAGCGTTGGCTGTAAAGAAGAAGAGGGATAGTGTCGTCCTGTGTGTTGAAAATTTCTAATTATGTGAACAAGTAATTGCTGTGTTGCGATTACGTTTGAAGTAGTTGTTTACATTTTTTATACAGCGGGCTAGTAATTAGTGTGTGAAGTGCAAGTGATTTTGGTTTACAATACATTGCTGAATGTGTGCAGAGTAAAAGCCGGCTAGAGAACTGCGTGATCCCTCAATTCCTTTCTTGCACATGATTCGGAGATAAATTCGGTCAAGTCATTATTATGCAGGTACGTGAATTAGACACCATACTTGTTTGAAGAAATATGACACAATGAAGCAGAAAACCAAATTAGTGTTACAAGGTATAGCAACATTTTTATATAGTTATCGGCGCTCCTGTCACTGAAGCACAACGAACTTTTTTGATAATTTACACGTTGTGGACAGACCTTCAAATCACTATATGTATATAATTTAAACTGAGTACTTTCGTAATAGACCGCATTAAAGAGCGCTCAAAAACGCGTCGTTTGTAATACTTTTTGTGCAAAAGTGGCAGGAAGTCCGATAACAGTATATTAAAAAATCGAAATCGGTCCAGTGTGTGGTATTTGTTATATAGGCCTATAAATTGTGATGCCGTGTATGAGTATAGGCTACTTCATTTTCCAAGAATAACACCGTTAAACACACGTCGTAATAGAGGAACTGTAATAGTAACCCAAACACTGTTACCGTATGAAGTCTGAGTTATAGGGTCCGAAGTTTTATTTTTGCAGCGTACATTTGCGTAGTTTTTTTTTTTAATTGAAACAGTAGAGTGCAGACACTTTACGAATTACAGAATTTGTGCGACTTGATAGTCTCTATTTAACACATGGTTTTAAAAAAAAATCGCTGTTTAATTAAGAGGCAAATGTTAACGTTAATTTACATTTACAAGAGGGGATGGAAAACACTTGTTAAATATTTGTGCAAAGTCATTTTCGGCACACCTCCGTATGGATTAGTTTTCACTACATGTGTCGATCATCTTTGTTGTGTTTAAACGATCACACATTACCTGTATACCCTGTAACTTTGTGGTTACAAGCACATCATAGGCAAGATTTTAGACATTACCACCCTATGCCTCTTTTATATGTTTTAAGTATAATTCGCACTTAAAACATTCAAGAGCAACTGATAGTGTAGATTCGTTAACAAACACCACAAATCCTAGCTATTATATGTACTGATAGTGTAGATTCGTTAACAAACACCACAATTCTTATCTATTATATATAGGAAATAACAAAGTTAAACAAACACACCAAATGTGTGACCTATTGCATATCATGAAGATGCCCGGAGTACATTAAAAGAGACTGTATATAGCTCATACAACTTGCTACTGAAAATGACTTGCATCAAATACTGACCTGTCGGGAGGGCATTACTGTCTTGAGTATGGAGAATTAATTGTAGGCAAGATTAATGTATTGCTTTTATGCAATTTTTGTGTAATGTATGAAAATTGTCATGAACAGCCAATCACATTGTTTGCTGCAGAAATAAGTTTGGCACTGTAAAGCTTACTTGACTTGGGTAATAAGTTGTCAGTTGTGCCTTATGAAGATATTCATTTGTAGTAGCCTCTTAAAGGCTGGAGCATTGCCAAATTAATATTCAGTATTGCTATTTGTGTGTGTTTGAAAAGTTATCTTCTTCCCATGAAATTCTTACTTGCCTCAGTACTGGCCAGAACTGCTCACTGCCATTCATATTTATTTATTTGGCTGGTTAGAGATGATGTGTGATATAGAAGAGTGAAATTAATGGTTATCCACACCAAACCAGCATCAGGGATTGGGACTTTCCTGTATCCAGATGGCACCCTTCAATTTGAGCTGTGTGAATTGCAAGACACTCTTGCTAATTGAGAAGGATACCAGACCTGGTAATATGTTTGTCATAGAGAATGTGAGTTGTCCAAACCTATAGGCTGATAGCATACTCATTTGAACATAGTCAGATTACACCTTATGCTCTTGTGAGCTCAAATCTGTGATTCCCAGTTAAAGTGCCAATCTGCTGTATAGTATCAACATCCAGTAGGCATTAAGATGCTAGATGAAAACTAGTAGTTCTCCCCATGCACCACAGACCTTGCCAAGATAGGGTGGACTGTGTGCCATAGTGATGTAGATAGCCTTGTCATAGGTACAACCACAACAGAGCGGTATTTGTGGAGAGGTCAGACCAATATGTGGTTCCTGAAGAGTGGCAGCAGCCTTTTAAATGGTCGCAGCTGCAACAGTCTTTGTAGTTGACTGATCTGGCCTTGTTGTGGTATTCCTGTGAATGACTGAAAGCATGGGCAAACTACAGCCATAATTTTTCCAGGGGGCATGCAGCTCTACTGCCTCGTTAAATGATGATGGCGTCCTCTTGGGTAAAGTATTCCTGAGGTTAAAATAGTCCTCCACGACAGTCTCCTGCGGGGGACTATTCAGGAAAACCAAAACTGACACTCTACAGATCGGAGTGTGGAATGCCCTTAATTGGATAAGTAGGCTACAAAATTTAAAAAAGGAAGGGGTAGGTTGAAGTTATAATGGCAACTTGTGAAGTCCAGTGGCGGGACTTTTTCTCTGGCAAATACGGGGTGATAAATACAAAATCAGTTAGTAGTAGTGGAGAAGTAGGTCTGATGATTGGTATGAAAATAGCAAAAGAATGTGGGTAAGGTACTATGAACAGCATTGTGAATGCATTATCGTAGCCAAGATAGACGTGAAGCCAGCACCCATCAGAGTAGTAAAAGTTTATATGCCAACTATCTCCACAGATGATGAAGAGATTGAAGAAATATATGATCAGAAAAAGAAATTACTCAGACAGTTAAAGGAGACAAAAATTTAACTGTGATGAGGGATTGTAACTCGATAGTAGGGAAAGGAAAAGAAGGAAAAACAGTTGGTGAATGTGGACTCGAAGAAAGAAATGGAAGAGGAAACTGCCTAGAAGAATTTTGCACAGAGTATAATTTTATCATCTCTAACACTTGGTTTAAGAATCATAAAAGAAGGTGGTACATGTGGAAGGGACTTGGAGACACTGGAAGGTTTCAGATCGATTATATAATGGTACGACAGAGGTTTAGGAACTAGATTTTGAACTGTAGATATAAACTGAAGATATTGGAAAAAGGTAGGACATTAAGGAGATGGGACCCGGATAAATTGAAAGAACCAGAGGTTGTTGAGAGTTTCACGGGAAGCATTACGCAGAAGTTGACTAGAACAGGGGAAAGGAATACAATAGAAGATGAATGGGTAGCTTTAAGAGATGAAATAGTGAAGGCAGCAGAGGACAAAATTGGTAAAAAAGACAATGCCTAGTAGAAATCCTTACACAGGAGGTACTGAATTAAACTGATGAATGGAGAACATATAAAAATGAAGCAGGCAAAATGGAATGCAGATGTCTAAATATGAGACAAATAGAAACTGCAAAATGAATAAGTAGGAATGGCTACAGCACAAATGCAGGTCTATAGAAACATGTATAATTAGGGAAAAGATATATATACCACCTACAGCAGAATTAAAGAGGTCTTCGTAGAAAAGAGAAGCACCTGTGTAAATATTAAGAGCTCATATGGGAAAGTGAAGAAGGGAAAGGTAAAAGGAATACATGGGTGGTCAGAAAAATTCTGAAAAGCTTATAAGGGTTTTGCAGGGCAGGTTGTGCTGAGAAATGATTGTTAAGAAAGAGAGACAGGAAAAGTAACCACTGGGGTAGATAGTATCTCTATTAAAGAGAATGAGACCATCCTAACCAACAATACACAAGTAGCTAATATATTTAACAACCATTTCTTAAATGTAGGAGAAAAAATCGGTCAGAATAGTTCAAAAGAAAAAGCCAGGCAGTACATAGAAGGGTCAGTTTTGAAAAATTTTAGTCAGATTAAGTTTCACCTAACAAACTTTTGTTAAATAAGTAAAATTATTAAATCTTTGATAAATAAATGTTCTGTTGTAGTAGATGACATCTCTAATAAGGTATTAGAACAGTGTGGAGCAATTGCAGCTGATGTTCTGAGTCACATGTGTAATGTATCACTAAGTCAAGGTATTTTCCCAGACAGGTTAAGATATGCCATAGTCAGACCTCTCTACAAAAAAGGGGACACCACAGATGTCAATAATTATCAGCTACTATCCTTGCTTACAGCATTTTCAAAAATCTTTGAGAAAATAATGTACTCAACAGTTGTTAGCCATCTTAGCAGTAATGGGATGCTTAGTAAACACAGTTAGGATTTCAAAAATGCTGTTCCACTGAGACAGCTATATACAATTTCACTGTCCACATAATAGAGTCTTTAAATAGTAAAATGTCACCAACAGAAATTTTGTGTGACTTGGCAAAAGCAGTTGATCGTGTGAACAATGACATTATGTTACAGAAATTACAATTCTATGGTATAAATGGAATAGCATATGAGTGGCTTAAGTCATACCTACAGAATGGGAAAAAAAAGTTTCTATATATGGGTCAAGTGATTCAAATAAGTTTGCCAAATCATCTAACTGGGGTGAAATTACATTAGGTGTTCCACAGGGTTCAATCATGGGTCCCCTTCTGTTCCTGATACATTTGAACGACCACCCTTCTTATCTGAAACAAGAAGCTGAACTGACACTGTTTGCTAATGATACAAGCATCAATATTAATCCAGTAAAAGGAACTCCAATTGAAAATGATGCAAATAAGGTCTTTGAAAAAGTCATAAATTGGTTTTTGCAAATGGGCTTGTTCTAAACTTTGAAAAAACACAGTACATCCAATTTTCTGCTGCAAAAAGTACAGTTCCTTCAATAAATATAAAACATCAACAGAAGTCAATAGACAGGGTAGAGCATTACAAGTTTTTGGGTGTACATATTGATTCGAATCTTAATTGGAAAATTCATATTTTGGATCTTCTAAAGCAACTAGGTTCAGCAACTTTTGCAGTCAGAATAATTGCCAATTTTGATGATATAGAAATTAGTAAGCTAACATACTTTGCATACTTTCACTCTCTGACGTCATACAGAATAATATTTTGGGGTAACCCAACACTTAGGCAAAAAGTATTCACTGCTCAAAAGAAAGTGGTTAGAATAATGTGTGGGGTTCATAGTCGCACGCCTTGTAGGCATCTTTTTAAAGAATTGGGAATTCTTACAACAGCCTCACAGTACATTTACTCACTAATGAAATTTATTCTCAACAACATGGACCAGTTTAAAAACAACAGTGACATTCATGATTATAATACCAGAAAAAAGAAGGACTTACACTATCCTTTACTCAACCTATCTTTGGCACAGAAAGGGGTAAAATATGCTGCTATAAAATTTTTTGACGAATTACCAGATGAAATAAAATGTCTGACAGACATCAGTAACATCTTCAAAAATAAATTTAAATCTTATCTCCTTGACAACTCCTTGTATACCATAGACGAATTCTTGAATAGGAATAAATAAATCAATTAATATAGTATATGCATGTTGTGACATTTAAGGGAATGGGGTAAATAATAGAAATATTAATCTTTAACACTATACTGTAATATATGTATATTAAAAAATCTTGTTTCTTATGTGCACTTGTGACACATCCCACATCATAACAGCTACCATATCATGCGATTGATCATTGGAACATGCAACCAACTAACGAACTACAAGAAATTGAATATGTTATGCTGTTTCTGAGCTAATTAGCATTGAAGTCAGCCAATCTGGCCATAGTACACACAAATTCAAACAGCCCACCAGATACCGTTAGCGTCAGTTGTTTTTATAGCATAGATGATAGCACACAATACTGTTAGTCTTTGGCTCTAATTCAATCCTTACTACTGGTCCATGTCAAATTGTTCTATCACTCTTGTTAGGTTTTAGGAAACCAGACAAAGAACACATTTGATAACACTATCTCTGGGAACATGATGCTAATTTAAAATTAACCTACTTCATGATACCTTTGTGAGTATATTTGAAAACAGTTTCCCTAAGAAAACAGTGAATATAATTGTAAGGAACAGTGTAAAACGCCATGGCTTACTAAAGGGATAAAAATATCTTGTAAATGGAAAAGGGAAATGTGTCTTATAGCTAGGAGGAGTAATGATCCTGAAACAGTGACACATTATAAAAAGTACTGCACTGTATTAAGAAAAGTTATTAAAAAGTCCAGAAGTATGTGCATTATGTCTGAGATTAGCACATCTGATAATAAATTTAAAACAATTTGTAGTATTGTGAAAAGGGAAACAGGGCAACATAGAGCACAGGAAGACTGTATTTCTATCATACACAATGAAAAGTTTATTAACAAGAAGTCAGAAGTAGAAAACATTTTTAATAACCAATTTTTAAATTTTTGTAGAGGAAATAGGATCCAGCTATTCATCAGAAAATATAAGGCAGTATATGGAAGAAGCAGTAGCTATGCAATTTCATAAAATTGAAATTCAACCCACCTCTCTCACTGAAATTAGGAAAATAATAAATTCACTCAAAAGTAAAAGCTCACATGGAGTTGATGACATTTCCAACAGAGTACTAAAAGCTTGTTCCCAACAAATAAGTAGAATTCTCAGTCACATATGTAGTAGCTCACTGAAACAGGACATTTTTCCAGATAGACTGAAATATGCTATTGTTAAACCATACCATAAAACAGGGGATAGATCTGATGATAAGAACTACCACCCAATTTCACTGCTGACAGCTTTATCCAAAATTCTTGACTTAGTAATGTATTCAAGAGTAGCATCACATATTTGTAAAAATGAGGTATTAACAAAATGTCAGTTTTCTTTTCAGAAAGACTTTTCAACAGAAAATGCTATATATGCTTTCACTGTTCAAATATTAAATCCATTGAATAACTGAACATCACCCATTTTGATATTTTGTGATCTCTCAAAGGCTTTTGATTGTGTGGATCATGAAATTCTTCTAGATAAATTTAAGTTTTGTGGTATGAGTGGGACAGTGCACAAATGGTTTAATTCATACTTAACTGGAAGAATGCAGAAGGTTGAAATTAACATTACAGATAGTCTGCAAAAACCATCAGAGTCCTCTAACTGGGGATGTATCAAGGGGTTCAGTCTTGGGTCCCTTATTGTTCTTAATATATATACACCAAAAAAAGTTTTGCATTAGCCCAGTTCCCAGAACTTCTGAAGACAGGTGTTGACTGTGGGTATTGTATCACCAACACAGTCTCTTTGACTGTTCAGAGATGTCACTAAACCCGCCTAAAGATGTAAACAACCATGCATGAGCAGCACCTATTAGACAGATGAGGCCCGACAGCCAATTATTCCACCAGGTAGGGCATACACAGCTCGTGCTGTCTGTAGTTCAACCATGCCTAGACGGTCAAACCGCGGTTCGATCACGTCCGCATTGTTACTTTGTGCCAGGAAGGGCTCTCAACAAGGGAAGTGTCCAGGCGTCTTGGAGTGAACCAAAGCGATGTAGTTCGAACATGGAGGAGATACAGAGAGACAGGAGCTGTCGATAATATGCCTCGCTCAGGCCGCCCAGGGCTACTACTGCAGGTGATGACCACTACCTGCGGATTATGGCTCAGAGGAACCCTGACAGCAACGCCACCATGTTGAGTGATGCTTTTCGTGCAGCCACAGGACATCGTGTTAGGACTCAAACTGTGCGCAATAGGTTACATGATGCATAACTTCACCCCAACGTCCATGGCAAGGTCCATCTTTGCAACCACGACACCATGCAGCCTGTTACAGATGGGCCCAACAATATGCCAAATGGACCACTCAGGATTGGCAACACATTCTCTTCAGCGATGAGTGTTGCATATGCCTTCAACAAGACAATCGCCAGAGATGTGTTTGGAGGCAACCCAGTCAGGCTGAATGCCTAAGACACACTGTCCAGCGAGTGCAGCAAGGTGGAGGTTCCCTGCTGTTTTGGGGTGGCATTATGTGGGGCCGACGTACACCGCTGGTGGTCACGGACGGCACCATAATGGCTGTACGACACGTGAATGCCATCCTCCGACCGATAGAGCAACCATATCGGCAGCATATTGGTGAGTCATTTGTCTTCATGGGCGACAATTGGCACCCCCATCGTGCACGTCTTGTGAATGACTTCCTTCAGGATAACGACATCGCTCAGCTAGAGTGGCCAGCATGTTCTCCAGACATGAACCCTATCGAACATGTCTGGGGTAGATTGAAAATGGCTGTTTATGGTCGATGCGACCCACCAACAACTCTGAGGGATCGACGTGGAACCGCCATTGAGGTGTGGGACAATCTGGACCAACGGTGCCTTGATGAACTTGTGGATAGTATGCCTTGACAGATACAGGCATGCTTCAATGCAAGAGGACATGCTACTGGGTATTAGAGGTACTGCTGTGTACAGCAATCTGGACCACCACCTCCGAAGGTCTTGCTGTATGGTGGTACATGTGATGTGTGGTTTTCGTGAGCAATAAAAATGGTGGAAGTGATGTTTATGTTGATCTCTATTTCAATTTTCTGTACAGATTCTGGAACTGTCAATACCGAGGTGATGCAAAACTTTTCTTGATGTGTGTATATTAACGACTTGCCACTCTGTATTCATGAAGATGCAAAGCTAGTTCTTTTTGCTGATGATACAAGTATAGTAATCACCCCCAAGCAGCAAGAATCAGCTGAGGAAATTGCAAATAATGTCTTTCAGAAAATTATTAAGTGGTTCTCTGCAAATGGACTCTCAATAAATTTTGAGAAAACACAGTTTATACAATTCTGTACAGTAAGTGGCATAACACCATTGATAAAAATAGACTATGAACGGAAGTTTGTTGCTAAGGCAGAATACTCAACATTTCTTTGGTGTGCATTGATGAGAAAATTGAATTGGAAGAAACACATCGATGATCTGCTGAAACGGTTACGTTCAGCTACTTATGCTATCAGGGTTATTGCAAATTTTGGTAATAAACATATCAGTAAATTAGCCTACTATGCCTGTTTTCATTCACTGCTTTCATATGGCATATTTTGGTGCAATTCGCCATTAAGAGAGAAAGTATTCATTGCACAAAAGCGTGTAATCAGAATAATAGCTGGAGCCCACGCGAGATCACCTTGCAGACATTTATTTAAGGAACTCAAAATATTCACAGTTCCTTCGCAATACATATATACACTTATGAAATTTGTGATTACTAATCCATCTCAGTTCAAAAATAACAGCGAAGTGCATAGCTACAACACTAGAAGAAAGGGTGATATTCAGTATTCTGGATTAAGTCACTTTGGCACAGAAAGGGGTGAATTATGCTGCCACAAAAATCTTTCGTCATTTGCCAAATAGTATTAAAAGTGTGACAGATAGCCAACCAACATTTAAAAGCAAATTAAAAGAATTTCTGAATGACAACTGCTCCTACTTAATAGATGGATTCTTAGGTATGAAGTAGTAACTGTTAAAAAAATAATTAAATAATTATTTTGTGTAAACAAAACTTATGTTAAAGTGACATGTTCCACACCATTACAAAATGTATGAAATTCATGATCTATACACTACACTAATGTGTGTATGTATCTGACAGGCTGCTTGAGTTTATGCACCAGATGTTGCAGAGGGGGTAAGTGTTAGGAAGTATTTTCTGTAGGTATTTGCCTGGAGCATAGTATTGCAAGGAAATAAAATGTGGATGATAAGAAGTTCATACAAGAAGAGAATAAAAGCTTTTAAATGTGATGTTACAGAAGACTGCTGAAGATTAGGTGGGTAGATCATGTAACAACTGAGAAAGTACTGAATAGGATTGGAGAGAAATGAAATTGTGGCAAATTTGACTAAAAGGGCGCATTCAGAGGCATCAAGGAATTTAGTATTGGAGAGAAGTGTGGGGGCTAGAAATTGTAGGCAAAGGTCAAGAGATGAATGGAGTAAGCAAGTTCAAATGAATGTAGATCGCAGTAGTTATTCTAAGATGAAGTGGCTTTCAGAGGATAGCCTAGCATGGAGAGCTGCATTGAAGCAGTCGTACTGAAAACAACAGCAGTGACATTTTATGATCCAGTTTTATCCTTCGGAAGTGGGTGGACAGCTTTTAAGCTTACCTTGTGTGCTCTTATTATCCCGAGATTGATGCACATTTGTGCTGTGTGGGTAATATGAGATTTGCATGCCCACAAAAAGTTTTATTTTGTTGATTTATGTTCAAGGGCCAGTTTTGACATTTACCTTGCACCAAGTGACACCTATGTGAAACATTGCTGTGACTGCTTGGAGTTTGACAGTTGTGACACACACACACACACACACACACACACACACACACACACACAGTATGCCCTTGTGGAAATGATATGTAAGCTGCTGTTTCTTCGGAGTTGCTGCAAATTTTCCTTGTTGTTAGTTGCTGTAGATACAGTCACTGCATTGCTATCTTTCTGCCGTGGATTTAGTCTCCGCACTTATCATTTGTTTTGTATGTGCCACTGGGAAAATGAGTTTGTATTCTTCCCATTGTCTTTAGGGAGCTTTGGAATTCATTTATTTCCATGTTTTGCTATTTTCAGGCTAAATTTATTGTCAGTGTTCTGGCAGTTCTTCTCTACACTATAGGAAGTGATGTCTAGTCAGTGAGCTCTTATTTCTGTCAGATGCAGGTTAGCTGTCCGCCATATTCACTACTTCGGCAAGTAGCAGAATTGCAGACAATCTCTCAGCTATGATGGGGTGACAGGTCTTGGCCTTTTACCTGGCTGCATCCCTTCTCTGTTGCTTGGGCTCATGACGTTTATGAGGGAGGACACTTGCTTCCTTTTGGCCACATCTTGTGGCCCACACTAGGTCTCTTCTGCTTCATGGATGTGGAGTTTGATACTTTTAAATTAGTAGCAATTTCAGAATCCTAGTTGAACACTGATACTTGGCTTGTGAGAAGGCCTAAATTGGAGTGTTGGGTGTTGAAGTGCAGTGATTAATTTAAAAAACTGGGCATCTCTCAATGTTCTATTGCAGATATGAGAGATGGTGAAGTAGACAGAAGGGGAGGAGGAAACGAAATGAAATTTAATGGGCTGAGAGGGTGTGTGATGCTATTTTTGTGATTTCAAAATTGAATAAATTTTACAGAGAATTTAGCAACATGAGCCCACTAATCAAATTCCTTCAGGTGCTGATATGCAGTCTCACATGTGTACACAGCATCTCAGTGCCCTTAATAGTAATGACTTAACATTTGACACTGTTCACAACCCTTATATACTCTACCAACCCTGGTAACAACAGTAATTCATTCTGGTGGCCATTCAACCAGCAACTCTAATCATTTATATACCCTCCAATCAGGTGAAGTTATATAAAAGGCATAAAAATAGGACACATTTAAATAAATTAAAAAGAAAGAGGTTATTTGTGGATAGTTAACTTTCAGTATGAAATCCAAAAGCAGTGTGCTGTATCAAAGCAGCAGAAATTTGCAAATATTCAGTTCAAAGGGGCAAGGGGGAGCATGAGATATCAGGGTTACTGCTAGTGCAGTAGCATTGAGTTGCCAGTTAGGCAGCCATTATGAGCTCCATAGGTAGGTAGTGCATTAAACATTTTCATGGCCACCACTAGGAATCTGTCTTGGTCAGACAACATGTTGGACTATCGAGACTTCTGATTTCTTGATGTTGTGATAATGAATTTGCTATAAGTGTTACAGTTCATCTTCCTGTGAATGAGACAGTTTAACCTCTAGTGGCTGTACACAGTCATACCTATAACTTCCGGTTTAGCAGAGATGGGTTTACAATGGTGTGTGTGTGTGTGTGTGTGTGTGTGTGTGTGTGTGTGTGTGTTAGAAGTATTGTTTTTCACTGTTTTCTTCTGTATCAGCAGCTCATTCCTGCATCCAGCAGAGGGACCCCATAACCATAGGCTCTAGCTGATGGGGTTCTGAAATAAGACATTATGTACTGTTTTGTTAAAATCCTATTTAATTTTGTTAGGAGGTAGAGGACTCATTAACACTTGACACGTACAGGTACCCTGTGCTGTTTCCAAGTTAATTTACTATCATTGAAGAAACCCAGAAGTTTAACAGCTCCAATGTTACTTAGTGCATCTGTGTCACTCAGGCTGCATGTCATGCACTGTAACTTGTTTCATGTTTGCATGAAACAACTTCTTGGTCTCAGACCAGAATATCTACTTGTTGTACAGCCTGCTTGTTATTCTTCCCACTAGTAAACAATATTTTGTCATCTGCAAATTATAGGTTGTGTCCATTCGAGCTTAGATCATTAACAAAATCCAGAAACAAGAACACACTTGCAGCACATTATATTGCAACTTCTCTATGTAGGAAACTCCTCCTTGGTCTAATACCATTTGACATCTGTTAATTAGATGTAATTGTGGGGTTGTCATGGCAGCTACCAAAGTTCCGTACTATTTTAACTTTGTAATCAGGGCCACATGTGGAATGCAATTAAAGTCCTTACTAAGATCACAAAGTACGAGAGCTGTACACACTCTTTCTTCAAAAGCTGGATTCGTTTTTGTATTTGGATCCAAAGCTACTGTTATTATGGACTTGCCCTTCCAAAAACAATGCTGTGTATCATGAAATAAGTTCTTGCCTTCAAAATAAGCTAACTGTTTTCATTATATGTTTCATCACCTTAGGCAGCACTGGGATTATGGAGATGGAGCTGTAGCTGGAGACTTCAACGAAGTCTCCTTTTTTGTAAACTTGTACTGTGAGTGCTGATTTTAGGGGCTTTAGGAATTCACCAGTAAATAGGCATTTATTTCAGTTAGTGGTTTGGAATTTTCATTAATTACCATTTTCGAATTTTGCTGGACATACCATAATTATCTGGATTAACTGATGATTTGTAAATTTCACAATTCTTACTGTGTTGAAACTTCCTGCCAGATTAAAACTGTGTGCCGGACCAAGACTCGAATTCGGGACCTTTGCCTTTCGCGGGCAAGATTGCCCGCGAAAGGCAAAGGTCCTGAGTTTGCGTCTCGGTCCGGCACACAGTTTTAATCTGGCAGGAAGTTTCATATCAGCGCACACTCCACTGCAGAGTGAAAATCTCATTCTTACTGTGTTGTTTGCATGTATACCCTTCCAGTTTTGCAGGGTTTCATAGAAATTGCAGGTTTTGCTCCTACATTGGGTACTTAACGTACAGTTGCTGCCATTATCCTTATAAAATACTGTTTAACTTTATCTAGACTATAGGTATTTCAGCAATAGGTAGGTTTTTTTTTCCTTTGTTCACTTTCTTATGGTTCAGGGCAAACATCTCATTACATTTTTCTTCAATGGTCTGGACATACAACTGAATGCATCACTTGGTGCCCTCTCTTCAAGTAGTTGAAACTGTTGTTCAGTAGCAGAGAAATCAGTTTGTGATGCATCTAGTCTATTGTTTTAGACAACTGCTACGAAACACAAACTTTGGATGTCGTGTAGGAATATGTTGGTTACTCACTAAATTGGTCCATAGCTCCATGACCACTGCTCTGTGGTCTGCGAACATTGTCTTGACCACACTTATCTTTTAGTTCCAACTATTTAAATTTGTTACAATAGTGTCAAGACAGGCATAATCTTGAGCTTGTAAATAATTTGCCACATACAGTGCATAACTGCTCATTAGGTTCTCACAAATATGTATGTTGAAATCACCACATGAGTCAGTTTTTGCTGTCAAACAAATAGTGTGGCATGGATAGTTTTCCATCTGTGTAATGAAGTTTACATCTGGGGAATGATAAAGAGAAATGGCAGTAGAGTTTGTATTTGGTAACTCTGGAGCAGTCAGTTCTATAATCAAATCCACACTGAAGTTTTTTAAACCATTTTTTGCTCATATAATAATAAAAAACACGTAATGAATGATAGTGCAAAATTTGTCCTGATGCACTGTGCATTTGCATTAACTTTTATTTTATTTATTTATTTATTTAGCCATCCGTGGACATTTTAAAATGTATGGATGTTGTCAGTTACGTACATTCATATATTTATACAGTTTGTTCTTACATGTAGTTAAACATTGTGACATAAGTTATTTACAAAACTTATAACTATGGCTGCATTTTTTGCTATAGTGTCAGCTCATTTTCTAATGTTATTGATTCCCACTTTCTATAGGAAAGCTCATCACAGTGAAGTACTGGGCAATTCTCCTGAACAGAAAACTTTGTGCAACAACTTTTTAATGTCATAAATTGCTGACCATTATTTCATCTTGTACAAAAACAGCAACACCATTTTGAAGCTGTTACCCAAGCTCTTTGCTTCCAGCTCTTCAACTGTTAAGTTGTGTTATGAAAAATTCATTTGTTAAATATCAGCTAGCTTTTCATCTTTTGTTACCTTTTAGTTTATTAAGATGAGCCCAGGCTCTTTCCTCACAGTATAGCATTCCATTTTCATCACCAGTATTCATTATTTTCCTGTGCTGTTCTGAATGTGTGCATAGTAGACTTCTGTGGATGCCTTTCATGAGCTTTTTCATTCTGTGACTTTTGTTAGTTATTTTGAAAACGTTCTGTTTTTCTGCAGTTAAATATCATCTGTTTCCTGCTTGTTGCTTATACTTTGCCAGTCAGTATTTGTGCATATTTGAGGGTTTACACCTGCTGGTTTGCACTTGACCTAGTTGTCACTGTAGTGATGTTTCAGATTCCATCATCATTTTCTGTACAAAAACTGATCACCAGAGGTGAAAATACATTCTCCAAAGTGCCCACATTGTGTTTCATTAAGGCATTAGAAACACTGTACTCGCAGTAATGTGTGTGTTCACTTTCAATGTTCATGATAGTTTTGATTTTCAACTACTGGCAACAGCCTATGTTAGCCAACTCTGAGAGCTGTGCAGTCATCATACTGTAGAGCCTGTACAAGTTTTTGTCTGCAGGGACTGCAGTGGTTGCAACATTGCCAAACACTGTTCTGTACCCAGTTGTGTATATAACTTTTTCATCTTGCTATTTTACGAGGTGGACAATAAAAGGTCAACAACATAAGAAAAATTTCAGGCCAGAAAGATCAGAATATTCATACTGTCATATCTCAGCTTTCATCGTCAGTCAGTAGATTACCATCCACTACCTCCTCCATCACTGTCATTGTTATAGTTGTGGAGAAATGTAAAAGTTTGTAGAGAAAAGGATAATAAAAGAAAAGATTGTCTTAAAATATGATTAAAAATATAAAATGCATAAGCAGAAGATTACAGTAACAGCAATGTAGGAAAACACAGATTGCTACTTACTGAAAGAAAGACACGTCAAGTTGCAGACAGTCACAATTAAAAGACACTTACATAAAGCTTTTGGCCACAGCCTTCATCAGTAAAAGAGAGATTACAGTAGGATGAATTGCGGGAGGACATACAAAATTAGTACTTGTTACTGTTAAGTTCGATGCCTGACATAGCGACACTGGAGCTTCTCAGTGGCAGTTATATGATACAAAAGTGTTTCTTGAGATGTATTATATGAAACATAATGTTATTGGGAAAAAAAATGTTATTGCATTGCAGTAAGTCGAGATGATTAGTACTTGTAGAAGTTAGGAAAATAATTCCAGTCATATTTAATAAAGATTGTAGAAAAAATGGACTGTATAAATGAATGGAACTTGCATGCATCTTTATACAAAGTTTTCAGATATGAGACGTGACTGTTAAAAATTAAACTGTTAATCTTACAGTATGATTAACTTTTTTCTCTCTGTCATTTCATCAGTTTGTTGTATTAGAATTCTATATTGTGTCTGCAGTTAAGTCATTAGGAACAGAGTACTGACCTAGTCTTCACAAGATGGGAAAAAGAAGGGAATCTTGTGGTTTTAACATTTCTTGCACAGTAAAATGATTGCTGATGATTAAGATAAAGGGAATACACATTTCATATGTTTGTGTGGAATGATGTGGAAAACTGTACTAAAGTGAAATCTGACGAGTCCAATATTGAATTCAACTCTTTAATATGAGCCCCTATTGATATATGGACACTGTAAAAATGGAAAGGTATACAAAGTGTGACAACAACATTGCTGAGGCAGAAGAAGATTGGCTACAGTGAACAGAAATGAAAATTAAAATGATGTGAACAATAAAACAGCAACAACACAAGAAAGATTTCAACCCAGAAAGATCAGCATATTCATGAACAGGTTATTAGCGCAACTTTCCAGCTGTTGATTCAAGCAGTTGTTAGTTTGTATATGCATTCTATAACTACATCTACACTCCGATGGCCACCAAGCACTGTGTGACGGAGGGCACTATTTGTGTCAAAGTCATATCATCCCCAGCCCCTCTGCTCCACTCGCGCAATGGAAAAATGACTGTCGGAACGCCTCAGTACGAGCTCCAATTTCCCTTATATTTGAATGGTGCTCATTGCGCGATTTGAAAGTTGGTGGTGGTAATAATATACACTCTACATCCTCGGCGAAGATCAGATTTTGGAATTTAGTGAGTAGCCCCTTCCGTTTAGCGCATTGTCTGTCTGCAAGTGTGTCCCACTTCAAACTTTCTATGAGATTTGTAATGCTCTCACGATGGCTAAAAGTACCAGGCACGAATCTTGCCACTCTTCTATGGACGTTCTCAATCTCTTGAATCAGATCCAACTGGTAAGGGTCCCATACAGACGAACAATACTCTAAGACTGGATGAACTAACTTATTGTAAGCAATTTCCTTTTTAGAAGGACTGTATCACTTCAAGATACTACCAATAAGCCACAATCTACAGTTCGCTTTACCCATTACTTGTGTAATCTGATTGTTCCATTTGAGATCATTTTGAATAGTCATACCCAGATACTTGACAGATGTTACCGCTTCCAAAGACTGGGCATTTATTTTGTACTCGTACATTAATGGGGATTTTTGCTTTGTTGTACGTAGTAGGTTACACTTATTAATATTGAGAGATAACTGCCAGTCATTACACCACACATTTATTTTCTGCAAATCCTCATTGATTTGTTCACAATTTTGTGTGATACTACTTTCCTGTAGACTGCAGCATCATCAGCAAACAGTCTAATACCACTGTCAGTACCATCAACCAGATCGTTTGTGTAAATCGTAAAAAGCAGCAGACGTATTACGCTGCCCTGGGGACACCAGATGTTACACTTGTTTCTGTTGAAGTCTACCTATTCAGGACGACATACTGCTCTCTGTCTGTTAGAAAACTTTCTATCCAACCACATATATCATTGGATAGACCAAAAGGTTGCACTGTTTGAGCAAGCGACAGTGCGGAACTGAGTCAAACGCCTTTCGAAGGTCAAGGAATATGGTATCGACCTGGGAGCCAGTATCTAGAGCCTGTTGTATATCATGCACAAAGAGGGCAAGCTGTGTCTCGCATGACCGCTGTTTCCTAAAACTGTGCTGGTTTCTGCAGATGAGCTTCTCAGAGTCTAGAAAGTTCATTATGTCTGAACACAAAATATGTTCCATGATTCTACAACAAATCAATGTCAGTGAAATTGGCCAGTAATTATGTGCATCCGATTTTCTTTCCTTTTTATGGGTTGCTATGACCTGGACTTTCTTCCAGTCCGTAAAACTTTCTGCTGTTCCATTGATCTCTGATAGATGATGAATAAGAAAGGTGCTATATTTATAACATAGTCAACATAAAATCTTACAGGGATACCGTCTGGGCCGGATGCCTTCCTGACGTCTAAGGATCTTAACTGTTTTACAATCCCAGTTACACTAAACACTATGTTGACATGTGCATTAATCCTCAGCTGGCTGCACCCTCTTGTATTAGAAGCATTTTATGTCATGTTATATTGCTGATTATTGCTACATTTCAGTGGCTGAAATCTACAGCAGTGACAGTGCCAACCTAGGTGGTCCTCTCTCTCTCTCTCTCTCTCTCTCTCTCTCTCTCTCTCTCTAATACGTAGATTGATAACGTATGTTTCACAGAGCCAACAGGAGGATGGTTTTAAGCTAACTAATGAGAGACTAATGAATAGGAAAAAAGGAATGCGGGTAAGCTACTACAAACAGCATAGTGAATGCATTATTGTGGCCAAGATAGATATGAAGCCCACATCTACTACAGTGGTACAAGTTTATATGCCAACTAGCTATGCAGATGCCGAAGAAATTGAAGAAATGTATGATGAAATAAAAGAAATTATTCAGATAGTGAAGGGAGGCGAAAATTTAATAGTCATGGGTGACTGGAATTCGAGTGTAGGAAAAGGGAGAGAAGGAAACATAGTAGGTGAATATGGATTGGGGCTAAGAAATGAAAGAGGAAGCTGCCTGGTAGAATTTTGCACAGAGCGCAACTTAATCATAGCTAACACTTGGTTTAAGAATTATGATAGAAGGTTGTATACATGGAAGAATCCTGGACATACTAAAAGGTATCAGATAGATTATATAATGGTAAGACAGAGATTTAGGAACCAGGTTTTAAATTGTAAGACATTTCCAGGGGCAGATGTGGACTCTGACCACAATCTATTGGTTATGACCTGTAGATTAAAACTGAAGCAACTGCAAAAAGGTGGGAATTTAAGGAGATGGGACCTGGATAAACTGAAAGAACCAGAAGTTGTACAGAGTTTCAGGGAGAGCATAAGGGAACAATTGACAGGAATGGGGGAAAGAAATACAGTAGAAGAAGAATGGGTAGCTTTGAGGGATGAAGTAGTGAAGGCAGCAGAGGATCAAGTAGGTAAAAAGACGAGGGCTAGTAGAAATCCTTGGGTAACAGAAGAAATATTGAATTTAATTGATGAAAGGAGAAAATATAAAAATGCAGTAAATGAAGCAGGCAAAAAGGAATACAAACGTCTCAAAAATGAGATCGACAAGAAGTGCAAAATGGCTAAGCAGGGATGGCTAGAGGACAAATGTAAGGATGTAGAGGGTTATCTCACTAGGGGTAAGATAGATACTGCCTACAGGAAAATTAAAGAGACCTTTGGAGATAAGAGAACCACTTGTATGAACATCAAGAGTTCAGATGGAAACCCAGTTCTAAGCAAAGAAGGGAAAGCAGAAAGGTGGAAGGAGTATATAGAGGGTCTATACAAGGGTGATGTACTTGAGGACAATATTCTGGAAATGGAAGAGGATGTAGATGAAGATGAAATGGGAGATACAATACTGCGTGAAGAGTTTGACAGAGCACTGAAAGACCTGAGTCGAAACAAGGCCCCCGGAGTAGACAACATTCCATTGGAACTACTGACGGCCTTGGGAGAGCCAGTCCTGACAAAACTCTACCATCTGGTGAGCAAGATGTATGAAACAGGCGAAATACCCTCAGACTTTAAGAAGAATATAATAATTCCAATCCCAAAGAAAGCAGGTGTTGACAGGTGTGAAAATTACCGAACAATCAGTTTAGTAAGCCACAGCTGCAAAATACTAACACGAATTCTTTACAGACGAATGGAAAAACTAGTAGAAGCCGACCTCGGGGAAGATCAGTTTGGATTCCGTAGAAATACTGGAACACGTGAGGCAATACTGACCTTACGACTTATCGTAGAAGAAAGATTAAGGAAAGGCAAACCTATGTTTCTAGCATTTGTAGACTTAGAGAAAGCTTTTGACAATGTTGACTGGAATACTCTCTTTCAGGTTCTAAAGGTGGCAGGGGTAAAATACAGGGAGCGAAAGGCTATTTACAATTTGTACAGAAACCAGATGGCAGTTATAAGAGTCGAGGGACATGAAAGGGAAGCAGTGGTTGGGAAGGGAGTAAGACAGGGTTGTAGCCTCTCCCCGATGTTATTCAATCTGTATATTGAGCAAGCAGTAAAGGAAACAAAAGAAAAATTCGGAGTAGGTATTAAAATCCATGGAGAAGAAATAAAAACTTTGAAGTTCGCCGATGATATTGTAATTCTGTCAGAGACAGCAAAGGACTTGGAAGAGCAGTTGAACGGAATGAATGGTGTCTTGAAGGGAGGATAGAAGATGAACATAAACAAAAGCAAAACGAGGATAATGGAATGTAGTCAAATTAAGTCGGGTGATGTTTAGGGTATTAGATTAGGAAGTGACACACTTAAAGTAGTAAAGGAGTTTTGGTATTTGTGGAGCAAAATAACTGATTATGGTCGAAGTAGAGAGGATATAAAATGTAGACTGGCAATGGCAAGGAAAGTGTTTCTGAAGAAGAGAAATTTGTTAACATCGAGTATAGATTTAAGTGTCAGGAAGTCATTTCTGAAAGTATTTGTATGGAGTGTAGCCATGTATGGAAGTGAAACATGGACGGTAAATAGTTTGGACAGGAAGAGAATAGAAGCTTTCGAAATGTGGTGCTACAGAAGAATGTTGAAGATTAGATGGGTAGATCACATAACTAATGAGGAAGTATTGAATAGGATTGGGGAGAAGAGCAGTTTATGGCACAACTTGACCAGAAGAAGGGATCGGTTGGTAGGACACGTTCTGAGGCATCAAGGGATCACCAATTTAGTATTGGAGGGCAACGTGGAGGGTAAAAATCGTAGGGGGAGACCAAGAGATGAATACACTAAGCAGATTCAGAAGGATGTAGGTTGCAGTAGGTACTGGGAGATGAAGCAGCTTGCACAGGATAGAGTAGCATGGAGAGCTGCATCAAACCAGTCTCAGGACTGAAGACCACAACAACAACAACAACGAGAGACAAGAAAGGGGGTGATGTATTGTGAACAGTGAAATTGAAATTAGTTGATATACTTCATAGATCACTCCCGGTAGCATTTTGTTGTGAAAGATTCCCTTAAATTTCTGTTGCCACAGCTTTTACATTTTTTGGTTGGAGGTTGTGGTGACCGATGGATATGTAGTGTAGTCTGAGGTCTAGTTTGTATTTGGGTGTGAGTTGTCTAAGTCAACAAATGTGATGCAAAAAATCTTTTTTTGCAGTTTTTGTTGTATATCGTGTGCCACAAAATAATTTTTATAGTTATACTGAGTATCTTGTGAAATTAAGGATTATAATTGCCGTCTCTCCACATTCATTCTGCATTCCATGGTTGTGTGTGCGTCACGTTTTGTCACAATAACTTCAGCTCATTGCTGCTAAACTCTTTGCCTGTCTGCTTTTCTATCATTGTATACTTGCTGGCTGTTGACACATCTCTTTGTGTTCATTTACATTGCTTCCAACATTGCTCAACCAACTGAGTAAGTAGTGGAACTGTCTCTGCTCTAGATACTTACGCATTTCCTGTGTGCAATATGGAGCTTGTAAAGTAAAAGGTTTAAATCAGAACCTGGGCTGATATTCATCGTCTGTTGCTCCTGTTAGGCATCTTGTGCTTCCAAAACATTTAAAGGATAATAGATGGAAACATCACCTTCCTGTAATTGCTGTAGTCATTGTATGATATTACAGTGCTGCTTCTTTATTCAAGCAGAGCCTCTGTTCATCTTTTGAAACCATCACACCACTGAAACTCATTACTACACCCATCTGTAGATATATGGAAACACAGAAAGTATTTCCAACCATATTTGCTTGAGGCACTTGGCAATCTTGAAGACCCGTCTAATCAAAATTTAATATTATGTCACTATTATATTTGGAACCTGATCATTATCTGTGATGTATCAGAAAATAAGTAAGTTTTTAGTATCAAAATAGTTTCGTTATTTGGACTGCACCAATTGTGATATGATTTATGAAAATTGTAAAATTTATGAAGTAAATAAAATACCATTAAACTCACATATTTAGTTGTTAAGCAGTAGCTTAGTATCCATCTCTACGCCTGTAGTCAATTTGTATGTCATTGTTTTTCATCATGGGACTTTTGGTGACTGCAGTTTTCGTCTTTGAATTTATGTTTTAACACAAAGCAGTATACTAGTTCTAGACAGCATGATCTGACACAGGCTTTAAATTGAAACAGCAAACATTTTGCCATCTTGTGTACTAGGAAGTAAGATGTACACATCAAAATGGCTCATAAGGATACTTTTAAGATGATAATCTCCAAAATCCATTACACGTGTGTGTGTGTGTGTGTGTGTGTGTGTGTGTGTGTGTGTGTGTGTGTGTGTGTGTGAGAGAGAGAGAGAGAGAGAGAGAGAGAGAGAGAGAGAGAGATGAATGACGTTTTGTCATAGATAGGAAGCTATTCTTGTTCGTGTTTGTAAACTATTTTTAAATCAGTCTCTCTCTCTCTCTCTCTCTCTCTCTCTGTGTGTGTGTGTGTGTGTGTGTGTGTGTGTGTGTGTGTGTGTTCTTTTTTTGAGAAGGAACATAACTCTCTCTTGCATATAAAATGCAATGATAGCCAGTTCCTGATGTAGATAACTTTTTGCCCAAAGTCTTTAATTACCAAATTATAGAGAGCTGAGACATACAGAAAGTGTTTGCAAACTCTGCATTTGCCTTGGTTTCGGTTGTAATATAATTTTACTTCTGTCTTTCAGGTCTCTGTCCAGTACTAAATGTGTTAGACATCTCTTGGAGAACAGCAGCTTCATAATACTTGCAGTATCCACGTTTAAAGATGCTTGCAAAAAAATAAAAAGCAAGCTCGTGTAGCTGAGACATCTGTCTGGAACAAGAAACATAATGCTTCGAAATTTAGCATCTGTGTGTAACCAGAAAGCATACATTCTTAAAAGGGTTGTTATTGCAGTGGTGCTGATTTTCTGTGTTATATATTCACTTCATCCAGGACGCTTTGCTTGTTATTATTCATATATTAATGATGATGAAATTGTCAGTTCTCTGGGAATCTCACCTGCTGCAGTCAAGATGGCGGAAGATTATGGCATGCCACTTTGTTCTGTAACCTTCAATAGTTCAGTTACTGAAGTGCATTACCCTGCACAAAAGACTGACCTAAATGATGGCACAGTATTTGCCAAAACACTGAATATAACTGATGGAGGTGAATGGAAACCACAGAAATGTGTTTCAAAATTCAGTGTTGCTGTTGTTGTTCCATACCGCAACCGTAGTAGCCAGCTACAAATTTTCCTGAAATACATGCATCCATTTCTTCAGAACCAATTGTTGAGCTACCAGATATTTGTTGTGGAACAGGCACTGGATGGAGCATTTAACAGAGCAAAGTTGCTCAACATAGGCTTTGTGGAAGCTATGAAGATACGGCCTTTTCATTGCTTTATTTTCCATGACGTAGACTTGATTCCTCAGAAGGACAACAACATATATGCATGCACTTCTCAGCCACGACACATGTCATCATGCGTGAATACTTTCCGGTACCATTTGCCATATGAGGAACTATTTGGTGGAGCTGTTGCAATACTTCAGAATCAGTTTGAGTTAGTGAATGGATTTTCCAACAACTTTTATGGCTGGGGTGGTGAAGATGATGATTTCCACAGGCGCATTACACATAAGGGTTTGAAAGTATTACGCTTTTCTCCAAATGTTGCACAGTATTTTATGT
This sequence comes from Schistocerca cancellata, assembly GCF_023864275.1. Lineage (NCBI taxonomy): Eukaryota > Metazoa > Arthropoda > Insecta > Orthoptera > Acrididae > Schistocerca > Schistocerca cancellata. The sequence continues at coordinate 928,300,047 of NC_064629.1, forward strand.
TACCACATGCAAAAGAGCCACCAAGTGAAAGTAGATTTCTAAATCTAAAATTAGGAAGTGAGCGTTTCGAAACTGATGGTTTAAATGCTTTGAAATACACTTTGCTCAAACGTATATATCTCCCATTATATACTTGGATATTGGTAGAAGTGTAATCTGATGTATTCTCATGCTATTTGATGTCTGTATGTACCTGAAACATAATTTTTTTTGTATTTTCACAAGACTGTTAATGTAGTAGATTGTAAATGTGTTATTTATTTATTTTATTGTTTTGCTGTGTCCTTACAAATTCTGTATTGTATTTTCTGTAGTAGATAGATAATTGTGAATTCTTTTTATATTTTTGACCAAAGTATGCTACAGTGATAATAAAGACACAGTTTTCACAAGAAAGATTTTAAATATTGAAATTTTTGATAAATTCAGTTAAGTTCACCTGTCAGAAATGTTAAGGTATGTGCTGTTACGCTTTCTTCAGTTACTTCATGGAAAAATGACGTACAATGCTTATTTACATAAAATAATTAATTTTTTTTAGTAGAAAAGTATGTGGCGTGGATAAAATGTAGAAATAAGTTATAGAAAACAAAGATGCTGTAACTTACCAAACGAGATAGCGCTGGTATATAGAAACAATAAAAAACACACACAAATTTCAGGCTTTCGCAACCCAAGGTTGCTTCATCAGGAAAGAGGGAAAGACAAAAGGATGTGGGTTTTAAGGGAGAGGGTAAGGAGTCATTCCAATCCCAGGAGCGGAAAGACTTACCTTCGGGGAAAAAAGGACAGGTATACACACTCTCTCTCTCTCTCTCTCTCTCTCTCTCTCTCTGTCTCTCTTTCACACACACACACACACACACACACACACACACACACATCCATCCGCACATATATAGAGACACAGGCAGACATGTGTAAATGCATTTACACATGTCTGCCTGTACTTGATGTTAGTTAAGAATGCCTTTCAGGTGGCAAAGACACCATTATCAACATCTCATTGAGTTTGAACGAAGTTGTGTAATAGGATATAAGAAGCTGGATGTTCCTTCTGTGACACTGGGCAGTGGTTACAAGAATGTGAAGTTGCAAGAAAACTGGGCTCCGGATGGCCTCGTGGCACTATCGAGAAGGAAGACCATTGTGTTAGGCATAGGCTCAGGTGCGTCATACTGCATTTGCAGCAGCAGTTGGCACCACAGTGACAGAACAAACTGTTGTAGTTTGAGTGCTTCGAGAGCAGTTCTGAGCCAGATGTCCTGTTGAGTACATTCCACTGACCACAAACCACCATCATTTGTGACTTCAGTGGTGTCAAATGAGAGGTCATTGGAGGGCAGGGTGGGTCTGTTGTGTTCTTTGATGAAAGTTGGTTCTGCCTCGGTGACAGTGATGGCTGGGTGTCGGATAGGAGGCGGCCAGTTGAGGACCTGCAACCAACCTGTCTGCATGCTAGATGCACTGGATCTACATCCGGAGGTATCATCTGGGGTGCAATTTCATATGATGGCAGGAGCACCTTGACTGCAAATTTGTATGTTAATGTGGTCATTCACCCTGTTGCACTGCCATTGTGAACAGCATTCCAGGGGATCAGGTTACCTTCCATTCGGAAAGTGGGTGCACTCGGCGACTGTTATGTGTCATATAAATTATAGACTGCCGCAATCAGTCGTCCCTTTTAAGATTTTATTTCGCAAATCCAGATTTCAGCTAGTGGCTAGCCATTCTCAATGCACTATTTCTATTCTCGATGCATGTAAGTCCCTGTTGTTCAGGCGTCAGTCACATTTCTTTGAATACTACTGTATAAGGAAGATAGACACAGCCTACTTTTTTATACAGTAGTATTCAAAGAAATGTGACTGATGACCAAACAACAGGGACGTACATGCCTCAAGAATAGAAAATGGTGCATTGAGAATGGCTAGCCACTAGCCGAAATCTGCATTTGCATAATAAAATCTTAAAAAAGACGACTGATTGCTGCACTCTATAATTTATAAGTATTCCAGGGGATGTTTTCCAACGGGATAACACTCACCCACATACCGCTGTTGTAACTCAACATGTTTTACATAGTGTCGATGTGTGGCCTTGGTCTGCTCGGTCACCAGCTCTGTCTCCAATCGAGCACATGTGGGACGTCATCAGATGACAACTTCGTCATCCACAACCAGCATTCACTGACCAAGTGCAACAAGCGTGGAACTCAATCCCATGAACTGACATCAGGCACATGTATAAGGCACATTTCCGTGCTTATATTCGACACTGTGGTGGTTACACTGGTTATTAATGTACCAGCATTTTACATTTGCAATGACTTATCTTGCACTTACATTAACCTGTGAACCTGTGGTCTTGCAGTGTTGATCACTTAAATATGCTACCTAGACAAATGTATTCCCAAAATTTCATTGGTCTACATTGATAAGTTTTTGGTGTTGCAAGTCCCCCCCCCCCCCCCCCCCCCCCTCCGTCTGTGCATTTGGTTTGAAGCAGTGGTAATGTATCTTGAGAATTCAGGAGAGTCGTCAATAGCATATGGCACACTTGTGGTTCATGTTGCAGCTCTGTAATATACTTTACACTAACTTGAATTTGTCAAACACTCTGTAAGCCACAAAAGAATGAAGCCAAGCTCTGTTGTTAATTCTTATTTTCAGGAAACCGTGTGGCGGAGTTTAAACATAACAAGAACAACTTCTTGTAGTTGGGGTCAGTTACAGTTTATGTAATGCAGTCTTTAACATTTATAACTATCTTTTTGTGTATTTAGTTACCTTTAGTTAAGATTTTTGAACATTTATTTAACACTTTCCTATCAGTTAAATTTATTTTTTACCATATGTGCAATTTTTGTGTAGTCTCTTCTTATTTTATTAATTTATCAGGTTCCATTAGACCACCTGTCAATCTCGCGATAAACTGCTTGATTGCCATGGCCGTAGTAGTCAATCTTTCAAAACCTGTGTCCAAAATCAGTGTAAATGAGGTGTTTTGGTAAAATACCAGTTTCTTAATAATGAGTGTTTTGCAAAGTATTTGCAGGCGGTAAATTTGACAACATTGTCTCCAACAATCCTTCCTCCTGCATGGTGAGGTTACTACTCACGAGTAAGTTGACATGTTGTCAGCGGGGTTGGCGGTGAGCGGTTTGCTGCAAGATTAGATGCAGTGTGAGGGAAAACATCCTCTGCATCAAGGAGGCAACATGAACCTCTGTTTCTGAGATTCCACAAAACAAAAATGTGCACAACAGAGATAATGATCAGCTAAATACTTTTTGCTATCGAAACTGAGATGGCTGTTTCTGTTGACATCTCAAACACCCACTACATCACTCATTTTCAAAACAGTCGCGATCAGAATAGCGTGACAACTCATACTACAGCAACAATGCAGTCCAGCGACAATGCAGTCAACACCAAGTATGCTGTACATTTGCAACAAACATCTCCAAATCGCTACGACACAAAGTCTCCCCACTGCTGCCGAGTGCTACTGATCAGAACTAGGGAATCCACCTGCTTAGTTACAGTTCTCATTTTGTAACGTGTTTGTGAATAAATGAGTGCAGTGAAACACAGGAAAACATACCACTTGCATGGTGAATGGTAAGAAAAGTTTTTTGTTACAATGCTTAGAGTTAGGTGTATATGTTTGATATATAATGCTACCTTAGCCACACCTAAAAACAGAAGTATTGAACACCATTTTAGAATGGTTCACAAAGACTTAAAATCAGAAGCAGCTGTTGGTAGTGGGTTGCGGAGTAAGAAATTTTCTAATACAATGAAGATAACTTTTGGAAATTAGTTAGTGTAAAATCCTACTCAAATATTGTAAAAGTTGTATTGTATGTTTTATCGTTTTTTGGATCAGTTTATGCATCTGAGACAGCAGTTGCAACAACAGTGTAGAAATAAAATGACTGATTTTTATCTTTCAGACTGTGTAAGGTTGGATGTGACAAATTGAAGCATTTAGAAGAAGAAACTGCTAACCCTTAATTCTGTGAAAATTAGTCTGATCACACTTGTGAATTCTCAAAGATACATTATCACATCTTCAAACCAAATCTACTGACTGGAAAAAAATGCTACACCAAAAAATAATTAATGTAGAGTAGTGAAATTTTGGGATTACTGTTGTGATTTCAGGTGCACCACATGCTGATAACACGTAGTTCACTTTATACCACTGGAAAATGCTGGCAGCTATGCGCATTGTTTTATCTTACCATAGTTTTGTTTTTATCATCAGGTGAAAACAGTGCTATGCTGTAGAGAAAACGTGGCAGTTGTAATGAAATCTTGTCATCAGCTAAAGAGAAGGCTATTTGGCAAGTATGTTAATAACAATAAAAATAATCCATTTATTGATGACAGTGATGTTGATCCTGATTACACACAAGTAATTACATTATTTTTATAAAAATTCTGTAAGTGTGGCTTAGTATTATATTGCCACTAACGCACCCTCACATGGTTTATGCATAGCATTTAGAAAAATTTTAGGGACTTCAGTAACGTTAATATTGCATAAATTTAACATAAAATATATCAGTAAATGCTTGTAAGGTTGTTATAACCACTTTTTCATTTCACCATGTAACAACAAAGATACCTATTATAGATGTGTTTGAGGATTATCATTGGTTTCGCCCTAATGCGAAACACGCAGGGCTTGCATGATTTTTATCCTGTTTCAGCCCTCAACAAATGTTTGTGTGGTTTTATTTTGAGGAAGAAGCACAATCTACATTCACCAAAAGAATAGTAGAAAGCAGTTCGTCACATCCTACTTCAGGTAGATAACAACAGACCTGAAGAAGGAACAGAATTATTGCTAAGAAGGAAAGAAACAATCAGAGAAGGAATGCAGGCAGGCTGACCTTATAGAAACTTTAAACGGGAAGTAGATCCTGGAGAATCTGTTGGCGAACTGCGTAAATGTTCACTGAAGTGTGAAGGAAATCTATCAAATGTCAAGAATGACATTTTTAATTTCTTCTGGAATCTAGAATTACTTTATTAAACTTGTGACAGCAATTAACTAAAACCCACTGTTTTTTATGAATGTGTTATACATATTCCATTTAAGATTATTTAATTTGAAAATTTAGTCTTCTGGTATTCAGTTTTGTAAACAAAAGAAAATGAACACAGAACTCAGAAACACTTTATGCTCCAACTAAACTGAGGATAAAAACTGAAATTGTTGCATTGTTAATGTTTTAGTCAGTTGTGATCGAAGACTTACAGATTTAACCAAACATACAACACACAATAACTCAAAACTCTTGTGGGTTAGCACTTTTTTCAGCCAACCCCTGCAGTTATTACAAGATTATAATAATCTGGTCGATTATATGCAAACACAAGTGTCTCACCAAATTATTTCAGCATTTATGATGGTGTATGTTTTAATTTCTTCGACAAGTGTAATATCTTGAAAACTGGATAGTAAGCCTACAACTTTTGATGGAGAGAAAATTACCTGTTATGTATTTAGTGTAATTAAAATGCTTAATTTTGGCCACAGTGTTGTTTTGTGCTTGAGGCTTTATGAATTTTTAAGTCAGTAGTTCTGTAAATGGCCTAAATTGCATGAAGTAGATCTGAAGCCTAAATAGGTTGAGCATCCCTTCACTTGACCGCGTGAGCCACAGCTACTAGTTATCGAGTGGGTCACTACATATTACACAGCGGTCTGTTAAGAAAGTTAAAAAATTAAACAATTTAAAATGTTATGGAAAAAAGTGATATGTCTTACTTCCACATATCAAGCCACATACAATGCGTGGCAGAGGGTGCTTGGTACCAATATTAATTTTCTGTACTTCACCATTTGTGTATTGAGTTATAGAAAAAGGCTATATGTACAAGGTGATTCAGGAGGAATGTCACACAGTTTGTGATGTGATTCCACGTGTGAAAATAAACCAAAAAAGTCCTATGGAACCTGTGTCGGTTTTTCGATCATTCAGGTACTGGAGTGGGTTGAAGACTACACACATCCTGGAATGAATGGATATGAAGACAAGTGTGAATATTACTTACCAAAATGCTGTGTAGGCACAGTGATGGACAGAATAATGCAGAGTCAGATGACGCCAACAGGTGACAACACTGCGACGTCGACACAGAGGCAACAGCTGCAATTGTACCCAGTGTGCGATCATGCGTTGGATCAGTGAGCAGTCATGAGGTCGTGTGTGTGTCATGCATGGGTGTTGTTTAATTGACCAAGTCCATTCTGTCTGTGAATACCAATATGCTGCATACATACAGTCATGCCGAATACACAGGCCTGTTGGTTGTGTATGGGTACTGTAATGAGGGAGTATCATAAATGTTTTCTTGATCGATGAACCCCTTGTACCAGGGTATTTCCCAGGGTTTTTCAAACATGACCTGAATCCAAAACAGCGCCCTGTATACACGTAACATCAGAATATGAGGGTGTCCAGTCAGTTGAGGAAATGAGGGTGCCCAGTCAGTTGAGGGAATGGACGACACTGTTGCAATTATACAACTGAGTCCCACCACTATTACATGAAGCACTAGCTGTCAGCTCGATATTCCAGAAACGTGATTGTGGCATATGTTACATTCTGAGGGCTTGTACCCATTCCATGTGCAACATGTGCATCCAGGTGACTCAGTAAGCACACAACAATTCTGTGAACGGCTGCCTGAATGCAAAGATGTGCAATACACTTTATTTACAAATGATGCTACATTTACACACAGTGGTATTATGAACAGCCGCAGTTCTCATACTTGGATGATGGAGAACCCACATGACACCCCGGAAACAAAATTCCAAGTTTCTCAGTGAACTTCTGGTGTGGTATGATTGGTGACTTGGTGATAGGGCTTGTGTTCCTGCCAAATTGTATGAGAGCTGCAGCGTATCCACATTTCCTGTAGAAGACCTACCTGCACTTTTGGGAGACGTGATAGTAGAGCAATGATGGCAAATTTACCTGCAACATGATGGCTCATGGATTCACTGTACCAGACAAGTGTCCTAGTATCTGAATAACACATTTCTTTAGTGATGGATTGGCCATGGAGGACTCATTAACTTGGCACTCACTCCATTGATGATGTTGTCGACATTGAAGCCCGCAAAGATGACATTCAATGTGCAACACCACACACCCTCTAATGTGTTGACAAGAGCATTGAGGGGGGGGGGGGGGGGACTTTTTGAACATCTCTTGTAGGATAGATCAGACATCTGTCCCGCCATTATTCTGTCATCACCTCACAAATTATGTGACATAGTTATTGAATCATCCTGTATATACCTTGTCACACAAACTTCCTCAAATATCACCTTGTTAAGTTTGCCTGACAGGGTCTTGGGTGAAAAATGTCATCTTTATACTGCAACAATATCTAATGGTTACTGATATATGTAGTTATTCTTCATAAACAGCATCCAATACGAGCAAACCAGTTACAGCTTTATATGTGGTTACTTGTACTTTAGTTACTTGGGCTATGCACAGCTCTGTTTAAAAAGAATACCTCGATTTAATCATGGGCTCAAACCATGCACATCTGCTTTCATGCCTCACAGGTAATTTGCTGCAAATAATAATCTGTTGCTGTGATCCTGCAGTCAAATAGTCTATGCATTGGCCCAAATTGCAAGCTAATAAAATACTCAGATATACAAATTAAAGTTAAATGACAAGGGCTGTATTCTAACATCTGTAAATGATGTATATGACAGAATTGTGCTGAATAATGTTTATTTAAAGAAGCACATCTCAAATAAACAAGTGGTCTTATGACAGTCAATCGAAATACAGACAGAATATGCCCATATGAAATGCTGAAGTTGACAATGTTATGAGAATGGTAACAAAATTCTCAAACTAAATTGTAGTCAAAAATACATAAAAACCGAAGTCCGTTTCATAATTACAATACACAAAATATTCACCAGCTCAAACACATTTCAGAGTTCAACACGATGGTTTCACAAATTAACACACACAATACAAAGAATAGTAACTCATACTCTGTCTAGTTCCATAATACAAGTGGAAAAAGCTAGAATCCCACACTGGACTATTTTCAGACCTCTTGAAATAATAAAGGCCCTTGAGAAGTTAGTTTTATAGTGGCAGTTTACCACCCAGAATCAGTCGCTCACATGATCAAATACCACTCATTACCATAGTCAGACCTACCTCCTTCCAGAACTCGTGTAAAAGTGCCTGAATCATGCCCTTAGCTCTTCACTCAAGAAGTCCCAGTCTCCACTTGGCTCCCATAGTGTTCTGCTGCTATCTGTTTTTCCATTGGCTGAAGGCTGTCCCCATCAAAAATGCTTCATTCTTATGGTCTACAAACATTTTTTGACTCAACTTGATCATGTCCCAAAAAACTACAAATATATTACAACAATATTTAAATAAAGAAATGTCATAAATTTTGGTCACACTCAGATCATTCACAATAATTACAAATAAAGGTTTGTCAATAAGTAAATAAGCTAGTATTCTTGTGCAAGTGCGCTCACATTAATTGACAAGATGTTGTTAAATATTGCTTAAACTATTATTTATTCCTTCTTGATTGAAGTGTCTTGGTTCTATTTTCAATTGTGGTGTCCAATAACATATGCTGTTGACCACTTTTAAATTAACACCGTTTTTTGATAGCACTTGCAGTCAACATTCACATAAAGTTCCTGGAAAAAATAGTAAAATGTTCTCTAAATAAATAGACAAGTATGACAAAAACGTGAGCTATTCATGCTGTATTGATTTTCTGTGTAATTGTGGAGGATATGATGTCCCGACAAACATTTGCATAATGGAAAGATATAAAAAATTTAATAAATCAAGAAATAAAATAGATACATATCTTTCTGAGATGACAGCTACAGTGCAATACTATCATCTGAGATATCGTTTGTTGAAATCGCATGAACCATGTAAAAGTTGTTAATTCAGAGGTTCGTTGTGAAAATTTTTATACACTCTGAAATATTGACTTCTGTAGTTTTAAGGACATTGAAAATATTGTTGTGTCATGGGATGTGCCTCATTTTTCTGTGATCTGAAATGTATTCAGATTTGCTTTAATACTTGACTGTAAATCTTTATAGGTCTCAAAGATCTGTAAGAAGGCATCTTTCAGTTTTTCTCAAAGCCCACGATTGCTGGTTGTTCCTCACTCTGCGGCAACCACTATCATTATTCCCAGCTTTGGGATTTATCTACATCCAGCCACACTGCTCCTCTCTGCACCTGGCTGGCAGGTACCAGATGCGATGTGTACTCGGTCCTTGGACCGAATGGCAGGTCCTCCTCAGTCTCACAAGCAAATTCACCTCGCTTCATACCATCTCTAGGCAGCCAAATCGTTTGCCTAAATTTGTGTAACATTACAATACCAAACTTTCCCAGTTAAGTTCCCCAAATAAGTTTGTTACTTTCATATAAGTTATATGAACCTGTTAAAATACTAGCACACATTCCTGAATTCAATTGATGCTTGCTGTGGTGCCTACTTCATAGAGACTCTAAACAGAGGAGCAGTACTCTAGAACTGGCCACATTATTATCTAGTAAGTGATTTCCTTTATAGATACTCTGCGCTTTCCCAGATTCCTTGTAACAGACCTGAGTTTCACTGATTGATTGCTAAATATTGTATGAGAACACAGTGAGTAGCATTACCCATAGTAATTTTTCCTGAATCTGTGCTGATTCTTTGAGAAAAGCTTCTTTTTCTCCATTATTTTTGTAATGTTTGAGATTATGTTTGTCCTCTAGTAGACCACAATGGACAGATATTGATGTGTAATTTTATGTATCTGTTTTTATAAACAGGATTGACCTGCAGTGTTTTCCAGTTACAGGGGATTATTCACTGAGTAATACATTTTCAGTAAATGTGAGCTAGGATGAAATTAATTTTGTGGCACATTCGTTACATAATTTAGCTGAATTTCATCAGAGGCAAGCAGCTCGTTCAGCTTGCATAGACTGACTTGTCTTGAATTCACATCAGTATCTCTCATTCGTTAATGTGTTGTATGATAGTATCCCCACTCAAAGATACATTTTTAAATGTGAAATTTAATATTTCATCTATATGTTGAATGGAAGGTTTGGAACTGCCCATTGACATTACATGCATCTAGAATATCCTGGGATTTTGTAATAAATCATATGACTATGGAAATTAACATGGTTTTCTACATCTACATCCATACTCTGCAAGCCACCTGTGTGTGCTGGAGGGTACCTTCAGTACCTCTATCGGTTCTCCCTTCTATTCCAGTCTCGTATTGTTCGTGGAAAGAATGATTGTCGGTATGCCTCTGTGTGGGCTCTAATCTCTCTGATCTTATCCTCATGGTCTCTTCAAGAGATATACGTAGGAGGGAGCAATATACTGCTCGACTCCTCGGTGAAGGTACGTTCTCGAAACTTCAACAAAAACCCGTACCGAGCTACTGAGCGTCTCTCCTGCAGAGTCTTCCACTGGAGTATACCTATCATCTCCGTAACACTTTCACGATTACTAAATGATCCTGTAACGAAGTGCGCTGCTCTCCATTGGATCTTCTCTATCTCTTCTATCAACCCCATCTGGTACGGATCCCACACTGCTGAGCAGTATTCAAGCAGTGGGTGAACAAGTGTACTGTAACATACTTCCTTTGTTTACGGATTGCATTTCCTTAGGATTCTTCCAATGAATCTTAGTCTGGCATCTGCTCTGCCGACAATCGACTTTATATGATCATTCCATTTTAAATCACTCCTAATGCGTACTCCCAGATAATTTATGGAATTAACTTCTTCCAGTTGCTGACCAGCTATGTTGTAGCTAAATGATAAGGGATCTTTCTTTCTATGTATTCGCAGTACATTACACTTGTCTACATTGAGATTCAATTGCCATTCCCTGCACCATGCGTCAATTCGTTGCAGATTCTCCTGCATTTCAGTACAATTTTCCATTGTTATAACCTCTCGATATACTACAGCATCATCCGCAAAAAGCCTCAGTGAACTTCCGATGTCATCCACAAGGTCATTTATGTACACTCCTGGAAATTGAAATAAGAACACCGTGAATTCATTGTCCCAGGAAGGGGAAACTTTATTGACACATTCCTGGGGTCAGATACATCACATGATCACAGTGACAGAACCACAGGCACATAGACACAGGCAACAGAGCATGCACAATGTCGGCACTAGTACAGTGTATATCCACCTTTCGCAGCAATGCAGGCTGCTATTCTCCCATGGAGACGATCGTAGAGATGCTGGATGTAGTCCTGTGGAACGGCTTGCCATGCCATTTCCACCTGGCGCCTCAGTTGGACCAGCGTTCGTGCTGGACGTGCAGACCGCGTGAGACGACGCTTCATCCAGTCCCAAACATGCTCAATGGGGGACAGATCCGGAGATCTTGCTGGCCAGGGTAGTTGACTTACACCTTCTAGAGCACGTTGGGTGGCACGGGTTACATGCGGACGTGCATTGTCCTGTTGGAACAGCAAGTTCCCTTGCCGGTCTAGGAATGGTAGAACGATGGGTTCGATGACGGTTTGGATGTACCGTGCACTATTCAGTGTCCCCTCGACGATCACCAGTGGTGTACGGCCAGTGTAGGAGATCGCTCCCCACACCATGATGCCGGGTGTTGGCCCTGTGTGCCTCGGTCGTATGCAGTCCTGATTGTGGCGCTCACCTGCACGGCGCCAAACACGCATACGACCATCATTGGCACCAAGGCAGAAGCGACTCTCATCGCTGAAGACGACACGTCTCCATTCGTCCCTCCATTCACGCCTGTCGCGACACCACTGGAGGCGGGCTGCACGATGTTTGGGCGTGAGCGGAAGACGGCCTAACGGTGTGCGGGACCGTAGACCAGCTTCATGGAGACAGTTGCGAATGGTGCTCGCCGATACTCCAGGAGCAACAGTGTCCCTAATTTGCTGGGAAGTGGCGGTGCGGTCCCCTACGGCACTGCGTAGGATCCTACGGTCTTGGCGTGCATCCGTGCGTCGCTGCGGTCCGGTCCCAGGTCGACGGGCACGTGCACCTTCCGCCGACCACTGGCGACAACATCGATGTACTGTGGAGACCTCACGCCCCACGTGTTGAGCAATTCGGCGGTACGTCCACCCGGCCTCCCGCATGCCCACTATACGCCCTCGCTCAAAGTCCGTCAACTGCACATACGGTTCACGTCCACGCTGTCGCGGCATGCTACCAGTGTTAAAGACTGCGATGGAGCTCCGTATGCCACGGCAAACTGGCTGACACTGACGGCGGCGGTGCACAAATGCTGCGCAGCTAGCGCCATTCGACGGCCAACACCGCGGTTCCTGGTGTGTCAGCTGTGCCGTGCGTGTGATCATTGCTTGTACAGCCCTCTCGCAGTGTCCGGAGCAAGTATGGTGGGTATGACACACCGGTGTCAATGTGTTCTTTTTTCCATTTCCAGGAGTGTATATTGTGAATAGCAACGGTCCTACGACACTCCCCTGCGGCACACCTGAAATCACTCTTACTTCGGAAGACTTCTCTCCATTGAGAATGATATGATGCGTTCTGTCATCTAGGAACTCTTCCGTCCAATCACACAATTGGTCTGATAGTCCATATGCTCTTACTATGTTCATTAAACGACTGGGGGGAACTGTATCGAACGCCTTGCGGAAGTCAAGAAACACGGCATCTGCCTGTGAACCCGTGTCTATGGCTCTCTGAGTCTCGTGGACGAATAGCGCGAGCTGGGTTTCACACGACAGTCTTTTTCGAAACCCATGCTGATTCCTACAGAGTAGATTTCTAGTCTCCAGAAAAGTCATTATACTCTAACATAATACGTGTTCCAAAATTCTACAATTGATCGACGTTAGAGATATAGGTCTATAATTCTGCACATCTGTTCGACGTCCCTTCTTGAAAACGGGGATGACCTGTGCCCTTTTCCAATCCTTTGGAACGCTACGCTCTTCTAGAGACCTACGGTACACCGCTGCAAGAAGGGGCGCTAGGTCCTTCGCGTACTCTGTGTAAAATCGAACTGGTATCCCATCAGGTCTAGCGGCCTTGCCTCTTTTGAGCGATTTTAATAGTTTCTCTATCCCTCTGTCGTCTATTTCGATATCTACCATTTTGTCGTCTGTGCGACATCTAGAGAAGGAACTACAGTGCAGTCTTCCTCTGTGAAATTAGTAATGGCTTGACGGATCACAAAAAAACAAGACTGAAAGCAATCAAGGGCAGAATCATATCCCGAGGTAAGATTTAGAGCTTTCCCTCGATTTGCAATGCCATTTAGAAGCTGATATTTAAGAACTTAGTCAGGAAGAAAATTGCAACACATACCATTAAAATAATAAATTACATTCCTATAAAAAGCTTCCTCACTGTCTAACAACTTTTTTCATTAAAAATGAAGTACAAATGAGCAACCACTTTGAATAAACAATCGTATTATACTATCAAGTAAAGGGAAATGATTAGACAGTCATTAATTGACAGAAACTGATAGTCAATAACAACACACTTAAAACACAAACAATGAACATTTAGTCCAAATGTGACAACTGCAGAACAACTATGGCTAGAGATCAGTGATGTAATAAACTGCAGTCTACATAAATGTGTTGATTAATAAATAAAAACAATGACCCACCTTGATTTAATGGTACCACTTGGAGAATGTTGTGAAAACGGACACACTCTTGCTACAGAAAAGACTTCATCAAAACTGATGGAGAAAATATAACAGCATTTTGTGCATCCATATGCATATGCAGTGTCAGTGTCGTCGTAACTGCCGTCTGCTTCACGTCTGCTGTGCAGCGAGCTACGTTAATTTAAGTATTAACTGTATTTTTCTTACTTGTCACTTCTTCTTCCGTGTGTTTTTGCTTTTAGGAAGCTTTAATTGTCGAGTGCTAGTAATAGCGTCCCATAGATTTCGTGTTTGTTTTGAATACAGTCCAGGGACAGGAGGTGCTATTTTCATTGCTTTCTACAAGAAGTGTCTAGTAACCACCGTTGTCAACTATCAGCCGCCTTAAGTGAATTAGCAGTCTAGTTAAAAGTTGATTAACCCTCTACAGTAAACTGATTTCTTAGGATGTGACTGCTGTGTACGGACGCAGGAGGAGCTGGCCACTGTTCGCAAACAGCTGAAGTTGATGGCCGCGGTCAGCCGTCTTCAGGCTGCTGCCTCGGAGTATAGCGGCAGTGGGGAGTCTGGTGCGTCGCATGGTCGAGACATCCTCGCGGGTACCGAGCACGGTTGGGCCACCCTCTCCCCAAGAGGAGTGGCGGGTTAGGCGGCATTCACGGCGCACAAGGCAGAGGGTGGACGTGTGGCCGCTCCTTCAAGCAAGGTCCGAGCAGGCACACGGGGGGAGGGGTTTATTAGTGATTGGGAGCTCCAACGTTAGGCGGGTGATGGAGCCCCTTAGGCAAATAGCGGAAAGGTCGGGGAAGAAGGCCAGTGTTCACTCTGTCTCCTTGATCGGGGGTCTCATCCGAGATGCGGAGGAGGCCCTGCCGGCGGCGATAGAGAGCACTGGGTGTACCCGACTGCAAATTGTTGCTCATGTCGGCACCAATGACTCCTGCCGTCTGGGTTCAGAGGTCATCCTCAGATCAAACAGGCGGTTGGCGGAGTTGGTGAAAGCGGAAAGCCTCGCTCGCGGGGTGGAATCTGAGCTAACTATTTGTAGTATCGTTCCCAGAACCGATCGCGGTCCTCCGGTTTGGAGCCGAGTGGAAGGCTTAAACCAGAGGCTCAGACGATTCTGCGGAGATCTGGGGTGCAAATTTCTCGACCTCCGCTATCGGGTGGAGAAATGTAGGGTCCCCCTGAATAGGTCAGGCGTGCACTACACGCAGGAAGCGGCTACAAGGGTAGCGGAGTACGTGCGGAGTGCACATGTAGGTTTTTTAGGTTAGAGAATTCCCTCCCTAGGTCCGACAAAACGCCTCCTGAGACACGGCAAGGTAGGAGTAGGCAAAATGCAACAGGGAGTAACAATATTAATGTGCTAATAGTAAACTGCAGGAGCGTCTATAGAAAGGTCCCAGAACTGCTCTCATTAATAAACGGTCACAATGCCCACATAGTACTAGGGACAGAAAGTTGGCTGAAACCATATATAAACAGTAATGAAACTCTAAACTCAGATTGGAACGTATACTGCAGCGACAGGCTGGGCAGTGAAGGGGGAGGCGTGTTTATAGCGATAAGAAGTGCAATAGTATCGAACGAAATTGACGGAGATCCGAAATGTGAAATAATTTTGGTGAAGGTCACGGTTAAAGCAGGCTCAGACATGGTAATTGGATGTCTGTATAGGCCCCCTGGCTCAGCAGCTGTTGTGGCTGACCACCAGAAGGATAATTTGGAAAATATTTCAAGTAGATTTCCCCACCATGTTATAGTTCTGGGTGGAGATTTTAATTTGCCGGATACAGACTGGGAGACTCAAACGTTCATAACGGGTGGCAGGAACAAAGAATCCAGTGAATTTTTTTTTAAGTGCTTTATCTGAAAACTACCTTGAGCAGTTAAGCAGAGAATCGACTCGTGGCGATAACATATTAGACTTTCTGGTGACCAACAGACCCGAACTATTTGAAACAGTTAACGCAGAACAGGGAATCAGCGATCATAAAGCGGTTACTGCATCGATTATTTCAGCCGTAAATAGAAATATTAAAAGGGTAGGAAGATTTTTCTGTTTAGCAAAAGTGACAAAAAGCAGATTTCACAGTACCTGACGGCTCAACACAGAAGTTTTTTCTCAAGTACAGATAGTGTTAAGGATCAGTAGACAAAGTTCAAAACCATCGTACAATATGCGTAAGATGAGTATGTGGGAAGCAAGATTGTAAGAGATGGAAAAGAGCCACTGTGGTGCAACAACCGAGCTAGACAACTGCTGCGGAAGCAAAGCGAACTTCACAGCAAACATAAACATAGCCAAAGCCTTGCAGACAAACAAAAATTACGCGAAGCGAAATGTAGTGTGAGGAGGGCTATGCGAGAGGCGTTCAATGAATTCCAAAGTAAAGTTCTATGTACTGACTTGGCAGATAATCCTAAGAAATTTTGGTCTTATGTCAAAGTGGTAGGTGGATCAAAACAAAATGTCCAGACACTCTGTGACCAAAATGGTACCGAAACAGTGGATAGCAGACTAAAGGCCGAAATACTAAATGTCCTTTTCCAAAGCTGTTTCACAGAGGAAGACTGCACTGTAGTTCCTTCTCTAGATTGTCGCACAGACGACAAAATGGTAGATATCGAAATAGACGACAGAGGGATAGAGAAACTATTAAAATCGCTCAAAAGAGGAAAGGCATCTGGACCTGATGGGATACCAGTTCAATTTTACACAGAGTACGCGAAGGAACTAGCCCCCCTTCTTGCAGCGGTGTACCGTAGGTCTCTAGAAGAGCGTAGCGTTCCAAAGGATTGGAAAAGGGCACAGGTCATCCCCGTTTTCAAGAAGGGACGTCGAACAAATGTGCAGAACTATAGACCTATATCTCTAACGTCGATCAATTGTAGAATTTTGGAACACGTATTATGTTAAGAGTATAATGACTTTTCTGGAGACTGGAAATCTACTCTGTAGGAATCAGCATGGGTTTCGAAAAAGACTGTCGTGTGAAACCCAGCTCGCGCTATTCGTCCACGAGACTCAGAGAACCATAGACACGGGTTCACAGGTAGATGCCGTGTTTCTTGACTTCCGCAAGGCGTTCGATACAGTTCCCCCCAGTCGTTTAATGAACATAGTAAGAGTATATGGACTATCAGACCAATTGTGTGATTGGATGGAAGAGTTCCTAGATGACAGAACGCATCATATCATTCTCAATGGAGAGAAGTCTTCCGAAGTAAGAGTGATTTCAGGTGTGCCGCAGGGGAGTGTCGTAGGACCGTTGCTATTCACAATATACATAAATGACCTTGTGGATGACATCGGAAGTTCACTGAGGCTTTTTGCGGATGATGCTGTAGTATATCGAGAGGTTGTAACAATGGAAAATTGTACTGAAATGCAGGAGGATCTGCAACGAATTGACGCATGGTGCAAGGAATGGCAATTGAATCTCAATGTAGACAAGTGTAATGTGCTGCGAATACATAGAAAGAAAGATCCCTTATCATTTAGCTACAACATAGCTGGTCAGCAACTGGAAGAAGTTAATTCCATAAATTATCTGGGAGTACGCATTAGGAGTGATTTAAAATGGAATTATCATATAAAGTCGATTGTCGGCAAAGCAGATGCCAGACTAAGATTCATTGGAAGAATCCTAAGGAAATGCAATCCGTAAACAAAGGAAGTATGTTACAGTACGCTTGTTCACCCACTGCTTGAATACTGCTCAGCAGTGTGGGATCCGTACCAGATGGGGTTGATAGAAGAGATAGAGAAGATCCAACGGAGAGCAGCGCACTTCGTTACAGGATCATTTAGTAATAGTGAAAGTGTTACTGAGATGATAGGTATACCCCAGTGGAAGACTCTACAGGAGAGACGCTCAGTAGCTCGGTACGGGTTTTTGTTGAAGTTTCGAGAACATACCTTCACCGAGGAGTCGAGCAGTATATTGCTCCCTCCTACGTATATCTCTCGAAGAGACCATGAGGATAAGATCAGAGAGATTAGGGCCCACACAGAGGCATACCGACAATCATTCTTTCCACTAACAATACGAGACTGGGATAGAAGGGAGAACCGATAGAGGTACTGAAGGTACCCTCCACCACACACAGGTGGCTTGCGGAGTATGGATGTAGATGTAGATATACACATGAATCGAATGTTCGAAGGTTCCTATCACGCGGCTATTGCGAATTTAGAACGTAACAAAGACGTTTATAAGTGAAAGATTGCAAATAAATAAAATCTGCAGGTACTTTCTTAACGACTTTAAATGATGCGTACGATAGTAGAAGTACCTTTGAGAATACGGTATATTTCTGCAAAACATTTATTGGTGTCGATGGTCCAGCAATTAAATAAAATACAAATTGAATTACAGTGAAACAGTAGATTCCCATTTCACGTAATTAGCTATGAACAACAACATAGATTGCGAGATATTCACTTCTAAACGCATGCTACGTCTTCACTGTAGAAACCTTGGAAATCTCACAAGTCTGCACTCCGAAGTATTTCTATCTCTCGCGACCACGCGCAAACCACTGCACACTCCAAGTCCTTCCTTACGTCCAGCACCTCCCCTGTCCTGCGCCGTACTGTCCCGCACTGCCGCACTTCCAAAACCACCCTCGTGTCCTGTCTCGAAAATGAGCCTCCTCCCCCACTTCCATACAGTCTTACCAGTAACGAGCGCTGTGATTGGCTAGAGGGCTCCGTCCATGTCTCGAAGCCGACGTACACTCATAAACATATTTAAGCACATACTAAATATAGACATAGACGAATAAATATGTTTATAAGCATGCTGCTACCGTTTTTTCGTGTAACTGTGGAGTACTTATGGCCTGACGCGATTAGTAGTAGTCGGCCACTTTGACCTCCAATAACTCCTGCACTATTCACGTTACATGCCTGTAATTCATACCAATTTAGGTTTACACTAATAGCTTTCTAAAGACACGTAGATCTACAAAATCGGATGAACCGTTTAGATTTCAGAAATTCGTTGCTGGGTGTTACTTGTATAATTTATCGTTAGATACTAAACTTTAAACTAATAAATATATTGAAAATCACATTACACCATCAGAATCATCGTGCAAACAATGGTAATGTACATGTTTCTTTTTGAGGTATCATGATTTATCTGGCTACTATTAATTTCTGTATGAACTGTGAAATGTCCACTATTCTGGTTTCACAAAGTCTGCCACCTTTGGCACCCCCGACGTGTCTCCTTCTTCAACACAGCGTCACCATGCTGAGGTAACGTTCGGCACCAGGTGTTCCCTGCCGGTCCACGGCTTTGACGAGTGTCTTGTACCGCCGCCCCAACTCGGAACATATAATAGTTCAAGGGCGGCACAACTCGCTCGTTACCTCACATAGCGCACATTATCGACGACACAGTGGCTCCCATCAGGCCGCGACAGAGCCGCCATTTACGTGGTGAAAAACCCGAGTTCGAACCATGTTCAACAGACCGCAATCTATCGGAGACAGACTAAGAAGAGGACGTTACGATGACAGCAACTGTGTGCCACCACATGAGACATCCTTTCGGGTTCTCTGGTGATGATGGCCAAGATACAAACACGTGGCTGAAGGTATACGAGCGTATAGCCAAATTTAACAAATGGGATGACACCGTGTGTTTGGCTAACGTATTTTTCTACTTGGAGGGCACCGCCAAGAAATGGTATGAGAACAATGAGGAGAAGTTCGCAAGCTGGTAAGTTTTCCAGGCGGAACTGCGCAAGTATTTCGGTAATACACAATGACAAAAGTGCAAGGCGGAAGATAAATTAAAGTGCAGGGCATAGCGTCCAGGAGAAACTACAGCATCGTACATTCAAGACGTCTTGGAGCTGTGTAAAATAGTGGATCGTACAATGAAGGAGGAAGACAAGGTTGCACATCTCATGAAAGGTGTGGCTGAGGACATGTACCAGGCCCTACTCCTGAAGGAGGTTTCGACAGCAGACGACTTCATAAAATGGTGCCAGCATATCGAGACAGTGCATCAAAAGAGAATTACACGCAAGAAGTTTGAACGGCTTCCAAACATCGTATCGATGTCTGTGATGGAGGAAGAAACTGATTTCACAACTGTTCTTCATCAGATCGTGAGAGAGGAAGTTCAGAAGGCACTTGGATTGCACAGCAAGCAAAAAATCGAGACGCTTCAAGAGGTCATAAAGGAGGAAGTGGAACAGACATTGAACCCAATCTCTCCACCTTCCTTTCCCTTTAAAACGGTGAAAAAGTCGAGGCCCAGGTCGAGTTATGTTCCTATAATGCAGCATGAGGAACCTGTTTGGGCACCAAGGAAGACTGACGTCCGGAGGACCCAGGATAACCAACCAGTATGTTTCCACTGTGGACCACTGGGACATGTGGTGCGCTATTGTCGAGAAAGGCGGCAGATATTTGATGATGCCCGCGCCAGAAGACAGCAGACAGATCTTAGTTGACGCCAATTACGGGACGACGAAGGTAAACAAGAAGATGTGGGTGCAGGACGACATAGGTCACCATCGCCGCAAGCTAGCCGCTGGAGAGGACGCTCCCCAGCACGCCGATCAAGGTCTCCATCGCCGTTTAGAAGCTCCAGCCGATCACCTAGACGCCGCAATCTAGAAAACTAAAGGGTGCGACCTTCCTTGGAGGTGAGGCCGCAGAAAAAAATCCTCCACCGTCGATCACTACAAAAATGGTAGGAAACTACATTGACATCGTCATGGATGGCCGACCAGCCCAAGCTCTTGTGGACTCTGGAGCATCATATTCAGTCATTTCGGAGAAGTACCATCACCAGTTGCAGAAAACCATATTCATCGACAACAAAACATCTCTGCTGGAGGTGGCTAATGTGAAATATGTAAAACCTACAGAAAGATGTACCATTAATGTGGGTATAAGTGGCCATATACACTTTTAGAATTCATCGTCTTACGAGATTGTAGTCATGACGTCATTCTCAGATGGGACTTTTTGAAAGCTTCTCAGGCAATTATAGATTGTGGTCGCTCAAAGAGTATGCTGGACGAGATGAGATACGGTGGACAGGAAGTTGTGCATCCGAGTGTGTGGAGACTATGTGTGCTGGATGAAGTGATCATTCCTGCAGTCAGCACTAGAAAGGTAACTATCATGTGTCATGCCATGCATCAACCCATGGGTCTTGTAGTGGAATGTAAGAGAAGCATACCACTGGAGAATAACTTGGTCATCCCAGCCTCTGTGTCTCATTTAAGAACGGGTTTGGTGAATTGCGGATAGTTGACTGTCGCAGTGAACTACAGATCCTTCCAAGACGCATGTGCGTAGCAAACAAAGCCGTTAATTAAAGAACAGCTGAGCGTCATAAAATGTCCCATGCCGAGTCTGTGGGCATAATTAGAGCTACCACTATGCGACAAGATCTTCTAGCTCGACCATCACCAGATCTCATTAAGCAACAACAGAAGAAGCTACTTGCCATTCTTCAAGAGTTCTCTGAATGCTTCAATCCACAGGTGGAGAGCAAATTAGACAAATCGATGGTGAAGCACCAGATTAGCACTGGAGACCATCAACCAATAAGCCAGAGAGCATACAGTGTGTCAGCAACAGAATGTCGAATAATTCGCGACGAGGTAGATTAAATGATGAAGAATGACATCATTCAGCCATCACAGAGCCCATGGTCGTCACCAGTGGTCCTTGTCAGGAAGAAGGATGGCAGTTGGCGCTTTTGTGTTGATTACAGGAAGCTTAATAAGATAACTACAAAGGACGTTTAACCTCTTCCACGAATTGATGATACACTAGATTGTCTGAAAGGGGCTAAGTTTTTCTCAACCATGGACATGTGCTCAGGATACTGGCAAATCGAAGTGGATGAGGCTGATAGTGAGAAAACTGCATTCATCACCCGAGAGGGGTTGTATGAGTTTAAGGTAATGCCGTTTAGTTTGTGTAATGTAGCAGCAAGCCGGTCTGAAACTTAATCCAAGAAAGTGTCTCTTTGGAGCAAAAGAAATCAAAATACTTGGCACATTGTGTCAAACGAAGGTGTGCGGCCAGACCCAGAAAAGGTGAGATCTATAACGGAATTTCCTATTCCTAAAAGTATTAGAGATGTGAGAAGCTTCCTCGGACTATGTTCTTATTACCGTTGTTTTTTCAAAGGCTTTTGTATCAAAGCCAGGCCACTCCAACAGTTGTTAAAAGTTGATGCTAAATTTATCTGGGCTGGTGCTCAACAAGATTCTTTCAATGGGCTGCGAAAAGCTCTGACGACAGATCCAGTACTTGGGCTGTCTGATGAGCGAGCACCTACAGAACTACACACAAATGCCGGCGGGTATGGGATCGGTGCTGTTCTGGTGCAAATTTCAGATGGAAAAGAGAAGGTTATAGCCTATGCTTCTAAGACATGTACAAAAGCCGAGAGAAACTACTGAACTACAGAAAGAGAATGCCTTGTTGTGATCTGGGCCATATGCAGATTTCGACAGTATCTCTATGGAAGGCCATTCACAGTTGTTACAGACCATCATTCACTTTGTTGGTTGATAGGTCTTAAGGATCCAACAGGACGACTCGCCAGGTGGACACTACATCTTCAGGGGCATTACATTACCATAGTGCACGAAAGTGGAAGAAAACATCAAGATGCCGACTATCTCTCAAGAAACTCTGTGCAAGACCATCAAGACTTCGATGAAGATAGTGACTGTCTTGCTGCACTCCAGCATCTCTCTGCTGAGCAGAAGAAGGACACTACGATATCTCATATTATTCTTGCCTTAAATCGATTAGAGGATGTGAAAGGACAATTTAAGGTAGTTGATGGATTACTTTGCAAGAAAAACTTTAATCCGTTTGGAAAGAGGTGGCTACCAGTGATTCCTAAACACATGGGCTTAGCTGTTCTACAGAAATTCCATGACACACTTGAGGCCAGACATTTAGGATTTATTAAGACATACGATAGAATCTGCAAGAGATTTTTCTGGCCAGGTTTATTTAGGAGTGTCCGTCACTATGTGTCGCACTGTCGAGAGCGCCAGAGAAAAAAGACAGTTCCTCAGAAACCACCTGGCCGACTCATACCAATTCCACCAGCCGAAACGCATTTCCAGCGTGTTGGGATTGACCTCCTCGGACGATTTCCAATGTCTGCTAATGGTAATAGATGGATTATTGTTTGCACTGATTATCTGACACGCTATGCCATTACAAAAGCCGTGAAAACAGCCGAAGCACCCGATGTAGCCAAGTTAATCGTGGAAGACATTGTATTAAAACACGGCGCCCCAAGGATGTTAATTACGGATCGAGGGAAAGTTTTTCAATCGAATCTTGTGACAGAGACAAACTGTTGGTGCTACATTACTCATCACATGATGACTGCCTTCCATCCGCAAACTAACGGGCTTACTGAACGCCTTAATAAGACCTTGGCTGACGTGCTATCAATGTTCGTCAGTGTTGAGCAGAGCAACTGAGATGAGGTGCTACCTTTCGTGACGTTTGCCTACTACACCGCCAAACAAGACACCACAGGATTCACGCCATTTTTCGTGATGCATGGGCGTGAGGCAACTACGACGATGGACACTGTGTTTCCGTAACATCCTGACGACGCAGACGACGACTACATCAGCCAGGTGTTAACCAGATCTGAGGAAGCTTGCCAGTTAGCTCGACTCCGCATGCTGCAGGATGAAGAAAACGATAGCCGAAGGTATGATGCGATCCACCGTCCTTTTATCAGCCAGCCTGGTGACCTCGTCTGGATCTTCACTCCTGTTTGGAAGGTTGGTCTCTCTGAGAAGCTCCTCAGATGCTACTTTGGATCTTATAAGGTTGTAAGACAGTTGTCTGATATTACTTATGAAGTTGAAGATTTCGACCCCGACACGAGACATCGAAAGATCAGAGATATGGTCTACGTCCTTCGAATGAAGTCCTATAAGGATCCTGCAACCCAGGATAAATTCGAAGCGCCAGCGACAGGCAACAAGCGGAAAAATGACGAAGAGTGTAGCGGCAAAAGAAGTTCTAAGATCACCTCCAGGGCGAGGATCAGTCATTAGGAGTCAGAGTGTGCAGAGTACGCAAAAGAAGCTGAGTAGCACCGTGGTGCAGTGGTTATGATACTAAACTGTTGCATGGAGGCTCGTGAGTTCAAAAATCACCTGGACTGTACAGTTTTAATTTCCATATTCGGTTTGAGTATATTCTAGATCTATCCACATATGTCAAGAATCATTGTACTGGAATGTTCTGTAGCTGTATATATACGGTATGTGTTCTGGTCGGAGGCAATTCACTCCATGCTCTTGTACGTGCAAGTGCTGAATAAACCTTCGTTAAGGGAAGTTCGTGTTCATCATTCATATAATTACACCTTCTTCTATGTGACAATATTTTTCAGAGGTTGTTTAAATGAATAAAACATAACAAACTAAAATTTTAAGACAAAAATGAAAAATCAAATGCTATTTGTTTGGACTATATCTATTGTTTTATACCACAGATGTGGTCTGATATGACCCAGTGTGAAAAACAATTATTTTCACTGCATCAAGCACATTTTTACAGTTGTGACTGCACTATGGTAATATGAGCCCAAAATAACTGATCTGGAGCCAAGTTAAGGAATTTCTTGTGAGAAATAACAAGACATTGAAGCTGTCAGATGTACTGGAAGTAATCTACAAAGCTTTGCGACACATCACTGCTGAACGCTGGCATGATTCAGAGCGGCACACCAAAAAAAGTGGGGAAAATGGCTTCATGATTCTGTTGTTGATTGACTCGTTATCAATTGAGCAGGTGACAGTCCCAGTCCTGAAATGTATTTCTTGGATTCGGATATTTAAGGAGTTCAGAGATTAGCAGACTGACTGTAAGTAATACCTACAGGTGGTTCAGTATTTAACTATATGGTCAAAGAATTCTCTAATATGGTAAAATGGATGATCTGATAGCAAGCTGTATCATTTAATTTTTAAAAAAATTTGATCCGTAGATTGAATATAGATTGGTAATTTGTTGAAAATTTTGAGTGGGTTCAGTTTGTGAGAATTTCCAGTTCTTGCTAACAAGGGCTTTCGTGTATCGAAATTAACCTTAACTCTGGCATTCTGGTCATGAGTTTACCCCCCTATCAGAAAATCCTGAAACATCATTTTTAACATAGAGCACAGACAGTATAAATATAAATTTATAATTGTGAGTATTCTGAACATGGAAAAAGAGGATGACAGTGCTCCATGTGACCTGTTTTGCACATTATGTGTAGGAAATTATTATTATTATTATTTGTATTCTTAAAATATTTTTGATGTAAGGAGAGTGTCCTCACACAATCAGACCATATGACATGTGTGACAGGAATAGTTCAAAGTATGTTAGTCGAAGGTAATCTGAGCTCACTAAATTCCTAAGCTCCAAAATGAGGTATGGCACCTGAGATATTTTATCACATAAATGATTGATGTGTTCCTCCCAGTGAAGTTTGGACTCAATGTAAATACCTAAAAGTTTTATTGACTTATTTTGGATTTCATTAGACATTCTAATTAGGAGTTACTGCGTTTAATCAAGATTTAAGAGGAGTTTATTAGCTGCAGACTAGTCCAAGTCTGTATCAAAAGTTTCTTTTTTTATCCTGTTCAGATCTGAGATTCTCTAATGCGTATTAAGTAGTGTTGTATCATCAGCATAACATATGACAGAGTGACCTATGTTATTAGGCAAGTCATTAATTGCTACAATGAAGAAGAAGGATTCAATAATAGATCTTTGTGCAACACCTGTGCCGAAGTCCATTAAGGAGGAATTTATATTTCTGACTGAGACAAACTATTTTATGTTGCTTAAATAAAAATGCATCACAGCAAATGTGCACCGACACACCCTATAAAGTTCCAGCTTCCTTATTAGTGTGTCAACAGGAATGTAATTGAATGCTTTTCATAGGTCACAATAGCAGTGATACCACCTTTTTGTCTCCAAGAGCTGTTAAAGTTTGATCCACAATTTCCAACATTGCTGCTGTTGTATTTCTCTCCTTGCAAAAACCAAACTGATTGTTAACATAGGAGATTGTGTTTTTCAAAGTAACTACTTATTTTAGTGTGTAGCAGCATCTCAAATATTTTTGAAAATATTGGCACAGTTGAGACTGCTCTGTAGATTTCGGGAAGTTGTTTGTCCCCTTTTTGACAAAATGGGATAACTTTTGATACCTTCAGTGATTCCGGAAATGCTCTGAATTCCACATATTTATTAAAAATAGAAGGTAATGGTTTACAGATCGAATGTATTGTCTTTTTAAAATGTAATTCAACAACCAATAGCAGTCCATACTTATAGAATTTGAAGAGTTGGATACAGCTTTTGTATAGCAGATGTGATTGTGCTACACTGAAATGCCTGGTCACCTGGCAGTGTGGCTACAATCAGGCTCATAGTTGATGCACTTGTTGCTTCAATATTGTTTCCTATTTCTTTAATTGAGTTTAAAAAGTAGTGATTTAATTCCTCAGGATCAAGTGGAGCTTCTTGTGCACATTTCGGAGTGTCTCATTGTTTTATTATTTGTTGTGCTGCCTTGCATTTATTTGGGGCCCTTTCTATATAGTTTTTTTGCCAGGAGGAGCTTAGCTTTGTAGAATATTTTGCATTTAAGATAGAACCTATAAATATTCTCTCTCTGTTCTATCCTTTGAGTGCAGGCATCTGGTACAACTGCTCACATCACTGCAGGTTAGCTGTCCAAGTTAAATGTGCCAGTATTGTCCCATATTATCGCTCAGTTGAGGGGTGCATAATGCACAGCATAAAACATATGCTTATTATTGTACTTGGCTATATTTGAGGCAGGTTGGCTTCTGCTCTATGTGAAATGAAATTCTATGAGATTACAGCAAGCATGAAAGAATACATGGTGTAGGGTTTACATCAGAGTTAGTCTCATGCTAAATACAGTATAGTTACACCTGTAGAGCACCCTGATGCAGCAGCTAGTTTTACCAGTGAGCAGTGAGGATTTTTTTTTCACTGCAGATAAAAACCTTTAGATGTAGCAATTTGTGTGCCAGTATTACTACAGCTATGCCTCTGTAAATACTAATTGTGATATTTTCCTTGTGTTACATACATATCAAGGATTAAAATCGAGTATTAATATTGAACTTGGTACCTGTTGTTAGACAGGTGTTCATTGCGAACTTGCTCTTTGAGCGGACGGTGAGTGCAGGCCTGCAAGCAGCCAATACTGTATCCCCCTACCATCACAAGGACACTTGTGTAAACAAGAAAGTCGATCGTAAGGGAAATACTTGGAGAAATCTGAACTGTCTGTATATTCCCTTTCACGTTACAGATCAGTTACTTAAAGTTGCAGATCAGTATGAATGTGGAACTATACGCTTTTGCATTTTCTGGTTCAGTTGTGTTACAAACCCTTATTTTTTCCCCAACATGACTTGCACTCCACCTGCATTTGTGGACACACAAACTAATAAATGCTGTGACAAACTTGCATTTTCTATACTTTATTCAATCCAGCTACGACTGTCACATCAGGCTATGTGCGTATGATACCTACACGTTCATATAGAGTGCTAAAGAATATGCAACAAACTATTTACAAAGATTTTGCAAGTTGGCTCTGAACGTCACCTGCCATAACCTGTGTGAGACAACACGTTTATCATGCTTGATAACGGCGTCATGTGTAATTGTTTTACCTGAAGTGGACATCAATGTATTCTTTTATTAAATCACCATCTGCGAAAGAGCCCAAGGACTTTGCTAAAAGTACTTTAATTCTGTAGCTCATCAGAATGGCCTACTCAGCTGATTGTTCTTCCTCTTTGGAGAGCTTTCTTTTTAGTTTTAAAACTTCTTGTACTTTCTCAGGTCTTTCAAATTTTCTCTTTCTATCTTTGATATGGTAAGATGTGCAGTGCCTTTGTAAACTGGTCTTTCTGCTAGTATTCAGTGTTTTACAATACACTCAAATTTTGGGAACCCATCATTTTGTATTAAATGATAAGATTCTTCACGCTACAGATTCAAGTGTGAAGACTTAGTCGGCGTTATATGCTGCTGACTTGCCAGTGCTGCTATTACATGGCACTGATGTCAAAATTGATCCTCTCCTATTTTAAAGTTGGTTCTTCCCCCACGTTGTCATGACCACATGATGGGTGTGCATAGCCCTCACTCCTCATTAGACTGCAACTGCGCTATTTGCAAGCAAGAACATGAGCAGCTGCAATTGTTCAAGCCAAAAGTGAGTGAGTTCTTAAGTCCCGCATTAGACTATGGTAAATTTTAGTTTACAAAGATGGCACTGTAAGTATTATGAGCCCCTTTGCTGCTGGCAATATGAGCACACTGTTTGTTGGTTTCCATCAACATCCATTGGTCATTTTGTTGGCATCACCTGCGGGGTCGAGCTGCAGTCTGGGTGGTTAGGGGCCAGGGGTCAAGCTAACGTATTCTCAGCTCCAGCCACCAGGGATCACCAGCATCTGACACTGTCACCGAGTTACCTGTCCCGGGTCCAACCCTGGGCCACTGCCTTCCATCATTAGGGCTGCACACCTGCCAGTAACAACCAGCACAATTACGAGAGCAGAAGTGTGCTTCCCGGTGCTGCACGGGGCCAAATTATGCGCACGTAACAAGGTTGTTGCCGTGTCGTACTGAGGAAAGCACTGACAACGGTGCCTCTTTGTCTGCCTTCCTGATCTAGGTCGATGACCCTGACAAATGGTTCAAATGGCTCTGAGCACTATGCGACTTAACTTCTGAGGTCATCAGTCGCCTAGAACTTAGAACTAATTGAACCTAACTAACCTAAGGACATCACACACATCCATGCCCGAGGCAGGATTCGAACCTGCGACCGTAGCGGTCACGCAGTTCCAGACTGAAGCGCCTAGAACCGCACGGCCACACCGGTCGGCGATGACCCTGACGCTTAGCTGTCTGTCCAACCTATATGTCAATAAACTGTTTGTCATTACTGGCTGCCTACATCTTCTGTGCCAACACAATGCCTCCACCAGAGAACCAGTTGCCACATCAAGTCCACTCCTTTACAGTAGAGAAAAAGAAAGCAACTAAAGAGTTATAAACCACTAGTCCAATGAGATATGATCCAGCAACTGCCCTTGCATTAAATCACAAAACAAGAATGGTGCCACGAGCTAATATGACACAGCTTCATTTAGCTCTCTGCTGTTGCTCTGGTGGTACTTCACGCAGACAGTTCACAATATGAAATACAAAACCAGTTGACATTCAAGTGTTGAACAACCTTCGTATACTTCCTACGGCGAGAGAATAGCTCTGACAGATGGCAGTACAATTCGACATGGAAGTGAAGTGGGCCAGTGATTGGCAGGGCGGGGAGTGGGGTGACAGACCTTCCCCTCCCTTTGGTCCCATGGTAGTCAGGGTTACAGAGCCTATCAATGCCACAAGATTCATTACAGGATTCTTGTAGGCAGCGTTCTACTGATCAATGAGTTCCTAGATCAAATGATTTTCTCATGTGCTAGTGTTGTTTGCCTTCTTGCACAAACACCCACAAATAGATTATCGATGTCAATAAGGTACAGGAAACTGGACAAATGTTATGTGTAAAATATTGAATGAAGATGTTAACTTCATTTTTTGTACTGCAAAACACACTACTGGCCATTAAATTGCCACACCAAGAAGAAATGCAGATGATAAACGGGTATTCATTGGACAAATATATTATACTAGAACTGACATGTGATTACATTTTCACGCAATTTGGGTGCATACATCCTGAGAAATGAGTACCCAGAACAACCACCTCTGGCCGTAATAACGGCCTTGATACGCCTGGGCATTGAGTCAAACAGAGCTTGGATGACGTGTACAGGTACAGCTGCCCATGCAGCTTCAACGCGATACCACAGTTCATCAAGAGTAGTGACTGGCGTATTGTGACGAGCCAGTTGGTCGGCCACCATTGACCAGACGTTTTCAATTGGTGAGAGATCTGGAGAATGTGCTGGCCAGGGCAGCAGTCGAACATTTTCTGTATCCAGAAAGGCCCGTACAGGACCTGCAACATGCGGTCGTGCATTATCCTGCTGAAATGTAGGGTTTCGCAGGGATTGAATGGAGGGTAGAGCCGCCGGCCGGAGTGGCCGAGTGGTTCTAGGCGCTACAGTCTGGAACTGATCGACCGCTACGGTCGCAGGTTCGAATCCTGCCTCGGGCATGGATGTGTGTGATGTCCTTAGGTTAGTTGGGTTTAAGTAGTTCTAAGTTCTAGGGGACTGATGACCTCAGCAGTTAAGTTCCATAGTGCTCAGAGCCATTTGAACAATTTTTTTTGAAGGGTAGACCCACGGGTCGTAACATCTGAAATGTAACGTCCACTGTTCAAAGTACCGTCAATGCGAACAAGAGGTGACCGAGACGTGTAACCGATGGCACCCCATACCATCACGCCGAGTGATACGCCAGTATGGCGATGACGAATACACGCTTCCAATGTGAGTTCACCGCGATATCGCCAAACACGGATGTGACCATCATGATGCTGTAAACAGAACCTGGATTCATCCGAAAAAATGACGTTTTGCCATTCGTGCACCCAGGTTCGTCGTTGAGTACACCATCGCAGGCGCTCCTGTCTGTCATGCAGTGTCAAGGGTAACCGCAGCCATGGTCTCCGAGCTGCTGCAAACCTCCGAACTGTTCGTGGAGATGGTTTTTGTCTTGCAAACGTCCCCATCTGCTGACTCAGGGATCGAGACGTGGCTGCACGATCCGTTACAGCCATGCAGATAAGATGCCTGTCATCTCGACTGCTAGTGACACGAGGGCGTTGGGATCCAGCACGGCGTTCCGTATTACCCTCCTGAACCCACCGATTCCATATTCTGCTAACAGTCATTGGATCTCGACCAACGCGAGCAGCAATATCGCGATACGATAAACCGCAATCGCGATAGGCTACAATCCGACCTTTATTAAAGTCGGAAACGTCATGGTACACATTTCTCCTCCTTACACGAGGCATCACAACAACGTTTCACCAGGCAACGCCGGTCAACTGCTATTTGTGTATGGGAAGTCGGTAGGAAACTTTCCTCATGTCAGCACGTTGTAGGTGTCGCCACCGGCGCCAACCTTGTATGAATGCTGTGAAAAGCTAATCATTTGGATATCACAGCATCTTCTTCCTGTCAGTTAAATTTCGCGTCTGTAGCACGTCGTCTTCGTGGTATAGCAATTTTAGTGGCCAGTAGTGTAGAAACCCAAGATCACCGTTACCTGAACATCTCTCATCACAAACCACACAGGCTCCAGTAACTTTGCTCCTGCTGACCTCATCACTTGAGAAAGAAATTGCAGTATTTTGTATGGATTCTTCTCTTGTGCCTTCTTCCTTGTTCAACCTTGTAATATCTTTCTACACATGGTTCATGACGTTCTTCCAATTTTCAGGCATTATTCGTGTGACAGACCCATTTACCAGCCCCTCTGTGTCTCGCGATGTAAAGCTTTTATTTCACTCCGCGACATCTGATTTCATTTGAGCCAAGACAAGTTGAATGGTATTGTAACGGCAGTGGTATGATGGAACACGTATAACTTCGGGGCCGTGGTTCTCTGCTAATGTATCAAATAATACTGTGTCCTCTGTGGCATGTACAATTTCACTAATTTCGGACTTTCTGCTTTTCTCATGTTCTGTTCAAAGCTTGTTTTGTTATCCTTCAAACAGGTGACTATTTCGTCTCTCCTTGCAGCAGCCATTGGTGCCTTATTTAATTCTACAGAATGGTACAGCATGTTGCCCATTATAGAAACATTACCAGAACTGACATTTGGTAGCAAATGAGTAACAAAGCAGTCTGTAAATGTATCTGCATCTAATTCCAAGTAGTAATCAACAGCCGGCCGGAGTGGCCAGGCGGTTCTAGGCGCTACAGTCTGGAACCGCGCGACCTCTACGGTCGTAGGTTCGAATCCTGTCTCGGGCATGGATGTGTATGATGTCCTTAGGTTAGTTAGGTTTAAGTAGTTCTAAGTTCTAGGGGACTGTTGACCTCAGCAGTTAAGTCCCATAGTGCTCAGAGCCATTTTAGTAATCAACAGCTTCGTACCTTTTATTTATTTATTTATTCCGTTTTTTACTGAAACCTCATATAGCACCGGGCACAAAACAATTCGTAGAGTCAGCATGAACAGTAATTAGTCATCCTCCATTACCAGTTGGTACACTCACAATTCTGTGGCATGTGTTGTTTGTCTACACGATGGATTGTGTGTGACACACGTTGAGCCATGTTTTGTCAATCCATATTACATTCTCCGGATTCACTCCTAGCAACTTATGCAGGAAACGAAGTCTCCATACCACAACGTCTCTACATTCCATTAGCATCTTCCTTTCTGAGAACTCCTTCCACCGGAAGCCAATTCTCTTTAAAACAATGGAGGGACTTGTCATTCTGCCTGTGAACAAATCACTGTCCAACAGCGATACCACCAACTTTTTAAGTGTCATGTACTCCATCCTGCTGTAGTATACTTATATACACTCCTGGAAATTGAAATAAGAACACCGTGAATTCATTGTCCCAGGAAGGGGAAACTTTATTGACACATTCCTGGGGTCAGATACATCACATGATCACACTGACAGAACCACAGGCACATAGACACAGGCATCAGAGCATGCACAATGTCGGCACTAGTACAGTGTATATCCACCTTTCGCAGCAATGCAGGCTGCTATTCTCCCATGGAGACGATCGTAGAGATGCTGGATGTAGTCCTGTGGAACGGCTTGCCATGCCATTTCCACCTGGCGCCTCAGTTGGGCCAGCGTTCGTGCTGGACGTGCAGACCGCGTGAGACGACGCTTCATCCAGTCCCAAACATGCTCAATGGGGAACAGATCCGGAGATCTTGCTGGCCAGGGTAGTTGACTTACACCTTCTAGAGCACGTTGGGTGGCACGGGATACATGCGGACGTGCATTGTCCTGTTGGAACAGCAAGTTCCCTTGCCGGTCTAGGAATGGTAGAACGATGGGTTCGATGACGGTTTGGATGTACCGTGCACTATTCAGTGTCCCCTCGACGATCACCAGTGGTGTACGGCCAGTGTAGGAGATCGCTCCCCACACCATGATGCCGGGTGTTGGCCCTGTGTGCCTCGGTCGTATGCAGTCCTGATTGTGGCGCTCACCTGCACGGCGCCAAACACGCATACGACCATCATTGGCACCAAGGCAGAAGCGACTCTCATCGCTGAAGACGACACGTCTCCATTCGTCCCTCCATTCACGCCTGTCGCGACACCACTGGAGGCGGGCTGCACGATGTTGGGGCGTGAGCGGAAGACGGCCTAACGGTGTGCGGGACCGTAGCCCAGCTTCATGGAGACGGTTGCGAATGGTCCTCGCCGATACCCCAGGCGCAACAGTGTCCCTAATTTGCTGGGAAGTGGCGGTGCGGTCCCCTACGGCACTGCGTAGGATCCTACGGTCTTGGCGTGCATCCGTGCGTCGCTGCGGTCCGGTCCCAGGTCGACGGGCACGTGCACCTTCCGCCGACCACTGGCGACAACATCGATGTACTGTGGAGACCTCACGCCCCACGTGTTGAGCAATTCGGCGGTACGTCCACCCGGCCTCCCGCATGCCCACTATACGCCCTCGCTCAAAGTCCGTCAACTGCACATACGGTTCACGTCCACGCTGTCGCGGCATGCTACCAGTGTTAAAGACTGCGATGGAGCTCCGTATGCCACGGCAAACTGGCTGACACTGACGGCGGCGGTGCACAAATGCTGCGCAGCTAGCGCCATTCGACGGCCAACACCGCGGTTCCTGGTGTGTCCGCTGTGCCGTGCGTGTGATCATTGCTTGTACAGCCCTCTCGCAGTGTCCGGAGCAAGTATGGTGGGTCTGACACACCGGTGTCAATGTGTTCTTTTTTCCATTTGCAGGAGTGTATGTTGCCTGATAGCACTTTTGTCAAAGTTGTCTGTTTCAATCACATGAGAAGATCTCGTCCTCATCTTTGCGGGAATCATAAAACAACGGGGCTCCCAGCTATATTGACAGCCTCTCTGTTATTTGTGACATTCTTCGCTGTCGCTGTACAGATGTTCAATGCTTTTGCCACCCTGTCAATAACTTTACCCACTGATACCAAAGGCCCACAGTCGCCTGTTTCCCTTTCAAAGCAAACACACGATCTGTATGAGAATTCGCGTGCTCAAGACTTTGGCGTAACTCTTTTCCAAAAGTCATCTTTTCTACACTACAGAAGCCATTTTCCACACCAGAATGAAGCACGTGGCACTACTGACTAAAAGCAGGGGTCACCTGGCACCACAGCAACACTGGGGCATCGACAGTGTAATGTAAACAAAATCTCATGATTTGGCCACTGTGGATGCGCGAAGACCACTTCAGCCGTTAGAGCTCTTCTTTTGCCATATGGAGTACAGGGCCAGAAACTTAAATTCAGAGTGTCAGCGTCATATAAACACCACGATTACTCAAATTAGTTTACCAGTGTGAAAAGAGAATTTATGATAATGTAGCAGGACAACTCAGTGTGTGGACGGTTGCGGAGTTGCCAGATTTCATCAGGAATATTGCCAAGTCTCAGCTGCCCCAGAAACATGAAGAACGTCTAGGACAGCTCACAATGTCCTCACGGCTACCCGTGACCTGCACCAGCCAGCCTCAGTAGAGATCAGACTCAGGGGGAAGACTTCAAACTAACAGCACATTACACCATTGAGAAATAAAAATGAACTGCACACATATCCTCACTGGATTGCAGCAAGAGCTTGTTTTAACAAAACTAAAACTGAGCGCAAAACGACATTGTCCAAAGTGTCTAGAAGCAGTAAGATACTAGACACTGTTGGCCTCGAGTGGACTGTATCTACATCTGGTCTTGTCATACACAACTAAAATTTCTGGAATACCATCAAAATGAGGAAATATTATGGATAACAGACTAGCGCATAAGTGCCACAGAGTAATTTAAAAAATGTGGATCCACAAGAAAAAATTGTGTATGGTTCTTGAAGCAGAAACAAAACACAAGAAGTAGGCAAATGTGCGGTATTGCGCTTTCAAGACCAATCAGTCACTGACAGATGCTTCGAATCTTTTCAAAGATTTTTTTTTTTTTTTTAATAGTTTAACCTGGTGTTTGCGAAGCAGACGGCTACGACAATTCCTACGAGTTTACCGGTAGATATACGATGTGGAGGGTTTTTTAAGATGAGTCACTGACTTACGTTGTGACAGAAACTCAATTAGCGAAGTAATGAAACAAATTGATAAGATACAGATTTTGGTGCAAAATTGTAACTGATTTCGAAAACTGCTGTTTTAGAAAGTGAGCACTTTAGAATTATGCTGACCTGACAAGGTGGTGGTAAACATTCTCTCATTTCAGCAATCAGCCGAGATAGGTAGCTTCAAAAGTGAAAGATGACGTTAGGGGTAGGTTATGCATTAAAACGACCTTTTTGGACGCAAAAGCGTTTATTTTACTGACTCAATGTGATACCTTAATTGGAAATTAATAAGAATGTTCCATCGAGGTAACAGGAAAAGTTCAAGCGAATCTAGGATAATATGAACGTAGTTTGCAAAGTTTTTGGAATGGTATAGAAATAGGGTTCAGTTCTGTGAACTGTTTTCTTTTTCAGTGCTGTTTCTCTGTAGACTAATGCACTTGGTCCAGCAGTGTTCAAATGCCTTGATTTCATCTCGAAAATTAGATTTCTCAAGGCCTGCAAAATATCTGTCAACTTCGGCTGTCAGTTCTTCGTTTGAAGAGAATCTCTGTCCACTGAGGAAAATTTTGAGCTTTGGGAAAATATTGAAATCTGATGGAGCCAGATCAGGCGAATAAAGTGGGGTTGGCAACAGTTCGTATCTTGAGCCGTGTATTTTTGCCATGGCAATAACACTTGTGTGGGCGTGCATTGCCTTGATAAATGATGACTTTGCTCCTTGCCCAATCTGGCCTTTTTTCAACTATCTTTTACTTTAGTTGTTCCAGGACATTAGCACAGTATTGTCTTATAATTGCTTGACAAGTCCAAAGGTAATCTATCGGTACAATTCCTTTTCCATTCCACAAAACTGACACCATGAACTTTCTGGCCGACTGTATTGCCTTTATTTTCGTTGGTGGTCGTGAACCAATGTATTTCCACTGCTTTTACTTGTTTTGTCTCTGGGGTATAGTAGTTAACCCAAGTTTCTTATTTGGTCACAAACTGGCGCAAAAAATTGTCAGTTGCTTTGAAAACCGACGAAACATTGTTCAGACGCTTCCATTCCTAAACATTTCTAATCGTGCGTTAAGAGCTGTGGCACCTATCTAGCGGATAATTTTCTGTGTCAAATTCCACTGTTAAAATGTGATATGCCTGTTCATATGATATCCCTACAGCTTCAGCACTTTCTCACACTTCCAGTTGGTGATCCTCCAAGACCATTTTTATGCACTATTGCAATAATTTCTGAGATAGTGGCACATATAGGCAGACAACTACACAGATCATCATCCCAGCTATCTTGATCAAATTTAAATTCGTTTGTAAACTTGACAGCAGCTCAACATGAAGGAGCAGAGTCCCCCAGTGTGTCCTCAAAATCGGCATTTTCTTTGCTTTCAGAGCTTTCTTTATGAAGTACGTAATTAAGAGCTCGAATCTCTATTTTTTTCTATCTTCACAAATTACTAAACGTGAGCAGAAACAGAGACATGTCCACACGACAGATTTCTACGCAGAGCTCTGATGCGTCCTGTGGAAATGAGATTCCCACACAATAATAGGTCATCCTTCATGAGTTTGGAGTACACTAAAGTACTCTAGTGGCGAGACAAATGCATTTTCATTGGTGGAATCCTGAATGATTAGATCCAGATGTCCAGTCCAGTGTAAGATACTGTGCTCTCCAGATTACAGATGTGCTATGTGGCTAAGTGTCTAAAAGGATTAAAAAGCTAAATGAGTTCCCCACCTAGCTAGGGCTAATGTGTATGTAACCTGACAACAATCTACACCATTAAATAACAGCAGGAAGACTGACAAAAAGACTTTCTTACACTCAAATGAGTATTAGCTGTTAGCATGTTATTCTTTTTCAGAAAAGCTATTATATCTGTTGCCACTCTACATTTCATATCCTCTTTACTTCTGCCGCAATCAGTTACTTTGCTGCCCGGAAAGCTAAACTCGTCTACTACTTCCAGTGTCTTACTTCCTAACCTAATTACTGCAGTATTACCTGACTGAGTTAGACTACAGTTCCTTAGCCTTCTATCAATGTCTGTGCGTCAAAATAACGAAAAGTATCATCTACACGTGATGTTTACTGTTCGGGCACTTTGTAGGCTTTGTCAGTACAAGTGAACAGCGTCTGGTGAATGAGCTTTTCAATCTGCAGTACACTCCAGACCACAAGAAACCAAATAATAAGAGCTGCAGGTTTCCCATCTTGCGCGTGAGCAGACTTTGACGCAGTTTCCTCTGAATTTACTTGCTGATAGCCCAAAAGCGCTGTTAGTGAAAAAATATCAGCATATACATGTGGAAATCACTATTGATGTGTAATTATTAGAATACCTCGCGTTCCATTCATGGCAGACACTAATTTTAATTCTAGCGCACCTTTTGATGTCATACTGAATGGATCTTAAACTTCTCTCACTGCTGCCTCCTCATTGATTTCGCAAAGTGTTATGTTGTCTGACAGTCAGAACTTCATGAAGAAAGCTGTTCATTGTTATAGGGCACTAAAGCATTTAAGCTGTAAGTTGCTCCCTACAGCGATTAGAAAATAGGACCACTTCTGATGACAGGCCTGATGGCAGCAAGTAATACAATAAAAATTGTGGGTATTAACAGTGTGCTTGTAAATTGACTATTTAGGGGAATACACAACTTCCTGCCTGCTTTAATGTTTAAAATGGATCCTGGCATCAGGTGTCACATGATGCTGCAGCATCCTGAAATGGTATATTTACCCACTTCATTTTACCATAAGAGGTAGTAATGATTGTATGCTTTTCAAAAAAGACATTTACCTATGAATACTTAAGTGTTTGGTAGCATCTGGGAGTAGAGGATCAGTGTATGTACTGTCCAAGCTGCAACTGGCCTTTGGTGCCATATTACAGCTGGTGCAATTGTGCATGTCATATTCAAGGTCACTGGTGACGCATGTCGAGGTCACCTCTGGGGAGGGGGAGGGAGGGAAGAGAGAAGTCAGTCAATGGGAATGAAGCTCCATTCTGGCTCCCATTGTTCTCTCATCCAGTAAGAATAATTGGAGGTCTATGCTGTGCAATGAGAAGACCACAGGGAATTTTTGCTCCGAATTAAGAAAAATTACATTATTATCAAACTCTTAAGAAGATGATGCCTACAATGTTAGCTGGATAGTGTACTATTGTTTTGTGAAGACACCGAGATGATGTGTAACATGGCATATGACATGTAAATACATCAACAAATGGCACAAGACATGCGTAAATATGTTGATGAGTGGTGTATATTGAAACACCTATGCAGTAAATACACTGACTTTATGTATATCACCTACCACATTCATGATCACAATTGCATCATTTTCTGAGCATCGCCCTAGCCTTGGCGTACACATGTCATGATTTTTTTCACTGACGTAACATTTTCGCATGCATTGTGCAGCAATGCTTTGAACTTTGAAAAGATGCACTTAGCTGCTGGCAAGCACCAGCCTTGATGAGTATTTGACTCACAGGAAGAGGCAGGACGCTGGATCGAGATAAGACTGTTGCGCTGTCCATCTCCCAGTGCATGAATTGTAGCAGGCTGATTCATAGATATGAACCAATATTCACGATCGAATAAACGTTTCAAATATATTTTAATGGTCATAGACACATATCCAGAATTCGCCTGGCTCCCCCTGTGAAGACAAAGATAGGGAAGGACACTGCCCCTGTGTTTAAACAATTGCTGCAGACAATCTTCAAACTGGCCCGGCAGGTGAATTTTACAGCAGACATTTCAAGTTGGTAATGAAATAATACAGAATAAACCGACCACGGAGGTGAATTTTACAACACACATTTCAAGCTGGTAATGTACCACTTAACATTCTCCCACATGAAATCCAGTATTGTGAGACATTTGAATAGGACTATAAAAAGGAGCATGTGTATGCGATTTAATCTTCAAGGGTCATACAAATGTTAGATATTCTTCCACAAATAACTGAGCAATATAATCTAACTAGACATAGTGTAACTGAGATTAAACCTTTTGTTCCATGTGATAATGGACTTACAAATACGGCGTTTATTTGTATTAAGATTGTGGATCCACACAAGCAGAAATTGAATGTAGGTGATTTGATGCATATTTCGAAATGAAAAACTGTGTGTGAAAAGTCTTGCCTACCAAAATGGACAACAGAGAGATTCAGTTTCCAAAGTGCAGCACAAAAACCTAAGAACTTACATCTTACAGTGAAGATGAAGAAATTACCATAAGTTTCGATGCAGAGGAATTACAAAAAAAAGCTCTAACCACACGTATTTCTAGTAGTGTGTGTTATAGGACGTCAAGGGAACAAGATTTAATGAATGGGCTATGTTTCCCATCAAAGCACAACAGTTGAGTGAACGTTCGTGACTTGTTATATGAGTATAAATAGGACACATAAACCTCACACGATGCAGTAATATGACTTGACACAGTAATCACATCAGAGGTGGTGGTAGTATTCTCGAGAAGTTATCAGTTGAACTGCATTTCTCTGGATACTACTACCACTACTGTGGACCTGGCACGAAACTGAGAAAGCATCTAGCTCACAGTATTAAGGGGATAAATATTCCTGCAAGGAGTACAATACTGCTTATGCTGCAAATAAAGATCGTCACGTTGCACATCGAATATTAGTTGATAAAGCTAGGCAAATATGTGGAAGGAAGGACACAGGCATAGAACAAGTCATTGCACACTGAACTTAAATTAGGTACTTGAATAAATTTCGAGCAAATTATGAATACATCTCGTCATACACTAAAGCAAAAGCCTGTAGGGTGTTTAAAAACAGAAAATTGCATCCGCTCAATGGTGGCAGTGACTGTATGTGTCTTGAAGCAGGAAGGAAGAACGAGTCGAGTTTAAACGCCAAGGGCTCTACCTGTACCTAAGATATCAGGTGGTATTATCCTGTTTCTCATTCCAGTACTCACAAAGCTATCAGCATCACTTCTTCTTTGGCTGGCGGGACTGCTGCCTCAGCTCACACAGTGAAATATACAAAACGCAGAATAGCAACTACAGGAGACTAAAAGGCATAATAGGCCAATGGAGGTCATAGCTGTCAATAAAGGACTAAATTTAAAAGCATACAAGAAAGGACTTGAACAGTTAATTTAAAAATAAATAAATAAAGTATACTACCAGACAAACTGCATACCAACACAGATCTGCTTTAATTTGACAGAAAACTATACATCCTGAGATTTCACAGAGTGTTTATGCGGTTACATTGTCAGAGACGATGTAGAAATGTTGGAATAGCCAATCAGAAGTTGCAGGAGGATGTGGCACAGAGGTAGCGAGAATATGATTTCAGGGGTGGATGGGTTCAGTAAATGAACTTACACATGTAGTGATATAATTTCAAACAATAATGAGTTAGTTGGTGGGGGAAGCAACACAATGACCGTTACGGAGAGAGAAGTACATGGGAAAGGATTTCTAACTTTCTCAATGCTGATAACTCATGCATGGTTTCCCCATAGGCTCGTTGATAATTTGCTATGGTAGAAGTAAGGGAATTAGATTACTGTTTTATATCTTGTCGCCGGCCGCGGTGGCCGAGCGGTTCTAGGCGCTTCAGTCGGGAACCGCGCGACTGCTACGGTCGCAGGTTCGAATCCTGCCTCGGGCATGGATGTGTGTGATGTCCTTAGGTTAGTTAGGTTTAAGTAGTTCTAAGTTCTAGGGGACTGATGACCTCAGATGTTAAGTCCCATAGTGCTCAGAGCCATTTGAACCATATCTTGTCGATAGCTGAGGTCATTAGAGATAAAGCTTTGCTCGGAATTTTTGATATTGAAAGTGAAGAAAGAGGTGTGGCCTTATCAAGGAACCATCTGGGCTTTCGCCTACAGTGACCTTGGAAACCATGGGAAACCCAAGTGTGGATGGATGGTTGTGGGTTCAGCCTCGGTCTCCCGAATGTGATTCTAGTGCATTAGGCCTCAGTTTTATGGTAGAAACGATAGAGGGAAATTATAAGATTTTGTGAAAGTTCAAAATAAGGACGTTTATGTTCAAATGTGGTGTTTATTAACAATTACGAATATTAAATTAGACATGTAACAATGTTATATCGTTAAGGTTGACAATAGTCGGCTGCTGCGAGAAGTTTACCTAGTTTTGCTGACACATGGGCATACTAATTTCAACTACAGCTTGCAAAATTTTTCGTGGCACTTCCGCCCCTGATTTTCTGAATGAAATTTTTCGGTATGAGTCGGAAGTCATCGTGTTGTTTGTGTTTCATTTCATTTCATTCTGTTCACTGGAAAAATAAATCAGCATAAAAAAACCATGTCATGCTTTCGAAACACAGCATATTACATCTTATCTGACATGTTGTACGAGAATAACTATAAATTTGTTTGTATGTGGTGTGAGACCAGAAGCGAAGACCAACAAGAGTAACTCATCTGAGTTGTTGAAACTGCTGTTGTAATCTAGACGACTTAAGATCACGAGTTTATGAAGTAGAGAACATATCGCCCTTCATACATGTTCTTGGATAAAATTGAAAGTAACCTCCAGAGTCACTGAAATTTATTCTTAGAATTATCATTTAGAAAAAAAGAGAGGGGACCGTTTAAAGCTAACGACGACAATCAACTGCGTCTCATATTCTGTTATTTAGGCTGCAACACTGAGATACTCCGTTTCTGATACAGAAGTAGTTATTGAGAAAAGGGCACATAAAAATATGGATGAAGAGGTCTTTTAGATGTACTATTAGCTTTTGAATTAACCCTATAATGAGATCAGACATTTGAACTAGCCAGTATGCAAAATGCAGTAGAAAACTGTCCAGACTACGCTTTTATACAGTTTGTGTTCAACAATGTGGACGCCCATACTGACAAAATTGATAATAAACATAGCCAGTATCGATGTAAACAAGGGTTTTGTCCTTTATTTAATGTTATTTTGTTAATTTTATTGTTTCCAAAACTATTCTTTTGATGCACGCAATTTCTGTTGAATTGATGAGTGGCGATATTTTTCGTCACTTTTTTATACTTTCGGAAAACCCACTTTGATGCTCTACAACTTTTCTCTTCCATAATTTGCCCTCAAGTTAGGCAGTTCTAAGATATTTCATGCATCATATAAAAATAGAAAAGTAAATGCAAAAAAGCAGAGATTATCATAATGTGCACACTAGGCAGTCCTCTCTCCTAGAAAAGACTGCTTAAAATAAATATTTAAAATTTACCATGACAGTAACAACAATTTCCACAGTTTCCAGGAAGTGTGAAGGCGACAGTAATTGTAATAAACTGCTGCCAAGTGAACAAATGTCTTGTCACCGCGGGCAGACACAGCAGCTGACAGGGACAACACTACCTGGACTTTCCTTGATTCCAGACGAACCACATTCCTTTCAATGTTAGTCCACACATTGGTGCCTATGTTGTCGCTCACACGACCTCAGTATTGTTGCATTCCCCTCGCACACTGAGCTATTGCAGCTAGCAACAGACACTGTTAGATTACCTTGCAATCGATTTTAAAAATAATGTCTTCCCTTCCTTTGTCATCGTTTCAAGAGGGGTTTGAACCCCTAAACCCTCCCTCTGGGTACATTCCTGGGACTCACTGGGATGTGTATGTTTAAACAAAAAAGAAATATCATGTACTACTTTGACTCATGCAGTTGTTTCAGACCACCAGAATAACTGCGCAAATACGTTACCAACAAGAACTGGATGTTCTACAATTTTCAGCGTTACGAAGACTTCAATTCGTGTCTCTGTGGTCATTTTTGTCAAGTGTTTCTCCTGACAAAAGCATAAAAACAAGCAGTGTGCACATCACTGTATAAGTGTAGGTTTAGATGCAATTTGAACAAGGAGTGCAAAAATTCGAACCTCTGCTGTTGGCCACTTTGCTGCCAACTCGCTTGTGATAACTTATACTGGCACGTGTGCGAAATGACCCAGTAGCATCAAAACTTTTACTGCCAGTTTTCGGAAACGATTGTGTGTTGGCACCAAAGACAAAATAAGCGCTCTTCTTTCACCAAGTAAAGTTTTGATTTCGTTGTAGAGCGACCTATTGCACTTCCTCCTTGGAAGATATAATTTCAGGAAACTTCTGTCGTAACTCCACGCCCAAACATGGAACATGGAGTTACTGCTGTGGTTCTGTACCAGAAATAGAGCTCAGCCAATCCTCGTCTTGAGAAAGTAATGTACTATCGGAATTAATCACCACCTCCTGCATGGCTCAGAACTACTATGATGTAAATAGGCTTCTTAAAGTAAGATTAGACCATGTTGATTCTGTGGAAACTGGAATGCTTCATTTCCTGCGATTTGTAGACTTTTTATTCTATCTTTTTCACTCTCTTCCTGAAACTATACGACTGATGAACTTTTTGATGAAATTATAGGACGCCAGTTGAGGAGTGCATTGCACTGAGACTAAGATGACAACATTACTGGTTGGCCCAACACTCCCCACTGCAACCTCAGTATACCAAAGCGTTTCAAATGACTCAAATAGACCTTCAGTTACACGTATTTTCCATTTGTAAAATGTTTATAGACGAATTCAAAATGAACATACTTACAGAAAAAAGATTTAGGTTTCATGTCGAAGAGCTTAATTTATTTCATCTGCCTCATTTCATCTAAACTCATTGCCTTACCAGTGCTTCACTATTTCAACCTACACTACTGGCCATTAAAATTGCTACACCACGAAGATGACGTGTTAGAGACGCGAAATTTAACCGACAGGAAGAAGATGCTGTGATATGCAAA
Source organism: Schistocerca cancellata (assembly GCF_023864275.1). Classification (NCBI taxonomy): domain Eukaryota; kingdom Metazoa; phylum Arthropoda; class Insecta; order Orthoptera; family Acrididae; genus Schistocerca; species Schistocerca cancellata. The sequence goes on from NC_064629.1 coordinate 928,343,918, forward strand.
TGATTAGCTTTTCAGAGCATACACACAAGGTTGGCGTCGGTGGCGACACCTACAACGTGCTGACACGAGGAAAGTTTACAACCAATTTCTCATACACAAACAGCAGTTAACCGGCGTTGCCTGGTGAAACGTTGTTGTGATTCCTCGTGTAAGGAGGAGAAATGCGTACCATCACGTTTCCGACTTTGATAAAGGTCGGATTGTAGACTATCGCGATTGCGGTTTATCGTATCGCGACATTGCTGCTCGCGTTGGTCGAGATCCAATGACTGTTAGCAGAATATGGAATCGCTGGGTTCAGGAGGGTAATACGGAACGCCGTGCTGGATCCCAACGGCCTCGTATCACTAGCAGTCGAGATGACAGGCATCTTATCTGCATGGCTGTAACGGATCGTGCAGCCACGTCTCGATCCCTGATTCAACAGATGGTGACGTTTGCAAGACAACAACCATCTGCACGAACAGTTCGACGACGTTTGCAGCAGCATGGACTATCAGCTCGGAGACCATGGCTGCGGTTACCCTTGACACTGCATGACAGACAGGAGCGCCTGCGATGGTGTACTCAAAGACGAACCTGGGTGCACGAATGGCAAAACGTCATTTTTTCGGATGAATCCAGGTTCTGTTTACAGCATCATGATGGTCGCATCCGTGTTTGGCGACATCGTGGTGAACGCACATTGGAAGCGTGATGGTATGGAATGCCATTTGTTACACGTCTCGGTCGCCTCTTGTTCGCATTGACGGCACTTTGAACAGTGTACGTTACATTTCAGATGTGTTACGACCCGTGGCTCTACCCTTCATTGGATCCCTGCGAAACCCTACATTTCAGAAGGATAAATCACGACCGTATGTTGCAGGTCCTGTATGGCCGTTTCTGGATACAGAAAATGTTCGACTGCTGCCCTGGCCAGCACATTCTCCAGATCTCTCACCAATTGAAAACGTCTGGTCAATAGTGGCCGAGCAACTGGCTCGTCACAATATGACAGTCACTACTCTTGATGAACTGTGGTATCGTGTTGAAGCTGCACGGGCAGCTGTACCTGTACACGTCATCGAAGCTCTGTTTGACTCAATGCCCAGGCGTATCAAGGCTTTTATTACGGCCAGAGGTGGTTGTTCTGGGTACTGATTTCTCAGGATGTATGCACCCAAATTGCGTGAAAATGTAATCACATGTCAGTTCTAGTATAATATATTTGTCCAATGAATACCCGTTTATCATCTGCATTTCTGCTTGGTGTAGCAATTTTAATGGCCAGTAGTGTACTTCACAGTGACGTAAGGAGTGAGGTGTCTAGCCTCAATGCCTGTTTGTCCTTCTGGTTTTATCCTAACTATGGAGCCTCAACTTTTTAGTTAAGCAAGAGCTGATGAGCAACTGTATCAAAAGAGGAATTGACGTGTCCTGTAACCATGTTGAAAGCATTATTAAGCCTTTCGAATTGTCTTCAAGACCAAATGAAATTACAATTGGCGTTGTATACTGAGTCAGATCTGGCCACAAGTGCCGTAATACACTCAAAAAGAGAAAAGGAAAAGAGGAGACGCACCACGAATGAATTACCCAAATGGAGCAGAAATCGGTAGATGTGATGTATGTGTACAGACAAACAATGATTACAATTTCAGAAAAATTGGATGAATGATTCAAGATAAAGCGCTTCACAAATTGAGCAAGTCAAACACATGTTGGTTAACCTCTGGCCTTTATGCAAGCAGTTATGCAGCTTGACATTGATTCAAAGAGTTGCTGGGTGTCCTCCTGAGAGATATCCTGCTAAATTCTGTCTAACTATCGCATTAGATCGTCGGAATCCCTAGCTGGTTCAAGGGTCCTGCCAATGATGCTCCAAAAGTCCTCAGATCCAGCGACTGTGCTGGCAAGGTAGGGTTTGCGAAGCACAAAGCTAAACAGTTGAAACTCTCGCCACGTGCTGGTGGGCATTGTCGTGCCGTGAAGGGGAACAAAACGGAGCGTACGATATCATCGACTTACCGATGTGCTGTAAGGGTGCCAATAGTGACAACCAAGGGGGTCCTGCTACGAAAAGAAATGCCACCCCAGACCATCACTCCTGCATGTCTACATCTACATCTACATCTACATTTATACTCCGCAAGCCACCCAACGGTGTGTGGCGGAGGGCACTTTACGTGCCACTGTCATTATCTCCCTTTCCTGTTCCAATCGCGTATGGTTCGCGGGAAGAACGACTGTCTGAAAGCCTCTGTGCGCGCTCTAATCTCTCTAATTTTACATTCGTGATCTCCTCGGGAGGTATAAGTAGGGGGAAGCAATACATTCGATACCTCATCCAGAAACGCACCCTCTCGAAACCTGGCGAGCAAGCTACACCGCGATGCAGAGCGCCTCTCTTGCAGGGTCTGCCACTTGAGTTTGTTAAACATCTCCGTAACGCTATCACGGTTACCAAATAACCCTGTGACGAAACGCGCCGCTCTTCTTTGGATCTTCTCTATCTCCTCCGTCAACCCGATCTGGTACGGATCCCACACTGATGAGCAATACTCAAGTATAGGTCGAACGAGTGTTTTGTAAGCCACCTCCTTTGTTGATGGACTACATTTTCTAAGGACTCTCCCAATGAATCTCAACCTGGTACCCGCCTTACCAACAATTAATTTTATATGATCATTCCACTTCAAATCGTTCCGCACGCATACTCCCAGATATTTTACAGAAGTAACTGCTACCAGTGTTTGTTCCGCTATCATATAATCATACAATAAAGGATCCTTCTTTCTATGTATTCGCAATACATTACATTTGTCTATGTTAAGGGTCAGTTGCCACTCCCTGCACCAAGTGCCTATCCGCTGCAGATCTTCCTGCATTTCGCTACAATTTTCTAATGCTGCAACTTCTCTGTATACTACAGCATCATCCGCGAAAAGCCGCATGGAACTTCCGACACTATCTACTAGGTCATTTATATATATTGTGAAAAGCAATGGTCCCATAACACTCCCCTGTGGCACACCAGAGGTTACTTTAACGTCTGTAGACGTCTCCCCGTTGATAACAACATGCTGCGTTCTGTTTGCTAAAAACTCTTCAATCCAGCCACACAGCTGGTCTGATATTCCGTAGGCTCTTACTTTGTTTATCAGGCGACAGTGCGGAACTGTATCAAACGCCTTCCGGAAGTCAAGGAAAATGGCATCTACCTGGGAGCCTGTATCTAATATTTTCTGGGTCTCATGAACAAATAAAGCGAGTTGGGTTTCACACGATCGCTGTTTCCGGAATCCATGTTGATTCCTACATAGTAGATTCTGAGTTTCCAAAAACGACATGATACTCGAGCAAAAGACATGTTCTAAAATTCTACAACAGATCGACGTCAGAGAGATAGGTCTATAGTTTTGCGCATCTGCTCGACGACCCTTCTTGAAGACTGGGACTACCTGTGCTCTTTTCCAATCATTTGGAACCTTCTGTTCCTCTAGAGACTTGCGGTACACGGCTGTTAGAAGGGGGGCAAGTTCTTTCGCGTACTCTGTGTAGAATCGAATTGGTATCCCGTCAGGTCCAGTGGACTTTCCTCTGTTGAGTGATTCCAGTTGCTTTTCTATTCCTTGGACACTTATTTCAATGTCAGCCACTTTTTCGTTGGTGCGAGGATTTAGAGAAGGAACTGCAGTGCGGTCTTCCTCTGTGAAACAGCTTTGGAAAAAGGTGTTTAGTATTTCAGTTTTACGCTTGTCATCCTCTGTTTCAATGCCATCATCATCCCGGAGTGTCTGGACATGATGTTTCGAGCCACTTACTGATTTAACGTAAGACCAGAACTTCCTAGGATTTTCTGTCAAGTCGGTACCTAGTATTTTACTTTCGAATTCACTGAACGCTTCACGCATAGCCCTCCTTACGCTAACTTTGACATCGTTTAGCTTCTGTTTGTCTGAGAGGTTTTGGCTGCGTTTAAACTTGGAGTGAAGCTCTCTTTGCTTTCGCAGTAGTTTCCTAACTTTGTTGTTGTAACACGGTGGGTTTTTCCCGTCCCTCACAGTTTTGCTCGGCACGTACCTGTCTAAAACGCATTTTACGATTGCCTTGAACTTTTTCCATAAACACTCAACATTGTCAGTGTCGGAACAGAAATTTTCGTTTTGATCTGTTAGGTAGTCTGAAATCTGCCTTCTATTACTCTTGCTAAACAGATAAACCTTCCTCCCTTTTTTTATATTCCTATTAACTTCCATATTCAGGGATGCTGCAACGGCCTTATGATCACTGATTCCCTGTTCTGCACTTACAGAGTCGAAAAGTTCGGGTCTGTTTGTTATCAGTAGGTCCAAGATGTTATCTCCACGAGTCGGTTCTCTGTTTAATTGCTCGAGGTAATTTTCGGATAGTGCACTCAGTATAATGTCACTCGATGCTCTGTCCCTACCACCCGTCCTAAACATCTGAGTGTCCCAGTCTATATCTGGTAAATTGAAATCTCCACCTAAGACCATAACATGCTGAGAAAATTTATGTGAAATGTATTCCAAATTTTCTCTCAGTTGTTCTGCCACTAATACTGCTGAGTCGGGGGGTCGGTAAAAGGAGCCAATTATTAACCTAGCTCGGTTGTTGAGTGTAACCTCCACCCATAATAATTCACAGGAACTATCCACTTCTACTTCACTACAGGATAAACTACTACTAACAGCGACGAACACTCCACCACCGGTTGCATGCAATCTATCCTTTCTAAACACCGTCTGTGCCTTTGTAAAAATTTCGGCAGAATTTATCTCTGGCTTCAGCCAGTTTCTGTACCTATAACGATTTCAGCTTCGGTGCTTTCTATCAGCGCTTGAAGTTCCGGTACTTTACCAACGCAGCTTCGACAGTTTACAATTACAATACCGATTGCTGCTTGGTCCCCGCATGTCCTGATTTTGCCCCGCACCCGTTGAGGCTGTTGCCCTTTCTGCACTTGCCCGAGGCCATCTAACCTAAAAAACCGCCCAGCCCACGCCACACAACCCCTGCTACCCGTGTAGCCGCTTGTTGCGTGTAGTGGACTCCTGACCTATCCAGCGGAACCCAAAACCCCACCACCCTATGGCGCAAGTCGAGGAATCTGCAGCCCACATGGTCGCAGAACCGTCTCAACCTCTGATTCAGACCCTCCACTCGGCTCTGTACCAAAGGTCCGCAGTCAGTCCTGTCGACGATGCTGCAGATGGTGAGCTCTGCTTTCATCCCGCTAGCGAGACTGGCAGTCTTCACCAAATCAGATAGCCGCCGGAAGCCAGAGAGGATTTCCTCCGATCCATAGCGACACACATCATTGGTGCCGACATGAGCGACCACCTGCAGATCGGTGCACCCTGTACCCTTCATGGCATCCGGAAGGACCCTTTCCACATCTGGAATGACTCCCCCCGGTATGCACACGGAGTGCACTTTGGTTTTCTTCCCCTCCCTTGCTGCCATATCCCTAAGGGGCCCCATTACGCGCCTGACGTTGGAGCTCCCAACTACCAGTAAGCCCACCCTCTGCGACTGCCCGGATCTTGCAGACTGAGGGGCAACCTCTGGAACAGGACAAGCAGCCATGTCAGGCTGAAGATCAGTATCAGCCTGAGACAGAGCCCGAAACCGGTTCGTCAGACAAACTGGAGAGGCCTTCCGTTCAGCCCTCCGGAATGTCTTTCGCCCCCTGCCACACCTTGAGACGACCTCCCACTCTACCACAGGTGAGGGAGCAGCCTCAATGCGGGCAGTATCCCGGGCAACCACAGTCGTAGTCCGATCGGGGGATGCGTGGGACGAGCTGGCCGTCCCCGACAAACCCCCATCCGGACCCCCACAGTGATGCCCATTGGCAACAGCCTCAAGCTGTGTGACCGAAGCCAACACTGCCTGAAGCTGGGAGCGAAGGGATGCCAACTCAGCCTGCATCCGAACACAGCAGTTGCAGTCCCTATCCATGCTAAAAACTTGTGCAAAGAACGTCTGAACTAATCTACAGAGAGCGCAAACAAAACGACACAAAATTGAAGCGGTTATTAAAATACAAGATTGCCTAGTAAATGCAGTAATGCTGCCACTTGTGCACTGCTGACACACTGCTCGGCGGCGGAAGGAGACTACGCGATTTAACACTATTCGAGTACTAAAACGTGATGCTACAACTCTCAAATACTATAATACGCCCGAAATTTATGAATTAAACAATGCAAGTACCAAAAACACGCAAAGAAATTAAGAATTAAACTATGTAACAAATGAGTGAGCTAGGAGTATACGACTTGCTGCTGCAGCTGCTTATCCAACGGCGGCAGGGAGCACACTGACTGTGACCAACCGACACTGGCCGTTCAAAACAAAAACAGATGACAGACGACTACGCGAATTTACACTATTCAGGTACTAAAACGCGATGCTACAACTCTCAAATACTATAATACGCCCGAAATTTATGAATTAAACAATGCAAGTACCAAAAACACGCAAAGAAATTAAGAATTAAACTATGTAACAAATGAGTGAGCTAGGAGTATACGACTTGCTGCTGCAGCTGCTTATCCAACGGCGGCAGGGAGCACCATATGTCTGGTGGCAGTCTGGTTGGTATCCCAACATTTTCCAGGGTGTGTCTATATACATCTTTGCTGATCATTGGGTTCAGTTCGAAACGGAACTCGTGACTGGAGACAGTTCTACTCCAGTACATGAGATCCCACGCCAAAGATGCGTCTGGAGACGCCGTGGTCAGTAGTGGGATAGCAAGCAACCTGACTTTTGCATGTTTGGTGCCTTATGGGCAGGGCCTTCCAAGCAGGTCGGGATTCTGATGATCTAACGCGCCAATTGGACAGAATCTGGCGTAATGTCCCTCAGAATGGCATCCAACAACGCTACCAATCAATGATAAGCCGAATAATAACTTGCATAAGGGCCAGAGGCAGACCAACAGGTTACTGACTTGCTCAGTTTGTGAAGCTATTTCTCTTGAATAAATTATCCAAATTTTCTGAAACTGTAATCATTTGCTTGTCTCTACATGTACACCACATCTCATTTGCGGCCAATTTGGGTAATTCCTTCGTGGGGTGTCTTGTTTTTAATTTAAAATAGCAGTCTGTTATAATAATTACACCTCAAAAATTCACATATGAATGCTGTGATAGCATAGAGGAGTCGTTAATGTGAAACAACCTAAAAATAAACTACAATCAAAATGAGCCTGTTAAGAGATACTACACAGAAATTCCGTCCCATTCTCTCCTAGGTTAACCTATTCTTATTACTTTTGTTCCTCTCTGTCGCAAATTGTCTAAAAGTTAAGGAGCTCATTCGTCAGGTGTTTTTCTCCGTTCCTGACAAGGAGTCACCAGTAGTTATATAGTAAGTGTTATGAGCAGATGATACTTTTCGTCTCTTTGGTTTTTTGTGGAATTAATGACAGTTTTGCTTAAGAGTGACAAATTTAACACATTACTGTCGGCGCTTTTTGTTCTTTGTTTCAGGTTCTCATCACAACTGCTGCTCCTTTCACGTTATCGGAAGCTCGAACTTGCACTGCAATAATTCACTTGTTTGATTATCTTCATGGATTTTGAATCGTATTATTCGGTCGTTGCGATAATTTCCTTTGCACTGCCCTGGGGACTGGGTGTTTGTGTTGTCCACACTATTTCATCATCCTCATCATCATTCGTGACAGTGGCTAGACTGGATTGTGTACAAATTGGACTGTGTAAAATTTGAGACTTTTTATGGGCGCTGATGGCCGCGCAGTTGAGCGCCCCACGAACAATACATCATCATCATCATCATCATCATCCCTTTCACAGTTTGCTTTTGTGACTTCAAACTATGTGTTATTCACAGCATAGAAACCTTAATTACAAAACGCGAATATCCACAAGCAGTGCTAAGTTGTCTTTTCATTTGTGTTATTATGGATGTCAGTGCAAGCATTCATAAGGAAAACTCCTTTCAAGTATATAATATTAAAATGAATGTTATTTACTCATAATGTTAATAGCGTCTGGTTATGCTAAAAAAGCGCATCACTTCCAGTGAATGAGATTTTTAGCTTGCAGTTTTCTTAAGGTAGAGAAACAAAAAGGCCTATGACAGCTGTTGAAGAGGAGAACCACCGAAATAATTTTCCCTATCTTTTACGTTGTTCGAATTGCGAACGGCGGGTGTGCATATTATTCGTAACTATGCTGTAGAGCCAAATCATAGTTACAGAAATGCAAATAAAACTCGTTGGCCTGCAGTAGGTATTTCCGCTCACAGTCTTCGATGGGCGAGCTTCACCCGCTGCCAGCCAGCTCAAGATCAACATCGGCTGAGCAAACGTAGTCTGCCTGTCGCTAGTGTAATGGAGAACTGGCAGCAATGTAGTATGATTGGTACCTCTGTGGGCATTGATTTACTTCCTGATTTGGTTCATTATTATACTGATAAATCCACTACATATTTCCTTGTCATTTGAATTAGTCTCAGTTATTCCCACTTAACAGATGACACAGAGTTAGAAAATTTATGGTTTTGAGTCCAGGAAACTAATTACAACAAAAACTGCAGCTTGCAGTTCTTTTCGCCATTTAACTTACAAATTCTCTGTCTTAGCCATGAGTGGTACAACACAACAGTGCGGTTTGACGCAGTTTTTTGCTAGTTTAGCGGTAGAGTATTTCCTGTGAAGCAGAACAATGCGTTAGTTTTCGGAGGAGGACGAGATTACTGTTTAACGTCCCGTCGACAACGAGGTCATTAGAGACGGAGCACAAGCTCGGATTACGGGAGGATGGGGAAGGAAATCACGGAAAACCTAAATCAGGATGGCCGGACGCGGGATTGAACCGTCGTCCTCCCGAATGCGAGTCCAGTGTGCTAACCACTGCGCCACCTCACTCGGTTTTAGTTTTCGGTTCTAATCTCGCCAGAGACAGGATTTCTACCTCTTCTGTGAAAGAGCCACTAGCCAGCCGAGCGACAATCAGTAAAGAAATCCTAAGACAACTTCTCACTAACTTGATTCTGTACACCGTAGATCTAAGGTTGAAAAACTTCCTGAATTGCACGCTTGGTAGCGCTTGCTTTTTCTGATTCTGTCAGTTGTATCGACCTAATTGCAAATACAAATACAAATACAAATGTTTTATTTTCCACCATTAAGCATATTTACATGCAATTTGTGTCATCAGTGTTAACATAATAATAATAATAATATAAACTTCGACATGACAAATTTTATTAACTATAATATAATAATCCAAGATGGATACAATACATATTTGTGCAAATGTCAATAACAACAAGAAGTTTCCTAATAGATCAATGACAAGATAAATGAACTACATAGTTCAGCGAATGGCAAATAAATAATCAAACAGATAGTTAACAATAAGTACATGAAACAGTAAAAAAATAGTTGCACAGTGTGGCATATGTATAGTTTGTAGTTAATTTATAGTTCATTCTCATAAGGAAAGTGGGTCGTTTGTCACATACTCAAGGAACTCTTGAGCAGAGTGTATTACTTTGCTTTTGATCCACCTCGAAAGACTAGTTTTAAATTTATTTACTGGCACTATGTAGGCATTTTCAGGTAATTTTTTGAAGTAGACTGGACCAAGATATTTGTAGCTGATATGTGTCTTTGCAAGCCTAGCATATGGCATATTAATTGTATGTCAACTTCTTATGTTATGGTCATGAACTGTTCTCCTTAAGTTAAATTTACTCAAATTCTCTTTAACAAAGACAAAGCAGTTGTAAATATACAGGTCAGGCACTGTCATTATATTTAGTTTCTTAAAATAATCTCAACATGATTCATATGGGCTAAGTTCTGCTGTGCACCATATGGCTTTCTTTTGCCATTTAAACACTAATTTTGAGCCTACCAAATTGCCCCATAAAAGTATTCCATAACTCAGTTGGGAATGGAAGAATGCAAAATATGCATATAACAGAAGTTCTTTACTGACATTGCTCCTCAGCTTGTACAGCAGATATATGGCATGTGCCAATTTGCCACATATCTTCCCTGTGTGGGTATCCCAGCTGAGCTTTTGATCTACATGAAATCCTAATAATTTTACTGTTTTGTTATCATGACTGGGAGCATTCAGATTGAATACAATAGCTTCAGTTTTACTATCATTCTTCTACAGTACATTTGCCTCAAACCAAGTCATGCACCCCTCCATTGCCACTGCCAGGCTGTGTTGCACATTTTCAAGATTGGTATCACATGTGATGAGTGTTGCGTCACCAGCATATAGCACTGCATCACATGATACAACTGCAGGTAAATCATTTATATAAATAATGAAAAGGAAGGTCCAAGAACAGATCCTTGAGGTACGCCCCTTATAACTGGGAGACATTCTGACATTGATTATCTAGCTTAACTAACTGTTTTCTATTGTGCAAGTATGACTGCATTAGGTATAGATCATTCTCTCTCACTCTGTAGTGGTAGAGTTTTTTTATGAGAATATTGTGATATCAAATGATTTTTTAACTGGATTTTGTTACGTATCATCCCCTACTGCTACATTTGCATACTTTTGTGGTAGTCCTATAAGCTAATACAGTATGACTGTTGACTGTACATAGACACAGCCTGTTTCGAAGCTGAAAGTACTTATTAGCCAGATAATTCGTGACAGTTTGGGATACTTTATTTTATTAAAAAACATTAACGTTATCATGACAAGTTTTAATTCATTTGTATTAGAGAACTGCATGCTAAATAGCGCTTTTTAGTTGGTTTATTGAACACAACAGGTAAACATAAGAGAGAAATAAATCAGTTGCAGTATAGTCCCCCACATTACCTAAAACATCTCACAATATTCGGATAGGTTTTAGACTTCTCGCCTACAGGCAATACGTTAGTAGCACTTCGTCTCGTCGCATGTTATAATGTATTAACAGGCAGTAAAACTGTGCAGTTCAGCATAACGATGAGGCGAAAAGTCTCACGAATTTTGTCACTGACTGTACAATCTATCGTACTCCCCTGTACCTCCTTGAATACACCTTTCCTCTCCACAATGAATGATGACCCTGGAAACACATCCTCCAATCTCCTCACCTCACTTCCAATCTCCCATGCATTGAAAACTTAAATTAACATCTATTGATGACTGATGCAAACCACATCCTGCTGTCTGGTAGAAAGCACCACACTTTGCAGTTATTGATCTTGCAATGACCCCATTGCACCTTCGGTGAAGTACTACCACGATTGGAATCCCTGGTGCACAGTAGCCTGAGATCAGGGAGCCTCTATTACCCCCTTCAGTAAGGTCTGCCGTCACCTCACATAATTCATAAACCCTAGACCATAGGTCTGCAGTAACTGTGGCACACAAAACTTATTCCATACAAGCTACTCCCAATAATAGCGCCCTCCTCATCTTATGCTACCTAACTTCACAATTACGTTACAACACAATACAAGCTACACATAATATTAATCCGTATTTCCTCGGCCTTAATCCATATGGCATTTTCCACACAGGTCTTCCACATCTTCATACTCACCATTTTTCTCACGTTTTTTCTCGTTTCACTTTTCTGTCGATGTCGATCCAAATTGGCGATGAATGTGGAGTGCTTTGAAATGAACGTAGGTGTCTTACATGAACTATCGTTGTTCTAGTTGGCAACTGAAGCTTAATGCCGACTGTTGACATTGTCTCTATCACCTACCATGGTACCTTGTCACCAACTTTTTTCTACCCTTTGTAATATAAGGGCTTGATAACATTACCCATTTCCCAACCCTGTATTTCTCCAGTCTCTCTTGCCATTCCAGGCCTTTGGTATTTGATTTCTACCTACGCCTCCATACCTCCCATAGCGTCTTGCAAAAATTGCAGATTGACTCCTTATCCTTCCTATTTGTCGGTCTATCATATCAGCCAGTGAAGGCATCTTCCTCTTTCTTTGTAGCACTGAACTGAATGAGAGCATCATCAACTTAACGTTTATAGTAAACCACCGTACTTTTCAAGTGGGTTTGATATCTAAAAGAGTCGTTTTCAAAAATTTTAATAGGTTTTATATGTTTTCTAGAAAGCCTGCAAGACTATATTCTGTTAAGAATAAACCTCATGTAAACATTACACTATGTATTCTTCCGTGTTTGCTGGAACCTCATTGAGCAGGCCCGTGTGGCCGTGCGGTTCTAAGCGCTGCAGTTTGGAACCGTGTGACCGCTACGGTCGCAGGTTCGAATCCTGCCTCGGGCATGGATGTGTGTGATGTCCTTAGGTTAGTTAGGTTTAAGTAGTTCTAAGTTCTAGTGGACTGATGACCCCAGAAGTTAAGTCCCATAGTGCTCAGAGCCATTTGAACCATTTGGAACCTCATTGGATTTCGTTTCACATGGAAAAGAAGCCAATCTGTCTCGAGTACAGTCAAGTACGAAATGAGGATAGGTTTTGTGCTGTGCGATACACGTACATCGACTCACCGATAATACGGGACAACAGCTTTACCGGCGCATTTAACTTGGACAGCACTGGCCAGCCACCTAGTCCAACTAATCTGCAGCGATGTGAACAGCTGCAGTAAAGACGTAAAAAGGGACGAGCAGAGAACAATAAATCCTTAATTTTTGAACATAAGGAACTAATGGTAAAACTCAGGCGATACGCTTCTTAGGTGATCAAAAGGAAAACGTGTTCTCGATCTTAGCTAACATAGTACTGTAATTAAAAACGAGAGTGATAAAAATTTCTGACTTTAACAAGGGTAATTTTTTCCGTATGAGCTATGTGCGGCGTAAAAGCTCACTGCTAGGATTTCACCACGCAGTTAAATATTGAAGTCACTGAAGGTATTACAGTCAGTCGTCTGGTAATTGTGAACTTCTTCCATATCGGACTCCGAGGAAAGCAGTACACTTCAATACTACTACGCTGATAATGTGGCGATCAAAAACGTAATCCCAAGCCACCAAAAAGTCCACATTTCCTCCTCCTCCACTTTTATGACATGCTGTTCTGCATTTCGTCATCGTTCGGCAGGGACGTGTCACAAAGTTTCGTGCGTTAGTTCCAGTGCGTTTGCCAGATTAAATGCCTTGTTATTTCTCGCGACAAATCCCTGAACTTGGCTCCAGATCAATTCTTTTTGGTTCAGATAGTAATGGTACGGCGACAACTATAAAAATGCAGCATTTGTACAGTGTGCTCGACGCCGTGAAAATTGTTTTCCGTGTTCGTACGACGCTATCACTATGACTCATATGAGACCACATTTTTACTATAAATCAGTGAGCGTATTCAAACAAAGATTATTTGAGTCTTCAGTTTTCTGCAAAAAATTTAATTGTGTAGTGTTTCCTTAACTTCAAAATCTGTAACAATCTTTTATAATACATCGATAATTAAGAATGTGTATTTGCAATGAAAACCAGAATTCTGCGTGTGATATGTAATTAGAAACCAGAAGACGTGCATTTTTCTTGAAAATGATGGTTTAGTATGAGTTAATTATCACATATTGATAAGTGTCATATTTAAATGATTTAGGCGTTCAAACGGAACAAAATAAAATGTTGTAGTCTTGTGAGACACAGCTGGCTCTCTTTGTGCATGATATACAACAGGCTCTAGATACCGGCTCCCAGGCTGATGTCATATTTCTCGACTTTCGAAAGGCGTTCGACTCAGTTCCGCACTGTCGCTTGCTCAAAACGTGTACGCTTATGGTCTATCCGATGATATATGCGGTTGGATAGAAAGTTTTGTAACAGACAGAGAGCAGTATGTTGTCCTGAATGGGATGACTTCAACAGAAACAAGCGTAACTTCAGTTGTGCCCCAGGGCAGTGTAATAGGTCCGCTGTTTTTTACGATTTATATAAACGATCTGGTTCACATGGTTCAAATGGCTGTGAGCACTATGGGACCATCTAAGGTCATCAGTCCTCTAGAACATAGAACTACTGAAACCTAACTAACCTAAGGACATCACACACATCCATGCCCGAGGCATGATTCGAACCTGCGGCCGTAGCAGTCGCGCGGTTCGAGACTGAAGCGCCTAGAACCGCTCGGCCACACGGGCCGGCTATCTGGTTGATGGTATTGACAGCGGCGTTAGACTGTTTGCCGATGATGCTGTAGTCTACAGGAAAGTACTATTACACGAAAGTTGTGAACAAATCAATGAGGATTTGCAGAAAATAAATGCGTGGTGTAATGACTGGCAGTTATCTCACAATACTAGTGAGTGTAACCTACTGCGTATAACAGGGCAAAAAACCCCATTAATGTACGAGTACAAAATAAATGCCCAGTCTTTGGAAGCGGTAACATCCGTCAAGTATCTGATCTCAAATGGAATGATCGGATTACGCAAGTAACGGGCAAGGCGAACTCTAGAATGCGGTATATTGGTAGAATCCTGAAGCGATGCAGTCCTTCAACAAAGGAAATTGCTTACAATACGTTAGTTCGTCTTAGAGTATTGTTCGTCTGTATGGGACCCTTATCAGTTGGGTGTCATTCAAGAGATTGAGAACGTCCATAAAAGAGTGACAAGATTCGTAACTGGTACATTTAGCAATCGTGAGAGCATTACAAATCTCATAGAAAGTTTGAAGTGCGATACACTTGCAGATATACGGCGTGCTAAACGGAAATGGCTGCTCATTAAATTCCGAAATCCGATCTTCGCTGAGGATGTAGAGCATATATTATTACCACCAACTTTCATCTACATCTACATCTACATTATTACTCTGCAATTCACATTTAAGTGCTTGGCAGAGGGTTCATCGACCCACAATCATACTATCTCTCTACCATTCCACTCCCGAACAGCGCGCGGGAAAAACGAACACCTAAACCTTTCTGTTCGAGCTCTGATTTCTCTTATTTTATTTTGATGATCATTCCTACCTATGTATGTTGGGCTCAACAAAATATTTTCGCATTCGGAAGAGAAAGTTGGTGGCTGAAATTTCGTAAATAGATCTCGCCGCGACGAAAAACGTCTTTGCTTTAATGACTTCCATCCCAATTCGCGTATCATATCTGCCACACTCTCTCCCCTATTACGTGATAATACAAAACGAGCTGCCCTTTTATTGCACCCTTTCGATGTTCTCCATCAATCCAGCCTGGTAAGGATCCCACACCGCACAGCAATATTCTAACAGAGGACGAACGAGTGCAGTGTAAGCTGTCAAAGGTTTAAGCAATGATCACCATTCAAAGATTAGGGAAATTAGAGCTCATACTGAGGCGTTCAGACAGTCGTCTTTCCCTCGTGCGATGCGCGAGTGGAATAGAGCGGTGCGTGTGGGGGGTGGGGGGGAGGGGGGAGTGGGGGGGGGGGGAAGGAAATATTACTTTGGCGTGACTTGTGCCCTCCGCCACACACCGCTTGGTGGCTAGCGGAATATATATGTAGATGGAGAATAAATTGGTCTCAACAGGTTTCGAACCACCGCCCACCAGCCCACTCGATGAATAATCACCAACGCTACCGATTACGCCAAGATTACAATTTACAGCACATCTCTTATATTTATTACATAGTTTCTCTCAAGAAGTGTCAAAGCTCATTTTTCTTTGTAATGTTGTGAAAAACATTAAGAACAACTTGTTCGTAGCCATTAACGGTGTTCTGCGAGCGTGTTTCACTATGAAGCAGGAGGCAGTGTCATCTATTTTCGCGGTACATATGAACAGTGAGACAATTAGAGCACAAGTAGCGTTTAGACACACTGTGACTGTATACGATTTCTGAAATAAAAATTATGTAGCTAAAGTATGATTAAGAAAAATTTTGATGCTTGCTAATACATTAGAACGTCTGAACGTTTCATTTACAGTGACATAGTAATAAAATGTCTAATACATAAGTTGGACCTACTTCCAAGAGCGGAAAAACACCAGTGTATGAGAGCTACGGCTGCTGACCAATCGTCGCATTTGTGTTTGTTTACATCAGGTTTATTCTTTTGATGAAAGGAGTATAGTACCCATCCATGTTCCTGAATGTAAGATATCTTGTGGAACAGGAAGTAGTAATGTGCTAATGTAAGTTCCAGAATCTCTATGAGTTCATAGATTTTAGCTGTACCCATTATTCTTTGTTTGAGTATATTATTTCTTATGAAAGCGATTGTTTCTTTGACAGCCATGTTTGTATACAAGTTGACTATGTGGGTGATACACAGGAGTGGTGGGGGTAGGCGACTGCAGTGACATGTTAATTGCAGTAACTACACTCCTGGAAATGGAAAAAAGAACACATTGACACCGGTGTGTCAGACCCACCATACTTGCTCCGGACACTGCGAGAGGGCTGTACAAGCAATGATCACACGCACGGCACAGCGGACACACCAGGAACCGCGGTGTTGGCCGTCGAATGGCGCTAGCTGCGCAGCATTTGTGCACCGCCGCCGTCAGTGTCAGCCAGTTTGCCGTGGCATACGGAGCTCCATCGTAGTCTTTAACACTGGTAGCATGCCGCGACAGCGTGGACGTGAACCGTATGTGCAGTTGACGGACTTTGAGCGAGGGCGTATAGTGGGCATGCGGGAGGCCGGGTGGACGTACCGCCGAATTGCTCAACACGTGGGGCGTGAGGTCTCCACAGTACATCGATGTTGTCGCCAGTGGTCGGTGGAAGGTGCATGTGCCCGTCGACCTGGGACCGGACCGCAGCGACGCACGGATGCACGCCAAGACCGTAGGATCCTACGCAGTGCCGTAGGGGACCGCACCGCCACTTCCCAGCAAATTAGGGACACTGTTGCTCCTGGGGTATCGGCGAGGACCATTCGCAACCGTCTCCATGAAGCTGGGCTACGGTCCCGCACACCGTTAGGCCGTCTTCCGCCCACGCCCCAACATCGTGCAGCCCGCCTCCAGTGGTGTCGCGACAGGCGTGAATGGAGGGACGAATGGAGACGTGTCGTCTTCAGCGATGAGAGTCGCTTCTGCCTTGGTGCCAATGATGGTCGTATGCGTGTTTGGCGCCGTGCAGGTGAGCGCCACAATCAGGACTGCATACGACCGAGGCACACAGGGCCAACACCCGGCATCATGGTGTGGGGAGCGATCTCCTACACTGGCCGTACACCACTGGTGATCGTCGAGGGGACACTGAATAGTGCACGGTACATCCAAACCGTCATCGAACCCATCGTTCTACCATTCCTAGACCGGCAAGGGAACTTGCTGTTCCAACAGGACAATGCACGTCCGCATGTATCCCGTGCCACCCAACGTGCTCTAGAAGGTGTAAGTCAACTACCCTGGCCAGAAAGATCTCCGGATCTGTCCCCCATTGAGCATGTTTGGGACTGGATGAAGCGTCGTCTCACGCGGTCTGCACGTCCAGCACGAACGCTGGTCCAACTGAGGCGCCAGGTGGAAATGGCATGGCAAGCCGTTCCACAGGACTACATCCAGCATCTCTACGATCGTCTCCATGGGAGAATAGCAGCCTGCATTGCTGCGAAAGGTGGATATACACTGTACTAGTGCCGACATTGTGCATGCTCTGTTGCCTGTGTCTATGTGCCTGTGGTTCTGTCAGTGTGATCATGTGATGTATCTGACCCCAGGAATGTGTCAATAAAGTTTCCCCTTCCTGGGACAATGAATTCACAGTGTTCTTATTTCAATTTCCAGGAGTGTATTTTGGGCTGCACCTTCTAACAACCCTACCACAACAAAGGTCAGCATTTAATAACGATTGTGGTGTTTCTCACGCTGCTAAATATTGCATTTTCGGGCAACAACAGTCATATTATGTGGCAGGTGTCATTAGAGCACAGTTAATAAAGTCATTTCATGTAATAATCAAAAAACTATTCACTCATCTTTTTGTGTTTCCCACGCTGGTCTCGTCGTAAAATCATGGCTCAATTGTTGAAAATCTAGGTGATTATGATTCCAAGCTCGGATGCAAAGAGGCCTAGGTTTTATCCTGCTATATTCAAAAGTTTTGTAGATGCGCTTCACAAACCATTCTTGGAGATTACACTTTTGCTGGACAATGGTGATGTAAAAAAATAATCAGCACTCCGAAATCAAGTTACACTTCCTTTTAATTGCTTTTATTGCAATATCACGTAACACACAAACATCACTTCACAATACAAAACATACTTGAAAACATCTTCCTCCCAGTCACTGTTAAAGTTCACATTTTATAAGCTGACGACAATACTCGTCTTTCCAACATGACGTCCACGACTTGACCTTTTTAAGGTCCGACTCTCTAACAAGTTAACAAATAAACTTACGCGCCCAAAAATCAGAGTTACAAGTACGTCAAAGATCATAGTGACAAAAGAAAGAATACACATAAGAATAATATCATTGCAATATAAACATGTCGATGTATCAAAAGTGAAATCAAATCTGAATGTTGTCTCAGAAATATGTTAAGTAGTTAACAGAAATACAGTAGAATATTACTGGTATCGAGAGGTTCAGGTGAGGTACCATAATGGTTACGTAATTCAAGTACCATTACAACCTGTATTCCCAGGTACACCATCTTGGATCATCATTCTGCATTCTAATGTCATTGATGATGTCCTGGATCGCCATCTTAGATTGTCATATCATAGGTACACCATCTTGGAATTTAGGTTTAGTGGCCATCTTGGATTCTACACTTAGCAGAAGTGCCCACCTTACACCGTGTTGTTATAGGAAAGGCAATAGGTCACGTGAAATCTGACAATCATACAGACTGCATCAACTATTGTGAGTTATAAACAGATCCTAGAACTGTTACACATGATGTCAGGGAAAAACTGGTAGGATACGACTGTGTTGGAGGTAAAAGGTGTTTGGTAACAGCACGGAACATTTGTGAAAGCTATGACGTTTCATCTATTGATAACGTCCATATCAGCATGATTGTTACGTGAGAGTCACAGAATTTGTACTGACCTATCGTGTTGGGTCAGTGGTCTTCCCTTAGTCTCCTGTAGAGTTGTACTGCTTGCAGGCATTCAGTAAACTTTACTGCAACATAATGGGGCACTGGGCAACATGGGGCAATTTGTTCAATTTTACTATGATATGGAGCAATTTGCTGAGTTATTGGGGTAATGTGGGGCAGTTTGCTACGATTTCTTTGTAACATAGGGCATTTTGATATAATTTTACCTGAAACGTAGGGAAATTTGTTACAGTTTTTGCTGTAACGTGGCGTAATATGTTACAATTTCACTGTAATGTAGGTAATTTGTTACAATTCTTGCTCTACAGTTTTACTGTAACATGTTGGTGTAGGGGGTAAGCATCATGTAGGGTCCACTGTGCAGTGCATTAATTGTTCAGTTGTTCAGGCTGCTGCTATATTCCTGCTTCATGCAAAACACTCGAAGTCTGAACTTCATCCTAAATATTTTAGAGGAGCCTGTAACGGAACTGAAATGATGGTGGGCTGACAGTAATTTGGAGCCCGCGCGTCGGAAACGGGCGCGCTCGTGTGAGACTGCCAGGGAGTGCACCCTGATGCCATCTATTGGCAAAACTGGGAATTAGCGCTACCTGTCAGACAATGCACTAAGCTCTCGGAGTCAAATATATTCTTTTTCTTGGTAATTATAAGTTATTACTGTATAATTTAATGTTGTAAAGCGCTAGTAGTAAATCATTATGACTGGTATGAACTCCAGGGTAATAAATATAAATATTCTTAAATACTAAATGATTTTGGTAAAAAGGTGGTAGGGGAACGCCCCCACTCTTGGTGATACGAGCGTAGCTAGAGGTAGCTGGAGACACAGGGACTGAACAATGGAATGGCCTGGGGAGTGTTGACGCGATCGGACGTGCGTAACTGTGCTCACGCAAAAGTGATTGTGCAACAGAGAAGAGGCGAATATCGTCGCCGTTTTTGGAGTAAAACGCGACGAATGGTTGTTGAAGCCGCCTCTATGCCACTGGGGCTGATTGTGAGAGTTCCTGCGCCCAGATTTTATGGCGGACGTGCAGTAGCTTATACGAGTGCTACAGCTCGTAGTTCCAGCCGCCATTAAGGGCATGAGGCGTGAAGAGCTGCGTTAGCCACATGCATCTCACCACCAGCACCGACACGTCTACCCAAGGCAAGACTGCTTGCAATTGTTAAGTCGAACTTTGTATACATGTAAAAGGAGAATACCAGTTTTCTTTTATGAAAGTGCAGAGGACAGAATATAGTAATGAGTAAAATTACGACACATGTTGTTCATTGTAAAGTGTTGTAACCTCAAACATAGTATAGTGAAATCAGACTGAGGCCACCATCGCCGCTTTCTTTTACAATTCTTTTGGTTGTAGAATACTTTAGCGTATAAGAATGTTGAAAAGAGCAATGGTCACACCAGAATGAGTCGCCTATTTATAGTTACTTAAATTTTTCTGAGTAACCTTTCAAGTAAAGTCACTTAACTAATTCTGTATCAATTGTCCAAAGAGTAATATCCAAAATCATTAAATAAGTTGAAGGATAGACTTTTGTTAACCCAAGTTGCATAAACTGTCTTGGTAGTAATTACCAAGCCAACTCACAGAAATTGAGAGAGTATTTGCTTTGTAGAATCACCTAGAATGATCAGAAATAGTAATATTCATAATTAAGTTTAAATTCCACTCAAGCCGTTTCACTCTGAAACGAGCCAAAAAATTGATTTATTCTTTTGCTCCTTCAGAGCTGGCGACCGTAGTTATAAGTATTTTCCGGATGATTCGACGGTAAGTCTGCTGCTCTCGTCGTGCTGATAGGATTATCCACTGCTGCTAGCAGTGGTGATTGGATACATAAGCTCACTACCAAGTTAAGTGGGTCAGGTAGGCAGTGTTACCGTGTGAACTGTAGGGCACTGTAGGCCATGGATCGAACCCGTTCAATCATCACAGCTCTTAGGGAAATAGTCCGGTTAGGAGTGTACTAATCATTAGGTAAATACAAGCGAGTAACGATCAAAAATGTATACGCAAGTGAATTTAGCAAGGTCCACGTAGCACCTAGTTAATGTGGTGCAATGGCGAGGGTAGGAGTGGAATAAAAGTGAGCTGAGCTTGTGGCAGCTGTGCTGTATTCAAATATTAACAACGTGAATTCACTACTACCTCTTACCATTAGGACTGAGCTATTTACAGTTAAAATACATAGCAGTAAGCGCAAAGGCGTGACAGCTACAAGTCCGTATTGGTTTTATACATACGGAATTAGGAAGCGGATCATTCCGTCAGTGGAGGGGGTTAAAACAACCGAGTCAGTTGAGAACATACCCCATTTACTGATGGAAAGATTCGGCGGTTTGGTCCCATGTGGCGACCGTGACAGGACTTACCAAGTTTGTAGAATAATGGCTGCAATAAAAGTGTTTTATATAAACTTGTAGTTTCAAGAAAATTTTAAATTTAAAATTCTGTTGTAGACAAATATACCACAATTGGTAAGTTCAAGACGACAACCTGCAAAGCAGCAAAAGAAAGTCCAATAGTAGGAGTTAAACAAGTAATACTTGGTTTAATAAACATTTCTATTAGGCACGAAATACAGCAGCATAAGATGGAGTCGAATAGTAACAAGCAAGACGAAAACATTACAAGGTCAGACCCAGAATTAGGGGCCATAGATACTGTTGTAGGGTTGGAAAATCTTATAGATGAATCCACACCCATAAGACAGGAGGAATGGGAAGTGATACCAAAGGTAGTGAAAAGTGAACCCAATGTATCTGTGGATGCAAGTCACAAGGGAGAGGATATGGAATTAACAAGTTTGTTAAATAGGATGATGGCGCAAATTCGAGAAGGGAATGCTAGTTTGAAAGCAGAAATGGCTAGTCATATATCCCAATTGGATGAAAACCTATCTGGTAAAATAAAAGCCAATTTAGATATTTTGAATACGCAAAGCCAACGTATCACAGAGGTAAACAAATCAGTAAATAGCATTAGGGCTGAAATAACAAATGTTCAGAGAAAAGTCACAGAAATAGAGAAAAGATTTGATACCGAAATTCAGAGAATAGAGAAATCAGTGGAACCTTTGGTTAGTGAAAAATTAGAACCGATAATTGAAAGTAAATTACAGGTGATAGTACCAGTTTTAAAGAAAGAGATTGTTAAAGAAATGGCAGCTGATATTGAAACACTGCGCAATACCATGTTGAGTTTTGATGCATGTGTGCAGGAGCAGAAAAATACACTGCGTAATGAGATAAAATTGTTAAGTCAGCAAGTTCAGAATCAGACGTTTCTTAACTGTAGTGGTATCCCATTGGTAATGCAAAAATCGGAAATACTGAGTAGGGAGGAAAAATACGATCCTCAAAAGAAACAAGGTGGATGGCATCCAATGGATTTTGTAAAAAATTGTGAACGTGGCTTACCAACAGACATGTCGGATAAAAAAAAATTAATTTAGTAATAGACGCTTTAGCAGGTCATGCTAAACGTTGGGGATTGAATTTGGATATCGACAATTTGAAGTTTACAGACTTCAAAGAAAAGTTCCTTGAGGAATTCTGGAGCACACAACAGAGAGATAGGTTGTGGAGAGAATTCGTTGTCGCCAGAATGCCAGAACATGGGCGTGGGCTCATGAAAGAATACTGTGAAGGATGGTTCAAGCGTTTGGAGTATCTTAAAGATCGCAGATCAGAATCGGAGATAGTATGGGAGTTGTGGAAAAAGCTACCTGACGATTCAAAGCGTTATGTAGGAGGCACTCATCGAACATTCGATGAATTTTTAGAAAAAATCGAGAATGAAGATAGGTGGCGTGAAACTAGAGAGTTTCGAGGTTTCAGAAATCAATGAAATAGTAAAAGGTGGTAGGAATGAACCGCAAATTAACATGATGAGAGGAAGAGGTCAAGGAGGTAACTCTCAGCGAGGGAGAGGACACTATCAGGGAAACAGGATGCATTATCAACATCAGGAAAACTAAATACCGCGCAGGTCAAGGGCCTAACGCGCGCGGAAAGAAAGAAATGGCCCAAATATAGGGAAGATCGGAGTAGTCAGTACTATAGTAGGATAGTGCGTTGTTCGCCTGAAGAGCAGTTACATAAACGAAACTTTGCGAAGTATAATGCAGGGATACAAACAGAGGAGAGAGAGCAGGGAGGAATTATTAAGGGAAATGAAGTAGGAAAAGAATATCGGTCGGATGTGAAGGCTCACGTGAATGAAATAAGTACAATTCGAGGTCAGAGTGACGAATTGATGAAGGAAGAGTCAGAGAAGGCGTTGTTTGTCGGTAGGGATGGCAACTGTGCAGAGAGGCAGGGGCAAGGGAGGAGTGATGTGTCTTATGGTAAAAGGTTCGTACGAATAGTCGACGAATCGCATCGAGAAGTAATTAAAGAGGAAAGGGTGGATAAGAAAAAGGGGCATAGTGCAGAGACGCATGCCGATTCAGAAATTACCTCGTATGCAGAATATGTACATCAGCTCAAAAGCCAGCCAGCACAAGTAGAAAGATCTTCCACTCAAGTGATTAATTTGGACCCGAATATGACAGTGTTAGAGAGCCATACCGATTATGATGTGTACCTAGTGACAGCAAGAGTACATGACTGTGATGAAGATTCTTTTAAAGAAATTAGCGAAAGTGTATCTAACCAAGAGAAAGAATGTTGTGATCCCTGTAGTACTGAAGCAAATGAGTTGAGTGAGACTGGAATTCCATTAGTAGGGGAAAATAATGAAAGTAAGAGTGGCGAATGCACTACCCAACAAAGGGAAAGTAGAGAAATGGATTATAATTTGCGAGCATTATTTGAACCCGAAGAAGGTCATATTTCTAAGGAGGAGGAATTATCGTCAGAATCATCAGAAAGCATCCAGGGAGAAAAAGAAGTAGAGGAAGTTTCCGATTCCGCAACCGAGAGTTCAGGCATGACAGATTCGAATGAGAACGAGATGGCATTAAAGAGCCTAGACGAAGGACTATTGGAAAAAGTGGTGAAAGAATTTAGGATGAAAAGGAGAAAGAAACCTCCAGATGGAATGGTCAGTATAAAAACCGGAAAAATAATATGGCAAGACTTGGCGGTGGAAAAGGATTTATTATGGGAAGATAAAGAAAGTATGAAAGAGGACAATAGGATGCAAACAATCCTACCCATTAATGTATGTGGGTACGATTTATATGTATTGTTGGATACAGGTGCTCAAATAAGTGCTATTTCGCACGCATTTTTTGAGATGATCAAAGAGCACATGGAGTTATGCGACAGGGTGCTCAAAGCTTTAATTAAAGGAGGAATTACCCTGAACCTGAAAAAATGCGAGTTTGTGAAGAAAGAAATAAAGTTTTTAGGTCACATAGTAACACCAGAGGGAATTGAAAAGGATCTCAATAAAGTCAAAGCAATAGGAAATTGTCCTGCTCCCAAGAATAAAAAACAACTAAAGTCGTTTATAGGACTTTTGTTCCTTTTATCGTAAGTATGTGGATGATCAGGTGTTCAATTGCCCATATCTGAACAACCTACTTAAGAAGAACAGTGTGTATATATGGACTGAGGAATGTGAAACAGCATTCAACCGGCTAAAAGACAATTTGGCTAAAAACATAAAGTTATGGCACCCTGACCTGTGTGAACCATTCCACATGGCAACAGATAGTTCAGATTATGGACTGGGAGTATCCATATTTCAGGAGGTAATGATAGATGGGGAAAAAACTCATAGACAAATAGCATTTGCGAGTAGGACAATGTCTAAGTATGAAAGAAACTATACAGTTTCAGAGAAGGAGGCTTTAGCTATAGTATGGGGTTTTAGGAAATTTCAACTTTTCTTATGGGGACATAAGACTGTGGTCCATACAGACCACAAAGCTTTAATATTTTTGAAGGACTGCAGATTGTTACATAACAGGTTGACCAGATGGGCGCTGTTTTTACAACAATTTGATATAGAGATCAAGTATGTTAAAGGGAAAGAACATGCAGTACCGGATGCTTTGTCGAGATTTCCGGAAGGATGTGAGACACTAGAAAGTGTAAAGAATAGGGAAGACGTTTTTGAGGTGAATTACTTCAAAAAAGCGGAAGGAAGAGAAACAATTAGGGAAATATGTCGGAATATGCGAAGATATCAAAGTGATGATGATGCACTCAAGTCGGTAAAGGTCAAGTTTGACAATCCGGACGCAACTAACATAAGGGCTTCATATAAAATACATAAAGGTGTACTGTATCTTCAAAGATTAAATAATCCAGGGAAGTGAAGAGTATGTTGGCCGGAACAACACACTGAAGTGCTGATAGATTATGTTCACTTGGCATATGGCCATTGTGGTGCACGAAAGTGTACCGATAAGTTAGATGAATGCATTACCTTTAACAACATGGCACGAAGGATAGCACAGAGGATAAGATCTTGTGATCTATGCCAAAAGGCGAAAGTAACAAATGCAACTAATCAAGGGCCCATGCAATCAATAAAACCTGATGAAGTATTAGAAATAGTAGCAGTAGATATCTTTGGACCATTACCGAAAACCATGGGAGGTTTTGTGTACATATTTCTAGCAGTTGAACTTTTCTCAAAGTATATAAAGCTATATCCCTTGAGAAAAGCTACTGCCAGAGCTGTGTATGATAAAATGGTGTGTGATTATTTTGTGAAAGTAGGGAAGCCAAAGAGAATACTATCAGATAATGGTGTTCAGTTTTGCTCAAAAATGTGGAAGGATGGGATAACTGAGAAACAGGTAGAAGTGGTACATATCTCAGCTTATCACCCATCAAGCAATCCGACAGAAAGATATATGCGTGAGATAGGTCGGTTATTTAGGACGTACTGCCATAGTAACCACAATAAGTGGGGCATGTATGTGAGTGAATTCGAAGAAATCATGAATTCATTAACAAACGAGAGCACTGGATTTACTCCAGAAGAAATCCTGAAAAAGACAAGAAGTAAAAGTCTAGTAGAAGACCTACTAGAATTTCCACATAGAGTTGAATTAGATTATGATAGTAAAAAGAACTTAGTAAAAGACAAGACGAGAAAACAAGCAGATGCGAGAGTTTGTCGTCACGACGAAAAAGTAAGGAATCCTAAATTCAAAATAGGTGATCTCGTTCTTGTAAAAACACATGAAAAGTCAAGTGAAATTAATAACGAGATCAGCAAATTTAAATATATATGTAATGGACCATTTAAAATAGTGTCCATACCCAATGTGAATGCTTATTATTTAGAGTACCCATTAACAGGCAAACGCCTGGGAGTAAGAAACATATTGGATCTCAAAAGGTATGAACCACGAATTCTACCATATTGAAAATAAATATATAAATAAATATTAAAGTAAACCAATATGTAAATAGTTTTGTTTCTTTTGTTCTATGTGAAAGGTAAATGCTCACTAAAATATATTGCAGTATTCTAATGAAACTTCTAGTTTAAGTAGAGACTAAACAGACTGGGAAAGACTGAGCTTCTAAGAAAGCCTTAATAGATGTGTAAATAAGTGTTGTGGAAGAGGTAGAAAAGTGAGGAGGTAAAGTGAAAAGGACGGGCTACAAAGTAATAGGCGCATAACGTGTGTTTTACTTGCCTGAGATAAAAGAAGTGTGTTTAAAACTTTGTAAAAAAGATTTTTAAAGTGTACTGTGTTTAGAAGTAAGAAAATAGGAAAGAATGTATGTAAATCATTTATGTAACGTTTAGCAGGAAAGAGAGAAAGAATTGGTGTTTAATTTTAAATATGTAATATAAGTATCGAGGTGTATCAGTAAGAAAGGGAAAACCCTTGGTAAAAAGCTTAACGAACATTTCAGATTCATTATAGGAGAGACTTCTTATTGAATTATCACTGTCAGATACTTCAATAAGAAGTGGGGCATGTGTAACGGAACTGAAATGATGGTGGGCTGACAGTAATTTGGAGCCCGCGCGTCAGAAACGGGCGCGCTCGTGTGAGACTGCCAGGGAGTGCACCCTGATGCCATCTATTGGCGAAATTGGGAATTAGCGCAACCTGTCAGACAATGCACTAAGCTCTCGGAGTCAAATGTATTCTTTTTCTTGGTAATTATAAGTTATTACTGTATAATTTAATGTTGTAAAGCGCTAGTAGTAAATCATTATGACTGGTATGAACTCCAGGGTAATAAATATAAATATTCTTAAATACTAAATGATTTTGGTAAAAAGGTGGTAGGGGAACGCCCCCACTCTTGGTGATACGAGCGTAGCTAGAGGTAGCTGGAGACACAGGGACTGAACAATGGAATGGCCTGGGGAGTGTTGACGCGATCGGACGTGCGTAACTGTGCTCACGCAAAAGTGATTGTGCAACAGAGAAGAGGCGAATATCGTCGCCGTTTTTGGAGTAAAACGCGACGAATGGTTGTTGAAGCCGCCTCTATGCCACTGGGGCTGATTGTGAGAGTTCCTGCGCCCAGATTTTATGGCGGACGTGCAGTAGCTTATACGAGTGCTACAGCTCGTAGTTCCAGCCGCCATTAAGGGCATGAGGCGTGAAGAGCTGCGTTAGCCACATGCATCTCACCACCAGCACCGACACGTCTACCCAAGGCAAGACTGCTTGCAATTGTTAAGTCGAACTTTGTATACATGTAAAAGGAGAATACCAGTTTTCTTTTATGAAAGTGCAGAGGACAGAATATAGTAATGAGTAAAATTACGACACATGTTGTTCATTGTAAAGTGTTGTAACCTCAAACATAGTATAGTGAAATCAGACTGAGGCCACCATCGCCTCTTTCATTTACAATTCTTTTGGTTGTAGAATACTTTAGCGTATAAGAATGTTGAAAAGAGCAATGGTCACACCAGAATGAGTCGCCTATTTATAGTTACTTAAATTTTTCTGAGTAACCTTTCAAGTAAAGTCACTTAACTAATTCTGTATCAATTGTCCAAAGAGTAATATCCAAAATCATTAAATAAGTTGAAGGATAGACTTGTGTTAACCCAAGTTGCATAAACTGTCTTGGTAGTAATTACCAAGCCAACTCACAGAAATTGAGAGAGTATTTGCTTTATAGAATCACCTAGAATGATCAGAAATAGTAATATTCATAATTAAGTTTAAATTCCACTCAAGCCGTTTCACTCTGAAACGAGCCAAAAAATTGATTTATTCTTTTGCTCCTTCAGAGCTGGCGACCGTAGTTATAAGTATTTTCCGGAGGATTCGACGGTAAGTCTGCTGCTCTCGTCGTGCTGATAGGATTATCCACTGCTGCTAGCAGTGGTGATTGGATACATAAGCTCACTTCCAAGTTAAGTGGGTCAGGTAGGCAGTGTTACCGTGTGAACTGTAGGGCACTGTAGGCCATGGATCGAACCCGTTCAATCATCACAGCTCTTAGGGAAATAGTCCGGTTAGGAGTGTACTAATCATTAGGTAAATACAAGCGAGTAACGATCAAAAATGTATACGCAAGTGAATTTAGCAAGGTCCACGTAGCACCTAGTTAATGTGGTGCAATGGCGAGGGTAGGAGTGGAATAAAAGTGAGCTGAGCTTGTGGCAGCTGTGCTGTATTCAAATATTAACAACGTGAATTCACTACTACCTCTTACCATTAGGACTGAGCTATTTACAGTTAAAATACATAGCAGTAAGCGCAAAGGCGTGACAGCTACAAGTCCGTATTGGTTTTATACATACGGAATTAGGAAGCGGATCATTCCGTCAGTGGAGGGGGTTAAAACAACCGAGTCAGTTGAGAACATACCCCATTTACTGATGGAAAGATTCGGCGGTTGGGTCGCAAGCCTTTATAAAATCAAGAACTTTGAATAACTCTAAGTTCGACACTTTTCGGAAACAGTTTTAAGCCTAACTACAGTGTAACATACTGGATGTTATTGGACGTCAGCTCTGCGCCCATAGTTTATGGGAATCGTGTAAACATATATGATGCCAGGTGCCTCTCTAAACTTGGAAGATTCTGCTGCAACACTGATTCACTAGTATGCTTGATCTGCCAGCAGTTCTTATCTGTCATATGGAGTGCGCTGTAAGTCACTGCAGCAGACTCTCACAACCTTGACTGAGCAGGGTAATGCAGTGGTTACCACAATTGAATCGCATTTTGGAGGATGACAGTTCAGTCCCATGTCTGGCCATCCTCATTTAGGTTTCACATGATTTCTCTAAATTGCTTAAGGTAAATTCAAAAATGGTTCCTTCAATAGGGTACAACCGCTTTCCTTCTCCATCCTTCCCTAATCAGAGCTTGTGCTTCATCTCTAATGACCCTGTTGTTGAAAGGATGACACTAATCTCCTCATTATTCTTTTACAACCTTGGTGAGCAAAAGACATACTGCACATATGTCCTTGATGAAGGAAAAACACCTGCATTCGTTAAAAATAGTGTAGAAATCCTATAGAAATGTCCAATGTCTATATCTGAGAATTAACTAACCCAGTGCACATCTTCTGCAATGCTTCTGAATGGTTGTACAGTGTGATCAATTTTCTTCAATTGCAAAGCTGTGACACTTGTCGTCGTCTAACTAGTACACAGCAATTCAATACTTTCCCCAATCAAAATGGCTACCCTACCACATCTAGAACTAGGTGTAGTAATTTTTGGTGTTAGACTTTCACACTAAAAATGACAACCTTAGATGAGGCATTATATGGAT
This sequence comes from Schistocerca cancellata, assembly GCF_023864275.1. Classification (NCBI taxonomy): domain Eukaryota; kingdom Metazoa; phylum Arthropoda; class Insecta; order Orthoptera; family Acrididae; genus Schistocerca; species Schistocerca cancellata. The sequence goes on from NC_064629.1 coordinate 928,373,573, forward strand.
CAATTAAGTAATTGTTTGGGGTTGGATAAAAAGTAACCCAAACCATTGGAAAACTTTTTAATGGTTCCACTGTCCTACACATGATAATCCCATTGATCTACCCTCGCAATGCCTATTATGAAGTACATATGTTCATGTCACTTATGACAAAATTTTGTTGGGATCGCAACATGACCCCAGGGAGGAGGAGGAGACGGCTGCTTGTAGGTCAGAAGAAGGTGCTGCCTCCTTGGCGGGGTGTGGGTTGTAGGGGTGGCGGTAGCTGGAACCACTTGGCGAGTTGTTAATGAGGCATCCTTGTTTACTATAGTCCTTTATTCATTTTAGTACAAATTCTGTATAACAGCAGATGGAAGATTGTTGCCCCTTCATGACGCTGGTATCTGCCAGTGCTCCAAGTGTTGGGGTCAGCAACTACTGGCTTAGGAGGGAGCACAACACCTGCCAGCAGCAACAGTCAGTGGTGTCAGCAAAGATGGTCACCACATACCACACCGAAATAAACAGTATCCAACTCATAGCATCCAGCATGGCCAATGTTAAAGGGGTTTGCTGACACTGGATAGTAATCAGTGGTGATGAATGCCTTCAGCAACCAAACTGCAGCAACAGAGGGGCCAGGACAGACACAGCACAGGTTCAAACATGCATGCCACTTGGGAAGTCCACCAGAAGAAAGTAGTTACCTGACAGGTAATCCAGTGGCACGAAGGCACCACGCCATCTGCATACAGTGCCCCACTCAGGTGGTTTCCAAAGTCCTTGGTAGGTGACTGGGTACTTCGTCTGGCACTCCAGTGGTTTCCACCTCAAACTCAGTTGCAGACTGAGACTGCAGTGGTCAGAATTTCACACACAGCCCAATATAGCCATGTACAGAGACCTTGCGTGAGCATCTGGAACCATCTGAGGACATCTTAGAATGATTATCTGATTTGGGGAGGGGGGGGGGTGGTGTTTATGTGAGCCTGTTGGTCCGTACTTCTCTAACAGTAGGGCCCCCATCCTTGAAGAGAAAACAGGCTGCGACAACCACGTGTCTCCACTGGGTGGCAATGACTTCTTTCTTTCTATTTTTCTTGTTTTGTCAGCTCCCGAAAGAGCCTAGCCAGAACCGTAGTACTGCTTAACTTCATTGTCATGAGGCAATGGCTAGCTTTTCCTGCTTCATCAGCTTTGTGACTAAGTGTTGTTTCTTTCTTAATATATCTTCGTGTGAAACTGTGTGTGGGCTTCAGCCTTTAGACTGGAAATCTACCAAATGTCTCCTGTGCCTCACTCACAGGAGACCAATTATATTCCATGCAGTTTCCTTTTTGTAAAGAATTTAATTTTGATTAAAGGAGACAGTGATATGTTTACTGCCATCTTGGAATGTGTTGCACCACATATTGCTACATCTACACTCCTGGAAATGGAAAAAAGAACACATTGACACCGGTGTGTCAGACCCACCATACTTGCTCCGGACACTGCGAGAGGGCTGTACAAGCAATGATCACACGCACGGCACAGCGGACACACCAGGAACCGCGGTGTTGGCCGTCGAATGGCGCTAGCTGCGCAGCATTTGTGCACCGCCGCCGTCAGTGTCAGCCAGTTTGCCGTGGCATACGGAGCTCCATCGTAGTCTTTAACACTGGTAGCATGCCGCGACAGCGTGGACGTGAACCGTATGTGCAGTTGACGGACTTTGAGCAAGGGCGTATAGTGGGCATGCGGGAGGCCGGGTGGACGTACCGCCGAATTGCTCAACACGTGGGGCGTGAGGTCTCCACAGTACATCGATGTTGTCGCCAGTGGTCGGCGCAAGGTGCACGTGCCCGTCGACCTGGGACCGGACCGCAGCGACGCACGGATGCACGCCAAGACCGTAGGATCCTACGCAGTGCCGTAGGGGACCGCACCGCCACTTCCCAGCAAATTAGGGACACTGTTGCTCCTGGGGTATCGGCGAGGACCATTCGCAACCGTCTCCATGAAGCTGGGCTACGGTCCCGCACACCGTTAGGCCGTCTTCCGCTCACGCCCCAACATCGTGCAGCCCGCCTCCAGTGGTGTCGCGACAGGCGTGAATGGAGGGACGAATGGAGACGTGTCGTCTTCAGCGATGAGAGTCGCTTCTGCCTTGGTGCCAATGATGGTCGTATGCGTGTTTGGCGCCGTGCAGGTGAGCGCCACAATCAGGACTGCATACGACCGAGGCACACAGGGCCAACACGCGGCATCATGGTGTGGGGAGCGATCTCCTACACTGGCCGTACACCACTGGAGATCGTCGAGGGGACACTGAATAGTGCACGGTACATCCAAACCGTCATCGAACCCATCGTTCTACCATTCCTAGACCGGCAAGGGAACTTGCTGTTCCAACAGGACAATGCACGTCCGTATGTATCCCGTGCCACCCAACGTGCTCTAGAAGGTGTAAGTCAACTACCCTGGCCAGCAAGATCTCCGGATCTGTCCCCCATTGAGCATGTTTGGGACTGGATGAAGCGTCGTCTCACGCGGTCTGCACGTCCAGCACGAACGCTGGTCCAACTGAGGCGCCAGGTGGAAATGGCATGGCAAGCCGTTCCACACGACTACATCCAGCATCTCTACGATCGTCTCCATGGGAGAATAGCAGCCTGCATTGCTGCGAAAGGTGGATATACACTGTACTAGTGCCGACATTGTGCATGCTCTGTTGCCTGTGTCTATGTGCCTGTGGTTCTGTCAGTGTGATCATATGATGTATTTGACCCCAGGAATGTGTCAATAAAGTTTCCCCTTCCTGGGACAATGAATTCACGGTGTTCTTATTTCAATTTCCAGGAGTGTATTTTGGGCTGTCGTGGGGTGAAGGGGTGATATACATTTAATGACCGTATGCTTCTCCCACTCACCTGCACAACCACTTCTCATTGTGTGAAACAAGGAGGGCTAATTCAACTATCGATCTCAGCGATGACAGCAGCTTACATACTCACAAGCTTCGGTTAGTAATAGTTGATTTGCTGTTTTGTTTTGCAAAATAGTGTTTGTGAAGACTCAGTAGAGACTGGAGTTATTAATGGATGGCAACTCATTCTTAAATCGTAAAGCAAATAGTCAGCGGAGGTAATGGTCAAATAGCTCAACTTTATGTAGCTCGTTAAAGGGATAATGAACGATACTGATTCCATGGGAACTACCATATGATGAGTTCTGTCAGTTGGAACTTTTTTTTTGACCTACCATCATGAAAACTCTTCTTTTCTGAAATTTCCTGTGAGATTGTAAGGTGCTAGTTGGGATTAAGTAGAGATTGATAGTAGCATATGTTTCTGCTTCAGTGATCTGCAATAAAAACTTACCTGAATAACGATTAAAAGTCAAAAACTCCTATTTACTGCCTCCACAAAGAGTTTGACGTCAGATGTACACTCCTGGAAATTGAAATAAGAACACCGTGAATTCATTGTCCCAGGAAGGGGAAACTTTGAATAACTCAAATCTTAACAAATAAATTTAGTGATTTTGTTATTAATGCTCCAAAAGGAATTCTTTATTTAATTAGAGTTTTAAATAATTTACCACACACGACTTGGAAATGTGAAAAATAGGGAAACAGATTAGTTAATACAGCAATTAATAAATTACCATTTGAATTACTTATTACTGGCTATAATTATTGTGGTCCTGGAACAAATTAGAAGAATGATTGGCTAGAGGCTATAAAGGAATTACTCCATTAGATGAAGCTTTTAAAAACACGATATTGCTTGTAGAGGTAATAAAGATTCAGAAAAAAGCAGTGAACCAAATAAAGAACTTCAATTAATTGCAAAGCAAAGAATGTATTCTAATGAGTCTTCAACTGCTGAAAAATTAGCAGCAACAGCAGTTAGAGAAATCATGTATGGAAAACGAATATTAGGAATTGCTTTAAATGTTGATGATAAAAGGATGGAGAGTTATGAAAAAATTCTTTATTGATTTTTAATATATATAAATGAATAACTTTTTACTTGATTATATTTTGCTTCCAAATAGTGAAATAAAACCAAAAACAATGAAAGTTAACATGAATAATGCAAAATTAAGTGGTGTTGATCAATTTTTAATTGATGCACAAAAAAGAAAGGGAGAAAAAGCTGGTAGAAATTTTCCTGTAAAATTACGTTTAACTCCATATTTAAACTAGTTAAATAATCTTAATGATAAAATGTGTGATAAACAAATAACCAAATTTTCTTCTATTGCTCTAGGCAAACAAAAAATGTGTAATTATGAGAGCAAGGATATTCTTGAAAAAGTAGTTATCGATCGAAATATAAATAAAGAACTATCATTTAATAAATTCGATATTTCCATAAGTGTTTCTCATAAACTTTACAAAATGACTCCTGGTATGTAATCCAAAGAAATAGTGCACAAATCAAATATTCTGACTATAAGATTAAAAGATGCTGTTAAAACCATTTTGAGTTGATGTAATGTTAATTATATTTCGTGAAGTAATGTAAACTTTTTTATTTTGAATAAATAGCATGTCATAATCACATCCGCTGTTTGAAGTGTAAAAAGTTTATTGAAACACATAATCCTCATTGATTAACAACTGAAAATGGAATAATGTTGCAATCATAATTGAATAACTGATTGGAAAAAGGAAGATTGTCCAATCACCTCTGTTTAGAGAAAACTAAAAAACCCTTATTAACACTTACAATATTGTTTCTACACTTTTGAGATCAATTACAAACTTGTAGAAATAGGTTATCTGAACACAGTGATGAGTCATTCCAGTGCAGTCGATAAATATTTTTGAAGCTATCCCCTTTGGAAGCTGGTGGACATTCGTCCCGTCTCCTGTAAATGATCCTCTCGTGGGGAATATTACTAACCATTTGAAAACATTAATATTTATTTAGTAAAACATGTTAAGAACTATAGTGTGCTGTGATACAATATTAAACAATTTTAATTAACAATACTCTTTAACACCTTTTTATCTTCTTCATCAGATTGTACTATGTTGTCTTTTTTGCAGTCCTAATCTTCTCCATCACAATGGAAATCATTATTTTCTGTGGGCCACTGAATAACGTTGTTAAAAAACTCTTGACACTCTAATGAAATGTTCTTCACTATTTTATTAAGACCTTGCAGCTTCTTTGTATTTAGAGGAATCTTATTGTTCTATGCCATAGTTCTGCAATAATCAGGTATTTGTTTTCCTTTAAGAAGCGTGTATGTATTGCAAAGAAGTCCACCTATCTATTCCAAACAAACGACATACCCTGGATTCTGATGATTGTCGGTCAAATGCCAAAATTTAGCAAGCAAAAATCTTTCCTTTGTTTGACAGTTTATGGCAACTGAAGATTTTTTAAAGTGGTGTGGCCACCATTCCTTAAAGTCAATAATATCTTTATGTTCAACAATCTTGACTTGAATTCAGGTTATGCATTCCAAATACAAAAAGCCACTGTTTTCATAAGTAGAACCATTCTGGTAAAGGAAGATAAGGAAGAGGAATATTTTGCATACAATCAAACACCAGGCCGACTACGTCATTCCTTTCAGCACACAGTTTTATCACCTCTTGTTGTTTTTTATAAAACTTAGATACTTGTCGCTTGTGAACCATCAGTCCTGCGACAGCAACTCGTTTGCAACTTCGTTCTGGAACAGAGATTTAATTTCCGCTAGAAGCTCCTCACAGGCAGAAGTACAAGTAGTTGTGGGCGAGCAAATAAAAGTTTTCATTGAAGTACGCTCATGCTCATAAATTAAGGATAATGCTGATACATGGTGAAACAACACTCTGGTGGGTGGTTTGCGGGTTTAAATCACCTCTGGCATCGCCTGTGCCATCGCATGGTGGCGGTGGCAGCAGTCCACATACGCAGAGGTGTGTTGGTGCATGTCAGAGTCTGGTGCAGTGAGTAAGTGTTCAGACGTTTTCAGACGTGCTAATGGTAACTGTGTGTTGAAAATGGCTCAAAGAACACATATTGATGACGTTATGAGGGTTAGAGTCCTAGGGCGACTGGAGGCTGGTCAAACAAAGCAGGTCATAGCACAGGCCATCTGTGTGACACAAAGTGAGATATCAAGATTATGGCAATGATTCCAGCAGACCGGAAACGTGTCCACGCACTACAGTACGGGAAATCCACAGTGTTCAACACCACAAGAATACCGATATCTCACCATCAGTGTCTGTAGATGGCCATGGAGTACTGCAGGTAGCCTTGCTTGGGACCTTACCACAGCCACAGGAACAGTTGTCTCCAGACACACAGTCTACAGACGACTGAACAGATATGGACCATTTGCCTGGAGACCTGCAAGGTGCATTCCACTGACCCCAGGTCATAGGAGAGCCCGTAAAGCCTGGTGGCAAGAACACAGTACATGGTCATTGGGACAGTGGTCCCAGGTTATGTTCACGGACGAGTCCATGTATAGTCTGAACAGTGATTCTCGCTGGGTTCTCATCTGGCATGAACCAGGAACCAGATACCAAACCCTTAATGTCCATGAAAGGGACCTGTATGGAGGTCGTGGATTGATGGTGTGGGTTGGGATTATGATTGGTATATGTTCACCCCTGTATGTCTTTGACAGAGGAACTGTAGCGGGTCAGGTGTATCAGGACATCATTTTCCACCAGTATGTCCGCCTTTTCAGGGGTGCAGTGGGCCCCACCTTCCTCCTGATGGATAATAACACACGGCCCCACCGAGCTGCCATCGTGGAGGAGTACCTTGAAACAGAAGATAACAGGCGAATGGAGTGGCCTGCCTGGTCTCCAGACCTAAAGCCCATCGAGCACGTATGGGATGCTGTCGACGTATTACTACACATCTTCTAACGCCTACGACACTTCAGGAGCTCCGACAGGTACTGGTGCAAGAATGGGAGGCTATACACCAGCAGCTGCTCGACCACTTGATCTAGAGTATGCTAACATGTTGTGCGGCCTGTGTACGTGTGCATGGTGATCAAATCCCATATTGATGTTGGGGTACATGCGCAGGAAACAGGGGCGTCTTGTAGCACATGTGTTTCTGGACGGTTTTCTCAACTTATCAGCAATACTGTGGACTTACAGATTTGTGTTGTGTGTGTTCCCTGTGTGCCTATGCTATTAGTGGAAGTTTAGTCTAGTGGCATGTCGTGTGGCACCACATTCTGCAATTATCCTTAGTTTATGAGCATGAGTATATTTAAGATAATATTCTTACTTCACTGTCAATTCTGGGTTTTTATCACAAATCAAGTTGTGTATCTTTTTCACATTTAAGTTGGAATCCAAATATACAACACTTTTGCCACTGTAGTGTGAATGGTGGGTTGCGAAAGATCGAATATGAGCATCAATCTTAGAAATGACATCAGATCCAACTGTATTTCTCTTGTTAATACGCTTTCCTCTTTCCTCTGTGGTCATCTGGAGACTGCCCATTAACAAGGAGCAATGTTAAGTGTACAACAGCCTTATAACTCACAACATGCAAACTGCAAAATGCTTAGGGACATAAGTGTATCCTTTCGATCTGTTTCATAATGAAGAATCTGTATGTACATTTCTTCCAAAACGTCGGATTTTTCTTTTCTGCTCCTTCTCCTTTGTACAGATGAATGCTCGATCAGTCCCATTAAATACAGATCTATCTCTCTCTTAGTTTTAACACTGTACAGTCTCGTCATTATTTCTATTTGATCCTCATCTTTGAAATGTTGAAAACACATTTTGGAACAATTGCAATAAAACAATGTTGGAGCAAGGTACAATATACTTCACTTAAATATTTAGCAGTAAAATGAAGACAAATATCACATGAAAATATTTATATAAAACTTACATGCGTGGTGGACCAGACCGTTTTGCTGTGACAACCAATCTTTTAGAGGTTATGTATTCCTGTCCTAGTGATCTAGCTCTCTTGCATCTTGCTCTTACATTTCTTACACTTTTTCTTCTCCCATGCCTTTTTCAATTTCAGGGTCACTTTCACGCATTATGCTATGAGTCTACAAACAGCAACTTATGTTATCACACTGACAATAATGTGTGACAGTAAAACTGAAACCATTTGTTTAAATGCCACTTAGTAGCATTGTTGTAACATTCTTTGCCTGACATCTGATGATGCTGCTTACACTAGTGAGCGGAAAACATAAGAATGTCTGGACAGTCTTCTCTATCCCACTAATATCAAACCTTAAAAAGCTGTACTTTCCACATTATTACTGATATTTTTGTTCCTATTTACACTCATTGATGAGTGGACAGCTCCAAAATTAAATGTATATCTCAGCTTATTTTCGAAAAAATGGACTTCCTTCCATTTTCCAATCAGTGATTCAATTATAATTATTATCATTTAATTTTAAAATAATAAATGGAGGCCTTCAATTTTCATAAGTTAATTGAGGAACAATGAGTGGTAATAAACTATTTATTTGTCCATTTCTTTTATGCAAAATTTCTATAGCTGTATCAAATCTTTCATCTGATCTTTTTATATAATATTCCTTAATTTTAAGTAGGTTTCATAAATGATTTATTTGATTTGTAAGTGGATCTGTTAATCCTCTTTTTATTTTATATTCAATGTTTTCCCAAATAGATGTTAAAACATCTTCATAAAGCGAATCTTGAAAATTATATGCAAAAGGCATTTCATAATTGAAGAATATAATCCTGGTTCATTTATAAAATTTGTATATGAATGTATGGCAAGTTCCTGGCTACACTTCAGTTCTTCATACTTTCTATACATTTATTTTTCACATTGTTCTTCAAGTCATATCTCGAATTCAAATATACCGAAATGTCATGTATATCTTTTCCTTTAAACCATGGATTATTATTTTCATCAATAATTATTAAAACATTTTGTTGTTAAATATAAGTTTTTTATTTTTAAGATCTTAAGACGACTCCAGTTATATATAATAAATTTTATTAGAATTTAATTTTTTACATTCTAGTAAATTTTCTCTTTATAAATGAAAACTGAAATTAAACTGATTTGTCCATTGTGGAAACAAGGAAAAGAAATTCGTAAAGAAATAAAAATTACAAATAAGAATACACCTACAAAAGTGGGTTCTATTGGTTGTGTAAATACGAAACAAAAAGAATATAAAGAAAATAAATCATAACATATAAAAGAACTTATTAATAACTGGAATAAAAAAAATTTACTTGTGATAACTGTAAAAAGAAATTAAGAATTCTTATTACTATTTTCATGACTGTAACTATAGTCAACCAAAAAGGAGAAACAAGCTTTCGATTCCAGAATGAGATTTTCACTCTGCAGTGGAGTATGTACTGATATGAAACTTCCTCGCAGATTAAAACTGTGTGTCGGACCGAGACTCGAACTAGGGACCTTTGCCTTTCGTGGGCAAGTGCTCTACCAACTGAGCTACCCAAGCACGACTCATGCCCCATCTTCACAGTTATACTTCCGCCAGTACCTCGTCTTCTACCTTCCAAACTTAATAGAAGCTCTCCAGCGAACCTTGCAGAACTAGCGCTCCTGAAAGAAAGGATATTGGGGAGACATGGCTTAGCCACAGCCTAGGGGGTGTTTCCAGAATGAGATTTTCACTCTGCAGCGAAGTGTGCGCTGATATGAAACTTCCTGGCAGATTAAAACTGTGTGCTGGACCGAGACTCGAACTCGGGACCTTTGCCTTTCACGGGCAAATGCACTACCAACCTTTTTTTTTATTATAGGAGAGCCAAGTTTTCGATTATCAGAAACATAAAGAAAGGGATTATGAAAAAGTTGAATTTTTTGTAGAACATTTGTTTGTAAATTATATCTGAAGGTACGACAAAAATTAGCATATCATGAAAAAAGAATAAAAATTAGTTTTTGGTTTATAACGTTTTTAATTTTATAAATATCATATATGTAAATTACACAGTTTTTTAGAACTTTATTTTTGTAATTTTTGTGTTTTAAACTTCTCTATTTTATATTTTAAATTTTATGTTCTTCTTCTTCTTCTTTTTGATTCCAGCTGATAGATGCTGCTGGCGGCGCTTTTTTCTGTACAGCTAATGATGACGTGCCTGGAATCACCTTATTATTAAAAATTGGTCATGGGTTAGTGAGCTAGTCTTGCACGCCATTGGCTGCAGTTAGGAGGGTTGTGCTCAGGGTGGGGAGCGCTTTATGCAGAATCTGCAGAAGGGTAGGAGGTGGGGAGGCCCTGCCCTCCTGGTCCTTGGCACGTGGCAGGATGTCAAGATTCATGGAATAGCCGCAGAGCTGAGGAAGTGCGGTTCATCTACATCTACATCTACATCCATACTCCGCAAGCCACCTGACAGTGTGTGGCGGAGGGTACCTAGAGTACCTCTATTGGTTCTCCCTTCTATTCCAGCCTCGTATTGTTCGTGGAAAGAAAGATTGTCGGTATGCCTCTGTGTGGGCTCTAATCTCTCTAATTTTATTCTCCTGGTCTCTTCGCGAGATATACATAGGAGGGAGCAATATACTGCTTGACTCCTCGGTGAAGATATGTTCTCGAAACTTCAACAAAAGCCCGTACCAAGCTACTGAGCATCTCTCCTGCAGAGTCTTCCACTGGAGTTTATCTGTCATCTCCGTAACGCTTTTGCGATTACTAAATGATCCTGTAGTGAAGCGCACTGCTCTTCATTGGATCTTCTCTATCTCTTCTATCATCCCTACCTGGTACGGATCCCACACTGGTGAGCAGTATTCAAGCAATGGACGAACAAGTGTACTGTAACCTACTTCCTTTGTTTTCAGATTGCATTTCCTTAGGATTCTTGCAATGAATCTCAGTCTGGCGTCTGCTTTACCGACGATCAACTTTATATGATCGGAATTAACTGCTTCCAGTTGCTGACCAGCTATATTGTAGCTAAATGATAAGGGATCTTTCTTTCTTTGTATTCGCAGCACATTACACTTCTCTACGTTGAGATTCAATTGCCATTCCCTCCACCATGCATCAGTTCACTGCAGATCCTCCTGCATTTCAGTACAATTTTCCATTGTTACAACCTCTCGATATACCACAGCATCATCCGCAAAAAGCCTCAGTGAACTTCCGATGTTATCCACAAGGTCATTTATGTATATTGTGAATAGCAACTGTCCTACGACACTCCGCCGGCCGTTGTGGCCGAGCGGTTCCATGCGCATCAGTCAGGAACCGCGCGACCGCAAGGTCGCAGGTTCGAATCCTGCCTCGGGCATGGATGTGAGTGATGTCCTTAGGTTAGTTAGGTTTAAGTAGTTCTAATATCTAGGGGACCAATGACCTCAGATTTTAAGTAACGTAGTGCTCAGAGCCATTTGAGCCTACAACACTCCCCTGTGGCACACCTGAAATCACTCTTACTTCGGAAGACTTCTCTCCGTTGAGAATGACATGCTGCGTCCTGTTATCTAGGAACTCTTCAATCCAATCACACAATTTGTGTGATAGTCCATATGCTCTTACTTCTGATCATTAAACGACTGTGGGGAACTGTATCGAACGCCTTGCGGAAGTCAAGAAACACGGCATCTACCTGGGAACCTGTGTCTATGGCCCTCTGAGTCTCGTGGACGAATAGCGCGAGCTGGGTTTCACACAATCGTCTTTTTCGAAACCCATACTGATTCCTACAGAGTAGATTTCTAGTCTCCAGAAAAGTCATTATACTCGAACTTAATACGTGTTCCAAAATTCTACAACTGATCGACGTTATAGATATAGGTCTATAGTTTTGGACATCTGTTCGACGTCCCTTCTTGAAAATGGGGATGACCTGTGCCTTTTTCCAATCCTTTGGAACGCTATGCTCTTCTAGAGACCTACGGTACACCGCTGCAGAAAGGGGGGCAAGTTCCTTCGCGTACTCTGTGTAAAATCGAACTGGTATCCCATATGATATCAGCGAAAAGTGACATGCACAACACCCTCAGTTTTAATATGACACCACAGATAAGAAAGTGCTGATCCTAATGACAGCAATTTTCTGTCCAGAATCGGCAATGCCATACTACTACCGTACCTTTTGCAGATGTTTTGTCCAAGCAGGAAAATTTGATGGCATAAACCGCAGAAATCAACGTTCGGTCGATGTCCCGTTCTTGAAAATGCTGAGAACAGGTTGTGCTCCATTTAGACACTCGTCAGTTCTTACTCCTTGTGACATTATTCCAGAAACCTTTTTGACCTTCATCTTGGAAATCTAAAATCGCACAAAGGAAAGGCACTCTATGGTACTGGTGAAGAAGTAGCACAAATTTGTATGCAATAGAAGTGACGAAATAACATGTTATTGAGGCAACTTACATACGAAATGTTACTCCTTTAGATTTCGTGTCTTAGTTGGAGTGATACACACGTCACCTTTATAGCTGAAAATCCTTATAAAAACTAAAGACAACCCTATACACACCGGTTTAGAACAGCGGTGTTACCGTCAGATCAAGAAGGCTCCCAACTGAATTTCATGCTAATAGTGACCTTATTTTATTTTATACCTCCATAGGTCTGTAGAGTCATATAAACTGCCATATATCTCATGCATTTACATGACAGTTTTAATGTAGCGTTGGCCCAACTTCTGTCAATATAGGAAAGAACTTTGTGGGGCCAGCAGCTACCCTCTTGCGAAGGACATTTCAGTTCAACACACTAATTGAAAACTGAAGAAAATCTGCTGTAGTCTGTATCTCCAACGAATGGTGTAACTATGTATCTGGAGTCCTGGTGCCGAGTTTTACCTTGTCACCTCCCCCATCCTCTCTATCCCCATAAAAACATGGAATAATTATTTTGGGGAAGCAATCTTTTAATATAGGTGGTTAAGTAAGCAATCTTTAATGTCAGCTGTTTTGTGTGCAGTTTTTATGAATGGAAACAAATAAGTAAAACGCAGTTTTATAAATAACGCAGTTTAATTGAATATTAATGAACCAGTAAACACAACAACCACACCTGGAAGAAAACTAGCCTTCCAGGTGGTCCCAAGCACGGATAAAGTGGGAGGGTTAATCATTGGGCTAACCATCCTACACTGTAAAAAACTGATGGGTTTCTATACACTCACACCCAGCCTCGTAGTGTGGAAGGCTAGACTGAGTGAGAGCAAGGATCGGCTGCGGTTTGTGTGGCCAGTATAAGTAAGTAAGTAAGTAGAAACAACAAAACATTTTCTTAATAATAAGTGACTTTAACATGAAGCTCAGAATCTCTTCCTTCTAACTTTTTCTGCTGAAAATTTTGCAATTGAATCATCGTAATCGACATCTTTAGCTAGATAGCTATGCTATTTTCGACTGACACAATTGCCAAACTAGAGTTACGTTTGATCTAAGGTAATTCTTAATTAGTCAGAATTTAAAAAAAAAAACTCCCCTCACACAATTCTCCCATTACACACTAAGTTAAGGAAAATCACAACGCCACAGAGAGATTGGAAACAATCCAGAAAATTCCTGTTCAATGACGAACTGTAAAAAATTTGAAGATGTCAGGCCAAGAGGCTTTTCTTTCAGTATTTTGGCAGCTTGCAGAAATCTTCTGAGACATGGAATTTCTGAAAGGATTCCATCTTCAGAAATATCTTTATCTGTAGAGTGCAGACTGCACTCAGTAGGGTGAGTGGTGGAGTGACAGGCCTTTGGGCCCAATGACGCACTAGTCATCGAGAGAAATGTTTTATTCAACTTTAAATAAACTTCGCATCATTAGCACTGATATAGACATGCCCCACTCTAGAGACACCAGCCAGCTTCGGCTCACAGGCAGCTGACTTCCATCCCAGCAAAGAGACACACACATAGGTGCCCTGCACTGCTGAGCAATGACCAGTGGCCTGACGGTAGGCAGCGACCTAGATGTCAACAGCACTTTCCAATTTCTGGTGCGATGGAATGACCACACCCAGCCTCTCAGGCCCTGCCCACGTCCACTGCAGAGATGGATGAAAACTGCCATGCATAGGACATGACCCACTGTCCCCTGGCAGGAGTCTGGCGACAGCAGCTGCAGATGGCAGTTGTGGACAGCAGGCCAGCAGCGCTGTGTCACCAACTCCCACAAGGAGACTCAGTGCATGAATCAACTGGCCAGACCCGATCTCAAACCCACGGCTACAGCTGGCGGTGCTCAGTCATCTCATCATCTAGCATGGACCAGGTGTCGTGGCGGTGCTGCCGGACTCTGAATGGATCTGCCGCAAAATTCACACCTATTTATATGACTCTGAGATGCATTTGTTGCATTATTACCCAGCTGCAGTCACATAGACACGAGTCTTAAACTTGTGTGGCGACACTTCCCTGCACACTTTGGTTTTACCACTGTGCAGTGCAGGTTTTGCCGAGAACAGCTAGCATGTCTCATAATTCTTTTACATGCACGTTATTCTGACCCACATGTCGTCACACTGTGCTTACCGGCCTGCGGTTACTACTGCAACGATCCACGGCAGCTTCCTTACAAATTTCGCTTAAAACTGGGTAGTAACATCACACCAGAAAAACTGCTGCAGTGTAGTCGACACGACGATCCAATATTCAGGCCCATGTTTCGACTACGCTGCAGAAGTTCTCTTGGGGAGCCCTTGCACATTAGCCCCCATATTGCCTGGTGTGTTTTGACTATGCTATAGAAGTTTCGCTGTGAAACCCTTAAAAATCCTCCATACAGTCACTGTCTCTTCCCATGCAATTTCCATATATTTGGAGCCCTGCAGAGAGATGTATGTGGCTGTTGATATGGCTCAGACGAAGAGGTGCACACCTGGGAACAATCATGGTTCTATAGACAATCACAAACATTTACCCATGAAGGCTTTGACCAACTTATCCCACAGTAGGATAAATACAGGGTGATTCAAAAAGAATACCACAACTTTAAAAATGTGTATTTAATGAAAGAAACATAATATAACCTTCTGTTATACATCATTACAAAGAGTATTTAAAAAGGTTTTTTTTTCACTCAAAAACAAGTTCAGAGATGTTCAATATGGCCCCCTCCAGACACTCGAGCAATATCAACCCGATACTCCAACTCGTTCCACACTCTCTGTAGCATATCAGGCGTAACAGTTTGGATAGCTGCTGTTATTTCTCGTTTCAAATCATCAATGGTGGCTGGGAGAGGTGGCCGAAACACCATATCCTTAACATACCCCCATAAGAAAAAATCGCAGGGGGTAAGATCAGGGCTTCTTGGAGGCCAGTGATGAAGTGCTCTGTCACGGGCTGCCTGGCGGCCGATCCATCGCCTCGGGTAGTTGACGTTCAGGTTTCATAACTAACCTTTTTCGTAGGACTCTCCATACAGTTGATTGTGGAATTTGCAGCTCTCTGCTAGCTCTGCGAGTCGATTTTCCTGGCCTGCGAACAAATGCTTGCTGGATGCGTGCTACATTTTCATCACTCGTTCTCGGCCGTCCAGAACTTTTCCCTTTGCACAAACACCCATTCTCTGTAAACTGTTTATACCAACGTTTAATACACCACCTATCAGGAGGTTTAACACCATACTTCGTTCGAAATGCATGCTGAACAACTGTCGTCGATTCACTTCTGCCGTAATCAATAACACAAAAAGCTTTCTGTTGAGCGGTCACCATCTTAGCATCAACTGACGCTGACGCCTAGTCAACAGCGCCTCAAGCGAACAAATGTACAACTAAATGAAACTTTATAGCTCCCTTAATTCGCCGACAGATAGTGCTTAGCTCTGCCTTTTGTCGTCGCAGAGTTTTAAATTCCTAAAGTTGTGGTATTCTTTTTGAATCACCCTGTATATTAACAGTTACGGCGATTTTGAAATAATAAACAGTCTACTTACTTTTTTCTATCTGTCTCGTTTTAACTTGTATGCTAAGTATATTTTCATCTACATTACAATGACCTCGAAGGTTTCCTTCGGTTTCTTGGAGGTCTTCAGTTTCTTCATGAATGTCCTCTGTAACTGCTTCCTCACTAGTCTTACTTCTTTCAGTTTTGTCGATATCTCTAAATTCACTCTCGGATTAAGATAATTCTACACCATCTTCTGGCATGTAATTTTGGTCTTAATGCTGATGTAGAATATTTAACAAATTTCGGCACAAATCTGGCTAAATTTCTTAAAATCTGGCCTTATGTTTCTCTGTTTTCAGTACTCCAATTTAAGAATGTCATTTCATGTTCTTGTATATATTTTAAATTATATTTCTACAAAAAGAAATAAATTTTATCTAAAAATTTATTTATTTGGTCAGTAAAAACAATTGTTCATTGATAGAAACGAAAAAAACTGTTAATTCCTTAAATACAAACAGCATTTACTTATCATCACTTCATCACAAAGAAATTATTATGTCCAAAATAAAGGAAATCTAACTTACTCCACAAAACAGTGTTTCAGAATAATAACGCAAACGTTTTGTAGCTTTAAAATGCATCACTTCACTAAACATTTTGTGTCTACAACGCTGAATGCATTTTGTACATACTTCCCTTGGAAATAGCCCCTCTATGTTGAATGCTAATTAACGTTTGTGCTAGGCCGCATACACTATGTGGTCAAAAGTATCCGGACACGTGGCCGAAAATGACTTACAAGTTCGTGGCACCCTCCATCGGTAATACAAGTCCACCCTTAGCTTTGATGATAGCTTCCATTCGCAGGCATATGTTCAGTCAGTTGCTGGAAGGCTTCTTGAGGAATGGTAGGCCATTCTTCAAGAAGTGCTGCACTGAGGAGAGGTATCGATGTCGGTCGGTGAAGCCTGGCACTAAGTAGGCGTTCCAAAACATCCGAAAGGTGTTCTATAGGATTCAGGACAGGACTCTGTGCAGGCCAGTCCATTACAGGGATGTTATTATTGTAACCACTCCGCCACAGGCCGTACATTATGAACTGATACACGATCGTGTTGAAAGATGCAATGGCCATCCTCAAATTGCTCTTCAACAGTGGGAAGCAAGAAGATGCTTAAAACTTCAATGTAGGCCTGTGCTGTCATCGTGCCACGCAAAACAACAAGGGGTGCGAGCCCCCTCCATGAAAAACACGACCACACCATAACACCACCGCCTCTGAAGCTTACTGTTGGCACTACACACACTGGTAGATGATGTTCAACGGGTATTCGCCATACTCACACCCTGCCATCGGACGGCCACATTGTGTACCGTGATTTGTCACTCCACACAACGTTTTTCCAGTGTTCAATCGTCCAATGTTTAGGCTCCTTACACAAAGCGAGGCGTCGTTTAGCATTTACTGGCGTGATGTGTGACTTACGAGCAGCTTCGCGGCCATGAAATCCAAGTTTTCTCACCTCCCGCCTAACTGTCATAGTACTTGCAGTGGATCCTGATGCAGATTGGATTTCCTGTGTGATGGTCTGGATCGATGTATGCCTATTACACATTACGACCCTCTTCAACTGTCGGCAGTCTCTGTCAATCAACAGACGAGGTCGGCCTGTACGCTTATGTACTGTACGTGTCCCTCCACGTTTCCACTTCACTATCACATCGAAAACAGTTCACCTAGTGATGTTTAGGAGTGTGGAAATCTCGCGTACAGACGTATGACACAAGTGACACCTAATCACCTGACCACATTTGAAGTCCATGAGTTACGCGTAGCGCTCCATTCTGTTCTCTCATGATGTCTAATGACTACTGAGGTCAATCATTTGGAGTATCTGGAAGTAGGTGGCAGAACAATGCACCCAATAAGAAAAACGAGACTGAAATCAATGTCAATTACGTAACAGAGGACATACTGTTTATTTATAACATTCAATTCACAGGCATTCGATCTCTCTTTTATTTGGCGATAAAAGCTCACATGAAGCAACTGCATGTCCTAATCACACTATTACACTGATGCAGATTGGAGGTGCTGTCTCGGAAAAAAATTTTGTGTGTTTGCTCACCTTGACATGCAGGGATCGACTGGGCTAGTGCACAATGCCACCAAAAGAGGACGTCCCACCCCTGCCCCTCTACTCACCCGCACCTTCTCCATCCCTCCTAGAAAAACATTGCTGGGAAAAAGACTTAGTCTGCGCCAGAGAGAAGGGATTTCATGACACTGAAGTCAAATCAGTGTCAAAAATATTTTGATGCATATTCTTTATTTAAACAGAGACAAAGACGGAGCTCCCACACTTGGGTAGATCTCATGTCTGCATCCCTATCCCACTTCTGGTGATATAGTAACAGTAAACACCAAGGTATGGAATAAAGTGTGGTAGAGTAGCCACCGTTTGGGGCCCCCCCGTGCCTGCCTGCCGTCTGGACACTGCCACGGAGGTCAAAAACTGCCCAATGTCCAGATCATGATACACGGACCAGATGTCAACCCACTTTGATCTCACAGCCCAGAAAATAGCATCAAGTGGTGTCGGCCTGTTGATCAGGAAATCCCAGACCTGGTTCCTGTCTCTGTATCTTTCAAGTGGCTACTTCCTGTTTGTATGAGAACCAACGTCTCCAGACCCAGACATGGAGGTTTTCATCTCTCTTCAGAATACTCTATTCCTTTTGCCTGGCGCTGGGGACAAAGGGAGAGCTGACACAATTTCGATAAAATAGTCGATTTACACTACCCTATCAAATTAATTATTTAACAACTCACAGGAGTCAAATAGACCGCTTAAAACACTCACCACCACCTTACAATGAAACTCTTTCATAATAAAAACATATTTTCAATGTTTGAGTATCACACACAGTCATTACACAAATCGAGTAATTAAATTTCCGCCACAAATAGATCGTAGCTCCAAATATATTTCAGGTCTTGTATGCGCCGATGTTTCACAGCACGAACGTTGTTTTCCACCACAACGTTTCCACTAAACATAACTGTTGAAAAAATCCCACCGATCACACAGACACTCGCGATCACCGAAACATCGCTTCGTAGGGCAGGCGTAGGTCGGGAGAGACCCGCAGCTGCACGCCCATCCCCGGCATCCACAGCACTCAGAGGTCTACATCTACATCTACATCTACATGACTACTCTGCAATTCACATTTAAGTGCTTGGCAGAGGGTTCGTCGAACCACAATCATACTATCTCTCTACCATTCCACTCCCGAACAGCGCGCGGAAAAAACGAACACCTAAACCTTTCTGTTCGAGCTTTGATTTCTCCTATTTTATTTTGATGATCATTCCTACCTCTGTAGGTTGGGCTCAACAAAATATTTTCGCATTCGGAAGAGAAAGTTGGTGACTGAAATTTCGTACATAGATCTCGCCGCGACGAAAAACGTCTTTGCTTTAATGACTTCCATCCCAATTCGCGTATCATATCTGCCACACTCTCTCCCCTACTACGTGATAATACAAAACGAGCTGCCCTTTTTTGCACCCTTTCGATGTCCTCCGTCAATCCCACCTGGTAAGGATCCCACACCGCGCAGCAATATTCTAACAGAGGACGAACGAGTGTAGTGTAAGCTGTCTCTTTAGTGGACTTGTTGCATCTTCTAAGTGTCCTGCCAATGAAACGCAACCTTTGGCTCGCCTTCCCCACAATATTATCTATGTGGTTTTTCCAACTGAAGTTGTTCGTAATTTTAACACCCAGGTACTTAGTTGAATTGACAGCCTTGAGAATTGTACTATTTATCGAGTAATCGAATTCCAACGGATTTCTTTTGGAACTCATGTAGATCACATCACACTTTTCGTTATTTAGCGTCAACTGCCACCTGCCACACCATACAGAAATCTTTTCTAAATCGCTTTGCAACTGATACTGGTCTTCGGATGACCTTACTAGACGGTAAATTACAGAATCATCTGCGAACAACCTAAGAGAACTGCTCAGATTGTCACCCAGGTCATTTATATAGGTCAGGAACAGCAGAGGTCCCACGACGCTTCCCTGGGGAACACCTGATATCACTTCAGTTTTACTCGAAGATTTGCCGTCTATTACTACGAACTGCGACAGACAAACTGTAGTCAAGCAGTCAACCAATCAATTTGCGTGGGTGAAATAATCCTGCAGCACAAACACCTGTCATATTGAATCTTCTCTCGCAACACACATGTCCACTTCTGTCGCTGCTGACCCGGCATACGGGTTACTTTGGTAGTCCCTGCGCCCGTACGCAAGAGCCGACTAGCTGGTACCACCAAGCCGTCCTTTGTACCCGCTGGTCATGCAAGGCTAAGCCGCCACATCTGGTCAGTCACTGGCTGCAGGTGCATCTTGGATGTATACTCTAGTTCTAACCAACACTACACCAACATAGAGCCCCAGTTTAAAAAATCACTTTACCCGAGCCGAGACAGGGATGTTGTTGATCACACACATTGAATTTCTCACCCGAAATGTAGATTTCTCACTTTTATACGAGTTATTTTTCTAAACAGAAGAAATCAAGGCATACACGCGTTTTCACATCGCTGAAGTATCCTGTAACAGTATGGTATAGGTCATATTTATTCAAAACATTCTCTCATCAGCTAAAAATACCTGTTACGATCAGTTTAATATTTGTTACATCCTGCATCACAGGACTAGACTTTTAACTCATTTTTGCCTCATGATGGTGTGCTAAGAACCTCTGTTACAGGATGCTTTCTCACTTTCGAACTCTCTTAAAGTAACCACATGGTTCATCACATATAAAGATTCTTAAGGTAGCAGCACAGAGAAGTTGTAAATATCGGTTTTACGGTACATATCACAATCTAAAGTCGATAATACAGCTGATTTTATTACCATGGTCATCTGTTCCTGTGTATGTGGAGATTGAAATTTCATTATACGAGCTCTCCACAACGAAAAAACGCCTGACTACCGCTGAAAATCCCGAATCATATCCATGGTTCTCTAGCCCCCGCTCTCACCTGCCCGGCGGCACATCATTGACGTCCCATTGATAGGATAATTAGTTATACTGATCATGTGAGTCATTTTCTATGGTGAGTAATTTTTTTCCAGTTGTCGGATTACACTCGCCACGTCGCTGAAATGAGAATACCTGGAGGGAAGACGATGTTCTATTCGAGAAACACTATTGACAAACGACATTTGAAGCTGGCCACTGAAGGATTCTACCCCTCCGGACATACATTGCACATAATAATGACAAAGATAAGATACGAGAAATTAGCGCTCACAAGGACTCTTTCCTTTGCTCTACTTGCGAATAGAATGACTAGTAGTGGCACAGGGTACTCTTATCCACACGCCGTAAGATACTTTGCAAAGTGAGCATAAAGAAGTAAATGTAAATCTAGTGTACCTATTAAGATGTCACTCCATCCATTTGTAGGCACACATACTTCACAGATGAATGTAGTCTCGCATTTATCGAGAAAACAAAAGACAGAACTTCTGCTGTTGACTGCCTCTTGGTAAAAATCTTTCTATAAGCTTCTAAATTCCTCATTGCAGTCACTTCACTAGACATACTTGAGAGATTGTAATATGTTTGCCCCCAACACTTAGAAGAATTCCTATGATTACTATATTAGAAATACGCCATGTAATGGTGTCAGAGACTATTTTGACAGAACAGTCTCTCTCTCTCTCTCTCTCTCTCTCTCTCTCTCTCTCTCTCTCTCTGTCGCCTCGTTATTTTTATAACATCAGATGGAGTAAAACTACGAACTATAAAAACTTTGCTACGTCACCCAGTAGAGAACTCGATACGATGTTCCCACATTCCTCCCTTCCGATATATCGAAAACAAATACCGTCTGCATGTTGACGTCGAGCATATGTGTCGATCCAATGAAATATACATGTGCTGGTCCATTGGAGCAGGTGGCCGGTGATCGAAGTCGCTTGCACAGACCTGTGTAAAGTTTTGTTGCACATACAGTAGAAGGATCACGTCCCACAGACTATCAGTCAGAAGAGAGTGTTCCTATGTTGTTCTTTCACAAGCAGTTTGATACATTGTTTTTCTGCTGTAACAAATCCAAGCAGTGTATGATTACAGTTTTGTACACCGCCATACATTTTGTTTTCTCACCATGACTTTGAGGTCTGCGTCAAGTGCTAAACCAGCATTAACACGTTTCGTTCCATCGTCGTTCACAGAAAGCTCAACATTGCAGGCTGTAAATTAAGCTGCTCCCACAACACCCAGGATGATTGAAATAAAAGACAGAGGTTGTGTTTCTTATTGATAAAAATGTGGAACACATCGTAACGTATGGAAACTGGAAGAATGTGCAGTATTGTGGAGCGTCTCCAAGCATCCAAAGGTGATGACCTATACATTTAAACTCATGTTTCACAATAATGGGGTAGCAGATATGTATAGTGTGGACCATCAGATATCAGTCGCACCTGTCGCAGGTTGGAATGATTTTCGTACACTTAGACAAGTATGTAAGTACCATCATTCATCCATATTCTTGTCATATTTACCTCAGTTCAGATGAGGGCTAGTAGAAATCCTTGGGTAACAGAAGAGATACTGAATTTAATTGATGAAAGGAAAAAACATAAAAAATGCAATAAATGAAACAGGCAAAAAGGAATACGAACGCCTCAAAAAGATAATTGCGTAGGCTTCCGCGGCCAGAGTCAGTCGACATAAAAGTTTTCTGGGTTTGGTACCGCGTCATAATGCAAAAAACAGTTAGACCCAGAAGAAGGCCGCTGCAATCGTGGCCGAAACGTTGGCTTTTCTATAGCAACAGTAGTTTTTACATTATGACGCGGTACCAAACCCAGAAAACTTTTATGTCGCCTCAAAAAGAGATCGACAGGAAGTACAAAATGGCTAGAAGACAAATGTAAGTATGTGAGGTGCCGGGGTGGAGAAGAGTTTGTACCTCTTTAATTCTGACGAATTTTGCATGAGAACAAGACACGCACTCGACCCCGTCCTTACCTACCACCTAATTAATTATACGCACAATGTAACAAAAGAAAATGATAGTGGAACCTGCTAGTTGGTAAAATAAGGAGTGCACAGTCAGAATAATTTAATAAAAATCGTAATCTCCTCAGAGCAAAAAAAGGTTAACGTTATGATAATAAACAACAGGAAATGGGATTCTGCATGTATCTACAAAATGATATGCAGATTAAATATTACAGTGAGATTTATTATACATCAGAACATAAAGGCACATGATATTGACACAAACAGTAGGTTAAAGGATAGGGTATACTGAACTATTATGAGAATAAGTGATGGCTCGAGAACAAGGGCCTCCTACTCTCTGTGATGATAATGACGGGAGGTCCTAATGAATCAAATATTCCTCTCCCGACTATGTTGCAGTATCGCAGTTAGTAGTGAGAGCTCAAATGGAGAAACAAGCAAGGTGGACTTGTAGCAAAGCAAGCGTGCGTGCTGTTGAGGACTTCTGCATAAAATTGATAGGTCCTACAATGCCGGAGCCGCAAAATACTTTACCAATCCTGAAATCTGTAGCAGGTCGTCGGTAGGCAGCGTTCTGATGGTGCAGGCGCCGACTTCTGCTGCGCAGCTACTCTGTTTCAACCCCTGGCCTCGAAGGCTGTCCAAGAATTCTAAGTTCTGCCGAAAAAGTGCGACTAAGTCGCAAGACCATCCGACTCCGATGAAGATCAGATCCCGAATTCCCCTGCGCCCGCACTATGCAAGAGCAAAGCCAACATTTCTCAGCTCCCTACTACCCTCGAAAACCGCGAATCAGCATTCAGTGCTGATTCCAAAGTTCCCCCACACTGTCTCAGAACATCATTCGCGCCAATAGCGACCTTTCCCACCAATTTCGAGCAGGACTTTATGACATCAACTAGTCCGCATCTCGTGGTCGTGCGGTAGCGTTCTCGCTTCCCACGCCCGGGTTCCCGGGTTCGATTCCCGGCGGGGTCAGGGATTTTCTCTGCCTCGTGATGGCTGGGTGTTGTGTGCTGTCCTTAGGTTAGTTACGTTTAAGTAGTTCTAAGTTCTAGGGGACTTATGACCACAGCAGTTGAGTCCCATAGTGCTCAGAGCCATTTTTTTGACATCAACTAGCCTCAGTTTAAATCGACCAGTCATGCCTCTGCTATTCAGCTGAGGGCACTGAACTTGCCATTTGACCAGCTATGAAAACAATATGCCTAGGCCACCGGCCATCCAGTGCCAGACAGTTGCGCCCAGCAGGGCACGGTCCACAAGTATTCTCAGAATCATGAGGACAATGCAGTCTTTGTTCCAGACGTGCTGGAACGGTAAACACGTAAACTGTGGTGACACTCAGACGCCTCGCAGGTCACATCACCCTTCGACTGTCATCAGTCGTTCCGCCAGGCGCTTAAGCCCATTGGTGTACGAACATCTCAGTATTCACAGACGTGCAGTCCCCAACTGGAAACGCAGTGTGCCGCATCCTCCGGTGCTCGCCTCGCACAGGCCACCCAGGGAAGTACTAACAGAGTCTAACACCGAGTTTGCTCAAATTAAACAATCAGTGACAGAAACAGGCAGGGAGTGGTGCAAACAAATTGTTACTTGAGAAAATAAGTGCGAGCACAACACTTCTCAAATCCAAGGTAAACTGTATGACTTGGAAAGAAAAATAAGAGAAAATCCTAATCGTGTTGCTGAGAAAGTAGTTTACAGTAAACTATTAGTGGGCAAAGAAAGGTTCGACCCTGCTAAAAAGCATAATGGGTGGCAGCCCCTTGACTTTGTGAAAAACTGTGAAAGAAATTTTCCAAACTATCTGACAGACCAGGAAAAAATTAATATAATGATCAGTGCTCTAGCTGGTGATGCTAAAAGATGGGGGTTAAATTTAGACACAAATCAGATGAATTGGAACAAAATTTCATTGAAGAATATTGGTCAGAGCAGAAACAGGATTACCTACGGAGGGAATTTATTATGGATAGGATGTACGTTGTCAGGGGAAGAAATTCAATGAAAGAGTTTTGTGAAGCACGGTATCGAAAGCTGGTTTATTTTAAATTGAGGCGAAATGAATCCGAAATTGTATGGGAACTTTGGAAAAAACTCCCTGATGATTCAAAAAGATGTGTAGGAAGTAATCACAGAAGTTTTCCAGCATTTTTAGAAAGGGTTGAAGACGAGGACCACTGGAAGGTAAATCGTGAATTCCGTGCAAATAATACTAATCAATTAACACAAAATCATGATCATAATGAACAAACAGAAAATGAAAGGTTTCGAGTAAACATGGTACAGAGAGGTCACACTAGGGCAAGAAGTAATGTCACGTCTCGTGGTACAGGATTCATGACGCGAAATTTTCAGGACAAGGATGAAATGGAACACTAAAAACCGCGTGTGTTAATGGCCAGATTCAAGTGGATAGTGATTTCAGGCCCAAAGTAAACAAATCATTCCAATATAATAAGAGTAATTAATGCAAGCAACGAGTTACAGAAAGTAAAAACACAGCATTAGTCGGGGCATGCAGAATGGCAGACGGTGGTGTGCACAGGCCAGAATCTTGTGAC
Source organism: Schistocerca cancellata (assembly GCF_023864275.1). Lineage (NCBI taxonomy): Eukaryota > Metazoa > Arthropoda > Insecta > Orthoptera > Acrididae > Schistocerca > Schistocerca cancellata. The sequence continues at coordinate 928,399,008 of NC_064629.1, forward strand.
GAGTTAAAGGCTGGCGCTTGCGCTCCAGGCAGCACAGTACATTGCACTCGGAGGGGCAGACAAATGGCCGGCGTGCAAACTAGATGGTTCTAGCAGGTGGGGCAAATGGCAGATATCACTTGCAATGGGTTTAATAATGTTGTACTGATATTAATGAATGTGATAGCTTAAATTTGTCTAAAGTAATAAAGTTCGAATAGGAACTGTAGAGAAATAATTTTGCTGAATGGAAAATGGCTTCCCTTTTAAACTCATAAAAATGAATTGATTAAGAATATGACGCCTCAATTGAATATCTATAACGTTTGTACTACCTCATGTGGTCATGTTGAAAAGAAATGATTTTTGTTAGCAAATGCTAATAGCTGCTTGTAAGTTTTAGATTCAAAATAATGAAATATGTTGTACAAAATGTGTAAACTACAGGAGGTCACAAAATGAGGACTTCCAGGATATGTATTACTCGACAGCGACGTAAAAAATGGCAATAATGATGAGACTGAGAATAAGTGAATAACAAATAACTACTGTTTTAATCTTAAGACTTGGGGCAGGTTTGTCACAGATTTTGTGAACACCATGACTACACTTCATCACGAAACCACAGGTTTTGCATCCAAAGAAATTTTGTTAAATTACGAAAGTAAATGTGTTATTGAAGAAACTATTGTAGGGATTGACCTTAACAAAAAGAAAGAGTTGGTTGGAAAAAGAATGAAAGAAAAGGCGGACACCAGATCTAAAAGACATGATAAAGGACTTAAGATAACTAAATTCAAAACTGGTGACTTAGTTTTAGTGAAAACTCCCGAAAAATCCAGTGAGGTCAATTATGAAATTTCTAATTTAAATATATTTACAATAGCCCATTCGAAGTGCAAGGAACTCCATTTGCAAATGCTTACTTCCTAGTATACCCAAAGTCAAAGAAAGTGTTAGGAATGCGCAACATTGTAGACTTAAAACTATTTGTCAATAGATTTTGGAACTATTCGCTATCATTTTAATTTCTTCCCTATCATAGTAAGTTACTGAATATAATAAATGAAGAAATGTTGCAAGTAAAGTGTAAAGTATAGTAGATATTAGAAATGAGATATGTGAGTAAGCAAAATCGGCACAGTAGAAAGAGAATTAAATAGAAAAATAAGTGGAATCAGAAAGGATAAAAGAGCAATGAAAATAAGATGAAAAGAATTCTACGATATGACTAGTGTTAGAAATTTTGGAAAATGGTAGATGTGCAGTTGAAAAATGGTTGCATCAAAGGCAGAGGAAATGTTCCTGCTAAATGTGTATGAAATAGATGGGAGATGTTTTTCCAGAGCCACTGAAGTTGGCAGGAATCACTTGCAATGGTTTTAATAATGTTGTACTGATCTTAATGAATGTGATAACTTAAATTTGTCTAAAATAATAAAGTTTGAATAGCAACTGTAGAGAAATAATTTTACTGAATGTGGGAGGAAAATGACACATTTGGGACTCTTAATGGAAAAGGCTTCTCTTGTTAACTCATAAAAATTAATTTATCACGAATATGATGCCTCATTTGAATATCTATAATGTTTGTGCTACCTCATGTTATCATTTTGAAAAGAAATGGTTTTTGTTACGAAATGCTAATACCTGTTTGCAAGTTTCAGATTCAAAATAATGAAATATATTGTACCAAATATGTAAACTACCGGATGTAACAGAATAAGGACTGCCAGGAAATGTATTACTGCGTAGCGAAGTAAAAACTGGCAATAATGATGAGGCTGAGAACTGCCTGAACTACTATGCGGGCAGTGAATAGGACTTGCCAATATGGGGAAAGCATGAAAAAAAGCTCAACCCCAACTGCCATACATCTAGGATGGACAGTGTGTTATGTCAAAATATATTTTTGAGTGTTTTGTGTATAAATATGTACAATTATTTTAACATGGACTGCCAAAAACTACTATAGGCAGTGAAGTAAGTTAATTTTTTTAACTATTGTTATATGTATTTGATATGATGTTACAAAAATGGACTATTGCTACGAAAGTTAGTGAGAAAATTAGTATGGGGACCAAAAATAACTGTAGGTTTTCTTGCGTGATTGGGAAAAATGGACTGTCTGGTTATAAAGTAATGGACAGTGAAAATTAAAACTAGGCTCAAAGCAAATATATTAGTGTGTGTATGGGCTTAACCAAAACAAAAATTTTGAACTACTATTAATGAAAACAGTCATGAATAACTTTCCCTTTAAAAACTTGAGAACTGTAATTTTAGAATATGAAGTGTATATTGAAAAATGTTTTCGTGTCAATTTTGGGTATATATTTGTATATAGGCAGATGTAGTTTGTTTTCAAGTATTACAGCATTTTCTGAATAGTGTAAAATGTCTTGTGATAATGTTGTCTGTATATTCGTGTGGTTATGAGTGTTTACATTTTTTGAAATTATGCAGAAATTGTTGAAAGGAACATAACGTATACTATTTGTTGTGTAAAGTAAGGATGAATTATGATAAATTTATATGAAATGAAAATATTTGATGGAAGTGAGTTGGCGCGCACCAAAATGTGGTTGGTGTGGGCTAAAAGGTGGATGTGGCGCTCAGTCTGGGCGCCAAGTGACGGAGCACAGTCAGTCAGCAGCTAGCTATTGGACAGTCTGGTCTGAGCAGCAAGTGAGTGAACAGCGCAATGCCGAGGGTAGCATCCAGTACCTGGATTGATATGGAAAGGCCTCGGATGTGTGTATGGCTATAAAATGGTGCTCTGTCAATGCAAAAGGCTCTTATGTTGGAAGTATCGTCACCAAGAAGAAGATAATAGAGCAAATTACATCCAGATTAAAGACCAGGTATCATACATGTACTCGCCACCAATATTGCGCCATCACTTCAGCAAATCTAAGAGGTCATATTTATGTCAAAGTATGAGCCAGTACATTTAAGTGTTATTTAATTTGCTATAATAAGGCTAATTTTGTGAAACTTGTGTCCAATCCTTGATTTGGTTCCTCTAATGTTACCTCTTAGGATCCACTTCACATAAATACTGACATCAAAGAATCTTGTGTGTTAAAAACTGATGAAAATGAATATTTGAATTTTTGCATAATTCTGAATGCAAAAAGATATCTAGAGATACTGAGATTTCAATTGAAGTTAAGGGAGGAAGTTAGTGTTGCATTTATGAAAATCTCCATAGTGATTAATTTGTTTTATTTCAATGTGTTTGTGCATTAAAGATTAACTGCATTAAATTCTGTTAGTGAAAATTACTGGTTGTGCTAATGGCAATAAGACAGCACGTTGTTTTGAAGTTAGTTAGAATGTAAATGCACTTGAAGTCATACTTAAAATTATATAGAGAAAATTGCCAGCATTAACTGTTCTGAAAGCCATGCAAGGTGAGTGAAATTAGTGAAAGAACAATACCAAAATTTGCATCTTACAAACTGTCTCAGGAAAGTGTGTTAGTTTGCTTCATGGTATTGGACAGTTTAAGGGTCCCCAATTTTGAGTTACTTAAAATGAATAAACCTGCTTGAATAATGAATATATTAATTGCAGTTGAAGTAAATTTTGAATTTTGTGTACTTTGTGTGATGAATAGTGGAAAGCTAGTTTGAGAGCCCCCACCAACAATCTCTCATTGAAGATAAAGTTACTGTAATTGCTCTTATCCATAAAAATAGAAACAATATTACTTCTTAATGAGTATAAAATTCCTATTGCAAGTGACTTTTAATTATATTTGTACTATTTGGAAAGTAAGTATTGAAGTAGGAGTAAGCCCATGTCCATTTCTGGTTTAGTATTGACTTTCATAACTTTTGGTGATCACATAATTCATATATAACAAAGTAATTACTACTGAGAAGAAATAAGCTGTTAACTGTTTCTATGAGAACGTGCATATACTATTTACAACTGCTAACATACCCGTACGACTTGTCTGATTATAGTAGAGTTCATTGTACTTCTTTGGGAAAGAAGTAATAGTAGCTTTCCTTTATCATAACTCTACACAGATTATATAAAAGTAATGTTTCACATTACTATGCCTAATTAGGCTGGCGACCGTTTTTTATTTCATTTAAGTAAGCTTAGTTACTTAAAACATTTTCCAAATTTCAATCTTTAGCTTTCTGGTTTCTTCTGTAGCACTAAATTCAGGTTTGATAAGCCAAACCCGTTAGGTAATTCACGGTCAATTTACAAAATTCCTCCCTGGGGGTAACATTAACTGCGTCATAATACCATAATTGGTAATACGCTGTATGTTAATATAACACGTGACACAGTATAGTGTTATAAGGCCAAGTTCAAAGTCGCAGTAAAGTGTTAGCTTATTTGATCTGCAAGCTTCTCATTAAGGTAACATTTAAGAATTAGCTACTGGTGCCCAACTCAAACACACACATACTTCTGCATGAAGCCAAAAAGACAAACAATATTTCTATGCTTCATAGTTGAAACATTTAACCACACTCACGCCGTTTCCCTGAACAGAAGGGATGATAATTTTTTACAGTGATTGATTGACTGATGGTCCACTCACCACTAACCAGAATTCTAACCACATATATCCCGCTCACATACAGAAACAAAAATACTCTCGTGTAACAGTGGCATATTGTTGTGTTTAACATTTTGATCTATTGTCAAATACACAAGAAATTTGTACACATAGTGACAACTGAGAAGCATCAACATAAGTGAAATAGAGAGATATAGTGTACACAAAAAAAGCAGAAATTTTTTAAGTATACCTGTGTGATCGAAGATTATGTAACATAGTGTGCATCACAATGAACAACTTGTTCCAAACTGACATGGTGATAGGGAACCAGGATATCTTGAACATGAACATTTATATAAAAAAAAGAAGACTGGAAGCTATAAAACAAAACAATACATGTAGTTGACATTGTATTTCCAGTTTCTAGTCTCTGCAATAAAGTTTGGGGGTAAAAAAAAAAACAATGTTTTCACTAGAGGCACGAATTTCACTGTGCTCACGCAGTTGTCTGAGTGAAAAAAAAGGTGACCATAACATCCTTCACACGCTAACATCACACAACGAATCACTCAACACACAGACATTGCCGCACTCGTCTGTGGAGTGGGGTGGTGGTTCCTGGCGAGGAGAAGGGGCGCCTGCTGCGAGGAGTGCGACTAGTGGTGTGAATCACCGATCTAATGTCCCTCAGAACCAGGTGCGGCATCCGGAGTATCTCCAGTCGTGCTTCCCTCTCTGCAGGGGCGTTGTCAGTCGATAGGAAGCTCGTAGGGTGGTAGGACAGCCGATTGTCGATTTGCAGTGCTGTGCAGTACGATGGCAAGCACATGTACAGGCCCTCACTGTCACTGAGAACCACAAGATTCGGTACAGATCCATAGGAAATGTAGCTGGCTGTCTGAAGACAGTAACACTCGGTCTTATCTAGACCGAAAAATTGCAATACAGGACACTACTCTTATTGTGACTCCAACACTCGTGGAGTCATCCGATGGAGGTTGAAACAAGGATAGCAGATCGATCAACGTGGCCGATTGCTCAGAACTGCTCTCTGTAGGCAGCAACACACAGCGTGGAACTGCTTTGGGCATGCAGTCCAGCCTATTATAGTGAGTTATGCAAATTCGTGCAGGAACTGTAAACGGCGTCCGTCATAAGTGCGGCACAAGAGATCTTCTCTCCGACGCTTCGTGCCGCCATTATTAGAGCACCCTTCGTCATCCGGCACCTCTTCTGCAGTGGAATCCTCGCTGAGTGGCGCCGTGCTGTCTCCCCGTCCAGCCGCTAAAGGGTTTGCCCGTCCCGGTGGGATTCCGAGGGTCGTGTCCGCCCTCAGCTGACCCAAAGCTGTCTGCCAGGTGAGCCGCCGCCTTACTTTCAGCGCGCTGAACAGGTAGGCGGCACGCGCCTCTCAGCCCTCGGGTGGAGGGGGGATGTGTCGTGACTGACAGCTGCCTCTCTCAGGTTTCTCCCTGCCGCTCGGGCCCATTTACTCCACACCGACCACCTTCCTTTATAAAGTGTGTCTCCCCAAAACTTTTTATAAATCCAGCATTAAGAACTGCTTAAAATCGTCTCAGATAGTATTTTGTACATTCAATAAAAAAATTAATAGGAATGAATATTTACAGGAATAGAACTGTTACACTAATTCAATATAAAATGTTTTATACTCTGCTGACAATATTTGCCAAAGTATTACATATAAAGAATAGTGAGCCTATTGTTAATACCAGTGTGTGTGTGTAATTATTGACTCATTAAGATAAAGAAAAGCTGAAGTACGCTACCCATAACCCTAAACTAATACAGGGTGTTACAAAAAGGTACGGCCAAACTTTCAGGAAACATTCCTCACACACAAAGAAGGAAAATATGTTACGTGGACATGTGTCTGGAAACGCTTCCTTTCCATGTTAGAGATCATTTTATTACTTCTCTTCAAATCACATTAATCATGGAATCGAAACACACAGCAACAGAACGTACCAGCGTGACTTCAAACACTTTGTTACAGGAAATGTTCAAAAAGTCCTCCGTTAGCGAGGATACATGCATCCACCCTCCGTCGCATGGAATCCCTGATGCGCTGATGCAGCCCTGGAGAATGGCGTATTGTATCACAGCCGTCCACAATACGAGCACGAAGAGTCTCTACATTTGGTACCGGGGTTGCGTAGACAAGAGCTTTCAAATGCCCCCATAAATGATAGTTAAGAGGGTTAGGTCAGGAGAGCGTGGAGGCCATGGAATTGGTCCGCCTCTATCAATCCATCGGTCACCGAATCTGTTGTTGAGAAGCGTACGAACACTTCGACTGAAATGTGCAAGAGCTCCATCGTGCATGAACCACATGTTGTGTCGTACTTGTAAAGGCACATGTTCTAGCAGCACAGGTAGAGTATTCCGTATGAAATCATGATAACGTGATCCATTGAGCGTAGGTGGATGAACATGGGGCCCAATCAAGACATCACCAACAATGCCTGCCAAAACGTTCACAGAAAATCTGTGTTGATGACGTGATTGCACAATTGCGTGCGGATTCTCGTCAGCCCACACATGTTGATCGTGAAAATTTACAATTTGATCACGTTGGAATGAAGCCTCATCCGTAAAGAGAACATTTGCACTGAAATGAGGATTGACACATTGTTGGATGAACCATTCGCAGAAGTGATTCGTGATGAACACTAACCTGTTGATGCTACGTGCTGATGTGCTTGATGCTAGTACTGTAGAGCAACGAGTCGCATGTCAACACAAGCACCGAAGTCAACATTACATTCCTTCAATTGGGCCAACTGGCGGTGAAACGAGGAAGTACAGTACATACTGAAGAAACTAAAATGAGCTCTAACATGGAAATTAAGCATTTCCGGACACACGTCCACATAACATCTTTTCTTTATTTGCGTGTGAGGAATGTTTCCTGAAAGTTTGGCCTTACCTTTTTGTAACACCCTGTATATGTAATCCAAACTATGACCTACCCATCACTGGAGCATGCTCACAACTACTGGTGACTATTTAACTTCGCTAACTACGTTATTTACAGGTGCCACTGCACGTCCCTCGCCGTCTCTGATCCCAGAGGCCACCATGGATCCCTAAAACTGCTCAAGACATATTAGACGAGATAAAATTAGCTGCAATTGCCTTAGTAATGGAAATTAATGAAAATACCTATAAGTAACTTATCGGCTACACCCTTTTACCATACATACGCCCCAGTCCTGACCCGCTGAGACAACTCGATGGATGTTGCTGTCTCTGGCGTGGCCGATACGTTGAGTCGATCGCTGCTCATCAGAGATGAAACTGGACATACTGAAACTAACGGTGGAAAATTTACACAAAAAAAAACACCGCAGACTTCGCAAGTTACAATTCAAAGACTCTACCTCTGTAAACAAATATCATCCTTTCGGACTGCTCTTGTGTGCTAGGTCTGACACCAAGACACCGCTTGCTGGACTTGTTGAGGGATTCCATACCTTCTGCATTACACCGCTCATACGATAAATTCCGACGACCGCACACGTTCAGAGACGTGAGGTACCATCGTACGAGAAACTCGCCACACTCCAGAAAGGTTAAGTCGAGCAGCAGCGGCATGGGCGGGCACAATGGCCACCTTTGTATATCCGCCCCTAAGAGTATGGTGCAACGCGCTGTGGCGTGCCCAACACACCAACGAAAAAAAAGCCTCACTGAAAATAGGTGCAACACTGCAATTGTGTGCTCATAACGCCAGTGACAAATACCGCGAAAACAAACAAATGGTGCAACGCTGTAAGGCGTGCACAGAACACTATCGATATGCATCCAGTAGCTCTTCCTCAACAAAGACACAGTAATAGGTATGGTGTAAAGACAAAACACACATGAAGATCGAGTCTGTCTTACCACTGACTCGAAAGAATGGTGGCTCCCCCACATAACGGGAAGTCCAGGAAAGTGAGTTAGGCCGACACTTCGCTTTCAGAGTTAACCTACACTCCTGGAAATTGAAATAAGAACACCGTGAATTCATTGTCCCAGGAAGGGGAATTATTGACACATTCCTGGGGTCAGATACATCACATGATCACACTGACAGAACCACAGGCACATAGACACAGGCAACAGAGCATGCACAATGTCGGCACTAGTACAGTGTATATCCACCTATCGCAGCAATGCAGGCTGCTATTCTCCCATGGAGACGATCGTAGAGATGCTGGATGTAGTCCTGTGGAACGGCTTGCCATGCCATTTCCACCTGGCGCCTCAGTTGGACCAGCGTTCGTGCTGGACGTGCAGACCGCGTGAGACGACGCTTCATCCAGTCCCAAACATGCTCAATGGGGGACAGATCTGGAGATCTTGCTGGCCAGGGTAGTTGACTTACACCTTCTAGAGCACGTTGGGTGGCACGGGATACATGCGGACGTGCATTGTCCTGTTGGAACAGCAAGTTCCCTTGCCGGTCTAGGAATGGTAGAACGATGGGTTCGATGACGGTTTGGATGTACCGTGCACTATTCAGTGTCCCCTCGACGATCACCAGTGGTGTACGGCCAGTGTAGGAGATCGCTCCCCACACCATGATGCCGGGTGTTGGCCCTGTGTGCCTCGGTCGTATGCAGTCCTGATTGTGGCGCTCACCTGCACGGCGCCAAACACGCATACGACCATCATCGGCACCAAGGCAGAAGCGACTCTCATCGCTGAAGACGACACGTCTCCATTCGTCCCTCCATTCACGCCTGTCGCGACACCACTGGAGGCGGGCTGCACGATGTTGGGGCGTGAGCGGAAGACGGCCTAACGGTGTGCGGGACCGTAGCCCAGCTTCATGGAGACGGTTGCGAGTGGTCCTCGCCGATACCCCAGGAGCAACAGTGTACCTAATTTGCTGGGAAGTGGCGGTGCGGTCCCCTACGGCACTGCGTAGGATCCTACGGTCTTGGCGTGCATCCGTGCGTCGCTGCGGTCCGGTCCCAGGTCGACGGGCACGTGCACCTTGCGCCGACCACTGGCGACAACATCGATGTACTGTGGAGACCTCACGCCCCACGTGTTGAGCAATTCGGCGGTACGTCCACCCGGCCTCCCGCATGCCCACTATACGCCCTTGCTCAAAGTCCGTCAACTGCACATACGGTTCACGTCCACGCTGTCGCGGCATGCTACCAGTGTTAAAGACTGCGATGGAGCTCCGTATGCCACGGCAAACTGGCTGACACTGACGGCGGCGGTGCACAAATGCTGCGCAGCTAGCGCCATTCGACGGCCAACACCACGGTTCCTGGTGTGTCCGCTGTGCCGTGCGTGTGATCATTGCTTGTACAGCCCTCTCGCAGTGTCCGGAGCAAGTATGGTGGGTCTGACACACCGGTGTCAATGTGTTCTTTTTTCCATTTCCAGGAGTGTATATCGCGCAACGTCAAATGTCGCTTCGTAGCCCCTACAAGTGACACATGTACATGTTAAGGAATATAAATAAAAACAAATTACCACACTTAATGTCTAATACGTACACAACAAAAAAATGTTTTCTAACCCAGTTTATTTTACAAATTTTTCCCTTTTATTTCACACACAAGACTTATTCCACGAACGGCTTGATGTCGGATATGTGGTGAATACCAATGGATTTCTTGCCCTTCAGTGTCTGCAGTTCGTACGTGTTCTGGTGGGTGATTCTTTTAACCCTGTAGGGCCCATTGTACACTGAGAAAAACTTTTGGCATTTCTGTTTTTGTTTATTCGAAAGCCGAAAATATGTCACCAACCCTATTTACCCTATACAAAAACGACGTTCTCGCGTTCCTTATATTTCAACATATACAGGGTGGTCCATTGATAGTGACTGGGCCAAACACCTCAAGAAATAAGCATCAAACGAAAAAATTACAAAGAACGAAACTCGTCTAGCTGGAAGGGGGAAACCAGATGGCGCTATGGTTGGCCCGCTAGATGGCGCTGCCATAGGTCAAACGGATATCAACTGCGTTTTTTTAAATGGGAACCCCCATTTTTTGTTACATATTCGTGTAGTACGTAAAGAAACATGAATGTTTTAGTTGTACCACGTTTTTCGCTTTATGATTGATGGCGCTGTAATAGTCACAAACGTATAAGTACGTGGTATCACGCAACATTCCGCCAGTGCGGACAATATTTGCATCGTGATACATTACCCGTGTTAAAATGCGGAAAAGGTCGATATCGTGTTGATGTATGGCTATTGTGATCAAAATGCCCAACGGGCGTGTGCTATGTATGCTGCTCGGTATCCTGGACGATATCATCCAAGTGCCCGGACCGTTCGCCGGATAGTTACGTTATATAAGAAAACAGGAAGTGTTCAGCCACATGTGAAACGTCACCCACGACCTGCAACAAATGATGATGCCCAAGTAGGTGTTGTAGCTGCTGTCGCGGCTAATCCGCACATCAGTAGTAGACAAATTACGCGAGAATCGGGAATCTCTTTAGCGACGAAGCGTCATTCACCAACAGCGGTAACATAAACCGGCATTATATGCACTATTGGGCAACGGAAAATCCACGATGGCTGCGACAAGTGGAACATCAGCGACCTTGGAGGGTTAATGTATGGTGCGGCATTATGGGAGGAACGATAATTGGCCCCCATTTTATCGATGGCAATCTAAATGGTGCAATGCATGCTGATTTCCTAAGTAATGTTCTACCGATGTTACTACAAGATGTTTCACTGCATGACAGAATGGCGACGTACTTCCAACATGATGGATGTCCGGCACATAGCTCGCGTGCAGTGGAAGCGGTATTGAATAGTATATTTCATGACAGGTGGATTGGTCGTCGAAGCACCATACCGTGGCCCGCACATTCACCGGATCGGACGTCCCCGGATTTCTTTCTGTGGGGAAAGCTGAAGGGTATTTGCTATCGTGATCCACCGACAACGCCTGACAACATGCGTCAGCGCATTGTCAATGCATGTGCGAACATTACGGAAGGCGAACTACTCGCTGTTGAGAGGAATGTCGTTACACGTATTGCCAAATGCATTGAAGTTGACGGACATCATTTTGAGCATTTATTGCATTAATGTGGTATTTACAGGCAATCACGCTGTAACAGAAATGATACGTTCACAAAGGTACATGTGTCACATTGGAACAACCGAAATAAAATGTTGAAATGTACCTACGTTCCGTATTTTAATTTAAAAAACCTACCTGTTACCAACTGTTCGTCTAAAACTGTGAGCCATATGTTCGTGACTATTACAGCGCCATCTATCGCAAAGCGAAAAAAGTGGTCCAACTAAAACATTGATATTTCTTTACGTACTATGCCAGTTACTCTGCCGTCCTGAATTTTGTCTTCCATAATCCTGCCTCTCGGATGTTCAATCATGTTCATTCCTCCTATCATTGTTGCTGTTACTGCGCCGTGTTCCACGAAAGTCGCCGTTGTAATGGTTTCATTGCCTTTTCCTTCGATCACGCGTTGCTTCTTTTTCAAAAATTAACTCCAAGTCGCGCAGAAGGCTTTTGAATGTTTCAGTATTCGATCCATACTTTCCTACAAGCGCTTGCTGGTAGCTGCTTGGCAGCTTCGCGAAACAGAACTTAATTATTTCACCATCACTATGTGGGCACATCAAGAAACTGATTCTTTTTATTTAAAGCCTCAAAGAGCTTCGTGGGGCTACTGTATCCTGACGCTTCCAGATTTGGATACAAAATGATTTCCTGTTTTATTCGGTCCCGCATTTCGCGCGACGAATACGTTCCGAGAAACTCGTCGGTGAATTCTCGGTACGTTCGGCATGTACCCCCGCAACACCGCGCATTTGTTCAGCTGCCGTGCCCTCGATGTGCCCGCAGATAAATTTTAATTTTGCTGTCAGTGGCCGAGATATTGGTAGCGTGTTAGAAAATTATGTAAGCCTAATTTTTGGGTGAAGTGAGCCTCCATTTTTCCGGAAATTTTGGAATTTGAGGACTCTGGTCCCCCTGGCATTTTTCTATTGGATCTAGTATCAAACGCGCCAGTCTGTTCGACGCGAGCTGACATCTCCTGGTGCGTGCTGAACCACACAGTCCTGCCTCATAACGACACTGGAACTGAGCGTCAGTTGTTCGTGACTTAGCGTCGGTGCGCTTCCTGGGCTGCTGCCCCAGACTCGCAGTCGCCTCCGGACGCGGTGTGCCGATGTGTGCTCGGCGCTCCAGGCGCGCTACACGCTCTTCTACGCTTTCGCATCTTTGGGTGGTATCCGCAACGCGTTCCTCGACGCTTTCCATTCATTGCGTCGTACTTGCGAGTGCTTCCTTCCCCTGGGATTTTATCGCATCAATTCCTACCGCATTGACGTGTCCAATTCGCCTAGCGCTTCTAGCACGGTTATTTGCGATTTTTGCCATTTTATTGGCGCCAGCTGCTTCTGTCCTCGATAGCTCTGCATCCTTCTCGGGTTCGACGGCCTTTTTCTTCGCCTCGACACTCGTTGTACCGACCACCGCTATTTCACAGTCGCAAGTACCTTATTCTCTACTTCGTCCACTCTTTTTTCTGGGTTCTGCTTTATGTCGTTTACCACCCCCAAAATCTCTAATATAAATCCTTCGGCTGACAAGGCCCGTCTTCACCAGTTGGTGATGTTACTCTGGACAGTTGAGCACTGTTATACTGTGGAGACCGAATTTTCTCGATGTGTTCTCATCTGTGGTCTTATTTATATAAACAAGATCCTCCACATGCCTATTCCCTTCTACCTGCCCTTCTTTCTCACTGATTTCACCGCTCGTATCCTCCTGGTGTCGGTCTGCCTCCGATTCGCGTCTATCGTCTGTGTTCCACAACTCCCGTCCCGTAGGAAACATTTCTTCGTCTGACTCGACCCTGTTACCAGCCTGATCCTGCTCCATCGTGCACTGTCTATTTATTTGAGATGCGTTCGACAACAGTCGCGCCCTGCTACGAATGAACATTCATTCACGGAACATCAACAACATTTGAGAGCACGAGTGATTTACATAAAATGTTTCAAACTCCTTTCATCTGGCGCTCCATCATTTATAAACCGTACGTTTCTTCTTCTTCTTAATCATCTGTTGTATCACCACGGCACTCTGAAATGTGTCAGGCCCGTGTCTCCTATACACCAATAAATGGTGCTAACCTCCTCAGCATGCATGCATCAATAAGAGATCGTGTGTAATTGGGTGAGTGACCTGAGTAAGATCGGTACAGAACGGTCTTCGCGTGACGGTAGTTACGGTATTGGAATGAACCGGTCTGTATCACAGGTGTCGGTCAGTCGTGCAAGTTTGGAACACGTGTTATGCACGTCGCGAAGGGTATTGCTTGCGTGGAACTCAACTCGTTCTGTTCCTCAATGAGACGTCGATTTCAATGGATAGAGTGCACTCCTACTTCTGGTCAGTTTGAAATTAAATCAAAGACAATGTTGCAGGGAAGTTGGTTAAAGACAGAGATACAGTTACAAGATGCATAGAGAGACCATCTCAAGTTTTGTTCAGGATCCAAAAATGCGAGAATTCTTTGTGACTCTCATGCACATAAAGAGAGGTGGCCAATCGTAATAAAATCTCATCGAATTTATAAAGTATTTTGACTAAGGAACATAGTTTTTGCACCTCCTTCCTGCTGATGGCTATTTGCTACACTAAGAAACAGTATCATCGACACGTAGTGTACACAGCCTAATAGGATTCGCGATGTGTGCACATGTACATAACCCTCACAAAGTAGTGCAGGGGGTGGTTTAGCAATGACACAGAAATTCAAAATCATGTTGCAATGCCACTGGCATATAGCAGCGCGACATAGACGCGAAAGACGATTTGTTGACGTGACAAGTCGTCGAGAGTGGTGGTTTGGAACTCGAGAAACTGGGTAAAATGCGTTTAAATTACGAAAATTGATGAAAAATACGAAAACCTGAGGTAATGCGACAAAAATTTGGATGAATGAGGGTACGTACAAGTAGTAGGGAGCTTGCAGCACAAGCCCACTTTGATATCAACTTAATCAATCAATCAATCAGATCGGCGATCGAGGACCCTGTAGATCATGCGCCGACTTCACAATGCTTCTCCATAGATGCTGATATTGTGCACTTTGGATCCAGTTGTCACAGACTCCTAGCTGGCAAAGGTCTTTCTGTAGTTCGTCCTCCCGTCGCTTCCTGGGTCTTCCGATCGGATAGGTAGCACCAGGTCTTACCATAAGTACGGCGTTTGCCCGAGAGGTGTCTTTCAGTTTTTGAACGATACAGTTCTTGGTTGTTTTCTATGTCTCCACGAGCTCCCTTCCTGGACAGGTCCAAAGATCCTTCTCATAATTCTTCTTTCGGGGGCCAACAAGTTTTCTTCATCCTTCTGTGTTGTGCTTAGGGTTTCTGTCCCATACAACAATACTGGCACTACACAGCATTGTGTGTTTTAAGTTGGGTCTGAAATGACAGATTCTCGGATGACATTGTTTGCTTTAGAGTGAAATAAGTTTTAGACCTTTTCACAATACGTTGGTTTATTTCCTGTTTTACATTATTTTGCCTGTTGAACCATGTACCAAGGTATTTAAAATTTTCCGCTTTAGCAAATTTCCATATCGCTACCTGTAATGGCATGTCATTAGGGGCTTCGCTTGATACCTCCAAATTAATTAAATTGAACAATTAATTACACAATAGACCGCGACGCCGGCGTCCCTCAGAACAAAAACGAGATAAATGACGGCTATCCTGACTGTGGGTTGTTTGTCTAAAAGACACCTCTGGTAGCTCCGCCCACAAGTGCACACCATTCTGAGGGGGAAAACATCACTGTGGCAGTCATATATAACGTCAACATGTCTCCTATAACCGAGCATCTGTTAAAAAGGAAACCACAATCACGACGATAATAAATGCCCTCTTTCTACGAAAATTGGCGCAGTCCATTTTCTTTTAGTTTTAAGAGAAAAATCGGTATAGCTTTTATGTGTCATCTTCGACTGCGGGATACAATTCGCAACTCTTGTTCCCCCCCCCCCTTCCCCCACCGACCATAATTTTGAGACATCTAACTAAGTGAAAAAAAATACATCACCGCAACCGATTGCAGATGACCCAACTGCAGAGGTCGGGCTACACACCTCCTGTTATGTCCACCTAGCGTAAAGACAAAAAAAGCTTCCAGTATTTTGCTGTTAAAGCTACCGATCTTCGTTATTTAGAAACCTTCATCGGAGTAAAGAAAAAGCAAGAATTCAAACTCCGAAGAAAAAAATCTGTGTTAAGCAATTTCTTTCTGCTTCACGGACAAATTACACGTCCTGAGATAGTTGCTCACGTTCAAATCAGTGTTTATAAATAAACTGTCATGCACTTGTGTACTACAAACATTTCAGACACGTGAAATAATATTACAGTGCACAGCCTTTCAAACCGTTTGCTCACATAGTGGAAAAAACACAGTCATTTTACGTTGGTCAACAACAAGCTATAATTCAAGAGGATGTTGTTGTTTCGTACACTATGATAGGTCCCGTTTTACCACTTCAATGCTATGTGACACTGGCGTTTACGAAACAGATCTTGAGAGCCTATCCTGTAATAGAAGCTCCTACAAAATTTTACTGCATCTCTCTCTTCCGATACACGGAAAACAAATACCGTCTCCATGCTTACATTTAATAATTTTGCCCTATAGCTCCCCTCCACTGTCCCACCTGTAAAATTTGTGTTATCCGGCAGACAATCATTCACGATAGCAGCAGATTCTGACATTCTACTTTTCAAAGACATTTGATCATCACAGCCTGTGAAAAAAAGTGTAGTGAGCATTTGGAAATCGGACCAGTCTGTAGCATTTCAGGAACATTTCCAAACGACTGTCTGAAGGTGATGACTTCTGTATTTAATCCCATGCTCCATAGTGAGAAGTAGCAGAAATCGAGTGTTCCGCCAAGGCTCTCTCCATCTCAACCAACTGGTGTCAGCCAATCATTATGTGGTAATTAACAGCATACCAGTGGACGAGTGGGGTGGAAAAGACACCATAAATCTGGACGACATACTGTAATGCGCGCCGCAGTTGTTGTTGTTGTGGTCTTCAGTCCTGAGACTGGTTTGATGCAGGTCTCCATGCTACTCTATCCTGTGCAAGCTTTTTCATGTCCCAGTACTTACTGTAACCTACATCCTTCTGAATCTGCTTAGTGTATTCATCTCTTGGTCTCCCTCTACGCTTTTTACGCTCCACGGTGCCCTCCAATGCTAAATTTGTGATTCCTTGATGCCTCAGAACATGCCCTACCAACCGGTATCTTCTTCTTGTCAAGTTGTGCCACAAACGCCCCTTCTCCCCAATTCTGTTCAATACCTCCTCATTAGTTATGTGATCTACCCATCTAATCTTCAGCATTCTTCTGTAGCACCACATTTCGAAAGCTTCTATTCTCTTCTTGTCCAAACTGTTTATCGTCCATGTTTCACTTCAATACATGGCTACACTACATACAAATATTTTCAGAAATGACTTCCCGACACTTAAATCTATACTCGATGTTAATTAAATTTCTCTTCGTCAGAAACGCTTTCCTTGCCATTGCCAGTCTACATTTTATATCCTCTCTACTTCGACCATCATCAGTTATTTTGCTCCCCAAATAGCAAAACTCCTTTACTACTTTAAGTGTCTTATTTCCTAATCTAATTCCCTCAGCATCACCCGACTTAATTCGACTACATTCCATTATCCTCGTTTTGCTTATGTTGACGTTCATCTTATATCCTCCTTTCAAGACACTGTCCATTCCGTTCAACTGCTCTTCCAAGTCCTTTGCTGTCTCTGACAGAATTACAATGTCATCGGCGAACCTCAAAGTTTTTGTTTCTTCTCCATGGATTTTAATATCTACTCCGAATTTGTCTTTTGTTTCCTTTACTGCTTGCTCAACATACAGATTGAATAACATCGGGGAGAGGCTACAACCCTGTCAAACGGTTCAAATGGCTCTGAGCACTATGGGACTCAACAGCTGAGGTCATTAGTCCCCTAGAACTTAGAACTAGTTAAACATAACTAACCTAAGGACATCACAAACATCCATGCCCGAGGCAGGATTCGAACCTGCGACCGTAGCGGTCTTGCGGTTCCAGACTGCAGCGCCTTTAACCGCACGGCCACTTCGGCCGGCAACAACCCTGTCTCACTCCCTTCCCAACAACTGCTTCCCTTTCATGTCCCTAGACTCTTATAACTGCCATCTGGTTTCTGTACAAATTGTAAATAGCCTTTTGCTCCCTATATTTTACCCCTGCCACCTTTAGAATTTGAAAGAGAGTATTCCAGTCAACATTGTCAAAAGCTTTCTCTAAGTCTACAAATGCTAGAAACATAGGTTTGCCTTTCCTTAATGTATTTTCTAAGATAAGTCGTATGGTCAGTATTGCCTCACGTGTTCCAACATTTCTAAGGAATCCAAACTGATCTTCCCCGAGGTCGGCCTCTACCAGATTTTCCATTCGTCTCTAAAGAATTCGCGTTAGTATTTTGCAGCTGTGACTTATTAAACTGATAGTTCAGTAATTTTCACATCTGTCAACACTTGCTTTCTTTGGCATTGGAATTATTATATTCTTCTTGAAGTATGAGGGAATTTCGCCTGTCTCATACATCTTGCTCGCCAGATGGTAGAGTTTTGTCGGGACTGACTCTCCCAAGGCCGTTAGTAGTTCTAATGGAATGTTGTCTACTCCCGGGCCTTGTTTCGACTCAGGGCTTTCAGTGCTCTGTCAAACTCTTCACGCAGTATCGTATCTCCCATTTCATCTTCATCTACATCCTCTTCCATTCCCATAATATTGTCCTCAAGTACATCGCCTCTATATACTCCTTCCACCTTTCTGCTTTCCCTTCTTTGGTTAAACTGGGTTTCTATCTGAGCTGTTGATATTCATACAATGGCTCTCTTTTCTCCAAAGGTCTCTTTAATTTTCCTGTAGGCAGTATCTATCTTACCCCTAGTGAGATAAGCCTCTACATCCTTACATTTGTCCTCTAGCCATCCCTGCTTAGCCATTTTGCACTTCCTGTCGATCTCATTTTCATTTACTGCATTTTTATATTTTCTCCTTTCATCAATTAAATTCAATATTTCTTCTGTTACCCAAGGATTTCTACTAGCCCTCGTCTTTTTACCTACTTGATCCTCTGCTGCCTTCACTACTTCGTCCCTCAGAGCTATCCATTCTTCTTCTACTGTATTTCTTTCCCTCATTCCTATCAATTGTTCCCTTATGCTCTCCCTGAAACTCTGTACAACCTCTTGTTCTTTCAGTTTATACAGGTCCCATCTCCTTAAATTCCCACCTTTTTGCAGTTTCTTCAGTTTTAATCTGCAGTTCATAACCAATAGATTGTGGTCAGAGTCCACAACTGCCCCTGGAAATGTCTTACAATTTAAAACTTGGTTCCTAAATCTCTATCTTACCATTATATAATCTATCTGATACCTTCTAGTATCTCCAGGAATCTTCCCTGTATACAACCTTCTTTTATGATTCTTGAACCAAGTGTTAGCTATGATTAAGTTATACTCTGTGCAAAATTCTACCAGGCGGCTTCCTCTTTCATTTCTTACCACCAATCCATATTCACCTACTATGTTTCCTTCTCTCCCTTTTCCTACTCTCGAATTCCAGTCACCCATGACTATTAAATTTTCGTCTCCCTCCACTACCTGAATAATTTCTTTTATCTCATCATACATTTCATCAATTTCTTCATCATCTACAGAGCTAGTTGGCATATAAACTTGCACTACTGTAGTAGGCATGGGCTTCGTGTCTATCTTGGCCACAATAATGCGTTCACTATGCTGTTTGTAGTAGCTTACCCCTTACTCCTATTTTTTATTTATTATTAAACCTACTCCTGCATTACCCCTATTTGATTTTGTATTTATAACCCTGTATTCACGTAACCAAAAGTCGTGTTCTTCCTGCCAGCGAACTTCACTAATTCCCACTATATCTAACTTTAACCTATCCATTTCCCTTTTTAAATTTTCTAACCTACCTGCCCGATTAAGGGATCTGACATTTCACGCTCCGATCCGTAGAAAGCCAGTTTTCTTTCTCCTGATAACGACGTCCTCTTGAGTAGTCCCCGCCCGGAGATCCGAATGGGGGACTATTTTACCTCCGGAATATTTTACCCAAGAGGACGCCATCATCATTTATCCATACAGTAAAGCTGCATGCCCGCAGTTGATAGCACGATCAATTTTAGCAATTTTACCAGTTATTCCGTTATTTCAGCGCCATCCAGTGACACACCAGAATGCTTCCCAATTTCCATACCATCGCTAAATCACCCCTCCACTACTTTGCAAGTATCCAGATAGATGACTGTGCAGCAATATGCCCATTCAGACATATACACCAAAGTATACCAGACAGTGTCATACACCGATGCAGTTAGTTTATCCACATATTTCCAGCACATCGATTATAGTGCAGAATTTACGATTACGACCGGCCACCTTTCCCTGTGTGGATGTGCATCACAGAGTATTCTCGCATTCGAAAGGTAAAGTCGAAGATTGACAGATCCCCCCACATTTTCCTTGGCCAATCGTCCCTGCAACATGGTCACGAATTTAATCTGCAATTAACCAGACGTATGAGGATCCTATATCCATTACATTCCATGTCTCGTTACTATACTTTTCATACTCTACCTATCCAAAGTGCATGCATGTAGATTATTGGGAAGAGGTGAATTCCTAGTATTTGTTAGTAGGCTGGTGTATAGGACATGCAAATATCCTCGTATAAAATCAAGCAATGCACGGTTATGCCAGCAATATGACCACATACGTAAGGAAAACTATCGAAAAAATATGAAAAATGATATAAACTGGGTAAAAATCGAGTAAAACATGGTATAATTACGACAAATTGATGGAAAATACGTAAAATTTGGGGAAATATGATGGAATATGTAAAATCACTAAAAATTGCAAATTACATTAATTGACTGAGAGTACATAAAATAGAGTAAAATTACCATGAAATGAGGAGAATTGAGGTGGGTTGGGCGTACTCAGGCACTCAAGAGCGAGAAAAGCTTGAAAATTATGCTCTGTCTGCATTCGGTTTTAACCCTATCCCTCCCTTGTAAAGTATGTAGGTTTTCGTAATACATATATCAACGAAGGCGATATAAGGATTACACAGAGGCGCTATATTAAAGCAAGTGAAACATATATATCCCATCCCATAACTGCGTTCTTACATATGCAGTCGAATGAAGATATTACTGAATTACGGTTGGTTCACACAAGAAATGTTATTCCTCAAGTATTATCGAGAAGAATCAATGTGTTTATCAGAATTAAGCCTTTTTATAGAGTATTCCGTAGGAGAGTGGACTGAAACCACATACATCACATTTAATAGAGTGAGGAGGGTGTACTCCAGAGACACGGTCTTAGGACGAAATTGCCATATTATCCTTCACAAGGGTAAAACTATTTAACATCCGACTAGGACTTCTTTATGCAAGAGGAATGCTACTAGAGCCGTGTTGATGCTACTATAAAGCTCGATAAGACTGTTATATCTCCTTTGGCTACTAATCTTGGCATACGTCAGACCTTTGTATCTGCACAGTGAGTGTACTAATGTGTGCAAACTTAGCTTACCACTTAGTGAGAAAATGGGCAAAACATCTGAACTGTCTTCTCAAGCCCAGAGTGTCAAACAGATATTCTAAATAAATACGCCCCTGGCCCTGTAAGGGAGCTAATATCAGGTGCGGATCGTAACAAAAATCATTCGAAATGCTGCTGTCACGTACCTAGAATGCATGAATTAATAAAAGGAAAGTTTGGGGTCTACTCTAAAAAGACAACACAGCTATTCCCTTGTTTATTCTACATATAATTTATCAACTGTTGCTTTCAGGGGTCAAGTGATAAACAACGGTCATTTTCCATTACTTTTGACACTCAATAACAAAATATTTAATTCTTGGTCATATTGAAATGACGATTATTAAAATCGTTATCTCTACACATGAAAATTTTTTATCACAGGAAAGAATGATTATTAAAAATCCTCATCAGCTGATTTAAATCTTCATTGTCGTAGCTGATCAGTGCACTGAGTGAGCAAAATGTAGACTCAACATTTACTGTGCCCTAATGCTCAATGTTACTTTACCAAGCAGCATCTGCAATGGCGTTGCGTTCTGGATCTGAAACATTAATTCCCTACTCTGGCCTTGACTGAATTCACTCAGTAGCAACTTTCCTGTGTTCCGTAGAACGTTAATCTTTCCCTAGTCGAAGTAATGACTATTGCACACTCACTATGAGTTGGAGCAACGTGCACAATTTCTTTGCCCGCAAAAATTTCTGCAGGAATAATTAACTACCGCTTTGCTATCTGTCGCCATGATACGTGAAGCGTATAGTCCTCACTTCGCAGAAAGCAAACCTCTCAATGCCCTTACTTATTTCCACACACTTGTGCGGTCCGCTGCGAGACGAGAGAGAGAGAGATAGAGATTTTAGGTCTCAAAATGCTTTTATATAATGGGGATCTCCCCACCGTCTAGCGTCTACGTCGCCAAGTATGGCTTCAGCCAATCACGATCTCGCTAGAGGTGAATAAACATTTTTATTTTTCTTGCTGGATCGCAGCCTAGCCCTGTCAATTACATGCAGCCACTTACCCTCGGTCCTGGCATTATTTACGTTAAAAGGAGTAATGTATTGTTCTGGCCTTATCCCTTTCTGCGCTGAAGCTCGCCATTCTCTTGCTAAATGGGAGTTTTACGATATCGTTAACCACCTGCTCAGTTCTACTCCAAAATGCATTTCACTTTAACTTGTTTGTTCATGCCAGTCCATATTTGTAGACATTGTTTTTTTAGTTTTCGGTACATGAGATTAGCTGCAATTTACTTTTGTGGATATGATATAATTATTATTTTCTGAAGATCTCATACTGTATCGTCCTGTCGTCATGGATCAAGCTCATGTAAGGTACATAAAATCCGGACGCCTTACAATCTGGCTGCTTATTCCTGCATAAGAAGTTGTTGCTCCTTCATGTCCATTTTCGTGCAGCAGGTCGTTCGTGGCAACTCAATGTATCAACTATCGAAAATATTCATGTCGTTTTTCCCTCGCTCTATTTTGTAGTGAGGCATAGTCACATCCGTCAAAACTGCTACTGCTAATAATAATAATAATAAGCACAAGTGATGCGGGAAATGTGATTGAGAGTACGTACATTTCAGACTTAAAAGGGCTTATAAAACCCTTCAATTTCCTAAGGCACAGAACAGCAGTCTCCTGACTTCGTTCTAGTTGGTTCATAAGCAACTCGAGTGGCAGATATACACTGATGATGCCTTCCTAGGACATCAGAACAGTGTAGCAGGAAGTAGTTTTATCATTTTAAAGTTTTTCACCGTAGTGATTGGGATAAGAAACTCGCGGGGTGGTTGTATGTCTGATGTTGGATAAATACTGGGTGACAATTATTGAACTATATGAAATAAAATCATCATAACTTCTGAAAGGATTCCGCTAGGACGTTCAAACTGCACAGTTGGCCACAGGGTATGATGGGATTTAATATGAGCTGTATGATTTGGTTTAGCGACGAAGCCTAATTTCATTTAGATGGATTCATCAGTAAGCAGAATTGGCGCATTTGGGGGACTGAGAAACCACATTTCGCAATCGAGAACTATCTTCACCGTCAAATGGTAACTGTGTTGTGTGCAATTTCCAGTCATGGAATAATCAGTGCTACATTCCTTGATGGCACGGTGACTATGCAATCGAACATGAAGGTTTTCTAAGATGATTTCATGCCCATACTACTAGCCATTAAAATTGCTACATGCGAAGATAACATGCTACAGACGCGAAATTTAACCGACAGGAAGTAGATGCTGTGATACGCAAATGATTAGCTTTTCAGAGCATTCACACAAGGTTGGCACCGGTGGCGACACCCATAACGTGCTGACATGAGGAAAGTTTCCAACAGATTTCTCATACACAAACAGCAGTTGGCCGGCGTTGCCTGGTGAAACGTTGTTGTGATGCCTCGTGTAAGGAGGGGAAATGCGTACCATCGCGTTTCCGACTTTGATAAAGGTCGGATTGTAGCCTATCGCGATTGCGGTGAATCGTATCGCGACATTGTTGCTCGCGTTGGTCGAGGTCCAATGACTGTTAGCAGAATATGGAATCGGTGGGTTCAGGAGAGTAATACGGAACTCCGCGCTGGATCCCAACGGCCTCGTATCACTAGCAGTCGAGATGACAGGCATCTTATCTCCATGGTTGTAACGGATCGTGCAGCCACGTCTCGATTCCTGAGTCAACAGATGGGGACGTTTGGAAGACAACAACCATCTGCACGAACAGTTCGACGACGTTTGCAGCATGGACTATCAGCTCGGAGACCATGGCTGCGGTTACCCTTGACACTACATCACAGACAGGAGTGCCTGCGATGGTGTACTCAACGACGAACCTGGGTGCACGAATGACAAAACGCCATTTTTTCGGATGAATCCAGGTTCTGTTTACAGCATTATGATGGTCGCATCCGTGTTTGGCGACATCGCGGTGAACGCACATTGGAAGCGTGTATTCGTGATCGCCATACTGGCGTATCACCCGGCGTGATGGTATGGGGTGCCATTTGTTACACGTCTCGGGCGCCTCTTGTTCGCATTGACGGCACTTTGAACAGTGAACGTTACATTTCAGATGTGTTTCGGCCCGTGGCTCTACCCTTCATGTGATCCCTGCGAAACCCTACATTTCAGCAGGATAATGCACGACCGTATGTTGCAAGTCCTGTATGGGCCTTTCTGGATACAGAAAATGTTCGACTGCTGCCCTGGCTAGCACATTCTCCAGATCTCTCACCAATTGAAAATGTCTGGTCAATGGTGGCCGACCAACTGGCTCGTCACAATACGCCAGTCACTACTCTTGATGAACTGTGATATCGTGTTTGAAGCTGCATGGGCAGCTGTACCTGTACACGTCATCCAAGCTCTGTTTGACTCAATGCCTAGGCGTATCAAGGCCGTTATTACGGCCAGAGGTGGTTGTTCTGGGTACTCATTTCTCAGGATGTATGCACCCAAATTGCGTGAAAATGTAATCACATGTCAGTTCTAGTATAATATATTTGTCCAATGAATACCCGTTTATCATCTGCATTTCTTCTTGGTGTGGCAACTTTAATGACCAGTAGTGTATTAAAATACTTATGAAAGAACAACACAGGATTCCTCTCTTATGACGAATAATCTGTTGGGTTGGTCTTCCTCCAGTACAGTCGAAACACCTTTATACAGGTCTCTGGAAGCAACTTCAAGCAGTGTCCATCTGCTCCAATTGAGCGATATGTGTATATGTAATACGCTCGATGTCAACATGCAGACGGTGTTTGTTTTCCGATATATCAGAAGAGAGAGGTGCAGTAAAATCTTATAGGTGGTTCTATTACAAGGAGCGGTATGACTGGATAAAGTCTGGATGCAGATAGTTCTCACATAACTATATCGATTTTGCTCGTAAAACTAACAGAAATCGGATTTATCTATTCTTGTACACTCACGATTCTTTTCATTATTATCGTCCTGTGTTGTTTCATACTTCATCACCTCTAATTATATGGCTTGTTGTAGAACCTAGAAATGATGGTGTTTCTCCTGACATGTGAGTAGATTGCGTGAAACAGGCTGTGATGATCAAATTTCTTACAAAAGTAGACTGTTAGAATCTGCTGGATAACACAAAGTTTACAGACAGGTGAGTGGGGGGGGGGGGGGGGGGGGACTATAGGGCAAAACTGTCAAATGTAAGCACACCGACGGTATTTGTTTTTTGTGTATTGGAAGAGAGAGACGCAGAAAAATTTTATAGGAGTTTCTATTACAGAACAGGCTCTCACGATCTGTTTCGTAAACGTCAGTGTGATTTAACAAAAAAATGTGTGTGAAATCTTATGGGACTTAACTGCTAAGGTCATCAGTCCCTAAGCTTACACACTACTTAACCTAAATTATCCTACGGACAAACACACACACCCATGCCCGAGGGAGGACTCGAACCTCCGCCGGGATCAGCCGCACAGTCCATGATTGCAGCGCCCCAGACCGCTCGGCTAATCCCACGCGGCGTGATATAACATTGTGTTTGTTCTGTCATGTGAGCAAATGTTTTGAAAGGCTCTGTTCTGTAACATTATTTCACGTGTCTGAAACGTTTGTAACACGCAAGTGCATGGCAGTTCATTTACAGACACTGATTTGAACGTGAGGGACGCTCTCAGGATGTGTAATGTGTCCATGAAGTAGGAAGAAATTGCTTAAGACTGATTTTTTCCCTCAGAGTTTAAATTCTCACTTTTATTTACTCCGATGACGGTTTCGAAATAACGAGGATATTCTGCAGTGATTGGTGGTTTTCGAAGCAAAACAGTGGAAGTCTTTTTTTTTGGATTTTACGTAGGGTGGACATTATATTGGGGGTGTGTAGCCCGACTTCTGCAGTTGGGTTCTCTCACTTCGTTGGATGTTGCAAAATAACGAGAGGTCGGGGAGGGGTAGGAGTAAGAGATGTGAATTGTATCCTGCAGTCGAACATAAAAACTATACCGATTTAGCTCATAAAACTAAAATAAAACAAACTACGCCAATTTTTGTGGAAAGAGGACATTTATCATCGTCGCCATTGTGTTTTCCTTTTCAATAGATGCTCATTTAAAGGAGGTACGTTGATGTGAAATACAACTACTATTGTGAAGTGTTTTCCCCCTCAGAACGGCATGCGCTTCTGGACAGAGCTATCAGAGGTGTGGGGGCATGTTCCATAGGAGGTCGCAACTGCCCTCTTAAGCAAACAACCCACAGTCAGGGTAGTCGTCATTTATCTCGCTTTTGTTCTGAGGGACGCCGACATCGCGGTCTATCCTGTATGTATAACTTTTGTCAGTATCAGTAGCACTGACTGCCCGGCCACGTGCTCGTCGGAGACTCATTGTACTGAAGACTCCACCACAAGGTCAGTGGAAGGCTGCTCTGTATGCAGTTGGCCAAACACTCTGTCTCCAGAAGGTTGGTGCCAGGGGGGAGGGGGACGACGGCTGTTGTCGGCATAAGTGTTGGCAGGTGCCTTTTCTCCAAGCAGCGGACGTTTGAAAAAGCGACCTGGAGAGTTCTCCAGAATTTCGTTATTGTCCCAGGGGGGTCCAGTCTTTCCGACAAATGTGTTTAACACATTGCATGAAGCATCCTGTTCTTGTCTGTTGTCTATCTGTGATTAATTTCCACTGACTGGAAACAGTATATCAAAGCCAGCTCAGGGATCTCTTTGTGAACTATCAGCGACAAGATAGAACAGGCCTCTGTCCCTAGCTATGGTGAGAAGAAGGAGGGATAAGAGGTGGTAGGAGGGGAGGGTAAGACTGCCTCTAAGGTGATTAGTTCATGACCGCCCATCAAGGGGTACACAGCTGCAACTGCCACCCCTCTCTCCTGATGTAATCGTCTGGGGTCGGTTTTTGCAGTACTTGTGTTGTTATGATGACTTTTTCCAATCCCCAGAACATGTATTCCATTATGAGCCCTTGTTTATGCGTGGTGGTTTTTTCACGACAGTTTCAATGTGTAATTAGAACAGTGAAGCGTATTCCATCAGTTATGGTAGTGTACATTGGTCTTCTTGAATTTCGAGCACCTGGGTTGCAGGGTGATTGTCGAGCAATGCAGCAGGAGGCGTCTGTAGCGAACTCTGACGTCATCATCTCAACAGTTCCCACCTAAAATAAAGATGGTAACTTCCACACCTTCATTTTTCCTGCTAGCTTGTAGATGAAGGGTAGATTATTAGTACATCTGCCACCAGTTTCGAGTGGTATTGTGAAATTTTTTCCCAACAGGATAACACCAGTAGTATGGTATCATCAATTTTTGTCCTGTATTGCGATTTTGGGCACTCCTCGGGTAGCGTTATAAATATAGTTGTGTAAATAGGACCGACCTTTATGATTAATTACATAATTAGGGACGATCTTTAATTCAGTTTCAGAACAAAAATAAATGAAGTACACTAACCTAATCTTCTTCTCCTGCATCTGCATAGTTTCCAAGTGTGTGGGGGGAGGTCAACTTGGGCTTTGCGTCCAGAAAGACTGGGGTTTGAATCCAAGAAAAGGCACTACCATTGTTAATTTCCCACCAGATTCTGTATGGGGGTGGAGTGGTATATCAAAGCAGCCCTGGGACAAAGAAATTCCCACCAAAATTCGGAATTCCCTCCACAATTCGAAATTCCCGCCAATTGGGTAGGTGAGGGAGGAAGAGGGGAAGGGGTGGGGAGAAGGAGGTGGTGGGGCCACACATGCTGGCTGAGGAAAACACATGACGTCATTTTGGGGTGGGGAGGGGTGGGTGGTCGTTGGGGTGCAATGAGGGGGTAATCAATTGATCGATTTAATTAATTTGCATATAAATTTGATATCAAGAGGGAGCTTGTGCCGCCATCGCCCTACTACACTTACATGCTCGCCAGGGTGTGTGAAAATCATTCCAGTCTTCCGCCAGTGCGATTGACAACTGATGGTCCATACTATTCGTACTCTATGGGTTTCAGTCCTGTAGAATACCTCTTGTTCCACAGATGATTATGCATCGTAATCCATAAAAATGAAAGACACGGTGTCTGAAGATTTGGGGGTCATGATGACCACCACATAGGACACCAAAACAGTGATCATACACCTGGGTGCGACATGCCCTATCAATATAAGAATCAGTGCTTTTGGTCTCTTCAAAAACTGAACACCGAGGTATCTGCTACCCTGTCACTGTGAAATATGAGTTAAAATGTAGAGCTCATCACCTTTGGAGAGCTGCTTGGAGATGCTCCACAATGCTGCAAACTCTTCCAGTTTCCACACATTGCAATGTCTTCCACATTTTTGTCAATAAGAAACACCGTCTCTGTCTTTTATTTCAACTATCCTGGGAGTTGTGGGAGCAGATTAATTTACGCCATGTGATGTTCAGCTTTTTGTGAGAGCCGATGTATTGTAACGTGTTAATGCTGGGTTAGCACTTGACTCAGACATCAAAGTCATGATGGGGAAACAAAATGTATGGCAGTCTACAAAACTGTAGTCATACACTGCTTGGATGTGTTACAACACAAAAACAGTGTATCAAACTACTTATGAAAGAACAACACAGGAACACCCTACTGATTGACGGTCTGTGGGACATGGTCTTCCTACTGTACGGGCGACAATACTTTACACAGATCTGTGCAAGCGACTTCGATCACTGGCCACCTGCTCCAATTGACCAACACGTGTATATTTAATTGGATCACCACATATGCTCGATGTCAACACCGAAAAAGTATTTGTTTTCGATATATTGGATATATTGGGAGAGAGGGACACGGGAATATCTTATCGAGTTCTCTACCAAGTAACATTAGCAAAGTTTTTATAGATCATAGTTTTAGTCATTTGGATGTTATAAAAATAATGAGGGAGGGGGGGGGGGAGAAGTGAGTGTGTGTGTGTGTGAGAGAGAGAGAGAGAGAGAGAGAGAGAGATACTGTGCTGTCAACGAAGTCTTCATCATCATTACACTATCGTATTTCTAATGCAGTAATCATCAGAAAGTGATAAAGGTGATCAGGACATGTACAGGGTGATATTTATAGACGGTCATTCGATATCAATGAATTGTAGGTGCTATGCTTCTGAATCTCTTTGTGCAGTTCGTGTACAGGCCTACTCTGCATGATTGCGCATTTCCTCCTGTACGTTAGTGAGTTACTTTCTAGTTGTGATAGCTGTCTATATAGTCAGTTATGGATGAAGGAATAGACAACCTTCTAAATAACAGAACAATGCTGTCGGAACGTGATGTAATCTTGAGAGAACTAGCAGGGGTCTGTGACCTGGCAGTGGACATCCCTTATTAATGTAAATCATGTGGCTTCAAATGCTATGTATTGAAGACTGGGACATTCTTGAGAATACGGCAGGTAAGTTACACTCTGACAAAGGAGGAGTTGAGAGGTGAGCTCTGTACTGCTTCTTCTAAGTGTTTTGGGAAAACATATTACAACCTCTCACACATGTCTCATGAAGTGACTGTAATGAGGAAATGAGGAGCTAATACAAAGATTTTTACTGAGAGACAATCAGCAGCAGAAGTTCTGTCTTTTGTTTTCTCGATAAATAAGAGACAACATCCTTCTGTAAGGTTTGCGTGCCCATAAATGGATGGAGTGACATCTTAATAGATAGACTAAATTTACATTTCCTTCTACATGCTCACTTTACAAGGGTTTTCAAGGAAAAATACAATAGGGTGAAGCAAGCTTTTAAAACTGAAATTGTTAACCTAAGGAAGCAGATTAACAGTAGAACAATAGAACAGTCTGACAACATGAGCAAAGCATCTTGGAAGCTGATTGACAAATACCGAAAAGGTCCCAACAAGATGAACATGAAACCACTCAGCATGAGACATGATGGTAACATTATAAAAAACCCAGATACTATATGTAATAGTTTTACTAACCGCCAGCCGATGTGGCGGAGCGGTTCTAGGCGCTACAGTCTGGAACCGCGCGACCGCTACGGTCGCAGGTTCGAATGCAGCCTCGGGCATGGATGTGTGTGATGTCCTTCGGTTAGTTAGGTTTAAGTAGTTCTAGGTTCTAGGGGACTGATGACCTCAGCAGTTAAGTCCCATAGTGCTCAGAGCCATTTGAACCATTTTTTTAATAACTACTTTTTTCTAGCTAACAATGAACCCATATTATAGATTCACAGGTAGAAACCCGATGCCACTCACCCATTGTGCTGAATTTGAATTTGTGGAAGTGAATGAGAAGGAGGTTCGCAGGGCAATATGCATGCTAAAGAAGAAATTTTCATCTGGATGGGATGGTGTATCCAGTGCTATTACTAAAGTGTGCTTATAAGAAATCTCTAAACCTCTTACTGACCTGATTAATTGCAGCATTAGAGAAAACATGTATCCAACGGTTCTAAAAATGAGTGTAGTGAACCCAGTGTATAAAAAGGGAAGACTAATACCGTTAATTCCCACTTTTAGTAAGATACTTGAAAGCATTATCCCTTCACAGCTAAGTGCCTTTTTCACAAAACATAATCTGATTGTAAATTCGCAGAATAGCTTGAGAAAAGAGCTAAGTACAACCACAGCAGTTACACAGTTCACCCATGAAATTTACTGTCTGTTGGACCAAAAGATGCAGACTGCAGGTATATTTTTGGACCTGACAAGAGCATTTGATACAGTAAACCATAGGGTACTTTTTAAAAAGCTAAAATCTTATAGTATTGGGAATCAAGCCATGAATCTTCTAACCACATGCCTGCTGAATCGTAAGCAAAGCACTAAATTGTCATACAAACTAGATAATAAAATCGTGAACTCCCACACCACCAGTGAACCTGTATTACAAGGTTTACCACAGGGCTCAATCCTTGGACCCTTTCTCTTCCTTATATATTTTAACGACATTGCACAACCCATTAACTCCCATATTGTGAGCTATGCACATGACACATCAATCTTATTCTATGGAAGTGAATCAAATAAGCTAGAATCTCTTGCTACTAGTGGTGTAACAGAAGTAACAAAATACTTCAATGATCAGGCACCCAGGGTGAATGTCACCAAATCGCAACTACTGACATTTAAAACAGGCTGTTCTCACCACAACAATATGAATAGTGTGTGTAATATCTCTGCAACAGAAAATGGTAACTGTAAATTCCTGGGTGTGTATGTTGATGAAAATTTGCGGTGGACGTACCACATTAATTTCGTATGCAGAAAAGTCAGTAGTGCCATATATCTCCTCAGGCAGCTCGCAAAGATAGTTCCTAGCCAAGTACTGAAATTAGTATATTATGGAACACTTTACCACTTTCTCAATCACGGAATTGAACTATGGGGCTGTGCAGCCGATGTACATTTAAAAAGAATACTACTACTACTACTACTACTACAGAAAAGAGCAATAAGACATATACATGGGATGGGGCATAGAGATTCATGTCGTGAAGTATTTGTGCAGCACAAATATCTGACAGTATATTCTCTGTACATCTTCAAAACAGTTGTATTTTTTATAAGTCAACGAACAGAACCTATCAAGGGCAGTGATGTACAGTCTTAGACATAAAAACTGACCGCCGGCCGGCCGCCACAGAGACTAAGTCCCAGTCGTTCACTTAAGGTGGCCAATAAGACTAACCGCCCCTGACAACTCTAAGTCCGGCCATCTGCACTATCTGGCAACACTGTAAGACGCGGAAGTGTTAGGAGGAAGTGTTGTCTACTTCCGAGATGTTGTCGGGTTGTGTGAGCCCGTAGTCTAGTGTTGATAGGACATACACTTGCCTACGTCACCCAACATCGTACGGCCACTTATGAGGACTACTGTACTTCATAGAGTACGAAAATTACAAACTCAAACCCAACAAGCCTTACACCTCTTCATTTGGAAACATGTTGGACATTACGATAGCAAAGTCCTGAACAGTATATAACGAATCAACGAATTCCAGTAAGCTCCGAACGCACGGACAAACGAAGAGTCTTTATTCTTTTTGGTAGTGGCAAGATCGTTCCTCTACTTTAACTTGTTTAGCGGAAGAGTTAGTTACTTTCGGTTTAATTTTCATTTTAATTCAATTACTTTCCTTTTCCAATTCCACTGCTTGAAGATCGTTCTTTTAACTTCTAGAAGAGTTACTCTGATTTCTTTCCTCAAGATGATACTGCTGTAAATAGTAACTACAGGCTTCCACAGGATACAATACAGATTCCTCTCTGGGTGCGGAAGAGCACTTTTATTTGATACATTTGATACAGCATTGAACCGAAGAAGGAACGTTATGTTAGGTGCAAGGAATGGGTTATAAGAGGAGATAGGGGGGCCTATTAAAAAAAAAAAAGTGGTAATCGTCGTGCGTTCTAAACTTATAGTGGCCTGTTCGCGTCCAACTGTATTTTTCTTTTTTTACCACATTTCGGTCCTCGTCTAAAGTTATGAGTCTGATTGAACATCGAAGATAATTCCCTTCACATTCTACCCACCAGCAACAACAAATACGTCCAGAAACAATTCCGCAGGACAGCTCGTGGCTGTGTCGCGATCATAACAGCTTACGCTCGAGCGTTTCCTCGCGCTGCAGCGGCTACCGGCCACCGGCCAGACGCCACCCGCCGCTTGAAATCCGGCGCCGCCCATGTGAACGTGGCGCGACGCTGTCAGTGTATGTATCAACCGTCAAGGCAATTCATTTCCAGATGAAAATACTCTTAAAACTACACTGGTTTAATGACATCGTTAGAACCAGTAGGTTTCTATGGGCGCAGAATTTGTAAACTACTTTAGCATTGTCAGATTGTTTTAGATATCGTGAAAGAAAATTCTGTTGCTGATTAATTTCTCTTTGATGATTACTGTTGCGTTCAGTAAACTAATGGAAAACGCAATTAAAATATTCACTATACTAATAGAAATTAAATTCAGCTTACTAGAGACACATCACGACAGCAGTCTATCTTAATAAAGCATTAAGTATCTGTAAGACGATTGAGCCTATTTTAACACGAATTAGTAGGATATTACCGACTTTTGACTTCGAAAAGATCTGTATTTACTTCATTTCCTGTATCATTCGCAAGTATTATGAAAATGTGGCAGTTCATAGATAAAATTATGTATTCACAACAACTATAAATACGTCGGCAGAAAACAAAAGTGGTATTATGAGCCGGCCAGTGCGGCCGAGCGGTTGTAGGCGCTTCAGTCTGGAACCGAGCGACCGCTACGGTCGCAGGTTCGAGTCCTGCCTCGGGCATGGATGTATGTGATGTCCTTAGATTAGTTAGGTTTAAGTAGGTCTAAGTTCTAGGGGACTGATGACCTCGGATGTTAAGTCCCATAGTGCTCAGAGCCATTTGAACCATTTTTTGGCATTATGAATTTGTCAGTACCGTAAGGTTTTTGCTCTGACACTAAAGGTTACTGAAAGCAGCAAGACGAATTTTGCTCTTACGTTGTCTTATGATTCCCTTAATGAGTTTGTATCTGACTGCCTGTAGCTCTGCTACAAAAGAATTAAAAATCTGGCTTTCTGCGAGTCTCGAAAGGCGAACGAAAGCAGCTTGCACCTGGGAACTGGTTTTTTCCTAAAGTGGGTAGACATCCTTTTGAGGTTGAATTGTTGGCAAATGTCAGTCAGACGTGTGCCGTTGGTGTAAGTGTTTCGGTGTGTTGAATTTGTACCAATGATTTTTCTATAGGTTTTTCTGTCCCAGATGGAGAGTTGAAGTCTCCCATTAGTATTTTCGCGTCGTCTGGGTGAATTTTGCTCGTAGTTTTTTCGAGTGTGTTCCAGAATTTTTCGACATTTTCGGTGTTTTTCTTATTTTCGATGTTGGTGGGGGCATGTGCATTGATGAGTGTATATTTTTTACTGGGGCTCTGAATGAGCATAGTCATAAGTCGATTGTTGAAGGGTGTGATTTCTTTGATAGAGGTGATGGTAGATCTGTGTTCGAGAAATGTCATGTCGAAGATTGGTGCGCCTTTCGATACCTTTTGTTGTATTTTGCTCTTGAAGATGCAGTGGTTTTCGTAATGCAAGGTTTCATCGCCAGTTAGTCGTGGTTCTTGAAGAGCAAGGGTGAGAATTTTTTGTTGGTCGATTTCTTATGTGAGATTATTTAGTTTTCGTGTTTGGATCAATGTATGGATGTTTAGTTTTCAAATGCATGTTTTCTGCTTGTAGGGAAATTCACCAGAGATCTCCGATATTCTCTGCCGTGCTAGCCTGGACTCTCCAGAATCCGAAAATTCAGCTGCCGCCTGTCGACGGGCGGGTTGTGTACCACCTGGGGTAAAGTTGACTTTGCTTGCACAGTCCATGTTTGCTTGTGTTTCATTGATTTGGCCTGGGTGCTACCAGGACCGGAAAGGAGCAGAGGGTGTTGAAGCCTTTGGAAGCAAATATTTTCAGCCGAGCTCATTGAGCTAACAGACGGTGACGAGAGTAGCGGTGATTTTCACTCAGACGTGTCTGGATTTTGGGTTCAACGGATTGAGTAGCCGTTCAGGATTGTGTTAGTATTTGGTTCACTCCAAATATTTGATTTCCTCGGTACCACTCATATGGGGGAGGCTTTCACCTACCCGCCACACGGGATTATTATTATTATTATTATTATTATTATTATTATTATTATCGATCCGTCATCAGCAAATCCGATATGGTGTATCTTCCCACCACTGAAATAGATGTGTATTGTTCGATTCAATATTTCCATCACATAAATGTGGGTTATAATTACGTTACATTGCTGCTAGTAGACATATTTCTCACTTTTTCTTAGACAGTTGCTACCTGTTACTCCAGCAAAGGAATTTATGTGCGCAGCATTGTTGCAAAACAGACGTTCAAATTATCCGATTTCTGTAATTTCATTTCGATACCAGATCGTTCTAATTGATTCAGCTAGTCAGTCTTAATGTGTATATCCGACTACGGCTCTCATCATATGATAGACTGAGGAAACCACTTTCTTAATCGGACTGTTGAATCTAGATCACTTGACTATGACAGGGCCTGAATTATTAAACACTACGGAAAAGAATAATACAATGTGCTTATTACAAATACGTTATTTAAATATAAATATATGAAGTAACGCGATAACAGTTTATTTACAGGAGCAGAGCCCCATCCATCATAGCAGAGCAGTGCAAGATTGGTTTCTTGGCCAAGAGAGGATAAAGTTGTTGCCGTTTGTTCCACGATCACCGAACATCAACCAGATAGAGAATATGTGGACCTACAAATGCAAGCGACCTTTGGACGAATTTAGAAAACGTATAGTTGGAAGTAAACCATCACGCTACACTATCGACGACTTAATGAAATAAATGCCCCTACGCCTTCGAGAAATCTTACGTAATGATGGTGGGTGGGTTGGTTACTAATAGTATTCTCGTCCACAAAACCCATGTGGACAATTGTCTGATAATCAGTCAAGCTATGTTTTGTCGCAGCTCTTTAGCATACAAGTTCATTTACTTTCAGTCTCCTCCTTATAATTCTTGCAATGCAAAGTATTGAAAAATCTCATTCACTCGACGCCAACTGAGGAATTGATTGGACAGTATCGTTAGCAGAGACAGTGCGCTCTTGTTGTCGCGGCTCGTGCCAAGTGCAGCGATTAGCAGTGCCCAATGCGGCCGCAATTCGTTTATGTAGGCTGAGCGCGGACACTGCAGCACACGCTTCGCCATAAACACAAAGAAATCACCTTTAATGGCAGTGACTGGCCATCACTGCCTGCATGTTCTTACAGTAACAAACCTGAGACTCTACTGACAGTTGCCATGGAGGAATTGCAACGGGTATCATGTCATTAGTCATCAGAATATTAACCAGTGATGAAACGTCCACTCTATTTGAATCCCAAGAAAATAGGAACCTTCTCACCAAAGAATGTGAGGTGCTATCAAAATTTATCCAACATACAAAAATTAACTGCAGAGCTTTCATGCACCCATCAGTAGCGCACAAGGAAATATTAAGTCTTGGAAGCATATAGTTCATTTCCTCTTCTCATGTCAACGCCCTTGTTTTAGTATGAAGTGAGAAAATAAACACGAAAAACTAAAGTTCCTGAGAAGCATATGTCACTTCCTCTTCTCATATCATAGCTTTTGTTTTAGTATGAAGTAAAAAAAATAAACAGTTTAGGGTTCTGAAGCATAATATGACACCAGATTCTTATCGTAGGCGCTATCGGAAACGCAAAAAGTAGGGAGCTGTCCATTCTTTTGTCCAACAGTCTTGTTTCCATTACTCCCGCTCGGAGATTCTTATTTAAGGACTTGTGGGCATCAAGTTCTTCAGCAGAATAAGCCTTATGTTATTGTGCTAATTACGGTATGGAAAAAATGCAACAAAGACGAGTTCCCCAAGAGCAGTGAGGTTATTTGCACATGTCTGCCAGCTGCCACAACACTTCACAGAATCCATGCGGCGCCGGCCGAGGAGACCGTGCGGTTCTAGGCGCTACAGTCTGGAACCGCGCGACCACTACGGCCGCAGGTTCGAATCCTGCCTCGGCCATGGATGTGTGTGATGTCCTTAGGTTAGTTAGGTTTAAGTAGTTCTAAGTTCTAGGGGACTGATGACCTCAGATGTTAAGTCCCACAGTGATCAGAGCCATTTGAACTTTTTTTTTTAATCCATGCGGCAGGCAACACAACTGTGCGTGTACTTAAGACTTCATTCAGTAAGAAGTCAGGAGATGGACGGAAACGTCAAATTAACGTCGCTTTCCGAGTCGTATTCAATCCAGAATGAGGTGTTCAAATGGTTCAAATGGCTCTGAGCACTATGCGACTTAACTGCTGAGGTCACCAGTCGCCTAGAACTTAGGACTAATTAAACTTAACTAACCTAAGGACATCACACACATCCATGCCCGAGGCAGGATTCGAACCTGCGACCGTAGCGGTCGATCGGCTCCAGACCGTAGCGCCTACAACCGCACGGCCACTACGGCCGGCTGAGGTGTTATTAAGGTAGTTGAGCGTTCTAGCAATTACACTTTACTAATTCCCATATGAGTATCCCCCCCCCTCCCCCAAGAACCATGGACCTTGCCGTCGGTGGGGAGGCTTGCGTGCCTCAGCGATACAGATAGCCGTACCGTAGGTGCAATCACAGCGGAGGGGTATCTGTTGAGAGGCCAGACAAACGTGTGGTTCCTGAAGAGGGGCAGCAGCCTTTCCAGTAGTTGCAGGGGCAACAGTCTGGATGATTGACTGATCTGGCCTTGTAACACTAACCCAAGCAGCCTTGCTGTACTGGTACTGCGAACGGCTGAAAACAAGGGGAAACTACGGCCGCAATTTTTCCCGAGGGCATGCAGCTTTACTGTATGATTAAATGATGATGGCATCCTCTTGGGTAAAATATTCCGGAGGTAAAATAGTCACCCATTCGGATCTCCGGGCGGGGACGACTCAGGAGGACGTCGTTATCAGGAGAAAGAAAACTGGCTTTCTACGGATCGGAGCGTGGAATGTCAGATCACTTAATCGGGCAGGTAGGTTAGAAAAATTAAAAATGGAAATGGATAGGTTAAAGTTAGATATAGTGGGAATTAGTGAAGATCGGTGGCAGGAGGAACATGACTTCTGGTCAGGTGGCTACAGGGTTATAAACTCAAAATCAAATAGGGGTACTGCAGGAGTAGGTTTAATAATGAATAAAAAAATAGGAGTGCGGGTAAGCTACTACAAACAGCATACCGAACGCATTATTGTGGCCAAGATAGACACGAAGCCCATGCCTACTACAGTAGTACAAGTTTATATGCCAACTAGCTCTGCAGATGACGAAGAAATTGAAGAAATGTGTGATTAAATAAAAGAAATTACTCAGATAGTGAAGGGACACGAAAATTTAATAGTCATGGGTGACTGGAATTCGGTAGTAGGAAAAGAGAGAGAAGGAAACGTAGTAGGTGAATATGGATTGCGGCTAAGAAATGAAAGAGGAAGTCGCCTGATAGAATTTTGCACAGAGCACAACTTAATAATAGCTAACACTTGATTCAAGAATCATAAAAGAAGGTTGTATACATGCAGGAAGCCTGGAGATACTGACAGGTTTCAGATAGATTACATAATGGTAAGACAGAGATTTAGGAACCAGGTTTTAAATTGTAAGACATTTCCAGGGGCAGATGTGGAATCTGATCACAATCTATTGGTTATGAACTGTAGATTAAAACTGAAGAAACTGCAAAAAGGTGGGAATTTAAGGGGATGGGACCTGGATAAACTAAAAGAACCAGAGGCTGTACAGAGTTTGAGGGAGAGCATAAGGGAACAATTGACAGGAATGGGGGAAAGAAATACAGTAGAAGAAGAATGGGTAGCTTTGAGAGATGAAGTAGTGAAGGCAGCAGAGGACCTAGTAGGTAAAAAGACGAAGGCTAGTAGAAATCCTTGGGTAACAGAAGAAATATTGAATTTAATTGATGAAAGGGGAAAATATAAAAATGCATTAAATGAAGCAGGCAAAAAGGAATACAAACGTCTCAAAAACGAGATCGACAGGAAGTGCAAAATGGCTAAGCAGGGATGGCTAGAGGACAAATGTGAGGATGTAGTGGGTTATCTCACTAGGGGTAAGACAGATACTGCCTACAGGAAAATTAAAGAGACCTTTGGAGAAGAGAACCACTTGTATGATTATCAAGAGCTCAGATGGAAACCCAGTTCTAAGCAAAGAAGGGAAAGCAGAAAGGTGGAGGGAGTATATAGAGGGCCTATACAAAGGCAATGTACTTGAGGACAATATTATGGAAATGGAAGAGGATGTAGATGAAGATGAAATGGGAGATATGAAACTGAGTGAAGAGTTTGACAGAGCACTGAAAGACCTGAGTCGAAACAAGGCCCCAGGATTAGACAACATTCCATTGGAACTACTGACGGCCTTGGGAGAGCCAGTCCTGACAAAACTCTACCATCTGGTGAGCAAGATGTATGAAACAGGCGAAATACCCTCAGACTTCAAGAAGAATATAATAATTCCAATCCCAAAGAAAGCAGGTGTTGACATATGTGAAAATTACCGAACAATCAGTTTAGTAAGCCACAGCTGCAAAATACTAACACGAATTCTTTACAGACGAATGGAAAAACTGGTAGAAGCTGACCTCGGGGAAGATCAGTTTGGATTCCGTAGAAATATTGGAACACGTGAGGCAATACTGACCCTACGACTTATCTTAGAAGAAAGATTAAGGAAAGGCAAACCTACGTTTCTAGCATTTGTAGACTTAGAGAAAGCTTTTGACAATGTTGACTGGGATACTCTTTCAAATTCTGAAGGTGGCAGGGGTAAAATACAGGGAGCGAAAGGCTATTTACAATTTGTACAGAAACCAGATGGCAGTTATAAGAATCGAGGGACATGAAAGGGAAGCAGTGGTTGGGAAGGGAGTGAGACAGGGTTGTAGCCTCTCCCCGATGTTATTCAATCTGTATATTGAGCAAGCAGTGAAGGAAACAAAAGAAAATTCGGAGTAGGGATTAAAATCAACGGAGAAGAAATAAAAACTTTGAGGTTCGCCGATGAAAATGTAATTCTGTCAGAGACAGCAAAGGACTTGGAAGAGCAGTTGAACGGAATGGACAGTGTCATGAAAGGAGGGTATATGATGACCATCAACAAAAGCAAAACGAGGATAATGGAATGTAGTCGAATTAAGGCGGGTGGTGCTGAGAGAATTAAATTAGGAAATGAGACACTTAAAGTAGTAAAGGAGTTTTACTATTTGGGGAGCAAAATAACTGATGATGGCCGAAGTAGAGAGGATATAAAATGTAGACTGGCAATGGTAAGGAAAGCGTTTCTGAAGAAGAGAAATTTGCTAACATCGAGTATAGATTTAAGTGTCAGAAGTCATTTCTGAAAGTATTTGTATGGAGTGTAGCCATGTATGGAAGTGAAACATGGACGATAACTAGTTTGGACAAGAAGAGAATAGAAGCTTTCGAAATGTGGTGCTACAGAAGAACGCTAAAGATTAGATGGGTAGATCATATAACTAATGAGGAGGTATTGAATAGGATTTGGGAGAAGATAAGTTTGTGGCAGAACTTGACAAGAAGAAGGGATCGGTTGGTAGGACATGTTCTGAGGCATCAAGGGATCGCCAATTTAGTATTGGAGGGCAGCGTGGAGGGTAAAAATCGTCGAGGGAGACCAAGAGATGAATACGCTAAACAGATTCAGAAGGATGTAGGTTGCAGTAGGTACTGGGAGATGAAGAAGCTTGCACAGGATAGAGTAGAATGGAGAGCTGCATCAAACCAGTCTCAGGACTGAAGACCACAACAACAACAACATAGTAACGAGACATGGAATGTAGTGGATATAGGATCCTCATGCTCTTTATTTGGCTTCAGCTTGAGTAATCCGATTTAGCGAACATAGTACTCCATTCGCGAGCTGCTAATGATACAGTATGACTACAGAGATCGTCGTGAGGGAATTACATTAATTCTGCAGTGAATTGCTTAACAAATATTACCTTCAGCTGTGCAGCTGGAATGACTCATTACACAGGTACTCTATGTCGCACTTGGTTAAGTGATCAGTTCGCTGCAATCCTGCTTCTACTGTTCGTAAATACTTGTATACTGACCATTCGTTATTTGACTAAATATGCACTACAATCTGATCGATCTGATTCGCATGCATATGACATGGGTTAGCGCCGTCACAAAGCAATGACTAAGGGCTGTATGCTGTTGAATGCCCGTTACATTGATGGCAAAACAAATGTTCGCAAATCACCTCTATTGCCTCAAAAAATAATTGCATCTTAAATATCGAAGGACCGACGTCCACATTGTCACAGTGTATTGAAATACAGCAACAACGACAGATGAAAATTTGTGACCGACTGGGCTTCGAACCTGGACCTCCTGCTTACTAGACAGACAGGCTGACCACTGCACTATTTTTTTTTAAGTTTGAGAATTTCAGCACCAGGTAGGCGGAGGCAAAGAGGGCAGGGGTCTAAGATCCGAGGCCTCCCCCATGCCCGTCACTGAGTAGCTGCATTATTCCCATATGTTCCATGTTTGTTCCCATATATGCCTTAAATTGTAGAACAAAATTGAAGTAGTAATTAAGGTAAAATAAATTACAGATTGCCGCCTCCAATGGCGTGCGTTCCTTGTAGAACATAACTTATAACAGTGAAAAGGGTAACGGAAAAATACATAACAAACATTCATTCAGAAATATATTCACAATTTAAGTTATTATGCACTGGATGCATATGACGTTTGTAAGGAAGCCATATATTTTGCACCAAATGAAAGAAATTTCGGAGCCGGGGGGGTTTTGCCAAATTAGAACAGTTCTGATTTTAGAGCCAACATGAAAGAAGATTCCAGGAATAAAAAAAAGTGAATGAATAGTATTCTGCTTCTAATCAATAAACTGTCCACCTCTTTGTAGCCCACATAAAGCAATAGATAAAAAATTTTGAAACCATTCCTTGTATTTGTTATTCTTCTCCAGCTTAAAATGTTCTTCTGCAATATAAAACATGTACTCTTCTAAGTTCGAAGTTTTGTTTGTTAAGACGTAAAACACAAACTGTCCCAAAAGCCACGAATAACTGTTATTCTTTGCGGACGGGTAACATTTCCAGTCAGGTTGTAAAGCTTCAGTTATCGGTATATGACTTTCTGCTGTTCTGTTGATAGTGCTCATTTCTCCCTAGTCCAGTCCCAAATTCTGATTCTGTTTTCACATAAGAAGATGTGCGCTACAGTTTCTATAAGCCGACATTTGTCGCAGTATGGAGATGGTCTCAATTTGATTTTCAATAATCGTTCCGCTATGGGTATGGTTTCGTTTACAACGTCGTACCATGCGGCACTGACTCTAGTTGGTAGAATTTTATTGTTGGTAGTTTTACAGACGTTCATCCAGTTTTTAGTAGGTTAATTTACCAGAATTGGGTTGTGAAGACGATGTCTGGTAAGATAATCATAGACGGTTCTAGTGTTGCTTTGTGCTGGTGGAAGTCTTATACAGCCCCAATCGCCATAGTACTTTCGGGCGTAATCTAGGTTCAAATGGCTCTGAGCACTATGCGACTTAACTTCTGAGGTCATCAGTCGCCTAGAACTTAGAACTAATTAAACCTAACTAATCTAAGGACATCACACACATCCATGCCCGAGGCAGGATTCGAACCTGCGTCCGTAGCGGTCGCTCGGCTCCAGACTGTAGCGCCTTGAACCGCACGGCTACTCCGGCCGGCGTAATCTAGGCTGGCATCTGTATGTGCTACATTAACAGAAGCGTTCCTGTCCCCAGGATCTAACGACAAGAACAGAAGTTTCGTGATTCCTGTCTTAGTGGCATGTATTAGTTTAAAAGGCCGACCGTAGTGGCCCTGCGGTTCTAGGCGCTTCAGTCTGGAACCGCGCGACCGCTACGGTCGCAGGTTCGAGTCCTGCCTCGGGCATGGATGTATGTGATGTCCTTAGATTATTTAGGTTTAAGTAGTTCTAAGTTCTAGGGGACTGATGACCATAGATGTTAAGTCCCATAGTGCTCAGAGCCATTTGAACCATTTTTTTTTTAGTTTAAAAGCACGTATTTAATTCCAAGTCCTCCGTTTTGCCTCTGCAAAGTCGCCGTGTGGAAAGATACTTTGAAGATATTTTGTTTCCACACATACCAAGACGCTACAGCCAGTATTTTATGTGCGGTGACCTGCGGTATCGGTAAGACTGCAGCGACATGACATATTTTGCTAAGTATGTATGTATTTATAAACTGAACTTTCTGCAGTCGGTCTAACGATCGCATGTCGTGGTCCTTCAACAAGGCTCCGATGACATTAAGTTACCGCTCCCAAATGTTCGTAGCCATGCGCTTTGGATTCGCCTGTAACTACAATCTGAGTTGGAGTATCTCTTCAGCTGCATCTAACCAATGCGCACCTATTGCACTAGTGTAAGAACCGAGATGCAGTATTTGGATTTAAAATTTTGTAAATTTGTCGTAAGATCTTATGGGACCAAGCTGCTTAGGTCATTGGTCCCTAAGCTTACACACTACTTAATCTAACTTAAACTAACTTACGCTATGGACAACACACACACCCATGCTGGAGGGAGGAGAAAAAATGTTCAAATGTGTGTGGAATCTTATGGGACTTAACTGCTAAGGTCATCAGTCCCTAAGCTTACACACTACTTATCCTAAGGACAAACACACACACCCATGCCCGAGGGAGGACTCGAACCTCCGCCGGGACCAGCCGCACAGTCCAGGACTGCAGCGCCTTAGACCGGCTAATCCCGCACGGCGGCCGGAGGGAGGACTCGAACCTCCGACGGTGGACACTGTCGGGACACAGCAGCCAACCTCTCTGTGGCACCTATCTACAGACGCTCCTCGTCAGACGCGAATTCCCATCTTTGCCGCACACCACATGCGGTAACCCCCCCCCCCCCCCCCTCTCGTCGTCCATTATTCCACTCGCTCGCGGCCACATTGTATTCTCGCGAGGGTTCGGAGGATGACGTGCGTCTAGCACTGAAAACTTTCGATGACCCGTCGAGACCCGAATAATTATACAGGATATTTAAGGAAGAATAGTAAATATTGTAGGTGGTGGCAGTATAGACAAATTGCAGAAAAAATGCCATATAACATATGTCCAATTTTTATGGCGAACATATAGCTGGGTTCAACGCATTTACGCTTCGTATGTTGGTCCTTACAGGACCCAGTTGTCTACACATCGTTGAAAATGAGCTTCCAGCGTTATTGGAAGAGGTTCATTTGGCTACAGGAATGCGTATGTTCCTCCAGCATGACGGGGCTCCTGCACATTCTAATCGTCAACCTAACATTTACCTGAAGATGGATCAGCAGATATGGGTACTTTTCTTGGCCTTCAAGGTCCCCAGACCTTATCTCTTTGGATTTTTGCCTGCGGGGATGCTTAAAGGCGAAGTATACTAAGAAAAAGTAAACCCAAGAGCCAATTTGATCTTTCGGATTATGAATAATGCACCTCTCATAAAAGAACGTAAAGACGACCTCAGAAGAGCTACACAAGGTGTTATCAAGAGAAGTCAAATGTGCATTGAAGTTGGTGGGGGAATTTTTGAAAATCAACTTTGAACGTCCTCATTTGCCTTTGGTTTGAATTTTTTAGAGTTCGTACTAACAGCTGCATCTCTGCACTCAATAAAAAGTGGACGCATCTATATGGAATTTTTTGTGCAATTCGTCTGTACTACCACCTGCTAAAATATCTACTGTTCCTCCTGAAACACCCTGAATATGGATATATGTGTGGTGTCTGTTCTTTCGGACATATCCGAAAGAAAAGACACTACGGATCCGGGTTCAAACCTGGTCAGGTACAAATTTTCATCTGACACCGTTGTTATATTTTAACGCCCATGACAGCCTGGACAT
This sequence comes from Schistocerca cancellata, assembly GCF_023864275.1. Taxonomy (NCBI): domain Eukaryota; kingdom Metazoa; phylum Arthropoda; class Insecta; order Orthoptera; family Acrididae; genus Schistocerca; species Schistocerca cancellata. The sequence goes on from NC_064629.1 coordinate 928,443,701, forward strand.
ATGTCCTTCGATATTTAATTGTCTGTTTCGATTCGTAGTGTCTGTTCTTTCGGAATTGTCCGAAAGAACAGACACACACGCACGCACGCACACACACACACACACACACACACACACACACACACACACACACACATTTTTATCTTAAAAGTGCTATTCGGAAAATGTTTGGCAATTCAGTGATAGTGCCAGACTGGAGCTGCATCAACTTACTCATTTTACTAGATATAGTTGTAATTTTCTGAACAATTCCTGTTTAATAAGTGACAACGACAGTGTCTCTCATCGTTTACTTCGTTGGAAACCTGCTTCTTTCTGCCCTAGCCTATGCTACAGCAATTAGAGATTGCTCACATTCTTGATACCTCACTGGACGTGCTACTGCAACTGTAGCCAAACATTCAAATCCCGCTGGAAAAGTGTATTTCAAGTCAGATGGTTTTGGTCCTCCCCTAGTGTCACTGAAAACGATCACAACGAAATTAAGTATAGGAATCCTATGAAACCCTTCAGTTCATACTGCGGTGCTGTGCAGATGAAAAAAGTAGTTTTTCACAGTTATCAGATGACAGATGGAATTTGTCAGAGTCCACTAATTATGATTGCATTATTAATTGTTGGTTCACAGGCGCTTTTCTGCCGCTTATTGTAACTGTTTTTTTTTAATGTTAGAGATGGAAGAATAGAAACATCAAATTTTCGCCATATGAAAAGTTCGAATTCACCTTAAGTCTTCACACTTCGAGCAAAGGTAGAATATCCGTCAGAAAAGCTGACAACAATAAGCCAGGCCATGACTGTCTTCTGGCGGATGTGCCAATGACAGTGATCTCAATAACAATATTGTACAGCAAAGATACTATGCTAACTCAACCACTGTAGAAGCTCCAAAATTGTGAATCGCGTCTGGTGAATACGTTTTCAAGGGTTCGGTGCGATTAAGACAGTAAAACACAAATAATTGGCACAGTTAATAATTTATGACATTTAGTTGGCACTGCAAGTAATTGCACTCTAGCCCCTAAACCTAGTTACAGGAATGGGGATAAGACTCATTGAAGTATAATGAGGATCTTGCGGCCCTTTCCACCTGCAACTTTGAGACGCAGCTATAATCACTTCCGAGGTCACTCACAGAACACACCAGCTGGTATCCTTCCTGACAGTTTAACTGAAACTTGGCAACAGCGCAGAATATGTCTGGCAACTCTGTGACCGACGAGTTACTTCCTTGATGGCACAGAACTATCCTGCTAAATTCACTTGATATTATCGTGTCATTTCAATTGAAAACTGTGAGTGAGGTATCAGTTAATGCTTTTGAGTCAACAAAAGTCATTCCACACGGGAAAAACAACTACGCTCGTCTCTTTATGTTGCGATTTATCTGAAATAGCGGCTACTGAGTCAATAAGTACGCCAAAGACACCGCACCTGTTCGCTAGCTCCTAGGTAATGCCGGCATGGTAACTCAGCGTGTTCGGTCAGAGAGTTAGCTGCCCTCTGTAATAAAAAAAAAAAACTGAGTTAATGGATCAACGACGAAGTGACACGGGTGTCTTGCGACGTCCGCCCCGAGCAGGTACAACGAACGAAAACAAACAAAATGAGATTAAAAAAAAAAAAAAGAAAAGAGAGACGTTCTTGCCTGTCAGGTGCACGCTGCCGTTGTTCGCCTTTCGAGACTCACTGAAAGCCTGATTTTTAATTCTTTTGTAGCAGAGCTACAAGCAGGCAGATACAAACTCACTAAAGGCATCGTAAGACAACGCTCGAGCAAAATTCGTCTTGCTACTTTTAGTAACCTTTAGTGTCGAAGCGAAAACCTTACGGTACTACGAAATTCATAATGCCACTTTTGTTTTCTGCCGACATATTTTTTGTTGTTGTGAATACGTAATTTTATCTATGAACTGCCACATTTTGATAATACTTGCGAATGATACAGGAAATGAAGTAAATACAGATCTTTTCGAAATCAAAAGTCGGTAATATCCTACTAATTCGTGTTAAAATAGGCTCAATCGTCTTACAGATACTTAATGCTTTATTAAGATAGACTGCTGTCGTGATGTGTCTCTAGTAAGCTGAATTTAATTTCTATTAGTATAGTGAATATTTTAATTGCGTTTTCCATTAGTTTACTGAACGCAACAGTAATCATCAAAGAGAAATTAATCAGCAACAGAATTTTCTTTCACGATATCTAAAACAATCTGACAATGCTAAAGTAGTTTACAAATTCTGCGCCCATAGAAACCTACTGGTTCTAACGATGTCATTAAACCAGTGTAGTTTTAAGAGTATTTTCATCTAGAAATGAATTCCCTTGAAGGTTGTTCGATCAAGAGCGGGAAAGGTAAAATTTTACGAGTATATGATGAGAGGGAAAAGTGCTTGAGAGAGGACTTCCCTATCAACACAAGTGCCTGAGAGACGACTTTCCTATCAATCTCCTGGATGGTTGATGACTAACTGAAAGCCTCAGCTGCCGACAGGTGTTGTTGATACACCTCGATGTGGACAGCTGAAAATGTGTGCCCCAACCGGGACTCGATCTCCTCCTTATTTGGCAGATGCTCTATCCATCTGAGCCAGCGAGGACACAGATGAATAGCGCGACTGCAGGGACTTATCCCTTGCACGCTTCCCGTGAGACTCACATTCCCCACTGTCCACAATTCTACATATGTAATATACCTTATAGACATTTGCCCATTCACTCATTACTCGCGCACATTATATATATATATATATATATATATATATATATATATATATATATGAAGACAGTAACTGTTCTCGAAAGAACAGATTACTGTTGTGACCGTGCAGCTTTTCCCTGGAATACATGATGACTAACTGAAACCCTCAGTTGTGCGAGTAATGAGTGAATGGGCAAATGTCTATAAGGTATATTACATATGAAGAATTGTGGACAGTGGGGAATGTGAGTCTCACGGGAAGCGTGCAAGGGATAAGTCCCTGCAGTCGCGCTAGTCATCTGTGTCCTCGGTGGCTCAGATGGGTAGAGCGTCTAGTCCCTGTTGGGGCACACATTTTCAGTTGCCCACATCGAGGTATATCAACAACAACTGTCGGCAGCTGAGGGTTTCAGTTAGTCATCATTTATTCCAGGGAAAAGCTGCACAGTCACAACAGTAATCTGTTCTTCCGAGAACAGTTACTGTCTTCATATACTCCTGGATAGTTTTCTTTCTCAAATCAACAGAGTCCGTTATCATGCAGTAGCACAGGTGATGTAGTTTTGTTGCTCGATTTCCTTACACTTGCGACCGAAAGGTGTCTCCGCTGTTGGCAACAAATTCCAGCTGTGATGCACACACTCCTTGGGGCAGAATTCGTAGCCCAAAACACACTTTTGGAGCTATAAGATGTAAAATATTATGTTCACACTACTCTTTTCTCGAGTTTACGTCTTTTAGTGGGGCTCAGCCTTTCATTTCTTCTTAGGAAGTTAACAATAAAGGCATCACAACACGTCACCAGTAACAGTACTGCATAGGAATGCTCAATGAGCGACCTGATGACATTCAATAATAGTCACTCCATTGATTTTTGTTGTTTCGAATTAGAGCATGCAGTAGTCCTACACCAGACTTCTGCACTTTGCCTGTTGAATGCAAATGACACATGATGTTTAAATGGTAATCCATCACATATATCAGTGGTCGAGACTTCCTAAGATGTGGAAAATCATTCATGCCAGAACGATCTGGCGTATTTTTCCCAAAAGCACTCGCTCCACACACAGTTCAAATCTTTCTAGCTGCCTCCTCAGCATTCAGCCCTCTGTTATACCAAGAGTAACTATTGTGTTGCAGATGTTACTCCTATTTCCACTTGCTACTCAATTTTACAATGCTGAATCGTAGTTCATGATTTTCAAGTATGGAAAATCCAATGCTTAACTGCAAGATGATAACTAGAACTTCAAATTCGAAAATGACAGTTGATACATATACTGACAGCGTGGCGCCGCGTTCACATGGGCGGCGCCGGATTTCAGGCGGCGGGTGGCGTCTGACCGGTGGCCGGTAGCCGCTGCAGCGCGAGGAAACGCTCGAGCGTAAGCTGTTCTGATCGCGACACAGCCACGAGCTGTCCTGCGAAATTGTTTCTGGAAGTACTTGTTGCTGCTAGTGGGTAGAATGTGAAGGGAATTATCTTCGATATTCAATCAGACTCATAACCTTAGACGAGGACCGAAATGTGGTTAAAAAAAAAAAAATACAGTTGGACGCGAACAGGCGACTATAAGTTTAGAACGCACGACGATTACCACTTTTTTTCTCTTCTTTTGTTGTTGATCTCATTATTGTTCTATATTGTTCGTTGAATATGTTCATGGTGGACGTTCGATGACAGCCGTTCGGGTTGTTTGTTGATCTGTTCACTCAGTTTTTTTATTACAGAGGGTAACTAAACTCTCTGACCGAACACGCTGAGCTACCGTGCCAGCACTAGACCACGGGCTCACACAACCCGACAACATCTTGGAAGTAGACAACACTTCCTCCTAACACTTCCGCGTCTTACAATGTTGCCAGATTGTGCAGATGGCAGGGGCGGTCAGTTTTATTGGCCACCTTAAGTGAACTCGGACTTAGTCTCTGTTGCGGCTGGCCAGCGGTCAGTTTTTATGTCTAAGACTCTACATGATCACAACACTAGAACAAAGTGTAACTATTTCCGTAACAGAACAAGGTTAAAAATGACTGATAGAAGTCCATATATCAGTGGTTTGATTTGGTATAATAAGCTACCAAACACTCTAAGAACGTACACAGGAAATGTTTTAAAACAAAATTAAAATCTTTTCTAATAGAAAAATGTTTATATTCTTTGAGACGAATTTTAAGATAGTGATTGTAACAGCTGTAATGTGATAAATGTAAAAAATAGACATAAGAAGCAACAGCTACAGAATATAGTGTATTTTATAAGTGTAAATATAATCATAGTATTAAGTCTGACGTTTGCAAAAGCCATCATTACGATGGCTCCACGGAAAGAAAATGTAAATAGATAAATAAATCTCACTGCGTGTGATGGAGGTACTCAGTACCACTAATAGTCATTCCCTTTCCTACTCCACTCGCAAATAGAGTGAGAGGAAAAGACTGCCTATATGCCTCCTTATGAGCGCTTATTTATCATATCTTATCTTTGTCTTCATTACGTTGGCGGCAGAAGAATCCTTCTGCGATCAGCTTCAAATGTCGGTTCTCAATACTGTTCCTCGAAAAGAACATCGTCTTCCCTCTAGGTATACCCATTTGATCTGTGTGGCGAGTGTAATCCGACAGTTGGAAAAAAATCAGTCACCATGGAAAGTGACTCTCATGATCCGTTTAATTAATTAACCTATCACTCTGATATCAATGACGTGCCGCTGGGTGCATGAGAGCAAGAGCTAGAGTACCACAGATATGATTCGGGAGTTGGAGCGGTAATGAGGCGTTTTTTTATGTTGTGGAGAGATCTTTTAACGAAATTTCAATCTTACACCTACACTGGAAGAGATGAGCATCGTAATAAAATCAGCTATATTACCGAGGAGGAGGAGGAGATTAGTGTTTCACGTCCCGTCGACAATGAGGTCATTAGAGAGACGGAGCACATGCTCGCATTAGGGAAGGATTGGAAAGGAAATCGGCCATGCCCTTTCAAAGGAACTATCCTGGTATTTGCCTGAAACGATTTAGGGAAATCACGGAAAACCTAAATCAGGATGTTCAGAGACGGGTTTGAACCGTCATCCTCCAGAATGCGAGTTGCGCTGTCCCGCCGATCCTGTCGCAGCAACTCAGCAACGATGTCTGCAGCAGGGGAAAGAAAGGCAATCTGCAAACCAACAGGCTTAACAGCCTAACCGTATACCCAATATCGACGGTCGGCCGCAGATCAGATTATAAGTTCTTTTCCCAGTTACTTGAAAAATCCATGAAGAAAAACATTAAGCTGTAGCAGATTCAACCTAGAAGATAAGGATAGACGCAGCAAAATTCACCAGTCCATGTTGTAGAAAAGTTTTATCGTAAAAAAAATTTTTGACAGTTCAACAAAGTCACAGAGATTTTTATATGTTCCTTGTGCGGTCTGACACTCCTTGATATCTTTGCCAGAACAAATTGAAATTCTCCTAATTTTTCCTTAAATAATTAATTAATGTCACTAAAGAATCAATCTTGTTCTCATTTAACGAAATACTCCACTTTAAAACCGATCTTCTTGACCACAATCGGCGATAAAGTTTTAAAACAGAATTTTAATACACTTCACAGTATCGATTATTTTCAAAATGTCAATACCTGTCGACTTCTCATTAATAAAACTTTAAACTAGTTAATTATTGAAGATCGTCCACACTCGTGATAAAATTCTGTCAGAATCTCTTCAAGAAGTCTGAATTTTAATACAATTTGGAAATTTCACACATAAGTAATATTTACTTTAACTTCCAACTCGAAGTTTATTTAACAGTTGATAACCAATTGACATCCAATTACAAACTTTATCATTCCACCTTCAGCCTTTAACTCCCTTTTAATTTTATAAAAAAAACATAAAACATCTTTTAATAATGGTCAGCATGATGTTTCAACGGTTCTTCCAGCCGCCGGCCGTCGACTACGATGTAATAGTGGTTAGCTCTCGTCGTCCGCAGCGTCTGGACTCCACACTGGATCATCTTGCTGCCACGCTCGACATGAAAGAAAAGAAACAAAATCTTTTAAAATAACAAGTCTCCACTTAACATACTACAAATAAATAAATAAATATATTAACATTTCTTACCTGGCGTCGCTCAAGCGGTAAAGAAATGCGATGTTTCCTGATTAGACTTTTGAAACACCACAGAGTCCAGTGTGCTAACTACTGCGCCACCTCGCTCGGTCTGTATTACCGACTTTAGAATGTGATACATAGTATAAAATAAACTTTGTATGTGATAAACCATATAGTTACTTTAAGAGAGTTCGAAAGTGAGGAAGCGTCCTGTAAAAGAGGTAGAGCATGCTCTTAGCACTTTGTCATGAGCCAAAGATGAGTTCTGTGATGCACGACATAACAGATATTAAGCTTATTAGAACAGATATTTTTAGATGGCGAGAGAATATTTACAGGAAATACAGACTATGCCATAGTTTTGCACAGGATTTCCACAACAAGAAACGACACTTTAGTGAGAAATTTACATTTCGAGTGAGAAATTCGAAGTGTGTGGTCAACAGCATCACTGTCTCGGATTGAGTAAAGTGTATTTTTTAAACTGAGGGTCTATGTCAGGATGGAATTCGTTAGAACTACTGTATACGTCCAAGCCATACCTGCTTGTCTCACAATGTCTGCAGTCAGTGACCAACCAGATGTAGTGGTTTAGCCTCGTGCGACTAGCTGGGTAAAAAGAAAAGATTCCAGCTATTGGCTAGTCGGTTCTTGCACATGGTCGTGGTGACTAGTGATGTAACCAATATGCATTTGAGGCTGACTGCAGAACGATTCGTTAGGGCTCGTACAGAGGCATATAGACAGTTGTTTTCCCCTCACTCTATTTTCGACTCAAACAGTAAATGAAATAACTAGTAGTGGTACAGGGAACCATACGGTAGCTAGCGAAGTATGTATGGAGATACAGATGTATTCAGTTTCTTCGAACTTATCGTGTTCAAAGTCAGAGAAACATCTCATAGATTCATCATCATCACAAATTAATTCTGCAGAATTTTCAGGTATTTTGCATAAAGAACAAAGAAATACCTTATCACCTTCCTTACAACTAAGTAAAGAAAAATAATATACCAGAATAATTCGTAAATAATTCCATTTACCTATGCACAAATTACTAAATATTTTATTTGATCTTCCCTAGACTATATCTTGAAACAGAAAATAAAAACTCACATGGGATCAGGCACGATTTTAGAAGAATGCCAATACTCGCATCACGTCAGACGTACAATAAGGGCAGTTTAATGTGAAACAATAACAACAGTAGTGAATCCGATTACACTATTCTAAACACGTAGACAATGAAAGAAAATAGATTTCTATAGAATGTTTCAGAATAGGGAAAATACATTTCTGTCTGTCCATTTTGATCTGACTCATAATTTAAAAATATGAAATGGTTCAGAAAAGAGCGCTGCACCCCAAGAATGTGCTATCTCAGTTACATGATTTAAAAAACATAATAGCTATGTCTTTGTAGTGAACACATATTACTAACTAGAGAACATGGTTTTGAAGGAAACTAAAATTTACTGCACTTACGTCGGTACATATACTCAGCTACACATTCTGTGAAAATATACTTTCTGAAGCCAGGAGAGCATAAACCGGATATCTCCTCCATCCACAACCTCAATTTTTTATAACAGTACCTTTGCTAGTAAAATTATCGATTGCCTATATCTTACTATCTCAAATATCTAATTACCACCAAATAATAACAGCACAAACACCTCACAACACAACCACATTGTAGCAACTTAGTGACTGACAAGCTATGTTAACAGTACACCCTGTACAAAGAAACATTCATCAAACTAAGACCACTGATATCACAGTCTCAAGTATTGTGTGAGAATAATTTTCGTTTGCACTCAATCTTAGCCGTAAAACGTGCATACGCGTGCAAAAGGGTCAGGTCCAGTCAATAGTCTCTCTAGTTGCCTAATTGCCACATAAACATCAGAAATGAAGTGTAGAAAAATATATTTTTTTTACAGCTCGCGGCAGAGAACATAGGCTGTTTTGACCTACATGGAGCTCCCAAATGCGGAACAGCCGCCTCTCCATCCCCCTCCCCCACCCCCCTGCCTATGCTCAGCCATTGTTTGCATCTAGCCTTAAAAACCTAATATGAAAAACGTATGTTGTAGGGAGTGTCCGGATACTTTTGATCATGTAGTGTATTGTCACTTTATAACCACACCCAAGAACTCCTGGATGGGAAGTGCTGTTGTTCGTATTTATACAAACAAGTAATGTACGGTATCTCAATCACGTAATATATCAAATGTGACAACAGATAATATTTTTATGTTATGAGAAGTGTTTGTAACTCCATATATTTTAATAAATGATAGAAGTAGTCAGTGTGGTACGTTTTACTTTGTTTCTGACGATATGGTAATTCTGTATTCCTGCCTGAAGTCTACCAGAAATCTGTTATAAACTTTTGCACCTGAAAATAAAAAAAAACTCCATTCTGAACTCTAGATAGGTATCCATAGTCTATATGAAAAGTTTTACTTTTAATATTCTCCTACTTTATTGTACAGTTTACCTTTAATTCCATCTTGTTTTGAACCATGTATTCCATTAGGGAATGAATGTATTGACATGCTGATATTAGAATCCCTATGTCCCTGAAGACACTTTGGGAACATATTTCTTTATCAGCCTACCCAATATTCTCACTGCACTCTTCTTTAGGATAAATAGTTTTGTTTTAATTTTATCTACACTCCCACAAAATATTACGGTATAAGACAATATTGAGAGAAAGTATGCTAGCAATCCCTTATTCAGATGAAAATGACAGAGATTTCTAAGCACAAATGAGGCACAAGTAATAATTTTGGTTAAGTCCGTAGCGACTTTTTTTTTTTTAAATTAGTTTCCCTGCTTGTCTTAAGGTCAACTGCAGATGCAACCTATGCAGATGCGGCCACACAGTGGAGACAATGCTGTGTGAGCATCGTGCTGAACAGCCTACAGACCACCTGTTGCAATGATGTGTGTGTCCAGCTGCGTGCACTGCCAAAGAGGTGGCGAAAGCTTCAGCCAATGCATTGTCTATGGCCTAATGTTGGTCCAGGAAAATTTAATATGAGGGTTGGAACTTTAATAATGGCAACTATTTATTTACAACTCGAACAAAATAGATACGTGTTTCAAAGTTTTACTGACCTTCAAAGTAGTCACCAGCATTGTGTATAACCCATTGCCAGCCATGTGGAAGTCGTAGGATACTCTTAGCAGTGCCAGTTGTGTTGAAAGTTCGAGCGGCGCGGTCTATTGCCCGACGAATTTGTAGCAGTTCTGAAACGAATGCCATGAAGTGTCTCCTTCCGTTTAGAAATCGAGTTGAACTTACGAGGGCTTAAGTCAGGGGAGTGCAGTAGGTGGTATAGCACTTAGCAGCCTCATCAGTCAAACAAATCAGTAACAGCTTGCACTGTACGTGCTTGAGCATTGTCCTGCAAAATGATGGTCAGGTCCTGCAGAAGGTGTCTCTATACCGTTCATTTTTGGAACACAACCTACAGCCAGCTTAGAGACAGAAGTGATGACACTTTCTGTAAGACCTGACCATCATTTTGCAGGACAATGCTCAAGCACGTACAGTGCAAGCTGTTACTGATTTGTTTGACTGATGGGGCTGCTAAGTGCTATACCACCTACTGCACTCCCCTGATTTAAGCCCTCGTAAGTTCAACTCGATTTCTAAACCGAAGGAAACATTTCAGGTATTCGCTTCAGAACTGCTACAAATTCGTCGGGCAATAAGCCGTACCTCTCGAACTTTCAACACAACTGGCACTGCTAAGAATATCCTACGACTTCCACATCGCTGGCAACAGGTTATACACAATGCTGGTGAATACTTTGAAGGTCAGTAAAACTTTGAAACATGTATCTATTTTGTACGATCGGTAAATAAATAGTTGCAACTATGAAAGTTCCAACCCTCGTACATACATAGTAGCTACTTCTGTTTTTAATTATCATTATACACACATGTAACTTAATGTATATTTCCATTTTATATTTCTGTTTTAATTATTATGACCCATTTTATATTTTTTCTTTAATTATTATGACACATGTAGTTAATTTACTGTAGAGCTCTTTGATATGCATGAATGCTTTTGCCACAAGAAATTAAATAAATAAGCACCTGCCCTCTTATCTCAGACGCTGAAATCCATGGTCTTAACTTTCCACAAACATGTGTGACTCCCATACATTTCAATAAATTCAGCAGTGAGCTCCCTAAAGCACTGATACATATCAACCTTTTAGAATTCAGTGTGTACACAAAGACAAGAAACACAAGACAAGCAGCTGATCCAAACAAGTTTCACATGCCAGATTTGCGGCCATCTCCTGTCCGTTTGCTACGATTTGTCTGTGCAAGTGTCATTTGCACCCACAGACTGGAGCAGTTTTGCTCAAATCTCTAACTCCAATTTCCAGGTTTGCACACGTCTCATATTTGCGCTAATAGCATGCCCACACCAAGGAGCCCTTGACCTACACAATACCATCTGTCTGTGCAGATGTGATGTTTGCAGACATACCGTTATGTATGGGTTGGCCTTTACACAGTACGAAAGTCATGTGACCTGAGAGCCAAGTCGGTTGAATTAACTGTTTTTACTCTTCTATAAACATACTCACAGATATTCTTACTCAACAGGTGATTCCCTAGGCCTAATAAAATCCAGCAGATGACAGGGCTTCGAGCACTGCCTACTCTACTCAAGCCAGAGCCTTCAATATAACAACACCATGCAGCTGTTAAACAGACAACCAGACTCATAGAATGGACATCTCATTGCATGTTAAAAGCAAGGCTGTTTTACTCTCTAGCACGCTACTGTGCTTTTAACATACACACGAAAGAATGACTCACCAATATCTTCTCCTTTAAATATCCACAAATGTAATTTTAACAGGTGTAGAAAATTATGAAACACAAAAATCGAACATTGTGCACAGTGCAGACGTCAAACATTGTATATGACAGGACGTGTCACTGGTCATACATAGACATGGGCGAAAACAGAATTTTAAGGAATGACTAAAATTGTGATACATGAGGAATAAAAATTGTGTAGCTTTTGTGTAGGTAACAAGTATAGTGCACCAATGCAACATGTATGGTATCCAGGAACTATCTTTCCATGACAGCAATAAATGAGAAATTGCTGTATTATACTGAGGCGACTAAAGTCATGGGATAGCAATATTCATATATAGAGGTGGCAGTAGTATTGCATATACAAGATACAAAATGGCAGTGCAGTCATTTGTTCTCAGGTGATTCATGTGAAAAGGTTTCCAACGTGAATGTGGCCACATGACTGGATTTAACACACTTTGAATGTGGAATGGTAGTCGGAGGTAGATGTGTGGGACATTCCATTTCGGAAATCATTGGGGAATTCAGTATTCTACGACCCACAGTGTTAAGAGTGTCCTGGAAATACCAGCTTCTAGGCATTTCCTCTCACCATGAACAACACAGTGGCCGATGACCTTCATTTAAAAACCAAGAGCAGCAGTGTTCAAGTAGATCTTTCAATGCTAACAGACAAGCAACACTGTGTGAAATAACTACAGAAATCAATATGGGACATAAGACGAATGTATCCATTAGGACAGTGTAGCGAAATTAGGTAGTAATGGGTTATGGCAGCAGACGACCGACACAACTGCCGTTGCTAACAGCACGAGATCATCTGCAGCACCTGTCCTGGGCTCTTGACCATATTGATTAGATCCTATATGATTGGAAAAAACCGTGGCCTGGTCAGATGAATCCCAATTTCAGTTGGTAAGAGCTGTTGGTAGGGTTTGAGCGTGGTGCAGATCCCACAAAGTTATGTACCCAAGTTGGTCACAAGGTGCTGTGCAAACTGGCGATGGCTCCATAATGGTTTGAACTGTGTTTACATGTAATGAACTGGATCCTGACTATTTTTGGCTACTTGAAGACGATTTTCAAGTGCTCATGTGCTTTAGCTTCCCAAAAATGATGGAATTTATATTGATGACAATTGTCACCAGGCTACAACTGTTGGCGATTGGTTTGAAGAACATTCTGGACAATTCGACTGACTGCTTTAGCCACTCAGGTCGCCCGACATTAATCCCATTGAACATTTGTGGGACCTAATTGAGAGATCACTTGGTGTGCAAAATCCTGCACTGGCAAAACTTTCACAATTATAGACAGCCATGGAGGCAGCATGGCTTAATGTTTCTGCAATGAACTTCCAACGACTTGTTGAGTCCATACCACGTTGAGCTGGTGCAATATGCCATGCGAAAGGACGTCAGACACGATATTAGGGGATACCCCATGAATTTTGTCACCTCACTGTATATATACAATATACATAATGTGAAACTGGATGAACATGTGTGTACTACTGTAATTAATGTGCAGACAATATATAATGAAAGATATGGTAAATTTATTTATGTATGATGGTGTAGATATGCAATGAGATATTTTATATGTAAATTGTAAAGATAAACATCAATTTATAAATGTGTTACAAACTGTATGTATTTAACAAAAAAGTGCTTGAATATGTATGACTTTAGCTGACAAAGCCAGATGCATGATAAACATGCTAAAAGGCAAATAAATAAACTTCTAAACATCACGCTAGCTTTTAACATCGTTTCTATAACAATAATAATAATAATAATAACAGTAAGAAAATTCGCCTTTACAGACAGAGCAGTGGTCTTTGGGAGTCTAGGGGAAACATATTACCATAAGTTACACATTTTGTAACAACAGAAGTCAAAACGATCATAATTGTATTTCGCTGATTACCTGTAGTGGGCCATCTTCACAGTGTTTCCAATTCTCGTGATTCTAGCTTGTGTAAAGTAGGTTGTGGCTTCGACAAAGTGTATGTGGCATAGAAAAATTAGTAATAGAAGTAATAAAATACTGCATATAAAGATCTGGAATATGGGGTTGAAGATTGAATCCACATTTAGAAAATCATCAGGACTCAGTAGCATAAAAAACATATTGTAATTTCAGTGCATTCCATTAAGCGATGTGCAGTCTAGGCTTTATAGCTATAGAGAGTAACAAAGATAAGTGAAAACAAATGCCTAACAGTGTTTCACCAAATCATTCAAGCCATAAACAAAACAAAGCACAACAGCTAGGAGTAGAATTGGAAAGTTTTGATAGCCAAATTTTGTGTATCACTGAACACTGGTGCAAAGGGAAGGAAATTGAACACATTGCATTAGCCACATATGACCTTGCATGTTACTATAGCAGAATCTCAATGAATGGTGGAGGTTCATGTATCTATGTAAAAAAAGGTATGTCATTTTAAGTTAGATATGATCTTTTAGATCTAGGTGAGGACAAACATTTTGAACTTTGCGCTGTTGAAATATAAAGCATGGCATAGCAAAAAATTAGTCATAGTTTGTGTGTACCACTCTCCCAGTGGAGACATTGATATATTCTTCTCAAAACTGAATCAAAGCTTAGACAAGGTTTCTGGACCGAAAGCAAATGTAATTATCTGTAGTGACTTAAACAGTAATATGATGAAGCCTGAGAAGGCTAGCAACATATATGTGAATACTCTAAGCTGTTATGGAATATCCTCCCTTGTTAATTGTCCAACTAGAATAACGAAAGAATCTTCCTCATCTATAGATCACGTAGCTACAGATATTGATAGTAAAAAATGTCATATTGTTGTCCAAAACCTGGGCCTATCAGATCACCTCTGCCAGATCTTAAAAACTAACATTCATGTAGATACTCCTCCTAAACTGTGTACATACTAAAGAATGTTTCCCAAATCAGCCCTGTATGAGTTTAAATCCCAGGTAGAATATGAAGATTAGGGAGGGGGGAGGTCTATACAGAAACTAATGCAAATCAGAAATTTATCAAGTTCATAACCATTTTTAAACTCAGATTTGAAGAGATGTTTTTCAAAACTCTTTATCAAATTAAAACTACAAAGAGAAATCAATGGGTGACTATCAAAAAATCCTCAGAAACTCTTAGATATCTCAACTCCATAAAAAATAATCAGTCTAACCGAGAAGTTCTGCAATTCTACAAAAAGTGCAGGAAAATATACAGAAAGGTGCTGCTAGCCGCAAAAAATCTTTCAAACAACAAAATATTACTTCAAGCTGAAAACAAGAGCAAAGCAGCCTGCAACATCGTCAAACATGAAACATCTAACTCTGCTAAAAAGGACCTCAATTCACATATTAAAAACAAAGATGTACCAGTAGGTAACCCTAAAAAATTATCTGATTTTGTAAACTCATATTTCAGTAGTATTGCAAAAAAATTACAGCAGAAATTTCCAGATACGTATGATTTACCTACTCAGAACCAGCCAACAAACTCAATGGTGCTCTTGCCAACTACAGAAAGGGAAGTGGCACTCGTAGTACACCAACTAAAAAATAAAACTTCAGTAGGACTTGATGAATTCGCAGTCTGCGTAATTAAAGAATGTACAGAATAAAAATCTCGCGGTGTATACGCCGCGTCAATTCAGGATAAAACTCCAAGCTTTCGACCACTACCCCCATGGTCGTCGTCAGGGCTAAAACTGACTGTCGGGAACTATTTTTTTTTTCCTTTATTGATTTTCAATTCCTCCCGAAGGGGGCAGGCTGGCAGCAGCTTAGCACGCTGCTCTACAGCCTACAGACTTTTTAAAAAAGTGAGAAAAAAGAAACAAGAAAAACAGGCGATAAAATGGTGACTTAAATTGTAAAAACCGCGGAAAATTGTGGAAAGTTAAAACATAGAGCAAAGGGGTTGGCAATGTTAATAAAATACACAGGAATCAGACAAGTAACATAGTAGACACACAATTAAAAAAACATGGCGACATGGGGAGGACCTGGATGAGGGGGAAAACAAGGAGGGAGGAGAGGAAAAAACGAAAGGGGGGAACCAAAGGAGGGGGAGGACTCATAAGGGGGGAGAGGGGCAGGGCAGACGTGAGAAGGAATGGGAAAAGGCAGAGGAGGGAAATGCAAAAGGACTCAGGGGAGAGAAGGGGGGCAGAGAAAGGGCAGGTGGGGAAAAAGAGGATGGAAGGGGGGGAGAGGGAGCCCGGGAAAAGGACAGAGGAAAGGAGGGGGGTGAGGATCAGAGTTGATAGGAGGGATAAATGGAGGGAGAGAGGGCATCATCCGGGAGGGGGAGTTGATGGAAGCCACCTTAGGAAAAGAGATGAAGGGTGTAGAGATGGAGGGTAGGGGGGACACAACAGTGAAGACGTGGCAGGGGGCGGGGATGGGAGAGGAGAGGAGAGGAGCAACCAGGGGGTGAGGGGGATCAAGGCAGCAGGACGTGTAGAGTATGCGGATATGTTCGAGAAATAGGAAAAGATGGGGGAAAGGAATGAGGTCATAGAGGATCCACGTGGGGGTCGTGAACCAGAGAGGCTCCCACTTTTATATGCAGCAGTGGCTGAACATAGCTTGCTTAACAAACATAAGATTTTATTTGAAGAAACCAGAGTAATAGCCCACGCCTCGAATTACGGGGACTCTGTGATCCAGGAAGCAGTCGAAATTAGACTTAGCGATAATAACTTTAACAGAGACAACGGCTATGCACTTAGCAACACATGGAAGAGTGCACTGGATAAAGAAAAATCGCAGAGAAAAACTTCCCGCACTTTACCTCCTGATTCAAGGGATGGCGCTGCAAGCAACACGGGATAGAAACTACATCTATGGAAGTAGAGGGCACCACTTCACTACGCGCCATATCGCTGTTGCTTTGACGTATTCCAGCCAATCAGAAGCCATCCTTTGCATATAAAAGTGTGAGCCTCGCTAGTTCCCGACTCACCCCTACCCTCACCTACCTTGGCCTCACCATTGACCGTCACCTCACCTGGATCCCTCATCTCCACTCCATCCAATCCAAAGCCAACAACTGCCTCCGACTCCTCAAACTCCTCTCTGGCCGGACATGGGGGTTGCGCCCCTCTACTATCCTCCACACCTACAAATCCTTAATCTGTCCCATCCTCTGTTACGCCAGTCCTGCTTGGATATCTGCCCCGCCCCCCAAATTCTATAAGTCCCTCCAGATCCTTGAGCATCATGCACTCTGCCTCGCCTTCCGTATACACCTCCCGTCCCCCACGCAGATTCTCTATGATCTCATTCCTTTCCCCCATCTGCTCCTATTCCTCGAGCATATCCGCATCCTCTACACCTCCTGCCGCCTTGAACCCCCTCACCGCCTGGTTGCTCCTCTCCTCTACCATCCCTGCCCCCTGCCATGTCTTCACTTTTGTGTCCCCCTACCCTCCTTCTCTACACCCTACATCTCCTTTCCCAAGGTGGCTTCCATCAACTCCCCCTCCCGGATGATGCCCTCTCTCCCTCCATTTACCCCTCCTATCAACTCTGATCCTCACTCCCCCTCATTTCCTCTGTCCTTTTCCCGGGCTCCCTCCCCCCCTTCCATCCTCTTTCTTCCCCATCTCCCCTCTCTTTGCCCCCTTCTCTCCCCCAAGTCCTTTTACATTTCCCTCCTCTGCCTCCTCTCATTCCCTCTCGCATCTGCCCTTCTTCCCCTTTATTAGTCCTCTCCCTCCTTGGTTCCCCCCCCCCTTTTTCGTTTTTTTCCTTCCTTCCTCCTTGTTCTTCCCCCTCCTCCAGGTCCCCCCCCCCCCCCATCTGCCTTTGGCTCGGGAATGTCATCTTTGTGCCGCCACTTTCGTGCAGTGTTCTACATTGAGTGTTCTACAGTGAGTGTTTTACAGTGAGTGTTCCGTGTTGTGTTTTTTGGGAAGTGTTGCGAACGGCCATCATACTGTTGCTGGGTGTGCCTTTTATCTCTTGCGAATAGAAACCAGACTGTCGCCGTGTTTCTTTTTTAATTGTGTGTGTACTATGTTACTTGTTTGATTCCTGTGTCTTTTATTAAGGTTGCCAACCCCTTTTGCTTTCTATTTTAACTTTCCGCATTTTTCCGCCATTTTACACTTGACATCACCGTTTTATCGCCTGTTTTTCTTGTTTCTTTTCATCTTCCGTTTTTTAAAATAAAAGTCTGTAGGCTGTAGAGCAGCGCACTAAGCTGCTGCCAGCCCGCCCCCTTCGGGGGGAATTGAAAATCAATAAAGGAAAAAAAAATAGTTCCCGACAGTCAGTTTTAGCCCTGACGACGACCATGGGGGTAGTGGTCGAAAGCTTGGAGTTTTATCCTGAATTGACGCGGCATGTACACCGAGAGATTTTTATTCAAGAAATACGTCGCGAAAGACTTCGTAGACATATTAAAGAATGTATAGACTCCATAACAACAAAAAAAGTGGACGACAGCTGCGTAAGTCACTGCAGAACTGAATGTTGCACTCGTGAAACTTTTCAACACTAAAACACCACCATATGAGATCCATAAGCAAGGAACTGCAGCGCGAGATGGAATTCCAAAAGCACTCACCAGTGATGCAAGTGTTCGTAACAGGAAAACGTAACGTAATGGTGGAGCCACTGAAACTTGGACAAATGGACAATGGAGCGATGAAAGAAAGTGTTTCACACTGTTTACAACTACTGACCGTGTTCAGTTCTGGCTTACGCCATACCGAGCCTACAATGCAGACTTTTAGCTGCAAGAGTGAAACATGGCGGGGGTTCGGTGATGATTTGGGCGTTCATAGTGTGATATTCCATGGGCTCCGTGGTTACTCTGCAAGGTTGTATTACTGCCAAGGATAATCTGGCTGCTTTCGCTGATCAGGGCCATCCCATGATACAGCGTTTGTTACTAACGGTGATGCTATGTTCGAAGACGTCAGGACTCCTATTCGCACAGCTCGCATCGTCCAGCGCTGGTTCTGTGAGCACGAGGATGAATTGCCATATCTCTCCTGGCCACAACAGACACCAGATATCAATAGTATTGGGCCTTTGTGGTGTAGAGTAGGGTGCGTAATCGCAATCCACGTATATCACCGTAACTTGGATTTGCAACTATTTTGCAGGAAGTATGGTAAAGATATTCTTGAAATCCATGCGGGACCTATTTTTATCCATTCCGAGAAGACTGGAAGTTGTTTTGAATACCAACGGGTTCCTAAATCGTATTAGGCGTGGTAATATGTAAATGTAATGTGTGTATATTTTTGACCGCCCCCTGCGTTTCATTATGGCATCCTTTACAGGAGTGGTCCCAACCAAGAAATATAGGGTAAAGACACACATAGGTACCGTCACAGCTATGACAGACATGAATTGTGCTTGCACAACCTTGCTAGCAATAAATTCATATTTCTCACAACAGTAGTGTGAATACACTTTGATGCAAAATCCAGCGATACTGAGATTTGAACTGCTCCCATGGATTTCATATTTTCTCTTTAGTGACAGATGTGTCGCATTATGAATGTTTATACATCAGCTAGTCCATTTTTTGTATATTGCGCATAATACTTTCCTAATAGTTGGATATTTTTATGTTCTTGTATAACAGAAGCTTACTGTTAATACTCTTTAAGGAGTTAATAGTAGAAAGAAACGTTGATATGAGACATTTTTGTGAAATTCAGGAAGTATAAGTCAGTTTTAAAACCAATGACGCGGTGAATGATAATACTATGTATATCGTAATAGGACACTACCAAGTCGATAGGGTATAGTATTTCTGCACATTACGAACCACGTCAGCCTTACATTTTTTAAATTCTATCTGTGGTATGTTTTATTATCATAGAAACAGACAGCGTGGAAGTTATGTAATCAGCAGTCAAGTTTCAGTTTGTGACATTCTCGCGGAGTAGGGCAATTAGTGAATAATGTGATTGCGGTTGATCTTCGTCTGTGCGGGTGTTTTAATTTCATCTTTAAAAATTTGCTTCAATGTGATTAATTTCTCCCGAGGACTTATAGACGAAACCGTGTGATTCATAAAAACTGTAGACGGGACTATGCTATCACCATACAATGTTCCGTGCCTTATTTAATTTTCATTTTTTTTCGCTCATTATTCTGATTTTATCTCGTACCACCACGGAAAATGTCAATATATTTAAGAAGCCATTGGATTTCTTGGAATCTAAGTATGGAGCTTTTCCAGAAAAACTTCGCTTGCAAATGCTGGAAGAATCGAAGAAAATGTTCTACTTTGCATACGAGAATTACATGGAATATGCCTTTCCGATGGACGAACTTAATCCAATAATGTGCACTGGAAGGGGCCCAGACTATGACAATCCGTAAGTTCAACAAAAATTGCTTAATTTAGCCCTATGTTCCCTATACCCAAAACGTAGTATTTAGATGTGTAGTCTGAATACAAAAGGCCAAAACGAGCATTGAAAATGGTTTATCATTGAACATAAGTAGAGAACTGACTGGCTGGATAAACCAACTTCTCCTGCACACAGCAAATAAATTTTCTGATAGTAGTTGACATAATAATTCGTTCCCATTTATTGGTTTCTTATTAAGTGTTAAAACAGATTTTCTTAAAGTATCATATTAAGCTCCTAGTCTCCACCCCCCCCCCCCCTCATGATTCCTCTAGCTAAGCGTGTCATTTTTCATATATGTTAAAAGCACTTTCCCTGTAGAACACATGTATGTATACATCCAGGAGTTGATGTCATACTGTAGGTATTAAATCCCTATAAGGCTAAGATATAATTATTTCTGGCCATTGAGCAAATGCAGACTCTGAGGTCATGTGTAATGTCACAAGTAAGTTTCCAGATAATTTCTTGTCAAACTGTTTAATGACATGTGAATAGAGTGGATAACATTTATATACTTAAAGGACAGCTGTTGTGTGATGTAAATATATACTTAAGCAGTGTTGTGTATATAAGGACTTGCCGTTTAGGGAGGACAAAACTAAAGCCTTATGAAAAACAGACTATGCATTTAAAATAACAAGCAGGGATGTATATAGGCTATATTAATTTCATTGTATTATTATTAACTTCATTGTATTATTTTGTTTTGTACTTTTTATGTATATATTGTTTGTGTCCCATTTCCTTGAAAAGGCTTACATGTACCCTTGACAACATCCATACAATATTTATTGTCAATGGATGGATAAATAAAATAAAATAAATAAATAAATATCATACATTTACTGCACATGTTATAAATGATTTTTATTGAATAAAAACTTGGTTGCTCAGAAATTGTGAGCTGTCTGTTGGGGCAACAAAAAGAAATTATTTCCACAGTTTCAGAACCACTGAACATCCTCACAAATGGTTGACAAAAAATTTTGACACAGTTTACATTAGTTTGTAATCAGATACATTAGGCCTATTACAGCTTATATGAATTCCCTTATTTGTAGTAAAGCCAACTCTGGAGGAAGTTACTGTGAAATTATAAATCATGTGTGAAAGAGTGGAATTATACTAGGCAGATGAATTCTGGGGTATGAGAAATATGTATCCTTCCTTAGGCAAGTTATTCAGCAATTTTTAATAGTTGCAAACTCGCATTCTTCTGGCCTTCAATATAATTCTCACTTGAGGTTGGTTGCTTTTCATTTTTGCAAACTGAAATCACATGAACACCAGATGTGGGCTGTGATTTGGATAAGAAAGTTTCTTCTGTAGTAGAGTGTAAGAAATACTCTGGTTATGGGTATAGTGTGGACAGGTGTTGCCTTGATGCATTTTTGTCCCTTTGACTGCTGCTGCTGCTGCATTCTTTGGAAAACTTGGGAAGACCTACTCCAACATAGCAACCATAATGTACTGCTCTACTTTATTCATCCATGGTTGTTTCACCTGACATAGCTTTTTGCCTTCACTTTACCTTACCTTACATTACATTAATACTTGTTCCATCAATCATGAATACAACATTTCATAACGATGTGCAGTGTGTCAGATTAACGTAAGTTTTCTTTACGTGATAATTTTTTTCCCCAGTGGATGAGCTTCAGCATAGCTGCTTCAGATGTATTACTACCTTGTTTCTCATTAACAATAACAAAAATTTGTAGCCCAACAGCCTGATAAGCCTTTCAACTGGATGCTACTTCTGTGACTTGGGCATCCTTGAGTGAACAGCAGCCAATGTTCTCGGGTAGTCATCTGCCAAAGTAAAAATTGGGTCCAATGGTGCTTAACTTTGGTGACAGAGTGAGAACAGGTGTATCCAAGGTGGCAAGGCTGTTTTGTTTCTGGTTTAAACTGTCAGGCATATAAAATTACCACATATCATGATTGAGTTGGTCAAGTCAGAAATAAACCTATGATGTATGAAGAATTTGTAGGCAAAATGTGAAATGCTGAACTGCCTGATCCACTCTCAAGCTTTTGCACACACAGTTTGGCGGTGGTATATCCTCTTCACTCAATTTCCAAATGTGAAAAAATTTCCCTTCACTAGCAGCTTTTATTGGTCACTCAGACTGGCTTTAATTTTAAAGTAATTCCTTTTCATATCTGATGCCCTTAAACCAGGAGAAGGGCAATACCAATCGAAGAGAGTAAACAACAAACGCAATTGCATAATGCACTGATTCATCCTCCTGCCAGCTTTGAAATTGCAATGAGCTAAGGCTAGAATGTGATAGTGGCCCCTGCTGAAATCTTGTGTATGATGACAACCTGATCTGCAACATAGTCAAAGATCTAGCTTAGCTGGGTAGGTGACAGTTTGGTTGGGAGTTGGTGAAGCCAACAGATGTGAATGCGAGGTGAGGATTGTGGTAACAGATTGTGGGTATGGCTTCAATACCATGATACTGTTGTTCTACATTGGGTAAAAGTTATATAAATGTTGATATTCAAACATAATATGAACCAAATACTGGTCAGAGACTTTGTCATTGTATAACTCCAATGTAGACTTTCTGTATTTATCCTGCAGTTTGTATTACGAAAACTTATTCTGAACTGGGTTCGGATTTTTGCCTCACCATTGATTTGACTTTCATAGGTTTCACTAGACGAGATTTTGTGTGTTCTACAGCAAGTCCTCAAACAAGGTCATGGAAAATTTACTTTCAAAGCTCTGTCCAGTGTGAACTAATGCTAGGTCATTAATGACATGATCAATGGAATGTTGAAACATTAACCTTGCTTTAAATTTGAAATTGTACAAAAATCATGTCAGAAATTTCAACTCCCAAGATTGATAGTGACAATTGATACTGTTAACTACATTTCTAGCAGGGCTGTACATAGGTTGGGCTCCATATCTTACTATCCTTATTTAGATTTACTAAAAAACTTGAGGCAAATGCCAAAAGGATTCCATTGTGAAGGCCACCACAGATATCTTGCTCTAGGATTGCTCTGAGTGTATGTTCTGTGTCTGTGACTTCATTGCCAGTGTGTAGTTCCCTTCCAGATTTTCTTAGGTAATGTGTTTGCAGCCTTCATAATTAAATTTCAGTGAATAACAGGGACTAAATTATTTTCTGTTATGTGAGTTTTACTTACATGATTGATGTTGGAAATGTTGAATAATGAAGTAAGAGTGTCGTACATAGCAAAATGGTGCAGCAATTTGGCTACAGGCAACATAAATGGTAGTGGTAGTGTTCTGACCTCTGGCAATTCTAATTTTGCTATTACATTCTTTCTTTTTTTTCCCCTTGGGGAAAGCATCAGCCCATTTTCTTCCCATTAATGACAAATTCATTAACTAAAAGTACTGGTACTTGATGACATATCCAGAAGACCTGCCCATGTGTCAGTGTGATGTAGTACGGGTGCACGCCGTTGGTGGCTATGCAAAAGATTAAAATTTTTAATTCTGTGAGAAAAGTAGAAAGGCCATCACTATGCATTGACATTCTTCACATTTAGAGTTGTTACCAGTACTGGTAGGGTATACAAGGGGGCGTGAACAGCATCAGGTGTTCGGTGATCGCTGTGAAGGACACTGAGCCGCTGCATATTTGTGAGACAGTGTTATTAGCTTCTGACAGGTTGAAAGGGGTCTCATTGTGGGTCTCATGGTCGCAGGCTGGACGGATTGTGCAATATCCAGATTTGTGGACCATTCAAATGTAACTGGCCCAATGTGGGATTGCATGGCAAGATGGAGGCAGGCATACTTGTCCTAAAGGTTCCAGTTGACCACATCAGACCACCATAAGAGGGTAATGACTGTATTGTGCCCAGGTGCTTCATACCCCTTCACATCTGTCTCTGCACTTGAGAATAAGTAATGTACATCCTGTTTCTTCCTACACCATTGCTCAGAGATTAGCAGCAGTTGGGCTTGGAAATTACCACCCAACACGTAGTGTGCCATTAACACTACAGCAAAAATGGCTATTTTTGCAGTGATGTGTAGCCAAAGAAGCATTGAGAGCTGGTGAATAGTGTTGCATTGTGTTAAGTGATGAATTGCACCTCTGCACTACCCTGGAAGACCACTGTCAGCAAATATGCTGGTGACTGGGGGAGAGGTCCCATTCTTCCAGTGTTTTGGACATGCACAGCAATATTACTCCTGGCATCATGGTGCAGGGGGCCATTACATGTGACTTCAGGTTACTGCTGATAGTGATTGGTGGAACTCTGACAGGATGACGGCACATCTTGCGTTCTCATGTTTTACCTCTTGTGAAAGTATCGTGGTGCCATTTTGCAACAGGACAATGATCATCCATACACGATGTGTCTGTATGACCTCACTTTGTGATGTTGGAGTATTCCTGTAGGCAGCAAGATCATCAGATCAGTCCCACAATGGAAAATGCATGGGACCAGCTCAGACATCAGCTCCATCCCAGTACTGGTATCCAGGATATCAAGGTCCAGTTAAAATATTTGTGGGCCATCTTGCCTCAGGAGAGGATGCAATAGCTTTGACACCCTTCCCAAATGAAACTGCGCAAGCATCCAGACCAGGCGGAGTGCAACGTCATACTGTAGTCACATGCTATAACTTCTTTGTTAATTTGACTCCATTTTGTAATCACTGAAATAAGATCACATATCTCATCCTGTGAAGTTTTATTTAGTTCCCCCTCCCCTTGTATATGCTTCACTTTTCTGGCAGGCAGTGTATGTAGGTGCAAAGGTGGACAACTACAGTAAATCGTGTTTTGTGGTAGTTCAATCAGCAGTAGCTCAAGAACCAAAACTGACAAGCTTATTAGCACTTTTGTTGACAGATTTTCAAAATTATCATTGGGCTTACGATATCTATGCCTTCCGTAGATATGAGCTAAGAATGTTGCACATGGTTGCCATTTTAAGAAATATGGGATAACTGTACATTTGCGTGTTACGATGTACCCACACACATGATGCTTTTGGGAAACAGTGTAAAAAAAATTTTAAAAATCATGTTTCTTTGTTATCTGCAGCCACACTTTGTGCTAAAACACTACTGTAGTTAAGACATGGTATTTGTTCCAGAAATATAGAAGGATGTCTGGAAAGACATCTCAGATTACACACTTAGCAACAAGGGTGCAGTGCAGACATCCTGAAAGAAAACTATAATAAATTTCTGCCAAACATAATTTGCTGTGGTAGTTCTTCCCCATTGAAAGATTAGTGGACTGTACTAATAAGCAGCATATTTGGATGATTAAGGTTATTATATCGTATAGAAGCCAAACACTCAGAAAATGTATTATAATTTGAAAGACAGTCACAGGTCAGTTTCAGAATTCCACTGTAGACAACAATGCAAATTACTGAAGAACCCATCAGATAATGAAAAAAACGTGCATTAAACCAAGAGAACAGTGAGCTCTCGTGTCAAATTTAAAAACATGAGTTCATAGAGTGGTACCATAATACTCTTGTGTTGATCAAACATATTGGTAAAACATCTAACCTGAAGTTCTTGGTGGACCCAGATACATGAGCAGCACCAAAGTATGGGTCATCCTTGTGTTGTTTTGCTAGAATACTCCTAATATATCAGTAGACTATTTGTGGTCTCTAAAATTGACCTTACATACCAATTCTATTTCACATTTCTTTGCAACCTTTCACCTAGATAATTAATTGCTGTGACTGTGTCAAGCAACATATCACTAATTTTTCTCCCAGGGGACTCGCCACTCTTTGGCGGGTTCGTGCTTGGCTACCACAGGGCTCCAGCCTTAGCAGCATAGTTTACCTTCCATGCTACATGTCTACCTTCTTTGGGAAACATGCCTGGGCTGTTTTTGGAAATGTATTCTGGATTTTTGGTAGCCAATATCAGAATACTTTCCACTGTTTTTCGTTCCTTTTTTTCTTTCTTTGTTCACCTTCTCCTATTTTTCCTCCATTTCGGCATTTGAAGATCCTCTTTTTCTTCTTCCTCCCTGTGTGGTCCTGAAGGTCGGCCCAAGTGTCCAATGCGTAACAGGTGACTGGGTAACACGTAATTCGCAGCCCCGAGTAGACAATTAAGGTTTGCACTTACCCCTGCTACAGGCCAGGCCTAGGGAGGGGTGATTGCTTGAGCTGCTACCTTCCCAAATTTGATGATTGGTCCCTCTGTCAGGTGTTCAGCAGGTGTGACCTTAGGTGTGAACACTCACCTAAGGTGGGTCGGCACCCCCTTCTGAAGCCCCCCCCCCCCCTCCTCCCCAGTTGGAAGGAGTGCACCATCGGAGATGCAGGCAATTGTGGGGGATTTTCTTGCAGTGAGCCAATCATCTTCACAGCCATCGACTACAAAACATAAACGGAATGAGGCTAATGATTCAAAGACCCTCCCAGCTGCACCAAGGTGCCTTTTGGTTCCACGTACTGAAGACGGTTAGTCCTTCACTATGGTAAATCCATTTATTATTCAGAAATCAGTTGATGCTGTTGCTGCCCATGTGAAATCCTGCTCTCTTTTATGCAATGGCTTTTGGAGACTACTTCTTATTCTCAAGCTCAACAACTGGTTGCACCTTCACTCCTCCATGGCTATCTTGTTTCTGTCGAGGCCCATCGAACGCTGAATTCTTCCTGTGGCGTTATTTACACTGGGCTGCTCAATGGTTTGACAGAGGCAGAAATCCAAATGTATCTCTCTGATCAGGGTGTCATTGCTGTCTATCGAGTGATGAAAAAAGTAGATGCCTCCTTAGTACCCGCATATACTTTCTTCCTCACTTTTGATAGAGTGGTTCTTCCATCAGAGATCAAAGCAGGTTATGAAATTATCGTAGTCAGACCATATATTCTGAACCCAATGCGCTGTTACCAGTGTCGTAGTTACACCCACCCTCTAGAGTCCTGTCAACACGCAGCCAAATGTGTAACATGTGGCAGGGATGCTCACGAGGGTGATTGTCTGCCTCTTCCTCCGGCTGCATCAATGGCAACTGTGCTGCTTCCTCCCCTCGATTGTCCCACGTATCTTGATGAGCGGGCTGCCCAAGAGATCCGGGTGAAGGAAAAAGTACCTTACCCAGTCACTTGCAAGTTGTTGGCTAGTTGGAAACCCTGTGTTCTACCATGTGGCACCTACAGTACTGCTCTTGCTATATCTTGCTCCATGAAGGACGTGACCCCACAGACGTGACCTCAAATTTAGCATCACGGTTGTGAAATCACTCAGCATTGTGGTAGGGTCCCCATCTCCTCCTCCAGCTGTGCCACACACAACCAGACTTTCGCCTGAGGGGCCAAAGTCGCCAGCTACACAACGGGCAGGCCAGCAAGGACAGAAGGATACTCTCGTGAAGACTTCCTATGTCCCTCGAGCCGACCAACATCTGAGTCTTCCTCTGCCAGCCGAAAAGGCTCAAAGGAGCTAAACAAAGGCAAACTGTCTTCTCCTTCACCAACTCGAAAATCGTGTTCTATGGTGTCATCGCATGACACCCTTGCCCAGCCGACCTCTGTGTCGCTGGTGCGCACCACCAATCGATTCTTTGCCCTGGACTCTGCAGGCCAATAGAAGGCAGGATCCTTGTGCTTCTGTGCCATAAAACAGCGAGTCTTTGAAGGCTCCACTCGGCAGCTGCTGCAGTGACACCCCCTTCATTTTTTCCTCGTTATGACTCTCCTTCAGTGGAATGTTCGTGGCTTTCGATTCAACAGAGTTTTTAAGGCTGCTCTTAGAATCACAGCATCCACTTGCTCACTACCTTCAGGAAACAAAATTGTTCCTCACAACCGCTTTGATCTCTCGCATTCCTTCCCGGTCTGCTTTGACCTTCTGCCCGAGGACAGCATTCCATCTCGTGGGGGAGTCATGTTAATCATATGTGATGACATTCATAGTCAACCCATCTTCCTGCCTACCTGCACTCAAGCTGTCGCAGTTCACCTTTCCTTCCTCGCTTGACCTTTTCTTTTTGTACCATTTACATACCTTTGTCATTCAATGTCACCAGGGCAGACTTCTTCCAGCTTATTAGGTAACTACCTCATCCCTTTCTGCTGCTCAGTGACTTTAATGCACACAGTCCCCTTTGGGGCTCACACAGAACTTGTCCAAGAGGTGGCCTCTTGGCTGACCTTCTCAATCAACTTAACCTCCTCTGCCTTAACACAGGGGCACCCACGATTCTTTCAGACTCCACGCACACTTATTTCCATTTGGACCTATCCTTCTGCACTGTCGAGCTTGCCTATCAGCTCAAGTGGTCAGTTCTCTATGACACGTACTCGAGCGACCACTTCCCGTGTACTAGACATTTGCCGATTCCTACCCCACCTATGTGCACACCCAAATGGCAGCTTAACTAAGGCCGACTGGAGGCTTTACTCCTCCCTGGCGACTTTCGACAAACAACATTTCCCCAGTTGTGATGACCAGGTGGAATATCTTACAAACGTTATCCTTACCGCAGCAAGACGTTCCATTCCTCACACTTCCTCTTTACCATGCTGTGTTCCGATCCTTTGGAGGACTAAGGCATGCTGCAACGCAATTTGCGCACAAAGACATGCTCTCCACATTTTTAACTGTTATCCAACGATGGCAAACTGCATTCATTATGAACAGTTGTGTACACAGTGTCGTTGTGTATTTCGGGATAACAAAAAAAAAAACTAACTGGATTTCATTCACTAGTTCTTTTAACTATTCCATGCCCTCTTCTGTTGTGTGGGCCAACCTCCGACGGCTTTCTGAAACAAAGAGGCAGTCCCCAGTTTCCATCCTGACAGTGGTAGATGATGTCATAGTGGACCCTATTCCTATCTCAAACACCTTGGGCCGCCATTTTGCAGATATTTTGAGCTCCTCCCACTATCACCCGGCCTTCCTCCATCGGAAACGAGCAGAGGCGGCTCGGGCAATACCCTTTTCTTCTCAGAATCACAAGTGCTACAATGTCGCCTGTACTGTGAGGGAGCTAGATCCTGCTCTCGCTTCATCCTGATCCTCCACCAAAATGCCAAATGCTATTAACATTCAGATGTTGCGGCACCTTTCTCTTGTGGACAAGCACTTTCTGCTTCATACGTACAACCACATCTGGGCAGAGGCCACATTTCCCAGATGCTGGCATGAATCCACTGTTGTACCCATACTTAAGCCTGGTAAGAACAAACACTCCTTCTATCTGCCGCCCCATTTCTCTCACCAGCTGTGTTTGCAAGGTGATGGAACGTGATTGATGCCCAGTTGGTATGGTGGCTAATTTACTAACCACTGCACAGTGTGTATTTCGAGCGTGCTATTCTGCAGCTGACCATCTCATCACTTTGTCCAGTCATGTCATGAATGGTTTTATGCGAAAATTCCAGACTGTGACTGTGTTTCACAATTTGGAGAAAGCCTAAGACACCTGCTGGAGGACTGGTATCTTCCATACAGTGTACACATGAAGCTTACATGGCCACCTGCCCCCTTTCCTTGAGTAATCTTTAAAAGACCAAGTTTTCAAGGTACATGTGGATTCTGCCTTGTCTGACACCTTTATCCAGGAAAACGGTGTGCCTCACATTTCCATCCTGAGCCTCATCCTCTAGGCTATCGCCATTGATCCTATAATGGCCTGTCTCACGTCTGGCATCTCCGGCTCCCTTTTCGTTGACGAAATTGCCAACTATTGCAGTTCTACTTGGACCTATCTCATTGACCGGTGTCTTCAGCGATGTCTTGATTGCCTTGGCTTGTGGAGTGCCAACAATGGCCCCTCTCTCTCTCTCTCTCTCTCTCTCTCTCTCTCTCTGACAAAAGCCATGGTTTCTTCACCGTCTTTACATTTTGGGCCTGTTGCTCTTCCATTTGTTGAAACTATGAAATTCCTGAGGCTCATGCTCAGTAGGAAACTTTCTTGGTCTTCCCACATGTCTTGTCTGGCAGTCCGCTGTATGCTGTCCCTCAGTGTTCTACGTGTTCTCAGTGGTACAGCCTGGGGAGTGGATCAAGCCATCATCCTCCGTTTGTACCGATCCTTTGGTCGAAACTAGACTATGGGTGTTTCGTGTATGTATCTGCATGTCTGTCCCTCTTACACTGTCTCAATACTATCCACCATTGTGGCATCCTTCTGGCCACTGGCACCTTTTACACTCGCCCAGCTGCGAGAGTCCGTATGCAGAAGCTGCCGAATGACCGCTGTCCTACCGCCGTGACCTTCTCCTCCAGCAGATACACGTGCTGTTTGCCTGCTACGCGTGGCCGCCCATCCTATGTCACCTCTTCGATGACTCTTTTGATCACCAGCATGGGGTGTGTCCCTCTTCTATGACCTCCTGGAGTTTGGGTTCAGCTCTTGCTCCGGCAGCTTGACTTAACGCTACCTGCAACTTTGCCAGTAGGTGTGAACCCTTCACCACCTAGGCATTGTGCGGCAGCCCATGTTCACCTCGGCCTTCATTTGCTTCGTAAGGACACTACTCTAGCCTCGCTCTATTGCCTTCAGTTTCACGACCTTCGCATCGACCTATGCGATGTATCTTTGTGTACACTGATGGCTCTTGGACTGACCGTGGTATCAGGAGTGCCTTAGTCATTGGTGCTGACGTTTTGTGGTATCTGTTTCCAGAACACTGCTGAGAAATTACAGCAGAGCGCTTCGCCCTGTATCAGGCCACGCAGTACATCTGACAACACAGGCTTTTCAATTGCATCATCTGTTCAGAAACTCTGTGCCCTTCAAAGCCTCTACGTACTGTATGCCATTCATCCCCTAGTGGAACCGATCCAGGAATGCTGTCGCTTTCTCACTCTTGATGGAGGCACTGTGATGTTTATGTGGGTTCGTGGTCACATAGGTCTGACAGGAAACGAGGCCGCTGACGCTGCTGCCAAGGCTGCAGTCCTCATGCCTCAGCCCGCTAGTTCCTCCATTCACTCCGTGTTGCTGCCTGTCAGCAGGTGGTGTCACTTTGGCATCACCACTGGTCCTCCCTTCAGGGGAACAAGCTCTGGGTTATTAAGCCTCTCCCAGCAACTCGGATGATCTCATCTCTGCCCTCTTGCCACAAGCAGACAATTTTTAACTACATTGCATGTTGGGCCCTGTCTTTTTAGCCATAACCATTTGTTAAGTGGTGGTCCCCACTACTTTGTGCACATTGTGCTCAACTTTTGATGGTCTGCCATTTCCTGACAGAATGCCCTTTTTTTCTTTTTTTTTTTTTTTTTTTTTTAACCGCTTATGTTCTCATTTGTGTTTTCTGTCTGAGTTATTGGCCACTTTAGCGAATGGCATGTGGGCTGTTGGCCACGTTTTACTTAGCAGTATGATGAAGGCCATATAGTTTTTAATTCTGGACCTCCATTTCTCTATGGTGTATTTTATAGACCTTACTCCATATCCCTGTTTTTAGCTGCCTTCTTTTTAAGTTAATTGGGATTGGCGTGTAGTCATTTTTAACTGCTTTCTTTATCTTCGTGTTCTACTGTTTTGACATGGGCGCGTATGATCACAATTGTTTTTGTGCCCTAAAACAAAACAAAAAACAATAATTTTCTATTTGAACATTACAAGATTGTGCTTTTCGTACTCATCTGCAGTAAATTACATTTTTCCACATTTAGAGCATGCTGCCATTCATCACACAGAATAAAAATTCTATCCACTTCATCTTGTTTCCTCCTACAGTCATTCAAACACATTTTACCATTTACTACTACAACACACCAAGCAAGGTGGCAGTGTTGTTAGAACACTGGACTTGCACTCTGGAGGATGATGGTTTAAATCATCATTTAGATTTAGGTTTTCCCCAATTTCCTTAAATTGCCCCAGGAAGATGCCCAGAGGGTCCCTTCGAAAAGGGCATAGCAGATTTCCTTCCCCATCCTTTTGTAGTCT
Source organism: Schistocerca cancellata (assembly GCF_023864275.1). Taxonomy (NCBI): domain Eukaryota; kingdom Metazoa; phylum Arthropoda; class Insecta; order Orthoptera; family Acrididae; genus Schistocerca; species Schistocerca cancellata. Next base: position 928,475,670 of record NC_064629.1, read on the forward strand.
GTGCTTGCACTTTGCCACTAATGACCATGCTGTCGGCAGGATGTTAAACTCCAGTCATCCTTCCTCCCTTTTACAATGTCACCAGCAATCAGTCCAGTTATTGATAACCCTATCTGTCAGATTGTTTATGTACATAGAGAGCAACTGTGGTCCTATTCCACTTCCATTGATGTTCCTGGTGGTACCTTTTGTCTCTGAACACTTCCCATCCAGAATAATATACTGGGTTCTATTACTTAGAGACTTCGAGCCACTTGCGTATCTGAGAACCTATTCCATATGCTTGGATGGTTGTCTGTTGCACGACACTGTTTCTGGCACTTTGTGGAAGTCTAAGACTATGTAATCTGTCTGTTGCCCTTCATCTGTGGTTCACTGTGTACTGTATGAGAAAAGAACAAGCTGAGCTTTGCATGAGTGATGCATTCTAAATCCATGTTGATTTATTGGATAGAACTTTTTCTCTCAACGAAACGTATTATGCTACAACTTAGAATATGCTCAAGAATTCTGCAACAAACTGACACAAAGGGGTCTATAATTTTGTGGGTAGATTCTTTTACTCTTTTTTATACGTACGAGTCATCTGTGCTTTTTTTCCTGTTGCTTGGGACTTTCCATTGGGCTAGAGATATGTGATAAATACAAAGTAGCCCCCCCCCCCCCCCCCCCCACACATGAATCATGGACCTTGCCGTTGGCTACTACAAACAGCATAGTGAACGCATTATTGTGGCCAAGATAGATACGAAGCCCACACCTACTACAGTAGTACAAGTTTATATGCCAACTAACTCTGCAGATGACGAAGAAATTGAAGAAATGCATGATGAAATAAAAGAAATTATTCAGATAGTGAAGGGAGACGAAAATTTAATAGTCATGGGTGACTGGAATTCGGTAGTAGGAAAAGGGAGAGAAGGAAACGTAGTAGGTGGATATGGATTGGGGCTAAGAAATGAAAGAGGAAGCCGCCTGGTAGAATTTTGCACAGAGCACAACTTAATGATAGCTAACACTTGGTTTAAGAATCATGAAAGAAGGTTGTATACAAGGAAGAACCCTGGAGATACTAAAAGGTATCATATAGATTATATAATGGTAAGACAGAGATTTAGGAACCAGGCTTTAAATTGTAAGGCATTTCCGGGGGCAGATGTGGACTCTGACCACAATCTATTGGTTATGACCTGTAGATTAAAACTGAAGAAACTGCAAAAAGGTGGGAATTTAAGGAGATGGGACCTGGATAAACTGAAAGAACCAGAGCTTGTAGAGAGTTTCAGGGAGAGCATAAGGGAACAATTGACAGGAATGGGGGAAAGAAATACAGTAGAAGAAGAATGGGTAGCTTTGAGGGATGAAATAGTGAAGGCAGCAGAGGATCAAGTAGGTAAAAAGACGAGGGGTAGTAGAAATCCTTGGGTAACAGAAGAAATATTGAATTTAATTGATGAAAGGAGAAAATATAAAAATGCAGTAAATGAAGCAGGCAAAAAGGAATACAAAAGTCTCAAAAATGAGATCGACAGGAAGTGCAAAATGGCTAAGCAGGGATGGCTAGAGGACAAATGTAAGGATGTAGAGGCTTATCTCACTAGGGGTAAGATAGATACTGCCTACAGGAAAATTAAAGAGACCTTTGGAGATAAGAGAACCACTTGTATGAACATCAAGAGTTCAGATGGAAACCCAGTTCTAAGCAAAGAAGGGAAAGCAGAAAGGTGGAAGGAGTATATAGAGGGTCTATAGAGGGGCGATGTACTTGAGGACAATATTATGGAAATGGAAGAGGATGTAGATGAAAATGAAATGGAAGATACGATACTGCGTGAAGAGTTTGACAGAGCACTGAAAGACCTGAGTCGAAACAAGGTCCCCGGAGTAGACAACATTCCATTGGAACTACTGATGGCCTTGGGAGAGCCAGTCCTGACAAAACTCTACCACCTGGTGAGCAAGATGTATGAAACAGGCGAAATACCCTCGGACTTCAAGAAGAATATAATAATTCCAATCCCAAAGAAAGCAGGTGTTGACAGATGTGAAAATTACCGAACAATCAGTTTAATAAGCCACAGCTGCAAAATACTAACACGAATTCTTTACAGACGAATGGAAAAGCTAGTAGAAGCCGACCTCGGGGAAGATCAGTTTGGATTCCGTAGAAATACTGGAACACGTGAGGCAATACTGACCTTACGACTTATCTTAGAAGAAAGATTAAGGAAAGGCAAACCTACGTTTCTAGCATTTGTAGTCTTAGAGAAAGCTTTTGACAATGTAGACTGGAATACTCTCTTTCAAATTCTAAAGGTGGCAGGGGTAAAATACAGGGAGCGAAAGGCTATTTACAATTTGTACAGAAACCAGATGGCAGTTATAAGAATCGAGGGACATGAAAGGGAAGCAGTGGTTGGGAAGGGAGTAAGACAGGGTTGTAGCCTCTCCCCGATGTTATTCAATCTGTATATTGAGCAAGCAGTGAAGGAAACAAAAGAAAATTCGGAGTAGGGATTAAAATCAACGGAGAAGAAATAAAAACTTTGAGGTTCGCCGATGAAAATGTAATTCTGTCAGAGACAGCAAAGGACTTGGAAGAGCAGTTGAACGGAATGGACAGTGTCATGAAAGGAGGGTATATGATGACCATCAACAAAAGCAAAACGAGGATAATGGAATGTAGTCGAATTAAGTCGGGTGGTGCTGAGAGAATTAAATTAGGAAATGAGACACTTAAAGTAGTAAAGGAGTTTTGCTATTTGGGGAGCAAAATAACTGATGATGGTCGAAGTAGAGAGGATATAAAATGTAGACTGTCAATGGGAAGGAAAGCGTTTCTGAAGAAGAGAAATTTGTTAACACCGAGTATAGATTTAAGTGTCAGGAAGTCATTTCTGAAAGTATTTGTATGGAGTGTAGCCATGTATGGAAGTGAAACATGGACGGTAAATAGTTTGGACAAGAAGAGAATAGAAGCTTTTGAAATGTGGTGCTACAGAAGAATGCTGAAGATTAGATGGGTAGACCACATAACTATTGAGGAAGTATTGAATAGGATTGGGGAGAAGAGAAGTTTGTGGCACAACTTGACTAGAAGAAGGGATCGGATGGTAGGACATGTTCTGAGGCATCAAGGGATCACCAATTTAGTATTGGAGGGCAGCGTGGAGGGTAAAAATAGTAGGGGGAGACCAAGAGGTGAATACACTAAGCAGATTCAGAAGGATGTAGGTTGCAGTAGGTACTGGGAGATGAAGAAGCTTGCACAGGATAGAGTAGCATGGAGAGCTGCATCAAACCAGTCTCAGGACTGAAGACCACAACAACAACAACAACAACAACAAGTAGCGGGCCGCTGTCGATGAGTGCTCTCTTTAAAACCAAGCTGTGATTCCTACTAACTTTTGTTTGTTGATATTTCTGCATTTTTTCTCTCAGCATTTTCTGAATTTTATTATGTAATCATGATGCATCTTTTCCATCCTTTATCCACATACTCGGCTATAGGCTAGTCCTCCGGACCAATCTACAACAGACATTATACTTTTTGACAGTAACAGGGTGTACTGGTACCAAAATTTATTTATGATGAAAAGGTAATAAGTGTCTTTGAACTTAGTCATCTCCTTCCTACATTCAGCTCTAACCCATGGTTGAAAGAGACTACTGTCTTGACTATTAAAGGGGCCCAGACTACTTGTAGATTTTATGAACTTTTAATTAGTCCAGGAACTATAGAGTTTTTGTTTGAAAGTGAATCTAAGCAGACAGTCTCTATTGCCTGCTCAGCAGTTTCCCTCGAGTTCCCCCCCCCCCCCCCCCCCCTCAAGATTCATTTACCAAATGAGCTTATTGCATCTGACACAGAACTAAATGCAATCTTGATGACACTGGAACAGATGGTATGTATTCATGCCGAGAAATTCCTCGTGTGCTCAGATTCCCTGAGTGCATTTCAATCTGTACAGTGCATGTCCCCAGCAGGCATATATGCCCAGAACATCCAGCCCTCCCTTCTCCACCTGCAAAGGCTGTGGAAAGTGGTACCACTCTTCTGTGTACCAGCATACATGGATATTCAGCAAAATTAATTGGTGGGTGTGGCATCTATTCAAAATCCTGTGACTCGTTGTGCCATCTCCCTTTATGATGTGTACTTACTATTGATGTAGAAGATCATATGTAGGTGGGAAGAAGATGGTTTGGAAGTGACTGCCAATAAGCTGCAGGTGGTAAAATCAGCTGCTCCGTGGTGTACGTCTATCCAGCCACTGTGGTTAGAAGTCCTCCACACTTGATTACAGATAGCATAAAGTCCAATAATGCTTGGCCTCTTATTCTGCCGAGAAGCCCCTCCAATGTGCGGTGTTTGTGATGTACCGATTGGGATATGCTATATTTTCATTGAACGAATTGTATATTCAAATGAGAGCAGAGGCTAACTTACCAGCCAATCTGTCCTCTATTTTAGCGTGTGATGAGGAGAATATAGTGATACTTAAGATTTTGCCAGCTGTCTTTTTTACTCCCTAAATTGTTATGGAGAAGGTTTTAATGTGTTGTCACAGCGGCTGGATCATGGTGGCGGTGGTGGTTATAAATTATCAGCCATTCAGATGCAATTTTTTGAATTACTTTTTAGCCTTTATTCTCTAAGTTCAGTTAAGATTATTAACAGCTAATTTTGACATTGATAAAGTTAACTGTCTTAAATTTTCCACGATTGGGCATGACTGGGTAAGTGAATGTGAGTGAAAATGGGGAAAAGTGATTGTGATTTTGAATGAGTTTGTATGTTATATATTTTTAGCTTATTATAACATCACTTTGTGTGGACAATTTTAGCTAGGATGCCAATAACATCACTTGGGTTTTAAGACTTAAGTCACTTGCAGCTACAGAAAACAGATAAGAATGGGGCAAAATGAATTGTTAAATCATTGTATAGTAGATATGTCTATGGGTATGATACAATATAAAGTAAGCTAATGAGAATCGGTGTACCGTACATTCACTCGCTAGTGCCATGTTTCTTTCATGTGCTACCCGTTGCCAGACAAATAAAAATGCTCATTACTAAAACTGCTCCACAAAGAGTAAACGAAAGTGAAGGTAGACAATTACATTCACTATACAGAATTTGTTGTGTCTTGGGAAAGGAGCATAAACAAAAAACAAAGATGCAGTTTCTTTTTCATGTGCCAGGCACTTCCAGTGCAAACTGGCACATTGAGAAGTGTAGATATCTTTGATTCCTCGCAGGCTTTTGTTTGCAAGGATCACGCTAAACTTTTGTGTGAGTTGGAACATTATCATATTAGAGGGAAACCTCACCTTTGGTTCTGATTGTGTCTAGGACCCACAAGGGGCTCGCAGTCCTTTTGTATGTGGTTTGCTAACACTGGGCCCCCAGCTTCTGTGCTACTACTTCATTTTCCATGCTGCTCGTCTAATATCTGAGGGGCTCACCCAATAATGGTTGCATACAGGCATGGTGAACCCATGGATTGTAAGCTTGGGACCGGTCAGTGCTGCCAATTCTTTTTAACTGTAAGCTATGCATGTAGTTAAGCAGCCATAATTGGGTGCTCCAGTTTATAACTGCGCATTACAGGGAATGGAATCTTGGCTCAGCTGCCGGTCATAAGTTAATAAACTTGGACAAGAAAACCTCAACCTCAAGGTGTGCTACGTGTCAGTGGTATGGATTGCTGTTGAGGTAAAAGAGTCATTAGTAGGCAACTTTTGGAGTGCCTACCACACCTAAGTTAGGCATGCTTGTGAGGGTGAATAATACAAAATCAGCTGAGGGAACAAGTGAGGGCTGTTCTTTTGAGCAGTTATCTTGTTAATTGGAATAAGACATGAAAAATGTTTTACAATGTCTTTCTAGTAGTAAAGCAAGCGAAAGAGTCATTTGAAATAGTATGTATTTTAAATACGAAGAGGTCTAAAGGTGTTTGCTGTGAACTGAAAATCTGTGAAGTGGCACTTGGAAGTAGATCCCATTTTAGTTGAACCAACTATATCTCAACAGGCTAATACCCTTCTTAAGCAGAACATGCATGTGAAGTATCCAGATGTTGTGGAACTACAACATAACCTTAATCTTAGCAAGAATGTGGTAACATAAAAAGATCTACTGTACACCATAGTGTGAAAGGTATATCACCATAGATGCTTTCAGAAACATTAGGCAGCTCCCACATCCATCCCTCCTCTGAGGAATTTTAATGCACATAACATGCTATGGGGTTCTGATAACACCGTCTCTGAGATCTAGTTATAGAAGGCTTCATCCTCACAGGGGACATCTGTCCCCCGAATAGAGAACGAGGGATGCACTTCAGTACTGCTTTAGTCTCGATATCAACCATTGGCCTGTCCAACTTGCCTGCTCTTGCAGGTATGACTCTATGGTAATTTGGTAATAACTAACATTATAATGACTAATTCTTCTTGAAAGAACAGTGTCAGAAAAGAAGATGCCTAATGGCTACTTTAGGTAACAATCTGATTGTAGTGTACCCAACTACGTGTGTTTAAATGCCGCAACAATGTTCAGGACATTTTGTATCACATTACCAGTGTGATTTGTGAACCCATTCAAGTATCCATCCAAAAATCATGCTGTCAGCTTAGAAAACAATCTGTCCCATGGAAATGAGTAGTGCTACTCTACAATTAGGGGCAGTTAAGGGTGCAGGCAGGCAAACAGACAGACAATATCTCAGTCTTTCTTGTAACAAGAGCAAAAGCTTACAGGGTAATTAAAAACAGCAGGAGAATATCATGGTAGAATCTCTCAAATTCAGCCACTCCATATCAGCAATCACTGAATGGGAATCAATAGGAAGGATCTCTGATAAAGTCAGATCAACACCAGCCATTGCTATCCTGAACAGCAGAATACAGTTAACCTCACCCAGTGAAGTGACCCAGGAAATAGTGGTTTTTCCCCCAAAAAAAGTCTAGCAGTTTTCAAAACCCTACTTTCTGGTATCCCACAGGAGACATGCAGAAGTAAAAGTTGGTACTTCAACTCCATCAATCAGGAATTGTACAACTGTTCTTTCTCCATGTGGGGATAAGGAGCCATCCCATCAGAGGCCAACAGCACAGCTCCAGGCCCACACACTATGCAATTGCAACATTTAAATGTAAAATCTGAAGTTATTCTTGTTGATGTTTTATTAAAACTTAGCCTCGATAGAATTGCCCCAGCCTGTAGCAAGAGGCTGTCGTGTCCCCTCTCCTAAAGCTGGGAAAAATTCCTACATCTCCAAGTAGCTTTTGTAGCTTTGCTTTGTCAAGCCAGTGGGGAAGACTGTGGAATGAATGGTGAACTTTCAGACCAAGTAGTTCCTTGAAACCAGGAGAATCATTAACAGCTTCCAAAGTGGTTTTGGGCAGTTTAGTATGATAGCAGGACTCTGCGGACGTTTTTATATACAATGCTCAGGCTGAAACAGTTAACGTGTGCCCTATTGTTAATGGACTATCTGATCATGATGCACATTTCATGAAAATAAACCATGTAACACCTTATAGCTCTGAAACATTTTCTTATAAAGTAGGAAATAATGTTTTAGGAATAAGTTAAAATAAGTGGAATGAATTAAGGTCCAGGGTGATTTTGCTAAATGGGGACAAACTGCAGGAAATAATCCCTGAGGCGACATGAGCAAAAACGGTCATAAGGACATACGCCCTGATACTCATTGCAAGGGAGATACACCCACTTGAGGGTGGAGAGAAAAGGTGTTGAAAACTGTAGAATGACCATGGCATCAGCACCAAACACAAGGTCTGCCATCATGGGTTAAGCCAGTTGACTGTGTTGAACATTCTCAATAACATCTCCTGCTAACTGTATCATTTAAAATGCACGCAGACCTTACTACATACAGACTTGCATCTGCCATGACAGTTTTGTCACTGGTTCATCACACAGGCTACGATACACCTGGAATTTCCATCATCGATCATATTCAAATACTGTGCCACCTTTTTCGAGTGGCAGTACCATCAACCTCTGCAACACCTACGTGTCAGCTACACAATATCCACGCCTCAGTGTGTGGGCAGGAATTATTGGCGACCGTCTCTTAGGACCTGTCATCCTTCCAAATAACCTCAGTCGAGGCATATCTGCACTTCCTGTGGGTTACCCTGCCTCCCCTGCTGGAAGATGTGATCCGCCTTTGGTGGTATGAAGAGTAATGTAGCCTCTACATAATTGTGCTACAGCCCACTGCCCATTTGAGTGTGGAATTAAAACACATACAGACAGAACATTCCAACTTGCATGGTGTTACTTGCATTCTACAAAAAATAATGTAATATTTCAAGGAATGTCATTAAAATATCCAAAAATATGTGCATCGTGGCAGAAAATAAATCAGATAATGAGATTAAAACTATGTGGAATATTCAGAAATATTCAGAAGATGCTGTCATAATTAAGCTGAATAACAATGATGTGGATGATAATTCATGAATTGAGAGTACTATTAAAAATCACATTTTAAATGTAGCAACAGAAATAGGATTAAATGGGTCAGAGGAAGAAGCAAGAGAATATATTAAAAACGAAATTCTGTCAAACTTTAAGGAACTACAAGTAGCCCCAATATTCTACAGTGAAATTAAGACATACAAAAGTTCTCAAAAATGAAAGTTCATATGGTGTTGATGGAATTTCAAACAGAATTCTAAAGAATTGTTCTCCTTAATAAATAATGTCATATAATGCATCACTGGCAAAGGAAAGTTTTGCAGACATTAAAATATGTCATTAAACTTCTTTCGTATAAAGTTGACAAGAAAGAGTTAAAATAATTATCAGCCAACTTCCTTACTGATGTATTTTTTGAAAGTATTTGAGAAAGTAACATAATGCAGTATTGTCCCACAACAACTTAAACATTAGTGCCATGCAATATTTTGTGTAATGTAATATCTTGTACAGATATCTTTTATTAACCTGACACGTTCCACATCATTACGAAGTGTCGTATTCATGATCTATGGAACAAGTATTAATCTAATCTAGAAAGTCGGTTAAAATTGCTCAGCAGAGGAAAGGCAACTGAACCTAACAGGTTACCTGTACGATTCTCATACATTATGCAAAAGAACTTGCTCCTCTTCCTACAGCAGTGTACCCTAGGTTGCTGGAGGAGTTAAGTGTTCCTAGTGATTGGAAAAAGTGTGTATCAAACAGCAGCACACAATTATAGACCTTTATCACTGACTCAGTCTTTCATATTATTGTAGAATATATTTTATGATCACTTATTACGTCCTTTCTGGAGACCAAAAATCACCGCTGTAGGAATCAACTGGGATGCCCTTAACAAATCCATTTCATCCTGTTAGTTCATGAGAACTGGAAGGCAGTAGGTACTGCACCCGTGTTGATACCATGCTCTTTGATTTTTGAAAGGTATTCTATGTAGTTCTGAACTGTTGCCTAATGAACAGACTATGAGCTTATGGAACTGCAGACCAGCTGTGTGACTAGTTTGAAGTGTTCTTAGTAAACAGACACAACATGTCATTCGTAACGGAGAGAAATCTTAAAGTATAGAAGTTAGAAATAAGTTTGAACCTACCCCGATGCAGTGTAATGGGACAATTACTTTTCACACTTGTAGTGGTATGTTAAAGAACTTGGCTCAGTGCTCGGAGCAGGGATAGGCAGTTGACCCTCAACATAAACAATTGTAATGTATTGTGCATTTATAGGTAGAAAGACCCATTATTGTACGATTACACGATTGCAGAACAATCACCAGAAATGGTTACTTCCATTAAATACACAGAAGTGTGTGTACGGAGTGGTTTAAAGTTGAACAATCACATAAACTACTTCTAGGAAAGGCAGATGCCAGATTGATGGTGAGATATATTGAAAGAATTCTCAGGAAGTGTGCTCTGAGGCCCACACACAGAAAAGGTAATCTCAAAACCTAGTTAAACCATTAGGTGAGTATTGCTCATCAGAGTAGGACCCAAACCAAATAGGACTGATAAAAGAAATAGAGAAGAGCCAAAGAACAGCAGCACATTTTGTCATAGGTTCATGTAGTGAGCTCATAAGTTTCGCAAGATATACTTGTTCGACTACAGTAGCAGATGCAGCGAGAGAGGCATTATGAATAGGGTTTTGGTTTAGTGCCCTGCTGTTAAAATTGAGGGTGTACACTGTAGAACAATCGACCAATATATTGCTTCCTCCTACCTATACCTTGCAAAAGGACTACGAAGGTAAAATTAGAGATATTTCAGCTCACACCTGGACTTACCAACAACTGTTCTACCCTCGTGGCATTTGCAACTGGAACAGGGAAGGGGGAGATTAAAGTGGTACACAAAGTACACTACACCACACACTGTAAGGTGGCTTGTGTAGTGTAGATATGATTCAACCTCTTCATTAGTTATCCAGAGCACAATGTTGAACATGAGGCTCTGCAGGTAGTGACCCCTGCTATTTCCCATGTTGACCCAACAACCTCGTCAGTTACTATTGCAGTGGACATGGGATCATTGAGATTGGACTGTGGATCAATGTAAACTTGTCATCTGGACATACGAATCGGGGCTTTCGTTACACCAGGTTGACGGTCATGTCTGGATACGCTGTCATCGAGGCAACTAACTGGCTGCTCGAAACACACCACGCCCTGGACACAGGCTAGTGGGGCGGTGTTATGTTATAGGACAGTGCTTGTCAAACTGTGGCCCTCAAGTATTTGTGCAGCCCACAGTTCTCAAATGTATTTTATAATAATATGCATCTAGCAACTAAAAGCTGAATAAAATAATGTAATGTTGAGAGCTTGTTAAGAGTGTAGGTTTTCCTACTGAGTAACACATACATATACTTAGAGAGACAGTAGTATTTTAAGACGTGCTCAATTATAATTTACGATCAGCCGTTAGCTAAATAAAGTTGGCCGCCTGCCTTGGGGGCAGAGGCGTAAGTAGTGCAACCGCTGCAGGGATAGAGGATATGAGAGGGTGAATGTTTAATTGTTTGCCTTTCAGCAGGCCCTGCACGACTTGTATCGATCGGCCTCCGTGGTATAAATTTTATGACGGAAGTAACGTCGATTCGTGGATGTGTGTTACAGAGACAGTCATCTTAAAGTGACGTACATATTTGAAATAAGGAAGAAGAATTAAATGAAGGCTACTATAATACAAAGCAATGAGTAGAAGAAAAAATTTCATTCAAAATATGTAGTAAACATTTATGATTGTGACTCATATTGCATTATGCATTGAAATATAAGCATGATTACTGCTATTAATCATCCAACCATCTGCCCACAAAGACAACACAATAACACGTTGTCAGGCTATTACAGTGTCAACTTTAATGTTCCTGAGGCTGGCAGGAATCTGAAGCAGAGAACTGTCGACGCAAAGTGTTCAGAATTGTCAATTTTTCACAGTCAGTATTGGTGGCCTTACTGGACCTTCCTATAGTTAGTCCATTTGGGCCTCACAACATATTGATTTATGTCAAGTAGTAAAGGGTACAGCAAACAGTTGCAGATAACATTTATTGTGCATCCACATCTCGGTCACTGTGTATCTGTGGTCAGTGCAGTAAATTTAAGTTAAAACATTAAATCCAGTTGTATATGCACATAGTCTCAACTGGACTAATTATGTCAAAGGTTGAGTTGATACTATGTGCATTTATCATATAGAAGTGGTTTCAGTGTTTTAACTTACATTTACTGCACTGAAGATGGCCACATAGTGACCGAAATCTGGATGTGCAATTAACATTATTTGTGACTGACTGCATACCCTTTACTGTTTAAAGTAAGCACTGTCACTGGGCACAACTGCTTCCCCATCGAATCAAACCTGAGAATACTAATTTATGTAGGTTACCGGTTAGTAACAAGATCAGCACATATGCAGCCTGAGGTGCTGCCCCCTGTATCAGTATTGGCTCTTCAGCCAAAAAATTTTGATGACCGCTGCTATATTGGACATTCACTTGCACTTCCATGGGACCTGTGGTAGTAACTAAAGGTACCATGACAGATGTGGACTACATGAACATTATTGTGGACTACCTGCATCTCTTCATGCTTGATGTCTTCCCCAATTACAGTGGCTTCCTCCAGCAGGATAACTGTTCATGTCACAAGGCAAGAATCATGCACGGGAACAGGAGCACGATGATAAACTCACACTGGTATCTGGGCACCAAATTGGCCTGGCCTGAACCTGATGGAATGCAATGGGATGTTATCGGGTGTCAGCTCTGTGCCCACAAACTACCGGCCAGTAATTTACAGGAATTGCATGACCTGTTCATTGCAATCTGCTCCCACATACCTTAGAAAACCTACCAAGAACTTGTCAAATCCACACCATGCTGTATTTTGCATTTCAAAGGTAGACAAAGACGCTGTTAAGAAAGTGGTCATAATGTTTTGGCTCGTACTAATTGTCTCTGCAATTTCCTGTTCAACTGACACATTTCACATCATAATGCTTATAGTGAATATGATTTACAGAACATGGAAATAACTACGTTATTAATAGCTAAATGCGTGTAGGAATTGGATATACATCCTAAATTCCTTCCTCCTCCTGCCCCCCCCCCTCCCCCCGCCCATGTCAGTTTTCTTCATACCTCTCTCTCTGTTCTCATACCTGGGTAAATCAGTTGGGATCGTTGGTATACGGGGTATGAGAGAGACCTCTCCAGCTGCTGGATCTCTGAATATAGTAGGTTCGATGACAGTAAATCGCATAGTTTCAATCTGCAAGTGGGTAGGATTATAAAGTTTGAGATGTTCAGATTCTGTAGTGGTATTCTAATCATAAGCTGATAAAACTTAAATACATTTTCCCCATTTTCTGTAAAACTGTCCCAACAGTGAGAAAGAACACAAAACAAAACAGTACATTGTTATATACACATCCTGTGTTTGAAATTATAAACAAGGAGGAAGAATATACAGGGTGCCCATAATTAAAGTTTCAAAATGCTGTAGGAGGAGAATCACTGCTCAAAAAGATGTCAAATTTGAACAGCATGTTATTGACATGGGGGAAATGCCTTGGAAAATTTAACAAAAATTTTACCAATACATGACACTGTAAGCATCTTAACTTAATAGGATGAGCTACAAATGACAGGTGAATATCAATATGACAGTTGTGGTTTGAATTGCACGTTACATCAACCTTACTCTTCAATATGAATGATTGCACATGTTCGGCAGTCAACAGTTGTTAGTACACTGGTACTGTTAGTTAGGTGAGCCGATACACCATGGGTAGGTCATACCTCCTTGGGTGGGAAAAATCAGTTTTTAGTTTTCCCGAGTCCAAAAACTGCATGATAACCAAAGTGACATAGGTTAAAAACAGCATAAAAAGTGGCAATGGTTTCTAATTGTTGTGAGACTGACACAAGACACGTTCAGTATGCTGGCCACTGTTTTCTGCCACAAGTTTAAATCAAGAATCAGCTTAATCGACAAATAGCATGGTCCACAACAGATCGGAGTGTTTTGGGGGTCACATTCAGAATACATTGCTCATTGCATGCCTTCAATTCAGATACGTTCATAACTGGGGCGCTAAACACATCATCTTTCAGATAACCCCACAGCCAGAAATCACACGGTTTAAGACAAGTGATCTGGACAGCCAGGCTGTTGGGAAATTGTGGCTGAGAATTGTAGCACTTTCAAAATGCCTCTGCACCAGCCACCTGAGTGGCTGGCAATGTGCGTAAGAGGTCCATCTTGCATAAAAATCGTCCTACCCACACTTCCACGCTGTTGAAGGGTTGGAATTATGTTAGTGCACAAAAGACTCTCATAGCATTTGCCAGCAACGGTACAGGTAACAGGACCTGTAGGACTTGTATCATTAAAAAAATATGGCCCTACAATAAACAGTGTTATCAAACCCACACCACATAGTCAGTTTTGCAGAACGAAGTGGTACTGGTTGTTGTGCATGCAGATTTTCCACTGCCCATGTTCTGCAATTCTGCATACGTGTCCTTGGAGATGTAAACAGGCTTTATCTGTCCACACTGTTCTGTGGACTTTCATTATTCACGTCTATGCGAGCAAGACATTCAAGAGTGAAAATTTGTCTTGCTGGCAGGTCAACAGGAAGCAATTCTTGAACGTGGGTGAGTTTGTATTGATAGCAGTGCAGAATGTTTCATAGGATTTTATATACTGTGCTACCAGGCATGTCCAATGTTCAGGCAATTCTCCATGCACTATATGCTTGCACACCACTGCTCGACCCATCCTGCAATGTTGTGGCCACATCTTCGACAGATGTCAGATCAACTGCTTTCCTCCCTCTGCCACACTGCACTTCAAAAGAACTTGTCTTTACAAATTTTCTATTCATTTTCTCTAGACCTTTAGCAGACATTGGACTAATGCTTTTTATCATATGCTTGAGTGTCTGTAACTTCTGTAGCGTTATTGGCACACGGTCATGGAGACAGTCATGTGGGGTGTCTTGGGTATAAACTGAGGAACAGCCGTGTGCCGGGTATCTGTTGGTATATATATTCTGATGCTTACAGTACCATCTTCTTCTTCTTCTTCTTCTTCTGCTGCTGCTGCTGCTGCTGCTGCTGCTGCTTCTTTTATGACATTGTTGGACAACTTCAGCCAATCATTTTCTGGTCACCTTCTTCAGTAGGTTTTCTTTATGAATTGCCTAGTATCTTTTCATTTGTTCTGATCATTTTTCTCATTCCTCATCCATACAAATATCCTTTATATCCTTTTTATTGTTTATCATTGTCTATTTTTGGTTTAAATAGTACTTTTATGTTTTTAAATTTCTTTAAATTTTCTGTTTCGTTTCGCAAATTGTCCAGGAGTAACTGTAGCTCTTTCATATCGTCTGTGATTTCCCTTATCTATCCTACTTGTTTCAAAGTTTCTCTCTCTCTCTCTCTCTCTCTCTCTCTCTCTCTCTCTCTCTCTCTCTCTCTCCTTTTTTTCCGTATTGTATCTGTGATGGGTTCCAGTTCCCTGTGCACCACTTCGTTTGGCACTATCTGCCATTGTCCATTTTTCAGATATTTCTTATTTATGCATTTTCTAGTTATTTTTCTCTCTACTTCAGGATTTTTCTGGGTGACTTTGAAAAGAGTTTCACTTCTGTATGTGACCTCTGGTTAAACCACCATCTTGTAATGTTTTAATTTGACTAATAAACATTTTGTTGTTGTATGTAGACCATGTTAATTTCTGAGCTTTTATCATTTTGTTAGCTCTTTCTTGCCACACAGGTTCTCGCCAAGTTGAGCGCTATAATTTGTCCTAGATATTCAAATTGTATCACTGTTTTTGCTTTCCTGTTATATACTGTTATTTGGTTGGCTACTAGTGGATCTGCTGCCATTCTCAGTCTTTTCGAATGATGTCTGGAGGTGTGCTTGTTGTTTGATTTCCGGCTTCTTGAATATTGTTTGCTAGTAAAACTAAGTCGTCTGCAAATTGCAAGCAATTTAAGTTTATTTGATCTTTCTCCTTTCCAGTTCTTATGTTTCTAGGATTTTGCTTGTACTATTCCTTCATCATATACTCCAGAGCACAGTTGAAAACTAATGGCAATAAACCATCTCCCTGTCTTAACCCTATTTTAATTGTAAATGGCTCGGATATTTCTCCTGTGAACTATACTACAGATATGGTGTTTGTTAGAGTTAAGTTTATAATTTTTATTAATTTGGGATGGAGACCGAAATTCCTTAGTATCTTCACCACTGAAGCTCTGTGTATGTAATTATAAGCTTTTCTGAAGTCTACAAAAGCTATGACTTCATGTTTCTGTCTTCTTTTGTCATAATCCATTACCAGTGATCTGTTCTGGGCAGCTTCTCCAGGGCCTAAATCCTCCTCGGTATCCTCCTAGTTCCACTTCAAGTTGAAATTTATAATGACAGTATAGAATTGTTGACATGACTTTGTATGAGATATCCAAAAGGGAAATGTGTGTATAGTTGTCCATATTTCATTTGTCTACTGTTTTGTGTAATGGATGGATTAAAATTGTGTTCTAATGTTCTGGTAGTTATTCTTTGTTCCAGATTTTCACTATGTAGTGGTGCTGCTGCTGCATAGTTCCAAAGTTCTGCAAACATTTGATTTTCTCAATTTGCTTTGTAGTTTTTGAGCTATTTCAAAGCTTTGTAGACTTCTTGGATTTTAGGTGGACTTATATTTTCTGCTGGTGTTTTGACAGCGGTATCTGTGTTTATTTGAAGTAGTTCTGAAGGGTCTTCGCAATTTAGTAATTTGTTAAATGTTTCTCTTAAAATTTGTGTATTTTTTCTACTGCTATGGACCATATTGTTTCTTTTATCCTTTAACATTAATGTTGGTGGGTCATATCTTCGTAGTTGTCTGCTAAATATTTTGTAGTAATCCCTTGAGTTTGTTTTCTTGCTATTTATTTCTATAATTAAAAGTATATCTTTTTGATTTGGTGTTTAACCCTTCTTATTTTTTGGGTTATCTTTCTTTGTTATGTGAGTTCTAAGTGTTTTTCTTCTGTTTCATAACTCTGATAACTTAACCAAGCTTGTTGTTGATCTACCACTGTTCTATCACACCCATTGTTCCATCACTGGTGTTTTTTCCATGGATTTATTAGAGCTACCTATTCAGCTATTTGTTTCAACTGGGGAACTATTTCCTCTAGATCATCTGTTATTTTTATATTCCTTGTTTGTTTCTGTATTCCTTGTTACATATCAGTTTATGAGGGTCATAGTAGCTTCTCTTGTTTTTGGGGTGGGATTTTTTCTTTGTCAATGGGGTGAGATTAATTTTTATCGTGTCAATGGGGTGAACTTAATTTTTATCATGTAATGATCTAATCCAGTATGTGTCCCTCTCATAACTTTAAAATGGTAGATTTCTCTGTGATAATTTTTATCCATGCAAACGTGATCTGGTTGCCATTCTCCTTTTTCCACTCTGGATGTTTCCAAGTTTTGAGCTTATTTGCACTTTCCTTGAAGTATGTTGACTTTGAGATCATGTCATGGTTTCAACAGAATTTCACCAGTCTCATGCCATTTCTGTTTCTTCATCATTGTGCTAGGAATTTCCCCTATTATGTCTCCATATCGCCTTTCCCTTCCTAACTGTACATTAAAATCTCCAGTTAAAATTTTGGTGTGATTTTTGTGTGTGTTCATTGTCATCTGATCTAAAGGCTCCCAAAAGTCATCCACAACTTCTCTCTGTTCTTTCTTATTATTGTGTCATTATTTCGGGCATGGGCGTTTATTATGGTGTATATTTTATTTGCAGCTTTTATAGTTAGTGTTGGTAGCCTGGGAGATTGTGGTTTAAATTCTATTACAGATTCAGTTATTTTGAGACTGACCGTAAATCTCTTTTCAAACTGTGGACATTGCTTCATTTCTCTTTTTCCTGTTATTTCCTTATAAATCCTATATCTTTGCGATTCTGTTGGTTTCTGATCAGTTTTCTCATTTCCTGAAGTCCAGTCATTAAAATCACTTTGTGGTCCATTTCAGCTGCCAAAATTTTGGGTTTCCCTGGACATATGATGTAATTTATGTTGTGTGGTTCTATATAGTTTGTGTGCTGCCTGGAGTCTCGGTTTTGATCTTCTGTCAGTCTTGCATATTTTCAGATGCTCGGACTCGCCTAAGTCATTTTTCAAGTGACTGCTCATCATATCCAAGTGCAGTCTCCCTTGATAATTGCCAAGAGATGGACTTCTCCTTAAAAGATTTATTTCCACATTTTACTTTCAGAGGTAGTCAATCTCATATGGAACAAGATCTGAGTAACAAATACTGTTGTTAACCATAGAGGCTGTTGTGTATTTGGTCTGCGAGTACCTCCCTATCTGCCACCTGTCACGCACCATGTTGGAGTATCACCTGCATGCCTGATACGACAGCAGTAGGTTTGTAGCACCATATATTGGTCTAATTTTTTTTTTCTTCTTCTATGACATTTTCCCCTGTGTCAATAATATACTGTTCAAATTTAATGACATTCTGAGCCGGCCGGTGTGGTCAAGCGGTTCTAGGCGCTTCAGTCTGGAACCGTGCGACCGCTACGGTTGCAGGTTCGAGTTGTGCCTCGGGCATGGATGTGTGTGATGTCCTTAGGTTAGTTAGGTTTAAGTAGTTCTAAGTGACTGATGAACTCAGATGTTGAGTCCCATAGTGCTCAGAGCCATTTGAACCATTTTGATGACGTTCTGAACAGTGGCTCTATTTCTATAGTGTCGGAAACCGGAACTTTGCGGACACCGTGTATATGGGAGAAACAATTTCTCATAGTTGGTTTAAACAGAAAATCTGTACATTGTAATTTTAAAAAAATACTGCCTTTGTCTGTCCAAATGTTTATTAGAGTATTATGTAAAAAGAAGTGAATTGGTAAAGTACTGTCAAGATTTTTGGTAACAACGTTAAACAGGGACTTGTCTATATAGTAATACAGCTGATGGTGATGGTGATAATGGTTGTTGTTGATATGATCATAGGTACAAAAACACTTCATAATGACCACTGAATTTAAATGGCCAATAGTGTCAACTAAAGTGTTGTTATAAGATGACAGCTGCAGCAGAACCATGGTTACCGTCCACCGATTTTTTAATAACTGTGGAATCCAGCATGAAGAAAGTACAAACCAAAACAGAAACTCACTTGCAGCTCTTTGTCATATTTACCCACAGGTCTTCATAGTAGTAAATAAGTAATGTACAGGTGATATTGCATCATTTTCTTGTAGCCATCACAGGCACGAATGTAATATATGTCTGCCAGTTCTTTAGCTGTGCCATTGTATCAGTAAAATCAATCACACACTGTATGATGATTTTTAATTTTACAGATGCGTAGTAAAACCGAGCTTATATTAGGTGTTGTCACTTTATAAATGATTGATTTAGTGTACTGCTGCAGAAATATTATGCTATTAAAATAAATGTTAAGGTTGTTTTTCGCCTGTCTTTTTCTCTGCTAATGCTTGTGGTGACATTTTAATTTTCTGTTACAGATCAAATATCAACATAAATGATATATTAGGGGATTATTGTCTTACTCTTGTGGACACATTAGATACATTGGCAATAATGGGAAATGCAACTGAATTTCAGAGAGCAGTTGGCAGAGTTCTGTTAAATGTCAGTTTCAACAAGGACAATGTTGTGCAAGTTTTTGAAGCCAATATCAGGTATGCCACACTTTTATCTTCTTTACTGCAGTTCACTCAAGTTTTGTGTGTAAATATTGCTGATGAGAAAATGATACTGAACACCCTTCTCTCCCCTCTCTCTGCCCCCCCTCTTTCACACACACACACACACACACACACATTCTCTCTCTCTCTCTCTCTCTCTCTCTCTCTCTCTCTCTGACTTGCTTGAAGCAGATGACAGGGAGGGGGTAAAGGGGGGGGAGGGAGAGAAAGAGAGAGAGAGAGAGAGAGAGAGAGAGAGAGAGAGAGGGGAGTTAAAAAATAAGGAAAGCTTTTTACAAAGTTATAGGTGAGATTTTCTTGAGGAAGTAATTTTCCCATGTAGGATGTTTTCTTTCGAAATAAGCAACTGTTGATGAGCTGATGGATGTGCCAAGTGCTGTAGAAGAGAGTTCTGTTTCATGCGCAGTATTTAAATTTTTGTTTTTCAGGTATTTCTGCAAAGAAGTGAATTGTATCCATGTATTTTAATGCATATACTAGTGTTTACTAACTTACTCTAGGTTTTTGTATAAACTTCAGGGCATTAACTATGTGGGAGCTGACTTGAGTGTAGTAAAAAAATTTAAAAAGTCAGAAGTAGTGTAGCAACAGAACTTAACATTACAGCCAGCAACTTCTTGTGTTAGTGTTGCATTTCTTGTGGTAAAGACAAAAATTGATTAAAGATGGATACGGACTGCACCTACAGATCCAGGGGGATTGGACGCTATTCATAAACAGCTGGAAGCTGTGTTGTCCTGGTCTGCAGCTTTCAGGCTGCTACTATGTGTCTGTGGTGGCAGTGGAGCACATGAGACAAATGTTTTGGCACCTCAGGAGCCTATAGTGTTGCCCAGGATCCCTGATGTCACTCTGTCTTCTGATTATCATATCCTGGCCAGTCGACACTTTCCAGATGGTAGTTAGCAAACAGCGATGGGATTGCAAATCTCTCAGTTGAGGGCAAACATGCATAATGGCTGCACAGCAGTCACCTTTCATCTTATAAACTGGTTTGAGGAATTGCCTACTGCTGAAAGCACATTTAAGCCAGCACAGTTTGCCTCATCTTTGGGACTGTGGTCAATCTTTCTGGAGGTCTGGACAAGTGGAGAGTGTCGGATTGCTTTGTCATGGGGAGCTCCAACTTCAGGCGGGTGATGTAGCTCTTCAGGGAATTAGTGGGCAGGTCAGAAAAGGAGGCCAGTATTCACTTTGTTTGCTTGCGAGTGGAGTCTCATCTGAGATGTGGAAGAGCCTCTGCCATGCCAGCGCTTCAGCATACTAGGTGCATCCGACTGTAGAACATGGCTCACATAGGTGTGAATGATGCCTGTCACCTAGATTCAGACACCATTCTCAGTTCCTACAGCCAGCCAGCTGCTTTTGTGTAGACAGCTAGCCTTGCCCATGGGACAGAAACATAGCTATCATTGTGCAGCATTCTTCCCAGGACCATCATGATCATCTACTTTGGAGCCAAATGGAAGGCTTAAACCAGAGCCACAGACAATTATGTGACAGTTGTGGATGCTGATTTCTCAATCTCTGGTGTCAATTGGAGAATGGTAAGGTTCTGCTGGAGAGATCAGGCATGCACATTATGCAGGAAGATAGCAGAGTACACATGGTGTAATCGTGTGGATTTTTTAGTATAGAGAAATCCCTCCATAGGCCTGATAAGATGTGTTCTGATTGCAGTTAGCGTAGCATTCGCAGTAGGAGCTCGGAGAAAGAAAATGTTAATATAATAAGTTATTTGTGGGAGTGTGTATGGGAAGGTCCTTTAACTGGTTGCACTTATAACAGTAACAGTGCCCAGATATTACTAGGGACAGAAAGCATGCTGAAACCAGATAACTATAAACTCTGACTGGAATGTATGTACCAAAGATAGGTTGAATGCTGGTGGTGCGGGGATGTTTATAGACATAAGAAATATGATTATATCAATTGAGATTAGTACAGATTCCAAATGAGAAATAATGTAGCAGAAGACAAGTGTTGAAAGTGAATCAAACATGGTCATTGGATGCTTTTGTAAACCCCCCACCTCAGGAGCAGTAGTGGTGGAACATTTTAGGGGAAACTTGGTGGATATTTCACATAAATTTTCTGGTCTTTTGTAGTATTGGGTGGAGATTTCAACGTGGGAAATAACTTAAAATAGTTCTAAATGCATTATCCAAAAATT
Source organism: Schistocerca cancellata (assembly GCF_023864275.1). Taxonomy (NCBI): domain Eukaryota; kingdom Metazoa; phylum Arthropoda; class Insecta; order Orthoptera; family Acrididae; genus Schistocerca; species Schistocerca cancellata. The sequence continues at coordinate 928,497,135 of NC_064629.1, forward strand.
ACCTTCAGCAATTAGTCAGAGAACCATCTCGTGAAGGTAACATCTTAGATTTGTTGGTGACAAACAGATGTGAACTTTTCAACTCAGTGTAGAACAGGAAGTCAGTAAACATAAGGCTGCTAGAACATCACTGAATGCAGCTATAAATAGGAAGACAAAGGTACAAAGGCCTTTCTCCTTAGCAAGAGTGACAAGAAACAAATCCCAGGTTACGGTATATTGATAATTTTTACTTATGGACCATCTGACAGCAACTGAATAAAACACAATTTTAGTGCCATACGCATTTCGCCTTTATTTTCTGCAAGGCATCATCAGTGGCCTGGAATATGATGTATGTTAGCTATTTAATTTACATTTTTGTCACAGCTAACATATGTACATATTCCAGGCCACTGATGATGCCTTGCAGAAAATAAAGGCGAAACGCGTATGGCACTAAAATTGTGTTTTATTCAGTTGCTGTCAGACGGTCCATAAGTACAAATTATCAATATACCGTAATATTACACGCAACTGAGGAAGACAGGACTACAAAAGTTGAAGAAATCCCAGGTTACCTGAGTGTTCAGTATGAAAATTTCATCCCCACTACTAACAATGTTAAAGAGCATTGTACAATACACTTTAGACAGGTGTGTGCCAAGCAAAGTTGTGAGGGATGGAAAAGACCCGCCACACTCCTACAAAGCAAAGACAGTTTCACTGCAAATTTAAATGCAGCCAAAGCCTCAAAGGCAAACAAAAACTAAATGAAGCCAATTTTAGTGTAAGGAGAGCCATTTGTGAAGCATTCAATGAAATTGAAAGTAAAATTCTATCTACCAGTCTGACAGAAAATCCTAAGAAGTTTTAGCATTATGTTAAATCAGTAAATGGATTGAAGCCATCTGGCCAGACAATCTGTAACCATAATGACACTGAAACAGAGGATAGCACAAAAAAAAATTCAAGTTCTAAGCATGTTTTTCCAAAACTGTTTCACAAGGAAAGACCACCCTGTAGTATCTGCTTTAAATCATCACATGAATGACAAAATGGCTGATATAAAAATAAATGACCATGGGATAGAAAAGCCATTGAAGTCACTCAACAGAAGAAAGGTCACGGGACCTGGCAGGATATCAATACAATTCTATGTAGAGTATGCAAAAGAACTTGCCCCTCTTATAGCAGCAGTGTACCATAGGTCTCTGGAGAGGCAAAGTGTTCTTGATGATGGAAAATAAGCACAGGTCATTCCCTTTTTCAGGAAGCATTGTCAAACAGATGCACAAAATTATACACCTATATCTCCGACATTGATCTGTTGTAGAATTTTCGAAAATTTTTTATGCTCATGTACTGTGACATTTCTGGGGAACAAAAATCTCCTCTTTAAGAATCCAATGTGAGTTCCATAAACAATGATAGTGTGTAGAATGAAATTTTCACTCTACAGCGGAGTGTGCGCTGATAAGAAACTTCCTGGCAGATTAAAACTGTGTGCCGGACCGAGTCTCGAACTCCCGAGTTAGAGTCTTGGTCTGGCACACAGTTTTAATCTGCCAGTAAGTTTCAATGATATTGTGAAACACAGATTGGGCTGTTCATCCATGATACCCAGAAAGCTGTAGATATCAGTGCGCAGGTAGATGCCATGCCATGTTCCTTGACTTGTGTAAGGGATTGATACAATTCCACATTACTGCCTAATGAACAGAGTATGAGCATATGGAGTATCAAACCAACTGTATAACTGGACTGAAAAGTTTCTAGCAAACAGAACACAGCATGTTGTTCTCAACAAAGAGAAGTCGTCAGACGTAAACGTAACTTTGGGTGTACCCCAAGGGAGTGTTTACACAGTATACATTAATGACATAGTAGACAATGTGGGAGGTTTCATAAGGGTTTTTGCAGATGATGCTGTTATATATATATATATATATATATATATATATATATACACCTATATATATATATATATATATATAGAGAGAGAGAGAGAGAGAGAGAGAGAGAGAGAGAGAGAGAAAGAGAGAGAGAGAGAGAGAGAGAGAAGTTGCAACACTAGAAAACTGTAGCAAAATGCAGGAAGACCTGCAGAGGATTGATGCTTGGTGAATGGAGTGGCGATCGACCTTCAGTATAAATAAAAGTAATGTACTGCATGTACATAAGCAGAAAGACCCATATTGTATGATTATGCGATTGCAGAACAGTCGCTGGTAGCAGTTACTTCTATGAAATATGAGAAAATGCATACAGAGCAAGTTAAAGTGGAGTGACCGGATAAAACTAATTGCAGGAAAGGTAGATGCCAGACTGAGATTCATTGGAAGAATCCCCAGGAAATGTAGTACGTCAGCAAAGGGTTAGCTTACAAAACCCTCGTTTGACCAATACTTCAATATTGCTCATTGTATGAGATCCATACCAGGTAGGAGTAATAGAGGAGATAGAGAACATCCAAAGAAGAGCTGTGCATTTCATTACAGGGTCATTAAGTAAGCACAAATGTGTCATGGAGATCAACCAGTCCCAGTGGCAGATGCTGCAAGAGAGGTGGTCTGCTTCGTGTGGTTTACTGTTACAGTTTTGAGAGGGTGTGTTCCTAGAAGAGTCAACAAATATATTACTTTCTCCTACTATATCTCATGAAAAGACCATGCGGATAAAATTAGAGATTCGAGCCTTAAGGCTTACCCCCAATGATTCTTCCCACAGACCATTTTCAACAAACAGGAAAGGGGGAAGTGAAAAATGTTGCACAAAGAACACTCCGCTACACACCACAAGGTGACTTGCAGAGTGTAGGTGCAGACATAGATGTAATTACAATGTAATTATTTTATTATTTAGGTTTTTGGTTATTTAATGCCCATTTTTTAACATTAAAGATAAAGAACTTCTCAATTTCGCCCCCCCCCCCCCCCTCCCCTTGGGCATTATCAAGCTGCTATCTCCAATCTGAAAGCAATATGTAAAAAATTGAAACATCTAACATTTATGTGGTTTTTGTCACTCCCAGCATATAAAACATTAAAATAAGTTAGTGAAACTTTTTAAAATTAAAATTCACATGGTGTTGTCAGTGTCTTAAAATCATTGAGATTGCAGGTTATGGGTCAAGGAGTTGTGTAATATGGAAATTAGTTAACAGAGATTGAGTGATTAGAAAGTCATTTACATTTTAGTACTTAAATTAATTTCTTTTCTGTTAGAGATCCATCAGTTTTGAGATTGTAAGAAATGGGAATAAAGAAGGGGGGGGGGGGGGGGGGGAAGTATAGGCCAGATTCAGAAAATCGATGAAACCAGGCAGAAGGTAGTGCACAGAAGAGTAAAGCTCGGAATAGATATGGGGACACTCAGACTAGTTATGCTGAGGTTGTTACAGAAGTATGTATGGGTTGGTGGGATAGTACCATTATGCAGAAGTTGAATAAGATGATTCATGTGAGGTGAAGTTTGTAGAATGGGTGGCAGATACGTAAAAAATCTGTAGAAGTTTTGAATGCTCTTGTAATGCTTCTTATGTAGCACGATTCTAGGAACTGTTTGTACGACTTTTGTGAATGTGATGGCTTCATGTTATGCTAAACTTTTCAGTAACAACGTAATTGTTCTGGAAGTAGTTGTTTTACCTGACAAATCTTGATGTGGTTTTAGTGACTTATTGTATAGTTGGAAAAATTAATCAGATTCTTTCCACAATATACCTTTAATTTGTTAGCAGAATGATAAGAACTACTAATGCAGTATTACCAGATTATTATGTGCTTTTGTGCAGTTACAGCATTGAAATCCTCCCATGTTCTCTCTTTTTTCCATCCTGTTTTTTTTTCCCCCTCTCTCTTTGTTTGTTTGTTTGTTGTGTTATTGGTAGAAGTTTTATCTATTCTTACCGCTCTGTAGAACAAACGAACCAGACTATCTCAAGTGTCTTTTGCAGCCCACTAATCCAGTTTTCCATCCATGATCCACCCAGAGTTGTTACCTTTGCTCTTGATATTATTTAAATGTTCTGCCAAAGTTATACAATTAGACCGTAAGAGGAGGTGTATCCATGTTAGATGTTTGTCAGCTTGCAGCCCAAATAAGCAACTGAAATGAGTTATTACAATTTTGTAGTTAAATTATAGTTTACCATCAACTGTACCTAAAGCTTACAACTGTATATCACCTGCAAGCCCAGAAAACAGCCCCTGTGACTGGTTAGCCTATCAGTTCTGTCATATAAATGTAACTGAATTTGTTAATTTAAGAAATGGCAAAAACTAAGTTATTCCCCATGTTTTATGTTGGACAAAATACATGGGGCTATTGGCATTTTCTGGTTGCCAGTGGGTAATACAGTGGTAATATGCAGTCCTTTCCTCTCTATTTCAACAGAAAACAGAAGAGCTTTGACCTAGCTGAATCCTTGAAAAGGGTCCCAAGATATTTCTTCATTGGTGATGCAAACATCACTCATCACCTTGGGGTAACCATTAATAAAGGTTTTATTTACTTCAAAAATATAACACAGTTAAACACTGCCTTGTAATCACTCCAGTGTGCCTAAAACTTCCCACATTGAGCTCAGAAATCTGCAGTGTGTCACTAACTACTGTATGTTGATTCTTCAAACGATGTCGTGAACAAATTGGAGAGATCAGCAAACTCTACTAAATAGTTTGTTAACAAAAATGAACAGAAAAGTAGAATGTGTGCCATAACTGCAATTGTCACTGAGAAATTGGCGAGTCATTTCAATAAAATCACCTCACTTAAATCTGTAAGAAACTAGATACACATTTACTGGCTGGCTAAGAAACATCAAGTGAATAACTGATTGGTATAAATGGTGCTAAAATTTTATAACTCATTGTTAAAAAGGCATCTGTGTTCTTCTGGACAACAGTTGTTGAAGTCCATCATGAAAGCATTATCATGGAAAACAATAGGGGCAGCAGATGATCTACGTGTTGAACTATGGAGATCATAATATTGGAACTCGGATAACATGAATGATGAATTTGTACAGCAAAATCATAAACAAGAACAATACCAGTCAGTAGAGCAGATAAAATACCACATTTCTTTCTGAAAGTAGAGAGGTATGTATTCAGATTGTTCGGACTGCATGTCAGTATACCTTCTCTACACAGCAAAGAGCTCTTAGTATATTTTCCATAACAGGGTTTGTCAGATTATCAACACTATAACCAGTGTACACATCTAAAAGAAAATGTGTTGCAGTGTATTTACTCATTGAGAAATAGCATAAGAAAGAAATATATTAACATCGTCTCCTCTTGGGCTTTTGGAATGTATTTGACTGGATACCATGAATCTGATAAGATTTCCCCATTGAGAGTGTGGTGTTGGTGGAGAATAAGTAGATTGCATTAATTTACTACACCATGTGAAGAATCACATCTGATTTTCTGCCATATTACTAAGTGATATTCCTGTTCCAGTAGGGGTCCATCTGGGAGTATGTGCTTCTGCCTGTACTCTGTCTTAGTTGTGGACACAATCATTAAAGATATTTACGAGGTGCATTCAAGTTCTAAGGCCTCCGATTTTTTTTTCTCCGGACTGGAAAGAGATAGAAACATGCGCATTGTTTTAAAATGAGGCCGCATTCATTGTCAGTATGTCCCAGAGATGGCAGCACCGTACGGCAGATGAAATTTTACCACCAACAGCGAGAATGAGAACTGTTTTAAATACTTAAAATGGTGACGTTTTCCTTACTTGAACAGCGGGCAATCATTCGTTTTCTGAATTTGCGTGGTGTGAAACCAATTGAAATTCATCGACAGTTGAAGGAGACATGTGGTGATGGAGTTATGGATGTGTCGAAAGTGCGTTCGTGGGTGCGACAGTTTAATGAAGGCAGAACATCGTGTGACAACAAACCGAAAAAACCTCGGGCTCGAACAAGCCGGTCTGACGACATGATCGAGAAAGTGGAGAGAATTGTTTTGGGGGATCGCCGAATGACTGTTGAACAGATCGCTTTCAGAGTTTGCATTCCTGTGGGTTCTGTGCACACAATCCTGCGTGACGACCTGATAATGCGAAAAGTGTCATCCAGGTGAGTGCCACGAATGCTGACAGACGACCACATGGCTGCCCGTGTGGCATGTTGCCAAGCAATGTTGACGCGCAACAACATCATGAATGGGACTTTCTTTTCGTCGATTGTGACAATGGATGAGACGTGGATGCCATTTTTCAATTCAGAAACAAAGCACCAGTCAGCTCAATGGAAGCACACAGATTCACCGCCACCAAAAAAATTTCGGGTAACCACCAGTGCTGAAAAAATGGTGGTGTCCATGTTCTGGGACAGCGAGGGCGTAATCCTTACCCATTGCATTCCAAAGGGCACTACGGTAACAGGTGCATCCTACGAAAATGTTTTGAAGAACAAATTCCAAAGGGCACTACGGTAACAAGTGCAACCTACGGAAATGTTTTGAAGAACAAATTCCTTCCTGCATTGCAACAAAAACGTCCGGGAAGGGCTGCGCGTGTGCTGTTTCACCAAGACAACGCACCCGCACATCGAGCTAAAGTTACGCAACAGTTTCTTCGTGATAACAACTTTGAAGTGATTCCTCATGCTCCCTACTCACCTGACCTGGCTCCTAGTGACTTTTGGCTTTTTCCAACAATGAAAGACACTCTCCGTGGCCGCACATTCACCAGCCGTGCTGCTATTGCCTCAGCGATTTTCCAGTGGTCAAAACAGACTCCTAAAGAAGCCTTCGCCGCTGCCATGGAATCATGGTGTCAGCGTTGTGAAAAATGTGTACTTCTGCAGGGCGATTACGTCGAGAAGTAACGCCAGTTTCATCGATTTCGGGTGAGTAGTTAATTAGAAAAAAAATCGGAGGCCTTAGAACTTGAATGCACCTCGTACAGACCAGCACCTAGGAAACCTCTTTACATAAACATGATACTGCTATCATCTAATTATAAAACAACCAGCTACGTTAAATTGTACGAGGATTGTCTTGAATACTATGTCAGACTTTCTATAAAAGAGAGAATCTGAAATGCATCACAAAGAGGCTGTACAGGTTTAGTACTCATAAAGGAAGTGATATTAGCTTACCAAGGCTATGTTTAAATATGTTGATTTAACATTTGCTTCTATTGGAAGCCTCAATCCAGAAATAACAGTTCAAACATGTGGCATAATTGGTATATCCTGGTTGGCATACTTTGTGGTAAAGTTGTTCTAGCCCTATTTTAGAACAAAGTGAGTATATTAGCTCATCCAGTTGCCCTCTAGAGGCCTAAATACTGACCAACAGAAAGGTATCTCAGTACTATGCTGTAATAAAAATAAAATAGTTTTGTTGGACATACGGTGTGACATATTACTTCTCCATTGAAGTTAGCAGGTTGTATGGAGGTGCACATTCATCAAAATGGAGGATACCAATTTGTACTTCTTTTAATAAAGTTGTGCCAATATTTCTTTCCTGTCCAGTTTCAGTACTTACTTAGTAGTTATCCAATGTACCCATATGATCTGCAGTGTTCTTATGTAGCACCACATTTCAAAAGCTTCTATTTTCTTCTTGTATGAACTGCTTATTGCCCACATTCATGTTCAGTTCAAGGCTACACTCCACACAAGTACATTCAGAAAAGACTTCCTATTCCTTAAATGTATGTAAGATGTTAATTCCCCTTTTTCAGAAATGTGCTTCATGGTATAGCCAGTCTGCATTTTATATCCTGTCTACTTTAGTCATTGTCAGTCATTTTGCTGTTCATATAACAGTACTCACCTACCACTTTAGACATCTTGTTTCATATCCTAATTACCTCAGCATTACCCGAGTTAGTTTGTCACCCTTGTTTTCCTTCTGTTGATATTCATCTACTAATCTCATTTTGAGATGTTATCCATTGTGTTCAGCTATTCTTCAAAGTCCTGTGCTCTGTCTGACAGAATTACAATGACATTGGCAAACATCATAGTTTTTATTTCTTCTCCTGGAACTTCGATTCTCCTTCCAAATTTCTCCTTTGTCAGGTTTTTACAACTTGCTCAACATACTGATAGAATAACATTGGAGACAGACTGTCCCCCGTCTCACTTCCTTCTCAACCAACACTTCCCTTTGATGCCCCTTGATTTTTATAAATTTTATCTGATTTCTGTAAAAGTTGGGAATAACTTTTCATTTCATGTATTGTATCTCTCCTACTGTCAGAATTTCAGTGAGTGTATTCCTGCCAACATTGTAAAAAGCTTTCCCTAAATCTACAAATTCTTCATTCAGTCTGTCTTCTAAGATAAGTTGTTGGGTCAGTGTTGCCTCAGGTGGTAATACATTTCTATGGACCACAATGTGCTTTTCTCAAAGGTCGGCTCACACTAGTTTCTCCATTCTTCTGTAAATAATATGTTTTAGTTTTATGTACCCATGACTTTATTAATAGCCTCATACACCCCTAATCCTCGAACCAGCCCAAAAAAACCAATTGCAAAGGCTCCCTTCATCACTCGGTGACATCCTGGACTGGAGCATCTGAACCATGTCCAGTGCCAAGGCTTCAACTACAGTGTGCAGCAGAAAGAACTCCCCGATTTGAGAGGCAGCATGCAGCGGACAGCAACAGAGTAGAGTGGTTGGGGGATGTGTCCTTGAATAGTTGCATACATGCCATTTTCAGTGTATGCCATGGCTTGGTCAGCTGAACGTCACGCTTTTGTCTTTGAGCAGTTTATTTAAAAAGGCGGAGTGCAAATAACCATACAACATGCCTTCCGCATTTGCTTCAAGCTCGGTTGTCAGGACCCTGTTTCCAGTGAGAAAATCATTTATTTGTGGGTTTTGAATTTTCAAGAGACAGGTTCGGCATAGAACCGTAAGCTCGATGAAGGGCTTCTACATACTCAGGAAATGTTGTTGCAGTGAGGGGTTCAGTTCAACAATCTTCTCGACATTCCACAAGAAAGTAGGTGTTAGCCTTAACAATTATCTGGCCAGAGTCTGAGAACAATCTTGCATCAAGATTTGAAAATGGGTCCCTACAAGACACCGTTGGTTGAAAAACTGGGCAGAAAAGTCCATACAACATTGTGTCAAAACATGCTTTGAAATGTTTACTGAAAAGATGTGATTTTTTTCAGACTACGTACATTTTAAGTTGTCAGGTGCAATAAACAAACAAAATTGTAGGTACTGGTCCATAAACAACCCCCAGGAACTCCATCAACGACCATTCCATGGTACCAAAGTAACAGTGTGGTGTGCTGTTTTTAATTTTAGTGTGGTTTGTCTGTATTTTTTGTTCGAAGAAAATGTTGAGTGTTAAAGTAAACAGCAGTTGGTGCTGTGCTATGCTGTGTGACTTCCTACAGCGAGAACTAGTGGAACTGTTCAGTGACCTTGAGAATGTGTGTTTCCACCCACACAGCATGTCAATCACTGACATTGGTGGAAATGTCTGCTGGACATGACATTTCTTTGCATGGTGATACTGGGTGGCCACCATATTTGCCATGCTTGACACTCTGTAACTCGTTTGTGGGGCTGTCTCAAGTCTAAGGAGTACCAACACTGCCCTCAAACTTTAGAGGCCCTCAAGGAAATGATAACTCAATAAGTTGATTCAATCATGCTCAATATGACTCGTAGAGTAATGAAAAACTTCAAAGAATGCCTCAACCAATGTATCAACAATGGAGGGAGCCATTTGAGTGATGTATTGCTTAAAACACATTAATATTGCGTATTCTTAAACGGCATTTTGTGTGCTCTTAGGCAATAAACAAAGTCCTATCTTACTTGATTTCATTTTTCTTAGCTTCCCTTATGGGAGAGTTCTTTCTGCTACTCTCTTTATCCATCATCGTGACCAGAAATGACGGACATGCTACCCAAAATCCTTCATACTCCTCCTAAAGTGGTATTCTGCTGCCCAGCCAACCTACACATCTTGGTCCATCCCTACGCCACTTCCACTTGAATCTCCTAGCCACAGGAGATCATCAGGTGCAAGACATGCCTGATTCATCCACCCAGCACATCCTACTCTAGTCCCGTCACAGGCTTACCGCATACCATCAGAGGCAGGACCAAGTATGTAAGTAGCCATGTTATATACCAGCTCTGTTGCGGTTTCTGCATAACATTTTTTGTGGTAATGACCACCAACCAACTGTCCACCAGAATGAATGGCCACTGCTGAACTGTGGCGAAGAGCAAACTTGACCTCGCAGTGGCAGAAAAACTGGTGAGCACAACATGCTAAAGTTCAATTGCTGCTTCACAATCTTTGCAATCTTGATACTCTCTACCCCCTTCTCCTCATCCCCTGTGGGTCCAGGGGTTAGAATAGGCCCTAGGTATTCCTTCCTGTCGTAAGAGGTGGCTAAAAGGAGTCTCTCACGTTTTGGCCTCTATGTGATGGTCCCCTGTAGGGTCTGACCTCCATTTTTCAAAATTTTTCCCGAAGAGCAAGCCAATTGGGGAAGGGCACCCTTACATGGTGCATTGTGTCCATCATGCAGTGAGACCTATCGCCTCCTTTGTCGATGTGGATCTGCACTTCTGCTCATTCTCAAACTGTTGGGCGAGGTCACCCTCCTGGGTGCATATTTTTCCATCAGCTGTGCAGTATAGTTCTCTATGCTGGCGATGATAATGGACTTGTTTGCTTGGTTGCACCTGATATCCAGCACAGTAGCCAGTCCGTTGTGTTGGGGCCGCCATGTACCCTGTTGGTTGTAGCCCCCTGACCCCACAGGGATCACCCTGCTGATGCCTGCACCATTAACTTCCCATGTATGCCGAGGAGTGTATGCCAGTCACCCTGGGGCATCAGGACTCCCGGTAATGGTCATCCTGCCAGGTGGCTCTTGCTGTGGCTGGTTATTGCCTGTGGGGAGGGCCCTGATTGTATTGGGTGGTATCAGGGCAGGTGACATGCCATGAAGTGTAGTACATCATCTCTTGCTGGTGGTCAAACACCAGCAGTCTCTAAGCGTTCACGGGCTCAATTCAATGCCCAGAAGTACGACCCCAAATTGTTCCCCTCCCTGGCCACACCGTGGGGAGAATGTCAGGGTAAGGATGGCAGTGGCTCTTATTCGCCCCTAAACCTTATATGTTAGAGAGCTGATGGAGAATCTTTGATGATGATGATGATGAAGCCTCAGTTTTTTGTTGAGCATTTAGAGGACAAGTTTGGGGAGGTGGAGGGCTTGTCTAAAATGAGACCTGGGTCAGTCTTCACTAAAACAGCATCCTCTGCCCAGTCATGGGCATTACTCGCTTGTGACAAGCTGGGGGATGTTTCTGTAACCATCACGCCCCATAAGAGCTTAAAAACGGTCCAGGGTATCATGTTTCACAGGGACCTTCTATTGCAGACTGACAATGAGCTGCGTGCCAATTTAGAGCGGCGAAGTGTATACTTCATTCAGCATGCCACCGGGGTCTGAAGGATAATGAGGTTGCCACCGATGCCTTCATCTTGGCCTTTGAGGGCGACACATTACCCGAGAAGATCAAGGTGATGGTCTACCGCTGTAATCTAGAGCCCTATCTCTCTCCCCCAATGCGGTGATTTAGGTGCTCGGAGTTTGGTCATATGTCTTCCCACTGTACTTCCAATGTCTCATGTCGAGATTGTGGACACCCATCACATCTCAATACTCCATGTGCCCCGCCTCCCATCCGTGTCAGCTGCGGAGAGCACCATTTGCCTTGCTCGCCTGACTGCAGGATTCTCCAGAAAGAAAGGAAAATCGGGGAGTACAAGACCTTGAACCGACTGACATACACTGAGGCTACGAGGAAATTTGAACGCCTAAATCTTGTACGTATGACATCGTCTTACGCCGCTGGTACAGAAGTTCTGGCCCCGTCAGTTCTGGCAATCCCAGTTACCTCTCAAAGCCGGAAGATTATACCTGCTCCCTTGATGGTGGGGGGCACTTCCCTCTCTGTTGCTCCTGCACCAACTACTTTGGGAGCAAACCACCCCCCCCCCCCCCCCCCCCCCCCGAACCATCGGGTTATCAGTCACCACTCACCACTTCTGAGCCGGAGAAACATAAGTCTTCTTCGGCTCCTATTGCTAGGAAGGGGTCCCTTGGGTCACTGCCTTCCCAGGATTCTGCTAGTCTGAAAGATGACACCCGCCAGTGGCTGAAGAGCCAAAAGCAGCTGGTCGTAGAGCTTGTTCATCCTCAGTCCCGAAAACTGAATCAGTGAAGTCCTGCCAGCCAGGGAAACCCAAGAAGCAGCGAGAGAAATCCAAAGAGAAGGTTCCCAAGACCAAGAGAATTGCAGTGGCACCCCACACCACCGCTACCTACAAGCTCTGCGTCTGCAGATGAGGTGGAGATTCTGGCGTCCGCTGAGGACCTAGATCTCGCTGGACCCTCAGACACAATGGATATAGACTGCTCAGGCAAAAAGTCGGTGGCAGCAGGTGACCCTGAGGCGTAAACTGCCTTATTGAGTGTTCCATGCCTCCTCAGTCTCACGATGACGTCATCCTCCAGTTGAATTGTGGCGGTTTTTTCCACTGCCTGGCTGAACTACGGCAGCTGTTAAGCTTTACACCTGCTATCTGCATTGTCCTCCAGGAAACTTGGTTCCCGGCAGTGCGGACCCCCTGCTCTTTGTGGCTACAGGGTATATTACAAGAACCATAGCGAATATAATAGTGTGTCAGGTGGAGTTTGCATTTTATGTCCTGATACCAATATGTAGTGAATGTGTGCCCCTTCAAACTCCTCTTGAAGCTGTGGCTGTCAGGGTACAGACGATGCAGGAAATAAATTTATGCAATGTATATCTCCCTCCAGATGGTGTGTTACTGTTGAACATATTGGCTACACTGATTGATAAGTCCCTAAACCTTTCCTACTTCTGGGAGATTTTAACGCCCATAACCCCTTGGGGGAGGGGGGGAGCACCGTGCTTACTGGCCGTGGCCGAGATGTCGAAAATTTACTGTCCCAACTCGACCTCTGCCCCTTAAATACTGGGGCCGCCACACATTTCAGTGTGACTCATGGTAGTTACTTGGCCATTGATTGATCAGTCTGCAGCCCAGGATTTGTCCCATCTATCCACTGAAGAGCGCATGACGACATGTTTGGTAGTGACCACTTCCCCATCTTCCTGTCACTGCCCCAGCATCAGACCCACAGACACTTGTCCAGATGGGCTTTAAACAAGGCGGATTGGGAAACTTCCAACTCGACTGTCACCATTGAATGTCCCGCACATGGGAACATTGATGTGATGGTTGACAAGTGACTACAACAATCGTTTCTGTGCCATAAAACACAATCCCTCGCTCTTTAGGATGCCCCCAGTGAAAGGAAGGCCCTTATTGTTCACTGGAAGTCCTTGAAGCAATTAAGGAGCATTGGCGAGCTCTACAGCAGCATAAGTGGCACCCTTACCTGGAGCACCTCATAGCCTTTAAACGGCTCCGGGCCCGCATTCACCAGCTTATCATACCTCAGAAGCAGGAGTGTTGGGAGAGATAAGTCTCGACCATTGGGTGCCATACATCACCTTCCCAAGTCTGGGCAAAGATCAAATGTGTTTCCGGGTACCAGTCCCCAACAGGTGTTCCCGTTGTTAACATAATGGCGTGTTATCTACCAATGCAAATGCGATTGCCGAGCACTTTGTTCGAATCTCTGCATTGGACAATTACTTCCCAGCTTTCTACCCTCTCAAATGGCAGTCAATCCTGTAATGCCCCGTTTACCGAGTGGAAGCTCCTGAGTAGAGTGCTGCAACGCTCAATGTTTGACCTGTCATGGCTCGCCTGTTGACGGGGGTACCGAGCCACTCGTGTCCGGCCCCACACGACTCTGCTCGGTCACATATTCGCCCCATGTCTGTTGTCCGGATTCTGGACACACGGATAACCGAGCATGACCGGTCACCGCTGATGTCTCACCTCGCCTCGCACTGGCTCGCTGCACTGTACTGTACATATCCAACACCTCTCTCTCTCTCTCTCTCTCTCTCTCTCTCTCTCTCTCTCTCTCTCTCTCTCTCTCTCTCTCTCTCTCTCACACACACACACACACACACACACACACACACACACAATGTATTTATCTCTTGTCTCTCTCTCTCTTGACGTCTACTAGAACAGGTACATGACACAGCTAAATTCATAAAGCACTTGGAAAGTAAAATGATATTTCAATACTATCGCGGATAGAAGAAGAGTGTCATTTCCAAACAGAAGATATATTTTTCCTTTCATTAACAGGAAACATTGAATAAGTGCTGTCCCTGTAATCTAGAAGACAACCATCTTCACAAAGAAAGCATACAAAGAACATTCAATATTTACAGACGTAACTTGTCATACTTTTCACTTCTTTGCAACAGAAACAAAATTATAGTTATTTTTGATCAGTAAATCACTAAAGCGTTCCGGATTTAACTGGCTGACGTCTGCCATGTTAACTTCTCCATAATGCGCACCTAGCTGTATTAATTCTTTGCCTAGTTCTCTGAAACCTTCACCAGAATCAGCATTAAAAGGTCTCATCTCGTTAGCACACATTGCAACACACTTTGCTGTAATACTATTTTTTATTACTGCCGATATCTTTGTGAGGTTTCTTGCAACTATGTTTCTTTAAATGAGTGCTTTCTGACTGGAAACACACTAATGTGGAGCAGTTTATGCACGATATGTACCCAGTAGACGCGCTGTTTTCGTCTACAACTAACAGAAATGTACTCCATACTTGGCTTTTTAGACCTTCCCTTTCTTCAATGTGTAAACATTGGTTTCAATCTTATGTCTTACTGCACTGGCGTCCTCGCGCTGCATGATTACAGAGAGAGAGAGAGAGAGAGAGAGAGAGAGAGAGAGAGAGAGAGAGAGAGAGACACCACAAATGAGAAGCCTGTACTGGCTGCAGTCTCACACGGATAATGACACGTGTAATATGTTTGAAGTTACGTGCTACGTATTCAGTCACGGCGTCTATGCTCGGTCACTAGAACTAGTGCGGGCAGCCTATCCAGTTAGGGTGTGCTCACGCCATCTCGTATTTTGTGCTCACATACTCGGTCATGCAGGACTCTACTCCTGAGTGCCCTTGCACATTGCCCCGACACAGCTCCTGGGCCAGATCGGATCCACAGTCAGATTATTAAACATCTCTCATCTGACTACAAGCAACATCTCCTTGTCATCTTCAACCGGATCTGGTGCGATGGCATCTTTCCATCGCGATGGTGGGAGAGCACCATCATTCCTGGCTCCATGTTAGGGCGGCTTCCTCCAGGGTTGCTCAACCCCTGATAATCTTGTGTCCCTCGAGTCTGCCATCTGAACAGCCTTTTCCAGACGCCAACACCTGGTTGCAGTCTTTTTGATTTACCAAAAGCATACGACACCACATGGCGACATCATATCCTTGCCACATTATACGAGTGGGGTCTCCGAGGCTCGCTCCTGATTTTTATCCAAAATTTCCTGTCACTTTGTACTTTCTGTGTCGAAGTTGGTGCCTCCAAAATAGTTCCCCCCATATCTGTGAGAATGGGGTCCTGCAGGGCTCTGTATTGAGTGTGTGTCTATTTTTAGTGGCCATTAATGGTCTACCAGCAGCTGTAAGGCCGTCCATCTCACCTTCTTTGTTTGCAGACGACTTCTGCATTTCGTACTGCTCCACCAGTACTGGTGTTCAATTTTGGTAAACATTTTTGGAAACAGTGATCAATAGAGTATTGTATTTTAACTTAAGTTCAGTCGTGATCACAACACTTATGGCTCAATAACATATTGACCGGTTTCGGTTATATTTATATAACCATCTTCAGACCTGTGAATTAATTTTAGAAAATACTAGAGACCAATCTCAAAATAAAATGAAAAGTGTCTAATGATGACAAAATTTTAACAAGATAAAATAAAACTTATTATACCCATGGCTTCCTTGGAGGATGGTAGGCTGAGCTCTTCTCAGCTGCTACGAAGTCAACTGATGGTTATGAGTGCTGAGCATGAGCTTAAATATGCAGAGGCTCCGCCTACGTCCTCTCACACTACTTCACAACTGCCAGTCAGTGTTCATAATATGATGCTACCATCAAACTGCAAAAGTACGAAATACACTAATAACATAAAATTGATTCATTTAAAATGTCTGATTAACAGATTGTTGTTGTTGTTGTTGTTGTTGTTGTTGTGGTCTTCAGTCCTGAGACTGGTGTGATGCAGCTCTCCATGCTACTCTATCCTGTGCAATCTTCTTCATCTCCCAGTACCTACTGCAGCCTACATCCTTCAGAATTTGCTTAGTGTATTCATCTCTTGGTCTCCCTCTACGATTTTTACCCTCCACGCTGCCCTCCAATACTAAATTGGTGATCCCTTGATGCCTCAGAACATGTCCTACCAACCGATCCCTTCTTCTGGTCAAGTTGTGCCACAAACTTCTCTTCTCCCCAATCCTATTCAATACTTCCTCATTAGTTATGTGATCTACCCATCTAATCTTCAGCATTTTTCTGTAGCACCACATTTTGAAAGCTTCTATTCTCTTCTTGTCTAAACTATTTATCGTCCACGTTTCACTTGCATACATGGCTACACTCCATACAAATACTTTCAGAAATGACTTCCTGACACTTAAATCTATACTCGATGTTAACAAACTTTTCTTCTTCAGAAACGCTTTCCTTGCCATTGCCAGTCTACATTTTATATCCTCCCTACTTCGACTATCATCTGTTATTTTGCTCCCCAAATAGCAAAACTCCTTTACTACTTTAAGTGTGTCATTTCATAATCTAATTCCCTCAGCATCACCTGACTTAATTCGACTACATTCCATTATCCTCGTTTTGCTTTTGTTGATGTTCATCTTATACCCTCCTTTCAAGACACTGTCCAATCCGTTCAACTGCTCTTCCAAGTCCTTTGCTGTCTCTGACAGATAGTTAGTATGTGTAAAACTTATTTATATTTTAGATAAAAGTTATCGCACATTGTAGTTTACCGTTTTTATCTAAAATATAAATAAGTTTTACACATACTATCTATCTGTTAATCAGACATTTTAAATGAATCAATTTCATGTTATTAGTGTATTTCGTACTTTTATACGTTGATGATAGCATCATATTGTGAACGCTGATTGGCACTTGTGAAGTAGTGTGAGAGGAAGTAGGCAGAGCCTCTGCATATTTAAGCTCATGCTCAGCACTCATAACCATCAGTTGACTTCGTAGCAGCCGAGGAGAGCTCAGCCTACCATCCTCCAAGGAAGCCATGGGTATAATAAGTTTTATTTTATCTTGTTAAAATTTTGTCATCATTAGACACTTTTCATTTTATTTTAAGATTGGTCTCTAGTATTTTCTAAAATTAATTCACAGGTCTGAAGATGGTAATATAAATATAACCGAAACCGGTCACCTATGTTATTGAGACATAAGTGTTGTGATCAAGACTGAACTTTAGTTAAAATACAGTACTGGTGTTGCTGAGCGACGCCTACAGGGTACCATCCACAAGGCGCAATCATGGGTTCTAGCCCACAGTTTCCAGTTTTCGGCTGCAAAGTTTTGTGTTGTGCACTTCTGTCGGCGTTATACCATTCATACAGAAACAGAACTTTACCTTAATGACTGTCCACTCACTGTAGTGGAGACATATCGATTCTTAGAACTGGTTTTCGACACCCGATTGAGATGGCTACTTGGCTTCCCAGCTTAAGCGGAATTGCTGGCAGCACCTCAGTGCCCTCCGCTGCCTGAGCAACACCAACTGGGGTGCAGATTGCTCTACGCTGCTGAAGCTCTGCAGAGCCCTTGTTCAATCCCGCCTTGACTATGGGAGTCTGGTTTATGGTTCGGCGGCACCCTCAGCATTGTGTTTACTCAACGCAGTGCACCACTGTGGTGTTCACCTAGTGACACGAGCTTTTAGGACGAGTCCAGTGACAAGCGTTCTTGTGGAGGCCGGAGTCCCTCCATTGCAGGTTAGGCATGCACAACTGCTGGCAAGTTACATTGCACACATTCATGGTTCTCCTGCGCATCCGAATCGCTGTCTCCTTTTCCCACCCACGGTGGTTCATCTCCCACATCAGCGGCCCAGGTCAGGGCTTCCAGTTGCAGTTTGTGTCCGATCCCTTCTTTCCGAACTGGAGTCCTTGCCTTTACCACCTATACTTTAGGTCCATTCACGTACACCTCCATGGTGTACAGCTAGGCCCTGGCTTCACATGGACCTTTCACATGGCCCTAAGAGCTCAGTTAACCCCGCGGCTCTCCGCTACCACTTCCTCTCGATTCTTGACATGTACCGAGGCCACGAAGCAGTTTACACAGACGACTCGATGGGTGATGGTCATGTCGGCTTCGCATATATCCGTGGAGGACATATTGAACAGCATTCCTTGCATGATGGCTGCAGTGTTTTGAGTGCCAAGCTGGTGGCTATGTCTTGTGCTCTTGGGTACATCCGTTCATGCCCTGGGGAGTCCTTTCTTCTGTGTACTGACTCGTTGAGCAGCCTACAAGCTATTGACCAGTGCTACCATCCTCATCCTTTGGTAGCGACTATCCAGCAGTCCATCTATGCCCTGGAATGGTCCGGTCGTTCAGTGGTGCTTGTCTGGACCCCGGGTCACATCGGAATCCCAGGCAATGAACTTGGTAACAGGCCAGCCAAACAGGCAATGCGGAAACCGCTTATGGATATTGTCTTCTCTGAAACTGACCTGCATTCAGTACTACGCCGTAAGGTTTTGTGGCTTTTGGAGACGAAATGGCATAACCTCAGCACGCACAACGAACTGCGTGCCATTAAGGAAATTACGAATGTGTGACAATCCTCCATGCGGGCCTCTCGCAGGGACTCTGTGGTTCTCTGCCGGCTCCACGATGGCCCATATCTTGGTGGGCTGTCCTCCTTCGACTGCCCTGCGATGAACTCTTCAGTTACTGGACTCGTTGCCATTAGTTTTAGCGGAGAACAGCTCATTGGCTAATTTAGTTTTACATTTTATACATGTCCGTGGATTTTATCATTCTATATAAGTTTTAGCGCATGTCCTTTGTCCCTTTGTGTTCTCCACTCTAATGCTTTTAGGGTGGATGTTTTAATGTGTCGCATAGTGGCTGGCTTTTCCTTTTTATTCTCGTGGTTGGCCAGCCACAGTCATCTGCTCTCTTATTTTTACCCCTTCTGCCTGTTTCTTGCTTCTCTCTTCAGTTTTCTTTTCATATTTTGTCCATAGTAGTGTCAGTTGTCTACATCTACATCTACATTTATACTCCGCAAGCCACCCAACGGTGTGTGGCGGAGGGTACTTTACATGCCACTGTCATTACCTCCCTTTTCTGTTCCAGTCACTTATGGTTCGCGGGAAGAACGGCTGCCAGAAAGCCTCCTTGCGCGCTCGAATCTCTCTAATTTTACATTTGTGATCTCCTCGGGAGGTATAAGTAGGGGGAAGCAATATATTCGACACCTCATCCAGAAACGCACCCTCTCGAAACCTGGCGAGCAAGCTACACCGCGATGCAGAGCGCCTCTCTTGCAGAGTTTGCCACTTGAGTTTGCTAAACATCTCCGTAATGCTATCACGGTTACCAAATAACCCTGTGACGAAACGCGCCGCTCTTCTTTGGATCTTCTCTATCTCCTCCGTCAATCCGATCTGGCACGGGTCCCACACTGATGAGCAATACTCAAGTATAGGTCGAATGAGTGTTTTGTAAGCCACCTCCTTTGTTGATGGACTACATTTTCTAAGGACTCTCCCAATGAATCTCAACCTGGTACCCGCCTTACCAACAATTAATTTTATATGATCATTCCACTTCAAATTGTTCCGCACGCGTACTCCCAGATATTTTACAGAAGTAACTGCTACTAGTGTTTGTTCACTATCATATAATCTTCTTCTTCTCCTGTTATTTTGCTGTACATCTCCTTTCTTTTCTTCTTTCCCTTGTGTAATTATTTTACCGGGAACAAGGGACCGATGACCTTGCAGTTTGGTCCCTTCCCCTCTCCCTCTTTTAAACAAACCAACCAACCAACCCACCCACCCTTCTCCTCCCCCCCCGGCCCCCCCTTCTTCCACTGTCCTCCCCCAACACAAGCAGCAACTTTTCTGAACTATACAGACAGGATTTAACCTTGCAACACATCCTTCACTCCCATAATACTCCTAGCCTCAGTCTCCTCTCACTCACTCAACCTACACCCACTACCCAATAGTTTCCTCCTCTGTCCTGTCACCCCCTACCCTCCCCCCCACCCGCCCCCATCCCTTGCATGAGCGTGTGCACGTTTTAACTGGAATTATTACATTGTTCTTGAAGTCTTACAGTATTTCATCTGTCTTGTGTATCTTGATTGCTGGGTGGAATGGTATGCTCCACCCAAGCATCTCAATAATTCCGAGCGAATGTCGTCTATTAAGGGGTTTAGGTTTTTCAGTGCTGTGTCAAATTGAGGACTGTTTTCGCAAAAGACAACTTCTAAAAAAAAGAAAAAAAAATTCATGAATTTTATTTAATTACTGGGCACTATACATTGCTGATAACTTACAAAATTGTACATGTAGTCCAGAAATAAACTCTGTATACAAACATTTCTGCTAGCTTTCAGTTGAACATACTGAACAATTAATTAATTAATAGATTGTTTCATTAATGTACTATGCTTTATTATTTTCATTGTCATGTTTATCATAACACTCTATGGCCTTCCCTTAGAACTCTCTGACTGCTCCAGATGTCGTATCGAAAAAATCTTTTCAGTTCCTTTACATTGTCAGCTTTTTTGACACTGGCATGGTTTCTAGGTTTTATTACAGTTGACTGATCAATGTCTTCAAATTATCTGTGGTAGTTTTCATGACTTCAACAACGATCAGAGAGTAAAAGTATGTTTTTTTGACTTTGGAGATGGCACTACCTTTGTCTGTGTTTTTATTAATAAGAACTCTGGCTTCAGACATTGTGAATGGTAGCTTCTCTTTTAACTATCTGTTAGCAGTGGTATTGAAATCGTACACATGCCAGTTCTTGCCCTGAATCAAACAGTTACCATGGTAATTTGGAAACTTATGATAATGTGACGGTAAGCTTGTGGTTTCAATTTTTCTCAATTACTTTTTAATGTACCAGTGCCCTATAAGGGGCATGTAAATGTGAGCTCTGGTTTGGAAGCAGGGAGCTACTTTGTCAAAAACTAACAATAAATGTCTATCACATTTGGCAAAACTCATTTATTGTAGATGTCCAGTTTAGAAAAATTTCAGTTTTGTGCAAGATTAAACAGGAAAATCGTGAGTTTTCATATGATCCGTGTATTGCATTGCATTTGCCTGATTTAGAAATTCATAAATTCATCTGTAATTCATTTTTGCAAATTTTGTAATCTAATCTAATCTTGAGCATCGTCAAAATAGTCCTCAATTATGCTTGCAGTTCTATATCGCTCATATTGTGTTCATCTACTTTTTCTTCCCTTTGTGTAATATTGCCTTAAAGTTAATTTTCTTTATATAGCCCTTATGTATAATTTATTCCACCTCTCAGCTTTACCTTCTTTGCTTAGTACTGACCTCCCATCCAAGTTCTTAATATTTGTATTGCTGCTGCTCTCTCTTTATTTTTCTTATGTGCTGCATCTGTCTTTTCCCATAGTCATGCATGCTTCTACAGCTTTGCATTTCTTCTTTAACCATTCCTGCTTTGTTATTTTGCACTTTCCATCAGTTTCATTTTTCAGGTGTCTGTATTTGTTGTATTTTAATATTTCCTTGTTTCATCAGTTTTAAACCCATTTTGTGTTATGAAAGGATTTCTTATGGGTATTGTTGTTTTGCGTATCTGATCCTTCTCATCTTCTAATGTACTGATTCCCCTTGTTTGTCTATCTTTGTCTAATATGTCCTTTGAAACTCAACAAGCTCTTGTTCTTCCAGTTTATCCAAATCCCAGGTGCTTGATTTCTTACTTTTCTGCAGATTATTCACTTTTAATCTGCAGTTCATAACCAATAAATTATTAGTGTTCCTGGAAATGTTTTGCAGTTTAAAATTTAGTTTCAAAATTTGCCTTGCCATTACGTTATCCATCTGAACTCTTGTGGTGTCTCCAGGTCCCTTTGATGTGTACAGCCATCCTTCAGGATTCTTAAACAAAGTGTTAACAATGATGTAATTGTGATCTGTGCAAAATTCTAGCACGAGGGTTCCACTTACACTCCCCCCCTCTTCCCCCTCTTTCTGCAATGAACAACTTAGTGACCACATAAATGGTAGCCAAATGTAAATATTTAGGATTAAAGTAGACCACTCACTAAACAGCACCAGTGTTGAATCTTTGACAGGCAAACACAGAAGAGAAAGAAAACTTGCTAGCTTTTGAAGACACAGCATTGTGCCTCCTGGACACTCATTTCCTGCATTGCATTTCAGCAGGTGGAGTAGTGTGGGTTGGGGTTGCGTTGGGTAGGGGGGTAGAGTGGGGGAGAGGTGGGAGACAGGAAGAGGTGTTAGGGGCAGGTAGCTAGCAGCTTGGTGGGAGGTAGCAGGACTGTGGAAGGGACAGGTGGCAGTTGCACAGGTTAGGCCGGTGATGTACAGGTACCCAGAGCTGGCAAGGTGCAATGCACGATGAATGTGATGTGGACACATGGGTTGGAAAGGGGTGATGGAACACGTGGAGAAACCATTGCACTGAGGGTGTGGGAACAGTGGGTTATCAGAGACTGAGGCCATGAGGGTTGCAGGAGTGTAGGATGTAGTGTAGTTGTCATTTGTTTGTTTTGAATGACCAGCTACACAGCTCAGTAAGGCATGAGGTGCCATTGATGACACATCAGGAGGGTAGCAAGTTTCATATTTAGCTTTCTCTGTTTGCTTTTATAACTAATTCTTAAGTTATCAGTACTAGGATGGATAGGATGTGTGTATGATGTGTGCGGACACAGGAGGAGCTGGCCGCAGTTCTCGAACAGCTGAAGATGTTTTTGGTCATGGCCAGCTGTCTTCAGGCAGCTGCTTTGTGGTGTAGTGGTTGTGGAGAATGTGGTGTGATGCATAGAACACCTCAGTTGTCGCAAGTTTCACCCACAGGCTCTGCTGCTGAGACACCTTGCCATGCACCTGACAAGGTGGATTCTCTCCCTCAGTGCAGGGCAAGTAGCAGGTTGTAATGTGTTTGTGTCACACAGTGCAGTGTGTCAGTGTGGCTGTTTGGCCTCACCCATTCACCCTGTAAGTGAATAGGCTCCTCCAGTAGGGTCCAAGCTGGGATGTGGGGAAGGGTTTTGCTTGTTACCAGACTCCAGTGTTAGGTGTGTAGGAGCCTCTTGGGGAAATAGCATACATTGGCAGAAGTAAATTCAGTGTGCATTCAGTATGTCTGCTGGGAGGCCTCACCCAAGATGTGGAGAAGGCCCTGCCAGCAGCTATCAAGCATGCAGTGTGCATTGGGCAGGTGGCAGAAGTGGTGAGGACTGCTGGTCTGGTGCACACAGAACTCACAAATTGCTGTATTGTTCCCAGAATTGATCAGGGTCCTTTGGCTTCAAGCCAATTGGAAGGTCTTAACCAAAGGCTCTGTCAGTTCTGTGACAGTCTTGCCTGCAGATTTTTGGACCTCTGTTATGGGATGGAGAATTGTAGGTCTCCCATTGAGGTCGTGGATGCACTACACGAGGAAAGCAGCTACTCAGATAGCAGAGTCTCTTTGGAGTGTACTAGTTTCTTTGGCTAGTTGGTGGTTTGAGGTCCTCAGATGAACTCTCACCAGTTAATATGCAGAGACTGAAATCAGACCATTTACAAAGGAAAAGTCACTTTAATTCTCTAAATTTTAATGGTAAATTGTCAAAGTATTCGTAACAAAGTTCCTGAATTTACTGTCCTCCAGGAAAGTTGTCAGGCTCAGATTATTCTCGAAACCTAAAGCTGGCCGAAACCAAAAGTAGGAAGCTCTGAAATATTCAACAACTTTGGAAATGTATTGAAAACATATAAGATGCCACAGGAGGGGAGTCTCTGTTGTAGTCAACAAAAATATTGTATCCATTGAGACTGAAACTGACTCTATGAAGTTTTCTGGGCTTGCTTAACAGTCTGTGTGAACTCAAGGTGATTACTGGATGTTTGTACTAGTCACCCAATTCCACAGTGACAGTTTTAGCATCATTCAAAGAGATAATACACTCAGTACTGCGGAAATACCCAGAACAAGCAATTTTAATAGAAGGCAGCTTTAGCCTACCAAGTATAGACTGAGAGGTCTATGGAGGTCAAGTGGTAATGGCAGGTAGCCTTGTAAAGTGCTTCTGAACACATTTTCCAATAACTGTCTCGAGTAGCTAATTTGAAACCCACATGCAATGAAAATATTTTAGACCTTATAGCTACTAACGGATCTGACCTTATTGATGGTTCCAGAATGAGATTTTCACTCTGCAGCGGAGTGTGCGCTGATATGAAACTTCCTGGCAGATTAAAACTGTGTGCCCGACCGAGACTCGAACTCGGGACCTTTGACTTGCCCGCGAAAGGCAAAGGTCCCGAGTTCGAGTCTCGGTCGGGCACACAGTTTTAATCTGCCAGGAAGTTTCTTATTGATGGTGTCAGTATAGAGACATGGATTAGCAAATAATGTCGTCATCATAGCAGTAATGTCTACTAAAGTCAACAAATCAATTGAGAAGGCTAGGAGAGCATGATGGAAGTAGAGAAAGTATGGGCAAAGTCAAAATGAATTGTAAATCTAACTCTGCAGAAGTATGTGCCAAGTAAGTGTATTAAGGATGGAAAATACCCACTGTGGTTTAACAACAAAATTCGTAAAATGCTGAGGAAGCAAGGGTTGTTGCATACTTTATTCAAAAGAGGACTTACAAATGTCAGGCAAAAGTTGATAGAAATTTTTCCATCTGTAAAAAGGTGAATGTGCGAAGCATACAGCAACTGCAACCATCATATGTTAGCAAAAGATTTTGCCAAGAACCCAAAAATATTCTAGTTTTATGTAAAATCACCAAGTGGATCAAAGGCTGCTATCTTGTCACTCTTTGACCTGTATGGTGTGGCAATAGTAGACAGCAAAATGAAAGCAGAAGTTTTAACTTTTGTGTTTAAGAAAGCATTCATGGAGGAGGATTGTACACTCCTGTATGAGGGACATAGTAATGGGCATCCCTCATGTAGAGAAACAGTTAAAAATGAAGTCGCCAGGTGTGAATGCAGTCGCAGTTTGGTTTTACAAAGTGTACACTATGTTATTGGCCCCTTATTTAGCTTACATTTATTGAGAATCTCTTGCCGAGTGCAAAATGTCAATCGACTGGAAAAAGTACAGGGGACCATTGTAAGTAAGAAGGGTAAAAGAATGGACTCACAAAATTACAAACCAATATTCTGAACATCGGTTTGCTGCAGAATTCTTGAACAGTGTGAGTATAATAACTTTTCTTGAGATGGGAAAACTTTTGCCCTCAAATGAGCATGGTTTTAGAAAGCATCACTCGTGCAAAACTCAACTTGGCCTTATCTCACCTGCAAACCATGGGTGATGGGCAACGGGCAGATTTCATATACCTAGAGTTCCAAAAAGTATTTGACATGTTGCACTGCTGCAGACTTAATGAAGGTACGAGCATACTATATAGGTTCCCAAGTATGAGAGTGGCTTGAAGAATTCTTAAGTAATAGAACCCAGTAGATTGTCCTCAACAGCGAGTGTTTATCAGAGACAAGGGTATCTTCAGGAGTGCCCCAGGGAAGTGTACTACGACCACTCTTATTCTCTATCACATAATCTGACTGACAGTGTGAGCAACAATATGTGGCTACTTGCTGATGTGATGTATGGGAAGGTGGTGTGGAGTGACCGAAGGACAGAGATGTCAACCTTTTCATACCTACCACCCACTTTTGTATCGCTGTTAGTAGAAAAATTGCCTAATTGCCCACCAGTTCCACACAGTAATGGTGATTTATAAAGTAGAGTAGTAAATGTACCTTAGAAAATTTATAAAGCAGAATTACCGTAAATTAAAGAACATAATAATAATTACTTAACAAATACTTTATGTTGAACTTTTACTAAGTTTGACGGAATAAATTGTATACCGAGCGAGGTGGCGCAGTGGTTAGACACTGGACTCGCATTTGGGAGGACGACAGTTCAATCCCGCGTCCGGCCATCCTGATTTAGGTTTTCTGTGATTTCCCTAAATCGCTCCAGGCAAATGCCGGGATGGTTCCTTTCAAAGGGCACGGCCGACTTCCTTCCCCGTCCTTCCCTAATCCGATGAGACCGATGACCTCGCTGTCTGGTCTCCTTCCCCGAAACAACCAACCAACCAACCAATAAATTGTAATAAAATAATGTATAAAATGCATATTTGAACCATCAGCTGTTTTTATTTTAAACCCAAATTCTACCAGTTTTGGTCTTGGACCATCTTCAAGGATGAAGTGTTAAAATGGTTTAAGCCACCATATTGCATTAGTCATTACTTAAAATGTGTAGTGCATGCAATTGACGTAAATATGATATTTACATTCATGGCATGCTCTACACATTTTAAGTAATGACTAATGCAATATGGTGACTTAAACCATTTTAACCCTTCATCCTTTAAGATGGTCCAAGACCGAAACTGGTAGAGTTAGGGTTTAAAATAAAAACAGCTGATGGTTCAAATAAGCATTCTATACATTACTTAATGGCTGTTGGCAGTAATCTTCCCAAAATGTTTAATAAAATAATTTACAGTAGTTAAATCTGTCTTTTTATTCAAACTTTGCCTATACAGAAGCAGGAAATCTGATGAAAATGCATTTAGGTTGTTAAATTATTAATGAGGTCCCAGAGATTAATACTGCAACACTAAATACTGGATTTCTGTCTCAAGTTTTGTAAGGAATGTACAAATGTCTCTGTTGTGTTGGCAGAAGAGCCTACACCGTGTGGCTAGAGTAGGCCGAAATGCACGCGTTTTAGCTCACGCAGGCTGGCGTGAGGAGGGAAGAACTATACTGACGTGAGATCTGGAACATGACAAGGAATTAGAATTCAGAAAGCGGACGTAATTAGTTTGATACTTAACTTTAATCCATTAATGACGAATGTCGCTCTTGACAGTACATGATTCACAATATTGTCAGTTCAGAATACATTCTTGAAGAATATGGCGCCTTGCTAGGTTGTAGCAAATGACGTAGCTGAAGGCTATGCTAAACTGTCATCTCTGCAAATGAGAGCATATGTAGTCAGTGAACCATCGCTAGCAAAGTCAGCTGTACAACTGGGGCGAGTGCTAGGGAGTCTCTCTAGACCTGCCGTGTGGCGGTGCTCAGTCTGCAATCACTGATAGTGGCGACATGCGGGTCCGACGTATACTAACGGACTGCGGCCGATTTAAAGGCTACCACCTAGCAAGTGTGGTGTCTGGCGGTGACACCACAGTCTCCTCTTTCTTTGGTCATAATATAACAGCACTAAAGCCTGATTCCACAAGATATGAGGTAGGGAAATGTATGAGTAAACTAAATATCATTTTCCACGTATTTGGATACAAGACACTCACTTTTTAATTTTGCCATATTGTTTCATATCGACTATTATCAAATTTATTTTTACTTTCCTCATCATATCTAATTTCTAATAGTTCTTCCTGGCAAGTTGTATCATCCTATTCACTATCTGCAGTTAAATGGTTTTTCATCCAGTCAGACACATTCAATTTCAATATACCTTAGTCATTTTTCCATGGGCAATTTAAGTTTGTCGAAGTGGTTACTGAATCTGTAAGTATTCTCTGGAATTACATAATCTTTTATAGATGATAATTTCAGGAAAGTGACAAAATTATCTCTTCCATAGATAACAAAGGAGTTTGAGTTTGTCAATAAATAATGACACAACACTTTAACAACCCATAAGCAGATCCTGAAAATTCTCATAATTACATCTCTTGGAAATATCTGCCAAATAAAGGACACCTTTTTTTGCTGTTTTCAATTGTTAACACACATTGATCTCATTAGTTTCAGAAAGTGGTATTACACTATCATATAATACTTGAAACAGGCCAGACATGTACCTTTTGTCAGCCACTGAACCTTTGTGTGCAAAAGTAACCTAACACAATTTTCATTACTGCTTTGACTGTCAAAACATTCTATCATTTTTTGAAATGGGTTTGTTCTTGTTTAGGATTTGAATTATTATGGTCAGTGTCAAATATGAATGGAGACTTGTACATAGATGTTTCCCTAGATGATGTCCATGCATCACACAGTGAACACACACATTTGGCAGTTCTTCCTTCAAAAATGCAATAGATCCACAATAGTGACCTACCATTGGTGGGCCTCCATTGGTAATGAATGTGACAATATTATTCAAAGGAATATTATTTTTGTAAAGTATAATTTCACAGGATTAACTATAGATAATACTGTTGTATCTGTAATGAGATTTCTTGCAAATAGACTTTTACCTCATAATGAATTGTTTTCATCAAAATAATGCATATATGCCATCAATAAACTCTACTATCCACAATGGTAGTCTCCTTCAAATGCATGAAAAATAAGTGTTTTGAAGAATACTTAAAAGTTGCTTTTTTCCCCTAATATTATAGTTCCATTTCTTCAGTTAGTCACTTGCTGTTGCTTAGGGACAACATATTTAAAAGTTCAGGTATATCCTGATGCATTACTGTTTGATAAATTCTTATATAGGGGGTATTTTTACAGTTCCTTCAGTATTATAGCTTTGGCCACTGTGTGCAATTAATTGTAAAAAGTGATAAGTAGCAGTTAATCCATCTTTTTCATTGCATGTTGGTTTTTAAATGATGCAACAATTGTTAAAAGATTTTGAAATATTCTATATATTTTCTGGAAATATTCAGTGGCTTGTTTATCAATTGGATGCTTTGTAGAAAGTTTTTTCTTGCAATCGACTTGGCTCCAATGCCTCATTGGATAATGTTTTCGACGCAATAAAAACGTTGGATGTTGTTTATTTACAACAGATTGTATGAACCCCATCTTCAGATACTCTGAGAGAGAGCCATGAATGTATTTCTTTTTTTGAGACACAGATTCGTAATATTTCTCGATGTTTCGTTTGAAGTGAATCGAACGTGTACTGACCATTGTGACTGCAAGCAAAAGAGCCTGTGCTGTATATCATCATATGCACATGCTTCCTGTGGTTTGGGTTTGGGTTTGGATGGGATTGCTGCCAGCTGTGAGAGAGATGCAATAACTATTCAGGAATAAGGCTCTTCTCTTTGCAGTTGCACTATAAAGCCATTTAGTTTCAATTAAGTAGCATGAACTAATCTTATGTGCAGGTGTCACAAATAGTAAATATTCGGAAATTTAAATGGTCACGGGGAATTTTATGAAAACCTAAAGAAAAGTTTTTAAAACCATTACCACCCACAATGAAATCTGGAATACCCAGGTGGTAGGGAACAGTTTGTGACTAAGACTGCTGTAGGAGAAAAAAAGGTGACAGACAAAATTTCTAGTTGGAGTGACGAATGGCAGCTTGCTCTAAATGTAGAAAATGGTTGAGCAGGGAAAACAATCCTGTAATGACCAAATACAGCATTAGTAGCAGCTTGCTCTAAATGTAGAAAAAGGTTGAGCAGGGAAAACAATCCTGTAATGTCCAAATACAGCATTAGTAGTGTGCTCCTTGACACAGCCACGTCAATTAAATATCCAGGCGTAACATTGCAAACTGATACGAAATGGAATGAGCATTTTAGGATGGTAGTAGGGAAGGGGAAGGGTTGACTTTGGTTTATTGGGAGAATTTTAGGACAGTGTGGTTCATCTGTAAAAGAGACCTCATGTAGAACACATGAGCAACCCGTTCTAGAATAATGCTAAAGTATTTGAGGTCCCTGCCAGGTTGGATTAAAGGGAGAAATTGAAGCAATTCAGAGGCGAGCTGCTATATTTGTTAACCACAGGTTTCATCAAAACACAAATATTACAGACATGCTTTGTGAACTCTAATGAGAATCTGTGGAGGGAAGACGACATTCTTTCTGCACAGTACTTCTGAGAAAATTTAGAGAATTGGCATTTGAAGATGGCTGCAGAATGATTCTATTGCCAACAAGGTACATTTTGTGTAAGGACCACAAAGATAAGAGAAATTAGGGCTTGTTTGGATACATATGGACAGTCATTTGTCCCTCACTCTATTCACGTGTGGCACATGACAGGAAAGGTAATGATACAGGGCACCCTACACCATGCACCATACAGTCACTTGTGGAATACGTACGTAGATGTACATAGTGGTATTGGGAGGGGGAGGGGGGGGGAAGAGAGAGAGAGTGGGGGGGACAGTTTAATCATTGCTAACACTTAAAGAATCACCAAGGAAGGTTGTATATGTCTTCCGAGCCCAAGAGACATTGGACGGTTTCATATGGAAAACATAACGGTAAAGCAGATTTAGAAACTAGATTTTAAACTGCAAACCTGACCACAATTTATTGGTTATGAACTGTAACTTATAATAGAATAAATTAAGCAGCAACTGTTAAAACACAGTTGTACATTCTGTTGCAATCCTGTCTCAAAATTAAACCAACCACAAATAAAAATGATAGCTACAAATGAAAATAATGCACGACTTCAATTTTAATGTCTTTGTTTTTCAGCCTATAATAATATTTTAACAGAGGAAAAAAGATTCTTTACCACTGCTGTCAATTTGACAGCTCCTGCAGCTGTAGATGTATAAAGGTTACTTTTTTTTTTTTTTACTGTTTAAGGCAAGATTGAAAAAGAAATGATTAAAAAAATTGTTGAAGCTTACTGTCTAAAAGGGGTAAAAGAATGGGTATGTGAAACCAGATTGTTCAGTTGGTGCTTACATTCAGGTATTATTTTTGTACTCATCTGGGCCCTCTGCATCATATATCATATAAGGACAGTATGAGACCAAAGACAATGCTATGTTTGTTTTGTAAAGCCTCGTCACCAGTTTTGTAAAGGCATCGTCACTACTGCTGTGTAGACAGTTGTTACAGTAGGCTGAGTTTGTGAGTTCATGAAAAGGCTTCTGGTGCATACACCACTAAGACAATTTCTCCCTGCCACTATTACACAGCTATGCTCCAGGGTCAGGCAACAGGACAGGAGAACGAAGGTTCAACAACACTCCAACAAGTTAGTAAAAAAGTAACACAAATTAGTTGAAAGGTTTACTTATCTTTGTGACTAGTTGAATATTGAAATCTGCAACACTTCTTGTAATATAACACAAAAAAAGCCCTAATGGCTAAGTGCAAATAATTGTAGATAGATGTCACAATACATAGCAAATGTAATTACAGCAACTGTGTGTTAAATTCTAAGAATTCACTAAATGATGTTTACTGTCTAAGTCAGCCCTGGGCAATGATCTATAACCAAGTGGGTGAGAGTGGCTCTTCTGTCTTCCATGTAGGCTTCTCTCTGTTGTTGTCCAGTCATTGGCGAATTGTACTCGGCCCGCAATTGGCTGAGGCGAGGTAGGTATCGTCGTCCTCATCACCGCCCGTGGTGCTGGAGGAACTTGTCCAAGTGGTGAGTCCCTATGGCGCTGGCACCAGCTCGCATCTTTGCACCTGTGGTTCTTTTGCCCTGGCTGTCTCTTGTTTGGATGCCACAGCAGTTTGATGATATTGTTTCTTACTATAGGCCAATTTCGGTCTGACTGACATCTCAGGTTATCTGTGAAAAGAACATTGTTTGCTTCAGTATTTCAAAATTTTAATTAGATAATTTAACCTATTATAGAATTATGGTTTGCTACGTATATCGGGTGGTCTTGATATCCATATGACATTTAAGTCTCAGTTGCTGTCGCCTTATTGTATAAGTCTGCTCCTTTGATGTTGTTGGAGCTATAGTACATGTTCGTATATTGTTGGAGCCGTTTTTATGTAATTGTCAAACTATGAAAGTTTATTTCATAATGATGATTTGTGACAGCTGTAATGACAGTTGAGTCAGCGATGTGACATGGTTACAGGCTGTTTACTTCTTTGGTATTCTCTAGGTCATATCATTGTTCTTATCAGGTATATTATAGTGCTTCTGTGATTCATGTTTATGCAAGAATGCAAATAACATGTGGTCTAGCAATATCGCCACCACGCTGTCTGAGCTCAAACCGAGCGACCAGTAAAGGGTCGGCACAGGAAGGCCAATCAAAAAGCACTATGCTTCACCCAGATGCAGGTTTATATTTTAAATTAAGCTTTGGATTATATTTTAAATTAAGCTTTGGATTCTCGCTTTGTTTTTGCCTGTTTGAAGCTCACTGCAAATTCAGCATGATTAGTTTCAGCGATAACATTTTAGGTGAGCAAAAGAGTGAAATAGCTTGAGTGAGTGGGTCTCAGAAAATGCAACATATTCCAAGTAAAAACAGCTAAATATTTGTGACAACAAAGAATATAAATGTCATTTAAGCTTTACTCTTAGGTTCCTGCCTAACTGCACCCTCAGAAACTGCAACATATTCGGAAATAAACAGCAAATATTTATGACAACCAAGGAATAGAGCAAAGTGCCCTATACTGAACTACCCTCCCTGGTCTCTAGTACAACATTCTCCTGAACTATAGTGGGAGCAAGTGTAAATATTAGTTTAGGCTTCTACCACCCTGTAGTGAGGTGCACAAGTTGCCTGCTTCACTTGTTTCATATCAGTTTGCTACTACATGTTTTGTCCATGGAAAAAGTTTTACATTGTCTTACATTTTTCGTAATTTCTGTTAGATGTTAGCTGGTAATCCTTTCAACATGTATGTGTTCCTGAATAGTAAGGGTTAAATTCAATGGTTATGACTAAACTGTTTGATTCAAAATTTACTCTGTTATTAAATGTAGGTTTCAATCACGTAAATTGGACCCCTGAAGTTGCTTAATTGGGCCCCTTACTTTTGCATGTTTAAAGCCAGCCTGTATTAATACACATTCTTATTCTCTTGGAAATCTCTGGATGATTGATCAAAGAAAGAGAAATGTGTCTCAAATGATTAGAGCTATTGATGCAGTTAAAAAACAGTTAAGTTGGAAGAAGGCCAGCAAACAGTTAAGTGTTCCAAAAACAACTCTTGTAAGGATGTCCAACATGAAGTACAGTACACCTAAGGAAGCAGCAGAAACAAAAAAAGGCAGAGCTACAACACTGGGTAAAGATCCTGAAGAAGAGCTGGTCTTAGTCTTGCTATGGAATTTTCTTTGGCCTACTTGCAATGACTTGTGAAGAATGGCTGTACAGCTGATGGAAAGAAATAACATTGAATGTCCTTTCAAAGATGAAATTGACATGAAGATGTGGGTTAGTCTTTTCCTTAAATGCGACCAAACAAAACCATCAGAAAGTAAGTCTACCTGAAAATCAGGTTGAGCAAAGAAAATGCATGGAAATTCTACAACCTCCTCAAAGATGTTATGTTATACCTACTTTTCAACTATTTTATGCTTTCTCTGATTCAATATCTCTTTCTAATTTTGTGTGTGTGTGTTGGGGTTTATGGGCGCTCAACATCGAGGTCATCAGCGCCCTTCTAATTTTGTTTAGTGTTGTAATTGTTTTTACAAGAGACCCAATTTTGGCACATAGTTTTGAAACTCACCAAGTGTAAATTTCTTTCTGAAATTAATTTTTTTTCATCATAACTTTTCTTTCTATTTACTATTGGTAAAACGTAAATAATGCATAACATTATGAAGTAAATATTAAATACTTTTAAAATATTTTTTTTTACTATTTTCTGTTTTTTAAAAAAACAAAAATGAAATTGAGGTTCACATCTAGGCACTTTCCTCTCTAAATGTCATTCTCCTTGTTCACCCACAGCAATTTAAGCTGTACCCTTAGGTTTGTGCCTAACCACACCTGTGGAAGTCACAATGTGGTCGGAAAAAGTGGTCAAATATTTGTGGCAAGTGAGAATACAGGTATCATTGCTGGTCTCAGAATTGGTTAAAAATGCAAAGATGATACAGTAATGAGTATACAACAAGTCATGAACCTGTTTCCTTTAACACAGTAATCACACTGCCACACTGAATAGCAATGGCTCATAACAAAGTTATTGCTCATGTTAGGATTTCCTGCCTACTTTTACCGTCAATGGGTCATTGATATGTAGTTATATTTAGTCCAACCAAGGATGACATGTCTTTGATACATCTTCAGTGCGCTAAAAACTACTTTCTTTTCCCTTTATTGTCATTTCACCCCCTTTACCCCATACGGGTGGGTGGGAGGGAGGGGGCCTGTCAGTGGATACAAGTTGACACTCTTCAGCCATTGAGAGTAAAAATTTTAAAACATAGGATAAAATTGGATATGGTGGTTGACAAAATGAGTGTTCAGCACAATAAAAAGATAGCTAGGCAGATACATAAATTAAAATATTGACACAAATGAAATGGCAAATGAATGTTTCAGAAAATATAAAAGACAGAGGGACAGTTGCACAAGTGAAAAGGTAAAAGGAAGGGGAATGTTACAAGTTGGTATAGAAAAGACGGAGAGACAGTTGCACAAGTTAGAAGATAAAAGGCAGGGGAATGTTATAAGTTGGTAGGGCATGCAGGTGGGGGAGGGTAAGTGGATCAGGAAGTCTAGCCAGAGGGCAAGGTGTCAAAGGATCTGTAGGGCATGATAAAAGGAGGGAGGAGATTTGCATAGCAGAGGATGGGTCGAATCGGGGATTTATAGGTGCTGAGGGTTGTGGAAGGATGCAATCCCCATGTTTGGCTGGTTAGTAGTTGTCACTTTACTCAATTGTGGGCTTTCTGTTGAATTTGTTTCTGTTGAATAGTTAATAGATGGGGCTCCCATGTTAGTCGGTGATAAAGTGTTCCTCTCAGGTATTTTAATGTGATAGTTAACTGGGTAGGAAGGTTGTAAATGGTAAGGTAAAAGTTGTGGGGATGGAAGCTACAGGTGGTTCTGCCTGTAATTATTGCCCGGGTTTTGATAGGGATGATGTTGAGGAGCCACTGGTTGCACCAGATGGTGAATTGAGATGTAACTGGAGGGATCGTTGGGATATATGGAGGGTTAGGCAGAGGACAAGGAACCCAGTGTCATTGACATACTGGAAGAGATGAACTGGAGGAGATGGGGCTTTGTCTTATTGGCAGTATAGAGGACAGAAGAAGGGGAAAGAGGACAGAACCTTTGGGCACACCTGCAGTGGGATGGAAGATACAGGAGTTGTTGTTGTTGTTGTTGTTGTTGTTGTTGTTGTTGTTATTGATGGTGACATAAGATGGGTGATTAGAGTGAATGGATGTGATAATGTGGACGTAATTTGTGGGAAGTGCATGGGTCTTGAGCTTTAAGAGTAGGCTGAGACTGGGATGCCATACATTGTCATATGCTTTTTCAAGATCAATGGACACAAAAATGGGGGATTAGAGGTTGCTGATTTGGTGGGGTAGGACATGAATAAGGTACAAGAGTTGGTCTTCATAGGAGAAATTGGGGTGGAAGCCACATTGGTGGACAGGAATGGGTAGGTGTTGTAGGTATTTATGGATACATCGGGATAGGATGGACTCAAAAACTTTGCCAAACACGAAGATGCGGTTGGTGGGATGGTAGGAGTAGTAGTCAGTGGCAGGTTTATTTAGTTTGAGGAAGAGGAGCATTCAAGAGGTTTTCATGGCTCAGGTTAGAAACCCATGTGAAGGTTTATATTATGAAGGGTGGCGTGGATGTCTAGAAAGGAGAGAGGACATTATTTCAGGTGTCTGTAGGTAGGTTATGCAGTCGTGACCAGGAGCGTTGATTAGGTTATTGGGGAGAAGGTGATCATCATGCAAGTGGGGACAGGAGGAAGTAGGGTAGTT
The DNA here is from genome assembly GCF_023864275.1 of Schistocerca cancellata. Taxonomy (NCBI): domain Eukaryota; kingdom Metazoa; phylum Arthropoda; class Insecta; order Orthoptera; family Acrididae; genus Schistocerca; species Schistocerca cancellata. The sequence continues at coordinate 928,533,052 of NC_064629.1, forward strand.
GGAAGTAAGATGGTGAAATGCCCTCCAGTACCTGGAAGAGTTTATGGCCAGTGTGGGATTGAGGTTTGTGCAGGTTTGTCACCAAACTCTGCCTTTCATAGCATTCAGCAGATTTCAAATGACGTGTTGTTGTAGTTTTGGGGAGTGTCAGTGTTTCTCGGTCATGGGTCTGCAGGAAAGATCGGTAAAGGCTACGGGATTCACAGAGGATTAGTTTAACGTTCTGTCGACAACCAGGTCATTAGAGTTCGTGGAGGAATAGGAGAGGACATTGGGGGTAGGGGGGAGGGAGTATGGGATGGTGTGGATAGATGAGGGTTAGGGGATGGTGAGTAGGACAGGGAGATGGTTGCTTCCAATAAGGTCAAGGACTGCTGCAGTAATATGCCCAGGGGTGTTCAGAGAGATGAGGATTACATCAGGAGTGGAATTGCTATCTGTGTGGGTATGCAGTAGAGGGGGAACTATATCAGTCAGTCTGTAAACGGTTGCCACTGCTGGAGTTCAGCATGGGACCGGCGAATTGCGGATAGTGTAGTGAGGTTGGAGAAAGGTTTCTTTCACTATGAAAGTACCTATATGGTGTTGGGAAAGTGTGTGCATGAAGAGGTGTTTACTGGCTGAAAAGAAGCGGATATTGTGGAATGGCATATTATACTGCTGTTGCACCATGTGTTAGGGACAGAAGGGGTGATGTGGATCGGTGGCTAGGGTGGGTTTAAACTATGGTGTCAGAGATGGGTGAAAAGAAAGTTTACCTGGTTGCACGAGTAGGTAGCTTGTGTGCCGAGGTGGAAAGTTGACGGCAGTGGCTGCAGTGGTGGTGGTGGTGGTGGTGGTGGTGGTGGTGACGGTGGTGGTTGTAGCCGCAGCAGGGTGGTGCTAGCTGAAGGATGAAAAGCAACTTTAGTAAGAAAACAAATATAAATGTGTGCATGGGTGAAACATAATGTTTTTCAACTGGCATTCCTGTTAGGACCTTCCATTGATCACATTGTTAAAGCTGTGACGGTGTGGTGGGGTCATTGCTAGACCCCACATTGTTTCCATTCTTGCTGTGTTCATGTGGTTCTATGACCATATATAATTTAATCTTATTGGGTTTTTTTTTGAAGTGGTTATTCCAGATAGTATTGTGGTGTGCACAGCTTGTGACATTTTCCTGATTTTTTTTTTGTAAATACATGCTTTCCAGTGGATACTTTTAATTTAGTGTTAATGTGATCTGTGACATATTTATAGATTTTGTGTTTTTGTTCATCTCTTATTTTGAAGGATAATTTCAATACCATTTCTTTGTAGTGTTTGTGTTTCAAATCAACCTGTTCATTTAGTATTTCTTTGGGGTAATAGTGTGTGTGTGTGTGTGTGTGTGTGTGTGTGTGTGTGTGTGTGTGTGTGCAAGAGTACTCAGTGATTGTCCTTCTTGCGCATTGTGTGAAACCTCGACAGCCCATTCCATATCGTCCACTGTATGATGTTCTGTTTTCAAGTGGTGGAAGAAAGTTGATTGGTTACAGTCGCTATTTGTATTGTTTTTTAAGTATCTAATATTGAAATTCCACCCAGTGTGACCTATATCAGATTTATCAGACACTCTGCATACAATTTTGTATATTCCTGGATTTGGAATAGATGGTTGGTTTTGTTCATCTGGAGTCTAGTAGTGTTCGAAGATTGTGTCAGGTCTGGTATGCAAATTTTATGTTAAGGTGTTTTAATAATGCATTAATTGTGTGCTGTATCATTCATAGATGTTTAGTGGTTATGCATATAAATTTTTGTTTTGTTGGTGCTGGCCGCGGTGGTCTCGCGGTTCTAGGCGCGCAGTCCGGAACCGCGCGACTGCTACGGTCGCAGGTTCGAATCCTGCCTCAGGCATGGATGTGTGTGATGTCCTTAGGTTAATTAGGTTTAAGTAGTTCTAAGTTCTAGGGGACTGATGACCACAGCTGTTAAGTCCCATAGTGCTCAGAGCCATTTGAACCATTTTTTTTGTTTTGTTGGTGCTTCTCATTTCAAAGTTTTTCTTTACATATTGTGTAGGCTCAGTGCATGACAACTTTAGGATCTAAATCATTTCATTCTGCAACATATTTTAGGAGTTGTATCTATTTTTGTGTGATGTCATGCTCCAAAGGCAGATTTATTAATTGAATAAACATAGTATGAAAATATGCATATTTTTGCAATTTTGTGTGACAGGAATGTGTGTTAATAATGTTAGTTATGGTCAGTTTCTGATAACTCTTGAATTTGTGTGCATACTTGATGTTTATGGTAAAATCCGAGCAGTTTATTGTTTGTTGTTTTCTAATTCTATTGTGAATTTATTTTGTGGTGCAGATTGTTGAGAGCATCATGTATTAGTCAAATGCCCTCATTATTTGCATCTATTAACGTCAATGTGTCAACATATTAAAGTAGTAAACAATTTTGGAGATTACTGTTTTTGTGGCATGAAAGAATTTCCCTTCTAAAATATTTAAGAAAATGTCCACTGTTAAAACTGTGATGCTGCATCCCATACGTATACCATCTGAGTGAGTATAAAATTTATTATTGAATTTAAAGTAGTTTTGTTTCAGTATTAAACTTAATAATTGAGCAATCTCATTGACGCCCATTATGGTAGTTATCTGTAACGTAGTACATTGTGTTGTGTTATGGTACTTGTTTTGTCAATTAGAATGTCTGTATGTAGATTTGTGATATCAAATTACACAAATTTGCAATTGTTTTGGATTTTAATGTCTTGTATTTTTTGTGCTAGTAATACAGAGTTTATTTTGTATTATTTATTAAAAGTGTATAGTCTCATTAGTATGTTGTGCAGTTTCTTGCTAAGCAAGTATGGGGGACTGTTGACTACTGGCCAGATCGGGCAGATCTATTATGAATTTTTGAATGTACATGTAATGTAGGTGTTCCAGGATTCATTACCAAACACACTCTTTTGTCATAGATAGAATTGTATTTCTGGCGTTACTGTTGTTGTGTTAGTAGCTGTTACTTTATTATTAATTTGGCAGAATATCATATAGTCTTTGCACTGTTTCTTTGTAATTATCAGTGCTTTCTTTTTCTATTGCATTCACTGCCCTAATAGTGATTTCATTTCATTGTTTCATAGGTAATCTAATTCCATCAGTGACTATTTTAGTTGTTGGTGTAAGTTGTTTCCTGACAGTCTTGGGGAATTTTGGTTCTAGATTATATTTTTAACCATTATCTAATAGATTTTGTTCACCCTTTGTAAATAGTATTTGTTAGGTTTTTCTGTTTTTATCAAATTGAAATGGGGGCGTTTGTGGCGAACTTTTTGTAGGATATTGCATTTTTGTGAGCTTTTGAATTTTATTTTTGTATGTAAATCATACTTTTTGTCTAATAAGCTGTACACATTTATCTATAAATTTTGAAACACAGATGGCAATCATGCCGAGTTAGGCCTAAAGTAATAAACGACGTCATGAAACATCGCAGCATTAATGTCATACAGTATAATGGGTAAATGCATACAATTTCTTTGATTGAAAATAAAAATGCTTAAATTAGTTGAAAGTATAAAATTCAACAAGCTATGTATAAAGAAGAAAATTATTCCTACACGTCAGTATCAAGATTGTCGCAAAACCTGTAATTATATCAACTGTCAAGCAATCTGCAGCCAGTACGTGGATGTGGCAAGAAGTCAAGGACAAAATCGAACGCAAAGTGTACCTTAATCAAGATATGTATCTTGCATATTTAGAACTTAGTAATAGTATCATTTAAATTATGTTTGCTTTTGTTTCAAAATTTATAGATAAATACGTACAGCTTATTAGCCAGAAAGTATGATTTACACTAAATCGAATTTAAAACCTTATAAAAATGCAATATCCGCCACAAACACACCCATTTCAGTTTGATAAAAGGACAGAAAACCTGACTGACATGTAACTTGCCAAGAATGCACAAAGTCTATTAGATAAGAGTTTAAAATATGATGGAGAATCCATTCCACAACACTATCTGGAAATAACTTAATGAACAATAAAAATAGCGATTGATGTAGCTAGATTACATGTAAAGTAATAAAACAAAATTGCTGTTAGGGCAGTTAATGCAACAGAAAAACAGTACCAACAATTACAAAAACCAGTACAGAGACTATAATGATAACCTAACAGCTAATAATGCAATAACAGTAAAATCAGACAGCAGTAATAGTTTAGTCATACTGCAGCAAAATTACTATATACAAAAAGTAAATGACTTTTTCACAGTAAATAACATCACATAAATCACTAGAGATCCCAAAAACAAGTATGCAGCACAAATAGAGAAAATCTTGAAACAGTGTAATACAGTTCTATCTGACTATGACAGAAGAGTATGTTTGGTAATGAATCCCAGAACTCCGAAATTTCGTGGACATGCTAAAATTAACAATACACGGTTATTACAAATGATTGAAGCGATTTCACAGCTCTACAATAACTTTATTATTTGAGATATTTTCACAATGCTTTGCACACGCATACAAAAACTCAAAAAGTTTTTTTAGGCATTCACAAATGTTCGATATGTGCCCCTTTAGTGATTCGGCAGACATCAAGCCGATAATAAAGTTCCTCCCACACTTGGCGCAGCATGTCCCCATCAATGAGTTCGAAAGCATCGTTGATGTGAGCTCGCAGTTCTGGCATGTTTCTTGGTAGAGGAGGTTTAAACACTGAATCTTTCATGTAACCCCACAGAAAGAAATCGCATGGGGTTAAGTCGGGAGAGCATGGAGGCCATGACATGAATTGCTGATCATGATCTCCACCACGATCGATCCATCGGTTTTCCAATCTCCTGTTTAAGAAATGCGGAACATCATGATGGAAGTGCGGTGGAGCACCATCCTGTTGAAAGATGAAGTCGGCGCTGTCGGTCTCCAGTTGTGGCATGAGCCAATTTTCCAGCATGTCCAGATACACGTGTTCAACCGTTTCTTTGCTCACTGCAGGCCAACCTGTTGATTTCCCCTTACAGAGGCATCCAGAAGCTTTAAACTGCGCATACAATCGCCGAATGGAGTTAGCAGTTGGTGGATCTTTGTTGAACTGCGTCCTGAAGTGTCGTTGCACTGTTATGACTGACTGATGTGAGTGCATTTCAAGCACGACATACGCTTTCTCGGCTCCTGTCGCCATTTTGTCTCACTGCGCTCTCGAGCGCTCTGGCGGCAGAAACCTGAAGTGCGGCTTCAGCCGAACAAAACTTTATGAGTTTTTCTACGTATCTGTAGTGTGTCGTGACCATATGTCAATGAATGGAGCTACAGTGAATTTATGAAATCGCTTCAATCATTTGTAATAGCCCTGTATATCTGCCCCTATCTGCCCAGTAGTCAATAGTATAAATAGTCCGATATATTAGCTTAGCAAGAAACTGCACATCATGGTAAGGAAACTATACACTTTTAATAAATACTACAAAATAAAAAACTATCACTAGCACAAAAAATACATAATATCAAAATCCAAAAAATGGCAAATTTGTCTCATTTGATATCACGAATCTATATACAAACATTCCAATTGAGAAAACAATTATCATAATAGAACACAATTTACTATGTTACAGAAAGCAACCATAACAAGCATCAGTTGGGCTTGTTCAATTATTACACATAATACTGACACAATAAATTTCAATTTAGTGATACCTATTATACTCACTCTGGTGGTGTAGGCATGGAATCTAGCATTGCACGTGGACATTTTTTAGATAATTCACAAAAGAAATTCTTTTGTGCCACAAACACAATAATCTCCAAAATAGTAGACGACTTTAACATGTTGATGACACACTAATGTTAACAGATGTAAAGAATGAAAACACCCAACTAATACATGATGCTCTCAACAATCTGCACTGCAAATTAAAAATCAAAATAGAATTAGGACATAACAAAACAATGACTTGCCATAAAAAACATAAAGTATGCACAAAAGTAACCACTGAAAAACATGCATTTACAAAAATCACATCAGGAAATTGTCTCCAACCTCATGAAACCAACACTGTCTGGCATAATCAGTTCCATAAAAAAAACAATAAGATTAGATTACATATGATTTTAGAACCACATAAAGACATATCATAGAAGCAATACATTATAGCTGATAAGAACGAAGATACGACCTAGAGAATATGTAAGAAGCAAATACCCTGTAACTATGTAACATTGCTGACTCAACTGTCAATACAGCTGTCACAAAATGTCATCATGAAACGCATTTCCATAAGCTACATAAAAACTGATCCAACAATAAATTTAATATCTACTATACCTCCAATAGCATCAAAGGAGCAAACTTATGTGATAGTGTTACAGCAACTGAGATATCAGAGTTATGTGGATATAAAGACCAGCTGATACACGTAGCAAACCATACGTTTATAATAGGTTCAATTATCTACAAAAAATTTTGAAATATTACACCAGGGCTTCACAACATACGTGCTCGCGGAGCAAGCTGTGAGCAGCAAGGCGCGAGCACGCTACCCCCACTACCGGACCAGAGCGGAGAGTGGGGATAGTCACGTGGGGCACATAACAGCTGCCGCCAGTCAATGTAAATCCGTGGCCACCTGCAGGGATATCACTCACGAATTATTACTGTGACAAATGAAACAAATAAAGGAGAATGTACATGTGCCACATAATTTTATTAGCTTAGTGTATGCCTCTACATTCATATTAATTTGTGAACTGTTACACAATAAAAGGTGTCACTGAAGTGTGGGATTCTCTGTTATCTTGTACTTTTTGCCCTTTACAATTGCTTCTATGTTCGGAGTAATTGTTCTTCTGCATCATAAGCGCAGCGTGCAGTTTAGATTTCGATCAGACAATGCGTTTCTCAGGCGCGTCTTGTTACATTTCATTGCAGAGAACAGTTATTCACAAACATACATGGAACCGAACATTGATATTATTGTAGCCGCCAGTTTGTGCAAATGAGGAAATCTATCCTGAGGGAAGTGTCTGTAAAATTCCAAAATGTTTTTCTTGTTCTGAAATTTGTCTCTGTATTCTCAGTCACACTGCAGGTCAATAATTTCTAGTTGCAGCTCAGGACGAATCTCTTCTATATTCGCTGAACATGGAGAGGAGAACAGATCAGAATCACTGTCTAGTGCTGTCAGATCTTGAAAGCGTTGATCAAATTATTCCTTAAGGGCAACTAAACTATGTGAATAACGTTCACAGTCTTTGTGAACATCTTGCATGGATGATAATTTAGGAAAATGAGCTAGATTTCCTGTTTCCAGCTGACTCACCCAAAGTGTCAATTTCATTTTAAAAGCTCGTGTTCGATCTATGAAATGAGTAATTAGCAGATCTTTACCTTGTAGTGAAATGTTCAAAGCATTCAGATGGCTAGTTAAATCTGCTAATAACGCGAGATCACATTTCCATGAAGGCTCTTTCAATTCAGGAACACACATGTTATTTATTTCCATGAACATATTTATCTCATCTAATAGGCAAAAATTCGATTTAATAATTCGCCACGACTAAGCCAGCGGGCCTCGCTGTAATAAGGCAGGCTACCATACTGGCTTTCTACATCCTCAATAAAGCTTTTAAATTGTCTGTGTTGTAGCCCATGCTTCCTTATATAATTGGATGTACGGACAACAACACTCATCACATTTTTTAGAGTGATACTCTTTGCACATAAGTTTTCCTGGTGGATCACACAGTGAACGCCCCTTATTTCATTCGGCACGGTCAGTTTTTGCATTTTCTCCTTCAACAGCGCAACGAAACCTAATTTTTTCCCTGTCATTGCTGGTGCACCGTCTGTAGACACTGAAACTAAAGAATTCCACGACAATCCTATATTTTCAACACTTTCTTCAACACTACTTAAAATATCACCTCCGGTTGTAGTGTTCTTCATGGCTACTACATCGAGGAGCTCCTTCCTCACCTGAAGATCTCTATTAACACCTCTACTAAATATGGAAAGCTGCGCTGTTCCAGTGATATCAACACTTTCGTCCAGAGCTAGAGAATACGCCATAAAATCTTTATAGATATTTGCAAGCTGGCTCTGGACGTCGTCTGCCATGTCCTGTATGCGACGCATAATGGTCATGTCAGATAATGGCACAATCCGAAACTGTTCAACTTGAGATGGACACAAATGTTCCGCTGCAACTACCAAATATCTTTTATTAAATCGCCATCAGTGAAGGGGCGCAGGGATTTTGCTAAAAACAAAGCAGTTTTGTAGCTCACTCTGAGAGCTGCCTCAGTTGATTTTTCTTCATCATCCAGATCTTCTTCGGATAGCTTCCTTTTAAGTTTAATAACTTCCTGTGCATGATCTGGTCCATCACATTTTCCACTTCGTAGCCTTTCACGTGGTACGACATATAATGTCGCTGCAAATTAAATTTCCTAAAAGAATTCAGTGTTTTGTGACATACTAAACATTTTGCAACACCATCCTTTCCTGTAAACAGATACAATTCCTCCCAATGGGGGTTGAACTGCGAAAGCATGGTTGGGGTTACACAACGGCGACTTGACATGATTCTTAACCAGCGAAGTGACTGTTAGAGCTGATCGTAGTACTTTTAACGTTACACAGTCGGTGTGAATTCAATAGGCACGCTGCAGTCCTATTCATACGTGCGCGCGCATTTCCCCTCCCTCCCTACTCCGCGACCTTGCACCTGCTCGCGCACACGTACCTGAGCAGACGCGAGTACTCGCGCTCAAAACCAGCCAGTTGTTAAGCCCTGTGTTACACCATAGTATGTACTTTCCATAGATAACCAGATGTCAATCATGCACAAATAGGCCTATAATAATAAAAAATATCATCGAACACAGCATCACCTTTGGTCTCATTAATGTCCCGGTATTATGTTGACTTTTTTCTTTTTCTGGGGGGGTAGGGGGAGATTGCATCTTCATCTTGTGATGGGACATGCTTAATGTTTTAATGAAGAATTACTGTTTTTCTACCCTCAATTCAGTTGACATTGTTCAATGTTATCACTTTGATATCAGGTTCTCATGATTTCCCTTTGGTAAAAGCTTTGTTGTGCATTAATGTTAGAAAAAAAGAAGACTGTGAAGATTTACTGATTCTGAAAACTGTGAAAAAAATGCTGGTGACTTCAGCTGTTTGCACAAAGCTGAAATTTCTGAATTTGTTTCTACTGTCTGGTGATTGGTAGAGAGCATTGTTACTGATGGGATGGACTGACATGTTGTTATCAACTAATAATTTTGTCACTGATGTAATATTCTTAGCATATTGACTGCCGAGCATTATTTTTTCCATCATTCTTGTGGTTATTTGCTCTTTCCCTCATAATTTTGTGCCTTTTTCAGGCATTTCCCGACTTGAAGTTGATTTTTCTGAGAAGTTTTTAGTAGCAGTAACACCAGTTATAGGACGTAAGATATTAATCTGAACAGTTTGTCTGTCTGAAGGCACCATGGATCAGAATACTGGTGAGACTAGGTACTGTGCTGATACATGAGTGGTAGAAAAATAAAACATTTGTTTGGGCACATGTTGTCTTTAAAGCAACCATTAATTCAGTCCATTTAGTGTTACTTATTAGTGTGTTGCATGTAATTCATTTTGTTCGAAATTTAATGGCTTAAGTTATTTCTTTAATTACAGGGTTATTGGTGGCCTTATCTCTGCTCATTTACTTATCATGGATCCAGATGAGCCATTTGGTCAGTTACGCCCTTCAGGGTATGAAAATGACCTACTCTATCTTGCACATGACTTGGCATCTCGCTTGCTACCAGCATTTGAGAAGAGCTCAACAGGCATTCCATATCCAAGGGTAAGTGTATGTTATACATCTTACTATGAATGTTAATACTGCAGAAACCTTTGTGGTCATTACTTCAAATTTTTGTGACCATTACATTATGTAATTAATATTTTTTACATGACTGGAAGAAATTTCTTTTGTTTTTCTCTTTCTTGTTTCACATTACATTACATCACATCACATTATAAGATGATTGAGGAGTTTTTTTCAAAATAAATATGACTTATTTTTGAAAATAAAGCAATTTCAGGTGAGATTAGTTTAGGTTGTAAAATAAGTCAACCAAAGCATGTAAACATATGAATATAATAGAGGGAAACATTCCACGTGGGAAAAATATATCTAAAAACAAAGATGATGTAGCTTACCAAACGAAAGCATTGGCGTGTTGATAGACACACAAACAAACAAACAAACACACACACAAAACTGAAGCTTTTGCAACCAACGGTTGCTTCATCAGGAAAGAGGGAAGGAGAGGGAAAGACGAAAGGATGTAGGTTTTCAGGGAGAGGGGTAAGGAGTCATTCCAATCCCATCCTTTCGTCTTTCCCTCTCCTTCCCTCTTTCCTGATGAAGCAACCGTTGGTTGCATAACCTTGAATTTTGTGTGTGTGTGTGTGTGTGTGTGTGTGTGTGTGTGTGTGTGTGTCTATCAACATGCCAACACTTTTGTTTGGTAAGTTATGTCATCTTTGTTTTTAGATATAAAGCATGTAAACACTTAGTCTTCATCTCCTGACTTCAAATTTGTTGTTTATCCCTCACCTTTATCATCGTGTGTGTCTATCAACATGCCAACACTTTTGTTTGGTAAGTTATGTCATCTTTGTTTTTAGATATAAAGCATGTAAACACTTAGTCTTCATCTCCTGACTTCAAATTTGTTGTTTATCCCTCACCTTTATCATCTCCCTGTATCATTCTCTGTTAACTGTTGTTTTGGTCTCTTGTTATTAGTAAATGGGCACTCTTGATAAACTTGTCACATCAAATTGTAAAACTCTAAATTTTGAATTATGTCCTACATTGACTGTTGAAGGGATGATGGAAATTCACAGATGTAATTTATCTTACTTAGAAGATTAGGATTTAATATTCTGTCAACAGTGAGATCATTATCTGAACTTCAGCTTCATCTCAGATTATCTTATTGTTGACAGGACAATATAAACACTAATCTTCCAGGTAACATCTGTGGATTCCCATCATCCTTTCAACAGTCAGTTGCTTTCCTACTGAAGACAATAGAGGGTATTTTTGAAAACTTGGAATTTTATATCAATCTGTTTTGACAAAGTTCACCAAAAATGCTCATTTATTAATACCAAAAGGTTTAAAAACAGTTACTTCAAAATGCAGCTTGGGTATCTTAAACACTATGCTACATCACTTAGTCAAGATGTTGGTGTGATGCACCCCTGCCACCGGAGATTAGACTAATGTCAGTGATAAGACACTGCCTGCAGCATCATTGCTCCCTGTACAAGGTAAAATATGGTGCCTATTACTCTTTAGCCTTTAGATATCAAGCACTCACTGCTATGCATTGCTGAGTGCTAATGTATTAATCTGTTAAATGTGTTAATGCAGGTACTAATTTCCTAAATCTCCTTGATAACAGAGTTCTAGTGGTTTGAAGTGTAGGTCAGACTCTATTTATGCATAAACCAGGCCTTATGCATACTCGTAAGGCTGTTTTTTTGGCTACAACAGAGGTTTTTGTCTTTCTATCCTTGATTTGCCACTGATGTTAATGCATGATTTTGGAAACTGAATAGACTGGCTAATGTCGCTACTACTACACATTCAAATGAAAATATAATAATTACTTTGTATTCTGAGACCAAGGCTATCCTTCACAGGGCACATATTCTCTTTGATGTTCTTAGGTAGGTAAAGAAGGATATAATCCTCTGTATAAGGTTCATTCTGTTTTACTGGTTGTTACTGTACAGACTGGAAGGAACCCCACATGCTGATCCTACTGTGTTGACAGTTTATGTTCATCAGCATTTTCTGGAAGTTGCTGATCGGATGTTGTGTGCAATAGCCTTTTTTTTAAAGATGTCAGATGGTTTATTTTAGTGCCAGGATAGTCCTTGGCTGATACTTTTTACCTATATGTTCCAGTGTATTAACCTCAGGAGTAAATGAGCAGCTTCAAGAAGAAAGCAACATTCAAACTGCCCTTGAATTCCAGTCTTTGCCGTAATGCATAACTTTAGGGTTTATTCATGTTAAAGTAAAGCTGTATATTCACAACCCAACAACCTTCTCTATGGCAGACAGCGCACTAACCTGCAAGGGATATAATGCATGTAGGAAATGTGGCCAAACAGCAAACGAAAATGGAAGAACATGTTCAGTGACACTGTGTATAAACTGATAAGCCAAACATGTATACTGCAGTTGAGACTGTGCAGCTTCCTGAGGGAAAAAGAAAGTATAGGAGATGAAGGACGAAAGAGGAGTATCACATTACAAAGCAAAGAAGTTATCCTTGACACACAAGCTGCCCACATTCATTTCATTGGTTATGTCAGTGATCACATTGACATATTGTAAAAAGCATCGATCTATGTTTCAGCACCTAAAGCTGCGACAAGAACATTTGCCTGCAATTCTGCTTGCAATAATGGACTTCAGGCTAAATCAGTGGGCTTGTCCATACCACCAATAAATGTGATAGCCCAGTGTATGGCACAGACCCAAACTTCATCAGTTCTGGGGAACAGAGAACATTCAAACTGTCTGACACCAATACAAAACAACTATACATATTAAAGGAGAAGCATGTGTCAAAAAGTAGACATATAAAAAAAGAAAAAGTGTGAACCCCCCACCATACTACACTGGTCTTGAGTAAATGCTGAATCAGGTAATGACCCCAGCTCAGAAGACATAGATATCGAGGTTTGCTTTACAAAATGAATAAGCCCATCCAACGATTACCTCAACCATTGGATTATCGCCACCTTGATGAGAGGAAAGAAAAAATAGGTACCTTGAGTACCTCTATCGGTTCTCCCTTCTATTCCAGTCTCGTATTGTTCGTGGAAAGGATTGTCGGTATGCCTCTGTGTGGGCTCTAATCTCTCTGATTTTATCCTCATGGTCTCGAGCACGGGGTCCCGGGTTCGATTCCCGGCGGGGTCAGGGATTTTCACCTGCCTCGAGATGACTGGGTGTTTGTGTTGTCCTAATCATTTCATCATCATCCAGGAAAGTGGCGAAATTGGACTGAGCAAAGATTGGATAATTGTACGGGCGCTGATAACCGCGCAGTTGAGTGCCCCACAAACCAAACATCATCATCATCATCATCTCATGGTCTCTTCGCGAGATATACGTAGGAGGGAGCAATATACTGCTTGACTCTTCGGTGAAGGTATGTTCTCGAAACTTTGACAAAAGCCCGTACCGAGCTACTGAGCATCTCTCCTGCAGAGTCTTCCACTGGAGTTTATCTATCATCTCCGTAACGCTTTCGCAATTACTAAATGATCCTGTAACGAAGCGCACTGCTCTCCGTTGGATCTTCTCTATATCTTCTATCAACCCTATCTGGTACGGATTCCACACTGCTGAGCAGTATTCAAGCAGTGGGCGAACAAGCGTACTGTAACCTACTTCCTTTGTTTTCGGATTGCATTTCCTTAGGATTCTTCCAATGAATCTCAGTCTGGCATCTGCTTTACCGACGATCAACATTATATGATCATTCCATTTTAAATCACTCCTAATGCGTACTCCCAGATAATATATGGTATTAACTGCTTCCAGATGCTGACCTGCTATTTTGTAGCTAAATGATAAAGGATCTATCTTTCTGTGTATTCGCAGCACATTACACTTGTCTACATTGAGATTCAATTGCCATTCCCTGCACCATGCGTCAATTCGCTGCAGATCCTCCTGCATTTCAGTACAATTTTCCATTGTTACAACCTCTCAATACACCACAGCATCATCTGCAAAAAGCCTCAGTGAACTTCCGATGTCATCCACCAGGTCATTTATGTATATTGTGAATAGCAACGGTCCTATGATACTCCCCTGCGGCACACCTGAAATCACTCTTACTTCGGAAGACTTCTCTCCATTGAGAATGACATGCTGCGTCCTGTTATCTAGGAACTCCTCAATCCAATCACACAATTGGTCTGATAGTCCATATGCTCTTACTATGTTCATTAAACGACTGTGGGGAACTGTATTGAACGCCTTGCGGAAGTCAAGAAACACGGCATCTACCTGTGAACCCGTGTCTATGGCCCTCTGAGTCTCGTGGACGAATAGCGCGAGCTGGGTTTCACATGACCGTCTTTTTCGAAACCCATGCTGATTCCTACAGAGTAGATTTCTAGTCTCCAGAAAAGTCATTATACTCGAGCACAATACGTGTTCCAAAATTCTACAACTGATCGACGTTAGAGATATAGGTCTATAGTTCTGCACATCTGTTCGACGTCCCTTCTTGAAAACGGGGATGACCTGTGCCCTTTTCCAAACCTTTGGAACAGTACGCTCTTCTAGAGACCTACGGTACACCGCTGCAAGAAGGGGGGCAAGTTCCTTCGCGTACTCTGTGTAAAATTGAACTGGTATCCCATCAGGTCCAGAGGCCTTTCCTCTTTTGAGCGATTTTAATTGTTTCTCTATCCCTCTGTCGTCTATTTCGCTATCTACCATTTTGTCATCTGTGCGACAGTCTAGAGAAGGAACTACAGTGCAATCTTCCTCTGTGAAACAACTTTGGAAAAAGACATTTAGTATTTCGGCCTTTAGTCTGTCATCCTCTGTTTCAGTACCATTCTGGTCACAGAGTGTCTGGACATTTTGTTTTGATCCACCTACTGCTTTGACATAAGACCAAAATTTCTTAGGATTTTCTGCCAAGTCAGTACATAGAACTTTACTTTCGAATTCATTGAACGCCTCTCGCATAGCCCTCCTCACACTACATTTCGCTTCGCGTAATTTTTGTTTGTCTGCAAGGCTTTGGCTATGTTTATGTTTGCTGTGAAGTTCCCTTTGCTTCCGCAGCAGTTTTCTAACTCGGTTGTTGTACCACGGTGGCTCTTTTCCATCTCTTACGATCTTGCTTGGCACATACTCATCTAACACATTATGTACGACGGTTTTGAACTTTGTCCACTGATCCTCAACACTATCTGTACTTGAGACAAAACTTTTGTGTTGAGCCAACAGGTACTCTGAAATCTGCTTTTTGTCACTTTTTCTAAACAGAAAAATCTTCCTACCCTTTTTAATATTCCTATTTACGGCTGAAATCATCGATGCCGTAACCGCTTTATGATCGCTGATTCCCTGTTCTGCGTTAACTTTTTCAAATAGTTCGGGTCTGTTTGTCACCAGAAGGTCTAATATGTTATCGCCACGAGTCGGTTCTCTGTTTAACTGCTCAAGGTAGTTTTCAGATAAAGCACTTAAAAAAATTTCACTGGATTCTTTGTCCCTGCCAGCCGTTATGAACGTTTGAGTCTCTCAGTCTATATCCGGCAAATTAAAATCTCCACCCAGAACTATAACATGGTGGGGAAATCTACTTGAGATATTTTCCAAATTATCCTTCAGATGCTCAGCCACAACAGCTGCTGAGCCAGGGGCCTATAGAGACATCCAATTACCATGTCTGAGCCTGCTTTAACCGTGACCTTCACCCAAATCATTTCACATTTCGGATCTCTGTCAATTTCCTTCGATACTATTGCACTTCTTATCGCTATAAACACGCCTCCCCCTTCACTGTCCAGCCTGTCTCTGCGGTATACATTCCAATCTGAGTTTAGGATTTCATTACTGTTTACGTCTGGTTTCAGCCAACTTTCTGTCCCTAGTACTATATGGGCGTTGTGACCGTTTATTAATGAGAGCAGTTCTGGGACCTTTCTGTAGACGCTCCTGCAGTTTACTATTAGCACATTAATATTGTTATTCCCTGTTGCATTTTGCCTACTCCTACCTTGCCGCGCCTCAGGAGGCGTCTTTTCTATTCGGGACCACATATCAGAATATTTCCTTAAATACATTTAATTACATGTTGTCACTTAAGAAAGAAATTTACACATCATCCCATGCTTGTGCTACAAGTGTGTGACTTTGTCAAAAGAGTGTACACATTCATGGTTTCCAGCACACCCAGGTCTGCTGTGTTATGAATAACAGGTGAATCACAGTGTGCAACTGAAATTAAAAATGCAAATGGAAATGTACTCAAAAGTTGAATTACACAAGGCAGAACTATTCTTGTGGACAAAATATATAAATTGTACACACATTCAACCTGAAATTTTGGCAGTATATGGACCAAGTCAGCTGCTCATTACTATTTTCACTGATTTGAACTTCATCTTAGTTTCTCATCTTCTCAGGTGAGGCACTCTTCACACTTTGTTTACCTTAGTGCAGATTGTAGCCACACTGCTCAGTACTCATTCCATTGGTAGATGTGACGCATTGCTGCTTTGTATGAGTAATTGGTATGTGGTAGACATGGCTGCTACATTTCTCTGATGTATAGTTGCCTTTTTACGGATTCTTGAATAGTGTATTAGTTTGTTACAGTTACTTCAGTTTGTATGCTGCCTATCAGTGACAGCACTGTGCAAACTTGGCGTTGGTTGGCTTTCTGCAAGTGTAGCTATTTATGGCTCAGTTTTATCCTTACTTTATAGCTCCTGGCCATTCGTATAGTCTATAATCTGGCTCTGTTTGGATTTATTTAGGCTGAATGCTCTCACTGACACTTGCAGTGTATGGTTGACTTACATCAGACACATTTGAAAGGTGGTTTTAGCACAGTCACTTTTCCATATTCTGATGAGCCATCCACAGCTGTTGTTCTGCCTTTTAACTTAACTTGCAAATGTACACTTTGTACTGATTTTAGGCACTTTCATTGTTGGTTATATATTTTTGACCTTACTTGCTTTTGTGCTACAGGTAGCTTTTCCATGCGTCTTACTGTTAGGATGTAAAGGTTCATTTTTAATTTTCAGCTTCACCTGAAGTTGTGGCTGAAAACCCAAAACCAGGTTGTGTAAGACTTCACTGATAAAAAATTTGTACAACTGTAGTGGAAGTTTAAATTATGAGCAATTTAAATAACAGTTGTGGATGTCCCACAACGGAAACTTACATTACTAAATGCACTGTAACCTTCGGCCATAGTGAAATGGCACCAACAAATTCACAAACACTGCTCTGGCATGAGTGATGTTGATTAGGACATCCAGATCTTGCACTATACGACTTCTATGTTTTTTGGAAGCTGAAAGAACACCTGGGGAAAGAGATTTTCCAATAATGAGAACATTCACACAGTGATTCTTGAATGGCTCTGTGGCCAAGAATTATATTTCTGCCATTGATGAATCAAACAATTGGTAGACTATTTTGGCTGTTGTACAGAGACTTGTTGGCTGTTTTGATCATCACACTGGAGTGCAAAACTTAAAGGCAAAAGTAACCTACACATGATGTGTGAAAGTAACATAGCGTGATGAAACTTGGACCACACATAGAAAGAATTACTACGGTGTAACTGAAAGAAATATGCAATGAGATGAACAAAAATGACACTTTCATTTAAAGACAATAAGTACACTGAAGTCACTGTGATTTATGGTGATACGCTGCATGTTGCAAAAGGTGGTTTGTAATAGCGTGTGATCACCATTGACAGCCAGTGTGTGCTCTGCACTGTGCTCCCATGGTGGCTGCGAAATTGTTAATGAGTTCTTGTGGTCGGGTGTTCCAGTTCCCCACTGGCGTGGTTGACAACTGCTGGCCAGTCATTGATGCATGTGGACATGCTTCAGTACATCTCCGCACCACATCCCACACTTGCTCAGTAGGAATTTCCTGAAAATCTTCTTGTTCCAAGTGCTCTTCCACCTGCACTGTTCAATCCAGTCTCATGTTGTCAGCCATAAAAATAGTCAGGACCGAATGTACCTATGAAAAGATGCACGTGGGGAAGGAGTACAGTGTCACAATTACACTGACTGGTAAATATACTGTGTTCAAAGATTTGGAGGTCACTATGTCCATGTGAGATTATGTCTCCTCACACCATAACACCTGGACCACCAAAACAATCATGTTCAACAATGTTCCTAAGTGCATTGTGTGTTTCCATCTCTCACCATATGAGAGTACATCCAGAATAACTTCTCAAACTCAATCTGCACTCATCTAAGAAGAGAATATGACCCCATTCCTCATTGCACCACTGTGTAGTCTGAGACTGCGTTCCTTGCAGTCGTATTAAATGTGGTTGCAATTGTACCCGCTGTTTGAATGGGTCCCGTCTTTCGTGTTGCACGACATAGCAGCCGCCTGCTATTGTAGTTGACCATAGTTGATCACCACCTCTCCTTCAGGTACCAGTGCCTGTGGTTCAAAACATTCCCTATGCATGTGAAACAGTTCTGTGAACACTGTATGTTGATTTTGGGCCCTGATGTAATAAAAGAACATCACCACTGTACATGTTAACTGCTCGCCAGTTGACTCACACTGTCTCTTCTCATTCCTTCAATTGCCTCGAGTTGTGGGGCCAGCCCCATTTGGTGCTAATAGTCACACTTACCTCACGCCATGTGACATCCAATTTTCAGTCCATGACTGGGAGATCTGTAGCAACATAGTACCAGACTTTTTCATTTCCACCAAGTAGTTAATATGTTATGTTACGTTATCTATCTCGTCCATAAGTTTTGCAGAGCAATATGGTGTCATGCATCTGTGTCACTTCGAAGTGTAGTGCAGCATCCAATAAAAGTCGATTTGATTCCCTGCCCCCTCCCTCTCTCGCCACCCCCCCTCCCCCACTCCCATATCCTCCCCCTCTTCACACACACACACACATACACACACACACACACACACACACACACACACACCACACACACACACACCACTTGCGCAATATTATTACACATTCATAAAGTTTTCTGTGGAATAGGAAAGGTAGTCAGACTGCTGAAATTTGTTTATTTTTGAACTAAATTTTAGTTAGAATGTTACTGTTGCTCTGAAATGTCAATTGATTATGACAACAATATTCATAAGGAAGTAAATGTGATCTGAACCTGCATTCAGTATTCTCAATTGTTTAAAGACCTGTTTATAAGAGTGACACCAAGTGAGTAAGATGAGCTACCATGTTAAGGCTCTTGATCACATGATTGTTGACTGCTCTGTGTCTTCACTATGTGGTGATGTGTTGCTCTCTTTACTCCTGCTCTTGCTTATATTCCAGCCCAGCTTTTCCAGTATTAAATATTTGTTTTTCTAAATTTTAATGTCTATCTTAATTTATTTTTATACGTGGTGGATGCAGATTGTACTTTATCATGCAGTCCGTAGTTCTAAAATAATAGTTACTCTTTTATAATTTCTTTCTTGATCATTTTGTTGTTTCATGTACACACATCAAAAAAAGTTTTGCATCACCCAGTTCTCAGAACTCCTGAAGTTAGACACTGACTATGGTTATTGCATCACATTCCCTTTGACTGTTCAGAGATGTCACTAAAGCCGCACAAAGATGTAAACAACCATACATAAGCAGCGCCTATTAGATGGAGGGGGTCTGACAGCCGATCAGTTCGTCACTCCACCAGGTAGGAGGTACATGGCTAGTGTTGTCCCAACCATGCATAGATGGTCAACACCGCAGTTTGATCACGTCCGCATTGTTACTTTGTGCCAGGAAGGACTCTCAACAAGGGAAATGTCAAATGTACAGGTGTCTTGCAATGAACCAAAGCGGCGATGTTCAGATATGCAGGAGATACAGAGAGACAGGAACTGTAGATGACATGCTTCTTTCAGGCTGCCCAAGAGCTACTACTGCAGTGGATGACCGCTACCTACAGATTATGGCTCAGAGGAACCCTGACAGCAATGCCACCATGTTGAATAATGCTTTTTGTGCAGCCTCAGGACGCCATGTTATGACTCATTGTGCACAATAAGCTGCATGATGTGCAACTCCACTCCCGAGGTCCATCTTTGCAAACTACAACACCATGCAGCGCAGTGCAGATGGGCCCAACAACATGCCGAATGGACCACTCAGGATTGGCATCACGTTCTCCTCACCTATGAGTGTCGCATATGCCTTCAACCAGACAATCGTCGGAGACGTGTTTGGAGGCAACCCGGTCAGGCAGAATACCTTAGAAACACTGTCCAGAGTGTGCAGCAAGGTGGAGGTTCCCTGCTGTTTTAGGGTGGCATTATATGGGGCCGACATATGCTGCTGGTGGTCATGGAAGGCACTGTAATGGCTGTAAGATACGTGAATGCCATCCTCCAACCGATAGGGCAACCCTATCGGCAGCATATTGGCGAGGCATTCGTCTTCATGGACGACAGTTCATGCTCCCATTGTGCACATCTTGTGAATGACTTCCTTCAGGATAACATCATCACTCGAATAGAGTGACCAACATGTTCTCTAGTCATGAACCCTATCAAACATTTCTGAGATAGATTGAAAAGGGCTGTTTATGGACGACGTAACCCACTAACCACTCTGAGGGATCTATGCCAAATGGCCGTTGAGGAGTGGGACAATCTGGACCAAGACTGCCTTGATGGACTTGTAGATAGTATGCCACGATGAATACAGGCATGCATCAATGCAAGAGGACATGCTACTGGGTATTAGGGGTACCGGTGTGTGTAGTTATCTGGACCACCACCTCTGAAGGTCTTGCTGTATGGTGGTACAACATGCAATGTGTGGTTTTCATGAGCAATAAAAAGAGTGGTAATGATGTTTATGTTGATCTCTATCCCAATTTTCTGTACAGGTTCCAGAAATGTCTGAACCAAGGTGATGTAAAACTTTTTTTTATGTCTGTATATTTCTTACAATTACACAAGCAACTTAAAGGAAAATGTATCCAGGTGAACCTGAAGGGTGGTATTCCGGCAAATGCAGTCTCAGAAACCTGTACAGCAGGTGCAGGATCCTTGCTACTAGAGTTTGGATTACTTAGTCGTTTGCTTGGTGATCCGGTCTATGAAGGTTATGCGCGCCGTGCTAGCCAGGCCCTCTGGAACCTGCGGTCACAGAAAACAGGTCTTCTTGGTGAGTTTACTGCTTAGGTCTTAAACATTCTGCATTATATAACCAAATGATGCTATCAGTATTTTTAGAAATGAAAATTAATTCTTATTTGTGTGTAATTATTACTATTGTTATTTCATGTGTGTGGCAGCTAGTTATTTTTAGTTACTTCCCTAAGGAATAGACTGAGTATTTGCGAATGTCTAATAATTACTGCTTCAAAATTGTCCTACAGTTTTTCCTTTATAGTATAAAATCAAATCTTGTGTTAGTAAAAAGGAAAACATAAGAGATTAATTTTGTAAATATATTTAGTCATAAATAAGTGAATGTATTTTTTACTTTCCTTTTTTGTCAGAAATGTGAGGGCTGTTCAATAAGTAATGCAACAGATCTTTTTTCTTGGCCCTTTTCAGTTGAAAATTTGTGAATTTTTATGGGACCTTGTGAAATATTTCCACTTTAGCCTCTATAGTTTCATGAAATTCAGATAGGTGGCAGCACTATATGTAGGCTTCAAAACAGCGTCCATAATGGGGGTGCATCCAAAGCAGAAAGCTGTCATTGAATTTATTTTGGCAGAAAACTAGAACATTGCATATATTTGTAAGAGCTTGCAGTATGTCTACAGAGAACTGGCAGTGTACAAAAGCACAGTGAGTCATTGGACAAGGCATCTGTCGTGCATTGGAATGAAAGTAAATCTAATCTAATCTAATCTAAAACTTACCGTATCTCCCGCATGTTGGCCAGTTGCAAACAGCTGTGACTCCTGCAATGTTAGCCTCATTGCTGAACTGGACATCTCTAATGCTGCCACAGTCGTCCACCAGTTGGGGTACTCAAAGGTGTGTGCCTGCTGGTTTCCTTGCTGCCTAACAGAAGACTTCCACATGTTTAGGTCAATGAAGGATGCGCTCTGCGGGAATGATGATGGGGAAGGTTATTGATGCAGTGAACAGTGCCTCAGACACTGACCACTAGAGAGGTACCATATGGGCATACAGGGGTTCCCAGTACGATAGTGGAGGACCATCGAATTGAATGGAGATGGTTGAAAAATATGGTTTTGTGGCCAAAAGATTAGGGAGTGTATTGGAGTTGTGAATAAAACCAAACTGCTTTCAGAAAAACAATGTGTTCCATTACTTACTGAAAGCCTCTCACATTTTAGTTGTCCTGTAATTCCCTTGGATCAAGGACTCAGTACAACTAATAATGAATTACTGGCCACGTACGTAACTTTGGACAGATTGACGAAAGAAATAGGCAGTTGTGATTGACTTCAGGGGTGTTGGGAGGAACAGTTCTTTTGAAGTGTTTTATAAGACTGCTGTTAGATATTTACAGATTCCGTTGATCGTAATTGTGAACTCTCAGTATGGTATGAAACAAATAAGTTTACAACTAAAATACTATTTCTCATTAAAAAGGGGGAGCCAACATGGTGGCCATTTACGAGATTCTTTTACATTAATCTTAACCCCTGGACGCCCAAGCCTTTCTTTCTAACTCGGATGCCTGGGGGGGGGGGGGGGGGGGGGTTCGGTGAGCTACAGGTATTAAATAAGTTTACTGGCAAAAAATTACAACTTTCAAAATGGTTTATGTATTTTAACTAAGGCATTGGTTTATAAATGTTGTTAATTGTTATAAATATTGGATTGAGTGAATAAAAAATTGACATATTACAATACGAAATACGGGTGTTCATATACAATAGACTACTCTGAGTCCTCAACTTCAAGGCAAGAGACACACTTCACAATTTTTTCTGAATGTGTGTTACACACATGTTGATGACACTGTCCACAGTACTGTTTTGGTTTACTTAGATTGTTGTACCTCTGCTCCTTTGTTTTAGCTTCTCTTACGCAAATATGGCACCGACCTTTCCCTGCAGGAGGCTGACATGCTTCTGTTGTCACTTCTTTGATTTTCTTTTGTAGAATAGTCTCCATTGATTGAACAATTTGATTAGATAACTCTCTTGCATTGGCACTTCTTTCTTGTACCTGCAATTTCACTAGTTCCATCCCAGCTTGCAGAAGATAAACAGGGTGTATACGACCCGGGACAACTGGGAAATCCGGGAAAAACCCGGGAATTTTTTCATCCGGGAGAAAACCGGGAAAAACCCGGGAATTTTTCGGAATTCCGGGAATTTTTCATTGCTTTAGCTTTCAGATAAATTTTTGTAATTTTGACTGCAGAATTGATTCTCTAGCAAAGAATGTTATTGTTTCCTGCTACTGGAGAACGATACTGCAGCAATAAAATATGAACGAGAAGGAAAAAAATAAATCTTTAGTGGCAAAGGAAAAGTGCAATTTACAACAACAAAACACCGTGCACGCACAAGCGTGTGCAAATAGCAAAAATATGTCAAAGGCCGTAGGGTGCAGACTGTAATTCTTCGTAAAAATAAACTGCTTGCTATGAGCATGACGTCACAACTGTTCACATTAGGTTCGTTTGACCAGTCTGTTGCGCATGCGCATTTGATCGCGTATAAGCAGTACCTTCTCCTGTCTCCCGCTACTTGAAGTTTGGCTGTTACCTGTATCGGTAGTAGCAGCAAGCAGCCAGATGCAAACGAGAAAAATTTTTCTCACGTGCCATAGCTGCCAGATTCGCGCTTTCACAGAGTTGTAGTGGTGAAGGGGTTAGTCTCCACGTGACCCGTGTTTACGTTAAGTGATTTCGCTGCTTATCTTCGTGTACAGCTCTCACGTCAAATGAAAACAAAACGGATTTCTGTGGCCGGGAGCTATCAACTGAATTAAAATACATTCACATAATTACGGAGGGCAAAAATATATTATTAATTTCAATTTTCTGATTTTATTTTATTTCCAAGTTAGGAGCAGTCAAGCATTAATCGCCTTGCAGAACAATGAAGTTATTTTTGCAAGTTTACTAAAGAAATTTGGCTTTATTAATCTTTCCGCTGAAGAAATCATTTTATTTGAAATGAAGTGTTTCTTTCTACAGTATTGGCTAGTTCCAACTGTTCGCTGAATTTCAAGTGCACGTTATCATCTTCTGCCATGTATGGCATTATGCCACAATAAAGAACCAAAAATGAGATCGTAGAGTACTGGTACTCCAAGAAAATTTAAATCCCAAAAACCACACTGAAAAACTTAATATCAGATGGGACCTACTTCATTGTGAATCTGGAAAAAGCCAATTTGCACTTCAAGCCGAACTATGCATTTTAGTATGGTTCACGAAATTCCAATGCTCTTTGGAGTATCCTCTGATGCCCTGTTTCTTTTATGGTGTAATGTAAGCTCTCTTAGTGCTCTATACACACGAACATGCGGGCTCCCTACACCACTGCAGTTGCACACGCACAATAATGCCTGTTTTCTCTCGCTCTCTGGCAACGGGTATATTGAATCTATTTCTAACAGTCTCCGGATAGTACTGCGAACGGTGGTTAGAAAAGCGTTACTTTCAAAGTAAATTTCTTTTTATGCAAGATGAAATAAGTTACGTGTGAGAAAGTGGGATGGATATCTAAATCATAGAGCGTTCGAAACTGAACAGTTTGAGAACCAGCCACTTACAAGAATTTCGAGCCGAGACATTTATGTCATAATTTTAAATTTACTGGCACAGTTGTGTGACGTATCTTAAAGTATAACACACGCAAAAGAGATCAATATTACATGTGAAAGCTTAACTTCTGTTGTAGCGTGTTAATCTTAGAGACCAATATAATATGTCAAAGCTTAGCTTCTCTTGTAGATATATAGTACTGTGTACATTAATGTAAACTGTTAACTTTTCCTCTTGTATGTTCGCGCTATGTAACCAGTGATCTTGCTATTGGCTGACTATAACACGTGTCCTATGCTCTGAATAGCTGCTGTAATCGGCTGGCGAGACCTCGTGGCTTGAGATACGACTCGCTTACCTTGGTTTCAACGCTCTGGAAACTAACGCGCTGTGTTTGGTGCAATTCGAATTTATACTTTCGTAATGCGAAAATATGCAGCATATATGTTGCTGCAAATCAAAGGTCCTTCCAAAACTTCTCTCATTTTTTTAATTAAAAGTCTCTCCATACTTCTCTCCCCCATCATTTCTTTTTTTCCCGGAAGTTCTACGCGATTGTATAGAACGTTAACCATTCAAAGGATTGATAAGTTTTGCAGTTCAGAGGGAAAATCTACTGAAAACTTACTGTCACTTAACACGGAAAAAGTGTATATTCACCCGGGAAAAAGCATATTTTTTAAACGGGATATCCAGGAGAAATCCGGGAATAATCCGGGCATTTTTTTTCCTTGTCCCCGTATACACCCTGATAAAGTTTCCGTTTGTTGTGTTTCTTTTCATTCCATCTTGGATGTTGCTGGATCAATATGGTGGTTGCATTGATAGCACAAATGTCAATGAGAGAGTAAAATACACATAGAGGCCATCTCTTTGTTCCCCTCTTGCCAGTGTACATATGCACCATTTGATCAATGGTATCAATTCCACCTTTAGTGGAGTTATAATATGCATTTATCTCGGTTTTATTCTTCTCTCCTCCAACAGTGCCTTTATCTTGGTGCATTGTTGACTACATCAGTAAGTTTTTACTTGGTTTCGTTTTTGCTATTTAGGACACCAAAGTTACTGGAGGCCTACCTGTTGATGGGTCTGTGAAAAAGAACATTGACGAATATAGCTCTCGATTTGATGTGTTCTTCATTATATCTGGAATATGCTTCCTGTTTGATTGGAGAGTTCCTACTGTAGTATCTTTGTAGTCTTGGTATAACTCGTCCGCCAAATCCACCAATGTGTAGCATCGGTCTGTAGTAATATTTCGACCAGTATTTTTCACAGGTGCTACCAGACGTTTGACGACAGCTGCTGAACCCCGTTCTTCTTTCGACAAATTCTGAACATTACCTGCATAGGGTTCCATATTCAAGACATATCTGTCAACTGCATCGGACATCATGCATATAAGGATGCCATACTTGCCTGGTTTATCCTTCATAAATACTTTGAAGGGGCAGCGCCCTCTAAAGAAGCTGAGCATCTCATCAATGGTGAGGTCGACCCCTGGTTTATACAGTAGTGGAAACCTATCATTCACTTTGTTGAAAACATCACAGATTGCTGTGAACTTGTCTGCTTCCCTTCTTAGCTGGCGGGTACTTTTGTCATCAAAACTTATGATTGCAATAAGTTCTTTGAAATGTTCTCTTGCCATAATACCCTTGTAAACTGGCCGACCCATTAGGTCTGACCAAAGATTGTGTACACTGACAGAATTGTCCTTATTTGCCCCCATAAGTATCAGGACTCCTATAAAGGCATACAATTCTTTCTCATTAGTCAAAGTAACATTTCGTATAACTGCCTCTTCATTTGAATGTTTTACTATAACATCCATGATGTCAGGAGTAAGAAGGAACTTCAAGGCTTCTCCAGGTGAATGGCAAACACCAGCTGGAGTTACTCCTGCCTGCTCTCTTACTATTTTAGCAACAGGCCTCCGAGGAATTCTAGGCTGTGTGGTTACGTACCTTCTTCCAGACTTGGCCAAAATAATATCCTGATGGTCACTGCCTGAAGCTGCGCTATCTTCATCTTCTCTAACATCCACACCACTTTCCCGATCTGAATCATACTCCATAACGCCATCCTCACACTTAAAACGTCCGGACTGATAGGCCATGGTCGAAGTATAAAACTCTCTCCTGACGTTTCGTCTCCGACTGCAGGAGACATCCTAGGAGGTAAAGCGGCGAACTGCTTTACCTCCTAGGATGTCTCCCGCAGTCGGAGACGAAACATCAGGAGAGAGTTTTATACTTCGACCATGGCCTATCAGCCCGAAAGTTTTAAGTGAAGACAATACCGGCCATGAAAGCTTACATTGTATGACCATCCTCATATTCACTTTCACTCCCCGAGTCACAATCTTCATCTAAAATTTCATTCAGAACTGTTTTTAAAGAGGAGTCACGTATTCTTTTAGTCATTTCTAAGTCTGGGTGTGAACAGTAGGGAACTGCAATAACTCACTGCAAGTTTACAAGATAAATAACAGCTGACTAACATCGACAATCACTTGCTCTGAAAGTAAACTGATTGTTGTGAATATCAAGAATACCAACCAACAAGAAACTAACTTGCATTGTCATAGAGATGAGAAATACAAAATTCTACTAAGGGAAATTTTCTATTGACACTAACGTTTCATAAAATAGCCAACAAACAATAACTCAAAGGGAATATGTAGTATGAAAGTTACTTGGGCAAAAGCAGGGGACATAAAAAAATTGTGGGTTCAACGAACCCCCCCCCCCCCCTCCTTAGGTGTCCTAGGGTTAAGATACCTTTAACTTTTTTATGTATACAGATCTGTATTCAACTGCATTCAGTCACACACATTGGGAGGGGGGGAAAGTTGACAACCTTTCACCTCGCTACTTGTCCCACGCACTTCCATTTCATTTTTATTATAGCCAAGATTATGTCTTCCACTCCAGTATCTTCTTTAATAAATTTCCTTGTTTATCTGCTTTTTGTAGTAATTGCCAGCATGCATATATCCTTGCCCACTGAGCAACCATCGTTTTAGTTTCACATTGAGACCCTAAGTGATACGAACTAATAGTAAACTTCCATTTAAGGACACATAAAAACTTTGTTTTGAAAACCATATTTAGTTTACCAAAAGCTCTCCAGTCCACTTTCTTACCTGTTTATTTCTTTCCCTAGCCATCCAGTCATTGCACTCAGGTGTTTTAAATATAAAAATTCATTCACTGCTTCTACTAGTTCATTGTTTATATGTACAATTTTCTGATTGATGTTTTGGTTATACATTATTTTAGTCTTACTGTAATTGATTTTCAGGCCTACTTAACTTTCTCTGTTAAATTCTTCCATTCATTGGTAGAGGTTATCTGCATTATAGCTGAACAGTACAAAGTTGTCAGCAAAACAAATGTGGTTATATGTCAGTTTCAATTATTCTTTCTTTTGTTTGCACACTTCAAAAACTACTGACTACAGTTTTGGTGATACTGAATCTCCTTGCCTGACAGAACTTGCAGTTATGAATTTCACACAATCCTGATGGGAGCTGCAACACTGATGTACAGGCTGCGTAAAAAGTAAATGTATATTTGAAATTGCTTCCCAAAATAATTGGCCTATTTCATTGAAATGATATTTATTATGAATGGAAGAATTGTACAAATTGTTCTATAGTGCAAATTTCATGTAGGCATCACCATTTTCCACCAGATTCTCCAATTGTTTAGAAATGTTTTCGACAGGCTTCAACAAGAACACTAGTGGTACATTGGTGATAACTGCCAGATGTAGGCTCCCAAGTCATCCAGTGTACAAGGTTTGGCCCAGTAAACTTCCCCTTCACCCATCCCCACAAAAAGAAGTGGCATGGTTTAAGATCAGGACTCTATGCTCTCCACTCGTGACAACTGTGATGACTCAACCAACATCCTGGAAATTTATTGTTGAACCATTTGCTTGCACTGATTGAAAAATGAGACAAGCCAGCATCTTCTATAAAGACGAGGTTGTTGGCATTGTCATACATGAACACAATTGGCTAAGCCAGATTTTCCAGCATGGCTAGGTACTGGTCCAAGTTCATCGCCTTCCAAAGAAGAAATTGGTAGATAATTTGTTTTGGTGTCATAACGTACAACACGATTACCTTGGGCTGGTGTTGCGTTTCTCAGTGGTGACACTTGAAAAATCCATTGCCCCTTGGGAATTATAATGGTTTACAAATCCTCCCATGTGAAACACAGTTTCATCACTCCAGATTATGTTGAAAACGACTGGGGGAAGTCGCCAAGCTGGCCTAGCATGATTTATCTGTACTCCATCTAATGGGCACAATCTTCCACAGACAATTTCTGATAATGTTATGGCTTCCACAAATGAAATTCCAACTCCTTTTTTAAGGACATTTCAGGTTGTCTTCCATGTTAGACCACTTTCATGGGCTGAGTAATGTGTTGATTTTTGGGGGTTGCAGGTGAACATATCCCATACAAGTCACACATTTTCCTCTGACGTGGATGTCCTGCGATGACTGTTTCTTACACTGTCCACCACTGATCCCATAGTCATCAGTTTTGTATGACAGTTTCTGATTCATTCAATGCCTAGCTGCACAAGGCCCAAGCACAGCCAGGCAACATCTCTGTACCAGTATAACAGAATGCCGCACTTAGAGAATTCACCTTGGCACTTGCAGATGTCTATTTGTGAAGATAGAGTTCTACTACTTTAAGAAAAGTACATAATTCCTTAAAGCAAATATATTAGTATTCATAAATGTTATTACTTATTTACAGTAGACACTTCTCTTCCACTGTGTATAGTAGCATGAAGTGACTCAGTTACTTGTTTCTCAATGGCTGTCATTGTAGAGTTTGTTGAAACTGAGGATAAAGCCTTCTTAAAACCTGTAACATCTACATCTACATCATACTCAGCAGGCCACCTATTGGTGTGTGGCAGAGGGTTCTTTCAGTACCACTATCTGATCCCTCCAATCTTGTTCCACTCGCAAATATTGCATGGAAAGAATGATCGTGAGATGTATGTGGAGGGAAGTAATATGATGTCTGACTCCTCCTGAAAAGTGCTGTCCCTAACTTTCGGTAGTAAATCTCTCCGTGATGCACAGCGTCTCTCTTGCAATGTCTGCCAGTGGAGTTTATTTAGCATCTCTGTAACACTCTCTCGCCAGCTAAATGATCCCGTGACGAAACGCGCCGCTCTTCGTTGGATCTTCTCCATCTCCTCTATCGGCCCTACGTGATAGGGATTCTGGATGGGTGAACAATATTCAAGAATCAGGCGAACAAGCACCTTATAAGCTACTTCTTTCATGGATGAGTTACAGTTCCTTAAGATTCTTCCGATGAATCTGAGTCTTGTCTGCTTTTCCCAGTATCTGTTTGATATGGTCATTCCACTTAAGGTCACTCTGGATAGTTGTGCCTAGATATTTTACGGCAGACGCTGTCTCCAGCTATTTGTCATCAATAGTGTAGCTGTACAGTAGTGGATTTCTTTTCCTATGTGTGTGCATTATGTTACATTTATTTACGTTCAGGGTCAACTGCTAGAGTCTGCACCATTAATCAATTCTCTGTAGGTTGTTCTGCAAATTCTTACTATCTTCTGGTATTGCTACTTTGGTATAAACAACTGCATCATCTGCGAATAGCCTTAAAGGGCATCCGATGCTTTCTACTAGATCATTTATATATATTGTGAAGAGCAACAGTTCTGTCACACTTTCCTGTGGTACTCCGGATATTACCTTTACATCTGTCAATTTAGTTCCATTAAGAGCGATGTGTTGAGTTCTATCTGCAAGAAAGTCTTGAATCCAATTGCAGGTCTGCTCCGATATTCCGTCAGCTCATATTTTTTTCATTAAACGGCAATGCGGTGTGGTGTCAAATGCCTTACTGAAATCGAGGAATGTGGCACCAGCCCGAGCACCATTTTCCAGTGCGCTGTGGATCGTATGGAGGATAGAGCCAGCCGAGTTTTGCAGGATCTCTGTTTGCGGAATCCATGTTTATTTTTATAGAGGAGCTGTTCATTTTCCAAGAACGTCATAATTCTACAACAGATTGACGTCAACAATATAGGTCTATAATTGCATGGATCTGTCTCATGGACTTCTTAAAAATGGAATGATTTGCGCTTTTTTTCCAGTCATTAGGTACCTTTTGTTGCTCAAGCGGTCTACAATAAATTACTGCTAGAAGGGCAGCAAGTTCTTTCACATAATCTTTATAGAATCTTATAGGTATTTCATCTGGTCCTGAAGCCTTTCCATTACTAAGCAATTGTAGCTACTTTTCAATTCTACAATTGATTATCTCAGTATATGCCATTTCAACATTCGCATGATGATTGAAATGAGGGACAGTGTTAAGATCTTCTCTGGTGAAACAACTTCGGAAGACCGAATCTTATCTTCAGTTTTGGTGCTGGTGTGGTCACTGGGAGACTGAATAGATGATTTTGACCCACTTACTGATTTTTACATACGACGAAAATCTCTTGCGGTTTTTACTCAGGTCGTTTGACAACATCTTACTTTCGAAATCATTGAACACTTCTCTCATTGCTCTCCTTACGCTCATTTTCGCTTCGTTTTGCTTTTGTTTGTCAGCTAGGTTTTTACTTCTCCTGACTCAGAGATGAAGTGCTCTTTGTTTACATAGCATTTTTCTAACACAGATATTAAACCATGGTGGGTCTTTCCCATCCCTTAAAACCTTACTCAGAACATACTTGTCTTGGGCATATTGAACAATGCATTTGAATTTTTTCCATTTGTTCTCCACATCTTCGTCCTCATCACCAGATATTTGATGCTGACTGCTGAGATCTTCTGAAATTTTTATCGTGTCACCCTTGCTGAGCAAATATGTCTTCCTACCTTTCTTAATACTCCTTGTAGGACCTGCCGTCATAGATGCTGTCACAGCCTTATGATCACCGATACCTTCCTGATTCGATAAGTTCAGGCTGTCTGTTGTCAGGAGGTCTAAGATGTTACCCTCATGAGTTGGTTCTCTATCTGTCTGTTCAAGGTAATTTTCAGACAAGACAAGACATCCTAAACAATGCCACAAGATTCCCTGTCTCTGGCACCAGCTTTGAAGGCATAACACTCCCATTCTATACCTGGCAAGTTGAAGTCACCCCCTATTACAATGGCATGACCAAGAAAATTACTAATGATATTCTGCAAGATCTGTGTGAATAGCTCTACAGCTTCAGATCCTGACCCAGGTGGTCTATAAATCATCCGGTCACCCAGATTAATTCTCATTCAGAATCCGTAATAACCTTGCTAGATTTTATTGAATTTTTTACTGCAATAAACACGCCACCACCATTGACGACTAACCTACCCTTCAATAAACATTCCAGTCTGAACTTAGGATTTCGTTGTCATTGATGTCTGGCTTCAACCAGCTTTCTGTTCCCAATACTATCTGTGCATTATAACCTTCAACAAGTGATACTAATTCTGGGGCCTTCCCTTGGATGCTCCTGCAGTTTACTAAAATCATATTAATCTTTTCTATCTCTGATCTGCGAGGACCAAGATTCTCTGAGGTTGCTGTGGCTGATTTAACGGGCAGATTGTGTTTGCTCCCGAGGGAAGGGTCCTCTAACCTAAGAAACCCCCATGTGCACACCACACATACTCCACTACCCTAGTATCGGCTTCCTGTGTGTAGTGCCTGCCTGACCTATTAAGGGGCTGCACCCGATAGTGGAGGTCGAGAAATTCGCATCCGATACCGTCGCAGAGCTGTCTGAGCTTCTGATTTAGACCTTCCACTCTGCTCCAAACCAGAGGACCACGATCAACCCCGAGTATGTTGCTAAAAATAGACAGCTTAGCCTGCATCCTGCATGCATTGCTAATTGTCTTCTCCAAATCAGCCAGCCGCCGAAAGGAGCCAAGGATGGCCTCGGAACCCAAGTGACAGGCGTCATTCGTACCAACATGTGCCACTACGTGCAGCTGGTTGCACACAGTGTGCTCAATA
Organism: Schistocerca cancellata; assembly: GCF_023864275.1. Classification (NCBI taxonomy): domain Eukaryota; kingdom Metazoa; phylum Arthropoda; class Insecta; order Orthoptera; family Acrididae; genus Schistocerca; species Schistocerca cancellata. Next base: position 928,565,617 of record NC_064629.1, read on the forward strand.
GCTGCTGGCAGGGCCTCCTCCACATCACGGCTGAGACCTCCCGGCAGACATACCGAATGCACACTGGAATTCATTCTCATTTTGCTGCTATCTCCCTTAGGGGCTCCATCACCTGCCTAACATTGAAGCTCCCAATGACTAGCATACCCACCCTCTGTACTTGTCTGGACTGGGCAGGAAAATTGACTGCTGGCCGAACAGGACAGGCATCCTGTGGTGGCTCAGAGTTGTCATCAACACTGAGAAGCACCTTGTACCTGTTGCTAAGGTGTAGGAAGCCAGCCACACGGCCTGCTCCCTCTTTTGCCTTCACCCAGTGACACGCGAACCCACCACTGTCTGCCACCCACTCTGGAGTAAGGATGGACCAGTTAGATGTTGCGTATCGTAAGTCACAATGATGTCTGGGCCACCAGTTTGTCACAGGTCTCGTCGCTGGCTCCCCGATGTCACCACAACTTGGAGCATTAGCTAGGAGCTTGTCGACGGTAGCCAATGCAGCTTCCAGCTGTTTACGGACAGTAGCCAACTCTTCTTGTATCTGCTCACAACAAGCACAGTCCCTAGTCATATCGTACTGTGTATAAAATAGATATGAGGTCTCAAACCACCCTACTGAGTTTGAAAATATACCAAAGGAGAATAAAGTAACACTAAAAGCTGGTGTGCAGATTTCTCACTGAACTCTGAGACTGCAAGCTATTAAACAGAAATAAATTTCTCTACATGGAAAATTTACACTTGGAAGCTGCCCTACGCAATGATATTCACAAGACTTATGCAAAAACTAAGATTAATTTTCTAACCGCTAGTCTACACAGTAAAATACACATGTACAGTTCACTTCTTTGCAGAACCACGTGAACAAAAACAAAGACTAAATTAATTTATAGTTTATCACACAAGTGCTGCTGCTGCTGCTCTGCTGGGTGTCCTCTCGGGTCAGCAGTGCCCAGATAAAATCATAATGTGTGTGCACAGCTTACCAGAGGTCCAAAATACTGCATCCATGTCTAAAGCCTGCTTGATACTTATCTCTGTTAAAGACACATGATTATTGTGTTGATCGTAATAACTTTAGTGAACATGTTGTACATTACAGAGACGAGGCTCATTAACCAATAGTTTGTCTGACTACTTTCCTGTGAAGGTTAATAGTTATTTGCAGTGCAATTCCAGGATTGAGAATTGTCTTGTTTTGAACCTCAGTTAGCTTTGCACACCTCATCTACACTTACTTCTGGACTCCCATTAATTGTATTATTGTGTATCTTTTTTTCTGATTCATCACTTGGACTATACAAATATTTAAAGTAGTCTTGAAATGCTGGTACATTTTTTGTTTTCATTCTTTTGTTAGCAAGGCAGATTGAACAGTAACTGACAAAACATGATATCTACCTAATGCACTTCCATTTTCTTCATATTCCATATTGTTTTCTATTTTTACTCTTTGTTAAAAGTTTGTTGTTTCTGCTGAAGTCCTCTGGAACACATTTCCAAATAGTTTTACTTAATTAAACATATTTCCTCATGTGCCTATTATTGTTTCTCTGAACTCTCTCCTACTTGTTAAAATTTGTCTCTTCTTTTTTAGATTTTCTTTTGTTTTCTTTGAATCTGCAATATATTTTATTGTTTGCAAAAATACTTTTATTAAATAATTGCTTCATTCATCGTCTGTGTAATCTATGTTTTGTAAGATACATTACTTTTTCTATATGTCAGACTTCCACCCTGCTGAGTCCATTTCTTTATAGTTTTTTTTTACTTTATCATGTGTAGCTATTCAAAACTGGTTTAGGGGCATCACATACTTTGCAGTTTCTTTCATTATATAAAAAAGGTTGTAATTTCATTTTTAGTTCCATCTGTCAAATAAGTTTTCCTTTTTGATTTCGTCTGGAAAATTTTGCTAAGTATTATGATTGTGTGGTTCTCAGAAAATTCTAGTAACATACAACTTCTGTTATTTCTGGTATGAAGTCCCACATTATTTTCTTATAGTGGAACTTGTTTGTCATGTATCACGTTCTGTTAACTCTGAGACCTTTACCTCATCAGACTGTGACCACATTGATCCACAGGTTTGAATGATTTCTGTGGCACATCTTTTGTTGATATTTAAAGCTTGCTTGCTATCCTGCCAAAGATATACATTCATCTTCTTGTTTATAGTATAGCATCCTCTTGAATTTTCTTCCTGCTCTGTTTCGTTGCAGTAAAGTACATGACTTTATTGTTATGTACCCTATAACTCTACTGCATCTAAAGGTCTGTGCAGACATGGATATTTTGTATTTAGCTAAGAATAAACACAGTAATTGTTTCCTTGCAGAGCATGTGCAGATGCTGATGTGCATAGGTTATCTGCAGATATCCACAATAATAATTGATATCTTATGAAAGTAAGTAATGATCAGTAAAGTGCCCACCTAAACTTCTAAAATGCACGACAGTAATATTATTCTAGAACAGGCTGTTTCAGCTCGTGGAGCATTGTCACTCTCTTTGAACAGTCAAATGTGCAGGAATACCTTGGAGCATTGTCGCTTGCAGTGAACAAACTGGGCGAGCACAATGGCACCTTGTGATTTGTCATCCACACCCTACATGATCGCCAACCTCATACTGAGAGTATCCCCCATCACACAGGCTCCAAGCTGCTACAGTGAGTGGTACACTGTATAGGTTCTATTGTGCAATGCCCTGGAGAAGAATGTAGTGCATTGCTAACATCTGCAAGGGATAAAGATGATAACAAGTTGTCCTTGCCAGTTTTCCACGTTTTTAAGTGTACTTTCTGTTTCCATCCTATAAGCATATGCTTCACACCTAAATTATTTCTCTTTCTTTTGCAGTAACAGAGCTCAGTTACACACTTTCAAAAAGCAACCACTTTTTGATAAGTAGGCTCTTGTATAATAATAAAAAAAAACTTATTTGGAATTTTTATTTCATAATCTCACCCTCTGTGTGGTGACTGTGGACACCCAGTCCATGAAGGAAACACCTGTGTTCCACCATCTTTGTGTATAAATTGTTGTGATCGCCCTGTCTGTGCTAGCCAGACTGCATGAATAACAAGAAAGTAAAGAAGGTCAGAGAGTACAAGCCCGTGGATCGCCTATCTTATGGTGAGGCTCACCAGAAATATGACTGACTCCACCCAGTGTAGATTTCTTCAGATTTTGCCTCATTGAAATCCTTTCCCCCTCCTCCCATTTCCTTACCCCCAGCTCCATCCCCCTCTCCCTCCTCCTCCCCGTCCCCTGCAGTTCCCATGCCCTGCTCTCCGGTTGTAGCTCCCCCTCTTGGCCAAAGAAGTGCCCCCCCCCCCCCTTTTTTCTTCAGTACCCACTGGTGATGGCATTCCCCCTTGGACCCTTCTCCCCCTGCGTCACCCAAGCTGGAAGTCTAGTATCACAACTCATCCACGAAATGCACCATTTGTGCACCTGAAAGTTGCTCACTCTCTTTCGGCCGTAGATCTTGCAGAAGCCTGCTCTCCCTCTGTGCCTTGCCCTCCTTGTCATCTGAAAGAGGAGAAGAAGAAGCATAAGATCCAGGAGAGCCCCCCTCCCTCCTCTGGTGCCCCCCAGAGTTTCCATCTCACTCCTCACAACCTGAGTCTGACATCTTTTTTATGGATGTCACCCCATCCTCATCAGTGACAACCGCTGACTGAGTGAAATGACCTCTCCTCGGCTTCTTCATATCTAACCTGGACTCTCGCCACATGCTAATCCAGTGGAATTCCAACAGATATTATCGTTAACTACCGAAAATACAAGAAGTTGTTTCCTCTTACTCTGCATTCTGTCGTGCTCTACAAGAAATGCACTTCCGTGATTATGATGATGATGATGATGATGATGACACTCCAATGTGTGGTGGTTATTGGGTGTTCTGTCGGAACCGTGCCAGCCCCGGGATAGCATCTGGAGGGGTCTTGCACTTGATTTGCACCATTGTCACTAGTGACTGGATCCCCCTTCAAGACAACCTGGGAGCAATAGTGGTAAGAGTGCAAACGGCCCCAGCAATCACCTTTTGCAATGTCTACCATCCCCCAAGTTTCATACCCCAGGTAGACCACTCACTTCCTTATGTTGAACTGTCTACCTCACTAAAACAACTCCCGTCCCATATTTCCTCTTCAGCAATTTCAGTGAACACCAATCCCTATGGGATAGCGCCACTTCAATGGATAGGGGTCTTCTAATTGACCAGCTTATTGCAGACTTTGATTTGTCTCCCCTCAATGATGGTTCCCTTACCCACTTCAGTACCACTTGAGGCACCTTTTCTGCCATTGATCTCACGGTCTCCTCACCTGCACTCGCGGTTTCCCTACATTGGTCATCCCGTGATGATCTTTGTGTATTGTATTTTTTTATTGGTTCTGTTGTCTACATAGCAGCTTATGCATAAGACATTGGACAAGTCAAGTTATAAATATACAGGCTGAAAGTCATTTCAAGGCATACATATTTAAGGTTACAATAATACACTTTACGCATAAGTATTTATATAACGCATTTCATAAATTTAAATATTCTTCAATGGAGTAAAAGCAGTTATGCTGTAAATATGACTTTAGGGATTTTCCAAATGTATTGACCTCTGTGATAGCTTTTATGTTTTCAGGAAGTTTGTTATAAAGCTTAATTCCCATATGAAAAGTACCTTTTTGGCACAGTGCTGTGCTGATTTGAGTCATATGTAAGTTTCTGTTTTGTCTGATAAAGTGATCATCTATATCACAGTTTTTTTGCAGTCTCCAGTCCTTACCCATCACATTTAATTTAAAGAACAAAAGGGTTTCCATAATGTATACACATGGTAATGGGGGAATACCAGATTTCTTAAACAGGGGTTTACAAGAGTCTCTAGGCTTGCACCCAAACAAGATTCTAATGGCCCTTCTTTGTAGTTTAAAAGTGCTATTAGCTGTTTTAGAGTTTCCCCAGAAGGTGACCCCATATCTAAGACGGGAATGAAAGTATGCATGATATGCATTCAATACTGTTTTCTCACTACAGCATGATTTTAATGAACAAAGAAGGTAACATGTTTTGCTCAGTTCTGTATTGAGATATTCAATATGCTTATTCCATCTGATGTTACTCTGCAGCCAAAGTCCTAAGAATTTGGTTTCAGTATTGTTACCAACTGGTTCGTCATTGATAGAGATTGATGGGATAAACATGTCCTTGTTAGGAACATTGTGGAATTTTAGAGCAGTGGTTTTCTTACTGTTTATTACAAGCTGATTACTCTGTGCCCAGCTGCTAAGTTGTTTCGTGACCGCGTTTACTGTCTGGTGTAACTGTTCATCGTCGTCTCCTTTTAGTAGAATCGTGGTGTCATCTGCAAATATGACTGTTTTGTGTGCATCAACATTTAAGCTTAGATCATTTATGTACAGAAGAAACAGAAGGGGTCCCTTTACTGATCCTTGCTGTTTTTATTTATAGATTTCATAAGTTTGTAATACATAACTTTTTCCAGTACTTTAGAGATGCAGGAGGAAATTGTGATGGGTCAGTAGTTATTTACATTGTCTTTATCCCCTTTTTTATATACAGGAATAACTTTTGATGTTTTCAACACTTCGGGGAAAGTGCCTGCCTGAAGTGAGCAGTCACATAAGTGTGTGAGTACTTCAGTTAGGTTTGATGCGCTCTTCTTTAACATTGTTGCAGGTATACCATCAATACCTGCAGATTTTGAATTTTTTAGACCTTTCATTGCTTTAGCTAGTGCATCTTGTGAAACAGAACTGATGTACATTGATCTTCTACATGCACTTATTTTATATTCATTTGCCTGGGTGCTTTTAAAGTTCGATTGTAACGTATTATCAGCAACACCTGTGAAAAAGTTGTTAAATGTGTTAGCTACTTCTAAGGGGTTTGTTACCTTTTTATTTTTATGTGACAGTGTTATATTTCTGCAAGATTGTCTGTATTCTCCACATTCTTTTTTTATAACACTCCACATAGCCTTTGATTTATTAGCAGCATTATAAATGATTTCATCATTATGCATTATTTTTGCTGCTTTTATTACTTTTCTTAATATTTCGAAATATTTTTTATAGTATGTGCATACTTCAGATGAGGAATTTTTTGAGTTACATATTTCATGAAGTAGTCTTTTCTTCTGACATGAAACCCTTATTCCCTTTGTGAGCCAGCTGTTTGTTCTAGAGTTCCCCCATATGGTTAATGTTATCAGTGGGAATGCAAGTTCAAAGAAATGGGTTAATGTATCGATGAAAGTGTTGAATTTTTCATTTATATCATTCATTTTGTACACTCCTGGCCATTTTTCTTTCTGTAATAAGTCGTTGAAGTAGTTTACATTATACTGATTATAACTTTGATATGCTGTTCTGAAAGACATGTCGTTAATAATACTGCCTTGTACTTTTATGCTTAACATTTGAGCAAGATGGTCACTAAAACCTGCAGTGAAAATTTTTATTGAGGTGTTGTGTAAACTCTTCTTGACTAGAAACTGATAAAGAGCTGTTAGGCAAGTTTCTGTTACTCGGGTAGCTGCTTTTACTTCAGCCTTTAAATTGTAGGATGTTGCAAGGTTCAAAATGGTCTCCCTGTTTCCACTATTCGTGAGGAAATCAATATTGAAGTCACCACAGATTATCAATTCACAATCCATTTTATTTACTTTATTTAGCAATGACTCCATTTTGTTTAAGAAAAGTTCAAAATTGCCGGATGGTGATCGGTAAACTGTAGCAATAACCAGGTTGAACTGAGTAATTTTTATAGCTGCAGTTTCATAATCCTTTACGACATTTGTCCTAATTAAGTCAGGTAGTGCAATAAAATCTACATCATCCTTTGTGTAAATTGCTACCCCACCCTGCTTGCTGTTTTTCCTGCAGTAGTAAGCAGCCAAAACAAATTTGTTTATTTTCGTATTCTGGATTAATTCTGGGTTAAGCCAGTGCTCAGAAATGCATAACACTGAGATATCATTAAGTTCATGTGTTAACAGTACGTTAATTTCATCCATCTTATTACGCAGGGATTGCACATTACGGTGATAAATTTTTAGTACGGGCGTATTCACAATTTGGTAATTGGGAATCATATTTACAGCATCGCATACATCTAGTTTAAATTAGGAATGTCAGCAGTGTTGTATTTTCGTTCTTCTTTCTTGTTTATTTTGTGTCTGTGACCACTTTCCAGTGATTATATTGTTCACCTGCCGCCGCCAGGCAGACGGCCCCCACATTGGGCATTCCACAGAGCCAGTCGGTCTTTATATATGTCTGCTATGCACTTAGATAGCTCTCTCTCAGATTGCATTGATGCGGGCATGCGAGAAGTCCCCGACACTATCCTTCACGCCACTGGCACTGCGATCCCCCTATCCACAGGTCCCCACCGTCGTCGACCAGTACTGTGGTGAACCGAGGATGTGGGAGTAGCTATCCAGGACCGCTAATGGGTGCTACAGTGATTTAGACGACACCCTTTACAAACCGACCTTATCACTGTTAAGGGTCTTCGTGCTAAGGCCTGCTACTTTATTAACCAAAGTAAAAAGGAATGCTGGGAGTGCTATGTTTCCTCCCTGTGGACATATGTCTCTTCATTGCTGGTTTGATCCAAACTCCATAGCCTTCAGGCCTGCCAGCAACAATCAGCTGGATAAGGGCTTATCCTGCAGGGTGCTCCGTGTGCTGATCCATCGGTCCTTGCAGAACACCATGCAACACACTTTCCGACAGCATCAGTGCCTTCTTCCTATCCTGCTACCTTTCTCCAGCAGAAACGACAGAGTTGGAGAATCCCCCCTCTGTTTCAACCCCCACCAAGCTGAAGCCTATAATGAATCCTTCACTAAATTAATGGAAATTTGTGCAGGCTCTTAACTCTTCGCATGACGTGGCCCCAGTCCCAGATTCCATCCACAACCAGATGGCCGACACTTAGATGTTACCCAGAGACATCTACTTATGGTCAACAACTGTATTTGACTCGTGGGTGCCTTCCCCTTGCTATGATGAGACAGCGTAGTTATCCCCATCCTTAAGCCCGGGAAGAATCCAACATCTCTCGACAGCTACCAACCGATTCGCCTGACCCACATACTTTTTAAACTGCTTGATAAGATTGTCAGCTTCAGATTATGTTGGGTACTCGAATCTCGGGGCCTTTTGCCACCCTAACATTGTGTCCTCTGGGAAGGATGATCTACAACTGACCATTTACTCAGATTGGAAACAGCAATCCAACAGGCTTTTACTAACACCCTCCATGACTGGGGCTTTCAAGGCCCCTTCCTATTTTTATATACACAAGTTTTTATCCCCCCCCCCCCCCCCCCCCTCGGCTCTTCCGGGTTAGAGTTGCCACCTCATTCAGCACTCCTCGGACTCAAAAGAACGGTATCCCACATCTTCTGTGTTACGTGTCGCACTCTTCCTTGGCGCCATCAATGGCCTTGTAACCTCTGTTGGGCCTCTGGTTACGCTGGCATTTTATGTTGACAATTTTTGCATCTTGTGTAGCTCCCACTCGGTAGCATCTACTGAACGCCAGCTGCAAGGTGCCATCTGATGCACCTCTTCGTTGGCCCTTTACAGTGGCTTCCAGTTTTCTCCCTCCAAAATGCAGGTTATACATTTTTGCCTTAGGCCTACAGTACATTCTGATCCAGAACTTTATTTAGGCGACCAGCACACAGATATAGCGCAGTCCCATTTCTTGGGCCTTTTTTTAAAATAAAGCTGATGTGGCTGCCCCATATTCGCTACCTGAAGACTACATGCATGCAGAAGCTTAATACTCTCTGCCTCCTGGCCCACACATTTTGGGATGCAGACCATGCTACTCTTCTCCATCTGTACCGTGCTTTGGTATTGTCCAGACTGGATTACAGTTGTCAGGTTTATGGCTCAGTGGCTCCTTCCACTCCGAAGCTACTTGACCCTGTTCATCATCACGGGATGCGTCTGCCTATCGGTGCCGTTCACACTAGTGCTGTCAACAGCCTCCTGGTAGAAGGGAGGATTCTCGCTCTAGAAATACAATGGAGCCAACTTCTGGTTTCTTACACAGTCACCATTCGAAGATTCCCTGACCATCCCGTGTACCCCATCCTCTTTGCAAACGAGGGATGTCTCCCTCCTGATACCTGTTGTCTGGTGAATTGCCAGTTGTAATACATTTCACTTCCATCTGTCTGGATCTCCATCTCCAATCACTGGAGTGTGCCCCATGTATTTCCTCCCCGCCCCTCCCTCCCCGCCCCCCCCACCCCCACCCTCCCTTCTCCTTGGATTCTGCCTCACCACAGATTCGGACTGACCTATTCCAGGGTCCTAAGGTCTCTAGTGCTTGTGTGGTGTTCCGGTGTCTCATATGTTCCATCCTTGAAGAGTTCCTGGGTGCTACCAACTTCTACACTGATGGTTCTAAAACGATAGATCAGCCAGGATACACTTTTACATCTCCTACTGGCGTTGAACACCATTTACTGCTGGGATCATGTAGTGTGTTCACAGCAAAGTAGCTAGCCATTAACAGGGCCCTCCATTTTGTTACTCAGGCCTCCCTCCTCCCTCTGCCATCCATGACCTTCACTTTGCCCATTATCGAGCCACCTGCTCAGTTGCCTTTCTCTGGGTCTCAAGTCATGTGGGCATCCCAGGGAATGAACTGGCTGACCGTTTGGCTTGTGGGACAGGCACTTACCCTCCCATTCCCTTTCACGATTCCAGATGCAGATATGCGGATTCACATCAAATCTCTTTTTGCCCAAAATTAGAGTGACATATGGTGCACTGCTGCTCTCACAAGGGAACCTCCCCATCTCACCCCCCTCAGATTTAATTATAAGTTGGCCCAGTGGATAGGCCTCGAAAAACTGAACACAGATCAATCGAGAAAACAGGAAGAAGTTGTGTGGAACTATAAAAAAATAAGCAAAATATACAAACTGAGTAGTCCATGTGCAACATATGCAACATCAAGGACAATATGTACTATGGAGCGTTGTGGTCCCGTGGTTAGTGTGAGGAACTGCAGAGCGAAAGGTCCTCGGTTCAAGGCTTCCCTCGAGTGAAAAATTTACTTTTTTTTTTCGCAAAGATATGATCTGTTCGTTCGTTCATTGACATCCCTGTTCACTGTAATAAGTTGAATGCCTGTGTTTTGCGACCGCACCGCAAAACCGTGCGATTAGTAGACGAAACGACGTGCCTCTCCAATGGGAACCGAAAACATCTGATCACAAGGTCATAGGTCAACCGATTCCTCCACAGGAAAACACGTCTGATATATTCTATATGACACTGGTGACAGCATGTGCGTAACATGACTGGAATATGTTGTCAACCCACCTAACTTGTACACTTGGCGAATGGGTAAAACAATTCTTCTACATTGCCCGATTTAGGTTTTCTTGTGGATGTGATATCACTCCCAAAAAAGTGATGAAAACATGACAGTTTGTCACATAAACTGCAACAAATGAATGTAACAGTTTCACAGTCGCACAGTTTTCCCTGTGCTCTGTCAAAACATGTTTTTCATACAACGTCCCCATACTACGGCGCAGTTACCTCGCATCAGATGGACAGATAATAATTGCCTGAAAATAAAAAATTAAAATTCTGAGCCGGCCAAAGTGGCCGTGCGGTTAAATGCGCTGCAGTCTGGAACCGCGCGACCGCTACGGTCGCAGGTTCGAATCCTGCCTCGGGCATGGATGTTTGTGATGTCCTTAGGTTAGTTAGGTTTAACTAGTTCTAAGTTCTAGGGGACTAATGACCTCAGCAGTTGAGTCCCATAGTGCTCGGAGCCATTTTTAAAATTCTGACTCGAGGGGAGACTTGAACCGGGAACCTCTCGGTCCGCAGCTCCTCATGCTAACCACGGGACCACGACGCTACTGGGTTTATACTGTCCTTGATGTTGCCTATCTTGCGCATGCACTACTCAGTTTGTATATTTTGCTTATTTTTTTTCATAGCTCCACACAACTTCTTCCTGTTTTCTCGATTGATCTGTGTTCAGTTTTTCAAGACCTATCCACTATGCCAACTTATAACTAAATCTGAGGGGGGTGTGATGGGGAGGTTCCCTTGTCAGTAATAAACTCCACACAATCCAGGAGACTACTGCAGTCTTACAGTCTTCTTTCCACTCCTCTCAAAAGGAGTCCACTGTCCTATGCCATCTACACATCGGTCTAACTAGGCTCACCCATTGCTTTCTCTTACGTAACAAGCCACCCCCACAATATGGTTGTGGAGCCAGACTGTCAGTATCGCGTATATTGGTGGAATGCCCTCTTCTTTTGGCCCTTTGTACTAAGTATAACCTCACAATTCCCTTGTCTTTAATATTAGCAGATGATTGACGGATGGTTGAACTGGACCTCAATTTACTTTGTGAAAGTGGTTTTTATTTAAAGTTATAATGTTTTGCTTTCCTCCTGGGTTTGGGACCCATGACCACTCCCCAGTGCAAAGACCTCTTCTTTTTATCCCTCTGGTTTTCCAGTTTCTAGATTTGACCCACCCTTTTGTGCAGTAGATATTTTACTCCGTTAACCAGCATGAGACATCGGTTTTCACAGCCTTCTAGGGACCAGATTAGATAATATCAGGTGTGATGTGACTTCCAGCACAGAAAAATTTCATGTTTTAATTTAAATAAAATTAAGCAAATAAATAAAAACATAGTTTCCCATTGACATTGTGCCAGCTGTTTTCAACTCTGGGTTACTCATTTGGGAAACTTTGACATAGAAGGTATTAACACAACACAGTTCACTTACCACAGCAGTACTACGAAACTTTCACATTCCCACATATTCTATTCGGCATTTGAATAACTTGATGAATGGAGGTTGTACAGTGCATAGGCAATGCTCTTATTTAAGAGGAGCATAGATTAAATACCCAAGTGGTTATCCTGATTTATAATTTCTGTAATTTTCCTATACCATGTGCAGATTTGCTGGAGTGGTTCCTACAACAAAATAATAGCCCATTTCCTTCCCAATTCGTGCTGATGCTCAATCACTAATATACGTTAAAATTCTAACCTTCCATTATTTCTGTTATTGTGACCCTTCTTTTCCAAGCAGAATTCACTACGTCTTCCATTCTGTAATTGTAACAAAGTTTCCAGTAGTAAATGGACTAATATTTTTTAGCAATTTTTATATATATTCCAAGCAGAATTCACTACGTCTTCCATTCTGTAATTGTAGCAAAGTTTCCAGTAGTAAATGGACTAATATTTTTTAGCAATATATATATATATATGATTATAATAGAGGGAAACATTCCACGTGGGAAAAATATATCTAAAAAGAAAGATGATGAGACTTACCAAACAAAAGCGCTGGCAGGTCGATAGACCAGCGCTTTTGTTTGGTAAGTCTCATCATCTTTCTTTATATATATATATATATATACACCCAAGTGGTTATCCTGATTTATAATTTCTGTAATTTTCCTATACCATGTGCAGATTTGCTGGAGTGGTTCCTACAACAAAATAATAGCCCATTTTTTTAATATATATATATATATATATATATATATATATATATATATATATTAAAAAAATTGATTGTTGGTGTATATTTGGGTTTTCTAGAGTGATGATTACATTTTTTTGCACAACATTTCAATGACTTACCATGCCGAATTTGGGAAGTGCTGTTACCATGCATGAAATCACTTTTCACAGCACTCGAAAAAGATGGTTATGTAATGCATCGAAATATTATGTGCAAAAGTGGAATTCTCATCTTGGCTGGAAGCTCGAAAACATACCGCCAGTTTTGCATATGGTGTTGTTTCTCTCATTTTCAGTTGAGAGATGTAATATGAAACAACATATCAGCTGTGCTTGTTGTCCCCACCCCTAAATTTCACATGCAGTGATTTTAAACTGCATGTTGCCAGATGTGAAACGCTAGTGTCGCACATGCAGGCAACGTGATAGATGCAGAGTCTGGTCGCTGGTTGGGTCATCAGAGTGGGCTCGGTGCTGGGCTGGATTCGTACTACGAGTACCTTCTGAAGTCATTTGTGCTGTTTGGTGATGCCAATGACTACGCCATGTTTTCAGAGGCCTACAAGAACATTAAACGATATATGCGCAGAGGGTAAGTTGTGTTCCTTTATTATTGTGTGTTCACTAATATATTCTGAGATAAAACACTTGTTCTAATTGGAAGTGTGAAATCTGATGTTGGTATTGTAGTTATATTGTACACTGAATTATTCAGTTTTTGAGTTCAGAAAAATTGAAATACCAAAGGGTTCTCCTGTGTGTTGACTTACATTGCTTTATTGTTGACTTACATTGCTTTATTGTTGACTTACATTGCTTTATTGTTCTACATCTACATCTACATTTATACTCCGCAAGCCACCCAACGGTGTGTGGCGGAGGGCACTTTACGTGCCACTGTCATTACCTCCCTTTCCTGTTCCAGTCGCGTATGGTTCGCGGGAAGAACGACTGTCTGAAAGCCTCTGTGCGCGCTCTAATCTCTCTAATTTTACATTCGTGATCTCCTCGGGAGGTATAAGTAGGGGGAAGCAATATATTCGATACCTCATCCAGAAACGCACCCTCTCGAAACCTGGCGAGCAAGCTACACCGCGAAGCAGAGCGCCTCTCTTGCAGAGTCCGCCACTTGAGTTTGTTAAACATCTCCGTAACGCTATCACGGTTACCAAATAACCCTGTGACGAAACGCGCCGCTCTTCTTTGAATCTTCTCTATCTCCTCCGTCAACCCGATCTGGTACGGATCCCACACTGATGAGCAATACTCAAGTATAGGTCGAACGAGTGTTTTGTAAGCCACCTCCTTTGTTGATGGACTACATTTTCTAAGGACTCTCCCAATGAATCTCAACCTGGTACCCGCCTTACCAACAATTAATTTTATATGATCATTCCACTTCAAATCGTTCCGCACGCATACTCCCAGATATTTTACAGAAGTAACTGCTACCAGTGTTTGTTCCGCTATCATATAATCATACAATAAAGGATCCTTCTTTCTATGTATTCGCAATACATTACATTTGTCTATGTTAAGGGTCAGTTGCCACTCCCTGCACCAAGTGCCTATCCGCTGCAGATCTTCCTGCATTTCGCTACAATTTTCTAATGCTGCAACTTCTCTGTATACTACAGCATCATCCGCGAAAAGCTGCATGGAACTTCCGACACTATCTACTAGGTCATTTATATATATTGTGAAAAGCAATGGTCCCATAACACTCCCCTGTGGCACACCAGAGGTTACTTTAACATCTGTAGACGTCTCTCCGTTGATAACAACATGCTGCGTTCTGTTTGCTAAAAACTCTTCAATCCAGCCACACAGCTGGTCTGATATTCCGTAGGCTCTTACTTTGTTTATCAGGCGACAGTGCGGAACTGTATCGAACGCCTTCCGGAAGTCAAGAAAAATAGCATCTACCTGGGAGCCTGTATCTAATATTTTCTGGGTCTCATGAACAAATAAAGCGAGTTGGGTCTCACACGATCGCTGTTTCCGGAATCCATGTTGATTCCTACATAGTAGATTCTGAGTTTCCAAAAACGACATGATATTCGAGCAAAAAACATGTTCTAAAATTCTACAACAGATCGACGTCAGAGATATAGGTCTATAGTTTTGCGCATCTGCTCGACGACCCTTCTTGAAGACTGGGACTACCTGTGCTCTTTTCCAATCATTTGGAACCTTCCGTTCCTCTAGAGACTTGCGGTACACGGCTGTTAGAAGGGGGGCAAGTTCTTTCGCGTACTCTGTGTAGAATCGAATTGGTATCCCGTCAGGTCCAGTGGACTTTCCTCTGTTGAGTGGTTTCAGTTGCTTTTCTATTCCTCGGACACTTATTTCGATGTCAGCCATTTTTTCGATTGTGCGAGGATTTAGAGAAGGAACTGCAGTGCGGTCTTCCTCTGTGAAACAGCTTTGGAAAAAGGTGTTTAGTATTTCAGCTTTACGCTTGTCATCCTCTGTTTCAATGCCATCATCATCCCGGAGTGTCTGGATACGCTGTTTCGAGCCACTTACTGATTTAACGTAAGACCAGAACTTCCTAGGATTTTCTGTCAAGTCGGTACATAGAATTTTACTTTCGAATTCACCGAACGCTTCACGCATAGCCCTCCTTACGCTAACTTTGACATTGTTTAGCTTCTGTTTGTCTGAGAGGTTTTGGCTGCGTTTAAACTTGCAGTGAAGCTCTCTTTGCTTTCGCAGTAGTTTCCTAACTTTGTTGTTGTACCACGGTGGGTTTTTCCCGTCCCTCACAGTTTTACTCGGCACGTACCTGTCTAAAACGCATTTTACGATTGCCTTGAACTTTTTCCATAAACACTCAACATTGTCAGTGTCGGAACAGAAATTTTCATTTTGATCTGTTAGGTAGTCTGAAATCTGCCTTCTATTACTCTTGCTAAACAGATAAACCTTCCGCCCTTTTTTTATATTCCTATTAGCTTCCAAATTCAGGGATGCTGCAACGGCCTTATGATCACTGATTCCCTGTTCTGCACTTACAGAGTCGAAAAGTTCGGGTCTGTTTGTTATCAGTAGGTCCAAGATGTTATCTCCACGAGTCGGTTCTCTGTTTAATTGCTCGAGGTAATTTTCGGATAGTGCACTCAGTATAATGTCACTCGATGCTCTGTCCCTACCACCCGTCCTAAACATCTGAGTGTCCCAGTCGATATCTGGTAAATTGAAATCTCCACCTAAGACTATAACATGCTGAGAAAATTTATGTGAAATGTATTCCAAATTTTCTCTCAGCTGTTCTGCCACTAATGCTGCTGAGTCGGGGGGTCGGTAAAAGGAGCCAATTATTAACCTAGCTCGGTTGTTGAGTGTAACCTCCACCCATAATAATTCACAGGAACTATCCACTTCTACTTCACTACAGGATAAACTACTACTAACAGCGACGAACACTCCGCCACCGGTTGCATGCAATCTATCCTTTCTAAACACCGTCTGTACCTTTGTAAAAATTTCGGCAGAATTTATCTCTGGCTTTAGCCAGCTTTCTGTACCTATAACGATTTCAGCTTCAGTGCTTTCTATCAGCGCTTGAAGTTCCGGTACTTTACCAACGCAGCTTCGACAGTTTACAACTACAATACCGATTGCTGCTTGGTCCCCGCATGTTCTGACTTTGCCCCGCACCCGTTGAGGCTGTTGCCCTTTCTGTACTTGCCCGAGGCCATCTAACCTAAAAAACCGCCCAGCCCACGCCACACAACCCCTGCTACCCGTGTAGCCGCTTGTTGCGTGTAGTGGACTCCTGACCTATCCAGCGGAACCCGAAACCCCACCACCCTATGGCGCAAGTCGAGGAATCTGCAGCCCACAAGGTCGCAGAACCGTCTCAGCCTCTGATTCAGACCCTCCACTCGGCTCTGTACCAAAGGTCCGCAGTCAGTCCTGTCGACGATGCTGCAGATGGTGAGCTCTGCTTTCATCCCGCTAGCGAGACTGGCAGTCTTCACCAAATCAGATAGCCGCCGGAAGCCAGAGAGGATTTCCTCCGATCCATAGCGACACACATCATTGGTGCCGACATGAGCGACCACCTGCAGATGGGTGCACCCTGTACCCTTCATGGCATCCGGAAGGACCCTTTCCACATCTGGAATGACTCCCCCCGGTATGCACACGGAGTGCACTTTGGCCTTCTTCCCCTCCCTTGCTGCCATATCCCTAAGGGGCCCCATTACGCGCCTGACGTTGGAGCTCCCAACTATCAGTAAGCCCACCCTCTGCGACCGCCCGGATCTTGCAGACTGAGGGGCAACCTCTGGAACAGGACAGGCAGCCATGTCAGGCCGAAGATCAGTATCAGCCTGAGTATCAGCCAGAGACAGAGCCTGAAACCGGTTCGTCAGACAAACTGGAGAGGCCTTCCGTTCAGCCCTCCGGAATGTCTTTCGCCCCCTGCCACACCTTGAGACGACCTCCCACTCTACCACAGGTGAGGGATCAGCCTCAATGCGGGCAGTATCCCGGGCAACCACAGTCGTAGCCCGATCGGGGGATGCGTGGGACGAGCTGGCCGTCCCCGACAAACTCCCATCCGGACCCCCACACTGATGCCCATTGGCAACAGCCTCAAGCTGTGTGACCGAAGCCAACACTGCCTGAAGCTGGGAGCGAAGGGATGCCAACTCAGCCTGCATCCGAACACAGCAGTTGCAGTCCCTATCCATGCTAAAAACTTGTGCAAAGAACGTCTGAACTAATCTACAGAGAGCGCAAACAAATCGACACAAAATTTAAACGGTTATTAAAATACGAGATTGCCTAGTAAATGCAGTAACTTGTGCACTGCTGACACACTGCTCGGCGGCGGAAGGAGACTACGCGAATTTACACTATTCAGGTACTAAAACGCGATGCTACAACTCTCAAATACTATAATACGCCCGAAATTTATGAATTAAACAATGCAAGTAACAAAAACACGCAAAGAAATTAAGAATTAAACTATGTAACAAATGAGTGAGCTAGGAGTAAACGACTTGCTGCTGCAGCTGCTTATCCAACGGCGGCAGGGAGCACACTGACTGTGACCAACCGACACTGGCCGTTGAAAACAAAAACATAAGACAGACGACTACGCGAATTTACACTATTCAGGTACTAAAACGCGATGCTACAACTCTCAAATACTATAATACGCCCGAAATTTATGAATTAAACAATGCAAGTAACAAAAACACGCAAAGAAATTAAGAATTAAACTATGTAACAAATGAGTGAGCTAGGAGTATACGACTTGCTGCTGCAGCTGCTTATCCAACGGCGGCAGGGGGAGGGGGTTGACTTACATTGCTTTATTATTGACTTACATTGCTTTATTATTGACTTACATTGCTTTATTATTGACTTACATTGCTTTATTATTGACTTACATTGCTTTATTATTGACTTACATTGCTTTATTATTGACTTACATTGCTTTATTATTGACTTACATTGCTTTATTATTGACTTACATTGCTTTATTATTGACTTACATTGCTTTATTATTGACTTACATTGCTTTATTATTGACTTACACACTATATCAGCTTGGAATGGAATATTACAGTAGTATCTTCAAATATGCAGCAGGCAATAGAAACATAATTACTGAAGTTGCTGGCAACTCTGTGATGACCACTGACTCATTTTCTATAAAAAAATATCAGATTTTCTAATGCAGTGATGATCCTGTTTAAATTTGTGACCACAGCTTTTGTTTTCATCTTGCTTATAATTGTCTTGATCTGTAAATATGTTTGCTTTATTTTGTACCTCTTGATCAGTTGATTTGTTGTTGTTATATATAGTTAGTTTCATGTTTGGCAATAATTTGCGTACCTGAAAGATATCAAGCTGCAACATAGTTTAGAATCTATGCTAAACTCATTGTCACCCTAGAAGTAGATGGGTAACTCAGTTCAAATGCCAGATGAAGTCAAACACATTGTATCTCCAGTAGGGCAGTATCTGGTAATGCATTAAAGTGTTCAAACCAACTTCTGTGTTGTGGTCATATTTATTTACTTGCATAAAACTGTAAGCATTTCAAGCTGTATGAGAGCGCCCTTCCTATCATTATAGCAAAAAGATAAAAGTGTAAGTTACTCAATGTATGGTATTCTATTTATACACTTTATTCACAAATTTCTTGAATTTTTCTAATTTTGCCATTCCTCTTCAGAGTATATTACAACAAATTTTTGCCCTAACTGTAAATGAAGTTTGTAAAATCTATTTGTAAGGCTTGTTTATGTGTAAGTTACATTGCAGGTAAATGTATAAAATTGATTCGCTAATAATACACTCTTAACAGAAAAATGACGCACCATGAAGGAATTATCCAAATTGGACAGTAATGTGTAGATGTGATGTATATGTACAGACAAACAAATGATTACCATATCAGAAAAAGTGCTTAATTTCTTAGAGAGAAAGAGCTTCACAGACTCAGCTAGTCAATAATGCGTTCATGCACCTCTGGTGCTTTGCAAGCAGTTATTCGGCCTGGCATTGACTTATACAGTTGTTGGATGTCGTAATGGATACCATGCCAAAGTCTGTCCAGTTGGCACGTTAGATCTTCAAAATACTGAGCTGGTTATGCTGTAATGCTCCAAACATTCTCAATTGGAAAAAGATTCGATGACCTTGCTGGCCAAGATAGGGTTTGTTAAATTTGAAGACAATCCCCGTGTGCGAACGGGGATTATCTTGCTAAAATGTAAGCCCAAGATGGCTTGCCATGAAGTGCAACAAAACATGGTGCAAAATATCAACAACATACCACTGTAAGGGTGCTGCAGATGACAACCAAAGAGATCCTACTGTGAAATAAAATGGCGCCCCAGACCATTGCTCCAGGTTGTCGCACCATATGCGGGGCAGTGGGCGACAGATTGGTATCCCGCCCTTATCCAGGACATCTCCAGACATGTTTCAATGTGGGACATTATTGACTGGAGTAGAATTGTCTTCAGTGATGAGTCCTGAAACTGAGCCCCAGTGACCAGTGAAGACATGTCTGAAAATGCCTCGGATGGCGGTGGTACACCAACCAGACTGTCGCCCACTAACGGCCCAACAAACAGGAGTGATGGTTTGGGATGCCATTTCTTTTCATAGCAGGACACCTATGGTTGTCATCCGTGGTGGCCTTACAGCACAGAGGTATGTTTATGATATTCCTTGTTCCATTGCCCCTCATGGAAAACCATTTTGGGCTTACATTTCAGCAACGTAATGCTCGTGCACACACGGCGGAAGATTTTACAGCTTGCCTTCATGCTTATCCAACTCTACCTTGGCCAGCAAGATCATGAGATCTTTCCCCAGTTGAGAACGTATGGAGCATTATGGGCAGTGCCCTCTAACCAGCTCAGGATTTTCATAATCTAATGCATCACTTTGAGAGAATTTGGCATGATATTCCTCAGGACCGAGCGAGGTGGCACAGTGGTTAGCACACTGGACGCGCATTCAGGACGACGACTGTTCAATCTGGCCATCCTGATTTAGGTTTTACATGAATTCCCTAAATCGCTCTAGGCAAATGCCAGGATGGTTCCTTTGAAAGGGCATGGCCGACTTCCTTCCCCATCTTTCCGTAATCTGATGAGACCGATGACCTCGCAGTTTGGTCTTTTCCCCCAAACAACCCAACCCCCTCTCTATTCCTCAGGAGGACATCCAATAACTTTATCAATCAATACCAAGCCGAATAACTGCTTGCATAAGGGCCAATGGTGCACTAGTGCATTAATGAAGTGCTCAGTTTGTGAATCTCTTGCACGTGAATGAGTCATCAATTTTTCTGAAATGGTACTAATTTGTTTTTCTGTACATGCACATCACAAATATTGATTTCCATCCCATTCAGATAGTTCCTTCACAGTTCAGTTTTTCGCTTACATAGAGGGCTATTCCTAGTTCACCAGCAGGTTATTTCATCCAAAAGTGAAGAAATTTAAAGGTCTACAATTAATTAGAACTTGACAGTATGTTAATATTCTGGTAATGACAATGTAATCTGTCATGTTATTATTTAAGGTCTGATAATTGGAGTCATGAGAGAACATCCTGTAGGCTAAAGGCAATATAAAAGGTTTGGTGTAAGCTCCAGTTATTGGGACATGTATGTCTAAACACCAGCTGTATGTAGTACCTATTAACTTCCTAAAGTATGATAACACACTGATGAACTCTACGATGATCTTAGTGCACACATTACATTTGCTTGTCATACACTATAGGGACCAACTGATGTGGTGAAGTGGTTAGTCACTGTCCAGTATCTAGACTCAGATTTTCCTCGGTTTCCTTAGGTTGGTTCCCATCCTAAAAAAAAACACACACACACACACACACACACACACACACACACACACACACACACACACACACCTGATTTTTTTCCCCAAACAGAGTTTGTGCTTTGTATCTAATGACCTCATTTTTGCTGAGCCATTAAACTGTTACCTTTCTTCCCTCCACTTTTGGATCCAATATTTATGACTTGTATTCCTCTTATTTAGTTCTTAGCTTTATGAGCATAACATGCACAGTGAATGAATTAGTTGTCATACTGAAAACAGTGCTGATATTATTTTGACTGTTGTGTGTGGAAGTCATATCTTGTGGCACCACTGGCTCTCTTACTGTGACAGCACTTCTTTTGCATGTGGAAATCCAGCTTTACTTCCTTTTTTCTCTTTGGTGAGTGGAGTATCACTTATCATAATACACACATCAAAAAAAGTTTTGCATCACATCAGTTTAAAGAGTTCTGGAACCTGTACAGAAAATTGGAATAGAGGTCAACATAAACATCATTACCACCCTTTGTATTGGTCATGAAAACCACACATTGCATGTTGTACCATCA
The DNA here is from genome assembly GCF_023864275.1 of Schistocerca cancellata. Classification (NCBI taxonomy): domain Eukaryota; kingdom Metazoa; phylum Arthropoda; class Insecta; order Orthoptera; family Acrididae; genus Schistocerca; species Schistocerca cancellata. The sequence continues at coordinate 928,587,100 of NC_064629.1, forward strand.
TACAGCGAGACCTTCAGAGGTGCTGGTCCAGATTGTTGTACACATTGGTACTGCTAATACCCAGTAGCACATCCTCTTGCATTGATGCATGTCTGTATTTGTCATGGCATACTATCCACAAGTTCAACAAGGTATTGTTAGTCCAGATTGTTCCACTCCTCGATGGCAATTCTGCATAGATCCCTCAGAGTGGTTGGTGGGTCACATCGTCCATAAACAGCCATTTTCTACATCTACATCTACATCCATACTCCGCAAGCCGCCTGACGGTGTGTGGCGGAGGGTACCTTCAGTACCTCTATCGGTTCTCCCTTCTATTCCAGTCTCGTATTGTTCGTGGAAAGAAGGATTGTCGGTATGCCTCTGTGTGGGCTCTAATCTCTCTGATTTTATCCTCATGGTCTCTTCGCGAGATATACGTAGGAGGGAGCAATATACTGCTTGACTCTTCGGTGAAGGTATGTTCTCGAAACTTTGACAAAAGCCCGTACCGAGCTACTGAGCGTCTCTCCTGCAGAGTCTTCCACTGGAGTTTATCTATCATCTCCGTAACGCTTTCGCGATTACTAAATGATCCTGTAACGAAGCGCGCTGCTCTCCGTTGGATCTTCTCTATGTCTTGTATCAACCCTATCTGGTACGGATCCCACACTGCTGAGCAGTATTCAAGCAGTGGGCGAACAAGGGTACTGTAACCTACTTCCTTTGTTTTCGGATTGCATTTCCTTAGGATTCTTCCAATGAATCTCAGTCTGGCATCTGCTTTACCGACAATCAACATTATATGATCATTCCATTTTAAATCACTCCTAATGCGTACTCCCAGATAATTTATGGTATTAACTGCTTCCAGTTGCTGACCTGCTATTTTGTAGCTAAATGATAAAGGATCTATCTTTCTGTGTATTCGCAGCACATTACACTTGTCTACATTGAGATTCAGTTGCCATTCCCTGCACCATGCGTCAATTCGCTGCAGATCCTCCTGCATTTCAGTACAATTTTCCATTGTTACAACCTCTCGATACACCACAGCATCATCTGCAAAAAGCCTCAGTGAACTTCCAATGTCATCCACCAGGTCATTTATGTATATTGTGAATAGCAACGGTCCTATGACACTCCCCTGCGGCACACCTGAAATTACTCTTACTTCGGAAGACTTCTCTCCATTGAGAATAACATGCTGCGTCCTGTTATCTAGGAACTCCTCAATCCAATCACACAATTGGTCTGATAGTCCATATGCTCTTACTTTGTTCAATAAACAACTGTGGGGAACTGTATCGAACGCCTTGCGGAAGTCAAGAAACACGGCATCTACCTGTGAACCCGTGTCTATGGCCCTCTGAGTCTCGTGGACGAATAGCGCGAGCTGGGTTTCACATGACCGTCTTTTTCGAAACCCATGCTGATTCCTACAGAGTAGATTTCTAGTCTCCAGAAAAGTCATTATACTCGAACACAATACGTGTTCCAAAATTCTACAACTGATCGACGTTAGAGATATAGGTCTATAGTTCTGCACATCTGTTCGACGTCCCTTCTTGAAAACGGGGATGACCTGTGCCCTTTTCCAATCCTTTGGAACGCTACGCTCTTCTAGAGACCTACGGTACACCGCTGCAACAAGGGGGGCAAGTTCCTTCGCGTACTCTGTGTAAAATTGAACTGGTATCCCATCAGGTCCAGAGGCCTTTCCTCTTTTGAGCGATTTTAATTGTTTCTCTATCCCTCTGTCGTCTATTTCGATATCTACCATTTTGTCATCTGTGCGACAATCTAGAGAAGGAACTACAGTGCAATCTTCCTCTGTGAAACAACTTTGGAAAAAGACATTTAGTATTTCGGCCTTTAGTCTGTCATCCTCTGTTTCAGTACCATTTTGGTCACAGTGTGTCTGGACATTTTGTTTTGATCCACCTACCGCTTTGACATAAGACCAAAATTTCTTAGGATTTTCTGCCAAGTCAGTACATAGAACTTTACTTTCGAATTCATTGAACGCCTCTCGCATAGCTCTCTTCACACTACATTTCGCTTCGCGTAATTTTTGTTTGTCTGCAAGGCTTTGGCTATGTTTATGTTTGCTGTGAAGTTCCCTTTGCTTCCGCAGCAGTTTTCTAACTCGGTTGTTGAACCATGGTGGCTCTTTTCCATCTCTTACGATCTTGCTTGGCACATACTCATCTAACGCATATTGTACGATGGTTTTGAACTTTGTCCACTGATCCTCAACACTATCAGTACTTGAGACAAAACTTTTGTGTTGAGCCAACAGGTACTCTGAAATCTGCTTTTTGTCACTTTTTCTAAACAGAAAAATCTTCCTACCCTTTTTAATATTCCTATTTACGGCTGAAATCATCGATGCCGTAACCGCTTTATGATCACTGATTCCCTGTTCTGCGTTAACTTAGATTTTCAATCTATCGCAGGCTTGTTTTATAGGATTCATGTCTGAAGAACATGCTGGCCACTCTAGTCTATCGATATCATTATCCTGAGGGAAGTCATTAACAAGATGTGCACGATGGGGGTGCGAATTCTTGTCCATGAAGACGAATGCCTCACCAATATGCTGCCGATATGATTGCACTATCGGTTGGAGGATGGCATTCACGTATCGTACAGCCGTTACGCCACTTTCCATGACCACCAGTGGCGTACGTTGGCCCCACATAATGCCACCCCAAAACAGCAGGGAACCTCCACCTTGCTGCACACTCTGGACAGTGTTTCTAAGGTATTTAGCCTGACCAGGTTGCCTCCAGACACATCTCCAACGATTGTCGGTTGAAGGCATATGCGACACTCATAGGTGAGGAGAATGTGATGCCAATCCTGAGCAGTCCATTCGGCATGTTGCTGGACCCATCTGTACCTCACTGCATCGTGTCGTGGTTGCAAAGATGGATGTCGGGAATGAAGTTGCGCATCATGCAGCTTATTGCGCACAGTTTGAGTCATAACATGACATCTTGTGGTTGCACAAAAAACATTATTCAACATGGTGGCATTGCTGTCAGGGTTTCTCAGAACCATAATCCGTAGGTAGTGTTCATCCACTGCTGTAGTAGCTCTTGGGCGGCCTGTCTCTCTCTCTGTATCTTCTGCATGTCTGAACAACATCGCTTTGGTTCACTCAGACACATCTGGACACTTCCCTTGTTGAGAGCCTTTACTGGCACAAAGTAGCAATGCGAACGTGATCGAACTGCAGTATTGACCGTCTAGGTGTGGTTGAAATACAGACAACACGAGCCGTATCTCCTTCCTGGTGGTATGACTGGAACTGATCGGCTGTCAGACACCCTCGATCTAATAGGCACTGCTCATGCATGGTTGTTTACGTCTTTGGTCGGGTTTAGTGTCATCTCTGAACAGCCAAAGGGACTGTGTCTGTGATAAAATATCCATAGTCAACGTCTATCTTCAGGAGTTCTGGGTACCGGGGTGAAGCAAAACTTTATTTGATGTGTGTATATTCTGAAAAATTCATGCAGGTTTCGTATGTTATTAAGGGTGTGGGCATGCCTCAGCATAGCCTGACAAAACAGTATTTTGACAGTGCAGTACACTGTTTAGTACCTGAACAGTTTACAGAGTCTCATTGTCTTTGTCTGAAAGTTAAGGTGCATGAAGTTATATATATACACGGAAAGAATGCACAGGCTACCAAATGTGGTAATATTCATTGTAGAAATCTGCTAAAAGCGAGGTTGAGGACAGAATGCTTAGTGGATGTTAGGTGGACATTAAGGGAAATTCAGTTAAAGAGAGATTATGATTTTTTAGTAAGCGCACTATCAGAAGTGAGGGCCATTATCACTATTCAGCGTTATAACATGAAGGGGCAATTGGAACAATACTTTCAGAAACTGTAAATTATTAAATTTGTGAAGAACATCATTTAAATGGCTAACCCATTGTGTGTTATACTGTGTGAAAAAAAACTGTGACTGGGACTGTAACAAATTATTACCGCTATAAACTTGCGCGCAGGCCCCGCATGGATTCCCCCCCCCCCCCCCCCCCCCCCCCCACACACACACACACACACACACACACACACACACACACACACACACACACACACGGAGTTATTCGTTTAACCCTTTGTATCTCGTTGCTAAATTTAGATAAAACACCATTCGGCTCTCTTTCTCTCGTTACCAAATTGGAATAAAAGTCAGGCACTTTAGTCATTGGAATGTGAAACTTCTTGGTCATTCTGCAACCACTGTTCAGTGAAAGAATTCATAAGTATTTTCAGTGATTGTTTCCCCTTTGTAACAGTATGTTACAAATACAGTAAAACAAACTCTTGGATAATTGATGTTTTGTATGTTATTAAGGGTGTGGGCATGCCTAGGATGTCTAGTGTTAGAAAGAGGAAACTGCACATAGAAACAAATAACCGTGATTCAGAGTTTGTCATGTATGGAAACAAATACAGAATAATATGTAACAAAGTATTTAAATAGCGAAACAAATGGCAAATGATAAATTCATCTTAAGTGCTATAAATAAATCAAAATATGTATAATGGATTGTCAAGACTGAAATAGGTGCTGAAAAACAACACATTTTAACCCTAAATGAAAAATTGATGAGAAACTGTTATAAGTTTTAGACAGATTTGTGAAGAATTCATCTTGTACTTCACAATTTCAAGCAAAATTGATAATTTCTCTCCTCGTCAAGTAAATCCCAATAATGCAACCCAGATGTGGAGAGTTTAAATTCACTCATGTATTCTCTGATAAAGTGGCTAGCATTATAAAATCCTTATAAAAATCTTAAATTTGTGGACTGGGATGAAGTTCCAGCAAAAATGATAAAAAGAGGATGCTACAATATTTGCACCCCAACTCTGCCATGTAATAAATCAATCATTTGATAAGGGCTGCATTCCCATCTGTCTGAAATATGCAGAAGTTTGATGTATCTGTGGGAAAGGAGACAGAATGAGGTAGGAAATTTCTGCCCAGTATTAACATTATCATTTCTTTCTGAAATATTTGAGTAAACAGTGCGTAATAAATTAGAAAAATAATACAGAAAAAAACATTATTTTTAATTACCAGTATGTATGTATATGTGTGTGTGTGTGTGTGTGTGTGTGTGTGTGTGTGTGTGTGTGTGTGTGTGTGTATGTATGTATGTAGGAAGGGGCAAAGTACTGTCCTCGCTGTTAATGAACTAATCACTAAAGTAAGCAAATGCCTCGCTAACACTGGATATGCATTGCTTAATGCATACGCAGTGTATTTTGTGACATCACTGATACCATAAACCATAAGCTGTTGTTTCTCAAAAGGCTGCTTATGGCTTATAGAGAATCTATCTCAAAAACAGTCTTATTATACAACAAAAATGTGAGAAATCCTGTTCTAGTCGAAAGGAATTTCAAGCAGGTGTGCCCCAGTGATTCATACTAGAAGAGTTAGTGTTAATTTATTACATAAACATGTCATTAAAGGTAACTTCAGAAACAGTCTTGTATGCAGATGACTCAAAAGCAATACTTTGCTGTAAAAGCAATGAAGAACTATCACAGAATACAAAACAACCTCTTCAAGTACTTGCAAATTGAATAAAGAATAATGCTATGAAACTGAACCTTACAGAAACACCAATCATACATTTCAGGGGGGAATATTGAATATATATATCACAGTTAAATTATGAGGGGAGAGGACTGATTGCTGTAGATTCCGTTAAATTTCTTGGAGTTACTGTAAACAAAAACTTGCATTAGACTGATCACATGGATTGCTTAGTGAAGTGATTAAACAGTTTTGTTCATGCATTGGATGTTTTAAATAAAATAACTGACTTAATTGTTAAGAACATTGTTTATTGTGCATATTTTATATCAGTTGTAGGATATGGCATAATTGTTTCAGGCTCTGAAAAGCAAGCCTTCACAGCATGTTCAAGCTACAGAAAAAATCATCAGAGCTATGATGGAAACAAACAATAGGCAATTGTGTAAACATTTTTTCATAAAACTTCACTTAATGGCAATTCCTTCTATATTTGTATATTAAATACTCCTCTTTGAACTAAAAAAAACCATATATTTTTGAACGAAAATCTCTTACACATGTTTACAAAACAAGGCCTAGATCTAACTACACATTACCTTGTCAAAGACTTAGCTTATTTGAAAATGTCCCATATTACATGGCTTTGAAGCTTAGCAATAAAATACAGTCATTGTTTAAAGAGTGGAAGCTAGAAACCACAGAAGCAAACATTGCAATATATTTAAAAAGCAAATATTATTAAGTGTGGAAGATTTTATAAATGAGGACAAGTAGCAAATATGATTCCCCTCATCTGTATGAATGATCTTCTTGTGTGTGTGTGTGTGTGTGTGTGTGTGTGTGTGTGTGTGTGTGTGTGTGTCTCCTTTTAATGGAGGTATGTTCTTGTTATATGCACTCATATTTATAAACTATAGAAACAAACACTACAAATACTTAAAAAGAAAATGTTATAACACTGTGGAAAAATTTAAGAAAGAGGATGAAGTATAACACCTATTTAACTTTTTATGTTGTAGCATGCTGGCGTGTGTGTGCTTATTTTTTTACATGTGTTTATGTTGTTTTTATGTATACCTATGTAGCCATACAACTGTAATCATTGATGAGTCACTATGTGTCATGTAACAATGAAGATTCTATTATGGCAGCCATCACACAAAGAGTCAAATAGTCTCCAAAACATTTTCATTATACAAAATCAGAAGAGAGTGTGGGGTGCAGGGTTGAGTGGGGGCAGAGGGTTGTTCATATGTTTACATTTAATTAGGTGCTCTTTCTTTGGTTCTATAATTAGTGGCTTGTTTTTATATTATATATTATATATTTATATTGTTATATTATATATGCATAACACAATCACTTTTAGGCTCATTAATTCATTTGTTTGTATTGGAAATTACATGTAAAATTACAATGTCTTACAAATCCCAAAACTACTTCTGAGGACTTAATTCTGCTGACCTTAAAAATTACTAGTTCACAGTCTGAATCACATAGACATATTTCTATTTTTCCAGGCGTCCTCATTGCAATAGAGGTGTCGGTGACCATCCACTTTACGTAAATGTCGATATGTACAGTGGTGCTATACAGACATCTTGGATTGACTCACTTCAGGCTGCTTTTGCTGGTGTGCAGGTCAGTTCACAAAAAATAAGATTTTTCGATTTTTCTTTTCTTTTGGAGTTCAAGGAATAAATCTTGGAGCAAAGTAATTGCTAAGTAGATGGCAAGTACAGTTACGCAGTTTCAGTATTGTTACACAGAATGTGTAATGCTGTCGGGAGACTGGAGTTTTCATAGTTATTTTTGCACACGACAACTTGGAGGGGGAAGGGGTCGCAACCAAGTCTGATGCAAGTCTTGGATGAAGTGTTTAAAATTGATAAATCTTTCAAGGTTGCTTCTGCAGCTCAGCATGTGTTTTCAAATGAAATTCAGCTTTTCACAGTTGTTAGTTGTCACCACAAGCAGTGCTCATCCGATCATTCTGACTCATCCTCTAATTCTGCCTCTAAGTCTCACTAGAGTTCACAAACATACAGATCACTGGTGTCCTTTTCCTTTTTCTTACATCAATTCTTCTGCTCCCTTTGCAGCAGCATTGGTTTACCCTTCGTTTTAATCAGGTGGGGCAGAATCACCCTCCCTCCTCAGCACCACAATGTACATCAAAGAATCTCCCGTCCGACCCTGACGGCAGCAGTAGTCACACCAGAAGTGGATGTCAACACCATGCGACGGACGGCCGGGCCTGTGGCAGTAGCGGTTACGTGGCCGTCATGTGCCGGCAAGTGGTCTGTTCACTGCATACTCGGCTGTGACCTGAGGACGACATTGCTGTCTGCTTCATTACGGCTGCAGAGTATGCAGTTTCCGTGCTACCATGGAGGCTCAGATCGGACCCGACGCTAATCGTCCAGTCAGTGGGATTCCAACTAGACGACAGCTCTGCAATGTCTTTAATCAGTGAGCAGGCTCAGTTAACCTCTGCTGCAATGGGCCCAGTATCTTCTTATAGGAAGAGGCTCCCAGGTAGGGGATGGGCTTTTTGAAACCACAAGTGATGTGGGTTAGGGTCCCAGGTGTCACATCCTACAGGTTTTCATTAAACTGGGTCCTTGTTTGCAAATAATTGATGGAAAAAAATTTTCATGTTACAAAGTTATTTCAAGCAGTGGTGTAACGTTGTGGTTAAAGCACATAGCTGAGCTGCTGAAGATGGTCGTTTCAAATTCAATCAGAGGATATAAATTTTTATTTTTAAATATTATTGAAATTACTGTAATATATTTTTATTTTTATTTATTTACTTATTTATTTATTTTTTTAATTTGTAATCCTTTGCTGTGTCAATTTGATCATCGTATTTACATTTTTATTTGCTCTCACTTTCTCTTCCTATTATTCATTCTTCATTGGGACCCTTTTTACTTGGGATATTAATAATTTATATGTATTAACTTTGATTTAATTTCTTCTGTTCTATCATTTTATATTTTCATCCATGTTATTGCAGTCACTATCTCCCACGTCAGCCATGTGATGTATATTTTTATTGTTAGGTGAAAAATCTGATAAAAACACTAAGAGCACATCTGAATTACTTAAAGATAAATGCAGAATTGCTAAATATGAATTTGCAGTCAAAATCCATTCAACTCATTGGTGCACCAGCTTTTAGTAATATGATACACTATGCCTGGCATGAAGAAACAGTGTTTCATAATATTACTGAAGTTTGCTTACCTTCGAATTTGTTGAAGAAATAATGTGAATGTAGAAAGATGGTGTTTGTATTGTTTATGTGGCATGCGAAGAATTTGTTTTACTTGTTTGTATGATGATTACCATCCAATAAAATGTACACATTGTTGTGACAATGCCACGACATTTAACAGTGCCGCCACGACAGTACGCGCAAACGGCGATAGAGGTGCTCCGCAACTCAGCTGAGCGCGGGAGCGCTACCTAGCTACGAACGGTGCCGGCCGCATGTCACGGCACGGCAGTCGAATGAGAGATACTGAGTTGTTATCATGTAACCAGCTACTGTTTCTAAGCGAGTGTGTTTGAATATCCACGAAATTATTGGGGATTAAAGGTTATAACACTTTTTGGCCACGAGGTCAGATATTTTCACTGCGTTGTGGATTTGTGTGTTCGTGGTGGGGCAGACATGGAACAGCTTATGCAAGTGCTCATTGAACAACAAACACAGCTGACGGCTGCTATTCAGGCACAACAAACACAGCTGACAGCTGCTATTCAGGCATTGTCGACGTTGCTTACTCATCGTCTGTCTTCCTCTTCTCCGCCTCCATTCCCTCCTTACGACGAGGCCGCTGAAGACAGAGGATTATGAGACGCGTTTGCGGCAACACTTCTTGGCTTCCGACGTTGTCGACGCTCCTATGTGTAAGTCGTTATTTCTATCTTGGATTTCCCCATGGATCTATCAGCTGATATCTCAGTTAGCCCCTCTGCGGAAACCTGCCTCCCTGTCCTTCCAAGAAATGTGTGACTTATTGTCTAACTATTACCGCAAAAACACCCACGTTGTTGCCGCCTGCGTGGCGTTCTACCGGTGTTGTAAACAGCCCCATCAATCTTACCGGGCTTGGGCGGCGGAACTACAAGGTCTGAGTAGGAAATGTCAGTTTGTCACGGACACTCATCATGAGTCTTATGCTGATTCAATGGTTAGGGATGCTATTCTACAGCTTGCTCCTGATAAAGAAGTTCGGCAACGTGCCCTACAACTGCCAAACCCGTCGTTGTCGGAAGTTCTAAACATCGCTCAATCCTTTGAAGTGTCTCATGCTGCTGGCGAGCAAATAGACGCGTGGAGTGATGTAGGCGCTGTACAGTCAACTTTCGACACGGACAATTTGCCTGTTTCACAGGAAAACGAAGATGTGGTGGCGGTTCACTCGCGTAAACGACGTCGCGTTGGGCCGCAACGCTCGCAGCGAAAACAGCAACCACAGAAGCAGGTTCGTTCCGCACTTCCTTGTTGTCCATGTTGTTTCGTACAGCATGACAGGGCCGCGTGTCCAAAACGTTGGGCCACGTGTAATTCATGTAGGAAAAAAGGCCACATTGCTTCTGTGTGTCAGTCCCCTAAAGTTCCTGTCGACGAGGACGAGGCATCGGACATGGATGTTAAGTGTGTGCTTTCTCAAACAAATAAGTTGTTTGTTACTGTTAGTGTTCTGGATAAAGACTTTCGCATGCAAGTGGACACTGGCTCTGCAGTAACTCTCATTAATTCTTGCACGTATTTGGAGTTGGGCTCCCCTCCCTTGTCTCCAGTTACGCGAAATATGAGAACTTCTAATAAAACAGAAAATTCCTATCATTGGCCAGTTTGATGCTTCCACTGCCTGCAAGTCTGTTGTTAGGCCCCTCACATTTTATGTGGTGGATCATGCGGGCACTGAAAACCTGTTCAATTATGATGCTTTCCAGTTGTTCGGGTTCTGCATTGATGATGATGTGCACCTCATATCTGAGGATATTCCGTATCAACAGCTGGATGGATTGTGTTCTGAATTTTCGTCTGTGTTCTTTGCTGGTCTGGGTCGTGCAAAGGATTTTGAAGCCCACATTACTCTTAAACCTACAGCTCGCCCTAAGTTGTTCCGGGCACGCCCTATTCCGGTGGTGTTGCATGCACCTGTCAAGGCTGAGATAGACAGGTTAACAGCTTCAGGGATTCTCCTTCCTGTCACCTCCAGCGAATGGGCATCACCGAATGGGCATCACCAATCGTGGTGGTTTCTAAACCAAACAGGAGTCGGCGATTGTGTGGTGATTTTAAAGCCACCGTCAACGCTCAGAGCCTCATTGACACTTATTGTCTTCCCCATCCTGAGGAGTTATTTACCAAGCTCGCTGGCGGCCAGTTCTTTTCCATACTTGACTTATCGGAGGTGTACCATCAGTTGCCGTTGGAGGCTTCTTCCAAGGAATTTCTAGTCATCAACACTCCTTGTGGGTTGTATCAGTACCAGCGGTTACCATTTGGCGTCGCTAGCGAGCTGGCCATTTTTCAGCGGTTTTTGGAACAGCTCATGGCTTCCGTTCCCGTCTGCATAAACTATCTGGATGACATTGTTGTCACGGGGGCCTCCACTGAGGAGCACCTTCGCAATTTGCGTTCACTGTTTCGGGTTTTGCATTCGGCTGGGTTGAAGTGCAATCTGGACAAGTCACAGTTCTTCCATCCCTCCATTGTGTATCTTGGTTTCCACTTGTCCCGTGAGTTTTGGGTCGTAGCAGAGAACCAAGTTAATTTATTGCCAACCACAGTACCTTTTTCTGATCTTGATGCCATGTGCACTTCGTGTAAATAGATACTTAAACCAATCCCCGAATTTGCTTGTAACTTTACGGCTCGCATTTCTCTGAAGTGTTATGTGAATTTTGCCAAGCTTGCAGTTCATGCGGCTGTTCGGGTGATAGTCGCATTGCTCCAGGACCAAGGCATTATTTCTCCAGTTTCCACCAGTTAGTTAGTTAGTTAGTTAGTATGGTGTGGAATGTGTCAAGTGCACAAGAAATGCACATATGATACAAGATTTTTAATATATATTACAGTACAGTCTTAAAGATTAATATTTCTATTATTTATCCCATTCCCTTAAATGGCACAACAAGCATATACTGTATTATATATACTGTATTAATAGATTTATTTATTCCTATTCAAGAATTCGTCTATGGTATACAAGGAGTTGTCAAGGAGATATGATTTCTATTTATTTTTGAAGCTATTACTGATGTCTGTCAGACATTTTATTTCATCTGATAATTTGTCAAAAAATTTTATAGCAGCAAATTTTACCCCTCTCTGTGTCAAAGATAGGTTGAGTAAAGAGTAGTGTAAGTCTTTCATTTTTCTGGTATTATAATCATGAATGTCAATGTTGTTTTTAAACTGATCCATGTTGCTGAGAATAAATTTCATTAGTGAATAAATGTACTGTGAGGCTGTTGTAGGAATTCCCAATCGTTGAAAAATATTTCCTACAAGATGTGCGACTATGAACCCCACACATTATGCTAACCACTTTCTTTTGAGCAGTGAATATTTTTTGTCTAAATGTTGAGTTACCCCAAAATATTATTCCGTATTACATCAGAGAGTGAAAGTATGCAAAGTATGTTAGCTTACTAATTTCTATGTCCTCAAAGTTGACAATTATTCTGATTGCAAAAGTTGCTGAATCTAGTCGCTTTAGAAGATCCAAAATATGAATTTCCCAATTAAGATTCTCATCTATATATACACACAAAAACTTAGTATGCTCTACCCTGTCTACTGACATCTGTTGATGTGTTATATTTATTGAAGGAACTGTATTTTTTGCAGCAGAAAATTGGATGTACTGTGATTTTTTCCTTCACCCATATAAAGAAACTTTTTGATTCCTGTTCTGTAGGTATGACTTAAGCCACTCACATGCTATTCCATTTATACCATAGAATTGTAATTTCTGTAACATAATGGCATTGTTCACAAAATCAAATGCTCTGGACAAGTCACAGAAAATTCCTATTAGTGACATTTTACTATTTAAAGACTCTGTTATGTGGACAATAAAATTGTATATTGCTCTCTCAGTGGAACCGTAGTTTTGAAATCCAAACTGTGATTTACTAAGTATCCCGTTACTGTTGATATGGCTACCCACTATTGAGTACATTACTTTCTCGAAGATTTTTGAAAATGCTGTAAGCATGGATATTGGCCGATAATTATTGACATCTGTGGTGTCCCCTTTTTTGTAGACAGCCCTGACTATGGCATATCTTAACCTGTCTGGGAAAATACCTTGAGTTAGTGATGCATTACATAGGTGATTCAGAACATCAGCTGTAATTGCTCCACACTGTTTTAATATCTTATTAGAGATGTCATATACTCCAACAGAACATTTATTTTTCAAAGATTTAATAATTTTACTTTTTTCACAAGAGGTTGTTAGGTGAAACTTAATCTGACTAAATTTTTTTCAAAACAGACTCTTCCATGTACTGCCTGGCTTTTTCTTTTGAACTGTTCTCACCAATTTTTTCTCCTACACTTAAGAAATGGTTGTTAAATACATTAGCTACTTGTGTACTGTTGGTTAGGATGGTCTCTTTCTCCTTCATAGTAATGTACCTACCCCAGTGGTTACTTTTCCTGTCTCCCTTCTAACAACATTCCATATTGATTTTATTTTATTTGTTAATTTCTTCTCTTACATGCATATTTCTAGATGTCCTTACAACTTTTCTCAGTATTTTACAATAATTTTTATAGTGTAAAACTACTTCTGTATCTTTACTAGTTCTTGCTGTCTCATACAGTTTTCTTTTTCTTTCTGAAGACACTTTCATACCTGTAGTAATCCAAGATGTCATTGAAAAGTGTGTGGTGTTACATTCAGTAATTTTCTTTGGGAAACAATGTTCAAAAAGGGATATAAATTTATCAAGAAATATGTTGCATTTATCATTAGCATTTGGCTCATTATATACGTCTCCCCAATTGACATTTCTTAAACTCACTCTGAAGTTCTCTGTAGATACCGGGTTGAGCAACCTCAGACTTTCACTTTCATGGTTTCTGAACTGAACACCCCATTAGGTTTTATAAGTTAATCAGGTGTGCATGATGGTCTGACAATCCATTTACCACAGGGAAAGCATGTGTTTGTTTTACATTCTCTTTCTGTACAAATACATTATCTATTAGAGTGCTGCTGTCTTGAGCTGTACATGTAGGGAAATTGGCCACTGATTCTAAGTTACATGTTGTTAATAACACTTCTAGTTCACTTTTCCTATCAGAATTACTTGGAAAGTTTACACTGAAATCACCAAAGATTAGTAACTTCTTCTTTTTGTCTGACAGACAGCATAATAGGGAGTCAAACTTTTTTATGAACAGCTCCCAGTCTCCTAATGTGGACCTGTACACTGTTGCTAATATCAATACTACCTAGCTGAAGTTCACATGCACAAACCTCAAAAGTGCTGATCAACACAAAATTTGCTTACTTCTACAGTTCTGTATTTACACCCTTTCTTATGAAAATGGCAACTACTCCTTTATCCATCCTAGATCTAAAAGATGCTAAGTTATACCCATTTATACTGACAGTATCTATCCCCACAGTTACATGGTGTTCAGACAGACAGACAGAGTATATCAATCTCATTTTTATTTTTGAGATCATGTAAACATGCTAATAGCTCATCTACTTTATTCTTTATTCCCCTGATATTTTGATGAAGTAAGTTGATACTGCACTTAGCTTTGCCCCTATGGTGGTCATTAAAAGCAGAATGGGTCATTACATATTTTCAGCGATTTTAAGTCTACTATTAATTCCCAGTCTAGCACCGATCTTTATTTCCTGTGTCACCCACAAGAGTCATTGTCTAAACTGACAGCAGGCCAGTATTATTCGAAAAAATATTAAAGGATGTTTATTTCCAACTGCCTTTGATGATGCTTCCCATCAGTCTCTAGTTTTAAATACACCATTTGGCTTATTCATGTACAATTCCCTACTGTTTGGGGTAGTGAGTGCATCTGCCATTTTCCAAAATTATTTAGAACAATTGTTTCACAGTATTCCTCACTGTTAATTATTTGGGTGATATTGTTAAAAGGCCAACACATGGGAAACTTTACAAGAATCATGAATAGATTTTTCAATGGCTCCAGTAAAACTTTTTATGCTGTCAGTTAGAAAAGTGCAGTTTCTTTGCCCCCCACATCAAATATCTTGTGCACATATTTAGCCATAAGAGTATCACTCCCATGTGTGAACACTTCAGCATGTTTATGAAAATGGCAGCCCCCCACTAACCTTAAAAAGTTACAGTCATTTCTGGGGAAAATCGTGCACTATGTCAAGTTCATTCCTCAACTGATGCAAACTGTCTCCTGTCTATCAGCTGCACAAGAAGGGCACCAGATTTGTGTGGTCAGTCAGCTGTCATCAGGATTTTTAGCACTTTCAAGGGGGCCCAAGATGGCTCTGTCTGATGCCATATGTGCCAGATCTGCCATTAACATTTGTGATGGAGGCAACTCACTACGGCAATGTGACAGTTTTGTCCCACAAGTTGTTAACTGGTTTAAAGCAGCCAATTGCCTTTGCCTCCAAAACATTGAATGCTGCACAGCTCAGCTACTCCCAAATTGAGCAGGAGGCTTTTACAATCATTACTGGAGTCAAGAAGTTTTGTTTGTGTTTGTATGGCAACAAATTTCACCTGCTGTCTGCCCACAAATGTTTGGTTTCCTCGTTCGGACATTGGTCTAAGCTCCCAGATACAACGGCACAGCGTCTGCAGCACTGAACGGTATTTTTGAGTATCATTACAAAAATCCATTTTTGCTCTACTTCCAAACGTGCCAACACAGACCCCCTTGTCCTGCCTCCCTGTTGGCCCCAACATGTAATTCAGTCACAAGGAAAGTGTTTCTTTTGCCCTGGATCAACAGCTGTAAACAGCATTGAATTAATTCCCAGAGGTGGTGTGCAAGGTTGTTGGCAGTCCAGAAGTGTTGGCCGCACCACATTTCACAATTATTTTGTGTTACGTTACTGGGTCAATACCCTATATGGAGTCTCTACATTGGCCACAGAAGACTCATGTCTGCCAGGTCATTATTTGAATCTCACTCCAGTCCAGCATCCTCTGGCTCCTTTATACATTGCATTGAAGGATGACGTGCATGGAGGTATTGACCAGGCAACACATTTACTATCCAGGCTTCGATGCCTGCTCGCATGATAAAGTGTGTCCAGCTCAAGTTTTTCACCATGGTCTTTAACTGAACACTCTTGGGATAGGGTCCACATCAGTTTTGCAGAGCCATTTTGAAGTACTGTGTGGTTGCTAGTGATGGATGCCCTCTCCTAATTTCCATTTGTGGCACACATCATCCACCACTACACCTACTGCCATTCTTGCCCTTGAGAGGATTTTCGCTATTGAGGCGCATGTTGCACCCTGTGCTGGATAACGGGCTCCGGTTCACATTGACTCAGTTCAAGGCCTTTTTGTTGGTGAAATTGCATTGACCATCCGACCAATGTCTCCTTTCACCGTGCCTCGAACATAAGAGGCTGAGTGGCTGGATCACACCTTCAAGACTCAAGCATGCCTTGCAAGGCATCCTTGTGATTTCATTCTACCCTTGTCAGTGGGGTCAGTTGGGCTGGAATCCTGCATGGGTGCAGGCATCACACTCTGTTAAACCACCTCCATCCCACGCAGCGTGCCCATCCTGCATACAAGCCCATCTACTCACGTGTTTGACCAGCATCCAGTGTGGACTGACTGGGTTGTCGTAGGCCACAGAGACTATCAGGTGTTCTATGTTGAGGCTGGGCATGTTCACCTGACCACCACACCACAGTGCCAGGTAGCCTGTGCTGTGGCAGTGTGGTACCTATGGGGAGAACTTCGAATTGGAGTGGGTGCTAACAGGACAGTAAATCTGTAATGAAACAGATCGAACTAACCCATGCCAGTGGCCATGCCAATATGACCATCTCAGCAGATGGAAAACAAGATATCATTTAAAAGGCTTAAAATGCCATAGTGTTTCTGTCTTTGGTCATGCAATGGGATAAGATTCAGGCAAACAGAAATGAAGGTGGACAGTCTGCCCAGTTCTTGGTTGCTCCAGAACTGATGGAGAATCAATAAAGACACTAGCTTTCATTAAAAGTATTGAGATAGGCTGGGAGATTTGCTGCAGTTGAGAAAATGAAAAATGGATCTCTGTTGAACAAAACTTTAGATTCTAAACAATCACAGGCTCGTCAGGCCTCTGTCAAGCTTGCAGATGTACCCGTTACCAACTCTAGTCATAACAAACTCAGCGGGATTGAATGCATGATCTTCCATTAGGACCTAACACTACAAACAAATGGAGAACTGTGTGCTAGCTGGGAGCAGTGCAGAGTAAATTTTCTTTGTCACATTCAGAGAGGACCTAAGGATAAGCAGTGGACACTGTAGCTTTTATCCTAACCGTCAATTGAAATGTTTTACCTAGGAAACTTGAGTGATGGTTTATAGGCGTGATGTCAAACCATATTTTCCTCCTCATATGAGACAGTATAGGTGCCGAGTTACGGGCACATGTACTCCTGTTGCACTAATGAGACTACTTTTGGGATACATGGAAGGACAACATGTAAGGACAGACTTTGCAAACTCCCTACATGTGTAAACTACACAAAACACCACCCTCCTCATTTGCCAATGTGTACAGTTTCAAGAGGGAGAAGAAAATCCAGGAATATGAAACACATGACCATCTGGCTTATCAAGGTGCTAAGAAAAAGTTTGAACAACTCCAAACAATTGATACAACATCATACTTGGCAAATATTGTGTAAAAATCCACTTTCAGTATGATGAAGAGATCTCAGACATTAACTCCTGGCTATAGCCACATGTCAGTGCCCGTTTTTCGGTCAGGAGAGGAGGCATCAGCTCCCTTGACCCCCAAACCTGCAGCACCAGTGGTAAAGAAATCTGCCAATGTAGCCAGAGATGGCTTGTCCTCCTCCTGCATCACCAAAGAAGAGGATACCTGCCAAGGTACCTCCCTCCCAGGATGAAGCAGACTAGCAGCCTACCACCAGCCATTGGTTGAAAGCACCACAGTCTTTGTGTTGTAGAAAAAAAAGGATCCTCTTGTGTCCCAGAACTGAAGACAGGAAAATCCTCAGAAATGGAAATCTCACAAGGACAAGAAGGTAAATCTGAAATTGAACTGAATCCTGCTGCTCCATTCTGTGAGAGAACATTGAAGGGCACTTTAATGACAGAAACACTATCCTTTTGTGGAACATTTAACAGCATTCAAGAGACTTCGGATGAAGGCAAGGCATTTAATAAAAAAAAGAATGCAGGAGTGTTGGGAGCAATATATATCATCTAAGAGAGCCCACACCAAATTGTCTCGAGCATGGACTAAACTCTGTCGCATTTGAGGCCACCCGTCATCCGTAGTAGTTCTTGGCATCTCCAAGAATGGCAACATCTGTACTTATCCCACAGTTGTTGCTGAATGTCTCGCAGCACACTTTGCCGAAGTGTCCCCATGCAGTAACTACCATCCCAATTTCCTGATCCTGGAATGCCAGGCTAAGTTAAACTACTTATCCTTCCATTTAGTGTATGGGAGTTCCACAGTGCTTTAGCAGAGCGTTGGGGCAGAATCACTGGATCTGATAAAATCCACAATCAAATGCTTAAACACCTTAGCAACAACAGCATAAAACATGTCCTCAGGTCTTCCAAATGTATTTGGTAGGAAGGGGAGTTTTCCTGTCACTGGTGGGAGGGTATTATTATTCCTTTCTCAAAACAGGGAAAAGACCCTTTGTTTTGACTAGTTATTGACCAGTCTCTCTAATGAACAGGCTCTGTAAATTATTTGGAAAAATTGTCAACCGATGACTGTTTTGGTGCCGGGAAGCCAAAGGACATTTAACACAATTTGAAGTAGATTTCAGGCGCTCTGATCCACCACAGACCAAGTAATTCACCTGGAATCTGCAGTGCGCATTGCTTTTGCACACGGTCAACACCTGATTTGCGGGTTTTTTGGACAGCAAAAGGGGTAAAATATCGCCTGACGACATCACATCCTGTCTGCTTTGCATGAGTGGCGTTTTTGTGGTTACTTACCCATTTTTATTCAGAATTTTGTACCCCACCGACTGTTCCGTGCCCAGATAGGTTCACCCCTCAGCAGCCAATATGCACATGAAACATAGATCCCTCATGGACCGGTTCTGAGTGTGACCCTCTTTACCATCACAATCAATGGTATCATGACTGCAGTGAGACCCACAAACTCACTGTCACTGTATTTGGATGATCTCTACCTGTGTTATAGTCCTGTCATAGTGCACTACTGAGAACCCAACTTCAGGGGTCCGTACAGAAAGTACATAACTGGGTGATGAAATGGATATATATTTTCTCTCACGAAAACTCACGTCGTGCACTTCTGTTAAATCAGCACTGTGCATCCTCACCCATAGCATTACCTTAGTAACCAGTTACTTTAAGTTGTAACTTACCATTTTTAGGCCTTTTTTTTACCAGTAAGTTAACATGGTTACCAGATGTACCCCAGCTCAGGGCAAATAGCGTAAGGAAGCATAAAAGCCTCAAATTTTTCCGCAGAATATCTTGGGGTGCAAGCAAAGGCACATTTATTCTGTGATTCTATAAAGCTGATTTTAACCCAACTGCACTATGGGTGTGCTGCTTACTCAGCAGTAGCAGCTGCACCACCACCACCACCACCACCACCACCACAGAGCTTGTTAGATCATGTAAACCACACTGGTGTGCAGTTGGCAGTTGGAGACTTCCATATGAGCACCGTAGACAGCCTCCTAGTGCTAGTTGGTATCCCACAAATGAGGATCAGACTCTGACACCTCTTGGCGGGCTGTGCAGTCACAATCTGTCAGATGCATAACCAATCCATGTCGGTCAACTCTGTTCCACAGTCAACAGTTCAGACTGTTTACAAACCGCCAAAAAATGGGCAGACCAGCATGTGCATGACTGGACGCTCTGTGCAAGGACCTCCAGTTGCTCCCTCTTACGTGTATACATACACTCCTGGAAATGGAAAAAAGAACACATTGACACCGGTGTGTCAGACCCACCATACTTGCTCCGGGCACTGCGAGAGGGCTGTACAAGCAATGATCACACGCACGGCACAGCGGACACACCAGGAACCGCGGTGTTGGCCGTCGAATGGCGCTAGCTGCGCAGCATTTGTGCACCGCCGCCGTCAGTGTCAGCCAGTTTGCCGTGGCATACGGAGCTCCATCGCAGTCTTTAACACTGGTAGCATGCCGCGACAGCGTGGACGTGAACCGTATGTGCAGCTGACGGACTTTGAGCGAGGGCGTATAGTGGGCATGCGGGAGGCCGGGTGGACGTACCGCCGAATTGCTCAACACGTGGGGCGTGAGGTCTCCACAGTACATCGATGTTGTCGCCAGTGGTCAGCGGAAGGTGCACGTGCCCGTCGACCTGGGACCGGACCGCAGCGACGCACGGATGCACGCCAAGACGGTAGGATCCTACGCAGTGCCGTAGGGGACCGCACCGCCACTTCCCAGCAAATTAGGGACACTGTTGCTCCTGGGGAATCGGCGAGGACCATTCGCAACCGTCTCCATGAAGCTGGGCTACGGTCCCGCGCACCGTTAGGCCGTCTTCCGCTCACGCCCCAACATCGTGCAGCCCGCCTCCAGTGGTGTCGCGACAGGCGTGAATGGAGGGACGAATGGAGACGTGTCGTCTTCAGCGATGAGAGTCGTTTCTGCCTTGGTGCCAATGATGGTCGTATGCGTGTTTGGCGCCGTGCAGGTGAGCGCCACAATCAGGACTGCATACGACCGAGGCACACAGGGCCAACACCCGGCATCATGGTGTGGGGAGCGATCACCTACACTGGCCGTACACCACTGGTGATCGTCGAGGGGACACTGAATAGTGCACGGTACATCCAAACCGTCATCGAACCCATCGTTGTACCATTTCTAGACCGGCAAGGGAACTTGCTGTTCCAACAGGACAATGCACGTCCGCATGTATCCCGTGCCGCCCAACGTGCTCTAGAAGGTGTAAGTCAACTACCCTGGCCAGCACGATCTCCGGATCTGTCCCCCATTGAGCATGTTTGGGACTGGATGAAGCGTCGTCCCACGCGGTCTGCACGTCCAGCACGAACGCTGGTCCAACTGAGGCGCCAGGTGGAAATGGCATGGCAAGCCGTTCCACAGGACTACATCCAGCATATCTACGATCGTCTCCATGGGAGAATAGCAGCCTGCATTGCTGCGAAAGGTGGATATACACTGTACTAGTGCCGACATTGTGCATGCTCTGTTGCCTGTGTCTATGTGCCTGTGGTTCTGTCAGTGTGATCATGTGATGTATCTGACCCCAGGAATGTGTCAATAAAGTTTCCCCTTCCTGGGACAATGAATTCACGGTGTTCTTATTTCAATTTCCAGGAGTGTATAATACACCCTGCAGGCTATATATTAAAAACATGTGTGGCCCTCAACTACGTACCCTCTGACTCAGAGTTGAAATATTGAATGTTTTGGCTGGTTTCGTTGTCTAGGGGTTGGGATACATAATTGCCACATTACAAGCCAAATACTGCTGAGTCTACAGTATACAATATGAATATACACATGAATCGAATGGTTGAAGATTCCTGTCACTCGTCAATTGTGAATTTTGAATGTGACATAAAAATTTTCAAATGAAAGATTGCAATTAAATAAAACCTGCAGGTACTATTATTAATGACTTTAAATGATGAGTACAATAGCAGAAGTACCTTTTAGAATGCCGTTTATTACTGCAAAACACTTATTGGTGTCGATGGTGCAGCAATTAAATAAAATCTAAGTCGAATAACAGTGAAACAATAGATTCCTACTTCACGTAATTAGTTATGAACAACAACATAGCTCGCAAGATATTCACTTCTAAACGCATACGACGTCTTCACTGCAGAAGCCACAGAAATCTCACAAGTGGAAAAGTTGGCACTACGTAATATTTCTTTCTCCTGTGACTACGCGCAAACTGCTCCACTCTCCACGTAGTTCCTGCAGCCGACCGTCGCTGCTTCCTGTCCAGCACTTCTCTGCCTCTCCGTGACCCGATGCCGCCGCCGCCCCCCCCCCCCCCCCCCCTCCCATCCCTCACTACCATCCAGTCTCTCCATTCACTGTAGTCGCCTACCATAGTAACGAGCACTGTGATTGGCTACAGCGCTCCCGCCATGTCTCCAAGCCGACGCACACTCGCAAAAATATGGAAACACAAACGAAATATTGGATTTACATTTAAATAACTTGAAATTAAATAAATATTCCTACGACTGGACCATAAACATGATCTAACACACATTATTAAAATACATAATCAAATCAAATAAACATATATCAAAGGAATGGAAACAAAGGGTAAACCAGTAGCATAATGTCTGTGCTTTCTAAAACAAAGTAAATATTAACCAGTTTCTTCACGAGTAGTATATATCGGATATAAACAAAGACATAGACAAATAAATATATTTATAAGCTTGCTGCTACTGTTTTTTCATGTAACTGAGGAGTACTTTTGGCCTGAAGCGATTAATAATAATAATAATAATAATAATAATAATAATAATAATAATAATAATAAACACTACACGGCAAGCACCCGTATCATCTGACACAGCCACACATCGATCAAGACGCATCCAACACATGGCTAAGGAAAGGCAATATATACAGTGAGACGGAAGGATTCATGATCGCAATACAGGATCAAACAATAAACACCAGATATTACAGCAAGCATATTATTAAAGATCCCAACACCACAACAGATAAATGCAGACTTTGCAAACAACAAATAGAAACAGTAGATCACATCACAAGCGGATGTACAATACTAGCAAATACAGAATACCCCAGAAGACATGACAATGTAGCAAAAATAATACATCAACAACGTGCCATAAAACATAAACTAATAAAACAACACGTTCCCACATACAAGTACACACCACAAAATGTACTGGAGAATGATGAATACAAATTATACTGGAACAGAACGATTATAACAGATAAAACAACACCACATAACAAACCTGACATCATACTCACCAATAAAAAGAAGAAATTAACACAACTAATTGAAATATCCATACCCAACACAACAAATATACAGAAGAAAACAGGGGAAAAAATTGAAAAATACATCCAACTGGCTGAGGAAGTCGAGGACATGTGGCATCAGGATAAAGTCGACATTATCCCAATTATACTATCAACTACAGGAGTCATACCTCACAATATTCACCAGTACATCAATGCAATACAGCTACATCCAAACATATATATACAATTACAAAAATCTGTAATTATTGATACTTGTTCAATTACCCGAAAGTTCCTAAATGCAATATAACATATACCATACAGTTACAAGGAAGTCACGCTTGACTGAGGTCCGCGTCACGTTCCATTTTTAACCAGACTTAAGTCTGAGAAAAAAAAGTCAATAATAATAATAATAATAATAATAATAATAATTGGCCACTTGACCTCTAATAACTCGTGTACTATTCAAGTTACATGCTTGTAATTAATACCAATTTAGGTTTACACTAACAGCTTTTCAAAGACATGTCGATCAACAAAATCGGATCAACCATGTAGATTTTGGAAATCCATTGCTGGGTGTACTTGTATAATTTACAGTCCGATACTAAACTTTTAAGCTAATAAAGATATTGAAAATCTGATTACACCATCAGTCATACATATAATGGTAATGTACATGTTTCTTTTTAAGGTATCATGATTCCTCTGGCTATTATTAATTTCTACATGTGCTGTGAAATGTCTGCTATTATGGTTTCACAAAGTCCGCCATCTTTGGCCTCTCCTTCATCAACACAAAGCACAGTCCTCGTCACAGCGTCAATGTGCGAAAGGCCCCCGCACAGCCATGCCAACTCTGAACTTAGAATATTTTCAGGGCCCCCCAACTCACCCGTTACCTCACAACTCCCACCCCTCCCCAGTGGTGTGTACTCAGTCCTGTGATTTGAATGGACCTCTTCCATGGCTCTAAGAAAAATCCTGACTCCGCCTTTCTCAGGTGCTTATTCTGTTCAGTTGGCAAAAGTACCCCAATTCAAGATGCACCGACACAGATGGGTTGAAAGTGGATGACATAGTTGGTTATGCTTTTGCACACACAAAGGGGATACGAAAAGTATTCTCTGCTGATTGCATGCAATGTACACACTGCAGAGTTGGTTGCCATATCGTGGGCTCTGCAATACATTAAAATTCATGCAACAAAGAGCTTCTTGGTTTGCAGCAGCTCTGTGAACTGCTTACAAGACACCTCTCAGTGCTACTGCGATGTTAGACTGCTTTATTTCTTCGTTGATAGTCCTTGGTGTTGACATACTACATTGTTATACTAGCTGAAAAATTGGGGGGGGGGGGGGTTGGAAGTTAAAGACTGACAACTGTAAATGATGTGGCTGACAGTTGCACAATTGCATTTAACAGTTATTTACTTTCACTGTTCACAATCCCCCAATATTACACAATTATATGGCCAGTTCACTATTGGCAAATGTTGATAAGCCTCGTTAATAGGTTTCAGGCAACATCAGCATACTGCTACAATAGTTTGTTGTTGAACATCTATGAGCAGTAAAAACCTAACCACACAGTTCACAGTTCTTGCAGAATAATGTGGTACGTGGGACACTCAATTAAATTAGACAGACATTGTCATTAATTGTTCTAACACATGGCCTATTTGTGTTAAACTTATTCCACTGTTAAGTTGTTGTTCGGCCATGGACTGACTGTCTTGGGTCCAAAAATCGGGCGTCTATATATCCTCACAATTATAGGCACTGAAACTACACATTGTTAGATGTTTTAAGTTACAGAAATTACTATTAAAACGTAACTCATGCAATTAACTGAATACATTGAAAAATTCCTTCTTTTCAACAGCTCCTTCTAACAGAAAGGTTAGGCTAAATTATTTGTTTAAATATTGAAATTAACAGATACAGTTATACAATTTTTTTGACAACCTGGTAATTATTTTGGAATTAAGGGCCGGTTTTGCTAATAGAGCCAAATAAATACTTCAAGAATCCTAGTAGTTCTTCTTCCACATGTCTGTAATTAAAACAGAATTTATATTTCTTTATAACTCAACAATAATCTGTCATGAAATAATTACTGATTTCCCCTGTAACGATCTGTAGTAAAATAATAAATTAGGAAATTAATTACATACACAAAATTAGACCTGGTGTTATATTCTTTAAAATTGAGGGCCACCTTTTTCTTTCATGGAAATGCAGATTATACTCATGCATGTTAATGGTAATCAGGCAAAAATGAAAATAAAATGTATTTAAGGAGGCAGATGGCAATACAAGAGAGGAAGTAGAAAGATCCCAACTTGGTATGTCACACTACCCAGAAACTTTCTGGTTGCTAACATCGAAGACCAGCTAGTTTATCTCTACAACTCTGGAACCACCATAACATTCATGTGGACATCAAACTACATGGGTATTTCGGGAAATGAACTACTGACGAATTAGCTAAAGAAGCAACCACAGGAGATGAACTTGAACTCAGAGTATGAGGCACAGACCTATGACTGCAACTAGGACATTAAATTGGGACCAGCAAGGTGTGGCCTACTCCTCTCCAAGCCTCTTGGAAGGATGCCATCACACTACGATGACAATGTATCAGCCACATCAGACTTTCCCCCATGTCAAGAACAATCCCCCGTCCCTGATGTAGCTGTGTCTGAACAGCTCATATTCTCACAGTGTGTGCCCTGCTGGTTGGCCTGAGATGAGTCATCAACCTGTCTACTTCCCTCACCAAAATACTTGTGAATGATCACAGCTACTAAAGTCGTGCATTTTCTGAGAGAAAGTAGATTTCATAACAAAATTTAATGCACCTCAACATTTTGTGTCGGGGAATGATGTTGGCTTGTACCTCTTGCTCTGGTATGTGTCCATAGTGGTCCCAAGCTACTTTCCCCACTGCAACTGGCATGCATTTTTAGATTTTTATGCACATATTTTATTTATCTTACTTTTTGAGCTAATTAACTGTCTGGTTGTTAGTCTTCATTTTATCACACCATTTTAGTTGTACTGACTATGAGGATGACCAGTCTTGGTGTATCCTTCAACAACCGACCACAGTTTTCAGATGCCTGGATTTTATCCCACTTCTAAGTATCTGACTTAAACTACTTTCATGCATAACTTCAACCATGGGCACAAGAGCACAGACACTGGAGCTGACAGTTCTCCTTTTCTTATGTTATTTGAATTTCTAGTCAAACAAGAGACTGTTAAAATATTGTTCAGTCCCTTTGAAATCATAATCATTTATGGTTCTGTGAAATGACCAACATATTCTTTAAAATTTTAGGGAGAAGTTTTTAGAGTGTTACCGGGTGACTGGATCATCCATGGTTTATATATTTATATATATATATATATATATATATAAAATAGAGGGAAAACATTCCACGTGGGAAAAATATATGTAAAAAGAAAGATGATGGGACTTACCAAACAAAAGCGCTGGGCAGGGTCGATAGGCACACAAACATACACACAAAATTCTAGCTTTCGCAACCAACGATTGCCTCGTCAGGAAAGAGGGAAGGAGAGGGAAAAGACGAAAGGATTTGGGTATTAAGGGAGAGGGTAAGGAGTCATTCCAATCCCGGGAGCGGAAAGACTTACCTTTAGGGGGGAAAAAGGGACACGTATACACTCGCGTGCACACACACACACATCCATCCACACATATACAGGCACAAGCAGACATTTGTAAAGGCAAAGAGTTTGGGCAGAGATGTCAGTCGAAGCGGAAGTACAGAGGCCAAAGATGTTGTTGAAAGACAGGTGAGGTATGAGCGGCGGCAAATTGAAATTAGAAATTAGCGGAGATTGAGGCCTGGCGGATAGCGAGAAGAGAGGATATGCTGAAGGGCAAGTTCCCATCTCCGGAGTTCTGACAGGTTGGTGTTAGTGGGAAGTATCCAGATACACCGGACGGTGTAACACTGTGCCAAGATGTGCTGGCGTGCACCAAGGCATGTTTAGCCACAGGGTGATCCTCATTACCAACAAACACTGTCTTGCCTGTGTCCATTCATGCGAATAGACAGTTTGTTGCCTCTATATACACACACACTAAGGGGTATGAGATAATGTGACTGCATGGGTGGTAGTGAGTGAGGTTGGAAGAGTGTGAGTGCAATTTTATTTAAAAGTTTACTGTTATTTATTTATAACATTTTAGAGGTTTTAATTAAATTTGTTTCTACCAGATTTTTTAAGGGTGTTGATAACCTCGCCATTGAGCACCCATAACTCTCTCTGAGAGAGAGAGAGAGAGAGAGAGAGAGAGAGAGAGAGAGAGAGACAAGACTATAGACTGTCTTTGTTTGTACTGTGAATGTTGCATGAATTAGGTGATGTAAAAATTAAAACAAAAGCTGACATACTTTGCTTATTTTCATTCCATTTTGGGGTAACATCTAAAGCAGATTTGAAGTTATCCGGGGCCAGAAAAAATCTAATGCAAATTGTGTGTGGTAAACAATTCGAGAAGTGTTTCAGATCCAACTTTTTAAAAAAATGATTATATTGATTAATATGGCTCGGTGTATTAATTCCTTGAAGTCAGTCATAAGTAGTTATCCCTCATTCAGACCAACTGCCTCAGTTCACAGAATCAGTGCAGGCAAGACCATCAGTCTTCACAAACACAGGAAGTCCTGACTTTGTTCTAAAACAGTGTTCATTATTCAGGAACACACATTTTGAATGAGTTTCCAGCAACTGTAGAATGTTTTAGCTACTAATAAAGGACATTTTAAAAGAAACATAATGTATTTATTGGTGGCATACTCCTTCCACTCCATTGATGAATTTCTTTAGCAGAACCAACTGATGTAGGTATTATTAACTATGTCTCACATAAACACCATGTAAACACCTGACTTTGGCACAGCTTCAGTAGTGCGATCTATGTAAGTACAGCCTTTCAAATTATTCTTGTTATTGAACATGGTTTGACTGCAATAGCCTTTTAATAACATGTAAACAAATAAACAACAAGATTGCCGCCCCCCCCCCCCCCCCCCCCCCCCCACACACACACCACAACCTATACTTTTGACCAACGTCTCAATGTATGTGGAGAAATGTTTACTGTATTAGTTTTTTGTAAATATTAATTATGTATTTTTGTTGTTATGACACATTCACATCCCTTGATCTCATTATGGTTGTATGGAATGAACATTGTATCTCACAAGATCTGACCTTATAAACTCACTGTGTACTGTAAAGTGTTTTTGTTATGGTTCATTAGAACGGTGATAGTTTTCAAACTGTCCATTCACACACGTCTGTATCCAGAGGTTGCCTAATGCACAGTAATGTGATGGTGCTAAAGCTGGAGAGAACTTATTAAAATGCCATTGCTGTTAACTGTGTTTCCACTAGATGGCTGCCCAGAAGAGGAAAAAGTGATAGTGTTCAGTTTCTCATAGCCACATTGTGTGCCAGTATCCAAGTTTAAATCTCAACCATCATGACATTGTTATGTGAATTCAAGACACGTGTCACGAGTGACATATACCGTTGTTTTATGTGGAGATGTTATGCCAGCAGACTCCATAATAGTCTTCCAAAGGTATACACTCTGTGCTGGCTCAGGATATAGGCCTCAAGTCTCTCTTGGATCATAAATGACAAAAAAATTACACGCCACACTATGATCATTTGTCACTGTCATTTACGCTAATCATTCACTCTTAAACACAACTTTCTTCCAAGGAAGAATGACCCTGTGTAGTTTCCAGTTAGTTGGAAGAAAGAAATCAATAAGTTGGCATATTTTTAACATTTTAATTCAGTAATGTAATATGCTTCCCCATGAGCTGTGGACCTTATCAGTGGGGTGGCTTGTGTGCCTCAGCAATAGATAGCAAACATATGGTTCCTGAAGAGGGGCAGCAGCCTTTTCAGTAGTTGTGGGGCAACAGTCTGGTCATTTGACTGATCTGGTCATGTAACATCAACCAAAATGGCCTTGCCATGCTGGTACTGTGAACAGCTGAAAGCAAGGGGAAGATATAGCCATAATTTTTCCTGGGGGCGTGCAGCTCTACTACTGTGTGACAGTGGTAATGCAGGAGTGGGTTTAATAATGAATAAGAAAATAGGAATGCGGGTAAGCTACTATGAATGGCACAGTGAATGCATTATCATAGCACAGATAGGCATTAAACCCATGCCTACCACAGTAGTAAAAGTTTATATGCCAGCTAGCTCCACAGATGATGAAGAAATTGAGAAAATATATGATGAGATAAAAGAAATTATCCAGCTAGTTTAAAGAGATGAAATTTTAATTGTGTTATAGGACTGGCATTAGATAGGAGGAAAAGGAAGAGATGGAAAAATAGTAGGTGAATGTGGACTGGGGAAAAGAAATGAAAGAGGAAGCCACCTGGTAGAATTTTGCCCAGAGTATAATTTAATCATCATTAACACTGGGTTTAAGAATCGAGGATTGTATATGTGTGAGAGACCTGGAGACCCTGAAAGGTTTCAGATTGATTATATAATCGTACAACAGATATTTAGGAACCAGATTTTAAATTGTATGACACTTCGAGGGTCTGATTTGGAATTTGACCACTTTTTTTTTTTGTATGAACTGTAGATTTAAACTGAAGAAATTGAGAAAAAGGTAGGAAATTAAGGAGATAAGATCTGGATAAGTTGAAAGAACCAGAGGTTGTTGAGAGTTTCATAGGAAGCATTAGGCATCAGTTGACTAGAGCAGGGGAAAGGAATACAATAAATGATGACTGGGTAGCTTTAAGAGTTGAAATAATGAAGGCAGCAGAGGATCAGATAGATAAAAAGACAAAGCCTAGTAGAAGTCCTTGGATAACACAAGAGAAACTGATGAAATTATTTAATACAGAGATACTGAACTTAATTGATGAAAGGAGAAATTTTAAAAATAAAACAGGCAAAAGAGAATACAAATATTTAAAAAATGAAGTTGACAGGTAGAGCAAAATGGTGAGCAGGAATGGCTAGAGAACAAATGTGAGGATTTAGAAATATATTTCACTGGGGAAAATATACACTACCTACAGGACAATTAAAGAGCCCTTAGGGGAAAAGAGAAGCAGCTGTATGAATATCAAGAGCTCTGATGGAAAACCAGTCCTAAGGAAAGAAGGGAAACCTAAAAGGTGGAAGGAGTACTGAGTGGTTATAATTAAACTTTCCTTGTTTAACACTTTATAACACAGAAACTAATTACTGTAAAAGTACCAAATGTGGTAATATTAATGACCAGAGTATGGGGTGCATGATTTCCATGCGTCACAGTGCCGTCCAGTTCCAACTATGGCCACCAGGTACCATGATAAGTCATGGTGATTCATAGTCCCACACAACTGACCAGTTGCAGTGCACTTGTTGACGTGTCAGCATGAGGTAGGACAAAAGGAGCAGGGCATTATTGGTGAAGCTCTGTTATCCAAACAACAGTAATGCTGCAGCTGCATCTAAAGAATGTCGCCAGCTGAAAGGACTATGGAAGGGTCCTCTTTCTCCACATGCTGTGTGGAGCGTGATGACGTTTGAATCAACTGGAGAATTGGGTGTCACTCCGGGAAGAGGCCAACGACCAGTTGCACCACATGTGGTTGACGAAGTCGCTGTTGCTATGGCTGATGATGCTGCGCACAATTCCCGACCATCAGGCAGTGCACGTGCTGTGTCGTGACAGTTGAGCATCCCGCGGTCCACTGTACGGAAGGTGCTTTGAACCATTCTCAAATGGTATCCGTACAAGATCCACGTCATACAACAGCATGCACCACAGGGTGCACGACGACATGCTGACTTTGCTCTCCACTTTCTCGCAAGGCTTGAAGTTGACAAGGGCTGGCCCTGGACCATCCTGTAGACAGCTGGGTCTTATTTTTCTCTGACGGGTGAGGTGAACACACAGAATTGCCGAATGTGGGGATCTTCATCTCCAGTCACTGTGCATGAAGTTCCTCTGTATGGTGAACTTGTCACCGTACGGTGTGGCTTCATGGCTACTTTCATCATTGACCCAGTCTTTTTTGAACAGGTTGGTGCTAAATGATCAGTGCTGGTAACGTTACTACCATATACTTCGCCAGCATGTCATACCCACCCTACAAGAGAGACGCATTGAACTCTGTTGTTTTCATGCAGGATGGGGCCCCACAGCACATTGCTCGTGAGGTTCAGCTGTTTCTCTGAAGCATATTTGGAAATGATAGAATCATCAGCCAACCGTTTCCAAATGCTTGGCTGCCACAGTCACCTTATGTCACTCCCTTTGATTTCTGGTTCTGGGGCTACCTGAAGGACAGGGTTTACCAGAGGTACATTTGCACATATGGTTATCTGAAGTGCAGCATATCAAGAGGTAGCCAGCATACCTATGGACATGCTTTGTTCTGCTGTGGAGAAAGCAATCCTGTGCTTTCAGACACTTCTGGACACTGATGGGCACCATATTGAGCCCCTTTTGTAGCAGTAATGGTACGAGTATGTAATGGTATGATGTACTGTAGCAACACATTAAGTGTTTCAATTTAATTAATTCTGCATTATTTCTCATCCCCATATCCTTGACATTAATGCTGTCAAGTTTGCTACTCGTACGGTAATTAATTTCCGTGTTATAATGTGTTAAATAGGAAAAGTTTAATTATAACCATCTGGTACAATGCAATATCATCCTTGCTGATTTTGGCTGTGAAAGCATACTTACAATTTTTCCATCAATTGTTGTGTGGATTTATATGCTGCGAAAACCACACTTGACCACATCTGCTATTTTTACTTTGTATCTAAGGGTGATGCCAGGTGTACTTCCTTGAACCTCACATAAGCAATTTCTCTCTTCTTTCTTTCTTTCTTTCTTTCTTACTTCATTTATTTTTATGCTGTGTGTGCTAAAATCAACCCCCACAATACATTTACTCTCATGGGTGGGTAGTTATTAAGGATCTGCCACAATTTGAAATAAGGGTGGCTTTCAGAAGTACAAAATTGGCATCCATTATTTACAACTTAAACTTGCTTCTGTGTAGGAGATAGTGCAGTATGCAGCCATAGAAAGAGTTGACAGCTTCCCTTGTGAATTTAGAGGTAGAGAAAAAAGTTACAAAAGCATTTGAAACAATTTTTTTTTTCAGCAACTTTTTTTTTACTCCACAAATTAAATTTTGAATAAACCTAGTTGCTAAATTTAAATGTAGATTAAGATTACAGTGAAGGCCAGTCATGTAAATGGTCAGTGTGCAGCTTACAGAGATGGGTAAATCAATTGACATGTTCCAAGACATAATGAGATATTGTAAATGTGATCCAAGACACATACAGATAGAAAGAACTAGCACAAACCACTGAGTGAGATGGGAAAGTGGAAAGATACAGGACTCTTTTGGAAGGATGGCTGTTTATTTCCCTGTCCAGCCATGTAGAGTTAGGCTTTCCATTGTTTCTGTAATTTTCTTCAGGCAAATGCCAGACAGGTTTTTTTTTTTTTTTAAGTAAATGAACAATTTCCTTCCGTAATCTCCTTTCCTTCTTCAAGTGAACTGTACAAATAGCGCACTATGTCAGAGGTCAGTATGCCACAAATGACAAGACTCAGCATACTAGGGACATGTGAAAGCTTCTTAATTTTGTATGAAATAATCAAATAATATTACTGTCTTTACCTGGTGTAAGACAAGCAAATGAACTAGGTCTACAATCCATTATGACATTTATAATTATGTGTACCAGCAAGCACAGAATTTTCTGAAACTAGATATAATCTCTATCCATTTACATTGAGCCGAAAATGTCTGTATACAACAGTCTTAACAGAGACTTTTTGTTTTTTGATTTCCAGGTGTTATATGGTGATGTGGAAGAAGCCATATGTTCACATGCATTGTATTATGCCATTTGGAAATTATATGGCGTTCTTCCAGAACGATGGAACTGGCAGCGTATGTCTGCTGATATGGCATTTTATCCTTTACGACCTGAATTAGTTGAGTCCACATACCTCCTCTACCAGGTAAATCCATGTTAAAATTGTTAACCTTGTGTCTCCAAAGAACATAGCTGTGTAACTGTATAATCCGAACAGATATACATGCTTCTAGTGTGAACTAAGCAGAGATGTACTCAAGCCTCTAGAAACAGAAATCTGTTATTTTGAAATGAAATGTATGTTAAGTACTTTAGTTTAATGAGTAGATACAAATCCACTTTGTTCACCTGATCAGAAAAGAAAATATGTTGCCTCTGTCAAAGCCTTGCATATCCGAGCAAACCTAAAACAACTGGGTTTGTGCAGATGCCCCAGAGGTTGCCCCCCTAATCATTGATTTGCACCAACCGACACACACTTTGTCAATGAGGGTTTTGTAAAAAGGTATCTGCCACTCAAACACCATGCAGTTATTTCAAGTTGCTTGCTCTCTTTATCACACAATGTTCCGCTGTCACACTAAACTGTTTCTGAAGCATCCACAGAGTTCATGCTAATGAATGACAGGTAGTGCTGACCAGCCACCAGTTTGGAAAACCCATTGTACAACAAACACAGATTCAGACACTTGTAAGCCCCATGAGGTGGCCGTCATTTGCTGTGTCCCAGGATGGACGCTGTGAGGTAGCAAAAATCTCTCTTCCTCATTGTTAATGTGGTATTTCAGCAAATTGCTGTTAAAAACAGGTGTAAATTCCACTGTTGCAGTTTGTCTTAAGGCTATTTTGTACTGGTTAGCTACAACATTGTGAAGAATGAAAACAAACCTATACCCAGGAAGACAAAGAAAAGCAAGGAAATAATACAGTGTTGCATAAATTGGGCAAAATATTCACACTCTGACAAGGAATTATGATAGTATGCAGTTGCGACCTTCTGAAAGTACAGCTTTTAAATTTTTGTGTGCTCCAGTTATTTTTCACTCATTCTGCCCCACTGTAGCTGCCTAATGCCTGAGTGCAAGGTACTTTATGGTGAAGTGACAACCGGAGTATTCCTATTTATGGGATTTTGAAGGAGAGGGAAGAAGAGGCGAAAGGTGCACACATGTGCCCAACATTCAAGACTAGGTTATTCTTTGCAAAAATTAGATACGAGAAGGTAATATGTTAACCTCATGCACATATATGTTAAATATTGTTTTAACAGTATTCTTGTATTGATTTTCTGCAGCTGTACTTCATTGTAATAGTCCAAGCTTTAAAATCAAAGAAAATACTGCACAACACTGATGTTAATAATTTGCTATGGTACCATTTAATGACACATTAATTCATTTCATTCATTTAAATTACGTTTGTGAATCACAACATAAAAATGTTCAAAGCAAAGAGATCTCTGGCACATGCTACAGGTTAGAAATCGTGCACTTTGACACAATGAACAATGCATGTTACCAATGTCAAAATAGTAATTCACTCCACTGTACAATACTTCTCACTCAGGCATTGGGCAGCTGCAGTGGGGGTGGAGTGAGGGGCAAACATCCATTGCATGTTCAGGTTTAAAAGTTGCACTTTCAGTAGATTGTAAATGTGTACTATCAGAATTACAGCCAAAATTTTCGCACATGATTGATTGCTGGAGCCAATATCTTTAAAGTGTGCTTCCCCCCCCCCCCCCCCCCTTGAAATATGGAAATATGAGAATAGGTTGGTGGTGTTTGCTTGTGAGCTTATCAGTGTTCATTACAGAAACAACTTTTATGAAAAGAATAAAATTACATCAACTTCTCAAAACATCATGTTCTGAAACTGATCACAGAAATAGAATAATATTCACCAAAGTCACCAGTGTGTACAGTGATTGAGGGAAAAGCACAGACTTGCACTTTCCATCTTAAAAACCAGCAGGCAGCTAGAGCCTCAAAATCACCTGGGAAGAAACATCACAAAAACACTGTACGTATCCCGAATACCTAGGATCCCAAATACCTACTGACACGAATAAATAAATAAATAAATAAATACCAGTGTGCAACACTGTGCAACTAGTCTCATTGGAAGGAATTTGTAAGGTATTCATAGATCCAAGACATATGAAAGACTGGGCAAGCAAGTGAACTAACAGCTGCAACACATTTATGTAGTATGTTGTGCCAATATACAAGGGATTATCATCTCAAAAAGAGAGAAAAGTGAAATTAATTTTATATTTGTTTGTAGCTGCTTGTCTTCTGTTCTAGTACACATTGAAGTCTCAATGCCACAATAGCATAGCACACTGGTAGAAGAGGTAAAACACTACAGTGCAGCCAACTGAAGAGTGGAGTATCCTGCAGTAATTCACTGTGCCATGTTGTTTTGACTTCTGTTGTGGTGTGCTGTGATTTTGTGTCATGAGGCTTTCAGTATGTATCAGTATTGCAGACAAGTGCCTACAAACAAACAAAAAAATTATTTGAGTAATTCTTTCTCCCCCCTTCTCACTGCCCGCCTCACCTTCAGTGAACAGACAGATTTATCAGTCCAATATTTTATGATACAGTAAATTTTAGATAAATATCTTACATTTTTTAATGAAGAATATGGTTGCATCTTCGTCCTGCCCCCCATTGTATATTTCACCCCTTCCTTTTCGCCTCTCCATCAGTAATTTGCAGAATGTTGTGGTAATTGTTAGTATTATTTTATCTTTCATATAATGAATGTTCATAGGAGCAATTCTACCTCACACATTTAGTGCAGATAATTGTTGACAAATGTTGCTGCTCACCATGTTATTTTACCTCATTTATGGACTGCTGTTGTAGTATATCTGTGTTCTTTCAACAGCTTTCAACATTTACATTCCTATATATTATTATGTTATATGGAAGTTCTTGTAGATGAGTTAGGTACACATTAAGTTTATATGTCCCATTTGTTCAGTAGATACACTGATCAGCCGGAACATTACGACCACCTACCTAATAGCCAGTTTGTCCACCTTTGGCACGGATAACACTGGCAATGCATTGTGGCGTGGAAACAGTGAGGCCTTGATAGATCACTGGAGGGAGTTGGTACCACATCTGCACACCCGAGTCACCTATTTCCCACGAATTCCGGAGAGGGGGTAGATGGGCTCTGATGCCACTTTCAATCACAGCCCAGATGTGTTTGATAGAATTCAGACCTAACAAGTTGGAGGACCAGCACATCAATTGGAACTTACCACTGTATTCCTCAAATGACTCCATCACACTCCTGGTCTTGTGACTGGTGCATTATCTTGTTGAAAAATGCCACTGCCGGCGGGAAACGTGATCGTCATGAAGGGGTGTAAGTTTCTGCAACCTGTGCACAATACTCCTTGGCCATCAAGGTGCCTTGCAGGAGCTCCAATGGAGCCACGAATGCCCACGTGAATCTTCTTTAGAATGTAATGAAGCCACTGCCACCTTCTCTCCGTCCCGCAGTACAGCTGTCGAGGAGCTGTTCATCTGGAAGGGATTTGTGCCCTCCATTAGCATGATAAAGATGGTATCAGGATTCATCAGACCGTGCAATGCTTTGCCACTACGCCAATGTCGAGTGCTGATGGTCGTCTGCCCATTTCAGTCGTAGTTGCCGATGTTGTGGTGTTAACATTGGCACATTCGTGGGTCGTCGGCTGCGGAGGCCCATCGCTAGGAATGTTCGCTGCACAGTGTGTTCACACACACTTAAACTCTGCCCAGTGTTAGTCTGATCTTAGTTCTGTCACAGTTCACTGCCTGTCCTGTTTTACCAGTCTGCCCAGCATACAATGCCGAACATCTGTAATGAGGGGTGGCTGCCTAACCCCATGACATCTAGACATGTTTTCACTAGGTTTCACATGTGTTGAAGACACTCACCACAACACTCTTCGAACACCCAACAAGTCGTGCAGTTTCAGAAATTCTCGTGCTGAGCCCTTGGGCCATCACAATCTGCCCTCAGTCATAGTCAGATAGATCACACACCTTCCCCATTCTACACACGGACGGCACGCTCACTGATATTACACGCACTGTGTGTGTGTGTGTGTGTGTGTGTGTGTGTGTGTGTGTGTGTGTGTGTGTGTGTGTGTGTGTGTGTGTGTGTCTGACTAGCAGTCATTCCTCACCAGGTGGTGCTGCTGTCGCAAGGACAGGTTTATATCGATAATAGGTCGGTGGTCGTAATGATCTGGCTGATCAGTGTATTACTTAGTTTTATTAATGTACGTTGTGATTTTTTGTGACATGTCTAATAATGTGAAATGTTCTTATTTTAGCATAGTTTTTATATTCTGTGTTTCGATGTGAAGAGCATAAGTTGTTACTTTAACAAGCTGCCAAAGAATTTTTGTTAAAGCACAGTTGTGTATCTTTGTTATGTCTGTGACATAGGATGTAAAGACATTGTAGCTGCTAGTTTCAGTCTGCTTGACATGCCACATGCCACATGTCCCAGACATATAAAACTCCATCTGGTACCAATAACACTGATCAACAAAACTGCTCCAAATTACCCAGTGGAAACAAAACCATGTAAGTGGATGCAGATTGGTAACAGGGAACTTAATGTATCACAATTTTTTTCTTTATCTTTTACAGTGATGGGACCTATACAAAAGCTGTCACCATTTTACACATGGAAGGTTTGGATTGTAGGAGGTACACTGAAATCTGTTCGGCGTTTTAGAAAAGATAAGCTTCTGGTCGGAGAATCTAGGTTGCATTAAGTAATGCAGATCAAAAACGAAAACTGCTTGGCAGTTACCCAATTGGGATTGAATTGCACGACATTGTAATCTCTAGCAGGGTGCTGTTTCTTGCAGAGACTTGATGTTAGTGAATATAAGTGTTAAAGGATGAGTGGAAAGGGTATGGTTTGGTACATGTAAGGCACAGTATGAAGAGTGTCAATAATGAAAATGCATTTGTATTAACCAGCTCTTCAGCATTACTAGAAGTGAGAATCTGTGTCCTTAGCTCAGCACAATTAAGTGCCTTTTGTGTGGATACAGCATCATTTCCTGCCATTCATGTCTCAAAAGCAGTCAACTTAAGCATGAAGATGGATATTGTTGTTCTGCCCCACAAGTCTCCATTAACTGCACAGGCAATTGTGCTCTCTGGATTTGTGACAGCCTAGCATTCATTTATTTTTTAAAAAGTTGTAAGAAATTAAGATCTCGACACAAAATCTATCTTAAAAAGAGGAAAAATTTTTTCCAAAAAATGACTCATTTGTAACATCATTTGCGTAACAACCAGAGGCAGTGAAGAAGTGGCTGTATCCCAAGGCACTAGAAACACCATGCCTGTATGGACTGCCCAAAATAAATAAGGAACAGGCCTCTGCACCCAATACTTGACACCATTAATTCACACAATTACAGACAGCCAAATATGTGGCAACACTTCTTGCACCACCTGTGGAGCACTGTAGTTGAGGACATAAAACTACAAAAAGATAATGTGCTAAGAAGTTTTGACATTACCTTACTAGTCTGCAAGACTCCTTAGTACTGCTGTCTCAATGTAGTGAAACTTTTTGAACAGGCATTGACAACTGCGTGCTTCAGTTGCAACAGTGTGTTCTATTAACAGACGGACGGAGGGCCACGGTACGCACGTAGGCTCCAGGGATTGCAAATCTCTACCTGGAACACTTTGAGAGGTAATGGCCCTTCAAACTGTTTGCCAAAGACACAGGCACTTCTGCTACGTTGACTGTACTTTGTGGTATGGCAGCGTGGCAGACAGGCACTGGATGCATTTATGGATCACCTTAACAGCATCTATCAAAACGCTGCTTTCACTCGAAATAGAGGAGAATGGTTGTCCCCCTTTCTCGGCCACACTAATAAAGAATAAGACAGATAATGCACGAGGCCATCCAGTATGTAGGAGGAGGACCCACACAGACCAGTACCTGCAAGCACATGCAAAAATTAGTACAGTGAAGCACA
The DNA here is from genome assembly GCF_023864275.1 of Schistocerca cancellata. NCBI lineage: Eukaryota > Metazoa > Arthropoda > Insecta > Orthoptera > Acrididae > Schistocerca > Schistocerca cancellata. The sequence goes on from NC_064629.1 coordinate 928,625,855, forward strand.
CAGTAGCAGGGCGTTCAAGAAGAGTAAAGATGCAGCAAACCAGGAAGAGGAAGAAGATACAGGACTCGCTTTCCTTCCATGCTTGGGACTGCTTTCAGCCAAGATTGCAAGGCAACTTGAAAAATCCATCATAAAACTGTTTTCCACCTACCACCGATGACATAAGAATGGCTTCGCTCTGCAAAAGACCCATTTAACCTGAACGTACCGGAGATTTACAGCATTGCCTGTGAGTGTGGCCAGCAAAACATTGGACAAATACAGTGCTGTATTTTGAAATGCTGTGAGCAGCACATCAGGCATCTGCAACAGGGTCATCAGAGAAACTGGCAATAGCAGAGCACAGCATCAAGGAAGACCACACCTTTGACTCTGAGAACACCAAGTATGGTAAGCTTCGAAGAATACCGACCGAGTGCAGCGTGGAATTCCGTGTGAGTGGCAACACAGTGAGAGCACACCCAGCACCGTCCGTCTCGCAAGACACAGCTGGAATGCCCAGACTGAGATGCGAACGTGAACCGCTACCCCACCACAGCAACCCCAAGAATCGAAGAGCAAAAAAATTTGTCAGATCTGTGCCCATCCGATCGTGCTGCACTGGTCTTGTTTGACAAATTTGATGACATTAAAAATATGGAAAGCATGGAGTGTTATTGTATTCCCATATCTATAGAAAGCCAGAGGCAAAAATAAAATAAAAAATCACTGAAAAGATGGCTCCCTTTTTACTGTGGAATGTAATTTGAGTTAAGATACCTGAGCAAGAGCTTTGACTTCACTTTGAAATGACGTGCTCAAATTTTACAAGAATGAGAAACAGTGAAAGGTGGGGTACCCATTTGTGTAGACATGTGTGCTACTCAATGTTTCTTCCCTTCAACACTTACAGCTAACTTCAACAGTGCAATGTTCCATAAGGGGACAATTTCTATTTAGATGCACTTACTTTTGTTCTGTAAATGTGGGCTTCTTTTTCTGCTTTTATTTGCTTAAACACACACACACACACACACACACACACACACACACACACACACACACACACACAGAGAGACTCTTTGGAGTTCACTGATTGAATGATACACTGTAGAATATGCCATGTTGCCTGCTAATACATTTGTTTATACTAGATATTATATGTGAAATTGAGCTAAAATTTCCTTACACATTCCAAAACTACTTCTGAAGTCAGCTATGTTGATAGACTTAATATAGCTTATCTTAAAATGTGATACATTCCCCTGTATGGTTAAAAATTGTTCAAAGCATCGTTGTACAATATTGTTGCTAAGCAGTGCAATTTACAATGCATATTTTTTACATTTAATCAAAGAGACTCTCTTGGCCTATCATCACCACGATGACCACCACCACCACCACCACCACCACCACCACCACCACCATTACTTTTATGTTTGCAGCTGATGAAAAAGAGCGAATCTTATACTCAAGGTCGTATTTAGGCACAAGCATCATGTGCAACTGCACAGGGCAGCAGAATTTTGAGAGGGGGGGGATGCAAAGTTACTTTTAAGTATAATTTTAATGTGCATTGTATCTCAGCATTCAGGCATTCAATAATTCACTGACAAAAAGTTGACAAATATTTCTACCTGCTATTAAACTCTTATTGTAATTGCAGTCCACCTGTATAATTTCTTCCTTGTATGAACCCATTAATTTCATAGGCTACAGTACAAGAAGCTCTCCACATAATCATGTAACCTGAAAGATCTAGTGTGTGGTGTGTTGTCCAATTCTTCATCGATTCAGGGTTATATTGGAGACTCACTTGCATGTTTCTTGCTGAGCTTTAGACACCTTCTTCACTTCACAAGGAGTCAGCTGAAGAGAAACTTATGCAGATCAGAAATTTGGAATCAGTTTCACCTCCTTCAGCTGCTGAGAATCAATAAAGGAAACTTCTGATTAAACCCAAGAGTTTCTTTGGTGATCATCTGACTCAGAACAACCACCCAAATGCCCTGGAGGAGGAGGAGGAGGAGGAGGAGGAGGATGATCAGATTGTGTTGAGATCCGGAGAAAACTGAAAATGTCATATTCTAAGATTATACAAAGTCTTCAGGATGAGTTACAGAAGAGAGTTAATGTTTACAGAGAATGTAACCTAAGATGTTCATTTCTCTCGAATATCACTGAAGTAGAAGCCGTTAATATTTATGATGCTGTAGAGAAACTTACAGCCGTTTAAAATTCTGCCATAGAGTACAACTTTGGTGAAGAATGTATACATTTTAAAAGCTGTCTGTTGCCAATGACAAAAGATGATGGTGACAGGTTATCCTCTCCTTAATTTCTCTGTAGAATGTTGGTTAAAAATGGTGATTATTATCCAAATGTGTACATAACATTCAAGATTTACGACTGTACTCCAGGAACAAACTATAGTGCTGAAAGGTCCTTTTCTGAGCTACATATGGACATCAGAAAATAAAGAATGACTAGTCAGTCTTGGTGTATTAGCCATAGTATTGGGCATGTCACAGTCTGGATTTTGAGGAAGAGATAAATGAATTTGCCGTTAAAAAAAGTGAAAAGGATGTCATTTTTCTAAATTTGCTAAATTTTGTAAAAGTTCAGTTAAATGGTATTGTATCATCCATTTCAGACTGACTAAACATTTAAGTGAAGGTATTTTAGTAAAGGGTATTAAACTGTAGTGATTTTCCTTGAATTTTTACCATATATTGTGTCCAAGTCTGATGTTTCTGTGGTATTTTTCCAGTAAAAGGGGCTCCTGAACTGTGGTAGTTCTTTTATTATTTTTGAATGTTTAACTTGCACAAGTGCTTTGTGTTATATTATTTAAATTCTTCAGTACAGTTTCAAATTGAAATTAATGACTACATAGCTTTATTACTGGTTGTCCATAAACAAATATGTTGAGGAAGTGTGTGTGTTGGGGGGGGGGGGGGGTGTATAAAATAAATGCACAGGAGCACCACACACCCCAAGATGTACTACAGAACTACTGTTCTCTATCATTGAATTTATATGTAGTTGAATTTTAGAAAATATTTTGGTTTCAAACACAATGTACCTTGAATTAATTGACCTTCTCTGTGGCAACCAGTATTGATTCAAAAAGCCTCTTGGGTGGTGGTAAATGATGATCACATCATAGTGCTTGGCCAGCAATTGCTGAATACGGAGTTACTGGATATGTGGTTCCTGGAGTATGTGGCTATTTAGTGTTGCCGATCTGGACTTAGTTTAAGAAGTACATGTGCTTCAGCCACACCATTGGGGATAATTGTAGAATTTTGTGTGTCACAGAAAACATGAACCTTTACTTTACTACCTAGATCACGAGGAATATGGAAAAGACTATTAAAGAAAGAAAGCCTTCAAAGTCAGGAATATAGCAAAGATGGTAAGCCAAAACAGTTGTTAGCATACATCTGTAAAGAGCTCAGTAATGTAGGCTGTCATCCGTTTGCATGAGCTAGTGCCTGTCCACATAGTGATGATTTTGCAGACTACACACCAACGCATTTATTATTTCACACTTTCAAAAACCTTGATTTGGCACAATTGTATGTCACTTCTTTATTGAAACATTACCAGTTTTAATCAAACAACAGACTGTCCTTGAGGACCTATATGTAGTGAAAAAGATCGTACTTAGAAACAGTGTGTTCAAAGTTCACAAACAAAAAACAATCATCATACAACCACCAAATATGCATTGCATAAGGATAACATTAATTACAGGTCATGTGACCAAACACAATATTTATATCAAAATCACCATTATCCTTTTACTGTGTCAAAATTATAAAATGCAGGAAAGTAGTGGTATTACAAAATGCAAAATGCTGTCTGGTCAAAGCACAGCATCCTGAAAAAAAAAAAATCAAAGAATATTGAAGTCAAGCCGAAGATTTTACTCATCCATAAATTGACACTAATACAAGGTGTGTCTGTGACATCAGCAGTAATCAAAAAATTTGAAAAGCACAGCACAGGAAGCTATGAAGAAGGAGCTACAGACAAATAACTAATGTGAATACAAAAAGTTTAATTATTTACAAAGTGTGAAACCTGACTCACTACAGAGCTATACTTGAGGATATGACATATGAAAATATATTTTGATAAACATGAACTTATAAATAGAACAATATTTCATTGTTAAAATAAAGGAACAAAAATCACAGTTTATTTCAGTCTCTGTCTGTGAGAGTATTAGTACATAAACATGTTATACTGTGTGTCATATTTAATAACGAGTTAAATAACATCAATAAAAGTTCAGTAAACAGTGTATCAAGTTCATAACTTCATATTCTACGTACATTGTATGAATCTCATGAATTATCTTGAACCAGCATTTGGTTTTAAAATAGATTGGAATTAAAGATGAAGAAATGTATAGTAGCTTACCATGTAATAAGAGTAAGAACCTTCATGAATGTACAAGCAAGATAGCTATTCCATCATCCTGACAGTTAAGAATAATGTTTGAAGACCAGCTACCAACATGTCATAAATTCTTTATCATCCCAGACAGTTAAAGTATCAAAAACAGTTAGTGTGATACTATTTATGATTGCAAAGTATATGGAGTCTAATAGAGATAGTACTGAAGTATGACACCTGTTATTGTTTGCTGTATTAGCACACAAGGAAAATGATTGAACATACCATATTGTCTTAAGGTTGACAGGATAATAGATCGTTCCACCTGTTTTCTAAAGTTCCCTGCTTGTTTGTGAAGGCATTCTGAAAGGATATAAACATATACTATTTGCTTTGATTGAGCACTAAAATAACAGATATGAGTTAAACTTGAGCATGTTATGTGGATTAGTAGACTACCTCTTAGGGTAGTCTTACCTTGAGATACTAGAGTGGAATAATTTATACAAATCATAGAGGTTATTAAACACCTGTGGATTATTTTTTTGGCAGATTCCATTAAGAAATGTACATTAAAAACTATATAAGTTAATAATCATTTGATAAACAGCCAACTTTCATGCAAATTTCCACATACAACTGAGTGCCTACTACGCGTATATTGCAACAGTTAAAATACAGGTATTACAATTTGCTGTATTGATTCATAGGTAGATGCTTCTGTGATCTTGTGTATACATACTTACATGAATTAGAATTTATACTTATTTTTTTGTGAATGTGATTTATTTTTATCTATATTAGGTCTGTAAGTATTAATTTAATTAAATTATTTATGTAAAGTTTTATAAATGAATCTGTTACACATACTTAATATTGTTTGCCACAATGTATAATATACACAGGGGATACATTTGGCAGTTCAGTGTAGGCTTCATAAAGATAACGACAGCAGATTAGATAAGTAACATGCATATTTCTGACACTTTTTGTTACTGACAGTCCTTCATTGCATGGCTTGTAAATTTACTGAGTGTTTTCATTTATTGAATATCTCTTGCTCTGCTTTAAATAGGCTGTAGCTACTGAAAGAGATGTAGCATTGTGATGATGATCATGAAGAGTAGCTATTCACTAGATCTTTGATTTGTGTTTTATTCTGGTTGAAAATTTCAGTGTGTAATTTTTAATTTGCATCTATAGGCAACAAAGAATCCATTTTATTTGCATGTGGGCATGGAAATCTTACGAAGTCTCAACAATTATACACGTACAGAATGTGGTTATGCAACCATTCACAATGTTTTAGACAAGAGTCTTGAGGACCGGATGGAAAGTTTCTTTCTTAGTGAGACATGCAAATACTTGTATTTGGTGAGTAGTTTCTCTTTGTATTCTTTGTAAGTCTATGTACTAAAAGAGTCGAATTTTTCAAGTTTCATAGTGCTCAAATCTAACTAGAAGCATACAGTTTTATCATTGACAGACCAAACCTCATAGACCTATGCAAGGAACAGTTGCTCTGTAGAGGCTGAGGGACTATTCCATGGCTGTGAAAGGTCATTTATGTGCTATAATTCAATTGTTGCCTCATCTTCTAAGAAAAAGTGCTGCATTGTGATAATTAATTATAACTCAGCTTTAAAGGTATCCAACATTACCTCATATACACAACTATGTATTTCTTTCCTGTGTTTTCCATTGTTGTTCTTATTAGATCTCAGAAGTCAATGGATACTGCAATGCAAAATTTTGTTATTTGAAAGTTTTTCAGGCAAGACACTAAGAATTTGATAGTATGTTTTTGACATACCGTAAAATGGTCAGTGCTGTAAACAATCATAGGCATCAACCCTTTTTTACAATTAAGAATTGTCTGTGTTTAGATCATTCCCTGCTACTACCAAGTGAGTTACAGGATATAATATGTGGTACATAGTCTTAATTGTACTGTAGAATGTGTTAAAAGACCTATTACAAGATTACTGATATCAGTATGGAAACTCTGTGAGAAATCTGGTTATATAATCCACAACAGTGGAGGCACACAAAATGGTTTAAAGGTCCTGCACAGGGTAAGAGAAGGTAAATTACTTTATACCCTGACAGAAGTGGAAATATTTTCTGCCAAGAAGAAGAGAGAACCTGAACCACTACTCAATAAACAGGACAACTGCAAAATTAGTAAGTTTTTATTCCACCTCCCAGAGTCTACTCAGTGAAAAGAATATGTTGGCCTTCAGGCTCAATATCTAATCACAAGCAACAAAAAGAATGTCACATAGCAGCTTGCTAGGGGCATGCTGTCACTTTATCTCTGGGCAGTTGTGGATGCTGGAGTCAAACAAGCAAGTGCAGAAAGTATACATCCATGCATAGTAAGGAGTATCTTTTCATTCTGAAGCAGTCACAAGAATAGGAGGTGCACTTTATTGTTGACTAGCTGAGATTAATTTTTATTATGTTCTATGCACTTTTAACCTTACACGTCAATGCAGTGACTCATACAAACTCTTTGTAAAATCTCTGATTTTTTCGAAGTGGTGGCTTCACTGCTAGTTGTAAGTGTTCTACCAGACTGATTCTATTAGTAGGTACCTTGTTTATGGTCACACATTAAAGTCACTAACCTAAGGTTTTGTCTTCTTGTAGGAATCTTGAAAATGGGTGTTTCATGTCTGAAACCATCTGTTTGTCAAATTTTGTTGTGCAAGTGAGTCTTCGTACAAACTATATTCTGACCACTTCCTATTGCTCTAACCACCCTGGTAAATATTACTGACCTAAAAGATGATTCCTAACAATTGCTGAAGGCATCACCTTACCATTACCTGCCTATTATGTGGAATTTGAACTTAACATACTATCCACTGTTGTTGTTATCTGTATTTTGTTGTTGTTTGCTTAATATAGCAGACTGCTTCATGACCATTTGGTACTGTTAACGTACATATGCAATAAAAACAGAAAGTAAGTAAAATAAATGCTGGCAGTACCTGAGACCGTATGAACATCTTCACTCTGTAAGCAACTGGATGTGTGTGATTTTGAGGCACCCTATTACTGGAGCACATCTTCCCCCAGAAGTAAATACAGACCATTTTATTTTAATTGATCTGGATACCTACTAGCAGAACCTTTTGTTTAACACCAGTAATAGCTGCACAGTGTGGCTTCACATGGTATGCAATCATCTGTGCAGACAACTACCTAAATTTTCTGTGACTTGTCAAAAGCATTCAATTTTGCAGCTCATAGTATTCTCTTAGATAAGATACAATATTACATAGATCTCTTTGGTTTTCATCTTATTTAACTAAAAGGGTGCAGAGTGTCACAGTAAGAAACCCAGGGAATATACCCTTTGAATTGTCATCTACATAATGGGAATAATCACTGCAGGTGTATTGCAGATACTGGTACACTGGGTCCCCTTCTGTTTTTGTTATATACGATTGATCTGCCATCAGATTTAAAAGAAGGTGAAATACCTATTTTTGTTAATGATGCAAGTATTAGAAACAAGCCTAATGGAGAAACTGTTATGCTTTGAAACGCAAATAAAATTTTCTCAAAGATTAATAACCCTATCTCTGCAAATGTGCTGTCACTGAACTTAGATAAAACACAGCATATGCAATTCTGTACTGCATAATGCCTGACCACACCATTAGAAATAATGCATGGGAGTAAATCAATAAATGAAGCAGAATATTCTAAATTCTTTATACTGAAAAGAATGTGATCTGGAAGCCCCATGTTGCAGATCTCAAAACTTCTAAGCTGTGCAACAATTCTGTTACAGATAATTACATATTTTAGAGATGAAACTGTCAAAAAGTTGATTTACTTCTATTTTCATTCACTTAATGTCTTATGACAGCATGTTTCTGGGTAACTTGTCATTGAGGAAACAAAATGTTTGTTGCTCAGAAATGTCTACTTAGGATAATGTGTGGTGTGTCCCTCCCTGCAGAACTTCTTATAACAGTTCAGCATACTAACAACAGTGTCACAGTACATTTATTCCCTTTTAAGTTCGTTGTCAGCAGTCAGTTACAGTTAGAAAACAATAGTAATATTTGTAAATATGATACTAGGAGAGAAATTACTTACCTTGCCGTTCACTTAATTGTGGTGTAGCACAGAAAAGAGTAAGGTATTCAGCTGTAAAAGTCTTTGACCATGTACCCAGTGGTATAGGGATTTAGATAGGTAATAGAATTAACTTCAAATGCAAACCCATTTCGGGTTTCACCTCCACTTTCCAAATTTTACTGAATTGTGGGCCGTTTGGGGAAGGATGCTTTACTGTGGTGCATTACCTCTCACTGTGCACTATTATCTTTTGCACCTACCAATCAAGTGGATCTACCTCTACACCTGAAATCCAGTGCAGTAGCCAGCCTGCCATGGTGGGGTTGCCATTTACCTTCCCGGTGACAACACAGGGATTGCACTGGTGATGCCTGAGCTATGATCTCCCTGTGTCAACCAAGGGGTACCAGGACTCTGGGCAACAGCTACTGTTCCAGGTGGGCTTTGCTTGGCGGGGTGTTGCCCACAGGGAAAGTCTCTGATCGGAGTGAGTGGCATCGGGGTGGATGATTAGTGGTGACCATGGCAACACAGCAATCTCATCAGTCAGGAACAGTGATTTTAATACAGAAGTTTACAATCCTATGGCGTTTCCATCATTGGCCTTGCCTCAAGACAAGAGCGAGGCAAGGGTAAATCAGTTGGGGAAGGTTTCGGCAATAGAGATGATCAAAGTGGATCTGTGCTGATCAAAACATTGCACGCCAACCAATCACTGGCACTTCAGATGTGTATCAAGTTAGGAGATAAATCAGTCACCATTTCTCCTCATAACAAGCTCAATAGAATTGAAGGTGTTATCTTCCATCGGGCCCCAATGCTACAAACTGGTGAACTGTGTACTAATCTAGCATAACATGGAGTCCATTTTGTTCACCGTATCCAGAAGTAACTTGAGGATAATGGAGTGGACACGCGCTTTTATCCCAGGCTTCAATAACAACATTTTACCAAGAAGTTTAAGGTCATGGTTTGTAGGTATGATGTCAGGAATTACCTCCCTTCTCCGATGAGATGTTGTAAGTGTTGACTGTTCGGACAAATGTCATCCTGCTGTTCTAATGAGGCTACCTCTAGGTGGACAGGCATCCCATGAGGGCCGCCCTTGTGACCAACCCCCTCAATGTGTCAACTATCCGGAACTGCATCCTCGTTGTTGACCACTGTGCTCATTCTTAAAGATGGAGAAGAAAGTTCGAGAGTATGAAACATGTGACCTCTTTTCTTACCAGGATGCAAGGAAAAAGTGTGAAAGACTTCATCCGCCTAATATGGTCTCTAATTTAGCAACTGTCATGTCACAGTCCACACCTCGCATGACGACGAGGTCTCGTATGACATCTAGCCCTGTCTTATTCCGGGGCCTGCCGCACAGTTGGTGGAGGGAACATCAGCTCCCTCATTGGTTCACACACAATTGGTGCGACTAGAGATGCCTAGTCATCCTCTGGCGTCAGGGATGAGGACACATGTCAAGGTGCCGCACCCCCCCCCCCCCCCCCAACTCCTGCGCAAGACAAAGATTTGCAACCACAGGCAGCGGGCCAAAGAAACGTACAGTACTCTTCACTCCTGGAAGATAAAATGGGTAAAATCTTCACAGAAATTGAAGTCTCAGAAGAATAAGAAAGATAAGGTACTTTCTGAGGCTTCAGATGTTCCTCTCCCCAATCCTGCAGCGGTCGAGCCTATGCACATGGGTGACGGATCGTGCATTCGTGGACCATGACCTGGTAGCGAAGTAATCACATCCATCTTTTCCATTTGCCACTTTCTCAAACCTGACACCAATGCTCATTCAATGGAGCTGTAACTGTAACAGCTACTATTGCCATTTGAACAAAATCTGTAATTTAATGGCTACTTACTCCATAATTGGCATAGCGCTTCAGGAAACATTGTTTACGGCAATACACCTCCCTGCTCAGAAAAGCTACAAACCTTACTGTATCATATCTTCTAGTAAACCTTCCGGGATGTAAGGTCGTGGTCCATGAAACTCTTCAGCTCCTAACGTTTCATCCAGAGCTGCGCTGGACATCTTCAGAGGGGTGTTTCTCCTCCGGTGAGTCTTGCTGACTCACCGGAGGAGAAACACCCCTCTGAAGATGTCCAGCGCAGCTCTGGACGAAACGTTAGGAGCTGAAGAGTTTCATGGACCACGACCTTACATCCCGGAAGGTTTACCAGAAGATATGTCATCCGGTCGTGAAAGCCTTCATACTTACTGTATCAATCATGTTAACATTGAGTGGTGGTATCTGTGCCCCCATATGCTCTGATATTCTCAGTGAGCAGTTACCCCTTACTACTGTGCTAGAGGCCATGACTGTTAGTGTTTACCTGTCAGTTCGGTTGACAATATGTAATGTTTATTTACCCACAGACACTTTCCAATAGTTAGTGGCATGGCTCCCTGTCCCCTTCCTCTTATTGGGGGACTAATGCCCATAATTATCTGTGGGCCAGCAGCACTATGTCTCACAGAGACCAAGTACTAGAACACCTTGTTTAGAATTGAACGTCTGTCTACTCAACTTTCGAACTACAACCCATATTGGTGTGACCCACAGAACATTTTCCGCACTGACCAGTTGCAGCTGTAGTGGCGCATCGAAAGCTAAGTACTAATTAATTGTTTGCATATAGTGGTTTATTTAGGAACTTTAGTAGTCTTCAACCGGTGTTTTTTGTGTTTTCTGCTGAAATAATTTCAGAAGAACGTTTTGGGAACTGTTTTCAGCTTCGTTACTGTGTCATTAGACGTTTGATTCTCTTTCTGTAGTAGTCTTTTGTTATATTCACATTTGTTGTTTATTAATACTGTTAATAATAGTAGTTACTTCCCTTGTAGAGTAAGTTTGTGATTATTGTAGTCAGGTTTTTAACATCTTCTTATTGTAGTAGCGGAACTTAGAAAAAGTAAAATTTTACCACGAGTGAGAAGTGTGGGCTTTGCCGTAGGTTCGTGAGTAGTGGATTGCGGTGTGAGACTTGTTCGAAGTATTTTCACTGGGGGGAATGCAGTGGGGAAGCCAGTGGGCATTCTGGTGAGATCCTCTCCTGGAACTGCAGGTTATGTAGCAAGAGTAAGTTGATAGAGGAGCAGGAGCGTAAGATCTGTGCCCTTCAGGTGCAGTTGAAAAACGCACATGAGGAGCTAGATAGGATGAGGAGGGAGAAGGGGGTTGGGGAATGGGAGCTGGCTGTTGGCAAGAGATCTGCTAGGAGAAGAAGATTTTCAGATAGTTTTACTATTGGTGTTTGTAATAGATTTGACCAACTGTCAGAGTCTAGTGGAGAGGAATCTCTAGTAGCTGTAGATGTAGGAAGTATGCAGCAGACCTCAGCAGTTACGGTGGCTAGGATAGTTGCAAAGTCTAAGAGAAAGAAGAAGGTTCTGCTGTTAGGTAGTTCTCATGGCAGAGGTGTAGGCCAGCAGTTGCAGGAAGTGTTGGGGAGTGAGTACCAGGCCACCAGCATTGTGAAGCCTAATGCAGGATTGGCTCAGGTGACTGTTAACATAGGGGGGTTATGTAGGGATTTTACTAAAGAGGATCAGCTAGTGATTATGGGTGGGGCTGGTAATAGTATTGATAGGGATGGGGAGTATGACATAGATAGTGACCTGGAAAAGGTAGCCACTCAGACTGGCAACACGAATGTGCATTTCGTGGAACTGTTTCAGCGTCACGATCGGCCTCATCGCAATACAGCTGTCAGGCGTAATAACATGAGACTTGGGGGTGCGCTGATGACAGAAAGCATGGGTCACATTTCAGTGGTGTCGGTGGAGTCTATCAGCAGGATGGGTTTCACTAGACACGGCCTGCACCTCAACAGGTATGGGAAGGGGAGGTTGGCAAAGCTTATAGGTGACAGCATAGGTGGGGTTGGTGGGATCACTCATGGGAAAATTCCTGCAGTAGTGGGTGTTAGAGCTGCACCTTTTTTAGATTGAAGTCAGCTGATAGGTATTCCTGCTTAAGGGAAGTCTCTCTAACAAAGGAACCACTTTTGACAAAGCTTAGATATCCGAGTAATGAGGGAATTAGTATATTTCATCAAAATATACAAGGTATTAGATATAAAGTTAGTGAACTGCTTATAGATGTTGACTCCGAAATTATTGGTATATCTGAACCCTTCTTAAATAAGGAGATAATTCAGAGGCTTCCTTTACTAGGATACAGATTGGCTGGCAACTTTTCGAGGAGCTCTTTGCGGTGTGGGGGAGTAGCCATGTATGTGAAAAACGGCATCCCATTTGAGTCAATTGATGTTTCAAAGTACTGCACTGAAAAGGTGTTTGAATGTTGTGCAGGTGTGGTTAAATTTACTGGAGCTAAACTTCAAACTGTTGTTATTTATAGATCCCCAGACTCCAATTTCACAACATTTTTGCTAAAGCTAGAGGAGGTTCTTGGTACACTTTATAGGAAATACAAAAAGTTAGTTATATGTGGTGACTTCAATATTAATTGTATAAGTGATTGTGCAAGGAAGAGGATGCTGGTAGACCTCCTTAATTCATATAATATTATGCAAACCGTATTCTTTCCAACGAGAGTGCAAGGGAACAGTAGAACAACCACAGACAACATTTTTGTTCATTCCTCATTACTAGAAGGGCATTCTGTTAGCAAAAAGGTGAATGGCCTTTCAGATCATGATGCACAAATTTTAACCCTAAAAGATTTTTGTGTTGCAACACATGTTAAATATAGTCATCAGCTGTTTAGGAAAGCTGATCCAGTTGCTGTAGAGACTTTTGTAAACCTTATCAAGGAACAAGAGTGGCAAGATGTTTATAGCGCTGATACAGTAGACGATAAATGTAATGCTTTTCTCAAGACTTTTCTCGTGCTCTTTGAAAGTTGCTTTCCGTTAGAACGTTCAAAACAGGGTACTAGCACAAACAGGCAGCCTGGGTGGCTGACTAGAGGGATAAGAATATCTTGTAGAACAAAGTGGCAGTTATATCAAAACGTTAGAAACAGTCAAAATCTAAATGCAGCATCCCATTACAAACAGTATTGTAAGATGCTTAAAAATGTTATTAGGAAGGCAAAAAGTATGTGGTATGCAAATATAATAGCTAAGTCTCATGATAAAATTAAAACCATATGGTCAGTCGTAAAGGAAGATGCTGGTCTGCAGAGACAGGTCGAGGATATAGAATCAGTGCGTAGTGGGAATGTCCGTGTTACTGATAAGTCGCATATATGTACAGTATTTAATAATCACGTTCTGAACATAGCAGGTGAACTAAATAGAAACCTAGTCCCAACAGGGAATCATATAGCGCTCTTAGAAAAAAGTGTTCCGAGACTGTTACCTGAAATGCTCCTCCATGATACTGACAAGAGCGAGATTGAGTTAATAGTTAAATCACTAAAGAACTGTCATGGATATGACGGGGTATCTAGCAGAATACTGAAGTATTGTTCTATGTATGTTAGCTCAGTACTTAGCCATATCTGTAACTTTTCCTTTAGGAGTGGTCGGTTTCCTGACCGATTAAAGTACTCGGTAGTGAAGCCACTTTATAAAAAGGGAGACATTGATAATGTTGACAATTTTAGATCTATTTCTATGCCATCGGTGTTTGCTAAAGTTATCGAGAAGGTTGTATATACAAGGTTACTGGAGCATTTAAATTCACGTAATTTGCTGTCAAATGTTCAGTTTGGTTTTAGAAATGGTTTAACAACTGAAAATGCTATATTCTCTTTTCTCTGTGAGGTTTTGGATGGATTAAATAAAAGGTTGCGAACGCTAGGTGTTTTCTTTGATTTAACGAAGGCTTTTGAATGTTTTGACCACAAAATATTACTGCAGAAGCTGGACCATTATGGAGTAAGGGGAGTAGCTTACAATTGGTTCGCCTCTTACTTTAAGAACAGAAAGCAGAAGGTAATTCTCCGCAATATTGAGAGTGGTAGTGATGTTCAGTCCCAATGGGGCACTGTTAAGTGGGGCGTTCCCCAAGGGTCGGTGCTGGGGCCACTGCTGTTTCTTATTTATATAAATGATATGCCTTCTAGTATTACAGGTGATTGAAAAATATTTCTGTTTGCTGATAACACCAGCTTGGTAGTGAAGGATCTTGTGTGTAATATTGAAACAGTATCAAATAATGTAGTTCATGAAGTAAGTTCGTGGCTTGTGGAAAATAATTTGATGCTAAATCACAGTAAGACTCAGTTTTTACAGTTTCTAACTCACAATTCAACAAGAACCGATATTTTGATCAGACAGAATGGGCATATTATAAGCGAGACGGAACAGTTCAAGTTCCTATGCATTTGGATAGCCCATGTTCAGGATCTTGTTCAGAAACTAAATGCTGCTTTATTTACCATTAGAACAGTATCTGAAATAAGTGACACTTCAACAAGAAAAGTAGTCTACTTTGCATATTTTCATACGCTTACGTCATATGGTATTATTTTTTGAGGTAATTCTTCTGATTCAAAAAGGGTATTTTTGGCTCAAAAATGGGCTGTTCGAGCTATATGTGGTGTAAGTTCGAGACCCTCTTGTTGACCCCTATTCAATAGTCTGGGAATTCTGACATTGCCCTCTCAGTATATATTTCCTTTAATGTCGTTTGTTGTTAGCAATATTAGCCTATTCCAAAGAGTTAGCAGCTTTCACTCAGTTAATACTAGGCAGAAATCCAATCTGCATGTGGAATGCACTTCCTTGACTCCTGTGCAGAAAGGAGTGCAGTATTCTGCTGCATCCATTTTCAATAAGCTACCACAGGAACTCAAAAATCTTAGCAGTAGCCCAAACTCTTTTAAGTTAAACTGAAGAGTTTCCTCATGGCTCACTCCTTCTATTCTATCGAGGAGCTCCTGGAAGAGCTAAAAAATTAAGCAAATTCCAGTGTTACATTGTTGATTTTCTTTATTTAAACTTACGACTTGTCACCTGAATATGTTTTTTTTTATATTTCATTTTATGTTTCTAATATCGTGTTACAATTTCATGTATTGACTCATTCCATGACCATGGAGACTTCTCCTTAATTTGGTCCCACGCAACAATAAATAAATAAATAAATAAATAAAAAACATTTTCAGCTATTGATCACGCAGTTTGTAGCCTGGGTATCTTACACCTCATTTAGTGGCATGTCTGTGGCTATCTGTGTGACAACCACCATTTTCCTATTATTATCTCCCTCTCCACTCTGACACACAGAACATGCTCTATGTTGGTTGCTGAAGAAAGGTGAGTGGCAAGCTTTGTCCTTCAGTCACTTCTGCAACCAGTCATGTACAGATATTGACAAATTGGTACAGGATGCTATTGATACTATTACTCATGTGCAGCAGCCGCGATACCTTACTCTTCAGGCTCATGCTGGTGCGATGGTGGTCTGAAGGCATAGCCACAGCTATCAGGGAACACTACAGGGCACTTCAACAGCACAAGCAGCATCCTTCTATGGATAATTTAATATCTTTGAAGAGGCTCTGGGCGAAGACACAATTTTAATAAAGAAAAGGAAGGAGTAGTGTTAGGAGGAATAGGTATCATCTAGGCAGTCCCACACCCCCTCATCCCAAGTATGGAATAAACTCTGCGACATTTGCGGCCATCCGCCACCTATGGTGGTCCCCGGCATCCTTGTCAATGGTAACATCTGCACCGATTCATTGAAGTGTCCACTTGCAGTAATTTCCATCCTCATTTCCTGACACGGAAACCCACACACAGCTCTCTATCATATAATGTCCCTTTTAATCAATGGGAGCTTCAACGTGCTTTGGCAGTGGGTTGAGATACAGCCCCACAGCCTGACAAAATCTACAACCAAATGTTCAAACATCTTGGTGCTGACAGCGTGAAACACATCCTCAGGCATTTTAATCGCATCTGGTGGAAGGGAATATTTCCCTCGCAAAGGTGGGAAGGTATTGTTATTCCTGTCCTGAAACTGGGAAAGGACCCACGTATTTTAACTAACTGCCGGCCAATCTCTCTGTTGAACGGGCTGTGTAAGCTATTCGAACAAATGGTCATCCGCCATCCTTGTTGGTGCCTTGAAGCCGGAGGGTATATATCAAGATTCCAAAGTGGCTTTTGGGCTTTCCAGTCCACAACAGATCACCTGGTTCATGAATTTGCAGTGCGCACTGCGTGAATGGGGTTTCCGGGGCAGTTTACCCATTTTTATCCAGAATTTCCTCTCTCTCCGGTACCCCCCCCCCCCCCCCCCAAGGACCTCCAACAGCCTCCGTTAGTCTGTGTTCCTGGAGTTGCCTCTTGACACCTTGTCCTGTGATACTGATGGACCTCTTTGATGGCCCTAAGAAGGATGCTGGGATGCTGATCCTACCCTTCTCAGTCACCCATTTCATTCAATCCTCCACAATTATTCTAGTTCCGTATGCATCTACACAGACAGAGCAAAAGTCAACGACATGGTCAGTTATGCTTTTGCATATCCTAGGGGACATGAGAAGCACTCTCAGTCCAGTGCCTGCAGTGTATACATTGTAGAGTTGGTTGCCATCTTTCAGGCTTTGCGGTATGTCAAATCCCAGGCCACAACGAATTTTCCTGTCTGCAGTGATTCCATCACGAGTTGCTTAAAAGTCATAACCCTGTGCTTTCCTTGTTGCCAACATCTGAGCCCTACGGGCTGACCTCTACAGCTCTGGAAAGACAGTAACCTTCATCTGGACACTGAGCCACATAGTCATTCCAGGAAATGAACTCTCCGATTGTCTAGCTAAAGATGCAACTACAGGAGATATCAACTGTATCTTGGGATACCGGGCACTGACTTCAGATTACAACTTTGACAGAATGTTTTGACGCTCTGGGAATTGGAATGGCATGCTACTATAACCCCAAACAAGTTGAGAGCGATTAAAGGGTCCACTGAGGTGTGGCATAAATTTTTCCAGGCCTCTCGGAAAGATGCCATTGTGTTGTACCAGGTATGCATTGGCCACATGAGACTCGCCCATGAGTTCCTTCTGGGTCAGAAGGATCCTCCTAACCGCAGCTGCGGTAGTCTACTGACAGTAGCACATGTTCTTGTTGAGTGCACCTTGCTGGCCGATTTGCGACATGCTCTCAGCTTGCATACCTCACTACCTCAGATGCTTGGGGATGATGTGACAGCCACTAGCAAAGTGTTGCATTTCCTGAGCTCGAGCAGATTTTACTCTAACCTACACTCCTGGAAATGGAAAAAAGAACACATTGACACCGGTGTGTCAGACCCACCATACTTGCTCCGGACACTGCGAGAGGGCTGTACAAGCAATGATCACACACACGGCACAGCGGACACACCAGGAACCGCGGTGTTGGCCGCCGAATGGCGCTAGCTGCGCAGCATTTGTGCACCGCCGCCGTCAGTGTCAGCCAGTTTGCCGTGGCATATGGAGCTCTATCGCAGTCTTTAACACTGGTAGCATGCCGCGACAGCGTGGACGTGAACCGTATGTGCAGTTGATGGACTTTGAGCGAGGGCGTATAGTGGGCATGCGGGAGGCCGGGTGGACGTACCGCCGAATTGCTCAACACGTGGGGCGTGAGGTCTCCACAGTACATCGATGTTGTCGCCAGTGGTCGGCGGAAGGTGCACGTGCCCGTCGACCTGGGACCGGACCGCAGCGACGCACGGATGCACGCCAAGACCGTAGGATCCTACGCAGTGCTGTAGGGGACCGCACCGCCACTTCCCAGCAAATTAGGGACACTGTTGCTCCTGGGGTATCGGCGAGGACCATTCGCAACCGTCTCCATGAAGCTGGGCTACGGTCCCGCACACCGTTAGGCCGTCTTCCGCTCACGCCCCAACATCGTGCAGCCCGCCTCCAGTGGTGTCGCGACAGGCGTGAATGGAGGGACAAATGGAGACGTGTCATCTTCAGTGATGAGAGTCGCTTCTGCCTTGGTGCCAATGATGGTCGTATGCGTGTTTGGCGCCGTGCAGGTGAGCGCCACAATCAGGACTGCATACGACCGAGGCACACAGGGCCAACACCCGGCATCATGGTGTGGGGAGCGATCTCCTACACTGGCCGTACACCACTGGTGATCGTCGAGGGGACACTGAATAGTGCACGGTACATCCAAACCGTCATCAAACCCATCGTTCTACCATTCCTAGACCGGCAAGGGAACTTGCTGTACCAACAGGACAATGCACGTCCGCATGTATCCCGTGCCACCCAACGTGCTCTAGAAGGTGTAAGTCAACTACCCTGGCCAGCAAGATCTCCGGATCTGTCCCCCATTGAGCATGTTTGGGACTGGATGAAGCGTCGTCTCACGCGGTCTGCACGTCCAGCACGAACGCTGGTCCAACTGAGGCGCCAGGTGGAAATGGCATGGCAAGCCATTCCACAGGACTACATCCAGCATCTGTACGATCGTCTCCATGGGAGAATAGCAGCCTGCATTGCTGCGAAAGGTGGATATACACTGTACTAGTGCCGACATTGTGCATGCTCTGTTGCCTGTGTCTATGTGCCTGTGGTTCTGTCAGTGTGATCATGTGATGTATCTGACCCCAGGAATGTGTCAATAAAGTTTCCCCTTCCTGGGACAATGAATTCACGGTGTTCTTATTTCAATTTCCAGGAGTGTATAATACTCCTCCTCTTCCAGTATTAGGGGTGGTTGTGGTGGGAAGGGCCTCCCTCTGTGGCGGGTACCACCTTCCCCCCTGAAGCTACTACCTCATGTTAGTTTCTTCCCCCATCACCTTGTTGTACCCTTAGACCCTCTTGTACAAGATGCTGTCCGGGTTATCTGTATTTTCTTTTACCTGTCGTGTTACAACCACTGTAATGCCCTTTTTAAACTCTTTGACTTCCTTATATGGTTTGAGCAGCCAAGGCCTCATTTTTTACCACTTTTTACCTCTTCAGTGTTTCTCTCATAAGGAGGGACTGATAATCCAGTAGTCCAGTCCCTTTAAACACATCATCCTCATCCCACCACTGGGGATAAAGACAGACCCACAAAACCTCTCATTGTGTGCAAGCAAAAAAAACCTGTTATCCAGTTTGTTAACAATTATGTTCAAAAACCTTTCATAAAGTCTTTAAACATTTTTTTACTGCAGTTACTGATTCAGTATCTGTTACGTGCCTGTAACATTATTATACATCAAAGTGTTTGTAGAAACTTTGTTTTATTTTCAATATGGAAATGAAGATTCTGTTTGATCACACCTACATGATTTACTGTACTTCCCTATGCCATCCACAACTTGTATATTCCATGTATGTGCCATGAGGGTTTTCATTTCTGGCTTTACATAAAATCTCATTTTGTGTGAATTACCTCATAATTGGCAGCCATTGTTTTATAGTTGATACTTAAAAAATATTTGAAGGTGATTGTTATCTTCAGCAGCACATACAGTCAGGGTTATCAGTTTGAAGAAAGCTAGAACAAGTTACGGATATTGAATAGTAGCCCGTGTACCCAGACAATAAGTTTCAAGTAGTTTTGTACTTTCCATGTTGCAATGTAGTTCCCTGTATTATCTGTCAATGTTAAAAACTACTAAAAATTAGAATGAAGAAAGTATTTGTATGTATCTAAATTTTACCTGCCTCATACCAAAATGATACACACAAATCCCATTCAAATTGTACTCTCCCAGTTAAGTACATTGTACTGACGCGGTAGCATTAATATCTTTGGTGATTAATAAACAGTTTTTCAATGAGTGTGCATTTTATTTTATAAAAATTGGTCCTTAAATTTGTGCATCTATCTCCTTCCATAAGTTCTATCTCAGATTCTGGGTACACTATTTGTCATCTTCATTTCAGTAACAGCATTTGATCTTCTTAAATTTCAATGGGGTGCTCGGTCAAACAAGATGTGTGCCTGGAAGGATGATGGTGCATCTTGGAACTGCTCAAAGTGCAGTATGCCCACTAACATCTTTGCTCCTTTATGCTGTGTCACCACCACCACCACCACCACCACCATTGCCCCCTTCTCTTGGGAAGAGAATAATATGGACTAGAAGCTGATATGCTTTGCATCAATTTTTCTTGCACTTTGAGTGCCAGAATAAATCCTTCTATTCCTTTCTGAAGTACTAGAAGGCACAGTGCTGCTTTCATTATCCTTCCTGCTTGGATAGGCACTGTTGTTTGTTATTACTATTATTATTATTATTATTATTATTATTATTATTAGAACATGCAACTGTTAAAGAAAATAATGTTTACTTCTTTTTACAGCTATTTGATACAGATAACCATGTAAATAAACATTCAAATCACTACTTGTTCAGCACAGAAGGCCATTTGTTTCCAATCCATTCTAGTTTCCGTAAAAAACCATGGATTGCATCAGAAAATTCTCAGCAAGAGGAGACATCACCAGCTTATAAAGCCTCAGTAAGTATCACAGTGTTACAAATTAATATAATTACATAACATTTTAAAACTTGCTTAATTTTACTATACCATCAAGTGAATTGTGAATAATCACAGCAATTTGTGCAGAGAATTGACCATTCCAACATTTCATTGTACATTTTGTATTAAGCTTTAGTAGATGTGTATTGTGCTTTCAGGAGAATTCCTCCTCCTCCTCCTCCTCCTCCCTGTCCTTCACCCATAACTGCCGCTCAAGTAGGTACCACTACTCACTCCAGGCGGGCCACAGTGTGGGGAGATTTTCTGTGTGTGTAGTAGTACTGTAAATATACAAACACTTTAAAAGCACATACAGCAATTCTTGTTTCATTTATCACAGTAACTGCAAATTCAGACAAAAACTATAAAAACGACCGTAAATTTCATAGGTGAAGCAGACCACAGTTTCGTGAAGTTTTTGCTGTTGAGGTGTTACTTTGTTCAGATGGTTATGAATTTTCAGCTAAAATTTATTCTTTTATTGTCCCAGTGAGTAAAGAATGTGTGTGAGGTTGATTCCTGTGGTTCTTTTACACAGTATCCAAGTTGAGGAGTAAGCACTGAAATTCTTCAGGAACATTGTGTAGTCTTACCAAGTGTGGTGCTGCATTTGTGGGAGGAGTGAGCAGAAATCCACATCCAGTTGTTCTTTTTCACGTTTTCTGTAGTTTTCCTTGATAAGTTTAGGCAAATGCCGTGATGATTTCTCTGAAACGGAATCCTCCCTTGGGTTCAGAGATGAATTTCCTACCAAAATCAAAGATACATCAGCCACAATATTTTCAGAGAATCCTAGTGCTCACAGAACAGTTACAGAAAAGTTAATGACATTAGTAAACTGCAGGAGCATCCAAGGAAAGGTCCTAGAATTAGTATCACCTGCGAAGACTATAATGTCCAGATAGTATTAGGAACAGGAAGTTGGTTGAAAGCAAAAATGGAGAGCAACAAAATCCTTAGTTCAGATTGGAATATTTATCATGAGAAAAGGTTAGTCACCAGTGGTGGCGGTGTATTTATTCCAGTAAAGAATTCGATAATATATAGCAAAAATAAATTGATAATATATAGCAAGGTCGGTATGGTTTCTGAATGTGAATTAATCTGGGTGGACTCAAGCATCGAAGGTCAGGCAGCGGTCATCCACTGCAGTAGTAGCCCTTGGGCACCTGAGTGAGGCATGTCATCAACAGTTCCTTTCTCTCTGTATCTCCTCAATGTCCGAGAAACATCGCTTTGGTTCCTCCGAGACACCTGGACACTTCCCTTGTTGAGAACCCTTCCTGGCACAAAGTACCAATGCGCACACAATCGAACCGTGGTGTTGACAGTCTAGGCATGGTTGAGCCGTGTGCCTCTTTCCTGGTGGAATGACTGGATCTGATCGGCTGTCGGACCCCCTCCATCTAATAGGCACTGCACATGCATGGTTGTTTACATCTTTGGTGGAGGGGGGGGGGGGGTGTTAGTGACATCTCTGAACATTCAAAGGGACTGTGTCTGTGATACAATATCCACAGTCAACGTCTATCTTCCCGAGTTCTGGGAACCAGGGTGATGCAAAGCTTTTTTTGATGTGTGTAGTATTGGAGGGAAGTGTGGAGGGTAAAAATCATAGAGGGAGACCAAGGTTTGAATACACTATCCAGAAGGATGTATGTTGCAGTAGTTACTCAGAGATGAAGCAGCTTGAACAGGATAGGGTAGCTTGGAGAGCTGCGTCAAAGCAGTCCATGGACTGAAGACCATAACAACAACAACAAACATTTTGTGAATGTTTTATGGTCAGAAATTATGACTTTTTTCTAGAAAAAAAATCCATCATCAAGAAATCAACATGGATTCCCCAAACAGAGATCTTGTGAAACTCTGCATGCTCTGTTCCTTCTTGAGATCCATAGTGCTGTAGCATGGTGTATATGCTCCAGGAAAATTCTGGAAATTTTTTCGTCCAGGAGAAAACCGAGAAAAACCTGGGAATATTTTAAAATCCTGGGAATTTTTAATTGTTTTAGACTTAGGTTAAATTTTCATAATTTTAGTATGAAGACTATGGAATACTTCATAAGTATAAACTGCTGCTGGTGAGCACGACGTCGCAACTGTTTGCATTTCATTTGAGCAGTTGCCCACCGGCTCACGCACATGTGCCATTGGGTTGTGTATGGGCAGTACCTTCTCTCACTTCCGGCTACTTGACATGTGGCTGTTAGCATCAGTAGTAGCAACAAGCAGCCAGATGCTATCCGGAAAAAATTTTCTGGCGTGCAAACTGCCAGACTGCCGCATGCACATAGCAGTCTGGGTTGTAGTGGGGAGAGGGTTAGTCTCCACGTAAGCCGTGTTTATGTTTAGTGAGTTTGCTGTTTTCTCTTCATTTACACTTCACATCAGATGAAAACTAAGTGGATTTTTGTGGTTGGAAGCTATCAAGTGAATTAAAATGCATTCACATAATTACGGAAGTTTCAGTTTTCTGATTTGATTTTATTTATATTTTTATATATCTTTTCCCAGAGGCAGTCAATTTATTAGAAATGAAGTGTTTCATTCTGCACTATTGGCTAGTTTCAACTGTTCACTGAATTTCAAGTGCACATTTTCATCTTCTGGAATGTATGGTATTATGCCATAATAAAGAACCAAACATGAGATAATACAGTACTGGTGCTCCAAGAAAATTTGCATCTCAAAAACCACACTGAAATCTTAATATCAGGTTGGGACCTACTTCATTATGAATCTGGGCATATGAATGTTCCATGTAAGTATGATATTCTGATGGTCTTGTAGTATCCTGTTTCTTTTATGACATCACATAAGATCTCTTAATGCTGTATATGTACGAACATATGTGCTTCCTAAGTCATCTTAGCTGCCCATGGACAGTAACGCGCTTTCTGGCGCTCTCTGGCAACTACTGAAGTGAAGCTATTTCTAACAGGTCGTGGAGAAATATTGCAAATGGTGCTGTGAAAAGCCTTAGTTTCAAAGTAAATTTCCATGACTTATATTACATGTGCAATGAATTTCTTAAATCACAGAGCAATGCCTAAAGACAATATCGATTTGCAGAATGACCTACAGTGGACTGATGAATGATGCAGGCTCTCTCAGTTGACCATTGTAACATGTTGCACATACGTAGGAATAGAAATTCACAACTGTACAACTACACTATGGAGGAGAAATTGCTGGAAACATTATCTACTGTAAAATATCTAGGATAACTATCCAGGACGACCTGAAGTGGAATGACCATATAAAGCAAACAATAGGAAAATTAGATGGCAGACTGAGATTCATAGGAAAAATATAATTCATCCATGAAAGAAATGAAAGAAGTGGCTTCCGAGGCACTTTTTCAACCAATTCTTGAGTACTTTTCACCAGTCTGGGACCTTTACCAGGTACGAGAGAGAGAGAGAGAGAGAGAGAGAGAGAGAGAGAGAGAGTCCTTCAAAGAAGTGCAGGATGTTTGGCCACTGGCTTATTTCGTTGATGTGAGGTCATTACAGAGATGCTCAGCAGACTCTGCTGGCAGACATTACAAGAGAGGCATTGTACATCATGGAGAAGTTTACTGTTGAAGTTTTGAGAGAGTACTTTTCGGTAAGAGTCAGACAACACATTACTTCCTTCCACATACATCACATGAAATGATAAAAATGAGAAAATTCAAGAAGTTAGAGCTAATACAGAGGCTTCCCACACATCGTTCACAAATGAAACAACAAAAGGGAAATCAGTTGGTGGCAGCAGAGTTCCCTCTGCCTCACACCATCAGGTTGCTAGCAGAGTATTGGCGTAGATGTAGAAGCCATTGTCTTCCCAATGTCATCATATCTGATCTTTTGTTCCATCTATAGTTAGTTAGTTGTTCCATAGATCAAATTCATGATAAATGTTGTTATCTGAAATGTATCAACAGAACAAATATATAAGACTTATAAAAAAACTAGAAAAATATTTGTATGGCTATATGTTGGCCTTTTATAAGTTCCTTTTTTATTTATTTTGTAATAGCTAATTACTTCTACTCAAGAATTCCTGTATGGTATACAATTTTCTCTAAGGAGAAAACTCTTTAATCTACATTTGAAAACATTTCTGCATTCTGTTTCTTAAATAAGAATTAAACCAGACATAACGTTTTTGTTGACAGGATGTTACACAAACCCTTACCCTTTCTGTTTGAGATTCACTGCACATTATTTATGAAGATGATTATCAATGGTGTGCGTTTGTAATATATTTGAAATCTGTTTGTATTTATTCACAGTGTGATGCTGTTGATGCTGACAGAATGTACTTTCTGCCACTCAAGAGTCATTACCTCCAGCAGATAAGCTTGGCTTTGGGGCTAGATAACATCTGAGACTGGAAAATTTACAACAGGAGACACCAAATGAAATAACTCTTAGAATTGCATTCCATATTGTGTAATTTTATGTTTTGCAAAAAACTTATAAACTTAGTTGTTACTTAAAATATTGAAATTCATTGTTACCATTATAACAAAAACATAAATGTGTCTTTTATTTAGAGATTATGCCAGTGTGCTTTTTATTTGTATTACATTTACAGCTTTTATTTTTGAGTTGTGTAAATATTTTGTGTTAAAAACTTAATTTCTTCTTCACACCACAGAGTATATTTTCAGACAATAAAAGACTGTGATGTTAACTATTAATTGAAAGTTCCATTTTTAACTATTCCATTTTTAAATGGGAGCATTGATGCTTTAGATGTAGTTCAGTATTGGATTACACTCAACAAATAAGTATAAGCTTTATATATATATGTCAAAACATATTTCCTGCAAAATTACATTTGGGGATATAAGAGCAAATGTGGGACTGTTTGTTTAGTATAAATTTTAAAATACTCTTGCAAAGTGATTAAGTGGTAGACACTGGCCTTTTATTTGGAAAAAGTGAGGTTTAATCCCCATTTGACCATTCTGATTAAACACTCTGGGGCTGATGCTGTAAAATAACAGGTATGTTGACCTGTCTAAAAGTATGTTGCCTTTAATTTTATGAGTTTCTTGTTAGTGTTACGGTTCCCACTTGTCTGGGCTATATTGTGGACACCGTATTTAAACACTTGTGGACATACTGGAAATGTAGCTACATTTTTTATACTTTTTGTGGAGTGGCATGTTTGTAATGTACAGGATCAGTAGTGTAGTGATGGATGCTTTGATTAGGAATGAAACTGCTCTCAGGATTTTGAGGAAAGTAATTTTTCCTATTTTTGAAAGAGCTTAGAGTACATAATTCTGAAGTTATGTTATTTATAAATATCATTTTTATTAATGTAATAAAATCAAGCTTCTGATGCAAACAGTGGCATTATTTCCATAAGTTTTACACTTCACAAGTGTAGAAAACCAAAGTCAGGAACTTTAGACTAAATTAATTTTAAAAAAGCCTGGATAAAAGTTGACAATGTATCAGATATTGATGTCTCTGTAAGACAGTGCGGCGAGAGCATTTTCATTGACTCAGGTTAGAACAGCTCATCTGTACATTTTTCTGTACTATATTATGTGTTCTGTGATTAAACATGTCAAGGCGCAAACAAATCTGTATGCCAAACAGAGTGTAAGAAAGTTACAAAGCATTAAGTTCCATTCATCTACACGTGTTCTAGTGGAATACAAATTATGGTCCATATATGACAGGTTGATACTGTGTATATGAGAGCAACTGGTGTCTGTCCAAATGTCATGAACCATTACAGGTTTGTATCTATTCTCAGAAACATCCATAAAAAAATTTGACATGAAATAGGAGAAACTGTCTATGACTCACTGTATGAAAACTGTATGTGCTACTTTCTGTTATGGTCTCAGAATATTACAAAGAATTAAAGTGTGAGTAAATTTGTGACTTTATTTCAAGGGTTGCATGGCATAAAACTAAACAAATATGGTGTAAAGCTGTATATATTATTGACACCAATGAACACATTTCTCAAGGAATTATCTAGAAAGTGTTAAGCTCTTCTTACAGAAAGATTTTTACACACCTCTGTCCAACACTTGAGAATTGGAAACTGCTATATTATTACTATGGGAATGACAAAAACTCCTAAGTGAGATAACCTCATATGATAAATGATCACACATTTCATAGGAGTGAATTCATGTGGTGGACTACAGCAAAACATGTTGGATGTTGATTTACCTGACAAACAGCTGTCATATGGGGCATTTGTGCACTGAACCTTGAAGTCATGAGGGAAACTGGCTTCCCACAAAATTTTACCAGAAAACTGCAAACCATATGACAAAATAACAGGAAACTGTCTAACCTTTTCAGTTTATGACAACCATCTTTCTTGCAGAAAGCAGAGATTTCAATCCACCTCTTTTTACATTTGAACCACAAATAATTATGTCAGATTATTGGAACAAGAATTTGAACATTCTATCATAAAAGATCCCATACTACAATACTGTCCATAATACTTGCTACATACTTTGTTTTTAATTAATTATGTAAACAAAATTTAAGTTCTGAGAAAATCAATTTATTATTTTCTTTTTCTCTCTCAAAAATGGTGTTTTGCTTTATAACTGTGCCCATTCACTAAATAACAATGTTTTACACACAATTTCAAACCACAGAGTATAGATTTTTCAGTGACATGTTGTTGCTGCTCTATTAAAAACCTAAGAGTTGCATGAAGTGTGATAAAATTGGCTAGATTTTTCAGTAGAGGCCTGCATGTGTTACTTTCAGACTACTGTACTTTATTCAGTACAGAGTTTCAGTGATAATGTACATCACAGTTAAAATTAAGGCATTGAAAAAGCAATATGTAAGCATTCATCATCATCATCAGAGAAAGTTGTCACTGTAAATCTGATGCAAAATTAATTGCACTGTTCATGGGATAGAATAGGTGACTAGTTGCTGCATTGTTCTGTGTAGTTTTTCAACCCATCCTTGATACAGTTCAGTTGGTCCATGTGTTCATAAACATTTAGAAAATGTAACAGATCTACTAAGGAGACTGCCCACACTACACTATTCCGTCCTCTTTTAGTATACTGCTGCGCGGTGTGGGAGCCTTACCAGATGGGACTAACGGAGTGCATCAAAAAAGTTCAACAAAGGGCAGCATGTTTTGTATTCTCGAAATATGGGAGTGTGTGTCACTGAAATGATACAGGATTTGGGGTGGATATCATTAAAAGAAAGGTGTTTCTCGTTGTGAAGGAATCTTCTCACGAAATTCCAGTCGCCAACTTTCTGCTCTGAATGCGAAAATATTTTGTTGACACCGACCTACATAGGGAGAAATGATCACCACGATAAAATAAGGGAAATCAGAACTCGTATGGAAAGATATAGATGTTCATTCTTTCCATGCACCATATGAGATTGGAATAATAGATAATTGTGAAGGTGATTCAATGAACCCTCCGCCAGGCACTTAAATGTGATTTGTAGAGTATCCATGTAGATGTATTACAGTACAATTTATCACTGTGTTAGCTAAAGCAATAACGAAGGAACAGGTGTAGATGCACAATTATAAAACAATAATGGAACAGTACAAGACAATGTTATTTGAGGTTGGCGCACTTTATACATAGGTGAGCCCAGTCGAGGGTTAATGATAAATAGGAATTTTTGCAGCAAAGGTCATGTGTTGAATATTTTTATTTCCTCAATGACCGGTTTTGACAGTCTAGCTGTTGTCTTTGGATCTACAATATACCAGGAGAAAAACATTACTATGACAATTTGCAAAACTGTGGAAACTAGACAAATGGAAAAACATCAACCAGATCACAATATTTTTTATGTACCTTCAGGAAATGTTACTATGCACGAGTCTCACAACCATAATGATAGCACACTCCATTTAAAAAACAAAGGTGCACTTTTCTTTTCAAATATATAAAACGGAACAAACAAGAAGTACATAACAGCAACAGTGTGCCCCGGAGTGGAGGCAAGTTCATCAGTGAAGCCATTGTAGCTACAGCTCATGAATCTCTTGCTACTAGTGGTGTAACAGAAGTAACAAAATACTTCAATGATCAGAGACTCAAGGTGAATGTCACCAAATCTCAACTACTGACATTTAAAACAGGCAGTTCTCATCACAAAAATATGAATAGTGTGTGTAATATCTCAGCAACAGAAAATGGCAACTGTAAATTCCTGGGTGTATATATCGATGAAAATTTGTGGTGGACATACCACATTAATTTCGTATGCGGAAAAGTCAGTAGTGCCATATATCTCCTCAGCCAGCTTGCAAAGATAGTTCCTAGCCAAGCACTGAAATTAGTATATTATGGAACACTTTACCCCTTTCTCAATCACGGAATTGAACTATGGGGCTGCGCAGCCGATGTACATTTAAAAAGAATACTACTACTACAGAAAAGAGCAATAAGACTTTTACATGGGATGGGACATAGAGATTCATGTTGTGAAGTGTTTGTGCAGCACGAATTTCTGACAATATGTTCTCTGTACATCTTCAAAATAATTGTATTTTTTATAAGTCAACCAACAGAAGCTATCAAGGGCAGTGATGTACACGATCACAACACCAGAACAAAGTGTAACTATTTCCGTAACAGAACAACGTTAAAAATGACTGATAGAAGTCCATATATCAGTGGTTTGATTTGGTATAATAAGCTACCAAACCCTCTAAGAACGTACACGGGAAATTTTTTTAAAACAAAATTAAAATCTTTTCTAATAGAAAAAGTTTATATTCTTTCAATGAATTTTAAGATAGTGATTGTAACATGAGGCATTAGCATATCAGTTGTAATGTGATAAATGTAAAAAATAGACATAAGAAGCAACAGCTACAGAATATAGTGTATTTTATAAGTATAAATATAACCATAGTATTAAGTCTGACGTTTGCAAAAGCCATCATTACGATGTCTCCACGCAAAGAAAATGTAAATAAATAAATAAAAAGGAAAGACAGCAGACAAGCAGCAGAAGCGTTGATGGGTGGTTATTTGCTTTGTCAGTAGATGGCATTATGGAACCACTACAGTGATTATTAACTAGTCTTTGAAGTACAACATTGTATTGGCTAGAAACACTGACATAGGAATGTTTATTATATAATGTTACATATTGTTTACGGCCAAGTTACATATTGTTTCACCCCAGTGATGGGTGTTGTGAAACCCCAAATGGCACCCAAGCAAGGAGTTATGAAAACAGCGAAAAATGGAAGGGCAATTTACACGGGCAGACCGTTGGCTCAGGTGGTCTCTCAACCTCACAACACAAAATCCCCGTTATCAACAAATGCTTTGGCACCTGCTCTCCAGCAAGCAGACACTTCCTGATAGTCCCCAGCTCAGGGTCCTGGTCCTGCTTAATGTCGACATCAGCAAAGAACTCTGGCACCTCGGTTAAAATGGCATTAGCCCATTCCTTGAATGCTTTGTCACACTTGGTTATCTCCTCGCTGTCCTCCTGAAATGTCTGGCTAAGCGCATCAGCCACCTGGTTGTCAACCCCTGTTATATGCCGCACCTGAAAGTGGAATGCGGATATGTTCACCGCCCACCTAGCAATTCTACCAGTTTTTCTGGGACAGGCCAGGGCCCAGCATAACGCCTGTTTGTCAGTTTCAAGATCAAACTCCTTATGCTCCAGGTGGAATTTAAATTTTTCGAGTGCAAAGAGTACAGCCAAAGACTCATACTTGTAAATAGAGTATTTTAATTCAGCCAGTGTCAAGCTCCTAGAAGTTTAGGTGGCAGGGCGCCTCTTCCCAGAACATTCCTGCAGTACAACAGCAGCACCACCAGCATTGGAGACATCTGTCTGGACAATAAAATGCTTTTGAAAGTCTGTGTGAGATTGTCCGCACTTTGTATCTGCACAGAAAGTGTACTAATGTGTGCAAACTTAGCTTACCAATTGGCACGAAAATGGACAAAAGATCTGAACTGTCTTCTCAAGCCTAGGGTGGTAAACAGACATTCTATATAAATATGAACCTAGCCCTATAAGTCAGCTAATATCATGTGTGGATCATAACAAAAATAATTAGAAATGCTGCTGTCACTTAACTAGAATGCATGAATGAAAGAAAGTGAAAGTTTGGGCTCTATTCTAGAGATACAGAACAGCTATTCTCTTTTCTATTCTACATATAATTTATCATCTGTGCTTTCAGGGGTCAAGTGATACACAACAATCATGTTCAGTTACTTTCAACACTCAATAACAAAGTATTTAACTCTTGGACATACTGAATATACGATTATTAAAATTGTTATCTCTACACATGAAATTTTTTTTATCACAGGAAAGAATGATTAAAATTTCATTAGCTCATTTACATCTACGATGTCATAGTTGGTCAATGCACTGAGTTGGTGGAGAATAAATTTACTTTTTAAACCAATGAAAAAACTCTCATGTACTCAATGTGAGGGTAGGTTAGTATCCTTTTTGACAGTCAATGGTCAAAGTGTACGCAGTTTGGAGTGAGCAAAATCTCGACTCAACATTTACTGTGGCCTAATGCGCGATGGTACTTTACCAAGCAGCATCTGCAACAGCGTTGTCTCCGTGCTGGATATGAAACACTAATTCCCTACTTTGGCCTCGACTGAATTCACTCAGTCTCAACTTTCCTGTGTTCCGTAGAATGTGAATTTTTCCCTAGTTGAAATAATGGCTGTTGCACACTCGCTAAGGGTTGGAGTGACGTGCACAATTTCTTTGCCTGCAAAAATTCCCGCAGGAATAATTAACTACCTGTTTGCTATCTGTCGCCACAATACGTGAAGTGTATCATGCACACTTTGCAGAAAGCAAAGCTCTCAACGCCCTCGCTATTTTCCACACATTTGTGTGGTCCGCTGCAAAATGAGAGAGATATCTAGAAATTTTAGTTCTCAAAATGCTTTTATATAATGGGGATCTCCCCACCGTGTCGCATCTGCGTCGCCCAGTATGGCTTTGGCCAATCGCTGACTCATTAGAGGTGAATTTTATTTGTCTTGCCGGGTCGCAGACTAGCCCTGTTAAAGCCGTCCAGCCACTTAACCCTCGGTCCCGGCCGTATTTACGTTACAAGGAATAATGTATTGTTCTGGCCTTATCCCTTTTTAAACCTGGCCATTCTCTATCAAGTGGGGTTTTCCAATGCCATTAACCACCTGCTCGGTTCATCTCCAAAATGCGTTTCAGTTTAACTTACTTATTGATGCCCCTGTCCTTACTGGT
Organism: Schistocerca cancellata; assembly: GCF_023864275.1. Lineage (NCBI taxonomy): Eukaryota > Metazoa > Arthropoda > Insecta > Orthoptera > Acrididae > Schistocerca > Schistocerca cancellata. The sequence goes on from NC_064629.1 coordinate 928,658,010, forward strand.
AAATATTGTTTTGTTAGTTTTCAGTACATGAGATTACTGCAACTGCCTTTTGTTAATATAACATAATTATTATTTTCTGAGGATCTCATACTGTATCGTACTGTCATTACGGATCAAGCTCATGTAAGATCTGTAAAATCTGGACACATTACATCTGTGATGGCCAAGACTGGAGGGTTACTCAAGGCAGCTTTAATGGCCTCAAAGGCATACTGCTGACTCTCTCCCCAAACAAAGGACTCCCCCATTTTATGCAAAACTATTAAGAGGACCGGTAGGTTGGGCCAATAAACCGAGTTATTCCCTTTTATTCCTTGGGGGCAGGAACCATAACAAGGCAGAAGTGCACCCTCAGTCAAACCTGATCCTGTCCTCTGAAACAAGATGTCCCAGAAAGGAGATCTGATGTCTAGCTAGGGTGACTTTAGCTGGTTTAACCGTTAAACCAGCTGCCAGAAGCTGTGATGACACCCCCTGAACATGACACAGATGCTGGCCAAAAGAACTACTATAGATAAGAACTTAGTTGAGGTAATTATACATGCAGCTAAACTTGAGATTGTCCAACACATGGTCCAAGAGATAAGTCAAGACTGGTGCACTGGTAGATAATCCAAAAGGAACCCAATTGAACTCGTACAGGTTCCAGTTGGTACAAAATGCAGTCACCTACCTGGAATCCTTAGTAAGCAGTATCTGATAATAGGCTTGTTTAAGATAAGGCACAGTGAAAGAGCTGGTTCCAGAGGACCACGTGAAAAACTAACTCATGCAACAGCACGGATGCAAGGACAACCTTTTTGGTTAAGGGCCCTATAATCGACTAGTGGCCTAAAATTCTTGCCTTGTCCCTTGGGAACGAAAAAAATGGACAACACATAAGGCGACATGGATGGCCCGATAAGCCCATCCTTCAACATTTGGTTCAGTTTCTGCTGCAACATACTCATTTTGGGGTACAAACGATATGGAGTTTGTCACATAGAGACATTATCCAATAATTGAATTTTATACTGAATTTTGTCTTTTACACCTAAATGGTTAGTGAGGAAATCGGGATAGTCTCCCAAGATCTTCAACAGCTGGTGAGCATCACCTTCCTCAAGATGGTTAACGATGAGCTCAGATTGGCATGAGTTAGGTACTTTGACCTTGCCACTGTTACAACAACAACAAAAGGATATTTTTTCCAAACTATGAAACTTCAAGGAAAAGGTCTTACTGGCAAAATCAAGCACCAACCCAGTTTGCTGAATAAAGTCACAACTGAGTAAGGGAATGGGCAAATTCTTAATGACAACCAATTTAATTGGCCATGAAAAAACACAAATGCATTCTACATAACCCACGGTATTCCAAATACCAATGGTAATATAACAAAGAAATGGAACTGCGTGAGTCTAAGAGGCCACAGACCAGTTCCTGGTTAAGCTGAGCACAAACATACAGCAAGTAACAAGCGTTAATGCCGCCGACATGAGCACATCGGCTCGGAGGTTTGCACCAACCGGTCTCAGTTCGGTACATAAGGCATCATCCAGTAGGTCTCGAGCCTCGCTCAACTGGACAGTCATGCACCAGTTGAACCTCTTTTCTATACCAGAAACCTGCTTTTTGACCACAAGGTTTAAATGGTGATCAATGGGGTTTGCTGCCTTGCATTTGGAATTCGGACTCTAACCCCTTCTGCTGTTTGCACTGCTCGTCTCTGAATCTGAAGGCCACCATGGAAGACAATGATTCGTTTAGTTCAGAAAACATAGTGGGCTTCTGGGCAAATGCAGTCTGTGACCAACCTTCCAGTCTCTTTCCCTAGAGAATGTTGACCACACTGTCATGTTCTGTGACAATCATCTGCAAAGTGACAACTGCCATGAGCGCACACTATGCATTTGAGCAGATTCTCAGTAGGCCCTTGTACCTGCCAATAATGGGCATGTTCAAATTCATTACGGACGCGGGATGATAACTTTAACTGTATCACCCAAATCCTCAGATTTTCTAGAGTGCCCCATTCCCTAAGTATTTCCAAAAGTACACTGCGCAGTGAACCTCGAGTCAAAGGATATTAAACGCAATATAACTGAGTGGAGAACCTGCAAGACTCTCTAAACAGACAATCAGCCACATTGTAACTAAGCTCACTGAGAGCACTAGAACAAGTAGGAAGCACTGCACCTACCTTGCCAATCAGGTCAGAAGAAATAGGAACTGGGCTGTCGAAAGATACGCACAACCTAGCTGCTAACTCAGCAACGCCTCCACCTATTGGTTGCTGCCATAACTTAAGCTCATATTCAAATTGGTCCCTTTTTAAAATAGGCTATGCCAAGGCAGCTTCTGGGATCCATCACAAATATTAGACAAAAATATTAACCAGCAATATAATACAGTAATGAAACCACAAGTGATGTCAATATGGGGAAGACAAACTCTCCCCTCCACTTTCACACAATGGAATTACCACACTCTGCAGCTACCATTGAAATGGTCTTTCATTGGTGGTGGCAAGAATTCATGGAAGGGCCAAGCCCCAGGTTCAACATCACTTGTGGTTGACACCACCTAGATTTCTTTTGAGAAAACATTAAAAATTTACCGTTAAAATCGAATGGAGCGAAAAGACAGTAAACAACAATCGATAATCACAGAGGAACAGAAGGGCTTAAAAATTTGCTTTGAAATTTATCCTTCTTTTTAAAACAAATTACAAGAAGATCATCATCAATCATTACAGAGTGTCAGAAGATTTCGAATATACTTTAAAATTCTCTCTTAAAAAAATTTACAACAAGATCAAAATCAATAGTCACCAAGCACTAGAAAGCTCAGAAATACTGCCTTAAAAAATTAAAAGAAACAAATTTTAATAGAAACAGATGAAGATATTTTATAATTCTTCCAAAATAATTTATGAGAGTGAATGCCGCACTTCAAGGCCAAGGTGGTGGCTACCAGGAATACAACAAATATAAAAACAGTGACAGCAAGCAGGCCAGCAGGGCCTTAAATGTTTGGTAAATTCACAACAATCTAAAAATAGAGCTTATCTTTGTGAAATTTAGCAACGGTCTGATGGACTGAAGCCTTCCAGTTTGCACAGTTTTGAGGCTTGATTCTAGGAGGGGAAAACAGGTAAGGGCACATTTAAAGGGGAATGGAAAATTAAGAAGATCCCGAGACAGAGGATCGCAATAATCAAAAAAACTTGTGACCGACAACCCACAACCACAACAACTTTGCATGGAATAGCGGCCCCAATGAGGTGCTATTACCAGCCTCCACCCAGAATCGCCCCCCCCCCCCACTTCCTCTCCTGTTGTCAAGTCAGCCTGCTGGTGAGGTACACCATACCGATGTGCGAGTTGCACAATGTGGCGCCGAATGAAATACAGGGTGTCCGAAAAGACTTTCCCTGAGTATATAAATTGATAACTCAGGCTAGAAGTAAGATACAAATATGAAACTTGTGTCGAATTGTTTACAACTATCAAAGTGTTTTTTCTGTTTTAGGTTCGCAGTACGTAAGTACTGGATGAGGTGCAGTGCCCAAGAAGCCATGTTAACCAATCAGGAGAAGGCGCAGTGTGTCCTGTGGTACCATGAGACATGATCACCAACCACACTGCAGAGACACTTCCAGACAACATTTGGAAGAAATCCATCTGATGTCAAGAGCATTAAAGCCTGGTATGAGAAGTTCAAGAACAGAGGATCGGTTTCTGACCTTCCGAGGTCTGGTCAACCAAGAACCTCAGCAGACAGGGTGGAAGCTGTAACGCAGTCTTTTCTGCGAAGTCCGAAGAAATCGGTGCGCAGGGCCTCACGTGAATTACAGATACCAAAAAGCTCTCTCCATGACATTTTACACAAATGTTTATTGTTTTGTGCATACAAAGTCCAAATCGTTCAGGTCTTGTTGCCCAATGACAGTACACGTCAATATGACTTTGCGGTCGAAATACTATCACATATTGAGGACGACAATGGTTATCTCAGACGAATTGCCTTTTCCGACGAAGCGACCTTCTTTGTCAGTGGAGTAGTGAATCACCATAATGTGCACATTTGGGGTTCATAACCCCCTGGCGAGGTCATGGAGTGCACCAGAGGCAGTCCATATGTGAATGTTTGGTGCGCGCTATTGCATGATCTAATTATCGGGCCATTCTTCTTCGCTGAGGCTACCATCACATCTATAGTGTATCTGGACATGTTGCAACTGTATGCTGTTCCTCAGCTTCTTCAGTATCACCCCGATGTCTTGTTTCAGCAAGACGGTGCACCGCCTCATTGGGGTTTCTACGTCCATGCCTATCTCGATATGACCTTGTAACACCGGAAATGCATATCCTCCTATTTCCATCTATTGTACTATAAATTTTTTCCTTATTTTGTTACCTGAATATATGACATTTCTGTGCCTTTATTTATTGTAATTGTTTTACTATTTATAAATATATTTATGCATTTATGTCGATGTATAATTGGTTTGTTTTGTAATTATTATTTGTATTTTTGCACTGGGTCTGGCCTAGGGAAAACTATGCTATCGAACGATTACATCGATAGGTCGTGTGTTTCAAAATCAATTTCCACCAGTTTCATCTGCATTTTTCCTTTCATTTAGATGTAACCCTTTCCTCCCTATTTACCGACAGATTAACTTCGGTGACGATTGCTTCTCCCAAATTTCCATTAGGTACACGCGGTTTCATTTTTCACTGTCATTAAGGTCGATAAGTGAGGGGGAGGTTACACGTGGCGACCTGGTGACAGGACAATCTTCAAATTTGAGGTTGTTCTGGACACGAATTTTGCATTGTGCAAATCTCGTAACAAAGTACTGGTTACGAAATGGTCGATACGTCAGCGAGAATATTAGTGTGAGGAATCCTAATTAGATTTGAGATTTGGCATTTATATGGAAAATTATTAAAATGAGTGAAGGCAACAATTGCCAAAATTTGGTAGACTTGGATACAGAACAATCGGTCGAACAGTGGGAAACGCACACTGCGGTACCCATTGTTCAGGGGCAGGCGTCTAGCATGAAAGACTCGACCGCCAAAACGCAACAAAGAGCAGAAATGGAATTCCAAACTTTAGAAAATGTTTCGGAATCGGAAGTGAAAATCAAATCTGAATCCCTTGATGACGAATACGGGAGGACAATTAAAGAGGAAGCCGCTGCGGAAGTAAAACCGGTAGTTTCCGGGAATTTAACTGATTTATTGAATGTCTTGCTTAACGAAATCTAGAGTCAATCGGCAGAAATTAAAGCTGAGGCTGCCAAGCAAGAAGCTCAGTCTGAAAAAATTGAACGGAAGCTAGACAATCAGAACAAAGCTATTAATGTTGTTAACAACGAAGTTGGAGTTGTTAACACAAAAGTTGATAAAATCAGAGAAGATATTGTTGTGATTAATACCGAAATCGGTAATCTTAAACAGGAAATGATAGGCGTTCAGGCGGAAATTGCGAGCATAAATGTTGTTGTTGTTGTTGTGGTCTTCAGTCCTGAGACTGGTTTGATGCAGCTCTCCATGCTACTCTATCCTGTGCAAGCTTCTTCATCTCCCAGTATCTACTGCAACCTACATCCTTCTGAATCTGCTTAGTGTATTCATCTCTTGGTCTCCCTCTACGATTTTTACCCTCCACACTGCCCTCCAATGCTAAATTTGTGATCCCTTGATGCCTCAAAACATGTCCTACCAACCGATCCCTTCTTCTAGTCAAGTTGTGCCACAAACTTCTCTTCTCCCCAATCCTATTCAATACCTCCTCATTAGTTACGTGATCTACCCACTTTATCTTCAGCATTCTTCTGTAGCACCACATTTCGAAAGCTTCTATTCTCTTCTTGTCCAAACTAGTTATCGTCCATGTTTCACTTCCATACATGGCTACACTCCATACAAATACTTTCAGAAATGACTTCCTGACACTTAAATCTATACTCGATGTTAACAAATTCCTCTTCTTGAGAAAAAACGCTTTCCTTGCCATTGCCAGTCTACATTTTATATCCTCTCTACTTCGACCATCATCGGTTATTTTACTCCCTAAATAGCAAAACTCCTTTACTACTTTAAGTGTCTCATTTCCTAATCTAATTCCCTCAGCATCACCCGACTTAATTTGACTACATTCCATTATCCTCGTTTTGCTTTTGTTGATGTTCATCTTATATCCTCCTATCAAGACACTGTCCATTCCGTTCAACTGCTCTTCCAAGTCCTTTGCTGTCTCTGACAGAATTACAATGTCATCGGCGAACCTCAAAGTTTTTACTTCTTCTCCATGAATTTTAATACCTACTCCGAATTTTTCTTTTGTTTCCTTTACTGCTTGCTCAATATACAGATTGAATAACATCGGGGAGAGGCTACAACCCTGTCTTACTCCTTTCCCAACCACTGCTTCCCTTTCATGCCCCTCGACTCTTATAACTGCCATCTGGTTTCTGTACAAACTGTAAATAGCCTTTCGCTCCCTGTATTTTACCCCTGCCACCTTCAGAATTTGAAAGAGAGTATTCCAGTTAACATCGTCAAAAGCTTTCTCCAAGTCTACAAATGCTAGAAACGTAGGTTTGCCTTTCCTTAATCTTTCTTCTAAGATAAGTCGTAAGGTCAGTATTGCCTCACGTGTTCCAACATTTCTACGGAATCCAAACTGATCTTCCCCGAGGTCGGCTTCTACCAGTTTTTCCATTCGTCTGTAAAGAATTCGCGTTAGTATTTTGCAGCTGTGACTTATTAAACTGATAGTTCGGTAATTTTCACATCTGTCAACAGCTGCTTTCTTTGGGATTGGAATTATTATAGTCTTCTTGAAGTCTGAGGGTATTTCTCCTGTCTCATACATCGTGCTCACCAGATGGTAGAGTTTTGTCATGACTGGCTCTCCCGAGGCCATCAGTAGTTCTAATGGAATGTTGTCTACTCCCGGGGCCTTGTTTCGACTCAGGTCTTTCAGTGCTCTGTCAAACTCTTCACGCAGTATCTTATCTCCCATTTCGTCTTCATCTACATCCTCTTCCATTTCCATAATATTGTCCTCAAGTACATCGCCCTTGTATAAACCCTCTATATACTCCTTCCACCTTTCTGCCTTCCCTTCTTTGCTTAGAACTGGGTTTCCATCTGAGCTCTTGATGTTCATACAAGTGGTTCTCTTCTCTCCAAAGGTCTCTTTAATTTTCCTGTAGGCAGTATCTATCTTACCCCTAGTGAGATAAGCCTCTACATCCTTACATTTGTCCTCTAGCCATCCCTGCTTAGCCATTTTGCACTTCCTGTCGATACCATTTTTGAGACGTTTGTATTCCTTTTTGCCTGCTTCATTTACTGCATTTTTATATTTTCTCCTTTCATCAATTAAATTCAATATTTCTTCTGTTACCCAAGGATTTCTATTAGCCCTCGTCTTTTTACCTACTTGATCCTCTGCTGCCTTCACTACTTCATCCCTCAGAGCTACCCATTCTTCTTCTACTGTATTTCTTTCCCCCATTTCTGTCAATTGTTCCCTTATGCTCTTCCTGAAACTCTCTACAACCTCTGGTTCTTTCAGTTTATCCAGGTCCCATCTCCTTAAGTTCCCACCTTTTTGCAGTTTCTTCAGTTTCAATCTGCAGTTCATAACCAATAGATTGTGGTCAGAATCCACATCTGCCCCAGGAAATGTCTTACAATTTAAAACCTGGTTCCTAAATCTCTGTCTAACCATTATATAATCTATCTGATACCTTTTAGTATCTCCAGGATTCTTCCAGGTATACAACCTTCTTTTATGATTCTTGAACCAAGTGTTGGCTATAAATACTCGTTTTTATTCCGAAATTAGCGGAATCGAGAAAAGTGTAGGAGAAGCAGTTGCTCCGATCATCGAGAATAAGGTGACGGAACAAATTCAATTAGTGAAAAAAGTGGATCAAAAGAAGGTGGAAACTTTAAAGGCTTTAGTATCCGAAGTAGATACTAAAGTGAGGAAGCAGGCTAATACCTGCGAAGAGAAAAAGAGGGAAGTGGAAACGCTTGCGACAACCGCTTGCCAAGTAATTACGAGAGTGTCGGAATTATAAAAGAAACTTGACGAAAAACAGAGCTATGTGCCAATCTGTGCACATAGTTCGGAATTGTTGACGAAAGAGGAGCGGTTCGACCCCTTGGAAAAAGGCGGTATGCACCCGACGGATTCCATTAAAAATTGTGAAAGAGTTTTACCCAGAACATGGACTAATGAGAGAAAAATTAATGCGGTTATTGATGTTTTGGCTGGTGATGCCAACCGTTGGGGCTTAAAACTCAACATTACGAACCTGACTTTTGACGAGTTTAAAAATTTGTTTCTGGCTGAATACTGGTCAGAGCAAAAACAGCAAAGTGTCTGGCGCGAATTTGTCGTATCGAGGCCTTTCGATGCGAATTCGCGCGGCTCGATGAAGGAGTTTTGTGAGGGTTGGATCCGCAAGTTGGAATATTTGCGTGATCGCCGCACGGAATCCGAAATACTCTGGGAACTCTACAAGAAGCTTCCAGATGATACAAAACGCTACGTAGGAAGCAATTACAGGACAATCAATGATTTCCTGCAAAGTGTTGAGGACGAGGACAATTGGCGCAATAATCGCGATAGTTGTAGAGGCCGTGGTAACAACAACGGGTACCACAGCAACCACAACAATGATAACTATGGGAATAATGCATACCGCAATCTTGGCAGCAATAACAATAGTGGTTCGGGACGTAATGACAATCGTTACAATGAAAATAATAACAGGAATGACGGAAACCAGTATCATACTAGCGTGATACGGGCTTCGCAGAATAGTAATAACGCCAGAGGGTGTGATCAGCCGCCTCAGCAGCATCCGGGGAACGTATCTGCTGGGATGAGACAGGGAAACCATTAGCCGCGCCGGTGAGGGGCCGACCGCGCGTGGAGAAATTTTGGAGGCCCAATAACAGGAGAAAACCGAGGTGTCGTCGTTATGAAAATTCCGTTTGGAATATTCAACGGCGGGAGAGTGTGCCAGTGTTAGGAGAAAGGAGTGCGCCCACAAGTAGTAGATCAGCTGTAGACAAGGCAGTAGAAAATACATTCACTGTCAGTGAGAAAAATTTAAGTAGTGTTCCGGAAAACGATTATAAAGTGGCAGCTGTAATACTCACAGCGGAAATGGAGAATGAGTTTAAGAATGATTTGCAATTGTTGAGAGAAGACCAGATGTCAGATAACACGTCCGTCATCGAGCGAGGGGATGCCGAGAGGGATGGGGTCTGGTTAAGGCAGTTCGGTCGCTTATACGACGAACTAAGAGATTATAGGGGCATGTATGGGAGAAGTGTTTATGGGGAGCGCGTGCAGGATTTGCCGCGTCTCATCCCGCAGGAAGATAGTGTTTGTGAAGTGATATAAAGTTCTGGCCGTAACTGGCACACTTTACCGGAAATAGTTGATGTTAATGGGGAGCACGAGCAAAATTCGTCGTGTTTCGTCCCGCAGAAGTTAGATGTTGAAGTAGTAACGGCAGACTTTACCAAAAGTTATAGTGGTAGAAGTGGCCGACCCATCCGACGCAAAACTCCAGTTTAAACAATGCGAAAGTATTAAGGAGAAAGATTACGAAAATTTTAGTGATAGCCGGACACGATTGATAGAAAAGCACATAGATTACAGCGTGTATGAGGTTAGAGCTGACATTATACGGTCGGACGATAGCAGTGTGGATTGCGCAGATCTAGAGGAAGTAATTGCAGATACTACTGGGCACATTCCTCCAGGTAGATTGGCAGATGAGATCAATCTGGCCAAAGAGGAATCAACGAAGGTGACAATTAATGAATTGATATGAAAGCAACACTCACTAGTTAACGAGTTACAGGAAAAGGTTTCGGTATTGGAGGCGAAGCTACAGACTAAGCCTCAGGACAAACGTGTTGAAATTAAAACTGTATGTGAACAGAGGCTGAAAAAGTCGCCAGATAAGCCGGATTTAGGATCAAAGCCGGATGGTTTTTTTCTGGAATGACCTGGATATAGACGAGGATTTACTGAGGGAAAATAAAGAAACAGTCGAGGACAAGTGTAGACAGATAGTAGTGTCTGTTAATATGCATGACCTACAACTAAACGTGTTGATTGACACCGGTGCAGAATTGAGTGCTGTATCTGGGAAAATTTTTGAGTTACTGAAAGACAGACGTGGCATCGTAGTTATGCCAGTAACAGGAGTGAAAATTATCGGTGCTACTGGGAAGGCCAGTAAACCGGTCACAAAACAGATTTTTGTCAACTTTGAGATACGTGGGGCACGATTTGCACAAGAGTTTGTCGTCGTGCCAGACTTAACTACGGAAGTAATTATTGGGTTAGATTGGCTATTAAAGTACCGTGCAGTGATTAATTGCGAAAGCAAAACTTTGACATGTACGTCACAAGATAAAACAATAGTAGTTAGTTTTGACGAGGCAGGAGACGGTGTGCATAGGCAATACCAGTCTATACACATTGTTAACTGGCCGGATGATATTGACGTAGGTATGAATTTGAACTACTGTAATGTGAGGAATCTCGGCATTGGCAATAGTGTAGAAAGTGAATTGGAAAGTATTGTAGACGGTTTGTCAAACGTAACACACGAACAAAGACGAGGCCTGCATGAAGTAATAATGAGGAAGAAGAGTGTGTTTTCAGATGAACTGGGACTTGTGGAAGAGATAATCAGATTCCCTCCACGGGTTGACGTTAGTGTTGGTGTGAAAAAAGATCATTTGCGAGAAATAATTAAGCTAAAAGCCAGTGTTCGCATACGTCGTCATGACGCTAAAGTGCGTTTTGCTAAATTTGCAATTGGAGACTTAGTACTCGTAAAAGCTCATGAGAAATCGAGCGAGATAGACAATGAAATCTCTAAATTTAAGTTTATTTATAATGGACCATGTAAAGTCATTGGTATACCTCACACAAATGCTTATTGCTTAGAGTATCCAAGCTCTGGAAAACTATTAGGTACATGGAACATTGTAGACTTGAAATTGTACCAATCTAGGATTGATTAATACCACAGAATGGGTAATTTGTACAGTATGTAAATATAGAGTGTAAGATTTAAACGATTTGCTAGATTGCCATGCTTTTGCCTGACCAAGAGGACATTAAAGAAGTTGTAATTAATAAGTAATGAGTTATTACTAAATGATTTAAGAGAGAGTGATTATTTATCAATTGAAAAATCCAAGCTGCTAGTTTAAGTTTTCAGCTGAGTCACAGTATATTAAGCAATGTAAATATGATTTTGTAACTAGCTGTAAGATTTCATGAATATGTGTTTTACTAGTCATTGCCGATGTACTTAGACGCTGTTTTAAGTTTCAGGCTAGTACATGTGTGTGATGATGGACATTGTTGAGTTATCCACTGTGATAGTGTTAATGGACTCCTTGAGATTACTCGGGAGTGAGTTTTTCTGAAAGAATTCAGTGAAACGGACGTTCTGGAAATGCCGTTAATGGACTCCTTGAGATTATTCGGGAGTGAGTTTTTCCGAAAGAATTCAGTGAAACGGACGTTCTGGAAATGCCGTTAAAAGGGCGAGTGAGATCAAGCGTGCCGCACAGGCGGGCGCAACAATACCAGCGAGGCAGAGTCGCTGTCGGCTCTTGTGCCGCTGTCGGCATTCTTTGTACTTGCGGGTACAGAAGGCGGAGTTGTTTTTCTTCCCGGACAGCTGATGCGAAAGAATTCTGCTGTCAATATTTATGTTTTTGTCGATCTGCTTTAAATTACTTTCTTGTTTAGCGTTAAGTGGACTCTCATGACGAGAATATTAATTACGAAAAGGTTATATAAAATGTGTATTCTATGTAATTAATTATTAATTTGCGTATTTTGATATACCTGTTTTTTATGACCATGTACTCTGGTTAATTTTGTAAATAGAATTCCATTTCTTGATACTGTTAGGAATTTTGATGATTTTAGAATAGCTAAACCATTTTCTATGTTTTCTATGAATTTTAATATGTTGTCAACCTGTTTTTCTTTTGTGTAAGATGACAGAGTGGAATAAGATTAGGAGTGTCTCCACTCAGTTATTATGGTCTAAAAATTGATTTATCGTTAATTAGATGAATGCTAAATTTTGTTGATGTTTTGAGCATATGCATTTCCGCTGTTTCTTTTTTGGGACATTTTCTGACTCTGTTTAGGTTACACGAACATCCTCAGACAATGTGCAGCACATCTAATGCTGGAAATGCATATCCTCCTATTTCCATCTATTGTACTATAAATTTTTTCCTTATTTTGTTACCTGAATATATGACATTTCTGTGCCTTTATTTATTGTAATTGTTTTACTATTTATAAATATATTTATGCATTTATGTCGATGTATAATTGGTTTGTTTTGTAATTATTATTTGTATTTTTGCACTGGGTCTGGCCTAGGGAAAACTATGCTATCGATCGATTACATCGATAGGTCGTGTGGAGAACAAAAGTGTGTAGGATCTTTGGTAGTGTTAACTCTGCCGCGTGGAGCGCGGGCAGAGGGAGTCTGGCTGCGGTGGTGCAGTGGAGCAGGTGTGTTGTGTGACGCTCCCGCGAGTTGCCGTGCTTTCGGGGTTGGGCAGCATGTAATTGCGCTCGACTTGCTATGATAGTTTCTGACATGGTGTCGCGGACGGGAAGCATTAGCTGGCGCACATCAAGAGCCCGTTTCGCCTGGTGACCGTGTCGAGAAGAAGGTGCGCCAACATCCAGCTTCTGCAACAGCGACGGCCGACAATGTGTGACTGTCGCCACGTCCTCGATCGACGGCTTCAAACCTTCAATCAACCAACAAGGAAGACTGGTAGCACGTAAAGTTTTAGAACTGTATGGCAGACCTCAGCTTTTCAAACTGTTCCATTTTCATAACAAAATTACAGCAATGTAGCATGAACCTTTGTTGCTCATTGTCCCAATAGCATTACCAAGCAGGGTCCCTTCCTTTTCTGGAATGAACCCGAGTGTCGTTGAAATTCAAACGCCAGTATCATTCGATTTCACTGCTTTAATTTCAATGTTCAGTTAAGGTATTCATAGCTGGCTACAATATTTAGATTACACAAGCACGAATTAAGAGTGCGAGTTTTGTTACCGTATTTTAGCTTACCTGTGACTGCAGCTCAGCTTGGTACGTACTAAATTTTACTATTGTTAATTGTTCAGCATCATTTAATTCAAGTTCAAAGTTAAATCTCTTATTTCTAAATTGCGTAGATTCAAGTAGCTTTTGAAATGATTGTTGAGGTAGTCCAAGACTAACCGAATTTTACTGAATTTCGATGTGCTTCAGAGAGAAAGCTCACTATTAACTTCAGTCACTAAATTAACTTTCGATTTTCCGGTTTTATTAATTCTTTTGCTAAATTAAGTCAGAGTGTAGTGAAATTTATTACTTCTGACCAACTTTCAGTTTTCACACTACACGTGTCAACCTTCAGTTGCCACGCTTTTAGTGCTAATTATATGTGCAATAACCTTATTTTTTCAGTTATTATAGTAGTTGTCCATAGGACTGGTGACCGTAATTTTCCCCAAATCTCAAATATCTAATTAGCGCCAATTAATTGTTAATGTGACGACCGCACATTTACTTTCTTTATTAACTTTACCCCTTTTCAAAATCAATTTCCACCAGTTTCATCTGCATTTTTCCTTTCATTTAGATGTAACCCTTTCCTCCCTCTTTACCGACAGATTAACTTCGGTGACGATTGCTTCTCCCAAATTTCCATTAGGTACACGCGGTTTAATTTTTCACTGTCATTAAGGTCGATAAGTGAGGGGGAGGTTACACGTGGCGACCTGGGCGATGGATTGATTGTGATGGGCCAACGGTTTGGCCTCCACGCTCTCCTGATATAACCCCATTAGACTTCTCTTTATGGGGTTATGTCAAGGACGAGGTCTACTGAACACGTGTACCAGATCTTGAAAGCCTGCGGCAACAGATAACCACAGTCATTGAATCGATCCCTCCAGTGATGTTGGCTAATCTGTGGACGGAAACTGAATATCGCCTAGATGTGCTAAGTGCTACTAAGGGTGCTCATGTGGAAGTTTACTGATGTGTGGAAAAAAAGTTTGATAGTTTGTAAACAATTAGACACCAGTTTCCTATTTGTATCTTACTTCTAGCCTGAGTTATCAATTTATGTAATCAGGGAAAGACTTTTCGGACACCCTGTAAGACCTGCACTCTGCAGCCGAACTTCCCCGAATAGACACACCTGAACAACGACTGGCGCAATTCTTTGAGGATGGATTTGGAAACGTATAGTTATCTTTTGACACTCATAACTCCTCATGTAATACAAAAAAACGTTTGAAAGAGGAGAGCAATTTATCCAAATGAGCAGCCGACGCTGACGTTAAACCCCCCAGCAAAATAAGCTACAAGGATCTAGAATTTGCTACCATAATGTACTGAAGGATGATTTCCTGTAGACAAGTAAAGTATTGTACCCATATTCTGACAAGCTACGGTTAATATTTTTACTGGTTTATACAAGTTGAAATATTGAATATTATTATAAATTATATATGTGGTCCATGAGCTATAGCACAGTTTGTTACTGAGTCGAGATTTTCAATTCCCTACCTGACGTTCACCAGCAACTATTGCATCCAAATATAAAACTCCATTCAGAAGTGCAGAGAGGACTCATAGTAAACCAGTATACGGAAGGGTTTACTTTTAGTACTGTGGTAGTGAATTCTACGGTTCAACTTGTAGGGAAGCAGCCTACTCACGCCACATAGAATTCATATGCTTTCCATTGTGTGCCAGTCTAGTCCGCTGTAACTATCTATGACGTCGCGAATGTTGCGCAATACCTTAAAAGTAAAGTAAATGATCTGAAAAGTTAATAGCATGTCAGGAGTGATGCTAAAATATTAATGTGATAAGTTTCAGTTTAGTAAGTTGAACAGTTTTCGAAATGTGGACGTTTTACGTAAGAATCATCGGCGCAACAGGAAGGAGCTAGAAACTTCAAAATTTATATTCGGATTCCTTTTTCATTGTAATTTAAGGTAAACGGCATGCTGGATCTCACAAAGTAATATTTTGGTTGAAATTCATGATTTTCTGTTTTTGTGTCCTAAGAGTATGGAAGCAAGATAGATTAAGTAAGTGATTAGATAAAGCTAGGATGAAACTTTCTCATTCTTAAAGCTAGGATGTTTAGATTTAGGTAGAATGGAGATACGCTATAATAACAAAGATGTGAGAAGTTTCCAAAAGGTAGCTACAAAACTATAGCTCCAGCATCTCTCCAAAGGACAAGTTCAGAGCTCATCTATTGCGTGCAATGCAACTAAAATAATTCTCTCGCCAAGTATTTAGCTTAGCCACATCAGAATTTTGTTACAGATACTTACCTGTGTGCTGATAGCACAATTAAATAGAGAGCTTCATTGGCCTTCAGCGAATGAAGACGTTAATTATTGAAGTGGTGTTCTGCTAGCCTAGCAGCTAGCCAAATGATGTCGGCTGCGCCTTCGGCGGTCCGCACCACTGCTATATGAATAAGAGCACTGCGAGCTGGAGTAAGGTCCCAGTTCTCTTCTAGATTCGTATCAGCGCGCGTTTGTGCAGTTGCAAGCAACAGCCTTGGATGCTGTATTACGTGACACGGTGTGCACATAGCAATGAGTTCGCATTGGGTAAGGTGTCAATTGCGAAACGACTCCAGTGATTTATTCTCAGTTTGAGTATGTCGTATTTTCACGTGTCGCCGCAGGACAGACCTATCATTTCTAGCGTGGCATTTGATGAGTATTAATATCAAATTTTAGCGGGCATTCACACTGAACATTTACATCGATAACGGTTATTGAACAGTTTCGTTATCTAGGGATAATAGGCTTCGCGCAATAGACTCTGAACAGCTCTGATAGTACTATAGCTGATAGTACCATTGCTTGGTTAAATATTTATTTGAAACTTTACGATTTATCGTTTTCAGAATATAGTGAAAATTGTTATAGTAAGCTGCATTTTCTATGAATCCCAGATATCATCCTAAATCCTCAGAGTAATGAACTTATGTGATCAATAACTTGATTTCTCCATCAGAGTGGGCACAGTGAACTTTAATTACAGGCATCACAATTTTGCTAATCACTTTCTGGTTGCCAACACTGTAGTTAGAGAGACTGTGTTGTGAACGGCAACAATACAATACAACAGAAATTTAAATTTTCCACCCGCCGCCCCACATATGGTGCTAATCGGCCGGGAATCACACCGTTAAACTGAGTGAAAGTGATTTTATTTATTCGTATTCGAGAGTGAAATGCGACACGCAACTGAACAAAGGAACAGTTATAAACAGTGTTAGGTGTACACATTGACGACGCAATTGGATTAACGACGCCTAGGATTACAACGCATCTGGATTGACAAAGTTGTCGCTGAATCTAGCTGTGCCCCCGGCATCGCAAGAAGCCAGTCTCGCCCCACTGCAGTCGTCCGTTGCGGCCGGAGCCGCGTCTGCTGTTACGACACACACACACACACACACACACACACACACACACAGCAGCTGTTGAGATGCCGTCTGCAGTTCAATGCGCCGCGCCGCATCAGTAATCCTGGTACCCCCCCGCCAGCATCGCCATACGTCGTGCAGAAGGAACTAAGTTAAGTGAAAAGCTGTTCAACTTTTTACTAACCTTCGGTAGAAGACTGTCGGCGATGGAACCGCTAAAAGAATCTGAGGTTAAAATTAAATCAGAACCAATGTCTGATGAAGAAAGTGCAAATCCAGACAATGGTACAAATGTAAATTTGCTTGAAAATAGTGATGTTAAAGTGAAATCCGAACCATTGTCTCCTGACAATAATGTCAAAAGAGGCAATGATTCAATAACAGAAACCACTGTAGTAAAGCAGAAATCAGAGATTGTTAATTTATCGGATGATAGTTTCTCTGATGATTTAAAAATGAAACAGTCATCAGAGGTGGTAATGTTTAAAAAGGAGAAGTTGAATATAACAGATCAATCAGATGTTTCATTTAGTTTTGATGATTCTGGTATTGGGCCTAGTTTTACGTCACCTGAGTGTGATAAGAAACCAGCTAATGAGCAACCCAAAGACTCTGGGGCAATTGATTTAAATGTAATACTGCAGGCAATATCAGCCAGCCTAACTAATTTGAATAAACGGGTTGAGGTAATGGACAATACCTTCAAGGCTGGCTGCATTAAGTTGAAAGAGGATTTAGATAACAGAATTTTGGCCAGCCAAACTAATTTTAATAAAAGATTTCAGATAATGGACAATAAATTAGAATCCACTAAAGCAGAATTAGAAACTTCCTTCAAGGCTGGCTGCAATAAGTTGAAAGAGGATTTAAAAGCTGAACACGAAGCAGATCTGGGCAGTTTAAATTATAAGATTGATTCCAACGATGCTGATATTAAGGGAAAGGTTGCTCAGAAATTATCTGAGTTTGATAAAACGGTTAAATCCGAACTTGCTGAGGTTCGTAAAGACTTCCAAAAGGAAGATGCGAAACTGGAGAAAAAGTTAACAGAAAAGATAGGGGCGGAATCTGAACTGTGCTCAGATAGATTTAAAGATGTTAATGTAAAAGTGAACATACGTCAAGCAAGGGTAGAAGCAATTAAGACTGATACTACTCATGTTGTGCAAAGAGTAGGTAATGTCGAAATGAAAGTAAAAACTATTAGCACTAACATTGCTAAAATTAAGAGTAAAGTAGCTTCTGGTAATAGTAGTGTACAAGTTGCAGCTGCAGTCGGCACTTTTATCGGGTGTCGGCAGTTCTTACGGTTCGATCCAGACAAAAATATCCATCCACTAGATTTCTGGAACGATTCTGAAGATGTGTTTCCGTCAGTTTGGCCTGGACACGAGAAAATTTCATTTGTTAGAAGTCATGGCAGGTGAGGCAATGCGTTGGTCAGCTGATGTCATGTTGAAGTGTAGCACATTAGCGGAATTTAAGACAGCTTTCATTAATGAATACTGGTCTAGTCATAAGCAGAATGAAATTTTGAGAGAATTTTAAAGTGGGAAACGCTTCAATGCAGGCAAGGCATCTACCAAAGAGTTTGCCAGATCTTGGATTTCAGGTGTGTCACATTTGACGGAAAAGCTGAAACTTGAAATCATTATACTAGGTCTTGAAGCTAAATTGCCGTGGTGTTGGCAAACTAGAATCATATCCACCCCTAGAGACAATCATGACCGTTTCATTGAATATTTGGAGCGTGTAGAGCGTGTTGGTGCCAATGAGGAGCAGGCACGTAATAATTGTTGTGGTCTTCAGTCCTGAGACTGGTTTGATGCAGCTCTCCATGCTACTCTATCCTGTGCAAGCTTCTTCATCTCTCAGTACCTACTGCAACCTACATCCTTCTGAATCTGCTTAGTGTATTCATTTCTTGGTCTCCCTCTACGATTTTTACCCTCCACGCTGCCCTCCAATACTAAATTGGTGATCCCTGATGCCTCAGAACATGTCCTACCAAGCGATCCCTTCTTCTAGTCAAGTTGTGCCACAAAGTCCTCTTCTCCCCAATTCTACTCAGTGCCTCCTCATTAGTTACGTGATCTACCCATCTAATCTTCAGCATTCTTCTGTAGTACCACATTTCGAAAGCTTCTATTCTCTTCTTGTCCAAACTATTTACCGTCCATGTTTCACTTCCATACATGGGTACACTCCATACAAATACTTTCAGAAACGACTTCCTGACACTTAAATCTATGCTCGATGTTAAAAAATTTCTCTTCTTCACAAACGCTTTCCCTGCCATTGCCAGTCTACATTTTATGTCCTCTCTACTTCGACCATCATCACTTATTTTGCTACCCAAATAACAAAACTCCTTTACTACTTTAAGTGTCCCATTTCCTAATCTAATTCCCTGAGCATTACCCGACTTAATTCGACTACATTCCATTATCCTCGTTTTGCTTTTGTTGATGTTCACCTTATATCCTCCTTTCAAGGCACTGTCCATTCCGTTCAACTGCTCTTCCAAGTCCTTTGCTGTCTCTGACAGAATTACAATGTCATCGGCGAACCTCAAAGTTTTTATTTCTTCTCCACAGATTTTAATTCCTACTCCGAATTTTTCTTTTGTTTCCTTCACTGCTTGCTCAATATACAGATTGAATAACATCGGGGAGTGGCTACAACCCTGTCTCACTCCCTTCCCAACCACTGCTTCCCTTTCATGTCCCTCGACTCTTATAACTGCCACCTGGTTTCTGTACAAATTGTAAATAGCCTTTCTCTCCCTGTATTTTACGCCTGCCACCTTCAGAATTTGAAAGAGAGTATTCCAGCCAACATTGTCAAAAACTTTCCTTAAGTTTACAAATGCTAGAAACGTAGATTTGCCTTTCCTTAATCTAGCTTCTAAGATAAGTCGTAGGGTCAGTATTGCCTCATGTGTTCCTATATTTCTATGGAAACCAAACTGATCTTTCCCGAGGTCCGCTTCTACCAGTTTTTCCATTCGTCTGTAAAGAATTCGCGTTAGTATTTTGCATCCCGTGACTTATTAAACTGATTGTTCGGTAATTTTCACATCTGTCAACACCTGCTTTCTTTGAGATTGGAATTTTTATATTCTTCTTGAAGTCTGAGGGTATTTCGCCTGTTTCATACATCTTCTCACTAGATGGTAGAGTTTTGTCAGGACTGGTTCTCCCAAGGCCGTCAGTAGTTCTAATGGAATGTTGTCTACTCCCGAGGCCTTGTTTCGACTTAGGTCTTTCAGTGCTCTGTCAAACTCTTCACGCAGTATCATATCTCCCATTTCATCTTCATCTACATCCTCTTCCATTTCCATAATATTGTCCTCAAGTACATTGCCTTTGTATAGGCCCTCTATATACTCACTCCACCTTTCTGCTTTCCCTTCTTTGCTTAGAACTGGGTTTCCATCTGAGCTCTTGATATTCATACAAGTGGTTCTCTTTTCTCCAAAGGTCTCTTTAATTTTCCTGTAGGCAGTATCTATCTTACCCCTAGTGAGATAAGCCTCTACATCCTTACATTTGTCCTCTAGCCATCCCTGCTTAGCCATTTTGCACTTCCTGTCGATCTCATTTTTGAGACGTTTGTATTCCTTTTTGCCTGCTTCATTTACTGCATTTTTATGTTTTCTCCTTTCATCAATTAAATTCAATATTTCTTCTGTTACCCAAGGATTTCTACTAGCCCTCGTCTTTTTACCTACTTGATCCTCTGCTGCCTTCACTACTTTATTTCTCAAAGCTACCCGTTCTTCTTCTACTGTATTTCTTTCCCCCATTCCTGTCAATTGCTCCCTTATGCTCTCCCTGAAACTCTGTACAACCTTTGGTTTAGTCAGTTTATCCAGGTCCCACCTCCTTAAATTCCCACCTTTATGCAGTTTCTTCAGTTTTAATCTACAGTTCAAACCAATAGATTGTGGTCAGAGTCCACATCTGCCCCTGGAAATGTCTTACAATTTAAAACCTGGTTCCTAAATCTCTGTCTTACCATTATATAATCCATCTGAAACTTGTCAGTATCTCCAGGCTTCTTCCATGTATACAACCTTCTTTTATGATTCTTGAACCAAGTGTTAGCTATGATTAAGTTGTGCTCTGTGCCAGATTCTAAAGCAGGTTCTGTTCGCTTTAATACAAGAGCATAGACCTGCTAAAAAACGTATTTTATTGACGAAATTGCGAAAGAGAAAGGCCACATGGTTGTTCGCTTGCCTCCCTACA
This sequence comes from Schistocerca cancellata, assembly GCF_023864275.1. NCBI lineage: Eukaryota > Metazoa > Arthropoda > Insecta > Orthoptera > Acrididae > Schistocerca > Schistocerca cancellata. Next base: position 928,678,819 of record NC_064629.1, read on the forward strand.
ATTGTGATCTGAGTGCGGTAGAACTGGCATGGGCGAAATTAAAACGGTTGTTTAGGGAGCGCAATATTTCAGGGGACATGTCCAATGTTAATCTTTTTGTGACAGCAAGTGAATCCCTTTTGTCTGTAACTGCCGATGACTGGGAAGGGTACTGCAGGAAGATCCAACAACTAGAAGAAGAAAATTGGAGGCGTGATGGTGTAGTTGAAGTAGCAATAGACGATATCATTATTAACACCGCCGAAACGGACAGTAGCGACGAACATGAAGCACACACAGAAGAGGAGTACAATGAATGTGATTCTGAGCGATGTATACGGGGGTACAATACAGCGTAACAATTGTCAATAAATTTTCCAAATTTATTCCTTATCGTTTTATTGCCACAATGTAAGTTTTTCTACTAGTTCTGTATAATGCCAAATTGTCCAAGAGAATTGTTACGAAATTAGTAGCAATAGGCAGCATCATTCAACATGAAACTTTCGATTTCACTTCATAACGGCCAACCGTCGAAATTGCAATATTGGGTTTTACACATAAATAATTTCACGTATCCTGCAATCTTTTATTGTGCCGCTGTCCGCTTTTGCGCTAGTATATTCGCAACATTAACAGTTACTGCTGCGGCTAATAGATGGCACTGTGTATACCGCTTGGAGCACAACTTTTATGTGGATTCCAGAGTGTTGCCAGCACTGCGTAACGTTAGCGCGACTTATTACCCCGCCAATATGCTGTGTTCCGGTGGGCGGAGCTTACCTCTTCTATACCCTGTACCCCCCCCCCCCCTTAGAATTAGCTCTTCTCTTTGTGAACAAGCAGTACCTGTGGTTTCAGCATCCGATCGAGTGGAAATGAATTGCCACGTGAGCAAACTGATCAGCTGCAATACACCATAGAAATGAAATCAATGTGCTACGCTGTGCTTTAAATTGTTAACAGAGTGAGTATTACATAAGTATATACACTAGCAACGTAACTGAATAACACAACTGCAGACGTGAAACATTAATAGTTCAGCATAATTAAACTTCAATGAAATGTGGAACTGACACAGCAGCGAAGGACCAGTAAGTTAATGTAGTAATCGACTAATCACAGTGCGTTTTGAAGACTCAGCAATTGTACTCCTATTACCACAAGTTACTCAAATGTACAGAAAAGCTAAGAATGACAAATAATAATTAAGTATACTCATACCGTCTCTAAAAATGAGATATTTGACGATGAGTCGGCCTGTAAATAAATACAGATGAGTCAGGAATGTACCGAGCATTGATTCAGTGTTCCGGCCCAGAAATAATAATTTGAAATTTAAAGGGTTCATGATTGTATGCCTTGGGCATAAAATTTTCGTTAATACATGATTAATGGCGTATTGAGCCATTTGTTTACCGATTTAATTACAGTAAAGTGAACATGAGATTGAAATAGAAAACCGTTCTCTTAACTTGTTTCAGTGACGAGTGAGAGTTAAAATGTATATATCCCTATTTCATTGTGACCCTCCCTTAGTTATTAAGTGAACGGAGTCTGAGGCACTCTTTTTGTGTGTTCTACGGGACAAACCAGATAATGGCAGCCTGGCAGCTGCGTGAAAGCGTGGTGTGGCTTGGACACAACTCACCTTTCCCCGTTGTAGTATAGAGTGGACGTGTAGGACGCACACCATAGCAACTCCCGCCTCTACCCTTATGAATGGAAATGCAGAATGCCAGCCAAAGCAGCTGCAACAAAGTATGTAAAAGTGGAAGTGTTATGATTTGTGAAATTCTCTTTCAGGTGTAGAAAAGACTGCTAAGATTTCATTATTTATTATATGTAACAAGAATAACCATGTCATTTGCTTTGTACCTATGAATGTAAAAATATCTACAGACAGTTTAATAGGTTTAAGACATTCACCTAATGAAATGAAACTTGAGCCAGACATTTTCATAATTTTACATGTTTATGTATTTGAGGCAATATGTATGCCAAACTGTTTCATTGATTTTCGAAATTACTTTTGCGTACTTTTCTAGGCAGTCCAATTAATACCTGTTTTATGAAAAATTTAATATGTAAGGCATTAGTGCCATGATTTTTGCAGACTTGCAATTTACGTGTTATATAGATGTTCTTATAAGTTTTGCAATTTTGCTTTAAGAGGTAGTGAACATGCATGGCAGCGATCTAAATAACTGGAGTAGGTAATAAGTTTTTTAAATATTTCCAAATATTTAAATTTCAGTTTTTCCATTTTCGTAGGGAGTTAAGCTGTACTCTTGCTTCCCTTTTTGTAATTAATTTTTTTCCATTTACATTCAAAAAAATTAAGTAGAGGGTGATGTAGGGAAGCAGACTACTCACGCCATATAGAATTCATATGCTTTCCATTGTGTGCCAGCCTAGTCCGCTGTAACTAGCTATGACGTCGCAAATGTTGTGCAATACCTTAAAAGTAATGTGAAATGTTAATAGCATGTCAGGAGTGATGCTAAAATAATAATGTGATAAGTTTCAGTTTAGTAAGTTGAACAGTTTTCGAAATTTGGACGTTTTACGTAAAAATCATCGGCACAACAGGAAGGAGCTAGAAACTTCAAAATTTATATTCGGATTCCTTTTTCATTGTAATTTAAGGGAAACAGCATGCTGGATCTCACAAAGTAATATTTTGGTTGAAATTCATGATTTTCTGTTTTTGTGTCCTAAGAGTATGGAAGTAAGATAGATTAAGTAAGTGGTTAGATAAAGCTAGGATGAAACTTTCTCATTCTTAAAGCTAGGATGTTTAGATTTAGGTAGAATGGAGATACGCTATAATAACAAAGATGTGAGAAGTTTCCAAAAGGTAGCTACAAAACTATAGCTGCAGCGTCTCTCCAAAGGGCAAGTTCAGAGCTCATCTATTGCATGCAGTGCAACTAAAATAATTCTCTCGCCAAGTATTTAGCTTAGCCACATCAGAATTTTGTTACAGATACTTACCTGTGTGCTGATAGCACAATTAAATAGAGAGCTTCATTGGCCTTCAGCGAATGAAGACGTTAATTATTGAAGTGGTGTTCTGCTAGCCTAGCGGCTAGTCAGGAAGGCAAATGATGTCGGCTGCGCCTTCGGCGGTCCGCACCGTGGCTATATAAATAAGAGCTCTCAGGACAGACTTTCTGTCATTTCTAGCGTGGAATTTCATGAGTATTAACATCAAATTTTGGCGAGCATTCACTTTGAACATTTAGATCGATAACTGTTATTGAACAGTTTCGTTATCTAGGGGGCCGGCCGTGGTGGTCTCGCGGTTCTAGGCGCGCAGTCCGGAACCGCGCGACTGCTACGGTCGCAGGCTCGAATCCTGCCTCGGGCTTGGATGTGTGTGACGTCCTTAGGTTAGTTAGGTTTAAGTAGTTCTAAGTTCTAGGGGACTGATGACCACAGCTGTTAAGTCCCGTAGTGCTCAGAGCCATTTGAACCATTTTTTTTCGTTATCTAGGGATAATAGGATCTGCACAATAGACTCTGAACAGCTCTGATAGTACTACAGCTGATAGTACCATTGCTTGGTTAAATATTTATTTGAAACCTTACGCTTTATCGTTTTCAGAATATAGTGAAAATTGTTATAGTATACTGCATTTTCTATGAATTCCAAACATCATCCTAAACCCTCAGAATAATGAACTTCAGTGATCAATAACTTGATTTCTCCATCAGAGTGGGCACAGTGAACTTTAATTACAGGCATCACGTTTTTGCTAAGCACTTTCTGGTTGCCAACATTGTAGTTAGAGAGAACGGCAACCATACAATACAACAGAAATTTAAATTTTCACCTGCTGCCCCACAAACTCTAAAACACTCTTCTTCTGAATCACATATTATGTTAGGAAGTGAAACAGGAGTATAATAATACCTGTTTCAAGATCTTCCATTATCAGCTTAACACAACAGTCTGATTGCACTCTTCTTTAGAACAAATAGGACTCTCATTTTTATGCTGTGCTGTCAGATGAAATTATGGCATAAGACAGTCTGAATGAACGTTTGCTAGCAAGCCTCCACACCAGATCGAATAGATACTTTGCTTAGCTCTTTGCAGTAAACAGTCGACAACAATTTTTTAAACATTATGTATCATTTCTCTATTTTTCATACGGTCCACCGCTCGTAATTTCTCCGTTAAAGAATTACAAGTAGTTGCCTTCTCATCCCTACCTGTGCATTCCTTTCTTTTAATTTTTCATAGGCATGCACCAAGACCCATCGGTCTTTTTGGTCACATCACATCTATGCAGACAAATCATTGTGTGTAAGTAGTAGATTTGTGCAGATATAAGATGTGCCCAAACCTGGAGTTGGAGGTTTGAGTGAAACTCCTCAAATCTGTGGGTTCAAATCATGTCTACGCAGACAAGCTGGAGCTTACGGACAGAAGATCGCCGCAAATCTGCCGCTAAAACGTGTTTGATTCAGCTGTTTGTCCAGTCATGTGCACAGAGTTAATATTTTAAAATGGTAGATACGTCTGTGTTCTACATAGTTCATTGCCGAATTTATTGAAATGTCTAGGTGTCATACATGTGTGTGAAAAAATAAAATTAGGGAATACAGCGATATTGATATGAAGGCAGCTGCTTATAATTTTTTAACATAAAAATTACCAGCGGCTGGCCATACGGCAAACAGGGATACGGTACATAATTTTTTAAAAAAGTCGTTGTGGACTGTTACCTCAAAGAGCTTAGCAAAGCAACAAAATCTATTCGATTTGGTGCCAGGGGAGTGCTAGTATACGTTCATTCAGTACTGTTGTATGCCATAACCTGATGCAAGTTGTGACAGTGTAGCAAAATAAGTAGGCCCTATTTGTTATGAAGAAGAGTGCGCTTACGATATCGTGTTAAGCTGATAATGGAACATCTTGAAATAGTGCCATCAAGGACATAGTGATTACTATAATTCTTTTACTTCCTAATATAATATGTGGTTCATTTGAAGACTGATAAAGAGATGCCCTGTAGAATTCCCTACCACAAAACTACAATCAAAACTTACCAGATATACTATGAATCTCTGTCTAGAGTTCAGACAGGAATTTCGAATTCTGGTGTAATAGCTGCTGGTAGACTTCAGGCAGGGAATGGAAAATCTCGACTTAGAAACAACCTGAATTACAGCTCATTGGCCATTTGTATAACTTTCTGTCTCAGACATGTCTAAAACCACAAATATCAGTTGCAACTTATGAGAATTGCGTTAAAGTACTTTACTTGCCTTAACAAAACCATCCTTCAGGGCGGTCTAAATAGCTCACAGGTGCTGAGTATGATTTCACTCAGTACAACTAGGAGCTATCAACACCAAAATATAATTATACATTGCTAAATCCATCCTCAAATTATTACACCAGTCGTCGAATTCGCTCTGCAACTCGTAAAGTAAATTTGTGTGTTGAAAACTGCCTTTGCTTATGTAGCCACTGTGTAGACCATTTTAATCCTTCTCTCTGTTTCTGGAATTTTGTCTGTTTTTCGTTTTTTGCAACACAGGTTTCGAACATAGACTGTAATAGAATTTCCTCCATTTCTGAATAAATGAAATAAGCTTGAGGTTACTGTGCGATAGTTTAGTCACTTGTCACCGAAATTTCTTTTCCTACTCCAACAGAAGGTGGCTGAACAATAGATTGGAACCATCGAGTATAAATATCTATGGAGTGAGCATTCCGATGCGCATAACGAGAGTTCTGTCCAAAATATCTCCTTCAACGCATGTCTCTTGATTCTGGGAGGGCGCATTTTAGCCTGTATAGCGTTTAGCGTATTTTGAGTGTACTTTATAATGCGTTTTACAGACATCTTAAAAATCTGATACCACGAGCCGAAGTTGGATTATTGATGTGAACAGCAATTGTATTATGCTTTTTCGCCACAGTATTATAGTTCATATTCCATTTTGTTTACGTTTCTACTGTAATGGGATAACGAGTGACAGCCAACAGTATTTTTTATGTTTCCTATTCTACTTATTCATTTTGTCGAATCTCTGTTCTAATTAACGTAGCGATGACACTATAGATGGCGCCAAAGTGTCACAAAAACAATGCATTTGAAACTATGAAATTGTTACCGTGAATACGGTAAGCAGTTTGCACCACCTGCTTGTCCATTATTATTTTCAATTTTTCTTTATTTATTTTTCTGCTTTTTATGGACAGGCAAAGTACCTGTAACATTTTTCACCATGTCATCAGAAAAGTAGAACCATACACAATGCAGAAAAAAATGCAAGACCAATGCTCTAATTTTGCAGTAATAAAGGAAGTGGGAGCCAAAAAAATTTCTTTAGGTTTTATATTGCTTAGATTCGTACAGTCGAAAGTGTCATAATTAATTATGTTACAGTGACACTCTATAGGAAACTGTCTCATGCATAAATACACACACACCATACTTTCAGAACCTGTATAAACTGTGCAAAATTAGTCAGACTGTCATGTATATACACACACCAAAAAACGTTCTGCATCACCCCAGTTCCCAGAACTTCTGAAGATAGGCGTTGACTGTGGATATTGTACAGTGATCTCTATACTAACTGGATGGCGAACTTCGGCTGTCACAGCACCACTGTATTGCAGTTAGGCAAGAAACTGAATGTGATATTTCAGTTAGAAAGGCGGCACTCGTTTACGTTCGAAAGTATCTACATTCTTGACGATAATAAAACTAACAACGTTAACATTAAAGCAATGAACTACCAATTTCGTTTTACGCTCATGAACACTAAAGTCTAATGTAATATCGTAAATATAAAGTACCTAATAGCGAAACAATATTTTTCCCAGGCGTAAGGAACAGTTTTATTCACATATGTAATGCACTGATCAGTGGCGACATCATCTTTGGCGTCGGAAAAAAAACGTAATGGTGTTTATTTAAACTTGAATTTGGGAATCCACAACAATATGGTAATTATTGTCAGGCACCGTATGAAACAACCAAAATTACGTGTGACACTGACACGAAAATTGTTCTCTTCTTTTACTGAACTAATTCACATGTACCAACGTAGAATTTGTGATGAAATCAGTTAGTTTAAAGTGCATATTTAACTGAGAACTAACAAATATAAACAGTTTACTGAATCTGGATAACTTTGCACCACTTTTTCCGTCTTTTAGAAAGTACTGCACACACAATTTGCATCACAACAGATACTAAAATTTCACACATATTGCTAAGGTGTGCTTGGTAATGAGGAAATATGTACTAGAGACGCTCTCTTGGAGTAAAATGCCGATTTTAATACTGGTACAAAATTACTCAGTCATTTTGGGTAACTTTAGTCTAAAAAAACATAGTATTTTTACCATATCTAATGTTCTGAATAAATTTACGTCACAACAAAAGGAAACCAGGTGTTAAGAACAAGTAAAAACAGCGTTAATTCAGTTTCCAGATTCACTTTGAAATATCAAGGTATTTGTATCAACCTGGCAGTGTTCAACTTAAATCACTGTCAGAAGCTTACTTCACAGTCGATGCAATGAAAGAAAAATCACAAGCCTAAGAGCTTTTAGGGAGGTGGGAAGACACTTGAATGAATCACATAGGTAATAAAAACGTTACATTTTGTACAAAATAATACAAACAGGTGGAACACCAGCCATTTGAAGCAAAAATAGCATTTGGTACAAAGATACCATGATTAGTTGAAAGCTACTCTGATTGTAATGTCCCAAGGAACACCTTCACATGTCTATGTACTTTTTTATCGTTTGTAAAATGAGGAATACTGTAAACATTAAGCATGAGCAACGATATTGAAATGAGAACACAATAACACATTGAAACACAAAATATGAAATTTATTTTTGTCATTTCCATACATTTTTAACCATTGCTGCAATGTTACAGGCACAACATTAAGATTACTGAATAAAATAATCTCATTGAGTTTTTGTCTTACACTCGTTGTATTGTGCCCTATTTTCTCAGCTGAAAACCTTTTCCCATAGGTTTTCAGCCACACCTGAATGAACCTGGATGCAATCTTACCTACGAGCTATGTCTCACTCAAATCTTCAACTCCACATTCATTATGGAAGTCATGGTCAAGCTGAGGGAATGAATAGTTCATAAATTTATTAAGGACACACATGACAATCTTACTAATTAAGTGCTTTTTCTTCATGTCACCATTGACAACAAACATTTGAAACAAATTTTCTGAGTGCTCCACCACAGAGTATACAGAATTACTTGCTTCAATAAGCTTGCCTTGGCTTACAAATTTTGTGAATGAGCTATTTTCTGCAGAACTGAGAAGTGCATATGTTGTGTCATTACAAACAACATGTGGCCTAAAAATGTAGAGGCAGTCCTTACATGTAATTTGTTTTGAAATTGTGACAGCAACATACCCTACAATGTAGTACAAAAAGTTTTGCTTGTATGTAGAAAACAGAGTACCCCCTTCAATAAGTGAGCACCATTTTTCTACTTCATCTACAAACATACAAGAATCATCATCATCTACAATAGTATGCTTTTGTGATCAGAAACCATACATTCCTACAGGTACCATTGAACACATGTTAAAATTTGCTGTTTCTCCCAACAGTGCTAACATTACCGCCTAAAAGTAACTTGCACATAGCACACTTCAACTGATATGAATTTGAGTTGTTATTCCAACCCCCTCTGGATCTCACACAGTTCAATATGATCTTTCGAAAACTTACATGTCAACAAATAGTGCAGTGGAGAATTTTCCCTAGTAATTATTTCCAGTGCAATGGCTTTAATCGAATGCATGTTCAAAATTATGCCAAAGGCAAAAGTATTTCTTGGGTGCTGCAGGAGAGAAACACCATTTACTTTTAAACTTCTTATATAAGATTCTGTCTGATGAAAAATATCAAGCCAATATGCATGATTACTGAGTTTCAGGCTGGCTTTATATCCTGAAGCTATACGATTTCTGGAGTTGTAGACATCAAAATTCTGTCTATGATTCTCAAAACCTCTACTGTTGCCTCACTACCATGGAATCTGGGATTGCCAGCTCTTCTCAAAAAATCTATAGTATCTGCAACAATAGAACTGAGTGTTTGGACGGCCAAGCTGACATTCATCTTTTTATTAACGTAATTAATATGTTGTCCTGACAACTTGTTAGCAAATGTCAGGCCTTCCTCAATTTGCAACTCATTTAGTTCTTTTAAGTGCTGCCACTTAATAAGACCATTTGTAGACTCTATAACACCTACTTCTTCTGCTAATGCATTTCGAGCAAGTTTCACTAAATGATGGCGTAAATTGTGGTTTGAAACTGGGTGAAGGAACTAAGAAAAAAAAAATTTTATGAAAATTAATACTGCATCCCAATGAACGAAGAGTACTTATATTTGTCCTTGTGCCATCACAAGTGACTGTCCAAATTTTGATGCCTGAATTGCTTAGCCTCTCCAGAACAGGCCGGCCAAAGTGGCCTTGCGGTTCTAGGTGCTGCAGTCTGGAACCGCGAGACCGCTACGGTCGCGGGTTCGAATCCTGCCTCGGGCATGAATGTGTGTGATGTCCTTAGGTTAGTTAGGTTTAAGTAGTTCTTAGTTCTAGGGGACTAATGACCTCAGACGTAGAGTCCCATAGTGCTCAGAGCCATTTGAACCATTAAATCTCCAGAACAGAGTTTATTAACTTTGCCTGCACACTACCATCAAAGCCATTCACTAAAAAATACGCTACAGGACACTTAAATTTACCTTTAATGGACACAAGCATAAAAACGCATGCCTTTGAAGGTTCTTTCACTTATTGTGATTGTTCAACTTCTCCTCCAAAATCTACAAAACGTATATACCTCTTAGTCTCCTGGTCCCACACTACCTGTTTTCTGATTGCCGTACTGTCTATTATGAGGCTAGAATATTTAAATTCAATCGTCACTTGATGGTTAAACTCAAAGTACCTGAAAACATCACTTAAAAAAAGCCAGGATCACAATTCACAGTCTCTGCCCAACGAGAAATCAGTGATTTGTGAGGCAGAGTAGGAGAGTAAAAATACACCATCATCGCAAACATTTTAATGTCTGCTTTGTACCTGTTTCCATTGGATGACCCACTATTATTCAGCAAATTGCACACTAATTCCACCTGAGTCCCTGTTTGTTGATTCAGGAATTCATGCAGGTTCTCTGTTACATGACCCTTCTCTTTCAGAGCACTTATGATGTCTTTCATTGAATAGTTTTTCTTCTCTCTTCTCCCAATTTTTTTCCTGCAGACTCTTGCCGGCCGCGGTGGTCTAGCGGTTCTGGCGCTGCAGTCCGGAACCGTGGGACTGCTACGGTCGCAGGTTCGAATCCTGCCTCGGGCATGGGTGTGTGTGATGTCCTTAGGTTAGTTAGGTTTAAGTAGTTCTAAGTTCTAGGGGACTTATGACCTAAGATGTTGAGTCCCATAGTGCTCAGAGCCATTTGAACCATTTGAACCTGCAGACTCTTGATTTTTCTTCTCAGTGCCTCCACAACATCTGGTAAAAAATTGCATGTGTCAGTGGCCTTGTCAATCATTTCTATTTGTGTTTGAGATCCACATTCCTTAGATGTATCGCAACTCTGACAAAATTGAAATAAAAATAGAATACAAGTAGTACAGGCATGAAACAAAGTTTGGCAAGTTCTTATGAGCAAACATGTTTGTTTGAAAACAAAAACAATGTTTATGTGAAGTGACTGACCTGTTCAATATAATCATGAGTTTCTGCTGCAGACTGTTCAGTTGTTATTCTAATTTGTCGCCTTGGTTGCTTTTCCTTGGGCATTAAATGCGTCGGAAACGCAAACTGTGAAAGCACTGCATCTGGCTTGAGATGCCTTCTCGAAGTACTAGGCCTTACTAAATAATCTTCTTCCAAGAAGTGATTTCCACACAGTAAACTAGCCGTTGTAGCCGTGAACCTTTGAGTTTAGTGGCAATGACCAACTGTTTCTGCAAATCGCCTTTTTGCAGAGAAAACCTATCCAAAACAGAAGACACATTTATCATGCAAGGCAACGACCAAGATATTTACGAGATTGTTGTCATTTCTTGACATTCAATTATTACCTGTGGAAAGTTAAATCACTTGCCTCGCTGCACCGGTTCGTAGAGTTGTATGCAGAGCAAGAAATAACCATTTTACACTCACAACATCCACTTCGTTAAGAGCAAGAGAAACATTCTACCTAACTAAAAGATGGCGGACAATGTAAACAAACGGTCCTGAGACGGCACGATAAAAGCTATGATCAAAGACAGAAGACTTTTTTATTGGCTTCCAGCATACAAACTTTTTAGCCATCACAACTAAATGTACTGACACACATAACAAGGTAACTTTTTTTTTCTTCGTCATACATACTGTTTAGGGCATACATTCATATGTTTTCAGATCAAAATTATTGGAATCAGATTACAAAACACAGTTGACTGCTAAAAAATTTTTTTTAGTTAAGTTCAATTCATTTTAGATTTTTATGTCTTCTTTCGCTAGAAACCGGGATATGGCATCATATGTACTCCTGGTTGTGTCTCTGAGAGTTGGGATCGTGCAAAGCGGCTGGCAGTGACCAAGCCTTAAGAGCTCCTTTAAAAAGTCGACAGAAGATGTACATCCAGTTAGTATGGAGATCACTGATATTGTATCACAGACACAGTCCCTTTGACTGTTCAGAGATATCACTAAACCCGCCCAGAGATGTAAACAACCATGCATGAGCAGCGCCTATTAGATGGAGGGGGCCCGACAGCCGATCAGTTCCAATCATTCCACCAGTAAGGAGGAACACAGCTCGTGTTATCTGTAGTTCTACCATGCCTAGATGGCTAATACCGCGATTCGATTGCGACCCCATTATTACTTTGCGCCAGGAAGGGCTCTCAATAAGGAAAGTGTCCGGACATCTCAGAGTGAACCAAAGCGATGTTGTTCGGACGTGAAGGAGATACAGAGAGACAGGGACTGTCGATGACATGCCTCGCTCAGGCCGCCCAAGGGCTACTACTGCAGTGGATGACCGCTACCTACGGATTATACCTCGGAAGAACCCTGAGAGCAACGCCACCATGTTGAATAATGCTTTATGTGCAGCCACAGGACGTGTGTTATGACTCAAACTGTGTGCAATAAGCTGCATGATGCGCAACTTCACTCCCAACTTCCATGGCGAGGATCTTTCTTTGCAACGACGACACCATGCAGTGCGGTACAGATGGGCCACTCAGGACTGCCATCACATTCTCTTCACCCATTGAGTGTTGCATATGCCTTCAACCAGACAATCGTTGGAGATGTGTTTGGAGGCAACCTGGTCAGGCTGAACGCCACAGACACACCGTCCAGCGAGTGCAGCAAGGTGAAGGTTCCCTGCAGTTTTGGGTTGACATTATGTGGGGCCGACGTACGCCGCTGGCGGTCATGGGAGGCGCCGTAATGGCTGTGCAATACGTGAATGCCATTCTCTGACTGATAGTGCAACCATATTGGCAATGTATTAGTGAGGCATTCGTCTTCATGGACGACAATTCGCGCCCCCATCGTGCACAGCTTGTGAATGACTTCCTTCAGGATAACGACATTGCTCGACTAGAGTGACCACCATGTTCTCCAGACATGAACGCTGTCGAACGTTCCTGGGACAGATTGAAAAGGGCTGCTTATGGAAGACGTGACTCACCAACCACTTTGAGGGATCTACACCGTATGCCATTGAGGAGTGGGATAATCTGGACCGACAGTGCCTTGATGAACTTGTGGATAGTATGCCACGACGAATACAGGCATGCTTTGACGGATTTTTTTTTTTTAATTCTTACTCTGCTCTATTGTTATGTAGCATTTCCAGTCAGGTTTACATCTGCACAGCACTGCAAAAATGTAGTAAGATGGAATAAAAATTTCTTGCAAAAAAAACAACAGTTTCTTGTGTAGCTTACACTATAATAAAGGACAATAAATTTCAAAATGCGTAAAAAAATAATACGGTTATCTATGAGGCAAATAAACTGTACAACTGACAGTTTATATTCTACTCTAGGAATAAATATATAAGCCATGTGGGGAATTAAAAAGATAAAACACGGTATGCTGTCAGTCTACCATTTTAGCATAGAATGGCATTCCATAAATCTAAGATGTAAACACAAATTAAGAAATAACTTGAGCCCTAGAGGATGTACTAGACAAGTGCCATGTGATCGAAAAACACTGTTTCACAGAAGGCTGATTTGTAAAATTCTGCTACAGCTGTTAATATATTTGAAACAAAATATTTAGTTCAAAACTACTGACCAAATTTGCCTACTTAGTCACCTTCAAGTCAATGTTTACATATGTTTGTACATATGTAGCATTAAGAGATCTTACAGTGTCATAAAAGAAACAGGACATCAGAGACTACACCAGCAGCATCGGAATTTCATAAACCATACTAAAATGCTTCTAATTGCACATTTCTATGTCCAAATGCACTCTGAAGTACCTGATATTCAGCTTTTCTATGTGATTTTCGTGATACCAGTTTTCTTGCAGGTCCAGTAGCGTATTCTTATGTTTGGTTCTTTATTATAGTATAATGTCATTCGTCCCAGAAAATGAAAATTTGCCCTTGAAATTGAACGAAGTTGAAAGTATCCAATAGTAGGAATGAAACACTTCATTGTAAATAAACTAACTGCCTCAACGGAAAAAAACTAATATAAGCAAATTTCTCTACAAAACTGACAGAAATAGCTTCGTTAAGACATTAACGGTTGATTGCTAATAACGTGGAAATAATATAAAACCAGAAAATTGAAACTACTAACTTATTTTAGTCCTTCATGTATATGAGAATGTATATTAATTCTCTTGATGGCGCCCGGCCACAGAAATCTGTTTAGTTTTCATTTGACGTGGGAGCTGTAAACAAAGAGACCAGCAATACCACGAAACGTATACACGGGTCAAGTGGAGAAGGACCCCCGCCCCCACTATAGCTCAGCTTGCTCTGCGCATGCGCGATTCTGTAGCTTTGGCGCGCCGGAAAAAATTTTCCTGGTAGCATCTGGCTACCTACAAAAGTAGCCAGAAGCAGGAGAAGGCACTGCTCATGTGCGAATTCAGCTTTGGCGCATGCGCGCGAGCCCACTGGCAACTGCTCAAACAAATCTAAGTATGCAGCGCGTTTGTGTATACGTCATTTTGACGTCACTTCCGAGTGGTTCTGGACCACAATGATGTGTGTGTTTGGCTTCCCGAAACGCACGTGTGTCGTGGGGAGCCATAGGGTATAAATGTCTATGGAACTAGCACTCAGATGAGTAGAACGAGAATTCTGTCTGCAGCTGAAGTAGCTTGATTTTGGATGGCGCATTTTAGTTTGTATAGTGCTTAGCGTATTTTTAGTGTTATTACTTCGCTGGTACAGACAGATCACCTTCAGAAGTAGCATGAAAATTTGTAATGTGTTTTGCAGATATCGTAACAATTTGATACTAGGAACTGAAGTTGGATTAAAGATGTAAAAAGCAATGGTATTCTGCTTTTTCGCCACAGTATCATAAATCGTGTTCCACTTCATTTGCGTTTTTTCGGTAACAGGACAAGAAGTGACAGCCAACAGTATTTTTTATGTTTTCTATTGCACTTACTCAATTGTCGAATCTCTGATATAGTTAATTACATCACAATGACACTGTAGATGTCGCTGTAGTGCCATGAAAAAGCTATGCATTAGGAGCTATGAAACCGTTACAGTAAATATGGTAATCAAGTATCACCACCTGCTTGTATAGTATTATTTTCAACTTTCCTTTATTTACTCTTCTGCTTCTGCATTCATAGAATCTCATCAGAAAAGTAGAACTGCACACTATGCACAAAAAAGAAAAAAAATGATAGTACAAGTTCAATGCTTAAATTTTGGAAGAATGACAGCTATAGATAAGCAGGCGCCCATTAATTACATGAGGGATTTTGGTGTTTTTTTATGTCATGAGATCTGTCTTGACCCCCTAATCTCATGTGAGATTTTTAGTGTAAATACGTCAGTATGCACTTGATTGTGTTGGATTTATTAAAAAAACACATAATTTGCTAATTACTTTTATTTAAAACTACAGTGGTTAAGGCTGGTATTTAAGACAGAACGTTGTCTAGAATCACAATGAGAAAATCGAACAATAAAATATTTAAAAAAAGGAAGTGCTAAAATTCATAAAAGAATATTTATTCTAATTCAGTCCATAGGGACTTGTGTATGGTCTCAAGAGCGATGACTAGAACCAACATGTCCACGTGATTTTCAGTAAAATCATCTGGTCCTTAAACCTCGCTCTGATTTAGCTACTGGAAACTGTTGTTGCTTGTACATGAAAGCTCTGTACCGCAATGTGTGACAATCCGTGAAAGTAGCTCAGTGCTGGTGCAGCTGGAACACTGTAGACCACATGCCGGTGCTCAGTATCTCTTTTGATGCATGAAAACTAAATACTGCAAGTACTGCAGCGCCACGTACAGTTGGGCTATAGATGACGCAGGGCCTGCTGATGAAGGCATGCAAAGGATGAATCTTTAGGCAGTGGTGAATCAAGAAGGGAGCAAATGGGCTGCGGCAGTCCTGGCCATCGGATTTCAGGACCTAAAACATTAATTAAAAACAATTCATTAATTTTAACACTAAATAAAAATGCGTTTGTTTGCACTAACACCCACTACAGAAATTAAGAAAAATATAAAAAGCACACATGAAATCGTGGTAAAAATAAAAGGTAAACTACTAAGGTACAACAATTAAGGTAAAAACTATAAAATGAAAATAATATGTTATTAAATGTGAACAAATTGCCATGTACCTGCTCTCTCTGACATGCCTTGCATACTGTCTTTCAGCTGGCAGGTCTGAAAAGATGGAAGTGTCGTTGTTCTATGTACTTAGCAACTACTTTATGTCTCTCAGTGCAGACTGCAGACTACATTTCAGCCAAAATTTCCCCTGACTTTTTGAAATTATCCTTTTCCAGACTAACGTTTATTGTTTTGTCACTGGAGTTCAGGTGTGTCCCAAAAGAATCATGGGGAAGAAAAACACCCGTTAGCTCTCGGCTGAGTGGAGTCTGTGCCTCTCTACTCTGTTTAAAGTGCTTCTACGTGGGGCCTTAATCACATGAATATTGCATCCAGATCGTATTTTTTGAAATGCTCTATGGCGTGTGCAGTCACTTTACGATATCATGGGTCCTTGTTGGGACCGTCATTGCTCAAAATGATAAGGACGGGCTTAACTTCACTATCTCTCTTCTTCATAAAATTGTAAAAATTCTCAAGGGTGAAAAGAATGTTCAAGTCTTGAAAGTGACTAGTTGCAGTTGACGAACAGTACTTGCCACTTATTATTGCTATGTAAGTTGGTCCACTGTATGAGACACCTTGTGGCCATCCAATCTCATTGAACTTCACTTCACAAAGACCATACATGTGCGGACACTCGAAATCAATATGTGAGTTGAAGCAATCATGAAGTCGTGATCTGGCAGTGACACTTTGTGTTCAACTTGTATTAGCAAGGGCGCCTGTTTCTTTGCTGCTGCGAGTCCTATGGGAACACAGGCCTTGTCATTCTGAGCTAGAAAAGTGACGGACTGAGGGCTAGCGTCTCGAGCTACCTAATGGAGGTTACACCAAATAACTAGTAGTGGTGTGCTTTATGATGGTCAGCTGCAGAATGGCTCAGCTTTACTGGCACAGTCATTACGTGGCACTTAGCCTTGTGCATATCTGCCTGTCTAGGCGGTAGTCCAATATAAGTAGCAGTTCGTGAGATATTAAGCCTCAGCACAGTTAGTTTAACAGTGAGCTCGGAAAGTGTATGGACCGTGCATACTCTCTCAAATGACACCCTGTTTACAGTTTTACACTTCTATTCTTATATCTTAACACAAGGTTTTTACTTTATTGACTTTTTGGAGCTTTAACGTAAGACCCTCTCTTATTGACCCCATAGCATTCCTGCCACTATCCATCCCCACTCTCCCTTGCGTTCTTTGCCCACTATCAGTCAATATTGAAACAACCTGTGTTCTAGGGCAAAGTACCGTCATCCAAGAAGGCGGGGATGACGTCATCCAAGATGGCGGCCGTGAGGTCATCCGAGATGGCGGCTAGGACGTTATCCAATATGAAGGATTTTGGGGGGAGGTGTGAATTTTGGCGGGAAAGTGACACGCCCCCTCGCCCAGAAAAATGGCGAGAAGTTCAAATTACAACAGGATAATCCGTCACATCAAGAAAAATGGCGGGAAAATTGACTTGTCTTTATTATTTAACCAGTTTCAAGCATGTGTGTTCGCCACGAGGTCTGGACTCCGACTGACTTAGTTCATATCGGTGCCACCAGAGGGAACTTTCCTGATATCACATCATGGCGCAAGTACCGTTATTCAAGATGGCTGCACCCGATGTATCCACGATGAACTCCATAGCCCAACTGACTTAGTTCATATCGCCGGCACCAGAGGATACCACCGTGATGTCGCGTGATGACACATGACCGTCTGCTCTCTCTCGTGTGCGTACGTTATAACGGGACACGCGCCGAGCCGCCAGCCCGCGGCCGTCTGACCACTTACGTCACACACGCTCGGGTACCACCCCCATACACGCGCTGGACATAGTCTTCTGTAATATGCAAACACCCACATCGCGCATCTAACCTAATCATACACCGGCCTTTTTTTAAACATTTAGAGGCAGCACCACCACCAAGTGTATTCACCACTGAGTCCATAGCCCAACTGACTTAGTTCATATTGATGCCACTAGAGGACGCTGTAGTGATGTACCGCAATCTACGATGGCGCCACCTAGTGTGTTCACCACGAGCTCTAGACCCCAACTGTCTTAGTACATTTCCTCGCCGTCAGAGGACGCGACAGTGACACCAGCTGATGACAAACAGTGTGTTCTCCACGAGGTCTACAATGCTCTCTGTTTCGTGACATAAACCAAGATCGTGAGGGAAAACGACTCAGTCGGCTCTGGGTTGCTGGAGGAGTAAAGAAGGAGTTCACTCTGTTTAGTTTCAAACATTTTCTTTAGCGATCGAATATATTTATCACACTGACGCAAAACACTCGGCATGTTATGCTTGGAGTCACAATACACAGTCTGCAGACATGCAAACAACTCCTAATTTTCCGAAATAACTTCAGTACAGACCTGCAAACTGCTCCTAAATAATACAGCACATTGATGTGTAGACACACTAAGTACTCGTAAACTGTCCAAATAGCGCATATCACGGCCTACAGAACCGCTCCCAAAATAATGCAATCAACGCGCGCAAGCACAGTCCACTGCCACCTCTCCAGTAGAGTACACAGGAAGTAGCGATAAGTGACGCATCCCTCAGATGTCAGGAGACCAGAGTTAGCGTTCGACTGTGGATCCACCCCATGTTATGTCCTAATCTGTGTTGAGATGCGGATCGACAATATGCTGTGCACAGGATAGGGTTTGGAGGTGGATCCGTCATGCACAATGTATGAAGAGTTGTTGGGATGCAGATCCACAATCTATCACAACTGGGTTAGCGTTCAGGTGTGGATCTGCCACGGACTATACATACGGAGCTATGTTCGGAGACGGATCCACCACGTGCCACATCTGCGATAGGGTTAGTGGGTGGACCGAGCACGCATTACATCCGGACATGTATTCTATGTTCAAAGTTTTGTCCACCAGCAGATGGGATTGGGTCCTGAGAACTGTCCACGAGGTGTGCATATACAGAGATATACAGAAAGCAGAGCAAATGCTCTCCGTATGAGGAGATGACTGGATACAGTCGAGTGCAGTGCTATATTACACGTCCCGATCAATGCATTTGGGCTAGGTGGTGGCATCTGTGCTACATTTACAATCAATATTAGAACACAGAACGAGATGTTATGATTGCATTTATAGATCTGACCTCAAATCGATAGAATTGCGAAAAGTGACCAGGGAATAAGTATATATTGACGGAATATAGAGCTAATGCGGTGAAATTGAGGAAGTACTTTGCTATCTTCTGGTTCGCACTGAACAATTTGTATATCAGACCCAGTATGCTGTAACAGGAGGAATCTAGGAAAACGTGGACATCGAAACGAAGGGGATAAGGGAAACAGTCAATTTCTTTCCCATTGAGGTTGCATTATACTGTATGTTTATTGAGGTTCCAGTGATTCCGGATCCATCAGTCACGTGACATAGCCTGAGTTCTGCTCGTATACAGCTAAGTGTTCAGTATGTGTTTTAAAGTACTGTCTACTTGCGATCGTTAAGGGTAAAACTGTCAATCATCAGAGGACTTCCATCTCCTGTGTGAAGAAACTTGACCCACTCCTCTAAAGGAGCTTTAATTTATGCGATGGCCCCTGTTACCAACTATTCGTCTAAAATTGTGAGCCATATGTTTGTGACTATTATAGCGCCATCCCTCACAAAGCGAAAAATGTGGTCCAACTAAAACATTCATATTTCTTTACAAACTATACGAATATGTAATAAAAATGGGGGTTCCTATTTTAAAAAACGCAGTTGATATCTGTTTGACCTATGGCAGCGCCATCTAGCGGGCCAGCCATAGCGCCATCTGGTTTTCCCCTTCAAGCTAGACAAGTTTTGATGTTCGCATTTTTTTCGTTTGATGCTCATTTCGTGAGATATTTGGCCGGGTCACTGTCAATGGACCACCTTGTATTTAATAAAATCACGTCATAGACACAGTAGGAGTAGGAATAGCAGTTTGGAATGAGATCCGGTGAGGAAGGGGCAATACCGCTAGGAATACTTCGATGGCAGCATGCTACACTATTCTGGGGACGTATTGTGAAATCTTTTTCTTCGCACTGGGGGCCGACCGCAGCTATGTGTCAGTGTGAATGCATCGACGTCTACGTGACTTCTAATTCGTATGAGCGTTTATAGTTGGTAATTTTTCTGTGTTGGGGTGGGTATAGAACAACGAAGATAGCATGTTGGGGATCTGTAGTACTTGTATCTAGTTTGGATATGCACCACATTGCACACATTTCCACTGAATGCTCAAATACGTTCCTGTTGCATTAACTCAGCTCGATTTGTTTCTACACGGGTTGCAGAAGGTGTTGGATATGCCTTTCTCCGACTTAAATTGGAACTATCACTTGTGCAAAGCTGTAGAAATGGGTGCAACTAGAGGACGTGTAGGGTGTGATTAAAAGGAAGTTGTAATTTTAGTGTAGCATACAGATTCGAGGAATGGGACTCGTTTAGAGATATGAGAGTGCGTGAAATATGACTTATGGGTGTGAGCATAGGCAAGTAAGAGTTTGAATTAACGTAATTTCTAAATATATATCCTAAGGCTAGAGATCTGAGAAGTTAGTGAATATTTTTCTTCTTAGGAACTCAATCAGCACATCATCTACTACTGCTGTCTGTCATCGCCTATATCTCAGCGGATATATAGCAAAACGTTTGATATGGTCTCGAGACAGAATGCGTTGCAAAAACTAACGGATTATGTAATTGCGTGCGGTGTCATGGAGTCGCAAATACCGCTTGCATACTACACTCCTGGAAATTGAAACAAGAACACCGTGAATTCATTGTCCCAGGAAGGAGAAACTTTATTGACACATTCCTGGGGTCATATACATCACATGATCACACTGACAGAACCACAGGCACATAGACACAGGCAACAGAGCATGCACAATGTCGGCACTAGTACAGTGTATATCCACCTTTCGCAGCAATGCAGGCTGCTATTCTCCCAGGGAGACGATCGTAGAGATGCTGGATGTAGTCCTGTGGAACGGCTTGCCATGCCATTTCCACCTGGCGCCTCAGTTGGACCAGCGTTCGTGCTGGACGTGCAGACCGCGTGAGACGACGCTTCATCCAGTCCCAAACATGCTCAATGGGGGACAGATCCGGAGATCTTGCTGGCCAGGGTAGTTGACTTACACCTTCTAGAGCACGTTGGGTGGCACGGGATACATGCGGACGTGCATTGTCCTGTTGGAACAGCAAGTTCCCTTGCCGGTCTAGGAATGGTAGAACGATGGGTTTGATGACGGTTTGGATGTACCGTGCAATATTCAGTGTCCCCTCGACGATCACCAGTGGTGTACGGCCAGTGTAGGAGATCGCTCCCCACACCATGATGCCGGGTGTTGGCCCTGTGTGCCTCGGTCGTATGCAGTCCTGATTGTGGCGCTCACCTGCACGGCGCCAAACACGCATACGACCATCATTGGCACCAAGGCAGAAGCGACTCTCATCGCTGAAGACGACACGTCTCCATTCGTCCCTCCATTCACACCTGTCGCGACACCACGGAGGCGGGCTGCACGATGTTGGGGCGTGAGCGGAAGACGGCCTAACGGTGTGCGGGATCGTAGCCCAGCTTCATGGAGACGGTTGCGAATGGTCCTCGCCGATACCCCAGGAGCAACAGTGTCCCTAATTTGCTGGGAAGTGGCGGTGCGGCCCCCTACGGCACTGCGTAGGATCCTACGGTCTTGGCGTGCATCCGTGCGTCGCTGCGGTCCGGTCCCAGGTCGACGGGCACGTGCACCTTCCGCCGACCACTGGCGACAACATCGATGTACTGTGGAGACCTCACGCCCCACGTGTTGAGCAATTCGGCGGTACGTCCACCCGGCCTCCCGCATGCCCACTATACGCCCTCGCTCAAAGTCCGTCAACTGCACATACGGTTCACGTCCACGCTGTCGCGGCATGCTACCAGTGTTAAAGACTGCGATGGAGCTCCATATGCCACGGCAAACTGGCTGACACTGACGGCGGCGGTGCACAAATGCTGCGCAGCTAGCGCCATTCGACGGCGAACACCGCGGTTTCTGGTGTGTCCGCTGTGCCGTGCGTGTGATCATTGCTTGTACAGCCCTCTCGCAGTGTCCGGAGCAAGTATGGTGGGTCTGTCACACTGGTGTCAATGTGTTCTTTTTTCCATTTCCAGGAGTGTACGTTCAAAGTTCGTTGAGTTTATCGCGAGGTTGCATCGTTGGCTCTTAATACACACATTTATACGATCAAGGTCACGGTATTTGTCTGGAAAACATCACCTCTTTCAGAGGTAATGTCGTACCTCGATTCGTAAAGCGGTTATAGGTTTTAACTTGGATACTTGGGTGCACCTGTAGAACGAAGAGCGCTTGTGAGAGTATCGTGCAGTAGTTCTGGGGATCGGGATTTTTTGTTTAACATGTGCTCGATTACATCTATGACACGGTGGTATGTCTGGCAGGAAGAACGTAAGAGAGATGCACATGCATCGTTGATTTTCGGTCAGTATTATTTGTTGTCATATGCATCCAGTTATTGAGCAGGTAATATTATACTTAGTCCTGGGTGTGCGATATGTTCGCATTTGAGCGTCAGGTTTATAAAGTATATCTGTTTGTGTAAAGGAAATGTCTATGTGCTGTTGTAGAGAGGCTATGGATTTGACTTGGGGTACTGTGATAGCGAAGGTGCGGCGACGCGGTTCCTTCCGTCCCTTTACGACGTAGCTGCACCTACCTGTGGACATCGTCTCAGCAGATCATCAGTAGGGAAGCCGTGCGAAACCTACTGTACTTCGACGTGAACCAGATTGCAATTAAAGTCACTAAATCTACGTTTCTGGAGAAAGTTTTCACACGAAATGAAAGGCTGGAAATTTTTTCGTTAATTAATATATTCTGAAACTTAGGTGAACAAGTATCACTGCCAAGCCTGTGCTAGTCTTAACGCTGTCACTCACTATGCCTTTCACTCACATTAGCAAGTTTATGGTGTTGCATATCCCGAAAACGTTATAGCTACAAAAATACGGATTGTTTTTGATTGAGAATGCTCGCCAAATATTAAGTCTGTCCGTACCTAATGCAGTCACAGTTTTTAGCCACTGACCGGCTCAATATGCCAGGCGGAATTTATGTCTTTTCTCGTCACAAAATTCGCTTAAAATTCCGAAATTTCTACACACCCGTCGGAATAATTATGGCGTCACTTTACAACACTTTTGATGTATGAACTATTACTACACACGTCCGAACTGTTTCATGGCTAGGCTCCGACTCTTTTCTAGAATACTCTAATAAGCCTTCTCTACCAGCAGAGAAAGGCGCGCGAAGAATATTGCTTTACCATTGGTCAGTTTACTCAACAGCCAATAGCAAAACAACATTCTCCCGCGTCAGTCCGCGCTTTTCATCAATAACCAATCGCAAAATAGTAAATCTAACGACTGCACTTTTTACCGACGTAATTATCTAATATGCTGAAGTTTTGTTTATGCATAAAGTTATTTACTATTGTTATTTATACCTGAATTAACTTTCCCTTTACCATAAACTTACTTTACAAATCTATTCTACAAAAATCCCCTTTGTCCACATCGATACTTCTTCGAAATGTTCCCACACTAAATCCCACTACATAACTCGTTAAACAATTATCTTCATATTAAACTTAAACCACACTCACACAGCATTCATACTGCTAAAACACATTTATAACATTTTACCTACACATAAAGACATAATAACACTTTATGAAAATACTAGAACAGTTTATGAAAAACATTCTATTACTTTTGTGCACTCTAGCAGGCACAATCGAAACTAAGTCACAGTCACCCTATCCAATATTGTCCTCTATCGGCTGATACATAAACTAAGTGCGCGTCCAGTCTCGCATCACCATCTGTCACTATCCAGCTCTGAGACACATCTCCCACTTAACCGCCTCCAAGGCAGGATCGGTATACGGCGCTATGCCTCAAAGGGAGGAAGTATGTCTAGTGGTATGGGATGTACAGGTATTTCCCGAGCCACTGCCGAGAGCAGGGTGTATTTCCAATACTTCGCTGATTGCCGAATACAGTTCAGTTGAAATCTCGATCGTAAGATTTAATTGTAAGTATAATGATAGAAGATATATGTGAGGGAATTTCTAGAATGTGTTTGTGTATGGAAAGTCGGTGGTGGTATTGATTCGCGTTCCCCTGTTAATGGTAGCAGTCTTCCGAATGCAGAGGCCTGTTGGAGTGTAGGAATGTATCATGGTTAACTTTACCATCTTCTAGACGACCGAATAGTGACCTAAATATGTGCTGGGCAGCTTTGGTGATCAAGTGTAACTTTGAGAAGGTGGTGTGTTTGCGGTGGAGCGTTATTCCTTCCCATGTAAATTGTTCGGTCTACTGCTTCTGCACATTTGGTGCCTTTATTTAGTTGAGGGAATATCGATTGTGGTGTGTTGGACACACGTTTGCCTGTTCTCTAGAAGTGGGAAAGGCCCTAGTTGGTTTGTAAACAATATTGATCATGTCGAATCTGTTAGATGACCGACTTTGGTATTCGAGAGTGCGAATATCAGTTTACTCTACTTCTTTCTAGTTAGTCAATGGTTTACAGCTCGCTGCACCTCGCTAAAGTTTGGTGTTTGTGGAGAAATAATTTACAGTGTATATGTTGTGCATTATGTTGCGTTAGCGATTGGGGTGGCTAGTGCGGTGTTCTTGATATCGAGAAGTACAGCGAAAATTGACGGTACTCAGTGGTATATTCCCTGGTTAGAGATCGGTTTGACGCTCCAATATTCTTGTGAGTATGGTTTGTATTTGATGACCTGTACACAACTTTGCGATGTTTAGTTGTCTATGCAAAATGGTGATCGGTGTAAAATAGTTTATTACCACTGAGTGTGGCGTCTGTAGAAAGAAAAGACAGGTTGGGGGTTTATAGATTGAGGGAACTGTCGGTGCAATTTAGCAATCTTAGCAAAATAAGGAGGGAAAGCCCAAGGAAGACAATGCCCAATTGATTGTGTTGGGATGTAGGAGCGGTGAGAACATTTGCGTATGTTGAGAGCAGGAAGGCTATCACGTTATGTCTGGGAGGAAGACTGGTTTCGGCGATATTTTGGTAAACAGATTCTGTTAGGGCAGGAATTTTGGCATGTATGAGCAGAGACAGTAAGAAACTATTTCTGGGTGGGTAGGGGGAGGGGGGGGGGGAGCTACGGAATTTAGTAGAGTTAGACTTGGTTATTATCTTAGACAGCAATGTGAGTTGGGTATAAGATTGATAAGGTTTGTTGGTTTCATGCATCTGAGATGGTACGTAGCTAAGGAAGTGAAGCGTGAGTCAATCGTGACGTTGAGTCCACTAGAATCACTAAGGAGAAAGCAGGTTCTGCTATTGTGGAACGGAATTCTGCAGCGTCTTCGCTGGACCGCAGTTAGAGTTAGGGTATAGAGGAATGCCGAAAGTGCACGGCTCTGCTTGGAGTGCGCGCTGTGTAAATAAATGACCGGTCATTAAAGACGCCTATATACAACTTTGGCCTGCGTTCGGCTGCAGCTCGCTGTTGCACTCCCGCCCGATCACGTCAGCATGTGTGTGTAGGTGAACACGTATTTGGATAGGAATTTCTCAGGTGAATGGGGGTGCCGTCCACCTCATGCTTGTGGAAGCCGAGCATGGGCTGTGCGCAGTTTGAGACCTGAGGGATGCATCACTAATCACTACCTCCTGTGTACTCTAATGGAGAGGGGGCGGTGGTCTGTGCTTGCGCGCGTTGATTGCATTATTTCGGGAGCGGGTCTGTCGGCCGTGATATGCGCTATTTGGACAGTTTACGAGTACTTAGTGTGTCTACACATCAATGTGCTGTATTATTTAGGAGCAGTTTGCAGGTCTGTACTGAAGTTATTTCGGAAAATTAGGAGTTGTTTGCATGTCTGCAGACTGTGTATTGTGACCCAAGCATAACATGGCGAGTGTTTTGAGCCAGTGTGAAAAATATATTCGATCGCTAAAGAAAATGTTTGAAACTAAACAGAGTGAACTCCTTCTTTAGTCCCCCCAGCAGCCCAGAGCAGGCTGAGTCGTTTCCCCTCACGATCTTGGTTTATGTCACGAAACGGAGGAGAGCGTCGTAGACCTAATGGAGAACACACTGTTTGCCGCCATCATGGATAACTGTATTTCCGTCATCAGCTGGTGTCACTGTGGCGACCGAGCGAGGTGGCGCAGTGGTTAGCACACTGGACTCGCATTCGGGAGGACGACGGTTCAATCCCGTCTCCAACCATCCTGATTTAGGTTTTCCGTGATTTCCCTAAATCGTTTCAGGCAAATGCCGGGATGGCTCCTTTGAAAGGGC
Source organism: Schistocerca cancellata (assembly GCF_023864275.1). Classification (NCBI taxonomy): domain Eukaryota; kingdom Metazoa; phylum Arthropoda; class Insecta; order Orthoptera; family Acrididae; genus Schistocerca; species Schistocerca cancellata. The sequence continues at coordinate 928,705,041 of NC_064629.1, forward strand.
ACGGCCGATTTCCTTCCCAATCCATCCCTAACCCGAGCTTGGGCTCCGTCTCTAATGACCTCGTTGTCGACGGGACGTTAAACACTAACCACCACCACCATCACTGTGGCGTCCTCTGACGGCGAGGAAATGTACTAAGACAGTTGGGTCTGGAGCTCGTGGTGAACACACTAGGTGGCGCTATCTTAGATTACTGTACGTCGCTACAGCGTCCTCTAGTGGCATCGATATGAACTAAGTCAGTTGTAGAGATGGGCAAACTGAAACACGTAACTGTTTCGAAACAAATGAAACAGTACAATGTAATGTTTCGATACGACGTTTCGAAACAGTGAAACAGTTTGTGTTTTGTAATGTAATAAACCTACACATTTTATCATCTTGAATGTCTACTGTATAAGTATGTCCATATAAACATAAATGAGGTGCGAGAGCGCTAATCATATCGCAGAAAGTATGAAACTATCACTTAGGCGTCTTGGCAGTTTCGTATTTCCTGAAGCAAATGCGCTGCTTTCGTGTCGTGTGACTTTCATACTTTTCAATTGGCTGAGGACAGCCATAGCTGAAGACAGAAGAACCACCACGAACGGAACTGGAGGTGGGAGCAAACTGCAGAAACAATAGATATGCTACTGGGATTCCCACATTCCGTTAGTATGGGTAATATACCCATCTTGCTAATTTCCATGCACACAAAGGGAATCATTGTGGATAATAGGCACCGTGACTATAGACTCACAAATAATGCCAAATAATTCGAATAACTAACAAAATATAACAGAAAAAAATGTCTTTTAAGGTGTTTCGAATCGTTACTATAAATTCACTATGCTTCCCAGCCCTTCCCGTTCACCATTACACTATCAGTGATACGTCAAACAGATTGCTTGCAATTATACTTACATCAAATTTAAGTATATGTCTAATAACTGCCACTTTACGCTTTTTTTTATTCAAAATGTTGTAGGCCTACTTGCGTTTCTTAATATGATTACTTTACATGACCAGAGAAACGTATGTTGTAAAAAAAAAGTGAATGATTTTCACATATTTATTATTTTGAATGTGAATAGTATGCGTTGGTTTATTGTTTGGTTAGTGTTTATAAAGCAGATGTTACACCATTTCAGAATAGGACAGTCAGATAGAAACGAAGCTTTATTTTCGGATATCTTAAGCTTCATGCTATTGCTTGTCAAAAAGATTTCGACACTCTTGAAAGTGTCTCATGAAGTGGTATGTTGTGTTTCAGTACCTATGCCGAGCCCGAATCTCGTCCGACACAGCGCGGAATGAAACATCACTGTTTCGATACAATTAGTCCGTTCCAAGCAGAGGTGGACTGAAACAGCCTTATTTTGAAACAACGATACAGTTTCTCTGTCTGGCTCGAGATCGAATTTGGTCCGGTTGCCCGAGACAGGGGCGGAATGAAACACCACTGTTTCGAAACAGTGAAGCACAGCCGTTCCAAAACACTGAAACAGTTCCACGTATCGGTACACTGTATCGAAACATAGAAACAGCGGCCAAGTCTAGTCAGTTGGGCTATGGACTCAGTGGCGAATACACTTGGTGGTGGTGCTGCCTCTAATTGTTTAAATAAAGGCTGGTGTATGATTTCGGCAGTTGACAATTGGCAAGCAGAGTCTTTTACACGGATTATTATTTTTACAATTTTCGAGTTGTTTGGCTATCTGGTCGTAAATGCTCTGCATTGTTTATGAGTGCTTCGCATGTCTATATGTTGTTCACTGTGTTATTTTTGATGGTTTAAAATTAGCACGAGTTATGTAGGAGCAGTTTGCAGGTCTGTATGCTGTGGGGCATATCAGAGCGTGTGTTCTGTGATACATACACTCCATCCCTAAATAAACTACTCGCAAATAAATAAACTACACTCCTTCCTCCTTCCATCAGCCTAGTGCGGGCTGAGTCCATTTATAACCCACCCCTAGGAAGAGGTGGCGGTCTGGCGACTTAGGTTAGTGGTGGTGGTGGTGAGCTTCGTTTGCAGCAATTTTCTTACGTTGATAGGGAAAACGCAAGTGAGCTTTATTTACTGGCAGAATTCAAACTTGGTGCGTGATCCTAGGAGGAAGTGGCGGTCGGGTGGCTGAGGTTGGTACAAGTGTCCTTTCTTTCCCGCCCAATTTTCTTAGGTTGGTAGCAAAAGCGCAAGTGACTTTTCTTTACCACCAGAATTCAAACTCGGCGATGGTTCACAGGAAGAGGTGGCGGTCTGGTCCTTGAAAAGTAGTTGAATCTAGGTAGTTGAACACCTTTTAATACCTATATCAAATTGTAATTTGAATTATTTAATATGATTAAAATTGAAATGTAATTAAGTATTTATGTAATTGATAGGTTAGATGCGCAATGTGGGTGTTCTACATCTACATCTACATCCATGCTCCGCAAGCCACCTGACGGCGTGTGGCGGAGGGTACCTTGAGTACCTCTATCGGTTCTCCCTTCTATTCCAGTCTCGTATTGTTCGTGGAAAGAAGGATTGTCGGTATGCCTCTGTGTGGGCTCTAATCTCTCTGATTTTATCCTCGTGGTCTCTTCGCGAGATATACGTGGGAGGGAGCCATATACTGCTTGACTCTTCGGTGAAGGTATGTTCTCGAAACTTTGACAAAAGCCCATACCGAGCTACTGAGCGTCTCTCCTGCAGAGTCTTCCACTGGAGTTTATCTATCATCTCCGTAACGCTTTCGCGATTACTGAATGATCCTGTAACGAAGCGCGCTGCTCTCCGTTGGATCTTCTCTATATCTTCTATCAACCCTATCTGGTACGGATCCCACACTGCTGAGCAGTATTCAAGCAGTGGGCGAACAAGCGTACTGTAACCTACTTCCTTTGTTTTCGGATTGCATTTCCTTATATATTTACAGAAGACTATGTCCGGTGCGTGTATGGAGGTGGCGGCCGAGGGTGTGTGATGTAAGCGGTCGGACATCTGCCGGCCAGCGGTGCGGCGCGTGTCCGGTTATAATGCACGTGCAAGAGAGAGAGCAGACGTCACGGTGGCGTCCTCTGGTGCCAGCGATATGAACTAACTCAGATGGGCTATAGAGCTCTTGGGGGATACATTGGGTGCAGCCATCTTGAATAACGGTACTTGCGTCATGATGTGACGTCAGGAGAGCGCCCTCTGGTGGCACCGATATGAACTAAGCCAGTCGGAGTCCAGACCTCGTGGTGAATACACATGCTTGAAATTGGTTAAATAATAAAGACAAGTCCATTTTTGCCGCCATTATCATACTGGAATTTGAACTTCCCGCCATTTCCTGGGGAAAGAGGGGTTAGGTTAGTGGAGGTAGCCCAGTTGACCTCCTTCCCGCCAAATTTCAAACTTCCCGCCAAAATCCGCTATCTCGGATGATGTCACGGTGGCGCACTCCAGTGGCGACAACATCGACTAATCCAGTTGCGTTCTAGAGCTCATGGTGAACACACATGCTTGAAACTGGTGAAATAATAAAGACAAATCAATTTTCCTGCCATTTTTCTTGGTGTGACAGATTATCTTGTTGTAATTTGAACTTCTCGCCATTTTTCTGGGCGAGGGGGGGCCTGTCACATCCCGCCAAAATTCAAACTTCCCCCAAAAATCCGTCATCTTGGATGATGTCCTGGCCGCCATCTTGGATGACGACATTGCCGCCATCTTGGATATCGATACTTTGCTCTAGAACACAGGTTGTTCCAATACTTCAGTCCATCTTCAGTTCATTTTGTAATTTCACTGCTTTATAACCATTTACATTTTATGTACGTATTGTTCTCCACTATTAGTGCTTCAATGGGAATTTTTACATAATTATACATTTATAATTTTAACGCAGCCCTCTCTTGTTAAACTCATGACATCCATACCACTTCCTCCTTTCTTCCTTCCCCCTCCTCCAATCAGCCTCACTCTATTTCCCCTCCCCCCTCCTATCCCCTACCTCCAACATGTCCCTATTTAAAACATTGACCACAGTTCTCTGATACGGTGTTCTGAATAGCTAAGATGGATTGCAGATGCAATTACTTAGATCTGAAGATGATCCAGAGTGATCGAAACATGTAATCGAATTAAAAAGGTGTGCAACCCAGATGGAACAAAACATGAGAATTATCTAAATGTCTACTCATATACAGTTGCTGAATTTTCTCAAGACGATTATGTCAACTATACTGATAACCTAGTTTTCTCGCAATTTTACACGTTTCTTGCAGGAAAAAATTACGTAGTATCTGCCAAGACCCCTCCTGTCACCAGAGTGAGATTGGGTGAGATTCGGTTCGACAACTCCCCCCGCCCCCCACCCCCCAAAATACCTCATGTAATTAATGGGCACCCCCAAGCAGCACCATCCCAAAATCATGTGCCTAGCGCAGTTTCATGCACAGTAGGCAATGCTCACTCAGACATCTGCATAGACTGATCATTGTGTGTGGCTGGGCCTTAACTCCTATACATTTTGCTAAATTCAGAGATGAACTCTCTAGAACACTGGCGTGTATCTGCCATTTTAAAATTCACTCTGCACACAGATGACACCTGGCTGTATAAATAGCTGACTCAAACGCTTTTTAAAATTCACTCTACATACACAGATGACACCTGGCTGTATAAATAGCTGACTCAAACGATTTTTGTGAGCCAGATTTCCGGCGATTTCCTGACCACTCTCTTCAGCTTGTCTGCACAAATGTGATTTGAGCTCACAGATTTGAGCAATTTCGCTCAAACCTCCAACTCCAACTTCCAAAGTTGTCCACATCTTATATCTGCGCAACTCTTCTGTTCACACGTAATGATCTGTGATGCAGATGAGAAGTGCACAGACGTTTGTGTAGACAGATTGTTGTACATGAACAAAGGATTCGCACAGATATGCGATATGTGGAAAACTGAAAGTTTGAGTTGGAGGTTTGTGTAAACTTGCTTAAATCTGTGGGCACCAACCACAGCTGTGTAGATAAATCGCCGCATGTAAACAGATCGCCCAAAATTAGGCATGTGAAACGTGTCTGAGTATTCTGAATCAGCTGTTTGATTCATCTAGTATTTCTCATACATGTGTGCACAGTGAATGTTCAAATGGCACATACCCACCACAAGTCTATAGAGTTCAGGCCAATTCACACTGACCGACGTGGCAAAATCACACCATGGCACCATCATGTCATGGAGTATTCAAGCTGTCTGTTACATCATGGCATGTCAAGTCAACTCAAGTTTTTCGTGGGAATTGCGATCTTTGGAAGATGATCTTCAACTGCTTTCATGCATGAAGTACACATGTACAATGCAGTAGCTTATGCGAGTGTATGCTGGAGTTCAAATTTGTACGAAAATGACATTTATAGGACTCAAATGGTTTGCAGCTTGCAGGGATAGCTTGCACAATAGTGAAGGAAGACAGAAGTGCAAGACAACGCAAAAAAGTGTGGGTCCAAAAAATGTCATTACTTGGTACAAAAGGAAACTTTCACACGCTGTATAAGGAACTCGACCAACAGGAATTTGCATTTTGTAACTACTTTAGAAAGTCGAAGCACCAGTCTTTTTCTCATTTGTTACATCAAATTGTACCCATAATTACACTACTGGCCATTAAAATTGCTACACCAAGAAGAAATACAGATGATAAACGGGTATTCATTATACAAATATATTATACAAAATGTGTAGAAGCAGGAGAGCTTCTGTAAAGTTTGGAAGGTAGGAGACGAGGTACTGGCAGAAGTAAAGCTGTGAGTACCGGGCGTGAGTCGTGCTTCGGTAGCTCAGATGGTAGAGCGCTTGCCCGCGAAAGGCAAAGGTCCCGAGTTCGAGTGTCGGTCAGGCACACAGTTTTAATCTGCCAGGAAGTTTCATATCAGCGCACACTCCGCTGCAGAGTGAAAATCTCATTCTGGATATTATACTAGAACTGACATGTGATTACATTTTCACGCAATTTGGGTGCATAGATCCTGAGAAATCAGTACCCACAAAAACCACCTCTGGCCATAATAACGACCTTGATACGCCTGGGCACTGAGTCAAACAGAGCTTGGATGGCGTGTACAGGTACAGCTGCCCATGCAGCTTCAACAAGATACCACAGTTCATCAAGAGTAGTGACTGGTGTATTGTGAAGAGCCAGGTGCTCGGCCACCATTGACCAGACGTTATCAATTGGTGAGAGATCTGGAGAATGTGCTGGCCAGGACAGCAGTCGAACATTTTCTGTATCCGGAAAGGCCCATACAGGACCAGCAACATGCGGTCGTGGATTATCCTGCTGAAATGTATGGTTTTGCAGGGATCGAATGAAGGGTAGAGCCACACATCTGAACTGTAACGTCCACTGTTCAAAGTGCCGTCAATGCAAACAAGAGGTGACCAAGGCATGTAACCAATGGCACACCATTCCATCACGCCGGGTGATACGCCAGTATGGCGATGACGAATACTTGGGATCCAGCACGACGTTCCGTATTACCCTCCTGAACCCACTGATTCCATATTCTGCTAACCGTCACTGGGTCTCGACCAACGCGAGCAGCAGTGTCGCGATACGATGAACCGCAATCATGATGGGCCACAATCCGACCTTTATCAAAGCCGGAAACATGATGGTACACATTTCTCCTCCTTACACGAGTCATCACAACAACATTTCACCAGGTAACGCCAGTCAACTACTGTTTGTGTATGAGAAATCGATTTAAAACTTTCCTCATGTCAGCACGTTGTAGGTGTCGCCACCGGCGCCAACCTTGTATGAATGCTCTGAAAAGCTAATCATTTGCATATCACAGCATCTTCTTCCAGTCGGTTAAATTTCGCGTCTGTAGCATGTCATCCTCGTCGTGTAGCAATTTTAATGGCGAGTAGTGTACTAAAAGGAACACAGTGTTATGAGCTGCAATCACATCCCATGAAAAATTGGTTTGTGTAAGATTATGTTTAGTTGCCAATTCAGTGTAAATTTCTGCACAATAGTCACATCTTCCACAGTAGCTTTCCCTTCTAGATTTATAGGTTCTCTTTACATCTTGTATTTGGCTTTTAATAGTTCAAGTGTCTTACTTGTACTGAGGTTAGCTAGTAAAACCACATAAATATTGACCAATGACAATTGCAAAACGATTTCATACAACATCCAGAGAGCTAATTAACATTAAATGAGCCTGCCACAAACACGTATTTAAAGAAACAACTCTAACATATTACTTCATAAAAAAGCATTGTGCCTATGTTGCAATGTCTGAAGGGTTGCATAGGAAATATTACAAATACCTGACTACATACAAATAAATTCCACTTACTAATCAATCTAATTATACCGCTGCTCATGGTCTCGCGGTAGCGTTCTCGCTTCATGAGCATGGGGTCCCAGGTTGGATGCCTGGCGGTCAGGGATTTTCTCTGCCTTGAGATGACTGGGTGTTGTTGTGTCATCTTCATTATCATCCTTCATCCCCATTACTGTCGGAGGAAGGCAATAGCAAACCACCTCCACTAGGACCTTGCCTAGTATGGTGGTGCGGGTCTCCTGCATCGTTCTCCCACGCTCTGTCACGGATTATGGGACTTCATCATCATCCATTCTACCGAAAGCAGTGTTTTCACTTCAAGTTGCATCCATCTTGCAACCATTTCATTGTAAAATGTTAAGTATTGTAGCAGTATGTATAACAATCCTCACTGTAAATTTAGTAGATGGCAAGTAATTTGACATGCTCATGTTGTACAATTCTGGCTGATGCCTCACTGCTTCAATTAATCTTTCGTCGTTTATTATAAAATTAGAAATTTTAACAAAAGAAAAAACAAAACGATACAATGTATAACAAATAAGGATAATAATTAGCACGAAACAACTGATATCAACCACAGAAACTATGACGAAATGAAATATGGAGATGTGCACATGACCATGTATCAGATATAAATAAGCTTGGTGGTCACATGATCAACAACTGATGGATGACATCAGCCATCAATACTTTCTTCCCATGAAACCTTATTGGTGTCATGATGCGACCTGATGTGATGGGATGGCCAGTCTGGATGCCGCCATTTGAAACGCATCGCGAAATGTTTTGGCAAGTGTGATGTCACGTCACAGCTTGTGTGAATTGATCTATCGTTGCTGGACTCATTGAAATGTATATTAGGCACACATGTCTGTGGGAAATTAAGAGCAAGGAATACTGTGAATGAGACAAGAAGGTAGCTGCTTTTTAATTCTTTAATAGAGAAATTGCGAATGGTTGAGCCTATGGCGAAAAAGGAAATGGTAATATAATGAAATAAATTCGATGGAGACTGTTCACTTCAAAGCTAGGTAAAGTACTCTAACGAAGTCTATTCGATCTGGCGCCAGGGACAGCGAAATATATAAGCCAAGCTAGCAGTATTTTGTCATTCTGTGCTTTTTTGAATGATCGCAATGGTCATAACCTAGATAACAGAACGCAGCATAACATTCTCAATGGAGAGAAGACTTCCAAAGTAAGAGTGATTTCAGGTGTGCCACAGGGGACTGTCGTAGGACTGTTGCTATTCACAATATATACAGGGTGGTCCATTGACAGTGACTGGGCCAAACATCTCACGATATAAGCATCAAACGAAAAAACTACAAAGAACGAAACTTGTCTAGCTTGAAGGGGGAAACCAGATGGCGCTATGATTGGCCTGCTAGATGGCGTTGCCATAGGTCAAACGGATATCAACTGCGTTTTTTAAAAATAGGAACCCCCATTTTGTATTACATATTCGTGTAATATGTAAAGAAATATGAATGTTTTAGTTGGACCACTTTTTTCGCTTTGTGACAGATGGCGCTGTAATAGTCACAAATGTATAAGTACGTGGTATCACGTAACATTCCGCCAGTGCGAACGGTATTTGCTTCTTGATACATTACCTGTGTTAAAATGGAGTGTTTACCAATTGCAGAAAAGGTCGACATCGTGTTGATGTATGGCTATTGTGATCAAAATGCCCATTGGGCATGTGCTGTGTATGCTGCTCGGTATCATGGACAACTTCATCCAACTGACCGGACCGTTCGCCGGATAGTTACGCTATTTCAGGAAACAGGAAGTGTTCAGCCACATGTAAAACGCCAGCCACGACCTGCAACAAATGAGGATGCCCAAGTAGATGTTTTAGCTGCTGTTGTGGCTAATCCGCACATCAGTAGCAGACGAATTGCGCGAGAATCGGGAATCTTGAAAACATCGATGTTGAGAATGCTACATCAACATCGATTGCACCTGTACCATATTTATATGCAATATGCATATTTATATGCAATATGCAGGAATTGCATGGCGACGACTTTGAATGTCGTGTACAGTTCTGCCACTGGGCACAAGAGAAATTACGGGGCGATGACAGATTTTTTGCATGCGTTCTATTTAGCGACGAAGCGTCATTCACCAACAGCGGTAACGTAAACCGGCATAATATGCACTATTGGGCAACGGAAAATCCACGATGGCTGCGACAAGTGGAACATCAGCGACCTTGGGGGGTTAATGTATGGTGTGGCATTATGGGAGGAAGGATAACTGGCCCCCATTTTATCGATGGAAATCTAAATGGTGCAATGTATGCCGATTTCCTATGTAATGTTCTACCGACATTACTACAAGATGTTGCACTGCGTGACAGAATGGCAATGTACTTCCAAAATGATGGATGTCCGGCACATATCTCACATGCTGTTGAAGCGGTATTGAATAGCATATTTCATGACAGGTGGATTGGTCGTCAAAGCACCATACCATGACCCACATGTTCAGTGGATCTGACGTCCCCGGATTTCTTTCTGTAGGGAAAGTTGAAGGATATTTGCTATCGTGATCCACCGACAACGCCTGACAACATGTGTTTGCGCATTGTCAATGCATGTGCGAACATTATGGAAGGTGAACTACACGCTGTTGAGAGGAATGTCGTTACATGTATTGCCAAATGCATTGAAGTTGACGGACATCATTTTGAGCATTTAGTGCATTAATATGGTATTTACAGGTAATCATGCTGTAACAGCATGTGTTCTCAGAAATGAATTGGAACAACCGAAATAAAATGCTCAAATGTACCTATGTTCTGTATTTTAATTTAAAAAACGTACCTGTTACCAACTGTTCGTTTAAAATTGTGAGCCATATGTTTGTGACTATTACAGCGCCATTTATCACAAAGCGAAAAAAGTGGTCCAACAAAAACATTCATATTTCTTTATGTACTACATGAATATGTAATAAAAAATGGGGGTTCCTATTTAAAAAAACGCTGTTGATGTCCGTTTGACCTATGGCAGCGCCATCTAGCATGACAACCATAGCGCCATCTGGTTTCTCCTTTCAAGTAGACAAGTTTTGTTCTTCGTAGTTTTTTTGTTTGACACATATTTCGAGAGATGTTTGCCCTGGTCACGATCAATGGATCACCCTGTATAAATGACCTTATGGATAACATTGGAAGCTCACTGAGGCTTTTTGTGGATGATTCTGTTGTATATCGAGAGGTTGTAACAATGGAAAATTGAACTGAAATGCAGGAGGATCCGCAACAAATTGACGCATGGTGTAGGGAATGGCAATTGAATCTCAATGTAGACAAGTGTAATGTGCTGCGAATACATAGAAAGAAAGATCCTTTCTCATTTAGCTACAATATGGCAGGTCAGCAACTGGAAGCAGTTAATTCCATAAATTATGAGGGAGTACGCATTAGGAGTGATTTAAAATGGAATGCCCATATAAAATTAATCGTCGGTAAAGCGGATACCAGACTGAGATTCATTGGAAGAATCCTAAGGAAATGCAGTCCGAAAACAAAGGAAGTAGGTTACAGTACACTTGTTCGCCCACTGCTTGAATTCTGCTCACTGGTGTGGGATCTGTATCAGATAGGGTTGATAGAAGAGATAGAGAAGATCCAGTGGAGAGCAGTGCACATCGTTATAGGATCATTTAGTAATCGTGAAAGCATTAGGAAGATGAGAGATAAACTCCAGTAGATAATTCTGCAATAGAGACGCTCAGTAGCTCGGTACGGGCTTTTGATGAAGTTTCCAGAACATACCTTCACTGAGGAGTCAAGCAGTATATTGCTCCCTCCTACGTATATCTCACGAAGAGACTATGAGGATAAAATCAGAGAGATTGAAGCCCACACAAAGGCATACAGACAATGTTTCTTTCCACAAACAGCACGCGAGTGGATTGGAAGGGAGAACCGATAGAGGTGCTCAAGGTACCCTCCGTCACACACCGTCAGGTGGCTTGCGGAGTATGGATGTAGATGTAGATGTAGAAGGTGTATCATGTGAAACACTTTTTAAGGCTTGTAGATAACAGTACCTAACTGTTACTTGTCTTTTACAACTCTATTCACTTATCTACAACAGAAAATGCATACATGTAACAACTGAGGGAAACGGCTACAGATATTAACACAGAGCTTCACCTAATGGCTCTTTCAATGGATACTGATAGAAATCATTTCATTACACTGAGCTGGCACTAACATATGGGTAACGTAACCAAAATTGTCACTACTGCTTCCTTTGCATTTAGAAATTACTCATTGTGTTGAGCTGCAGAAGGAACTGCTTGTGTACTTTCACTCAGTACTGTCCTATGCTATAATCTTATGTTACACAATAGCAACAAGAAGGAAGTCGTATTTATTCTAAAGAAAGGTGCAGTCAAAATATTGTGTTAAGCTGAAAATGTCAGATCTTCCAGCAGTACCTTCAGGAACATAGGGACTCTTATGCTTGTGTCACATCATAAAATAGAATATGGCTTATAATAAGAGTGATTTAGAGGTAAACTGTAGAATTCATTACCACAACACTAGAAGTAGAACTTCTGAGATAGACTATGAATCCCTGCCTAGAGCTCAAATGGAGTTCTATATTCTGGCGCAAAAAGCTTTAATACGTTGTTGGCAGAATTCAGGCAGCAATGTGAAAATCCCGGTGCAGGCGCCATGCCTCTGAATTGTAAGAATGTAATAATAATAAGTTTCAAAGCTGTTTAAAACTGTAAAAATACAATCACTAAAAACTTAGCAGAATTGGTATATTACACAATTGAGGTGCTTAGTTCGCCTTCGTGAAATCCTCCATCAGGACAGCTTAAATGGATTCACATGTGTTCGATTATGTTTAAAACTGCAGTAGAGAATTCCAGCTACTTCTAGCTTCTTACTGTTGCCAGGAATCTTACTGGCAGCGGTAGCCACGCATGTGGAGTAACTGCTCATACAAGTACTTTTTTGTATCATATGAGAGGTTATAACCGTTAAAAGACAATTATATGTTACCAAATTCATCCACAAATAATAACGCTAATCATCGCGTACGGCCTGTTACTGACAAAGTAAATTTATATGGTAAAACTGCCTTCACTTAAGCCGCCACTGTCTAGACCATTTTGCTCGCTCTTACTTTTTTTTTTTTTTTTTTTTTTTGTAACACAAGTACCAAACGCAGATTGTAACAGATTTTTCCCACTGATTTCTGAATACACGAAATACAGTTTGAGGTTACGACAGGCAACCCCTTTACTAGCTTGTTGCAGGTATTTTCTTTCTGGACTGGTGGCAGGCGAGCAGTTATATTGAAACTTGCATTAGGTGAACACAAAGCATTTGCAGCGATTTATTGTATGCGCAGTCTTTTGTAGATTAGATTAGTTTTTCTTTCCATAGATCCACGCTGAGGAGATCCTCGTGGATGTGGAACATGTCAACTTTTTTTTTTTTTAGCTGAAATAACAATACTAATAGTATGAATATATACATCATTTGTTTCTATTAAAAAATTCGTCACAGGAGTAGAAGGAGTTGGCCACTAGTAAGACTTTCAGGCTCCTTTTAAATTGATCTTTATTTGTAACTAAATTTTTTATGTTTGCTGGCAAATTATTGAAGATGAGTAGTGGACCCCTTTTTGAACTAAAGTAAGTGCTTTTAAGTCTTTGTGCAGATCATTTTTGTTCCTGGTATTGTATGTATGAACTGAGCTGTTTGTTGGAAAATGTGATATATTATTTAGGACAAATTTCATTAAGGAGTAAATATACTGAGAGGCAGTGGTTAGTATACCCAGTTCTTTGAAGAGGTTTCTGCATGACGTCCGTGAATTTACTCCACAAATAATACGTATTACACGCTTTTGGACTCTGAAAACTTTTGTTTGACTTGAAGAGCTACCCCAAAATGTTATACCATATGACATTATGGAATGAAAGTAGGCAAAGTATGCAAGATTTTTCATTTTTATGTCGCCTATGTCTGCTAACACTCGAATTGCAAATACAGATTTGTTAAGGCGTTTTTGCAGTTCTGTGGTGTGCTCCGCCCAACTGAATTTATTATCAAGTTGTAATCCCAGGAATTTAAGACTGTCAACCTCTTCTATCTGCTCTTCTTCATACTTTATGCATATGCTGGGTGGAAACCTCTTACAGGTTCTGAATTGCATGTAGTGAGTCTTTTCAAAGTTAAATGTCAATGAATTGGCTTTAAACCATTTATTAATATCCATGAAAATATCATTATCAGATCTTTCTAGAACTACACTCGACATACTATTTATTGCAATACTTGTGTCATCTGCAAAACAAAACGAACTCTGCTTCTAGCAGTGTAACTGATGAGAGATCATTAATGTACACAAGAAAAAGCAATGGCCCTAAAATGGATCCTTGTGGGACACCACATGTAATTTCTTCCCATTCTGATGATGACTGATGACTTAATTCACTAGTCCCTTGTACTGACATCCTTTGTTTCCTGTTAGCTAGGTATGACTTGAACCATTTTGCAGCACTGCCCGTGACACCATAGAATTCTAATTTATTTAAAAGGATGTTGTGGTTCACGCAATCAAATACCTTTGACAAATCACAGAAACTACCTGCTGCTTGTAATTTGTTATTTAATGAATTAAGTACATTTTCACTGTAGGTGTAAATAGCCTTCTCGATATCAGAACCCTTCAGAAATCCAAACTGTGTTCTTGATAATATGTTATTTGTAGTCAGATGGTCGAGAAGCTGCCTGTACATTACTTTTTCTACAATTTTTGAGAATGCTGGCAAAAGTGAAATCGGTCTGTAGTTTGATGGTATCTCTTTATCCCCTTTCTTGAATAGAGGCTTAACATCTGCGTAGTTTAGCCAGTCAGGAAATGTCCCAGTTATAATTGACTGGTTACACAAGTAACTTAGAATTGTACTAAACTCACAAGAACATGCCTTAATTAACTTTATTGATATTTCATCGTAACCACTAGAATACTTTGTTTTTAAAGATTTTATTATGGAAGTTATTTCTTTTGGTGAAGTGAGTGACATATTCATGTAGCTGAAGCTATTTGTAAAGGCTAGTTTCAGATATTCAAGGGGATTATTTACTGAGCCTGACAATCCCATTCTATCAGTAATGGATATAAAGTACTTGTTAAATAGACTTACCACACTACGCCCATCAGTGACTAATGTGTCATCTACCCTTAATGCTATTTGCTCCTGTTCCTTTCTGGTTCTACCAGTCTCCTCTTTCACTATATCCCATATTGTTTTTATTTTGTTCTGTGACATTGCTATCTTCTTCTCGTAGTGCATTTGTTTAGATGTCTGAATTACTTTTTTTAATAGTTTACAGTATTCCTTGTATTTAGCTAAATCAGCAGAATTGGAGCTATTCTTGGTCGACAGATACATTTTCCTTTTTGTCTTACAGGAAATCTTTATTCCTTGTGTAATCCATGGTTTTATTATAGACTTCTGTTTAATTTGAGTAACTTTTAGAAGAAAACAGTTTTCAAACATGGTACTGACATTGTTCATGAATTTATTATATTTTTCATTCATGTCATAGGCACTATAAACATCTTTACAGGTCATATCTTTGAGCAGTTTTCTAAAACACTCAATTTTTGGTTGACTGACTACTCTCCTGTACTCAGACTTAGCAGTCTTGATAACCTGCTCAGAATTTACATCTAAAACAAGGAGCTGCATGTAATGATCTGATAGTCCATTTATTACAGATTTTATGATGTGATTTTGTTCCTTTGATTTGTCTATAAAAATGTTATCAATGGCTGTCCTTGAGGATTTAGTGATGCTAGTTGGAAAGTTTACAGTGTGAGTTAGATTGACAGACAACATTACTAACTGCAGTAAATGTTTACTGGAAGATTGCATTAGAAAATCTGTATTAAAGTCACCAGCAATCAAAATTTCATTGTTTCTTCCTGTTAAATAACCCAAAATAGCTTCTAGATGATTTATGAATAGATTATAATTTCCTGCAGGTGCTCGGTAAATAGTTACTATTATATAGGATCTGTTATGGAACTCTACTTTTGTTGCACATGCTTCTAGATGCTGGTCTAAACAGAATTTATTAATGTCAATGTTCTTGAATTTATGGCAGTTTTTAATAAATGTGGCAACTCCTCCTCCATCCATATCTACTCTGCAGAATTAGTAAGCTAGCTTAAATCCTGAAAGGTCTAACATATCTATGCCAGTGGTCACTTGATGTGCAGACAGGTTGGGTATGTACGAGCCTCAAAAACATATCGAATACCTTTATACAAGACCTTGCCTTGTGAGTTTAAAAAATATTGACGCAATATCTTTTTTCATCTTTCTTCGACATTTTTACAAAAGCTAGACGTTCCTTCAACGCCTATGAATGGAATGTCTCGCCAAAGTTTCTATAACGACTTATATTCTATAGAATCTTTGGTCTTCAGGTTTTTGTGGAACTGCTTTGCAACAGTACGTGTGGAAGTGTTCCAAGGAGGCGATTCGAATTTGTTAAGCTAACCTCTTTTGAAAGTTCGCGTGCTGAAGCGTAAAAATTAAGTTGTTGTGGTTCGAAGGTGTGATTTGGTAGTTTGTTTAATGATGGAAGCGGCTGGCGGAACAGATAAAACTCGTTTCAAACCGGAAGATCACGGACTAAAGTTGGATTTTAAACTAACTGATTTTTCAGAACTGAAGGGATGAGGATGTAAAGTCCCGCAAGAAGTTTTGTTGAAGCTTCTTGCGGGAATAGGCATAGGCGGCAATGCCGCTATGCTCCCACCAGATAGAGGAGGACCACTGATAGGTGAGTGATGTATCATTAATCTACTGTAAGTGACAATAATTTAGCCAAACAAGAGATGCAGACACATACGAAAACCAGAAATATGCATCACGAACAGATCTCTCTGTTTGTTATTGTTAGAGATCTAGAAGCTGTTTATGTTCCTGATGTGTGGTATAGTTTCCGACGGAGTGCGTTCCTTTTTCACTTCAAAATACTTTTGTCGCATCATCCAAAAATTGTTCGTTACAGTCACGAATGGGTTCAACATTGGTACGTAGATACTTTCACGTAAGTTAAATTGGTTACAGGTTTATTATACCTAGACGATTGTTCGTAACTGTCAGCGTAATACCCTTTCTCGTGCAGCAATGGCGAACTGAGACCAACCCTTTGCAAACATTGTGGTCCTTAGTTCGTACGTGAAATTTGACTTACAAAAACTTTGAGCCCTGCGAATGCCCGCGAAATGTAGACCTTAGTTGTTTCCATTTATGAAATTTGTACGTGCTATCAGATTCCACCCTATTTCAGGTGATGGTGGTTGTAGTTTCATGGTTGTGGGGCCAGTCTGCTGATCGTAGTTGTTAGCGAAATATCTAGTACCAGTGTGTGTTTGAGAATGATGTACGTGTGAAGGCAACAAAAACAGTTTTCTGGGGGTAATTTTCAGATTTTGTGCTTCAGACAGCCTCACCACTCCCACATGAATCTGAGTTTCTCAAATATCGTCTGGTATTATTTGATAGACATATCTTCGTTCGGTTTGTATGTATTGTGAATTGTATTCCTGCTATTTCTACGACGGCATTTGCTTAGAAAATGGAACGAATTTACCTTGAGATTGTCATCTTGTCATTTAATTTTCCATTGTATTGTGACATGAACAATAGCTAAGTTTTCTACAGAATTATTAGCCTTCATCAAACACTCTTCAAAGAAGAACTAATATTTCTAGATATTAGTGTGGCAGACAAGGGAATTTTGAAAATGATGAGTTTACACACGTTTTGTGTGATTGTGAGACAATGTATTGTGAGTGGCCGTGAAACATAAATTCGATATTTGGAACAATAAGTGTCAGTTAAAACATGAAAGGGAAACCCTACTCGGAGGACTATTACTAAGGGTGACAACAGAAATGAATGCAAATCCCATTGTAAGCATCACAAGTGTTGCCATGAAATATGGACTGGAGGAGGACTTATTTTCTCATCTCAAAGGACAAGGGAGTGGCACAGCTGGAAGGCAGTTATTCTGGGAGGTGTTGTGGAACTGTCAAACTCACTGAAATATTTGGGAAACTGAGGAGTTAAACTTACAAAAGAAGTAAAAGACACCGAAAAAATTTAATTGAACACATCACACTCCTTTCTTTCTTCTTTTTTTTCCATTGACAGACTGGTTCATAAACTTTACAGACCTTGATTCGACAGTGAAGAATCCTGAAGTCCTCCCAGCTAGGAGAAGTATTACAAATGATCAGTTCATAATGACAAAAAATAAAATGACAAAATGGAGTGACTTGATGTAAAAGATGACCCAATATGTATTTACTGTTTTGAAAAAATCAGTTTGTCTAAATCCATCTAGAGCCAAAGAAAGAGCTGCTGGAATTTGAAATGAGGTTTTTAAAGCGTATAGGGAGGGTAGATTTTGGTTGCCATTGAAAGAACAAGTGGAACTAGTTGCAAAATCATTCTTGTTTCTTGAACCAGTCAAGACAATATCTGTTTGATGCCTTTCATGGTAAACTCATTCCTGATGTGAAAAAACTCTACAGTAATGTTGAAAAGTATCACAGAGCCCATTAATGTTTAGAAACAGTAAATCATAGTTATGAAATACTGTTTCTGTTTTAAATGTCCATATCTTTTAATTGCAATTGTTTAGTAAATCCCTCACTGTAGTGGTTTGGATGTATACATTTTGTTTTGCAATTAATCTAATTGGTACTCGTAATAGTCCATTAAATAATTCATGCAACATCTGTCTGATTACTTGAACAAAATTTCTAGTTGGTGTGATGAATGGCATGTAGATTTAAATGTAGACAAATGCTGGTAAGTAGTAAAAATAATCCAATAATTTTTTGGTACAATATAAATAATGTGCTGCGTGACCCAGACACATTAAGTATCCAGGCGTAAGATTGCAATGAGGTATGATATGGAACAAGCATGTAAGGATTGTAGTGGGTAAGGTGAACGGTTGATTTCAGTTTGTTTGGAGAATTTTAGGAAAATGTGTGTCATCTGTAAAGTAGACCATGTTTAGAACGCTAGTGTGACCTATCCTTTAGTACTGTTTGAGTGTTTGGGATCCCCATAAGCTTGAATTAAAGCAGTGGTTCCTGACCTTTTAGAGACCATTACCCTGGAGTGCAATCCAAAAGTAGCTAGTCAGGACTCACTCCTCCCCCCCCCCCCCCCGCCCTCCCCTGTGTACTCCCCCACTATTATCAACATTAGTGCCTAATTAAACTTGACAAAAAGATAAATTATATGTATAAATTTTTGTGGGTGTTTTTATTGAACCACTAACTAATGAATCAGACATTTGGCACTGCTTATTTCTAAACACATTTTTTCCTATAAAATAAAGAAATTTACAGTGCATTGCCAGTACTGTTTACAACTGCTCAGAAAAGAAAGCTAACTACCCCATTGAGGATTGACACGTGTTACAAAACATGCTGCCTCTGCACCATTCTTCTCCCTAGAGACACATGCTACACCCTCACCTTGCACCCCCATTTAATATAATAATTCTATATGTCTCAGTGGCCTGGTACAAGTCTTCCAATGGCATGTCACTTCAAGGATTTGTGTGTCCCATACCTACCCAGTTACCCAACTGGGGATAGGCAACCTGCAGTTTAAAGTGGAATTTGAACCACATGTCGTTTCTGGTGGCTACTCATATTGTTGATTGCTAGGTTAAGACACAGACTGAAAAATCTATGATGTGACTGAATTCAGTCCTGCAGGCTCTCGGTTTCCGGCACATGCTTAACCGCTAGAACACCAGATCCAACAATCGACAAAGTTAAAATGTGTGCAGTACACTTAAGCTAATTGTTTGTAAATCACCTGATTACTGGACTCCCTATATCTGAATGGACAGAAATTGGAAGATTAGGCTGCCAAAGCTTTGTGTCTGACCCCTGCCACTAGTAATGGTAATAATAATAATAATAATAATAATAATAACAATAACAACAATGTGAGACCTTAGTTTTTCCCAGCACAAGTTATTTATACAGTTTACTCCACAGCAGTGTAGTAGCCATTATGGAGTTTCTGTTGTGTGTAGGTGTCAGTTTGTGTGTTTTTGAGAAGTGATCACTGAAGCAATTCATTGTCCATTGCTGGAACTATGTAGAACCCAGAGAGGGCAGTTTCATGAGATACTTAAGCTTATGTACGTGTCTAAATTTCACTGTCATCGATGCATTGTATACAAAGTAAACGTGTAGTAGGTGGACTAAGAGAGGACAATGGTGATTATGCATTCGTTTCACTGGCTGTAACCTCCAACACATTGTGTTATGTGTCATGCCAGGATTTGAAAATATATGTAATTACTGGTAACTTATCTAATCTGTATTGCAGTCTTACAAATAGTGTAATAGTAACGTTCTTTTAAAAGTTAGTTAGTTCCATGACTGAAACACATATGAGCCCTTATGTTTTTATCCCTCAGAAAATTACATATCGCCCTCAGGGGTAATGTCCCGATGTTGGGAACCAGTGGATTAAGGGAAGACACAGAAGCAATATATAGGTGGGCTGCTGGATTTAGGTTTGGTAAACATGCAAGTATTACGGAAATACTTTTGGAACTCAAATGGAAATCCCTACAGAGAAGATGACGTTCTTTTCAAGGAACAATATTGAGAAAAATTTAGATAAAGAGAATTTGACTCTGGCCGCCAAACAATTCTACTGTAGCCAGTGCACATTTTGCTTAGGGATCACAAGGTAACAGAAATTAAGGCTCATAGGGAGACACGTGGACAGTCATTTTCTCTTGCTTTATTTGCAAGTGGAACAGGAAAGGAAGTAATTCCACTATGCACCACACGGTGGCTTGTGGAGTATAAGGGGCATTCAAATGAAATCCCCTCACTAGTGTAAAGTAACGGTAACTATTGTATTAACTCAAAGATGTACTTGTACACAGTACACATACTAAAAAATAGTCACCAAAACTGTTGGTACATTTATCCCGTTGTGACACTAGCCAGTCGATTCCATCCTTGAAGCAGCTGGTAGGCTGCTGCCATATCCAGGCCTGCACCCAGTCGCAAACTTCATCCACAGTGTATCGATGTCCGCAGATAGCTTGTTTTAGAGGTCCAGACAAGAGTCACACGGTGAAAGATCGGGACTGTACGGTGGATGTTCCAGCAGTTTCCCACCAAAACTGCTGCATAGCGCTATTGGACAACATGCCTCGGAGTTTCGATTTGCTGGCTCATCTAAGGTTCTGTAAAATGGTTTGACAACGTTAGGCCTTGATGGTTGTTCCCTGTTTCAGAAACTCCACAAGCTGTGGGCCCTTGTGGTCACTCTCCTGCAGGCCCGGGGTTTAGAATAGGCCCGAGGTATTCCTGCCTGTTGTAAGAGGTGACTAAAGGAATCTCACACCTTTTGGCCTTTATGTGATGGTCCCCTGTAGGGTTTGACCTCTGTTTTTCAAAATTTTCCCAAAGAGCGAGCCAATTGATAAAGGGTGCCTTACATGGTGCATCATATCCATTGTGCATAGAGATCTTAAGCCCAATGTCTTGTCATGGCATTGCAGTCCCACTCATCCTCCATCTCTTGAGCGAGGACACCTTCCTGGGTGCGTTTTCCTCCACCCACTATGTTGTGTCGTTTTTTGCGCCGATGATGACCGTGGAATTCTTTGTGCCTCATATCCAGCACAGTAGCCAGTCCATTGTGGTGGGTCCGCCATGTGCAGTATTGGTTGTTGCACCCCTTACTACACAGGGATCGCTCTGCTGATGCCTGCGCCATTAACTCCCAACGTATGCCAAGGAGTAGATGCCCTTCATTGAGGGCATCGGGATGCCCGGCAATGGCCATCCTGCCAGGTGGCCTTTGCTGTGGGTGGATGGTGCCCATGGGGAGGGCCCGAGGTCAGATTGAGTGGCATCAGGGCAATTGATGCGTGATGAAGCATACCACGTCATCACTTGCTGGTGATAAAATGTCAGCAGTCTCTAAGTTTTCCAAGTATCAGTACAGTGCAAGGTAGTATGATCCTAAATCGTTCCCCTCCCTGCCCACACCATGGGAGGCACGCCAGGCTAAGGATGGCAGCGAACCTTATTCACCCCAGTACCTCATATGTACGAGAACTGATGGGTATTCCTTTGTCTCGATGAAGTCTGTTTTTTGTAGAGCATTTAGAGGGCAAGTTTGGGGAGGTGGAGGGCTTGTCCAAAATGCGGTGAGGATCAGTATTGATAAAAACAGCATCCTCTGCCCAGTCACAGGCATTACTCACTTGTGACAAGCTGGGGGTGTTTCTGTTACCATTACGCATCATAAGAGCTTGAATATGGTACAGGGTATTATATTCAACAGGGACCTGCTTTTGCAGTCTGACGACGAGCTGCACACGAATTTAGAGCAGCGAGGTGTTCATTTCCAACTAACAGCGACAAGGAGTTCATCTCGTCTGTCGGGGTCGAGGGATAATAATGTTGCCACTGGTGCCTTCATCTTGGTCTTCGAGGGTGATACATTATCTGAGAAGGTCAAAGTGATTGTCTACTGCTGTGGTGTCAAGCCGTATATTCCTCCCCCACTGTGGCGCTTTAAGTGCTGGAAGTTTGGTAATATGTCTTCCTGCTGTACTTACTGCATGACATGTTGAGATTGTGGACGTCCATCCCATCCCAATACTCAATGTGCCCTGCCTCCAATTCGGGTCTAGTGCGGAGAGCATCATTCCCCTTGCTCACCAGGCTACAGGATTTTACAGCAAGAAAGGAAAAAATGGAATGCAAGAACCTGGACTGGCTGACCTACACTGAGGCCAATAGGAAATTTGAGTGCCTACATCCTGTGGCTATGACCACCTCTTACGCCGCTTCTACGAGAACAGTTCTAGCCCCATCAGTTCCGTGAGTTCCAGTCGGCTCTCAGAGCCGGAAGTCTGCACCTGCCCCCTTGATGGTGGGGGGCACTTCCCTCCCTGTTGCTCCCTTACCACTTACCTCGGGAGCACTGTCCCTCCAACTATCAGGGGCACCAGTCCCCACTTCTCAGCTGGAGAAGCTTAAGTCTTCTTCAGTTTCTGTCTGTCTGTTTGGAACAGGGGACTGATGACCTCAATGTTTAGCCCCCATCAAACCCCAAAACCAACCGTTCCTCTTGCCAGGAAGGGGTCCCTTGGATCACTCCCTTCCCAGGTTTATGCTAATGGGAAAGATGACACCCGCCAGTGGCTAAGGGCCCAAAAGCAGCTTGTCATAGGGCTTCACAATCATCTACAGTCCTGGAGACTGAATAAGTGAAACCCTCCCAGCCAGAGAAACCCAAGGAGCAGCGAGAAAAGTCCAAAAAGAAGACCTCTAAGATCTAGGAAATTGCAGTGCTGCCCACGCCACCGCTACCTACAAGCTATGCACCTGGGTATAAGGTGGAGATTCTGGCACGTGCTGAAGACCTAGATCTCGCTGGACCCTCAGACACATTGGATATAGACTGCTCAGGCAGCAAGTCGTTGGCTGCAGGTGACCGTGAGGAGTAAACTGCCTCATTGAATGTTCCATGCCTTCCCAGTCTCACGATGTCGTCATCCTCCAGTGGAATTGTGGTGGTTTTTTTCCACTGCCTGGCTGAGCTATGGCAATTATTAAGCTTTACACCTGTTTTCTGCATTGCCTACAGGAAACCTGGTTCCCGGCAATGCAGACCCATGCCCTCCGTGGCTATGTGTCATATTACAGGAACTGTAGTGACTATAATAGTGTCGGGTGGTGTTAGTGTACTAAACTCAGTCTGTAGTGAAACTGTGCCTTTTCAAACCCCTCTTGAAGCTGTGGCTGTCAGAATAAGGACGGTGCAGGAAATAACGGTCTGCAATGTATATCTTCCTCCAAATGGTGCAGTACCCCTGAATGTGTTAGCTGCACTGATTGATCAACTCCCTAAACCTTTCCTACTTTTGTGAGATTTTAATGCCCATAACCCCTAGTGGGGTGGCACCGTTCTTACTGACCCAGGCAGAAATGTCGAAGCTTTACTGTCTCTGTTTGGCCTCTGCCTGTCAAATACTGGGGTCGCCACACATTTCAGTGTGGCTCATGGTAGTTACTCAGCCATTGATTTATCAATTTGCAGCCCAGGATTTGTCCCATCTACCCACTGGACAGCACATGATGACCTGTGTGGTAGTGACCATTCCCATCTTCTTGTCACTGCCCCAGCATCAGGCACACGGATGCCTGGCCAGATGGGCTTTTGAACAAGGTGGACTGGGAACTTTCATCTCTGCTGTCACCACTGAATCTCCCCCACATGGTAACATCAATGTGATGGTTGAGCAGGTTACAACAACAATTGTTACTGCAGCGGGAAACGCGATCCCTCACTCCTTAGGGTGCCCCTGGCGAAGGGCGGTCCCTTGGTGGTCGCCGGAAGTCACTGATGCAATTAAGGAGCATCAGCGAGCTCTACAGAGGCATAAGCAGCACCCTTCCCTGGAGTACCTCATAGCCTTTAAGTGGCTCCGTGCCTGTGTTCGCCAGCTTATCAAAAGATGGAAGCAGGAGTGTTGAGAGAGAGAGAGAGAGAGAGAGAGAGAGAGAGAGAGAGATATGTCTCTACCATTGGGAGCCATACGTCACCTTCCCAAGCCTGGACAAAGATAAAATGAGTTTTTGGGTACCAGACCCCAACAAGTGTCCCTGGCATTAATGTCAGTGACGTGTTTTCTACTGACGCAAACGCGATTGCTGAGTGCTTTGCTGAGAACTATGCTCGAGCATCTGCTTCGGAGAACTAACCCCCTGTGTTTTGCACCCTCAAATGGCAGATGGAAAGGAAAGCCCTCTCTTTCACTACATGGCACAATGAACCCTGTAACGCCCCATTTACAGAGTGGGAGCTCCTCAGTGCCCTTGCACATTGCCCCGACACAGCTCCTGGGCTAGGTCGAATCCACAGTCAGATGATTAAACA
The DNA here is from genome assembly GCF_023864275.1 of Schistocerca cancellata. Lineage (NCBI taxonomy): Eukaryota > Metazoa > Arthropoda > Insecta > Orthoptera > Acrididae > Schistocerca > Schistocerca cancellata. Next base: position 928,729,389 of record NC_064629.1, read on the forward strand.
TCTCTCATCTGACTACATGTGACATCTCCTCATCTTCAACTGGATCTGGTGCGATGGCGTCTTTCCATTGCAATGGCAGGAGAGCACTATCATTTCAGTGCTTAAACCTGCTAAAAACCCGCTTGCTGTGGATAGCTGTTGGCCCATCAGCCTCACCAATGTTGTTTGTAAGCTGCTGGAACATATGGTGTGTCGGCGGTTGGGTTAGGTCCTGGAGTCGTGTCCTACTGGCTCCATGTCAGGGCGGCTTCCACCAGGGTCACTGTATCACTGATAATCTTGTGTCCGTCAAGTCTGTCATCCGAACAGCCTTTTCCAGAGGCCAACACCTGGTTGCCTTTTTTTTTATTTACGAAGAGTGTGTGACGTGACGTGGTGACATCATATCCTTGCCACATTATACGGGTGGGGTCTCAGAGTCCTGCTCCTGATTTTTATCCACGATCTTCTGTCGCTTCATACTTTTCGTGTCCAAGTTGGTAAGCCCATATCCAGGAGAATGGGGTCCTGCAGGGCTCTGTATTTAGTGTCTCTCTATTTTTAGTGGCCATTAATGGTCTAGCAGCAGGTGTAGGGCCGTCTGTCTCACATTCTCTGTATACAGACTTCTGCATCTCGTACTGCTCCACCAGTACTGATGTTGCTGAGTGGCACCTACAGGGAGCCATCCACAAGACGCAGTCATGGGCTCTTGCCCATGGTTTCCAGTTTCTGGCCCCAAAGTCGTGTGTTATATGCTTCTGGCGGTGCCGTACCATTCAACCGGAACCAGAACTTTACCTTACTGACGATCCACTCACTGTAGTGGAGACATATCGATTCTTAGGACTGGTTTTCGATGCCCGATTGACTTGGTTTCCTCACCTCCATCAGCTTAAGCAGAAGTGCTGGGAGCAACTCAATGCCCTTCGCTGCCTGAGCAACACCAACTGAGGTGCAGATCACTCTACACTGCTGCAGCTCTACAAAGCCCTTGTTCAATCCTACCTTGACTATGGGAGTCGGTTTTATGGTTTGGCACACCCTCAGCATTGCGTTTAATCGACCCAGTGCACCACTGTGGTCTTTGCCTAGCAACTGGAGCTTTTAGGATGAGTCTGGCGACCAGCGTCCTGGTGGAGGCCGGAGTCCCTCCATTGCAGTTTAGGCATGCGCAATTGCTCTCCAGTTACATTGCACATGTTTGTAGTTCTCCTGCGTATCCAAATTACCATCTTTTTTTCCTGCCCACGGCAGTTCATCTCCCTCATAGCTGGCCCAGGTCAGGGCTTACAGTTCCAGTTCATGTGTGATCCCTTCTCTCCGAACTGGCATCCTTACCTTACCGCCTGTACTTGAGGTTTATTCACGAATGCCTCCATCATATACACCTAGGCCACGGCTTCGCCTGGACCTTTCACATGCCCCTAAGGACTCAGTTAACCATGCGACACTCCGCTGTCACTTCCTCTTGACTCTTACCACGGCCACGAAGTGGTTTACACCGATGGCTGATGGTCACGTTGGCTTTGCTATGTCCGTGGGGGACATACAGAACAGCACTCTTTACCAGATGGCTGCAGTGTTTTCACTGCAGAGCTGGCGGCCATATCTTGTGCTCTTAAGTACATTCGCTCATGCCCAGGCAAGTCATTTCTCCTGTGTACTGACTTCTTGAGAAGCCTACAAGCTATCAACCAGTGCTACCCTCGCCATCGTTTGGTTGTGACCATCCAGGAGTCTATCTATGCCCTGGTACAGTCCAGTCATTCCGTGGTGTTTGTCTGGACCCCAGGTTACGTCGGAATCCCAGGCAACGAACTTTCTGACAGGCTACATGGAAACCACTTATGGAGAGTGGCTTCTGAAACTGACCTGCGTACAGTATTGCACCACAAGGTTTTGCGGCTTTGGGAGACGGAATGGCATAACCTCAGTACGCACAACAAGGTGCGTGCCATTAAGGAAACTACAAATGTGTTGGAGTTGGAGACCCCCCTGTGCGCCTCTCGCAGGGACTCGTGGTTCTCTGTCGGCTCTGCATTGCCATAACGTGGCTGACACATGGTTACTTCCTCCATTGTGAGGACCCACCTCGGTGTTGCTGCGGCTCATGAATGACGGTCGTCCATCTCTTGCTGGACTGTCCATTTTTAGCCCCACTGCGGCGGACTTTTAACTTTCCCAGTGCCCCACATTCGGTGTTAAGCAACAATGCCTCAACAGCAGCTTTAGTTTTACATTTTATTCATGAGGGTTAGTTTTATCATTTGCTCGAAGTTTTAGCGCATGTCCTTTGTCCCTGTGTGTCCTCCACCCTAGTGCTTTCAGTGTGGAGGTTGCAGAGTGGCTGGCTTTTCCTTTTTATCCTCATGGTCAACCAGCCATGGTAACCTGCTTTCTTGTTTTAACCTCTTCTACCTGTTGTGTCTTTGTGGTTTTCTTGTCCCCTTTTGTCCATTTAAGTGTTGTTCAGTCGTCGTTGTGGTTTTTCCTTTCATTCTCTTTCATGCTGTAAGTCTCATTGTCTAATTCTCACCCTTGTGGCATTGTTTCCTTCCGAAGAAGGGGTCGATAACTTTGTAGTTAGGTCCCTTCCCCCCTCTTTTAAACCAGCCAACCACTTTGCTTTTGGAGACTACCTTTGATTCTCAAGCACAACTACTGCTTGCTGCTTTGCTTCTCCATGACTGTCCTGTTGTTGTTGAGGCCCATAGGTCTCTGAATTCTTCCTGTGGTGTTATTTACACTATGCTGCTCGATGGTCTGACCAAGGCAGAAATCTAAATGTACCTCTCTGATCAGGGTGTTATTGCCATCCATTGGGTGGTCAAAAAGGTAGATGCATTTTTAGTGCCCTCTCACACAGTTTTTCTAATCTTTGATAGTGGTGTTTCCGTCCAAGATCAAAGCAGGCTATGAAGTTATCACAGTCTGACCTTATATTCCGAACCCAATGGGCTGCTACCTGCATAATCGTTTCAACCACACTCGAATGTCTTGTCAACACGTGGCCAAATGTGTGGTAGGGATGCACACGGAGGTGGTTTCTGCCTCCTCCTCCCTGATGTATCAACTGCAATGGCGACCATGTCCTGTGTATCTCGATGAGTGGGCCGCACAGGAGATCTGGGTAAAGGAAAAAGTGCCTTATCTGGTTGCTCGCAAGTTATTGGCTAGTCGCAAATCCTGCATTCTACCATCTGGCACTTACAATACTGTTCTTGCTACATCTCACACCATGAAGGACATGTGACCTCAAATTCAGTACTGCAGTTGTGAAATAACCCAGTACTATGGTAGCATTGCCACCTCCTCGTCCAGCTGTGCGACAAGCCACCAAACATTCACCTCCTGGGTCGAAGTCACCTGCTACACAATCGGCAGGCTGGAAAGGACAGAAGGAATACTCTTGTGAAGACATTCGGTCAAAGAGGATTTACAGCTGCTGTTAGAATCACAGTGTCTGCTTGTTCTCTGCCTGCAGGAAACAAAATTGGATTCTCACAACCACTTTGAGCTCACACATTACTCCCCTGTCAACTTTGACCTTACCCCCTAGGACGGCATTGTCTCTCATGGGGGAGCCATACTGCTGATACAGGATGATGTTCATAGTCAACCCATCTCCCTGACTACCCGCCTTCAAGCTGTTGCAGTTCACCTTTCCTTCCTCAACTGCCTGTTCCCCTTCGTACCATTTACATCCCTCCGTCATTAGATGTCGCCAGGGCAGACTTCCTCCAGCTTATTGGACAGTTACCTTGCCCCTTTTTGCCGCTTGGTGACCTTAACGCGCACCAACCCCCTTGGGGCTCGCCCAGAACCTGCCAGAGGTGCACTCTTGGCTGACCTTCTCAATCAACTTAACCTCTTCTGCCTTAACACAGGAGCACCCATCTATCTTCCAGACTCAACGCACACCTCTTCCCATTTGGACCTATCCTTCTGCACTGTCCAGCTTGCCCATTGTCTCGAGTGGTCCATTCTCTGTGACACATAATCGAGCTACCATTTCCCATGGCTTACTCCTACCCCACCTGCGTGCACACCCAGATGGCAGCTTACTAAGGCCGACTGGAGGCTTCACTTCTCCCTGGGGACCTTCGATGAACGACATTTCCCCAGATGTGATGACCAGGTAGAGTATCTTACAAATGTTATCCTTACTGCCACAGAACATTCCATTTTGTGCACTTCCTCTTCACCACGCTCTCCTCAGGGGCTCAGCACTCGTTTGCTGAGCACGGGCTTGGCGACCCTGATCAACCTCTAGGTGTGCCCCATGCTGAGGTGGTGAATGGCTGTTGAGGTGAAACAGTCTTTAGTGAGGAACCTCTGGGGCACCTGCTGCACCCCAGTTGAATCAGTCTTGCTCAGGCATGCAGGGCTCTGCCTGGGTCAACAGTTGTTTCCCTAGCATCTTGTGGAGTCCTTATGGAACTGTCTCATGAAACTACTACTACTGACGGGATGGGTGTACCGTCAGGCAACACCTACTCCCACTCCTCAAAGAAAGCTCGATTAGTCAGTCCTCCCGAAAAGAAGTCTCCGAGTAATAGTAACAGGGTATTAGTGTGCCAAAACACTTTCATTGTAATCAAGCGAAACGGGGGAAGCTTTGAGAAGGTATCCCCTTTCTATATTAACAAGGCATTGGAAGGAATTGCTGGGTCTCTGAAAAGTGTCAAACAACTATGTAATGGAACGCTTTTGGTGGAAACTGCTAATTCCACCCAAATATCTAAGCTTCTGGGATGTGAGGCCTTAGGTGATTACCCAATAGGAACTGAATTGCATAACACCCTTAACTATAGTAAGGGTGTGGTTACTTGCTCCAATATAATGGAGATGGACCCCGCAGAGTTGCGTGAAGAGTGGAAGAATGTGGGCGTCAAGGAGGTGCAGAATTATATGAGGAGAGTCAATGACAAATTGGAAAAATCGGCAACATTTATTCTAACGTTTAGTACTCTCGAATTACCGGAATATATCCTTGCCGGTTATATCTGCCTTAAGGTTTGCCTGTTTGTTCCTAACCCCATGCGATGCTATAAATGTCAAAGATTTGGCCATACCACCATGGGATCTAACGGAAAGGCTACGTGTGGCAATTGTGGAGGCTCCGCTCAAGAGGCAGGGAGTTCTTGTACACTTCCTCCAAAATGTGTTAACAGCTCTGTGGATCACCCAGTGTGGAGCAGAAAGTGTGGGGTTTACAACGAGGAAAAGAAAATTCAAGAGTTGAAAGTACAGAGACGCATACCGTATGATGAAGCTAAAAAGGCTTACAAAGCCATGCAACACCGGTTTTTGCAACTTCTTTTGCATCAGCCCTTAAAACACCACTAGCTAAGTGTGATGCCTTCACACAAACCCAGACCACAGATTGAAATACGAGCAGATGCACTTGTCACTGTACCTGTGGGGGAAACACTCAACTTGCAACTGATGTCGCTCAGAAGCAGTCAGCATTAGACTTACCATCTAAGCCACATACCACTCCCCTACTTCAGAAGCCACCTAAGCCATCCCAGCAACCCAGGCAGTCTCCTCCTGTCAGTAAAGAAAAACGTCCTTCTAAAAGTAGTTCTGAATCCAAGAAAGTGGTAGGTAAGCCTTCAGATCGATGAGCGCTCTCACTTTCCGATGGTGACTATGCGCTTGAAGAAATGGACTTCTAATAGGAGGAACTAGAGAATGTGGAACTGGCTAACGTTCCCCCTGACCTCCCCGGTAAATCACCGCCTCCGAGGGAGAAAGGATACAACGACCATCGCTAACCAATGGCTTCCATAGGGACTTCTGTGTTGCATTGGAATTTGAATAGATATCGCTCACATTTGGAAGAATTGCAGCTGCTGGTCCAGAATAAACCTTTCTGCATCTGCTTACACGAAACGCATCTTAGTCATAACACACCTACATTACGGGGCTACCACATATACAGGAAAGACGATACTACTGTAGGCAGGGCTAAAGGTGGAGTGGCTATTTTTCTTGATGACAGATACCACTTTCTGTTGTGAAGTTTGTGGCATGCCGCTTTCAGTTCAGCATATTGTTGCTACATGTATCCTGTATACTGATATTAGGGCGGCCCTTGGTCTCGCAGGAGATCTGCCCACCGTCCTTGCAGATACTGATACCAGTGTTAACAGAGGGGTGAAATTTTGTGTACTATCAGGCCTCATCCCTAAACTGGTGGGGAAGGGTGGCAGACTTTAGTATGTTATAAACTGCTCTGCATGTGGGGTCAGCCTTTGTCCCCGTCTTCTTCTTTTTCTTCTTCTTCTTCTTCTTCTTCACCACGCTGTGTCCCGATCCCTAGGTGGACTAAGGCTTGCTGCGACGCAATTCACGCATGGAGACGTTCTCTCCATGCTTTAACCGCCATCCTACAGTGGTAAACTGCATCATTATAAACAGTTGTGTGCACAGTGCCGTCGCGTTCTTCGGTATAGCATAAAAGCTAGCTGGATTTCATTCACTGGTTCTTTCAACAGTTTCACAACCTCTTCCGTTGTGTGGGCCAACCTCAGACGGCTCTCTGGGACCAAGATCCATTCCCCAATTTCCGGCCTGGCAATAGCAGATGATGTCATAGTGGATCCTATTGCTATCTTCAACACCTTGGGCTGCCATTTTTTTCAGATTTCGAGCTGCTCCCACTGTCACCCTGCCTTCCTCCATCAGAAACGAGTGGAGGAGGCTTGGGCGATACCCTCCTCTTCTCAAAATCGTGAGTGCTACAGTGCGCCTTTACTATGAGGGAGCTAGATCATGCTCTCACTTCATCTCGATCCTCCACCCCAGGGCCAGATGATGTTTGCATTCAGATGTTGCAGCACATTTCTCATGCGGGCAAGCACTTACTGCTTCATACGTACAAACACATCTGGGCAGAGGGCACATTTCCCAGAGGCTGGCATGAAGCCACACTCATACCCATATCTAATCCCAGTAAGGACAAAAACCCTCTTTCTATCTACCACTCTCTCTCTCTCATAAGCTGTGTTTGTGGGGTGATGGAACATATGATTCACACCCGGCTGGTATGGTGCCTCAAGTCTCGCTATTTACTAACCACTGCACAGTGTGGATTTAGAGCATGCCGTTCTGCAGGTGACCACCTCTTCACTTTGTCCATGCACGTTATGAATGAATGATTTTCTGCGGAAATCCCAGATTGTGGCCATGTTTTTAGATTTGAGAAGCCTACGACACCTGCTGGCGGACTGGTATCCTCTGTACACTTTACTGGTGGGCTTCTGTGACCACCTTACGTGTTTCCTTCAGAAATTTTTAGAAGACCACGTTTTCTAGGTACTTGTGGGTTCTGCCTTGTCCGTCACATTTATCCAGGGAAACATGGTGCCTCAGGGTTCCGTCCTGAGCATTGTCCAGTTTGATATTACCATTAACTGTACTATAGTCTGTCCCCCAATAGGCATCTCCGCGTCCCTTTTCGTTGATTATTTTGCCATCTATTCCAGTCATCCATGGACTTTCCTCATCGAGTGGCATCTTCAATGATTTCTCGATCATCTTTATTCATGGAGCGTCTACAATGGCTTTCGTTTTTCCACTGACAAAACCGTTTTTGTGAATTTCTGGTGGCACATGGTTTCTTCTGCTGTCTTTACATTTTGGGCCTGTTGCTCTTCCATTTGTTGAAACTATGGAATTCCTGAGGCTCATGCTCAATAGGAAACTTTCTTGGTCTTACCATGTGTCTTGTTTGGCAGCCTGCTGTATGCTGTCCCTCAGTGTTCTACGTGTTCTCAGTGGTACTGCCTGGGGAGTGGATCAAATCACCATCCTCCGTTTGTACCAGTCCTTTGTCTGTTCGAAACTAGACTATGCGTGTTTCGTTCATGTATCTGCACGTCCGTCCCTCTTATGCTGTCTCAATACTATCCATCATTGTGGCATCCTTCTGGCCACTGGTACCTTTTACACTAGCCCAATCATGAGAGTCTGTATGCTGCTGAACAACCAGTCCTACCGCCGTGACTTTCTCCTGCGCAGGTGCACATGCTCTTTGTCTGCCATGCATGGCCACCCATCCTATGCCTCCTTCGATAACTTGTTTGATTGCCAGTTTGGAGTGCATCACTCTTCTGTTACCTCCCGGAGTTTGTTTTCGGTGCTCCAGCTGCTTAACTTCACGCTACCTGCCACTTTCCCAATAGGTGGGAACCCTTCATCTCCATGGCTTTGTGCAGCAGCCCATGTTCACCCTGGTCTTGATTCGCTTCCTAAGGACACTACTCGAGCCTCGGTCTATCTCCTTCAGTTTCACAACCTTCACGCAGAACTTCGCGATAGTACCTTTGTGTAAACTGATGGCTCTCGGACCGACCGTGGTGTCGGGTGCGCCTTCGTCATTGGCACTGACGTTTCTCGGCATCTGCTTCCAGAACACTGCTTAGTATTTACAGCAGGCCTCTTCACTCTTTATCAGACCGTGCAATACATCCAGCAATACAAGCTTTTCAATTGCGCCATCTGCTCCACTCCCTGTGTCCTTCAAACCATATGTGTGCTATGCACTGTTCATCGCTTAATGCAACAGCTCCAGGAAAGCTGTCACTTGCTCAGTGTTGGAGCCACTGTGATATTTATGTGGGTTCCTGGTCACATCGGCCTGATAGGAAATGAGGCTGCTGCCAGGGCTGCCATCCTTGTACCATAGCTTGCTAGTTCTTTCATTCACTCCGATGATCTCTGTGTTGGCATCTGCCAGCAGGTAGTGTCACTTTGGCATCATCACTGGTCCTCACTCCATGGGAACAAGCTCTGGCTTATTAAGACTCTCCCAGTGGCTTGGACGATCTCCTCTTGGCTCTCTCACCGCGAGAAGATCGTTTTACCTAGGTTGCGTTTTGGGCACTGTCTTTTTAGCCTTCACCATTTGTCAAGTGGTGCTCCCTCACCACATTGTGCTCATTGCACTCAACCTTTGACACTCGACCATTTCCTGATGTGAGGCCCTTTTTTTAACAACTTACATTCTTGTTTGTGTTGCTGTCTGAGTTATTGTCCGTTTTAGCGAATGATGCACAGGCTGTTGAGCGCGTTTTACTTTTTATCCGTCATAGCAATATGGTGAACGCCATTTAATTTTTATTTATTTACGCATTAAGTTCCATAGGACCAAACTGAGGAGCAAATCTCCAAGGTATTGGAATGGGTCAGTACATGAAATTACAACATAAAAGGAATAACAGATAAAAATAAAATGTTTATGACCCTGAAAAAAGTCAATCCATAAGTTTAAGTAAACGCAATCAACACTGCAACAAGAATCGGTTTACTTTCTCAAGGAACTCCTCAACAGAATAGCAGTGACCCATGAGGAAACGCTTCAGTTTTGATTTGATAGTGCGTGGATTACTGCTAAGATTTTTGAATTGGAATGGTAGCTTATTGAAAATGTATGTAGTATACTGCACATCTTTCTGCACAAAAGATAAGGAAGTCTGATGCAAATGCAGGTTTGATTTCCGCCGAGTTTTAACTGAGTGAAAGCTGGAAAGCTGCTTATTCTTGGGATAAAGCTAAAATTGTTAACAAGAAATGATAGTAAGGTGTGTGTGTGTGTGTGTGTGTGTGTGTGTGTGTGTGTGTGTGTGTGTTTGTTGTTGTTGTTGTTGTTGTTGTTGTTGTTTGCAAGGCCAATGTCAAAATACCCAGACTCGTAAACAGGTCGACAAGAGGTTCGTGAACTTACACCACTTATTGCCCAAACTGCTGGTTTCCGAGCCAAAAATATCCTTTTAGAATGGTAAGAGTTACCCCAGAATATAATACCATACGACATAAGCGAATGAAAATAAGCAAAGCAGACTAATTTTCGTGTCGAACGATCACTCACTTCAGATACCGTTCGAATAGTAAAAATGACAGCATTAAGTCTTTGAACAAAACCCTGAATGTGGGCTTTCCACGACAGTTTACTATCTACATGAACACCTAGAAATTTGAACTGTTGAGTTTCACTAACCACATGACCATTCTGTGAAATTGAAACATCAGGTTTTGTTGAATTGTTTGTTAGAAACTGTAAAAACTGAGTCTTACTGAGATTTAGCATTAGTTTATTTTCTACAAGCCATGAACTTGGGTCATAAACTGCACTATTTGAAACCAAGCCAATGTTGCACACAACATCCTTTACTACCAAGCTAGTGTCATCAGCAAACAAATATTTTAGTTACCCATAATACTAGAGGGCATATCATTTATATAAATAAGGAACAGGAGTAGCCCCAACACTGATCTCTGGGGCACCCCCTCCCTATACCGTACCCCACTCAGACCCCACATAGCAGCAATTCTCAGCACTGTGAATAACGACCTTTTGCTGTCTGTTGCTCAATTGTGAGCTACTCCCCATATTCCATAATGGTCCAACTTCGGGAGCAGTATTTTGTGATCAACATAATCAACCGCCTTAGTTAAATCATAAAATATGCCTAGTGTTCGAAACCAGTACTCACAAAGAAAAGAGAATACAGCATTTTCAGTTGTTAAGTGACTTCTAAAGCTGAACTGTATATTTGATGGCAAATCGTGTGATATAAAATGATCAATTACCCTTACATACACAGCCTTTTAAATAATTTTAGCGGTGATAGCATAGAAATAGATCTAAAATTTTCTACATTATCCCTTTCTCCCTTTTTATAAAGTGGCTTTTCTTCTGAGTACTTTAATATTTCAGGAAACTGACCATTCCTAAAGGAAAAATTGCAAATATGGCTAAATACAGAGCTAACATGTGCAGCACAGTAGTGAATATTCTGCTAGGCACTCCATCATAGCCATGAGAGTCCTTGGTCTTCAATGATTTAATTATTGACTCAGTCTCCCCTTGTTTCTATCAAAGAGGCATATTTCAGGCATCAATCTCAGAAAGGCATTTGCCAAGAAAGTTATATTTATTTATTTATTTATTAATTTTTACTACGAACTGACTTTATATCGCCGACCTTGTGCTGCTTACCAGACACTTCCTTCACAACTGACAGTATAGTTTTAATTTTATCCTGTGAATTAGCTATTCTATTTGCATACCACATACTCTTTGCATTCCTAATAACATAATCACCTTACAATGCTGTTTGTAATGGGCTACTGCAGCTTGATTGTGACTACTTCTAACATTTTGATATAATGCCTGCTTTGTTCTACATGATATCCTTATCCCATTGCGTATTGAGGAGACGCATCGCTTTCTTGGCATGCTGTTTGATGCTCAGCTCACTTGGACACCTCATCCTCACGAGCTTAAACAACGGTGCTGGCGACACCTCAACATCCTTCGCTGCCTCAGCCACACCATTTAGGGGGCTGCACGAACCCCCCTCCCCCCCCCCCCCCTACAGCTCTATAAGGCCTGTCTCGACTACGGTAGTGTGGTGTACGACTCAGCAGCACCTTCAACGTTGCAGATCCTCGACCCGATTCTCCATTGTGGCATCAGACTGGCAATAGGTGCCTTCTGCATTAGTCCAGTGACTAGCCTTCTTGTAGAAGCTGGAATCCCTCCCCTAAGAAACAACAGTTGCTTGCATCACACATTGCCCGCGTCCATGCCTCGCCCGACCACCCAAACCGCAGGCTCCTTTTTCCATCTTCTGCACTCCCCTCTCCACGACGGTGGCCTAGGTCGGGTCTCCCGATCGCGGTCCGCGTTCGTTCCCTTCTCTCGTCACTCGAGTCCTTTCCCCTTCCTCCATCATTCCGGCCCTCTTCTTCTACCCCTCCTTGGTCCCTTCCTCACTTGCAGCTTGCTTAGATTTGTCCTGCGACTCCAAGTCCTCCGTTCCACCTGCCAGTCTTAAACAATTCCTGGCTCTTCTTGCCTCGTTTGGCGATGCAGATGTAGTCTACACCGATGGTTCTGTGGTCGATGGACGCGCTGGGTTTGCTTTCATCCACGGCGACTACGTTGCGCAGCATTCCCTGCCTTGTGGGAGCAGTGTTTTCACTGTGGAGCTGGGTGCTCTTTATCTTGCACTCACTCACGTTTCCTCCTGCCCTGGGATGTCATTTGTCATATGCAGTGACTCCCTGAGTGGATTGCGAGCACATGACCAGTGTTTTTCTTGGGACCATTTGGTGCGCGCAATTCAAGAGGCTGTTTTTGCTCTCACCGAGTGTGGTCGTTTAGTGATGTTTGTGTGGACCTCGGGCCACATCGGCATTCCAGGAAACGAATGTGTCGATCGGTTGGCCAAGCAGGCCACCACTTCGCCACCCCTGGAGCTTGGTCTCTTGGAAAGAGACCTCCGGTCAGCCCTACATCCCAAGGTCTGCGATGTCTGAACTCTGAATGGTCTGTCTTGAACACGCCAAATGAGCTCCGCATGGTAAAGTCGTACACGGTCGTATGGAACTCATCCTTGAGGAGTACGCATAGGGACTCAGTTGTTCTCTGCTGTCTCCGAATTGGACTTATGCGGTTGACCCACAGCTATCTCCTTCACCATGAGAACCCGCCTAAGTGTCACTGTGATACAGGGCCGACAGTGGTTCATCTTCTGATGGACTGCCCCCTTTTCGCCCCCTTGCGGCAGTCCTTTAATTTACGAGCTACACTTCCTTTAATTTTAGGGGACGATGGCTCTATAGCTGACTCAGTTTTACGTTTTATCCGTGCAGCTGGGTTTTATCACTCACTCTAGTGTGGGCACTCTCGCCTGATTTCTCAGGCTACACCCACTCCAGCGACTTTTAATTGTGACATGGATACCAAAATAGTGTCTTTTTATGGTAACAAGTTGTGTTGGTACCTCTATCAGCACTTTCCAGCTGGAGGTTCTTAGTTTGTAATTGAGTGAGTGGTTGACCTTTTACCTGATCCATCAACCACTGTATTCTGTTTTACTCTAGTCCACTATTTGCTCTGTTCCTTTTAAGTGTCCTCTATTTTGTGTTATTGCAGTGTTCATTTTAGCTCTGTACCCCTTAGTGTTCCCTCCCTCTGTGTTCAGAGGTTACACTTTTACTGTATAAGCCTTTGACTGATGACCTGATGAACCCCACCAAACCCCAAAACCAACCAACCAACCAACCTTATCCTATTAGTAAACCACCCAGGCTGCCTATCACTGCTAGCACCCTGTTTAGAACGTTCTAATGGAAAGCAACTCTCAAAGAGCATGAGAAGTGAGTTAAGAAAAGCATTACATTTATCATCTATGTTATCAGCACTAGAAACATCCTGCAACTCTTGTTCCTTCAGTGTTTAAAAAACACACTATTACTGTTGGATTAACTTTTCTACGTAGTTTGTAATTATATGTGACATTTGAGTACAAAAGCCTTTTAGTGTTAAAATTTGTGCATCATGGTCTGAAAGGCCATTCACCCTTTTACTAAGAGGATACCCATCTAGTAATGAAGAAGGAATAAAAATATTGTCTATGGCTGTACTACTGTTCCCATGCACCGTAGTTGGAAAAAATACCCATCTAGTAATGAAGAAGAAATAAAAATATTGTCTATGGCTGTACTACTGTTCCCATGCACCCTAGTTGGAAAAAATAGTCAGCATCAGATAATATGAATTTAGGAGTTCTACCAACATACTTTTTCGTGCACCATCATACACAAAATTTATATTGAAGTCACCACATGTAACTAATTTCTGGTACTTTCTACAAAGTGAATCAAGAGCCCTCTCTAGCTTGAGCAGAAATGCTCTGAAGTCAGAGTTAGGGTACCTATAAACAACAACAATTAGAAGTTTAGTCTCACTAAATTCAATTGTCTCTGCGCAACATTCAAATATCTGTTCAGTGCAGTGCCGTGACAGGTCTATGGACTCAAATGGAATACTGTTATTTACGTATATGCCACTCCCCCACCCCTCAGGGACCTCCTTGAAAAAAAGCCAGCTAATCTGTAACCTGGTAAAGGAAGCCTCTGAATTGTCAAATTATTCAAGTGGCGCTCCGACATACCAGTAATTTCAGAGTCAACTTCTATAAGCACTTCACCAGCTTTCTAATACCTCGTATATTTTGTTGAAACATGCTAATGCCTTCTCTGCTTGGAAACATGATGTCCTCTGAAGGTGAGCCCTTAGTTAGAGGGACTTCCTTTAAGCAGGTATACCTATCAGGTGGCTTCCATCTAAAAAGGTGCACTTCTAACACCAACTACTACAGGAATGAGTAATCCCACCACTACCCACTACATTGTCACCTATAAGCTTTGCCAGCCTCTCCTTGCCATACCCATTGATGTGCAGGCCATGCCTAGTGAAACCTGATCCACTGATAGACCCACCTGGCACCACTGAAATGTGACCCATGCCCTCTGCCATCAATGCCCTCTCCAGCCCCATGTTAACACGCCTAATAGAGTCCTACATGACCGAGTAAGCGAGCAAAAATACGAGATGGGGCGAGCACACCCTATCTTGATAGGCTGCCCGCACTAGTTCTAGTGGCCGAGCATAGAAGCCGTGACCGAATACGTAGCACGTAACTTCAAACACATTACACGTGTCATTATCCGTGTGAGACTGCAGCCAGTACGGGCTTCTCATTTGTGGTGTGTCTCTCTCTCTGTAATCATGCAGTGCGAGGAAGCCAGTGCAGTAAGACGTAAGTTTGAAACCAATGTTTGCATAATGAAGAGACGGGAAGGTCTAAAAAGCCAAGTATGGAGCATATTTTTCTTGGTTGTAGACGAAAACAGTGCGTCTGCTGGGTACGTATCATGCATAAACTGCTCCACATTATTGTGTTTCCAATGGGGAACCACTCATTTAAAGAAACACAGTTGCAAGAGACCTCACAAAGATACAGCTCCTTCAGGAATACCGGCAGTAATAAGAAATAGTATTACGGCAAAGTGTGTTTCAATGTGTGCTAAAGATATGAGACCTTTTAATGCTGTTTGCGGTGAAGGTTTCAGAGAACTAGACCAAGAATTAATACATCTAGGTGCGCATTATGGAGAAGTTAACGTGGCAGATGTCATGCCACATCCCTCTACTATAAGCAGACATGTCAAAGAACAAGCTGATGCAATACGAAACAGCATAATGCGTTTTGTTATTGCGGAAGTTATTAATAAAACATGTGCTGCGACATTTGATATGTGGACTGATTCGCATAATCAGGTGCACTATTTGACGCTTAAAACACATTACGTTAACACAGATTGGTCTCTTGTGATCAATGTTTTATTTGCAACAAAATTCCCGGACGTTAGGAATACAGGAGTAAATATTATAAAAGAAAGTGCTCTATGAATTTAATTGTGTAACGTACTTGTTCTTAGAAACGTTACTTTTGTATTAAAAGAGAGACAGGGAGAGACTGAGATAAATACATCGCGCGCGCGCGTGCGTGCGTGCGTGTGTGTGTGTGTGTGTGTGTGTGTGTGTGTGTGTGTGTGAGTGAGTGAGAGAGGCGTGGGATTTGTACAGTACAGAGCAGCGAGCCGGGGCGAGGCGAGATGAGACGTCAGCGGTGACCGGTCATGCTCGGTTATCCGTGTGTCCGGAATCGGGACAACAGACATGGGGCGAGTACGTGACCGAGCCGAGTCGTATAGGGCCGGACACGAGAGGCTCGGTCACCCCGTCAACAGGCGAGCAGTGACCGGTCAAACACAGAGCGTTGCAGCATTCTAACGCCTAACAGCAGCATTAAAATGAGGCCGATAATGACGCTGAAACAGTTGTATTAGTGCCACCAGTTTGAGTAGCTATCTTTACCAGGTTACCACTTAAATCATATTCCCCATCCTTATGAAGCCTGTTCCCTGCTCCACCAAATATCATTACCTGATCCTTCTTTGTAAAATTCCTACGTAACTCCCCTACGCTGTCAGTTACCTGAGCCTACCCTGCACTAGGCTTCCCCAACATTTCCTGCAACTGCTGGAGATCCGTTTCTCTATGGCATATTTTACAGACCTTTCTCCATGTCCCTGTTTCTAGCTGTCTTCTCTTCTGTTGATTGGGATTAATGTCTTTGTCTTTGTTTTCTACTGTTGTGACGTATGTGCATATGACCCTAGTTGTTTTTGTGCTCTAAAACAAAACAAAACAAAACAAAACAAACAAACAAAAGAAGTAGCCAAAGTGGGGGGGGGGGGCGTGTCAATGGGTTCTGGACCCCCCCCCCCCATAAACTATATGAAATTACGTAACCTGGTTGCTGTGTCTAGTGAAACTGAAAGACATTTTGATTTTCTGTCATACGACAACAAAGGATTATGCACTGTCAGTAGTCATCAAGGCTAAGAACAGATTTAAACTATTTAGTTTCTAATTGTGTATGAGTTTGTAACAAGAAAGAAGAGGAAAACTGATCTTGTGTTATGATAAATTAAAAATATGTGCAAGCAACTGTAATAGCCTAATAGATATCTACAGCAGTGTAATGTTAGCACTTGAGTCAATATTTAGAAGCCGGTAGAACTTTGTGGTTCAATATTTCAGTATTTTGTAAGGTAGCAGAATGGTAAATATCACGAGAAATAACATGAAATTAAAGGTAGTGCATAAAACTGCACTTGATTTTTGTCTGTCACCCAAAAATCACTTTGATCATCAAAAATATCACACAAATGGCGATGGCTGCATTTCTTTAAAAAATTTGCTCAATATTCTATCATTAGTAACCAAAATGGCAAAATATCACCTAATCTGGTTGCCTGGGTGGTACTCAATTATGTACACCAGTTCAATTTGGAACAATGGGGAGGGGTTTATGGAGAGCTGAAGGGGTATGTGATGACAGCACAGTCTATAGTTTGTTCATTTCTAATTTTTTTTTCAGTGGGGCTGCTTGAATTCGTCTGAGCCAACTGTGTCCTTCATACCTATTTATAAATGAAGGCAGCAATTACATGTGCACAATTAAATTTTAAAATATGCATGCTTTCATGCATTACAAAATATTGTGCACAATTAAAGGAAAACATGCTGTCAGAATTCAGTCTTTTATTGTGGTACATTTTATTTCATTTTAAACTGTGTACAACAACCAGTTTTCCAAATTCTCCACCGACTTGGGGTAGCTATGTAAAGCCACTAAGCTAGTAATCCTTTGATTTGGGAGCAAGTTGGTTTGAATCCATCTGCCAGCAACCTGGAAAATGGTTTTGTGTTTCGCCTCTTTCAGTTTAGGCAAATGCTGGGGTTGGTCCCTTATTTTAGGCCCCAGCCAATTCCTTGCGGATACCTTTCTTTCCTGACATTCCAATTCCCTTACAGATGAAGCCCCTAAACTTAAATGAATGAATGGAGCTGCACCGAAGGCAAACTGAGCCTATCTTCAGACTCCTGACACTAAAAGCTGTGTGATAAATAATAATCCAAATTCTCCTCATTTAGGGTCATGCATTTGTCTGCCGAGACATTATTTAATGCAGAAAATGATCTTTCTTTCATTGCAAGGAGTGATGTATGCGTACTTAAATGAGGAAATGTGGGAAGATATAAGGCTGCATAATTCCAGATCTTTTGTATTTTTCCCACCAAGAATTATTCTACGTCCTCTGTTGAATATCCCTATCACAGTGTCCCAGACAATTAGTACTCATGAATTCCTGATCACTTCCTCAACCCAAGCCCAGACTGAAAGAAAAAGAGTGTAAAATGACCTTGGGTGGTGAAGGGAGATTGGAGCATGACTGCTTCGTCGTCGTTTGCCAAAATATAGCACTTCTAAGCATCGAGATGATGTCTCCGCTTGGTGAAAACTCCAAGAACATTTTCAAATAAAATGGTTTATCATTCTTTATGGAAATTTTCAGAAGTAGTGAAAAACATGAGGCTCTTAACCCTTATGCGGTCACGTGGCTTTTCGTAATGTTAATTGTTGTTCGGGGTGTTGCTAACACTCCAAATAAAAGTGGCTATAATGACATTGTTGTACAGCATATCACTGATATGAATGTGTTTTCTTCACAAATAGCTATTTATAATTATATTGGAACAAATAAGCCTTCGGTCACAAATATTAAGTCAAAATTGACCTGGTTTCGACGCTACTATGAGCGTTGTCTTCAGAATTAGACTAACTGTTCTAAAACATATTAGGTACATAGTACATTAATAAAATTAAAGTTTGTACTGACTGGAAAAGATGCAGTACTTACAAGTCACATATTAAAAAAGATCTGAGCCGGAAAGGCGACATCATGAACAGTTGTGCAACCCTTGTTCACAGTACGAGCAGCCCTTAGCAGCTCGCCATCTCACAACTGTTCATGACGTCGCCTTTCCGGCTCAGATCTTTTTTAATATGTGACTTGTAAGTACTGCATCTTTTCCAGTCAGTACAAACTTTAATTTTATTAATGTACTATGTACCTAACATGTTTTAGAACAGTTAGTCTAGTTCTGAAGACAACGCTCATAGTAGCGTCGAAACCAGATCAATTTTGACTTAATATTTGTGACCAAGGGCTTATTTGTTCCAATGTAATTCTGACACGGTCACTAAACTTAGCAGCTATGTTCAAAGTTTTAGCTAGTTATAATGTTATCTCACAGTACATTATTGTTTTATTTAATATTACTTTAGTATTAAGTTGGGTTATTTGAAACATAAGCAGTAATTCCCATTTTCTTACAATATTTTGTTTGTTTATTTCTGTTATTCTCCATACTGTATTACAGGTATAAGACATTATACATATAATTAAACATTTGTTCAGTCAACTCAAACAAACATTTTATGGAATCAGTCACTATCACTGGCTGCAAGGATTGCGTTATCGTAACACTTTTCACTTACATTTCTCATGTGCTTTACACACACAACTTTCAAACATTGAGCACAGTGCGATTTAACTTTTATGTCTTTACTGCAAGGACAAGCTGTGCAGCACCTGGGCTTAAGTATTCTTTGTTCAGAAGGTGGTGCATTGTTGCTGTCTTTAATTCCTGCCATTGTAGCAGCTTTCTGTCTAACTTGTTTTGGCGGGGAGTGAGTGGCTGCTCTCATGCACACCATGTAAAAACATTCATGTAAAAACATTCTTCGGGAAATCCTCTCATTGTTATTATTTGTGTGTATGGTCGTTAATGCAAGCAATGTCAATCATTCGGGAAAAATAGGGCAAGTGGCCAGTGTCTAGTTTTTTCTTGAGGTTGAATAAGTAGTGCACATTTCATTTATTGTGTCCATACCTGTTTTGGTCTTATTGTACACTGTTATAATTTCTATTTCGTTTCCTCTGCAGTGTTAGAGTCAATGGCACAGTCTTGATGCAAAGATGAAAGGAGGAGAACGTATTTGCCGTTCTTTGGCACATATGTAACTATGGTGATATCCTTTCTGAATCCAAAAAGGCTGCTTCTAAGTTCCCGACCTCTTCTGCAAAGAAAGCCTGGAGGGAGCTTCTCTTATTCTTTCTAAGAGTTCCTACTACTGTAAGTTTCTTTTTCAGGAGCTCTTCAGCCAATGGTGTGGAACAAAACCAGGTGTCTAGTGTCACATTGCATCCTGTATTTTCAATAGGCTGTACAATACTATTTACCATCTCCTTAGGCGAGTTTGACCATGCAAAGGGCCGCTCTGGCTGTTTCCCAACATAGGTTTCCATCCCCAAAGTATACCATTTTCTTGCATCACATAAGGTGAAAATTTTCAAACCATATTTCGCAGGCTTGCTTGATATATACTGTCGGAAACTGCATTTATCTCTAAATGCAACCAATTGTTCATCCACTATCGTATATTCAGACACAGTATAATTACTGAAACAGTTTGACATGAATAATTCAAACACTTCTCTGAATGCAGCTAGGCTATTAAGTTCTCTACGTGTGGTCTGTCTCAAATATCATCGAATCTCAAACAACGCAACAAGAAACGAAAGTGCCGTAAACTCATTGTTGCATGAAATATTGCAATTCAGAAACCATTTGTGTCCAATAAGTCTTGCAGATTTTGGTGTACTGCCCAGTAATGCCTAGCCAATATCAAGACCCAGAAGAGATTTGATTTCTTCCTCATTTGTTGGTTTGGCATCATGGTCTCTTGTGATATTTGATGCAATGTGTTGTACGTAAATATTTGTGCATGATGTAATCGTTCTGATTGTCATGTCATTTATTTGAGTAAATATCGGAAAACAGTCCACAGCAGTTTTTGCAGATTTTGCGATAGCTTTCACACCAGGGAGATGAATAATGAGGTCTACACTTCTAGTTCTTACATTGCGACTAGGACAACTTTTCACACATTTTATAACCTTATCCTTTCCAATAAAAAAATCACGCTTGCTTTCATTATCTGCTGCACTTACTTGTGGTTCCAGGTTGTCTTCATCCTCCGTTTCCATGTGATGAGAGATAACTTCACAACTGTCTGTTTCCTCCTCTTCCTTTTCTCCTCCTTCAGAAGTTTCGTGTAAGACTTCTTCCAGAAGCTTCTGCACTCTTTCTTGTTCTATTTCGTAATGATCCATAGCTGTTCTAACTGCACAGAGCGATAAAATACAAGCAGCTGCTACGGAACACAACTGTGCACTTTCTCGCAGCACTGCAACATAGTTGCACGGGGTGCCAACACCGCCCCAGGGCACATTGTTGCACGTTTTCTTGGAACTTGCGCTTCCATTCTAGATTCTAGTGTTACTCAAAGCTTTCATATTCCGTCCTAGAAAGGTACCAAAGAGCATGATACTATACTCCTATCCATTATGTAATAATCCATCAATAAGGATGATTGGGGTGCTGTGAACACCCTGCGCGACCACTTAAGGGTTAAGGTTCCCTTTAATAAGTCAAACCTCCCTACCCCGCTTGACAAAATCCTGGCTACATTCTTTATTATTGTCAGAATCTAATTTAGAATAGTCTTCTTCATTACTGCTGAAACTTATCACTGCTCTCTCACAAATGCATAATTTTCTACGCATTCTTCCACATGGGCATTGTTTTTGGCTGCCTCTCTGATGACCCTTGCAGTGCTGTTTACAATTTTTGTCCAGATCTCACTTGTAACTTGGTTGACAGCTGCTACAAGAAGATTTTCAGCTTTTTTTTATTTGCACCCATACCCCTTAAATGACACTGAAGTGATGCCAGAATGGAGGAAGCCAAATAATTTCACACCCATACCTTTCAGCGATCTCGTCCATTAAATGTATTGGAAATTGTTGTTTCTTTTGTGCCACAATTTTGAGCAATCCATGCTTCTTCAAATCGTCTCTGAAATCCACTTTTTGTCATTTCAGCCACTGAATAATATCGTTTTTGTTGCAAAGGTTGGTGTCTTTCCATTGTTCATGGAGTGATATGGAGAATTACCCATGACAATCCCTGGTGGATTTGTCAGAGTTGTCCTAAGTGATATCTTGACCCACTTTTGGAAAACTAGACTGTTCATCTCTTTGTGTCAGTCACATGTTTTTTTAATGAAACATTAACAATCAGTTTCATACAAAAATGTCTGATGCACCTGTATGTAAAATATGAATTCACCTCCTTTTCCAACAGACACTGTCACGGTCCCCTCAGGTGTTCCATCTCTCCAGCCTCTCTAATGAGCAGCTGGCGTTAATCCAAATTTCATCTATCCACACTGTATTTTCAAATCTCACACCCATGATCCTCTCCAGAAATCTGCACCACCATGTGACTACATCTGTCCTTTTCATTAATATTTTGTGTCCGTTAAACACTGAATAGCTGACACCTATGTCTCAGCATTGTATGCTTTGTTCAAAAAAATGTCTTTTTGAAGTGTCATCAGCAATTTAGATAGAGCAACATGTTCCCTTCTTATGTATGTATACAAGGCAACGAAAGGTGTCTCTCTCGAAATTATCCAAACTTGTCACTTGCTTCTCTCTTGGCTGCTTCTTCCCTGGTATGTGCAGCCTTGTTGTGCCACACTCTATACTGTATTGTTTTTTCCCTATCATCACAACAGTGTCCTCGGTTTTCAGTGTTGTTGCAGTCCAATTAAGAACCTGCACAACGAGAAGTACGGACTCATCCTTTCTCCTTTTCTTTCTTAAAGTAGTGCTTCACCAAACACAAGAATTCATTGCCCTGGATGTGTAGCACAATTTTCTTCTTCTGTTTCACTTTACATATTGGGCTGTCACTACTCATCGTGTAGGCATTGTTTAGAACAAAACAGAAGCAAATAAACACTAAAAACAAAAGATGAAACAACAGAACTGGCTGCAAATGACACTCACTGGTACTTTCAGGCACGTGTGCATGATATTTACAGAGTGGCAACATGGCTCCTGCTACCTGTTAAAGTGCAGTCCCTTGTTATTTGGCTACCTGTGGTTGCTAGGCAGTGTAAAACCACTACTGAGCTCTAGCACCGAAGACTCGTCTCCCAGACTATAATTGGATTCCTCTTACACAATATTTGAAACAGTTATTATTTAAATACCTAGATTTGTCAATAAAATTACATGGTAAATTGTCTTTCGTTAGACTCGAGCAATAGCATGTCGTTTATCAGTCCTGCAAAATTTATATGCAGTGTAGTGTCCTGGCAGTCCCCAGTGAAACATATTGTGCTTCAGTCAGTGCTCGGCACACATTATGTGGACAGTTACTTAATAGTTTTCTGCCAAAAACTCCAGGCCCTAATTTATTGTGCATTACGTATTATAAGTATCAGCGTTTTCATTTTCATTGTGACGACCAACTGATTCCTAATACCTTTAATCTGTGTACACTGAACATAATTTTTCAGGTTCCAACAAGCTATTTAAAATGGCATAGTACTAGTTAAGTAACTGTTGAAAGTTATTTAATATTGTCCTAGTCACAGTTTGGGCTCCTTTGTTCCAGTATAGAGAAGTCTTTTTACAAGTACAGTGAGAATGTTCTTAATTCATTAGATAGCAGGTTAGAGGCTACTGGCACTTTCTGTGATCTGTCGAAAGCCTTTGACTGTGTGAATCACAACATTCTCTTAAGTAAATTATAATATTGTGATGTCACTGGTGGTGCAGCAAAACTTTTAGGCCTGCCTAACAGGAAACAAAGGGTGTTGCCATGAAATACCTGTGCAGTAAGCAATTAATCTTCATTTGATAGGGAATTAATTACATGTTGTTCTCCTTAAGGTTCAATCTTGGGTCGGGTGCTTTTTCTTGTGCACATTAATGACCTCTCATCTATTACATTTCCAGATGCTAAGTTCGTTTTGTTTGCAGATGATACAAACATGGCAATAAATAGCAAGTCAAGTACAGATTTAGAAATGGCTGCTAATTAAATTTTCACCGACATTCATATATGGGTTAAAGTTAATTCACTGTCATTAAACGTTGAAAAGACCCACTATATGCAGTTCAGAACCCATAAGAGATTTCATTCCAGCATGTGTATAACATATGAAGACATGCAGATTGAAGAGATTGACAGTGTTAAATTTCTGGGATTACAACTCAGTAATAAATTCAGGTGGCTGGACATAGCAAAGAATTGCTGAAGCACCTTAACAAGTCTGTATTTGCAATGTGAATGATGTCAGATATAAATATAAAACAACTTGCATACTTTGCGTGCTTTGATTCTATTGTCATATGGGATCATATTCTGGGTGGGGTAACTCGTGAAACCAAGTCAAAGTTTTTAGAGTGCAAAAATGTGTAATATAAGACTCATTTGTGGTGTAAATTCAAGATGATCATGTAGAAACGTGCTCAAGGAACTGGATATTCTAACCACCACTTCTCAGTCTATTTATTCCTTAATGAAATTTGTTGCAAATGTGTCAATTTCCAACCAATAGCTCAATGTATGGTATCAACACAAGGAATAAGAACATTCTACGTAAAGAGCTAAAATCACTTACCTTGGTCTAAAAAGGGGCCCAATATTCAGGAACACACATTTTCAGTGAACTGCCAGCAACCATTAAAGACTTGTTTTCAGATAAAGCACAGTTTAGACAGTGTTTGAAAGACTTTCTGATAGGCAACTCCTTCTACTCTGTAGATGAGTATCTTAAGAGAGACTGTTAGACCAGCTTAAGTAAAAACATCTTTTAGATTTCAGTTTTGACAGCACTTAGTCACAACAGTCAAGATTAGGTATTTTGTGTTTGATAAATTTATTAAAAGTGCGTAACTGTGTTTGTCTGAAAGTGTGTTAATTCTGTAAATATTAGCAGTTCCAGTTTAATGTATTCTTGACAGTCACCTGACAGATGATCAGGGAAGTGAGTATGATATTTTTTTAATTTCTGACATGCTCCATCTCCATGAAAATAATCTGATTTTTGGGTGTATGGAACGAAAATTGAATTTAATCTGATCCAAACTCTTGTGGGCTTGAAGATGTGTGCTGATATTTTCCTGTTTATTTGGGAGCAATTGTTTCCCAAGGCTGTTGAGATGAAATCTACATGACTTATGTATTCTTCAGCGAGTATTATCCACATCCCAGATGAAATGAAGTACTTAAACATCTTTGATTTATTTGTTGGGGCAGTTGTTTCTTTGTTAATACTTGGCCATCATAGGATTATTATTGGCATGGATTGTTCAACATTAACCAACAAATTCATCAAGTCACGTGCCTGTGGTATCCATAATACCAGAAAAGTCACTAATCTTAAAATTCATTGATTTTCTTGTGAAATGAAATGTATCCCCTGAACTCTGTAGATGTCAGATTTAAATATTATTGTAGTATTGTGTCCTTAGAAGGGAAAGAAATACAACACACTAGTTACCCACCTCTAGAATCTATGAAGGCTGCGTGAGAAATGACACAAAATCCTATTGAACATAACTCAGGCGTTGTATGCAATCGATACCAGTGGGTTTTATGTTAATCAGCTTTCCAAGATTTGGTCTTGTCTAAGTGCTGAAAGTTTGTTACATATCCCAGTTCCATATTACAAAATGGGAGGATGAAGTTAATCACTGGACCTGCATTTGGTAGGTGATGAAGCCAAATATCAGGCTAGACATCCTGACTGAGATTTTGTATTGTTTCTAATTCACTTAAGTATATGTGTGTGCTTCCTACAACAAAGAAACAGCTAGTTTCGTTTCTAATTTATTCAATCTGAATTGTAGCCAAGTCCCTAATGAGATAGTCCTTATCAGAACTGCCCCTCTAAGACTGTTAGTAGACTGTGAAGAACTTTCATCATTAAAAATATAATTAACTACTTGTAAAGGAGTTATAATTCCTGTAATTTACTTATTCACTGTATGAAATTTCTTGGGCAGCTCCACTTTAGTTTTCTAGTGAAATCATTGTGTTCCATCAGTTCAGGAAGTTTCCATTATTCCTTTTTATGATCATGACCTATGCTATTGGTGTTTTTATTTGTGGTGTATTGGTAGTAACACTTTAAACTTCTTTACACTGTGTTATTGTAACACAAAGTTTCAGATTAGTCAACATTTAAATATAAATATAAAGTGTATTCAGAAGAGTGAAATTAAAGTCACTGTCCAGCCACTCATTCTTAGATTTTTTTATTGTTGTCTTAAATAACTCGAAGGTGAATGCATGGATAATTAGTTCCTCTGAAAACGAACTACCCAGTCCCACATCAAAATACACTGCCGTTTGTGCAAAGTGCAACATCGAAAAGGAATGACCCGAATAGCGCCACACTTTGTGGAAGTGGCGACGGGTGTGCAAGCAATATGTGATAGGTTTTGCAGCGAGATGGGGTACACGTAGGCCGAGCAGAGCCCTCTCATGTCGGTCAGACAGGGTCGGTGTTGTGCCTAGTGTACTCAGTGCAGAGCCGTCACACAAGGTGGGAAACAATACATTGAGTGCCAGTATGCCACGTCGACATCAAAGGAAGCTATATCAGCATGTGAGCGAGTTCGAATGGGGCAGAATGATTGGTCTCCTGGAAACGGGGTTGTCATACTGTGACATTTTGGCTCGCACAGGGCATACTGCTACGACAGTCATGTGTATGTGGAAGCAGTGGATAAAGGAAGGTCATACGCAGCGATGAGTGGGAACTCGACCACGGAACGCGACCACAGCATGGGATGACTGTTATCTTGTCCGCATGGCCATCACTGACTGTAATCCACATGTTGGCTCATTGCTGGAACACTGCAACAGGTGCGAACTTGCCTGCATCGACTGTTCGTCGCCGTCTGCTGCAGGTTGGACTGGTTGCATGCATGCCATTACGTCAGCTTCTATTGTCCAGAAACCACAAGCTCCTTCAACTGCAATGGTAATGTGAACACTGTCACTGGGCTGCTGAGTGTAAACACGTAATCTTTTCAGATGAGTCCTGCTTCAACATGCCCTACCATGATGGTCACATACGTGTCCGGCGGTACTGCGGTGAGCGCAACCTGGAGGGCTGCATTGTGGAGCGGCATAGCGGACAAACACCTGGTGTGATGGTTTGGGGTGTCCTTGGTTACAACAACCGATCTTGCGTCATGTGTATTGCGGGCACTTTGAGCTGCAACTGGTACCTAATGGAGGTTGTGGTGCCTGAGGTACTCCCCCTGCTTCAGGCACCTCCACAGGCAGCATTTCAACAGGACAATGCCCAGCCACATGTTGCGAGGAATGTACAGGCCTTGTTCAAAGAGTGACGGGTAACATTGCTTCCCTGGCCTGGATGTTCGCCAGATATGTCGCCCATCGAACGTGTCTGGGATATGGTTGGTAGACACCTGGTACATCACAGTCCACCAGTAACTGGTGTCACAGATTTGTGGGCTCGGATACAAACTGTGTGGAGGAAATCCCTCAGGAATGTATTCAGAACCTTACTGATTCAATGCCATGGCATATAGCTGCTCTATTTGCAATGCATGGTGGCCACACGTCATACTGAATAGTAGGGCTCAAAGGACATGTACAGATTTGAAAAGTAAATCATTTTTTACTAGTCGTGTACCTAACCTGTGGTATTAAATAAATTGAATTCATGCTTTTACTTGATGTTGCAATTTCCACAAACGATAGTACATATACTCCGCAAGCTGTCTAGTGTATGGCAGAGGGTTTGGGCATTCTGAAATGAGATCATCAGTGGGATGTTAACCTTCATCTTTCTTCATTCGGAATCAGCTGGCTAATGACACATCAGTCTTAGGATAGGCAGCAAATATCAAACAGGGGTTAAAACTTTCTCTACCATTTGTATCAGTACATGACTCGCACCTGCGTTGATGTCTTAAATGTTTGTGCA
This sequence comes from Schistocerca cancellata, assembly GCF_023864275.1. Classification (NCBI taxonomy): domain Eukaryota; kingdom Metazoa; phylum Arthropoda; class Insecta; order Orthoptera; family Acrididae; genus Schistocerca; species Schistocerca cancellata. Next base: position 928,756,538 of record NC_064629.1, read on the forward strand.
GATTGTGTTGTCTTGATTTATTTATCACCATTGATAATTTGTTACAAAGTGCTTTCTAAAAATCATATTTCTCATTTTCTTATTTGTATAATGAAATTTATTTCAGATGCAGGTTTAGACTCAGCTGTAATTACTATTCCCCGACATCGAGTATTTTTGCTACAGACGACGGACTTCTTCTACCCACTGATTGATGATCCATATATTATGGGTGAGAATTTTTCAACACATTTACAAAGACATATCATTGTATGGAAGTAGTTATTTATTCCGAAGTGAAGCCTAAGATAATTATGTGATACAAATTAGTGTAACACAGATCATATCATTTTATGGTGGTGGTATTTAATAGAAATTTTGGGTAATCAGTTCAGAATTTTTAGTTTCCTGCTGTAACAGGTTTTGTTTGTTTTTCTTCAACAGTTTATTATGCGCACTGATCCAAACAAGTGTCTTGGTTGGTTAGAGTATGTTCTGTATGATTCTCTGTTAGTTTAAGTATTACAATGATGTGCATGTTAGTACAGTTCAGTTATGATATTGTCATCATTAAATTGTCCTCAATTTTGGTACATTCTCATGCATTCTTTTAATCTAAAGATTTATAAAGTGTTAATTTAATTAGTTCGTCCTATCTTGATAAGACATACCACAGAAGCCTAACCTTTTATAAAATTTGGGCCATCAGTGCACTTTGTCAGAAATTTTGCTAATGAATTCTTTAGTTTTTGATTGTTGCATACATGTGTGGAATTTTTCAGAGCCCCGTGGACTATGTACAGGCTGTACCACAGACATTGGAAGATCACTTGTGTGGCATGTCATCTTGCTGCCGGAACCCTAAATGCCTGTCTGAGGGTGGTTAGGTTGGAGTAGGTTAGGTTGTGGACACAAAGTACTAATGGACTCTCCTCAGAGCAGTGCATTGTTCTAGACACTCATTAAGGCCTTAGACCCATATTGGATGTATGCTATCATGTAAAGGAAAGGTTCCTCAGCCCAGAGGTAATTTTGAACACCACAGTGTGTTCTCTGACCTTTGAACTGATTCCAACAGGGGTACTCCGAAACATGGTGCGAGGTACTGATGACCTCACTGTTTAGTCCCTTACCCCCAGTCATTCAACCAACCAACCAAAACATGGTGGTGGTGGTGGTGTGTGTCCTCTTTTCAATTAGGGACACCTTTCAACTGTTAGAATTTCTCACAACTGGCACTTCTGTTTAACTGGCCACAACAGAAAAAGAGCTGACAATGGATTTGCCTCCATTATTATTCACAAGTGTGTTGGTCTTCAATAAATGTTGTTTCGTGATGGGAAAAGTAAAAGCTCAGTTCTGTTCCAAGAGTGCATTTTTGCTACCTAATTTTGTGATAAATGGAATTTATGCTCTCAGCTTATAACATTCTACATCTAATTATTCCATAAACCACTTTAAACACCTTTCTGAAAGAAGCAACAGTGCTTCACCTTTAATGGCTGCACATGCAGATTTCAGGAAACCATTCAGAGTTGAAGTGTGTCCTCAGACTATCTACATAACTTATTTCAGCAATAATATATCATTACATGGCACAATAGGTGCAAAATAAGTTTTTTCTTTTAGAATTGGGTAATGTGGTGTGAACTTGAAAAAACAGTGTTGTAATAAGGGGAGAGTGAAGAAAAAATTGCAAAATTTTTTGAGTACTAGTAATAGTTTTCCATAGATTTCGTGTTTTGAATACAGCCCAGAGACAGTTAGTGCTTATTTTCATTGTTTCCAACAAGAAGTGTCTAGTAACCACAGTTTAGTCAGCTATCAGCTGCCTTTAGTGAATTAGCAGTCTAGTTAAAAGTTGATTACTTAACACTCTACAGTAAACTGTTGATTTCTTAGGATGGATAGGATGTGTGACCGCTGTGTACAGACGCAGGAGCAGCTCACCACTGTTCGCGAACAGCTGAATGTGCTGATGGCCACGGTCAGCCGTCTTCAGGCTGCTGCCTCAGAGTGTAGTGGCAGCGGGGAGTCTGGTGCGTTGCATGGTACACTCCAGGTGTTACATGCTTCACCCACGGTCCCTGCTGTTGAGACATCTTCACAGGTACCGGGCACAGTTGGGCCACCCTCTCCCCAAGGGGAGTGACAAGTTCAATGGTGTTCACGTCACACAACGTGGAGGGTCAATGTGGAAGCTGGCTGTGTGGCATCGCCCGCTCTGCCTGTGAGTGGACATGGGGCCGCTCCTTCAGCAAGGTCCGAGCAGGCACACGGGGGGAGGGGTTTATTAGTGATTGGGAGCTCCAACGTTAGGTGGGCGATGGAGCCCCTTAGGGAAATAGGAGAAAGGTCGGGGAAGAAGGCCAGTGTTCACTCTGTCTGCTTGCCGGGGGGTCTCATCCGAGATGTGGAGGAGGCCCTGCCAGCGACGATAGAGAGCTCTGGGTGCACCCGACTGCAAATTGTTGCTCATGTCGGCACCAATGACTCCTGCCGTCTGGGTTCAGAGGTCATCCTCAGTTCATACAGGCGGTTGGCAGAGTTGGTGAAGGCAGAAAGCCTCGCTCGCGGGGTGGAATCTGAGCTAACTATTTGTAGTATCGTTCCCAGAACCGATTGCGGTCCTCTGGTTTGGAGCCGAGTAGAAGGCTTAAACCAGAGGCTCAGACGATTCTGCGGAGATCTGGCGTGCAAATTTCTCGACCTCCGCTATCGGGTGGAGACATGTATGGTCCCCCTGAATAGGTCAGGTGTGCACTACACGCAGGAAGCAGCGACAAGGGTAGCGGAGTACATGTAGAGTGCACATGTGGGTTTTTTAGGTTAGAGAATTCCCTCCCTAGGCCCGACAAGACGCCTCCTGAGACACGGCAAGGTAGGAGTAGGCAAAATGCAACAGGGAATAACAATATTAATGTGCTAATAGTAAACTGCAAGAGCATCTATAGAAAGGTCCCAGAACTGCTCTCATTAATAAATGGTCACAATGCCCACATAGTACTAGGGACAGAAAATTGGCTGAAACCAGATATAAACAGTAATGAAACTCTAAACTCAGATTGGAATGTATACCGCAGCGACAGGCTGGGCAGTGAAGGGGGAGGCGTGTTTATGGCGATAAGAAGTGCAATAGTATCGAAGGAAATTGAAGGAGATCTGAAATGTGAAATAATTTGGGTGAAGGTCACGGTTAAAGCAGGCTCAGACATTGTAATTGGATGTCTCTATAGGCCCCCTGGCTCAGCAGCTGTTGTGGCTGAGCACCTGAAGGATAATTTGGAAAATATTTCAAGTAGATTTCCCCACCATGTTATAGTTCTGGGTGGAGATTTTAATTTGCCGGATACAGACTGGGAGACTCAAACGTTCATAACGGGTGGCAGGAACAAAGAATCCAGTGAATTTTTTTTTAAGTGCTTTATCTGAAAACTACCTTGAGCAGTTAAACAGAGAACCGACTCGTGGCGATAACATATTAGACCTTCTGGTGACAAACAGACCCGAACTATTTGAAAAAGTTAACGCAGAACAGGGAATCAGCGATCATAAAGCGGTTACAGCATTGGTGATTTCAGCTGTAAATATAAATATTAAAAAAGGTAGGAAGATTTTTCTGTTCAGCAAAAGTGACAAAAAGCAGATTTCAGAGTACTTGACGGCTCAACACAAAAGTTTTGTCTCAAGTACAGGTAGTGTTGAGGATCAGTGGACGAAGCTCAAAACCATCGTCAATATGCATTAGATGAGTATGTGCCAAGCAAGATCGTAAGAGATGGAAAAGAGCCACCGTGGTAGAACAACAGAGTTAGAAAACTGCTACGGAAACAAAGGGAACTTCACAGCAAACATAAACATAGCCAAAGCCTTGCAGACAAACAAAAATTAGATGAAGCAAAATGTAATGTGAGGAGGGCTATGCGAGAGGCATTCAACGAATTCGAAAGTAAAGTTCTATGTACTGACTTGGCAGAAAATCCTAAGAAATTTTGGTCTTACGTTAAAGTGGTAGGTGGATCAAAACAAAATGTCCAGACATTCCGTGACCAAAATGGTACTGAAACAGTGGATAGCAGACTAAAGGCTGAAATACTAAATGTCTTTATACAAAGCTGTTTCACATAGGAAGACTGCACTGTAGTTCCTTCTCTAGGTTGTCGCACATATGACAAAATGGTAGAAATTGAAATAGATGACAGAGGGATAGAAAAAAAAATTAAAATTGCTCAAAAGAGGAAAGGCTGCTGGACCTGATGGGATACCAGTTAGATTTTATACAGAGTATGCAAAGGAACTCGCCCCCTTCTTGCAGCGGTGTACCGTAGGTCTCCAGAAGAGCGTAGTGTTACAAAAGATTGGAAGAGGGCACAGGTCATACCTGTTTTGAAGAAGGGATGTCAAACAGATGTGCAGAACTATAGACCTATATCTCTAATGTTGATCAGTTGTAGAATTTTGGAACACATATTATGTTTGAATATAATGACTTTTCTGGAGACTAGAAATCTACTCTGTGGGAATCAGCATGGGTTTTGAAAAAGCAGATCGTGTGAAACCCACCTTGCACTATTCGTCCACGAGACTCGGAGGGCCATAGACACGGGTTCCCACGTAGATGTCGTATTTCTTGACTTCCGCAAGGCGTTTGATACAGTTCCCTACAGTCGTCTAATGAAAAAAGTAAGAGCATGTGGACTATCAGACCAACTGTGTGATTGGATTGAAGAGTTCCTAGATAACAGAATTCAGCATGTCATTCTCAATGGAGAGATGTCTTCCATAGTAAGAGTGATGTCAGGTGTGCCGCAGGGGAGTGTCGCAGGACCATTACTATTCACAATATATATAAATGACCTTGTGGATAACATTGGAAGTTCACTGAGGCTTTTTGTGGATGATGCTGTGGTATATCGAGAGGTTGTAACAATGGAAAATTGTACTGAAATGCAGGAGGATCTGCAACGAATTGATGTATGGTGCAGGGAATGGCAATTGAATCCCAATGTAGACAAGTGTAATGTGCTGCGAATACATAGAAAGAAAGATCCTTTATCATTTAGCTACAATATAGCAGATCAGCAACTGGAAGCAGTTAATTCCATAAATTATGTCGGAGTAGGCATTAGGAGTGATTTAAAATGGAATGACCATACAAAATTAATCATCGGTAAAGAAAATGCCAGGCTGAGATTCATTGGAAGAATCCTAAGGAAATGCAGTCCAAAACCAAAGAAAGTAGGTTACAGTACAATTGTTCCCCACTGCTTGAGTACTGCTCACTGGTGTGGGATCCGTACCAGATAGGGTTGATAGAAGAGAGAGAGAAGATCCAACGGTGAACAGCACGCTTCGTTATAGGATCATTTAGTAATCGTGAAAGTGTTACGGATATGATAAACTCCAGTGGAAGACTCTGCAAGAGAGACGCTCAGTAGCTCGGTATAGGCTTTTAAGTTTTGAGAACATACCTTCACCGAGGAGTCAAGCAGTTTATTGCTCCCTCATATGTATATCCCGCAAAGAGGCCATGAGGGTAAAATCAGAGAGATTAGAGTCCACACACAGGCATACCGACAATCTTTCTTTCCACGATCAATACGAGATTGGAATAGAAGGGAGAACTGATTGAGATACTCAAGGTACCCTCCGCCACACACTGTCAGGTGGCTTGCGGAGTATGGATGTAGATGTGGAAATGCCATGGAAGCATGCCATCTCATAGAACTGGTGCATATCTATTTCGGGTTCACTATTCTGCTTTGACAGCTTGAGAAATAGCAATGCATGGATATTAAACTGACACTAAACAAATACCATCACCAAATTCTCATCACTAAAATTATACAAATCAGCTAGTTTTCACTGCAGATGAAGATTGTAAGCTTTGCAATTAACAGTATTAGAAGTTAAAAATATGAACCATGGACTGACTTATGAATATGCAAAATGCCTGTCCAAGCATGCAGAGAAGTTGGGATGTAAATAAAACAGCTGGAATAGATTGGATCAGGGGTTTCATGAGCCAGTATCAGCAGCTCACCTTGCAAACACCTGAAAAAATAGCAAATAAAGAGCAACAGCTTTTAATAAAGCAGATGTTATATAATTTTTTTGACTATGTGGACAAGCTATTCATTCAAATGGTTTCGCAGAAGGCTAAATAAGCAACCCATCTGTTTAAGTTGGTTCTTGTGTGTTGAAGTGAACTCCACATTTGAATGTGAACCTAGCACAAGCAAAGAAAATCCAGTGGTTTTGAGCTGTAGTTGTAAGCCTACAATGTAAAAATCAGTGACCTATAGGCAAGCACAAGTGAAGCTCACATGACGTCTGGCTATTTTGAAAGGCAGCACCAAAAAGTAATACTGGGAGGAGAACAGCAAGATATCAATAATATTAACTAAAATGAATTGAACCAGGATACCTTTAAAAGCTGGAAAAAGTGAAGAGCGAGTTTAAGGAAAATTAAGTGACATCTGAAAAATGAACAAAAAAATTATGTACAAGGTTACAAGAAAATTTATATTTCATGAAGTCTCTGATAGTGAAGGTAGAGAAGTTCTACAAGATACATCTGATTCTAAAAATATGGACTTAAATAATGATTTAGACTACGTAAAAATTTTGAACCCTTGCATTTCACAGGAAAAAATGTCTTATTTGTAGGGCAAGACAAAAATTACAAAGTAAAATTTCTGTGGCCAGCTTTGTTATTATTATTATTTCTTTACTTTCTCAGACGTTAAGTCTGGTTAAAAATGGAAAGTGACGCGGACCTTGATCAAGTGTCACTTCGTTTTAACCGTACGGTATATGCTACATTGCATTTAGGAACTTTTGGGTAATGGAACAAGTATCAATAATTACAGATTTCTGTAGTTGTATATATAAGTTTGGATGTAGCTGTATTGCATTGATGTACTGGTGGATATTGTGTGGTATGACTCCTGTAGTTGATATTATAATTGGTATAATGTCAACTTTATCCTGATGCCACATGTCCTTGACTTCTTCAGCCAGTTGGATGTATTTTTCAATTTTTTCTCCTGATTTCTTCTGTATATTTGTTGTATTGGGTATGGATATTTCGATTAGTTGTGTTAATTTCTTCTTTTTATTGGTGAGTATGATGTCAGGTTTGTTATGTGGTGTTGTTTTATCTGTTATAATGGTTCTGTTCCACTATAATTTGTATTCATCATTCTCCAGTACATTTTGTGGTGCATACTTGGATGTGGGAACGTGTTGTTTTATTAGTTTATATTGTATGGCAAGCTGTTGCTGTATTATTTTTGCTACATAGTCATGTCTTCTGGGATATTCTGTATTTGCTAGTATTGTACATCCCCTTGTGATGTGATCTACTGTTTCTGTTTAATATTTGCAAAGTCTGCATTTATCTGTTGTGGTATTGGGACCTTTAATAATATGCTTGCTGTAATATCTGGTGTTCATTGTTTGATCCTGTATTGCGATCATGAATCCTTCCGTCTCACTGTATATATTGCCTTTTCTTAGCCATATGTTGGATGCGTCGTGATCAATATGTGGCTGTGTTAGATGATACGGATGCCTGCCATGTAGTGTTTTCTTTTTCCAATTTACTTTCTTCGTATCTGTTGATGTTATGTGATCTAAAGGGTTGTAGAAGTGGTTATGAAATTGCAGTGGTGTAGCCAATGTTTTTATATGAGTGATTGCTTTGTGTATTTTGCTAGTTTCTGCTCGTTCTAGAAAGAATTTTCTTAAATTGTCTACCTGTCCATAATGTAGGTTTTTTATGTCGATGAATCCCCTTCCTCCTTCCTTTCTGCTTAATGTGAATCTTTCTGTTGCTGAATGTATGTGATGTATTCTATATTTGTGGCAATGTGATCGTGTAAGTGTATTGAGTGCTTCTAGGTCTGTGTTACTCCATTTCACTACTCCAAATGAGTAGGTCAATATTGGTATAGCGTAAGTATTTACAGCTTTTGTCTTGTTTCTTGCTGTCAATTCTGTTTCCAGTATTTTTGTCAGTCTTGGTCTATATTTTTCTTTTAGTTGTTCTTTAATATTTGTATTGTTTATTCCTATTTTTTGTCTGTATCATAGATATTTATAGGCATCTGTTTTTTCCATCGCTTCTATGGAGTCACTGTGGTTATTCAATATGTAATCTTCTTGTTTAGTGTGTTTTCCCTTGACTATGCTATTTTTCTTACATTTGTCTGTTCCAAAAGCCATATTTATATCATTGCTGAATACTTCTGTTATCTTTAGTAATTGGTTGAGTTGTTGATTTGTTGATGCCAGTAGTTTTAGATCATCCATGTATAGCAAATGTGTGATTTTGTGTGGGTATGTTCCAGTAATATTGTATCCATAATTTGTATTATTTAGCATGTTGGATAGTGGGTTCAGAGCAAGGCAGAACCAGAAAGGACCTAAGGAGTCTCCTTGGTATATTCCACGTTTAATCTGTATTGGCTGTGATGTGATATTATTTAAATTTGTTTGGATATTAAGTGTGGTTTTCCAATTTTTCATTATTATGTTTAGGAACTGTATCAATTTAGGATCTACTTTGTATATTTCCAATATTTGTAGTAACCATGAGTGGGGTACACTATCAAAAGCTTTTTGGTAATCAATGTATGCGTAGTGTAGCGACCTTTGTTTAGTTTTAGCTTGATATGTCACCTCTGCATCTATTATCAGTTGCTCTTTACATCCTCGTGCTCCTTTGCAACAGCCTTTTTGTTCTTCATTTATAATTTTGTTCTATGTTGTATGTGTCATTAATTTCTGTGTAATGACTGAAGTTAATATTTTGTATATTGTTGGTAGGCATGTTATGGGGCGATATTTAGCTGGGTTTGCTGTGTCTACTTGATCTTTAGGTTTCAGATAAGTTATTCCATGTGTGAGTGTATCAGGGAATTTGTATGGGTCTGCAATGTAACTGTTAAATAATTTAGTTAGATGTGAATGTGTTGAGGTGAACTTCTTTAGCCAGAAATTTGCTATTTTATCTTTTCCAGGGGCTTTCCAATTGTGAGTAGAATTAATTGCTTGGGTGACTTCATGTTGCAAAATTATCACTTCAGGCATTTGTGGTATCATCTTGTATGTATCTGTTTCTGCTTGTATCCACCGTGCATGCCTGTTATGTTGTACCGGGTTTGACCATATGTTGCTCCAGAAGTGTTCCATGTCTGTTATGTTTGGTGGATTGTCTATTTTAATGTGTGTGTTATCCATTGTTTGGTAAAATCTCTTTTGGTTTGTGTTGAATGTTTGGTTTTGTTTCCTTCTATTTTCACTTTTTTTGTATCTTCTAAGTCGTTTGGCCAATGCTTGTAATTTCTGCTTCTTTTCATCTAATTGCTCTATTGCTTCTTGTTGTGAGATTTTACCTAACCTTTTTCGTTTTTTGTCTGACATTTCATTTCTTACAAATTTTGTTAGCTGTCCGATGTCTTTTCTCAGTTTTTCTATTCTGATCTGTAGCCTGTGTTGCCATGCTGGTTTTGTGGGTTTTTCTGTGTGTTGGTTGGTTCTGATCTCTGCCTAGTGTGTATATTTAGTGTAGTGAGTGCTCCTATTTTTGTGTATGATTGTGTTGATAGTTTTTATTGTTGGTCCGACTTGTGGGTTAATTGGTGGTCTATGCAAGAATGGTCTAATGTCTGTATTTGTGTCTTTGTATTCTATATATGTCAGCTGAAATTTTTCTTCTATATCTAACATGTGTCACTTCGAGTTCTATTTGTGCTTGTTCTGGCGGCTGTCTTAAGATTTCGTTTTCCTCTGATTGTTTAATTGATGCGTGTTGTTCTTCGTTTGTTTGCTCTGGGATGTTTGAGTCCATTACTGTATTTTCTTCTTCTTCTGCTTCTGATTGCACATTATTTTGTTCCAGTATTTGTTGTACTTGTTGTTTGATGTTTTCTAATTCTGACTGGGGTATCCTGTTTTTGATTATTACACGGATCTGATCAGCTAGTCATTGTTCTGTTAAAAATTTTAATTCGGGGTATCTGATAATAAATGTTGTGTATACTTGTGATCTGTATCCAGTTGTATTTGTTCCTAGGTTTGTTGCTTGGTAATAGCAGAACATGAGGTGTCAATTAACTTCATCTGACCATCTCATCCTCTGTCTTTGTTTTCCTTCTGGGGTGGTTGCAGGAAGCATATCCTGCAAAACACCTCTATTTGGATTTAAATCATTTTCGAGTTGTCTAGCAGTGTCGTTACCATTGTGGGCAGGCATAGGGTTCAAGCGTCATCCCCGACCATGAAGGTGCTTGTCTGAGGCTTCTTTAGTTCTGTCCTGAACCAACTAATCACACTAAAAGGGGGGTTAGCCCTATTAGTGGTTTGTTCTTTTCGTCGCCTTTTACGACTGGTAGAACATACCGGAGACCTATTCTTTTCCTGGGCCTCCACGGGTTATTATTATCATTCTAATTATTATTATTATTATTATTATTATTATTATTATTGACTTTTTTTCTCAGACTTAAGTCTGGTTAAAAATGGAACGTGACGCGGACCTCGGTCAAGCGTGACTTCCTTGTAACTGTATGGTATATGTTATATTGCATTTAGGAACTTTCGGGTAATTGAACATGTATCAATAATTACAGATTTTTGTAGTTGTATATATATGTTTGGATGTAGCTGTATTGCATTATTATTATTATTATTATTATTATTATTATTATTATTGGTGCTACTGCTACGACAGCAATAATAATAAAACCTCGTTAGTGTGAACTTGCTCAAGACAAACTAGCAGTTAACTCGAAAAAAATATTGGCCCCAGCAGGAATATAATACTTCTTATGGGAAGTTTCATCGGTTAAGATGACTTGTGAAATCTTTTAGTCCATAAAATAATTAAATTTCATTGTAACACAAGCTTCTGATGTATTAATTTGTTCTAAAACGAATGCAAGAAATGTAACAACAAAGCTAACTACCCATTGTTGACTCACTTCTAGTGTATTGTATGAGCTCGTTGTGTAACTTGAATCACTTTGAGTAAATAAATAAATAAATAGTGCAGCAAAAGATTTGGTAAGTAAAAAAGTCATTGGCGTCTAGGTGTCGAAAAGATTCCTCATTCACCATTCAGTAGTACCCCATGTCAACAAGGATATGCTTGAAGTGAAATCTAAAATTTTGCCTATAGTAACTTATAGGACTAATTTCAAAAATGAAATATCATCTTTCATAAGAAAAAAATTATAATTTAAAATTTGTCTAAATGTGCTCCTTTCTCCCCTAAGTATTATTATGTAAGGACCATAACAGTACGCCACTACACATGGTAAGTACCATTATTTGTGGAAGCTGGTTTTCCAAACACCTGTGTGTGTATGCTGTGTTGTCACGGTGTTGTTAGGCCATCCTTTAGTGCATGCATATTTCTGTCCCTCTTGTTTCATAGAGATCGTAGATCCCTGAACTGCACATTCCAGAAGTACAGTGACAAACTTAGTAGATATAATGTAGGTGCTGATAAATGAATATTTCCTTTGATGCAGCACATTGTCTTTAAGCAGCACTGCATGGTGACACATCATTTGTCAGCTTCTTGTGTGAGACTTTTGTAGAACCCTCTATAGAATCTTAAATGCTAAGAAAATACTTCCTCTGTTGTAACTGAGAGCAGCTATTACACAAGAAATTATGTATACAAATTAAATTAAAGAAAATAAAAAATAAGTAGGAGCAAAACTGCGATATCTGTTCTTTTGCAAAAAATTCTTTCACTTTTGTAAAAGTGAACTTTTCTAGAATTTGGAAACAACTACATAATGTCATATTGCTTTTAAACTGTAGTGTGTCTACCCTGAAAAGGAAATACTGTAAAAATACAGTATCACCCCTATTTCCAGCCTATGGGATACACCATTTAGCATTTGGTAGTGGCTTCTTGCTGTGTGATAGTCCGGGTTTAGTTCAGATGTTTCATCACTGTTACTCATCTACCAGAAAAGTATTAAATCATCATCCATAGCCAGTGGTACTTCTTAGAATCAAAACAAATGAGCTTCTAACAAATTTGGGTGTGCAAAATGTAACGGGGGAGGGGGGGGGGGGAGAGAGAGAGAGAGAGAGAGAGAGAGAGAGAGAGAGAGAGAGAGAGAGGGGGGGGGGGGGAGATCTGTTATGTTTTTAAATGACCACTGTTATTTCACAGTTAACTGTTCATATGTGTTGAAGCATTAGTCATTGGGTCTTTAGGACTCTGATACAAGAAACATCACTTGTCAATTATAAGTTGTGTGTGGTCTTAAAAGTGCTGAGGTGATCAAGGTCATGTCTGCTCTTATTTCTGTAGTCTCATACCTGTTTTCAGCAGTGGTTTGGCAGAGAAGAAAGTCAGGTATATACATTGTGTCATCCACCTCTTAGAATTGACAGGAGCAGCCAATGTATTGGGTGCTAGAATAAATAGGAAAGCATGTAACTGAACTAAACAGAGCAGCTGACAGATGAAGCTGCTGCATATTCCTCTGTATGTTATTACCTTCTTGTGGAAGGAGGAGTCATGTTGATGGGAGGAAGTTTGACACAAGAAGCTGTTACCAGTATAATAAACAACCTGGCCACAGTGAATGAACTCTGGAAATAAATTGAGATCATACCCATATTCCAGTGACGTTACTGTATTGCCAAATGTGGTTCTTTTTTCTATTTATGTGGAATACATTACATTTATGTTGTCAGTTGGAATCTTAGCACTGAATACAGATCCCTAACAAAACACCATGCATTGTGTGATAATTTTCAGATTACCTTTAATGAACCCGATATGCATCTTCATTGTCTGGAAACGTTACTGGAGAAGTAGAACATTATCTCCCTCATCATTAATATACTGTTAATAGTAATGATTCTATCACATGTCCATGACCCTGTGTGTGTGTGTGTGTGTGTGTGTGTGTGTGTGTGTGTGTGTGTGTGTCGTAATTGAAAATGAGATTGAATATTGTTTGCTGAGAATTTTTCGATCTATTCACAAATCTGTTCAAAGGTTTCATAGGCAAGCATTTTCTTTAGTGGACAGTGACTAGGAACTACATCGAAGGCCTTCAGGAATTAAAGAAACACTGGCACTTATAGCTCAAGATAGAAAAATTCTGTGAAAAAACACAAAATTAAAAGGTTTTTAATGAAATATCGCAAAGTTGATTTTTGAGACATTGGTAAATATGAAATTTTGTCAGATAAAAATGTTATGAAAATGAGTAATTGCAATCCTCAGATTTATAACTGTATGTTATTGAATGTTGAAGTAGGGGTTTGACTTCTAATCTCCTCAAGGCTAAGGCCTGTGTTCAGTTTTAAAATATCAGTTAATTTCCCATGTAATGAACATTGATGGGGTGATGAAAGCAGCATCAATTTTGGCAAAAAAGTCACACTGGCAACAAAAGTCAGAGACTTTAGCTGGAAATACCAGCTAATGTTAAAAAACTAACACCGAATTTAGCAAAAAAAGTAATTTGGAAAAAATAGCACCTAATCTGGGGAAAAGCACTAAAATTAGCAAAAACAAACACCAAAAATGGCAAAAAGCCACTGAATTTGGCCAAAAAATTAAAATTAACGATTAATTTGTCAAACTTAATAACTAAATTGACAAAAAATAACACCAAATTTGGCAAAAATGATGATTTTTTTTTTCCTACCTCCTATCTATAGCCTTGTAGGTCACATGTAGAAAGAAGGCAAACTAGACTTCACATGAATATTATTTGTCCTGACTCATGGTGATTCCTTTATTGACCTTCTTCAGCTGTTTCAGTCCATGCTCATTTATTTCTGTATCTGAAATTTTTACATCTGTGCTACAGTCAAGAATAGATATTATGTTAACATAATCAACAAAGTTATTCCAGAAGACAGATTCAGCATTCACACTTCATTTTATTGTCATCCATTTCGGGGCCAATCTGTTGAACAAACATCTTGACAGACAACTTCAATCAGTCTACTAGTTTTACACTGTATAAGATTTAAGAGGTTAGCAAATAACCTCTAGCTTTTGAGGTCGTAGAACACTTATCACACTTCTGTTTGTGAGCAAAGAATTTTCTTTGCTTGAATGTGCTACACAGGTTTCCTTTTGTAGTAATTTTCTTATACTGTCACTGAACAGTGGTGAAATTAGTGTCCATATATGGGCATCAGTTCATTAACAAAAAAGTGGAAAAATAAGAATGTACAGAGCAGCTTTAGTGGCTCTTACGGACAGTGATATGTAGTATGGATAATAAGAGGTCTGTTCAAAAAATGCTGAAAGTTGTTCGCATAATTTTTCTACTCTTACCTTTTACTTATTGTGCGTGGGCTCCTTTGAAATATTCTGCTCCACAATTGATACACTACTCAGATCGCCGTTTCCACTTCCTGGACCATGTGAAGTGCTGTCTGTGAGTTTTCTTTTATCTTGTCCATCATTGCAAATCTTCATCTTTCAATGGGGATTTAAACTTTGGAAATAAAAGTAAGTCCGCAGGGGTCAGGTATGGAGAGTATGGAGGATGAGGCAGCACAGTGCTTTCTTTTTTTGTGCAATAGCCATGCACCAACAGGGATGAACATGCGGTTGTGTTATCATGACGAAAGAGCCATGGAGTCATGAATTGTCTCACCACATATCGGGCAGTTTCCTTCTCATCAAGTTATCTCACAAGTGTCGCAGCACGTCACGATAGTACCATAACCGTAGAACCATATCTGATCACCAGTTTTGATTCTCTTAAGAAACATCTTGTTCTCATTTGCGCGATCTGAAAGCTCTTCACAGATTGCAAGGCGAAAGTCTTTCTGGTCTTGACGCATGAGCTGTGGGATGAACTTGGCAGCAACACAATGAATTCGAAGATGTTGCATCAGGATTTCATGATATGATCCAATTGAAATGTTACATTCTTGTCCAAACTCTCGGTCAGTCAGTCCTCGATTGACGCTCACAATTTCATTGACATTCCTGACATAAGCATCATAGTTAGAAGACTGACATCCTGAATGAGGGTCATCTTTAACTTCTGTCCAGCCATTTTTAGACCATCTGAACAATTCGTATCACCGAGTACGGCTTAAGCACTCGTCGCCATAGGCTTTCTGCATCACTTGGTGTGTCTCTGTAAAGATTCATGCAAAATTTATAGTCAGATGCATTCCTCCTCCTAACTCGGCCATCTCCAAATTCACGAATTGTGGGACACAAATTACACATGAAATGCTGGTGTGTGCCGGGATGCCAACTGCATTTCGCTCCAGCACACCAATGGCGTGAAATTAACGAATGTTATAGAAGTTTTTGAACAGACCTCGTAACCAGGGATACTCCATGTACAGTGGCATGAGAGCCTGTATATAATACAACTGAAAGAATGTCCAAAGAAGTCAGTTGCTATGCTAATAACTCAATAAGGTGTGAAAGATCAATAAAACACTTTGGACGAAACATATAAGCATGTTCTTTCCAGGTTTGCGTACTGTTAAGTGACGCTGCTCAGTAGATGACATGGTGGCCATGGCGGTAGCACTCTCTTCGTGAATGTGATGCCCTGTGTATGTTGTCACACTCGGCCCTTATCATGCCACCTTTCTGCCGTAGATGTGGAAACTATAGCAGTATTTCTAGAGCCAGAACTTTAGTTTCGCGACTCTTTAACCTGGATGCAGGTTGGTGTGATAAGTGTCTACCGCAGGTGACCTGTTAAGAGACAAGCGTTTCATGTGACTAGATGGTGGCAGTTTGTTTTCATGCTGCCGTAGGCTGCCTGTAGTTCTGGCTGCATTGTAAAGGTTAATTCACTCCTTGGAAATGTTATACCTGGGATCCACATAGAACAAAGTTTGAATTTACCTGCCCAGACAAGTATTACTGGTGTGTTACACGTTTATCCTTTGAAAACGTGCACCAAGAATTTCTACTTGCACTGTGACTGTAGGCGATATAGTGCAGATGATTTGTGATTAATGTTGTTCCCTGTTGCAAAGCTGTTCCGAGAAGTAAAACATGCATTTTGGATTATTGTCCACAAATCTGGAGATCAACAGCCTTGACTGTATTATGTGGCTTGTCCAAAGAAATCCCAAAATAGTGCATCCATGGACAGAAGTTGCATAGTAGACATATCTCCCAGTAGATGTCGTTGTGCCACTTCCAGTATTGTCAATTGTCACCTGGTAAGTTTTTGATTGCCCACAGTGATCTTTTTGCTGCAGTTGTCCTGCTCTCAGCTCATTTCTTAAGATGATAGATTCGCGGCCACTAAGAGCAGCTGTGAAAGTTTGTTTCGAGAAAGAAAGTGCAGAAACTTGATGTTGAAAGTGACTTGTAAAGATGATGCGTAGTGAAAATGTGTACGAGTGGTTTACTTATTTCAAAAATGGTGACATGTCAGTTGATGATAAACATAGTTCCGTCAACTGCCTGAATGTACAAAAATATTGAGAAAATTTATCAACTTGTACTTGAGAAAATTGATGATGGACCATGGACTAATGAACATATGGTGGAGTTAGCCAGATTGCTTTGCAGCATGGTTCAGTTAATTTTAATAAGAGTTTGTGAATGAGAAAGGTCTCTCAAATTTGTGCCTCAAATTATAATTGATCAGTGAATAGGGTTGCAATTGGAAACACCAGACTGAGTGACTTTTTTAAAGATACTTATGATGAGTCAAGGTGCTACGGTTATGATCCTGAACCTATACAACAATCAAAACAATTCTTTTTCACTTTAATTCTTATGTGAGCCATTTCGTGCTAATTATTTCTGTGGTTCCTGCATAAAGAACACGTCAGGAGAGTTTTTGGAGTAACTGTAATGAATTTTTTATATTCAGTGGTCTGAAAGGGATTGGCTTTATGTAAGAACCTGTGCCTTAACCCAAAAGGATAGCCATGTGCTGCTTTAGGTGGATCCCAACATACTTTTAAAAGGAGGTCGTGACATTCTGCTTTACTACATATGCAATTGGTGAGTTCTCAATTTATCTGGGCTACAATTTTGGTTTGAAAGCCCACACTATATAGCAGATGGAACCCTCAGTGGTGCCAGATGGATAGCAACAATAGTATATCTGTTTTGCATGCTACCTTGCTTAGTTGGAGGACCAACCTTTCAGGTATCAGGCTGCATTTTCAGGGAGTGCGTACGTGGGAGGGACAGTAACATTTAGGTATTTATTTTGTGTGTTCTTCAAAGAACTGTTTCTTCAAAACTTTTCACTCTAGAAGCCTTATCATGAACTTTTAGGTAATTATTTGGAATGTGATGTTCACACAGCAGCTAGTATTAAATTAGGTGGCAGGGGTCTTGCACTTCGTAGCAGTTGCAGAAATGTTTGGCTTGGCCAAGAAATCACTATTGTTTATGATCTTATACTGTTAAATGTCTGCATTACAGGGTAGGTGAAATCATTGGCAGCTTTATACTCCTCTTTTTGAGGCTGTTTGGGCTCTACTCACTCTTATTAACCAGTGCTTCTAACAAGTAAGCACTAGCACCTTCATTTTGTGTAGGAAGCTTTTAATGTATCATAGACTTCTGTTGCCCACCTGTGCTCCCTGTGTGGGCTGATGGCAATTAGCTTTCATCATGATGTTAGATGCAGTTTCACATCACTTTTGGAATGATGCACAACCAATGTTTGTGGAGCTTATGCACAGTAGTTGGCTTTAGGCTGCCTGTCACCATCTGCACTGACTCATTCTCTATGGTATCAACACAATGTCAGAAGTGATATAGCAGTTGTAGGTCACCACCTAGTGTCCCGTTAGTCACATATTTGATGATGATCCTGGCACAGACTGTGGCTTGGATGTGGAGAATTGTTCTTGAATGTTGAAGTCCAGGAGTTGTCAAATGTTAAAGCCCTGGCTTTCAGTTGTCCATGTAGAAAGCATATGCTTGCATTCGCTTGAGGTTTACTTTCAGGTGGTTTTTCATTCCCCATATTCTGTATCATCCATTGTCAAGTAATCCTGTTGTTGGTCTTGCCTTTTAGCAACAGCTGGCTTTCCCAGAAAATGCTGGGTCTTGGATTATGGTCCTGAACAGTTTCCAGGCTTCCCTGCTGTTCACTTTCATGCCACAGAAGTAAAACATTATCGTGAGGTCTGCTCAGTGAACATCTATAGTCATCCGTTATTGAGGCTGACATGATGTGTAGTCTGTTTAGGATGATCGTCTATATTCTCCAGAAGCCACGATGTAATATATGATAGTGGGTATGTTGGAAAGAACGTTTGTGCAGTAAAATGTTGTTTTCCATCACTGAATGAATCAATTTCATGAAAATCGTTAAAGCCTAAGGATGCAGTTAAAGTTAAAAAACTATTTATGGAATAATAAACTATGGCCTCGTTGCTGTCAAAGATTTTATTCAAATTGCCCTGGCCATGGAAGCCTATGCACTTAAAGCACTCAGTCTTGTTTGTATGTCATCAGGAGCTCAAGCTGACAGTGTTTAGTTTGGAAACCAGAGTAGGTCCGTTCTGTTCACCATTATCTTCCTTGGCACTAATTTGTTTAGTGTGTGCCATAAATACATCTAAAGTGCACCACAATCTCCTCCCTAGAATAGGATTTTCAGTGTCGGCTTCTCAGGTACAGCAGAAACCCACTAATCCGGTACCATCAGTACCTTGACAGTATCGGGCAGATTTCCACATGTCATGTAAAAGAGAGAGAGAGAGAGAGAGAGAGAGAGAGAGAGAGAGAGAGAGAGAGAGAGCAGAGTGTGTGATGCATGGTAAACAATGGGTGACAGGCCTTAGATTTTTTATTTTATGCTCACTGTGTCCATTAAAGTGATAAAATATATACAACACTGTAAAAAACATTTTAGAGAACTAACGAAAAAAATGGGGTCTACACATGGGTGATGTACTTGAGGGCAATATTATGGAAACAGAAGAGAACGTGGAGAAGATGAAATGGGAGATATGATACTGCAGGAAGAATTTGACAGAGCACTGAAAGACCTAAGTCAAAATAAGGCCCCAGGAGTAGACAACATTCCATTAGAACTACTGATAGCCTTGGGAGAGCCAGGCCTGACAAAACTTTACAATCTGGTCAGCAAGATGTATGAGACAGGTGAAATACCCCAGACTTCAAGAAGAATATAATAATTCCAATCCCAAAGAAAGCAGGTGTTGACAGGTGTGAAAATTACTGAACTATCAGTATAATAATTCACAGCTGCAAAATACTAACACGAATTCTTTGCAGACAAATGGAACATGTGAGGCAGTACTGACCATTACGAATTGTTTTAGAGGATAGATTAAGGAAAGACGAACCTATGTTTCTATCATTTGTAGACTTAGAGAAAGCTTTTGACGATGTTGACTGGAATACTCTTTCAAATCCAGAGTGTGGCAGGGGTCAAATATAGGGAGCAAAAGGCTGTTTACAATTTGTACAGAAACCAGATGGCAGTTATGAGTCGAGGGGTGTGAAAGGGAGTGACACAGGGTTGTAGCCTTTCCCCAAGTTATTCAATCTGTGTATTGAGCAAGCAGTAAAGGAAACAAAAGAAAAATTTGGAGTAGGAATTAAAATCCATGGAGAAGAAATAGACTTTGAGGTTCGCCGATGACATTGTAATTCTGTCAGAGACAGCAAAGGACTTGGAAGAGCAGTTGAATGGAATGTACAGTGTCTTGAAAGCAGGATATAAGATGAACATCAACAAAAGCAAAACGAGGATAATGGAATGTAGTCGAATTAAATCGGGTGATGCTGCTGGAATTAGATTAGGAAATGAGACGCTTAAAGTAGTAAACAAGTTTTGCTATTTGGGGAGCAAAATAACTAATGATGGTCGAAGCAGAGAGGATATAAAGTGTAGACTGGCAATGGCAAGGAAAGTGTTACTGAAGAAGAGAAATTTAACATCGAGTACAGATTTAAGTGTCAGGAAGTCTTTCCTAAAACTATTTGTATGGAGTGTAGCCATGTATTGAAGTGAAACGTGGACAATAAATAGTTTAGGCAAGAAGAGAATAGAAGCTTTCGAAATGTGGTGCTACAGAAGAACACTTAAGATTAGGTAGGTAGATCACCTAACTAATGAGGAGGTACTAAACAGAATTGTGGAGAAAAGGAATTTGTGGCACAACTTGACTGGTAGGAGGGATGAGTTGGTAGGACGTATTCTGAGGCATCAAGGGATCACCAATTCAGCACTGGAGGGCAGCGTGAAGGGCAACAATCGTAGAGGGAGGCCAAGAGATGAATACGCTAAGCAGATACAGAAAGATGTAAGTTCCAGTAGTTACTTGGAGATAAGCAGCTTGCAAGGATAGAGTAGTGTGGAGAGCTGCATGAAACTAGTCTCTGGGCTGAAGAAAACAACAACAAAAATCCCTTAAAATAATAAGATTTTATGTTAAAGTTCAGGACAATGTAGTATTATACAGTAGTATGGTACTATTCGCTTTTACAGTACAGACAGCATTTCTGTTTCATTCACTTGAAATTAGATCTAATGTCCCGTTCTTTTAAACTTGTTCTGTGTAGTACACAAATTTACAAGTTTTGCAGTGTTGTACAATTTGCTGTTTTCAGCAAATCTTATAAATCTATCAGTATTGGCAGCAGCTTCATTCCAAGTAGGTGGAAGTGAATTTGTTGTCAGCCCTTTCTTTATTGGATTCAATATCTGGAGCTCTATCACACTTTCTACTCTCACACTGAAATAATGGAGTCCGTTTATTTTCGTAGGATTTTGGCCAAAGTTTTCGTCAAGACTTTCGAAGAGTAGCAGGCGTAATTTTATTCCATGCCAAAGTGGTTCCAACAGTCTGAATTGATAAACTCTTGAAGAAAAGCAGCACTGTAAAAATGTGAAGTTTTGAATTACTCCCTGATTCATTGGCTGAATTAGGGAAGTAATGTTTGCTAGAAAATAAGTGGTGAATATATTCAGAGAGATCAGTTCAGACATTGGGATCTGGGTTGTACAGTTATCTAGCAACAGTACAACCCTGCTCTGTTCAGGCAAACAATTTTTTTATCCTTTCTCACAAAAGGTACAAAATTATGCAAAAACCATTACTTAAAACAATTCTGATGTTATCCATGCATTGGAATGAGCTCCATAAATTACACGGAAATTTAAAATGTGCTTAAAAGCTGTTGGCTTTTTGTGTTTGCCAATAATGTGAGGAGTCAATGTGTTACCTAGAACATTCGAATGCAATAAAACTATCAACTGATCACCCTCTTCCCCTTCCCTCTCCCCGTCTCCTTCCCTCCCTCCCTCTCCCCATCTCCTTCCCTCCCTCCCTCTCCCCGTCTCCTTCCCTCCCTCCCTCCCTCCCTCTCCCCGTCTCCTTCCCTCCCTCCCTCCCTCCCTCTCCCCGTCTCCTTCCCTCCCTCCCTCCATCCCTCTCCCCGTCTCCTTCCCTCCCTCCCTCCATCCCTCTCCCCGTCTCCTTCCCTCCCTCCCTCCATCCCTCTCCCCGTCTCCTTCCCTCCCTCCCTCCATCCCTCTCCCCGTCTCCTTCCCTCCCTCCCTCCCATCCCTCTCCCCGTCTCCTTCCCTCCCTCCCTCCCTCCCTCCCTCTCCCCGTCTCCTTCCCTCCCTCCCTCCCTCCCTCCCTCCCTCTCCCCGTCTCCTTCCCTCCCTCCCTCCCTCCCTCCCTCTCCCCGTCTCCTTCCCTCCCTCCCTCTCCCCGTCTCCTTCCCTCCCTCCCTCTCCCAGTCTCCTTCCCTCCGCCTCCCTCTCCCCGTCTCCTTCCCTCCCTCCCTCTCCCCGTCTCCTTCCCTCCCTCCCTCTCCCGTCTCCTTCCCTCCCTCCCTCTCCCCGTCTCCTTCCCTCCCTCCCTCTCCCCGTCTCCTTCCCTCCCTCCCTCTCCCCGTCTCCTTCCCTCCCTCCCTCTCCCCGTCTCCTTCCCTCCCTCCCTCTCCCCGTCTCCCTTCCCTCCCTCCCTCTCCCCGTCTCCTTCCTTCCCTCCCTCCCTCTCCCCGTCTCCTTCCCTCCCTCCCTCCCTCTCCCCGTCTCCTTCCCTCCCTCCCTCCCTCTCCCGTCTCCTTCCCTCCCTCCCTCTCCCCGTCTCCTTCCCTCCCTCCCTCTCCCCCTCTCCTTCCCTCCCTCCCTCTCCCCCTCTCCTTCCTTCCTTCCTTCCCTCCCTCCCTCCCTCCCTCCCTCTCCCCCTCCTTCCTTCCTTCCCTCCCTCCCTCCCCTCTCCCCCTCTCCTTCCTTCCTTCCCTCCCTCCCTCCCTCCCTCTCCCCCTCTCCTTCCTTCCTTCCCTCCCTCCCTCCCTCCCTCTCCCCCCTCTCCTTCCTTCCTTCCCTCCCTCCCAGCCTCCCTCTCCCACTCTCCTTCCTTCCCTCCCTCCCAGCCTCCCTCTCCCACTCTCCTTCCTTCCCTCCCTCCCTCCCTGTTCCCCTCTCCTTCCCTCCCTCCCTCCTCTCCTTCCCTCCCTCCCTCCCTGTTCCCCTCTCCTTCCCTCCCTCCCTCCCTCCCTGTTCCCCTCTCCTTCCCTCCCTCCTTCCCTCCCTCCCTCCCTCCCCTTCCCTCCCTCCCCTTCCCTCCCTCCCTCCCTCTCCTTCCCTCCCTCCCTCCCTCCCTCTCCCCTCTGCCTGCCTCCCTCCCTCCCTCCCTCCCCTCTCCCCTCTGCCTGCCTCCCTCCCTCCCCTCTCCCCTCTGCCTGCCTCCTCCCTCCCTCCCTCCCTCTCCCCTCTGCCTGCCTCCTCCCTCCCTCCCCTCTCCCCTCTGCCTGCCTCCTCCCTCCCTCCCTCTCCCCTCTGCCTGCCTCCCTCCCTCCCTCTCTCCCCTCTGCCTGCCTCCCTCCCTCCTCTCCCCCTCTGCCTGCCTCCCTCCCTCCCTCTCCCCTCTGCCTGCCTCCCTCCCTCCCTCTCCCCTCTGCCTGCCTCCCTCCCTCCCTCTCCCCTCTGCCTGCCTCCCTCCCTCCCTCTCCCCTCTGCCTGCCTCCCTCCCTCCCTCTCCCCTCTGCCTGCCTCCCTCCCTCCCTCTCCCCTCTGCCTGCCTCCCTCCCTCCCTCTCCCCTCTGCCTGCCTCCCTCCCTCCCTCTCCCCTCTGCCTGCCTCCCTCCCTCCCTCTCCCCTCTGCCTGCCTCCCTCCCTCCCCTCTCCCCTCTGCCTGCCTCCCTCCCTCCCTCTCCCCTCTGCCTGCCTCCCTCCCTCCCTCTCCCCTCTGCCTGCCTCCCCTCCCTCCCTCTCCCCTCTGCCTGCCTCCCTCCCTCCCTCTCCTCTCTGCCTGCCTGCCTCCCTCCCTCTCCCTCCCCTCTGCATCCCACTCTCACCCCTCTCCCTCTTTGCTGTCTTGTGGAAACATTTTTCCACTCTGTTGTTCGCACTGAATAACATGGTTTCAGAAGAATTCAACAGTTACTTGGTGTAATACACTGTCCTCTTTTGTTATTTTTTTACATGAAGGGTCACAAAGGTTGCAGTTGATAATTTAAATCAGGCAAATACAGGCAGTTCAAAGTTTTTCTGATTTAAATACTCCTTTCTGTGTTGCATGATGGCTTAGTCATACAGAAGAATAATGCTACATTTTTTTTCTCTTGGTTTCGTCATCAATGACTTGTGACAAATATATTGTTATATACTATTCTGCACAAACTGTTCTTCAACCCTATGAAGCAGTAGTCATGACCCGTCCAGTCTAACCAAAGAAATGAGTTCATTTGCTTGGAAGTTCTTTGCAAATGAACTACTTTTGTTGGTGATAGCTAATCTTGGAACATCCAGACAGTTAATTGCTGCTTAGTTTCTGAATTGTATGAATACATTAAAGTTTTGTCTATATTTTCCATTTTTTACTCAATTTTTTGATCTGTTCCTTTCACAAATTAACAGAAGCTCAGTTTTGAAGTCTGTCAAATTGTGTGATATCCATCAGGAACACACACATCACAGCAAAATTGAATGTACTATCTCGTAGTAAGTCACATTGCTGTCATCTTCGGTTTTCTTCTCACTGCCTCGACGTCCTTTGGGACAACAAAGGGTCGAGCTTAACACAATTCTGTAAACCATTTGCAAACATTCTTTCTTAGAGTGATTGATTAAAGTTAAGTGATTTCAGGCATGGCTGACAAGGAATTCTTTTATGAAAATCATGAGGCAGTCATTAACCTTAATGTGACATTTTCGTTGTTTTGCAACACTGCTTCTTTAAATGCTCACTGTAAGCAAACTGCTTATCCAATTTATGAGCTGCCATTCTTTTAACAAAGGGAAATGCCAAATTTGAAGGTCATAATGGCAAATCTCAGTAGCATCATGTTGCAGTCAAATGTAAAAAACTTAGTTTAACTGTAAATTTCTCTGATATTTGTTTTAAATGTTATGGTTTTATATTAGCTGTAATAGTGAATGTGCTAATGTTCTTACCATATCCTCCAATCCGCATAGAAATACTATATTTACATTTGTTTTCCAGGAGGCATTGCATGTGCAAATGTCCTTAGTGACTTATATGCCATGGGTGTGTCACAGATTGATAGTGTGCTGATGATTATTGCACCCTCTTCAAAGTTCAGTGACAAGGAGAGAGATGTAATATTACCATTGCTGGCTAAAGGATTTCAGGTTAGTATTATATATATATATAATGTGTGTGTGTGTAAATTAAAAGCTCAGCACAGTAGTCAGTGAGTGCATTATAAAATCTGGCGTGTGTAATGTTTAGTATATTTTTCATAGAGTAGTTTCCACCTTTAACTCGGTTAGAGGTATATGAAAATCTGATGCCACAGTCATGTCAGTAGTAGCTCAGTGCATTTTACTTGGGGAATTATGTATGAGAAAGTATTGTGCAAGATCAGTGCTGCCCCATTTGTATAGTACCAAGCAACAGCAGATTCGAAGAATAATTTCTGAGCTGTATTTGGGTACCTAGACGACCTATAACTCCATACATGCTGGTATCTACTGGTGTGCATTTATGTAATAATTTTCTTTTTTCTTAAGGAAAGAGCTACTTTAACTCTGTGCTATGCAGGTGGCAACACCCAGCTCCAACCGTGGGCTGTCCCACATGGGTTTCTCCCTTATCCACTACTAACATGAGCTTACTCTCAAAGTATGGTCTCCAGGACCTTATTACAACACAATCTAATGCTTATACTATTTAAAACAGAGATTCTAATTCCTGCAACTTGCCCATTTAGGATCAAAGAAACGTAACTACAAAAACAGTGTTTTGAGATAATTCCATTTAAAAGTTTTGTCCAAAAGACTGAGTACTTTCCAATAGTTTTTCAGAAACATTTCTATGGTAAATAAAAAGTATACTTTATTGACTGTTGTTTTCTACTAGGTGTTACATATTTTAGTCACTCGATAGACACTAATGAAATATTTAATGAAATTATGCTTGCAGTTAAGTTTGTCTGATCCTTAACTTAATGGCTGCTGTTGTATAAATGTGAACATCAAACAAATAATATGCAGCTTTAAACGATATTATCATGTTAAAGATTACTTCAGTTGTGTTAATAGTGTTTTTTATAAATACAGATTACACGAAACAAGCTATGGGAATGTGCGTCAGTGCTTTCAATGAGTACTAGAAGCAAGAAAACTGTTTTCCAGGAAGTTTATTGTCAGTTTATGATGGAGAATACATAAAAGCCATTATTATTTTCACTTTGCGTTATTTGTTCGCAGTATCATTGAA
Organism: Schistocerca cancellata; assembly: GCF_023864275.1. Classification (NCBI taxonomy): domain Eukaryota; kingdom Metazoa; phylum Arthropoda; class Insecta; order Orthoptera; family Acrididae; genus Schistocerca; species Schistocerca cancellata. Next base: position 928,782,209 of record NC_064629.1, read on the forward strand.
CTTACACAATAAATAATTTAGAGGTAACAAAAATACTTGGTTTCTAATCTTCACATAACAAACATAAGAAAAATAATTGTAACGAAACACAGTGCTCCCTCACACTTGTTTTTCTGTTCGTGGATTACGGTTTCAAAAATAATATAACACAGACATTTAAATGAGCTAGAATTAGTGATTTGCATGAAATAGCTAAGGTGCTGAACTAGCAACAATAATAAAGGAGACAAAACCAGAAAATACATACATGAATTCTATTCCTGTGATTCCTCCACATTTTCCTCATTTTCTAAATCATTAGCAGCATTTAACCCTTGATATAGTGTGTCATACCTAGGAAGTCTAATACCCTTATTACATAAATCAGTAAGATCTTTTTTCTTTTCTTTACTTATGCAGAGAGGACTCTCATATGCTGGGCACAGAGTATTGTCTTCAGGTCCTGAATTTGAAGAATTTCGTAGGCCAGGTCTTTCCTTGGTATGCAAAACTAGTGTCACAATCATCATAGGAATACTTGAAAAACATCATGTCAGGCTGATTTTTCCTATATAGCATCCTAAGCCATTTCACAGTTTCTCCGTTCTCAGCATTTTTCTTGTTCTGAATTATTTTCTTCTGAAGCTGGTTGAAATCTAAAATTTGAGTGTTATCCATTTCTGTCACTCTGTACTTGTTGGAAGTCATTCTTACAACTGTATACAAGCCAATGGGAACAAAAACATCCACATGTTTACTTTTTCTTTCAGGGCTCACATGCACTGAGTCTACTTCCATTTGTGAATGTCGTCCAGGCTCAAAAAAGCATTGGTCGACAGTTGGAATGCCCAGTGTATTCACTGCATGCAAACACACAGTGCTCATGTTGGCATTCCTGTTCTGGCCCCCACATGTATCAGAAATCAAGGTTATGGGCTTTCCTTGTGCATGATTTTTCAAAAAATCCCATAGACATGAAGCCACCTCAATGGACCTTCTTTTTGCTGTTGTCTCATCCCACATGTAGCAATTGGTTTTGTTTTCTCCTACACTAAGAACTGTGAGATTGTACACGCCTTCTTTTATAGAATACTGCCTTTGCATTCAGCTAGCAGAGATTCGCCTTTTCTTGCACTTTCTTTCTTAATGTTCTTAAATTCCCTTGCCATTTCTTTCCTTTTCAGATACCCTTCCTGTTCCCTTTTAAATTCTTTGTCTTGGAACATTTCTCTCTCACATCTTTTCGTGACTTGTGGAATTTCAGATTAAATTCTTCTGTGAATGTCTCCCTATACAGCCATAATTTCTCGACTACCTTTCCTTCCTCATAGCAGTGTTCCTGATATAACTTGTACAGTATTTTAATACTCACATCAGCAGGTAAATAATCTGCTGTACACTCTTCTTGTAATGAGAAGGAAGGGTAGGAAAACTCTTAATGTGTTTCCTTTGTTGTTGTTGTTGTTGTTGTTGTTGTGGTCTTCAGTCCTGAGACTGGTTTGATGCAGCTCTCCATGCTACTCTATCCTGTGCAAGCTTCTTCATCTCACAGTACCTACTGCAACCTACATCCTTCTGAATCTGCTTAGTGTATTCATCTCTTGGTCTCCCCCTACGATTTTTACCCTCCACGCTGCCCTCCAATATTAAATTGGTATTGGTGATCCCTTGATGCCTCAGAACATGTCCTACCAACCGATCCCTTCTTCTGGTCAAGTTGTGCCACAAACTTCTCTTCTCCCCAATCCTATTCAATACTTCCTCATTAGTTATGTGATCTACCCATCTAATCTTCAGCATTCTTCTGTAGCACCACATTTCGAAAGCTTCTATTCTCTTCTTGTCCAAACTATTTACCGTCCATGTTTCACTTCCATACATGGCTACACTCCATACAAATACTTTCAGAAATGACTTCCTGACACTTAAATCTATACTCGATGTTAACAAATTCCTCTTCTTCAGAAACGCTTTCCTTGCCATTGCCAGTCTACATTTTATATCCTCTCTGCTTCGACCATCATCAGTTATTTTGCTCCCCAAATAGCAAAACTCCTTTACTACTTTAAGTGTCTCATTTCCTAACCTAATTCCCTCAGCATCACCCGACTTAATTCGACTACATTCCATTATCCTCATTTTGCTTTTGTTGATGTTCACCTTATATCCTCCTTTCAAGACACTGTCCATTCCGTTCAACTGCTCTTCCAGGTTCTTTGCTGTCTCTGACAGAATTACAATGTCATCGGCAAACCTCAAGGGTTTTATTTCTTCTCCATGGATTTTAATACCTACTCCGAATTTTTCTTTTGTTTCCTTTACTGCTTGCTCAATATACAGATTGAATAACATCGGGGAGAGGCTACAACCCTGTCTCACTCCCTTTGTAACACTACCGCCCTGCCGGACGTGCGTTAGCTCAATAAAGCCTGTACTGTAATAAGTTCACGGGCTTCACCTTGTAAACAAGGATTTAGTACATAAGTTGACCGCGTGTACCTAATGGAAGCAATTCGGACTTATATTCAGTCAGTAACTACAGTGATGCGTCAATCAAACGTAAAGTATAATTACGCGTTCGCATGGACAAGAAGTACACACAGTAGATGCTACCAATAATTAATAGTACGGTCGCCAGCCTAATTAGGCATTGAGTGAGTTTTTCCCTGTACAAGTAGTAGCATATTCAAGCATAATGAAACGTAGTAATGTTGCGTTTTATAGCAAATTTAGAACCAGAAAGAATCTACTGAACTAAGGTTTTCTTCTTTTGTACCAATTTATATGAGCTAAAATTACACAACACCACACAGCAATGATTACTACAAGCTGCACTTCGTATATTGATCAGACTGAAATCGGGCATAGATTACCCTAGAATCAGCAATTTTGAAAACACACATACAATGTCACTATTAAAATTGGAAAAAACACTAATACACTTAGGTTTAATATAGAAATTAATTTTACTGTTCAATTCTGATCAGTACACTTTAAAATGTGCAAGAATAGGCAAGAGAATGGGGGGGGGGGGGGGGCCTGAAACTGTTATGGTCGTTATACGGAAGCTAGTAAGTCATGAAGGTACATTAACACTCGAAATTATTAACCTATGGATTACTATTCTTTTGTCACGCTTCTGGAGTAATTGACTAACATTCTTTCAGTCTCAAATGAATTCAATAACATTGCTAGCTCAATTCAAAATTTATCTTTCAATTTAATCACACTGATATTCTTTACTAACATTTACATTTGCACTCCTAACCTTGAACGTCTTTATAGCATAAATTGGTCTGCAGATAATTTAGTACTAACTGTAAACTTTCAATTCAGGATACTCGGGTTACACAATATGTGGTAAGGACCCTGTCTAGGTCAATGATAAGGATAAGTAACGGCTAAGGCAATTCTGATAAAGGTCACGTTATTATTCAACAGTTAAAACAGTTTCGACACTGGTCCACACAGATACACTTCTAAAGATGAAGTAAATGTTTGACCTGTGCACGTCGGTGCGGCGGATGGCGGGCAGCGAGATAGCGGGCAGCACAGCACACATACAAGCACGGCTAAGGCTCTCACAGTATCGGCACTTTCATTCTTCTTGGCGTCGTAATCTTTCCAGTTTTGTGCCTGAGAATATAGCCATGCCAAGTAGTCGTCGGAATCGGCCCATCCGAGGCTCAATGGAATCCACTTTTCCTAGACAGCCTCCTCGGTACAGTACAAGTTCCTCTGACCGATGCTCAACTCCGACTGTGAGACTGAGCCCGTTGTGCCGATCCGCGCCAGTGTGCGTTTTCCCGCGCTCGCCAGCATCCACCTTTTCCCGCGCCCCTACAGGTAGGGTATTCACCACAGGTTTTCTACTACACATATTCTAATGCATTACCTACGTATGGACCAAGTGTTTAAATTACAATTTACACATTTTACAATAGTTTTAACATTAAATACATTTTCCTTTGGTTATCAAATTGCTTAAAATCTAACATAAGTAATGACATTCATTTCAAAAGTTGTGCACAGTTTCTTTAACATGACACGAAAAAAAAAGAAAAAAATCTAAAATAATATTTACATTATTTCACATAAATTCAGAAAGGAACATTTATCTAAATGCATAAAGAAAAAAATTATTATAGGTACATTATTGTTACACATGCCCCTGTTTCCAGAAAATTTTCTTAAGTCCAAATTTTATGGGAACACTAAATTTAACAATGATACACTGGTTCTGAATCTTTACGTAAAAGTTCAAGAAGATTTACACTACATATTTCCTTCCACTCACTGTATATAGGTTCATACTATTTTAATATATTAAGACCAATATCTTGTTATTTACTTAAGTGCCTTTTGCACAGTCCAACTTCCCTTCATAACATTACTAAAATAGCAATTTAATCATTTTTTTTCCCAAATTCCTTAAAGAAATAATTTAAAATTCTGGAATACACACATTTAACTACAAAAACAAATGCATATTTCGTATACACTATAGGATAATTTGTCGCTGCTTGCTTTGAATAGCAGTCCAGTTCTTAATTTATTAAACAAAACACACCCACAAAAATTTTCAGAAATTATTTACACATATTTGCTGCCTATTATGTGGATTTGGGCAGTCCATTTCACTTCATATTGTCACATCCTCTGGATTACATTTACTATTTACCATCAACTATTTATCTGCCCTCATTGGTATTTGGCAGTCCTTCCTATTCTGGTTCATACTCTGCCCATTTTCATTTTTGACAGTTCCACCTGTTATCTGTCTGAAAGCATTTACCCTTTCCTTTCAGTCCTTTCCTCCATACATTTTTATAGTTACAGTACAATTGGTAATCTGAAACTCACATAACTACATTAGTACACTTTCAATGGAATACAGACATTTACAAAGATCAGTTACATTTCAAATAACTTGGGTTCAGCATAAAATACAGCACAATTACTCGTTTCTGGGAACATAGAGTTTCAGATCCACAATATTTCTTACACCTAAAGGTCTTTTGGATTTTGGGTAGATTAGGTAGTAAGCATTTTCGTGTGGAATGTTCTGTATTATATATGGTCCATTATAGATATATTTAAATTTTGAAATTTCATGGTTTAGTTCACTAGATTTTTCGTGGGTTTTCAGAAGAACATGATCTCCAATTTTAAATTTTGAAACTTTTAGATTCTTATCGTGTCTTCTAGATCTAGATTCGGCTCTTTGCTTTGCCCTTTTTATTACCAATTCTTTCTTTTGATTCAATCCCAAACTTGTACAAGGTGGAAACTCTAATTTTTCTTCAATTAAACTTTTACTACTTTTATCTAACAAAATTTCTTCCGGTGGGAACCCTGTAGTTTCATGATGTAATGGTTCATGACATTCTCAAAATCCGATATGAATCTGCCCCAGGTTCTAATTCAACAAAACAACAATTCACTTTCAGATAACACTGAGTTACAGTAACAATAAAGTCATGTATAATAATAATAATATTTACAAATACAACATCCTGCCCCTGCTCGTCTCTTTATTAACAAGGCAGTCTTTTATGGTTCATAAAACAGTCACTTAAGTCTGGTGGCTTCTTAGGCCTCTGGAGTTCAAAGTCTTTGCTTACTTGAACTCTTCGCAAAATAAACACTGAGTCGTTAGGCGGCTCTTTCTTTCTTTGTTCAGTCACAACATCTGGATTCTGTTTTGACACTTCGTCATTGTTAGGTACAATATCGTACTTAACTGCATCCCCTTTGATTTCACTGATTTTTTTCATATCCTCTTTCGGTAAAAGTATATTCACTTTCTTTTACCCCGAAAAATTCATCTTCACTAGAGTCATCACTACTCTCTTCCTCCACATCAGATTCGCTTAAGTGCGCTACTTTTGCACAATAGGGAAAGTTAGTATATTCAATTTTGTCTGTATTTACGTATATTTCATCATCTGAACTATCGTCGGAATCCGACCATTCCGGATCGCTATCAGGTTCTAACATAAAGGCTTTTCTGAGACAGGCACTAAGTTCTTCCTCGGTATTGTCATCAGGCTTAGATTTTAATTCAATCTCCTCTTTTGGTGAAACGGCCTCTTCATCAGCTTTATTTACCTCTACTGTGACTTCATATTCGGTGTAATCCTCGTGGACTTTAATTACTTTCATGTAATCATCTGCCCCTTCTCCACGGTGCCTCTCGGTAGCAGCTTGCACTATTGGCGGATTGTTAGCAGAAGTTATTTCTTCGTCAATGCTGAGGAATTCATCCTCCAAATCCTTCCTATCATTAACCTTCCCCTTATCGGCAGCACGCGTACTTTTCGCGGCGCTATTTATTCTCCCTTCTTCAAATTTGGGCCACGTCACTATATTGACGCCCCTATCATTTCCCTTTTTATTAACTAATTTCTTCGCCTCATATTCTTTCTTAACATCCTCCCACTCATATTGCTTTAGGCCCTTGTACAGATCGTCGATCTGCACACACCAATCAGTTACTTCTGCTAATTCATTATCGCCCTTTTCCTCATTGCGAACACTGCTAACCGCACCTCTCTGAGCACTCACAATTTCATTTATTGTTTCCTTTGCCACGGAATTATCACTCGTAAAATTTTCATTATCTCTTACAGCTACGTTCGTACCTACTGCTGCCGTATTGCTAGCGGCTTCTCTCTGAACAGATGTTCCGCTAGGCTGGGCCGTTGCCCTCTGATGCTCCACTCGCCCGTTAACCTGGAGTATTCGGTGCGGCATAGATGACTCATGCTGGCTCGCACCTGACGCTTGTCTCGCCACAACACGTTGCGTCGTTTCACGCCTGTCTCTAGCCTGTCTCATTACATTACGGTCGGACCGGTATCTTTTCTTAATTCGGGGCCGGTATGTATTGTCCGCTTCCGTTTGGCCCGCAACGTTCGCGGAAATTAGTTTCCCGCGTCGTTATTATTTTGCGCGGCATACCCTCTACCGCGACCTTGATAATTTCCTCTGCCTCTTCCTCTCTGTATCATATTGACGCGAAATCCATCGCCGTCATTTCTTTCGTCATTGTGTCGGTTATTATGGTTACCAAAATTTTGATAATTGGCACGACTTGCGCGCCAATGGTCTTCGTCTTCGACCCTTTCCAGAAAGGCTTGGAAGCTACGATGGTTGCTTCCTACATACCTCTTGGAATCTTCTGGGAGCTTTTTATACAGTTCCCAGATAATTTCTGAATCTGATCTTCGGCCTTTTAAATGTGTCAATTTTCGGTACCAATATTCGCAGAAATCTTTCAAAGAATTCCTGCCCCTGTTATCATGCAGTTTGGCCATGATAAACTCGCGCCATAAATGGTCCTGCTTTTGTTCAGACCAATATTCTTCTGTAAATCTTTGCCTGAATTCTTCGAACGTCATTCGTTCGGTATCTAAATTTATTCCCCAGCGCTTAGCGTCACCTGCTAAGGCGCTAATTACTACATTTATCTTTTCCTGATCAGACAAGTGCTCAGGAAATACTCTCTCGCAATTTTTGATAAAATCTAACGGATGCCACCCGTTATGTTTCTTGGCTGGAACAAAGCGTTCCTCGCCTTCTAACAGCTTCGTAATTGGTGCGCCATTACAGACCACACCAGGCCTATCTTTAATTTTGCTCTCTAGATCGAAAATTTTGCCTTGAATTTTCGTACAATTTTGAACACATCCGGTTACTTTTTTACCTAATTCTTTTTCAGTGTCTACAACTACCTTTTTCAACTGAGATATTCCGTATTGACATTCGTTTACGATCTCAGTTTTAAGACCGAAAACTTTTTCGTCTACCTTAGTTACAACCAGAGGTTCTACTTTCTCTTGGATGTTGAGAATTTCAACATCGAATCTACTATTAATGTTACCAATTTCCTCCTGCATAGTATCCATATTTTTGTTAATAGTATCAATTTCAAATTTCAGAGTATTTACCACAGAACTTAAATTACCCATTTTTTGTTCTACTTGTTCTATTTGTTTACTAATTTTAATTCCCTGTCCTTCAACCTGTGCTTTAATCTGATCACTTTGGGTTTTGAGCTGCTCGTCAACGTGTGTTTTAAGCTGATTAACCTGATTACCGACTTGTTTTTGAAGTTGTTCATTCTGTGTTTTGAGCTGCTCATCAACGTGTGTTTTGAGCTGATTAACCTGATTGCCGACTTGTTTTTGAAGTTGCTCATTCTGTCCTACAATTTGTTTGGTTAATTGTTCAAATAAGTCATTCATGCTTAAAATTTTTACACTGTTTTGTTCTACGGAATCCGTGTGTTCCGGTCCTACTTCATAAGTTTCTTTCGGTTCTTTCTTTATTTGTGGTGAATCAAATATGTCAGTGGATTCGTTCACGTACCCACTATCATCTACAAAATCACCCTCTACTTCCTGTTTTGTCCCTTGCTGTGTTCGAGGCGATCGCGACCTTTCAATCTGTTCGTTGACGTGTTCATGGTATCGTATGTACGCCAATTGTCTTTCGCTAACGCCATCTGTTATCTGGCCGAGTAGACTCCTGCTACTGCTAGCCGCATTCTCCGTTTCGCTCGGCACATCTACCCTGTCCATATTGAATGCCAATCACACCACACTATTTTACTTGACTCACACTGCAGTTTAATTTACTGAACTTTATTGCTATTCGTGCCACTGAACATCCACTGTTCGGTCTTTAGTTTATAACCGACAACAACTGGATGTCCTGTCACCGGGAAGCCACGTGTAACACTACCGCCCTGCCGGACGTGCGTTAGCTCAATAAAGCCTGTACTGTAATAAGTTCACGGGCTTCACCTTGTAAACAAGGATTTAGTACATAAGTTGACCGCGTGTACCTAATGGAAGCAATTCGGACTTATATTCAGTCAGTAACTACAGTGATGCGTCAATCAAACGTAAAGTATAATTACGCGTTCGCATGGACAAGAAGTACACACAGTAGATGCTACCAATAATTAATAGTACGGTCGCCAGCCTAATTAGGCATTGAGTGAGTTTTTCCCTGTACAAGTAGTAGCATATTCAAGCATAATGAAACGTAGTAATGTTGCGTTTTATAGCAAATTTAGAACCAGAAAGAATCTACTGAACTAAGGTTTTCTTCTTTTGTACCAATTTATATGAGCTAAAATTACACAACACCACACAGCAATGATTACTACAAGCTGCACTTCGTATATTGATCAGACTGAAATCGGGCATAGATTACCCTAGAATCAGCAATTTTGAAAACACACATACAATGTCACTATTAAAATTGGAAAAAACACTAATACACTTAGGTTTAATATAGAAATTAATTTTACTGTTCAATTCTGATCAGTACACTTTAAAATGTGCAAGAATAGGCAAGAGAATGGGGGGGGGGGGGCCTGAAACTGTTATGGTCGTTATACGGAAGCTAGTAAGTCATGAAGGTACATTAACACTCGAAATTATTTACCTATGGATTACTATTCTTTTGTCACGCTTCTGGAGTAATTGACTAACATTCTTTCAGTCTCAAATGAATTCAATAACATTGCTAGCTCAATTCAAAATTTATCTTTCAATTTAATCACACTGATATTCTTTACTAACATTTACATTTGCACTCCTAACCTTGAACGTCTTTATAGCATAAATTGGTCTGCAGATAATTTAGTACTAACTGTAAACTTTCAATTCAGGATACTCGGGTTACACAATATGTGGTAAGGACCCTGTCTAGGTCAATGATAAGGATAAGTAACGGCTAAGGCAATTCTGATAAAGGTCACGTTATTATTCAACAGTTAAAACAGTTTCGACACTGGTCCACACAGATACACTTCTAAAGATGAAGTAAATGTTTGACCTGTGCACGTCGGTGCGGCGGATGGCGGGCAGCGAGATAGCGGGCAGCACAGCACACATACAAGCACGGCTAAGGCTCTCACAGTATCGGCACTTTCATTCTTCTTGGCGTCGTAATCTTTCCAGTTTTGTGCCTGAGAATATAGCCATGCCAAGTAGTCGTCGGAATCGGCCCATCCGAGGCTCAATGGAATCCACTTTTCCTAGACAGCCTCCTCGGTACAGTACAAGTTCCTCTGACCGATGCTCAACTCCGACTGTGAGACTGAGCCCGTTGTGCCGATCCGCGCCAGTGTGCGTTTTCCCGCGCTCGCCAGCATCCACCTTTTCCCGCGCCCCTACAGGTAGGGTATTCACCACAGGTTTTCTACTACACATATTCTAATGCATTACCTACGTATGGACCAAGTGTTTAAATTACAATTTACACATTTTACAATAGTTTTAACATTAAATACATTTTCCTTTGGTTATCAAATTGCTTAAAATCTAACATAAGTAATGACATTCATTTCAAAAGTTGTGCACAGTTTCTTTAACATGACACGAAAAAAAAAAGAAAAAAATCTAAAATAATATTTACATTATTTCACATAAATTCAGAAAGGAACATTTATCTAAATGCATAAAGAAAAAAATTATTATAGGTACATTATTGTTACACCTTCCCAACCACTGCTTCCCTTTCATGTCCCTCGATTCTTATAACTGTCATCTGGTTTCTGTACAAATTGTAAATAGCCTTTCGCTCCCTGTATTTTACCCCTGCCACCTTTAGAATTTGAAAGAGAGTATTCCAGTCAACATTGTCAAAAGCTTTCTCTAAGTCTACAAATGCTAGAAACGTAGGTTTGCCTTTCCTTAATCTTTCTTCTAAGATAAGTCGTAAGGTCAGTATTGCCTCATGTGTTCCAGTATTTCTACGGAATCCAAACTGATCTTCCCCGAGGTCGGCTTCTACTAGTTTTTCCATTCGTCTGTAAAGAATTCGTGTTAGTATTTTGCAGCTGTGGCTTATTAAACTGATTGTTCGGTAATTTTCACATCTGTCAACACCTGCTTTCTTTGGGATTGGAATTATTATATTCTTCTTGAAGTCTGAGGGTATTTCGCCTGTTTCATACATCTTGCTCACCAGATGGTAGAGTTTTGTCAGGACTGGCTCTCCCAAGGCCGTCAGTAGTTCCAACGGAATGTTGTCTACTCCGGGGGCCTTATTTCGACTCAGGTCCTTCAGTGCTCTGTCAAACTCTTCACGCAGTATCGTATCTCCCATCTCATCTTCATCTACATCCTCTTCCATTTCCATAATATTGTCCTCAAGTACATTGCCCTTGTATAGACCCTCTATATACTCCTTCCACCTTTCTGCTTTCCCTTCTTTGCTTAGAACTGGGTTTCCATCTGAGCTCTTGATGTTCATACAAGTGGTTCTCTTATCTCCAAAGGTCTCTTTAATTTTTCTGTAGGCAGTATGTATCTTACTCCTTGTGAGATAAGCCTCTACATCCTTACATTTGTCCTCTAGCCATCCCTGCTTAGCCATTTTGCACTTCCTGTCGATCTCATTTTTGAGACGTTTGTATTCCTTTTTGCCTGCTTCATTTACTGCATTTTTATATTTTCTCCTTTCATCAATTAAATTCAATATTTCTTCTGTTACCCAAGGATTTCAAAGAGCCCTGGTCTTTTTACCTACTTGATCCTCTGCTGCCTTCACTACTTCATCCCTCAAAGCTACCCATTCTTCTTCTACTGTATTTCTTTCCCCCATTCCTGTCAATTGTTCCCTTATGCTCTCCCTAAAACTCTGTACAACCTCTGGTTCTTTCAGTTTATACAGGTCCCATCTCCTTAAATTCGCACCTTTTTGCAGTTTCTTCAGTTTTAATCTACAGGTCATAACCAATAGATTGTGATCAGAGTCCACATCTGCCCCTGGAAATGTCTTACAATTTAAAACCTGGTTCCTAAATCTCTGTCTTACCATTATATAATCTGATACCTTTTAGTATCTCCAGGGTTCTTCCATGTATACAACCTTCTATCATGATTCTTAAACCAAGTGTTAGCTATGATTAAGTTGTGCTCTGTGCAAAATTCTATCAGGCGGCTTCCTCTTTCATTTCTTAGCCCCAATCCATATTCACCTACTATGTTTCCTTCTCTCCCTTTTCCTACACTCGAATTCCAGTCACCCATGACTATTAAATTTTCGTCTCCCTTCACTATCTGAATAATTTCTTTTATATCATCATACATTTCTTCAATTTCTTCATCATCTGCAGAGCTAGTTGGCATATAAACTTGTACTACTGTAGTAGGTGTGGGCTTCGTATCTATCTTGGCCACAATAATGCGTTCACTATGCTATTTGTAGTAGCTTACCAGCATTCCTATTTTCCTATTCATTATTAAACCTACTCCTGCATTACCCCTATTTGACTTTGTGTTTATAACCCTGTAGTCACCTCACCAGAAGTCTTGTTCCTCCTGCCACCGAACTTCACTAATTCCCACTATATCTAACTTTAACCTATCCATTTCCCTTTTTAAATTTTCTAACCTACCTGCCCGATTAAGGGATCTGACATTCCACGCTCCGATCCGTAGGACGCCAGTTTTCTTTCTTCTGATAACGACATCCTCTTGAGTAGTCCCCGCCCGGAGATCAGAATGGGGGACTATTTTACCTCCGGAATATTTTACCCAAGAGGACGCCATCATCATTTCATCATACAGTAAAGCTGCATGCCCTCGGGAAAAATTACGGCCGTAGTTTCCCCTTGCTTTCAGCCGTTCGCAGTACCAGCACAGCAATGCCGTTTTGGTTATTGTTACAAGGCCAGATCAGTCAATCATCCAGACTGTTGCCCTTGCAACTACTGAAAAGGCTGCTGCCCCTCTTCAGGAGTGTGTTTCCTTATAGCCTCTTTACTTTCTTCGGGTCTCTTTATACCTTGCTTCTGACATCCTCATCGCGCTTTTTCAGTTAGATGTTCATCTCTTGTTTTAATAGCATTTCTCACAAAGGTTTCAGAAATGTCAAATGTCTTGAGAAAAAACTGCCTACACACATGAATCTTATAGGATCCCTTTATTAGATAGAATTTGTGGGTCCTCTTCCTTTGTGAGTTATCAGATTTTGTCCTCACACTTTGTTTCTCTTCTTCTTCTTCTTCTTCTTCTTCTTCTTCTTCCACTAACTTATTTAGGTACTGCCTTTGTAGCTCAACTGACCCAAGATCCCAGTAGGCTCTATGGATATATGGATATTTTGTCGTCTTGCTCAGTAAACTTACTCGTGCACTGTCGTGGACATTTAGAGCAATCTTTTGGCTTCACATTTCTTGCAGGAACTTTGGAATTCTTTGTAGAAATATATGCCCTACCATGCAGTCAATTGATTTTTCTTTAATTTCTTTTCCATTCCTCTTTAACTGCTACGCTTTTTTGTTTTCTTGTTTTGTTACTATTCTCAGTACAAGCATTGTCATCTGCAGTTCCCCTTCCTGATGGTGATGATTTACTTGTGCACTAGTTGCATCCTCAGCAGTTCTTGTGACATTTTTTACAAGGGACGTTCCATGTTCAATACTGCTGTCTGTAAAATAACACAAGTATTCAGAGGAAGGGAAAAGAAAATTAACTGAAACTGCTATAGTGTCTAGTAATTGTCTGGCTACTCACCAGAATCTGTAGTGTTGTCCAGTTCATATGAAGGATCATCATCTCTATTTGAACCAATAAATGTCCTGACCATCTCCAAATCACATTCTTTCTTAGCTATGAATATAAACAACTGCGATGATGATGATGATGATGATGATGATGATGATGATAACAGTATTATTATTATTATTATTATTAATTATTATTATTCTTTCTTTTCTCAGACGTTATGTCTGGTAAAAAATGGAAAGTGACGCGGACCTTGATCAAGCGTGACTTCCTTTTAACTGTCCGGTATATGTTATATTGCATTTAGGAACTTCCGGGTAATTGAACATGTATCAATAACCATGAACCAATGGACCTTGCCGTTGGTGGGGAGGCTTGCGTGCCTCAGCGATACAGATAGTCGTACCGTAGGTACAACCACAACGGAGGGGTATCTGTTGAGAGGCCAGACAAACATGCGGTTCCTCAAGAGGGGCAGCAGCCTTTTCGGTAGTTGCAAGGGCAACAGTCTGGATGATTGACTGATCTGGCCTTGTAACAATAACCAAAACGGTCTTGCTGTGATGGTACTGCGAACGGCTGAAAGCAAGGGGAAACTACGGCCGTAATTTTTCCCGAGGGCATGCAGCTTTACTGTATGATTAAATGATGATGGCGTTCTCTTGGGTAAAATATTCCGGAGGTAAAATAGTCCCCTATTCGGATCTCCGGGCGGGGACTACTCAAGAGGATGTCGTTATCAGGAGAAAGAAAACTGGCGTCCTACGGATCGGAGCGTGGAATGTCAGATCCCTTAATCGGGCAGGTAGGTTAGAAAATTTAAAAAGGGAAATGGATAGGTTAAAGTTAGATATAGTGGGAATTAGTGAAGTTCGGTGGCAGGAGGAACAAGACTTCTGGTCAGGTGACTACAGGGTTATAATGCAAGCTGTTGATGTATTATTTTTGCTACATAGTCATGTCTTCTGGGGTATTCTGTATTTGCTAGTATTGTGCATCCGCTTGTGATGTGATCTACTGTTTCTATTTGTTGTTTGCAAAGCCTGCATTTATCTGTTGTGGTATTGGGATCTTTAATAATATGCTTGCTGTAATATCTGGTGTTTATTGTTTGATCCTGTATTGCGATCATGAATCTTTCCGTCTCACTGTATATATTGCCGTTTCTTAGCCATGTGTTGGATGCGTCTTGATCTATGTGTGGCTGTGTTAGATGATACGGGTGCTTGCCGTGTAGTGTTTTCTTTTTCCAATTTACTTTCTTTGTATCTGTTGATGTTATGTGATCTAAAGGGTTGTAGAAGTGGTTATGAAATTGCAGTGGTGTAGCCAATGTTTTTATATGAGTGATTGCTTTGTGTATTTTGCTAGTTTCTGCTCGTTCTAGAAAGAATTTTCTTAAATTGTCTACCTGTCCATAATGTAGGTTTTTTATGTCGATGAATCCCCTTCCTCCTTCCTTTCTGCTTAATGTGAATCTTTCTGTTGCTGAATGTATGTGATGTATTCTATATTTGTGGCATTGTGATCGTGTAAGTGTATTGAGTGCTTCTAGGTCTGTGTCACTCCATTTCACTACTCCAAATGAGTAGGTCAATACTGGTATAGCATAAGTATTTATAGCTTTTGTCTTGTTTCTTGCTGTCAATTCTGTTTTCAGTATTTTTGTTAGTCTTTGTCTATATTTTTCTTTTAGTTCTTCTTTAATATTTGTATGATCTATTCCTATTTTTTGTCTGTATCCTAGGTATTTATAGGCATCTGTTTTTTCCATTGCTTCTATGCAGTCGCTGTGGTTATCCAATATGTAATCTTCTTGTTTAGTGTGTTTGCCCTTGACTATGCTATTTTTCTTACATTTGTCTGTTCCAAAAGCCATATTTATATCATTGCTGAATACTTCTGTTATCTTTAGTAATTGGTTGAGTTGTTGATTTGTTGATGCCAGTAGTTTTAGATCATCCATGTATAGCAAATGTGTGATTTTGTGTGGGTATGTTCCAGTAATATTGTATCCATAATTTGTATTATTTAGCATGTTGGATAGTGGGTTCAGAGCAAGACAGAACCAGAAAGGACTTAATGAGTCTCCTTGGTATATTCCACGCTTAATCTGTATTGGCTGTGATGTGATGTTATCTGAATTTGTTTGGATATTAAGTGTGGTTTTCCAGTTTTTCATTACTGTGTTTAGAAACTGTATCAATTTAGGATCTACTTTGTATATTTCCAATATCTGTAGTAACCATGAGTGGGGTACACTATCAAAGGCTTTTTGGTAATCAATGTATGCGTAGTGTAGGGACCTTTGTTTAGTTTTTGCTTGATATGTCACCTCTGTATCTATTATCAGTTGCTCTTTACATCCTCGTGCTCCTTTGCAGCAGCCTTTTTGTTCTTCATTTATAATTTTGTTCTATGTTGTATGTGTCATTAATTTCTGTGTAATGACTGAAGTTAATATTTTGTATATTGTTGGTAGGCATGTTATGGGGCGATATTTAGCTGGGTTTGCTGTGTCTACTTGATCTTTGGGTTTCAGATAGGTTATTCCATGTGCAAGTGTATCAGGGAATGTGTATGGGTCTGCAATGTAACTGTTAAATAATTTAGTTAGATGTGAATGTGTTGAGGTGAACTTCTTTAGCCAGTAATTTGCTATTTTATCATTTCCAGGGGCTTTCCAATTGTGTGTAGAATTAATTGCTCGGGTGACTTCATGTTGCAAAATTATCACTTCAGGCATTTGTGGTATCATCTTGTATGTGTCTGTTTCTGCTTGTATCCACCGTGCATGCCTGTTATGTTGTACCGGGTTTGACCATATGCTGCTCATATTATTATTATTATTATTATTATTATTATTATTATTATTATTATTATTATTATTATTATACTTACTACCGAAATATATACACTAAGAAACAGGTTCTAATACTTACAAAATTCCATTAAATTCTATTCCTTCTCTAGGCACATTTGAACCATCCTTCTTCCTCTGGACTCCTTGCACTCCTACTTGCTTGTAAACCCATTTACAACTGAAACAATATTTATCTTCCTTGCCAGGAAGTAGCATCTCATTGTTGTCGCAGAGTGATGGCGACAATGCTTCTAAAGAGAAGTAGTGGGAATAACTTCTAACAGGTCTGTTAGGATCAGAGGAACATAAGAGCTGTTCCGTTTCAGAAATTAACACGGTGACCAGTGGTCTAAAAACAGATCAGCTCTTCTGTCTGATTCTTACTATTTTTCGTAAAAGTGTAGATACATTGACAACTAAATCGGAAACCACATAAGATAGTTACACTTGTTTGATCGTAACGTAGGTCTTGATTTCGTGTACCTTATGGGACTAACAACTCAAAAGTGGCAAAAATGTAGTTACGTCTGTCTGATCCTAAATGGAGGAACTGTTCCCTTGGCCTATGCCACCTAATCGCTCCAGTGGTAACTGATACATTGATGGGTCCATAGACTGTGCATGTCTGTGTTTATTATAGAAATAAAATATGCAAATGTCTAGTCTCCAGACCAGCTGACTACATCCCAACATGATCTTCCCTACTTTCTGAAATAAACAATACTTCCTGCATTCTTATTCATATCCATTTTCCTATCACCCAGGACGTCCGGAAAGGATCATCCAGTTTCCCTTCTCTCCTAAAACAAGTAACTAATGACAAATTAAAACAAAAACAATGGCAACAAAAACCTATCAACTACCCTAAAATAATAAAAGGAGAATACTCGTGGCAATGACACAAAAACACTTAAATCCACCTGAACACAATTTAGTGCAAACCATATCCGTAACAAGATTCCATTGTCCTGCTTACTGCACCTCTGCATACTGGGTCGGTTGCAGACAACTGCAGTACTGCCTCCACCATACCCTTAAATGGTTCTTACCTGACTGACGTGAACAGTAGATGTTTTAGAAGGAAACTGTAACCAGTGAGGTCTGTGATATTCCCTTTCCCTTCAGTGTATAAGGATTTGTGACCAATATCCATTGCAGTACACAATACTGTGGTAGTTTGCCCATGCCCCTATTCAACTGTTTGTGGCATTCCAGAGTCTGTGTGTTTGCCTTTTGTAAGTTTCTCCACACCTCCTGTATTCTCCTTGCAAACTTCTTCACTGACCCACAGTTTGGTCATAATTTAGGGCTCAAAAATTCAAACGGGGATGGTGTCTTCATCCCATGCACTATCGCTAATCGTGACGTGCCTCTTCCTGTATGACCTTTTGAGTTGAGTTGTACATGAAAACCTCCTATGGAAGATGAGTATCCCAGTCGTTGTGTCCAGCATTCACGTAAAATCTTGGCGTTTTCAAAATATGGACGCACTTCGTTGTACCATTAGTTTGAAGGTGGAACGGGCTAGTTCATAACTTCCAGATTTGTAACAAATGGTTCAAATGACTCTGAGCATTATGGGACTTAACTGCTGAGGTCATCAGTCCCCTAGAACTTAGAACCACTTAAACCTAAGGACATCACACACATCCATGCCCGAGACAGGATTCGAACCTGCGACCGTAGTGCTCGCGCAGCTCCAGACTGTAGTGCAGCTCCAGACTGTAGCGCCTAGAACTTCTCGGCCACTCCGGCCGGCATTTGTAACAGATGGCATAGCTGTTTCATAAGTTAAGAAATGAAGTTATTGCTGTGATCTGTGACTAAGGTATCAGGCACTCTAAACTTCAATATCCAACTGTTAATTAACGCCTGTACCACAGTACTGGCCTGTTGGTCTGGAATTACTCCCATTTCTAGAAATGGTGAAAAAGATTGATGATCGTAAGCACACACCTATTCCCTCCAGGTGTTATGTTACATGGTTCTTAGATGACAAGCCCAAGCATTGAAATTCGCTTCAATGTCTCTGCAGAGGAATTTCTTGCTGCAAAGTATTCACTCTGTATGCACATGGTACGCAGTCTCTGACATCTGCTACGTGTTGCGCTTTCTATTCCCCCGTAAAAATCATTCCACAACATTCCTATTTGTAGCTCACTGACCGCCGTGACTTTACAGCACATTGTGATGAACCTGTTGTGACACTTCCTTTTGAAAAACTGCTATTACCATGACATGGTGTACATTTCGTGCCGGCCAATGTGGCTGAGCAGTTCTAGGCGCTACAGTCTGGAATCGCGCAACCGCTACAGTCCCAGGTTCGAATCCTTCCTCGGGCATGGATGTGTGTGATGTCCTTAGGTTAGTTAGGTTTAAGTAGTTCTAAGTTCTAGGGGACTGATGACCTCAGATGTTAAGTCCCATAGTTTTCAGAGCCATCTACATTTCGTGGCTGCACAACAAATCCTCATGCATGATAAACTGGGCTGTGACTTAGGAGTCAGCCAGACTTTATCCTCCTCTGCCTGTGCCTCCTGCCATTCCAACAAACACTTACATGTTGTACTCAATACAGCTACATTACAGGATAATGTGTCCATGTTTCTGTGTTTTTTACGTGGCTAATGGGCAGCTTGTAATTGAACTTGCTAAGGTTTAGAGCCCAATGTGTTAGACGATGAGATGGTTCTTTTAGACCAAGCAGCCGTTCCAGTGACCTATAATCAGTCACAACTTTAAATCGTCTACCATACAAATAATATTGGAAATATGTAATACCATATATGACCACTAACATTTCCTTCTTAGTTGTTGAGTGTTTAAGTCCCACCTCTTTGAACAGCCTCGAAGCATATGCTACTGGATGCTTCTTCCCATCAATCATCTGACCCAAATTACAGCCGATTGCTTTGTTAGGACGGTCGTAAGAGGATGAACTCTTCTTAAAATGTGGAAAAACCAATACGGGATCGGAAATCAATGCCTTCTTCAGTTTCTCAAATGCTAGCTGACACTCCTGTGCTCACTGAAACTTTTACCCCTTTTTAGAGTAATCTGTTCAAAGTATGTTATTTTTGTGAAATCTTTTATAAATTTATAGTAGCATTTGCACAAATTGACAAGTGATTGTATCTGTTTGGTTGTAAACAGTGCTGGGAAATTTTGAATTGCTTCTGTAAGACCAGGATTGGTCTGCAAACAGTGCTTGCTAATTACGTGTCCCAGATAATTAACTAAAGTGTGAGCAAAATAGCACTCGTCCATGCTCAGTGTCAAATGTGCTGATTGTAAACTACTGAAAACATCCTCCAATTGTCTCGTATGTTCTGGTATAGCCTTTGAATAGACCATTATATCATCTAAATAGACCTCACAGGTCTTAGGCTTTAAACTTCTTGAAACTCCATCTAACCTCTTAGCAACAAATAATCCTAAGCTAATAATGAGCTTTAAAGCTGACACAGAGTTGTTGTAGTGAGACTGAATATTGTAAATCCAAAATCTTCCAAAAATAAATGAAAAATATATTGATTCATAAAAGCAGATAAAAATTCACTTGTCACCTTCCTGAGAGACATTTACCACGCATTCTAAATTAACAATGTAACTGTACATCACATGCTGCTTGAATTCAGAGAAATAATATCGACAGAAATAGAGATTTATACCAAATAAATTAACAAATGATGGAGCTGATCCCCCTTGGTACACAAAACAGGTCAGAACACTGATGCAGAAATAATGAAAAAAAATGTGCAAAATTTAAATGAATGCAAAAACAGCAAGATTGGCGATCTTTCAGTGAAGCTCGAAATTTAACGCGGATTTCATAGTGACATTCTTATAGTAGTTTCCACAACAAAATTTTGTCTTGAAACCTATAAGAAAACCCAAAAAAGATTCTGGTCCTTTGTAATATATGCTAGTGAAAAGATACAGTCAGTACCTTCTCTGCGCAATAGCAGTGGAAATACTATTAATCACAGTGCTGCTAAAGCAGAGTTAATAAACACAGCCTTCCACAATTCCTTCACCCAAGACGATGAAATAAATATTCCAGAATTCGAATCAAGAAAAGCTGCCAACATGAGTAACTTGGAAGTAGAGATCCTGGGAGTAGTGAAGCAACTTGAATCGCTTAATGAAAGCAAGTCGTACGATCCAGACTGTATACCAATTAAGTTCCTTTCAGAGTATGCTGGTGCAATAGCTCCATACTTAACAATCATTTACAACCATTTGCTCGACGAAAGATCTGTAGTCAAAGACTAGAAAGTTGCACAGGTCACACCAATATTCAAGAAAGGCAGTAGGGGTAATCCACTAAATTACAGGCATATGGTCTTACGTTAAATCAGTAAGTGGCTCGAAACAGCATATCCAGACACTCCGGGATGATGAAGGCATTGAAACAGAGGATGACACGCGTAAAGCTGAAATACTAAACACCTTTTTCAAAAGCTGTTTCACAGAGGAAGACCGCACTGCAGTTCCTTCTCTAAATCCTCGCACAAACGAAAAAATGGCTGACATCGAAATAAGTGTCCAAGGAATAGAAAAGCAACTGTAATCACTCAACAGAGGAAAGTCCACTGGACCTGACGCGATACCAATTCGATTCTACACAGAGTACGCGAAAGAACTTGCCCCCCTTCTAACAGCCGTGTACCGCAAGTCTCTAGAGGAACGGAAGGTTCCAAATGATTGGAAAAGAGCACAGGTAGTCCCAGTCTTCAAGAAGGGTCGTCGAGCAGATGCGCAAAACTATAGACCTATATCTCTGACGTCGATCTGTTGTAGAATTTTAGAACATGTTTTTTGCTCGAGTATCATGTCGTTTTTGGAAAACCAGAATTTACTATGTAGGAATCAACATGGATTCCGTAAACAGCGATCGTGTGAGACCCAACTCGCTTTATTTGTTCATGAGACCCAGAAAATATTAGATACAGGCTCCCAGGTAGATGCTATTTTTCTTGACTTCCGGAAGGCGTTCAATACAGTTCTGCACTGTCGCCTGATAAACAAAGTAAGAGCCTACGGAATATCAGACCAGTTGTGTGGCTGGATTGAATAGTTTTTAGCAAACAGAACACAGCATGTTGTTATCAATGGAGAGACGTCTACAGATGTTAAAGTAACCTCTGGCATGCCACAGGGGAGTGTTATGGGACCATTGCTTTTCACAATATATATAAATGACCTAGTAGATAGTGTCGGAAGTTCCATGCGGCTTTTCGCGGATGATGCTGTAGTATACAGAGAAGTTGCAGCATTAGAAAATTGTAGCGAAATGCAGGAAGATCTGCAGCGGATAGGCACTTGGTGCAGGCAGTGGCAACTGACCCTTAACATAGACAAATGTAATGTATTGCGAATACATAGAAAGAAGGATCCTTTATTGTATGATTATATGTTAGCGGAACAAACACTGGTAGCAGTTACTTCTGTAAAATATCTGGGAGTATGCGTGCGGAACGATTTGAAGTGGAATGATCATATAAAATTAATTGTTGGTAAGGCGGGTACCAGGTTGAGATTCATTGGGAGACTCCTTAGAAAATGTAGTCCATCAACAAAGGAGGTGGCTTACAAAACACTCGTTCGACCTATACTTGAGTATTGCTCATCAGTGTGGGATCCGTACCAGTTCGGGTTGACGGAGGAGATAGAGAAGATCCAAAGAAGAGCGGCGCGTTTCGTCACAGGGTTATTTGGTAACCATGATAGCGTTACAGAGATGTTTAACAAACTCAAGTGGCAGATTCTGCAAGAGAGGCGCTCTGCATTGCGGTGTAGATTGCTCGCCAGGTTTCGAGAGGGTGCGTTTCTCGATGAGGTATCGAATATATTGCTTCCCCCTACTTATACCTCCCGAGCAGATCACGAATGTAAAATTAGAGAGATTAGAGCGCGCACGGAGGCTTTCAGACAGTCGTTCTTCCCGCGAACCATACGCGACTGGAACAGGAAAGGGAGGTAATGACATTGGCACGTAAAGTGCCCTCCGCCACACACCGTTGGATGGCTTGCGGAGTATAAATGTAGATGTAGATGTAGACATATATCATTAATGTCGTTATGCAGCAGGATTTTGGAACATAATGAATTAGCTTGAAGAGAATGGTCTGTTGACACGCATTCTACATGGGTTTCGAAAATATTTTTGTGAAACACATATAGCTCTTTACTCGCCTCCCCCCCCCCCCCCCCCCCCCCCCTCCACCTTGCGGGTCTGGGGGTTAGAATACACCCGAGGTATTCCTGCCTGTCGTACGAGGTGAGTAAAAGGAGTGTCACACATTTCGGCCTTTGTTATGGTCCCCTGTAAGGTTTGACCTCCAGTCTTCAAAATTTTCCTGAAGAGCGAGCCAGTTGTGGAAGCGCGCCTTACAAGGTGCATCGTGTCCATCATGTGTAGAGATCTTTAGCCCACTTCCTCGTCGTCGCATTGCAGTCCTGCCCATATTCCATCTCTTGGGTGAGGACACATTCCTGGGTGCGTTTTCCACCATTCACTATGTGGTGTGGATTTCTGCGTCGACGATGATCATGGCCTTCTTTGCACCTGATACCCAGCATGGTATCCAGTCCATTGTGGTGGGGCTGCCATGTAACATGCTGGTTGTAACCCCCTGACCACACAGAGATTGCTCTGCTGATGCCTGCACCATGAACTCCCCACGTATGCCAAGGGGTAGATGCCCATCCCCCTGGGGCATTGGGACTCCCAGCAATGGCCATCCTTCCAGGTGGCCTTTGCTGCGGCTGGATGGTGCCCGTGGGGAGGGGCCCATTGTCGGAGTGGGTGGCATCAGAGTGGATGACACGTGATGAAGTGTAGTCAATCGTCTCTTGCTGGTGGTGAAACACCAGCAGTCTCTAAGCGATCACAAGCTCAGTTCAATGCACAGAAGTAAGACCCCAAATCGTTCCCCTCCATGGCCTCACCATGGGTGGAACGTCAGCCTATGGATGGCAGCAGATCTTATTAGCCCCGGTACCTTGTATTTTGGAGAGCTGATGGGGAATCTTTCATGACAGTGAAGCCTCAGTTTTTTGTTGAGCATTTAGAGGATATGTTTGGGGAGGTGGAGGGCTTGTCCAAAATGAGATCTGGGTTAGACTTGATAAAAACAGCACCCTCTGCCCAGTCACAGGAGTTACTCACTTGTGACAAGTGGGGGATGTTTATGTAACCATCATGCCCCATAAGAGCTTAAATATGGTCCAGGGTATCATATTTCACAGGGACCTTATTTTGCAGCTGTGCGCCAATTTAGAGTGACGAGGTGTACATTTATTTTGTGGTGTACATTTATTTTGTGGTGTACATTTATTTTGTGGTGTACATTTATTTTGTGGTGTACATTTATTTTGTGGTGTACATTTATTTTGTGGTGTACATTTATTTTGTGGTGTACATTTATTTTGTGGTGTACATTTATTTTGTGGTGTACATTTATTTTGTGGTGTACATTTATTTTGTGGTGTACATTTTGTCCGGCATGTCCAACGGGATCTGAAGGTTAATCAGGTTGCCACAGGTGCCTTCATCTTGCCCTTTGAGGGTGATACGTTGCCCGTGAAGGTCAAGGTGATGGTCTACTGGTATGATAAGCCCTATATCCCTCCCCCGATGCAGTGCTTTAAGTGCTGGAAGTTCGGTCATATGTCTTCCCGCTGTACTTCCAGCATCACATGCCTATCACATCCCAATACTCTATGTGCCCCACCTCCCATCTGTGTCAACTGTGGAGAGCACCATTCGCCTTGCTCCCCTGACTGCAGAATTCTCCAGAAAGAAAGGAAAATCATGGAGTACAAGGCTCTGGATGAACTGACATACATTGAGGCTAAGAGGAAATTTGGACGCCTGCATCCTGTGCATATGACATCGTCTTACGCCTCCGCTACAACAGTTCTGGCACATCAGCTCTGCCAAACCAGGTCACCTCTTAGAGCCGGAAAACTACACCTTTATCCTTGATGGTGGGGGCACTTCCCCCTCTGTTGCTCCTGCACCACCTACTTCGGGAGCAACAACCCCCCCCCCCCCACGCCCCTCCCCCCGCCCCCGCAACCATCAGGTCATCCGTCCCCACTTCTAAGCTGGAGAAGCGTAAGTCGTCTTCAGCTTCTCTCTCTAGGAAGAGGTCCCTTGGGTCACTCCCTTCCCAGGTTTCTTCTAGTGGGAAAGACGACACCTACCAGTGGCTGAAGAGCCCAAAAGCAGATGGTCGTAGGGCTTCACGCTCATCCTCAGTCCCGGAGATTGAACCAGTGCAGTCCTCCCAGCCAGGGAAACCCAAGGAGCAGCAAGAGAGATCCAAAAAGTAAACCACTAAGACCAAGTAAATTGCGATGGCACCCACACCACCGCTACCTACAAGCTCTGCGGCTGAGGATGAGGTGGAGATTTTGGCGTCCACTGAGGACCAAGATCTTGCCAGACCCTCAGACACAATGGATATAGACTGCTCAGGCAATAAACCGGTGGCATCAGGTGACTCTGAGGCGTAAACTGCCTCATTGAATGTTCCATGCCTTCCCAGTCTCACGATGTCATCCTCCAGTGGAATTGCAGTGGTTTTTTCCACCGCATGGCTGAGCTACGCAACTGTTAAGCTTTATACCTGCTATCTGCATTGCCCTCCAGGAAACCTGATTCCCAGCAGTGCGGACCCCTGCCCTCCGTGGCTATAAGGGATATTACAGGAACTGTAGTGACTCTAATCGAGTGTCAAGTGGAGTTTGCGTTTATGTACTAAACTTGGTCTGTAGTGAACATACGCCCCTTCAAACCCCTCTTGAAGCTGTGGCTGTCAGAATAAGGACGGCGCAGGAAATAACTGTCTACAATGTATATGTTCCTCCAGATGGTGCTGTACCCCTCACTGTATTACCTGCACTGATTGATCAACTCCCTAAACCTTTCCTACTTTTGGGATATTTTAATGCTCATAACCCCTAGTGGGGTGGCACCGTGCTTACTGACCAAGGCAGAGATGTCGAAACTTTACTGTCCCAATTCGACCACTTCCTCTTAAATACAGGGGCCACCACACATTTGAGTGTGGCTCATGGTAGTTACTCAGCCATTGATTTATCAATCTGCAGCCCAGCCTTTTGCACACTCAAACGGTGTCTGGAAGGGAACGTCCTCTCATTCAATACACACTGCAGTGAATCTTAGAACGCCCCATATACTGAGTGGGAGCTCCTCAGTTCCCCTGCACATTTCCCCAACACAGCTCATGGACCTGATCGCATCCACAGCCATATGATTAAACATCTCTCATCTGACTACAAGTGACATCTTATCGCCATCTTCAACCGGCTCTGGTGCGATGCCATCTTTCCATCGCAGTGGCGGAAGAACACCATCATTCCGGTGTTCAAACCCGGTAAAAACCCGCTTGATGTAGATAGCTATCGGCCCATCAGCCTCACCAACGTTCCTTGTAAGCTGCTGGAATGTATGGTATGTTGGCGGTTGGGTTGGGCCGAGTCCTGGAGTCATGTGGCTTGCTGGCTCTATGTCAGGGCGGCTTCTGCCAGGGTTGCTCTACCACTGATAATCTTATGTCCATCGAGTCTGCCATCTGAACAGCCTTTTCCAGACGGCAACATCTGATTGCTGTCTTTTTTGACTTGCGTAAAGCTTACGACATGACTTGACGACATCATATCCTTGACACATCGTATTAGTGAGGTCTCCGGGGACCACTCCCGATTTTCATCCAAATCTTCCTGTCGCTCCGTACTTTCTGTGTCCAAGTTGGTGACTCCCATAGTTCCAGCCATATCCAGGAGAATGGAGTCCGGCAGGGGCCTGTATTGAGTGTCCCTCTATTTTTAGTGGCCGTTAATGGTCTAGCTGCATTAGCTTAGAGTTTTCAGCCTCAAAGTCGTGTGTGATGCACTTCTGTCAGCGTCGTACCCTTACATCCGGAACCCGCACTTTACCTTACTGACGATCCGCTCACTGTAGTGGAGACATATCAGTTCCTAGGACTGGTTTTCGACACTCGATTGACTTGGCTCCCTCGTCTTCGTCAGCTTAAGCAGAAGTGCTGGCAGCACTTCAATGCCCTCCGTTGCCTGAGCAACACCAGTTGGGGTGCAGATTGCTGTACGCTGCTGCAGCTCTACAGAGCCCTTGTCCAATCCGGAATTGACTATGGGAATGTGGTTTATGGTTTGGCAGCGCCTTCAGCATTGCATTTACTCGGCTCTGTGCACCATTGTGGGGTTCGATTAGCGACAGGAGCTTTTAGAACGAGTCCGGTGACCAGCTTACTGTTGGAGGCTGGTGTCCCTCCACTGCAGCTCAGACGTGCACAACTGCTCGCCAGTTGCGCAGCACACATTCATAGTTCCCCTGGGCATCCAAATTACCGTCTCCTTTTCCCGCTCGCGACAGCCAATCTCCCGCATCCGTGGCCCAGATCGGGGCTAACGATCGCGGTTTGCATGTGGTCCCCTCTCTCCGAACTGGAGTCCTTCCCTTTACCACTTCTAATTGCGGTCTGTTCACGTATGCCTCCATGGTGAACGCCTTGGCCGCAGCTTCGTTTGGATCTTTCGCATGGCCCTAAGGACTCGGTTAACCCTGCCGCTCTCCGGTGTCACTTCCTCTCGATTCCTGACATGTTCCGGGACACTGAAGTGGTTTACACCGACAGCTCAATGGCTGATGGTCATGTAGGCTTCGCATATGTTCGTGGAGGACATATTGAGCAGCATTCCTTGCTAGTTGGCTGCAGTGTTTTCACTGCAGAGCTGGCGGCCATATCTCATGCTCTTGAGTACATCCACTCATGCCCTGGTGCGTCATTTCTCCTATGTCCTGACTCTTTGAGCAGCCTGCAAGCTATCGACCAGTGCTACCCTCGCCGTCGTGTGGTAGCTTCCATTCAGGAATCCCTCTATGCCCTGGAACAGTCCCGCCATTCTGTGGTGTTTGTGTGGACCCCAGGACATGTCGAAATCCCTGGCAACGAAGTTACCGACAGGCTGGCCAAACAGGCGACGCGGAAACTGCTTCCGAAGCTGACCTGCGTTGTCTTATACCACAGGGTTTTCCAGGTTTGGGAGACAGAATGGCATAACAGCACGCACAACAAACTGTGTGTCATTGAGGAGACTATGAATATGTGCAAGTCTTCCATGCAGGCCTCTCGCAGGGAATCAGTTATCCTCTGCCAGCTCTGAATTGGCCATATGTGGCTAACGCACGGTTACCCACTCCGTCGTGAGGACCCACCTCAATGTCATTGTAGCTCCCAAATGACAGCCGTCCACCTCTTGCTGGACTGCCCACTTTTAGCCGCTCTGCGGCAGACTTTTAACTTTCCCTGCACAATGCCTCCACAGCAGCTTTAGTTTTACGTTTTATCTGTGAGAGTGGGTGTTATACTTCTATGTAGGTTTTAGCGTGTGTCCTTTGTCCCTCTGTATCCTCCGCCCTAGTGCTTTTAGGGTGGAGGTTTTGATGTGTTGCAGAGTGGCTGGCTTTCCCTATTTATTCTTGTGGTTGACCAGTCACTGTAATCTGCTGTCATGTTTTACTCTCTTGTCTTTCTAGCGTCTCTCTGTTGTTTTCTTGTCCTCTTTTGTTCCTTTTAGTGTTGTTCGCCTTCCCTTAGTTCTTGTGGCTTTTCCTTTCTTTCTGTTTTGTGTTATGTGTTTTGTCAGTTTCATTCTCACACTCGTGGCATTGTTTTATTAGGAACAAGGGACCAATGACCTTGTAGTTTGGTCCCTTTTCCCACCTTTAAACCAACCAGCCAAACCTGTTGCTGAGTTACCAGAATTGCTGGTAACCCTCTGTCTGTACAGAACAAACCACTAAACTTCAACAATACTTGTTCCATGGCTGTCGAATCACTGCCAGTCAAGTAACCCATATTCTCTCATAATGTTATTGTGATGATTAGCTGCTTATGTCTTCTGTCCCAGTTCAACCTATCGAAGTCTTCCTCCTCTAATATGTCCAGAGTGGCTATAACTGTACCTTTTGACAGACCAACTTCACATCTTCCAAAGTTATCTGTGCTAAGTGGAGCCATATATTCCCCATTCTCACACTCACTCACACTATGCTTCTGCGCACAAAACAGTGTGAACCAACCATCTCTTCATTACTTGATAATTGTTCAACCACAAGACAATCAGTACCCACTGAAACCCACACTACATTTTCCCCTATCTGCCATTATTTTATCCTGCGTATCAATCGGTAATGAACCTGTGTGCAGTTTACTTTGCATGATCTTCGACATGTGAGCCTTGTGACGTGGCTTCTGTTGCAACTGTATCATCCAAGTGGTACAAAGTTTAACTGAGCTCAACTGAGTGCTGCCAAAGATCAATCCTTGCATGATGTTTGTTGAGAAAATCTAATTTGAGAATAACTGAATATCCTTCACCCACATATGGCAAAACTTCCATACCCTCTGTAAACTTAACATCTCCAGTTATAAACTCAAGTATAGTTGTACCCAACGACTCAACACGACTATCACGAACCCCACATAATTTATAACGTGGTGGCCCAAGTCTCTTCCTGCTCACCAGGTCCAGACTGATATTGAGCTCACCTGCCCTTGTGTTCACAAGAAACATTTGTTTTACACCATTTTGTGAGCTCATTAAGGAGCATTCCATTTTTGCACCAACTTGTGCAGTGTTGAAGTCTAGTTGGACTGCTTTCCAATGGTCAAAACATTCCTGTTTGAGTTTACGGCTGCTTGTCCATACAGAGCTTTCTATTCTTCCTCTTCCAAGAATCACTCTCTGTGGCCCACGTCCCCACATGGGTAACACTGTGACTGCTGTCAGTGTTCCTGCATATGGCCCTTACACCCACCCTATAGCATTTGACCTCCAAAGCAAATAAACTATGATCTACCTGTTGCTTCATGGTAAAGTTTATTTCCTCCAGCTGTGCCACAATTCTAAGAAATGCTGTTAAATCACTTGGATTCTCAGTATGAATTCTCCATGAAATTTCTGCAGGAATTCTTGTGTAAAAAAAAAAAAAAAAAAAAAAAAAAAAAAAAAAAAAAAAAAAAAAAAAAAAAGGCATGGCACTCTGTTTTCCACTGCCTGCAGTAATGCCTTATTGGCCTCCACATTCTGGGTAAGCACATAGGCCTGAGCATTCACTTTACAAATTGTGTCTGAAAATACTTCCACTGACTCATTATGCTTGAAAGTCAAAGTACTGAGCATCTCGTGAAAAAACAGTGTGCTATTTTGTTTTTGGTAAAAGTGGTGTAGTCCAGTGACCAACTGATAAATGCAGGGTGTATACGACTCGAGACAACCGGGAGATCCGGGGAAAACCCGGGAATTTTTTCATCCGGGAGAAAATTGGGAAAAACCTGGGAATTTTTTAGAAATCTGGGAATTTTTCGTTGTTTTAGTTATGAGTTAAATTTTTGTAATTTTGACTGGTAAGAATTGATACTCTAACAAAGGATATTAATGTATCCTGCTACTGCAGAATAGTACTGCAACAGTAACATGAGAATGAGAAAAAATATGAAAATAAAACATAAATTGCAAAGGTAATGTGCCATATACAACAACAAAACACAGTGCTCATACAAGCTGTTTGCCACCGGCAAAATGTGTCAAAGGCTTTGGGAAGACTATGCAATGCTTCATAACAACAAATTGCCTGCAGTGAGCATGACATCACAACTGTTTACATTAGATTCGTTTTAGCAGTTACGAGCGGGCTCATGTGCATGCAAACCTTATTTCACAAAGCGCCTAGCATCCAGCACACGTTGGTCTGTCGATTACTCATATGATTTTGAAATGCATCCCTGTTGGTTTTTGAACACACTCTGTAAGTTGATTTCTGAATGAATCATAAGTTGATTTCTGAATGTGTGCATAGTGTACGTGATGTCTGTCAGGGGAATCCTCGTCGCATCTAGAAATAAACTTTCCTGCAGGCGAAAGGGGACTGGACTATACAAGGTGAGTGGAGTAAATCCGAACTAGTGAATGCCAATCACTGTCTGATTATGTTATTGATTGGGTTTGCAAATGATCAGCGTTCTTATAATTACTAGGGGAATCCATAGTCAGACTACCACAGTGAAAGTAAACGGCAAACTCAAATAACAGGTAAGAAAGATTATGTATTATCTTCTCGGTTATCCAAGAAAATCAAATTTTGTCAGAAAATTTTTGGCCAGATTGCTACAGTAGTAAGGGCCAGTTGTACGGTCCCCGTCTAGCAGCCGCTTAAGTTCTATTCTGGAAGTAGTAAGGAAAATGGTTTGTACGAAAATAACAACGCCTAACCAGAGAATAATCAGGGATAACAAAACCGGTGATTCTGGCGGGGTTAGTGAAGTTAATTGATGTATAAGTTTTGCCGAAGGCAGGAATAGTTCCAGGCTTAGTCATGACAAAATTGTTTGTTAGAACAAGGAAGAAGAAGAAACAGGGACATCACACAAATTAGGGAAGAATATGACGATTCCAAATTTATATAAAAATCTCGTACTGCTACTTTTCGATCTCGTGCTCGAGAAACTGGAGCATATGAATGAAATATGAAACTATTTTCTAACATAAAGCTTTTTGCTTGCAGTAGGCGTAATAGGCATTTTATGTTGGTCTTCGTGAATTATATTCTGTTGTGTTATAAACATGACCATTTGTATCAAAACAGTCTTGTTCGTTTGGTGTGTGTTAAAATTTCTGCAGTGTTAGAAAGGCCTATTTTGTTTTATCAAGCAGACAGTGACAAAATAGACGTAATCAGATTGAGAAACCACACCAGTCTTTGGTACTATTTGTATTAACAGCTTACGCAGTATTAGCAACCATTCTTTGATTTTTCGTGTAGCAAAACATTTGACGAACTTTGATGAGGCAATAGATTTTTCTGCAGAAAGGAAAGCACGCCATGTAAAGCTGTAGCAGGATTAGAGAGAAAACGATGCTAGGAGCAAAGGATTGAAGAAATGTGTACTGTCTTGCGTGTGTCTTGTCTTTACTGGTTTTATGTATCGTATATTTAATTTTATGTCACCCAAAACAGAAAGTTATTAGCTAACAGGCAATAAAGAGTGCAAATTTTCTGAAGAGTTCTGGAAATAATCCCATCCAATATTAATAGAAATTTTTTTTTAAAGAGGGTCAGGATGTCAACCCGGGCGATTGGTAGCAAGAGAGGCACCACAGAACATTTTAATTTACACTGTCCTGATTATAGTTTGATGGCATCCAGTACAAAATATACATGTTTCAATTCCACAGAGCGAAATACAGTGACGTGTGATAGAAGAATGTTCTGTGGAGAGTGGTGGCACTGCACTCTGCCACACTTAAGACCAAATAATGTGTCTTACATTTCCTCGAACATATATGTTTTATGTATCAGACTCTTCAGAAAGATGTGCACTACAAAATGTACATATTTTTGAAAATTTGATTTTTTAAATTTTTGACGTTGTACCTCAAACGCTCGAGGGAGGGTGGCACTATCTTAGTATTGCTCCGATTTGGAAATACCGTAGATCCGGGTATGATGCGCAAAGCAGCCTGAGAGTTACAGTGGGGAAGTGTGTAGTCTCCACGTGACCCATGTTTACATTTAGTGATTTTGCTGTTTCGTCTTCATTTACTGCTCTTACGTCGAATGAAAACAAAAGGATTTCTGTGGCCGGGAGCTATCAAGTGAATTAAAATACATTCACACAATTATGGAAGGCTAATATGTTATTAGTTAAGATTTTATTTTATTTCCACTTTTCTGACAGATGTGCATTAATCGCCTTGTAGAACGAGGCAGTTAATGTGTTTGAAACGAAGTGTTTAGTTCCATGCTATTGGCTAATTTCAACTGCTTGCTGCAGTTCAGGTGCACATTTTCATCTTCTAACACGTATGGCATTATGCCATAATAAAGAATCAAAAATTAGTTAATACAGTACTGGTTGTTGTTGTTGTGGTCTTCAGTCCTGAGACTGGTTTGATGCAGCTCTCCATGCTACTCTATCCTGTGCAAGCTTCTTCATCTCCCAGTATCTACTGCAACCTACATCCTTCTGAATCTGCTTAGTGTATTCATCTCTTGGTCTCCCTCTATGATTTTTACCCTCCACACTGCCCTCCAATGCTAAATTTGTGATCCCTTGATGCCTCAAAACATGTCCTACCAACCGATCCCTTCTTCTAGTCAAGTTGTGCCACAAACTTCTCTTCTCCCCAATCCTATTCAATACCTCCTCATTAGTTATGTGATCTACCCATCTAATCTTCAGCATTCTTCTGTAGCACCACATTTCGAAAGCTTCTATTCTCTTCTTGTCCAAACTAGTTACCGTCCTTGTTTCACTTCCATACATGGCTACACTCCATACAAATACTTTCAGAAACGACTTCCTGACACTTAAATCTATACTCGATGTTAACAAATTCCTCTTCTTGAGAAACGCTTTCCTTGCCATTGCCAGTCTACAGTACTGGTATTCCAAGAAAATTTACAACTCGAAACCCATACTGGAAAGCTTAATATCGGGTCGAGGCCTGCTTCATAGGGAATCTGGATATAGGAATGTGCTCTTTAAGTATGCACTTTAAATGTGCCATTTTAGTATGGTTCACGAAATTCTGATGCTCTTTGAGTATCCTCTTGTGTCTTTTTACTTTTATGACATAATGTAATGTTTTACACGTACGTACATACGGGCTTCCTGTGTCATAGGAACTGGCAAAGTGCGGTGGCGCCTGTTATCTGGCGCCCTCTGATGACTACTGAAATGAATCTATTTCTAACAGGTCGCGGGAAAATATTGTGAATGGTGGTTTGAAAAGCATTACTTTCAAAGTAAATTTCCTTTTACGCAAGTTGAACTATGTGCAATAATATACGATGAATTTCTTAAGTCGCAAAGCATTTGATGGCGAGCCATTTAGAATTATTTCGAGCCTAGATCATCAGACATTCGTGTCGTTATTATGAGCAAATTTATGTAGTGCTACGGGAAGCGCTCTCCCCTCTGCGGTAGCTAATTTATTTGTGGAAAACTTTGAGGACAAGTCACTGGACTCGGCTAAAAATTTTCCTGGCAAATTTGTGAGATCTATCTTAAAGTGTAACACGCGCAAAAAAGATCAACATTATATGTGAAAGCTTTGCTTTTATTGTAGCAACACTATGTACAGGGTTATTACAGATAATTGAAGCGATTTCACAGCTCTACAATAACTTTATTATTTGAGATATTTTCACAATGCTTTGCACACACATACAAAAACTCAAAAAGTTTTCTTAGGCATTCACAAATGTTCGATATGTGCCCCTTTAGTGATTCGGCAGACATCAAGCCGATAATAAAGTTCCTCCCACACTCGGCACAGCATGTCCCCATCAATGAGTTCGAAAGCATCGTTGATGCGAGCTCGCAGTTCTGGCACGTTTCTTGGTAGAGGAGGTTTAAACACCGAATCTTTCACATAACCCCACAGAAAGAAATCGCATGGGGTTAAGTCGGGAGAGCGTGGAGGCCATGACATGCATTGCTGATCATGATCTCCACCACGACCGATCCATCGGTTTTCCAATCTCCTATTTAAGAAATGCCGAACATCATGATGGAAGTGCGGTGGAGCACCATCCTGTTGAAAGATGAAGTCGGCGCTGTGGGTCTCCAGTTCTGGCATGAGCCAATTTTACGCGGGCTACGCGTGAAACTTGCCCGCATGCGTTCAACCGTTTCTTCGCTCACTGCAGGCCGACCCGTTGATTTCCCCTTACAGAGGCATCCAGAAGCTTTAAACTGCGCATACCATCGCCGAATGGAGTTAGCAGTTGGTGGATCTTTGTTGCACTTCGTCCTGAAGTGTCGTTGCACTGTTATGACTGACTGATGTGAGTGCATTTCAAGCACGACATACGCTTTCTCGGCTCCTGTCGCCATTTTGTCTCACTGCGCTCTCGAGCGCTCTGACGGCAGAAACCTGAAGTGCGGCTTCAGCCGAACAAAACTGAGTTTTTCTACGTATCTGTAGTGTGTCGTGACCATATGTCAATGAATGGAGCTACAGTGAATTTATGAAATCACTTCAATCATTTGTAATAGCCCTGTATATTAATTTAAAATATTAACTTTTTGTTTATGTATCCGCACTACTTAACTGTGATGTTGCTGTTAGCTGACAACATTACGTATCCTGGGGTCTGAATAAGTGCTGTCATCGGCTGGCGAGATCACGTGACATGAGCTATGACTGGCTTACAAAAGCGCATCGAAATCTTGATTACAATGAATGAGATTTTCACTCTGCAGCGGAGTGTGCGCTGATATGAAACTTCCTGGCAGATTAAAACTGTGTGCCCGACCGAGACTCGAACTTGGGACCTTTACCTTTCGCGGGCAAGTGCTCTACCAACTGAGCTTGGAAGGTAGGAGACGAGATACTGGCAGAAGTAAAGCTGTGGGTACCGGGCGTGTGTCGTGCTTCGGTAGCTCAGTTGGTAGAGCACTTGCCCGCGAAAGGCAAAGGTCCCGAGTTCGAGTCTCGGTCGGGCACACAGTTTTAATCTGCCAGGAAGTTTCTTGATTACAATGGTTTAGAAAGTAACATGCGGTGTTTAGTGGAATTTGAATTTATACTTTCGTAATACGAAATTATGCAGCGTACATGTTGCTGCACATCAAAAATCTTTCCAAAAGGGGTTTTCTTTCCTGAGTTTTGTTTTCTAAAGTGCCAGGAAATCCTGTGTTCATATATAAATACATAGCCATTCAAAAGGATTGATAAGTTTTACAGTTCTGAGGGAAAATATACTGTCACTTAATAACACAGAAAAAGTGTGTTCATCTGGGAGAAAGTGCATTTTAAACCGGGAAATTCGGGAAAAATCCGGAAATTTTTTTCCTTGTCCTCGTATACACCCTGTAAATGGCACTGCTTTACTAAGGGTCTCATGATATACAACATATGTGATCGCTACCCCTGTTCAACATAGGTTAGCCACATGAAGGCTTACCTCATCTGACCATCCACTCAGTGCAGCAGTAGCTGCAACATCATTAATGAAAACCAACCCATCTCCCATTGTTTTACCCGAAAAGGTATTGATAAGTGCAGCTACTGCTGAATCAAAAGGGAGAGAGGCTACCCCAACTTTGCCGTATTTTCCCAGTCTGACTGTGAGTGAACCTGATTGGCTTCCAAAGCTTTATATCTATGGAGGTGGTC
Source organism: Schistocerca cancellata (assembly GCF_023864275.1). Lineage (NCBI taxonomy): Eukaryota > Metazoa > Arthropoda > Insecta > Orthoptera > Acrididae > Schistocerca > Schistocerca cancellata. The sequence goes on from NC_064629.1 coordinate 928,817,828, forward strand.
TTCATGCTCCTGCTTTTGGCAAAAATATTCTTGAATTAACACCCACACTTACACCTGTAGATGGCTAGGAGTCCGTAAGAGCTCAATTCCCCCAGTTAGATCATAGACAGCTTACAGTCCATCAGCCAGTCTCTGAGGGTGAAGGCTGGCTGCACCCCAGCTCCCCACATCGCTGAAACTTCCCCCAAGTCCCACAGCGACAGGCATGGTGCATCTTGTGCCAGATTGCTGAGTTAATCAGTGCCATATTGCCAACCAATTTCCATCACTGAAGCCGGGTCGTGGTTTCTCTGAAACTAAGACCGCCTTTCACTCCATGGCGGCATAACCGAGTGCTTTGAGCCGTTAAGCATGATTATTTATACCCTTATAGCTATGTTTCTGAGGTAGTCCTACTGGAGAGGGGCAAGTAAGTTTGCTTCATCATACTTGGCCTGTTAGCTTATCCTAGCATGCTGTGGCCTTAGCAAGTTGCTAGGCCCAATTAAATTTGCAATATGTTATTTTCTCGGTGGCACGCAGGTGTCCAACCTACAAAATATTACTTCGCACTTGGTCACACTGCGTTAGCTGTTTCAAGAACTTGACTGTTGACCAGTATCGCAAACTCCTGTCTGTCTGAAGTGTTTGTCGTAATGTCAACAATACCATTCAGTGGCTTACTTGATTAGTACACATGCTGGGCTGGCCTCTACTGCTTGTCTGCCTGTAGGACTAAAACTTTTAGAAAAATTCACAATCTGAGTGCCAAACGCTTTTGAAGCACAAAATGTTCATGAGAAACGATGCACAGTTACTGAGGGAAATCTTAGAGACTGGACTCAACGAATTGCAAGTGAGGTGAACGCAGCTGATTCCCAGGTTTCTTCAATCTGATTAAGCAGGTTCAAGGAATCTTACATAATAGGCAGTCGCAAAATTACGAAGATCACTTCAAGTATATGAGTAAGCGAATTGCCATTGGTTGTTGTTGTTGTTGTTGTGGTCTTCACTCCTGAGACTGGTTTGATGCAGCTCTCCATGCTACTCTATCCTGTGCAAGCTTCATCTCCCAGTACCTACTGCAGCCTACATGCTTCTGAATCTGTTTAGTGTATTCATCTCTTGGTCTCCCTCTACGATTTTGACCCTCCACACTGTCCTGCAGTACTAAATTGGTGATCCCTTGATGCCTCAGAACATGTCCTACCAACCGATCCCTTTTTCTAGTCGAGTTGTGCCACGAACTCCTCTCCCCCCCCCCCCCCCCCCCCCCCAATTCTATTCAATACCTCCTCATTAGTTATGTGATCTACCCATCTAATCTTCAGCATTCTTCTGTAGCACCACATTTCGAAAGCTTCTATTCTCTTCTCTTCTTGTCTAAACTATTTATCGTCCGTGTTTCACTTCCATACATGGCTACACTCCATACAAATACTTTCAGAAACGACTTCCTGCCACTTAACTCAATACTCGATGTTAACAAATTTCTCTTCTTCAGAAACGCATTCCTTGCCATTGCCAGTCTACATTTTATATCCACTCTACTTCGACCATCATACTGTAGAGTACTGTAGAGAAATCCATACCTGCCATGTAGATGAAGCTTGTTGTTATCCCCGCAGCTGCCGTATGTAATACTGATCAGTCAGGTTCCTTCAGATTATGTTGGTCATTGGTAATTAGTGTTCTGATTTTAAATCTCCTCCTCATTTGTAATGAGAAGCCAGCAAAAAGCATCATCAGCTGACATGTGTGAAACGTTTTGGACTAATGCTAAGGAAAGCTAGAGCTACAGTTCAGTTTTAAGTGCTCAGCCTCCCCACAGATTCCTCCTTCCCCACGCCTTTTTTCTTATTTTGTCAAAAAAAAAAAAAAAAAGTGCTCACCAAGCAAAATAATCCTCCTGAATATCGAAGTTTTGCATCGTGACTCTGAGGGTACTGATCCCCCATCGTACACAAAACAGGTCAGATTGTTGTTGCAGAAGCAATGAAAAAAGCATGCCAAATTTAAAAGAACTCAAAATCTCCAAGATCGGCAAAGTTTTAGAGAAGTTCGAAATATGGCGCATACTTCAATGCGAGATGCTTTTAATAATTTCCGCAATGAAACTCTGTCTCGAAATCTGGCCGAAAACCCAAAGAGATTCTGGTCATACATAAAGCACATGAGTGGCAAGACGCAATCAATACCTTCACTGCGCGATAATAATGTTGAAGTCACGGAGGACAGTGCCACTAAAGCAGAATTATTAAACACAATTTTCTGAAACTCCTTCACCAAAGATGATGACGTAAATATTCCTGAATTCCAATCAAGAACAACTGCCAAGATGAGAAACATTGAAGTAGATATCCCCGGGGTAATGAAGCAGCTTAAATCGCTTAATAAAGGCAAGGCCTCTGGTCCAGATTGTATACCAGTCAGGTTACTCTGAGTATGCTGATAAAATAGCTCCATATTTAGCAGTTATACACAACCACTCGCTCAAACAAAGATCTGTACCTAAAGATTGGAAAATTGCTCAAGTCACACCAATACCCAAAAAGGGAAGTACTAGTAATCCTCTGAATTACAGGCCTATATCACTAACATCGATTTGCAGTAGGGTTTTGGAAAATATACTGTATTCGAACATTATGAACTACCTCAAAGAAAAAGATTTGAAAATATTATTCTTGTGAAACACAACTGGCTCTTTATACTCATGAAGTAATAAGTGCTATCGACAAGGGGTGTCAGATTGATTCCTTATTTTTAGATTTCCAGAAAGCTTTCAACACCGTTCCTCACAAGCGTCTTCTAACCAAACTGCGTGCCTACGGAGTATTGCCTCAGTTGTGCGACTGGATTCGTGATTTCCTGTCAGAAAGGTCACAGTTTTGTAGTAATAGATGGAAAGCCATCTAGTAAAACAGAAGTAATATCCGGCTTTCCTCAAGAAAGTGCTATAGGCCCTCTGTTGTTCCTGATCTATATTAACGACATAGGAGACAATCTGAGTAGCCGTCTTAGATTGTTTGCAGATGATGTTGTAATTTACCGTCTTGTAAAGTCATCAGATGATCAAAACGACTTGCAAAATGATTTAGATAAGATATCTGTATGGTGCAAAAAATGGCAGTTGACCCTGAATAAAGAAAAGTGCGTAGTTATTCACATGGGTACTAAAAGAAATCAGCTAAATTTCGATTACGCGATAAGTCACCCACATCTGAAGGCTGTAAATTCAACTAAATACTTAGGTATTACAGTTACAAATAACCAAAATTGGAACGATCACATAGATAATATTGTGGGTAGAGCAAACCAAACATTGTGATTCATTGGCAGAACGCTTAGAAGGTGCAACAGGTCTACTAAAGAGACTACTTACACCACGCTTGTCTGCCCTATTCCGGAGTATTGCTGTGCGGTGTGTGATCCGCATCAGGTGGGACTGATGGATGACATCAAAAAAGTACAAAGAAGGGCAGCTCGTTTTGTATTATCGCGGAATAGGGGAGAAAGTGTCACAAACGTGATATGTGAATTGGAGTAGCAATCATTTAAACAAAGGCGTTTTTCGTTGCAATGGGATCTTCTCATGAAATTTCAGTCACCAGTTTTCCCCTCTGATTGCGAAAAAATTCTGTTGGCTCCTACCTACATAGGGAGAAATTATTATCACGATAAAATAAGAGAAATCAGGGTTTGCACAGAAAAATTAAAGTGCTTGTTTTTCCCGCGTGCCGTTTGAGAGTGGAACGGTAGAGAGACAGCTTGGAGGTGGTTCATTTAACCCACTGCCAGGCACTTTATTGTGAATAACAGAGTAATCACGTAGATGTAGATGTAATTCCACAGGCGTCTCAAGAGGATTAGTCAATATTCAGGTATATGACAGGAATGATCAGTCAAAGCAAAAAAGTCTAGGAATCACGGGCCCAAAAACGCATACTATAAGACGTGAGAACTTACTCATGTTTGATACTGTGAAACATGTCACTTCTTCTGAGCAAGTGCTCATAGTGCTTTAGAGGACATGTTTACTAGGCAATTGTTTCTTGTTTTCTTCCATACTGCATCCTCCAAAAATATCGAAAGCAAAGATTTTGCAGTAGAAGAGATATGCTACACAGTATTGAAGATAGTGCCCATAACTCTTAAGATATGCATGTTCACTAGACATTTTTGATTCAGATAATCATTTGTGTCGTATCTCACAATATTTATCAGTGTAAACGCTTGTTCACAAATACAAGCAACTGGCAGTGTGCACTGGCAAAGCGCCTGTCAATGCTCGTCCACTTGGTGTTCATTTCCATGAAGTCTGGTGTAACCAAAACTTTAGGTGCTTAAAATTAATGTATGTGCCCTTGGATTTTTGCGCAGTGTAGTGCTGCTGCTGCTGCTGCTGCTTCTTCTTCTTTTGCTTCTCATTCGCCAATTCACACGCTAAGCAAGAAGGAATGTACAAACTGCTTTTACAATCAGTTCTTTGTGCAGCAAAAATGTGTAACTTCAACAAAGTACTTGCAGTATGTCTTAGCTGCTAAAATTTTGGCAGTGCATTTCTTCTGATGTGTTCTTCATGCATAAAAAAATTTCAGGGTAGGTAGTGATGTCACATTTGACAGTTTCTTTGTTTTACCGAAGGACAATGCATTAAAAGTGGATGAATACAGGATAGAGAAGATAAAGTGCACAATGGATATGCGAAGTATTATGTATTTAGGCTTTAAAGACTATAAAGTTGATATGTGTAGATTATATTAGATTTTAAATTTATATCTAAAAATTCCTCTATGGAGTAGGAGTTGTCATTCAGAAATTCTTTTAATATCTTCTTAAATACTTGTTGGTTATCTGTCAGACGTTTGATACTATTTGGTAAGTGACCAAAGACTTTAGTGCCAGTATAATTCACCCCTTTCTGTGCCAAAGTTAGATTTAATCTTGAATAGTGAAGATCATTCTTTCTCCTAGTATTGTAGTTGTACACACTGCTATTACTTTTGAATTGGGTTTGGTTGTTAATAACAAATTTCATAAGAGAGTATATATACTGAGAAGCTACTGTGAATATCCCTAGATCCTTAAATAAATGTCTGCAGGATGATCTTGGGTGGACTCCAGCTATTATTCTGATTACACGCTTTTGTGCAATAAATACTTTATTCCTCAGTGATGAATTACCCCAAAATATGATGCCATATGAAAGCAACGAGTGAAAATAGGCGTTGTAAGCTAATTTACTAAGATGTTTATCACCAAAATTTGCAATGACCCTTATTGCATAAGTAGCTGAACTCAAACGTTTCAGCAGATCATCAATGTGTTTCTTCCAATTTAATCTCTCATCAATGGACACACATAAAAATTTGGAATATTCTACCTTAGCTATATGCTTCTGATTAAGGTCTATATTTATTAATGGTGTCATACCATTCACTGTATGGAACTGTACGTACTGTGTCTTATCAAAATTCAGTGAGAGTCCGTTTACAAGGAACCACTTAGTAATTTTCTGAAAGACAGTATTGACAATTTCATCAGTTAATTCTTGTTTGTCAGGTGTGATTACTATACTTGTATCATCAGCAAAGAGAACTAACTTTGCCTCTTCATGAATATAGAATGGCAAGTCATTAATATATATTAAGAACAACAAAGGACCCAAGACTGACCCTTGTGGAACCCCATTCTTGATAGTTCACCAGTTTGAGGAATGTGCTGATCTTTGCATATTATGAGAACTACTTATTTCAACTTTCTGCACTCTTCCAGTTAGGTATGAATTAAACCATTTGTGCAGTGTCCCACTCGTGCCACAATACTTGAGCTTGTCTAGCAGAATTTCATGATTTACACAATCAAAAGCCTTTGAGAGATCACAAAAAATCCCAATGGGTGGTGTTCGGTTATTCAGATCATTCAAAATTTGATTGGTGAAAGCATATATGGCATTTTCTGTTGAAAAACCTTTCTGGAAACCAAACTGACATTTTGTTAGTACTTCATTGTTACAGATATGTGAAGCTACTCTTGAATACATTACTTTCTCAAAAATTTTGGATAAAGCTGTTAGAAGTGAGATTGGGCGGTAATTGATGACATCAGATCCATCCCCCTTTTTATGCAAAGGTATAACAATAGCATATTTCAGTCTATCAGGGAAAATGCCCTGTTCAAGAGAGCTATTACACAGGTGGCTGAGAATCTTACTTATCTGTTGAGAACAAGCTTGTAGTATTTTGCTGGAAATGCCATCAATTCCAAGTGAGTTTTTGTTTTTAAGCAAGTTTATTATTTTCCTAATTTCAGAGGGAGAAGTGGGTGAGATTTCAGTTGTATCAAATTGCATAGGTATGGCCTCTTCCATTAACAGCCTAGCATCTTCTAATGAACACCTGGATCCTACTATATCCACAACATTTAGAAAATGATTATTAAAAATATTTTCAACTTCTGACTTTTTGTTCGTAAATTTTTCATTCAATTTGATGGTAATACTGTCTTCCTGTGCTCTTGGTTGACCTGTTTCTCTTTTAATAATATTCCAAATTGTTTTAATTTTATTATCAGAGTTGCTGATTTCAGACATGATACACATACTTCTGGATTTTTTAAATAACTTTTCTTAATATAACACAGTAGTTTTTATAATGTTTGATAGTTTCTGGGTCACTACTCTTTCTTGCTGTCAGATATATTTCCCTTTTCCGGTTACAAGATATTTTATACCCTTAGTAAGCCATGGTTTGTTACAAGGTTTCTTACGAGTATATTTAACTATTTTCTTCGGGAAGCAGTTTTCAAATGCATTTACAAAAATGTCATGAAATAAATTATATTTTAAATTGGCATCAGGTTCACGGTACACCTCACCCCAGTCTAACTGCTGTAGGCTTTCCCTGAAATTTGCAATTGTTAAATTGTTGACTGAACGTACTACTTTGGAGGACTGTTTAGTATTGCTGAATGGAGCTATGTCATATATTGTAACTAGCTGTGCACCATGATCAGAAAGACCATTCTCAACAGGCTGAGCATTTATCTGGTTAAACTTATCTTGGTCTATAAAGAAGTTATCTATCAGTGAGCTGCTATCCTTTACCACCCGAGTAGGAAAATCAATAACGGGTGTCAAATTGAAAGAACCAAGTAATACTTCAAGGTCATTTTTCCTATTACCCTCTTTCAGAGAATCTACATTGAAGTCCCCACAAATAATAATTTGCTTCCCCCTGTCTGACAGATAGCACAACAAGGAGTCCAAATTTTTCAGAAATAGATGAAAATTTTCTGATGGGGACCTATATACAGTTACAATTATAAATGTGCCTTTATTTAATTTAAGCTCACAGGCACATGTGTCTCTACACAAAACTTTTTTGTGTCTATACTTTTTGCACAATGATAACTTTTGACATATATGGCAACTCCTCCTTTCTCCATGTTTTCTCTCATTACATGTATTGCTCAAGTGAGTATAATGCATAGTGTCCTATATTATTATGATTGTGCAATAAATTATAAGCTGATTTCATTGCTCTCTTTCCTCGATAGTGGACTATATTAAATAAATTGAATTGTGTGTAATGTAAGATAGTATCAAAGTACAGTACAATGGTTGGTTGTTTCAGAATTGTGCTAAGCGAGCAGGCACCCGTGTGACTGGTGGCCACACTGGAATTAATCCTTGGTGTATTATCGGAGGCGTTGCAACAAGTGTTTGTACTCAAGATGAATTTGTTATGTGCGTATTGAAGTGTCTGTCTTAATTTTACACACACTTGTTAGTAAAACAATTTACATTAACCTAGTAGATTTTGTTGTTGTTTTTCATATTATTCTGTACTTTATTCCTGTTTGATACTGGGGTGCTGTTGGTTTAGTATTTTTGTTCTTTCACATTTAAAAAAGGGTAAGCAACTGACAGTAATGGAAATTCCTAAACAGAAACTAGGAAAAAATGCAGAAAAACTACCACCCACCTGAAGATGATTTACGGGTGTCACCTATGTACACTTAAAGATCAGAAAATTGCATTAGCTTTTGAACTTTTGCTCCTAATAAAACCTCTGTGTTGATGTTGAAGAGAACTGTATAATATTGGTCCTGGTTAGGTCTTAATTTTGTGGCTCAAACATGGGCATAATTGTTTGAAGTCTAATTCAGCTGGTAGTTAAACTGCATATTTTCATCAGTAGTTGTGTAAAACTGATTTGTCTGTTATTAATCCATAGCCTTGTTCAAGGGGTGGCCTGGACTGGGATATGGTAGTGAGTTCGTATCAAAATCTAGTGGACTTTTGTGGTATTTTAAATGTGCCCATGTGCTTCCACACATCTGGTGTACAATGGTTTACTTTTCTTCTTCCCTCTCTTTGGTTAACAATAACATACAGGGTTTTTGTGGTTTTGCTTTTGTTCCTTGCATGAAAATGTCAAGTGTAAAACGCGCGCGCGCGCACACACACACACACACACACACACACACACACACACACACACACACACACACACGTATCAGTGTGAAAAAGTCTGTACCAAAATTGTATCGCATGTGTATTTTCAGTAGAAAATGGATATCAAAGAAAGGTAGTTTGGCAGCAGTATAATCACTTGTATGAAAAGTATCTTCATTCAGTAATGTCGAGGATTGTTGCACAGTTACTGTAGTGGGTAGTGTTTTACAATAGAAAACACTAATTTGAGAGTTCAGACAGGGTCTAGATGCAATATACAAAACACATGTAATTATGTAATACTATCACAGAATGTATAATACAATGGTTTTTATCATTCATCTTTTAGAGACTTATTTGAGCTTTAGATGTTTACTCTATTTTATTCCATGAACTAAATCCTTATGTGCACTCTGGTCCATTGAAATGTTGTCACCGATAGTGTATTTAAAGCATTACTGGTGGTCCCTCTGAACTACATTTATGTATGTTTGACATCCCCATGTTGATAGTCTTTGTAATCATTTCCGCCCTACAACAGATAATTTATTTTTACTGGCTATTCCTGTTCATGAATATTTTTGATGTATCTGACCAATGATTATTATGTTCAGTGTTAAAAAAACTTAACTGGATGATTGTACTTTTTAAGAAACAGTGTATACTACAGTATTTTTGGGTAGATCAAAACTAGAGAATAAAAAAAAGCATCTAGACCGAGAATCAAACTTAGTTACTCTAATTGGAAATTTTACCATCTGCACTTGCTGCACAACATAGCTATCGAGGACTAAATGTTGTACTACTACTTGTACTTGTGATTACAGTGTTCCCAAATTGCCTTTGACATCCATTTCTACCAAAAATATGAACAGGACGAATTTTGGTAGCTAGAGGATTACAATACAGCTACAGCCTAGGATTAATTTAATTTTTCTTTCTGTGGGTGTCTTGTCCATAAATGTAGGGTTCTCTAATTCGCAACAAACAGAGTATTATTGGTATGACATCATACGATGGCCACACTAATATTCACTGCTGCAAGAGGCACGTCAAGGGAGAATTTGAAGGAAAAAAAAATTTACATCATTTTACTGCAGACTTGAGAACACAGTATAGCCCCAGTTAACCCAACTAAAGGGGGAAGTCATTTTGGATAACAGTTTCTTCAATTAAGTCATGAACATAAAATATCTACTACAGTGTTTGGTACTGTAATAACAGTATGCATTTTTGAAAAGTTTTGAAGGTCAATGTCTTAAAAAATTTCTTTGTAGGCTACACTTCTTTTCTTTATTAAAGATAAAATTACATTTTTGTAATTACAGTACATTAATATACATTGAACTGTACTTAATACTTTGTATCATAATAAAAATACACACATGCAATGTAAATAAACAATCTCTTGAATGCACTATTGTTGGCAGTGTAGCTTCGTCTAGACTGGTAAGTTCATGGATGGGGAAGCAATTCAAGATCAGGCATTGACCACTCCGTACTAACCACAGCCCAGCAAGTTCTCATCTTCAATTATTTCTAACAGTACAGTTCTTTTAAATTTTTGGAGGCATTTTGGGTAACCTGGGGTTCAGTTGAACAGAGTTTAGTTAACTCAGTTTTACTGTATTTTGAGAACAGAAATAACTTGACCTGAAACAGTTCTTTCTTAACAATAAAGGGATATTCTTAGGAGTGGCAGGGGGAGTTGATTTTTTTTATGAAGATAATGAACTGATCATTCCTAGAGAATTTTGCTAAGAAATACAGAAATGTCAAGCAACACTCAGTTGATAAAAAATATTTCATTGGTGAAATCTACTGTATAAATAGGACAGTAACAACTGTGAAATCCTTCTTTCCACGAACAATACGAGACTGGAATAGAAGGGAGAACCGATAGAGGTACTCAAGGTACTTCCGCCACACACAGTCAGGTGCCTTGTGGAGTATGGATGTAGATGTAGATGTAGAGGTAGCTGTAGAAATGTTGCATTGACAGAAATAATTGTAGCATATGGTGCATATGTTCTTCAATCTTTCGGTAGAGCCTCTCCTATAATTTAACATACAGTGTACACTTTCTACAGGTTGGTAGCTGTGTGGAGATATTTCTGTCTTAAGTAAATTTGGTAATGAAAAGTTTACACTGGAAGTTTTTGCAGGAAAATAGCAAATGTTTGGTTTCATCAGATGTGTTAATGTTTAACATTTCCTATATGTGAATAATAATCTGGATAGGGTTAATCAGGCAGTTTGGAATATCAATATTATTTATATTTTTAAGAAAAATGTATTCCTGAAAATCTTGTTAGAGCTCAAATAAAATATGAAAATTACTACCGTTCAGATGAGAGGTGAAGGGTACATTTGGTGTATGAAATCTTTATCTGAATTCCTTGCCTGTGTGTCAGTTACTACCTTGTGCAGGTGAACACTCAACAGCAAACCACTAGTCATTACATGCCTTCACAGCTTAAATTCTGACATTGTTTTGCTTCTACTTTCTTGGAAAAATTTGTCTTGTAATTCATGGTGTATAACAACTAGCTGTTATTTGCTGTTGTTTGGAATTTGTTCATCAGAAGTGATTCATGTGCCAATACCATTATTAGTAACTAATGTGCACAAGAGGATTTTTTTTTAAATAAACATATTTCCACTACTGGTCTTCAGGTCATCAGTAATCATTCTGATTTTTGAACACATCCACGACTTAGACCTCCCAAGTCAATCAGTTTGTTAACTGATTGACCTCGACAAACAGTTGTTTGTAACATAAAGAAACTAATGGATCAGAGTTAAGTAAGTTCACTGAAAAATTGGACTATTCAATGAATTACTTCACCATTATGAAACATAGTTTTCATACAGTCAAAAATTGTTAGTTTGTCTGTTTGAAGAGCACTGCTGCTCAGCAGCTGTGTACTGAATTAATGAATAACTGCTCCAGTTAGTAGTGGTTAAAATAATCCTGGATCCTCTGTTGTCTGTCTATCTGTATGTTTTATGATACTGCACATTTCATTTTGTAAGCATTGAACTGAATACATAAAACAATATGGCAGCTTTCATAACTGTCCACTTCAAGCATATTTCTTTTCAGGCCGAATGAAGCTAAGCCTGGGGATGTGTTGGTCTTGACAAAGCCACTGGGCACGCAAGTGGCTGTTGTATGCCATTCCTGGCTTAATGATGACAACCGTTGGCAGAAACTTGAACCAGTAATTACAATAGATGCTCTGCAGGGTGCTTATAATCAAGCAGTTGATTTTATGTCTCGCCTTAACAAGACAGGTAAATTTGGTCCCTTCATTTTAGCCAGTGCCATTGTAATGTACAATATTTGGTGTGTTGTAGCTGAAGTCAGTCAAGCCCATATTCAGTGGCATATTGGTAGGGTCCTGTGATGTAGTCAGTTCCTTAGGTGTATATTGGAGGCTATGTATGCTATCATGGGTATTAATTTTTAATTGTATTATGCAAAAGAAGGTGAGTATGAAACTAAATAAGAAAATGTAACAGTTCCTTTCTTGCGGGTCAAAAGCATCTCTCATACTTCAGTTGTATCAGGGCTAAGGTAATTATTCACTTTCATAAACCAGTATTGGCAATCTTCAGATTGTAATTTTTTCAGTTCATAAATGTCCTCACTTACAGATCATAGGATTAATATTTGCCCCTTTCCAAAACCTCTCTGAAACACCTGTTATTTGGAAAGTGCTAGTCCTTGCTGTTTGATTCCAGTTTCTACACTCAAATGATTTTCAATTGATCTAACAATAATATAACTGAGCGTCTTTATTCTTGTTGAGGGCCATTAGAGACTACATCGGGTAACTATAAGCAGGGTGTATATACCCTGGGAAATCCACAGGAATTTTATCATCCGGGAGAAATCTGGGAAAAACCTAGGAATTTTTTAGAATTCCAGAAATTTTTCATTGTTTTAGTTTGCAATTTTTTTAATTTTTGACTGGTAAGAACTGACACTCTAACAAAGAATTTTACTTTAGCCTGCTACTGCAGCTTTAGTTGCAAAAAATGTGCCATTTAGAACAACAAAACACAGTACACTCAAGTGTCGGCCGATAGCAAAATGTGTCAAAGACTGTAGGATGGAGAGTATGCAATACTTCATAACAAAAACAACTTTTGATGAGCGTGACATAATTGTTTATGTTTCTAACAGGTCACGGGGAGAAGTGTGAATGGTGGTTTGAGAAGTGTTACTTTCAAAGTAAGTTTCCCTTTACACAAGAGGAATTATGTTGTGTGTGATGAGAATGTGTGATGAATTCCTTAAGTCATGAAGTTTCTGACTCTCATTCAAACCTTAACACTTTCAGGACCAGCCACTTGGAAAAAATTCTGGCCCAAAAGACAAGTCATTTATGTCATTATTTAAAATTTTGTTGTGTTTGTTGTGTTTTGGAGAGTAACATGCACTAAAAAAAGACCAACATTTTAGTATCTTGTAGCTATACTGTATGTATATGAATTTAAACCATTAACTTTTGCTATTTGTGTGTTTGAGCTACTTAAGTCACGTTATTGGCTGACACATCATGTGTCCTACGCTCAGAATATCTGCTGTCGTTGGCTGGCCAGCTCACGTGATGTGAGCTATGATTGGCTGGCAAAATTGCATCACAATCTCTATTTCAGTGCTTTGGAAGCTACCTTGCTGTATTTCCTGAAATCTGTATTTATACTTTTGTAATACTAAAATATGCAGTATATATGTTGTCAAGCATCAAATATCTTCCCAAAATCTGTTGGTTTTTGCTGGGTTTCATTACCTAAAGTGCTGGGAAGTTCTGCACCAGTGTACAAAACCTTTATCATTCAAAGGATTTTGCTGTGTCTTACACCTCGGAAGGAAAGTCTGTTGCCACATAACACGGAAAAAATGTATTTTCTCATGTGGCATGTTATATTTTCATTGGGGTAAACTGCATTTTTAACTGGGAAAAATTCAGGATTTTTTTTCTTCTTCTCGGCTACACACACACACACACACACACACACACACACACACACACACACACAGTGACAAGGCATTTGTGGAAGCCTTTTTGGCAGCCGAAACGAATTTAACTTTTTATCTGGTTGCCTGCATTCTCTCCTGTGTCCAGCTGCTGTTCTGCATTTTCTCTTTGTGGAAGCCCGTAACATTGTTGGTCTGAGGTTTGTACTTGGATCAGTTAAGGATGTCTTACTGATTCAGTCCAATATTATTGAGGTCCTTCCTTACTTAACTAAACCATGTGTTGGAGACATAAGGTTTCTTGTCCAATGAATCTACTTGTTAGTTGCATTGTATCCATCCTGAACAGATGTCCGTAGAACTTTTTCTTGTTAACTCTTATTGGCTATTCAACATCCGTGTGTATTTAGTTTTCAAATGATCTTGCACTCAAATTTCTTAGCTTTTCACAGCCAGCCAGCCAGCCAGCCAGCCTGCCCTGTCATTCTGAGGCATCCACTTCGATATAGACATGATGTTTTGATCATTGTGTTACAGTGCCTGAATTTAGCTTTCCTTGGTGCTGCCTTTGTCTTGTATAATGTGTGTGGCCTGTGAAAAGCAATAACCATTTCCTGTCTCCTGCTGTCATTAACTTCTTTCTGACTAATTTTCATCTGCATTATTTCACCAAGATGTCTGACATTTCCCACTTTCTTTTCGATTGTACTCTGGTGATAGGTGATGAGGTACTGTTAGGCTGCCCCCAGGGGCTCAGCATTCATTTGCTGAGTACGGGCTTGGCGACCTCGGGCTCCTGAGCTGGGGACTGGTCAGCGCCGCCAGTCTCCTGTCACTGTAACCCCCGGACATGCTTCAGCGACCACCATATGGCACAGTGGTGGAATGTTGTGTACTGCGGGGAATGGTAGTCTTGGCTTGACTGCCTGGATTGCGAGGAAGGCCAACCTCTATAAAAACCCCTCAATCTTACGGTGTGCTCCGCACCTATAAGATGCATGGCTGTTGGGGTGGAACAGTCGTAAGCAGGCAACCTCTGGGGCACCTGCCGCACCCCGGTTGTATAAGGCTTACTCAGGCACGTGGGGCTCTGTCTGAGCAGACCTTTAGTTCCCTAGCTGCTCGTGGGACCGCAATGGACCCTTCGACCTCTACATTTCCCCCTACCAGTGGATTGGTTTGGCCACTGGTAGGAAAACACACCCCATCGAAAAGTGACTTCGTGCTGCGAGACCTCCAGCGCCTGATGTTGCTAGAGATTTATCAGACTGTCGTAACAGAGCACATGCTGACAATCAGAATGTGTTTTTGATTATTAAACTGAAGGAGGGTAGCTTTGAGAGGGTTTCTCCCTTTTACATCCACAAGGATTTGAGGGAATTGCAGGAACACTGAAATCTGTGAAGCGACTGCGCAATGGGACTCTGTTAGTTGAGACTTCTAGTTCCCGTCAAGTCGCTTCTCTTCGGAAAGCAACCTGTTTCAGAGAGTACGCTATTGAGACAGAGCTCCGCTCCACTTTGAACTATAGTAAGGGTGTTGTGACATGTAGGGACTTGGTGGATATCCCCACAGACGAATTGAAATTGGAGTGGGCTGACGAAGGTATTGTTGACGTGCAGCATATTATGAAACGGGTCGATGGGGACCTCGTCAAATCCGACTCGTTTATTCTCACGTTCAGTTGCCCGAGACTCCCAGAGAATGTTAAAGCAGGGTTCTTAAGTTTGCCAGTACGACCATATTTCCCCAACCCAATGCGCTGTTTTAAATGTCAGCACTTTGGGCATACTACGTTGGGGTGCAATGGGATAGTCACTTCTCCCCGCAACGTCGGACAAGGCCATGGTTTGCTGACATTGGGGTACTTCTTGACTCTCCCCATATGGTGCTTTCTGCCCAGGTGAGTCAAGCTCCAACTGTTGACAAGGCTCTTCATTCTAAGCCCCCCCAAGACAAAGACGCCGAAGGTGAAGGTTTTGACACCTGAGGAGACTAGTCAGAGTCGGTCCGATGACGAGGCCATCGTACTGTCTGACATCTCCCGTGGGTAGTCATCGGAGCTGATGGACATTGATGAAGTCGACCGGGGGGCGATCTTCTCGCCCCAGGAATAAATCTCCGGCCAGTACGGGCTCTCCTCCAAAGCACAGAGGCAGGGTGAAAGTTCAGCCAGCCTGATCACTGGCTCCCATATTACAGTGGAACCTGAATGGGTTCATGACGCATGTGGCCGAATTACAACTCCTTGTATGAGAGTGCCCTTTGTGCTTATGTCTCCAAGAGACACATTTTTGGGCCACTGATGCTCCTTCTTTACGGGGCTATACCGTATATCGAAAAGATGATCTGACGTAGGAAAGGGCAAAGGGTTGTGTTGCGGTTTTTGTCCGTGATATGCACCACTCATCTGAGCTCCCTCTCGTTACAGACTTGCAAGCGGTTGCAGTTGACCTTCTTGTGGGTCGGAGGCTCACAGTCTGTTCAGTTTATTTACCACCTCAGGATGCATTAGACTCTGAGGCTCTCACAGACCTTATTAGCCAACTCCCCCGCCCATTTCTTCTTCTGGGGGACTTCAATGCTCATAATGTCTTATGGGGCTCTTCGACTACTTGCCCCAGCGGTCGCATTCTGGAAAGCCTCATGATGTGTGAAGAACTGTGCATCCTCAACTCTGGTGCTCCCACTCATTTCTGTACTGCTTCCGGGTCGTCATCGGCTATTGACCTTTCCTTTTGCTCTCCAGCACTCGCAGATTCTGCTCTGTAGGAGGTTGCTGCTGACCTCCATTCTAGTGACCACTTCCCCCTTTGGATTTGCTTCCTGGATGAGGCTGTGGCATTACCAGTGCTGTCCCAGTGGCACCTCTGCAGAGCTGACTGGACACTTTTCAGCCAACTGGCTGTTTTGGAACACCGTGCCAGCGTCCACGAATGGGTAGACCATGTTACAGCCGTGATCTCCCATGCTGCTGAATTGTCAATCCCATGGTCATCCGGTCATCCCAAGAGGCGTCCTGTCCCTTGGTGGACCACTGAGTGCCGCTCCGCCATCCGAGCCCGCCGTGCAGCTCTGCGCCGCTTCAAGTGCCGTCCCTCAGCTGACAATCTTGCGGCCTTTCGGGTGGCAAGGGCCAAAGTGCGGCGAGTGATTAAAGAGAGCAAATGACGGTCATGGCAATCGTTCTTCAAATCCATCTCCCGTTCCACTAGTTCTACGAAAGTATGGGAAGCCATCAGGATGATTTCCGGGAAACTCAGCCAACTACCTGTCACGGCATTGCTGCATCGGGGATGTTTCCTCACGGCACCGAGAGACATTGCTGCCGCTACCGCACTGCTATCGAGAGGGGTCACTTGGACTTCCGGTCTCCAAATTCTGAACCCTACAACCGCCCCTTCACAATGTGGGAACTGGATTCGGCGTTGTCTGTGGCTCATGATACTGCACCTGGTCATGATCAAATCTGGTACAGCATGCTGCAGCACTTGTTGCTGCCATCCAAGGAAGTTCTCCTGAATTGTTTTAATATGATATGGTTATCCGGCACGTACCCTGACTCTTGGAGGGAGGTGATTTTGATTCCCCTCCTCAAACTGGGGAAGGACCGAACGCATCCCAGTAGTTATCGAAGTATTGCTTTGATGACCTCTGTCGGAAAGACGTTGGAATGCATGGTCAACCATCGCCTGGTTTGGCTGCTCGAGACCAGGCAGCTCCTCAGCCCCTCTCAGTGTGACTTTCGGAGATGTCGTTCAACTATAGACAAATTGACCCTGCTTGAGGCGGCCATCCAGCAGGCCTTCCTACGTAACCAGCATTGTCTAGGTTTATTCTTTGATATTAATAAGGCATATGACACTACTTGGCGCCGCCTTATCCTCAATCAACTCCATCAGTGGGGCTTTCGTGGCCGTCTCCCCAGCTTCATTCGGTCCTTTCTTTCCCACCGCCTCTTTCGATATCGGGTTGGTGATGTGCTATCTGATTTGTACGTGCAGGAGAATGGTGTTCCTCAGGGAAGCATTTTAAGTGTCACCCTTTTGCTGTCGCCATTAACAGTATCGCGTCCACTCTCCAGAGTCCTGCCCAATGCTCCTTGTTTGTGGACGATTTTGCTGTTTTCTGTTCTTCCTCCAGTCTTGTCACTGCTAGTCGGCAGTTGCAGCTTACAATAAAGCGATTAGAGGCATGGACTGTGAAGACGGGTTTTACCTTTTCTGCAGACAAATGTGTGTTTGTTCATTTTAATCGTTCTCGACGTCTTTTTACCTCCCGTGAATTGCGTCTGAGGGACACCCTTCTTCCTTTTAGAGACACTGTGAGGTTCCTGGGCTTCACTTTTGATTCCAAGTTGTCGTGGTTGCCTCACCTTAAAGACCTCAAGGTGCGGGCCCTGAAGGCACTGAATATTTTGAAGTGTCTGAACCTTCGGTCCTGGGGAGCAGATCGGGCGCGTCTGCTGCAGTTTTATATAGGGCTTTCGTCCGATCGCGTCTTGACTGGTTGCACCGTGTGTGGGTCAGCAAGGCCTTCGTATCTAAAGATTCTTGATGCAGTACACCATGAGGGTATCAGGCTGGCCACTGGTGCCTTCCGTACCAGTCCCATCCCCAGCCTGTGTGCTGAGGCAGGGGAACCGCCGCTCACCATCCGGCGGAAACTCCTCATGGTGGGACGGGTGTGTCAATTCCTTGCCTGTCCTACCTCCCCTGCGTACCCTACCGTTGCCCAACCGCCTATGGAACATCTCTCTTCCAGTCGTCCCAGGGCAACGAGACCATTTGGGATTCGTGCCAAGCATTTGCTTGAGTCCCTTGGTGTGGAGCGTGTGGGCCCCCCAACTCCAAGGTTTTACCCGCCTGCCTCCCTGGTTGCTCCAGAGGCCCAGCGTCCCTTTAGACTTGTCGGAGTACCGGCAGAGCTGCACTCCTGCGTTTGTTTTTACCTCCTTATTTTCCGATATTTTACACCAGCATCCCGACCATGTACCAGTGTTTACGGATGGCTCTAAACAGGGGGACTCTGTTGGTTGTGCTGTTGTTTTCCGTGATCGAGTCATCAAGTTACGGTTTCCTGCGGCATTTACCATCTTTGATGCTGAATTGTTTGCGATCTTGCGGGCATTGGAGCAGATTAGATATGTTCGCAGTCTTTAGTTTCTCATCTGTTCTGACTCCCTGAGTGCCCTTCAGACCATGCAACACTTGTACCCAGCGGATACGGTCGTCCAGAACATTCATGATGCCCTACTTCACCTGCAATGGGAGGGGAAGGTGGTTTCTTTCTGCTGGGTGCCGGGGCACATGGGTATTAGGGGAAATGAACTGGCGGATGTGGCTGCCAAAGATGCATGTTCCCTCCCTCACGTTGTTGAATGTGCCGTCCCCCTCCATTCTGTTACCTCCCTCCTGGGTTTTCGTGTTATGCATCAGTGGGAAGAGGAGTGGCTGGCATTCAGTGAAAATAAGCTGCGTCTGGTGAAGGGCACCACGCGGCCATGGCGTACGTCCTACCAATCATGCAGGCGGGATGAGGTTCTCCTCACTCGCCTCCACATCGGGCACAGTCCCTTAACGCATGGTTCTTTACTCCGGCGGGACGACCCCCCAATCTGCAGTGCTTGTGGCGTCCAGATTACTGTCCGCCACATTTTACTTGACTGTCTTTTATTCTCTGACCAGAGGGCGGTGGTTTCTTTGCCTCCGGATTTGCCCTCTATTTTGCAAGATGACGCAAGGACTGTGGTTAAGGTTTTACGGTTTTGTGTCCTGTCCAGTTTGTTGCCTCGGATTTTAGGGAGAGGTTTTTAATGTGCTGCTGGGTGACTGGCTCACCCAGGTTTTAGGTAAGAGGTCCGCCAGTCACGATTACCTCCTTGTTTCCCTTCGGTTTCTGTTCTCTTTTCCTTGTGTTTCCTTTCCTTTTGTAGTGCGTTTCTTTTCTTGTTTTGCCTCTGTATGTGAGGATTTGGAACTGCGTCAGGTCTGTGTCTTTTAGCCGTTCTCCTTGTTCGCTGTCCGTCTTAGTCCCTTCACTGCATCTGTTCCTGTTTTTATGCATTTGGGCGCTGATGACCACGCTGTTTAGCGCCCGTAAACCTCAAACACACACACACACACACACACACACACACACACACACACACACTCACTCTCTCTCTCTCTCTCTGTTAGGCTGTTGGTTATGTACTTTGTTTCGTTGGAGATTTTTGTGTCCTCTACCAATTCTATCAAAGTGTAAAACAATGTCTTTTGGTCGACAAAATCATAGGCTTTCTCGTTGCGATGATGACCATTACCAGATCTTTAGAGATGTAATTTTCTGATCTCTTTCAGTCTCCAGATGTGCTTGTCACAGGACCTTCCTTTCCTGAAACCAACTTGATGATCTACTTACTCCACCAGCCAAGACTGCAGTGCTTTAGAGGATATCGTCTACATTTTAGATGTGATAGAAATACTATGTTAATTGTTGGTGTCAGTTCTATCTCCAATTTCATATAGAAGGTGAATAAGCACTGTTTTACATTTGCCAGGTATCACTCAAGTTTCCCATATCATTCCCATCTCTTTGACTTAGGGCATTAGTGGTGATAATTTTTCATTATTTCCCCTGTGACCGTCTTCCCCAGTGGTTTAGTTCTGCAATTATCATCATAAGTTTTTCATAAGTAGGAAGAAATAAATCATTGTTCCTGCACCCTGGAACTATTCTCAGACATTTGTCTCTGATGTCTTTCCAGTTGCGCAGTTTATCTAAGTAGTTGGGTTGGATCACTCTGTTGTCTTTATTGTTCACTGCCAGTTTATCATCATTGCTTATGAAGTTCAAACTTAGTGGTTGATAGCTGTTTACCTGCTGCTAGAAGGTTCTGTGAAAGTTCTTGCTGTTGTTCCTTTTGAATTCTGACTGAGTAATGTAGAATTATTTTGTGACTTGGTTTCACATAGCGCCTTTGCTGTCTGGTTCCACACTTCCTTGTACTCTGAAAGTTTATCTTCTGTTTTGTCACAGTACTGTTCTTTGTGCTAACTATGTTATTAAATAAAGAAAAAAAATTCCCCAATGAGTGTTTAAAGTGCAGGAAAATGTTAGCACATTGAATGAAATAGGTATGGGAATTAGTGTATTTGTTTTTTGCCACTCTGGAGTATTATAATCAGCTAGTTATACTTCAGGTATCTCTCCACTATGTTTATTCTGTAACATTAGTCCAAAACTATATCATTGTTGTAAACAGTTGCAAGCAGTACTGTCACTGCACATTTGCCATTTTAAAAGTCCCCAGACAAAAAAGTGTTTTACACCCAGAGGACAAGATAGAATCAAATAATTACTTTCCTCTATACACTAACGGGCCAAGCCAGAGTCATCAACACGTTGAGTCCCAAGTTGGAGCACAGATCATGTTGCAGGAACACTGGGAGCATTGCATGCTTGAGCTCTGCTCATTCTTCTGCATTCTCACGGTTCTCATTCTGATCGCGGTTTCTCTTCAGGTTTGGAGCACTGTGAACTGGCCTTTGCATGGTGCTGCTGTCATATGAATGTTTCTAAAACTATTTTGGCATTCTTAAGTACAATCCTCACTTGCCCTGCACTGATGTGTGGCAGCGTAGTTGTCACAGGTTTCTTGTTGTGCTAGCAGAGTGTATTCTGGTAAACATGTCAAAAGTTTTTAACCAGTGCTAATATAGGGAAGATTTTGAATGAACCAGTTGAGGCCTCTAGTTCCAAAAAGTTTTTGAAACTGAATACAATTATCTAAAAAAAGTAAGTTTAATGTTCCATTGTTCTACATTATTTTGCTTGAGAAATCTACTATGTAAGTTATATTCCATTGTGTTTTCAGACATTATTCCACCTTAAACAGTGCATAATACACTTGCACCTCCTAACAGCCAAGGTAGTATTTCATTAGAGCCATCTCGTATAAGAGACATTGTAGTGCTGCAAAATTTTCAGAAGTGGAATTAGGATGTATTACATTAGACGAGCAACCCTCATTGCCCAAACTCAAAGAATAACGTGGATCTGTTGCAGAAGTGGATGACAGCAGCAGCCCTTTCAATATTTTTTCAATTTTTACCTGAATCAAGGATAAAGCACATAAAGGCAGAAATTAACAAGTATACAAAATCCATTTCAGATAACATAAGATTAAATAGCATGAAATCCACAGGCATATGGAGCACATGGGCTGGGCTAAAACTTCATGAAATGTACTTATTCTTTGCTGTTATGATCCATATGTGCCTAGTAAAGACTGTGTGTTGACTGGTATACAAATAACTTAGTTTACACACCATTAGAAATAGATTTTTCACTATTCACTCTTGCTTGCATTTGAATGACAATGCCTCATACATGTGAAGAAACGAGCCTGGCCATGATGCCATGCATAAAATCATTTACTTTCACAGTTTTCAGCATTATTTTCACCTGAGGAAAATTTTACCATTGATGAAGGCATGTGTGTGAATTCAGGGGAAGAGTTATTTTCCATGTCTTTATAAAGACACATCTGACAACTATGGTATCAAACTGTTTACCCTATGCAATTTGAAGACAAGATGTGTTTGATGCACTAGGAGTTCGCACAGGTAAAGGGCAGGAAGACAATTGTCACCACTGTTTTTCAGAGACTTTGGTCTGGCTAACTCAACAAGTGAAGACACATTTATGTGAACAGGTGTTACAGTTCACCAGCTGTTTCAATTTTCTGTGGGAGAATGAGACCAAGGCTGTGGGAATGTGCATACCAAATTGTAGAGGGCTTCCTAAACAAGGTGCACTTAACAGAAAGCTAAAGAAAGATGACTATATTTATGAGGAAGAAACATTTATTGACTCTGAAGGGGAGGGTCTCAGGAATTGCTCTGTGTTTGTCAAGTCTTCACAAGATGACAAAAACAGAAGTAGAGGTTTGCAGTAATACAGGCATGACAAAGAAGATAAAACCGTATGCATTTCTAGCTACAATCTCAATAAGACTGGCGTACACAGGGATGGACAATTCATATCTAACAAGCCTTTCAAGAGACTGCAAATGAAATAGTGGAAAAAACTTTTTTGCCACCTTTATAAAAACACAGATGTACTGAAAAACAAGAAATAATCAGAACAAAGCCTGTCATGTGGCAAATTTTCTTCTTCAGTTAGGTGAGGAGATTTGAAGAAAGGGAGTACACATCAACGTACTGCTGCTCCCCAAAATGTGCGTAGCAATAGACTTCTAGGATGGCATTTTGCTGACAGATTTCTGCCCCCAGAAACAAAGGCATGTTCTACAAGAGTGTGCACAGAAAAAACAAAATTGTGCAGTGGAAAATCTACACATCTACATGACTGCTCTGCAATTCACAATTGAGTGCCAGGCAGTGAAGTCTTTGAACCACCTGCAGACTATCTCTCTACCTTTCCACTCTCTAACAGCACATGGGAGAAATAAACACTTAAATATTTCTGTGCAAGCTCTGATTTCTGTTATTTTATTATGATGATTGTTTCTCCCTATGTATGTTGATGACAATAAAATATTTTTACATTGAGATGGGAAAATTTGATTGAAATTTTGTGAGGATCTCACTGCAATGAAAAAGTCTTTGTTTTAATGATTGCCACCCCAACTTGCTTATCATACCTGTGACACTATCTCACCTATTTTTTGATAATGCAAAAGAGCTGCCCTTATTTGGACTTTCTCGATGTGCTCCATCAATCCTGTCTGGTAAGGATCCAATGCAGCACAGCTAGCAGAGGCCAGACAAGTGTAGTGTAGGCAATCTCTTTAGTAGATTTGTTGCATCTGCTAAGTGTTCTGCCAATAAAACACAGTCTTTGGTTTACCTTCCCAACATTATCTACGTGATCATTTCAATTTAAGTTGTTCGTAATTGTAATTCCTGGGTATTTAAATGAAACTTACAGCATTTAGATTTGTGTGATGTATCATGTAACAAAAATCAAATGGATTTCTTTTCGTACTCATGTGGATGACATCACACTTTCCCTTATTTAGAGACAATTGCCATGTTTTGCAACATACGAATATTGTGTTGAAGTCACTTTGCAATTGGTTTTGAACTTCTGTTGACCATGCTAGATGGTAAATGACAGCCTCATCTGCAATCAATCTGAGGGCTGCCTAGATTCTCCTAAATCGCGTATGTAGATTAGGAAGAACAGAGGGCCTTTAACATTTACTTCGAGAACACTGGCTATCGTTTTTGTTTTACTCACTGACATTCTATGGATTACTGCAATCAGTGACCTTCCTGACAGGAAACCATGAATTTAGTTGAACAACTGAGATAGTATTCCATAGGCACACAATAAGATTAGAAGTGTCTTGAGAGAAACAATGTTAAGTCTTCTAGAAATACGGAATAAATTACAGATCCTCTGTCGATAACACTCATTACTTTGTGTGAAAAAAAGTTGTGTTTCACAAGAAAAATATTTTCTGCATTCATGCTGAAAGTGGCAGTATAACATTTTCTTCAATGTAATTCTTAATGTTCGAACTCAGCATATGTCACAAAAGCCTACTGCAAATTGACACCAGTGATATTGTTATGTAAGGGCATTTGTCCACGAGAATAATTTCTGCTGGACCTGCATTTCTGTTGGGCAGTAAAAAAAAAAAAATCAGTGGTCTTGTTGATGGAGATGGTATGCACGCCAGAAGTAGTGCAGTCGAGCCCTGTGGAAGGGAGCAGTAGGATGGATAATATGGGTGTTAGCACTTTAGTTTCACACTGGTATTTTTATTACAAGAAGCAGTGTCAACGTAGCAAGTATTGGGTGCAGAGCGATTTAAATTTGCTGCATTCTGTATGCTATATGAAAAATTGAGAGGACGACAGAAAGCACATTAATTTCTTTGGAATGTCAAAAACATCATTTGACAAATTCTCAGTTTTACGAACTCATTTCCAGTATGAAGATACCAACAAGCAAAACTGCATTTCTCCTCCTGAAATGCTTGCAGTGACATTGAGGCGAGTACACAATAAAGTGAAATTTACTGACTAGGAAATACTTATTTTCTGTGCAAAAATGAACTCCACAATTTACAAAAACTGGTTTTAGATCAAGTCAAAAGTCACTGAATAAAGTTATCGTACTTATATTAAGATGAAATATCGCTGTTCGTTTTCCCAAAAATCAAAAGTCACTGTAACATTAGACAATGTCGAGGCAGGACTTGTATACAGTTCTAAATAGGTGTCTTTATTGGATGCAGTTAAAGCTTGAGTGTTCGGCAAGTGTGTACACTGAGTAGCTATGTTGATTAGGTCATGATGATTGATGGTCATTTGGTACATGATTCCAGAAAACGTTGGGAAATTCCTGGTGCATTCTTCTGTTTTGACATAACTCTCTTAACAAGTTTCATGACTTTGTATTGGAAATCTGTGATATATTCATTAAATTTGTCCACAATTGGTACAATCTGTTTAAGTAAAGACATTCTTCTACTTTGACTGTGCTCAGTAGATGCATCAATGATGGTCAACATTTTCCTGTCCAGTTCATTTGTAGCTCTCCTGTTTTTCTGTGGGTTAAATCTGTTGATGACAATGTTTTTAAGTCTGCGTGTCAGCAGGGCTTACGTTGTAACTGTCATCAGGCATATTACAAGCAGTGTCTAGTCATATCTGCTGTTATTAATAGAAATTGTAGTTGGTCAAAAAATATGTATTTCCACATCTTGTTTGCTGCAGAACCACTGTTATTGCATTCCTTTAATTTTCTGTGGCATTCATCCAATTGTCTCTGATATTGGCCCTTTTCTTTTTAATGCCATCTTTACTGAAAAGAAAAGAAAACCTGAATAGAATCAAATCCATATTATTTGTCTTATTTCAGGACCTTGTACCAAGAAACTCTTTCACAGATCGCCATTACCATTCGTTTGGGAATAAAAACCATTAGTAGAATTGTACATAAGGTTTGCATGAAGATGTGATTGTCATTTAGGGATGGGGGTGTTACTGGATCAGTATAGCTTGTCAGTTTAAAATCCAGCAAATTTTCCAAACTGGATAGGGGCCATTATGGTACACACATCAGGGTTATGAAATCAGAAAAAGAAGTTCAGTGTTTTTTTCAGTTACGAAAGATACTATTTGTTAGTTCTGATGGCAGTAGGGAATGCAAATTATAATTTTAATTTTGTGGCTGTTGGAGCTTATCCTAAATCGTGTGACTTAAGTATATTGAAAGAAACATCTTTATGGAAATGATTGCTGAGAACTCATTGAATCTACCTCCTCCCAGGCCACTCCCAAATATTCTGGGGAAGTTGCGTTATGTACATGGAGGAGATGAAGCATTTGCAATGAATAACAATTTACTACGTCCCTGTGGTGGCTGAGAACTTGACCTCAATAATCATATTTTTAACTATAGCTGAAGTAAAGCAAGATGATTTGCAGAGTGTGCATTCAGTATAATGGCCAATAAATGGAGGATTTTTTACCAACCTTTAAATGTCTCCACAGAATTTGTGACTGGCATAGTGAAGGTGTGTACTGTTCTACAGAGATTCATCCAAAAAGGACGAGTTAATGCAATGTGTTCATACGACTATATATGTGGACTTGGAACTGAGAGAATGGCCACATTCACAAGCAGTATGAGGTGGTGTGTCAGTGAATGCTCTCAGAAATAAGTTCGCCAACTACTTTGTTTCTGAATTGGGGAAAATTTCATGGCAGAAAAAGTTCGTGTGACATAGATCAATTCAAACATTATGTGGAAAATACAATAAATATACAGAGAATGTGTTTGTGTGTTACTAAACACTAAACAAAATAAATAAGAGATGATATTAAGCTATATATCTATATAATTTCCTTCTTTATCTCCCCATATTTGAAAATCATCTTTAAGGTGTGCACACACATCCCTCCAAAGTCAGTCATCTGTCCTTAGATTCTTTGGTTGTCTTATTCCCCCAAGACTGGTCATTCCTCCACTAGCACAATCAAGACTTCACAATCAATTCAGCACCCATTGTGAAAACCAACAGCTATCTCTCACAACGGCTCAAACACGACTAATGAGACTCCCGGCACCCATCTATCTGCTGGCTCATGGACATGCAGACATGTTACAACATGTCCAACTGAGAACCTGGAGCACAGTTTGGCTGCTGGGCTGGTTATTTTGTTGTGACGTTCTATAGACACACACTCATAAGATACAGTGTATCTCTACAAACCTGGCAAATCCGCCAGCCCGGCACACAGCGAAAATTCTTGTTGTGAACAAGGGCCCTAATTCAGTGAATTACTTCTGTTTCCTTTCTTTTGTATTGCCATGATGTGTGCAACTTTCCAGTCCATAGATACAGATATTTCATTGAGCAAGTAGTTGTACATATAAGACTGCCAAGTTTTGCGCTATTACATCAGCATAGTCAGAATGGTATGCAATCTAGAGTAGAAGACGTGCATTCTTTTAGTGATGCAAGTTGCTTCGCTGCACCAAGTTACTCATGTTGACAACTGTTCTTGATTTGAATTCTGGAATATTTACTTAGTCTTCATTTGTGAAGGAATTTCGGAAAACTTTGTTATTTTCTGTCAGATTTGGAGACAGTTTCATTGTGGAAGCTAATAAGTGCCTCACATTGAAGTCCGCACTATGTTTCGAGCTTCAGTAAAACAGCGCCAATGTTGAAAGATTTTGGGTTCTTATAAATTTTGATTTGGCATGTCTGTTCTATACTTCTGGTCAGTCTCACTGCAATGACCCTCTGGTCACTAATCACTATATCATGGTACTCCCAATGGCATAGGATTATTTGTTGCTAAGCGGTTAACTATGTTTTCATGATTGCTCCTGAACTAATTGCTCAACATAATTTTTGGAGAGAGCATTTAGTATAATTTCTGACATGTTTTATGCCTACCGCCAGCTTTGAACATGTACTTTTGCCAACATATCGAGGATGGGTTGAACTAACCACCAACTATAATTGTTTGAGATTATGCTAAAGTTTTCTTTGAACTATTCAGAAACTGAATCATCTGTGTTGGGGAAGGGGGGGGTGTAAAAGGAACTGATTATTAATTTATTCTGGTTTCTCAAGTATAACCTCCACCCCTACTAACTCACATGAACTATCTGATAAATTTCACTGCAAGGTAGACTACCTCTGACAGCAGCAAATGTGACACCACCAACTAACTGTATTTAACCTATCCTTTCTGAACTCTATTAGGTCTTCTGTAAAAATTTCAGCTGAACTTCTCTAGCTTTAGCGAGATTTCATTACTTACAGTGGTTTCTGCTTCAGTGCTTCCTGTTAGCACCTGTTCTTTTCAAACACTGCTGTGACAATAAACTGCTATAATACCTATGGTTCCTACATCATCCCTTGTCCTTTGTTTAACTTGCACCCTTTGAGACTGAAACCGTTTTTTTTATTTTTTTTATTTAATTTATTTATTTATTTATCTCTCTCTCTCTCTCTCTCTCTCTCTCTCTCTCTCTCTCTCTCTCTCCTGAAACCCTCTAATCTAAAAATCTGCTCAGACCACTCCACACAGCCCCCACTACCTGAGTAGCCGCATTTTGTGTGTAGTGGGCCACTGTCCTATTATGGGTGCATATGACCCTAGTTATTTTTGTGCCATAAATAAAACAAAAATAAACCTGTCCTTTTAAGTGGGACCCAATATCCCATGACTTGGTGGTGCAAGTCGAGGAATCTGCAGCCAGCATAGTCGCAGAACTGTCTGCGCCTCTGATTCAGACCCTCTACCCAGCTCTGTACCAAAGGTCCACAGTCGGTCGTATTGATGATGCTTCAGTTAGTGAGCTCTGTCCTCATCTTGCAAGCAAGACTCGCAGTCTTTACAACTTCAGACATCTGCCCGAGTAGATAATGTAGACTAACCTCCATGTAGCGATGTTGTCTCTCATGTTCTTCAGTGTACCCCCTCTGTTATGCACCTAAAGAGCCCGTAATTGATAATTGATTGAAAATTTTAGTATTCTAAAAACCTCAACTCTTTTTAACCCATGCATCTACTTTCCATTGCACTTGAGGAAATTTATAGCTCTACTTTCTGAAAGACATTCTTTGATACATCCACAACTGATGTCTTACAAATTGGCAGGCTAGCTCATTCAGTGCGAAATTGCTGTAGATATGGAGTCATTGGTGAAGGTAATAGAAGTGAACATGGCAAAATTCATATGGTTGTTGATGTGAAGAGGAGCACTATTCCATACAAGTTTTTAAAAATTAAGTTAATGGAATAGAAAGAGATATTGATTATTGGCCTACCCTACATAGGAACTGATAGTGTGGGATACATATAGTACAATGTTCCAGAATACTCTACCTGACAAGAAGCAAAGCACCCAAAAGAGGAAGGGGAAATGAAATGAAACTTGACAGATTGATAGGGTATGTGATTTTAATTCAGTGACTACCATATTGAGTCAGATTTACAAAGAACTTGGTACAAGTCTACTTACAGTGTGATGTTGCATCCTCCTCTGGCCTGGATACGTAGACTGTTTTGGTAGGAAGGGTGTCGTAAAACTGTTGCATCCTCGCCAGAGGCAAGCTGGCCCACAACTGGATACTGGCACTGGGTAAGAGCTACAGTAGTGCTCAAAAGTATTTCGAGAAACATATTAATTGGATTAATTAAAAACAAATAGGAAGTATGAAAATTAGTTATTTTTCATTGGGCATTCAATGTTCTACAGAATAGTGACCAAGTGGCCCTTGTTTGCAGCATAATAATGTAATTTTTTTAAATGAGGACAATGGTGGAGCAAAAGTATTTTGACATTGAAAAAACATTTTTAATATATAATTGTCTACCGTAGTAAGAAAATCGGTATTAAGTGGGATATCCCTTGGCTTTTATGACAGCCTCACATGGTGCTGGCATTGTCGACCAACTTTTGGAATCGATCCATCAGAATGTTATCCCACACATTTTTGACAGCTTCAGAAAAAGCATGTTTGTTTGAATAATTTTTTATTCTTATTCTGTGATCCAACTCCTCTCACAGATGTTCTATAGGATTCAAACCCGGACTTTGATTTGGCCACTCAAAAACCTTAACTTTTTGGGTTTTAAAATTCGCTAATGTGCTTAGACTTGGGATTGTTATCTTGTTGAAAATACCATCCAGCTGGCATGTTTTGTTTAGCGTATGGTAGAATTTGAGTCTTCAATATTTTTTTGTAAACGAACCGATCCATATTACCATCAATTTGAACTAATGGACCTACTTCCGAGCATGGAAAAAATCGTCAAACCATCACACTGCCATCTCCTAACCATGAGAATTTAGTACCAAAACTCGTATCTTTTATTTACAGGATGTTGAACATACTTGATACGATCAGATGACATTACATTTGCCCTCATCACTCCACAGAATTTTAGACCAGTCTGAACTTGCCCATGATCTGTGCCATTTTTCAAATCCAAGTCAGGCTTTCCTGTTTCTCATAGGTAACAAAGGCTTCTTCGTTGGTCTTTGACCATGTACTCCAAAGAGTTTCAAGTGTCGTTTGACAATGGAAATGTGAATGTCAGCGCTATATTTTTCTTTCAATTCTCTTTCTATCATTACGGCTGACTTGCGAAAATATGATCGACTTTGAGATTTTTTTGGATGTCCACTGCGAGGCTTATTTTTTACTGTAAAATATGAGCAACTTGGGTTTGTTTCAGTCCTTGCTTTAGTGCATTTATCATGGTGTTTCTAAAGTCACTGGAATATTCCTTATGTTTCGGCATATTGAAATTATCACTGTACATAAATATCAGTAGAAACCAAAACTAAGAAGCAAATAACATCTTTGAATTCACGGAGTGAACTGCATGTCAAAATACTTTTGAGCTCGCTGAAAGTTGCGTTCATCATGCAACGCAAAGTGTAGCAACCTGACACCTTCAAATAATCTGATAGTGTTTTATTTTAAGGGAAATAATAACGAATTTTATGTTGTCAAAATACTTTTGAGCACTACTGTATGTCCAAGCTGGTCCACGCATGTTGTATTGGGGACAAATGTGGGAACCTTCCTGGCCACAGGAGTACCTCAACATCATGCAGGTAGTTTGTAAACACATTTGCAATGTGTGGACAAGTGTTTTCCTGTTGAAAAAGGCACTATGGTACTGTCACATGAGAGGTAACATATGATGCAGGATGTCCATGACACACTTATGCCATCAGAGTTCCCTCAGTCACTACCAGATGTGACCTGAAGTAATACCCAATGACTCCTCATACTGTGATGCCAGAAGTAACACTACTGTACCTCGCCAAAGCATTGGAAGAGTGGAACCTCTCCTTAGGTCGCCATCATACTTACCAACAGCTGAAGACAGTGCAATGCCGTTCACCAGTAGTTCAGATTTATTGTTGTGGCATCACTTCATATGGAGCCATTTGCATTGTGCTAATGGTAGCCCATGCGTAGGATGGTAATTTAATTCCCTAGTATGGTTACTGTTAGTCTCTGACCAAAGGAGCAGGATGACAGTGAATGTTACAGGGAGTCCATTACTTGCACTTGGATGGCAGATGTAGAGGTGAAAGAGTTAAAATGCGGTGACTGCACAATACAGTGATCCTACCGTGTAGTGGTCAGAAATGGTCAACCGGAACCTTGACAATGAGTAACACTGTCCTCAAATTTCCATGCAGTCCAACATGAGAACACTAATGCTGTCAGGCAGTGTGTCAATGGTAAATAACTATTTGGTATTTCATCACCTAATTCTCGTCTGTACACCTTTTTGACACAGTGATACGTATATTAAATTTGATGAACTAAGAGCCTGCCATTTCATTACTAATATGGATTTACATGAAAATTAACTGAAATTAAAAAAAGAGAGAGTAAATATGTTTTGCATGTAAGAACACGTGTACGGGCAGGACTTCGTCTGCATTAAACCCTGAGCTTCCTTGGTTTGTGGCTTGTAACTCAATTCACTTGGTACATAGTGTTGCCAGTAGATGTCACAATCAGTGAGTTGTCTTTAAAGAGCTTATATGCCAAGAGTGAGTGGCCAACACCACCATGGCAGCTATGTTTCTGCCAAACTGTGGTGGCATTTATGAACGGACAACAGCTGAATGCGAAGTCTGCTGTTATACCACCGATACTGAGGCAAAAACATACTATGAAATTGTGGAAAAATATTCTAGTAAACGCATTTTGAACTATTGTATGCTTAATGGCCCAATAATATATCTCCCTAGCACTGTTCACACAACAGTATATTCAGTTCAATACAGTGAATGTAAATGATATTAAAGCAACTACATATTTCTGCTTTGAAGTTTGTTCCGGAGACAAATCGTTGAACTAACGAGAACACAAACTACAAATTTAGGTGTTCTAAGATTTGTTTTCCATGTCAAGTGCAAGAAATTCAGCATTAAACACACATTACTCCAGATACGATAAAATGTCGCAATGGATCAACACAAGTGTGCATCTATCCTTAGGGACCATGTCCACCCCTACATGCAGTTTGCTTTTCCTCAGCACAATATCCTCTATCAGCTATAAAATCAATTATGTCAAACAGCTCACAGTGTAAATGAGTGGTTTGAAGAGCACCAGGATGAGTTTACTTTACTAAGTTGGTTGGTTGATTTGGGAGGAGGAGACCAAACTGTGAGGTCATCGGTCTCATCGGATTAGGGAAGGATGGGGAAGGAAGTCAGCCGTGCCCTTTCAAAGGAACCCTCCCGGCATTTGCCTGAAGCGATTTAGGGAAATCCAGGGGAACTTAAATCAGGATGGCCGGACGTGGGATTGAAGAGTCATCGTCCTGAATGTGAATCCAGTGTGCTAACCACTGCGCCACCTTGCTCGGTTTACTTTACTACTCTGGCCTTCAGACTCCCTGGATTTAAACCCAATTGAGTGTCTGTCGGATCACCTCAATCGAGATCGTCACACCATGGATCCCGAGCTGAGAAACATAGTGCAGGTGCCCAAGGCAGTGGAGTCAGCGTGGCTCCACATCCTTATTGGTATCTTTCAGAACCTCATTGACTTGCCCTGCAAATCTTGCAGTGGTCTGCGCTCCGAAAGGTGGTTATTTATGCTTCTGACAGGTGGTCACAGTAATTTGACTGGACAGTGCTTTTTTATGTAAAACTGTGTGAAATTTGCAGCTTTAATAAACAGTTTTACATGTTGAATGAGCAACAGTTATGATAGATTTAATGATGCTATCGAAAATGGATGGATGGAACGTGGTTTTAGATACTGTGGAATGCAAGGAAGCAGTTTTTATTTTTATTTAAATGTAAGTTTACTTTGCACTTCTCGCACAGACTAAGGTATAGACTTTGCAGTTAAGGCAGTTGCACTTTGTTCTCTTCTCACTCTGCACTGGAGAGTGATTAAAGGGCTCTAGCTTTATATTCTTCAGAGGTAATAGTGATCCTTTATATTCCACCCCGTGGATTGCTTCTGGATCTGTGCTAGCTGGTCTGCCTTGCTGTTTTGCCCCAGGATCAATGTGGCAGTTTGTACCAGTTCTAAACTACTTCTGGTTCATTGATGTGTCTGCCATTCTTTTTTCAGTATCTACCTGCAGAGAATCCACAAATTTATTACAGTTATATTAATTGGAAGGTAAAACAAATCTAAATATCATCACTTGGATCTAATTGTCATATGACATCTGACAGTGTTGCTATCTAATAAATCTACATTACCCATATGTGAGTTGTAAAGAGAAACAGCTGAACATTGTACCATTCTGAGTTGTCTCTTTGTGTAAAACGTTTTCACTTCAGATTCTGACAGCTTGCCAACAAAAGTGGACAGGAAACAGACAATACTACTGTCTTTATACAAAATGGAGGATAGTAATATATTCATCAGAATAAATACATCCATACGTACATCCATCTTCATTTAGCTCCTTTTCATTTTGAAATTTACAGATTGGTATTCTATTCCTTTGGATTGTTCCAACACAGTGAATCCCTAGCTCGAATAGGTATGCAACTAAATGTGTGGAGATCTATCATTTGTCAAAATAGATCTTGTAGTTATGGCCCCTTGGAATTCCCCTTATAAAGCAGATTATGTTTCCAGATGCTCCAATATCTGATTCATTATCTAACCTGAATTTTGGATTACTTTTTTGGCGACTTCAGATTTCAGTTCTGCGTGCAAACCCCATTCACACACACACACACACACACACACACACACACACTCACTCACTCACTCACTCACTCACACTCACACTCTGAAAAGTTTATATCCCCATTTATTTGGTTTGTCTTTCATAGACATCTTCGTGTGCTGCCTTGCTTTGGTTGCTCAAATTTGTCCAGTTGACAAATATTCTCTCATTGCAGTTGAAAGGCACTGATACATCTGGCCAATTATAGTCCTAATTTTGTACAATTTATGATGATGACTTTGAGTCTTGTTGCTTCATATTGTCATTGACATTGCAAGGTGGTCATCAGACTCTTGTATCTCTGAGACATTTTCTGTTTTATTAGCTCAACACCAGTAGCATCATATCAGAGACCACAAACAGTGATAGGAATAGCCAAAGAGCTAGTAACACATGTGCTTTAAACTTTCAAATTTCATGAACATTGCACATAAATGTTTTGTAGGGGTTTTTACCAGTGCTGTAAATATTAGTTTCATCTACAATTTTTGCCATTAATTTGCCACTAAAAGATATTTAAAAAACTAATATGGCATAGACAATTCTTGCATTGTTTTGACATTTTGGCATTTCCTTTGAATCTAAAATGGCCAGTTACAAATGAAGGGCTTTGTTTTTCCCCAAGTTTTTTGATTTTTCTGTGTCTTTGGACTTATTTCAAAAGTTTTTAGTACCAGTATATCAGCAAGTTTATCATCCTTCAAAAAATTATTTGTATCATGTGTATTCACTCTAGTAGTCTCAGGCTCACTATCACTATCTGCAGATTCCAGATCATTTGCGATTGTAGCAGGATCTTCATTCGAATAATCAAAATCTAAGCCATTTTCACTGTCAGATGGTCATTTTAGGGCCATGAATTCTGCACAAGTCATTGCTTTACAGTGTCCATTTTCAAAATACAAGAATGATATCATTACAACACTCGCAGGAGAAACTAGAAGAAAGCACAATGAAGGAAACACTAATTTGTTCTTGTTCAAGTGTAGGTAGGAGCATTACTATGCATTATTGCACATATGTAAACAAAATTGATTGATTGTAGTATTAATTAGCAGAAGTACAAGCTGAACTGAACAATATACTCTCCAAAGGTTACAGGATCACTACATTTTTTATGTACACATTTTTTTGTTCTGTGCAACTACCAACAGTTGCCATCCAAAGAGGGCAGTGTACGCCAGACTGACATTGCTAAACAGAGCCACAAACATTGTCGTGCCATGACCTTAGTAGCGCATTCTAGTGGCAGTGTCTTTTCAGTTACCTTCGTGAATCATCATGGGCCATTTGCAAGGCAGTCTCCAGTGCTACACTTCACGGACAAAGATGAAAAGAGGGTCGAAATTCTGTGAAAGATTAAGGCAGTAGTACTCAACAACACTTGCATAGTAAACATTTGTAAGGACTGCATCCTAAACAACAGAGAAAGAGTGAGGCCATTGAGGTGAGGGGTAGGATTGTGGAATGAGGGAGTTGGTGGTAAAAATGGGAAATAAGTAACACTGGGAAAAGTAACACTATGAAAGAGAAATAGGAATATAACAATGAGAATGGTCTCTACAAACAGTAAAATTGATTTTGGGAGTCTGTGTAATAGTCAATGACTGATAGTAAAATAATTTTATAAGAAGACAGTCATTATATACATAAGCTTTTGTGGCAGCGGCATGTTCCCCTCGTAAAGGAAACTACAAAAAAAAGTTATTAGTTTCATAAGGTATAGCAGTGGCATATCTTTGTCTAATTTTGGAATACAATAAAGTGGTTAGGTGTATCGTGGGTTTGATATGTCCTTGGTAGTGTTATGGAAGTAAATGGCACCGGATTTCTTCGCACAGGTAATGCAGTTACTGTAAATTAAAGGTTGGTGATTTGTGGGTGTGGAACTGGAGCCTGATTGCATTCTATATGTTTTCCATTGCGTTCAGTTCAGGCAAATTTTGTGGCCAAGATATCAGTGTGAGTTCACTGGCATGCTGTTCAAATCTAGGCTTGTGACACAGAAATGTATCCAGTTGGAAAATACTGTTACAATCAAAGAAAACATCAAATGTGAAGTGGTGATGGTGGTCTGCAGTAATGTTTGTTGTTCACAACTGTCATCATGACTTTGATTACTTCCACAGGTCCCAAGGAATTCCAGGTAAATGTCCCCTGTAGTAAAATTCCATCCCCACCGGCCTGCCTCTTTGGTGTGGAGATTTTTTGAGTGGCTGTTTGAATTATGACATATCTGGACATGACATCAACATGGTGTACAAGGTGAATCATATCTATTGATCCATGGTCCAACCTCAATGATCCTGTTCCCACTTCATTCGTAATAGAGGCTGTTATTGAGTCAACATGGGACATGTAGTAGTTGCCTGTTATCTGTTGAGCTCCAGTGCACCAGCATTGTTCTCTTGTCATCAGATCTGCCACAGATCACAGACTGTGCTGCTTTAGAGTGACTAAGCCTTCAACCTCCATACTCTGTGATAAGACTTCAACCACATTCCATTGATCCTCGTGACACTATAATGCAAACAGCTGACCAGCCTTGCTGTCTATAAGATTGAGATACTTATTCTGAGGAGCTAGTTCATAATAATCTGCCCTTTGTCAGACTCATTGTCAGTTGATTTCCCAATTTGCAACCTGTACTGTCACTAGAATGAATCCCCATTCACCTGTGCTCCACTTACATACTTCCTTACTGCATTCTGTGCCTGCATCACCAGCTAATTGCACTCCCACAGAGTGGAGACAGTGGCCATAATTTTATGGTTCAGCGGTATATATCACTAAGGCCACGACTTACTTAGTACAACGCCTCACAATTATCTTTGAAATTCAACACGTGCATGTGAGAATTTTGTAATTCTGTTCATTACAGTGAAAATTGCACACCAGTACACCGTAATGCTATCTCTGTTATTCGCACCTTTGAGGTGTGCAGAAAATAGTTAAAATAAAGTTTTTCAAGTGAATTATATGATCATATATTTGCATTGACATTTAGAAAGCTATACAGAGTGGTCCACTGGTCGTGACCGGGCCAAATGTCTCGTGAAATAAGCATCAAATGAAAAATCTACAAAGAATGAAACTTGTCTAGCTTGAAGGGGGAAACCAGATAGTGCTATGGTTGGCCCACTAGATGGTGCTGCCATAGGTCAAACGGATATCAACTGCATTTTTTTTCAATAGGGACCCCCATTTTTCATTACATATTCGTGTAGTACGTAAAGAAATACGAATGTTTTCGTTGGACCACTTTTTTCGCTTTGTGATAGATGGCGCTGTAACGGTCACAAATGTATAAGTGCGTGGTATCACGTAACATTGCGCCAGTGTGACCGGTATTTGCTCCGTGATACATTACCCGTG
Source organism: Schistocerca cancellata (assembly GCF_023864275.1). Lineage (NCBI taxonomy): Eukaryota > Metazoa > Arthropoda > Insecta > Orthoptera > Acrididae > Schistocerca > Schistocerca cancellata. The sequence continues at coordinate 928,854,855 of NC_064629.1, forward strand.
TTAAAATGGACCGTTTACCAATTGCGGAAAAGGTCGATATCGTGTTGATGTATGGTTATTGTGATCAAAATGCCCAACGGGCATGTGCTATGTATGCTGCTCGGTATTCTGGATGACATCGTCAAAGTGTCTGGACCGTTTGCCGGTTATTTAAGGAAACGGGAAGTGTTCAGCCACATGTGAAACTTCAACCATGATCTGCAACAAATGACGACGCCCAAGTAGGTGTTTTAGCTGTTGTCGAGACTAATCCGCCCATCAGTAGCAGACAAATTGCACGAGAATCGGGAATCTAAAAAAAGCCAGTGTTGAGAATGCTACATCAACATTGATTGCATCTGTACCATATTTCTATCCACCAGGAATTGCATGACAACGACTTTGAATGTCGTGTACAGTTCTGCCACTGGGGACAAGAGAAATTACTGGACGTTGACAGATTTTTTGCACGCGTTCTATGTAGCAACGAAGCATCATTCACCAACAGCGGTAACGTAAACCGGCATAATATGCACAATTGGGCAACGGAAAATCCATGATGGCTGTGACAAGTGGATCATCAGCGACCTTGGGGGGTTAATGTATGGTGCGGCATTATGGGAGGAAGGATAATTGGCCGCCATTTTTATCGATTGCAATCTAAGTGGTGCAATGTATACTGATTTCCTATGAAATATTCTACAGATGTTACTACAAGATGTTTCACTGCATGACAGAACGGAAATGTACTTCCAACATGATGGATGTCCAGCACACAGCTCGCGTGCAGTTGAAGCAGTATTGAATAGCATATTTCGTGACAGTTGAATTGGCCATCAAAGCACCATACCATGCATGGCCTGCACGTTCACCGGATCTGATGTCCCCGGATTTCTTTCTGTGGGAAAAGTTGAAGGATATTTGCTATCGTGATCCACAGACAACAGCTGACAACATGCGTGAGCACATTGTCAGTGCGTGTGCAAACATTACAGAAGGCGAACTACTCGCTGTTGAGAGAAATGTTGTTACACGTATTGCCAAATGCATTGAAGTTGACGGACATCGTTTTGAGCATTTATTGCATTAATGTGGTATTTACAGGTAATCACGCGGTAACAGCATGCGTTCTCAGAAATGATAAGTTCATAAAGGTACATGTATCACATTGGAACAACCGAAATAAAATGTTCAAAGGTACCTATGTTCTGTATTTTAATTTAAAAAACCTACCTGTTACCAACTGTTCATCTAAAATTGTGAGCCATTTGTTCGTGACTATTACAGCGCCATCTATCACAAAGCGAAAAAAGTGGTCCAACGAAAACATTCATATTTCTTTACATACGATACGAATATGTAATAAAAAATGGGGGTCCGTATTTAAAAAAACGCAGTTGATATCCGTTTGACCTATGGCAGCACCATCTAGCGGGTCAACCATAGCGCCGTCTGGTTTCCCCCTTCAAGCTAGATAAGTTTCGTTCTTTGTAGTTTTTTCGTTTGGCACTTATTTTGTGAGATATTTGGCTCGGTCACGATCAATGGACCTCCCTGTATACAACTACTAGCAGCTTGGGCTGTAACAGTACTGTATACTCTCATCAGTTCATGACACTATATTTTGAACTGCCTGTTTATCTCGTATCTCATTCCACAATGATACATATTGTCAGCATTTTGAATTTTTATTACAGTGTGCATACTTCCAAACCTCTTAATAACTTGTCAAGAAATCACACTAGATTTTGCAGAATACATTACGTTTGGACAGTGTAACACCGTACAGCTCTTATCTTTACTTGCAGCAGCATTGAGAATTTCCCTCTCCTTTCTACAAAATAGTTTCAATCAATTTAGTAATCTATGGTTTACTGTTGTTTTTATGAAATTTAAAGATTTTTTAGGAAAGTGTTTTTCAAATGTTTCTGGAATTTCATTTTAGTGTGGTGAAACACATACTTCCTTGTGTCCTGGAATCATTATAAGTGTCAATTTTTGGTATGGACTTGCCTCGAAACTGTATGCCATTAAATTATCCAATATCCTTAGTTGTCCAAAATGGTCAGGTAGGCCACTAATAGTTGTTCAGCCTGAACAAGCTATCAAAATGTTATCTGCTATTTGGCTGTACATGAGAAAAAATTCACTTCTGCAGGTGGATTGTAACATCCAAATAATACTTCCAACTCATTTTTTACAATCTAAGTTGTTAACAAAATTTATGTACTTTTGTAAAAACTGTTAATTGTTTCTTGTTTGACAAATAGCTACAAAATGAAGCTAGATTTCTCACAACTAGCTAAAGTTTCCCAGTGCAGATCTGTAGACCAGCGTGTTCCAACACTGCCCCATGGTGCAAGGACCATTGCCCATCTCTCAGCACACCCACAGGCAGTAGCAATTTGTGTAGGCTACCATCCCAATTGCACACATTTTGTGCAAGTGTAATCTGCATGGCTACAACTTGCCGCTTGCGCTCAACCAGTAGAATATGATTGTGTAAACCACAGTTCGGCTGCCAGATTGCCACACATCAGCTGTTTGCCCTTGTGTGCCATTGTCTGCGTAGTTGTCCCTGGGTGGGCGTTCAAGCTGAAATAGCCTTCTGTAGACTGTTAACATTTTCAGGTATTAGTTTCTTGATGATTGGGACTGCAGTGAAATATGTGTCGAAAGGACATTATAAGTAAAGTTCCAGTATCACTGCTTAAAACATTTATTGATTATTACAACTGTTTTGGAAGAGTTCCTTTTTCAAATATGTCTATGTTGTCGTTACGTATATATAACATCTGCTGTGGCTGTATCTAGTGACCGTTCTCTTTATATTTCATGTGAAATTTTAAAATATCAGTTTCACATTGAGTCAGTGTGGCGTAATATTTTGATATAATATTCATTCATTCATTTCATATAGGCCATCTTTGGACCACATTATTTCAACCGTCTTGCTTTGTGTTCTGATGTTTGCCCAGTGCTCTTGCATGCATTCTCGGTGTTGCTTCTTCCTCTCCTGGGTCCAAGCCTCTTATGTTTTTAGTTTTGGCTTTTCTTGGAAACCCTGCCCTGCCATGCCATAAGTTTCTCCTTGAGTGGGACATGCTCCAAGATGATGTCACGGGTGATTCCCACTTCTTAAAGATCTTTCTCCACCTCTGTGAACCAGGTCGATTTTGTTTTCTTCTCCTGAAAGTAGGTAGTGATATGATTGGTGAGTCTTCCAGGGCTCATTCAGGTCATATGTCCATAAAACATAATCCTTTTCCAGATGGTATCTGTTATCTTCTCTATGTGGGAATATAATTCATGATTAGGACATCTTCTATATTCCCTGTTATCTTTGATGGGACCTAAGATCTTTCTCAAAATCTTCCTTTCTTTGGCCTCCAGGTTTTTGATTAGGCCTTTTTTGTTCATTACTACGGATTCAGAAGCATACAAGACCTCCAGACAGATAACACTGCAGTAATGCCTTAACTTTGCATTGAACGATACTAATCTTCTGTTGTAGATGTTTGTGGTTAAATGGAATGCCATTTCCATTTTATTCATGCGTGACATGAAGACTTCTTTCTCTGATAAGGTGGCTGTTATCCATTCTTGGAGATATTTAAACTTTTCAACTCGCTTAATATTGCCTTAATCCCCTACAAGCTCTCTTGGTGGTGAATTTATGTTCATTATAAACTCGGTTATCTCAAATGAAATTTGGAGGCACAGTCTTCTGTGCTTGTACGTTAAGCTCATTAATCTGTCTCTCAGCTCTTTCCATGGAATCAGAAAAAATTGCTTGATCATCTGCAGAAGTGAGACAATCGATTTCAAGATTTTGTTTCTTGTAACCCAGCCTGACACCACTTTTAATTCCTTGGTTTTCCAGTTCTTTGCACCCCACCCCACCCCCAAGAATCACCTTCTCAAGGCTATATAATATTGTAAATATTTCCTGTAATTTTTTTGACAGTTCACACCATGGATGTAAAATCTATTATTATATCAAAATATTATGCCATACTGTATAAAACAGCACAAAATTAATGTGAAATTGTTATTTTAGAATTTCATGTGAAGTGAGAACAGTCACCAGATATAATCACACCAACACCAGATGTTACATATACAACAGGACAGTGTAGGTGTACTTGAAAATGGAAATCTTCCAAAACAGCTGCTGTAATAATCAGTGTTTTCAGCAGTGATCTGGAACCTTACTTACAATTTTCAGGTGTGTCATCTAGTAACAACTCACCAACTTACATTTCCACATGTAATCTGCACAAAAACTGTTTGGTTTCATGTTTTAGGCTGTAACTTCAACTGTAACATACATAACAACTCCTCCTTTTCCCATACTGAGTCTAAATGAAAGTTATGCTAGTGTATAATTCCATTCCTTGTCATATCAGTAAATGACTGCTACAACGTTTCATGTGAGCTCACTGTCTTCTTGTCTGAAATAGTTTTGTATAAGGCTGGCTGTAACAGCACAAAGACAATGAAATGTGTAATTGAAGTATACTGTCAAAAAATTCCGTGTGTGCATATTGTTAAGAACTGAAATTGTACATGCAGTTCAGTGACTTAATTTTTGTGGGATTGCTGAGTTTGCTTATGAAAGTATTGGAGTGGTAGAGTGCTTTTAATACTTACACTGTCATATGTAGTAATACTGCATATAGATAAAAAATATTTATTTTGCAGATTATTAATGCTAATCCTCAAACTGCAATACACAATTGTTTAAACAAGAAAGTATAACACCAGCTGCGGACTACATTTACTCCCCATTTGAGGTTCGTTGCTGTATTCAGCCGCTGTTTGCAGGTTAAACACTTTTGTTGCTGCGGTAGAGGATTGGAGATGCTGATCGCGTAAAAACAGTTAATTTTGTGACATACTCACAGGCATTTTTTGCACCAATAGTGTAGGTGTGCATGCTGGTTGTGTGTGTGTGTGTGTGTGTGTGTGTGTGTGTGTGTGTGTGTGTGTGTGTGTTTCTTTTTTTTTCGCGTGCGCTTAAGAGGGATAAAATTGTGGTGCCTTACTTTAAGACTGTTCTAAAAGATAAAATCTTCTTTCACCTTGTTACATGAACCATTAAGACAGTTTTGTTCTGAGAGGTTCTTAATTTTTGTTTAGGTGCTGAACTTATGCTGCAGTGTCAAGCTCATGGTGCTACTGATGTGACTGGATTTGGCATATTGGGACATGCACAAAATTTGGCAAAATACCAAAAGAATGAAGTCTCATTTGTGATTGACACATTACCAGTTATTGCAGGTATTGCAGCAATTGGTACTGTTATGACAGGATCTCTCAATATACGCACAGGCCGAGTGCCAGAGACTTCTGGTTAGTATGATGTTATTTTGAGGTTTGTGAGGATGCAATGATTTCACAAATCGTTTTATGTGCAAAATGACAACATTTTATGCACTCTTCCATAATTATTTTTCACTAATGTACAATAATAGATTTATCAAAAAGGACTTTATGCTTTTGAAAACTCATTGATTTATGCACTTAACTTAAAGACGTGGTTTGGTATTCTTCTGTAGCAAAAAGTCAAGTTTTTTTACTTTATACCTAAACAGATTCGATATGACTTCTATTGGTTATGTGGCACACGTCCTGTCTGAAGGTGATTTCTTCCCAAACTCTCTGCAACATGTCAGGCATGACTTGTTCAACTGTGAGATCAGTTCTAGCTCTGAGCTCTGTTAGAGAAGCTTGTAAGGTTGGAACAAACACGATATACTCGAAGTTCAGACATGTCACATCTGGTAAATATAGTAGCCATGCAGTTGGCGCCCCTTGGCCCATCCAGTTACCTGGAAAGTGGTCAGTTTGGAAATCTCAGATGCTAACGTTTCTTAGTGATATTTTTAATAGTCGAGGAAGTTAATGGTTTTTTAGTTTCATGTTCTAGGGTAAATTTCATTTTGGGATGTAATTGATTCAGTGCTTTATGTATATCATATGTCAGTGAGGTTACCTTCTCCAAGCATTAAAGTGTCATCTATGTATCTGTAGTAATCTGTAATAGTATATGATTTTTTGATTTCTTAAGTTTTTCATTCTGAAGAAATTTTCTTCCAAGCTGTTAAGGGATACGTCAGCTATGGTTCTAGCAATGCCATATTTTTGTGTAGATATTTTGTCAAATTCAAAGTAATTTTGTTGTTTTTTAGTTGTATAATTTCTGCAGTGCTTTGTATCAGAATTTTCCTGTCTTTGAGTAGGTTTTGTTCTTGTTTCCTGGTTTGGGATGTACGTGTATAGGTTAGTAATGGCAAAAACAACAAATCTTGCATTTGGTGGTATTTTCATGTCTGCTGATTTTTAGCCTTTGTTCTGGAGTTATTTAGTGTATTTTTTGTTGTTGTATGTGTAAAATTTATTAAGGAGGTTATTTAATTTCTTGCTTACATAGAATGTGGGTCTGTTAACATTGTGTATTTCAGGATATACAGGAACAGATAATTTGCGTGTCTTAGGGTGTCCACAGAACTTTGGTGTTTCGAAGTTCATAGGTATATATGTCCTTCCTCATATTCTGTAAGTAATGTATGAAATATTTTAATGGTTTTCTTAGTTTGGGCTACAAATTTGTCAGATTTTTATGGATTAGTGTAATTCCATTATTACTAAAGAATCACTAATTTTTTGTATGTAATAATTTTTATTGGTTACGTGCATGAAATACATAAAGTGCTGAATGAGTTAACCCCAAAACAAAATTTGCCATAAAACAAAAAACTAACTAAACAATTTTCTTGACTTAACTATTAACAACATTAACAACAATCATTATTTCGAAAATTTACAGAGAGCCTGTCATGACAGATTGTATTATCAGACCACAATAGTAGTATATCTATGCTGATTCTGGACCAAAGAGCATCCCTAAGTCAGATGTCAAGTTCAATTCCCCCCCAAACAAAAAAATATAATTTCCCCATATTGAAAAATCTAATTCTTTTTTTTCTCATTTAAAAATTTTTAAAACTAATAAATTTTCCAGACTGAAATTTTCAGTCCGCAGTGGAGTGTGTGTTGATAAAAATCTTCCTGGCAGATTAAAACTGCGTGCCGGCCTGAGACTCTAACTTGGGACCTTTGCCTTTCGTGGGCAAGTGCTCTACCAACTGAGCTACCCAAGCATGACTCACGCTCTGTCCTCACAGCTTTACTTCTGTCAGTGTGGGGTCGTGGCATCAGTTGTCCTTCTGGTGGAAGTAAAACTGTGAGGACGAGGCCTGGGTCGTGCTTGGGTAGCTCAGTTGGTAGGGAACTTGCCCGCGAAAGGCTAAGGTCCCGAGTTAGTCTCAGTCCGGCACACAGTTTTAATCCACCAGGAAGTTTCTTTATTAAATTTTGTTTGCTATAAACTAGAGCTGCCAAATCTCATTTACCTGAATTGAAAAAATAAAATTCAATTTTATCATTTTTAAAAAATTTTTTTTCTATAAATGCGAACAGCCAAATCTCGAAGGTACAATATAACCAAAAATGTTTAAATAAAAAAATCAAATTTGCTCCTCTTTAAATACAATGGAAAAAATGGTGGCCAAAGTTGAGCTGTTTAAGAGTTTAGAAAATTATTGTGAAGGGAAGAGAGTATTGAGTTTAAAAGATTTAGAAAACTGTTGTAAAGAAAAGGGTTACTCAGATTTAACTAGCTGATCTGTGGCAATTTATTAATTATTTTAATAGGAGAGAAATGAAGAAAAATGTGAGGAAGGAAGAACTAAAATATAAAAATTTAAAAACTTCAATCGCTAAAACAGAAAAATTGAACAATTCCAAGCATAGTAAGCAAAACTTGATCGATCTTATTGTAAGTCCTGTTGACAATACAAACAATGGCAATGACGATGTGAGTAAAAAAATCTCCAAAAGAACTTCATCAAATCGGGAAAGAGAGAAAAATAAAAAATTCTTCTAAATTTAGAAAAAGTCAGCTAATTGGCCTTATCAAAGGAGCTGAAGTTAAAATTAATAACGATGATTTGAGCAAAAAATCTTTCGGGTGAACTTCATAAAATTCGCAGAAAGAAAAATTTTAAAAATATTCTAAGCATAACAAACAACAATTGTTTGATCTTATCAATGTATATATGAGGACAAAATTATTAACGACAACAATGTGAATGATCTTCAAAAATGTCTAGTGGATAAAATAATAAGAAATTAAGCAAAAAAATTGTCAGAAGAAATTACCAGGCTTGAACTTTTCTAGATTGTTGTTTTTCAAATCACCCAAACGAGTTCTTATAAAACGTTTAGCTTTCGAATCAAGAATAAGTAGTTATGGATTGGATAATTCAGATAATATTGTGGAACCACAACAATTTTTAATGAAATTAAAGGAGAAATAGTCACCAAATTAAAGAATATCTTCAGAAGAAGATCAATTACAGTTCATATGAAATTTTATTGTTATTTTAAAAGACAAGAAGAAATCCAAGAATTTAATTTTAAAACATTGAATTAAGTTTTATTAAGAACAACAGATTTAGAAGATTAGCAAAACACAACGAATAAACTAATAACTGAAGTGGAAGAAACACACAAAAAAAAATCTGATTGGTCTCTGTTTTGTACAGACAATTCAGAGTTAAATGTTAACACACAACCCAATTTATGGAGTAATTAATGGTAAAAAAGCTGTAGTTAATGTAAAAAATGCAGAAATGCTTTCTTTATTCAATAAAATCCACTTTATATCCATCAAGTGACCATGTAAAAACAGTAAATAATTATAAAAATGTTGGATTATAATTAGATGAAATTTTTGAAAAAGAGAAAATAAATTCTCTAGTTCAGTTAACAGGTATTCCAGAATTTGATAAGAAATCGAACATTTCAATTAACTTTTATTCATCTGAAAGACGTGGTGAAGAGGAGAAAAAATTATTGTATATCCTGTTTACCATACGCAAAATAAACTAGAAAAACATACAAATGTTCTTTTAATTAGAGATGAAAATAATTCACATTATTGTTGGATAAAAAATCTATCTAGATTAATTAGCACACAAACATCGCAAAATGGACATAAATTTTATCTTTATGGTTGTTGTTTAAGATATTTTTATTCACAAGAAAAATTAGAGATTCACGAGCTCTATTGTAAAGAACATAAAGAAGTAAAAATAGATATCCATTCCTAAGGTCAAAAAATTGAATTTGAAAATTATAATCGTTCATTAAGGGTTCCTTTTGTCATTAATGCAGATTTCGAATTTTTATTATAAGATTTTCAGACTTGTCAGCCAAATTCTGAAAAATCGTACATGAAAAACATTTGCCAATTCCAAAAAATCTATAAAAATCCAGTTACAAATGTAGGTGAAGAAGCAGCACAAAAATTCATTGAAATGTTATAAAAAGAATCAAGAGAAATTACTAGAATATATAAACAAAATGTTCCAGTGAAATTGACTAAAGATATAATCAGTTTTAAAAATTCAGAAATTTGTCACATTTGTGAACGAGTGGACTTTGATGATAAGAAAGTATAAGATGATTGCCATTTGACAGGAAAATATCGTGAAGCAGCACATAAAGATTGCAGTCTTAATGATCAAAATACAAAATTTCTTCCAGTTTAAATTCATAATTTAACAAATTAGGATGTTCATTTATTTATGAAAGAATTAGCAAAAGATAAGAAAGATACTGATGCAATTCCAAATAACAAACACATACGTATTTCTTCTAGTAAACACATTGAAGATAGATTAACATTAAGATTTTTGGATACCTTCAAATTTATGTCTTAGAGTATCGATAAATTATCTTACAAAAGAACAATTTAGAGAAACAGCAAAATATTTTGAAGGTGAGCAACTAGATTTATAATTACAAAAGGAGTTCATCATTATGAATATATGGACTCGGAAGAAAAATTGCAAGAAAGAGTGCTTTTATTCAAGACTTAATAAATCAGATATTTCTTGATGATTATAAAAGAGCAAAAACAGTTTGGAAGAAGTTCAACATCAAAAATTTAGATGAATATAAAACATTATATAATGAATCTGATATTTTAAATTTAGCAGATATCTTCGAAAATTTTAGAGATACGTGCATTAAATCTTATGCATTTGATCCATCTTGGTGTTCGACAGTTCCTGGACTAGTTTGGGATTCTATGTTAATCATCATCATCATTTAAGACTGATTATGCCTTTCAGCATTCAGTCTGGAGCATAGCCCCCCTTATAAAATTCCTCCATGATCCCCTATTCAGTGCTAACATTCGTGCCTCTTCTGATGTTAAGCCTATTACTTCAAAATCATTCTTAACCGAATCCAGGTACCTTCTCCTTGGTCCACCCTGACTCTTCCTACCCTCTACTGCTGAACCCGTGAGTCTCTTGGGTAACCTTGCTTCTCCCTTGCGTATAACATGACCCCACCATCTAAGCCTGTTCGCCCTGACTGCTACATCTATAGAGTTCATTCCCAGTTTTTCTTTGGTTTCCTCATTGTGGACACCATCCTGCCATTGTTCCCATCTACTAGTACCTGCAATCATCCTAGCTACTTTCATATCCGTAACCTCAACCTTGTTGATAAGGTAACCTGAATCCACCCAGCTTTCGCTCCCATACAACAGAGTTGGTCGAAAGATTGAACGGTGCACAGATAACTTAGTCTTGGTACTGACTTCCTTCTTGCAGAAGAGAGTAGATCGTAGCTGAGCACTTACTGCATTAGCTTTGCTACACCTCGCTTCCAGTTCTTTCACTATGTTGCCATCCTGTGAGAATATGCATCCTAAGTACTTGAAACCGTCCACCTGTTCTAACTTTGTTCCTCCTATTTGGCACTCAATCCGTTTATATTTATTTCCCACCGACATTACTTTCGTTTTGTAGATGCTAATCTTCATACCATAGTCCTTACATTTCTGATATAGCTCTGAAATATTACTCTGCAAACTTTCAATCGAATCTGCCATCACAACTAAGTCATCGGCATATGCAAGACTGCTTATTTTGTGTTCACATATCTTAATCTTGTTGTGGGTTGGCAGGAGAGCCAACACCGGGTATGAGAGGAAGCCGAAAGGCACATGTTTTAGCTCACGCAGGCTGGCGTGAGGTCTGGAACAGGACAAGGAATTTAGACTTTAGAAAAACGGACGTAGCTGGTGGAATACTTAACTTTAATCCATTAATGATGAGCGTCGCTCTTGACGGTACATGTTTCAGTATCAATAGTAACCGGTAATGGAGCCTTGCTAGGTCGTAGCAAATGACGTAGCTGAAGGCTATGCTAACTATCGTCTCGGCAAATGAGAGCGTATTTTGTCAGTGAACCATCGCTAGCAAAGTCGGTTGTACAACTGGGGCGAGTGCTAGGAAGTCTCTCTAGACCTGCCGTGTGGCGGCGCTCGGTCTGCAATAACTGATAGTGGCAACACGTAGGTCCGACGTATACTAATGGACCGCGGCCGATTTAAAGGCTACCACCTAGCAAGTGTGGTGTCTGGCGGTGACACCACAAATCTCACCCACCCAGTCTATTGTTTTCAACATATGATCCATAAATAATATGAACAACAGTGGAGACAGGTTGCAGCCTTGTCTTACCCTGAAACCACTCTGAACCATGAACTCAATTTACCGTCAACTCTAACTGCTGCCTGACTATCTATGTAAAGACCTTTTAATTGCTTGCAAAAGTTTGCCTCCTATTCAATAATCTCATAGAACAGACAATAACTTCCTCCTTGGAACCCGGTCATATGCCTTTTCTAGATCTATAAAGCATAGATACAGTTCCCTGTTCCACTCGTAACACTTCTCCATTATTTACCATAAGCTAAAGATCCGGTCCTGACAACTTCTAAGAGGCCTAAACCCATACTGATTTTCGTTCAGTTTGTCCTCAACTAATACTCGCACTTCCCTTTCAACAATACCTGGGAAGATTTTACCCACATCTTTTCTGTTTCATGTTTAAAGATTGGTGTGATTACTGCTTTCGTCCAGTCTGATGGAACCTGTCCCGACTCCCTAGCCATTTCAGTTATTCTGTGTAGCCATTTAAGACCTGACATTCCACTGTATTTGATGAGTTCCGACTTAATTTCACCCACCCCAACCACTTTATTGCACTGCAGTCTATTGACCATTTTCTCCACTTCCTCAAATGTGATCCTTTTTCCATCATAATTCCTATCCCATTGTACATAGAAATCTGAAACATTAATGATCGCATTTTCACCTACATTGAGCAACTCTTCAAAATATTCCCTCCATCTGCCCAAGGCATCAACAGGATTCACCAGCAGTTTTCCTGACCTGTCCAAATTACTTATCATTTCCTTCTTACCTCCCTTTCGAATACTGCTAATTACACTCCAGAATGGTTTTCCAGCAGCTTGACCCAAAGTTTCCAACCTGCTTCCAAAGTCTTCCCAAGATTTCTTCTTGGATGCTGCAATTATCTGTTTGGCGTTGTTTCTTTCTTCAGCATAACTATGTCTACCTGAGTTCTAGTATGTACCGTATTTACTCGACTCTAAGCCGCACTTTTTTTTCGGTTTTCGTAATCTAAAAAACCGCCTGCGGCTTAGAATCGAGTGCAAAGTAAGCGGAAGTTCTGAAAAATGTTGGTAGGTGCCGCCACAACTAACTTCTGCCGTCAAAAATATGTAGCGCTACACAGGCTTGCTTTGCAGGCACAAGGATAAACACTGGCGCCAAAACCTCTGTGTCAGTAAAAAAAAAAAAAAGTGGAAGACGAGCTTTTTTCTCCGCCCCGAGTTTCGACCACTGCATTTTCATACATTATCCAACAAAGTAAATACAAACTCCGTATTGTTCATCTTCGAATGTAGCAGCATTTCAATGTACTACGAAAATCTGACTAGCAAGACTGTTTGGGATATTTGTCAATATGGCCAACTCTACGTTCTGAATTTTTTCCTACCTGTGAGAAGAGATGGTTGCTAATAGGAACTTTTATGAATTGTGAATCACATGCAGTATTCTCTTCACCATAAGAATAATACGAATATAAACATTTTGCGATGTATTCTTTCGTGTTTGCTGCTATCTCATTTAAATCCTATCTGCCTAATAAACTACGAAACTAGAGTGAGACAACAGCAAACGCGGAAGAATATACATATGATGTCATGTTTATATTCGTATTATTCTTATGGCTAATAGTGATACAGCCAGAAATGAAGCACGGCAACTGACTAGATTTTTAAATCTAAGATGACTAATTTCTGTGCAGAATGTAATGTAATGTACTAAAGCGGCGTCTGCAAAGATTTTCAAACGGGGAAAAATTTTCGCTAAACTCTCGTTCAGAACATCTTTTATCATACGCAGTCTATTATTTGGTTCTTGTTGATCATTATCAAAGAAAGCAGCAGCATAAGTAACAACAAATAGCAGTCTCTTCCCATTGTTTCGCTAATGAGACAAGCTGCGGTAGCGCGCAGAAAAGCAAACCATGCCACGAGCGGCGGCAGGCCGTGAACACGCACTATCAGAATGCGACAAACAATGCATCACACAGTACAGTAATGCATTTTCAGCTTAGATTGACATTAACACCTATAACAAAGAAAATGGCACTTATCAGTTCAAAGAAAAATAAGCAATCAATTCAAACCAGACGAAGCACGTGAAAATGGAAGGGTACCCGTATCAATACGGACGGAGCGCCTGACGCATAGGAATGGCTACCTTGTAAAGCTTAACTGCTAAGCTTACGACTCGAACCAAACTACTGTAGTTGTATCGTCATTCATTCGACCTAAATTATGTCTCATATTAAAATGGACCAACTTTGTTTCGATTTGGAGGTGCGGCCTAAAACTTTTCTCTCCTCTTGAATTTCGAGTCTCAAATTTCAGGTGCGGCTTAGATTTGGGAAATTTTTTTTCCTTGATTTCGAGTCTCATTTTTCAGGTGCAGCTTAGATTCGAGTAAATACGGTAGCCATTTTTGATACGCCTCTTTTTCCTTTTACAGGCTGTGTAGACTGTGTCATTCCACCAAGCTGTTTGCTTCATCCTACCTTTAACACTACTGTTCTAAGACATTCTTTAGACACTTATTGTACTGTGACCCTGTACCTTGTCCATTCCTTTTCCAATGACTGTAATTGACTACATTCAACTAACTGGTACCTTTCTGAGATCACTGTTATGTACTTGCGCCTGATTTCCTTATCCTGTTTCTCCACTCTTATCCTCCTACATATGGACCTGACCTCCTGCACTTTCGGCCTCACAATACCAATTTCACTGCAGATTAAATAGTGATCAGTGTCATCAAAGAATCCCCTGAATACACTTGTGTCCCTCACAGCCTCCCTGAATTCCTGATCTGTTGTTATATAGTCAATGACAGATCTGGTTCCCCTGCCTTCCCAAGTATACAGGTGAATGTTTTTATGTTTAAAAAAGGAGTTTGTGATTACTAAGCCCATACTGGCACAGAAATCCAAGAGTTGTTTCCCATTGCTGTTGGCCTCCATATCCTCTCCAAATTTACCCATAACCTTTTCATACCTTTCTGTTCGATTTCCAATCCTGGAATTAAAATCACCCATGAGCAGAACACTGTCTTTGTCCTTTACTCTAACAACTACATCACTGAGTGCGTCATAAACACTATTCATCTTACCTTGATCTGTCCCTTCACAATGCGAATATACTGACACAATCCTAATTTTCTTGCTAGACACTGTCAAACATACCTTATTGCAACTACGCAGGGTTCTATTTCTTTCCTGATGTAAAGCCCTACACCCCATTGTGTTATTCCTGCTTTGACTCCTGACAGGTAGACCTTGTATTCTCCCACTTCCTCTTCTTTCTCACCACTTACCCGAATGTCACTAACAACTAAAACGTCCAACCCCATCTTACTTGCAGCCTCTGCCAGCTCTACCTTCTTCCCAGAGTAGCCCCCATTGATATTAATAGCTCCCCATCTCGTTACCATTAATTTGCCGAGTCGTATCTTAGGAGCCCCTGGTTTGTCAGTTAGAGGTGGAACTCCGTCACCTCCAAAAAAAGGTCTGAGGCATTTTGCTCTGATTGTTACCAGCATCATATTTAAAGTACCAGGGAAGCAGGTTGCTAGCATTACTTGGCCCGGGTCCCATTGAGTTTTACCCCTAATGGTTGAGGGACTAACCGGTGGATTTGGTAGTCTTTGCCGTCTGAGCACAAAGGTGACCACGACTCAGAATGTCAGAGATGCCCAGCCTTATTCCAAAGTAACTGGTATCCCGACTGTCAGGACCACTTACTTGGCCACTCGTACGTTGCCCGTGGTTCGTGAAGTAGGACATGACAACAAGAACCATCACCATTCTATGTGAAAAAAGAGAAAAATGAAATTGCATTTATTATACGATTATAACATGATCTTGGTTCTTGAGAAAAGAATTAGAGGTGGAATTTCTCAAAGTATTAAAAGATCTGCAAAAGCAAAAGACATGAAAAATTTGAGTCAAAACAAGTCAAATTATGTAGCATGTTGAGATGGAAACAAATTTTATGGTTGGGCAATGTCTCAATTTTTGCCATTCAGAAATTTCGAGTGGATAGAGCCAAAATATAATAGTGCAGAAAAAATACTTAAAATTCCAGATTATTATAAATGCGACTATATTTTTTAGTTGATCTAGAATATCCAAGAAAATTACATGATTTTCATACAGATCTACCTTTGGCCCCAGAAGGAGGAAATAAATTATTAACAACTTAGAATAACAAAGAAACATAAGCCCTGCATTATAGAAATCTTAAACAATAATTAAATCTTACACTAAAATTAAAGAAAATTCATAGTCCTATCGTTTGAACAGTCAGGTTCGCTGAAAAAATACATTCATTTTAATACCGAAATGAGAAAAAGGGCAGCTAACAATTTTGAAAAAGGTTTCTACAAATTGATGAATAATTCTGTGTTTGAAAAAATGGAAAACATTACACATAGACAAAATTTAGAAATCATTACAGGTCCAAGAATATCTACAACACATGTTTCAAAACCAAATTATGAGCATACTACAGTATTTTAAGAAAATCTAGTAGCAGATCCTATGAAGAAAATAAAATTAATGTTGGATAAAACAATTTATATTTGAATGAGTATTTTAGATATTTCGAAAAGAAAAATGTATGATTTTCACTATAATGTTATGAAGCCAAAATATGGGGACAATATTGATCTATGTTATATGGATACTGGTCCTTCCATTTATGATACAAGTACTAAAGATTTCTATAAAGACATGAAGACAATGGTAGACAAATTTGAGACAAGTGATTATCGAAAAGACAATATTTATGGAAATCTGCAAGTAGACAAGAAAGTTTTAGGAAAAATGAAGGATGGAAATAGTGAAAAAAATCATTCTTGGACATGTGAGTTTAAGATAGAAAATGTATGCTTATAAAGTTTGAAGGAGTTAAGAAATCAGCTGTGAAAAATGAAATCAGTTTGGTGATTATAAAGAGCGTTTGGATGGCAAAATAAAGTAATAGAGAAAAATGAATTTAATTACATCATTTCGACATGAATTGTATACAGTTGAATGCAACAACATTGTTTAAAGTTCTGACAGTGATAAATGAGTTGCATTACAAGATGGAATTAATACATTGCGATATGGACATTATAAATTAAATCTAAATAAAATGAAAGATGAGAAAAAAGATTTCTTAAAAGTATTAAACTGTTGTCTAGAAAATTAAAATGATTTCCAAGTATCTAAATCCTTGGATGCTTGATTATAAAAATGTTTGGACAACAAAATAAAGAATGAATTACTTTTTGATATTTTTTTCATGATATGGTATTTGATGTGTTTCCAAATAATATTTACAGATAAATTTACCACAAAAAATTCAACTTTTTGATATTCTCTTTCTTTATGTTTGATAAAGTAATGCTAATTTCTCGTCTTTTGAATGATCACAGTTAAAATACATACAGGCATTTTTAATTTCTTTTCCATATTTTTCACAAAAAGAATGGTTTTCTATTATGCGTGATAGGAACACATTCTTTTTGCATCTTTCTCGTACAATTTTTACAGCCTTATTTTGAAGGCAAATTAAGTTTTTTAAATTTCTGTATGAACTTCTTTTTCTTGGTTGCACAGTGGACAAACCATTTTACACTCATCAAAAAAAAGTTTGGATCACCTCGGTTCCGAGAATTGTAGAACCTGTACAGAAAATTTGAATAGAGATCAACATAAACATCATTTTCGCCATTCTTATTGTTCAAGTAAACCACACATTACATCTTGTACCACCATAAAGCGAGACCTTTCAAGATTGTGGTCCAGATTGCTGTACACACCAGTACCTCTAATACCCAGTAGCACGTCCTCTTGCATTGATGCATGCTTGTATTCGTCATGGCATACTATCCGCAAGTTCATCAGGGCACTGGTGGTTCAGATTGTGCCACTTGTCAATGGCGATTCGGCGTAGATTCCTCAGAGTGGTCAGTGGATCACATCGTTTATAAACAGCCCTTTTCAATCCATCCCAGGCATGTTCGATAGGGCTCATGTCTGGAAAATATGCTGGACACACTAGTCGAGCGATGTCATTATCCTGGAGGAAGTCGTTCACAAGATGTGCATAAAGAGGGGCGCAAATTGTGATTGATGACGAATGTCGTCACAACCCCCCCCCCCCCCCCCCCCCCAAATATGATTCCGATATGGTTGTCCTATCAGTCGGTGGATGGCATTCACATATTGTACAGCCATTACAGCACCTGCCATGAGCACCACCCCAAAACAGCAGGGAACCTCCACCTTGCTGCACTCGCTGGACAGTGTGTCTAAGGTGTTCAGCATGGCTGGGTTACTTCCAAACAGGTCTCCGATGACTGTCTGGTTGAAGGCATATGCGACACTCATCGCTGAAGAGAACATGATGCCAATCCTGAGTGATCAATTTGGCATGTTGTTGGGCCCATCTGTACCGCGCAGCATAGTGTCGTGGTTGCATAGATGGACCTCGCCATGGATGTCGGGAGTGAAGTTGCGCATCATGGAGCTTATTGTGCACAGTTTGAGTTGTAACACAATGTCCTGTGGCTGTACAGAAAGCATTATTCAACATGGTGGCATGGCTGTCGGGGTTCCTCCGAGCCATAATCTGTAGGTAGCAGTCATCCACTGCTATAGTAGCCCTTGGGCGGCCTGAGCGAGGCATGTCATAGACAGTTCCTGTCTCTCTCTGTATCTCCTCCATGTCTGAACAACATCGCTTCGGTTCAGAGACATCTAGACACTTCCCTTGGTGAGGGACCTTCCTGGCAGAAAGTAACAATTTGGACGTGATCGAACAGTGGTATTGGCCGTCTATGCATGGTTGAACTACAAACAACGCGACCCGTGTAGCTGCTTCCTGGTGGAATGACTGGAACTGATTGGCTGTCGGACCCCCTTCGTCTAGTAGGCCCTTCTCGTGCATGGTTGTTTACATCTTTGGACGGTTTTTGTGACCTGTCTGAACAATCAGAGGGACTGTGTCTGTGATAAAATATCCACAGTCAGTGTGTATCTTCAGGAGTTCAGGGAACAGGTGTGATAGAATACTTTTATTGGTGTATTTTCACTTTCCATTTATAACAAAAAAATTTAATAGAATTAAAAAATATAAAAATATTACATTGTTTTGTGTGTAAATGAAGTCCCTTGTGGATCTAAAAATCAATAAATTCATTTATAACAACAAAAATGATTTTAATAATTATTGATGAAAATAATGAGCCATGGTTTAAAGCAAAACATGATGCAGAGTTATTGGAGTATATAGAAGTAGATAAAGCTTTCAAGCATATTCATGAAGATAAAAAAAAATATTAGAATATTTAAAACACTCCAAAATGGAGAGGTCAAAAGGTAATGAAAAATCTTCATTTCTTATCAATGGAGGAGGTGTTCATTCTTTAATTTTAAAATCTAGAGAAGAAGCAAAACAATTTAGAAAATGGATTACTCATGTTATTTTGCTGTCCATTCGAAAACGTGGAGAATATAAGATAAAGATTAATGCTAAATAACTTTATGAAGCACAAATAAATCATTTAAAAGAACTGAATAAAATTAAGGGTAATTATACAAAAAAGTCAGATAAAATACATGATAGAACTGTAGAAATGCTACGTGAAAGAAATAAATTAATACATTGTTGCCACGTGTTGTTCCACAATTGAACGATCAAAATTTAAGACCAAGTTTTCTTGTTTTGAAATAAAGCAATTTTAGTTACGGATACTACGTCATCTGAGCACAATTAAAAAATGCACAAAAGCAAATAGATATAATTAGAAATTGTGAAGAATTTTTGAGAATTATGTGCCAAATTCAATAAATTTATATTATTGAATGAAAGAAACTTTCAGAATAGTTTGTTATGAAAATTATTTCAACACTTTGGTTGAGTATTCGCCAGAACTGTTGCATGCCATTACAAATGATCTAGCAAATGTTGCTTATAATATAAAACTAAATTTGGAAATACTTTCTTCAAAATTAAATTGTAAATAATTCATAAAATATTTTATATACATCTAGTAGACAAAATTCACTAAATCCATCATTTGAGTCCATCAACTCAAATTTAAAATTTTCAAATAATTTTGAAATTCAGTCTCTTTTGTTAAACTTTCTCTGAACATCAAAATAAAATCATCTTCTGTACTGAAACAATATGCATAATGAATTTTATATTCGATGCCAAAAATGTTTAAAGTTTCAATAACACTCTCCATTTAAGTATAAAATGTCTTTATTAACATTTTGTAAAATGACATTAGCTTTACTAACCCAACTGTTGTGCGAATTATAGAAACCCAACCATTTAACATAAACTTTATCTCCTTTCATTCTCAAAACTTTCTCAACGAGGTAAACATGTGGAACATGTTTTCATTATTTCTAGTTCATAAAAATTTCCGTCAATATCTTCCAATTATTTCATTGGAAAGATCAACATCTTCAATTTTGAAAATTTCTGTTGACCCATTGGCAGTGTATTGTTCCTCAAATTCCTTTATGTTTACTTATTCTCAATTTATTGCCAATTTTAAATTTGGGCTCAGCATCTAGCAAATATTTTTTATGTAGACAGTTTTCAATCAGATTTTTTTCAGCTTCTTTATTTACACCCTTGGCGCCATTTTTCATAGTTGAATGTCTCGTGTTGGTGTACTCATCAACTAATTTCGAAACTTTCAACCCATTTATAATTTCCTTGAAGAGCAACTTTCTTCCACATTTTTCCTTTGAATGTTCTGTAAAATTTCCCAACAACAAATGCTCTTATTTCACTAAAAGTTGAATAATGATTAATGTTAACTTTTTTCATTAACTCTTGAAATTATTTGTTATAATATTGTTTGCCATTATCTTTTTCAAAATTTTTTTTTGGCGATGGAGCGATGACCTTTTTTTTTTTAGATTCAGCTATATTTTTACTTGTTTTAGCTTTGAGATAGCCCAAGCAAATTCAATAAATATTTATATCCTCTATCTTTGATATTCCTTTCAACTTTCCGGAGTCTATTTTGGCTAAATCAGCTTGCCAAAGATCATCTATTCCAAAAGAAATTACATTTTTCTTTTAAAATTTTTTTCTCATTCTTCTTCAGTAGCGCTACAGACCTTGGTGAGCCTTGGCTTCTTCAACAATCTTCCTCCACACTTCTCGGTTATTTGCTGCTCTTTTCATCCCCCGGATTCCCATACTAGTGATTTCAGATTTTTTTCTCATTGGCTTAAGTAATTCATTTTTAATTTGGTCTCGAATATTTAGACCTTCACCTAAAAATTGTTTAAACAAATTTGCTCTTTTTCATTTTACAAATTGAACAAAAGCCTTCAATTCTTTGTTTTCCATTTTTGGTTGTCAATCTATGAGGTTGAAGTGTGTCAGTAAGCTTTTTGCACTTCAAACAGTAAATTTGATTATGATTCTCCATTTATATAGAATGAAAAATAATTTTAATTAGTTGCTTGCGTCTAAAGACTCTATTACTTGTAGATCTTTACCAGCTTTTCCATATAAATTTGAAACTATAGATTTAAGCACATTTTCCATTGAATTAACCTTGTCTTTGGTTTTTATTTCTTTCATTCATGTGATGTTCCATGATACCATCATAAATACCAATAATATCGTTAAGATTACTTAATTAATTTAATTATCGAGTTAAATCGCCTTTTGAAAAGTAATCTGATAAAACTTTCTCTATATCTTTCTTGGAATAAAAATTTATATATTGTTGTTCAGCTTCTAAAAGTCTTGTTTCCAAATATCTTCTACTAATCGCATTCAAATCAAGTGTATCATTACTGTTAACAATTCTTCTATTTTTTAAATCAATATAATATTTTGCAACTTCTAAGTTTTCATTTAATTCTTTTTGAAATTCTTTAACTACATCGTATGTTTTTGAGTCTACTTCTGTTAGAGAATCTTAGATTTTTGATTGAAAATCTTCAAATTTTGAAGTTAATTCACCAATAATTTGTGCCTCTAATGACTGAAAATCCTTAACGACTTTATTTCCAAAAATGTCCATTTAGTAAATTTAAAATATAATTAAACTTACAATTTTTGCATAACAGTTTTATAAAACATAGACACAAATGTCCACAAATTATTTCATTTGAATTTTGAATTCTCTTGATATTGTAGTATAAATTATTGTTTCTAATATTTCCTCCATATGAATCAAAAACAAAATTTATATGTGTGTTTTTATAGTAGCAAATCCAATGAGTTACAACATGATCAGAAGTATCTAAATTTACTATTCCACTTGCTAAATTTTTCGGTTCATTTGGCAGTTCATCAGTCATAAAAATGCATCGAAACCGATTTAAGTTTTAATTGTTTAACTAGTTTTTCTATGTCAAAATTAGATAAAGGTTCATTAAATTTTTTGATTATTTCTTTGAAATGATTTTTACTTCTTTCATTCCACTGCCCTTCTTTTCCATTTCCAAGTTATGTCTTTTTGGTTCTTCTATCTCTTGATCACCTTTGTTCTTGTTTAGCACTGTATTTGCAGTTGCTGCAGATCTGCCACATAATGAACCAATTGTTGCAAAATAAGCTAAAGCTGCAAAAATTAATGGAAGAAAACTGCCTTCATGTTTTGTTAGTCCAGCGCCTTAGATATTCAATAATTTTTTTCGCAGTAGAAACAGATGATCACCTTTAGCTTAGTATGCTCCTTGGTAGCAAAGTATAATTGGTTAAAAAGTTGTTCATTTATATAGATTAAAAAATAATAAAGTTTTTATAATCCCATCAATTTTGTCATCTTCTATTCTACTAATCTAATATCAGTGGTTATAAACTAGCTGCACGTATGAGTAGAGAGAATAAGGTGGGAGGAGGAGTTGTCATATATGTCAAAAGTTATTACTGTGTAGAAAGCTTAGATACAAAAAAGTTTTGTCTAGAGCAACATATAGAAGCATGTGCCTGTCAACTTAAACTGAAGGAGGGCTCTTTTATAATTGTAACAGTATATAGGTCCCCTTCAGGAAACTTTCATTTATTCCTGCAATACTTGGATGCCTTGTTGTGCTATCTGTCAGATAGGGGAAAGCAAATTATTATTTGTGGGGACATCAGTGTTAATTCACTGAAAGAGGATAATAGGAAGAATGGCCTGGAAGTCTTGCTCGGTTCTTTCAATTTGTCATCTGTCATTAATTTTCCTACTCGGGTAGTAAAGGACAGCAGCACATTTATAGATAACACTTTTATAGACCAAAATAGGTTTAAAAACATAAATTCTTGTCCTGTTGAGAATGGGCTTTCTGATCATGATGCTAAGCTAGTTACAGTATATGACATAGCTCCATTCAGTAATTCAAAACTACCCTCCAAAGTTGTGCGTTCTATTAATGACTCAACAATTAGAAATTTCAGAGAAAATCTTCAACAATTAGACTGGGATGAGGTGTACAAGGAACCCGATGCTAATTTAAAATATAACTTACTTCGTGATACACTTGTAAGAGAATTTGAAAACTGTTTCGCCAAGAAAGTAGTTAAATCTAATTATAAGAAACCATGCAAAAAAACTTTGGCTTACTAAAGAAATAAAAATATCTTGTAACCATAAAAGGGAACTGTATCTAACAACAAGAAAGAGTAATGACCCAGAAACAACCAAATATTATAAAAACTACTGTGCTACATTAAGAGTTGTTATTAAAAAGTCCAGAAGCATGTGCATCATGTCTGAGATTAATACCTCTGATAACAAAATCAAAACAATTTGGAATATTATTACAAGGGAGACAAGGCAATCAAGAGTACAGGATGATGGCATTACCATCAAAGCGAATGGAAACTTGAGAAACATCAAGCTGGAAGTCGAAAACATATTGAATAATCATTTTTGAAATGTTGTAGAGAAAATAGGATCTAAATATTCATTAGAAGAAGCAAGGCAGTTAATGGAAGAGGCCTTACCCATGCAATTTGTTAAAATTGAAATTCCACTCACCTCTCTTTCTGAAATTAGGAAGATAATAAACTCACTCAAGAATAAAAGCTCACATGGAATTGATGGCATTTCCAGCAGGATAATAAAAGCTTGTTCCCAAGAGATAAGTGGGATTCTTAGCCACATATGTAATAGATCTCTGCAGAGCCACATATGTAATAGATCTCTGCAGAGCCACATATGTAATAGATCTCTGCAGCAGGGCATTTTCCCAGATAGACTGAAGTATGCCATTGTTAAACCACTGCATAAAAAAAGGGGATATGTCTGATGTCAGTCACTGCCACCCAATCTCTCTTCTGACTGCCTTATCCAAAATTCTTGAAAAAGTAATGTATTGCACAGTAGCTGCACACCTTTGTTCAAAATAAAGTTTTAACAAAATGTCAGTTTAGTTTCCTGAAAGGTTTTTCAATGGAAGTTGCTATATATACTTTCACTAATGAAATATCAAATGCTCTGAGTAACCGGAAGTCACCCGTTGGGATTTTTTGTGATCTATCAAAGGCTTTTGATTGTGTAAATCATGGAATACTTCTAGACAAGATAAAGTACTGTGGTTTGAATGGGACAGTGCTCAAATGGTTTAAATCATATGTAACTGGAAGAATGCAGAAAGTTGAAATAAGCAGTTCACATAATATGCAAAAAACTGGTGATTTCTCAAACTGGGGAACAATCAAGAATGGGGTGCTGCAAGGTTCGGTCTTCGGTCCTCTGCTGTTCTTAATATATATTAATGACTTGCCATTCTATAATCACGAAGATGCAAAGCCTGTACTTTTTGCCGATGATACAAATATAGCTACCACACCCAACAGTCAAGAATTAAATGGTGAAATTGTAAATGATGTTTTTCAGAAGTCATTAAGTGGTTCTCTGCAAATGGGCTCTCATTAAACTTTGACAAAACACAGTATATACAGTTCCACACAGTAAATGGAATGACACCATAAATAAATACAGACTTTGATGAGAACTCTGTACCTAAGGTAGAATATTCAAAATTTCTAGGTGTATGCATTGATGATGAGGGGTTGAACTGGAAAAAACACGCTGAGGAGCTGCTGAAACGTTTGAGTTCAGCTACTTGTGCTATTACGGTCATTGCAAATTTTGGAGATATACATCTGAGTAAATTAGCTTACCATGCATATTTTCGTTCTCTCCTTTCGTATGGCATCATATTCTGGGGTAACTCATCATTGAGTAAAAGAGTATTCATTACACAAAAGTGTGTAATCAGAATAATTGCTGGAGCTCATCCAAGATCATCCTGCAGACACTTATTTAAAGATCTAGAGATCATCCTGCAGACACTTATTTAAAGATCTAGAGATCTTCACTGTAGCCTCACTATATATATATATATATATATATATATATATATATATATATATATATATATATATATATATATATATATATATTCACTTATGAAATTTGTTATTAACAATAAGAACGATTTCAAAAGTAATAGCAGTGTACATGGCTACAACACTAGGAGAAAGGATGATATTCACTACTCAAGGTTAAATCTAACTTTGGCTCAGAAGGAGGTAAATTGTGCTGCCACAAAAGTCTTTGGTCATTTGCCTAATAGCGTTAAAAAAGTCTGACAGATAGCAATATAGCATTTACAAGGAAATTAAAGAATTTCTTAATGGCAACTCCTTCTACTCATTAGATGAATTTTTGGATATAGTAAGTGGGTAATTTCCCCAACCCCCACAAAAAAATTAAAAATATTGAGTGTCATGTAATATTTTGTGTAATGTAATATCTTGTGTAGACACCTTTTATTAACCTGACACATCCCGCATCATTACAAAGTGCCGTATTCATGATTTATGGAACAAATACTAATCTAATCTGTTTTCCATACATATTTCCTCTAACTGATGTTGCAGAAATTTTTTCACCTAAAGAAGCATCAGAAACATGCATTCTTTCCTTTGCAAATAATTGATGTTCTTTATCTACTTCATGTCTTCTTTCTAATTCTGTATTATCTCTATAAGCAATGTCTATGTTCCTTACATTTGTCATCTAATCGATTAATTCCTTGATGTCCTCTAGCTAATCTTTCTTCTAATTTTGTCCCTGGTCCACAATATTTATAGCCGGGAAGATGTATTTTGAATGGTAATTTGTTAATGAAAGTGTTTACTAAACCTTTTCTGTATTTTTCACTTTATGAAAATGCATGAGAGAGATTATTCAAAAGTCTGATTAAGTATGTAATACGTTTTGGATTGTTGATAATGAAATCACTAAATTTTTCTAACATTTTTGTTATGCCAACTTTTTCGTTATAATTTTTATTTTCTGCTGATTCTTCACCATGAATAACAGCTAATCTGTCAATTAATTGTCAAACATCATTAATC
This sequence comes from Schistocerca cancellata, assembly GCF_023864275.1. NCBI lineage: Eukaryota > Metazoa > Arthropoda > Insecta > Orthoptera > Acrididae > Schistocerca > Schistocerca cancellata. The sequence goes on from NC_064629.1 coordinate 928,880,782, forward strand.
CAAATACATTCGCCTGATTTTTCTGAATATTTTTTACTAAATCTTCACCAACTTTATCCGTCTGAATCAGATAATTTTTTAGAAAGATAAAGATCAACAATTTGTTTTAGCAGATATTTATATTTATTACCTTTACTTGATTTTTTTTATTTGCATTATTGTCAGAATATAATGCTCCTGATTGAATCAATATATCTGCATAATTTGATAAATCAGAACCTGTAAATAGTGTATTCATATCGCCCATAGTTACTTTTTAACAGTCATTAATCCAGCAGTTCCTTCATATGTTCTGTCACCAATTGTTAATTTAGCTGCTTCAAATTTTACTGGAAATTTACCAAAAGACTTAAATGCACCAACAGGCCTTAACAAAAAACTTTGTCTTCACTATGATTAATATATAACAACATTCTTTCACTTATTTATTTTTTAACAGTATCTGACGTGGCTGCTTTTTGTTTGCCTTTTTACTGTTTTCTGTTTTTAATTTCTTCCCCATATTCATTCAATAAATGTTGTACTTCTGAATCACTTAATGTGAAATCTCTTTTATCACTTTCATAATGTTCCATTGTTGAAATATCATTAAATTCTTTAAAATAATGTTTATTATAAGGAACAATTTGCCTTAGAACTTCTCTATATTCTTCAGTTGCTTTTAAAACTTTATCAGCTAAACCTTTGATTTCTTCTTTAACTTTTTCTATTGTATCGATAACTGGTTGATATTCTTTCTTACATTTTTCATATTCTGTTCCGGTTGTTTTTTTTCCGTTAGTTAAACTCTTCTTTTAATTGTGCTTTTAATTTTTGTATTTTGTCTCACTATTTTAACAACTTGTGGATTGTATTTTGCAGACATTTATTAAGAATAAAATTATGATCATTGTTTTTAGTTTGCATTTAGTGTTTATCATTCAACGCTTATGTTTCTGTATTGCATTCATCAGTTCTGTTCACTTTATGTTTAATGTTAATGTTCAATGTTAAAAAAAATCGTTAATCTTTTCACTATATTTACCTTCCATTAATTTTTCTTGTCAAATAAATCCTGACAAAACCGAATTTATCTTTAGTCCAACATTTACTACATAATTCTTTAAATTGATCAAACTTTAAATCTCCTTCAAAAAATTCATGATAAATATGATTTAAATTTATCATCTTCTCTAAAAATATTTTAAAAATTCAGATTATCCTCTAACTATATCTTGATTTTCAAGAATGAAGTCATCAAAAACCATTGAATTTTCTTCATATACATCTAATGAAATAATTTCATCGTTATTTTCAATTACACTAACAATTTGTTCATTAATTTCATCCTTAATTTTTTCACATCTTTTTATAAATTGTTGATATTTTGGTTGATCTAAACTTTTTGAATAAATGTCCAAATGATTATTTTTTCCCAATTTAGCTATCCTGTTGCTAGAATACAATTATCAGTCATTAATGTTGTTTTTCCACAACCGCTTGGTCCAATTATTGCACATCGTATTGAATTTGGTAAAAGTTTATGATGTTTGTTTTTTGATTTTTTTCCCTGGAATTCTTAATTTTGTCTCCCAGTGTGTCATTTATTTACATGATTTTTAGTAATATAAGTGAGTTGATTAATTCAATTGTGCCATAATCCTTCTGTTCTGAAGAAACGATTAAGTGCTGCAATATGAAATTTAAAAACTGTTTCACTTGTTGGATTTTACTCAACTTCAACTCCAAACATCACATCGAAAAATAATGAACTTTACTGTGATGGAGAAACAATAGAAATTCCTGTTGGTCAATATAGTTTGAAAAATTTCAAAAAAATTGTTCATTCAAAAGATCCAAATATTCATATTAAAGAAAATAGTTTTAAATAGAATTTCTATTGAAAGTGATAAAGTATACATGGATATAAAAGAAAATAATATTTAAAGTGTGCTAGAATTTATTAAACAAGTTATTGAGCCTAATCAAATAACTGTTGCTAACGATGTTCCTAAAATTATTCCATTTGAGTTAATAAATGTGAATTTTAATTTGGCTGAAGGAATGTTTGTTAAAGATAATCATCTTTATTGAAAAACTAATATTATTGCTTCATTTAAGCTGAATTCTGAATTTGGAGGTCCAATAATTTATCAGCCAAATCATCCTATAAAGATTTCAATATTCGATACTATTGAAAATTTAGAGATAACCATAATTGACGAAAATGATGATCTGATAGACTTCAATGGTGCTTGTGTAACTGTTGTTTTAAAAATGAACTGATAATTTTCTTTCCTTTATAAATCATTAACCAAATTGAGAATAACCAGTTTTACTCATTTCCTGTGAATGAGAAGACTAAAAATAATCTAAATTTCTCCAACAATGAGACATAAATTAATGTTTCACTGGTTGGGTTCATTCTATTTGCTCGCAACTTTACACGAGTTTTGATGTTGTTCATACTTATGGAACTGATTTTTCTGCATATGATGGAAAATCAAATATTAAACTGATTGATAATTATGTCTAGAGTTGAACAACCTTTTATTTCTTCTTCAGCTCTTATTTGCTTAACTTCTTCTCTTTTGAGTGAGTTATCTTTATCCACTAGAATTATTTGGTGGATTTTTAAAGAAATTATGTTTGGACATGATTTAACTGTAATTTTTACTTGGAGTTTGAGAAAAGATAAAGAAGATTCTATTCTTTGTTGGAGTACTGGTAATGATAATTCTAGTCGTCCAAAAGAAGGTAAAATCGTTGTAAAAAGTATGGACATTTGTGTTCCTGTTGTTAAATCTGAACTAGAATTTTCACTTGAACTGGAACAAGAAAGACTGAAAACTCCAAAAATTCCAGTTTCTTTCTTTGAACTTCAAACAGTTGAATTTCTTGCATTACAAGGAAAAATAAATTTTGAACTATATGTTACTAATTACTATAATTCAATAGAATTTGATATGCCTTAATTTATATTTCTTGTTTTCCAAACTAATTGAAAAAATATTCAAATCCTTGATTCTTCTTTATTTGATCATGTAAAATTACAAATTTCTCTGTTAAAAAATGGAAGAAATGTTTTTCCACAAGAATTGTGGAATCTTGATTCACCAAATAACTTAGACAGCTTATGATGCTTTCTGTGATTTTAAAAGAATAACTCACTTTACTTTCAATTTTGTTCAAAATTTTCATAATTAATGTGTACAAGAATGAATGTTGTAACTACTCAAAAGACAAAAATGAAATTATGTGCATTCTTTAATGATAATATTCCAGATGATACAATTACATATATTATTATGTATGGGAAAAATAATTTAACTTACGATTTGCAACACATAGTGCTTACTGAAAATTTATAAACCGAAAACGTTAGTTCTTCAAAAAATTAAAATGTTATCCAAATGCAAGAAGTTAGTTAACATTTTAATTTTTTAGTTGTTTTTTACATAAATAAAAATACAGTTTTTACCCTCAACGCTGCCCTCCAATACTAAATTAGTGATCCCTTGATGCCTCAGAAAATGTCCTACCAACCGATCTCTTCTCCTAGTCAAGTTCTGCCACAAATTTCTCTTCTCCCCAATACTATGCAGTACCTCCTCATTAGTTATGTGATCTACCCATCTAATCTTCAGCATTCTTCTGTAGCACCACATTTCAAAAGCTTTTATTCTCTTCTTGTCCAAACTATTTATCGTCTATGTTTCACTTTCATGCATGGCTACACTCCATAAAAATACTTTCAGAAACAACCTCCTAATACTGGAATCTATACTCGATGTTAAAAAATTTCTCTTCTTCAGAAATGCTTTGCTTTCCATTGCCAGTATATCTTTTATATCGTCTCTACGTCTGCCGTACATCTCCATTCTTTTCTTCTTACCCTTGTGTAGTTATTTTACCAGGAACAAGGGACCGATGACCTCGCAGTTTGGTCCCTTCCCCCACTCCTTTAAACAAACCAACCAACCCCCTGACATTATTTGAAGCAGTGAAAGAAGCGACATTAGTTATAGTGTGTCGGTATTAAGGTTCAGAGACATAGTGGTGGTTAATCTGGAGGGCGTGTGTGCGCGCACGTGTGTGTGTGTGTGTGTGTGTGTGTGTGTGTGTGTGTGTGTGTGTGTGTGTGTGCGTGTGTGTGTGCGCGCGAGCGATCATTCACGCCCGCTCATGTTGGTTTGTGTTTTTGATACTTTGGTTATTTGCTTGCAGGAGGGCTCTTGATCTGTTTGGATGAAACTAGAGCTCAAGAGTTCATCAGAGAATTTTCTGCAAAGGAAGGATATGAACCATGGATTATTGGTACTGTTTGTCAGGGTCAGAGAACAGCACAAATAAAATCAGATGCCACAATACTTGATATTGCATAAAATATTGCAGTACATTTCATTCATGCTTTCATGAAGGTATCTTTTGGCCTAAATAATCAGTATCTGACTGTTGGATATTTAGTTGATTTCCGTTTCCACTATAAATTTAAGTGATGTTGTTTGACTTATCCCTGATTACTTATTGGAGGAAGAAAATAACTCTTCTTGTACAAATACATAATGACACAGCTGGACAGACCTGCTTTTTGTTCTCTCATTGTTGTGGTCCATAATTCTAAGCAATTATTTTAGGGGGCAAAATGCATTTAACGAACTTTATTATGTTAGGATATGTAATCTGATATGTAGCCTGTTAGAAAAAATTTGAGCTGTTTGACACTGAATGATTTGTAGTAGTTAAAGTTTCTGAAACAGCTGTTACGATGATGATAGTGTTTAGCAGTTCAAATTAAAAAATTGATTTAGTCAAGGCTGCAAAATCTCTTACTTTATGTTATTGTTTATATATTTGTTGGAATTTTTAATTAAAAGGGTGTAGTAGCACAAGAAGTGAAAGGAAATTGGAGTACCTGCCATTTGTGATAAATCTGTTAGATTCCTGAAGTGATTTTGTGAAAGATTTAATCAGTTACAGCATTTGTGCAATTGAATGCTGTGCTTACAATCCAATGTTTACGTTGTAAAAGTGAGACTGATAATTGCAGTTGCGATGAACATGTTTAGTAGCCAGGCATTGAATGACTTGTGATAGCCAAAGTTTCTAACAGCTATTGCAATGATGATAATGTTTGTCTTCATAAGATGTCTTCATCATACTGCTTATGAGCTGTAAAATCAGTTAAAATTCTTGTGTACTTAATATAACTTACAGTTGTTGTAGACATTGGTAGTTATCAGTTTCTTTTCTGTTAGATTAAGATTTTTCTTTTTGGGTGGTCCTTGTGAGACGTGGCAGGGTTTTTGGATTTTTATGATACAGATTTACTGTTGACTGAAATTTTATGATGATTTCACATTTTAACCATAAGTCTCAAAAAAGTTTCTTGTGTGCCAAGTAGTTCCAGCTATTTAGACATATTAGTAAAATTATTTAATCCTGCTCTGTGTAGTATACCTATGCTTAGTGTTCTTATGAATTAGTTTAAGAAGGTGGAGAATGCCAAAAATGAAATACTTTCCATTTAAAATGAAAAAAGTCCTGTCATGTATCAGGTTTATTGTAACTTTATTTGTCTGTATTTGGATACATCTAGAATAATTATTTACATAGAATTAAGGTACACAAATACATAATGTCACTTTGCACCTTTTGAAAATTCTACAGCTGAAACAAATGTTAAATTTACCCATCTTCATTCATAAACAGAGCCTGCAGATGTGTACTGCCTATGTTACTACTACTGTTACCAATTACCAGCGATCTGCATCCCACAATTGACATTATAAATTACATAACTATAATGTAATAACAGTTGTTTGTGTGCTGTGCAAATAAAAGTTAATTTTTTCAAACTTAAATAATGTTGTTGTTCTTGTCTTCAGTCTGAAGACTGGTTTGATGCAGCTCTCCACATGCGTATCCTGAGCAAACCTCATCTTCTCCGCGTAACTACTGCAAGCTAAACCCTTGTGGACCTTCTTACTGCATTCATCTCTTGGCCTCTCTACAATTTTTATGCCCCCCCTCACTTCCCGCAATACTGAATTAGTGATTCCTTGATGTCTCCCAATGTGTCCTATCAACCAGTCCCTTGTCATCAAGTTGTGCCTCAAATTCCTTTTCTCTCCAATTCTGTTTAGTACCACCCCATTAGTTATGCAATCTAACCGTGTAATCTTCAGCTGTCTTCTATGCATCATATTTTAAAAGCTTCTATTCTCTTGTCAACATTTTACTCCTTGCAAGGTTACACTCCAGACAAATACCTTCATAAAAGACCTCCAAACAGTTATAAATTTATATTATATGTTAAACTCCTCTTCTTCATAAATACTTTCCTTGCTATAGTCAGTCTGAATTTTGTATCCTGTTTACTTCGACCATCATTGCCCTAATAGCAAAACTCACCTATTGTTTTTAGTGTTTCGCTTCCTAATCTATTTCCTTGTAGAGCCTTGTTGCCTATGCCCGCGTCACCTAGGATGGCGCTTACGCGCATAGAGGTGTAGTGGAAAGGGAATGTAGGGGGATGAGAACTGTGCATGTGCAGCAGCAGCGAAGAGTGGGCGAATGAATTCCACATCGCTGAACTGCATTGCTGCGGATAACAGTCAGGCTCGTTCGCCTATAGTACATTGTATTATACATTCAAATTTATGAGGGGAATAATAGATATTAAAACCAATTTTTATCGATTGTCATGAGTGAAATATTAATTCACACCCACTATTTATTTATTTATTTATTTAGCTTATGGCATGTAACACATCATATAAAAAAAGACATAAAAATCATAAGACACAGAAATAAAGAGTAGTCACAGTGTATATCATATAGTTGTAGGTATAAAAGTATTTAAAATAGTGTCTATAACAAACAAAAGTTCACACACAAACATCCAGATTTGTGACATAGTCTATTGCACTTTCAGTCGCGGTCAGAAACTCATTGGGGTCTCCTGCAAAACGTCTCAGAGGGCAATCTTCCACGATGTGACGAATCGTCTGCCGGTCCGCACCGCAGACACATCTCGGGGAGGTGATTTTACCCCACCTGTGGAGGCTGTCTGCATATCTGCCATTATTTGTCCGAATTCGATTCAAGGTCGTCCAAGTTTTCCTTGGCAAATTGAATCCTGGTGGTTGGACATTGATACATGGCATATTCTGCAGGTTTTGGGGCACAGATTCTCTCCACCGCATTTTCCAGAGGTTGCCATAATCCGGGTTGAGAGGATGCGTATTTTTTGCCTTTTTTAAAGAGGGGTGTCTGGAGCGCAATCTGTTCATCTCCAGGGCAGGAACATCCTTATGGATTGGCAGTTTCTCGTTGTTCAGCACTTTTCCATACTCGCGTAAGAGAGCGTTCTCTCTGCGCAGGTCCGGTGGGAGAATGTTGCTCAGTATAGGTAGCCAGTGTAAAGGCGTTGGCTTTATTGTTCCTGATATCATCCTCATTGTGTAGTTTAGTTGAGCATCGATCAAGCCTGTGTGTGTACTGTTTAGCCATACCGGTGCGGCATATTCTGCTGTTGTGTAGACAAGTCCCAGAGCCGAAGATCTCAGTACAGCCGCGGAAGAGCCCCACGTAGTCCCACATAGCTTCTTTATGATATTGTTTCGAGTTTTAAGTTTTGCGGCTGTATTACGTAGGTGTTCCTTGAATGTTAGGGTTCTATCAAAGGTGACGCCTAGATATCTGGGGTAATTATTATGGTTTAGCGGCCTGTTTTCGAAATGAACATTGAGCTTTCTTTTTGCTTGGGCATTGTCGAGGTGAAAGCATGTCACCTCCGTTTTTGTCGCGTTTGGCCGTAGTCTCCACCTTCGGAAGTAATCTCCCAGCTTTGTTAGATCCGCAGTTAATGTGTTTTCCGTTGCCTCCATTGATCTGCCTCTTGCAGCTATTGCCCAGTTGTCGGCATATCCGAATTTTTGAGAAGTGGTTTCAGGTAAGTCAGATATGTAGAGGTTAAACATCAATGGCGCCAGAACGGAGCCTTGTGGTAAACCATTGTTGAGCTTCATTTGGTCACTTTTTAAGTCGCCCATTATGACTCTGAAACTTCTATCTGTGAGCATGTTATCAATGAGGTTGGCCAGCTTGTTACATGGTATGACCCGCAGCAACTTAAATATCAGGCCTTGTCGCCAAACGGTATCATAAGCGGCTGATAGGTCAATAAAGGCTACTGATGTTTTGAGTTTTTTCTGAAAGCTCGCATCTGTGAGTTGCTAGGGAGAGGATCTGGTCCGTGCAACTGCGGTTGGGTCAAAAACCTGCCTGTTCAATCGGTACCACTTCAAGAATTTTTCCGCTTATTCTGTTGTAGATGATACGTTCCAGCAGCTTATAGACACAGTTCAGCAGAGCGATGGGGCGGTAGTTTTGGGGCATGTCGTTAGGTTTGCCTGGCTTTAGTATCGCTATAATCTTTGCTCGTTTAAGCTGGTGTGGGATATTATCCGATTCTAAAATATCTGTTAAGAAGTTTGTGAGCCATGTTCTAGTATATTTTCCACAGTGAAGTAGGAATTCCGGGTGGATGCCATCGAAGCCGGGAGCCTTGCCACTTTTGATTTTTGACACGGCTGCTGCAACTTCTTCCGCTGTGATAGGCTGGGAAAATTCGGAGGTAGGCGATGCCCTTCGTTTTAAGGATCTTAATTCACGTTTGACGGTCGTGGTGTGTGTTCTATCCCTTGGTGCTCTTGAGGTTCTAACTATGTGTGCGGCCACATTGTTAGGGGTTATCGGGTGGGTGTCTTTTATTTTATGTTTACTGCCTCCCAGGTTACGAAGTAGGGTCCATGCTTGCCTACTGGATTTAGTGAAATCTAGATTCTCCACGGTGTCCATCCATTTTTCCCGTCAAGCTGCGTCTAAGCTGTGCAGCAGTTCGTCCGCGATTTCTTGGTTGTTGGTTTCGGTAAATTCCTGGTACAGGTCTTCGCATCTCTCATTCCAGCCTGGGATGTACCCTTTCCGGTAGCCTCTGGGTACATTCCTCTTAGCCGTGGCGATGACTGCTCCCACAAATCTGTCATAGTTGTCCCTAGTCGGGGGTATCCAACATAGACACTTGTCAAGGTTTTCTGCAAAGGTGGCCCAGTCTGCCTTCTGGAAATTCCATCGTGGGCGAGGAAAAGATTTTATGATTGGGATGTTAATTCCGACTTCTAAGATAACAGGGCGATGCTGGCTATGTGGGAAATCGGACAGGACTTCACGAGTTGCGGCTAGCGGTTGGTTGTTTTTGTTTTTAGTGACAAAACATAAATCAGGGTTATAATCTCATCTCCATACTGCTGATCGAAATGTTCCGCGGTCCTTAGTGTCGAAAATCAGGTGGGTGTTAGTCTCCTCACTCCAACTCATCAGGGATTCACCATTCTGGTCGTTTCGTGCGTACTTCCAGTTCTCATGGTGACTATTAAAGTCTCCTACGTAGATAGCAGGGTGGGGATATTCTTGGAGTACTTCTGGAGGCCATGGACAGCCGGGAGGCTTATACACTCCTGGAAATTGAAATAAGAACACCGTGAATTCATTGTCCCAGGAAGGGGAAACTTTATTGACACATTCCTGGGGTCAGATACATCACATGATCACACTGACAGACCCACAGGCACATAGACACAGGCAACAGAGCATGCACAATGTCGGCACTAGTACAGTGTATATCCACCTTTCGCAGCAATGCAGGCTGCTATTCTCCCATGGAGACGATCGTAGAGATGCTGGATGTAGTCCTGTGGAACGGCTTGCCATGCCGTTTCGACCTGGCGCCTCAGTTGGACCAGCGTTCGTGCTGGACGTGCAGACCGCGTGAGACGACGCTTCATCCAGTCCCAAACATGCTCAATGGGGGACAGATCCGGAGATCTTGCTGGCCAGGGTAGTTGACTTACACCTTCTAGAGCACGTTGGGTGGCACGGGATACATGCGGACGTGCATTGTCCTGTTGGAACAGCAAGTTCCCTTGCCGGTCTAGGAATGGTAGAACGATGGGTTTGATGACGGTTTGGATGTACCGTGCACTATTCAGTGTCCCCTCGACGATCACCAGTGGTGTACGGCCAGTGTAGGAGATCGCTCCCCACACCATGATGCCGGGTGTTGGCCCTGTGTGCCTCGGTCGTGTGCAGTCCTGATTGTGGCGCTCACCTGCACGGCGCCAAACACGCATACGACCATCATTGGCACCAAGGCAGAAGCGACTCTCATCACTGAAGACGACACGTCTCCATTCGTCCCTCCATTCACGCCTGTCGCGACACCACTGGAGGCGGGCTGCACGATGTTGGGGCGTGAGCGGAAGACGGCCTAACGGTGTGCGGGACCGTAGCCCAGCTTCATGGAGACGGTTGCGAATGGTCCTCGCCGATACCCCAGGAGCAACAGTGTCCCTAATTTGCTGGGAAATGGCGGTGCGGTCCCCTACGGCACTGCGTAGGATCCTACGGTCTTGGCGTGCATCCGTGCGTCGCTGCGGTCCAGTCCCAGGTCGATGGGCACGTGCACCTTCCGCCGACCACTGGCGACAACATCGATGTACTGTGGAGACCTCATGCCCCACGTGTTGAGCAATTCGGCGGTACGTCCACCCGGCCTCCCGCATGCCCACTATACGCCCTCGCTCAAAGTCCGTCAACTGCACATACGGTTCACGTCCACGCTGTCGCGGCATGTTACCAGTGTTAAAGACTGCGATGGAGCTCCGTATGCCATGGCAAACTGGCTGACACTGACGGCGGCGGTGCACAAATGCTGCGCAGCTAGCGCCATTCGACGGCCAACACCGCAGTTCCTGGTGTGTCCGCTGTGCCGTGCGTGTGATCATTGCTTGTACAGCCCTCTCGCAGTGTCCGGAGCAAGTATGGTGGGTCTGACACACCGGTGTCAATGTGTTCTTTTTTCCATTTCCAGGAGTGTAGATGTTAACTATAGTGGTCTCGCCAATTTTGACAGCAACTTCATGTATGTTGTTGTCTGTAGATATCTTACACAGGGAAGCATTTTCTATCTTATTTCATATGTAGGTTGCCACACTGTAATTGCGGTGATAGGTGGCTCCCAGTATCTCGAATCCAGGGATTTTTCCTCTAGAAGCCAGCTGATCTATGTTTTCCGCATGAGTCTCTTGTATCGCGACTACGTCGATTTTGTTCTGAGTGAGAACTCTCTGGAGAAATTCACATTTGCTCCTACTTATGCCTTCAATGTTTAGGTGGCAGACTCGGAGGCACGGTCAGAGTGCTCTAGTCAATTCTTCATCGTTCATTTGGTCGGTATCACTCATGATGTGTTTACCAGGAGATCCAGCTCAAGATTATCTGGATTATCTGGTTGCCTTTAGTGCTAGTTCATTTAGCGTTACCCAGGGTGCACGTGTAGTATTCTACTACGGACGCGAACTAGCCTTACACCCACTGCTCCACAGATTTACTCTGGAGAGGCGAGAACAGCGGACACGTATTTGTGAAGACGTGAAGTGCAATTTTTCTCAAAATGACATTGAAACTGCTTGCAATAATAACCATTTATTGCAACTTGAATTGCATTATAAGTAAAAATTTAATACACAACAAAATTAACTTCAAGCACAAACCAAAATCATTATATTTGCTTGACAACTGCTTCTGCTAAACAGAATTTTTAAAAACATGTAAGGTGTGTGTGTTGCGCACGAGAGAGAGATGATAGTTACATGTAATCCCTGCATCTAAAAATGAATTGGTGGTAGAAAAGACTACCGTAAAAATGGTCAGTAATTTGTCATATTTTTCGTTATTAACAGCCATTATGAGTATAAACTAACATGTTTGACATTACAGTGAGAGATTGCATTTATAATCCATTGAACAAGCAAACAATTAATTGTCATCTGTGAATAACTGCAGGGAATCTCACCGATAACATCGTAAGCCACCGATATCTCGACAAGTAACAGTTACTGTCATTATAGGGCCTTATCCAGCTAGTGCCTTGAAAAGATAGAGGTTTACAACATAGTGGGAGAAGCTTAACTTCTCATTGGGCACAAAGTCCTAATAAAAAAGGCAAGGAACTTGTCATCACTATGTACGCAACTGATATGTTGACACATTTTTTAAACCACGAGTCTTTAAAACTAAAAAAAATATTATTACTTTGTTCCAAAGTCTACATCATAATACCATCGTCACTTCTATCTCAGTCTGTTTCAGAACAATCTGATTTTAAATTTATGAGAACAGGTTCAAGGCCTATATCTATCATCACTTCTCTGTCAAATTCTTCTTTCTGAAGCTTTTCAACATGCCACACAGTCTAATTGACCCATGTTTCACCAAGGTAATACACTGTTGAACTACTTCCTTCTCTTGTATTGTGAATCTTTATATGGGGTATAGTTCATGCGGCACCCAGGTCACTTCTTTGAACCAAAAACTCTCTTCTTAACATATCTGGAACCAACGATTTTAAAATTCTTTGCCTTGACGAAGCGCTTACAATTGAAGTCTGCATAAGTGTAACACATTGTCTTTGTTATGTCGGGCATTCATCATTCACATGGAGCACTTTAAAATATCGTTGTTAAAACCATCCATTTGTTTTACAGGTTCCTTGCGATTTCAATGCTTTCCAGGTGACAAGAAACCAACTTTTTATGGATCCTACTGCTCTGACACTTTCCATTACAGTTCCCTTTATAGTTGTCTTGCCGACACCACATGATTCTAGAGTCCATTCTTGTGTTTTCAATATCAGGTTCACTTTTGAAAAATTTATAAATGCAGTAAATAATCTGCCACGTCTGCTTGTGAAGCACTTACATTTATTTCTATCACCTGACTCTTTTTTTAATCATACTTAAACATTTACGATATACACATTCACAGCTATACTGCTGCAAAAAAAGGAAACCAAAAAATTCATAGTTAAAAGAATAATCCGGTTGTTGCGAAGTGCAGCAAAAGTGCAGCATATAGGAGTGAGATTCTCACTTTCTAGCTGTAATTCTATGTCAGCCACTCAGAAAGTGAATGCATATTATTGGCCGCCAGTGGCTAGTGGAGGGGAATGCACGGAATGGCTGAAAATCGGGCTGCTGCCTTGCATGATAACAACAATAGTGGTAAAGTGTGTGCCTGGAAACAAAGTTCATAGGATTGAATTCTATTTGGACCATGGAAATTATCAACCTGCCTATTAAGCCTTCACGTCTGAATGATGTGGGGAGTCACCAAGAATGACATGTGGTCTGGTTTCCATGTTAAACTGAAGGCGGCGGCTGCTGCTGCTGCTGCTGCTGCTGCTGCTGCTGTTACTATCTCTCAACATTGCATGATGTAATTTGACTATTTTCCATTACCCGTGTTTTGGTTTTGTTCGATGTTCATCTTATAAACACCCCCAACCCACCTCTTTCCATGATACTTCATTCTGTTCAGCTACTTTTCCAAGTTCTTTTGATGTCTCTGATAGAGTTGCAGTATCATCCTCCTCAAACCATATTTCAACTCCCTGAATGGTAATTCCCTTTCCAAATTTCTTCGTGGTTTACTTTACTGCACGCTCAGTGTACAAATCTGAATAACTTCGGGGGGATAGGCTACAACTCTGTCTCGCTCGCTTTTCATCTTTGCCTCTTCTGTCATCATTCTATACAATTTGAAAATAACTGTTTGCTCCATATATTTTATCCCTGCTACCTTCAGTATTTCAAAGGATGTATTCGTGAACAATGCCAAAAGCTTTTTGTAAATGTACAAGTGCTAAAAAATGAAGGTTTGAAGTCGTAGGTTCAGTGTTGCCTCGTGTTCCTACATTTCTCTGGAACCCAACCTTATTGTCCTTGATATCGCCTTTTACCATATTTTCCAGTCTTCTGTAAATAGTTTGTGTCATTATTTCACAACCATGACTTATTAAACTGAAAGTTTTGTAGCTTTCACACCTGTCAGCACCTGATTTCTTTGGAATTGGAATCATTACATTGTTCTCGAAGTCTGGGGGTTGCCTTTCTCATACGTCCCGCACATCAGGTCAAGTAGTTTTATCCCAGCTGGCATATCAATAGTTCAGAAGGAATGTCAGCATGTCTAAGGGCCTTGTTTCAGTTTGGGTTTTTGTCAGTTCTTGCAGTATTGTATGTCCCATCTCATCATCTTCTACATCCTCTTCCATTTCTACAGTATTATCTTCATTTTCGTCTTCCTTGTATATACACTCTATATACTCCTTCCACCTTTACTTTCTTTGCTTAGTGCTAGTTTTCTGTCTGAGCTCTTGCAATTCATACTCCTGCCTGTGTGTTCTCCTGAGGTTGCTAATTTTCCTATATCTATCTTTCCTCAGTTTTATGTTTGTATAGCCTTGCATTTGTACTCTAGCCATTCCTGGTTAGTTGTTTTGCACTTTCTGACAGTCCCATTTTTCAGGCGTCTGTTGTTCCTACTTCATTTGCTGCTTTTTTATATTTTGTCTTTTTATCAGTTAAATACTATGTCTCATGTGATAACCCAAGTATTTCTATAAGGCCTTGTCTTTTTACCTATTTCAACCTCTGCTGCCTTCAGTATTTCAACTCAAAGCTACCCAATCATCTTCTGTTGTATTCCTTTCCTCTGTTGTAGTCAATCGTTGCATAATGCTCCTTGTGAGACTCTCAATAACCTCTGGTTCTTCCAACTTGACCGGGTCTTGTCTCCTCAATTTCTTACCTTTTTTGAAATTTCTTCAGTTTTAATCTACAGATCATATCCAATAAACTATGGTCAGAGTCCACATCTGCCCTGGAAATGTTTTAAGGTTTAAAATCTGGCTCTGAAATACCTGTCTTATCATATAACCAGTCTTTAACCTTCCAGTGTCTTCAGGTCTCTTCCATGTGTACAACTTTGTCATGATTCATAGACCAAATATTAGCGATTTTTAAATTATGCTCTGTGCAAAACTCTGCCAGACATGTTCCTCTTTCATTCCTCTCCTCTAGTCCATATTACCCTACTATTTTTCCATCCCTTCCTCTCCCTTTTATTGAATTCCAGTCCCCCATCAATATTTAATTTTCCTGTCCCTCGGTTATATAATTTTTTCATCTCATCATATATTCTTTCATCATCATCATAATCATCATCATCATCTCCATAGTTAGTTGGCATATTAACTTTTACTAATGTGGTGGGTGTTGGCTTTGTCATCTTGCCCATGATAATGTGTTCACTATGCTGTTTGTAGTACCTTACTTGCATTCACATTCGTATTTTCTTATTTATTATTATACCTATTCTTGTGTTACCCGTATTTGATTTTGTTTTTATTACCATGTGCTCACCTGGCCAGAAGTCCTAATTCCCACTACATCCAACTTCAAACTATCAGTTTCCCTTTTTAAATTTTCTACCGTACCTATCTGATTAACGATAATATTGTAATATTTCATGCTCTGACCTTTAGTAATATCATCATCCTGAGTAATCCCTGCCCAGAGATCTAAATGGGACTATTTTATCTCCGAGGCATTTTAAACAGAATGAAGCCATCATCATTTAAAAGCTTTTAATAATTTTGCATTCCTCATCTGGCTCACCTTCCTTTCCCAAATCTTCTCCTAGTGAGTACATCATCACAGCTATGGACCTGAGATACAGGAGACATGATCTTAGAGACAATCCTGACCTTCCTCAGAGATAAGAACTGCACACCCATGCTCATTAATTGCTATGGCCAATATTCTGATACCATTACAGAAAAGCCTTGTACATTCCAATGCCAGAACTCTAGCATGACCTCCAACAGGTCCTCAAATATTAGAACCACACTAAAACCTGTCACCTGAACCCACCACTCTCCTTATTCCAGCATTCTCTCATAGACCCGCCTTTGACCTGTGCCCAAAGCTTCACAAACATGACTCCTTTGGTTGCCCCTGTGCGGAAGGTTAGAAATGTTGCCACAGAAAGGTCCACTGCTGTCTGTGACCATCATAGCCTACATATTGCCCACATTCTTCCTTCCTACATCCTAGATACTATAACTTGATTCACTTGTCTATCCACAGTTCATATTATCACCAGGCTCCTTATTGTTCACCATGTTTTCTGTTTCCCTATACACCAACGTTGTTGTCTAAATAGTATTGCTGCCACGGAACACTACCTCTGTCAGCTCCCCAATACCAAATCCACTACCCCCTTCATAAGCCTTTTGGCAACCAAATTCTGGCAATAATTCTCTCTCCATGGAAGTCCCAACTGCACAAACAGATGATTGAATGTGCCATGGATACCCATAGCCATAGGGCACGTAAAGGAATCCTGTCTGTATACACAACACGTAGGAAACCTGCTTCAGACCCAATGACCCTGTTTTTGTTACCTGGATTCATGAGAAGGGCAAACCCCCCACCCTTTCCCCAAACCTAAAATATTTCTCAAATTCACTGTACTTGATTCTTCTGATACACGACCTATCTTCTTAGGTGTTGGTCTCCACCTTGCAGAAGACTGCATAAAAATATCTGTCCATATCAAATCTACCAACAGTATCTCCATTTTGACAGCTGTCCTTTCCCTTAAAAACTTAGCACCTACACCCGCAATAGAAAATAGGAGTTAACAAAATATGCTGATAACCTTGCCAAAGCATTTGCAGACACACAATATATTCTCAGTTCACAGATTTTCCATGTGATTTCTTCTCACAAAACCCATGTCACCACTGTAACTATATCACTGTTCAGTATTGATCTTATCATCCACATCCTGAAAACTCAACCACATCCTCTTCTAGGTCTTAAACCACCTCTTGCCATGCCCTGAAGGTGAGGGATGTCATACATAAAGCCTACTCTCTGCACCAT
The DNA here is from genome assembly GCF_023864275.1 of Schistocerca cancellata. NCBI lineage: Eukaryota > Metazoa > Arthropoda > Insecta > Orthoptera > Acrididae > Schistocerca > Schistocerca cancellata. The sequence goes on from NC_064629.1 coordinate 928,897,617, forward strand.
AGTAGTATTCTGTTGTGCACCTAACCTACACAGCAACCTAATTTATTGTTGTGCCACTCTTGCTACCAGTCCAAGCACCTCAACATTTTCATTCTCCCTGTGGACAAACTAGGTATCTGTACATCTCCCTGCCACTTGCCGGAGTCCAGTCACAAATGTTTCCCATCTTGTAAAATGTGTTATTACACATAAGGTCAGTCACGGTTATGTAAGAGCTGTATTTCTATTACTGTGCAGTGTTCTATATGAAAGAAGCATCTGCTTAACATGAACAGCCATTGCCAAACTCTGGCTAACTGTAAACTCCACCAGCCATTTGCTGAATGAACGTCAAACAATACCAATGATTGTAACAGCTAGTTTAGTGCCCTCCCTACCTATACCAGCTGCTGTAAATATGCAGGTGGAAACTGTCCATCTTTTGTATCTTTCGTTTTTGTAGACGCACTAGCCCAGATATTTGTAACTCTGTTTTTCAATTCCTTACCCTTCCTCTGATTTTTTTATTTTATTTTTTTTAGAGAGGGGGGGGGGGAGGAGGGAGTGGTGGTGGTGGTGGTGGTGGTGGTGGTGGTGGTGGTGGTGGTGGTGGTGGTGTCTTGTGACCACGCTATCACTCAACTACAGGTGAGTGGTTGGCTTTGACCATTTCTGTTTCAGATTGCAGTTATGGGGTTTCAGTTAATGTAAAATTAGTTTTCAGTTTTATGAGACCTGAGGCAGCTTATAGATGATAATTAACCCTTTTTTTCATAGTACTTGCTGAGTTAAAGTTATGAAGGAGAGAATTTTTTGTCAGTTTAAAAATTAGTCTTTGATAAAAACAAAATCTTTTTCATCAATAATGGGCTGCTGTTAAAATTTCCACTAACTTTTTCCAGTTTCCTCTTCTTCTCAACAGGCAATTTGTTGCACGTTTATACAGAGGGAAGCCTAAGAGCAGAGGTAATTCTGTGGTTTCCATACTTTGGGTTGTGTTAGTGGCAAGTGCAGATGGATGGTAATTTAATTGTCCCATATGCACACAATATAGTACTACTAGTGAATCACACCACGAGGGGGTGGGGGGATAAAAAAAAATTGACAACTAGGCACAGAAGGTTGGGCTAAAGGTGAATCAAGGCAAAATGGAGTTCGTACAATTAGAAAGAACTCCAGATCAGCAAGAATTCCTGGAGACAGATGGTACAAGGTTCAACAGAGTACACCACGTCAAATATTTGGGATCTTAGTTTAGCAGCAAGAGCAGCATGGAAATGAACATTAAGGAAAGAATTGATTTCCCAACAACAGTAGCATTAAATGGACTTAAAGGAAAGACCAGCAGTGGCAATGAGAGGCATGTACTCCCTTGTTCACGCACACAGCTCAAGGCCAATATCAGTTGATACAGAAATGAGAATATATAACACATTGATATGCACAGCATGATTCAGAAACCTGGAGCATGACTACGGGAGAAAAGGAAAAACTATCAATATTTGCAAGAAAATTAATAATGAAAATATGGAGACCGATTTTAGATAACGGAGAATTGGGAATGAGGAAATCTACCTCTTCATGCAACAACCACTAGTCCTACAGAAGCTGAAGAGCAAAAGAATCGTGGGGACAGCCCATATAACCTGTATGCCAGAAGGAAGACAAGTGAAGATAGCACTTGAGGAAAAACCAAATGCCAGATGCCCCATATGAAGATAAAGGCAGCACTGAGTAGACGACCTGGGGAAGAAAATGGGACTGAAGAGATGTTGAGGAACAGAGTACAAAACAGAAAGGTGGGGAGATGGTTTGTGGAAGTAGCATGTGGTTTGCAGGGGCCATGACTGCTGGATATGTATATGTGTATGTTGCTGGAAAGAGAATATTGATGTGTCTCCTATGACAATTTGTGATGCATAGGGTGGGAAAAAAATGTACAAATAGGTTTAAGCACATTGGCAATGACCTGGAAAGATTTAGTGGTGACCATAAATATGCTAAGGAGCAGTTAGTCTGTCTGTTAAGAAGTCATCCTAATTGCATTTGCTGCACTTTCCAGAATCAGCAGACAAGATATATGGCATACATAAACTACTTTAAAAATCAGTTGCATCCACACGAAGATTAAGATTTTGATAAAAACCAGATGACAAACATTCTGTTAAAAGTCAGTTTGTGAAGTGCTTCACCTAATTTACAGATTCAAGAACTTTGTGCTGTATAATTTATGAATTCACTTTTCAGACAAGATGTTTTCAATAACAGAATGTATACAACCCGGGAGATCTGGGAAAAACCCGGGAATTTTTTCGTCCGGGAGGAAAGTGGAATAAACCCGGGAATTGTTCGGAATTCCGTGAATTTTTCATTGTTTCAGTTTTCAGTTAAATTTTTGTGATTTTTATGGTAAGAACAAATACTCTAACAAAGGATATTACTGTGTCCCACTTCTGCAGAATAGTACTGCAGCAACAAAACATGAATGAGAGAAAAAAGACGACAGTAAAACTTAAGTCGCAAAGGAAATACGCCATATACAACAATAAAACAAAGTGCTGATACAAGCGTTTGCCAACTGCAAAGTGTGTCAAAATCTTTGGGAAGACTATGCAATGCTTTCTAACAACAAATTGCCTCCGGTGAGTGTGACGTCACAACTGTTTACTTTAGATTCGTTTGAGCAGTTGTGGGCGGGCTCTTGTGCATGTGCAGTTGAGTCGCGTATGAGAAGTACCTTCTTCCGCTTCTGGCTACAGACGTATGGTTGGGGGCCACTATCTAGTATCGCCCCAGTTCGGAAATATTGGAGATCCGAGGCTGATCCACAGAGCAGTCTGAGTTGTAGAGGGGAGTCTCCGTGTGACTCGTGTTTACGTTTAGTGATTTTGCTGTTTCCTCTTCATTTACTGCTCTCACATTAAATGAAAAGAAAACGGATATCTATGGCTGTTAGCTATCAAATGAATTAAAATACGTTCACATAATTACGGAAGACTAAAATATGTTATTAGTTTCAGGTTTTATCTCCACCTTTCTGACAGTTAATCATTAATCGCCTTGCAGAACAATGAAGTTATTTTTGTTGGTTTGCTAAAGAAATTTGACTTTTTATTAATCTTTTCCTCTTGGGCAGTCAATTAATTTGAAACGAGGTGTTTGATTCCATACTATGGGCTAGTTTCAACTGTTCCCTGCATTTCAAAAGTGCATGTTTTCATCTTCTAGCACGTATGACATTATGCCATAATAAAGAACCAAACATGAAATAATACAGTACCGGTACTCAAGAAAATTTTCATCCGAATCTGGACATACGAATGTGCACTTTAAGCCGAATTACGTATTTTAGTATGGTTCACGAAATTATGATTTTCTTGGAGTATCCTCTGATGTCTTGTTTCTTTTATGACATAGTGTAAGATCTTTTAATGTTTTACATCTGCGAACATACGGGCTCCCTGCATCATCGTAGCTGCGCAAGCGCAGTGACGCCTGTTTCTGGCGCTCTCTGGAAATTACTGAAACGAACACATTTCTAACAGGTCACGGGAAAATATTGCGAATGGTTGTTTGAAAAGCGTTACTTTCAAAGTAAATTTCCTTTTATGCAAGATGAATTATGTGCAAGAATGTGCGATGAATTTCTTAAATCAGAGAGCGTTTGACACTCATTTAAAAATCTAGTCTTTGAGGACGTACATTTAGAAAAATTTCGACATCAGAATATCAGACATTTATGTCTTTATTAAAAATTTTACTGGCTTATTTGTGTGATGTACCTTAAAGTGTAACGCGCGCAAAAAAAAAATCAACATTATATGTGAAAGCTTAGCTTCTCTTGCAGCTTATTAATCTTAGAGGCCAATATTGTATGTGAAAGCTTTTCTTTTCTTGAAGTAACGCTGTGTATGTTAATTCAAACCATTAACTTTTCGTATTTGTGTGTACGCTCTACTTGGCAGTAATATAGCTATTGGCTGACTATATTACGTATCCTATGCTAGAAGATCCGCTGTCATCGGCTGGCGATATCACGTGACGAGCTTTGACTGGCTACAAAAACGCATTGCAATCTTGATTTCAATGTTTCGGAAAGTAACATGCGGCGTTTGGTGGAATTTAAATTTACACTTTCATAATACGAAAATATGCAGCGTACATGTTGCTGCACATCAAAGATCTTTCCACAACTAACCGTGTACAAAACTTCAAACCTCTGTGTTTGTGATATGATACTTACAAATTACACCACAAAATCACTGGAATAATTAAAGCAGTAGATACTATAATTCCTGTCTCTGTATCATTGGGCCAGGACTCTTTCTTTCCCTTTTTGCTGCTAACTTGGACAGTGTGCTTGAAATTTTTATTTGCTCTTCCTTCCCATTGAGTTTCACTAAGAAGGGTGCACTTGCTTCTAAAACAGCTGGTATTTTTGTAAATATCTCTTACTTTATATAATTATTTCCTAAACAATTTCTGGATGAAAGAGTGAAGCACGTTTCAAGCTTTACATAAACTTGCTTAAAAAGAACCTGAAAAAATGTCAGTCACAAATACAGATTATGATCTTTTCAGCCCACTATTTGAGACACTGATACTGAGACCATAGTAACATTTATTTTCCATGTGTTACATTTCGATGCCTTTTGGCTTTTGCACTTACATGAAAAGTGGAAAGGTGGTTTACAGCTCCGACTGTTAAGAACGTTGCATTCAGTACCATAAAGTAAAAATCTCAGAGTTAGGGAACAAACAACTTTCACATAATCACATAAAATTGATATTATCCGAGCTTTAAACATTGTATGTAATGACACAGTATTGCATCTACAGACTTTACATGAACTATTTTTGTCCATTGTGCATTTCAGAAGGAATGTATGTTAAGTTTTAATACCTCATTGATAATGTAGTCATTACACTTCAGTTAGACTAAGAGAGGAGGGAGGAAAGCAGACAATCTTTTTGAAAAATCAAATTGGCAATTGTCTGAAGTGATTTAAGGGGAACCATGGAAAACCTAAATCAGGATTAATACACACTGATTAGAACACATTCACATATTACAAAAATATCACCAGTTGGAATATTCTGCAACTTTTCAAAAGAATATGCCCGTGTCAGTCATCTGTATTACTAAATGAATAACACTGTGTATGGTCACCTGGTCCTAGTTGCAGGTTGCCTGTCTACTTCCAGTGGTAACAAAAATTTGATTTTCAATATTTCATATAACTGGTGACAATTTTTTCCCACTTACATGCTTAACATCAGATATTTAACACACAAACTCATTTGGAAAGTAATCAGGAGTTTGAAGCTGTTTTATAATGGGAGTTTGATTTCTTAAACACTTGGAGGTTTACTGGTAATGTTATATTTGAGAAATTGTATTTTTATGCGACACGTTTGATTCAGTCTGTATTTATGAAATTTCGTTGTCCACCATATGTTAATAAATTCCACAGCTAACTCTCAAAGTTTTGTAGATTATCTACATACCTGGAATTTCTTGTAACAATTTTGTTCTTAGAGCACTGGCTGTGTCTTGAACTTTATTCTGCTCTGTATATTCGGTTTTTTACTGGATGACAAGTAACTTGATTTTGTCACCCCTCGTCTTTAATTTGTGTGGCAAGGTGTTTTAGTTCTCTTCTACCAATACTTCATTTTATATTTAAATTTATTGCATATAGAAAACACGCATTTCCCAGTTTATATGTTGTTTCCATGGTTCATGGGTATACTGCAAAATCCAACTGTCAAAAGTTCGCAATATATCAGTGGACAACTGTTCTGCCATCATCAGGTGGTGCTAATGTAATGAAGTGTCCGCCCCAGTAGCTGAGTGGTCAGCGTGACGGATTGCCGTCCTCCGGGCCCGGGTTCGATTCCCGGCTGGGTCGGAGATTTTCTCCGCTCAGGGACTGGGTGTTGTGTTGTGTTCATCATCATTTCATCCCCATCCGGCGTGCAGGTCGCCCAATGTGGCGCCGAATGTAATAAGACCTGCGCCAAGGCGGCCGGACCTGCCCCGCGAGGGGCCTCCCGGCCAATGACGCCAAACGCTCATCATCATCATCATCATCATCATCATCATCAATGTAATGAAGTGTCTGTTGCGGGCTTGTAGTATTCGTACTTGCCAGGCCTGATTTCAGACATTGCTGTGCTCAGTGGTGGGGATATGTGAAGTTGCGACAGTGGAGGGGAGAGCCCCAGTTGCTTTCCACTCACTGTCTATGTTGTATTTTGCATCTGGGCATCATGTTTTGCTTTGTTGGGGCTTAATATTGGCTTCCAGCTTTGCTCAGTTAGAAGCCAGCATCTCTATTCATGAAATTAATGATCACACAAATTTCAATTGCTTCTTCAAAAATTCAGTCCCAAAATTTATCAGTGATAGCACCGACTGTTGTTTGCTGGTAAATCATTTTACATTATAAAAAAAGTTTTCTGTCACTAGCATATCTGAAAAGTGCAGTTTTATATTCAAGAGGACAGGGGATCAATGAATGACTGAATGTGCGAGCCTCATTAAACCAAGAACTTAACTTCTCTGTGAAATACAAACAAAATTATAACCAGAGTATATTTAGTTCCAAAGTGCGGGTCTGTGAAATCAAAATCAGCTGCTGGGTTACATTCAGTAGTATTTTGCTCCACCTTGTGCACTGTAAGATGCTTGGCTGCTCCTTGGCATGTTGTTCACTAGGTGATACAGACATTGCTGCTTAAGCCTGTCCCACTCTTCAAAGTTGGACCTCCTGAGGTTGTCTATTGTGCAAGGACAGTTCCTGCCATGATATGCTTAAAAGTGTTGCAAGCATAATCAGTTGGATTCATGTCAACAGATACAACAAGCCTCTTGCAGCTTGGTCTTCAGGTGAGTGTGGTATGCCCCTGCATTGTGGGTGAAATGTTGACTGTAGAGCTGGAGAAAAGGTTTTAAGATCCTATCCCAATACTTCACAATATTCTCAAATTACTCTATAGCAGTAGGTGGTGTCTTAATTTCTGTACATGACACCAGTTCAGATCTCTCTTTACCCACCTGCTTGCTGAATCCATACCTGTGTACCCTAGAGACGTTTGTCGGTACCTGAACACTTCCACACTCTTTCATGACCATCACAAGATTTCAGACAAATCCTGATCCCATTAGGTCACAGAACCCAGTGCTGCCGATCTAGTTCCATACCCCCTGCTTTCTTTCATTGTGTACCACAGTGCTGGGCATTGCACAGCTATGCATTGCACAGCTATTCATTATGAACATCTTGACACTAAAGTTCTTGTGTGGAGATGGATGCATACTGTCAGGATCATCAAAACTATTCCCAGATGCCTCCAAAATGGCAGTGCATAGATCATGATGAATCTCCTTGGGTACCTATGAGATGTGATGTGTAGGTAGTAGTCATTAGCTGGCGCTGTTGACAACAGGAGTCCACTATTTGACAGATTTTTGAAGTTTTGCCTTTCACACTAGCACTTGAAGGTAAGCTTGAAATGACCACTTGAGGTATGTTGACAGACAGCAATGCCCACAAGTGGCATTATGATTGGAGACACATTAGACTCTACGAAACTGCATTACGAATGTAGGTTTGTGTTTACTTCCATTACATACGTGGCTGTATACAGCAATTACCTGTGGTCAAAAGAGTGTTAAGGAAAAAGAGCACTGATAAAAAAAAGGTATAGCCAGTTCAAGTACTGAGTATGATACAATATTTTTTGAGGAGTTTGGGGTGCACAGCTTTCACTGATACAGTGAGCTATCCATTGAAGCTAACAGTTCACACACAGATACTATTGCCTCAAAACTGCAATGCAGAAAAAAGTGCTTGACAGGCAGTCAAATGACAGTCTTTTAATGTGAGGTGGCACAATTGTTCAATAAGTGGTTTTACAAGAAGTCTTGTTCCATAAATCAGATCCATTATAAGTGATGTGGAATGTGTCATAGGAACATAAAATTTCATACACATTCATAATATATTTATGTGGCTACATGCCATCAATTTACACATAGGTAGTGGACTATCTAATCAAGAAGTCCTCTGTGGTGTAGGTGGTGGTTTTTTAGGGAAAACATACATTTTGAAACACTGCTGCTATTTCCATGTGCAGTTTCTTAAAATATTGTATATCTGTGTATTTAATTCCTTCAGTGCCAAAGTTAGATCACTAGAGAGAAGAGCAAGTCATTTTCCCTTGTACTAATATATCTGTGAATAGCTATGCAAACATTCTATAAATAATTGTGCCTGCCTTGATCCACTTGAGATTTTCTTTTTGCATTCTTCGTACTTGCAAAATTTATTGCTGATTCCCTTTCTCAAGTAATGAGTCTCTTTCGTCTATTGTGATATCGTCTTCATTTTGTAATATAATGTTACTGCTTAAATTTGAGGGAGACGCTCTTATTCTTATAAACATACTCGTGTTCTGTATTTTTTATTTCCTGCTTGATGAAGCTGTTTCACGTCATATTGTGCATCTTTCTGGTTTTTGGTCATTTGAAATTTAAGAGGTTTTAGTCTGACTCATCCCGTGCAACTTCATCAGAGATTGATATAAAATATAGTCAGTTTAATTTTTAGTTCAGTCCGGTCTTTAACAACACAGGTTTCTGTTTGTTTTCTTAGGGAAGTGTGAATTGCTCAAACGTGTTCTCAGCATATCTTGTTAGGTATGACGTCTATAAAAGTTTTGCTTAAGTCAGACCGAACACGTTTATTTTAACTATGTGGGAGAATGTAAGCCGGGATAATACTGCCTTTAAATTTGCAAAGAGAATGAGTGACATTAAATAATTTTGTTAATACAAATTTTCGGTTGGTAATCAGTTTTATTCTCACGTAAGTGCCACGAAATTAATTTCAGTGGCTTCACTAAAAACTTCATTTGTTCCAGGTTACCACTTCCTCATTCGTAGCTTGAGAACGTAATTGTGTTTGATCGAATCGGCCAAAAATTTCAGCAGTAGTTCAAATTCTGTTTAAATATATCGTAACAACTTCGTCGAAGAGAGACAAATAGCATCTGGGCAACAATATTGTTCGAGAAAGACTTGTAAAGAGAATAAAAAATTCCAATGCGCGCCTTGTTGGAGATCTGCCCTTTCAGTCCTTTGTCTATTTCGTTGCTATGATACATGTTCTACCGGTGTTGTTTACTCTAAAGTGTTGGATTGTGAGTAGTTACGATTAGCAGGCAGCTGAAAACAAAAATTTATAAATGTATTATTGCTTGTATTGCAGTTGGCTAAACAACCTGGCGATTCTCATTTTGATTTCAATTATCTTAAAGTTGCCACGCCTGTTGTAGCTTTAGTAGCGTGCCGACAGATGGCGTTAAGGAGCAACGCTAAGCAAAACAAGCGGTGGGTGATCCTTGTCACATTTTTGGGGATGTAGTCGCATTCATTGATCAGTACATTACGGTAAGATGTCAGATTTGGCGGGCGAAGTGTGTGATCCGGTGTTATTGAATACATTTCTCATAAAGAAGAAGAAATGTAGAGTCTACTTTCACCGAGGGACACTGACATGGGAAACAGAAGGATCTCCATACAGTAAGTTAACAAATACGTGCCGCAGCATTACATACACTGTTGAATCTGTTATAAAATACAAAGGTTGCTGTTGTGCTTTGCATTCTCTTGAATCACAGAGTTGAAATTTCGCAAAATGTCCCAAGATTTTCGGTGTGTCGATTGTATGTTCAGTAACGTGGCTGTTTGGCGACGAGATGTCCGTACCAGCTTTGAATTCTTGAATGTAAAATGTAAATGTTAATGAATTCATGATTTTTGAAACAAACTAAAGCGCTGCATAGTGAAGACTTTACGTAAAACCTTTGTGTACCCAATGACAATGTCTGTGAAAATGGTAATCTGATGTATACATAATACTTTGGAAGCTATATCGTACGTAAAAGGCGTATCCCTTTTAATTCGACAAGTTTCAGCTAACTTGTCATATAACTGAATTCAAAACATGTTATATTTCAAGATGAAAGGAAACAATGCATGTTGATAACAGAACGTCACGTTTCAAAATCAAATCACCGTGCCGTCCCTCGGCTCCGTCTCCTAGAACACATGCTATTGTTTTTGTCTAGCATTATAATTAAAATACTAGCTTGTACGTTCTTTTTAACGGCGAGAAAAATTACCTGCCAGTTTTTATGCAACGACCCTGTTTTTAGATTGTAGAACAGAAACGAATTATTTCTCATCTGAACAATGATTTTAGTGCTAATTGTTGCAACATTATTTTTTTCTTCTTTCCTTCGGGGTGCGAGAGTAGGAACATTGGGCTCTCCGGAATGTGTTTCTGTGGTGGTACGTCGTCAACGTTTATTGGTGTTGCAATATGTTATTCACCAGTTACAAAATAAGACCAGTTGGGTACGACAAAATGCGAGAGAATGTTTCCTCACAACCAATGCCACCAAAAGTAATACTGCATTCCAACGAATACTTCCTTTCACTAAAATATATTTATACTTATAATGTTGGAAATTAATACAGTATTGCTTGCGCATTGCAACAATGTTCTTTGAATGTCAACAAGGCTGATTGTCTCCTTTCAAAGAGGAATCATTACAGGAATGCTGAAGAGGATGAAGACACACATTAAATATAGTTTTGCTTTGGTACGGTGCCAATTGAAAAGCCAGATGAAGGTAATTTAGACATATGCAACGGCTGCGACTGCAGAGACGCAGTGCACTCTGCCACATGTATCCAAACTAAGATGAGTTTAGACTGTTTTGCATGTAGAATTCATTCCAGTGCGGTCACTCGTCTTGATTCACAGATGCGGAACCCGAGGACGGAATACGCTTTTTTACAGTACACTATTTAGCATTAACCTCTGCGTGTGTACAGCTGAAAGCATTCAGTCGAGTAATTATGAATGATACCCTTGGAGTGATTGTTACTCAAACAAATTTATAATTATTAAATATTTTATTGAAACCATGTTTGCTGACCAGTGGTGGTGTAGGGGGGGGGGGGGGGTGGTAACTGGTAACGCTTAGGGTGAAAGCGTATTACAAGAGACATAGTCCAGGAAATTAATTTCGGGTGTAAAGTCTTTTAGGATAGGCTTATACATGGCACAATACGGCAGTAATGGAAAAATATTTGTAGTTTAAATACCTTTTAATAACGTTACATCTGCAGAGTTCGGATACCGTTACTTTCACGTTACCTCGTGAACCTAATGTAAATGGATTAAGGTGTACTCATAAATGCTAAGGTAACCTGTCAGACCAAGAGAGGGAACGGTAGTGTTTAAACACCAGATCCTGTACTAGTTTACGTTCAGAACGACGAGGAATTCCTTGCCCAGCTGCAGAAGGCGCTGCAATAGGACAAGTACTACGTACTTGTCTTCGAAATCCACGCATTTTGTGGAATATTTTGTGTTTTTGTTTCTTTAAGAGGCCAGTCGATAGCATTATCAAATGATCAGTTAACAGGAGAACATTTACCCATAACGTTAATGAAAAGACTTTTTCAGCTTTTATGTCTAACGCACAAATGAATGGAAACATGAATACGTGAAAGAACAGACAAGGAAACTGCAGTGCATATCAGTCTTCGTTAGAACACATCACATTCAATATTGGTAACTCGCAATTAATGTTGCGAAAAGTTACTGTGACACATATCAAACAGTAGAAACATATACCGTTTGATTTGAAAATTTCTGTGGAAATCAACCTCTTCCTGGAGATGGTATTCAGTTCCAGATACGTTCTCTAGCGTGGAACTCTAGTAAAACGGCTTAAAAAAACAGCACTATTCTTGTGGGTTCGTTTCAGGCAATGTGTTATGATGCATAGTGCTCGGCGATTTTAAGACGTGCTAATATCAATATTTGTGAGCTTTTAGTCAACAAAGATACAGATTCGCACTGCCCGTCGCGCGAGATCGGCGAGGACAAACAATAATGTGCTAAGGAAGAGCAGAATTCTTTTCTCTTGCACTCCTTTCGCAAAGGATGTAGTAAAGGGAGCTAATGTTAGTCGTGCTGAGCACACACTACTGTGCACAAATCAGCGAGGGAATACTCGATTACGCATTGCAAAATGCGTGAGAAAATAATACTTTCGATTTTTTTTTCCCGCCACTCTCACCTATTGAGCTCGAGACAAAATGCTTATAATTCCCTGAGATGAGATGCATGTAATGAAATATTTGACTATACTTAAGAAAACGGGATATAACAGATTCTTGGGTTTCTCGCCAAAAATGAAGTTATTTAATTTATGTAATAAGATTACCATAAGATAATTTGTATTTCTCTTCTAATATCGACCAGTTTTTTTACGCTTCTCTGTGAACTAGGGGACCTGTGGACATCCATACCGAGATGCTTTGATATCACAAAGGATTAATCTCCATTCAGCCCATATACGTCACCAATATTCAAGTAGCGATTAATATTTCGAAACAAATTGCACTTTACATTTCTTCTAATAGTGAACTGAAATCGACCGTTTCTACTATTTTACTGAACCAGTGTGATTTTTCCATTTTTATGATACCAACTTTCCTTAGACTGTTTGCCATTTTGGCCCCCATTTATTCGGCAAGTACTTGACTACAAATTTTTAGTAGAATCTCTTCAGATTCTTCTTTTATGATAGATACATTTCTAGAACTAGGTCAACTATTTACCAGCGTTTATGCCCATTTCCAGTACGTGAACTATGTACGTTTTTAAATGAGACAGGCCACGACCACTTGTGAATTCAGTTAACCAAAAATGCAGTCTTTTTCTGCTCCCTGTTGTGCTGCTACTGTGATAAAATTATGCCTTTCAGCTTAGCGGAGGAGTGCTGTAATGCAGATGAGCTTAAAACCCGAAGAAGTCGACGATCAATAAACTGGAGGAAAAGAGAAAATTGGAAGTGCTATGATGTGACAAAAGAAATTTGCACGCATTAGAGAGCTGCAAAGGCAGAAGAGTGACCGAACTGAAAAGTTGTCTGCGTAGACTACTGCGACATTCGTAGCAGCCACTTCCCGATTCTGAGGTACTTCCGTAGTGTCGAGCCTCTTAAGCAAGGATCTTCACCTCTTGTGAAGCGTCTAGTAGAAAATCTTGCACATATGTCGGCCAGTTTCGATGAAAGATAGGACCGAATTTGTTGCACGTACCGTGTTGACGGCAATGACGCTAGTATGGAACATTTGCTGGTACTTGAAAAAGAACTGGTGACGAACTGTGTCAAGGTAGCTAGATTACTTCTCTTGTGTTTTACCAACGAGCCCATTGCTCTACATACGATCTTGTCAGAGTTTTAGGGTAAATGCAGATAGAATCAGGAGCCTTTGTGCTACTCTTTCCACGTAGCGTCCTTGCAGAGTTATCCACATTATCTGTGGGCCAAACGGGATGCAGAAGGGACAACGTTATGGACTAATAATGGGAAGGGACAGGTCTAATTCCAGTTTAAGCTTCCCACTAACATGGATGTAGTGTAACTGACGCCGAGTAATACCGATCATCATCATCTTCTGGATTTACGTTTTCCTGTTGTGGCTCCTGTTCGCGTGATAATTTTTTGTGGTGTATATGTTCTCAGGCAACGTTTTATCATTTTCTGCCTGAGAATTCATTGAATCGTTTTCCACGGTCCGATGTTCAAAGCTCTTCTCCCTTTCACCTTGTGTGAGTGAGCTTGAACTCTCCAAATCAGATGGAGCAATGCCGCGTTCTCTGAAGTAAGGATGCTGTTTTTAATGCTTTTGTTTTCATCCACTAATTTGGTCAGCCGTCTGGGAACGATGTCAGACCGTGAGTTCTTATTGTTTGCAAGAGTTACTTTTACACTAAGGATCCAAGCAGTAGCATGGTTATGAAATTGTTGGCATTACTTCCTGATTTAACTAAATGTAATTTTATATCTAATTTTACGATGTTTTTGTCACTATGTGAACTTAATTTTGAACCTGGAATCAATCTACCTAGCCGGCCGCGGTGGTCTCGCGGTTAAGGCGCTCAGTCCGGAACCGCGCGACTGCTACGGTCGCAGGTTCGAATCCTGCCTCGGGTATGGATGTGTGTGATGTCCTTAGGTTAGTTAGGTTTAAGTAGTTCTAAGTTCCAGGGGACTGATGACCTCAGAAGTTAAGTCCAAAAGTGCTCAGAGCCTACCTTTCAACTTAAGCATAATCGTCGGACATTTTTGCGAAAAGTTTCAACGTCACCATTAACAAACGTTGTATCATTGTACTCGTCTTTTCAAGAAGTTTCGAATGCTATTAAAGTATATCGTTCATTAAAAAAGGTCTTACTTCATTCAATATCTCGGAATATACCAGAATTAAGAGCATTACACATGCAACAAAATAACGTACGCCCCGAAAACCTTGATACGATAGACAAGCAGCTGCTGCAACGGGACGTGTTACCTTCGTCACCACTTTAATTCAAATGAGCACACAGTCTCTCTCTGCTGTGCTGATAAATCCCCCATTCCCTGGGCATCATTAAAACAAATGGCCAGAGCTATGAAACTGAGGCCGTGTCTTTTTAGTCTCATTGACAGGTAGAATGAAGATCACCTGTTCGTCGCCTGCAGTTTACTGAAGAGTAATTGACCAGGCTGGAAGAGGACGCATATTAGGAACAGAGTTATGCTTGTTGTGATGAAGTCAAATTTCATCTTTTCAGCAGTGTAAACAGAATTAATTATGAAACTTCCTGGCAGATTAAAACCACATGTCGGACCAGAACTCAAATTAACTGTATTTGCAAGTGCCAGTAGAATCCAAGTATAGCAGTGGAATATGATTTTGTCCGGCATTATCATGTGGGAAGTTGTCACGTACCAAGATGTCGTTTCATTATTGAGGACAATTTCAGTGGCAAGAATTACCAGAACCCTTACAGGGACACGGTTTACTTTTTACTCCAACAGAGAAACACATTGATCGGTTGTGGTGGCAGCGGAATGGACCCTCGAACATATGCTGCAGCAGCTCCTTGGTCTCGGTCGTGTTGACAGGTCTTGCTCTCCGTGAACGGGACACAGTCAGTAAGGGACGAGTCACATAGAAGTATTTGTTTAAACGTGCAGTGATTTTCGACTTTGGTGCATCCGGTCCATATTCAAGGCGCATACTATATGTACGGTGTCGGTTGCTGAGCGCAAGAACATGTATTGCATTAGCCCGAGTGGCCGTGCGGTTCTGTGCGCTACAGTCTGGAGCCGAGCGACCGTTACGGTCGCAGGTTCGAATCCTGCCTCGGGCATGGATGTGTGTGATGTCCTTAGGTTAGTTAGGTTTAATTAGTTCTAAGTTCTAGGCGACTGATGACCTCAGAAGTTAAGTCGCATAGTGCTCAGAGCCATTTGAACCATTAGCTAGTGCAGAGGAATCCTAGTCACCATTATACCTGATTCTAGAACAGAATTTGTAGATCTGCTATGGTAGGCCGCCAATGCTCTCTCTCTCTCTCTCTCTCTCTCTCTCTCTCTCTCTCTCTCTCTCTCTCATTCTCTCATTCATTCGAATGAAACTTACCACCTACAGGCGTACTTTCATTGCTTTTTCAACTGCGAGACTGATCTGATCTCAGTAGGTTATGTCGGATTCCGTGTACAGTTAGTGTAAAATTTATCGCGCGGAAGTTCCCTTGTTATTCACATCCAAGAACTTTCCTCTGATAGGCCAGGCACCCTGGCTAGTAAAAGGAATGTACATCGGCGAATCTGGTAGTTCAGTTTTCTTGATTATGGCTACAGGTCGTATGCCACGGGTACTTGACAACATAATTCTTATTTGGGAACGAAGTTCATCGGGACGGCATCTTTATATGTTATTAAAGTCCCCCGCCGCGTTTTTCTGCCCGTATGCAGGCCCGAGGAGAGGGGTAGGGAGCAAAATCCGTGGTGTCCTAGCGCCACGGGGGCCCAAGTCTCTCACTCAGTTGGAAAATATCAAACTGCTACTGTAAAATAAATAACTTTGTATCATACTGGGTTTTAGAACATGTCCAAAGAAAGCAACATTCATCAGTCACCGGCTCCTAATAGAGGTCATTGTTTCCAAGTCAGCAGTATTATAGTTACACCTCCATTGACATAAGGTTGCACATAGCAGTTCACTTTTAAATTGGCTGTTCTACTAACGAATAAAAGACTGGCGGGCGCGTCTAAGTGACACAGACGCCACATGGCGATAACGCTATTAGCTCACTAATGTTGTACCACTTCTAGTTTTAGAAACGACAATTTTTAGGACCATTGATAGAGCAAATTGAATTTTTCCTCGGTTTCTTTCAGTTCTTTTTATTTAAAAAAAAAAGCCATTATAACTGGTACTAATCAACAGCTGAAAACGGGTTAGTAAGATTATAAAAACGATTGGTTCTTTCCAGCGCTATTCCCTAGTTTTGCAGAACTAGCACTCCTGAAAGAAAGGACATTGCGGAGACATGGCTTAGCCATAGCCTGGGGGATGTTTCTAGAATGAAGTGAAGTGAAGCTGTGAGGACGGGGCGTGAGTCGTGCTTGGGTAGCTCAGTTGGCAGAGCACTTGCCCGCGAAAGGCAAAGGTCCCGAGTTCGAGTCTCGGTCCAGCACACAGTTTTTATCTGCCAGGAAGTTTCATATCAGCGCACACTCCGCTGTAGAGTGAAAATTTCGTTCTAGAAACATCCCCCAGGCTATGGCTAAGCCATTTCTCCGCAATATCCTTTCTTTCAGGAGTGCTAGTTCTGCAAGGTTCGCAGGAGAGCTTCTGTAAAGTTTGGAAGGTAGGAGACGAAGTACTGGCAGAAGTGAAGCTGTGAGGACGGGACGTGAGTCGTGCTTGGGTGGCTCAGTTGGTAGAGCACTTGCCCGCGAAAGGCAAAGGTCCCGAGTTCGAGTCTCGGGGTAGCACACAGTTTTAATCTGCCAGGAAGTTTCTTATCAGCGCACACTCCGCTGTAGAGTGAAAATTTCATTCTAGACGTCTAACTTACCAACACTATAGTCATCCATCACACACTAGCTCTAGGATTCAGAGCTGGTTTCAAAGGAGGGAGAATATTATTCAGTGCCTTCCGTGGCCTCCAAAGTCATCAGATCTGAATCCCACAGAGCACCTATGGGCTCAACACGAAGACTCTGCGGGACAATTGGCCATTGGACAGACACTCCTCCGGGAACTGTGAATGCCATATGGGATTCGGTTCATTCTTCATGGGAGAGAATTGGCATGGATAAGGACTTTTTCCACAGACTTGTCAAATCTCGAAGGATCCAAATGGTTCTTGATGCCAGTTCCATGTGGACAAAATAGTGAAGCTATAACTACCTATCTTCATTTTATTTCATTTTTCTGTAAAAGGCGTACATAGTTATTGGGCCAACAATATTAATTTCAAAATACGATTCTACTTGCTACTATATTATTTGTATTTTTATGTGAGGTTAGATGAAAATCGCCCTCGAAGGAAGGTTGTTGAGACGTTAAATTCACAAACCATAATTATTTACTGAAGAGAATATCAAAAATTAAAAAATAATTCAATAACAAAAAGTAAACAAAGCACGAAACATTTGCTATGCGATAAAAGAAGGCTGCGGTGAGATTCGACCCCACACATACGACAGTTACCACTACAGCAAGCTGACTCGCTACCAAGGAGCTACCGTTCTTTTCTTTCTAGCGTAACGGTCGAATAGGCCTACCGTAGTTGAAGAACGAATTTTGAACTGGAAACAACATATACTGGAAGGCACAGCCACTCGCTCGTGTAAACTGTGCGTAAGGACTTAGAAAAATATATAAATCTGCTGATAAGTTTCTCTTAGCTGAAAACTGTAGGAATGCCAGGTGGCGGTCTAAATAATTACGGATAAACACATCAATTTTCAGTATTTTTACTGTGACCATTTGTCTGTTTGTCTAAAGATTTGACTATTATAAAATTAAATCTTTTGAAAGAATGTGGAACCTAGAAAAGCCTACAACTGCACAGTTTGTAGCGAATTACCTGCACAGGTCTTAGACAATTGACTCCACTTAGGTTCGAACGTTTGTCCTTTAAAACGTTCGCAAACCGTCAGCCTATCCACTCAGTCATGGAAACGGATGTGAAACGCTCGTCGTTGTAGCAATTCTACACATGTGGAGTTGTTATATTTTTATGTGCTCGAATAATGATTTTCCAAAGAGATTATACGATGAGTCAAACGACAATTAATCTCGACATACATTGTATCCTAACTATTATATTGCTTCTATTTGACGATGTGAACACCTGGCTGAAGCTACACAGACGGCTAGAGTTGTGAACACTGACACTTCTGAACTTGGGCATGCGCAATGCTCTGTTCCGGCCTGGCAATCTTTTTGCTTCTCATTGTACAATGATAAACAAATCGAAAAATCCAGCCGCCTGATACTTAAGCTGCACCAGTGGAAAACTGCAAAGACAAATCTAGTATGTGACTGTGGAATAATTACTATTTATAAATAAATTTATCTCCTCGAGTGCACCGTTGTATATAACTTTCATTTAGGGCCAGTCAGGTGAACAGTATGACAGGCGATCATTGTAGGCAAAACCACCCCTTCCTTCCGCCTCCTTGATTTCTATCTCACCACCTATGGCCGTCCTATCGCCCTCACTCCCACCCTTAAGTACCTTGGCGTCACCCTCGACCGTCGCCTCTCCTGGACTCCCCATCTCCGGACAATCCAAGCCGAGGCACGCTCCCGACTCCGTCTCCTCAAGCTCCTTTCCGGCCGTAAGTGGGGTCTGGACCCCTCCACCATCCTCCACACCTATAAATCCCTCATCCGCCCTATCCTTTGTTACGCCCATCCGGCCTGGATCTCCGCCCCCCCCCCCCCTACCTTTTATAAATCCCTCCAAATCCTTGAACGCCATGCTCTCCGCCTCGCCTATCGCATCCGTCTCCCCTCCCCCACGCGGATCCTGTACGATCTCATCCCCTTCCCCCACCTCCTCCTTTTCCTTGAAAGGATACGGATCCTGTACACCTCCCGCAAACTCGATCCTCCTCACCCGCTTGTCTCCCCGATCCTCTCCCACCCCCGCCCGCTGCCGCGCCTGTATTCCCACGTCCCACCCGGTCTCCATCTCTCCACCCTCCTGCGCCGGAGATAATCGCCATCAGTGTCTCGTGTGTGCCGTCGTGTTTAGTGTTCAGTGTTCACCGTCACACTCAATCGTTCACCTGTGCCATCGTTCGTTATCTTCAGTGTTAGTGCATCGTGACAACAGTTTGTAGTGTGGATTATCGTCGAGTGTGAACGGCTCCGTGTTTGTCTTTATGTATCTACTTTTTATTCCCCACCGTTATGTCACATCTGTGTATTCTTTCTGTTGTTTATTTATCTAATCTATGGCTGAAGAGCGGCGAAACATGCTGCTGACAGCCTGCCTGTTTGTACGAGTTTGAAAATAACAATAAAGAAAAGAAAAAAAAGAACAGTATATCTTTACAGCGTCCAAGGGGAATGTAGGAAACAGAAGTCATTCAACTGATGTTCAAGCTTCCTTTGAATTTAAAGAGAATTGTGCTGAAGTAGAACAATTGAAAAACAGAAAGGATAATTCACCTTTTTCTGTCTGGCAGCTGCAATTTTGCCCCCTGCCTTTGAACCTGCATTTATCGGTAGATATCGAAAGCCGTCGTCATTGAAACAACTGCCAGCGTGTGCAACCTTACAGTGGGTGGCGCTGTGTTATTACCAGTGTATTGCTTCATTGTACTGTGATTGGTGGTTCGTGACTAGCAGAGAAGAGCTATAATGCACTTTCACGAAACATTGTTTCTTCCACGCGTCATTTCTAGCAAGTTATCGACATGACCCGCAAATTTGCCAGTACTGCACAGCTCCGTCTCCTCACACCGTCGGGCGCTGATGGCCGCGCAGTTGAGCGCCCCACAAGCCGATCATCATCATCATCATCATCATCATCATCATCCTCTTCCTCACACCGTTCCCCATCGCGCAGCCGCTGTCGCGGCCAAACAGTACAATTTATTTACCTTTTCTTGAGGCACGGCAATGAGTTGCGTATGGAGCAAAGGGGTAAGCTGCACTGCCGCCTCGGGGGGGGGGGGGGGGGGATGGGGGGGGGTGGAAAGTGGCGGGGAAAGATCTCACACGATGCTGACAACATTTTCAGCTCGTGCTACTTTTTGACCTCTTGCTATGATGGAAACGACGCACGGAAGTAACAAGGTTTCTCGAATGCGCGTTACAGTGACATTCATGTTCACATGTTACACTTGGTTTTGGTAGTGAATATGAAATGAAAACCACAGCTCAAGGTTAAACAATAAGTGGTTCACTGCATAGTGGTTACTGCAGTGCTACATAGTGTCAGATCGTACTGATTGGCAGCTGTGGTGAAACAGCTACAGTTACTGCCGCTAAACTGAAAAAAAAAAGTTTTCAGAAAATATTACAAGGAGTGCTGGACAAAAATACCAGGTACAACATTTTGTGTCAGATCTCATTCTATGAGGTAAAAACTGTCCATGGATAGGAATGAGTAGTTTTCAACAGTCAAGCGATGTTCCCCACTTGACGTGCGCTCTGATCTCGTCATCTGATGTTGAATGCAGCTTTTCCATGTATAAAATGTTATTGGCTAATAATCGACGAACTTTCACATTCGACAACCTGAGGATGACATTACAGTTCAACTCAGACTAAGGTGTATTAAGAACAGTACTTATAGTATTGAAGGCCCATATTGTTTCCATTTTAAGTTTATGTAATTTTCAAACGTTTTAATATCAGATAATTTTCTTCATTTTATAATGCATTTTCTTAAGATTTAGGTTTATAGTAGTTTAAAAATATACTAAGATATTTTAGAACATCATCATTGTGGCTCTATTTATAAGTGTTCCCAGCGGTTTTGATGTCGAAACTTAAAGCACCTTAAACGCTACGACTAAAGGAATAGAAGAGGTAGTAAAATTTGGCTCACGTAACCATTTAAAACATGTTCCAGTGATGTTAATTCCTGTGCATTTCCTACTTCTCTGCTTCAGTGTAAACTTCCGAACAACGAATGTGTGCCCCATGACTGGTTAGTTTGGAGTGAAACTCAACAAGCATTATTTTGTTTTCCTTGCTATCTTCTTTCTAGTTAGGCTGAGACAGTTCATTCATACTTCTCTTCAAAATCAGGATATTCATATTAATTAAACGAGAACAAATTATATGACAGGACAGGATTCAGTTAAAACGCTCTGGTACTATATTGCAAAGAATCGAGGAACAGGTTGAAAATGAAGTCTATGTTTGGAAACAGATACTAAGACGATTACTTCATGTAGCATTATTTCTCGGTGAAAGAAGCTTGGCCTTTAGTGATTCATCTCAGAAAATTGGATAGCCAAATAACATAAATTTCCTCGTAATATTAGAGCTCTTGAATCACTACGATACAGTTCTTGCAAAACACAGTAGCAAAGTCAGAAATGGACATGACGCTTTAACGCGTTTACATGTGCATTATCTGTTTCGTGATATTCAGAATGCATTTATTTCTAGTTGTACTCCTCCTTTCTGGAGTGTCATCTTGGAACAGAGAGAAAATGCGAAGAATTATTCAATTATTGTTCGCGCAACTCCTGATTAAAATCACGCTGACAATACAACATTCACCCTATATGTTATATTTACTTCAATAAGGAAATTGATAAATATGAAATAAATGAACGGTTTTTAAAATTCGTAGATTGTGATCAGAAAGCAGCAGTTAATACTGGACATCTAACCAGCGGAAATAATGTGAATGGGGCTTATAAAGGGGCTCACACACATTTTCTTAAGTAAAATCCTTTCTCCGTGTGCTTGTCGTAGCCCTAAATTATGTGGAGGACATGGCAGCTGAGTCTTGAAGCTGATACTTTTTTCCGGAGTGGTTCAAAACTGTTCAACTGCAGTTCACAACGATGGCAGATTCTAGACGGTTGGAAATCCTTTATACCGGGTGATCAAAAAGTCAGTATAAATTTGAAAACTTAATAAACCACGGAATCATGTAGATAGAGAGGTAAAAATTGACACACAGGCTTGGAATGACATGGGATTTTATTAGAAGTTCACAAAATGTCCGACAGATGGCGCTGGACAGCAAAACGTCAGTGACTGCGCATGACAATCGTGTATAAAAGGAGTTGTAATGAGAGAGAGAATCAGATGCGCCAGCAGTCGCAGCATGTTGACGTTACCTGAAAAGGCGCTTTTAGTGAAGCTGTATTATCAGAATGGGGAATGTGCTAGTTCAGCGTTACGATCCCATCGCCATAGGACGGGGATTCGAACGGGTAAAGGTCCGTTGACAAATGCAGCTGTGGCGAGAATGATTTCGAAGTTCGAAGCCACGGGTTGTTTAGACGATATACACCGTAGTGGACGACCGAGCACAAGGCGTAATGCTGCACTGAGAGTTCAGGAAGAAATGGAGACTGTAGCGTGTAGCGGGTTCGTCTATGCACGGGGAAGTCAGCGCTCGTGCAGTCGCACGTCGCACCAGCATTCCATACACTACTGTTTGGTTGGCACTGAGGCGTACCCTCCGATGCTATCCGTACGAAATCCATCGGCATCATGAACTGTTACCTGGCGATTTAGTGAAGTGGAGGGCATTTGCGGTGTGGGCGTTTCAAAAGATGGCGGAAAATGACGATTGGTTGAGTAACGTGTTGTGGACCGACGAAGCTCATTTCACGCTCCGAGGGTCTGCCAAAGCCCACAACTGCAGAATTTGGGCTACCGAAAATCCTAGAACTGTCCATTGCACGACGACAAAGTCACGGTATGGGTTGGATTTACCACATCTACCGTTATCGGGCCTTTTTTCTTCGAGGAAATGCGTGATTCTGGTTTTGTAACTGCTACCGTGACGGGTGAGAGGTACGCCGATATGTTACAGAATCGCATCATTCCCAGCCTGGCTGATAAACACCTGCTGGAACGTACGATGTTTACGCAGGATGGCACTCCACCCCATATTACTAGACGCGTGAAAGATCTCTTGCGCGCGTCGTTTGGTGATGATCGTGTGCTCAGCCGCCACTTTCGTCATGCTTGGCCTCTCAGGTCCACAGACCTCAGTCCGTGCGATTACTGGCTGTGGGGTTACCTGAAGTCGCAAGTGTATCGTGATCGACCGACATCTAGGGATGCTGAAAGATAACATCCGACACCAATGCCTCACCATAACTCCGGACATGCTTCACAGTGCTGTTCACAACATTATTCCTCGACTACAGCTATTGTTGAGGAATGATGGTGGACATATTGAGCATTTCCTGTAAAGAACATCATCTTTGCTTTGTCTTACTTTGTTATGCTAATTATTGCTATTCTGATCAGATGAAGCGCCATCTGTCGGTCATTTTTGGAACTTATGTAATTTTTTGTTCTAACAAAACCCCATGTCATTCCAAGCATGTGTGTCAATTTGTACCTCTCTATCTACATTATTCCGTGATTTATTCAGTTTTCAAATTTATATTGACTTTTTGATCACCCGGTATTCCACACCTGACACCCATTGAAGTGCTCAGTTTGATGCGGTGAGACCAACTGCAGCTCACTTGGATAAGATTGCCATTGCATTTGAAACTCACAGTAAGTTAAATTTGTGACCTGAAACACATTCTGTGGATGGGGCGATTTGGGTTATGTGAGATCTTTCAAGTGTTTAATCGTGGCATTAGTTTGGCTAAAGTTGTTGGTACGAAGTGACTACATAAGCAAATTACTATAAGTTCGAAATACTGTTATTATTGTTGACGTAAGAAACACTTAGAACTTTTTCAATGTTGCTAAAATCGGGACACCACTCTGTCTGAATCCAAAGTTGTTGCCAGTGTAATTAATAGCGACCCTGAATTTCCGGTTGCGCATACTAAGAAAAGGAAATCCTTTCGTGATGAAACTAGGAACGAACTGACAGATGTGAATTCAGAAGATTGATTAAAAACAAATGTTTTTTATGTCAGTATAGTGTCTTACTTGAAAATCCATTATGAAGATTTTAGGTGACACATTTGGGTTTGTATGGAAATATTCGAAGATGACTGACGATCATGTCGCAGAAGCATGCAAGTTATTTATGAATGAATACCATAATGACGCCACAACAGATTTAAAAGAAGAAATTACGTATTTGAAAACAATTCATACTTCAAACATTGGAGATATTTCCTTGGTACCATTAGACCTCTCGAATAAGATGCGCAGTCTTAAAATTTCAAGCTTGCTTCCGAATGTATGTGTAGGTTTGCGCTTGATTTGCATTCTCCCGGTGACTGTAGGTGAAGGGGAAAGGTCATTCAGCAATCTGACGCGTGTTAAGAACTGTCTCTGTCAACTATGGAGTAACAGCGGCTCCGATTTGGGGACCTTGGCATTTGTGTCTAATTTGGCAAGACAACTAGACTTCGATAATATGATTCAAACATTTGCTGACCAGAAAGCTCGCTAAGCGCCGCTGACAGTGTGTAGAGAAACAGGTTATGGTACCCGATGCACGGCTTATTGCGGTTTACATCCGAGCGCGCTGCTGTCTGTCCACTGAAATGTTTGTGTGCATTAGGGAACGTGAGGAGCGAGGTGAAACACTCCATATCGCAGCGTTACCGACACCAGGCGTTCGTCAATGTAAAAATCAGCATAATAGTTACCCTAATGTTTTAAAGTGAAGTGAAAGTATATTAAACAAATATACTAAATAACATTAAATGGAGCGTACATACATTTTACAATAATTCATTATTGAGTAGCATTTTAAGTCGAATTTGTAATTTTAGCAGTCATGTCAGTTTCCTCTCTTGCCGGGTAGGTCTAGGTCGAGCATCATCTAGTTTCCTACCTGTGCAGCGAGCGAGGTGGCACAGTGGTTAGCACACTTGTCTCACATTCGGGAGGACAACGATTCAAACCCGCGTCCGCCCATCCAGATTTAGGTTTTCCGTAATTTTCCCTTAATCGCTCCAGGCAAACGCCAGAACGGTTCCTTTGAAAGGGCACGGCCGATTTCCTTCCCCATTCTTGACGCCCTCCGAGCTTGCGCTCCGTCACTAATGACGCTGATGTCGACGGGACGTTAAACTCAATCTTCCTTCCTTCCATCCCTTTCCTAGCCGTGGTTGTCTTTGGTTGCTGATAACAGTCTTTATTGCTACTTTCCAAATCACTGTTACTATTTTTTCAGTGTCCCGTTCCATGAAAGCGTCATAGCGCTGCTGTTTTTCCTCAGTATATTTAACCTCTGCACATCCATTCATCGGATTGGTATGTTAGTTCTTTCAAAGCTGTAGTGGAAAGATCGGGGAGCGAAAAGGTTTGTTTAAGCAGTTGCCAGCGAGCTCGCTCAGAGCTGGTTTATGACCATTGTTTAGCGTTATTACATTCCAGATGATTTTGACTGTAATAGAACTTTACACTGCGTGTATCATAATAACTATTCCTAGTTTTCGGAAGTAATATGGGGCACGAAATCAAATATTTTTCTTAGTAAGGCAGTGTAAAAAAATGCGTCTTTTTGAACTTATACTGGCATGAAGGAAACTGTACATTGAAATAAAACTGCTGGTAGGACTTGATTGTGAAACGAATGTGAAATTTGGAGCACGATCTTGACGATGGCACCTCACGCAAGTGTGCCATAAACTGTTCTGTTTCTACGAATTTGTTATAATTAAATATAATGAAAATTGCAGATTTAGCCATAAATGTTGTTTAAATTTATAGCTAGCGCAGTCTGTTATAATTCTGAGAGAAAATGTGTTTAGAAATCGGAAACGTGAATGCAGAAAATGTGCTCGCAAAACATTACAGATTGGAGGCAGGAAATTTAATTTTTAGTGTCAGTTCTGTAATCAGGAAGCCTATCTTCCCACACTTTTATAGAAAAATAATGATACGACTGTTAATCCCCGAAATTCAGTAAACAAATTTCAAAGAAGATATTCTGTGACTAAAATAACAAACTAACTTCAGCAGTTCATTGTTTCCACAACAAAACTAGTGATGAGAAATTGCTTTTGTTTGGAGAACGAAACTCTTGCAGACACTGTATTACTGATAAGTAATATTTATACATATTATGTTTTTAGATGGGGTCCGCCTTTAGCAAAACACAGTTTTTGCTAAAGGCGGACCCCATCCAAAAACATATGTATTGTTAAAGCAAACACAGAAAAAAGAGCTTGAACCCTAAGATGATTAGTAATGTTTATGTTCACGTCCGCCATGACATCAGAAAATTAGGAACAGTTATTCTGATACACTTGTGTCGGAACACTTCACGAGATTTTTTCAGGGCCTTTGCTTTCGACGAGGGTAATCCCAAAAGTAAGGTATCCTATTTTTTTTTTTTTTTTTTTTTTTTTTTTTTTTTTTTTTTTTTTTTTGCGCGCCGTTATTCGGTTTTTGAACGCAAAGGGCACTGCGCCGGTAGAAATCCATCGCCAATTGACGGAAGTGTATGATGAGCCGTGCATGGATATCAAAAATGTTCGTAAGTGGTGTAGAGAGTTTGCAGCTGGTCGGACCGAAATTCACGACGAACAAAGGGGCGGGAGACAGTCAATTTCTGAGGAGACGGTGTTGAAGGTTCAGCAAAGCATGCGTGAAGATCGGCGGATCACCCTGGATGATCTCTGCACGTTGGTTCCTGGGGTTTCCCGAAGCACCGCTCACAGAATTTTAACGGAAACTTTGAACTACCGGAAGGTGGGCGTAAGATGGGTGCCACGCATGCTGACTGAGGACCACATGTGGCAAGGAGTTGATGCTTCCCGCGCATTTGTTCACCGCCTTGCACCCGAACAGGACAACTTTCTGGACTCATTTGTCACGGGTAACGAAACCTGGGCATGCCACTTTACACCGGGGACCGAGCAACAATCACGCCAGTGGCGGCACCTTTCTTCGCCAAAGCCGCGGACATTCAAACAAACACAGTCTGCCTGTAAAGTCATGACAACCGTTTTTTGGGATCGGAAAGTGGTATTGTTGGTCGACTTTATTCCCACTGGGACAACAATTAACGCTGACAGGTACTGC
Organism: Schistocerca cancellata; assembly: GCF_023864275.1. Classification (NCBI taxonomy): domain Eukaryota; kingdom Metazoa; phylum Arthropoda; class Insecta; order Orthoptera; family Acrididae; genus Schistocerca; species Schistocerca cancellata. The sequence goes on from NC_064629.1 coordinate 928,924,705, forward strand.
GAGACTCTGAAAAAACTCAAACGGGCAATTCAGAACCGGAGAAGAGGAATGTTAAGCAAGGGCGTACACATTCTCCACGACAACGCTCGTCCACACATTGCTCGGCAAACCGTTGCTCCCCTGCAACAGTTTCAGTGGAACATAATCACCCACCCACCCACCCTATAGTCCTGACTTGGCGCCCAGTGACTATCTCCTGTTCCCTAGGTTAAAAGAACATTTGGCCGGAAAGCGATTCAGCTTCGACGACGAGGTGAAAGAAGAGGTTCATAACTTTCTGGACAGCATGGCGGCGAGCTGGTAAGACATGGGCATACAAAAACTGCCACAGCGTCTACAAAAATGCATCGACAGAAATGGTGATTATGTCGAAAAATAGTTAAATGTTGAAGCTGTAAACTGATGTAAACCATTGTATAAATAAACAGGTCTAAGTACTTATAAAAAAACAGTAGACCTTATTTTTGGGATTACCCTCGTAGATACAATACAATGACACGTTACAGTCTGTATATTATAGTACTTACAAAGCATCCTACATGTCAGATTTGCAAACCCACAGTATTATTTACGCGTTACTTGTCATAAACTAACAACTTGTCTACAAAATTACACTGATTTTCATATTCCTTGCTTTCATTTCAGCGTCGGGAAATAATCGTCAATTTTTTTCTGTTTCTCATCCGCTTTTTCGTAACTACAGTTCTCATTTTCCGGAGAGCGAAAACATCGGTGTAGTCAAAAGAATTTTATCCTGCAATTTCTAAAAATAGATCAACGCATTTGAGGGCGACGGTGTGTGAGATAAAGGGTTCTTCAGCAGCCTCGTCTTCGCTCTCTTCCTCGTCCCTGGTCGCTGGTCCCTGTTTAATCACTCGCGGATGTTTCGCTACCTGCATCTTCGTAACCACAATTTTGTATTCTTATCGAGAATTTCAGGCGTGGTTTTTTATTTTTCCAAAAATCTCCGAACTACGCGTGAATAGCCGCTTAGTCCGCACCCGGAGAATCGGGAGCTTGCTGTAATTGCTTCCTCACTGACTAGGTATACTGTAAATTTCAGGGACCCCGAGGCCAAGACAGAGATAGTGTGGTGGAGATGGACATGTAACTGAACGAAGGGAGACAGTGTTTGACGTTTTCTCGACGACGAGGTCATTAGATGCTGGTTGTTTTATGGCATTGAACAATGATACCGAAAGAAGTGGCCGTTTTCATTTCGGAGGAACGCTCCCGACATCGCCTTAACACATTCGAGACTGGCCTCAATCATTCTGGATGGGGCAGCTGGACTGCTGTTTTTAACACATTTTTCTGAGGAGGAGGAGATTAGTGTTTAACGTCCCGTCGACAACGAGGTCATTAGAGACGGAGCGCAAGCTCGGGTGAGGGAAGGATGGGGAAGGAAATCGGCCGTGCCCTTTCAAAGGAACCATCTCGGCATTTGCCTGAAGCGATTTAGGGAAATCACGGAAAACCTAAATCAGGATGGCCGGAGACGGGATTGAACCGTCGTCCTCCCGAATGCGAGTCCAGTGTGCTAACCACTGCGCCACCTCGCTCGGTCACATTTTTCTGAAATCATTGCTTTGTAACTGTGAAGGCAATAAATGTCTATCTTTTTCATTTGAAATGATGAGACATTATCTAATCGACGAACTCTTATTATGAAGTGTTAAAATTATCAGATGTACAAAATGTTTTACAGAATTATGTTTTTATTCCTAACAAGGGAACCTCCCCATCGCATCCCCCTCAGATTTAGTTATAAGTTGGCACAGTGGATAGGCCCTGAAAAACCGAACACAGATCAATCGAGAAAACAGGAAGAAGTTGTGTGGAACTACGAAAAAAATAAGCAAAATATACAAACTGAGTAGCCCTTGCACAAAATAGGCAACATCAAGGAGAGTATGAGCTCAGGAGTGCAGTGGTCTCGTGGCTAGCCTGAGCAGCTGCGGAACGAGAGGTCTTTGATTCAAGTCTTCCTTCGAGTGAAAGGTTTAATTTTTTATTTTCAGACAATTATTATCTGTCCTTCCGTCCGTCCGATGCGACGCACACAGAGCAGTATGTTTACGTGATCGTGTGTCAATTATCAAAGTTCAGGCACTCACACATAATAAACTTTGCTCTCCAAAATTCCAGGACATGTTCAGATTTGCTTGGACATATGCAGGATTTCACGGTCAACACAAGGAAAAATTTGAAAACGTTAAAAACATATGTTTTGACTGAGCACAGGGAAAACTGTGCGACAGTGAAACTGTTGCATTCATTTGTTGCAGTTTATGTGACAAACTCTTATGTTTTCATCACTTTTTTGGGAGTGATTATCACATCCACAAGAAAACCTAAATCGAGCAAGGTAGAAGAATCTTTTTACCCATTCGCCAAGTGTACAAGTTAGGTGGGTCGACAACATATTCCTGTCATGTGACGCACATGCCGTCAGCAGTGTCGTATAGAATATATCAGACGTGCTTTCCTGTGGAGGATTCGGTTGACCTATGATCTTGCGACCAAATGTTTTCGGTTCCCATTGGAGAGGCACGTCCTTTCGTCTACTAATCGCACGGTTTTGCGGTGCGGTCGCAAAACACAGACACTAAACTTATTACAGTGAACAGAGACGTCAATGAACGAACGGACAGATCATAACTTTACGAAAATAAAGAAAGTAAAAATTTTCACTTGGGGGGAGACTTGTAGAAAGGACCTGTCGTTCCGCAGCTGCTCACGCTAACTACGGGACCACCACGCTCCTGAGCTCGCAGTGTTCTTGATGTTGCTTATCTTGCACATGGACTACTCAGTTCGTATTTTTTGCTTATTTTTTCATAGTTCCACACAACTTCTTCCTGTTTTCTCGATTGATCTGTGTTCAGTTTTTCAAGTTTTATCCACTGTGCCAACTTATAACTAAAACTGAGGGGTGCGATGGGGAGGTTTCCTTGTAAGAAAAACTTTTACAAACCGCTCGTACACATAATTTGCCAGATTGTGGTATGTTTGGAAACCTACAGGCGTATAGTGAACTACGTCACAATTTGGACACCCAGAATGTTTCTTTACGACACGTCTTTCCCTTTTGGCTCTTATTGACTTCGGAGCACGCTTTGCAGACACGTATTGGCTGTGGTATTTTACGATACTTTTTACAATCAGAGTTTTATAAATTTTTGTTTAGGCGATACAATATTTCAAATGCTCACTTAGCTTTATATTTATTGCTTACCTGGGCATATAGCCAAATACAAATCTGGATCAATATCAGCATCAACTACTTTCCCTTCTGAACTGGAATTGCTGATTTCTTTTCCCAGGGCATTGAAAACATAGCTGTTATCGAAATTCCCAATGCCAGAACTATGTATGTAGAGCGCGAGCAATGGGCCAATAAAGATACAGGCAGCAGACGAAGGCAGTATGTGACTCATAAAAAAGCAGAGACATGCGATATGTGCCCAAAAAGTAACTTTTTAAATATTTTTATTTATTCATCAACATTGTCGCCTTTAAAGTAACCACCCTCATATATAGCACACTTGTGCCAGCGCCTTTTCCAATCTTGGAAGAACTTCTGGAACTCACTTTTCGTTGCGGTGTTCAGCTGTTTCAGCGATTCTTTTTTTTATCTCATCAACACTGGCAAAAAGGTGTTCTTTCATTTATCTTCAGTCTCGGGAATAGAAGGGATTCGCAGGGGGCTATGTCCGCCGAATACGGTGGCCGAGGCAGCATAACGTTTTTTTTGCTTTTTTCTTTTTTTTCTCGAAAAGGCATTGAGGCACGACCTGGAGCATTATCGTGATGCAATTTCCATGAATGGTTTTGCCACTGTTTGGTCGTTTTCTTTTAATTGCTTCACGCAAACGGCACATAACTTCCTTTTTGGCCTTACGACTATATGGCTGGAACTCATGATGCACTATCCCATTGTAATCGAAGAAAACAATGAAAAGAACTTTCACATATGAACGAACTCGTCGAATTTTTCCGGCCTTCGCTCTTGAGGCAGTTTCCATTTGGGATAACTGGGCCCTGGTTTCGACGTTATACCCGTATACCCATGTTTCGTCACCTGTTATAACCTCCTCTAGAAGTTCTGGATCGCTGTCGACTTCATTCAGCAATCCTGAGTGATGTCTACGCGACGTCGTTTTTATCAAAATTCAGAAATTTCGGAACAAACTTTGCTGCTACATACTCCATGCCCAAAACATGCGAAAAAATGGCTAGGCATGAGCGAAAGGATGTGCCGACGTCATCAGCAACCTCTCTGTCAGCCATTTTCGAGAACCATTTTCTTTACTTCTTCCACATTGTCGTCAGTAATTGATGTGCTAGGGCGTCCAGGGCGGTCGTCGTCTTCAGTGTCTTCTCGACCGTCTTTGAAACGTTTATACCACTCGTAAACTCTTGTGTTACTCGTAGTAGAGTCAACAAAAGCCACAGTCAACATTTCGATTGCGATGTTGCACTTTATTCCATGTGTCAAGCAAAATTTAATTCAAATTGTCTGATCCATCTGTTTCGAATGTAAAAATCCGCGGAGCATTCGAAAACACGAATATCCTTATGGACTGTCAACAATAAACTAAATATTCAAAACAATTGAAATAGCAAACAGACATCAGGAAATTGTGTACCAACAAGATAAAAAAGATAGAAAATTGGATTATAAAGCCCTCGAAATTAAAAAAATATCCTTTACTTTTTGATCACACTTCGTACAACACGCATTTATGGATTACATATAGTTCAGAATTCGAAAACTACGGGTTAGGACAATGTAGAGACCCTTCCTTGCGTAGTCTACATGGCTTCCAACAGAGGTCAGTTGGCGCAGTGTTAACTAAGAATTTTTGTGCACAACTCGGACAAAACTCGGGGCGAAGTCCGCCTAAGTGTCGCTACGCGAGTTCAACCCGTGTAGAGTGCTGCAACGCTCCATGTCTGACCGGTCACGGCTCGCCTGTTGACCGGGGGACCGAGCAGCTCGTGTCCGGCCCCATACGACTCGGCTCGGTCACGTACCCGCCCCATGTCTGATGTCCGGATTCCGGACACGCGGATAACCGAGCATGACCGGTCACCGCTGACTTCTCACCTCGCCTCGCCACGGCTCGCTGCTCTGTACTTTACTGTACAAATCCAACGCCTCTCTCTGTCTCTCTCTCTCTCTCTCTCTCTCTCTCTCTCTCTCTCTCCTTCTTTTAATACAAAAGTAACGTTTCCAAGAACGGGTACGTTACACAGCTAAATTCACAGAGCACTTTTCTTTTATAATATTTACTCCCGTCTTCCTAACGTTCGGGAATTTTGTTGTAAATAAGACATTGATCAGAAGAGACCAATCTGTGTTAATGTAATGAGATGTAAGCGTCAAATAGTGCACCTGATTATGCGAATCAGTCCACATATCAACTATCGCAGCACGTTTTATTAATAACTTCCGCAATAAAAGAAGGCATTATACTGTTTCGTATTGCATCAGCTTGTTCTTTGACATGTCTGCTTATAGTAGAGGGATGTGGCATGACATCTACCACGTTAACTTTTCCATAATGTATTAATTCTTGGCCTAGTTCTCTGAAACTTTCACCGCAAACAGCATTAAAAGGTCTCATATCTTTAGCACACATTGCAACACACTTTGCTCTAATACTATTTTTTATTACTGCCGGTATTCCTGAAGGAGCTGTATCTTTGTGAGGTTTCTTGCAGCTATGTTTCTTTAACAGAGTGGTTCCCGATTGGAAACACAATAATGTGGAGCAGTTTATGCACGATACGTATCCAGTAGACGCACTGTTTTCGTCTACAACCACCAAAAATATGCTCCGTACTTGGCTTTTTAGACCTTCCCGTCTCTTCAATGTGTAAACATTGATTTCAGTCTTACGTCTTACTGCACTGGTTTCCTCGCACTGCATGATTGCAGAGAGAGAGAGACACACACACCACAAATGAGAAGCCCGTACTGGCTGCAGTCTCACACGGATAATGACACGTGTAATGTGTTTGAAGTTGCGTGCTACGTATTCGGTCACGGCTTCTATGCTCGGTCACTAGAACTAGTGCGGGCAGCCTATCCAGTTAGGGTGTGCTCGCCCCACCTCGTATTTTGTGCTCGCTTACTCGGTCATGCAGGACTCTAAACCCGTGCTCCGACCACAATGTGTTAATCGATTTCACGAAAGCACCGAAAACCCAAATCTACATTGCCAGATGGGAATCTAAACCCAGTTCCTACAGAAAGTGAGTACAGTTCAGCTCTTATGTGGCCATTTCGTACACCGGTTGTGGCAGAATTTTTACCTTAAAATATGTGTCTGAGCACTATGGGACTTAAGGGGATACGGAATCACCTATCCCCGCAATGTTAATATATGCCTACTATAGGGAACATTTTCTCACAAACTACTGGAGACAGAGAGGTAAAAATTTTACTGTATGTGCATTCATATGTTACAACAATACTGAAACAACAGTTTATTGTCAAAGTATTTTCTTACAGAGATATTGTACATTTATTTTTAAGTAAATTTTTTCCATCGCTTTTTACTAGACTATCACCCCTAAGTCTTTTGTAAATCAAGTAATTAAAAAATCGTTGTTTCAGTATGTAATAGGGACCTATGTCACTACGTCATAAAAATTTCAGACTTCTAGGTTGACCAGTACCTGAGATAATGTTCCTAGATGAAGTAAAAAGTAAACTTACGGGAAACGGAGAAAGAAGATTAAAACATTCCTGATCCGTAGCTAATACCCCCTTCACAGTCTTCATAATCATCTTCAAGTCTTCTTTTGGCACCCCTCTGCACCTGTCTTGCTTTTTTCACTAATGTCTTGATTATATTATCAGCATGCCTTAGTCTGTGCTGATCTAAAAAGAACATAGCACGTACCGTACGGGAACCAACACACATACCCAACTTTTGAAGGACCTGGCATTTAGTTAAATTTCCAAGATTGAAGGTTGCCACAGCATCATACACACCAAAATGTAGTGTATTAATTCCGACAAACACTGTTTTTGGGAGACGATGCCATATCACACTATTCAAGCACTCGTTGGGGTTCTGCGTTTTTCCGTGAAGACATTTCATCAGAAGACTTCTGTCAGCCAGATCTCTGAAAATGGGCTTTATTTCTGCCATGATGGCTGATGGTAGACTGTGGTGGTGAATGTATTTCTCTCCTGTTGTTAGTCCCCTATTGTATTTACACCAGCTGTTTTCACCTTTGGGGCACAAACCATGTTGTGGATGCTCATCCGTGGATGCGGTGTGGAAATATAAAGCCCATATAGCTCTCCTCATTTCTTCAAGATTGCCTGTATTTTGCCTGATTGCAAGGCCATAGCAGTTCTGAATGTGGTCTATTATGGAATCAGTCAATCTTCCTCTGCCATCCAAGGTTTTCCCATCATCTAGTTTTTTCCCTTTCATAACTGATTTTAACCTTCTCAGCCTGGCACCCATTCTCTTCTGCACATGTCCTATACATTCAAGTTTGCTTATATTTACACTGTTCCCATATGGTTTGCTTTCCAAAACTTCTTTGAATGCTTTAGAGTCACCATCTCCCAGATATTTGACATAGCGAACATTATACCACTGTGAAGAGCGATGAAAAATTTTCTTCACCCCAGCAACCTCCATGCCACCACTACTACCATAATAATTAGCAATACAGTCATCACTGTGTTCATTTTTCAGCCTGCCTGTGCACCTACAGTATTTAGACATTATTGCAACATCAATAACCTTGCCAGTATCAACACTAGTTGCTGTTACAACACCATTGTTGGAGGTGTGGCCCCTTTTCTGCCACGTGCCATCAAACGCCACTGTGAGGTCACGACTGCCGTCATTTTCTTCCACTGCTTCTTCCACAGCAACCTGCATTGACTTCTGTGCTACATCTTCAACTGCAGATCCTAGTACATAATTGTAAGCTTCAAACTTTGAAGGTGCACTTGGAAGATTTAGAACACCACATAGCATATCACCAGCTGCTTTGCCCTTACCAATTGCTCGCAATCCATAAACTAACCTAATATTTACACTATAAAGTTCAGTTTTCTTGTATCCATTATTTACAGTTACTGAAACCGAACTTGGAAACTTACAGCTGTATTTACAAACACTGCATATTAAATTAAACTGGGCAGCCAGGCCAACATGGGATTCTACTTTCAGAGAAACGTTTCCATGACATTTTTTGCAGCACAAACTGTTTTCAAGAGCTTCACACAATATATTCGTATCAATGAGTTCAAAAACTTCATTCCCTCTATCAAGTAAATTATATTTCTCTTCCAAATCTCTTAGTTTTTTATGAGAAGCACTGTTTTCATTTGGTGTAAGTTCGTTCGGCAAATCAGTAATAAGTGGATTCACATTTTCCAACAGTGATGATGATGAACTGCTTTGCTTTGCTAATGAATCATTATTTCTTTTCTTTTGCCAGTTCACACGCTTTTTAAATACTTTTGCTTTAGCTCTAGGCATTTTCACTGCGAAAAATGAAGCACTAAATACGAAATAACTCAACAACAACTACTTTCTTATATCACACTGTTTACAAAACAGTCCCGCCACAAAGTCAAAGAGTAACTTGAGGAAACCAGAGAGAAACATTTTCGGGCAACTAGTGTATAAATAGTCGCTGGAAACCGGGATATTTGAATTCATGTCACTTTAAAGGTACTGCCAAAAAGTTCATGGTCAGCCACGAGAGACGTGTATAACTAAAGCGCAATACCCGATCTCACAAATATATAAAAATAAAATAGTTATAATTGTAGTAGAGCTATGTATGATACGTCATTTTAAAGAGGAAACATGGCAGAATATAATACGCCAATAAAAAAAAAATTCGATTTTTTAACCCAAAATCCGATTCCGTATCCCCTTAACTGCTGTGGTCATCAGTCCCCTAGAACTTAGAACTACTTAAACATAACTAACCTAAGGACATCACACACATCCATGCCCGAGGCAGGATTCGAACCCAACACTGTCCGCTACGTTATTAACGTATAACATGAACAACAACGGCATTACGACAGTGTATGGCGAACACTATATTTTAGTTCAGAATCTGTAAATGACTCTCCATCCAGGGCAGCAAATCGCGTCCCGCCTATCACGAAAATTAAGGACTCTTCCCTCCCCCCGACGTCGACGAGAAAAGAAAAGTCTAGCTTTATTTTCCTCCTTCTGCTGCTTCTTCGTCTTCTGAGACACGTTTCCAACAGCAGGATTCGAACCTGCGACCGTAGCGGTCGTGCGGTTCCAGACTGTAGCGCCTAGAACCGCTCGGCCACCCCGGCCGGCTTTTTACCTTCAATATTTGGTTCACAGGGAGGTGAGGCAGTGGCATACAATCCATGACTGATTGCCAGACTGTGCGGCAGTGTCCTGTGTTTAATCACAAACCTCTCCGTGATGTGTAATACAGTGAGGGCGTTTGACAGTAACGTTTCACCCGCCGGATAGGGACGTTAAGTTTTGTAGTCCTGTTGCTGCTATTCGAGAGGCCTAACCACGAATCTCTCTTTAACTGTCATTTTTTTCGATTCTTGGTAAATGGCGCTGTAAGCGCCAAAATTCAATTTTCCGATTTTTTTAAAAAGTAAATAACCAATTCATTTGATTCTACATTACAATTTCGCTAAAAAAAACTTCTACCACAGTAGATATAATTGTTAAAAATTAATTTTGTATTGCGAACTTTATTGCACAGTAAAACTTCTACATGTAGACATTGAAATGTCTGGCAAATAAGCTATATTAGAATGCTTGATTTTGGGGTATGCAAATGTTGCATGGATCTCAACCACTGTTTTTTTAAGCCCCTCCAAATCCTCGAACAGCATGCACTTCGTCTCGCTTTCAATCTTCCTCCACATAGATCTTTTACCATCTTATAAAATTCCCACACCCCCCCCTCCGCCCCACCCGCATCGAACACCTCCGCATCTCCTATACTATCCCAAACTAGAAGTATTGGAACAAAGCTGTTTCGGGGACAAAGTACCGTTATCCAAGATTGCGGCGATGACGTCAATGAAGATGGTGATGGTGACGTCAATCAAGATGGCGGATTTTGGCGGGAAAGTGCCACCACCCCTCCCACCCAGAAAAATGGCGCGAAGTTCAAATTCCAGCACGATAATGCACCAGACCCCATTTATCTCTACTAAGCAAAGAAACTGGCGGGAAAAAGGTACTTGTCTTTATTATTTAACCAATTTCATGCAGGTGTGTTCTCCACTGGGTCTGGACTCCAACTGGCTTAGTTCATATCGTCGCCACCTGAGGATGCTGCTGTGACATTAGGTGACGACGCAAGTAGCGTTATTCGAGATGGCCGTACCCAGTGTGTGCACCACGAGCTCCAGAGCCCAACTGGCTCAGTTCATATCGGTGCCACCAGAGGGCGCTCTCCTGACGTCAGATCATGACGCAAGTACCGGTTTCCAAGATGACGGCACCTAGTGTGTTCACCGAGAGCTCCAGAGCCCAACTGACTTAGTTTATATTGTGGCCACCAGAGGGCGCTACCGTGAAGTCGGGTGATAACACAAGATTGTCTGCTTTCTCTCTTTCTCGCACGTGTTATAACCGGATATGCGCCGCATCAGCGGCCTGCGAGCGAGCGACCGCTTGCATCACAGCCTCAAGCCCACACCTTTATACTCGCGCCACACACAGTTCAAATGTGTGTGAAATCTTATGGGACTTAACTGCTAAGGTCATCAGTCCCTAAGCTTACACACTACTTAACCTAAATTATCCTAAGGACAAACACACACACCGATGCCCGAGGGAGGACTCGAACCTCCGGACATAGTCTTCTGTATATATGCTAACGAATTTAACTGAGCACATGTGACACCAACATCGCTCATCTAACCTATCAATTACCTAAGTACTTAATTCCATTTCAATTTTAATCATATTCAATAAGTCAGTTTACAATTTCAATATTCAATGATTAAATGAGGAGTTCCACATTTTCCCACTATCAGCACAGTGTTCATTCATGACTTAGCATCCCCCACCCCCTTGAATGCTGCAATCCTATTGGCTACTGCATTAGTCACTTGATTCGACTTCATAGAACCTAGGACTTGGAATCAATTTTCACAAATGCCACTCCCACCTGGACTTGGAATCAAATAGTTAAAGTCTTCACCACGATCCTCAACCCAGCACCACGCCCCCTTACCGACCCATGTTGGCAGGCTAACGTGCACTAACCTGTACTAACGTGCACAGCGCATGATGTCATCCAAGATGGTGGGGCGAAATGGCAGGCAAACATCTGAATACAAGTCTATTTTGCAGGGAGCGTGTCCACCACGAGATTTACTGTCCAACTGACATAGTACACATTACTGGCATCATATCGTACTGTCATCCCTCCTATGACCTAATCCCAGATGGTGGTCTGTAGGAGTGAGAATTATGCTAGAATAACTCGTGCTGTACTAGGCTGCTGGGGAGAGTAAGGAAGGAGTCCACTCTATTTACTTTCGAACATTTTATTTAGAGTTCGAATATATTTATTCCTCTGAGGCAAAACACACTCCATCTTATGCTTGCGCTCACAATACACAGTCTGCAAACACGCAAACAACTCCTAATTTACACATATAATTTAATTACAGACATTTAGACTCCTCCTAAATAATTCAGCACAGGTATGTCTCAACACGCTCAGTACTTGTAAACTGTCCAAATAACTCATAGCACAGCCTGCACACCTGCAGGTCAACGCCAGCAAGCACCCTGTCCAGTAGAGCGCACAGGCAGCCCCAACGACGTGGCGCGGCTGTCAGCTGTCAGCCCCCGCCCGGATCCCGCAAGCACGAGGCGGCCACATCTCATTCGTACTTCATTTCTGAGAAATTCCTCTCCAAATACGTGTTCACCTAGACACAGGTGCTGATTTTATCGGGCGGGAGCTGCCCCCAAACGCAGGCTAAAGTTGCGTGTATTCAGTTTCCCTTATACCTACGTCACAGAACTCCAAGGCGCAGCCCCATACTCGAGACACCTCAGGCCAGTATTGTCTTTACCGCGGATGGCAGAATAGCGCAGCCTGCTTCCATCTAACGGAACATACGTGACGTGTTCAGCTGTGCGTGCCTACCCCAGCATGGCTCGTGCCGCATCTCCCAGCGAAACGCCTGTGTGGCGGCTCACCATGTAACAACGTTCCCAATGTTATTCTTACGTCACATTGCTTTGTAAAAAAAATAATAGCCAACTCGACCTCTCTGGAATTGTACATTCTCCCAGAAATAGTTAACACTAGCTTTCTGTATGTCCCAGCTTGTATGCACGGAAATTCCTACTCTAACAGAACCTCCTTACGAAAGTAACATCGAATGCACTCATACCAACGCTCCTAACGCCTTTCCCCTCCAGATTTCAACATACTCAAACGTTCCATCCGCCATGTACAGAGCCCTATATCCCAGCACAAACGATAGAGCATTCTGATTTGCTGTTATCGAATTTACACACCGAATTAATTATGCTACTGGTGTCGAAGCACCACCCACCTATTCTTTCTGGGGCTTTCAGCCGTTATATTACACTGATCGCAAAATTGCTTTCACAGTTAAACCCGCAAAATTGTCTCCACATTATCAAATACATACCAGACACACAAGAATATTGCAAGTCAGGAACATATTTACCACTTGAACTACAATTAAATATTACTATTGCTGCTACAGTCTGACACCAATCAATGTACAGGTAATCTCTCCTCTTGACGACTGTACTTCAGCATTTATAGCGAATATAAGTTTCCACTTAAAAATTCTCACTCATACCCTTGTCGTCATCAATCTGCTCAATCTACACGTCCCTCACGATAGGACACAGTCATCCACTCTGGTCATGGCATAACATAAACCATACTAACTTTACAATGTGATATATACACATTTTACACAATGTAAGCCACACTAACTTTACAAAACAATATATACACAATTTAGACAAACAGTGCAGATATCTTTTATATCTGTACAGCACCAGAAAAAATTATCGTATGCCTACACTCACACCGGCTATACGTTACGATGCCCCCCAGTCGTAGCGAATCACCGTCAGCCTTTTCTTTCTTTCCACAGACGTGACATTCAGTGGTAATAAACTATTTTACACTGATCACCACTTCGCACCGACAACTAAACCTCGCAAAGCGCCATTCATATCGTCAAATACGTAAACACACCTACTCATTTACACTCTCCTCCCACTGGGGCCAGGAGCTTGAATATTAGTGCGTAAAACTGATTTTCAACTCAGCAATATATCAACGTGTACCGTATCCATCTAGTAAACACACAGTTCATATTCTACACCATACAAAATCACCCATTTTACATCAGAAAGCCCTTAGTGAATCGAAGTCACTCTCAGAGCTGATGTACAAAGACTCACTCGTTTCCCCATCGGTACAAACGTGCTACTCTTTGTGGTCCGGACCTGCCTGCTTGCTTGCGTTTCTACAGACATCTCCAGACTCTGGAATTACATGAATACACCTATTTTCACCATAATATCAAATCATTTTCGCTGTACTTCTCGATATCAAGCACACAGCAGTAGCCTACCGATCGCTAGTGCAGCATAATTCCGAAGATATACACTGGAAATTATTTCTCTACAAACCAAACCCAAAACTTAAGCTACGTGGAGCGTGCTCTAGACCACTGAGTAATTAGAAACAAACAAATTAAAAATCATATTTCCACCCGCAAATACCGATCTCGCTGATGTAACACATTCCAAATCATCCCTATAATTTACAAGCCAACTAATGTCTAGAGAACAGGCAACCATGTCTTCCACATGCCAGATGCACACACCACAGTCGATCTTCTCTCAACTAAATAAAGGCGCCAAATGTGCAGAAGGAGTGAACGGAACAATTTACATGGGAGCGAATAATGCTCCACCGCAAACACATCATCTACTCAAATTTCCACTTGATTACGAAAGTCGCCCAACACATACTAAGTATTAGTTCGCTACTCAGTCGTGTAGAGGACTGCAAATTTAACTCTTATACATTACATGGGAGTGAATAACACTCCAAAAGGCCTCTGCATTCGGAAGGCTCCTGCCGTTAACGGCGAACGTGAATCAATCAATACCACTGCAGACTTTGCATACACCGAAACATTCTAGTAAACCGGCCACATATATCTTCTATCATTATACTTACAATTAAATGTTAAGATCGCGGCTCAATTGAATGGCATTCGGCAATGAGCGAAGTATCGGAAATACACCCCGCTGAAGGCTGTTGCTCTGGAAATGGAAATATCTGTACCATCCTTACTACTGGACATACTCTTCCCTCTGCCATCACAGTACCCCAAGTCAAATCCATACCCACCTTACGGCTGAACATAGTCATTTCCTTTATACAAAAACAAACAGTGTAAACGTCATGTTCAAATGCGAACATATCACGCACCCAGCACTAATACTAAGTATAATACTTCGTCAATAACTGTTTGCCTACGATACGAAGTAATACTGACCGAAAATCAACGATCTATGTGCATGTCTCTTACGTTCTTCCTGCGAGTCCTACCATCCTGTCATAGATGTAATCGACCAGATATTAAAGAAGAAACACGATCCCAACAACTAAGGCATGTTACTGTCACAAGCAGTCTTTGTTCTACAGGTGCGCACAAGTATCCATGTTAAATGCTATACCCTCCTTACAAATCGACATACGACATTACCTCTGAATGAGGCGGTGTTTTCCTGACAAATACCATGACGGTGATCGTATGAAAACGTATCATCAGCCAACGATGCAGCTTCGTCATAGAATCAATGAACTTTGAAAGTGATTCTGCTAAGGAACGTGGTATGTAAGAGGTACTTGCGACCCCCTCACACCGCCCCAACTAGAAAATTGTCTAGTATTTGCAACGCATTCTGTTTCGAGACCATATCAGAGGTTCCGTGATATATCCGCCGAGTTATAGACGATGACTCATTAAGAAGGAGTTCAAACACTAGTAGTAGTAGTAGTAGTAGTAGTAGATGATGTGCTGATTGAGGTCCTAAGGAGAAAAAATGTACACTAGCTTCCCAGATCTCTAGTGTTATACTATATGTTAAAAATTATGTCCATCATTTGGAATCAGGTCTTTCCATTCAAGCACATACATGCATAGGCTCACACCCACAAGTGAATCATATTTCTTGCACTCTGTTGTCTCTAAATGAGGCACCTTCATCGAACCTGTCTGCTACAGTAAAATTACCACCTGGCTTTAGTCACACCCTGTACATCTCGCAGTCGCACCCATTTCTACAGCTTTCCCCAAGTGATCGTTCCAATTTAAGTCGGAACTGAGCAAAAGTCGGAGAAAGACATATCCACCACCTTCTGCAACCCGTGTAGAAACAGAACGACCTGAGTTACTGCAACAGGACCGTGTTTTGAGCATGTGGTGGAAATGCGCGCGATGTGGTACGTCCCCAAACTAGATACAAGTACTACAGATCCACGTCCATTCAAATCAATCACCCCAACATGCTATCACCGCTATTCTCTACTCTCCCAACATAGAAAAATTGTACTACAGATCCACGTCCATTCAAATCAATCACCCCAACATGCTATCACCGCTATTCTCTACTCTCCCAACATAGAAAAATTACACACTACAAAAGCTCATAAGATTTACAAGTCATCTAGGCATCGATGGGGATGCAATGACGCATAACTGCGGCGGACCTCCAGCGCAGAGAAACATATTTCACAATACTTCCTCAGAATAGCGTAGAGTGCAGCCATCGAAGCATTCCTAACGGCGCTCCCAATCCCTCACCTCAAACTGCTACTGCTACTGCAGATGCCTATGTGGACGCGGTCTTATTACATATATACAGGCAATGCAGAGGCCACTTTAAAGTCTGATCACCTATACTCTAGGCGAAGGATCGTGTGAGACGCTCCATCTTGTCCTGTTTAGTTGTTTCAAACACTGTTTTCTAACACGTTTTTGTACAACGCCAAACATTTCTTTTTTTTCTGTCACGACTTCCAAGCCCGTGTCAGGTTCTAAACTGACATTAAGACACTCTGGTCCACAGCCTCACAGAAAACTACACATCATACGGTGTAAATCATATTCTTATGGCTGATAGCATAACACTGAATGATTTTAAAGAAAAGACACTTACAAGATAAGGAAAGTGGAAGAGTTTGGCTGCGTTGTGGAGAGCTTCCAAACTACCGTCCAAAAGGGATTCACGACCTTTACATTTAAACTCATGTGTCACAGTGACGGAATAGATGATGGCTCCGCGTTCCATTTCGAGTGATTCCTCATTTTGCACTCATGTACGCGATCACTGTTTCACTGCTAGCAACCCCCAGAAGTTGTCACCCATCCACAAAACTTTTTCCCCAACTCAAACAAGAGTTGTCAGTCAATCATTATGTGGTAACCAACAGCGCACCAATGCACGGATGGGATGGAAAAGATACCGCCGATGCACTGTAATATTAAGCAACATACTGGATAGTGCGAAGAATTTTACAGTAACTGCAACACCGGCCAATCATGTGACAGCACGTTTCCCCAATTTCAGTATCATAGCTAAACCATCCCTTCTCTACTTTGCGAGTATCATTGCGAACATGGATAGATGACTACTCAGTACGCCCATTCACAGTTAATTCTCGAACACATAAATCATCGAAGTATACCAGACAGCGCTCGACATATTTCTAAGACCTCGAGCATAGTACTTAATTTACGATCCATCTCTCTGCGTATGTGAGTGACAGAGCATTCTCCCCGCATTAGGGTAAAAGACTATCCTCACACAGTCATTGACCAACCCGCCCTGCAGCACCGTTAGAGAGTTAATCTCCAACCGATCAGAAGAAGACCGCTACACTCCACGTCTCGTCAATGAATAGAGCTTTCCGAGTCCTAACCCGTCCAAGTGCACGAGATTTTTCGAGATGTGACCGTGTCGAGGAGCTTAGCACTCCTTATCGATGTATAGTAACAGATTTCAAAGTGTCGTGATGTAATAGCATACAGTAAAGAAGAACAAGAAAAGACTTATTTTTACACGCGATGGAGTTCGAGACGAATTGAGTTCGACGCATTTTTACCTAAATCAACGAAGCTATCAACTCTAAATTATATTGTTCTAGAGTCTAGGATCTGTACCTGGGAGGTATTGGTAAGAGAGAGAACATAAACACACGCACTCCTAAGACTACAACGTTCTGCACTTAAAAACAGGCTATAATGTTAGATCGAATACATTTCCGGCCTCTCCTTCGTACTTCACTATCGGTACTAAGGATAATGGCAAGTAACTTTCTCGAGGCATTCGCTCAACCCAAACTCTTCAGTCGGATTGCTTGATTCATCACTCAGTCATCCGCTGTCGCTCTCCACACCACCTCAGTGGTCGCTTAGCATTGGCTACAGAACTGTATGGCTTATGAGGACCTGCACGACCGCTGAACGCATGCACTTTCATTGTGCTAACTGGACTGCTTGTACCACTTTGGAACTCACGAGTGATTCCTTCCGCTGATTTCATGAGAATTTTTACAGCCAGCCTCCGGTTTGTTGGACGGTGCCCAGTTCCACCTGGTCTTCGTGTAGCTGTGGTTGTTTCTTCGCTTTTCGCGTCACGATCGTGTAACCGCCAGTTGACCTGGCCATATTTAGAAGGGAACTCCAATGACTTGCCGTTCAACTCTCCTGACCGATCCATTCTGCTGATACTGTTTCTCTACTGACAACAGAAAACTCCGCCTCCTTTTATAACAGAGGGTCCGCCTTTCGTGACGTCTGGTGGTCAAATCTGCAATACAAAAGGTTGTCCTGATATTTTTGATCAAGTAATGTATAGCTACGTATGACGAACAGGCTCACAGTCCTTAGTTCTCAGTATATCCTTTTTTTTAAATATATAACGAACGGGCCGTATCCTACGTACTTGCAGTGTCTACAGAAGCGGCATAACGAGGCAACCGGGATTTGGTACGGCGAGGGGGGAGGGGAGGGGGATTTGCTCTTGATAACGTGTTATACGAGGGCTTACTGAAAAGTAATGCCTCCGATTTTTTTTAATGTGAAAACTCTTAAAGATTTTTAAACAAAACGAACTTTATTAAAATTCTACATCCTTATTCTTCACATCTACGTATTTCCAGTTTGTTGATATCGTTGTCACTGTAGAATGTTTGACTTTATTGACGGAGCCACAGCCTCACCTGCGCTCGCGCCGCTACATCACTACTGTAGTGAAGTCCTCGGAGGTGTTCTTTAAGTTTTGCAAACTGATGAAAGTCGGATGGGGCCAAATCGGGACTGTATGGTAATGATCGATGACAGTGTACCCAACGTGTCGGATTGTTGTAGAAGTCGCAACGCTTGTGTGTCGTCTTGTCATGTTAAGGACGGGGTGCTCCATGTGTGAACGAACTCTTGGAATTCGAAACTCGATTACAGCACGCCGTTTCTCACCCACCGACTTAGTTACGTTTCACACCACCGTGTTAGACGCAACATCTCGGAGCCCTCTAGTGGCAGAGGGCTGCACATTTGTAGACGTGAAGTATAAATATGTAGAATTCTAATAACATTTGTTTTATTTACAAATCTTTAACAGTTTTCATATAAAAAATCCGGAGGCCATACTTTTTCCGTACGCCGTCGTATTAAGCTACAAAAGAATAGCCTAATGAGGCTCCGCTTACCTGTCACTCCAAACATATACAACATTCTAATAAATATTAACAAACAGCCCAGACTGAGTGCAGTCACACCACGGGAAGATAGTTGCTTTGACAAGATAATGCTTAACCTCTGTCCCCTCTCTGCTGATTCACACTCCAATGGAAGCAGTGTTCCATTTTCTAACGACCGCGTTGTCGAGGAGACGTGAAACCGTGTCCGCATGGAGTGTACAGTGCACGTGAGAGTGAACGTGGGTGCCAACATGGTTGACGAATACTCAGAAACGAACACACGGTTCGTGCTCACGAGCGTGATTTGCGACCGCAACGCAGTTGTCGACGGCATCTGGCTTTCCAGACACTTATATGTTGTTTCTGAAAATGGACACGCGTAAAATATTTGCATGAAATTCATAAGAGATTCTCAGAAATACACGGAGAAAATTTCTATGAACATTGTGAAGGTGTCAGTGGATGCAAAGGCGGTTAATACGAAAAGAGAGCATTAATAATGCCATTTCCCTCTATACAACATATCCGTGCTATCCTATTTAACTAAAGTAAGTTTCGAATATTTCTTAGGAGTGCTCTGTCTGACCGGGAGTTTACGCAGATCTCAAAAATGGGGATGCAATACGCTGTCAATTACTCTATGCGTGCATAGTTATCATGAAAGATGGCAGTTCTAATTCCATTCATAGGCAAATTTGTAAGCAATGTTTTCATTTCTACATCAGTGGGGACGCACAAAGACGTCGATCGAGTAAAATATATGGAGGGGTTTATATTGCTGTCGTACAAGTTTGTACTTGGAGGTATGGTTGCATTTGTAACCACCGACGTGCCGTTTTCGCACATTTTGCTATAACACACCATACCAAAAACGAATTTTTTCCGTTCCGATTGCTTGAAACAGCATATTTTCGTGGTTTTTAAGTTCTAATGTAAAAACCACCAAACGTGGCAGTTTAGCTTTAAATTAAAAAGACATGTGCGGTAGAGTTTGGAATGTGATGAAGCAGACACAAAAAGAGAAAATTTATAACAAAAGTGGAATAAAGACAATCACGTGGGAAACAGGACGAGATTCCTTGAAACGAGGAAGGAAACAGCCAAACTGATGAGGAATACTAATAGAAATTTCATAAAAACAGTTTAAAACCGGAAGACCACAATGTCAAAATGAACAATACCAGAAATTTACATAAAACATTTAAAAGAAAATCAAATAAATATTCTCCACCCAACCTTTGCTTTAAAGAGAAAAGTGTAAAAATAACACACAATAATAAAAAAAAAAACTGCGCCAACGGGCTTACCGTAGTGGCAACACCGGTTCCCGTCAGATCTCCGAAGTTAAGCGCTGTCGCTTTTGGCTAGCGCTGGCTGGGGCATTGAGCCCTAGTGGGCTGACCACACTCCTATAGGCTGAGGGTGACACTGCTGCGGTCGGTCAGTACCGTTAGGGTCTTTCGAGGCCTGCTCGGACGGAGTTAGTTTTTTTTTAATTATTTATTTATTGTTCCGTGGGACCAAATTAAGGAGAAGTCTCCATGGTCATGGAACGAGTCAATACATGAAATTATAACACGATATTAGAAACAGATAAAATGAAATATAAAAAAACATAGTCAGGTGACAAGTCGTAAGTTTAAATGAAGACAATCAACAATGTAACACTGGAATTTGCTTAATTTTTTAGCTCTTCCAGGAGCTCCTCGACAGAATAGAAGGAGTGAGCCATGAGGAAACTCTTCAGTTTAGACTTAAAAGTGTTTGGGGTACTGCTAAGATTTTTGAGTTCTTGTGGTAGCTTATTGAAAATGGATGCAGCAGAATACTGCACTTCTTTCTGCACAAGAGTCAAGGAAGTGCATTCCACATGCAGATTGGATTTCTGCCTAGTATTAACTGAGTGAAAGCTGCTAACTCTTGGGAATAGGCTAATATTGCTAACAACAAACGACATTAAAGAAAATATATACTGTGAGGGCAATGTCAGAATTCCCAGACTATTGAATAGGGGTCGACAAGAGGTTCTCGAACTTACACCACATATAGCTCGAACAGCCCGTTTTTGAGCCAAAAATACCCTTTTTGAATCAGAAGAATTACCCCAAAAAATAATACCATACGACATAAGCGTATGGAAATATGCAAAGTAGACTACTTTTCGTGTTGAAGTGTCTCTTATTTCAGATACTGTTCTAATGGTAAATAAAGCAGCATTTAGTTTCTGAACAAGATCCTGAACATGGGCTTTCCACAACAGCTTACTATCTATCCGAACTCCTAGGAACTTGAACTGTTCCGTCTCGCTTATAATATGCCCATTCTGTCTGATCAAAATATCGGTTCTTGTTGAATTGTGTGTTAGAAACTGTAAAAACTGAGTCTTACTGTGATTTAGCATCAAATTATTTTCCACAAGCCACGAACTTATTTCATGAACTACGTTATTTGATACTGTTTCAATATTACACACAAGATCCTTCACTATCAAGCTGGTGTCATCAGCAAACAGAAATATTTTTGAATCACCTGTAATACTAGAAGTTTTTTTAATACTAGAAGTTTTTTAATCAAGAAAAATGACATTTTAGCAAAGTATTTTGAAAATGTATTGAATTTAAATGTCCGAAATCAAGATTTAACTTTATACACGGAAACACTCAGCACCCGGACTCAGATTCGCCAACGAAAGCGTAAATCAAAGAAATCATCAAATCTCTAAAAAACAATAAAACACAATAATTGCAGAACTTTGGAAATATTTAAATAACAAATTCCTAAACAAGCTAACCGAAATCGACCAAATTATTTGGTTAACAGAAGGGATTCCTGAAGACTGGAAGACAGCCTTGATCCACCCAATGAACGTATCAGGTGATAACCGATGTCAAGAACTACAGAGGTATTTCTCACCTGTTGGTGAGAAATATTATCAGAAATATTATCAGAAACATTATTAGCTAGGGCGGAACAACAACGCGGCTCTCAAACCGGTGAATATCAATATGCTTTTAGAAAAAAAAGAAGTTCATGTTCAGAGCAGACGCTCAACTAAAAATCAATAATAACATACAAGAAAAAATTATCTAACAATTTCCTAACCACTATTGTTGACTCCAGGGAAGCCTATGACTCAGTTGATAGGAAGTCACTGCTTGAAATACTCAATGAACTAGACTTAGGCAGTAAAACCAGAGCTCTAATTAAACAAACTATAATAAACACGAATTCTAAAGTGAAATTTAGGGGTGAAAATTCTAGAAGTCTTGAGATCAAAACTTGAGTGAGGCAGGGAGACGGGCTCTCCCCGCTGCTCTTTGATTGTATTGTGGAAAAAAATCATAAGGGAACGGAGAATGTCAGTAGGAGAAAGCCAAATCAGTGTAACGTAACCTATTAGGTCATAAAAGGGACAACTTCCAAACAGGCTTCTTAGCGTTGCGGCTGACCTGGCAATTTTTTCAGACTCAACGGACACAGCGACTAGTCAGATCGAATTGCTTAAAGAACAAGCTTAAAAATCAGGCTTAGAAATCTCCTTTGAGAAAAATAAATTTATATCAAACATTAAGACAGCTCCAAATACAATGAAAACTAAAAATGGAAGTATTGATGGACTAACAAGTTCAAGTATCTAGGAGAAGTAATTGAACAAGATATTCCCGGAGAAAGAAGCCATTAAGGCAAGAGTCAATAAGCTGAAAACACAATACTACATCACCAAGGACGAATATAATATGAAATCAATATCCGTCAATGTTAAACTCACACACTATTCTACAGTAATTCGCCCGAAAGCACTTTAAGCAGCAGAATGTTTAACAAAAAAGGCGATGATGGAAGTACAGGAAATCTCAGTAAGAAAAATACAGAGAACATTTTGGGACCAGTTAAAAGAGCAAACGCAATATAGAAGGGGTGTCATAACAGTTAATACATGTTGGAAAAATTCCGAAATGCCTTCACAAAAGAAGACGAAGTAAATATTCCAGAATTCGAATCAAGAACAGCTGCCAGCATGAGTAACGTGGAAGTAAATATCCTCGGAGTTGTGAATCAACTTAAATCACTTAATAAAAGCAAGTCTTGTGGTCCAGACTGTATACCAGTTAGGTTCCTTTCAGAGTATACTGATGCATTAGCTCCGTACTTCACAATCATAAACAACCGTTCGCTTGACGAAAGATCCGTACCCAAATACTGGAAAGTTGCACAGGTTACACCAATATTCAAGAAATGTAGTAGGAGTAATCCACTTAATTACAATCCCATATCATTAACGTCGATGTGGAGCAGGATTCTGGAACATATGTTGTGTTCGAACATTATGAATTACCTCGAAGAAAACGGTCTATTGACACACAGTCAACATGGGTTTAGAAAACATCGTTCTTCTGAAACACAACTAGCTCTTTATTCGCATGAAGTGTTGAGTGCTATTGACAAGGTATTTCAGATCGATTCCGTATTTCTGGATTTCCAGAAGGCTTTTGACACTGTACCACACAAGCGGCTTATGGTGAAATTGCGTGCTTATGGAATATCGTCTCAGTTATGTGACTGGATTTGTGACTTCCTGTCAGAGAGGTCACAGTTCGTAGTAATTGACGGAAAGTCATCAAGTAAAACAGAAGTGATTTCTGGCGTTCCCCAAGGTAGTGTTATAGGCCGTTGCTGTTCCTTATCTATATAAGCGATTTGGGATACAATCTGAGCAGCCATCTTAGGTTGTTTGCAGTTGACGCTGTCGTTTATCGACTAATATAGTCATTAGAAGATCAAAACAAACTGCAAAAGATTTAGAAAAAATATCTGAATGGTGCGAAAATTGGCAGTTGACCGTAAATAACGAAAAGTGTGAGGTCATCCACATGAGTGCTAAAAGGAATCAATTGAACTTCGGTTACACAATAAATTAGTCAAATATAAAGGCCGTAAGTTCAACTAAGTACCTAGGAATTACAATTACGAACAACTTAAATTGGAAGGAACATATAGAAAATGTTGTGGGGAAGGCCAACCAAAGACTGCGTTCTATTGGCAGGACACTTAGAAAATGTAACAGATCTACTAAGGAGACTGCGTACACTAGCTTGTCCGTCCTTTTTTAGAATACTGCTGCGCGGTGTGGGATCCTTACCAGATTGGAATGACGGAGTACAACCAAAATAGTTCAAAGAAGGACAGCACGTTTTGTATTATCGCGAAATTGGGAGAGAGTGTCACTGAAATGATACAGGATTTGGGCAGGACATCATTAAAAGAAAGGCTTTTTTCGTTGCGACGGAATCTTCTGACGAAATTCCAACCAACTTTCTCCTCCGAATGCGAAAATATTTTGTTGACACCGACTTACATAGGGAGAAAGGATCACCACGATAAAATAAGGGAAATCAGAGGTCGTACGGAAAGATGTAGGTGTTCGTTCTTTCCGCGCGCTATACGAGATTGGAATAATGGAGAACTGTGAAGGTGGTTCGGTGAACCCTCTGCCAGGCACTTAAATGTGATTTGCTGAGCATCCATGTAGATGTAGATGATTAAGGAAAGAACAACAACTTTCTATGGCCAAATTCCAACAGAGCGACAAAAAGACTGTTCACTTACTTTGGTAAATTAAAAATGGATAACACACATTGCAAAGAAGTGAGAAGGGACATGGACGAACTCCAAGTTACTCCAAAAGATATTGAGGAACGACTGCTACTCAGAAAGAAATTACAAGACTCTTTTAGTTTCCAAGAAAAAAAAAGGGAGAATACTGGAGACAGAAGAAAGAAGAGAGAGAGAGGTGTCGAGAAATGATGAGAGAAATATGGAGACCAGAAAGGAGAAACAGTTAAAACAACCGTAGTCCATATCAGTTCATGCGTAAAAGAAGGATAACCTAAATTCCAATATGCGGCTCCTTAATCCAGCCAGTGACTTACAAGAACACCTACTCAATGGATGCACTTCAATTTTGATCGACTATGAATGTGTTTTGGTGTAAAGCAAAATAAGACATAAATACTTTTTTATATGCGCCATGCGACCGTTAACAGAGTGGAAACATCCTCTTGAATAACGTACAGTCAGCAGTCTTTTTTTTTTTTTTTACCCGAACAGTTCTGTGCTTCCTTGTTATTGCGCAGATTTTATGTACTGTGTTTCTTGGTAAGACTTATTAAACAACCCAACATGACAACTGGCTCTCAAGCGGGCACACATTGAGCACTCTCACAGCGATAGAGTGATATTTCTAGCTTATTTCTGACAAATCCGTCTTTTGGAATTGCACTTCATCACATATGATTGAATTTTCTATTAGTCAATCGTCGAAATTAAAAACAAAATAGTAGAGGGGAGGGCATTTCGAAAGAAATGGATTTTTCGATAAATCTGGATGCACCTGTTATACATTAAAAACCATAGAACTTTCATTTGAAGTTCTTTTGTATCTGTTATCGTGTCAAGGGTATTCATTTATAAATATTTAACTCAGTTTTTTCAAGTGGTGTTTCACTTCGTGAATGGTCGTATGGACATGTATAAAAAAAACGTGTGTCTTATTTTGCTCTATACTACAACGTACTGAAAGCCGAGCGTAATCGAAGTGTATCCCTTGGGTAGGTTTATTTCTCAGTAAACGATCTTGAATCGTATCTGTTTCACGTTTCGTAGCATTTTGCCGAAATCTGATGGGTATGCGATATCCACGCCCGTGAATGTTCCGCATCGTTATGACGTCAAAGCTCGTTCCGCTGCCGGTCACTTCAGCTTTCACGTCACGTCACGTGAGAATGGCTTTAAGCACAAGCCTTGTTTCCTGCCCTCCCCCTTCCTGAGTCCCTGAATGTCCTGCTGAGTCAGCAGGGAAGTGCCTGCAGTGATAGTGGAACAGTGACAGCGCTTTTCCTGTCCTAAGTGCTTCGGAACTAACTCGTAGACATTGAGATCGCCGGCTGAATCTTTCACGTGTGCGTCGCGTAGGCAGACCCTGCCTAAGACTCGATTTCTTAAACTGAGAGTCTACTAAAATTGCTCCATAATCTTCTTCAGTTCATTCATAGGCGCAAGGAATACACTCACTGACAAAAATAAATAAATAAATAAAGTAAAAATAAAAAAGTTAAGCTCCTTGAAGAAGTGGTCCGATGCAGATATAATTCCGTAGGTAAATATGCTATCAGGGGGGAATGTAAATGATTGGAGCTGCAATCACCTGTGCCACCAGAGTGCGTTAGTATTGTAATCACTTAATCATTTTGTCAGGGGGCATGGAAAATGGTGTGTGTTCTCGTAAACTAACTAAATTTGAAAGAGGCGTCATTATGGGTCCCCATACGGCCGGCTGGTCGACTTGTGCAGTGTACATGTATGTGGGAGGTTTGGATGTAACAGTGGCCTAATTAAGAACAAAATGGAAACATAACGGCAACCACAACGTCGTCAAGGTCATCGTCGACCATATCTGACAACAGCAAGGAAGGGTAGGACCCAGCTTATCGTAACCCTTTCACATCTGCTTCTGCCTTCGGGGCACTAGTAATGGACTCACACCGAAACTCCACGTCATCCCAGACTTTTCGTTGGAGATCAGCATAAGACAGACTGCTGGTAACACCACAACTTTAGACAACTGCTTATGGAGTGAGTGATGCCATAAATGGGAAGCATGAACTACTGACGTATGACGTAGCTAATCCCGTTTCGGCACTACCTCGGATGGTCAACTCTGCAAGTATGCGACACCGAAAGGAGAGGACACATTCTGCCAGTCTCTTGGAGAAACACACTGGTGTTAACCCTAGTGTCATAGCGTGGGGAGCCAGCGTGTATGATTTCAAGTCACCTCTGACAGCTATTCAGGGAACTTTGATGCCACAGCAGTGCGTCACAGGCATTTTGTGCTCTCTGTATGTTACTTGTCATGAGACAATGTCCTGGTAGCATCTTCCAACGAGACAACGCTCGTCCTCATACTGCACGTGCCTCTATGAACTGCCTGCATGATGTAGTATTGCAAGATGTCCCGATCTGTTCCCAACAAAACTTAAGTGGGCCAGTTCAGGCGTCAACTCCATCCCAGTGTCAATATTCGAGATATCTTGGGCTACTTACAACATTTGTAGGCGAACGTACGTGAATGAAGAATACAATCGCTGTATGACGTTCGTATCAACCAAATCACTGCATCCATCCAGAACCAACAGGGTGCAAAATCTTACTGGCAAGGGACCAGCAGTGTACTCCTACTACCGATTTCGTTGCTCATTTAACTTGATTTTTTAATCCCTGAAATAAAACCACAAAATCTCTCAACATATGATCTCTGGCTGGCTGCCATGCGGGGGCTCGGGTTCGATTGCCGGTACTGTCAGGTGGGAGGACTGGTACGGGATGCACCCAGCCTCTTGAGGCTACTCGACCGATTATCAGCGGTTCAAAGTTCGAGAAACCCGACAACGACCGTGAGAGTGGTGTGCTGAACATGTGCCCCTTCATACCGCATCCGATGACGCCATTTGGGATAGGGTGACACGGCGGTCGGTCGGGCCAGATTGGTCCGTGTAAAGCCAGAGCTGGAGCTTTACCTTCACATTACCTACCTTCCTTCCAAATTCTGTGCCAGTTATTTTAATTTTTTCTGGTGTACTTCTTTATTCTACAACTGTGCAATAGCAGCAGATTGATAAAGCAGCAGCAAGTATTTCTGAAAACGGAGCCGACCCGCCTCAGCGCGAGGGAGAGGTAACTTAGCTCTCAGCCATTTCTATCTGAACAACAGTTGAGACAAAGAGGCCAGCTTCCACCTTAAACAGGACATACTGCTGCCGTAACTGGAGAACATATTTAAAAGAAAAAAGCACTATCGGCACCCAAGAGGCAGTTGTGAACAGAACACAGGCAACAATGGACAGCTTGGACAGGAAAATTCCGTTACACCTTCGCAGCGGTCTGGGCAGATTGTACGCACCCATAAATTAAGGAGATAGATAACTTCTATAAGTTAGGTACAGGAGCAAAACTTGCACTGACACAGAATGTGAAAGAAAGTGAAGAAAGTTACCGGATGGAAGTCAACACATCGAAGCTTCTGTAAATGTAATAAACGAAGAATCAGTGTCGGGAAACAGCTAGGCAAGGTCGATTGGATCGCTGGCACCATGAGGAACCTAACGGAAAATATATGGGTAAGATCGAGGGCAACGTAGACAACAGCATAACCGTCCGTTTGGGTTGACGAGGATGATAGTGAACTCACGTTGATGTGTTGGCCACCAAATCTGCCTAATTTGAACCGGACGGAGCACATCTGGGACGCTATTGGACGCCAGCTCCGCGCCCGCAAACCACCGGTCTGTAAGTTACGGGAATTGCGTAACCTGTGCGAGTACGTCTGTCACCACATACTTCAGGAAATCCGCCAAGGAACTGGCGAATCCGTGTCACACAGAACTGCTGTGGTATTGCGTTCCAAAGGTGGACCAATACGCTATTAGGCAGGTGGCTCATCAGTTTATAAGATGGCAAATTGATGGCATAAAGTCAGTAACTAAAGAATCGTCAAACGAAATGGAACCGTAGTAGCAAGTACCAGTACTCCCCGTCAATGTCACAGCGATCAATTTCAGGAAACGGGGCAGTTTTAAGGGGTTAGAATGATCTGACTCTGGGATAAAAGATTTGTTGTACCGTGACATTCCTGCTACGACAGTGATGTCTGCGTGATAGAAGTTGGTCGTACGCAGAGATTGTAATGTGCTAGACCACAAAACGTGACCACCGCACCAACCTTGTTCGCGTAGCTCTGACGAACGATACAATAACACTCACAGTGGTGGCTCACTGTTGGAACAGGAAGCTGATGTGGACCTGACTGTGTAGATGGATCGACTCCCGCTGCTGCAGGTCGGATTGGCGGCATACGTGGCAAATCGTGTGCTTAAATTCGAGAGAGAGCACAAACGTCTCAGACATCAGTGGGCACTGAAACGTCGACATTGATGTGACGAGTGGCAAATTTTACTATTTCCTGACGAGTCCCACTTTAATTTATTCTGCACTGATGCACATATACGTGTCAGACGCTACCGTGGGGCAGCAGTTTGGCAGCCTGCATTTAAGCAGCAGGGCGGTTGACACCAACTGTGATGGTTTGGCCAACTACTACACGGTCCAGTCACATTATGTGACGACGGCCTATGTTCGACGTCAGCATGAAATAACCACTCACAGACGGCAGGTGGCGGGGTGGAAACAATCCCGAAGAAGCTAAGTTTGTAAACTGTTTGCGTGCTGCTGTGCGTAAAGTATACCGCGCATGGCAAAATGGCGCTATCCAAAACCGGCGGCGAGGAAACTACAAAACTGTAGTGCACCACGGGGCATATATGACAGGGATGAATAACAGCTGCGGAGATGTGTACACGCGAATAGACGTGCAACTGTTGAGCACCTGACCGCCCAGATGAACCGAGGGGCCGGCCGGTGTGGCCGAGCGGTTCTAGGCGCTTCAGTCTGGAACCGCGCGACCGATACGGTCGCGGGTTCGAATCCTGCGTCGGGCATGGATGTGTGTGATGTCCTTAGGTTAGTTAGGTTTAAGTAGTTCTAAGTTCTAGGTGACTGATGACCTCAGATGTTAAGTCCCATAGTGCTCAGAGCCATTTGAACCCTTTTTTTTTTTTTAACCAAGGGGCTACAAACAGTGTCTCCTCAACGACAGTTGAGCGAACGTTGCTGCAGCAGGCGTCTGGTTGATGCTCCAATGCTGACCGCTGTTCATCGGCGACGAAGGCTGGAATTTGCACGATAGTACCGCAACTGGATGTCACTGAGTTTCGACAGACGGCATTTTTAAATGAATCACGTTTTATGCTCCATCGGAAAGAAAGCAAACACTCTGCAACAATCGTCGGACGGGCGCAGGGCGGAGGAGGGAGCGTTATGATCTGGCGAATGCAATAGTGGCATTCCCTGAGTGATCTCGTCGTTCTGGAAGGCACAGAGGATCAACACAAGCATTCATCTATCCTGCAACATGCAGTTTGTTTTTTCTCGGCACGATGGTATCTACCGGCAGAAAAATGCAACATGTCACACAGCTTGCAGTGTACGTACGTGGTTCAGAGAGCAACAGGATGAATTTACCGTACTCCCCTGGCTACCAACCCGTATTAAATCCAATCGAGGATCTGTGCGACCACCTCAGTCGGGCTGTTCGCGCCGTGGATTCTCAAAAACGCACCTAGTGCAACTGGCCACGGTACTAGAGTCGTAGCGGCTCCACATCCCAGTCGGTACCTTCCACAATGTCACTGAGTCGCTTCCTGCGCATCTTGCAGCGTTCCGCGCTGCAAAAGGTGGTTATTCGGGCTTTTGACAGGTTGTCACATTAATGTGACTAGACAGTGTAGATATAACACACAGTCTCGTCCCATATGTACTGAGGGCGGTATGAAAAGCAACCGCTGCATGATGGAGGTCTTACCCTAGATATTCCTTCTTCGTCAGGCAACTGGATGTGCCACGTTCCAGCAGGACGGTGTCTAGCCACAAGTGACGAGGAATTTGCTTGCTTTCTGCGTCTTCAGCTACCTCTATTGTCGTAAGCTACTACACGATGCGTGGCAGAGGTAGTTTTGATACCACTATCACTTCCTCCCTTTCCTGATCCAATCGCAAACAGAGCGAAGTGGAAAACTTCTATCGATAAACGTTCATATGAGCTCAGATTTCATTGATTTATATCATCGTGGTCATTTCGAGAGATGTATGTGGGAGGAAGTAATATGTCTCGAGAGATGTATGTGGGAGGAAGTAATATGTCTCGTAACTCTTTCAGCTACTTACGCTCTCGGAATTGTAACACTAAACGTCTCTTCGATACGTAACGCATACGATGAGAATCTCCGTATCGCTCTCGTGTTTAATTAACGAAACTGTGACGTAACGCGCCACTCTTATTTGGCCATTCTCTGTCTCTTCTATTAATTCTACTTGTAAAGTGTCGCAGACCGAGGTACAATATAATAGGTCAACGAGTTTTGTAAGACACTTCTTTTATTGATGAATTAGACTGCCGTGTATTTCTTCAAATGAACCTTTTCCTGTAACTCGTTTTCTACGGTCTTCCCAGTTTAGAGTGCACCCGACGGTTACTTCTAGATATTTTACGATTTTCACCATTCCAGTGATTTATTGTAATGGAACGTTATGAGCAGTACGTTAAATTTATTTGTGTTGTGAGTGAGCAGCCTGCCCATGCGAGAATCGCCGGTCACTTGCAGGTCCTCCTGCATTCGGTTACAGATTTATGGTGTTGCAACGTAACCATCTACAGCAGCATCGTCCGCGAACAGCCTGACGGAGACATCCACGTTATTCAGTTTCTTTGAAGAATGACGAGTTCCCATGTCTCTCTGGTCAGTATGTTCATGTGATATTTTGCGCGTCAAATGTGCCTGGGATGTGGTTGGTCGGCAATTTGTCCATCGTGATCCTCCAGCAACTGTTGTTGAGCTTTGCGGGCGGACGTAGAAACCGTACCGAGGGAGAATCTCAGGTTCATATTTAGACATACTTTATTTGCATGCCACCACTTTTAGGTGTTCTCATTGCAGCACATATGGGCTTCGCAGCATACTGAATTCTCAGAGACGGGGACCGTGTACAGTTTTGCAATGCTTGTAACTTGTTTATCGTCCTGTACCTAATCTTTTGCCCAAAGTTCACGTCGGCCACATATATCCCTTTTGGTGTAGTAATATTCATATAATGTATATTACTGAAGTACTTAGAGACTCTCTTTAGTAAGGAAAATAGAACGGATATAGCTCTATGGACGACTAACAGGTGCTAAAAGAACACTTGGCGTTTATTCTGAAATCTTAGGAAGAAGCCTGCCCAGCTCCAACTTCCAAGTACGCTTATATCGATCTACTATAATGTCGGTATTATGATATTGATTTGAAGCTTTAACGTCTAGGAAAGAAGATATGAAAAACTATTAATATTCGAATGAAAAGTGTTAAGAAATTGTAATCGATGTAGATACGAGAGACTGAAGGATCAGAAATTAAAATAGTGAACTACGAAAGTTGTACAAACACCTTAACACCGTCACAGTGCTGAAGAAGAGAATAGAAATTTGGACAAGTCATGTGAGAAGAATGATGGAGGATAGATTGCCTAATGTAGCATTCTCAAGAAAAGTAGATGGAACTCGAGGAAGAGGAAAACCCAGAAGCAAATGGTGGGACAACATCCGGGACGACGTATCTAGGGTGAATAACAACACCGGTCAACTAGCACCTGAGACAGATACAAAAGTACAAACCCCACGAGATTGAAAGAAAGGGTTTAATGTCGTCAGCGACGGAACAGTTGCTCATTGAGGAAGGAAATCAGCTATGTGGTTTTGAAAGAAACCATCCCGACATTTGCCTTAAGGGGGGAGCCGCCCTCTTTGAACGCAATAAAATAGGTGATTTTCGTGATATTTTTCAAGTAAAATAAAAAACAATGCTAAATCTGATGGTATATTTTTATTCCTTATACTTTTGTCTTTAAAAAACCATTTTTGTGCCCACATCTGACGCTCTCTGTGACTGCCAAACCTTGATGAATGACCCCTTGCAGCCGGAACATTGGTCATCGACGGGAATTCCCGAAGCCCACCTATTGAACCCGTAACAAAATAATTTTGTGTAAGTAATTTTCATTGTATTTTTCTATCAGCACACATAAGACAAATTAAAAACATTAAATTCTAAAAGAAATGGGTTGAAACAAATATTTTCTTCGACCGCCGAAAATAGACTTTTGAAGATATCGCAAAACGGTTATGTAGGCCGATAGTGACCTTAATTTAGAATGCCAGCATCAAATTCCGACCAAAATCGTGTTATGTTTCCCGCCTATTTTAAAAATGCAGTTTAGAAAAACGCGTTAAAGTTTTGGGTTAAATTTAATGTAGTTAAGTTAAACATACGATCTCTGGACCATAGGCCGGCCGCGGTGGCCGTGCGGTTCTAGGCGCTTCAGTCCGGAACCACGTGACTGCTACGGTCGCAGGTTCGAATCCTGCCTCGGGCATGGATGTGTGTGATGTGCTTCGGTTGGTTAGGTGTAAGTAGTTCTAAGTTCTAGGGGACTGATGACCTAAGATGTTGAGCCCCATAGTGCTCAGAGCCATTTGAACCAACCATTTTTCTGGACCATACAGCAATTCTTCCAAATGCGAAAGGAGGGCCTACTCCTTCTTCTTTTGTCCGTGGTGGTCCTGGGGGCCTCTTCGGCAGTTTCTGTCATCCGCTCCTCTGTTCGCTCGACATGATTTTCGTCCGCTTGTGTGCAGAATTTGTAACAGGCTGGTCCAACCTCAAGTTCGAGCACGTTCATAATTTCCGACCACCGTCAGAGGTTCGAGTCGAGTCTTCCCTCGGGTATGGGTGTGTGTGTTGTGCTTAGCGCAAATTAGTTTAAGTTAGATTAAGTAGTGTGTAAGCGTAGGGACCGATGACCTCAGCAGTTTGGTCCCATAGGAGCTTAGCACCACCACCATAATTTCCGTAATGCCTGTTAGGCTGTCGTTGAAATTCAATGTTGACTGTCTTTTTCCCGCTGTGAATGATTTTCAGAGACTT
Source organism: Schistocerca cancellata (assembly GCF_023864275.1). NCBI lineage: Eukaryota > Metazoa > Arthropoda > Insecta > Orthoptera > Acrididae > Schistocerca > Schistocerca cancellata. The sequence continues at coordinate 928,958,139 of NC_064629.1, forward strand.
TTTATTTTTTTCCAAATTGCCTTGTAAATCGATAATGGAGTTTCTGCCGAACTTGGTCTGAATTCTAGAATAAGGTAAACAAACAAGTGAACATTGTAAGCAAAAAAATCGATTTTTTGAAATTTTCAATGAGGACTGCCCCTTAAGTGACTTAGGGAAACCACGGAAAACTCAGAGCCGGATGGCGGGACGGGTATTTAGGACCGCTCTTCTCCCGACCACGGTTCCGTGTACTTACCGTTACGTCACCTCGCTGTATCCAACCGACTGACCATGTCATCCACTCACATAATAAAGTAATATTGTGCGTATATCTCATCATTCATACCTCCGTATGGGAGGCACACTGAAACTTCCTTTCCTTCCCTACTAAAGCACTTTCTTCGCGTAGCACATTTCGAAGCCTTAAAGAATCTGAGGAGGTGAGGGGGAACTCATTAATATTATGTTAGTGGGACGGGGGGAAGGCACAAAGCAACTCAAAACGATTGAAAAATAGTGTTTGTTAATCACTAAACATAATAATGCTACCATTTTATTACAGATACCTAGTAAGCACAGGGTACTTAATTGACTAGAGTATATTTGAATAATCTCCCCTGCCCTCCGTGGGTACGTCCTTGCTTAAAGCACGAAGCGCCGGCCGGAGTGGCCGAACGGTTCTAGGCGCTTCAGTCTGGAACGGCGCGGTCGCTACGGTGGCAGGTTCGAATCCTGCCTCGGGCATGGATGTCTGTGATGTCCTTAGGTTAGTTAGGTTTAAGTAGTTCTAAGTTCTAGGGGACTGATGACCTCTGATGTTAAGTCCCATAGTGCTCAGAGCCATTTGAACTATTTGAAAGCACGAAGCAGCCTGAGATGTATGTTACTCTACTACCGGATTTGGTAGATTCGCATGACACTTTGTTCGGTTAAAAATGAAGGTAAGGCGAAAAAAAAGACACGGCTTGGGAAGTGGAGAGTTGCATTATCACGCTGCAGCTGTTTTCTGTCATTTACTGATGCCTCCATGCTGCCTCAGGCGGCAGTAACAGGCATCATCTGTTATAATCACGACTTATAAGGCACGAGAACCTCACAGTCGTGGTGGACAGCGTGTACCCAGGAAGATTAGTGTTTAATGTCTCTTCGACGACGACGACGTCACTGGTGACGTGAAGGAAGTCGGTCGTGTCCTTTTGAAAAGAACGATCCCAGCATTTGCAATAAACCACGGAAGCTTACGTTTGAACTGATGTGGATTTGAACTATTGTTATCTGATGCGAGTCCGGTATGGTAACTACTGCCCCATCTCTCTTGTTTAAGTTCTTGGGGCCACCGTAATGTTCCAGTCAGAAGGGTACATCTTCTATTATGATGATAATGGGAAAATGTGGGTGGTTTTAGAGATTTCAAGTAACTCGTGTGAACTGCGACGCGACACTCTTTCTGAACCGAGCGTGGTGGCGCAGTGATTGGCACACTGAACTCGCATACGGGAGGACGATGGTTCAATCCCGCGTCCGGCCATCCTGATTTAGGTTTTCCATGATTTCCCTAAATCGCTCCAGGTAAATGCCGGGATGGTTGCTTTGAAAGGACACGGCCGACTTCCTTCCCCGTCCTTCCGTAATCCGATGAGACCGATGACCTCGCTGTTTGGTCTCTTCCCCCAAACAACCCAACCCAACCCCACTCTTTCTGAACATAAGTACAAGTTGCGTAGTTAACGGAGCTGCTGTTTTTCTGGCAATATTGGATCAAAGCCTCGTAACTGCTGGTACATGTAGGCCCATAAATTTTCTTGCACCAGCCACTGATATTTTTTATTTTAGCGTGCGTGCTTTCAAAATTTGTGAGGTTTTGATTGTTGAGGGTCTTTCATGATTCGAACCACTACTTGCAGGTTCTCAAACTCGTTCGAAGCAGCAACTTAACATTTGTATCAAGACCTACCTTTTAATTATCTGCAAAAGTTTTTTTGTTAAAGTGATCGTTGGAAGAATTACACGTTGTTTCGGAAAACAGTTATTGTATTTAAAAACCAGAAAACATAGAGGAAATGCACGTGATGTAAGGACTGTTACATCTTTAAAATTATTTCTTAGTCACTTCGCAGCTCTCGAAGACGCATGTTTCTCCCTCGATAAGAATTAAAAACAGGAATTCCAACTGAAATACTCCTGTCAAAAATACTTGAAAATGATTACAATTTTTGCTGGTATTGATGTGCCGGTGGCAGTTGAAGCACACATTTTATATAACAAAACTGCGGAAATCTCACACCACAATACAAGATAAGAGAATTTGGCAAGCAGGTACACTCTTCTGCAAACGAGTACGTCGTTTTATTCCTTACGTAACAAAAATAGCTGTTGATAGAATTAAGTAAAATCACTTCTTGTGAAAGAAGTAAAGAAAGAAGGAAAGGAGGACGGAAGGAAGGAAGCTTACGGCTGGCTGTCGACATTCAGATCGCTAGAGACGCATTAAAAGATTACGTAGCCAAGGAATGGGGAGAAATCTGATCATGACCTTTTCGAAGAAAACATGATCTCCTAACGGGGATTTGAAATGTCGTTCCGCCTGAATTCGTGTCAGTTCCTAAAACAATGATGGTTAAAGATATACAGGGTGTTCACATGAAACTTCCCTTATTTCCAAATGCAATTAAACAGAATTGGTAGACATACATACTTGCGGTTTATGGCACCATGTAAAGTAACTCGCAACTTTTTGGCAAAAAAATAATACATTTCTACATTGACTCCTTTCGTATCCCGTAAAATATCTAGACTGCACTATACTCCATTTCAAACCAGGAGCGCACAAGCAAGAATGGGGTGATGGAGGTTATTGCATCCACAATTTTTGTGCAGAGATCAAGGTCACGTACAGGTTAGGCGCACACAACGTGTTTCACGTAACTCCACAGGAAGAAATCCAGATAGTTTATGTACGTAGATCGCGGTGGCCACTTGTTTGATCCATCACGTCTTATCCACCTCTGTGGAAATGCTCTGTCCAGGAAGTCAGGAACATGTGAACTCCAGTGCGGTGGTGCACTGTCCTGCCGGAAAGTCACCTTTGGCTGAATAGGAAGAAGCTTAGGGACAACGAATTGCTGGAGCACGTCCAGGTAAACGGTTCCTGTCACTGTTCGATTGATGAAGAAAAATGATCAAGTTTGCTGTCTTTTGTTACCGCACACAACACATTCACGTTTTCGCTATCTCTGACATGTTCCTGAAAAGGGTGGGGGTTTTCCGAACCCCAGTGCTATTGTTGCGCCGATTAACCTTCCCACATGTGTGGAAGGTCGCTGCCTCAGAGAAATCGACATAGCTGGGGTTTTACTCGATCCTGTCCACTAACTCAATAGCAAATTCTTGGCGATGGTGCAAGTCGTTTCGCTTCAGTGCGCACAATTTGAGATTTTGTGAGCATGCAAGCCAAGTCTGTGAAATTGTCGAGCGAGGGATGTTCAACTCCCGTGACTCACTCTGATAGGCTTCTTTGGAAGGTCTCACTGATCTCCTCTCCCATTGCATCAGATTCGCATTTTCTGCCAGACATTGACTGTCTATTTACACTTCCAGTGGTTAGAAACATGTCATACCAATTCTTAATCGTCTTAACATCGGATGGCTTCCGTTAAAACTCACGTCGGAAATTTCTTTGGACAGCAATGGGTGTTTTCGTTTCTGCATACCACATTACGCATTGGGCACTCTCTTTAGGTGTAATCGTTAATGATAATTACTTGGCACCGAAAAAAACAAAAAAGAATTGCTTAGAAAAAAATCTGCACAAAACATTTTAAGTTGCTTCACATGAAGCCGCAAATCGCAAGTATGTATGTCTCGTAGGTATTTTTAACTGCATTTGGAAATCATAAGGGTTTCATATGGACACTCCGGCTGTGTATGGTTCAAATGGCTCTGAGCACTATGGGACTTAACATCTGAGGTCATAAGTCCCCTAGAACTTAGAACTACTTAAACCTAACTAACCTAAGGACATCACACACATCCATGCCCGAGACTGGATTCGAACCTGCGACCGTAGCAGTCGCGCGGTTCCGGACTGAAACACCTAGAACCGCTCGGCGACCGCGGCCGGCTCTGGCTGTGTAGCGGAATACTAGAACATATTCTGCGTTGAAGCATCATGACCTATTTGGAACTAAATAACCTTTTCCATGAAAATCAGCATGTGTTCCGGAAGAATCAAGAATGCGAAACTCAACTCGCTCTCTTTTCGTAATATAAACAATGTCGTGGACAGAGGAAAGCAAGTTTATTCTATGTTTCTAGACTTTCGAAAAGTTTATGAATCAATACGACATCGACACCTTCTGATGAAAATTCATTCTCATGTCTTAACTATCCAGATTTACTACTGGATCGAAAGTTATCTGATAGGACGCAACATGTCATCGTAGATGGATAGTCATCCACTATCAGCGGATAGTACTGATTGCAATCTCAGGCATTTGCAGATGGTGCAGTTACCTTCAAGGAAACTTTGATTTCTAAACCGTGCGGTAATGTGCAGTTAGTGCTCGCAACTTTTTCGTAATATAGAGAAATACGAAACTGTGTCTTTCACGCAAAATAAAACTGTAGTAACTATTGACTAATTAATTGATGACAGATTATTTACTCGCAAGTAGAAACAGTCATGCCATACACATATTTAGGAATAACAATGTGTAGAGATATATAGCGGAACGATCATACAGGCTTAATTGTAGGCAGAGTAAATGTCGTGTTACGATACATTGGTAGAATACCTGGGTGGCGATTCTTCTGGAAAACTTGGAATTCTCAGGGAATTACATTTTACCTGAAAAGATCATGGACTTCTCGGGGAATTTCGTAAAATATCATGGAATTCTGTGTTTTTAACCATGCACTGAAATTTAATTTTATTCAGTTTTATAAATAACAAATTTTTAAATACTTCATATTTCAAAGTTTACTAGCTATATAAATATTATTCCGTATAAATAATGGATGTTTAAAAACTGCAGCCGCGCGAGGTGGCATGGTGGTTCGAGGCGCCATGTCACGGATTGCGCGGCCCCTCCCGCAGGAGGTTCGAGCCTTCCCTCGGTCATGTGTGTGTTCTTAGCGTAAGTTAGTTTAAGTAGTGTGTACGTTTAGGGACCGATGACCTCAGCAGTTTGGTCCCTTAAGAATTCACACATTTAAAAACTGCAGTTAAACTACTGTCTATGGGTAGTATATCTCAGCTGAGAGGCAAGTAGCCACTTCTACCCCTCCCCGCTCACCATTAATTTATCAGGAGCTTCTTGACACCGTCTTCCTCACACATGGAATTCTCAGGGAGTTTTTCTTTCAAGTTTGAGTCGCCACAAAAACACTGCATTCAAAACACTTGTACGGTTCATGTCTGAGTATTGCTCATCTAGTAGGGAGCAAAGAGAGTATTCAAAGAAGATTGATACGAGTAGTCATAGGCTTGTGTGACCGGTATGTGTGTGTAGCAGAAATTTTGAAATGTGTTGACAGGCAGACACTCTAGGAAGAACTCCGTATCTCCCGGCAGAACTTGCTCAGAAAACGTCATGAGTCGAAATTTTTTCATTCCCATGGTTTGTATCGCGTGGAGAGCGTGCAGCTGAAATCTGGCAAGTAACAACCAACCCCCCCCCCCCCCCTCCCCATGAACCATGGACCTTGCCGTTGGTGGGAAGGCGTACCTGCCTCAGCGATACTGATAGCCGTACCGTAGGTACAACCACAACGGAGGGGTATATGTTGAGAGGCCAGACAAACGTGTGGTTCCTCAAGAGAGGCAGCAGCCTTTTCTGTAGTTGCAGGGGCAACAGTCTGGATGATTGACTGATCTGGCCTTGTAACACTAACCAAAACGGCCTTGCTGTTGTGGTACTGCGAACGGCTGAAAGCAAGGGGAAACTACAGCCGTCATTTTTCCCTAGGGCATGCAGCTTTACTGTATGGTTAAATGATGGTGGCGTCCTCTTGGGTAAAATACTCCGGAGGTAAAATAGTCCCCCATTCGGATCTTCGGATGAGGACTACTCAGGAGGACATGGTTATCAGGATAAAGAAAACTGGCATTCTACGGATCGGAGAGCGGAATGTCAGATCCTTTAATTGGGCAGGTACGCTAGAAAATTTAAAAAGGGGAAATGGATAGGTTAAAGTTACATATAGTGGAAATTAGTGAAGTTCGGAGGCAGGAGGAACAAGACTTCTGGTCAGGTGAATACAGGGCTATAAATACAAAATCAAATAGGGGTAATGCAGGGCTAGGTTTAATAATGAATAGGAAAATAGGAATGCGGGTAAGCTACTACAAACAGCGTAGTGAACGCATTATTGTGGCCAAGATAGATACGAAGCCCACGCCTACCACAGTAGTACAAGTTTATATGCCAACTAGCTCCGCAGATGACGAAGAGATTGATGAAATGTATGATGAGATAAAAGAAATTATTAAGATAGTGAAGGGAGACGAAAATTTAATAGTCATGGGTGACTGAAACTCGATAGTAGGAAAAGGAAGAGAAGGAAATGTAATAGGTGAATATTGAATGGGAATAAGGAATGAAAAAGGAAGCCGCCTGGTAGAATTTTGCACAGAGCATAACTTAATCATAGCTAACACTTGGTTCAAGAATCATGACAGAAGGATGTATACATGGAAGAAGCCTGGAGATACTGGAAGGTCTCAGATAGATTATATAATGGTCAGACAGAGATTCAGGAACCAGGTTTTAAATTGTAAGGCATTTCCAGGAGCAGATGTGGACTCAGACCACAATCTATTGGTTATGAACTGTAGATTAAAACTAAAGAAACTGCAAAAAGGTGGGAATTTAAGGAGATGGGGCCTGGATAAACTGACTAAACCAGAGGTTGTACAGAGTTTCAGGGAGAGCATTAGGGAACAATTGACAAGAATGGGGAAAGAAATACAGTAGGATAAGAATGGGTAGCTTTGAGAGATGAAATAGTGAAGGCAGCAGAGGATCAAGTAGGTAAAAAGACGAGCGTTAACAGAAATCCTTGGGTAACAGAAGAGATATTGAATTTAACTGATGAAAGGAGAAAATACAAAAATGCAGTAAATGAAGCAGGCAAAAAGGAATACAAACGTTTCAAAAATGAGATCGACAGGAAGTGCAAAATGGCTTAGCAGGGATGGCTAGAGGACAAATGTAAGGATTTAGAGGCGCATATCACTGGGGGTAAGATACATACTGCCTACAGAAAAATTAAAGAGACATTTGGAGAAAAGAAAACCACTTGCATGAATATCAAGAGCTCAGATGGAAACCCAGTTCTAAGCAAAGAAGGGAAAGCAGAAAGGTGGAAGGAGTATATAGAGGGTCTATACAAGGGCGATGTTCTTGAGGACAATATTATGGAAATGGAAGAGAATGTAGATGAAGATGAAATAGGAGATATGATACTGCGTGAAGAGTTTGACAGAGCACTGAAAGACCTAAGTCAAAACAAGGCCCCGGGAGTAGACAACATTCCATTAGAACTACTGACAGCCTTGGGAGAGCCAGGCGTAACAAAACTCTACCATCTGGTGAGCAAGATGTATGAGACAGACGAAATACCCTCAGACCTCAAGAAGAATATAATAATTCCAATCCCAAAGAAAGCAGCCATTGACAGGTGTGAAAATTAGCGAACTATCAGTTTCATGAGCCACGGCTGCAAAATACTAACACGAATTCTTTACAGACGAATTGAAAAATGCTAGAAGCCGACCTCGGGGAAGATCAGTATGGATTCCGTAGAAATGTTGGAACACGTGGGGCAATACTGACCCTACGACTTATCTTAGAAAACAGATTAAGGTAAGGCAAACCTACGTTTCTGGCATTTGTAGACTTAAAGAAAGCTTTTGACAATATTGACTGGAATATTCTCTTTCAAATTCTGAAGGTGGCAATGGTAAAATGCAGGCAGCGAAAGGCTATTTACAATTTGTACAGAGACCAGATGGCAGTTATAAGAGTCGAGGGGCATGAAAGGGAAGCAGTGGTTAGGAAGGGAGTGAGACAGGGTTGTAGACTATCTCCGATGTTATTCAATCTGTATATTGAGCAAGCAGTAAAGGAAACAAAAGAAAAATTCAGAGTAGGAATTAAAATCCAAGGACAAGAAATAAAATCTTTGAGGTTCGCCGGTGATATTGTAATCCTGTCAGAGACAGCAAAGGACTTGGAAGAGCAGCTGAACGGAATGGACAGTGTCTTGGAAGGAGGATATAAGATGAACATCAACAAAGGCAGAACGAGGATAATGGAATGTAGTCGAATTAAATCGGGTGATAATGCGGGAATTAGATTAGGAAATGAGAAGCTTAAAGTAGTAAAGGAGTTTTGCTATTTGGGGAGCAAAATAACTGATGATGGTCGAAGTAGAGAGGATATAAAATGTAGACTGTCAATGGCAAGGAAAGCGTTTCTGAAGAAGAGAAATTTGTTAACATCGAGTATAGATTTAAGTGTCAGGAAGTCGTTTCCGAAAGTATTTGTATGGAGTGTAGCCATGTATGGAAGTGAAACGTGGACGATAAATAGTTTAGACAAGAAAAGAATAGAAGCTTTCGAAATGTGGTGCTACAGAAGAATGCGGAAGACTAGATGGGTAAATAACATAACTAATGAGGAGGTATTGAATAGAATTGGGGAGAAGAGGAGTTTGTGGTAGGGCATATTATGAGGCATCAAGGGATCACCAATTTAGTATTGGAGGGCAGCGTGGAGGGTAAAAATCGTAGAGGGAGACCAAGAGATGAATACGCTAAACAGGTTCAGAAGGATGTAGGTTGCAGTAGGTACTGGAAGATGAAGAAGCTTGCACAGGATAGAGTAGCACGGAGCGCTGCATCATACCAGTCTCTGGACTGAAGACCACAACAACAACAAGAAGAACAACAACAACACCTAACACTGAAACATGTAACCGTCACACTTTCCGCATATCTACTCAACAACACGGCTCAGCGTTAGAGATACACACGAACGACTGCCACATAACACTGGCGAGTGCACACAAAAGAACAAAAACAGCGGCACAAGCACGACGACATCAGGTCTAAACAAGAGACCGCGGCCCAGCGCGTACACACATATTGCATTAACTCGCGGAACAAGTTGGGAACAGCTGCGACCCACTTGTTGCCTCATTCGCTGTTTGTGCTGACTCTCGCTTCAGAGTGCACGCTCAGTGTATAATTCGCTAGCTTGACCGTCTATGTTGGTAACCTCCTGCCGCTTTGTAAAGTCTGTCTCATAGCTGACAACGCATCCTGAAACTGTAATTCGCTATGGAGCCAGATTTAAAACTGTAAGACATTTCCAGGAGCAGATGTGGACTATGACGTCAATTTATTAGTTACGAAATGTTGATGAAAAGTGAAGAAATTGCAAAAAGGTAGGAAATTCAAGAGGTGGGACCTGGATAAGACAGAAGAATCAGAGGCTGTTGAGATTTCAGAGGGAGCATTTGGCAACGATTGACCAGAGGAATACAGTAGAGGACGAATGGGTAGCTCTGCGAGATGAAAGAGTGAATGCAGCAGAGGATCAAATAGGTAAAAAGACAAAGCATAGTAGAAATCCTTGGATATCACAGGAGACAGTGAATTTAGTTGATGAAAGTAGAACATATAAAAATGTAGCAAATGAAGCAGGCGAAAGGGAACACAAACTTCTAAAAAATTAGCCTGACAGGGAACGCAAAATAACTAAGCGGGAATGGCCGGATGACAAATGTAAGGATTTAGAAACATATGTCACTAGGGGAAAGATAGATACCGCCCACAGGAAAATTAAAGAGGCCTTTGGAGAAAAGAAAATCACCTGTACGACTATCGAGAAGTCAGATGGAAAACCAGTTCTAAGCAAAGAAGATAAAGCTGAAAGCCAATAGAAGGGACGTACAAGGGAAATGTATTTAAAGGCAATGTTATAGAAAGAGAAGAGGACGTAGATGAAGATGAGATAGGAAATATAATACTGCGAGAAGTATTTGACTGAACACTGGAAGACATAAGTCGAAATAAGGCCCCCAGAGCAGACGACATTCCGTCATAAATCTTGAAGGTAGTTCTAAACAGTTAAGTAGATCCAGAAACCTATCGCTCTAGCTCCGTACTCTTGTCGCGATTTGTCAGAAGGAGTTTACCATCCTGTTTTCTGAAGCATAGGTTTTGTCGTTTGTAACTACAGATCTGTCTTATGAACGTTTTGTCAACATATGGCTTATCGCGTTCTCTGAAGTTCTTTTCAGCAGGATCCTGTTCTTCTTATATGTGTCTCCCCATTGAGTGTCTGATTAATTTTGCCACTTACTTTCTGGTGTCGAAATAGTGTTATTTAGTCTAAGATGATTTTTTTACTGTTATATATTTGGAAGACTATCTTTCTTTTCCAGAGCTTATTCAAATGCACAATCCCACCACGCCAGTTTAGTGTTCTTCCTCAGGGCTAGCCTTTTGGTTTTCTATAGAATCTTAGTTCGGAATGATTCCCAGATGACTGCCTTTTCTTTCTCTCATGTCTGTTTTATATTATTTTTTGGACTCTTGTTGTGTCAGTTTTCTGAAGATTTGTTCTCTTGCGGTGTTATTTTTGGGGTATATTTGATCTGAGTCGACGTGTACACCTTTGCGAACTTGTACAACGTGACCTTCAGGTCTTTTCTTTTTATGGATCTTTCTTCAGGGAGGTGGATATTGTTTACAAAGTTTTTGGTCTTATTCTTGTTGGTAAATTTATGGGCTGAGAACTTGCCTACGGATTTTTTCGTGTTCTTTTTCTCTATCTAGGTGTGCGTTGAAATCGCCGAATAGAATTCTTGTATCTTTGGCAGGAAACTTCGACATGACCTCATCCAATTTAGTCAAAAAATATTCGACCTTTTCAGGATCTTTCTTGGTACCGATGTTTGTGGGATAATGTCCAATTGTCACCGTGTACTTATTCGCACACTGCACACGCACTGCCGTGATTCAGTTGTTTATGTGTTTATTTGTGTAACTTCTTTGACTGAGTCGACTTGTTTACAACAAAAGCCATACCCAAGTGTGAGTTGTATCTCTTCCGACTCGCTTTTTCGGTTTTTCCTTGAAGATATGATAGATTCCGTAATCTGTAGTGTTCTGGTCTGTGTAGCCTGTTTCATGAATGTCTAGTATCTGTATCCTTTGTTGATATAGTCCTGATTGTGTATTTTGCCTGGTTGAAGTTGGGTTTTGATGTTGAAGGTTCCAATGTTCGTAGGTTCATTTGTTTTTAGTATAACAGAGAACTCAAATTGTCCCTGTGGTCGTGATAACCCAGGACCTCCAAAATCTGGATGCCTGGTTGCCGTCTGTTGATGGTTAGGGTAAAGTTACTTTTGTTCTCAAGAATCAGGACTGCTTGTAATCAAGATTTAGTTCATTTTATCTACCGAGATCCATTCTCTCTGCACCATTGTATGATGAGGCAATTTGTATGATGAGGCCCTAGGCTTGGGTGTGGTAGAGCAGAGTTGTTTTGTTCGCGAAGTCAGTCATCCTGTTATTTTGTTTCTAAGTGAAGGGTCTGTGCTTTTCTGTCTTGGCTTACTCGACTTCCTTTGGTTTTCCGGTTGTACCTGAAGACTTACGAACGGCGTCGGATTTGTTGTTGACAGCAGGTACGGCTAACCTGTGAAGTGCGCCTTTTCCTGGCTGGAATCTCTCCTGTGGGCGGTCAAGCCTCAAGTCCATCCCCATCCTCACACCAGCAGCTGAACGTATCCCGTGTATACACAGGCTACTTTATTCTCCGATCGCTAACCACCCCGCCCCCCGTCGGATATGCGCTTATGCTATACATCGACCCACCTGAGTACAGTTTTGAGTAATTCGTCTTACCTGACGTGCTGCTTTACAGCTAGACACTAAAACACGTAGTACGGAGTTTACACGTTTCACCGCTAAACTTCAGTGAGTAGGCTGAAGTTGGCTATTAGAAGACGCCAGTGCCTGGAAAAATAACGTCACAGAGTGGTTCTTCCAGAACTTCTACAAAAGACACAGTTAAGTTGGACATGAAGAGTAGTAGCTACCACTTTGGTCTGTCAGCTGTTTTCTTTGGAGCCGAGGTTTTAAACAGCAGCCAAAGCGATCAGTGCATCTCACTTTTTTAACGGCCTTGAAGACATACTTCTGCGCGCCTCTGGCTCACATGGGCCGACAGTTGATGCTCCACGTCGTAGCAGAATTCCTGAGTGCTGACGCCTCAAAAGCTACGGAAGACTACCGGTTTTCAACTAGCAAACTGTTTCAGCATTTTGTTGTTCCCCTGTCATTACAACCTGATTAATAAATATTATGATGATAACACGGAAGTCACAGTTGCAAAATACTAACGCGAATTATTTACAGACGAATGGAAAAACTGGTAGAAGCCGACCACGGGGAAGATCAGATTGGAACACGTGAGGCAATACTGACCCTACGACTTATCTTAGAAGAAAGATTAAGGAAAGGCAAACCTACGTTTCTAGCCTTTGTAGACTTAGAGGAAGCTTTTGACAATGTTGACTGGAATACTCTCTTTCAAATTCTGAAGGTGGCAGGGGTAAAATACAGGCAGCGAAAGGCTATTTACAATTTGTACAGAAACCAAGTGGCAGCTATAAGAGTCGAGGGACATGAAAGGGAAGCAGTGGTTGGGAAGGGAGTGAGACAGGGTTGTAGCCTATCCCCGATGTTATTCAATCTGTATATTGAGCAAGCAGTAAAGGAAACAAAAGAAAAATTCGGAGTAGGTATTAAAGTCCATGGAGAAGAAATAAAAACTTTGAGGTTCGCCTATGACATTGTAATTCTGTCAGAGACAGCAAAGGACTTGGAAGAGCAGTTGAACGGAATGGACAGTGTCTTGAAAGGAGGATATATCACAAAAGCAAAACGAGGATAATGGAATGTAGTTGCATTAAGTCGGGTGATGCTGAGGGAATTAGATTAGGAAAAGTGACACTTAAAATAGTAGAGGAGTTTCGCTATTTGGGGAGCAAAATAACTGATGATGGTCGAAGTAGAGAGGATATAAAATGTAGACTGGCAATGGCAAGGAAAGCGTTTCTGAAGAAGAGAAATTTATTAACATCGAGTATAGATTTAAGTGTCAGGAAGTCGTTTCTGAAAGTATTTGTATGGAGTGTAGCCATGTATGGAAGTGAAACATGGACGATAAATAGTTTGGACAAGAAGAGAATAGAAGCTTTCAAAATGTGGTGCTACAGAAGAATGCTGAAGATTAGATGGGTAGATCACATAACTAATGAGGAGGTATTGAATAGAATTGGAGAGAGGAGAAATTTGTGGCACAACTTGACTAGGAGAAGGGATTGGTTGGTGGGGCATCAAGGGATCACCAATTTAGTATTTGAGAGCAGCGTGGAGGGTAAAAATTGTAGAGGGATACCAAGAGATGAATACACTAAACAGATTCAGAAGGATGTAGGTTGCAGTAGGTACTGGGAGATGAAGAAGCTTGCACGGGATAGAGTAGCATGGAGAGCTGCATCAAACCAGTCTCAGGAGTGAAGACCACAACAACAAACAGCACGGAACTCCGACTGCAACCGAACCTCGCTGTCATCCACGCTAGGAGTTCTATTACCGCCACAGCATCGTGCGACAGAATCTCTCTTTCGCTCCAGTTCATTTTGTCGTATATTTCAGCATTTATTGTATGTGATATTTTCCTGTCAACTGGGCGGTGCCTGTCGGTCCAGTATCTTGTACAAGTTGATTAGCGTCAGTACGCTTTGCCACTCAATTCAGTGTTATCACGTTAATTGTTAAAGTGAGCTTCTTTCATCTGTATCTGAGGATGTTATGCAATGCATTGGATTGGTGCATAAGTTCGTAGCGTATTGCCGTAAGGTTAATAAACACAAGAGATACACATAACAGAGACTTTAGTCATCAATAATAAATTTTCCTTCATTATTTACAACAGTCTGCCAACGCTGGGGTAACTTTTCGATTCCACGACTGTAGAAATCATGTAGTTTTGAGGTGAAGAACTCGTCGAGCCATGTTCGGAGACCATTTTCATCCGGAAAGGAAGTTCCTTGAAGGTTGTTTGATAGAGAGCGGAAAAGGTAAAAATTTGAGGGTGCAAGATCAAGTGAATAAGTTGGGTGTGGAATGAATTCCCAACCCAGCTCTCGTATAGTGTCTTTTGTCAGTCTAGCAGAATGCGGCCGGGCGTTATCGTGAAGTAGCGTCACTTCCCACAGTCTTCCTGGAAGTTGTTCTTGGACTGTGTCTGCAAGACGTCTCAGTTGTTCACAATAAATGTCAGCAGCGGTAGTTACACCTCGGGGAAGCAATTCGTAGTATAAGACACCGTCGCTGTTCCACCAGATGCTTAACATTCTCTTTGGCGCAAGTCTTTGTACGGGGAGTAGTTGTTTTCCTTTCTTTTCCTTACGTTAGTATAAAGACACCATTTCTCGTCTGCATTAACGCTACAGGATAGGAACTGTAGGTGTTGTTCACGAGGAGTTTGATGCCGAGCAAGGAGAGACGCACGTGTGGCCACCCCCAGGTTTTTGTGATTTTGGCTTAGAGCATGCGGTGCTCACACACTCCGCACTGCAATGGTGGAATGATCACAGTTCGTCACATTTGATAGTTTTCAGTACACTGACATGTATCATTGTGGATTAATGTGTTTTAACTTCCGCCCCCTGTAGCTGAGTGGATGAGTTAATCGATCGACAACGAACTTAAATGGGTGTCTTACGACGTCCGCCCCGAGCAGATGCAACGAACAAAAGCGAACAAAATGAGATTAAAAAAAAGTGGTTAGCGCGACGGAATGTCAATCCTAAGGGCTCGGGTTCGATTCCAGGCTGGGTCGGAGATTTTATCCGCTCAGGGACTGGGTGTTGTGTTGTTCTAATCGTCATCATCATTTCACCCCCATCGACGCGCAAGTCGCCGAAGTGGTGTCAAATCGAAAGACTTGCACCAGGCGAGGGGTCTACCCGCCGGGAGGCCCTAATCACTCGACATTTTTTAATGCGTTTAAATGATCTTCGTCAAACCCCGAAGGTCTTCCAGGACGCGGACAGTCAGTATTGTCAAAACGATGCTCCTTAAAACAAGAAAACCATTTTCTTGCCGTGCTTTGTCCGTTGGGATGATCTTCATTCACGCCGCAAATGTTCCTGGCTGCTTCCGCTGCTGTCACCCCTCTACTGAACTCTTACAGAAGAATATGTCGGAAATGTTCCGATTTCTCCACTCGGTACTCCATCTTTTGCGTCCGCAGTTCCACTCACTATCTCCAAATGACAAAATGACAATTTATAAACTCAAATAGGAGCAGTGAACGACAAATAAAAAATGACAATCGATAAAGAAACCCATAGCAACCGAAATACCAACATTCAAAACAAAAACGCTCCGAACTTATGCACAACCTAATATCTGGTTCTTTAAGTCTGCCTATGACACTTATTTACGTATTTATGTAATTTCCCTGCGTTTCCTTAATTTCTATTGGTAGCTTGATCATTATTTCATCCCGACGATCCTTGCATTTCATTTCAAAGGTTTCAATCAAATGTAATACACCCCTTGCAGCAAGGTAAGCCGTGATCTTCCGTCAAATCCCTTCCCAAAATGCTACTACTCCGACGTACTCTGTGGCAGAACCTACCTAAACAATGTTCGGGAAACAAAGCTTGAATCATCAGTGGCCTGAAGTGTGCTCAAATAGCCTACTGGTTAAGGTGACGACTTGTGGAAAGTTCTCTTATACAGAGATTAAGCGAGAGGCCAAGGTTAATTACGGTTGCAAGTACGAGTGGAAGCTGATACCTTGGTCAGGAAGAGCAGACTGCTGCAGGGGACGGTTTTACAAAGTGTATCTTGATTATTTTTCGAATGCATCGCAGGATGAGGATTTCTTCCATGCCCACGTTTCTGTTTGTTGTTCGAACGACTGCCAGGAAAGTTAGTAGTCACAAATGAGTGAGTTATGCGAGCATGAATATTCAGGGTTTCATTTGTTACTCAAGACTTCAGTATTCTTAGAGCTGCGAAGCGACTTCTCCAGCTGTGACGAGAACTGTCAGAACATTCCACTTTAAGCTAATGAAATATCATGGCATCTCTGCCTCGCTCAAATTTTACTTGCCATATTCCGGAAATTATTGTCAATCATATTGCAATGGTTATGGGCTTGTACCCACGATCGGGCGGACTTAAGAAACTAGCCACCACGAATGCACTCAACGTTTCGTTTTCTGTCCCCGAATCGTTAAGAGGAACTACGCGATCGCATTATTTCGGTGCGGTATGGAGAAGCATGTGATGGCATTTCGCTCGCCAGTCGTCAACTGTGCGAACGTTGGAATCACTACCTCTAATCCAAGTAACTTCTCAATTGTGTGTCACATTTCAGTCCTCTCACCAATGAAAAGTCCCAGACAGTACCGGGAACTGAAGCCGGATACTGTGCAAGCTAGTCACATACACAACGCTCAGCTACAGAGGCGAAACTGAATCGGAAAGGTTTGACTAACAGCACATCGTATGTCTTACTCGATTGTGAACCGAGCAGTGAGGCGTAACGTGTGACCTTGTTGATTCTCAAAACCAGTATGTCTTATGGATGGAAACTTCATTAGATTGTTTGGCAGTGCGGTAGCGAGTGCCAACAAAGCCACAAATTTTATGTGAGTCTTTAATAAGCTGAGTACTTAATAAGCACATACGGACGCACAGGTTTATACGGAGGGCGCGTCTCCACGGAAACATTGACGAAAGTGAATATGTCGTGACTAATGGAAATTTGTGGCCGGCTGCTACTCAGACCCGGGTTTCCTGTTTTCCACAAGTCGTCACCTTAACCAGTAGGCAATTTGAGCACACTTCAGGCCACTGATGATTCAAGCTTTGTTTCCCGAACATTTTTTAGGTAGGTTCTGCCACAGAGTACGTCGGAGTAGTAGCACTTTGGGAAGGGATTTGACGGAAGATCACGGCTTACCTTGCTGCAAGGGGTGTATTGCATTTGATTGAAACCTTTGAAATGAAATGCAAGGATCGTCGGGATGAAATAAATGAAGATGCATTGAGATGAAACGTATCACCGAAAACTGATCACAAGTGCTGATCGCCCAGTGTAGTGAATATGTCACGACTATTGTACACTGCGCAACACAGGTAAAGGATCATTTTTTCGAAACTCTGTAGTTGAAATTTGCCTCAAAGGTGCCTACAATCTTCCTCAGTGATGATGAAAAGCGTGGCGCTCTGCGACATGACCCTCGGGCTCTGCGATACTTCAAACAGCGAGGAGCCGAGACATATGAAAAAAAGGGAGTTGGTGTAAAGTGTAAGTTGAATTAATGATGCCACCTGGGCACAACTCTGCCCCACGCGGGAACGTCGTCTTACCAACATTTCACCTCTCCTTTTGACGGCTCTGCGGTGGAGCTCAGGACGACGATGCCCAGCGTTGAATCCTGTGGTTTTGTTATGGGCGGCCAGGAAAATATTTCACACACACCCCCACTTACAATCGACACGAAGAGGCCTTAGGGGGTTAGACGAAGGGCGTCCACGAATCCACCCTTTTCTTTGGGGCACTGACTTCCATACATTTCGCCGTCGAAAATGACAGTTCGCTGTAAGACGAGCAACAGGACGAGATTCCTGACAACCTTTGACCCCCCCCCCCCCCCCAGACGATTCAACCCTTCTCTAGGGCTATCGCGGGCCAGCAGCCACAGTGAACGTGATGGCACCCATTTGGAGTGCAATGGGACCGAAGTTTTTGCTCTGGTTTGCAGGGTGGGGCCGTTTGAAACCATTTGATGAACTTTGAACGGGATCCGAAGCAGCAGAGGGTGCTTATGCTTTTTCAGCCCTTTCGAAAATGTGCTACTTGAATTGTGTTGTGCGGTGTATGTTTGTGCCCGGCCGGGATCCGAATGTCGGTTTCCTGCTTATTGAGCGCAGCTGGCTTAAGCATCGTGCCGTTAAATTCAACGATTCCACTCATTTCATTCCAGTTAAGGGGCTCCGGAACGCCCTATACTTGCAATGTTAAAATAACGCTTATAAATTACATCTTTCCTCACAAAGTATTTGAGGTAGGAAGTTGAACTTTTTACAGATTATTTATTGGAATATGGGCTACAACTTAACACAGGGATTTTACAAAATTTTAGTTCAGTTATTAAAGATGTTTTTTTTCAATTGTAATGAAAATTCACAACATTTTTTTGCAATTTTTATTTATATATTCAAAAATATACACTTTTGTGGAAAAAGGCTGTGTTAAATTATGCAGAAGGTACTGTGTAACATTTACTGAAAGTTTGAAACAAATATGTTTGGAAGATCGTTAGAAATCATGTAATTAGTATGAGAAAATAAAAGTTTTGGGAATCGAGCGACAAAGATTGGATTAACTTTTTAGTGCATTCCAGGTCCATAGGATGGATTATCTTCATCCTCGGCTAACTCCTCCTCCATCCTCTTGTTCCTCCTCCTGTTTACTCTTACTTGTATTTCTAAACTCTTTACAGCCCTGTCTGCAGCCCGAAGGCGTTCCTTGTCTAAAGCAAGCATCGCTCGTACCATGTTAGAACCTATCTTCATTCCCATATTTCTAAATACCTTGCAACTTACAATGTTGCCATCATTGAAAGTCGCAACAGCAACTTTACTTTTACTCATTATTATACTTCAACAAAACAGAGACTCAAGAAACAGAATTAATTACGAATATTTTCGAGATAACGACAGAGTAAATAAACATGAAACAATCGACAATCACACAAGCG
Source organism: Schistocerca cancellata (assembly GCF_023864275.1). NCBI lineage: Eukaryota > Metazoa > Arthropoda > Insecta > Orthoptera > Acrididae > Schistocerca > Schistocerca cancellata. The sequence continues at coordinate 928,976,991 of NC_064629.1, forward strand.
ATATATATTGAACCATCACAGGTTAGCCACAACACATACTTTACCTCACATCACTAAAATGTACCTGATGAACACGGACGTTAATAATAACACCATTTGACAGCAGTTTAACAGCGCCACAGTGGGTCACGCCCATGTAGAACACATTTCAAAAAAAATTTAAAAATAGTTGTAGTCTTCGGAATTGAATAAATTATATATCTATTAAAAGGTAATAGTCTGCAGATTCAGAAAACGCAAAAAAGTAAAAATTGAACTTTTCATGATTTTGAGCCTTTCCGGAGGCCCTTAATCTAAGCTGGTACACAGGGTAAATGAAAATTCACTTATTCGAACACCACATTGCGATTCCTTGCACGCGAACAGTATATGAATTAATTACTTTTGAATACATTATGGGAGTGACAGTGATCAATGTGTTACAAATATTTACTATTAAAAACAGTCTTGATCACGATTTATTTATTAAGGTGACCGGTTTCGACCACTACTGTGGTCATCTTCAGACCATTGAGTATGAACCTCTTTCTGCTGGAGAAGTGATTCTCCAGCAGAAAGAGGTTCCTATTCACTGGTCTGAAGATGACCACAGAAGTGGTCGAAACCGGTCACCATAATAAATAAATCGTGATCAAGACTGTTTTTAATATTAAATATCAGTATATAAATGTCTGTAACAACATTTAGTCCCGTGCACATTTTCTGTAGAAAATGGACGTCAAAGAAGGCAGTTTGGCAACAGTGTTATCACTAGACCGCGGATTTTAGGTAAAAACCTATTTTGTTCCTGAGTTCCTATTTGCATAAAAATTTGTACTTATGCGTTTCATGACTATTTACACATAATAGCGTTAATTCTATAGGACCTAAAAAAGCCTATTTCGACGTTAGTGCCTATTTTTACCTATTTCGGCTTTAATATCCTAAAACGTGCCTATTTCATCATATAAAACAGTGGCTCCAAGTTTTTCCACACTATACGACCAGCGTGCAGCAAGGTGGCTAGTTGATAAGCGCTCATGCTTCGTATTGTCTAACACTTCGGTGTTTTTTTATTTTTTTATATCGCTATCCCTGTTAATACCAAATACTCTTTATAGGTGTTTTATTATTCATATGTAAAAAATAGATCAGGGATCTTTAGGTTAAAACCTGTTTTTTTCCTAAGCTCCAATTTGTATATAAGTTGGTACTTATGCGTTTCATGACTAACTAAACTGAATACCGTTAGTTCTATAGGACCTAAAATTGCGTATTTCGACGTTGACGCCTAATTTTGCTTAACTTCGGTGAGCGAATGGGAACCGGTCAAAGATTTGAGTTACACATTAGAATCGAACGTGGGAGTACTAAATGTTATATCTGAAAATATTTCGTTCGTAGGATTCTGGCCAGCTGTGTATTTTCGCAAAGAAACGGTTTCATAGACCTTAAGCTGAGCACGGATTAAAAAATCTCAATGTTAATCGTAGACGCCCTCTATAGCTAAATTACTGCCCTTCACGCATTTTCTCGCTGCTGTCTACAGGCAGTCCTATCAAACTACTGGTTCGTGAAAGGTATTATACGTGAATTTTCGGGTTCGAAAAATAATTTGCCAGTAGTGAGATGTTTTCATCTGAAGCACCGGCAGATTCCATTCGCTTGTTCAGAAGGGGCGGTCATCTGTCAGGTGCCATATGGCCAGCAACGAGTACGGTACTTCCCCTACCGCTCCTATGCACCGCAGTAAAAGGAAGAAAAAAACAGGTCATTGTTCACTTTTTCCCAGCGAAAACAAATCAATAAATTGTGTAGCGACCGACTTGTTAAGTGTAGCTGAAGTTCTAAGTGCAAAATAAATTCTAGGTTCTGTGTGAGAATACTACGCGATGCCGAAAATAGCTAGTTCAAAGTCTACTCATATAAGGCAGTGGCTGCAAGATTTTCCGCATTACACAACAGAAGGGAAAATTATTTTCTGCCAAGCATGCAACAAGGAGGTTAGTTGATGTTTTTCTTAGACTTCTTATTTTCCTGTCACTTAGGATTCTTTTTTATCGCTATCGTTTAGTAATACGAAAAACTCTTTATATGCGATTCTAAACTGCATATCCCTTTTCTCTCGTATTAGGTTTCGAGTGTTAAGAAATCTCACTTAACTCAGCATGCAGATCGAATCGCACATACAGCTAATGTTGAACGAAAGTCAAAATTGAAGCAAACTCTTTTAACCAATAAATCTGGTGAATCCTCCGAAAAAAACAAGTTCTGCAGTGATTTGTGTCATGCACTTGTGGCAGCAATCATCCCCTTTCGGAAACTAGAAAACCGTATTTTCAGAGGTTTTCTTGAGAAGTACTGCCATCAGTCTATTCCTGCAGAGTCAAATTTACGTAAGAATTACGTGGATTCAGCTTACAATGCTGCATTGCACAGAATCCGAGAAGATGTTGGAGAATCGCTCGCGAGATATGGACAGTGGCGTTACCGAATCGATAAGTGATTTTTATCTATGAAGGACTATTATCGATAGTTACATTTTATCTTTGACTAGTTTTCTCTCTGCTACTATGCGCAAGCTAGACCACGCCCACTTTCCTCAGTATTTAGGCCGCTCTCCGACGCCCGACTCGTCAGTCGGCAGGACTCAACAGGACCAGCCATACCTCTGAGGATGTCCGACGTAGTATTGGACGAAACGTTAGGAATAGAAGTATTCCATGGACCACGGCCATATAACCGGGAAGAATTGTCAACAACAGTACTATCCGGTCGTGAAAGCCTTCATTGTATGAATGGAGTTACTCAAAGATTCTTCTTTAAAACGGGACTTACCTTACATTAGGGCCCACAACACATTTATGGCAAGAATAATTTCACAATTAGAAGGCTCAGGGAGACCTATCTACGACAATATTTCTTTGCTTGAAGAAGTCAAAATGAAAATTAATGAAGCGCCAGATGAAGTAGGGGAAAAAGTACGGGGCAAAAATGCACACTGTTTTGCAGAAGAACACTGGCCTGAAGGAGTTGTGTGCAGCTGCCGGCATACTTAGTGGAAAATCCAGCACTCCTGACTGCAGCATTCCTGTCCAACATGTGCCGAAAATGAAGTACGCCCCTGTCACATCTGTTGATGTAGAACGTTCTTTATCAGCGTTAAATTGATTCTGACTGACAAGCGCCACAGTTCTTCACTAGAAAACGTAGAAAAGATTTTGGTTATTTATTGTGAAGCCAACTATGGTCAGAATATGTGAAACTACGAATGTATTAATTAAACCATTGCCACATCTTTTTTACGGAGATCTTTATCTTGCAGGAACTCAAAAATATTTGGAGTTATGTTCAGGATTAATGTTGTAGATTGCTGTGCTCTGTAACTGTGTAAATATTCATTCTCCTTGTTTTAATGACTAATAAGATGTTCATACTGTCAACACTGTGTATTTTAATTTATTTTTATTTTCTCTGCATCATTTTTCTTAGAGCCTATTTTAGGTTTTATATAGCCTAAATGAACTACTGAAGGAGCCTATTTTAGGTGCCTAAAACATACTTTTTTACGACCTAAAAATCCGTGGTCTAGTTATCACGTATTCGCCTAGCGTCTCCATACTGTGGATCTTTGATGCGCAGTTAGTGAATTTGAAACAGATGTGTGCTTTGAGAAGTGTGCCAAAAAGGTAATCGTGTCGAGTACGTCGCAGAAAGAAAAAGTTCGTTGTTGAGCCTACGGGCAACAAACCGGTGAATGACCTAGCAGGAATCGGATTTGATATGGCATATGTTGTGTTGGGACAGTTTTTAGTTCTTTGTAAGAGTGAGGAATTCTTTATTGAATCATGAAAGATTAAATTGGTGCAAATAAAAAACAGGCAGTTTATTGTTACCAGTATCTATCATGTTGGTGTGATGAATTTTTGTGAAGTAATCAGAAGGGCATTAATAATTTCATTACCACTGTTGTTGTTGTTGTTGTTGTTGTTGTTGTTGTTGTGGTCTTCAGTCCTGAGACTGGTTTGATGCAGCTCTCCATGCTACTCTATCCTGTGCAAGCTTCTTCATCTCCCAGTACCTACTGCAACCTACATCCTTCTGAATCTGCTTAGTGTATTCATCTCTTGGTCTCCCCCTACGATTTTTACCCTCCACGCTGCCCTCCAATACTAAATTGGTGATCCCTTGATGCCTCAGAACATGTCCTACCAACCGATCCCTTCTTCTGGTCAAGTTGTGCCACAAACTTCTCTTCTCCCCAATCCTATTCAATACTTCCTCATTAGTTATGTGATCTACCCATCTAATCTTCAGCATTCTTCTGTAGCACCACATTTCAAAGGCTTCTATTCTCTTCTTGTCCAAACTATTTACCGTCCATGTTTCACTTCCATACATGGCTACACTCCACACAAATACTTTCAGAAATGACTTCCTGACACTTAAATCTATACTCGATGTTAACAAATTTTTCTTCTTCAGAAACACTTTCCTTGCCATTGCCAGTCTACATTTTATATCCTCTCTACTTCGACCATCATCAGTTATTTTGCTCCCCAAATAGCAAAACTCCTTTACTACTTTAAGTGTCTCATTCCCTAATCTAATTCCCGCAGCATCACCCGACTTAATTCGACTACATTCCATTATCCTCGTTTTGCTTTTGTTGATGTTCATCTTATATCCTCCTTTCAAGACACCATCCATTCCGTTCAACTGCTGTTCCAAGTCCTTTGCTGTCTCTGACAGAATTACAATGTCATCGGCGAACCTCAAAGTTTTTATTTCTTCTCCATGGATTTTAATACCTACTCCAAATTTTTCTTTTGTTTCCTTTACTGCTTGCTCAATATACAGATTGAATAACATCGGGGAGAGGCTACAACCCTGTCTCACTCCCTTCCCATCCACTGCTTCCCTTTCATGTCCCTCGACTCTTATAACTGCCATCTGCTTTCTGTACAAATTGTAAATAGCCTTTCGCTCCTTGTATTTTACCCCTGCCACCTTTAGAATATGAAAGAGAGTATTCCAGTCAACATTGTCAAAAGCTTTCTCTAAGTCTACAAATGCTAGAAACGTAGGTTTGCCTTTCCTTAATCTTTCTTCTAAGATAAGTCGTAAGGTCAGTATTGCCTCACGTGTTCCAACATTTCTACGGAATCCAAACTGATCTTCCCCGAGGTCGGCTTCTACTAGTTTTTCCATTCGTCTGTAAAGAATTCGTGTTAGTATTTTGCAGCTGTGGCTTATTAAACTGATTGTTCGGTAATTTTCACATCTGTCAACACCTGCTTTCTTTGGGATTGGAATTATTATATTCTTCTTGAAGTCTGAGGGTATTTCGCCTGTTTCATACATCTTGCTCACCAGATGGTAGAGTTTTGTCAGGAATGGCTCTCCCAAGGCCGTCAGTAGTTCCAATGGAATGTTGTCTACTCCGGGGGCTTTGTTTCGACTCAGGTCTTTCAGTGCTCTGTCAAACTCTTCACGCAGTATCGTATCTCCCATTTCATCTTCATCTACATCCTCTTCCATTTCCATAATATTGTCCTCAAGTGCATCGCCCTTGTATAGACCCTCTATATACTCCTTCCATCTTTCTGCTTTCCCTTCTTTGCTTAGAACTGGGTTTCCATCTGAGCTCTTGATGTTCATACAAGTGGTTCTCTTATCTCCAAAGATCTCTTTAATTTTCCTGTAGGCAGTATCTATCTTACCCCTAGTGAGATAAGCCTCTACATCCTTACATTTGTCCTCTAGCCATCCCTGCTTAGCCATTTTGCACTTCCTGTCAATCTCATTTTTGAGACGTTTGTATTCCTTTTTGCCTGCTTCATTTACTGCATTTTTATATTTTCTCCTTTCATCAATTAAATTCAATATTTCTTCTGTTACCCAAGGATTTCTACTAGCCCTCATCTTTTTACCTACTTGATCCTCTGCTGCCTTCACTACTTCATCCCTCAAAGCTACCCATTCTTCTTCTACTGTATTTCTTTCCCCCATTCCTGTCAATTGTTCCCTTATGCTCTCCCTGAAACTCTGTACAACCTCTGGTTCTTTCAGTTTATCCAGGTCCCATCTCCTTAAATTCCCACCTTTTTGCAGTTTCTTCAGTTTTAATCTACAGGTCATAACCAATAGATTGTGGTCAGAGTCTATATCTGCCCCTGGAAATGTCCTACAATTTAAAACCTGGTTCCTAAATCTCTGTCTTACCATTATATAATCTATCTGATACCTTTTAGTATCTCCAGGGTTCTTCCATGTATACAACCTTCTATCATGATTCTTAAACCAAGTGTTAGCTATGATTAAGTTGTGCTGTGTGCAAAATTCTACCAGGCGGCTTCCTCTTTCATTTCTTAGCCCCAATCCATATTCACCTACTACGTTTCCTTCTCTCCCTTTTCCTACACTCGAATTCCAGTCACCCATGACTATTAAATTTTCGTCTCCCTTCACTACCTGAATAATTTCTTTTATCTCATCATACATTTCTTCAATTTCTTCGTCATCTGCAGAGCTAGTGGGCATATAAACTTGTACTACTGTAGTAGGTGTGGGTTTCGTATCTATCTTGGCCACAATAATGCGTTCACTATGCTGTTTGTAGTAGCTTACCCGCATTTCTATTTTCCTATTCATTATTAAACCTACTCCTGCATTACCCCTATTTGACTTTGTGTTTATAACCCTGTAGTCACCTGACCAAAAGTCTTGTTCCTCCTGCCACCGGACTTCACTAATTCCCACTATATCTAACTTTAACCTATCCATTTCCCTTTTTAAATTTTCTAACCTACCTGCCCGATTAAGGGATCTGACATTCCACGCTCCGGTCCGTAGAACGCCAGTTTTCTTTCTCCTGGTAACGACATCCTCTTGAGCAGTCCCCGCCCGGAGATCCGAATGGGGGACTATTTTACCTCCGGAATATTTTACCCAAGAGGACGCCATCATCATTTAATCATACAGTAAAGCTGCATGCCCTCGGGAAAAATTACGGCCGTAGTTTCTCCTTGCTTTCAGCCGTTCGCAGTACCAGCACAGCAAGGCCATTTTGGTTATTGTTACAAGGCCAGATCAGTCAATCATCAAGACTGTTGCCCTTGCAACTACTGAAAAGGCTGCTGCCCCTCTTCAGGAACCACACGTTTGTCTGGCCTCTCAACAGATACCCCTCCGTTGTGGTTGTACCTACGGTACGGCTATCTGTACCGCTGAGGCACGCAAGCCTCCCCACCAACGGCAAGGTCCATGGTTCATGGGGGCGGTCATTACCACTATCACAATGAATATGCCACTTTTAATGTAAGCTCAATCATATGTGCCCGAGTTGCAAATGTTTAGTTTTTGTATTTGCTGCCGATGCTCGTTAAGTGTCTTATGTGTAACTGAAATCTGAAACTGTAAATTTTACTTCTTAAATTTGTAATTCGCTAAGACACTGTGCACAAATGATAAAAGTAATGTATTTACTATTATGTTAATTGTAGTTGGTGGGACAGCGAACATTTTTTGAATACAATTTTTAATTATTGAAAAAAAATACAAATACTACGTTACAACATATCTACATCTACATCATTACTCTGCAATTCACATTTAAGTGCATGGCAGAGGGTTCATCGAACCACAATCATACTATCTCCCTACCATTCCACTCCCGAACAGCGCGCGGGAAAAACGAACACCTAAATATTTCTGTTCGAGCTCTGATTTCTCTCATTTTATTTTGATGATCATTCCTACCTATGTAGGTTGGGCTCAACAAAATATTTTCGCATTCGGAAGAGAAAGTTGGTGACTGAAATTTCGTAAATAGATCTCGCCGCGACGAAAAACGTCTTTGCTTTAATGACTTCCATCCCAACTCGCGTATCATATCTGCCACACTCTCTCCCCTATTACGTGATAATACAAAACGAGCTGCCCTTTTTTGCACCCTTTCGCGATGTCCTCCGTCAATCCCACCTGGTAAGGATCCCACACCGCCAGCAATATTCTAACAGAGGACGAACGAGCGTAGTGTAAGCTGTCTCTTTTGTGGACTTGTTGCATCTTCTAAGTGTCCTGCCAATGAAACGAAACCTTTGGCTCACCTTCCCCACAATATTATCTATGTGGTCTTTCCAGCTGAAGTTGTTCGTAATTTTAACACCCAGGCACTTAGTTCAATTGACAGCCTTGAGAATTGTACTATTTATCGAGTAATCGAATTCCAACGGATTTCTTTTGGAAATCATGTGGATCACCTCACACTTTTCGTTATTTAGCGTCAACTGCCACCTGCCACACCATACAGCAATCTTTTCTAAATCGCTTTGCAACTGATACTGGTCTTCGGATGACCTTACTAGACGGTAAATTACAGCATCATCCGCGAACAACCTAAGAGAACTGCTCAGATTGTTACCCAGGTCATTTATATAGATCAGGAACAGCAGAGGTCCCAGGACGCTCCCCTAGGGAACACCTGATATCACTTCAGTTTTACTCGATGATTTGCCGTCTGTTACTACGAACTGCGACCTTCCTGACGGGAAATCACGAATCCAGTCGCACAACTGAGACGATACCCCATAGACCCGCAGCTTGATTAGAAGTCGGTTGTGAGGCACGGTGTCAAAAGCTTTCCGGAAATCTAGAAATACGGAATCAACTTGAGATCCCCTGTCGATAGCGCCCATTACTTCGTGCGAATAAAGAGCTAGCTGCGTTGCACAAGAACGATGTTTTCTGAAACCATGCTGATCACGTATCAATAGATCGTTCCCTTCGAGGTGATTCATAATGTTTGAATACAGTATATGCTCCAAAACCCTACTGCAAACCGACGTCAATGATATAGGTCTGTAGTTCGGTGGATTACTCCTACTACCCTTCTTAAACAGTGGTGCGACCAGCGCAATTTTCCAATCTATAGGTACAGATCTATCGGTGAGCGAGCGGTTGTATATGATTGCTAAGTAGGGAGCTATTGTATCAGCGTAATCTGAAAGGAACCTAATCGGTATACAATCTGGACCTGAAGACTTGCTCGTATCAAGCGATTTGAGTTGCTTCGCAACCCCTAAGATATCTACTTCTAAGAAACTCATGCTAACAGCTGTTCGTGTTTCAAATTCTGGAATATTCCATTCGTCTTCCCTGGTGAAGGAATTTCGGAAAACTGCGTTCAGTAACTCCGCTTTAGCGGCACAGTCGTCGGTAACAGTACCATCGGCACTGCGCAGCGAAGGTATTGACTGCGTCTTGCCGCTTGTGTACTTTTCATACGACTAGAATTTCTTGGGTTTTTCTACCAAATTTCGAGACAATGTTTTGTTGTGGAACCTATTAAAGGCATCTCGCATTGAAGTCCGTGCCAAATTTCGCGCGTCTGTAAATTTTAGCCAATCTTCGGTATGAACTTCGCATGCTTTTTCCGTTGCCTCTGCAACAGCGTTCGGACCTGTTTTGTGTACCATGGGGGATCAGTTCCATCTCTTACCAATTTATGAGGTATGAATCTCTCAATTGCTGTTGCTACTATATCTTTGAATTTGAGCCACATCTCGTCTACATTTGCATAGTCAGTTCGGAAGGAATGGAGATTGTCTCTTACGAAGGCTTCTAGTGACACTTTATCCGCTTTTTTAAATAAAATTATTTTGCGTTTGTTTCTGGTGGATTTGGAAGAAACGGTATTGAGCCTAGCTACAACGACCTTGTGATCACTAATCCCTGTATCAGTCATGATGCTCTCTATTAGCTCTGGATTGTTTGTGGCTAAGAGGTCAAGTGTGTTTTCGCAACCATTTACAATTCGCGTGGGTTCGTGGACTAACTGCTGGAAATAATTTTCGGAGAAAGCATTTAGGACAATCTCAGAAGATGTTTTCTGCCTACCACCGGTTTTGAACAAGTATTTTTGCCAACATATCGTGGGAATTCCGGAGTATTGAATCGTAACTTACTACGAGAATGGCTATGGAATGTAGAAGATGTAAAGTTGAACTAACCTTTCAATTCACCAAAAACACATATAACAAAAAGTCCCTTTCGTGAAATGCAAAAACAAGATATTACAATACACCAATCTAACCGGAAGCCCTGTATGCAGCCGAAACCTTGTCCATCACCAACCACGGCCCAGTTGAAAGACTGGAGATCAAAGAAAGGAAGATGTTAAGAAAAATCCTTGGCTCCAGATGCCACAACAACAAACTAATTAACATAAAAAATGAAACCCTTTACTAAATTACCGAAAAACTCTCAGACACAATGAGGAAAAAAAGAATTGATTTTTAGGGGCACATCCTCGGAATGAACCCAAATCGATTAAGAAGAAAATTTTTTGGCTACTTCCACAACAAAAAAAAACCAAGCAAATTGGTTTAAGGGAACGGAGGAGGACTTAAGAGAATTCAGAATCACAGAAAATATGCTCGTATATAAAACTGAAGAAAACAGGTTCAAAGTCAAAATGAAAACCAAACGAACAATCCAAATCTCTGAATAAGAAAGGAAAGAACAGAAAGACTGACACAATACTGGGCTAATAGAAAGGCACATAACATTAAAAACTAGTTGATTTAACGTACCTCAAAGTAGGGTACAACGAAAGAAGAAGAAAGTATTGTTAGTAGTTATAAAAGGTAGTGCTGTAGGTAGACTTTTTTCACTAGAAAACTGGGGTTCGATTGCGGGTTTAGGTTTATTTTATTATTTTGTAATTTTGACATGCTCAGTAATGTTGTAGTGCAGTGTTTCTTAAACAATACATATCGTACAACTACAGCTTTCTTAAAAAAATTGTTAGAAGGAGTCTAACCGAAGAAAAGGGAAGCAATGTTGATGCTGACAATGGACCGGAAAGGATGGAGGGAAGTAGTGCGTGGAAGAGAACAGAGTAAACTTGTAGCGGCAAACTACGTTTTTAAAAGTCGAATGCTACAAACGATTTTACTATAATTTCTGTGTAAGTTTTAAAAAAAATTCACGTCTTTTATATAAGACTTGCTGTAACTGCTATCTAACAATTGAGAATACAGATACCATATCATGCGATCTATAATTATAAGATAAAAATAATTACACAAAGATCTTGATTCGAACACTCGAACTCGATTATTCTTACGCAAAACTGCCCTCTGGACTAACTTGGCAGCATACCTATGCACGATACGAAGTTACCTTGGGGACATGTTTGTACTGTTAGTATGAAAGAACTCGAGCTGTCGCGAATTTTCGTTCACCCTAGATTAGATTAGTTTTCCGTTCCATAGATCCGTGCTGAGGAGATCCTCGTGGATGTGGAACATGTCAATTTTTTTTAAGCTGAAATAACTATACTAATAGTATGAATATATACAATACATCGTTTGTTTCGCCGGCCAGTGTGGCCGTGCGGTTCTAGGCGCTTCAGTCTGGAACCGCGTGACCGCTACGGTCGCAGGTTCGAGTCCTGCCTCGGACATGGGTGTGTGTGATGTCCTTAGGTTAGTTAGGTTTAATTAGTTCTACGTTCTAGGCGACTGATGACTTCAGAAGTTAAGTCGCATAGTGCTCAGAGCCATTTGAACCAACCATCATTTGTTTCTATTAAAAAATTCGTCAATGAAGTAGAAGAAGTAGGGCACTAGTAAGTCTTTCAGGTTCCTTTTAAACAGATCTTTATTTGTAACTAAATTTTTTATGTTTGCTGGCAAATTATTGAAGATGAGTGTTCCTGAGTAGTGGACCCTATTTTGAACTAAAGTAAGTGCTTTTAAGTCCTTGTGCAGATCGTTTTTGTTCCTGGTATTGTATGTATGAACTGAGCTGTTTATTGGAAAAAGAGATATATTATTTAGGACAAATTCCATTAAGGAGTAAATATACTGAGAGTCAATAGTTAGTATACCCAGCTCTTTGAAGAGGTTTCTACAGGACGTCCGTGAATTTACTCCACAAATAATACGCTTTTGGACTCTGAAAACTTTTGTTAGACTTGAAGAGTTATCCCAAAATATGATACCATATGACATTATGGAATGAAAGTAGGCAAAGTATGCAAGCTTCTTCATTTTTATGTCGCCTATGTCTGCTAACACTCGAATTGCAAATACAGATTTGTTAAGGCGTTTCTGCAGTTCTGTGTAATCATATACAACCGCTCGCTCACCGATAGATCTGTACCTACAGATTGGAAAATTGCGCAGGTCGCACCAGTGTTTAAGAAGGGTAGTAGGAGTCGAACTACAGACCTATATCATTGACGTCGGTTTGCAGTAGGGTTTTGGAGCATATACTGTATTCAAACATTATGAATCACCTCGAAGGGAACGATCTATTGATACGTAATCAGCATGGTTTCAGAAAACCTCGTTCTTGTGCAACGCAGCTAGCTCTTTATTCGCACGAAGTAATGGCCGCTATCGACAGGGGATCTCAAGTTGATTCCGTATTTCTAGATTTCCGGAAAGCTTTTGACACCGTTCCTCACAAGCGACTTCTAATCAAGCTGCGGGCCTATGGGGTATCGTCTCAGCTGTGCGACTGGATTCGTGATTTCCTGTCAGGAAGGTCGCAGTTCGTAGTAACAGACGGCAAATCGTCGAGTAAAACTGAAGTGATATCAGGTGTTCCCCAGGGGAGCGTCCTAGGACCTCTGCTGTTCCTGATATATATAAATGACCTGGGTGACGATCTGAGCAGTTCTCTTAGTTTGTTCGCAGATGATGCTGTAATTTACCGTCTAGTAAGGTCATCCGAAGACCAGTATCAGTTGCAAAGCGATTTAGAAAAGATTGCTGTATGGTGTGGCAGGTGGCAGTTGACGCTAAATAACGAAAAATGTGAGGTGATCCACATGAGCTCCAAAAGAAATCCGTTGGAATTCGATTACTCGATAAATAGTACAATTCTCAAGGCTGTCAATTGAACTAAGTACCTGGGTGTTAAAATCACGAACAACTTCAGTTGGAAAGACCACATAGATAATATTGTGGGGAAGGCGAGCCAAAGGTTTCGTTTCATTGTCAGGACACTTAGAAGATGCAAGTCCACTAAAGAGACAGCTTACACTACGCTCGTTCGTCCTCTGTTAGAATATTGCTGCGCGGTGTGGGATCCTTACCAGGTGGAATTGACGGAGGACATCGAAAGGGTGCAAAAAAAGGGCAGCTCGTTTTGTATTATCGCGTAATAGGGGAGAGAGTGTGACAGATATGATACGCGAGTTGGGATGGAAGTCATTAAAGCAAAGACGTTTTTCGTCGCGGCGAGATCTATTTACGAAATTTCAGTCACCAACTTTCTCTTCCGAATGCGAAAATATTTTGTTGAGCCCAACCTACATAGGTAGGAATGATCATCAAAATAAAATAAGAGAAATCAGAGCTCGAACAGAAAGGTTTAGGTGTTCGTTTTTCCCGCGCGCTGTTCGGGAGTGGAATGGTAGAGAGATAGTATGATTGTGTTTCGATGAACCCTCTGCTATGCACTTAAATGCGTATTGCAGAGTAGTCATGTAGATGTAGATGGTGTGCTCCTCCCAACTGAATTTATTAAGTTGTAATCGCAGAAATTTAAGACTGTCAACCTCTTCTACACTCCTGGAAATTGAAATAAGAACACCGTGAATTCATTGTCCCAGGAAGGGGAAACTTTATTGACACATTCCTGGGGTCAGATACATCACATGATCACACTGACAGACCCACAGGCACATAGACACAGGCAACAGAGCATGCACAATGTCGGCACTAGTACAGTGTATATCCACCTTTCGCAGCAATGCAGGCTGCTATTCTCCCATGGAGACGATCGTAGAGATGCTGGATGTAGTCCTGTGGAACGGCTTGCCATGCCGTTTCGACCTGGCGCCTCAGTTGGACCAGCGTTCGTGCTGGACGTGCAGACCGCGTGAGACGACGCTTCATCCAGTCCCAAACATGCTCAATGGGGGACAGATCCGGAGATCTTGCTGGCCAGGGTAGTTGACTTACACCTTCTAGAGCACGTTGGGTGGCACGGGATACATGCGGACGTGCATTGTCCTGTTGGAACAGCAAGTTCCCTTGCCGGTCTAGGAATGGTAGAACGATGGGTTCGATGACGGTTTGGATGTACCGTGCACTATTCAGTGTCCCCTAGACGATCACCAGTGGTGTACGGCCAGTGTAGGAGATCGCTCCCCACACCATGATGCCGGGTGTTGGCCCTGTGTGCCTCGGTCGTATGCAGTCCTGATTGTGGCGCTCACCTGCACGGCGCCAAACACGCATACGACCATCATTGGCACCAAGGCAGAAGCGACTCTCATCGCTGAAGACGACACGTCTCCATTCGTCCCTCCATTCACGCCTGTCGCGACGCCACTGGAGGCGGGCTGCACGATGTTAGGGCGTGAGCGGAAGACGGCCTAACGGTGTGCGGGACCGTAGCCCAGCTTCATGGAGACGGTTGCGAATGGTCCTCGCCGATACCCCAGGAGCAACAGTGTCCCTAATTTGCTGGGAAGTGGCGGTGCGGTCCCCTACGGCACTGCGTAGGATCCTACGGTCTTGGCGTGCATCCGTGCGTCGCTGCGGTCCGGTCCCAGGTCGACGGGCACGTGCACCTTCCGCCGACCACTGGCGACAACATCGATGTACTGTGGAGCCTCACGCCCCACGTGTTGAGCAATTCGGCGGTACGTCCACCCGGCCTCCCGCATGCCCACTATACGCCCTCGCTCAAAGTCCGTCAACTGCACATACGGTTCACGTCCACGCTGTCGCGGCATGCTACCAGTGTTAAAGACTGCGATGGAGCTCCGTATGCCACGGCAAACTGGCTGACACTGACGGCGGCGGTGCACAAATGCTGCGCAGCTAGCGCCATTCGACGGCCAACACCGCGGTTCCTGGTGTGTCCGCTGTGCCGTGCGTGTGATCATTGCTTGTACAGCCCTCTCGCAGTGTCCGGAGCAAGTATGGTGGGTCTGACACACCGGTGTCAATGTGTCCTTTTTTCCATTTCCAGGAGTGTATCTGCTCTTCTTCATACTTTATGCATATGCTGGGTGGAAACCTCCTACAGGTTCTGAATTGCATATAGTGAGTCGTTTCGAAGTTCATTGTCAGTGAGTTGGCTTTAAACCATTTATTAATATCCATGAAAATATCATTAGCAGATCTTTCTAGAACTACACTCGACATACTATTTATTGCAATACTTGTGTCATCTGCAAACAAAACGAACTTTGCTTCTAGCAGTGTAACTGATGAGAGATAATTAATATACACAAGAAAAAGCAATGGTCCTAAGATGGATCCTTGTGGGACACCACATGTAATTTCTTCCCATTCTGATGATGACTGATGACTTAATTCACTAGTCCCTTGCACTGACACCCTTTGTTTCCTGTTAGTAAGGTATGACTTGAAACATTTTGCGGCATCGCCCGTGACACCATAGAATTCTAATTTATTTAAAAGGATGTTGTGGTTCACACAATCGAATGCCTTTGACAAATCACAGAAAATACCTGCTGCTTGTAACTTGTTATTTACTGAATTAAGTACATTTTCACTGTAGGTGTAAATAGCCTTCTCGATATCAGAACCCTTCAGAAATCCAAACTGTGTTCTTGATAATATGTTATTTGTGGTCAGATGGTTAAGAAGCTGCCTGTACATTACTTTTTCTAAAATTTTTGATAATGCTGGCAAAAGTGAAATCGGTCTGTAGTTTGATGGTATCTCTTTATCCCCCTTTTTGAATAGAGGCTTAACAACTGCATATTTTAGCCAGTCAGGAAATGTCCCAGTTATAATTGACTGGTTACACAAGTAACTTAGAATTGTAATAAACTCACAAGAACATGCCTCAATTAACTTTGTTGATATTTCATTGTAACCACTAGAATGCTTGTTTTTAAAGATTTTATTATGGAAGTTATTTCTTTTGGTGAAGTGAGTGACATATTCATGTACCTGAAGCTATTTGTAAAGGCTAGTATCAGGTATTCAAGGGCACTATTTACTGATCCTGACAATCCCAATCTGTCAGTAACGGATATAAAGTACTTGTTAAATAGATTTTCCACACTATGCCCATCGGTTAGTAATGTGTCATCTTCCCTTAGTGCTATTTGGTCCTGTTCCTTTCATGTTCTACCAGTCTCCTCTTTCACTATATCCCATATTGTTTTTATTTTGTTCCCTGACATTGCTATCTTCTTCTCGTAGTGCATTTGCGTAGATTTCTGAATTACTTTTTTTAATATTTTACAGTAATCCTTGTATTTAGCAAAATCATCACCATTGGAGCTATTC
This sequence comes from Schistocerca cancellata, assembly GCF_023864275.1. NCBI lineage: Eukaryota > Metazoa > Arthropoda > Insecta > Orthoptera > Acrididae > Schistocerca > Schistocerca cancellata. The sequence goes on from NC_064629.1 coordinate 928,993,265, forward strand.
TTGATCGACAGATACATTTGCCTTTTTGTCTTACAGGAAATCTTTATTCCTTGTGTAATCCGTGGTTTTATTATAGACTTCTGTTTAATTTGAGTAACTTTTAGAGGAAAACAGTTTTCAAACATGGTACTGACATTGTTCATGAGTGTGTTATATTTTTCATTCATGTCATGAGCACTATAAACATCTTTCCAGTTCATATCTTTGAGTAGTTTTCTAAAACACTCAATTTTTGGTTGATTGACTACTCTCTTGTACTCAGATTTAGCAGTCTTGATAATCTGCTTAGAATTTACATCTAAAACAAGGAGCTGCATGTCGTGATCTGATAGTCCATTTATTACAGGTTTTATTATGTGATTTTATTCCTTTGATTTGTCTATAAAAATGTTATCAGTGGCTGTCCTTGAGGATTTAGTGATCCTAGTTGGGAAGTTTACAGTGTGAGTTAGATTGAAAGACAACATTACTAACGGCAGTAAATGTTTACTGGAAGATTGCATTAGAAAATCTGTATTAAAGTCACCAGCAATCAAAATTTCTTTGTTTCTTCCTGTTAAATAACCCAAAATAGCTTCTAGATGATTTATGAATAGATTATAATTTTCTGCAGGTGCAGAAAATTATAATTTATAAATTATTAGAATTTATTAATGTCAGTGTTCTTGAATTTATGGCAGTTTTTAATAAATGTGGCAACTCCTCCTCCATCCATATCTACACTGCAGAAGTAGGAAGCTAGCTTAAATCCTGACATATCTATACCAGTGGTCACTTGATGTTCAGAGATGCAGATTATGTCGATTTGGTTAGATGAATCCATTTCATCGATACAAATGAGTAGTTCATCAACTTTATTTCTGAGTCCCGGAATGTTCTGGTGTAATAAAGATAACTTATACTGCATACGAATGGGATTATAACTGCTTTGGCGAAGATGAACTGGCAGTTTCTGGTTACTTTTTGTTAAACATTGTTTAAATGGAGGTTGTATGCTAAAATCTGACTCCTGTTCATCTGTTTTCTCAAAGTGAGTGTGTCTTCCAATCTCTCTTAAAACTAGTTTTCTTTCCCCCTTCCCTATCCTAAAAAAAGGCATCCCTCTGACACCTGTGACGACTGGTATTCTACCACTTGTGACAGTGCCCCCCCTTAAGGTTTCTGCAATCAACCCACACAGTTTTCCCTTCCCTTTCCTATTGAGGTGAAGGCCATGCCTAGTGTAGTCCCACCGATCGATAGCATCCACAGGAATCAAACTAATATGGGACCCTATATCCGTCCTAAGCAGCCACTCCAACTCCAAGTTTACCCTCCCTACAGAAGAGTTCAAATGAGGCCGATCATGGCGTCTCAACACAGACACAAATCCCACACTCGTATGCTTCGTTGCTGATGCTATCTTCACCAGGTCACTCTCTATGGAATATTCAGAGTCTCTGTTAATGCTATTTTCCGGACCACCCACTACAACCACGGCATCTTCCTTTGTGAAATCCTTGCATAAAGAACTTACAGCCTCTGTTACCTGACCCAGATCTGCACTAGGCTTGAAAAAGTTTGTGATCAGGTACTCTGGACCTAGATTTTCCTGCAGTAGTTGGCCAACACCATGGGAACTACCTAACAACAGAACTTTCTTTCTCTTTACAAATTTCCCTACCTTTTTCAAGTCCTTGAAAGCTTGTTGTGCCCTTTCTACAGCTTCAGCTACGGGAGGCTCATCCGATTCTTTATGTCCCCTGTGGCAAGGTGATCTGCGGTTCTCCACCAAATCCATTCTGCCTGTTGTGCCATTCCCACATACCAATGGGAGAACATCTGACTGTAGTATTCGTAAATGGCTTGAACCATCAATCATAATGAAGTTCGAATCGGGCGTGGAGGCGTGCTCAGAAACTGGAATGAGTGTGATGGCTGCTTGCGAAAATCAGGAAATCCGGGTAGGAGTCGCAGTCTGACACGAATTGTCATTAGCCGCTAGTCGTTCATCGCGTGATGTCGTTGGCAGTGAATGATCTGCGCTGTTCAGCATCTGTGTCCTAGAGACGATCAAAAAACGAATGTACTTTTTGATTCAGAACATACTTTTCTCAAAAGTCTGCTAGTACTGCAACGTTACTGTAGCACCATCTTGCTTTTTCGAAAGTGATAGACATTTATTGCTTGTAGATCCAATCTTGAAAACATTAAGACAATACATTTTTCCTTCACAGTGACTATTCGTCTCGGTACTGTAAAGTAATTATTGTCGCTCACAAACTTGAACCAGCTGACTTGCAGAAGTGCGTTGATATGTAGTGTCAAACCTTCAGTGGCTGCTGACTAACCTGCTGATATGGACTGAGTAGTTCTGAAGTACGTCTTAGTCAGCGCCGTTTTCGGGCACCTCTATTTCATTCGTGACAAAGCAGATGGAAGTTTATAGATACTACAGGGATTTGCAACGCCCTTTTTTGCGATTCACACATTAGGCAATTAGTTGTAAACTTGTGAACAAAGGGAGTTTTTCTTTTTTCGGTATATCTATCTTACAGTATGTATAGACCGGAACTTCTTCAGTTTGTTTGGCTCTGTGCCTCTTCCATGATCATCGTCTTCCTCTACATCTCTTCCTAGTAATCGTTACTTCGATGACACTCCGTCGCAGAAAATTTCTTCGAAATATATTTCCTAGTCAGTATGTTTTCCTCCTTCCTACCAGTACTACTAATAATTCTTCACCCTTACTATATCAGCTCATTTCACTTTAAACATTTTTCTCCACAACCACATGTCAGAACTATGCAAATATTTTTTCTATTTCTTTATGGCTGTCCATGATTCACTGCTTTATGTTATTACATTTCAGACAAAACATTCGGCAATGCTCTTTCGTAGTTCTGTCACCTTATTGCTACCATAAAAACTTTTACGCATAGATATTCTACTTCATATTTCCGACGCCATACTTCGTAAGTACCTAAAACATTTTAGTTATTCCAAAGTCTTTCATCTCAATGATATTTTGGCGGAACCTTTACGATTGATGATTCTCATCACCTTGATCTTTCTTACATTTATCCTCATGCCATACTCTTCCCACTTTTACGATCCTTTCCATCATAAATTTTAGTCCTTTCTCTAATTACGCCAACAGGGCTTACGCCTTTAATACGTAATTTCCTTACCCTTTTTGTTCGTACTGTTATGCCTCCTGTTTTTCTAATGCTCTATCTGTTAGTTTCTCAACATACGAGGGCTGTTCAGTAAAGAATAATCATAATTTTTTGAGGCCATAATTTCTCGCTCTAAAATTTAATCTGATGATATTCTGTCAGCTTAATGTGCAACAAACGCACCGTAGTAGTTTCATTGTTGGAACTCTTGGTTCCCGCCCGTGAGAGGCAGGCAAAGTCAGTTCAGTATCGCATACCGGTGCAATGGAGGTAACACGCGAGCAACAATATGCGGCTTTGAAATTCTGCTTTCGTCTCAACAAATCTTTATCTGAGGCCAATAAAATGTTACAGGAGGCCTATGGAGAATCTGTTCTCCCCTATAGCACAGCTCGAAGGTGGTTTAAAATATTTAAAGAGGGGAGACAATCAATTTCAGAGGAAGTTTGACCCGGTGCTCCAGTTACCGCTCTTACGGAAGGAAACATCAACACTGCTGCTGTCTTGTGTGAGAGGATTGACGAATTGCCTTAAGATCACTTTCTGAAATACTGAACATTTCATTGGGTGCCACCCACGCGTTGGTGACAGAAAAATTGCACATGACACGTGTTTGTGCGCGATGGGTCACAAGAATGTTGATTCCCGAACAAAACGACATTCGTGTGCAGGTCTGCATGCAGTTAAAGTTGATGTTAGAGGAAGATCCGGAGTTACTTTCAAATGTAATCACTACTGTTGAAACTCGGCTACATCATTTTGATTCTGAGAGCAAACAGCAAAGCTCAGTGTGGAAATCTCCTTCATCACCAACCCCCAAAAAAGCAAAAATGGTTGCTTCTGCTGGGAAAGTTATGGTCATCTCATTCTTTGATATTCATGGAATCGTTTATCAGCACACACATCAGTAACTGGACAATACTGTAGGGATGTCCTGAAAACATTGCAAGACAATATCAGGCGCTAAAGACCTCATTTCTGTGAAGCAGGCTGGATGCTGCACCATGATAATGCACGGCCGCATATTGCCAATGTTATTCCGAATATCTTGCAAAAATCAACGTGAAGTGCATCCCTCACCCTCCCTATAATCCGAATTTAGCCACAAGTGACTTTTTTCTATTCCCTAACATGAAGAAACGCCTTCGTGGGAGGCGTTATCAATCATCAGAAGCAGTGGTGCAGGCTGCGGAGGCGATTTTGAAGGATCTCTCAAAAAATGGTTTCCAGCATGTATTTGAAGACTGTCAGAAACGCCAGGACAAGTGCATCGTATTCATGGGAGACTACTTCGAGAATAACCATCAAAATTATGAGGATGAGTGAAGGTGAGTGAAGGTATGTTGTAAAAAAAAATTATGATCATTCTTCATTGAACATCCCTCGTAGATATTCCTTGTCTGCTACTTCTTCCATACCCGTCTCGTCTGTTTTCTCTTCGCCAGTCTTTACTCGCACCTTTTATCTTGTATTTAATTTCTTTTTCAGTATTCCATTCTTCCAGTCTATACCAGCATCTTTCGAGGTCTTGAGGAGGTTACTCCAGTCAGCTCTGTCAGACGGCTTTTCTCAGTCAACTGGCCAGATGTACATATCCCTGTTAACTTCAAACATTCTTTGTCTTGTCATTCTCCAACATTCAGTGGCATCTCGTGTTCCTTTTCCTTTCTTGAATCTAAAATGATCCCATACCGTGATTCCTCAATTTTTATTTCAGATCTACTGGGTATACGCCCACGCGTGGCCTTTGTAATGTGGAATATGAAACTAACTGTCCTGTTATTTTTACATTCTTTGGTGTTGGGTTTCTTAAGTAAAGTATCTAGAATGGTGTTAACTGAGTCTGCATCTCAAATAACATCGTGATATATCCTACTGATAAGAACCGTCAGAGTATTTTTCCAAGGTCTTAGTGCTTGAGCTGGTGTTTTACCACAGCCCTTTCCTTTCTTAGAGTAAGCACCTATACCGAACCAGCCGGTGCGATGGTTACGACAAACTCGCGTTCAGGATTTGCGAGTAACAAAGTTCTGATTATACATACATATTCAAGTTTCCCATGGTCGCCATAAATCACTGGATACGAATGTCAGAACGATTTCTTTCACAAGGTCGCAGTCAATTTTCTGCCCCATCCTTGTCCAATCCGAGCTCGTGTTCCGCCTCTAATGACGAGACGCTAGACTCTCATATTCTTTGCTCGTTTCTGCGCGTGTGGAACCCAGTTAACAGTGTTCTTAGACCGAAGTGTGGGCGACACTTGTTCTTTAAAAGTTGTTGCGCTGACCGCTAAACACAGATTTTGAAAAGTGTGACCGTTGTAACAAATTACGGCACATCATCGAGTATGACTGTACATTAAGGAGGCAACTATAGAGATTGGTCGGAGAAATGGTTATTTACGAGTAATTTAATTTACAGCATAGATTCCTCGGGACCATACAGGTGGTGTACAAAAATATGCAAACACCGGATTGAATAAATACGGGTCCTGTATTGTTTCCAACGGAAAGCTGATTTAACGATGATGGAAGTGGACAGCGATGACGCACCCTTCTCTTCAAAGTAGATTACAGAGGCCCAACAACACTGACGTCTGACGGGGAGATGCGACAGCTCATCCTGCTGTAAACAGGGGACACAGCATCAACATTGCGGAACAAACATTGTGGGCCTGATCACCCAAAATGCTCCCAGAATCCAAGGTAGTAATGTGACTTTGACCAGTAACCGCGGGACTCATCAATACCACGATACGGTTGCCAAAATTATTAGCGAACCGCCGCAATGCTGTACGCTTGGACGTAAACTCGGCAAGAAGTTGGAAAGAGTGTGCAACAAGGTTGATCCTACCATAGTGGAGGTTTTATGGCTCCGGCACCACGTTTTCCGGTTACGAGCATTTGCATCCCAGATGAGTGGTTTTGGAATTCCAGCTCGCCCAGCTTCGTGTTCTTCTGGTGCTGCCAGGGCCCACGAGTACGACATTCACACTTCTGTAGTGACATGCAGCTGTCGTCCTCCTAGTTAATTCTCTTCCGTCACGATCACTCACTTCACGCATTCGTCCACTTGGTGACTTAGCAGATGACCTGTTTTTCGCTTTCCCTAAATGCGGTAAATATCTTAGAAGCGGTGCTTCTTTAAGCAGCAAACACTTGGGATACCTTGGCCACGGAAGCACCCACCATAGGGGCACCTACGACCTGCCCACTTCCGGCTTCACTTAGCTCCGATGTAACGCTCTCACAATTACACTGAACCCAGTTCTAACCACGACTGACACTTGCAACATATTGAGGACATTGCACAGGTTCTGTTCCTGGTCGAACACAACAGGACAACCTGCAGGCATCGCAAACCTCTGCATTTATTTCCAAGCACGCATTTCTCGCTCTATTTCCATATTTTAGTCCAACCCTGGACGCAGATGCGGGTATGGAGGGGCATGTGGTCAGCACTTCTGAAACGAGGCAGTGTTTGCTGGGTAGCCCCACATCCACAGTCGCGATGAACACAGTCACAGGCAGTGCAGTATGGCACAGAGAAGACGCCTACCAGACACTCTGTGGTGGAGGGCCGTAGAAAGAAAGGCAGCACGACTGTGGCAAGCTGATTTGGCCCGACGGTTTAATACGAATCGTTCTACTGTTTTACGGATGTGGCGACAGTTTATAGAGACCGAAACTGTATCGCGAAGACCAGGGCAGGGCCGACCACGTGTGACTTCAGAGGAGAGGACCGTTATTTGGCTGTAAGGGCACGACATTACCGCCGTAGGACAGCACGGCAACTGACATGTGAGCTCGCAGCATCCACTGGACGTGTTGTATCGACGTATACTGTGTGCAGAAGGCTTCGGCAGAGTTGTCTTTATTGTCGGTGACCTGCTGTTTATCTATCTCTGACGCGTCTTCACAGAAGGGAACACAGTGGATTCGTCTACGTGCCATTTGGACGGTCGAACAGTGGCCCAATGTTGTTTTCACAAAAGAGTCCCGATTTATCCCGATTTAGTCTGGAGAAGGATTCTCGATGGATTCACATGTGGAGAAAATGTGGGACACGATTTCGGGGCCCAAACATTGTGGAAAGAGACATGGATCGAGGAGGATGGAGGATCCCTTATGGTGTGGTCAGGGATTATGTTTACCACTCGAACCGCCCCCCCCCCCCCTCATGAAATTGTAAGGGTGAATCGGCAAGGTTTAACTGCTCTCAGGTTCGTGACGAGATCTTGGGACCTCATTTGCGGTTGTTGCAAGGTGCTGTGGGCCCAGACGTCCTATTGATGGACGATAATGCTCGACCTTATAGAACACGGGTGGCTGATGTTTTCTTGTAAAATGAAGATATTGCACGCATGCCGTGGCCTGCTCGCTTTTCCGATTTGAATCCCCATAGGACATGTCTGGGATGCACTAGGGAGACGGCTTGCACCACGTCAGCGTACATCAACCACTCTTCAAGACTGCGAGCAACTCTTCGGGAAGAATGGGCGTTACTGCCTCAACATGAGCGTGATGACATCATTTACAGCACGCCTCGTCGTCGTCAGGCCTGTACTGCTGCCAGAGTTGGTCACAACCCATACTGAGCACATTAACCAGCTCCCAGTGTGTGTGTGTAAATCCCTTAAGTTGGAAAAAAACCAAGAACATTTTTGTGTACCGTTATCCATGTTGCACTTGTATGCGTTCTGTATTTTTTACATTGTTTCTACTTTACTGTCACCTGTGTATACCGTTTTCTGGCAAAATAAACGCAACCTCGCAAAATTTCCTTTTGTTACTTTAATTTTGGACACCAATGTATTCTTCGGACTGAAGGTAACAATAACAACAACATGCAATAAATACTACGTCACAGTGCAAGTCTCTGAAACGACTGCGAGGCACTCCTGTTCAGAATAATGATAGCGTGCAACAAGGGAGCCTTTCAACTTAGGTCTGAAAATCTGAGTTCTGCCAATCGGACTTTTTATTTCCTAGGGAAGCATATCGAGCCGTCCGAAGTGGCCGAGCGGTTCTAGGTGGTACAGTCTGGAACCGCGCGACCGCTACGGTCGCAGGTTCGAATTCTGCCTCGGGCATGAATGTGCATGATGTCCTTAGGTTAGTGAGGTTTAAGTGGTTCTAAGTTCTAGGGGACTGATGACCTCAGACGTTAAGTCCCATAGTGCTGAGAGCCATTTGAACCATTTTTTTGAAGCATATCGAAAAGGAACATGCAGAATAGTGCACAGCTTCTGTGCAATTTTTGAAGAAGTGTTATCCAAGTGCATACAGTTTTCCACCTGGTGTTAACTGAGTGAATGATGTACTTCCTTTTGAATGAGTGCCTGTTATAAACCGTAAATCTCATGACGTGTACGAGGATGACAGAGTGAGTATTCCAGACGCTTGGACGACAGCTTGCACGATGTCCGTCCGTGAATTGACGCCGCAAATCGCCCTACTGCTTTTTTTCTGGACGAAGAAATAAAAACACTCTCTGTGAATGCACAAATGTGTCCCGTAACATGGTACCGCAGGACAGTAGGTTGGTTTCTCTGGCAGTCAGAGGCCATAAAAAAGTGATGCGCCAGCGAAGAGCTCCAGAGCGCTGAAATTGCAGTGTGGCATGTCGAGTGCGTTGCTCAGCGGCGACTATCATGTGGCGCTGCAGCAGCAAATATTCTTGTTGTCATGCCATCTACTGGCCGTCAGTTATTGAGCATGCTGGCTATGTGTCGCCTTTTCTGTTGTAGAACGAAATTAGCTTAAATATCCTCCGCCATCCACTGTGTAGTGGCCTGTGGACTACAAATACCGAACAAGGTGGCGCAGTGGTTAGTACACTGGACTCGCATTCGGGAGGACGACGGTTCGAAACACGCGTCCGCCCGCTCTGTTTAAAGGGCACGGCCGACTTCCTTCCCCATCCTTCCCGAAGCCGATGGGACCGATGACCTCGCTGTTCGGTCCCCTCCCCCCAAATCGACCAACCAACCAACCAACTACAAATGCATTAATGAAGTAAACTTACCAATCTTTTATTATTTCGGTATAGTAACGAGCATATGATAGTTCCTGAGCATACAGCTATTTCACTCCTGTCCAGCCACATTAATGAGTAACAAAAGCCCGAATAAGCGTGTACTGCTGCGAGAAGTACAGGAAGAGAATCAGTGAAGTTCCATAAGGTAGTAACAGGGATGTGGAGCCATGCCGAATCTAGTGCCGTGGTCAGCTGCGCTATGTTTCTCAGTCGAGGATCCCTTCGAACCACGCACGTACACAGCGAGTTGTGTGACACGTTGCATTGTCCTATGCCACCGTGCCGAGGACAAACAATTGCGAGGAGGGTTGGACGTGGTCACTAAGGATACGTGCATACTTGTGTCGATCAGTTGTGTCTTCCAGAATGATGACATCACAGAGGGGATGCCCACCGGGCTGGATCCTTCCTACGATCATTGCAGGGTGTTTGCTTTCAGACGTTTCACGCCGTACACGCCAATGTCCACGAGTACGATGGAGCACAAACATGGTTTCATCTGAAAATGCCACCTTGCGGCACTGTCGTGCAAATTGCAGCCTCGAGGCAGCAGTCAGTATGAAGCAGGGCCTGCTGCCGAGCCCTATACGCAGAAACGTTCATTGAATGCTCGTCGAGGAGACACTTCGTTCATCTGGGCGGTCAGTTACTCGACAGTTGCACGTCTCTTTGCCCGTACACATCTCCGCAGCCGTGGTTCACCCTGCTATCTATGGCCCGTGGTGCGCTACAGTTGCCTCGTTGCCGGCTTTGGATAGCGCCATATTGCCGTGGACGGTGTACTTTAACTACGGCGGCCAGCGCGCGGACGGTTTACGGATTTTGCCATTTCTGAAATGCCCACCCTTTGTCCGAAAGCCAATGATAATGCCCTTTTGGACGTCAGATACATCGCTGGAATTTCGCATTACTACGACGACTGCACTGTCTCCTGGATACCCCCGACACGCTATATATATATATATATATATATATATATATATATATATATATATATATATATATATACTCCACTGCTACTGCCGCCTGTGAGTGGTTATAACACGTTGGCGTCGAACATGACGGTAGTCACATTAATGTCACTTCTTCTTCTTAAGTTGCCAATCCTAGGATTGACTTGCAGCAGCTCTCCATTCAGTGCGATTGTCGGCCAGCCTCTTCAATTCCGTGAAACTTCCGCATCCTAGGTCCTGCATTATCTGGCTTATGTACTTTCTTCTAGGTCTGCCTCTTGCCCTTTTGCCCTCCACAAGGCCTTCCGTTATAGTGTGGAGAAGACTTTCATGTCTCAGAATGTGTCCCATCCATATATCTCTCCTCTTCTTGACCGTCTTCCAAAGAACTGGAACTTCCTCCGCTCTCTGCAGGACTTCTTCATTTGTCATCCTGGCCGTCCATGGAATTTTTAGCATCCTTCGCAGACACCACATTTCGAATCCTTCAATCCTTCTTCTTTCGTCCTCTCCAAGTGTCCAGGTTTCGCTGCCGTAGAGAAGCACACTCCCAACAAAGGTCTTTATTAACCGCTTCCTTAACGACAGACTTATCATATTTGATGTGAGGAGTCCTTTCCTTTTATAGAATGCAATCTTTGCCTGATTTATTCTACTTATTACATCTTTCCTACTACGACCATCTGATGTTATTCTGCTTCCCAAGTAGACAAAGTCTTGTATTTCTTTCAGCTTCTCTCCATTCAGCCTTATATTCGTAACTGCTTGATTATTTTGTTTGCTTGCAACTAAGATTTTTGTTTTTGACTTATTAATTTTCATGTTGTACCGTGTAGCAACAGTGTTTTCCATTTCCTCCAACACTACTTGTAATTCTTCCTCATTTTCCGCTAGGACAGCAATGTCATCCGCAAAACGCAGCATATCAACTATTTTTCCCTGGATCCTGATTCCATTAGCTTGTCCTAACTTTTCTCTGACCTCGTCCATTGCTTTCTGTATGTACATATTAAAGAGGACAGGGGAGAGTGCACATCCCTGTCTCACACCCTGTTTAATTTTTGCTTGTTGTTGATGTTCCCCACATCTCACTATTGCCACCTCTTCTTTGTATATGTTCCATATCGTTCTCCTGTCCTTATACTTAGCTCCAGTTTCCCTCAATATCTGGAATAGCTTTTTCCATTCAACCTTATCAAATGCTTTTTCGAGGTCAATAAATGCTATGTAGGTGTCCTTTCCTTTTTCCATTCTTTTTTCTATTATGAGCCTTAGGGCCATAATGGCTTCTCGCGTACCTCTCCCTCTTCTAAAGCCAAACTGGTCTTCTGTGAGCATGCATTCCACGTTCCCTTCAATTCTTCTGAGGAGGATGGTCGTCAAAATTTTTGATGCATGTGATGTTAGGCTGAGGGTTCTGTATTGTGCACACGATTTTGCTGGCATTTTCTTTGGTAATGGAACAATAATACACTTTTTGAAGTCCTCAGGCAGTCACTGGACCCTGTACAAAGGGGTCTTTCCGATTTACCTGCGGCAAATGTCGAAACGTGACCTATTGCGACGTTATTACCAAATGCGTCCTAACAGGACGAACGAACATTTCTTCTTTTTCTGGCTGCCGAAGGACAAACGTCGGCAGACATTCATTGGAGAATGAAGAAGGTGTATGGGGCTGTATGTCTCTCGGAAACCACCGCTGTGGAATGGTGCTCCAAGTTTCGTACCGGTCGATCTGGGAGGCCAGCCTTATCCTTTACGGACAAGTGCAGACACTAGAACAGCAAGCCCTATTGTCACGATCTCTCAGCATGCGATTATCGAGCCTTTGGTCCCTTAAGAAAGGCCTCGATTCCTGTGGGACGAGGATGTGCAGCAGGCAGTTACGGACTTCATCACGTAGCAGGACACACTGTGTTACCAAACGTGCGTCGGAGGGATGCTTGCCAGACTGCTCACTGCGCTTTTGCCTGACTGACGTACTGATTCAGGACTGTACGGCCTCCGAACAGAAACTTTTTGATCGCCCCTTTTGTGTACCTTTCGAGATACTATATTCGCCTTAAGGGAAAACAAAGGGTCATATCTAGCCTATGTTAAATATCCCATGTGTATGATCCCTTATCTCACATAGCACACTGGACTCGCATTCGGGAGGACGACGGTTCAATCCCGCCTCCGGCCATCCTGATTTAGGTCTTCCGTGATTTCCCTAAATCGTTTCAGGCAAATGCCGGGATGGTTCCTTTGAAAGGGCACGGCCGATTTCCTTCCCAATCCTTCCCTAACCCGAGCTTGCGCTCCGTCTCTAATGACCTCGTTGTCGACGGGACGTTAAACACTAACCACAAAATGTTGTAGACACGAATTTGAAATTTCTGCTATTTATTAATTGCAGATCATTATTCGAAATATCTACAGTGAGGAATATTGCATTAAACCAAATATTTTTTACACGGTGACTATATTTTTGCTTTAAATCTAATTATTTTATTTTTTGTACTCAAGACTATGTTTTTATTAGAATTTTAACAACGTAAACGCATATAAAATAAACCCAATTGATCGGTGGCTTTGGTTGTGGAAGAACCTGTATAGGTTTTAGAGCAAGAAGTTGAAGTTTTTGAGAAAATTAGGCAGTTATAGTGACAGATTTACGAACAGAGGGAAGCGAGTTTATAATGTAAAATGATGATCATTAAAAAAAAAACACTGCTCCATATTGTGGGTCATCCTCATCACGAATGTAATGAAGCAATAGCTATCTTCTCCTGTTTTCAGACTCTTTGATTACATTTTTTGTTAAAACCTCAGCCTTTTTTTTTTCAATTTCCATGTCCACATTGTCTAGCCCTTTCATATTGTGTTTCCCCCAACTCATTCGTAGCTGGGGCATTATTCTTTTTTTCATGCTGATATATCTTTAGAAAGTTTTACTATACCGCCACGAAAGAACAGTTCACTGTTTCATTTAGGACGGTAGGTGAAAGGCCTAACTCGACAATCGTATTTATATATACGAGAGTCACTATCTGCGATGAGGTCCTCACGTTTATTTTTGGAAACACTGATTGGCGTTCACACTGCGCGTATCTTATCACAGTTGCCACGCGTAATTTCTTGTGATAGACACGAACAGAGTTTTCAAAAATTCCTCTTGATTTCGTCATCATTCTTATGAAAAAACACCCTCAACGTTTTCTCGCTGCGTCACGGAAGACACAAACACAGAGGTTCTGTAGGTGAGTCAGTGCAGTTTGTGAGCAGGCACATTGACAACAAAAAGACGATAAAATTACAAGAAATTGTTCTCTCCTAATAAAAATACATCAAAAAGTTGTGGAGATTCTATGGATGTTACTAAAACAAAAAACAATACAAAAATAGTTTGTTTTTTCGTTTTCTGCGCCACATCTCCCCTTAATCGAATTTGGGAGACCACGGGATTCGCAGCTCACTTCTCCCGAATGCTAGTCCAGTTCCTCAGACTGTGTATGAGAGGGATGGCCCCATCCTATTTTGTCTGCAGGTCTGGTGCAACACAAATAAGCTTAGAATTCCAGTCGGTTGACTATGTCATCTAAGGGACTCTTCGTGTTTGTCAGTGCTTCCAAGTAACTGCACAGTAGCGTAGAACGGCAGTGTCAGAAGGATTTTAGTTGATGATATTCGATAAACGTATCAGACACGAAAGAAATTTTCGGTTTCTTCCGGCGTCGAGATATCACCAGGCTAGACATCTAGTAACATTTTTAAACTGTTCGACGTTACATACCTGTCTTTTGAGCGCTACTCAGAAAAGAGAATGTTTCAAGGCCTTCCCCAGAACCGAGATAGCAATCACGTTGTTGCTGGTTTTTCCCCTTCGCCTGGGTACGACTAGCAGCTCTGCGTTTGTGGACAAGGACGTCAACATTTCTTCCGTAGCTAATTGCCTGCAAAAAGACGCTTATAATTTTTTTGACGTATGCTGTGACGCAAGTCTTGCTGTCGGCACCTGCGTCACGAGCTTCAAAATCCCGCAGCTATGCGAGACAAGGTGATTCGGACTGCTGTTGTAATGTTCGCATAATTTGGGAATAGGGAAAATAATCGCCATGGCAGTGAGCAAAAAATTGCAAATTTGTGGTTAGATCTTATGGGACCAAACTGCTGAGGTCATCGGTCCCTAAGCTTACGCACTACGTAATCTAACTTAAACTAACTTACGCTAAGGACAACACACATACCCATGCCCGAGGGATGACTCGAACCTCCGACGGGGGGAGCCGCCCGGACCGTGGAAAGACGCCCAGACCGCGCCGCTTGCGGTCAGCTCTTGCAGTAATCCCTGTTCTTTATACTTCCCGATTAACCTGTTAAGTACAGGAAAAATATCTGCAGCGCTGAATTTTAATCCCTCTGAGGGAAGCAGGTAGTTAAAGTAGGTTGCCACAAGAAGAAGCGCAAGATCTAATTCTGAAAAATTTTGTTGCAGTTTCTTTAAACACAACCGGTGTACTCGTATCAAGAATTTTCATATCAACTGAAGAATGTGTACAACAGTTAAGAAGCTGAAAAGTCTAATTACAGCAGCTTAGCAAATAAATAATAAAAAAAGGAAGGACGTGGCTTGTTGCCTCGTAAACATTTTAGTACATTTAGAAATACGCGGCCACCAAGAACCGTCATGGCTCTAACATTTGTGGAATGAGCTCATAAAAACGAACGAGAAATTATATGACAGTTATATTTCCAAAACGGCATTTACTAAAAGCAAATTAATTGTGAGCGGAAGTCGAACTTACTGGTCGCCAGAAATTGATGATAAAATAACCAACAAACTTTCCCTGGTCGATCAACAGATATGGTTGAATTTGTTGTACATGGTGACTGCAAAGAGTCACCGAAGAGTAATTATTATTATTACTATTATTAATTATTGTTATTATTACACATTTTTGCCAACAAGACAGTGATTAACTTGAATTTTACATGATTATTCATTTTTCTTGTTTTTTCTTCTTTTTCTGTTTCCAAAACCTTTTTATTCTTTGGCTTTGTTTCTGTTTCCTTTGCTCTGTCCATATTTTCCCCGTTTTCTTCCTTTCTTTTACTTCAAATTTCGTGTTCATAATTTTATTTCTGAATTTGTCTTTCATTTATCATTTCAGTACAGGTGCCTGCTTCTTTTAGGTTTTCTTCTATTTCTTGAAACCAATTTTTTTTTATTAGATTTTTATTACATCTAAAATCCTCGTTGTGAGCCCTGTTGTTCATTCTATGTACGTGTCCATAGAATGTTAGTCGGTGTTTTCTGATCATGTCTGAGTGTCTGTCTGTGCGTTAGCATAATTCGTTGATTGGCCTCTTCTTCCTATACAATACCGAGCGAGGTGGCGCAGTGGCTAGCACACTGAACTCGCATTCGGGAGGACGACAGTTCAATCCCGTGTCCGTCCATCCTGATTTAGGTTTTCCGTGATTTCCCTAAATCGCCCCAGGCAAATGCGGGGATGGTTCCTTTGAAAGGGCAAGGCCGACTTCCTTCCCCGTCCTTCCGTAATCCGATGACACCGATGACCTCGCTGTCTGGTCTTCTCCCCCCCCCCCAAAAAAAAAAAAATCCTATACAATCTGTGTGTACTGCTCCAAAAAATTTTCTAAAGATTTGACGTTCTGTTTTTTCTGTCTCTGTGGTGCCTGATTCTCCGACTGTGGTTGTTGCTGATGGTAGAGTGCTTCTGGTAGTACAACTGTATTGTAGTGCTTGAGCTTGGCCGGCTTGAAATGTTTCTTTTACTGCAGTGCGTCCATATCAGTTTGTACGTTTTCTGATGTTTTTCTATTCATTCCGTGTTGGATGCCTTGTTTGGTGCTCCTATTTTTATATATTTCCCAATATATTTTAATTTTTCCGCTGTGTTAACGTTTCCGTATTTTGTGTACATGGCTTGTGTTTTGTTGTTCTTCCTTTCCATGTATTGCGTTTTTTCATATAATGTCTAGAGGCCTGTTGTGACAGAGACTTCATGTAAGTATTCTAATGCTTCTTGTTCATCTTGGCTACTCTTGTTGAGTATTGCCAGGTCACCTGCAAAAGCCAGGCATTTTGCGAACGCCTTGTTTGTACATATTCTTCCTAACTGGTTTGTACATATTCTTCCTAACTTAATCCCTTTTACTTTTTCTTCCCATTGCCTGATAATTTTGTCCAAAACCATGTTGAATAAAAACGGTTAGAGGCCATCACCTTGTCTGACTCCTGTACGTATTTAATGGGTCTGAAATTTCCCCCATAAATTTTATTTTGGATGTGGTGACTATAAGTGTCTGTTGTATGAGTGTCTTTAAGTTTTGTGTCTATTCTATATTCTTCTAGTGTCTGTCTGTGGAGTCGTAGCCCTTAATGCCCACGAATCTGACTACAGTGTTGTTCGTCTGTCTGACCTTCAGGAGCGTTCGTAGGTTCCAAGTCTGTTCAGTACAGGACCTTCCTTTTCTGAAGCGTGCTTGGTGTTCATCTGTCTTTGTGTCAGCTTGTGGTTCTAGCCTGTTGAGTAATACTTGAGAGAGAATTCTGTAGATGACCTGTGATAATGAGATACTTCTGTAATTATTAGGGTCCGTCTTGTCGTCCTTTTTTTCCATTCCTGTGAAATTTTCTCTTGTACTCCATATTTCTGTGAGAATTTTACGAAATTTCTTTGTGGTGATTTAGTCGTTGGGCTCCCAGATATCGGCGATAATGCCGTCTCCTCCTGGGACTCTCTCTGTTGTTTTTTAGTTGTTTTATAATCTCCTCTACGTCTGTTATTGTCGGTGGTTTCGAATCTGGGTTTGGAAAAGAAAAAGAAAGTGGGAAGTTCCTATGGTATCAAACTGCTGAGGTCATCGGTCCCTTGGCTTACACACTACTTAATCTAACTTAAACTAACGGCGACACACACACACACACACACACACACTCACTCACCCATACCCGAGGAAGGACTCGAACCTCCGACGGGTGGAGCTGCGCGAACCGTGGCAAAGCACCTAGACCGCGCGGCTACACCGCTCGGGATCTGGGTTTAGTATTGTTTTCGTGAAGTGTAATTTTTCTATAGGCATCTCGTAATTGAAGAGTTTATCGAAATAGTATTTAAGAATTTTTCCGTTTTTTAATATAATATCTGTTTCTAGAGATCCGTCCTCTTTTTTAAGTAGGCATCTATAGGCTGATAACCCATTATATTTTCATTGAATATTCTGCAGAAATGTCTTGTGTTATTTCTCCTGAAGTCTTCCCCGATTTCATTTAGTCTACTTTTGTCGCATGTCCGTATCACTCTTTTAATATCTTTCGAGGAGTGTTCCTGGGCTTTGTGGAAATCCTGCTAAGTTTCTGTAGCTCTGTTAGTGCTAAACTTCTTCCAGGCCTGGACTCTATGTGCAATGGGCTGATTACAAGTTGCGTTCTACCATCTATGTTGTCATGCACTAGGAGACTGACTCCAACCCATTCCATTCTGAATTGTCTCAAGGAGGTCTGCCCAGTTTTCTGTTGTATTTTATTAATTTCTTCAGTGATTTTGCCTTTGTTTATGTTCAGATAGTCTGGTCCGGTCTTATAATTTTGTTCTGTTCTGTGTTTCTGTTTCTGTTTCTTGGGACTGTCCTACTCGAAGAGTAATAGTTAACTGTTAAAACCGTGATTCCGCCGCGGTTATAAGAATTTTGTCAGAACTTGAAACATCAAGCTTCACCAGTTTTCAAGTGATATTTGCTTACTACTGTATTCATTAAAACCGTTACTTGGCTGTTTAAGATGGATTGTTTCGTACAAAATAATTTGCAAATTTTGTTTAATAAAAGTTTCACTGTACGAAATGTGTACAGCTGATAATACACTCATGTTCAGAAAAAACAGGACACATTGAACGACTAGAAATAGGACGTCCGTAATCACAGGACATGTACATTAGTATGTACTGCAGAAATGATTAGCATTTGAACCGTGTCGGACCGCGAGTTCGAGGTCAACATCGATATCGCGGCGCAACACCGCCTACCGGTAAAATGTGCCTGCGGCTGTCTTTGTTGCCATAAACCGAAGGTAATGGATCAGAGTGACTCGAGCAGAAGTGCAGGATGCTTCGCAGACGCGTGCGCGAACCGTACCGTCAAATCAATGAGATTGGAAGGGGGTGCATTATTGGCACGAGATAATGTGATGCATCCATCCGGTAAACAGCTACGCGTGTGCGACGAAGTGTTTGGACAGTGCAGCAGGTGTGTGCGGAATGGGTTCACGGAAGGCTGTAGAACACGACGAGATGGGTCAGGGCGCCCCCCCACCCCTCCCTCCTCAAGAAGATCGACACTTCATCCGTAAGGCATTGCAGGACAGATGTACATCCTCCTCCGCTATGTCACAACAGTAGAATAGTGTAACTCATCGTTCACTATCAAGGGTGACAGTCCGTCGCCGTTTATTACGGCATGGGTTACGTGCGTGTCTCCACTTCTCCGCTTACCTTTGAAGAAACATGCTAGAAGGCGACGGTGTATGGAACGACGTCATTGTGGACAGGAATGGCATCAGGTAGTGTTTTCGGACGAATCCAGGTTCTGTTTGTTTGAAAATAATGACCGCATTTTGGTTCGCCGCAGACAGGCGAAGCGGCATCACAGTGAGTGCATTCGCGCAAGACATACAGCGACAACTCGAGGCCTTACGGTGTGGGGTGCTATCGGGTGCAATCACAAATCACTGTTGTCGCATGCCCAGAGCACTGTGAGTAGTGTGACGTACATGAATGACATCCTGAAACACGTAGCCGCACCCTTTCTGCGCAACACCCCAAACGCCATTTTTCGGCAAGGCAATGCAAGACCACATGTTGCTGTAGGAAAACGTGCCTTCTTCGTGTCATAGGATGTCAGCCTTTTGATCACCAGACTTGTCGCCAATCGAAAATGTGTGGGATTTGGTGAAACGACGGGTGCGGTGCTGTGAGCCAGTGCCAAACGCCACAGAGGAACTTTGGAACCAGGTGAATTCGGCACGGATGGCTGCACCACAGGACGCCATTCGCGCCTTATACGCGTCCACGCCATCACGCGTGGAACAAGTTTACAGGGCCCGTGGCGGACCCTGTGTCTACATAGCAACAGGACACGTGCTGAACCGAGACGACTGAAATGCTAATCATTCCTGCATTACATACGAGTGTACATGTCCTGTGAATATGAACGTCCTATTTCTAGTCGTTCGAGGTGTCCTATTTTTTCTGAACGTGAGTGTACTTTAAAATTTTAGAATACTAACGAATGACTGAAACAAGACAACAAACTAAAATCGAAACTTAACTCCTAGTACACTAAGAAGCAAAAGCAAAGAAGAAGGAGAAACTAGCATACAGATTACAGCCACCAGCCCGTCGGTTATGTGAGTGTCCTTGAAAATACGTCACGTCTGCTCAGTCGCCACCAGGTGATCCCGAGAAACTGCTAATTACACACTTCAAATAAAGTTTTGCATCACCTCGGTTCCGAGAGTTCCGGAACCTGTACAGAAAATTGGAATAGAGATCAGCATAAACGTCATTTCCCCCCTTTTTATCGCTCATGAAGACCACACATTGCATGTTGTAACACCTTACAGCGAGACCTTCAGAAGTGGTCGGCCAGATTGTTGTACACGCCGGTACCTCTAATACCCAATAGCACGCCCTCTTTCATTTATGCATGCCTGTATTCGTCGTGGCATACTATCCACAAGTTCATCAAGGCACTGTTGGTCCAGATTGTCCCACTCCTCGACGGCAGTTCGGCGTAGATCCTTCAGAGTGGTTGATGGGTCACGTCGTCCATAAACAGCCCTTTTCAGTCTATCTCAGGCATGTTCGATAGGGTTCATGTCTGGAGAACATGCTAGCCACTCTCGTCGAGCGATGTCGTTATCCTGAAGGAAGTCATTCACAAGATGTGCACGATGGGGGAGCGAATTGTCGTCCACGAAGACAGATGCCTCGCCAACATGCTGCCGATATGGTAGCACTATGGGTCGGAGGATGGCATTCACGTATCGTACAGTCGTTACGGCGCCTTCCACGACCATCAGCAGCTTACGTCGGCCAGTCAGGATGTACCAATAAATTTTATGTTTTATTAAAAGCTTACAGTTCCAGATGAATCACTGTTTAACCTTAATTGCGATCATGGCGGGTGTGAAACCTAATATAAATAAGTTGAGCCATAGTCGTGTTGGAGTAGGGTCTTTTGCGGCTGTCGGTTGTCGGACACAGACCAGCGCTTCGAACCTGTTCTTAGAGCTACAGCGGGTTACGCTGACTTTCTGTACTCTCCTTCACGTTCAGATATTAGCTGTGACTTTTCGTAGAGTCGTGGACCAACAGTAGATATTTCTCATCAATTTCGTCGCGTAAGTCCTTTTTTATAATCTGTTGCTGAATTACCGAAACGGTCGTATGAAAAATGACTTTTAAGTTTCACGTTTCGTCTCGAAATTGTTTTCGAAATACGGCTCATTATCTATACGCTTCTCGTGTACGACTTCCATGTAAATTTCGGGTGCTCTGTGACTTGAATACGCTATTGCTAAGAACTCATGATATAACTTACATTTAATCCTGACATGATCAGTGGGACATTGTGTCATCCAATATATCTGCTACTCAGCGCCCACAGGAACAAGACTGTATCACTTCTGTGTAGTGCTACCAGATATTGCTGAGTTAAGAAATTATTTCAAGCCAACAGGTTTTCCCATTGGTACTACACTCCTGGAAATTTAAATAAGAACACCGTGAATTCATTGTCCCAGGAAGGGGAAACTTTATTGACACATTCCTGGGGTCAGATACATCACATGATCACACTGACAGAACCACAGGCACATAGACACAGGGAACAGAGCATGCACAATGTCGGCACTAGTACAGTGTATATCCACCTTTCGCAGCAATGCAGGCTGCTATTCTCCCATGGAGACGATCGTAGAGATGCTGGATGTAGTCCTGTGGAACGGCTTGCCATGCCATTTCCACCTGGCGCCTCAGTTGGACCAGCGTTCGTGCTGGACGTGCAGACCGCGTGAGACGACGCTTCATCCAGTCCCAAACATGCTCAATGGGGGACAGATCCGGAGATCTTGCTGGCCAGGGTAGTTGACTTACACCTTCTAGAGCACGTTGGGTGGCACGGGATACATGCGGACGTGCATTGTCCTGTTGGAACAGCAAGTTCCCTTGCCGGTCTAGGAATGGTAGAACGATGGGTTCGATGACGGTTTGGATGTACCGTGCACTATTCAGTGTCCCCTCGACGATCACCAGTGGTGTACGGCCAGTGTAGGAGATCGCTCCCCACACCATGATGCCGGGTGTTGGCCCTGTGTGCCTCGGTCGTATGCAGTCCTGATTGTGGCGCTCACCTGCACGGCGCCAAACACGCATACGACCATCATTGGCACCAAGGCAGAAGCGACTCTCATCGCTGAAGACGACACGTCTCCATTCGTCCCTCCATTCACGCCTGTCGCGACACCACTGGAGGCGGGCTGCACGATGTTGGGGCGTGAGCGGAAGACGGCCTAACGGTGTGCGGGACCGTAGCCCAGCTTCATGGAGACGGTTGCGAATGGTCCTCGCCGATACCCCAGGAGCAACAGTGTCCCTAATTTGCTGGGAAGTGGCGGTGCGGTCCCCTACGGCACTGCGTAGGATCCTACGGTCTTGGCGTGCATCCGTGCGTCGCTGCGGTCCGGTCCCAGGTCGACGGGCACGTGCACCTTCCGCCGACCACTGGCGACAACATCGATGTACTGTGGAGACCTCACGCCCCACGTGTTGAGCAATTCGGCGGTACGTCCACCCGGCCTCCCGCATGCCCACTATACGCCCTCACTCAAAGTCCGTCAACTGCACATACGGTTCACGTCCACGCTGTCGCGGCATGCTACCAGTGTTAAAGACTGCGATGGAGCTCCGTATGCCACGGCAAACTGGCTGACACTGACGGCGGCGGTACACAAATGCTGCGCAGCTAGCGCCATTCGACGGCCAACACCGCGGTTCCTGGTGTGTCCGCTGTGCCGTGCGTGTGATCATTGCTTGTACAGTCCTCTCGCAGTGTCCGGAGCAAGTATGGTGGGTCTGACACACCGGTGTCAATGTGTTCTTTTTTCCATTTCCAGGAGTGTATATTTGCTACGCATACGAGAGTCACTCAGTAAATTTGCACAATTTGTTTCTCAGAACGTTTTATTCTTAAGAGTTAGAATTTGGTGACAATATCAGTTAAAATTTCTTTAAAATTTTTTTTACGGTCTCCATCGTGCTCTATGGCCGTACGCCAACGCTGTGCACGAGCTTGTATTCCCTGTTGGTTGCAGCCATGTTTCCGTAGCATAAGAGACACTGTCATCATCTTCAAATTATGTCACACGTAAAGAATCTTTAAGTGACCCAAACATACAAGTCCGAAGACACCAGAGATGGGGCAACGATGTCCAGCTTCATCTACTGATGTGTTTCTCTGTTCTTAGACTTATTTATGGCGTGCATTGTCGTGTTGTAGCAAGATTTCTTTCCAATTCTCGGCAGATCAGACACGTCGGGAATAATTTTTGAGTTTGTTCAGAGTCTTCACATCTGCCGCTGAATTAATGATTGACCCTCTCTTTATCAGGAGAGGGAGATCCCCCGAATTTCCAATGTTTTGGTGATTGCAGGTGGTGCTACTCAAGTGACTGTCTTTTTGTTTCCGGCTCAGAGTAATGCACCCAGATTTGTCGCCTTTAACGATCCGTGACAGAAAGGCCTCTCCATTGGCCTCAAATTGCTTCATCAGTTCGTATGAAATGGCTTTTCGTTCTATTTGGTGGTACGTTGTGAGCATTCGTGGAACCCATCTTGTCATCTTAACTTTGGCTATCCAAGAGCCTCAGTCATTGCACGCGCACTGCGAGTGTCCACCGACGGCTGTGGAGCCAGCTGTCGAGTTCTGATGCGACGATTCACCATGTCCGGAGTAGGAGTAGTTACTGTGACAGGACTTCCCGACTGTGGCAGGTCAGGGCGCTCACTCCCCGCACCTCCTGACGCTTTAACATTCTATAGCCATCGGCCAACACTACTGTGAAATTACCATACACTGCACACAAATGGTTACGGATGTTCACCTTGGTTTCTTTTTCCGCAACCAAGAATTCAATTACACGACGAGTGTGTTGCATAGATGCCATTTTGATGGTTCACAACGCGTGCCATCTGCTGGAACTGTTCGAAACGTCTGTTACGTGCAGGAGGAACATCAAATACGCAGTACCTAAACTTCCGATTAGGTGCTTCATATTTTATGGTTCTTCTGCACGAGTGTCTTGCATAGACGCCATTTTCATGGTTCAGAATGTCTTTGCCATATGTCGCAACTGTTCGAAACTTCTGTCGCGTGCAGAAAAAATACATTTATGTGTAAATTTAATAGTGGTGGTCGATGAGATCGTGTGCGTTTTCTCCTTGCTCTTGTAACTCAGCTTTGAGTTTGACGAAAGGTAAAAAGAAAGGGACAGAAATCTTTTGTAAGAAATAGGAGAAGAAGAAAAACAAACAACGAGTTTATGGAATTCCAGCCCATGTACTGCCACAGGCAGTAAGAAAGCATATTCCTGTAAAGAAGACAAGAAAGCTATCTAGACAATACGACATATGAAAGCAGGATATAAAAAGTGGTATCACAAATACTCATTCCAAAGTGCCATTAGGTAATCTAGAGTCCAGTGGTGCATATGTTGTAGTGGAAGTAGATGGTTAGGGAACGTAAACCTTCCCTAGTGCGGGTACGCCATCACTTAAACGATCGGTGAAAGCTTCATCAACTTTAATTCCGTATGGAACTATTCTGTTGTTCACGGCGGTTGTGTATTATAACAAGGAGAGTTAGGAACACAGCTATCAGTCGAAGTCCCATTGGTTTTGTGTATATTGTTGCATATCCAAATTTCAGATATAAAAAGCCATCTTCAGTGCTAAAATACAAGAAAATTATAGAATCAGAACTGATTTACATAAAACAATAAGTAAAAAACCATATGTTACATAGCGCGACTCCTATGCGGGTATAAAGCTCCGATATTTAGACAAGAGATTAATATGGCATTCGCGTCTTTCCGACGTGCATCCGGTAAATGCGGAAACGTGAACGGCGGCGACATTATTACCAAATGTATGCAAACAGGACTAACGTGCTGTTATTCTTTTCTCGGCTGCCGAAGGACAAACACCGGTAGATATCTATCTGTGAATGAAGAAAGTGTATGGGGTAGCATGTTCGTCGAAAATCACAGTTACGGAATGGTGCGTAAAGTTGGGTGCTGCTTGATATACGACATTCGCGATATGGGGACGTGCTTGATAGTAACGCACGTCCCCATATCGCGAATGTCGTATTGCACAAGTTCCGCCAACTCAAGTGGGAGGCACTCGACACCCGACCTATAGCCTCTTAAAAAAGGCCTTGACGATGATATGCAGCAGGGGACAGTGTTTTACCAAACGGCTATCTTCAACCTGTTGCGTTAGTGGGATGATTGCCTCAATGCTCACGGCGATTTTGCCCGATTGGAATTCCGATTCTGGACTGTACGGCCTTCGAAACGAAATTTTTGATCGCTCCCTTATAATATGTTGTGAAAACATGAGATATTCACTCTTAAAAGGCTTAAGGCAGATTTTACTTTCCAGAATGAATGTTTCACGCTTGCACCGGGACTCAGACCCGGGGCTTGCCTTTCGCGGACTTCGCTGTGAGTCTTGCCTGGATAGTTGAGTAGGTTAGAGCATTGCTCGCGAAAGGCTCTCAGTTTTAATCTGCCAGAAAGTTTCAAACTTTACCTCTGTTCATTGAAAGTTGCTGACACTGCTATTCAATTTAACACTATTAGCTCCGAAGCTGAAACTGTCAACTAGGGTAAGATAACTGAGTGAACTGTAGAATCATCTCGACGAGGCCCTAAGAAGATTTCAAAACTGAGCGCAAGAGACCTTTAACGTTGATCCTGTACAGTTCGTCTCCTCGTTTTGTATTCTTTGTACGCTAGCAAGTAGTTGAAGAATAAGGGCGAACGCATTAGCTCTAAGATTCTGCTTGTTTTTGGCAGTCTGTAAGGAAGTGACGAATCCATTCCATACATTGCGTCTTAATCACTTACTGTAAGGGCGCAACTCTGAAACATTATTTTTCTTATTTCTGTTTTTAATGGACTTTGGGAAAGTGGAAATTCAATAGTTGTGTTAGTCGTTAAAGGGTGTTTATTATTTACAAATATCGAACAATAGTAGGATTTTGGAACGTACATCGTGTTTGAACATTATGAGGTACCTCGGAGAAAAGTCTGTTGAACAATACTAGGACGGATACAGAAAATATCGTTCGTGTGAAACACAACTGACTCTCTATTCACACGAAATAATGGTGGTTATCGGCAGGGCATCTCAAGTTGAGTACATATTTGAAGATATCCAGAGAGGCTGACAACATTCCTCACAAGCGGCTCCTAATCAAATTGCGTTCCCGTGAAATAGAGTTTCAACTGTGTGAATGAATTTGTGATTTCCTGTCTGGGACATAGTACGTAGTCACGACGGGAACTCATCCAGTGACGCCGATTTTATCCAGCGTCCACCGAGGATGTGTGATAGATCTTTTACTGTTCTTGATTTATATATGTGATTTACGAGACAATCCGGGCAGCCCTCTTGGGTTATTTGCAGATGATACCGTCATCTATCTTCCAGTGAAATCAACATAAGGCCAAATAAATTACAAACCAATTTAATCGAGATATCTTGATGCGAAAAGTGGCTGTTGACCCTAAAGTATAAGTATGGAATCCCTCACACAAGCATTAAAAGAATTATATTGAATTTCTTTTACGTGATAAATATAACAAATTTAGAGACTGTCGATTCCATTAGATATATGAGGATTGCGGTCAGAAACAAACTGAGACGATCATATAGAAAATGATGTAGGGAAGGAGGAGTTTTATAGGAAGAATGAACAGAAGGTGCAACAAATCCACTAAATAGGCTCCTTACAATACGCTTTGCCGTCTTTTTGTCAAGTATTGCTGCGCAGTATGGGGCCATTACTATACAGGGTGATTCAAAAATGCATGTAAATATTTCAAGGGTGTATTTGTGAGGTAAATATAAGACAAAAATGTTCTATACAATTTTTTCCATACTTGGCTTATTACAGAGTTATGAACAAAACAGGATAATACATTCAATACAACGTAAGGTATTTAATTCCCAGAGTTCACAGTTTAATTACAGTGCATTTGGACTAACAACGCAAACTGATAAATAAACGTGACGTAACAAACTGAAACAATTCCTCGCGAACACTGTATTAATTTAGGTCCTGTTGATTGAACTACAGCAATGCACAATAACTAAGGAAAATTGAAGCATTTTACAGACTGTACTGTACTGTACTGTATTTGCACAAATCTTAATGCAATGCATGTTCAAAATGCTGTCCCTGAACTTGCAGACAGACCCGTGCTCGTCGCATCAATGATCTCTGCACATTACACAGTCCGTTCAACTCTCCACGAATAATTTCACAACCACCTTCAATTCTTTGTTGTAGCACTTCTCTGTTCGGTACTGCAGAAGAATACACCAATGTCTTTAGTCGGCCCCATAAATAAAAGTCTAAAGGGTTCAGGTCAGGTGATCTGGCTGGCCAAGCAATTGGTCCTCCGCGACCTATCCATCGATGTGGATACGCAGAATTGAGGTACGCCCTTACGTTGCGGCTGTAATGGGCGGGAGCACCATCGTGCATAAACCACATGGTGGCTCGTGTTGCAAGAGGGACATCCTGTAACAATCCAGGCAATTCTCCCTCCACAAATTCGCAGTACGCGTGCCCATTCAGCCTTGGAGGCAGAACATGAGGTCCGAGTAAGTAATTCCCCACAATACCACACCAAATGTTTATGGAGAATTGATGTTGATATCCACGCACAATTCTCGCGCCAGGATTCTCGACAGCCCACTGGTGCATATTATGCGAATTGATTACACCCGCACGAGTAAACATGGCCTCATCTGTGAATAATATCCGCCGAATGAACATTGGATCATTCAAATGACGCTCTTGTAACCACTGGCAGAATTGCTGACGGCGAGGATAGTCTTCAGGTGTCAATTCGTGCACTTTTTGCAGGTGAAATGGATGCAACTGTTGTCTCCGAAGCATCCGCCATACAGTAGATTGTGGAAGTCGTACAGCTGCACTAATTTGTCTCGTACTGATAGATGGATCTTGGTCTACCAGGTCCAAAACATGTTCCTCGACGTTCACTGCATGCTCAAGTGGTCGACCTGAATGCGGCCCAGGACGAATGCCATACTCCCGCATACGTCTGTCCACAGATACAAACGTCTGATGACTTGGTAACCGTCTTCCTGGAAACAGCTCACTGTACCTTCGTCTTGCTGCAAGTGCATTTCCATCTGCTGCACCATACACAAGGTGCATATCAGCATACTCACTGTTTGAGTACATCATGTGCACGAAACCTTTGGCCTTCCGACGATGAATGAACGATAGGACGTACTTTTCCGTTACCAACAACATCAGCGCCATCTTCCGTACAGTAGGAGTAAACATCACGTGCAAACAAAAACAAACACTATTCATGCAGTTTCGAATCAACTGTTGGGAGATACGTATGTGAATTACGTACCAGAATATGGCATCCTGCTGCTTGCACTGCCGTCGTTTTGATACGGACATGACTTTCGTATTTAACGATAACTCTGGAATTAAACGTTTATGGAAAAACATTTATAGAACATTTTTGTCTTATATTTACCTCACAAATACACCCTTAAAATATTTACATGCATTTTTGAATCACCCTGTATAGGACTGAGAGAAAACGTCGCAAAAGTTCAGAGATGGGCGGCTCGTTATGTGTTATTACAAAATTAGGGCGAGAGTGTCATGGATATGATTGACAATTATTAAAACCAAGTCATTTTTCAGTTCGGAGAAATCTACTCTCGAAAAGTCAGTCAACAACTTTCTCTTCCGAATATCAAAACACTTTGTTGCTGCCGACTTACATAGGGAAGAATGACCATAGCGGTAAAATGAGACATCAGAGAGCCTGCGCAGAAGTGTTTAGGTGCTCATTTTCCCCAACCCAATTTTTAAAATTATTTTGTTCGAAGTATGAGAAAAATCTTCGATTGGAAGTACACTATATTAGTGAAAATCTGTACATCAAAGATGACACGTGTGACTGATACAGTGGATTAGAGTCAAGCCAATACATAAAGAACTGTAAATCATCTTGGAATTTGAGGCTTCAGTATGGTTTGAAGTTATCAGTTCCTACAATAAGAAACTTTAATGTGGGAACAAACCAGTCAGAATGGGCCTAGATATTTCTCGTAAGGATTTCCAAGTTCAACAAAACATTTAATTTTTGTTACCATATCTGGTTCTTTGTATAAGTTGTAAATCTCGTCATTGTACAGTGTTCTCCATACAATATAACAGTGTCTTATGAGTGTAATTATTTTCCTTAAGATTTTGAGTTCAAATATCCTTATTTTTCTTTATTTTGTGGAACTCGAAGGTTCAAATTGATACAATTAATGATATCTATATATGCAATTTAGATTTCGTAGAAAGTAACTTCATTTTGAAAACTGTTATAAGACATTAGTAACATCTGTTAGTCTTTGGAATTCATGATTCGAATTCGGCTTTTGTGGAGTTGTCAGAGATTGGTAGGAAGCCTAGCAAATTAAATTCATTAGTCTTTGAAAATGCTGTGTTATTAATTTACTGTGCAGTGTTATTTGCTGAATGGAGAGTTAAAGTGCAATACATTGTTTTTTCCGTATTCATCTGAAGACGTTTGCCCTTCGTAGTACTTATTAATTGTGTTATAAGAACTGTTAACCCATTTTCATCGTCAGCTAATAGGGAAGTATCAAATGCATATTTAAGGACATTAATCTGCAGGAGCCGAGCTTGCAGATGGTTTATTTACTGTTTAGTTCTTAGAATTAGAGGACCTCAGTTATATTCAAGACGTAGTCGGTAATGAAATTCCGTCATGTCATTGCTAAACCTAGGAATAACTTACTGTTGGAGCTATCACATAAACAAAGTTTTAGGGAAGACAAAGTTACGCTACGCTTGACCATCCTCTTCTAGTAGACAGCTGGGATCCTTATTCGATGTAACTGACAGAAGCGATCGAAAAACTTCAGAGAAGGGCGGCTCGTTTCGAACTATCAATAACTAGTGGAGAGAATGTCACGGTTATGATAAGGGAGTTGGTATGGCAATCATCACAGAAAGGCGTTTTTCACTGCGGCGAATTTAGTCAACAGTACTCTCTTTCGAGACCCAAAATATTTTGTTGCTTCCCACTTACATAGGGAGAACTAACAAAGCGATAAAATAAGAGGCATTACAAATTCAA
The DNA here is from genome assembly GCF_023864275.1 of Schistocerca cancellata. NCBI lineage: Eukaryota > Metazoa > Arthropoda > Insecta > Orthoptera > Acrididae > Schistocerca > Schistocerca cancellata. The sequence goes on from NC_064629.1 coordinate 929,022,922, forward strand.
ATAATCAGCTTCTGCTTCTGAACACAAAACATTTTGTTGTTTCCCTCTGGCATAAAATCAGGGAAACCAGATCTTGCACGGTAAAATGTAGGCGACCCATTATTCAAGGCGTCATATAAGAGTGAAACAGTTGAGATATACACTGGCTTGCAGCAAGGAGTGAGGCACCCAGAAAGTGACCAGGAAACGAAATGAAACTTTTCGGTTTGAGAGGGTATGTTATGTTATTTGAATGATTACAAAATCGAGTCATATTCGCAAAGAACTTGGCAGTATGAGCCCACTTATCGCTACGATATTGCACCACATCTGATCTGGATGCAAGCACTGATTCGGTAGGGAAGGGAGTCATAAAGCTGTTGTACATTCTTCCGAGGCAACCTGGCCCTTGATATCAAGGATACTGGCGCTGGGATGGCATTGACGTCCGATCTGGTCCCACACATGCCCTATTGGGGACAGATGTGGGGCTCGTTCTGGCAACAGGAGTACCTTAACATCACACTGACACAAGTGTCTTGCGTGGACGAGCATTATCTTGTTGAAAAATCGCACGTACGATACTGTCGCATGAGTGGTGATACATGGGGACGCCGGATATCTGTGACGTATCGTTGTCTCGCAGTCGTTACCAACCGCGACCTGAGGTCACACCAGAGGCTCCCCACACCATGACGGTAGGAGTAACACCGCTGTCCCTCCCCAAAATATTGGAAGAATGGGATCCTGTCCCCAAGTCACCGTCATACTCCCCAACGATGGTTTTCCGGGTTATTGTAGAACCGCTATTTATCTCTGAACTTAGTTCGACGCCATTCATCAGCAGTCCATGCTTCCACTCTAAACGCAGTCCTTTTTGGTGTGGTGTGAACGACCGCCTACGCGTGTGGCGGTAAACGTTGCAGGCAGTCAGTTACTTGTTCTCACAAGGCAGGCGCAGGTGTAAAGGGATTATTAATTTGCTTGGTGCAAAATTCTTCCTAATGGTGCTCGTACGTGCTCTACATGTACCTTGCCGACGAGTATGCTTGCCTCACGTTCCCATGCAGTCCTATATTGGGTCACTGTCACACCTGAATCTCCCACAAATCTCGATATTGCCCGATTCGACCAGCCTGCCAAATAGAGGCTCTCAATGACGGCCGTTTCAAACTCTTTAATGTGCTGATAACGATGTCTCACACGTGTACACGGTATCTCTGTGTCCTTCCCAGTGATCAATCAACATCTGACGCCGTTCATGCACCGTCTATACGTTACTAGACATGGAAACAACACTAAACACGAACAACACACTTACACTCTGATGGCCGTTCCACGCTTCACAGAAAAGTGCAGCTCTATTCATGTACATACCCGTCGATGGTGTGTACGTGACATCCGATCATGTCTCCTGGGTGCTTCACTTTTTTGTCATGCAGTGTAGTTTACAAGTAACGTCTTGCAACCTCTGCCAAGCATTTAATTGCCGAGAAATCATGTAGATGTAAAATGTTTTCAATCATTCTCGCTCTGTTACATGATGCATGTGTCCAAAAGCCTTAAATATTTTTTCGCGTCGCACACTTTCCAAACGTCGATTGTTAGTGCAGGTGTCAGACGTTTGTTCTTCAAAATGCTTAACAGATAGAAATTATTTAGATAAAATAAATATATACCTTATTGAGAAAAATTGCCCTTAAAAATAGCATTTACCATTCGTTACAAATACGGTTCGTGGTCAAAATCAGATTTATATCAGATTCGGGCCGATACTAACTGTCTTTTAAATACCAAGTTCCGCTATTTATGGCAGACCTTTTTACGAAACTGTGTATGGTTCGTCTATTTAGGATTCAGACATAGCTGTTAATCTGGTATGTTGCCAGTCAGTAACAAAAATAAACCACTTTTAATTCCATTGTTGCATTTCTTGTCATGTTACACGTTACCCTGTTTTTGCGGATTTCACCTTGCGCTATATGTTGTTCTCATTTTTCGCACTACGACAACACTAATCTTAAACGTCCCTTTCTTCCTCTTGTCTCGTCCCTTCGACGAGTATTTTATGATTTCTGAAGTCTGCCACTCTGTATTCTGCCTGAGTATATTCCATGTTATTCAATTGCAAACTTGTCCCTAAAATTTAATTCCATCGGCATTGAAATTATGCAGTTTCCGTTTTATTTGTGTGTAAAGTAGGTGTTGCATGTAACTCCATTCGTACATCTACAGTTTTATATTTGTTTTGTAAATAAAACTGCCCTTTATCTACAGTTCTGATTACCTTCTCACGCTGGATCTTCAGTGGCCTTTTCGACGTGCTGTACTGCAAATGCTTGTCAATTTTTTGCTGCTTTCCTTCCCTCAGTTGCTGTCCTGCTTTTTCGTCTGTCCGTCACCAAAGCCGTATCTTTCTAGCATTATCTTGTTCCACTGCTTCTAAATCTCTGTTCCACCATAAATTTGTGTTTATTCTTCTGTTATGAATGTCGTTCTTGTACTGCATACGCGAAGCCAGCGTGCCACATGTGCAAGTTAAGAGTCTTCTCGCGCTGCGAAGTTTGTCTTAACGTTTTCTTTGCTCGCGCACAGCAACAGTGGGCGGTTGTAGGAGCTCGATCGATAGGGGGCGCTCTTGTGGTGTTGCGCCACGCCCTCAAACCAGCTCGCCTTCTGCAGGTCATCCCACCGTTGCCAACTTACTTTATGATGTCACCATATTCAAAAATAAATGTGCACTGATTTCTTATAAAAACAAGTTGTCTGTAGAAACGTTGCAAGTTCTTGTGGGCTCTAAACTGTAAGTTAAATGACTCCAGAAAAAAAAATGAATCGTTGTACAATACATTGAGTACCTCAGAATAACGTTTGACAGGCCACTGTAACATGTGAACTCCCGCCCTCCCGCCTACCACTTCTACCTGCTAACCACCCAACGGAAAGTTCGTAATAGATGAAAACTACTAACTGGTGGAACATGTGAGTGCGCCCTTTTACTATCCTTCATAAAAGCAAAACCTTGATCTGAGCTATCGTCTCCCGTGCCAGTGTTGCCTTTACATGTGATTCACCAATCTTCTATCTCACCCTCCAAATCCTTGAATGCTGTGCAATCCTTCTTGCCTTCCGCAGTTGATTACCTTCTTCCACATGGATGCTTTACCATCTCATCTAATTCCAACCTCTCCCCAGTCATATTTAACACATTCTTTCATCCTACACTATCCGTAAACTCGACTTCAACAACCCTATTCTTGCCCTTCTAATTTCCAGTCCATCTCAGAATGGGTTCTTTCCCGCTCGCCAGACCAAGTTCTTCGGGTCCTAATGGTTTTTCTCCCAATTCCTCATTCGTCAATTTTCTCCAGTTTTTTTCTTTCTCTCTGGTACATCAAGCTATTTTTTTTTACTGCTTCCTTCAGGCCTTGTTTTACTGCACCGGTTGATTTTATCGTTTTGATTTTAATTTTACGGTGACTTTATGTTCCAGTGCTTTTTTAGTTAATCTGGTTGATTCAATTCATTTAGAGCTTTCAGAAGTACTGCAATTAATTCATTATTTTAATATACACACAGAATATTAGCCTGTAGTTCTTCACATCCGAATAAATTTGGGGTATGCATTTAAATTTCTTTATTAGCTCTTAATCTGTACGTTTCCTTTTCAGTATAGTTCGTACCTAAAATTTTCCTGGTTACCTTCCGTTCTCTCTTTTAGATTTCTTCAGTGGGCATTAAAAAAGTATGGAAGTAACCATATTAACTAGACAGCTAAATTAATTTGCAGTGCCATAAACGAAAATCATCTTTTTAATAATTGTAAGCATTTATAAATGTGTCTTAACTAACTTGTTTCGACTGCATGTGTTACTAAATCTACTGGCTGAAGTTGAAGTGCGGAATGTTGGTACCGCTGTCGCCCCCCCCCCCCCCTCTCCCCATCCCGCCTCACCCAAATGGGGCAAGGGTTATGAAACAACAATAAAGGGAGACATATAGGTTGTACTATCTGATTAAAAATAACGTGCTGATGTCTGTGACCGGATAGAGATCAGCGAATAAGGTCGGAGCACTGGCAAATCATTTTTGTGGCCTTGGCGTTTTCCTCGCTCAGAATTGTGGTTTTGGTTGTTTTATGTCGGGAAACATTCATGTCTTAGGTTTCACCCGAAATAAAGTCTGAGGTGACACAGCCAACAGATGTCTGAGAATCGGGTAAACCTTTAGGGGAAATTATTGTATTTCACTCTGTACAAAATGTGTGTGTGTGTGTGTGTGTGTGTGTGTGTGTGTGTGTGTGTGTGTGTGTGAAGTGACAATAAACAGATAATGACTCGATCGTGGCATTTGTGGAAGTGATTTTTCAACATTTTCTGACAGTAGTCCAGAAAAACTGCATCTACCAATGTAACTATACTGTGCCAGCCACAGTACGGTGTGTGGGTGGCTATACATTGTACCGTTAACATGTCGCCTTCCTATTCCCTTCGCTGATAGTATCCGGCATAGGGATGGGGAAAACCGATCGGTTAGAACCAATACCGGTATTTTAGTTCTGACCAACAGGTATGTGTTTGGTACTGATTACAACAGGTGTTTTTTTATTTTTTACTAATAATCAAGTAAAAACTGTAACATCAACTATCCATAGCTGCAGTGCTAAAGCCGGCCATTGTGGCCGAGCGGTTCTAGGCGCTTCAGTCTGGAACCGGGCGACCGCTACGGTCGCAGGTTCGAATCCTGCCTCGGCCATGGATGTGTGTAATGTCCTTGGGTTAGTTAGGTTTAAGTAGTTCTAAGTTCTAGGGGACTGATGACCACCGATGTTAAGTCCCATAATGCTCAGAGCCATCTGAACCACTTTTTGCAGTGCTAAAATTTTTCGTTTTTGAATAAACTGTTTTTTTAAGAGTAATTTTCATTTGTAAAATTTGCTTTGATTTGAAATATTGCGTTAATATAGGAAATTGGAAAAGCGATCAGTGCTATTTTACTAACAATGCCTACATAACGAGCAAAAAACACATGGCATAAGAATGGGTGCAGCATTTCCGAGACAATAATGCCCCTGTTGTCGTACGTCGTGGCTTGAGGTGTACGTGCAGTGTGCAATAGTTGCCCCCACCTGGTCTACCCGTTAGTCTCTCGCTGTCGTCGTCGTATATCCATTGTACTGCAGAATAGCACCGGTCCTAGTCTCGAAATACTTTTACGAAGTGGCGTAGCAGTGAAGTACAATGCTTCATTTCCTTTAAAACATCGAAGAAGATTTTTCTGCCATTTCTGTGAAATAATAAACGAGGAAGGAAATTATGGTAACCGCAATGAATAAAAAACTTAGTTTATTCACAGCACACAACAAAAAGAAAAAGTAGCTGGTCTGCTGTGTTTCTACACAATTTGCCTTTATCTACCACCCTTTAGCACTGACTATTCGTAATGCTCAAATTGTGGTATGATCCCCGATCACAACATTATTTTTGAGCGGAACTTCAAAAAATTGCAATCAATAGGAGAATACTGGAGGCTTTTTTTTTTTTTTTTTTGCAGTATTCAGCCATTTATCACTTTTCGAAACAAGAAGCGAACGGTGGACGGACTAAATTGTCTTTTATTTGCCTATTTAATTTAATATTTAAATTCTATGTATCTTGAAACTGAGTCAAGATTTTCCAATCTTTGTTCGATTTCTACGTTTATAACAGGAAATAATAGAAACAAAAAAAAAATTAAAATCGTTTATTTCAGAAACTGGTTATTTTAAGCGGTTATAACAGTCAGGTTAAACTGGAGTGGAAAAAACCGATATAACCGAAAACCAGTTGTTTCAGCGATAACCGACACGCCTAATGTGGGAAAAAAGGTTGTCGGTGCCCTCTTATATTACCCGTTTTTTTCTAATTTTAGTGTTATTGTCATTACACGAATTGTATGGTGGAGGAAGTAATACGCTTTTTGAATCATTTTGGAACGTGAGCTCTTGGAATTTTGTAATTAAGGCTCTCCCACTGTTGTTCGTTGAAAATTTCTGTGACACTCTCTTGCTGTCGTAACGAAACCGTGACGCATCGTTCAGCTCTTCTGTAAATCTTTGCTACCTCTTCCGTTAGTCTAGCCTGGTAAGTGTCCCAGGACGAAGGGAGGGAGAAACAAAGGAAAATTAATTTAACATCCCGTCGTCGACAAGGACATTAGAGATGGAGTACAAGCTCGGGTTGCGAAAGGTTAGGGAAGGAAATCGGCCATGTCCTTTGCAAAGGAACCATTCTGGCACTTGCCTGAAGGGTCATAGGGAATCCACCGAAATTCTAAATCTGTACGGACGGACGGAGATTTGAATCACCCTCGTCAGAAATGCGAGTCCAGTGTTATACCAGTGCGCTACCCACAAAAAGTCGATTCAAATTTTCCTGCAGGCTTCCTAATTTAGATTTCTCGTGATGTAGGAAAGTAGAGGGGTCATTCTTTCAAGCGAGAGCTTATTTAATTTCCTCCTCCGTCTCCATCAGTACATCATTTCTTATGACTCGATGTCAACAGGACGTAAGTTATGCGTATTTCCGGCGCGGTGGCCTGCTGCAGTAAAAATCCATTATAGAATTGGATAAACTTGTGTCACTGCTACTCAGCTGCTGAGTGATGCTTTGGAAATAAGAAATCATTACGTTTTTGTCTGATTATCAACGAAATAAAAAGTTTTATTTTGTACTGAGGGCGATACCAATTTTTTTAAATGTTAGTGACTTGCTCCCAAGCAGCCCTACAAACAGAGTGAAACAGTCTTCAGTCTACATCAAGTCATCAAAAATACAAGCACAGTGCGACGTGCCCGTAATGGGTTCACAATAAAAAGTTAAAATCAAGGATAATCAGAGGAGAAACTTGTGTTTGAAGACCATGTTGTAAGGTGCTTTTGCGAGATAAAATTTGGATGCAGAGAGTAAGAGAAGAAGAAGAAAAAAAAGAAACTCTTTACAATGATACAGAAGCGAATCAGTTATCATGGTGGGGTGACATGAAAAAGTTGCCAGAGGAGATTCAGTCACAAATAACTTTTGTAAGTAACGACATTCTGTGTATGTAGGATAATGATTAACGTATTTTTCAGTTGTTTTCATTTTAGACACAAACACATAATATGATAACAATCATAACCGATTTAGCCAATTCATTTGTCTTCTTCATATTCTATACGTTATGGATGTCGTTAGGCGAACAAAATGTTCACTACATTGGATGTCATACATGGAAAAAAAAAAAAAAAATATTCGTGGAGTATCACCTATAAAGTTCAGAATATGAAGGCAGCCAATGTATGGTCGGAACCGGTTCTGATTGTTATCATGTGATTGTGTCTAAAATAAGAAGAAGTGAACAATTAAATTGGAAACAGGTCCTTATGAAGAGAAGGAAAAGAAGTCGGCCAAGGAAACGATGAACGTAGGGAATTAAAGTTACTGGGGCAAGAAGAAGCTTACAGGAGGACAAGTGGTAAAATAAGTTGTCGACTCATAGATAAATGTATAGATAGCTCTCCAAAGTAGTATAGCCCTGTAGAAGAATATATGTTTCGTACATCGTGCTAGTTAGAGATGTGTAAGATGTATCTATAAAAAAAAAACGATTCCTTACCTTAATATTTCTGTTTCAAACTGCTTTTCACCGGAAGTGTTCATTCGTCATTCAGTGTTTGCCTTAACTCAGAGGAAATCTCATTGCTTCGTTTCTCTGAAACGTGATTCGATTGTGAATTTGACGTCCTTCATGGGTAGCTAGTGTTCCGTGACCTGAATAGCGAGGGCTGGCTGTGGCACAAGACTGGCGTCGAGGAGAGGGGCAGCAGAAGCCAGGAATACATTCCTGATCGGCCCCAGGAATAACACAACTTACCATTTCTTTGTCACGAAGACCGCGTGGGCCAATCCCCAACTGTATTTGTACTTTACAATTGGCATTTAGAAGTTTCGAAATATATTATGACACAAGTTCAGCAAAATGCAAGGACTGTGGTGAGAATGAGAAATGATGGATTTTTAGGCTGTAGGGCGGTGTCCGGCCGTCCTAATTATAATTTTCCGATATTCCGTATGCCGCGCCCCCTCCAGGCGGTGAGAAGCCGATACGGGTTCCTCATCTTGCATGTTATTGTAATACTGAGATGTGGAACTTACAGCATACTGTTTGAAAAACACGATCACTGTTGATACTGTCGCCAGATCATTGTGAAATATTTAGTTATATTGTCCGTAATGGTCTTAGTGTCGGCAAGATTTCAACGGGCGAAACTGTGAAATGTTGTAGAAGCTCACCAGCTGACCTTTGAGTTTTCATGATCCTCTTTTGTGGAAAACTAATATAGTGACAACACAATTTGCTGAAAAGCTAGTTAGAAACTGGAAGAAGTCTATGAGCTAAAACCCGTCTGTCTATGACCCATGATCATGAAACATGTCCTTAAATATCCAGAACTATTTGAAAGAAAAAAAATCTGTATCTGCGGTGGCAGGAATTAAAAGAAACTCACAGTTAATACATATAGTAGTGGAAATCAGTGCAAGGAAATGGATATTTGAAGGCAAATTAACATTGTCGGCTAGAATAGTTGTGGACAGTGTACAGGGCTATTACAAATGATTGAAGCGATTTCATAAATTCACTGTAGCTCCATTCATTGACATATGATCACGACACACTACAGATACGTAGAAAAACTCATAAAGTTTTGTTCGGCTGAAGCCGCACTTCAGGTTTCTGCCGTCAGAGCGCTCGAGAGCGCAGTGAGACAAAATGGCGACAGGAGCCGAGAAAGCGTATGTTGTTCTTGAAATGCACTCACATCAGTCAGTCATAACAGTGCAACGACACTTCAGGACGAAGTTCAACAAAGATCCACCAACTGCTAACTCCATTCGGCGATGGTATGCGCAGTTTAAAGCTTCTGGATGCCTCTGTAAGGGGAAACCAACGGGTCGGCCTGCAGTGAGCGAGGAAACGGTTGAACGCGTGCGGGCAAGTTTCACGCGTGTATCTGGACATGCTGGAAAATTGGCTCATGCCACAACTGGAGACCGACAGCGCCGACTTCATCTTTCAACAGGATGGTGCTCCACTGCACTTCCATCATGATGTTCGGCATTTCTTACACAGGAGATTGGAAAACCGATGGATCGGTCGTGGTGGAGATCACGATCAGCAATTCATGTCATGGCCTCCACGCTCTCCCGACTTAACCCCATGCGATTTCTTTCTGTGGGGTTATGTGAAAGATTCAGTGTTTAAACCTCCTCTACCAAGAAACTTGCCAGAACTGCGAGCTCGCATCAACGATGCTTTCGAACTCATTGATGGGGACATGCTGTGCCGAGTGTGGGAGGAACTTGATTATCGGCTTGATGTCTGCCGAATCACTAAAGGGGCACATATCGAACATTTGTGAATGCCTAAAAAAACTTTTTGAGTTTCTGTATGTGTGTGCAAAGCATTGTGAAAATATCTCAAATAATAAAGTTATTGTAGAGCTGTGAAATCGCTTCAGTCATTTGTAATAACCCTGTATATGTAGTAGTATGAGATTCATTATATTGACAAGTGAACTCAAATGGTATCGCATTTGATATTAGTCGTACAGTATATAACAAGACAGCAACGATTCAGGTGATAGAGGGCGGAACTTAGTATAAAGGCAGTCGGGTTTGTGTGGTGTTATTGCGTGCGTATGTGCCTTTACTGCAGATGGGCAACAACACCATTAGTGCCAGTGCGTGTTGTGTACATAAACCACGAATGCCACGCGGAAAACAGTTGTCATGAGCTGAAAAAGCACAACTTGATGTGAACAAGAAAATGGGACTCTCTAATCGACAAATCGCCAAGAAGTTGAACCATTCAAGTACAGTGATCGATAATTTCATTAGCTTGGGCGCACGATATGGACCGAACGTAATATATGGGCTAAGTAGGAGATTATTTGAGGCATCGAAACGGTTCCTTTTGTTCAAAGCAAGGGCCAAAAACCGTTATTCTTCTCAACGCGTTGATGATTTACAGTTGTCCGTAACAGCCAGACGTGTACAACAAGTTTTGTCTCGCATTCAAGAAACGACTGCAGAAATCTGCTCTAACACCCAGACATAAATAGGCTGGAGTGGAGTGTGCTGAAAAACATGTCACGGACTGCAGAATGGATTAAATTGATCTTCGGTGGTGAAAAGAATTTCATTCGGATGGGACGGATGGATTTCAGTATAATTGGCATGATCTGAGAACAGAGTAGCAGGTGAGAATGAGCAGAAATTTTGGTGGTGAAAGTGCTATGATTTGGACAGTCTTCTGGACTAAAGGTAAATGACGCATTGCTTGCCTGAACACTACAGTGTTTTATGTTAGCTCATGTTTATGCTATTTATAAAAGTTGAATTGCGTTGTGTCGCTTAGTGTACGTCCTTTATGGATTAATTGTTGGTTGAACAAGGTTAAACAAAATAAAGATATTTCTAATCGTGACTGTATCACTTTTCACGCTGAACACTTGTCGGTTCACAAGCTAGACGCTAAGTCAACATCTCGTCAGAGAACGAAACGAATCTGTGTTCGGTATGCTATTCTGACGACGCCAATACTTAAAATGTCTTTGTGCGTTACAGTATCGTGTTATTAATGGGATACACACACCCCTGAACCCAATGTAGATAGCCGGCCGGCGTGGCCGAGCGGTTCTAGGCGCTTCAGTCTGGAACCGCGCGACCGCTACGGTCGCAGGTTCGAATCCTGCCTCGGGCATAGATGTGTGTGATGTCCTTAGGTTAGTTAGGTTTAAGTAGTTCTAAGTTCTAGGGGGTTGATGACCTCAGATGTTAAGTCCCATAGTGCTCACAGCCATTTGAACCAATGTAGATAGAAGACTGCGGACAATGGTGATTGTTATTTTACGTTCTATTGTCGTTTGCAAGGAGGCTCTACCGATTTCAACAAGCGGACGATCATCACGGGTTGTAGTTGCTAATGGACGACCATGTCCTGACTTTCCTCAAAAACCAACTGTTGTTTGGAGGCGAGTCAGCTTTGGAACACTCCAGTGGTATTCCGTACCACGCGTTGTGACTAACGCGCTTCTAACCTGCCGATAGCTCGACCTGCGAAAAAATAAAATAAATTACGTTTGGACTCCTCCCTTGTTGAGAGCCCTTCCTGGCACAGAGTAACAAAGCGGACGCGATCGAACCGCGGTATTGCCGTCTAGGCATGGTCGAACTACAGATAACACGAGCCGTGTACCTCCTTCGTGGTGGAATGACTGGAACTGATCGGCTGTCGGACCCCCTCTGTCTAATAGGAGCTGCTCATGCATGGTTGTTTACATCTATGAGCGGGTTTAGTGACATCTCTGAACAGTCAAAGGGACTGTGTCTGTGATACAATATCCACAGTCAACGTCTACTTTCAGGAGTTCTGGGAACCGGGGTGATGCAAACCTTTTTTTGGTGTGTGTATATATATGTGAACAGAACGGCTTATTTGCCCTTACTGTACTCTGACATTTTTATATGCTGCCCATGCAGCATCAATTTTGACAATTTTAAACATCTGACATCTAATCACGATCTCCAGTTCATGAAATGTTGGCGAATGCAAAGCGCCTCAGTAGAACCCCTCTCGTCCGCCCTGGGCTGATCCGCCACTCTGGTTGATCCGACAGTGCTGGAGCAGAACTTCGTCCGTCGCGCCATTGTTGTTTACTGTATTATTGTTTACAGCTAATTGTCTTTATCACCTGTCCGTTTTAGTGCTGCGTCATCTCTCGGATCGTTTCTGTCGCTGTCCTACAGTACTGCACTGCGAAGTTTTTAGTGCTTACTGTTCGGAGGTTTTACGACATTGTTCTTCTATGTTCGTTTCAGTACTGTGTGTATTCGTTTTACATTGCGGGTGCTCTACAGTTGTGTGTGGTTTTTCAATATCTCAGGAGTCAAACGTAAACACGTTACTCTTTCATTAAATGAAATGTTAGCAGTGCAATGAAGACTGAACAGTGGGGAATCATTCCAAAATACAGGCGCTACGACAGTAAAAGATTGGAGATGAAATCGGAAAGACATTGATTCGTGTATAGTGACGATAGATGGTCAAAACGCTCTTAAGAATCGGAAAACATTTGAAAAAGCCTAAACCTGAACTGCTTGACAACAAAATTGTGGATTTAGTTTCACCAGGAAAAAAGGAAGGGAACCGCGATATCTGGGCCCATTATAAAAGAAAAAGCAACAGCTTTGCATAAAAAACTAGAAGCCGGAAGTGAGTTCAAATGTTCAAATGTGTGAGAATTCCTAAGGGACCAAACTGCTGAGGTCATCAGTCCCTAGACTTACACACTACTTAAACTAACTTATGCCAAGAACAACACACACACATTCCCGAAGGAGGACTCGAACCTCCGGCGGGAGGGGCCGCGCAATCCGTGACATGGCGCCTCAAACCGTGCGGCCACTCCGCACTGAGTTTTCGGCTACTGAAGGCTGGATTCATAGTTGGAAAAGCCGTCATGGCTTTCGGTTTGTTTAAATTTCTGGTGAAAAACTATCTGATGATGCCGAAACGGCTAAGAAGTTTTCTGTGAAGTTTCAAGAAATTGCCGGCCGGAGTGGCCGAGCTGTTAAAAGCGCTACAGTCTGGAACCGCACGACCGCTACGGTCGCAGGTTCGAATCCTGCCTCGGGCATGGATGTGTGTCATGTCCTTAGGTCAGTTAGGTTTAAGTAGTTCTAAGTTCTAGGGGACTTATGACCACAGCAGTTGAGTCCCATAGTGCTCAGAGCCATCTGAACCATTTCAAGAAATTGTCGAAGAAAGTGAACTGGTACCTTGCCAGGTCTCTAACACAGACCAGACAAGCTTAAACTCTGAAGTGCTGCCAAACGAAACGATCGCTGTATCAAATGAAAGCGAGGCAGGAACGAAACTTAAAAAAAAAAAAAAAAAAAAAAGACTGATGTACACACAAGCTTCTCCTGTTCGTCATTGGCAAATGTAAGAAGCCTAGGGCATTCCGGTTTATTACTGCAATCAAAAACATGCTTGGATGGACTGCAATCTTTGTTAATCTTGATTTTTTGACGAGTTCGTTCCGTCTGTTGAGAAAGACTTGAAACAAAAAAGATGCTACATGTTCGCGCTCTATTGCTGCTGGATAACGCACCTTCACATCCATCTGAGCAAGACTTAGTGAGAGGGGGCAGAAAAGCTATTTTCCTTACACCAAATGTCACATCACTTATCCAACCAATGTATCAGGGGGTGATAGAATGGTTAAAGAGGCAGCATTACAGAAAGTACAGGGTGAGGCAGTGAAACGGCACGATTTTGATAGTGGTTGTCGGGCGCGGAGGGGGGTTGCGAGAGTGGGGGAAGTGACCTTGGGCGTCTAGAGTGGTGGAAGTTTCAGTAGCCATGGAGCGTTGGTCGAGTGCGCAACGTGCATATGCCGTAAAGGCATATTACAAAAACGCGGATAGTGTGGTTGGTGCTCAACGCGCCTTTCGTCGTGAATTCAACCTGCCGCCACGGGCTCCCATGCCATCAAGGAAAGCCATTCTCCTTTAGGTTAAAACCTTTGAAGCTACTGCTAGCACAACAAAGAAAAGAGGCGGCAGCACAAAAACAATCCGGACACCCGAGAACATTAATCGTGTGCGCAAAGCGTTGGGACGAAGTCCGCGAAAATCCGCGAGACGGCACAGCGCAGAACTTGGTCTCAGCAATCGATCAGTAAGACGGATTTTGAAGAGTGACCTTCACTATCATCCATACAAAATTCAGGTAGTGCAAGCCCTTAAACGTAATGACTACAATAACCGTATACGCTTTTGCCAGTCAATGCTTAACGTTATTGAACGAAATGAAGAAAGAGTGCATAACTTATGGATGAGTGATGAAGCCCACTTTCATCTTAGTGGGTACGTAAATAAGCAAAACTTCAGATATTGGTCCTCAGATAACCCGCACGAACTTCATGAAAAACCTCTCCATTCTGAAAAAGTAACAGTCTGGTGCGCAATGTCATCTCGTGGAATCGTGAGGCCCTATTTTTTTGAAGATGAAGATGGCAACACAGTGACGGTAAACTCTGGACGTTATGCTGACATGTTGACCATTTTTGGTCTGCCTGGAATTGATCGACATGATCCAGATGCTGAAACACTCTTCCAGCAAGATGGTGCAACAAGCCATACTGCTAATGTCTCAATGGAATTGCTCAGACTTGCATTTCCACGACGTCTAATCAGCAGGAATGGCGATTTCCCCTGGCCTGCCCGTTCACCAGATCTGACGGCACCAGACTTTTTTCTTTGGGGCTACCTCAAGTGCAAAGTCTTCCAGGAAAATCCACCAAGAACAAAAGAAGACCTGAAGGAGCGAATTCGACAGGAAATTAACAACATTCCAGTACAGATGCTACGAAACGTCATGGGACAATTTCATCTCAGGCTTAGACAATGTGTGCAAAACCAAGGACGACACCTCACTGACACCATATTTAAAAAATGATTGTTTTTAAGTTAAATCTTTAATTTCCACTCTTGTACTTGAGATCCATGTTCAACTATTATGATTTTACTTGTAAATAAATCTTTGGTGGTTTTACAAAATCGTGCCGTTTCACTGCCTCACCCTGTACATCAGTTCAATTTTAGAAGAGTCCCAAGAGGGTGTTACGTACTTGAAGCTACGAAATCGCTAAACGTCAGAGATGCTGTCTATACGATTTTTGAGTCATGGGACGAACTAAAACATGACACCCTGCGAAAATCTTGGCGTAAGCTTTGGCCGGAAGTTATGACCGAAAGTAACCGGATCGAAGACGGGCAAAACAACGACAAGCAGGAAATTGTTAAAGATCTACAAACTGTAAACCCTAATATCATTGCCAGTGTAGCTGAGGAATGTATTGCCCTATGTGACAAAGACTGTGAAACCAATGAAGAGCTCAGTGACAACCAGATTATTACCGCTGCTTTGGCAAAAAATGGTGAAGAAACTGTGAACGAGGACTCGGATGGTGGTGATGACGAACCCCCCCCCCCCCCCCTCTGATTTCACACTTCACACACCGACGCCAAGAATGTTTTTGATGTTGCCCTTCAGGACATCGAACAGAACTCAACCGCAACACATATGGACATTTTGTGGATCGATAAATGAAGGGATACTGCATTTAAGTTTAGAATTTCATCTATTACACAAAAATCTATAACTGATTTTCTTCCTAAGTAATTTTTTGCTAATATGTAGGCTACCTTCAATTCTTACAGTACTCTACATATGGACAGTACAGTAAATACATACTGTACAGTATTACGCTTTTCCAGTATGTAAAAATAACAACTTTTGTGCGGTTTATTGCAATGTTTTTACTTTAGAGAACAACACAAGTACGTACAGTAGTAACTTTTGAGATCAGAGAGCGTTTACTGTAATATAAATTCGTATTTTTCTGTACTTTCTGATAATCCGTCCTTTTTTGCGTTCCGACCCATACCCTAGTCCCAAAGGTAACAAAAAATGGTTCAAATGGCTCTGAGCACTATGGGACTCAACTGCTGTGGTCATAAGTCCCCTAGAACTTAGAACTACTTAAACCTAACCAACCTAAGGACACCACACACATCCATGCCCGAGACAGGATTCGAACCTGCGACCGTAGCGGTCGTGCGGTTCCAGACTGTAGCGCCTTTAACCGCTCGGCCCCAAAGGTAACAGATTACAGGACTTGGACTGTATGTGTTACCGGTACTGCATTATGGAGTAGGATCGTGTACAATTAAAATGTTAACCTTTCACAGGCTGAAGAAGTATGAAATGTGCATGCACCGTCGCATATTAAACATCACGTGATCGACGATGAGGTACATTAGCGTAATGATAAAAAATCTTGAAGTCATGCCTCCATCAAAGAAAAGAAAGAGTATTTTGGACACACCATTCGACTAGAGAGGGCCAACTTGATGCAACTCATTGAAGGAAAGGCAGAAGGTAAACGTGGGTCTTTTCTAAGAAGTTAGGGTTTCATTGTTCGCAGAGTTCCGAAAGCGGCTCGACATCTCAGATATTTCCACACCGATTAGAACAGCCAAGAACAAGAATACTGCGTGATGCTCGCCAACTTTGTGTTTGGAGACGGAACTCGAAGAAATGCTCTAAGTTGCTCTATACACAAAAATCTGGAATGGCTGTTTTCTGTTCTGTTGAATTTTACGCTATTGCTGAACACACTTTGCAGGTGTGTATTGGTTTTTTTTTTTTAATTTGCCGCAAAAGGTATTAACAACTTCAGCATTGATTTGGTTTCAGACTACTAAAAGAAAGGAGAAGGATAGGGTATGTTCAACACTGGCTGTTAAAATTGCAACAACAGTAAGCATTACAAATAACGAAAATCTACGAACAGTGCGTATACAGCATAGTAGGAACAACACGTGATTAAATTTGTTGGTGATTTGGTGGTATAAAGGATGCAAATTAAAATGCAGAACTGCCGGCTTCGAGTCGAACTGAGCCTGGATTCCATGCTGCTTCAACTCTCTACCACAGTTCAGCAATCGTAGTGGCTAGCGAAAGGTGGCGTGTTAGTCTTTCGGCAATACGTGACCAGATGTTTTCAGAGGATGAGAGATCTGTTGGCCATGTTAACAGTCGATCACCTTCCGTGTTTAGGTAGATCAAAATGGTTCAAATGGCTCTGAGCACTATGGTACTTAACTGCTGAGGTCATCAGCCCCCTAGAACTTAGAACTACTTAAACCTAACTAACCTAAGGACATCACACACATCCGTGCCCGAGGCAGGATTCAAACCTGCGACCGTAGCGGTCGCGCGGTTCCAGACTGTAGCGCCTAGAGCCGCTCGGTCACCCCGGCCGGCTTTAGGTAGATCAGTTCAGCAGTAGCGTCAAGAAAACCTCGAAGGTTGGGCACAACCATTGGCCTTAGCACGTCAGAAATGTTATGGCTGATGCCTAAATTATCGGATATTTGAACCAGAGGCGATCGTGTTATGTACCCTACTGACAACCCGTATCACCACGCCAGCTTCTGTATCCGTATGACGATTACGATCTGCCTGGCAACGTTCGACTTCCCCGAGATCTCCAAACACGAATACGCCCATCGTGTTGCTGTATAAAGAACTGGGACTTGTCTGAAAAAAACTACGTGCCCCCCCCCCCCCCCCCTCGTGTACCCATGGTTTCTGCGTCGGTCTAATGTTAAATTTGCAAAAATTATTATCTGAAAACAAAAAATATGAGCTTATAAGAAATTAAATTGTAAATATGATTTCTTTCTCATGAAAGTTGATCTATGATGGCGAACATGCCCAAAAAATCCGGAAATTGCGAAAAAGCGGTTTTTCTTAAATAAGCAAAAAAAAAAAGCTGTAGCTCCCATCGGGTTCGTTAAATGAGAAAGCTGTAGACCTTAAAAAGATCTGTCGATTGGTTTCTTAGTTTCGAGATATCAAAAACCGTTAAAAATCGGTTTCTCTATAACTCGTTGACATTCACGTGCCCATACTTCTTATTTACTCTAAGTATAACCCGCAGTATGTTACAAAAGTCCTTGTTTGAAAAGTTACAAAATATTAGTTTTCGAGATATATCGATTTTTTGAAAAAAGACGTCCTCGATAATTGGAGCGATCTCAGCCGAAGGTTGCTTATTTTCTTCGCAAAGATTTGTGCTACCGTGGTATGAAATAATTTTTACAATTTTATTAATTGTTAGGCTCAAAAATGACTTCGGAAAACGTTCACTTTTGTTGGACCTTTTTTCCATTCGCCGGGTGCCGGTCTTTCAATTTGATGCCACTTCGGCGACCTGCAGTCGCGGAGGATAAGATGATAGCACAACACCCAGTCCCTGGGCGGAGAAAATTCCCCGAACCTGCCGGGAATCGAACCCGGGCTCAGAGAATTGACAATCCGTCACACAGACCATTCAGCTACGGGGGCCGGACGAGGTTAATACTGAAAAGTTACGTTTTTAAGGAAAAATACCGGGATGTGTTTCACTGATTTTTAGTGTTAGTACTTGAGTAATAAAGTGAAGCGTGCAAGTGCGAAGTGCGTCAACTGGAGTGGTTGATTGGATGTGGCAACGGTGGGGGAGTGGAGGGGGTGGGGGGGGGGGGGAGGCAGCACGCTATCGCTCTGAAAATTGATTCTAAACGTACCGCTGTTGCATTATCTTCGAAGTCATGATTCTTATAATTAATAAAATCGTAAAAATTATTTAATAGCATGGTAGTACAACTCTTTACGAAGAAAATAAGCCTGAAACCGTTACTGTAGAGCCATCTGCTAAGATCTAGACAATTAGCGTGATCTCCTTTTTTTTTTCAAAAATCGATATATCGCGAAAAATAATATTCCTTAATTTTTCAAACAAGTACTGTTTTGGCTTACTGCGGGCTATACTTATAGTAAATATCAAATATGGGAATGTGAATATTAGCGAGTTATAGAGAAACCGATTTTTAACGACCTTTTCTATATTTCTCGAAACTTAAGCAGGCAATCGACACTTATAAAAAAATCGATACATCGTTTTAAGCTCTGCAACTTCCTCATTTAACATTTCCCGATCGGACGTATAACTTTTTTCTTGTTTAAGAAAAACCTTTTTTTGAAACTTTGCGGATTTTTTTAGTCATGTCGCCATCTTGGATGGAGTTTCAGGAGAAAGAAACTATTAAAATTTAATTTTCCCTACTGTCATATTTTTGCTGTCAGGTTTTTGCGTTCACTTCACCATAATGCTTGGGCTATATTGTCACTGGCCTCAGCTCTGTATACTATCGGCTGAAGAGAAGCCGCAACAGTGGCCGACATGCTGACAATCTGTGCTCCTCCAGCCTTCGTCGTACTGTACTCCAGCATACTTGTCTCGTCGCAGACAAGTCCACCTGCATGACACAGCTGCACGATCGAGCACGACCGAGGGAAAAGAATGGCTGTCCTCACGGGTGCGAGTCACGTGAGACTGTCGAGAGAGTGCATTGCGTTGAATTCGGCCGCTCTATTCGCATTACAGTTGTGGGATTCCAAGCAACACGAGCAGCAATACCCTGTAACGAGAAACCGCAATCTCGATAGGCTGCGATCCTACGGCTGTCGAATTCCGACACGTGCTGATAAATGTCTCTCCCTCGTGTACCAGGCATAACACGATATCCTCACAAACAAACAACATTCAGGTGCGATTTTTGAATGAGAAACCCGTTTCAGTCTTTCCGTATAAACAGAATATAGACGGCGTTACTTCTACCAAGTGTGTACACTTGCGCTGAAATGCTAATTGTTTGCATTTTTAAGTGCAACTATGTAGTACATACACTTTGTGACAATTTGACGTTTGTTACACGTCGTTTTCATTGTTATGCGCTTTCAGCATTTCCAGCGATGAAGAAAGCTGAGTGAATGAGTCTGCTTGAGGTAACAGTAGAACTGCAAGAAACGAGAAAGTGGAACGGTGGAGTTGACTCTGAGCGAGTTTGTGGCTTGCGTAACATGAAGCGTTCAGCGGTGTCGTTCTCACTGTGCTTCCATGTTTGGTCTACCTGTTTTGAATCGACATTTTAGTATTACAGAAGTCTTCTACTGTACTTTTATAGCCTCGGGTCGCACAGATGGTGTGAGTACCTTTTTCGACTTCATAGCAATTCTGCACGTGCTGATCTGTTAAATAAAAAGTGAATCGTAGAAAACTAAGCATTTTATTTACAGCAACGTCATTGTGTTGGCCTTGCTACTTCTTGTTTATTTAACACTATTTCGATAATTTTCATGATTGACGTGGTCCAAATTGCATCTTGGAGCGTAAATGTCGGCTGTCTTATCACGTTATTTATATGTTTACTTTTTATTTGAGCGATCTTGTAACACCATTTTTGACAATTTTTTGACAGCTTCAGCTCCAGCGATGCCATATGTTTACAATGGAATTTCTATTTCGCGGAATTTTTCAAAGATAGTGTTTTCGCGGTTGTTATAAAAATGAGGTGTGTTCTATTGTTTTGTGTTCATCGCGATGATGTACAATTTTTCTTTTATAATTTCAATAAAATTTTCGAAGTACTTTTTACGTTTAAAATCTGTTTATTTGTTACGGATGTCTTCTGGGTGTTTTTCTGTATGAGTGTAAATTTCCATTTCCACCAAAATGTTCATTTTATATCCTTTAGGTACTTTGTGTCAAATTTTTAGGGCATTTTCATGATTCTACACAAAGTACCTAAAGGATATGAAAATTTACACTCGTACAAAAAAATACGCAAAAGACATACTCAACAAAGCAACAGATTTTAAACGTAAAATATACCTCCAAAATTTTATTGAAATTATGACAGAAAAGGGTAAATGTCGCGATAAACACCAAATAATAGAACACTCATCATTTACGTAATACCCATAAAAAGTGTATCTCTGAAAAATTAAGAGTAATCATTGACTTGCCGTGAAACAGAAATTCCATTGTAAACATACAGCAATTCTGGAGCCTAAACTATAACGTGATCATGTCATAATAAAAAGACAACCGGCATTGGCGCTGCAAGACGCCATGATATAGACATAGGCTAACATGGGCGTAAAGAATAATATTATACCTTCTTCACTGGTACACTTGATAATGGCAGAACTCCGAAACAATTCAGGAAAAAAACTTGTACTGAAAATAAAATATGTCAAGT
Organism: Schistocerca cancellata; assembly: GCF_023864275.1. Lineage (NCBI taxonomy): Eukaryota > Metazoa > Arthropoda > Insecta > Orthoptera > Acrididae > Schistocerca > Schistocerca cancellata. The sequence continues at coordinate 929,043,642 of NC_064629.1, forward strand.
TTGTTTCCGTACGTCGTAATAATGAGTGTTCCATAATTTTCACTTAGTGGTATTGAGGCAGACAAATGATACTAATTACATTTTGCGTATATGCATTTACATCTTGTGCACAAAAGAGTGAAAACGCGTAACTTAAATGATGGAGAATGTCTGCACACAAAACGCCCATTTGGGAATTTCGATTTAGGTTTCCCGCGATTTTATTAATCGTTGCCGGCAAATGGTGGAATTATTCCCATCAACAGTGCCCTCACCAGCTCAATTTTCCGTTTTCGAAAAAAATGGCTCTAAGCACTGTGGCATTTAACATCTGAGGTCATCAGTCCCCTAGGCTTAGAACTACTTAAACCTATCTAACCTAAGGACATCACACACATCCATGCCCGAGGCAGGATTCGAACCTGCGACCGTAGCGGTCGCGCGGGTCCAGACTGAAGCGCCTAGAACCGCTCGGTCAAGCGACCGACTTCCGTTTTCGTTTTCTTTTTGTTTGAAAACTGATTTGTCTCTAATGAAATCTTCATATTCGGAGTGTTATCTCTAAATGTGTAGAAAAAATGTTAAGTAACTAGCTGTCTCGTTCATTTTTCGTTAATTTGCGGTATTCCCCACTGTCTTTGAATGTGTTTACGCACTTATTTTTATCTTTCTCATCTCAGATAATTTAGGAATCGCGTTCGCCATATTATCTGTAATATATCTGGTCACTACGGTAAGCATTTTTATTGCAACCGCGGCATGCTGCAGTGATGAGCTTCAGAATCCTTCCTCTCCGTCCAACTGTACGGCCCTTCTGTGTAGTGAACACTGACAACAAGCGCCATATCTGTGCCCAGCTTCCGCCTCGTCGCTGCAACATTCGTTTGTTTGTTTAAATTTCCGCATTTCTGAATGTCACTAGGCAGCGGCTGCAACTATTTTCATAATCTTCAGTATGACTTTTACGTTTTACGAAAACGCAGAGACATATAAAGATAAATCCTCGACACGCTAGAGCGACTCCAACAATTTCCGTAGCATACTTCCTAGAAAGTTTTATGTAGTTAATAATTTATAGCACATGTCTGACAAAACTGAATGGGGCGCCAGGTGGTTCCGCTGGCAGCACACTTCTTTTCTGACGTTCGTTGGCAACTTGTCAACCAGAATAGCCAACGTCTTGAAAGAAGAAGAAAAGAAGAGCCATTGGTCTACTATACCATGGAAACTTTTGATAAAAATCTGTTTAACGACAAAGAAATGCATTCCGCCATGAATGAAAGCGGAGTGTATAAGATCACTTGACAAGACTTTGGCTCGTACCACATAGGAAAAGTAGAGAGATGTATGCAGGGTGTTCGGAAATTCCCGTTGTAAATTTCTATGGCTAGTAGAGGGGTTGAGTACATAATATTTTAATGGGAACCCATGTCCTGAAACGTACCGTTTTCGTTCTATGAAGTTTTCAAAAAAAAAAAAATGGTTCAAATGGCTCTGAGCACTATGGGACTTAACTTCTGAGGTCATCAGTCCCCTAGAACTTAAAACTGCTTAAACCTAACTAACCTAAGGACAGCACATGCATCCATGCCCGAGGCAGGATTCGAACCTGCGACCGTAGTGGTCGCGCGGTTCCAGATTGTAGCGCCTAGAACCGCTCGGTCATCTCGCCGGCTACGAAGTTTCCAATTCAAATGTTTAACCCATCCAGGTCTGCTTGAAGAACTGGATTAGGTGTGACGCAGTACAATTATTAGGTAACAATTCGAAAGGAAACATAACGAAACATCCATTTATCGCTTAAACACATTTTTTATATTAGTACGTAAATATTACGTGTTTACATTATTCCAAAACAAAAGAGAGCCCAGCATACCTTACGTACGGAACAGTACTGATGCATTACAATGGCAGCTCGATGTGGCGACCGTCAACGTTGATACAAACATTACACCTACGCTCTCTCCATCCCACTTAGCGTCTCTTCAGTTTCTAGTCCAGCGGCCAGAACTCGTGCCTGCAGATCTTCCTCTCTCTCTACAGGAGTCGTGTAAATTCAACTTCGCATACGACCCCACAGCAGGTGACCATCTGACGTAGTAGACGTCATCTTGTCTACCCTATTGCATGCTACATACTGGGACAAGCAACCCTGAGACTTTTCTCTTTCCCTCAGTAGACGTGGACGCGTTACACATCTCCATCGAAACCGTCGTAGAACGGAAACGCTACGTTTCCGGACATGGGTTCTTATTCAAAATAGACACATCAAAAAAAAGTTTTGCATCACCTCGGTTCCGAGAGTTCCGGAACCTGTACAGAAAATTGGAATAGAGATCAACATAAACATCACTTTCGCACTTTTTATTTCTCATGAAAACTACACACATTGCATGTTGTAACACCTTACAGCGAGACCTTCAGAGGTGGTGGTCCAGATTGCTCTACACACCGGTACCTCTAATACCCAGTAGCACGTCCTCTTGTATTGATGCATGCTTGTATTCGTCGTGTCATACTATCCGCAAGTTCATCAAGGTACTGCTGGTCCAGATTGGCCCACTCCTCAACGGCGATTCTGCGTAGATCCCTCAGAGTGGTTGGTGGGTCACGTCGTCCATAAACAGCCCTTTTCAGTCTATCCCAGGCATGTTCGATAGGGTTCATGTCTGGAGAACATGCTGGCCACTCTAGTCGAGCGATGTCGTTATCCTGAAGGAAGTCATTCACAAGATGTGCACGATTGGGGTGCGAATTGTCATCCATGAAGACAAATGCCTCGCCAGTATGCTGCCAATATGGTTGCACTATTGGTCGGGGATGACATTCAAGTATCGTACAGCCGTTACGGCGCCTTCCATGACCACCATTGGCGTACGTCGGCCCCACATAATGCCATCCCAAAACAAACGGGAACCTCCACCTTGCTGCACTTTCGCTGGACAGTGTGTCTAAGGCGTTCAGACTGACTGGGTTACCTCCAAACACGTCTCCGTCGATTGTCTGATTGAAGGCATATGCGACACTCAACTGTGAAGATAACGTGATGCCAATTCTGAGCAGTCCATTCGGCATGTTGCTGGGCCCATCTGTACCGCGCTACATGGTGTCGTGGTTGCAAAGATGGATCTCGTCATGGACGTCGGGAGTGAAGTTGCGCATCATGCAGCCTACTGCGCACAGTTTGAGTCGTAACACGACGTCCTGTGGCTGCACGAAAAGCATTATTCAACATGGTGGCGTTGCTGTCAGCGTTCCTCCGAGCCATAATCCGTACGTAGCGGTCATCCACTGCAGTAGTAGCCCTTGGGCGGCCTGAGCGGGGCATGTCATCGACAGTTCCTGTCTCTCTGTATCTCCTCCATGTCCGAACAACATCGCTTTGGTTCACTCCGAGACGCCTGGACACTTCCCTTGTTGAGAGTCCTTCCTGACACAAAGTAACAATGCGGACGCGATCAAAGTAACAATGCGGACGCTATAGAACCGCGGTATTGACCGTCTAGGGGCGATTGAACTACAGATAATACGAGCCGTGTACCTACTTCCTGGTGCAAAGATAGGAACTGATCGGCTGTTTGACCCCCTCCGTCTAATAGGCGCTGCTCATGCATGGTTGTTTACATCTTTGGGCGGATTTAGTGATAGCTCTGAACAGTAAAAGGGACTGTGTCTGTGATACAATATCTACAGTCAGTGTCTATCTTCAGGAGTTCTGGGAACCAGAGTTATGCAAAACGTTTTTTGATGTGTGTCTTATGTATCCTCCTCTACCAGTTTTAGAAGTTTGTAACGGGAATTTCTGAACTCCATTTATATTCGAGGACATGCTGAAAAGCAGTGCCTCCGAATTTTTTAAGTGAAAACTCTTAAGGCTTTTTAAATAAAACAAACGTTGTTAAAGTCGTAAATCTTTATTCTTCATGTCTACATATTTGCAGCCTGCTGCGGATAGAGGGCTCCCAATTGTGGCATGTTACATGGTGGTATGTAACGTAACTACGTCGGTGCATGAGAAACAGCGTCCTGTAATCGAGTTTTCGAATTCGAAGAGTTCGTCCACATATGGAGTACTCTCTCCTTCAGCATGTCAATGAAAGACCACACACGAGCGATGCGATATGTGGGTTCACTGTCATCGATCATCCTCCATACAGTCCACCTGTTTCCAAAACAGAACACCTCCAAGGACTTCACCTTGATAGTGATGAAGTGGTGCGATCAGAGGTGAGCTTATCGAAGTCAAACATTCGACAGTGACAGTATCAACAAACTGGTCTCTCGTTGGGAGAAAAGTATTCGTCGGCAGGGTGTCTATGTTGAGAAATAAATATTTAGGCGTGAAGAATAAGTATGTAAAATGTTAATAAAGCTGGTTTTATTTAAAAAGCGTTGTGAATCTCCACATAAAAATTTGGTGGCATCACTTTTCAGCAGGCTCTTATATAATATTGAAGGAACATCATAGACTTTGTGCGTTACAGAAAAAGTCTCCATATTTGCACAAAATTTTTGTAGATACACAAATATTCCATACGTGTCGAAATAAAACACGACACTCTGGACAGAGAGAAAAGACACTTCCAATTTAAAAAAAAAAAATATATTGGCTCTTGTTACGTGCTCTTATAGCCATCTGAACAGTGGAAAGACGAAAGGACAGTATGCTTCGATAATGTAGAATATGTACCCTGGTACAGAGTTACATAGGCGTAGACTTGTCATGTGACGCCATGCAGGCGATTTTCGTATCAATTATGACGATACGAAAATAACTACAACACAACAGCCAGTCCCCGAGCTGAGAAAATCTCCCACCTGTCCGGAAAAGAAACCCTTGCCCTAGTAGTCTGCCACGTTGTCCCCGCAGCTACCGAGGCGGATGCTTTGTAATCTTGAAATATAACAAATTAAAACCATTGGAAGAGTCTCAACAGAACTGCTACGGAACGGCCAAATGAGATTCTGGTTTCTCACCAGTTATGAATACCGTCGTAATAACAAAAGGAAAAGGAATTTAATCTCTCCGTGTCCCCCAAATTCTCTGTGATTTTCAGTTTGAATAATAATTTTCAATATCATGCTGTGAGTATCAATGAACTATATTCAATCTGTAAATGTGTAATCTTTTTAGCGATCTAGGTACTTTAGGTGGTTTATCGTGTGAGAGAGGTAGGGGAAGGTATTCATCAACATATATATAGATATTTGTACAAGTTTTTTGTAATGACTATGGTATTTGACACTACCCAGCAGCAAACAACGGCGTACAATATACACCCTAAGACGAAAAAAGGTACACCATGAATGAATTTTCCGAATGGGACGGAAATCGATAGATCTGGCGTAGATGTACAGACGAACAAAAAAATGGATGATTTGTTCAAGAGAAAGAGCTTCTCAACTTGAGAAAGTCAATAACGCGTTGGTCCACCTCTGGCCCTTATGCAGGCAATTATTAGGCTTGGCATTGATTGATAGAGTTGTCGAATGTCCTCCTGAGGGATATCGCACCAAATTCTGTCCAACTGGCGTGTTAGATCGTCAAAATTCTCATTTAGGGAGAGATCCGGTGACGTTGTTGGCCAAGGTAGGATTTGGCAAACACGAAGACAAGGAGTAGAAACTCTCACCATGTGTAGGCGGGTATTATCTTACTGAAATGTAAGTCTAGGATAGCTTGCCACGAAGGGCAACAAAATATGGCATAGAATATCGTCTACGTACTTCAGTGCTGCGAGGATGTCCCGGATGACAACCAAAGGGATCGTGCTATGAACAGAAATGGCACCCCATACCATCTCTCGTGGGTGATAGGCTGGTTTGTATCCCACTGCTGTCCGGGGCGTATTCAGACAGGACTTGGCTGGTCATCGGGACTTAATTGGAAGGGAGACTCATCACTGAAGACGATTCTACTCCAGTCAATGAGATTCCAGACCGAAGACGTGTCTGGAGACGTCTGACTGTCGCCCGCCGTACGCACCGACAACCAGGACAGCAATCAGTAGATTTGATGTACATGTTCCACAAAAACAAATGATTACATTTTCAGAAAAATTGGATATATATTAGGGTATATTAGTCAGTGAAACATGGAATTATTCGTGAGTAAGTCATGGCGAGTATCGAAGAGAGTGTGTCGTTTGTGCCACAGTTAGAATCTATCAGGAGCTTCAGTATTGGCTCTTGTGAGCTGACACATTCCAGAGCTCAGTTCTTGGATACAAAATTCGAAGATAGTATCTAAATGAGTTCTGGTTCCACTACATATGTTTTACATGTGCCCCGAATTTACGCATTTTGCTTCCTTAGCCTCCGCTTTCAAGAATAGAACTTTTAGCTGGCGCGAAGGTATGGCCCATATCCATCGCTCTGTTTTTGTGTAATCCCTGGTTTTTGGAAGCCGGGTAACGCTTTTTTGCGTTAGCACAGTGTTTGAAAATGATTGTAGGGTTTTAAGGCTTCGTAACATTTATTGAATTCAATTTACAATTATAAAAAGTACATCAAATGAAAGAGCAACTCTAGAGTGACTGAAGAACGTGTCGAACGAGTGAGAGTTTTTCACACGTAGCCCCAAGAAATTACTTCGGAAGTCTAGTCGTGAATTAGCAGTTTCAGTGACGTCTTTGTGAAGACTTTTAAGGAGACGCTTAAAATTACGTCCGTATCTTTTGCAGCTGTTACAAGCGCTAAAGCCAACAGACTAAGGTTTACTTGTCAACTTTGCATGACGATGCATATTATCTGGATCGTGCCGTTTTCTGTCATGAATCGACATTTCACATAAGTGGAAATGTGAACACACTTGGTGTGCTAATCTGAGGGTCAGCAAATCCCCACGTGATGGTACGGTGGCAACGAGACTTCCCTAAAGTGAATGTTTTTTGTGCCATATCCCGGCGGGAAGTCTAGGGGCCTTTGTTTTTCAGTGAAGCAACTGTAACTGGTGTTTCTTATCTTGATGCGCTAGAACTAAGGTTCTTTCCTCAGTTGGAAGAAGCTGTAGCACAGAACTTAATGCGCGTAACTCGGCACGCGATTGGTTAAACGATGGTTGGACGCAAGGGGCCGGTCAGAGCTAGTGTTGCATCACTTCCACGTTCACACACCATCTGACGCCTTGCAATTTTTACCTCAGGGTGTATACAAAAGACCATGTGTATGTGCCTCCGCTATCAGCTGATCTACCCGACTTTAGAAACAGCGTTGTTGCAACAGTTACTGCAAATACACTGATCCAGGTTTGCGGAGAACTCTCCTATTGATTCGGTGTGTGACGAATCGCCGGCCGGAGTGGCCGTGCTGTTCTAGGCGCTGCAGTCTGGAACCGAGCAGCCGCTACGGTCGCAGGTTCGAATCCTGCGCCGGGCATGGATGTGTGTGATGTCCTTAGGTTCGTTAGGTTTAATTAGTTCTAAGTTCTAGGCGACTGATGACCTCAGAAGTTAAGTCGCATAGTGCTCAGAGCCATTTTTGTGACGAATCGTGTTCACATTGAAAACCTGTAAAAAAAGACTGTTCACGTTGCTCTTTCTTTCATTTGATGTATTATTTATAACTCAGCTTTAAAACCCGTATATTCATTTTGAAACACCCTATATTTTTTGAACTTTAGCTTTTCTTAGTTGCACCATGTTCTTAATTTTTACGTAAGACTTATATCGCGGCTTATGTTCCTGTCTTCGGCCCCCTTATCATCTCCCCGTCACGTCGACCACACATAAAACTTAAAAAAGACGCCGCGGTTTGCCAACTATTTGCAGCTCTTGTACTATTCAAATATATACTCCTTTAAATGATAATTAACTGAAACCCTCAGCTGCCGGCAGGTGTTGTTGATATACCTCCATGGGGACAGCTGAAAATGTGTGTCCCGAGTGGGACTCGAACCTGGCAGACGCTCTATCCATCTGAGCCACCGCGGACAGAGATGAATAGCGCGACTGCGGGCACTTATCCCTTCAACGCTTCCAGTGAGACCCACATTCCCAACTGTCCGCAATCTACATACGTAATGTACCTTAAAGGCTACCCAGCCATCGACCTTCGTGTGTGCGAATGCGCTCAGGTTGCCCGAAATCTTACGGGAATCCTCACCTTAGTGTGCGCCAGTAATGAGCGGACGGGCAAATATCTATAAGGTACATTACGTATGTAGATTGTGGACAGTTGGGAATGTGGTTATCACGGGAAGCGTGCAAGGGATAAGTCCCTGCAGTCGCGCTATTCATCTGTGTCATCGGTGGTTCAGATGGATAGAGCGTCTACCATGTAAGCAGGAGATCCCGAGTTCGAGTCCCGGTTTGGGCAGACGTTTTCAGTTGTCCTCGCCGAGGTATATCAAAAACAACTCTCGGCAGCTGAGGATTTCAGTTAATTATCATTTATTCTAGAGATGCTACACGGTCATCAGTGGTATCTGTTCTTTCGAGAGCGGTTACTGTCTTCATATATACCCCTTTAATGGCAGTGTAGTCCAGGGTAATGGTACGTTTGTGTCACAGCAGCCTACGGGCGTAAACTTCCTATGTTTTCGTTATAATGCATTCGATACTGTTGGGTGTTTTGAGACAGGAAAAAGTGCGACGTCACTCGAGGATACGAGGTACAGCTTTCCGATTCTCACCCGCATATTCATTTTGAAACACCCTGTATTTTCTGCGCTGCAGCTTCTCTGTTCTGCACCATCTTTTGAATTTTTACTTAAGACTTATCTCGCGCCTTGTGTTCCTGTCTTCGACTCGGTTATCACCTCCCCGTCACGTTGACCTCACATAAAACTTAAAGAAGACACGGTGGTTTGCCAAATATTTACAGCTCTTGTACTTTCCGTGGAACTGAAACCCAGGGGAGCTGCAGGTGTGTACCACAGCGGCCTACTAGCGTAAACTTCGCATGTGCTCATTATAGTGCATTCGATGCTGTCGGATCTTTTGAGATAGCAAAAAGTGCGACGTCATTCGAAGAAAAAAGACACAGCTTTCCGATTTTGATGTAGCCTTCGCTGAACACCTGTCGTATATGAGCACGCTTTCTTATAGTTTGATGGTGCTAATGACTTTGATACGTATGCGCTAAACCCAAAGCCAAACAAACAAACAATGTCATGTTTGAAGGACAGCGTCAATCTTTCGCAACTTTTCCTTACCAATTCCATTGCCGACAAGCTCTGACGCAGGACAGCAGGATACAAGTGCTCCAGGAGTAAGTATGTAGGTTGAACGAGCAGCGGGTCGGCGCACTCCCAGCGTCCGATCTAAAACTTTGTCCTACTCGGTACTGAGTCCTGGCTCGTGTAATGATGAGGAAAAATGCATTTCTGAACAAAAATTCGCTACATTTTGATGAAACAGTCTGGAAAGAATGGAATTTGTGCTGCAAATGACTCACTAGTTTAAGGAAATAAAGCTTCAGGCCGATGTAAGCAAAGCACTAGCAATTTAGTGAAACTACCGCGGGCGGAAATAAGTGCTTCTGCGTGTTACGGCACAGAACCTGAATGTGCGTTTACACGGGCCGTATTTTACAGTCACATGTTGCTGCAATCATCATTACTGCAAGTCATGGTAGTATTGGTTAAAATATGTGCCAAAGGCCCGACGGTATATTTGAGAGAGCAGGTAGCTGAAAGTCGTTGCGAATGTGTTTCCGGTGTTGTCCGTGTGAGCTAGAAAATATTCCCTATGACCGAGCCATGCCTGCTCCTGTCTTTGTAAATACTTCCCTCTCACCCTTGCCTCAAGTTATTTCGGTATATGATAACATGCGCTCACAAGTTGAATTCGGTGTCCAAAAGCGTAAGTTTAAGTCTACAAATCTAAAGGTCGGTCTGTTTTCTGTTACTTTTAATTTCTTTTACGTCTGGCAGTGATTTGCAAATTTGAAAACTGCGATGATGCACCATGTTTCGGAGTGCACGGTAAAGTGCGTATCTCTCTATAATTTTCTGGATAACTCAGTTCTAAAGGCCGGCAGGCGGCATGGGATGTGTTCAGACCAACATTCCGTAGAAACAACTTTACTTGGCCAAAGTACTGTATAAAACAGATATGCATTTGCTTCGCCCTCAGAGTCAGCATAATTCATTCATTGTGTCTGCTCATTCTGATTTGAATTATGCCCTTCCACGTGTAGGCTTGGCTTCCCTGGCTCCGAATAGTGGCGAAGGAAGTATACTATTCAACGACTTGTAGCCGCAGACGTTAATTTAGAAGCTACGTAGTATTGCTGTGTCAGTATTTAGATCTGCTGAGATTAGCTGGACCATTTCAACTTTTCAACTAATTGAGATGAAGAACTAGTAATTTTTCGCATAAAAAATTAACATTTGAAAATGGCAGCAGGTCTGTTTGTAAATAGTATGCTGTTTCTCGTATAGGTATCAACCTTACGAATTCATCCGCGGATTTCATTTGCAAGATATTCAAAATCATGTTTCAATGTTCTGGTGAAGTTCTGGAAAAGACATGTTTTTATTTACAATATCTTCAATATTGTGTTTCTGTGTTCTGGTGCAATTATGAAAGAAATAGGTATCCAATATCAGTTCACGTGTTAAATTTTTGGTAGCAGTTCATTTATTTAAAAAACATAGCAGACACTCAAAGACCGATAGTGAACTGCGCTCATTTACTCCAGATTTTATTTATTTTATTTTTAATTGGGCTTGGTTGTATTGAACCATATAGCCAACTGCGTGGTAGAAATAAGAAACCATGTACATAGAAATATCACAATAGAAAATTTTAGCATAATAATTTAAAATCAGAGACTTCCTGACATTAAAACTGTGTGGCGGACAGAGACACTAACTCGGTACCTTCTGATTTCATGGACAAGTGCTCTACCGACTGCGCTGTTCGATCACGATTCTGGAGCCCTCCTAATACCTTTACGTCGACCAGTACTGCGTCTGCGTACCTTCCAGAATTCACACAAGTTCCCCTGCGAATCTTGCAGGATTAGCACTCCTGAAAGAAAGGATATTACTTAGACATTGCTTAGCCACAGCCTGGGGCATGTTTCCAGAACAAACTTTTCACTCTGCAGTAGAGTGTACGCTGATATGAAACTTCCTGGTAGATAAAAACAGTGTGATCAGTTGGTAGAGTACTTGCCCGTGAAAGGCAAAGATCCAGAGTTCGAGTCTCGGTCCGACAAACAACTTTAATCTGCGAGGAAGTTTCGTATCAGCATACACTCTGCTGCAGAGTGAAAACTTCATTCTGGAATTTAACATCATTTTTCAGTATGTGAATCAAATAACCCGTAGTTTAGGAATCGTAAATGAATGTAGTTCGAAGAGAACACAAAAAGGAGACCTCAACAGAGATTGAGGGAGCATACGTTGGGATATGAAAGTGTTAATTTAACCACTAGAAATATATCAAATTTTATAAACACCTGTTGTTGTTACGTCTGAAACTGAAAACGGCTTTATATAGGAGGGCGGGCTGAACAGCGATGCCACCGAATTTTGTACATGAAATCTTTTGAAGCTTTTTAAATAAAATAAACTTTATTAACATTCTGCATCTTTATTCTTCGTATCGGTATACTCATTTGTCGACATAATCACGCTGGCGACGAACACATTTCTTCCAACGAGAGAACAGTTTGTTGATACCGTCGGTGTAGAATGTTTGACTTTGTTGACGGAGCCTCAACCTGTTGGCTGCCTGCACTGCTTCATCACTATCTAAGTGATGTCCTTGAAGATATTGTGTAAGTTTTGGACTCAGATGAAAATCGGATGGCGCTAAGTCAGGAGTATTTGGAGGATGATCGACGACAGTGAACCGAAGGCGTCGGATTGTTGCAGATGTCGCAGCGCTCGTGTGTCGTCTGGCGATGTCGTGCTGCCCCATGTGTGAACGAACTATTCGAATTTGTGCTTTCAGTTTTCTGATGGCCTTTTTCTCACGCGCCGATGTATTTACGTTACACACCGCCGTGTTACGCCCTACAATTCGGAGCCCTCTTGCGGCAGGCTGTTGCAACTTGTGCCAGCGAAGGGGAAAGTCGACTGAGTAATCTGCGTGACATGTAATACCTCAACCGATATTGAGAACAGAAAGAAAAATTCGGAGGCATTACTGTTCAACACGCTTTCGTATTTGAATAGCGTCACGAAACAATAAGGCCGGCAAATTTGTTGGAGGGACACTGTAAGTTTCACAAAATTTTGGGGTAACCAATTTTGCTATGCTTCGAAGAAACTGCCAAGAAACAGTAAGTGCTTTAAATAGTCGTCTTGTAATATTCGCAGGAAGTGTTGTCCTTGGTACCTGTCCAATTTAGGTGGGAAGGTGTTAAGCCATGGTTGGTACGCTTGCCACTCTAAAATTTCTGCTGACTTAATTGATGACAAAATTATTCCCGGACGTACTGCCGTCTCGGTGTCCGACGAGCACACATTGCGGCCTACGACCATGTTGTGGGACTAGGGCCTCCCGTCGGGTAGACCGTTCGCCGGGGGCAAATCTTTCGATTTTTTTTCTCATTTTGTTCTATGTTGTTCGTTGCATTTGTTTGGTGCGGATGTCCCATGATGCTTGTGCAGGTTCATCGTTGATCCATTCACTCAGTTTTTTTTTTTTATTACAGAGGGGAGCTAATCCTCTGAAAATGATGATGATTAGGACAACACAACACCCAGTCCCTGAACGGAGAAAATCTCCGACCCAACCTGAAATCGAACCCGAGCCCTTAGGATTGACATTCTGTCGCGCTGACCACTCAGCTACCGGGGGCGGACACCATGTTGCCCTTGAATGGGCCGCTCGTGGGCGTATGCACTGTATATATCTGTTCCCCCACCCCTCAGACCGGCTGCTCCGAGACCGGGTAGGCACTGGAGACGTGCCCTGTGGCGCATGGCCTGTCCCCAATGTCAGATCATTGTGGTTGCAGGATGTCTCCTTTTTTTTCTTAATCAAACAAAACAATGGATTCACAAGCCTTACTAGGAGTGTAGCCGTATTCACGGTTGATCAGTTGGTTGTTAATTCGAATCTCAGTAAATTCTTTATTGACACAGTCGCAGTATTTTGACGTCTGCACCAGAGTACACGTAGTGCAACATGACGTACATGGGCAGACGGCGCATACCTCGAGAATCGTTGTCGCAAACACCGACGGCACCAAGTGCCTATCCGCTGCAGATCTTCCTGCATTTCGCTACAATTTTCTAATGCTGCAACTTCTCTGTATACTACAGCATCATCCGCGAAAAGCCGCATGGAACTTCCGACACTATCTACTAGGTCATTTATATATATTGTGAAAAGCAATGGTCCCATAACACTCCCCTGTGGCACGCCAGAGGTTACTTTAACGTCTGTAGACGTCTCTCCGTTGAGAACAACATGCTGTGTTCTGTTTGCTAAAAACTCTTCAATCCAGCCACACAGCTGGTCTGATATTCCGTAGGCTCTTACTTTGTTTATCAGGCGACAGTGCGGAACTGTATCGAACGCCTTCCGGAAGTCAAGAAAAATAGCATCTACCTGGGAGCCTGTATCTAATATTTTCTGGGTCTCATGAACAAATAGAGCGAGTTGGGTCTCACACGATCGCTGTTTCCGGAATCCATGTTGATTCCTACATAGTAGATTCTGAGTTTCCAAAAACGACATGATACTCGAGCAAAAAACATGTTCTAAAATTCTACAACAGATCGACGTCAGAGATATAGGTCTATAGTTTTGCGCATCTGCTCGACGACCCTTCTTGAAGACTGGGACTACCTGTGCTCTTTGCCAATCATTTGGAACCTTCCGTTCCTCTAGAGACTTGCGGTACACGGCTGTTAGAAGGGGGGCAAGTTCTTTCGCGTACTCTGTGTAGAATCGAATTGGTATCCCGTCAGGTCCAGTGGACTTTCCTCTGTTGAGTGATTTCAGTTGCTTTTCTATTCCTTGGACACTTATTTCGATGTCAGCCATTTTTTCGATTGTGCGAGGATTTAGAGAAGGAACTGCAGTGCGGTCTTCCTCTGTGAAACAGCTTTGGAAAAAGGTGTTTAGTATTTCAGCTTTACGCTTGTCATCCTCTGTTTCAATGCCATCATCATCCCGGAGTGTCTGGACATGCTGTTTCGAGCCACTTACTGATTTAACGTAAGACCAGAACTTCCTAGGATTTTCTGTCAAGTCGGTACCTAGTATTTTACTTTCGAATTTACTAAACGCTTCACGCATAGCCCTCCTTACGCTAACTTTGACATCGTTTAGCTTCTGTTTGTCTGAGAGGTTTTGGCTGCGTTTAAATTTAGAGTGAAGCTCTCTTTGCTTTCGCAGTAATTTCCTAACTTTGTTGCTGTACCACGGTGGGTTTTTCCCGTCCCTCACAGTTTTACTCGGCACGTACCTGTCTAAAACGCATTTTACGATTGCCTTGAACTTTTTCCATAAACACTCAACATTGTCAGTGTCGGAACAGAAATTTACGGAGTATAAATGTAGATGTAGATGTAGATGTACTAACAAGTCGGATGTTGCATAGCACCGTCGATCGAAATTACGCGGAATGGATTGCCATCGCACTAAGGTTCTAGCACAGAAACTGTTGATTGGGAGCAAAGACAATACGTCCCACTGCTTAAGTGGTTTGATATCGAGAGCTATTTGTAAACACTTCAACGAATGTGGCCGTAAAGATTAACGTAGGCCTTGAAACTTTGGTTAATTGTGCCTAAGCCCTCTTTCTTAAAGCTGTAGAAGTGGACGTCTAGGTTTTTCCAGCTGGTATCTGAAAAGAATTTCAGATGGCACTATGTAACTATCAGATAGAATCCAGTGGACGTAGGTACTTGCGTAATCCAACGCTGTCACCATTAGCGGGACGTGATCTTATAAACGGAAAACTATCTCTCATTACGCACAGGAAGGTGATTAACCTACTATTTGTACACTGAGTATTGAGCAAATAAATCTTCTCATAGGCCGCTGGCAAACATTCAGCAGCTTCTTCATGTAAAGTGCTCGTAGAAGTCGATCGCATTACCCTAAAGCATATCCGAAGTTATAGTAATTGTACCGACTCCAACTTTCAAAGTGCACGTTTGGCAGCGTTGTGATATAGGAAGCAATAGTATAAATGGTAAAGGGAGATATTTTCGTGGAATAACTAATTTCGTGATAATATTTTGCGTGTGTGCAGCGGACATCCCTATGCAAGGAGAAGGTTGGCCCGTGTTGTGGTAGTTCTGTGCTTCCCGCCAGATGGCACCATATCCGTGTTTCTATTCCACCACGCTTAAAGTCAACAATACAAAACTTTTTCTCATTCTTCGTGCCGTTTCGTGAAATACTGTGGTGGTTATTGCATCGTCTGTGTATTTTTGATATTGCGTGGAAACTATTGAAGGAACGCGATTTATTTTACGGTATGTTATAGTCAGTGATACAGTGAACGTAAAAATCCATTGCAATTACTCGTGCGGCCCAAGTTGCGCGTGATAATGCTTAAGGGGAACAGTGAATTTCTTAGCAAATTCCACTCAACAGAATGGTGTCTTTTGCATGCTCTCTTATTTTGCGCAATTGTATGAATTGTAAGCGAGATATCAGCTTCGTGTACTAAAGCAAAGTTATTGCTAATAGTGTGTTCTACATGTCTGTACTTCTAAATTTATGTTTTGACACATCACAAAATTACCTACCTACATTTACATTATCACGAAATTACCTACCTACATTTATTGCAGGTCACATACAAGATGTCAAGGGAGCGTTCAAACTACCGCATGTATACTATTCAGCAACTTCTAGCCGCTGCTGAATTAGTGAAAGTTAGTGATGTGTCCATATACCAAGCTTCAAAGCAAATGGATGCTCTGTGGAGCACATTAAAAGACTACCTCAACAGAAATGTGAAAGACAGTCGAAATACTTCTAAATTAGGAAGACCATTTACTCTAACGCCAGATCTTGAGATAGAACTGTACAACCACATTATGCAAGATGCAAGAACTGGGTTTCGGGTTGACGGTTATGATGACGAGAAAAGTGGCATACGAATTAACGAAACTAGCTGGTCATGGAAATTTCTTAAACTCCGAAAAAGGAAGTGCCAGCAAATAAATGGTGGCGGTTGAGCTACAAGACGAGGTACAATCTTACTTTGCGAACTCCTGAGAACCTTGCCGCTAACAGGGCTTCTATTGGAAACGAAGAGATGATTCGTGATTTCTTTTCCAAATTAAAGAAATTGGTGGAAGATTTAAAAATTCAGAACTTGCCTGACCGATTATGGAACTGCGACGAAACTGGTTTTTCCTATGTCGTCAAAGCAAATAAAGTCACTACGTCAGTAGGAAAGCGATACGTTTACAAGAGAACTTGCGCAGATCGTGTAGAGGCGCATACACTTTTAGGTTGTATCTGTCCAATGGAACATGGCTTCCACCTATGATTATATTCAAAGGAGTTCGGTGGAGCGATGTGCTAAAGCTTGGCGGTCTTCCAAATTCATTAGTAAAACTGTCTCTGAAAGGTTGGATTAACAGTGATTTGTTTTTAGAATGGTTCGTATTTTTTGTCATCCTGATCGTCCTCTCATCCTGCTGATGAATTGTTGCACATCACGTGTTAACCCTGCTGTCATAGCAGTGGCTAAGGCCAACCAAATTTTCTTGATGACATTTCCTGACCACACATCGCATCTGCTGCAGCCATTTGATGTGGGTGTGTATAAATCAATGAAGGCTCACTGGGCCAAAAGACTTGACCAGTACATGAAAGAGAATCCGGTTGATAAGCCAAACACAAGCAACTTTCATACAATTTTAAATCCAGCATTTATTCAGAGCTTTTGTGCGAAGAATATCCAAAACGCCTTCATAAAAATTGGAATTTATCCCTTCAACAGAAATGCTATTTCTGGAGAGGCTGTTGCTCCTTCACAGCTAACAAATAAGCCTGTTCAACGCCCACAAAATAGGCCAATGGCACAAGACGTGGAAAACGATCTGTTGAGACTGCCAACAGCTGCGATAAAATCGAGTAGACCTACTGTGAATCAGAAAAGAATAAAAAAAGATTCAGAAGCGAAGTGTGTCAATGAAGAACTGCAATCAGAGATCACTAAAACCACACGCAAAAAAGACAAGACAGAAGATGATTGTGGTACATGCCATAAATCTCACTCAAGTGATGTTCGCAAAAAAATGGAGCTAAATGGATCCAATGCTCGACAATGTGCGACAACTATTCGAGCATTCATACAACGTAAACAACAATGCCTAACAGTATGTTATAACAATAATGAAGAGTATTTTCACCTGCATGACCACTTGTATTGTTAGTTTGTGAAAAAAAGAAGTACTCCAATAAATTTGTTGTGAAATTACCGTAATTACGATTTATCACGAAATTAGATTACTATTATCACAAAATTATCTACCTATGTCACGAAATTACATACTTTATATTGTTTGGAAGATGCCGCCATGTTTAATCAGTAGCACTATTTAAATAATAAATACAGTCTAAAACCGATGTATTACGTCCGATCCCTAACAGGGAAGTAATTACACAAGATTAATATCATAAACATCAGAAGTAATTAGCAAAATAACAAATTTAACACGAATATATCTCCCTTTACCCTATTATGCCGGCCGGAGTGACCGAGCGGTTCTAGGCGCTTCATTCTGGAACCGCGCGAACGCTATGGTCGCAGGTTCGAATCCTGCCTCGGGCATGGATGTGTGTAATGTCCTTAGGTTAGTTAGGTTTAAGTAGTTCTAAGTTCTAGGGGACTGATGACCTTAGAAGTTAAGTCCCATAGTGCTCAGAGCCATCTGAACTTTACCCTATTACTTCCGGGACAAGGGCCTTGTACTTGGCCAACGTTAAAGCTGTTTTCTGTTTCCTTGATAATGTGAGAGATATGATTGGGAATGTCCGCCTGCTTAGCTGAGTGGTAACGTGCTTGCCTCCCATGCAGCGGGCCTGGGTTCGATTTCTGGCCGGGTTGGGGATTTTCTCCGCCCGTAGACTGGGTGTTGTGTTGTACTCATCATCACTACAACGTCATCAGCGGCACGCAAGTCGCCCAATGTGTCGACGACTGAAATAAGACTTGCACGTGGCAGCCAAACTTCCCCGAATGGGGCCTCCCGGCCAACAATGCCACACGATCATTTCATTTTTTTAAATGTTAAGAGTATGTCAAATCTCGCCCCTAAAAATTCGCTTGGGTCGCTTGTTCTAGTTCGCTTTCCTCAATTTTGGTTGCACTACTTCGGCGTGTGTAACATTTAGTGGTTCAAATGGCTCTAAGCACAATGGGACTTAACATCTGAGGTCATCAGTCCCCTAGACTCAGGACTACTTAAACCTAACTAACCTAGGGACATCACTCACATCCATGCCCGAGGCAGTATTCGAACCTGCGACCGCAGCAGCAGTGTGGTTCCGCACTGAAGTGCCTAGAACCTCTCGGCCACAGCGGCCGGCGTAACATTTAGTGGCTCGGAATTATATTGCCATTATCCAGCCGCAATATCCAGCAGTGTTGCCTAACATGTGGCCGCTATTCGTGTTGCCGGTAATATTGCCGAATAATATTCCTGGGATATATTCTCGAAATATTCAATTTGTATTGCCTTTGTAAATGCAGCTTAAGAGGAGCTAGATTTATTTCTCGGATACTGTCCGTCACGTGAGTCGATCACATATGCTGCATATTGGATGTAACTGGCGACGAAGGGCGGGGGCTGGTTGCGCATGAGTGTTAAGCCTTACAAATCCAGTCGGCGACACAGTTAGGACAGGCTAGAAGCTTATCCTACTGTGCTGCGAAGAAACGTCGACATTGAATATCGTGTGGTTTGTCGCATTATCGTTGGAACACACCACTATTGAGGTTTTGAAGGAAGTTTGAAAGGTCTCTGTTGGAGTCCTTTCATGTTTGATTTCTTAAATCTGTTGTCATTTACGGCATAAATTCCTCGTCTAAATTTACTGTGGCGTTTCTGACTATCTGGGAGGAGACTGAGTAGTGGAACGTGTTACTTTTACACATAAACAAGAACGATCTGTCACACTACTACACTTTAAAACACAATTTATATGTAATTCATGTCACACAGTCTCATACGGAACCTACATCCGCTTTCTTTTATATACTGAATATGATAAGATACTGTCATCCCCCTTCCCTTCTGTGTGAGAGGATGAATGAGCAAATGTATTTCTAGTTGCATGCTTCAGGGTAGCAGACAAGCCTGTCTGCTAGAGAACAGTAGGACCAACGTCGGAACAGGTAGCTACGCTTTCTAAAAGCAAAGAGGTTTCTATCCTTAGTATGGTCCTGTCTGTCCCTTGTCATGTTGGTATAGGAAGCTGCCCCTCTGGCCACTTCCGTTTGTAGTGGGGATCCACCCTCAGGAAGGGACCAAGTCAGTCTGTCCGTGGCGAGCGTCTGAAGTGGTAAGATCTCCGGCTAAGCGCGTGTCTGCTATGTCCGTAGGACAATGGATTTCTTAAGTTCAGCCTAACTGAAAATTTAATCACCTTTATTTCAGGTTTAGCTCTAAAATATCTAATGTTATCTTAAATTGCAGCGCAGTGTAATTCTCATGTGAAGTTCAGAATATATTCCGGTAGTTGCTTTGTCACTACTTTGTGAGTAAAGTGGAACCACGTGTTGATCAGTAACTCTAACTAAGATCATCAATCTTAAATGCGAGTGTGCGTGAGATTATAACATCTCGTCTTGACAATATTTTTCAATATAGCAACTTTTCTTTATGTTCAACCCACGTGGGGTGTACTTTGTGAGACCACTACCACGTGCTTATATAATTGTTTGACCCATCAGGTTAATAGTAAGACATTAGTAACCAGTTCGAGGTTTTTCTTTTGTAAATTGCTTTTCGATCTAATTTATTTTAATTATCAAAATTATTGTGGAGTTACACGCTTTGTGTAAACCAAGTTGACCACGTGAAGCATGTGGTGTAATCATCAAAGTAGCCCTCAGCTATTCTTTTTGGGAAGATTTCACAGAGAGTTAGTATGAATTTAGTATACCAGTGTGTGGTAATTACACGACGGACAGGATTGTGCTACGAATGTAATTTCTTTGGGTGAAAATTGAATCGGTTGGTTGTGGTTAATTTTCTCTTGCATATGTTTCAACGTTCTTTGTGTGTTATTTTATGAATGCAGTGTTGTACGCAGTCTCCCAATCTTGGCTCCCTATTTGATGCGTTCCGTAAGATTACAAACTCACATTTTCACAATCCTAAATAAGGCACCAGCTTAGTTATGACTCACGTTTAATATGCTGAAATTTCAATGATCAATGTTAAAATAAATTTCCAAATATAAACTGATTTATTTCTTTTTATTTAAATTCTCTTTTTTATATATATATCACTGGATGTCGTATAACTATTAAAAGATTATAATTAATGTTAGTCTGGTTGGGAATTTGGTAAGCTAGACTGGATACCTGGTGAAACAGTTGCGCAGTAATGCAAGGTTAACTTCCCTAGACAGCTCACAACCCGCTTTTATTGTCTATCAGTACCGCTTTCAAATCAAATCAAAGCAACAACGTTACAAGTTTTCTTTTGCTTCGTCTTGAACAGCTAAGAACGGGAAGTCAACCGTACAGTGACATTCACTCTTCGGACAAGAGCCGTATCACGACTTAAAACAGACGTTAGTAATTTTAAATACTGAGTGCTACGGAGGTATATGGATAGCCTGGATGGAAGGAAGGGTGTGGTTCAATAATTTGGCAGATAATAAGCGAGACAGTGTTGGCGTGTGCGTTTGGAACGGAAGTTTGGACGGTAAGTAAGATTTAGTTCGCAGAAATGGAATAGCGAGCTGCGTTTTCGGAGTGGGAAGGAGAGGAGTGGAGCGCTGAAGTGAAAAAGGAAAGGAATCGTTAGTTATTGATGGGTCGGATCGTCGTAACTTGTACATAGACTTCATGTTTGAGCAAACCTCAGAGAAAACGTCCTTTGGCAACAAGTCGTGGTACTTCCTCTAGGAAAGACGGTAACTTTACTGTAAGACACCGCGTGTGTCGGTTACCCGTTAATAGCCCATTTCTTCATTGTACTTGGTAGTTTTCATTAATCCTACGCTGAACGTTCACACTCCAGGACCTCTGATGTTCACCCTACCTAAGTCAGTGTGGTCCCTTAATGAATATTTCATACATTCGGCTTTACGAAATTTGTTAAGGTCGCTTCATCTGCAAAGAGAGTTCTTTGAAGAAAGAACCATTTACCCAGAAACGAACATCAGAATTCGAAGCGTTTTCTGCAATCCCGCTGGTTAATAAACTGAAGAAGTGAAACATGATACAGATGCAAGCCGTTCGCAGACAAAATGTTAACGGCAGGTGACTTGCTTATTTGAGAGACATTCGCAGTTTCCCTGGAGCGTACAAATGGATCATTAACAATAGCTGCCAAGAAATCTATTTTATTCGCTCTGGTCGATTCGGGAGGGTAAAACTCCTGTGTTCTTTCAGTAACAATTCTTTGTAGATTCGTACGTCAGGATACTTTTGTACCCACAATTCAGCTGTTCTCTTCGCGTTCTTTCTGTGTTGTATTCTCTGTAAAATAGCAGAATATCTCATTTCTTTTGATTTGTGAATTATATATGCTTTTCAAAGTAGCTAGCATTCGATACATATGGAGTACACAGACAGAACAGAAAGCTGCTACCGCAATTTGTCATTAAATTTTGAAAAGAAGAGAAACCGCAACTAGTCGGACCACACTCCACGTCCCAAGTCAGATACTGAGCAGTTTCTTTGTCGTTTGGCCCCTTGGAGACGTGCAGCTCTCTGATCCACAGTGAGCAATGGCCTTTGCAAAGTACCCAGCGCCAAATGTCCATTTCAAACAATTCGGTTTGCTGTGTTTGCTCAGAAATTGACTGAAAGGCACACATATTCTTTGACGGCAGCAATTCCGGTCGAGATGGAAATACAACGCGTGAGACTCGTCTCTGGTCTCTGTCACTTAGGATATTTTTACGACCACTGTTCTTATGCCATGTTACGTGGCTGCGACTGGTGTATCATTCCTTGTGGACACGTTGAACAGTCCATGTAGTTACATCAACGAATTGGGCAACTTCATTTACGGTTTGGTTATGGGCACATCCAAACGTGATAGCCCCTCTCTGTCATTCTGTCACCTCTCCACGTTGACCCTGCACACACCAATTGACAGCCTGATTTAAGTGGGCCGTGGAGGGTCACGTAACCGCCTGGTACCACTTCTACACAATCTACAGCGCACCAAAATGATGAGTGTGCTCTTTTAAGGGGGTTACTATATTTTTGTAGCCAGCTTATATTTAGCTGTTAGGAAGTCCATGCAAGAACACACGGGTGGGAATAAACAGGCACTGTTCACCTTATAAGTACACTTGCACTTATATGTTGGTTCCTGTCGTATAATACACTCCTGGAAATTGAAATAAGAACACCGTGAATTCATTGTCCCAGGAAGGGGAAACTTTATTGACACATTCCTGGGGTCAGATACATCACATGATCACACTGACAGAACCACAGGCACATAGACACAGGCAACAGAGCATGCACAATGTCGGCACTAGTACAGTGTATATCCACCTTTCGCAGCAATGCAGGCTGCTATTCTCCCATGGAGACGATCGTAGAGATGCTGGATGTAGTCCTGTGGAACGGCTTGCCATGCCATTTCCACCTGGCGCCTCAGTTGGACCAGCGTTCGTGCTGGACGTGCAGACCGCGTGAGACGACGCTTCATCCAGTCCCAAACATGCTCAATGGGGGACAGATCCGGAGATCTTGCTGGCCAGGGTAGTTGACTTACACCTTCTAGAGCACGTTGGGTGGCACGGGATACATGCGGACGTGCATTGTCCTGTTGGAACAGCAAGTTCCCTTGCCGGTCTAGGAATGGTAGAACGATGGGTTCGATGACGGTTTGGATGTACCGTGCACTATTCAGTGTCCCCTCGACGATCACCAGTGGTGTACGGCCAGTGTAGGAGATCGCTCCCCACACCATGATGCCGGGTGTTGGCCCTGTGTGCCTCGGTCGTATGCAGTCCTGATTGTGGCGCTCACCTGCACGGCGCCAAACACGCATACGACCATCATTGGCACCAAGGCAGAAGCGACTCTCATCGCTGAAGATGACACGTCTCCATTCGTCCCTCCATTCACGCCTGTCGCGACACCACTGGAGGCGGGCTGCACGATGTTGGGGCGTGAGCGGAAGACGGCCTAACGGTGTGCGGGACCGTAGCCCAGCTTCATGGAGACGGTTGCGAATGGTCCTCGCCGATACCCCAGGAGCAACAGTGTCCCTAATTTGCTGGGAAGTGGCGGTGCGGTCCCCTACGGCACTGCGTAGGATCCTACGGTCTTGGCGTGCATCCGTGCGTCGCTGCGGTCCGGTCCCAGGTCGACGGGCACGTGCACCTTCCGCCGACCACTGGCGACAACATCGATGTACTGTGGAGACCTCACGCCCCACGTGTTGAGCAATTCGGCGGTACGTCCACCCGGCCTCCCGCATGCCCACTATACGCCCTCACTCAAAGTCCGTCAACTGCACATACGGTTCACGTCCACGCTGTCGCGGCATGCTACCAGTGTTAAAGACTGCGATGGAGCTCCGTATGCCACGGCAAACTGGCTGACACTGACGGCGGCGGTGCACAAATGCTGCGCAGCTAGCGCCATTCGACGGCCAACACCGCGGTTTCTGGTGTGTCCGCTGTGCCGTGCGTGTGATCATTGCTTGTACAGCCCTCTCGCAGTGTCCGGAGCAAGTATGGTGGGTCTGACACACCGGTGTCAATGTGTTCTTTTTTCCATTTCCAGGAGTGTATTCTCTGTGTCCCTTGTTGTTTCCAGACTGGTGCGCGCCGAGACCCCTCCTCTGGAGAAAACTGTCGGTCTTTTGTAAGGGTAATTGATTGGGCCTGATTGACCAACTCAGAATGCTGGCATATGAGCAACAAGTATGCCCAGGTTCTGAACAGTAGCTACCTTCCTGCAAGCCTCGGCCAATGCCAGCCACCATCAGCGGCACGCAGTTGATTAGACCAAGCTGATCTGCGTGTTCAAGCGCACACGCAAATGTATCGACCATCACTGCAATTACGCTCTCGCTTAACTCAGTAAGGGTACTACACTGCGCTATTTTAACTACACGTAGCAACGTCTCGTGAAACAAAGAGGTACTTTCATCGGTAGATGATAAAATATAATTTAACTTGGAGAATTAAATGATATAAACAAAACTGACGTTCTGAGTCGAGACGTGGAAATTTAGATGGTTTAATCGGGTAGTAAGTTAGAGAATTTACAAGAGAGAAGTGGACAGCTTGAAGTTAGATACAGTGGGAATTAATGAAGTGCGATGGCAGAAATAGCAGGAATTTAGGTCAGGTGAACACTGGGTTTTCAACACAGAATCAAACAGGCGTAACGCAAAGTGGGTCCAGTAATGAATAAGGAATTAGGAATACGGATGATCTGCTATGAACAGCGTAGTGAACGCATCAAGATAGACAGAACGTCAACACCCAGCACAGCAGTGTAAGTTTATGTGACTACCAGCTCCGTAGATGAAGTTGTCTGGTAGGATGTTCCGCAGAGCACAATTTTTGGTCTGAGAGTCTTTAAAGAAGGCTGTGTATATAGAAGAGATCTGAATGCAACGGAAGGTTCAGATAGATTACGTAATTGTGAGACTGATATTTTAAAACCAGGTTTTGAAACATTTTCAGGGGAAGATTTTGACGTTGACCATAACTTATTTGTTATGAACTGACGATTAAAACTGAAGAAACTGTAGAAAGGTTCGAAATTAAGGATATGGGACCTGGATGAATTGAGAGAAATAAAGGCAGTTATAAGTTTCGAAGTGAGCGTTACGGAATGACCGAGTGAAACAGAGGAAATAAACACAATGGAACACAAATGGGGATATTTGAGAGATCAAATACTGAAGGCAGAAGTGGGTCGAATATGGAAAAGAGATACTGAACTGAAGTGACGAAAGGAGAAAACATAAAAATGCAGCACATTTAAACGGCGAAAGGAAATGCAGACGTCTAAAAGTTAAGATTAAGAATACGTGCAACTTGGCCAAGCAGAAGTGGCTCGAGGAGAAAGGAAAGGCTGAAGAAGTATGTATGGCTATGGGAAAGACAGATGCCGCCTATAGGAAAATTAAAGAGACCTTTCTAGAAGAGAGAAGTAGCTGTATGAACGTTAAAGGGTTTTGATGGCAAGCAAAGAAATGAAGGCTGAAAGGTGGAAGAAATAGGTAGGATGTCTATAAAGGGGAAACAAACCTGAAAATATTTTAGAACGGGAAGAAATTTGGAGTAAGTTCTTATGGAACCAATCTGCCGAGGTCATCGGTCCCTAGGCTTACACACTACTTAATCTAACTTTAACTAACTTAACGCTAACGCTAAGAACTACACACACACTCTTGCCAGAGGGAGGACTCGAACCTGAGGGGGGGGAGGGGGGGGGGGGAGCCGCACGAACTGTGGCAAGGCGCCCAAGACCGCGCGGCAGAAGGGTTTGAGGAATTAGATGAAAATGAGATGGGAGATATGATACTGCGAGCAGAATTAAACGGAACATTGAAAGAATTAATGAGATCACCGGGAGAACATACAATGACAAAAGTGGTCCACGTGGTATACAAGACACACTGTCGGAAAATACCGCAACTCCAAAAAATAGTTAAAGTAGAGCAATGAAGACATTTGTCTAGGTAACATATTTAAGTGCTTAATATTGCAAGATCACAGGTTAATGTAAGCGCGAGAAGCCATTGCAAATGTGAAATGCTGGTACAGTACTAACCGGTGTAACTGCCAGAATGTCGTGCAAACGTGCACGCATTGTGTTGTGCAGATGCCGGATAGCAGTTTGTGAGAAGGAGTTCCCTGCCTGTTGCACTCGGTCGGTCAACACAGGGACGGTTAATGCTGGTTGCGGATGACGCTCGAATTGTCGTCCAATGATGCCCCATATGTGCTCGATTGGAGACAGATCTGGTGATCGAGCTGGCGAAGGCAACTTCTCGACACTTTATATAACATGTTGCGTTACAAAAGCGGTATGTGGGCGAGGGATATTGTTGGAAAACACCCCCTGGAATGCTGTTCATCAATGGCAGCACAACCGGTCGAATCATCAGACTGACGTACAAATTTGCAATCAGGGGCCGGCCGGGGTGGCCGAGCGGTTCTAGGCGCTTCAGTCTGGAACCGGGCGACCGCTACAGTCGCAGGTTCAAATCCTGCTTCGGGCATGGATGTGTGTGATGTCCTTAGGTTAGTTAGGTTTAAGTAGTTTTAAGTCCTAGGGGACTGATGGCCTCAGAAGTTAAGTCCCATAGTGCTCAGAGCCATTTGAACCATTTTTTTACAGTCAGGTTGCGTGTGATAACCACGAGAGTTCTCCTGCTGTCATACGAAATCGCACCCCAGACCGTAACTCCAGGTGTAGGTTCAGTGTGTGTAGCACGCAGACAGGTTGTTTTCAGGCCTTTAACTGACCTCTTAAGCAACACAGGGCCATCATTGGCACCGAGGCAGAACCAACTTTCATCAGCAAACATAACAGACCTCCATCCTGGCCTCGAAAAAGCTCTCGCTTGACACGAATGAAGTCACAAATGGCGGTTGTTTGGGGTCGGTGGAATACGCGCTACAAGGCATGTGGCTCGGAACTGTTCTTGAAGTAACCGATTGGTAACCGTTGGTTGTGTCGCTGTGGTGCCAACTGCTGCTGCAGATGCAGTGATGCGCCAGAGCCATACGCCGAACACGTGGCTGTCCAGAGCCCAGTCTTTTAGCGGACGTACATTCCCGTCACCGTAGCAATCATGTACAGTGGCTGTATCGCAGAAGGAACATCCAAGTTCTGGTAGCCCCATTACACGACCTAGTTCAAACTCAGTGAGATGACGATAATGGCGTCTTTGTCGCCTTAAAGGCATTCTTGACTAACATGAACTCATCACGTCGAATCCCAAAGGAAACTAATGCTCACGGCCGTTATAGCGTGTGTTTAAAGCAAACCTGATTTTTATCCTCATAGTGGCGCTACCATTATGCGACTGGTGCGAAATATGAAAAGACTTCATCTATCAGATGTAGAGCACGCCTACCAACTCCTTCTTGGTTTTTGCGATTTTTTTTTCATCAGTGTATACACTATGTGATCAATAGTATCTGGACATCTGGCTGAAAATGACTTACTAAATCGTGGTGCCCTCCATCGGTAATGTCGGAATCCAATATGGTGTTGGCTTACCCTTAGCCTTGTTGACAACTTCCACTCTCGCAGGCATACGTTCAATCAGGTGCTGGAACGTTTCTTGGGGAATGGCAGCCCATTCTTCACGGAGCGCCGCGCTGAGGAGAGGTATCGACGTCGGTCGGTGAGCCCTGGCGCGAAGTCGGCATTCCGAAACATCCCAAATGTGTTCTATTGGACTCAGGTCAGGACTCTGTGGAGGCCAGTCCATTAAAGGGATGTTATTGTCGTGTAACCACTCCGCCACAGGCCGTGCATTATGAACAGGTGCTCTATCGTGTTGGAAGATGCAATCGCCATCGCCGAATTGCTCTTCAACAGTGGGAAGCAAGAAGGTGCTTAAAACATCAATGTAGGCCTGTGCTGTGATAGTGCCACGCAAAACAACAAGGGGTGCAAGTCCCCTCCATGAAAAACACGACCACTCCATAACACCACCGCCTCCGAATTTTACTGTTGGCACTACACACACTGGCAGATGACGTTCACCGAGCATTCGCCATACCCACACTGTGCCATCGGATTACCACATTGTGTACCGTGATTCGTCACTCCACACAACGTTTTTCCACTGTTCAATAGTCCAATGTTAACGCCCCTTACACAAAGCGAGGCGTCATTTGGCATTTACCGGCGCGATGTGTGGCTTAAGAGCAGCCGCTCGACCATGAAATCCAAGTTTTCTCACCTCCCGCCTAACTGTCGTAGCACTTGCAGTGGATCCCGATGCAGTTTGGAATTCCTGTGTGCTGGTCTGGATAGATGTCTGCCTGTTACACATTAGGACCCTCTTCAACTGTCGTCGGTCTCTGTCAGTCAAAGACGAGGTCGGCCTGTTCGCTTTTGTGCTGGACGTGTCCCTTCACGTTTACACTTCACTACCACATCGGAAACAGTGGGCTTAGGATTGTTTAGGAGTGTGGAAATCTCACGTACGGACGCATGACACAAGAGACACCCACTCACCCTTTCGAAGTCTGTGAGTTCCGCGGAGCGCCCCATTCTGCTCTCTCGCGATGTCTAATGACTACCGAGGCCGCTGATATAGAGTACCTGGCAGTAGGTGGCAGCACAATGCACCTGATATGAAGAACATGTTTTTGGGGGTGTCCGGATACTTTTGATCACATAGTGTATTAGACAGGTGAATGGCCTCTGACTTCAAAAAGAATCTAATAATTCAAATTCTAAGGAAAGGAGGTGTGAATATTACCGAACTATTACTTTAATAAGTCATGGTTGCAAAGTTTTGTACGAATTAGTTACAGGAGAATTAACAGGAAGTGCTAGAATCGGATCGCAAGTAAGATCAGTTTGGGTCGCGGAGAAATGTAGGAAGACGCGAGGCAATACTGTTTCTACGACTTATCTTAGAAGACAGGATGAAGAAAGACAAACCAACGTTTATAGAATATTTAAATTTACAGAAAGCTTTTGTTAATGTTGACAGGAATACACTCTTTGAAATTCTAAAGGAATAGCGATAAAGCTCGGAGAGCGAAAGCTTACCAGCAACTTGTACAGAAACCAGGCTGCATTTAGAATATTCGAAGAATATGAAAGGGTTGGTTTGTTGTTGATTTGGGGGAGGGGACCGAACAGTGAGGTCATCGGTCATACATATGAAAGGGAAGCAGGAGGTTCGAAAGGAGTGAGACAAGGGTTTAGCCTATCCCCGTTGTTATTCGGTCTGCAGATTGAGCAAATAGTGAAGGAAACCAGGAAGAACTTTGGAAAGAGTACTAAAGTTCAGAGAGAAAAAATAAAAACTTTGAGGTTTGCCGAAGACATTTTAATTCTAAGAGATTGCAAGAGATTCGGACGATCGGTTGAACGGACTGAAAAGAGCAGTATGGAGTGTATTCGAGTTAAATCAGGTGATGGTGAAAGAACTAAATTAGGCAAGGATACAACAAAAGTAGTAGAGGGCTTTTGCTTCTTGGGCAGCATCATAACTGCCGACGGTGGAGCTAGAGAGAATTTAAAACAGCTAGAAAAGTGGTTCTGAAAAGCAGAAAATTGTCCTCATCGAATAGAATTAGACTTAGGAAATCTTTTGTGAAGGTATTTGTGTATATTGTAGCCTTGTACGGAAGTGAAACTGGACGATAAACAGTCCATACAAGAATGACTAGAAGCTTTTGGAATGCAGTACCACAGAAGAATGTTGATGATTCGATGGGTAGGTCGGACAATTTATAATGAGGTACTGAATGGAACAGGGGAGAATGGAAATTTATGGCACAACTTGACTAAAAGAAGGGGTCGGTTGATGGTACATCCTAAGGCATCAAGAGATCGTCAGTTCTGTAATGGGGAGAAGTGTGTGTGTGTGTGTGTGTGTGTGTGTGTGTGTGTGTGTGTGTGTGTGTGTAGGGTGGGGTGTGGGCGGGAGCGCAAAAAATTGTAGAGGGAGACCGAGGTTCGAATACAGATAACAGGTGCAAATTGATTTAGATTGCACGAGTTATGCAGACATTCAGATCACTGCACAGGGCGGACTGACGTGGAGACCTGCATCACGTCAGTCACGATAATGAAGACCACACCAACAGGAACGAGGAAGAAAATGGTTCGTGTCATTTTCAAAGCAGCTATCTCGACGTCTACCTCAAGCGAGTTGAGAAAACCACGGAAAACCTAAATTTGTATAGCTGTCTTCCCGAATTCTATATATGGACTGCAGCATCTGATTTGTATAGATATCTGGATGAAAATAAAATAAAAAGAAATGATTCTGAGGCCACAAAGTACAATGGGGCTGTTAAATCCGTTCTGCGCAGAAAAAAAGAGTACCGGAAGCTGGAAACGCAACAGCTGATCGTTGTGGAGTTATGTTGTGATTTATGATAATACCAGTTTTTCACGCATACGCTTCTTATACCGACGTAAGGGGTTATTGATAGTTTCGATCTGAATAAATCTGTGTTGCGTTAGGTGCTAGCGGTTTTCATTTGCTTTCCACTATTATTTAAATCGAACGTTGTCTCGTAACTTTATTATTACTTTCGTTTGGAGTTATAAGTGTCTTATAAAATTGCATTTCATCAGGCGGCTCTGAACGCGGTGTTCGTAAGATGGCTCGCTCGACCTTGCAAAGTACACGTGCCGAGTGCAGCGCTGGCTTCTGATTACTATGCACGTCTCGTGTGCGCTTGCGTCATACACGCGCACTGGATTAAAGACCATCGATTGCTTGTTGACGTCCTCAGCTACTCATAAAACCTTTCCTTCCGTAGGTGACCTCTATATTACTTTCCACGGCGTCATCTGTTGTCGCTGTTGTTGTAGTCGTTCTTTCGTTTTTCTTTCTTTGTTTTTATTTATTTTTGGAGGACAGCGGAATTAAATAATTTTTTTCCCTTTATTGTATTTCAATGCCCCATCTGGGGCGGGCTGGCAGCAGTATATGCGTTGCTCTTCAGCCGAAAGACATTAATTATACAATAGAAGACATTTGAAATAACATGAAGGAGAAATTATGGCGTACAGAGATATAAAAAGGATGTACATTATGGAAGAGAACGGACAAAAAGGGGCGACTGTAAAATGGAGATAAAAACCGTAAAAAAGTGGCGCACACAAAAAGACCACACACTGGGACAATTAAAAGAACACTAGGCGAAGTATGGCCGGAGCATAAAAGTATCGATGGACATAACAGCCACTGACAGTAACACTATGTACAAGCCCAGCGCACAATTAAAATCACAGCTCTTGACGTCGTGGGAGAACAGCACCAAACACGACACTGATGACGATGAGCAAACTGAGAGGATGTGCCAGGGCATGGAGAGGGGTGAGACGGGCGGGGGCGTGCCGAAGACGGCCAGCAGGGAAGGAGGGAGCAGTGAAATAATCTCAAAGTCACTTTTCAAATTTATATTCGCTGCATAAAAAAAATAAGCGCGTTAATTAAAAATACCATTCAGACTTTTTCAAATAATTTGTGTTAGAAGTCAGTGGTCAAATATATACAAGGTGTATCAAAAAGAATTGTCCGATTTAAAATAAAAACCGTAACTACTATGTTATTTGAGGTATGTGTCTGAACAACGTACTGTTGAAAAGAGCACACTCTCGAGTTTTACATGGTTCCCGCTAGGTAGCAGCAGTGTGCGCCCACTTCAGTTCTAGTAAAAAATGGTATCTGGACAACAGAAAGCGTATTGTGTTCTACGTTTTTCGCAGTGCGTGTCAGTAATAAATGTTAGCGTGACTTTCGTACTAGGTATGGTGTGAATCCTCCTACAGCACAGAGCATTAGACGATGGCGTGAACAATTCCGAGAAACTGGTTGTCTGTTCAAAAATGGTTCAAATGGCTCTGAGCACTATGGGACTTAACTTCTAAGGTCATCAGTCCCCTAGAACTTAGAACTGCTTAAACCTAACTAACCTAAGGACATCACACACATCCATGCCCGAGGCAGGATTCGAACCTGCGACCGTAGCGGTCGCGCGGTTCCAGACTGTAGCGCCTTTAACCGCTTGGCCACCACGGCCGGCTACCCCGGTTGTCTGTGTAAAGGCAAATCGGCGGGCCGTCGCCGAGTGTCCGACATACGTAGAACGCATCTGCCGTAGTTTCACAAGGAGCCCGGTTGCTTCTTGCTGGTACGGGACGATTATCAGTTTCGCAAATTTTTCATTTCCATAAGATCCTAGTTGTGATCCATACAGATCAGCTGAGTTACGTTTCAGGTTGGGAAAATAATCGTGAAATAATGATTACATTCCTTTTTGCGACCACGAAATTTTATCGACAGTTCTGATTTTGTAAGAAGAGCGCCGTGGTTTACCGTAAGCGCGCTTGATTTTTTGGCGGCAGCTGTATGTAGGGATAAGTGTTTGATTGTTATTACGACTTACCAAGTCGGGTGTATTGTGATTCACTTAAGGCGGGTGTTAGTATACGTAAATGACGTGTGCTGCATTGTTGTCTTCGTCGAAGAAATAGAAAGAGGGAAGGGAAGTCTTTACTGCGGAGCACGAGATCTGACTGTAGAGGACTGGAGATTGTATTTGACTGTGCCGTTTTCAGAGGAACGATCCGGGCCTTTTCCTTAAGCGTTTATCGTAAGCCACGGAAACCGAAATCTGGATGGTCGGACGAGGATTTGAACCATCACACTCCCAGATGTGAGACTAGTGTTTAAACCATTGCACCATGCACCGCGGTCCCTGCGTGTGGTTTGAAAGGTAAAAATTTGTCTCGAAGTATCATTCACGCAGGGCTAGTGCAATTGCTAGCGCACTGCCCTTGAAAGGCAGGGTAAGGGTTTGCGTCCCGCTCGATACAGTTTAACGTGTCGCAAATGTTCATAACACGTACGTGTACTTTTCGTCTACCATCTGTGTGCTTTCCTTGCGAAAAGAACCTTTCAAGTTACCAACAATTTTTGAGAACTCCTGCTAGTGTTGGGTTTTACCCATCTCACTCTGTCCTCTTCATCCTCCTTCTTTGCTTGGAATGTTATTTACATAATCTTGGTATTTAAATGTGTTAATAATATGGTACAATGTTGTTTGTATTTACGCCTTTCGCCTATTTTCTTGTCTTAAGGACAATTCAAACAAAAAAATTACGATCAGAATTCTACTCAACGAAAGCGAACTCGAAATGGGGAAGTACATAAACACATTAATCTGAACTACACACATCAAAAAAAGTTTTGCAACACCCCCATTCCCAGAACTTCTGAAGACAGGCGTTGACTGTGGACATTGTATCACAGACACAGTCCCTTTTACTGTTCAGAGATCTCAATAAACCCGCATGAGCAGCGCCTATTAGACGGATGGGGTCCAACAGCCGACCAGTTCCAGTCATTCCACCAGGAAGGAGGTACACGGCTCGTGTTGTCTAGTTCAACCATGCCTAGACGGTCAATACCACGGTTCGATCGCGTCCGCATTGTTACTTTGTGTCAGCAAGGACTCTCAACAAGGGAAGTGTCCAGGCGTCTCGGAGTGAACCAAAGCGATATTGTTCGGACATGGAGGAGATACAGAGAGACAGGAACTGTCGATGACATGCCTTGCTCAGGCCGCCCAAGGGCTACTACTGCAGTAGATGACCGCTACCTACGGATTATGGCTCGGAGGAACCCTGACAGCAACGCCACCATGTTGAATAATGCTTTTCGTGCAGCCACAGGACGTCGTGTTACGACTCGAACTGTGCGCAGTAGGCTGCATGATGCGCAACTTCACTCCCGACGTCCATGGCGAGGTCCATCTTTGCAACCACGACACCGTGCAGCGCGGTACAGATGGACCCAACAACATCCAGGATGGACCGCTCAGGATTGGCATCACGTTCTTTTCGCCGATGAGTGTCGCATATGCCTTCAACCAGACAATCGTCGGATACGTGTTTGGAGGTAACCCGGACAGTCCGAACGCCTTAGACACACTGTCCAGCGAGTGCAGCAAGGTGGAGGTTCCGTGCTGTTTTGCGGTGGCATTATTTGGGGCCGACGTACGCCACTGGCAGTCATGGAAGGCGCCGTAACGGCTGTACGATACGTGAATGCCATCCTCCGACCAATAGTGCAACCATATCGGCAACATACTGGCGAGGCATTTGTGTTCACGGACGACAGTTCGCGCCCCCATGTGCACATCATGTGAATGACTTATTTCAGGATGAGGACATCGCCCGACTATAGTGGCCAGCATGTTCTACAGACATGGACCCTATCGAACATGCCTGGGATAGATTGAAAAGGGCTGTTTATAGACGACGTGACCGACCAACCACTCTGAGGGATCTACGCCGAATAGTCGTTGAGGAGTGGGACAATCTGGACCAACAGTACCTTGATGAACTTGTGGATGCTATGCCACGAAGAATAAAGGCATGCATCAATGCAAGAGGACATGTTACTGGGTATTAGAGGTACTGGTGTGTAGAGCAATCTGGACCACCACCTCTGAAGCTCTCATTGTATAGTGGGACAACGTGCAATGTGTGGTTTTCATGAGCATTAAAAAGGGCGGAAATGATATTTATGTCGATCTTTATTTTAATTATCTGTACAGGTTCCGAAACTCTCGGAACCGAGGTGATGCAAAACTTTTTTTGATGTGTGTAATTATACTGATGGCTTCACCATATGACGGAAACCACTTTACAGACGTGTAAATGCAATTAGTCACAGTCGTCATTGACCGTATTAACCTCTTATACTTGTCCTGGCTTGAAATACTTCGAGTTTGGTGCACATACCGCATGTTTCATTATCACCGATCATGTAATAAATGAGTAAGTCCTATTTGTGTCTGAATTTGGTCTGTTTGTAAATATTGAAATGACATTTTGCACACGAAACAAGTATTCCAATAATCTTAGTCTAGAAGAGATTTTTAAAATTAATCAGGAGCCTTTCTTTCGATGTGAAGACATTCTGTCCCAAGACTACCAGTGCGCTTCAAGGTCGGCAGGATGTTGTAATAGAACGACTGTTTTTATCGATCTTCTTTGCATTGAGTGTCCACAGCGCTGCCTGCACAGCAGAGTAATTGAGCGATAAGCGACGCAGGAGAGTGTTTTTTTTACGCTTTATAATGGTTCTGCTGTGAATTCCAGTCCTTATCGGCTGCTTGTGCTCAACATCAGCACAAAAGTTATCTTATCATCACAGTGTCTGAAACTTACAGTACACCCGTTTATATGACATGTTAGGTATGACTAAAGTGAAGCTTCCGCGAGAAATTTAGTAACGACTTAAAGAAGATATTACACGGTACGGAGAAACTTTGTGTAGCGTAATAAAACTGACTATTCAGAAATCACAGTAGGTTTAAACTCACAAAGAATGGCTGTTCCTAATTAAGTTTTTTAGAATATTATGTGCTCAGTGTCTTTACGACCGATGAAGAGGTTTCTGTCTAGTAAAAACTATTCTCACAGCCCACATAATGATACAGAAAGTCAGCTGTTTGTTGGCGACAATCTGAATGACGTTCAGACAGTTGGTGATGGAAATTTCGGCCGACCAGTTAATTACGCAAAAACAATTCACGTTATAATATATTCGAATTAGAGCGGCAAGCTTCTCAAAAATTTGCGTATAGTGTGTAATACATACGGAGGTGAAATTTTATGAGTGTCTGACCGAAAATCAAAACCAGACCTATGCTTTTCTCGAGCAGTGCTCTACCAACGTTTTTAAAGATACAGGTTTTACTTCGCACATGTTCAGTTCCCGCGGCAGAGTGACGCAAAGGCGCTTTCGACCCGCCAAGCGCTTCTGCAAAACACCAGCATTTTCTAGGATTCTCTCGAAGATCTTTGACAAGGTGTGACTGTCCTCAAGAGTAACTTTTCTTACAATTGCACCATTTGTCATCAATTCTAATTTCTCTGTGGCACTGTATTCTCATTTGAAGCGTTTCTATAATTCTGCATGTACCTAATTTGACTTTAAACTTTCTCTGCTCTTTACAACCTTACTAGATACGTACACTATCTGATCAAAAGTTCCCGGACATCCCCGTGTAATGCGTAATTGACGACTACGTGTTACTAGGGGCGCGCCCGCCAGCGTAAACGGAGGCGGTGAGTATTGTAGAGAAGCAGTAACAGCAGTTTCCAACGAAACTAGAACGTCGGCTATGCTGTGTTGGGGTCCGAAAACTACCTGTATACCGCATATTGCGCGATTGTGGCGTGTCGTGTATTCGACAGACTGTAAGTGCCGGACGATGTATATTGTTAAGTATTACTTCAAGTGATTGTAGTCCAATACTAGCGGAGGAGTGGGGGTTACCCGTATGTTCACCATCTGATGACATCATTCCTGATCTTGTCCCCTGGGTTATGCGAAGCTTCCGCCTCTCCATAGCTCTTTGAACACTTGCCTTTATCATGTTTCTAGAGCGTAAGTTGTTTTTAGTGAGACACAGGTGATGTATACCCATGCGTTTAAGTTCATTGGAACATTTTGTGGTCTGAATGAACTTAAGCTTTCTGAATGCGGTCCAGCTCAGACCTATTCATTGTGGAAATCCTGCGTTTTAGTTGGGTTTCTGTAGCTGAATTTTGTGGCTCAGATAGATTAATTCAGAGACGTCTTCAGTGTCTACATGGTGAACTTTAGTTTGTTGAGTGAACTCAGACTTTAATCACGCTGTAGGTGCGACTTGCGGTTCTTAACAGTAACATGTTAATTACACCAATTACTTAATTATTTGATTAAGGGATTTCCCTTGTACTCGCTGAATAACAACGCTGTCGCTCGACATCTCATGCCCTCGATCTGTGCGGTCGGCGCCAAACCATTCAGAAATTATTTTTTTTTGTCAGATTTCACACTCTGGAGTACTTTTCAAAACTGATTGGTTCAAATGGCTCTGAGCACTATGGGACTTAACAGCTATGGTCATCAGTCCCCTAGAACTTACAACTACTTAAACCTAACTAACCTAAGTACAGCACACAACACCCAGCCATCACAAGGCAGAGAAAATCCCTGACCCCGCCGGGAATCGAACCCGGGAACCCGGGCGTGGGAAGCGAGCACGCTACCGCACGACCACGAGATGCGGGCATTGTTTGAAGATTGGTGCCTTCATCAATACGTTTTTGTAGCAGACTTCTTCTATAAATTTTCTTTGTGAAAGCAATAACACCCAGGTTCATGGCCTGGGTTAAGGCTATCATATTAGGGGGTAAATATTTTACAAATATCATCCCGTCATCCGATTTCAAAACATTTTCGTTCGGATTCGATGGTTCATTATCCAGTTACAATGCGGTCCTTGCAGGTAGAGCCTTCTCGCACAAAGCAGTTATGGAACCACGTTTGAAATACTGTGCCGTCCGTTCAGCAGGTGAAAATAACGGACAGGTAAATTTTGCATTTCACACAAAGCCTAGTTTTGTGTTCCCCTACCATTAGCACAACACAACATAGTTATCATTTCCTTGCTTGATTTATTATCAGATACACTTCGCTCTGTTTCGAAAGCTAAAGTCTTTGTTGATAGACATTTCCAAAACAACCCGGTTTCGTCCGCATTACATATTTGCTGCAGCTCTAAATTTTCTCGTGCAAAATAAACTCCTGGAAATCATCACAAAAGTCAGAAACATCCTTATTATTCCCCACGTAACTTTTCTCCTTGGTCAGCAGTCACCCGGATACCATGGCGCTGTTTAAATCTATTAACCAGCCGGAAGATGCATTAAACCTCCTTCAGTCCCCAGCGCTTTGAAGAAAAACTGGGCCTATTTGGGACATATTGGACCAGATAGTTTGGTACATTCTGGTCTTTTCTGGTGAAACAATTCCGAGGTGGCTTTATCCAGTTCTGCCTGTGTGGACACTAGTATAGCCCTCCGCTGTGACAAATCTTTAGATTAGTCAGAACTGCTAGCAAACTGAATTATTTTGCCTTTATTTCTCCGAATATCATGGATCGTAGTTTCACCCACACTGTAAATCAGTACCTTATTTCACGTATCAATACTGCCTTCTTCGAGTTTAAGTATAATTTCCAGCTTCTGCTGTATCGTTAACACAACACGTTTTCTCTTTTCAGACGTTATTCGGCACTAACAGACACCAATAACTATCTTCGGCAACAATTAAAGTCCAGCGCTTGCAGTGTTCGAGCAGCACATTGTTTACTACCCTCGAGTTTTAACGTGAGATTGTCGTTCACCAGCCGGCCGGAGTGACCGAGCGGTTCTAGGTGCTACAATCTGGAACCGCGCGACCGCTACGGTCGCAGGTTCGAATCCTGCCTCGGGCATGGATGTGTGTGATGTCCTTAGGTTATTTAGGTTTAAGTAGTTCTAAGTTCTAGGGGACTGATGACCTTAGAAGTTAAGTCCCATGGTGCTCAGAGCCATTTCAACCATTTTTTTTTATCGTTCACCCGCGACCACTCCCGGATTAAATAAAAAATTTCAGCAGCAAAAAAAGTGGGAGAAATAGGCTGCAAGTGGTCAGCAAAGCAGATAATCCGCTCACGGATGATATAGAGTTTACTGTATATTACTGAGCGACTATCCATGAATGGGAAACCCAATACCAGCTTCGGGTTGCCTATGAAACAGCTTCCAGGGGAAGCGAAAAATTCGATTTTCAGTGTTTCGCGTAATTACTGACCGAATTTAAAAATTTAAAATGTTGTCGTAATCTACTCGTTAAGAGGTATGATATTACGTGAAAAGTTTAACGCAGTAAGACAGATGTTACAGTTAGAAACTGTGTGTTTTTCTTTCGGCAGCGTAACTGACGCTGAGCCGTTACACGGACGTTATTCATCGAGAGTTTGAGAATGAGAGCATTTAGCGGCTTCCAAAAAACTTTATAGATAATTTTAAACCTTTTCAAAACTTTTTCTCCTTGTAACCCTCCCCTACTCCCCGCATGCGCACACACACACACACACACACACACACACACACACACACACACACACACACAAAACAGTATGATGAAAGGAGAAAAATTTGTCGCTTATTACATTTTCGCCGTTCGTGCAGTTAAACTTCAGCATCAGACATGACGTTTTAACTTATTACTTCTTTAATACTGACTCTATTCGAATCTCAGTTTTCTGGCACTATACACATGTACCACAGAATATACCAGTAAAAGTGTATCATTGTGCGACGTATGGAACACTTTAACTCATTTGTAATCACACATGTTTGAAGCTGTGTTATACATAGGAGTTTGATTCCTTAAGAAATCAGGGGCTTACTGGTTATGGAACTAAACAAACATCTTCACTGTCAAATAAAGACAGAACAATAATCACAGCACAGGCAGTATGTTCGAAAGTGCATAGCTGGTTTGGTAAATCGAGACCAGCTGCTGGGTGACACTAAAAACCGTGTTCGTGCAGTGTAGCTTGCTTGTATTCTCCTCGGCAAGCCGTCCGAGGGCTGGGGAGGACAGCGCCAAATCCCTCCCCAGTGAAACAAAAATCATTGTAAGAAAGCCAGAACATGTAATGGACATTTACTTCCATGTGTACCCAGAACCATTTCTAGTGAAATGTGAAAATTATTTCGCCATTCACTGCGAAACAATGGCGAGGTGGTCCCCCTCTAGCCAGATGTTGTCCACGAGGTGAAGCCTGTCGCACTCCTGTCGTCGTCCAGTGTGTGAAGAGGGCTTCTCCGACGACGTGCTGCAAGTTTCTGACACATCCTCAATTGAGTTCATGCCAGCAAATACCTCGGGCCATTCCATTCAATTGAGTCATGCTTAATGAATGAAGTTGGGCGCGTTGTGTTCGTGCGTATCTGCTTAAAAGACGAAATAACTGAAGTATTGACTGTAGGGATAGATAATACGTTTTCGCAGAAATGAAATATGAAGTACGTGATATGGAAACGAAATAATCTACTTTTCCTGAATACCTGCATGTGTGATATTTGTTAGATAATTTCTTGGAAATTCATTGGAATGAAATCAATATTTCGTTAGAAACTGCGGAAACATTAGAAGAAACAGGAAATAAATCGGACAATTCCGTCAATTTTGGTTCGGTCGATGATTGTTGTACTAATTAAAGTGCAGAAGACAAATTGAGTACCTCCGAAAGCCAAAGAAAACGTGTTCAGTATAGCTTTCAGTGACAACGAAAAGGCCGTAAAATTTTTGCTTCAATGAAGGAGGGAGAAAATGCTTAAACTGAGATGAGTTGTTTAAATGGAAGAAAGACTTTCACGAACTAGGAAATTTGTGCCAAAATGAAACTTACAAAAGTGTGAAAGAAGAACTATTCGAAAGATTTAGAACTGCTCATGAGAGTCAGTGCACCATTACTGAGGGAGATACACGAGACTGGGCGCTGTGAATTGCTAGTGAGATGAACATAACTGATTTCATGTTAAACAGATTCAGGAAATTATACAGAAAAGGAAACTGCAAAACTACGAAGTGTACGTCAGGTAAACATATAGAGGAGAGATCGTTAATGGGTAATGCTATGGAGAGATTCGTAGTTGACACGAAGACGATATTTCTTCTTATCTCCTGAAATACTGTGTGTAAAGCCAATTAGTCAGGTTTCGTGCAAGAACTGCGTGCAGCCCGTACCTTACGATTTCGAGCGAAATAAAGGCAGAGTTGCTTGTGCACTCGATCAATGCTTTGACACAATCGTGTACAGTTATGCTAGAGGTAAGTATTAGTAGATTTATGTTTCTGCAGCTTTATCTCGGTCTTCACGAACATCTTGGCAAATTAGGACCAAAAATTAAAAAAAAAAGGACTGTTTGCTTGTAAAAATCTTGTAATCGATGTAGCAAAATCTGAAAAAGGGAAGACAATAATTTTCCATGTTACATCGGAAACTTCTTCGTACCATTTGCAGAAAGTAATTCATTGCTTTTGTTGGCCACTTGGCCTGGACATAGCGTCTGCCTTTAGGAG
The DNA here is from genome assembly GCF_023864275.1 of Schistocerca cancellata. NCBI lineage: Eukaryota > Metazoa > Arthropoda > Insecta > Orthoptera > Acrididae > Schistocerca > Schistocerca cancellata. Next base: position 929,084,365 of record NC_064629.1, read on the forward strand.
GACGACGAGAAGACTGTTATGATAAAGTATGCTTGGTGCGCAGCACAGTATGCAGAACAACGGCCACCATCATTTCTTACTCCATCCCGGTTCTGTCTGAATAAAACTAGTAATCACTGTGAAAAGCCTGAATGTATTAATTTTTCTTTCATCAGGTGTTCCTGGTTAAGGAAAATGTCTTTGTCAACCAATAGGCACTTCACATTTTTGTGATGACTGCAGGAAATAAACAATAAACTGTTTCATTGTTAGTGAAATATACTGTATTGAAAATCACCATAGGAACTGTGCTACAGGCATGGTTATAAAATATTTAATTTTAACAAGTTGTAGTCCCGATTGCTAGTCACGTGTGCAACGATTATATTTGCAAGAGTTTAGCTGTCGATACGAACTGCAAGCTCTTGAAAAAATTAATGATTTGAAACATTTTTGGTGTGGTATGAGTACTTAAAATTCGTGTGTGTGCACTTTGGACTTGGCGCTACGCGTCGCTGCATTCTCTTGTCACGGCTGCTTCGCCGACTCGCGCGCTAGGCAGAAAGGGCCGTACAAACAGCTGCTATAAACGGTCCTTCGAACGGCAGATAATGTATAAGTTTTAAAAAAAATACTCGCAGTGTGCCTGAGCAGCTAAAAGTTTGACGGCGCATTTCCTTTGGTGTATTCTTCTTGTGTGAAAAATTTCGGGATAGGTTTCGACTTGTTAGATTGGACCACTCCTTTGTGAGCTCTCTTGGTAGAACTTCAAAAAAAATTTAAATATTTACAATAAATTTATTCTGCTGTGCAGCAATACGTAGCGACTGCTGAAAGTAAGCTACACATTTCGTCTCACGCTAAGACAATTGCGCAACAAGAGTCAGAAGAGAGTATCTGTTCCGGGCCTCCTGCAGGTATAGGTATAGTGTGGTACGGATAACATGTGTGCGGGTGAAATGTCGCTGCAACAGGAAACGTATTCCGAAGTTGAAGCAGCCGTGACTGTACGATTCTTGTGGGCTAAATTGCACTCAAATTGTGGTGGTTTGTGGACCAAAGCCAGTGTCGCGTACAATCGTAGTGAAACGGTGCCAACAATTTTACCAAGGCCGTACACACGTGGTGGGGAAGGTAGGCCACAGACAACGGCAAGCTGAAACAAGATTTGAGGGGAAAGAGATTTTCCAACATGACGACATTCACATAACGGTTGTTGAATGGCCCAGTGATCAAGAAGCGGATTTTCACAGTCGAGGAATTGAACAATTGGTGGAACGGTCTGATTGTTATTTACAGAGACTTGGTGACTATGTCAAAAAAATTGAAAAAAAAGCCTTTCAAATGTTTTGAAAAATAAGTAGTTTAAAAGTGACAAATAAAATAGATCAGGAGAAACATTTGACGCACCATTGAATTATGCTTGAAATCGTGTACAGCAAATGAAGTTGTTCTGTCTTTCATAATTCACCAGACAAATATCGTCTACTATTCTTTAAATCTGAACTTTAAATTCTCAATCTGCACCTCATATACTGTGCACAATTTTAAGCATCACTCGAAGCCGCGTCAAATGTTCCTGTAATCAATTTTATTTTTTACTTTTAGACAAATCAATTCAAAAAGGATTTGATCTTTTTCTTTTTCAGATTTTGTTCATTTTTTAATATTGACAATTAAATATCACACTCTATGGTCAAAATAGCTAGACCTTGAAGAGATTAACTCTTTGACATTTCATTTCAGCAGCTGTTCATGAAATACTTCAATTTTGTCTCAAATCACTAATGAAATTTTTCTTAATTACGCCGATTACTTACGAGCAATTAAATACTTTTTTTTCAAAGCTAGACCTTCCCACTCTTCGTTTGGCTCTGAAAATTCGGACAAATATTCATTTTTTTAATTTTCCTTAAAAATCATTAATTACATTTTTATTAATTAAACTGATTACTTCCAAGGAATTATATATATTTTCTGCAAAACTAGGCCTCACGCTGGTCAATTTTATGTCTCTTTCGTCCATTTCCCCCTCTTCGTTTGAGTTTGAAAATTCGGATAGAAGTCCATTGTGTAATTTCTAGTGATTCTTCTTTTCGCTTTGATGAAGGCATTAATTTTTCTTTCAAAAAATGGTTCAAATGGCTCTGAGCACTATGGGACTTAACATCTGAGGTCATCAATCCCCTAGAACTTAGAACTACTTAAACCTAAATAACTTAAGGACATCACACACATCCGTGCCCGAGGCAGGATTCGAACTTGCGACCGTAGCGGTCGCGCGGTTCCAAATTTTTCTTTCATCAGGTGTTCCTGGTGTAAGGAAAATGTTGTCTTTGTCAACGAATAGACACATCACGTTTTTCTGATGAAAAAAATAAACAATAAACTGTCTCATTTGACCAAATTTACTGTCATGTATCTGTGCCACTTTGAAGTGTAGTGCAGCTTTCAATAGAAGGTAGTCTAGCTGCCTGTGTGGTGTGTAACTTACGTTCTGAAGCCCCCTCGTACCTTCCGTCCTCTTCTACGACAATCTTGAAGCGTCAGACAAAATGGTGCACTCGTCGTGGGAGAGAACCAGACGCCACTCTACACTACTGTTTGTGAAGAGTGAAACACTCGGGACAGAGGTGTGCAGCACCCCACGATAAGAGGACACGTAGAACAGCGGACAGGTGGAGTGTACGTCGGCTCAGCAACGCCCTCTTTCGTGTGACCGGACAGGTCAATGTTACGTCGGTGCGGCGACGTCATACGCAGTGGAAAGTGCCAGTATGCCTCGCCGGCGTGTGAGTGCGATCGAACGGGGCAGAATGAATGGTCTCCGGAAGGCGGTTCTGTCGTTCCGTGCACGGGGCACACTGCTTCAAAAATGGTTCAAATGGCTCTGAGCACTATGACTTAACATCTGACGTTATCAGTCCACTAGAACTTAGAACTACTTAAACCTAACAAACGTAAGGACATCACACACATCCGTGCCCGTAGCGATCGCGCGGTTCCGGACTGAAGCGCCTAGAAGCCACGCTGCTTCAGTAGTGAGGAGTACGTGGTACCAGTGGAGAGAAAAGGGCCGTACGCAGCGCGGACACGGCACTTGCCGAACCGATGTGACCAGAGCGCAAGATGACTGCCATCTTTTCCGCTAGGCACTATCGGTCAGAACAGCTTCGTCCACAGTGCTGACTCGACGTTGAAGCACTGCTACGAGTGTCATGTCTTCGTCGACGGTTCGACGCCGTCTTCTGCGGTGTGGACTGCCGGCACGCGGGCCATTCCGTCGGCTTCCATTGAGCAGAACCCACCGACACTGCAGACTGCAATGGGCACGTGAACGCCGACACTGGCGTGTCGAATGGCAAAATTTAGTGTTTTCGGATGAGTCTCGATTCAACTTGTCCTACAGTGACTACCAATACGCGTTCGAGGCCGACGTGATGAACGCAGTCCGGCAGACTATATTGCTGAGTGCCACAGCGTACGAATGCCAAGTGTGGCGGTTTGAGGCGCCGTTGCCTGTAACACGCGATCTAGCCTGCTATGTGAAGAGGGCTACAGCTGCACCAGGAAGGTGTTATAGCCGGAGTCACTGCCCCTCTTGCAGGCCGTTCCACAGGCCATATTTCAGCAGGACAACGCCCTGCCTCATGTGACGAGGAATATACGAGCCTTCTTCGGAGAACGGCGGAAACAACTGATTCCCCGGCCTACCCGTCCGCCTGACATGTCGCCCAGCGAACATATCTGGGATATGGTCGGTGGGCAACTTGTTCGTTCGGGTCCTCCTGCAGCCGCGGTTGATGCTTTGTGGAAGGGCCTACGAACCGTATGGCAGAGCATTCCTCAGCAGCATATTCGTGTGCCCATTGATTTCATACTGCAAAGTGTAGCAGCTCTGATTGCAACATGTGGTGGCGCAACTCCATATTCAAATGGCTCTGAGCACTACGGGACTTAACATCTTAGGTCATCAGTCCCCTAGAACTTAGAACTACTTAAACCTAACCAACCGTAGCGGTCGCGCGGTTCCAGACTGCAGCGCTTAGAACCGCTCGGCCACAGCGGCCGGCACTCCATATTCAGTTTACATTGTGACAATGCATGTGCAGGTCTGTAATGCTAACCGTTTGTGTAATTTCATGTTCCTAATTGGTGGAATAAATTTCATTGTGGTCACATCTCTCGTCTCCGTGTTTCACTTTTTCCAACCTGTAGTGCAGGTGCCGGCCGCGGTGGCCGTGCGGTTCTGGCGCTGCAGTCCGGAACCGCGGGACCGCTACGGTCGCAGGTTCGAATCCTGCCTCGGGCATGGGTCTGTGTGATGTCCTTAGGTTAGTTAGGTTTAAGTAGTTCTAAGTGCTAGGGGACTTATGACCTAAGATGTTGAGTCCCATAGTGCTCAGAGCCTTGTAGTGCAGGTGTTTTTTTACACGCCGTCTTCGCGCACCAGGCGCTAAAGGGTTTGGTTCAAATGATTCAAATGGCTCTGAACACTATGGGACTCAACATCTCAGGTCATCAGTCCCCTAGAACGTAGAACTACTTAAAGCTAACTAACCTAAGGACATCACACACATCCATGCCGGAGGCACGATTCGAACCTGCGACCCTAGCAGTCACGCGGTTCCGGACTGAAGTGCCTAGAACCGCACGGCCACCGCGGCCGGCGCTAAAGGGTTTGTATTATCTTTTATAATGGACGCCTGGAGGTCAAACTGGTAGTGCGGAGTCCCAGTTATCACCAAAATGACAGCGCACTGTTCTGTTGCATTCTCCTCGGGCACCTGCGAGTCACATTTGGTTATAGCCGTCATCAGATGGTGTTGTCGATTGCGAGCGACCACTACGAGGTAGAGCTTCAATGTTTCAGGTTTAACAATAGCGATCGAATGTTCGAATGATTTCGCTGTGGCGTATGCCAGTTCGGCGGACAACTTCCCGTGTTGACAACTCTTATTAACACGAAGGAGTTATGTGCGCGCAGTCTAAACTGGGGCTGAGTGCTCGAGGCAGGGTGACCAGACTGAACAATCTACCAGCAATTCTTTCTCGTGCAGGAAATGTATTCACAGTTGCGAATACGAACAGCCATCAGTCGTATAAGGAAACGACAATGAAAAACTGTGCCGGACTGGGACTGGCTTTACGCGAGCTCACCTTAACAGCGCGACTCGAGGCCAGGTCAGACTGCCACTCGTTGTTGTTCCTGCACTCCTACACACATTACGTAATTTCCCTACACGGGAGGACATTTTAATTGAAAGTCACAGTCCGGTATCGGCGGATAAATACGTTATTATAGTGGCTGTGTTGTTAAGAAGAACGATGTAGTGTTCTTTCGGACACGTATGCAAGTCCGAAGGAACATTATATCGGTCTTCGAGCACGAATGATACGTGTATGTCCGAAGGAACATTCGATCGTTCTTCTTAACAACACAGGCACTGCAATATCGGATTTATACGCCGATACCGGGCTGCGACATTTCAATTAAAATGTCCTCCCACGTATGGAAATTATATAATGTGTGTCGTGACGCAGGAACGACGACGTACGGAAGTTTGGGCCAGGCAAAATGTCGTGCAGGGTGAGCCAAAGCCTAAAGCGGAAAATCCGGTTTTGAGTCCCGGTCCGGCACAGATTTTCTTTGCCGCCATTCCCTTACACAGGTGACGGTTGTTCGTATTGGAACCAGCGAATACATTTGACGTATTTCATAACCGTTCCTCAGTTTGGAGAGAAGGTTTGGAAAGCACGAAGACGAGCCACGTGTGGGCGGGCATTATCTCGCTGAAATGTGAGCCGAGGGTGGCTTGCCACGAAGGGCAACAAAGCGGGGCGTAGGATATCGTCGACGTACCGATGTGCGGGTAATGCCAGACCATCTCTCCTGTGTGGCCAACGACACTCAGGTCGCTATCACGGGACGTCTCCTCCACATACTGCAATCTCATTCACTGGAGACTCCCTGGACAGTGGTGGACTAATGAGCTATTAACTTGCTCAACTTGTGAAGCTCTTTCTGAAAATGGAATCATTTGTTTGTCTGTACACCCCATCTGCCGATTTCCATGCCATTCGGATAACTTCTTTGCCGTGTCTCGTTTTTTCGTCTTTGAGTGTATTTTACAGTTGTGCCTGTTTTCAACCAATACTTTAAATTAATAGTAATGGTGTCTCTCCGCCTTTATGCACAGTGCGTTACATACATTTACGTTCACGTTCAATTAGCAGTCCCCGCACCAATTTTCGACCAGCCAATTCCCTTTCTGCATTTCGCTACATTTTTCAGGCGTTGCATATTTCCTATAAACAACAGCTCCCTCTGGAAACAGCCTCGCGGAGCTTCCGACATTATCCACTTCGTCAATTATACGAGATGTATCGTAACTGACAGCGAAAACTGACAATGGTGAAAGTGTGCGATAGCAGAAGCGAAAATATTCTAGGAAACGTGGCTGTGCCAAGTAGCAGTTTGCCAGAAACTGCGAGTATATAGTTACGAGCCACCACTGACTTTAGTATGATGTTAGTACAAATGTATTTGAATTTTAAACTTTTCGATTGATTCCTCATCTACTTAGGCTCAAATTTCACCCGGGACCTACTTTAACGAGAAATAAAATACTATGAGGAGCGTTCGATAAGTAATACGACACATTTTTTTCTCGGCCAATTACGGGTGGAAAAAATGAAGAATTTGTTGTGGGACATCTGGAATATTCCCGCTTCAGACTCAATAGTTTCGTGACGTTCCGATAGGTGGCGGCGCTGTACGTAGCCTTCAAAATGGCGTCTGTAACGGCGGTGGGTTCCGAGCGGGGCGCTGTCATTGAGTTTCTTTTGGTGGGAAACCAGAGCGTCGCAGATATCCGTAGGTACTTGCAGGAAATCTGTGGAGGCCTGGCAGTGAACAAAAGCACGGTGAGTCGTTGGGCGAGGCGTCTGTCGTCGTCGCAACGAGGTCGCACAAACGTGTCCCGATCTCCTGGGTGCCGACCGGCCACACACAGATGTGACTACAATGTTGGAACGTGCGCTCGCGCCCATTCGAGGTGATTGACGGATCACGAACGCCGCGCTCCACGCTCGAACGACTCCGTTTCTAGTGCAGACACACTCGTCCACTGGTGGGTGTACAACCCGGGTCTCCCACCTCCCGACTTCCGTCAGTTTGGCCTAGTGAAGGATGCATTCTGGAGGACGCAGTACTAGGGTGACTGGGAGGTTGTTGGTGCAGCAAGACCCTAGCTTTGTCGTCGACCGGTGGAGTGGTACCAAATGGGTTCAAATGGCTCTGAACACTATGGGACTCAACATCTTAGGTCATAAGTCCCATAGAACTTAGAACTACTTAAACCTAACTAACCTAAGGACAGCACACACACCCACGCCCGAGGCAGGATTCGAACCTGCGACCGTAGCAGTCCCGCGGTTCCGGACTGCAGCGCCAGAACCGCTAGACCACAGCGGCCGGCTGAGTGGTACCGTACCGGCATAGTGGCCCCCCAGTTGTGCGAACGGAGATAATGTTCAAAAATGGCGCTTTGTAGCCCAACGAGTGGGGAATAATATGGTGTATTGGAATCCTGAATAAAACCAGCATGCTTTCACTAAAAACTGTGTTGCATTACTTATGGAATGCCCCTCGTGCTTCAGCATGTTTCGTGTTAGGCCTACCATTCACTGTACATTCGCACCTGCTATAGGAACTGTGTCCACGTGTCTTTTTCGCACTTATATGCAATACTGCACTCGTCTCCGTTGTGAGTTCCGAATTATTTCAATTTCCTATCATTCTGTCAGAGACAGCAAAGGACTTGGAAGAGCAGATGAACGGAATGGACAGTGTCTTGAAAGGAGGGTGATGATGATGATGAGCGTTTGGCGTCATTGGCCGGGAGGCCCCTCGCGGGGCAGGTCCGGCCGCCTTGGCGCAGGTCTTATTACAGTCGGCGCCACATTGGGCGACCTGCACGCCGGATGGGGATGAAATGATGATGAACACAACACAACACCCAGTCCCTGAGCGGAGAAAATCTCCGACCCAGCCGGGAATCGAACCCGGGCCCGGAGGACGGCAATCCGTCACGCTGACCACTCAGCTACTGGGGCGGACAAAGGAGGGTATAAGATGAACATCAACAAAAGCAAAACGAGGATATTGGAATGTAGTCGAATTAAGCCTGGTGATGCTGAGGGAATTAGATTAGGAACTGAGACACTTCAAGTAGTAAAGGAGTTTTGCTATTTGGGGAGCAAAATAACTGATGATGGTCAAAGTATAGAGGATATAAAATGTAAACTGGCAATGGCAAGGAAAGCTTTTCTGAAGAAGAGAAATTTGTTAACATCGAGTATAGATTTAAATGTCAGGAAGTCGTTTCTGAAAGTATTTGTATGGAGCGTAGCCATGTATGGAAGTGAAACGTGGACGATAAATAGTTTAGACAAGAAGAGAATAGAAGCTTTCGAAGTGTGGTGCTACAGAAGAATGCTGAAGATTAGATGGGTAGATCACATTACTAATGAGAAGGTATTGAATAGAATTGGGGAGAAGAGGAGCTTGTGGCACAACTTGACTAGAAGAAGGGATCGATTGGTAGGACATGTTCTGAGACATCGATGGATCACCAATTTAGTATTGGAGGGCAGCGTGGAGGGTAAAAATCGTAGAGGGAGGCCAAGAGATGAATACACTAAGCAGATCCAGAAGGATGTAGGTTGCAGTAGGTACTACTGGGAGATGAAGAAGCTTGCACAGGATAGAGTAGCATGGAGAGCTGCATCAAGCCAGTCTGAGGACTGAAGACCACAACAACAACATCATTCTGTGAATCTTGACTTGACTGTGAAATTTCTTTCTCCAGTTCATGAACTGTGTCAACGAGAGTGCTATATACTTGACTTTTGAGACGACCTCAGACTGAAAAATCGAGAGGATTCATGTGAGATGGTGTTTGTGGCCAAGATGCAGGCCCTACCCGACCTGTCTTTGAACCACAATTGTCGCGTTACGTGTCGTCGTACATCAGCATCAAACTGTGCCTGAGCCTCAGCGTGCATGTACCGCGTTACCCAGTCGTGCGCCGTGGGCTCTAATTAGATCGAGTTTCCAGTATATTTGTACCAACCTGGACAATATTACTAAAGTCAGTGGCGGATCGCAAATGGCGTGTTTTCAGACCCACGTTTACTGGAACGTTTTTGCCTCTACGGGGTGAGTTTGTCAACTGGGAAGATTTGTGGACTGGCTGGTTGCTTTGGTGGGGGATTATGAGAGTGGAGGTCCTAATTTCGGGCGTGTAGACTGGTGGAAGCTTTAGTAACCGAAGAGGATTGCTTGCTGTGAAGCCGTATTACAAAAACTCGGATATTTTTGTTGGAAGTCGACGTGCTACGCAGCATCGTGGGCGGATTCACCGTAAGACTCTAACAATGTGTGCGAAACAAAGGCCGCCGTATGATTGACACCATATTTAAAAAACAATAAATCCGAAGGTAAACTATCAATTTCCATTCATGTACACTAGATTCATGAAAAAATTAAAATTGTTTTCAATCTCCAATTTGTAAGAAATTTTTAATCTTCCCATGGCTCACCTTCTGTTATTGTATATTTTCACGTGCGTCAGTTTTCGCTGTTAATTACGCCATCCAGTTGACGTGCAGTAACCACTCACAGAGGGCAGGTGGCTGCACTAGCAGTGGAAGGTATATAAGTTTGTCGGAGGGAAGCGGAAAACAATGTAGTTGTTGTCAGAATGTGGAAACGGAGCGATTTATCTGACGTCCGAGAGTGCGTGATGGCTTTCGGGGCAAGGGTGGAAGCATTTCCAAAATGGCTAAATCTGTAAACCGTTTGCGTGCCGCTGTGGGTAAAGTATACCGTGCGTGGCAAAATGGCGGTATCCAAAACCGGCTCCGAGACAATTGTGGTGCACCGTGGGCCATAAGTGATAGGGGTTAACGACGGCTGCGGAGATATGTACAGTGAACAGACGTGCAACTGTTGAGCAGTTGACCGCCCAGATGAATTCTTGGGCTACTGATAATGTCTTCCCCACGACTGTTAAGCAAACATTGCTGTGTATCTGCCTCCGCAGCAGCCGTCTACTTCGTGAACCCACGCTGACTGATGTTCGTCGGCGACAAAGGCTGGAATTTGTACTGAATTAGTACACATCTCTACCGCCAGAGGGCGCTGTCGTGACGTCAGTTGATGACGCAAGTACCGTTATTCAAGATGGCAGCATACAATGTGTTCACCACGAGGCCTAATACATATTGACACCACCACGCCCACCTGGACTCGGAAGGAAATAGTTAAAGTCTCCACCGCGATCCTCAACCCAGTACCACGTCCCCTTACCTACCCATGTTGGCGGGCTAACGTGTACTAACCTGCACTGACGTGTACTAATGTGTACTAACGTGCACAGCGCATAACGTCATCCAAGATGGTGGGGCGAAATGGCGGGAAAACAGATCTGAACACAAGTCTTTATTTCGCTGCCAGTATCTCCACCACGAGATTTACAGTCCAACTGACCTAGTACACATTACTGCCACCAGAAGGTACTGTCAGCCCTCCTATGACCTAATCCCAGATGGTGGTCTGTAGGGGGGAAATGGCGCGAAAATGACTCAGGCTGCGCTGGGCTGCTAGGGAGAGTAAGGAAGGAGTGCACTGTATATATTTTGGAACATTTCATTTAGGCATCGAGTATATTTATCACACTAATACAAAATACTAGCCCTGATGTGCTTGGGGTCACAATACACAGTCTGCAGACACGCAAACAACTCCTAATTTCAGTACAGACGTGCAAACTGTTCCCAAATAATGCTTCACAGTGATGTGTAGACATGCTCAGTACTCATAAACAGTACATATTGTGCATAGCACAGTCTACAGACCTGCTCGCGAAATAATACAATCAACACGCACAGCCAAGTGACGCATCCGTCAGCTGTCAAACCACACACAGCTGCCCACGGGCGTGCGGCGGATACGACCCTTTTCATACTTGACACTAGAGAAATTCCTATCGCAATATGTGTTCATCTAGACGCCGATGATGACGCGATCGGACGGGGGTGAAGACATATTTACAGAGCCCAAACGCTAGAAGCTGGTTGGCGTGTGCGTGTGGCCGACGCGGCCATCGGCTGTCAAAGCACACAGACGCTACGGGTGTTCTTGTAATCACCGAGTCTGGATATCTGCGTAGAAAAGTGAGCAAGCAAGGAAGCAGAGACAGTCACGCGCTTGTGCCGAGGGGGAGACGATCTCGAATTTGTAGAAGAGTTCTGAGAGTGATTTCGGTTCGCTGATGTAAGAGGGATGATTTTGTATGGCGGAGGGTATGAATTATATGTTTACTAGACTGATACGGTAAGCGGTGATATATTGCCGGGATGGAGATCGGTTTTTGCGGACTAATTTCAAGCTCTTGTCCTCTGTGGGAGAACAGTGTAAATGAGTAAGAGTCTTCCCATATTTGACGATAGGTATGACGCTTTGCGAGGTTTAGTTGTCGACGAAAACGGAATTTCCCTAGGAGTGGGTGGCATTGTGACATATAGCCGGTGTGAGTGTAGGCATATGATAATTTTTTCGGGTGCTGTACAGATAATTGCACTGTTTGTGTACACTGTGTATATATTGCATTGTAAAATTACTATGGTTAATGTGATGGCATGACTAGAGAGGATGACTGTGTATCCTGTCGTGAGGGACGTATAGATTCTACATGTACATCTACACTCCGCAAGCCACCCAGCGGTTTGTGGCGGAGGGCACTTTACGTGCCACTGTCATTACCTCCCTTTCCAGTTCCAGTCGCGTATGGTTCGCGGGAAGAACAACTGCCGGAAGCCTCCGTGGGCACTCCAATCTCTCTAATTTTACATTCGTGATCTCCTCGGGAGGTATAAGTAGGGGGAAGCAATATATTCGATACCTCATCCAGAAACGCACCCTCTCGAAACCTGGACAGCAAGCTACAGCGCGATGCAGAGCGCCTCTCTTCCAGAGTCTGCCACTTGAGTTTGCTAAACATCTGCGTAACGCTGTCACGCTTACCAAATAACCCTGTGACGAGACGCGCCGCTCTTCTTTGGATCTTCTCTATCTCCTCCGTCAACCCAACCTGGTACGGATCCCACACTGATGAGCAATACTCAAGTATAGGTCGAACGAGTGTTTTATAAGCCACCTCCTTTGTTGATGGACAACATTTTCTAAGGACTCTCCCAATGAATCTAAACCTGGTACCCGCCTTACCAACAATTAATTTTATATGATCATTCCACTTCAAATCGTTCCGCACGCATACTCCCAGATGTTTTACAGCACATCGATAACAGAGAGAGATTTTTTACATAGAAAATTATATGCGCTATAGATACTGAAGCACAATCTTCTAGAGGAGACAATAGCTGTTCATTGATCGGTGTCAGACTACAGCATGAATAGTAATATTTAATTGTAGTTAAACTGGTAAATATGTTCCTGGCTTTCAATATTCTTGAGAATCTAGTATGTATTTGATGATCTGTAGACAACTTTGCGTGTTTAACTGTCATTGGAGTTAACTGATCTGTCCAAAATAACCGCAGAAAGCCCCAGAAAGAAAAGGTGAATCGTGCTTCGGTATGGGCGGCATCAGTAATTCGTTGGGTAAAGTCTATAAGAGCCAATCACATTGCTCCATCGTTTGAGCTGGGATACAAGAGCCTCTACATAGCGTAGGGAACATTTGCGTATGTTGAGAGCAGGAATGGGTAACACATTAGGATCTCCGGGGAGAGTGCATTAGATGTTATTTTCGTAAACAGCTTCTGTTAGGTCAAGAATTTTCGTGGATACAAGCTGAGGCATGAACAAAGCGAGCGTTAACTATTTCTGGAACAGTATAAAATTCCTGAGAGGTTGACTTGGCTGTTACTTTTTACATAGAGATGTGATGTAAGAATAACATTGGGAATGTTGTTAGATGCATTTGTAACTATGTGCGTGCAAATTTCGGTGTTGCATCAGTCACGCTGGGTAGTCAAGTATAGTTAAACGCGTGTGTCATGTCGTGCTAGTAGCAATGCGCCCTGTGGTACTCTGGCACCAATAGTAAAGACAAAAAAGGTGCCTGGAGATGTGTCGTATATGAGGGTGGCGTGTGCGCACCGCGGAATTCTGCGACGTCGGTATAACGGTGACTGTATGGACCCGACTTTCACCTGCGTTTGGCGGTGGTGGCTCGGGGTGTGACGGAGCGCGGTCCTGAACCGACGTCTGTGTGCTTCGACAGCCACACGCACGCCCGAACCAGCTTCTAGCATTTGGGCTCTGCAAATATGTCTTCGCTCCTGTCCGGTCGCGTCATCATCGGCGTCTAGGTGAAAACATATTGTGATAGGAATTTCTCTATGAAAAGGGTCGTATCCGCCGCACGCCCGTGGGCAGCTGTGTGTGGTTTGACAACTGACGTATGTGTCACTTGGCTGTGCTGCCCTTGCGTGTTGATTGCATTATTTCGCGAGCAGGTCTGTAGGCTGTGCTATGCACTATTTGGACAGTTTGCGAGTACTGAGCATGTCTACACATCACTGTGAAGCATTATTTGGGAACAATTTGCACGTCTGTACTGAAATTAGGAGTTGTTAGCGTGTCTGCAGACTGTGTATTGTGACCCCAAGCACATCAGGGCTATTATTTTGTATTAGTGTGATAAATATACTCGATGCCTAAATAAAATGTTCCAAAATATATACAGTGCACTCCTTCCTTACTCTCCCCAGCAGCCCAGCGCAGCCTGAGTCATTTTCGCGCCATTTCCCCCCTACAGACCACCATCTGGGATTAGGTCATAGGAGGGCTGACAGTACCTTCTGGTGGCATTAATGTGTACTAGGTCAGTTGGACTGTAAATCTCGTGGTGGAGATACTGGCAGCGAAATAAAGACTTGTGTTCAGATCTGTTTTCCCGCCATTTCGCCCCACCATCTTGGATGACGTTATGCGCTGTGCACGTTAGTACACATTAGTACACGTCAGTGCAGGTTAGTACACGTTAGCCCGCCAACATGGGTTGGTAAGGGGACGTGGTGCTGGGTTGAGGATCGCGGTGGAGACTTTAACTATTTCCTTCCGAGTCCAGGTGGGCGTGGCATTTGCGAAAATTGATTCCAAGTCCATAGTAGTGCTCTCTGGTGGTGTCAATATGTATTAGGCCTCGTGGTAAACATATTGCATGCCACCATCTTGAATAACGGTACTTGGGTCATACCCTGACGTCGAGACAGCGCCCTCTGGCGGTGGAGATATGTACTAAGTCAGTTGAAGACTGGAGCTCTTGGTGAATACATTGGGTGTCGCCATATTGGATTACGTCACAGATGAGAACGCTCTCTGGTGGTGGCGATGTGTACTAAGTCAGTTATAGTCCTGTCCTTGTGGTCAACACACCTACATGAAACTGTTTAAATAAAGACTTATGTCCAAGTCCTTTTCCCACGAATCCTTAGGAAGAGGTGGCGGTCTGGTGACTGAAGTTAATACAAGTGTATTTTCTTTCGCGTCATTTTCTTAGTAGATATATGGGAATTGAATTTTGTTTACTGCCAAAATTAAAAGTTGGTGCCAGTTAGTAGGAAGAGGTGGCGGTGGGATGACTTAGTTTTGTGGAGGTAGGCCAAGTGAGCTATTTTTACGCGATTTTCTTTGGTTAGTAAAGTTAACACCGGTGTGATTCATTATCCAGCTGGAATTCAAACTTAGCGCCAGTTCATAGGAGGAGGTGACAATCAGATGACTTAGGTTAGTACAAGTGACCTATCTTCCTGCCGTTTTCTTAGGGTGGTAGCAAAACCCCCAAGTGACATTTGTTTACTGCAAAAGTTCAAACTTGGCGCCAGTTCGTGGGATGAATTGGCGGTCGGGTGACTTAGGTTAGTGGAGGCAGCCCAAGTGAGATATCTTCAGGCGAGTTTGTTTGCTTAGTAGAGATAACAGGGGTGTGGTGCATTATCATGTTGGAATTTGACCTTGGCAGAAGTTCGTAGGAGGAAGTGGCGGTCAGGTGACTTAGGTTAGTGGAGGTAGGGCAAGTGAGCTATCTTCCTGCGATTTTCTTTGCTTAGTAGAGATAAGTGCGGAGTGGTGCATTATCCTGTTGGAATTTGAACTTCACACCATTTTTCTGGGAGAGGGGGAGTGACACTTTCCCGCCAAAATTCAACCTTCCCGCCAAAATCCGCCATCTTGATGGACGTCACCGTTGATTGATGTCATTGTCTCCATCTTGGATGACGTCATCGCCGCCATCTTGGATAACGGTACTTTGCACTGGTACACAGGTTGTTCCAATACTCGCACCACGGATCCTCAACCGAGAAACCTAGATCAGCTGTCCACGGCACTGGAGTCTGCGTGGCTCCACATCCCTGTCGGTACCTTCCAGCACCTCGTTGACTCTGTACCGGCACGTCTAACATCGGTCCGCGCTGAAAAAGTTCATTCAGTCTTTTGACAGGTGGTTACATTAATGTGACTGGGCAGTGTATGATACACCCTATATAAATCATGAATAGTAACGACCCTGTAACACTCCCGAAGAATCTTTCGAATCTAAATCCAGTCGCAAAGCTGGTCCAATACTTGGTAAGCTCGTATTTGATTCACTGGACGGCACTGTGGAACTGTACAGAATGTGATCCTGAAGTCAAGGAACGACTCAAACTGGGTGGCGTCCCTATTTTGCTCCGAACCTCATAGACGAATAGAGCAAGCTGAGTTTCGGAAGGTGCATTAATATTGTTTCTGTACAACAGATTTTTGTCCTCCGAAGTCAGAATACGTGAGTATAAAACGTGTTTCACACTCTGCAGTAGAGTGTACGCTGATTTCATTCTGGAAACATCACCCAGGCTGTGGCTAAACCATGTTGCCGCGATATCCTGTCTTCCAGGGTGCTGCAAGGTACGCAGGAGAGCTTCTGTGAAGTTTGGAAGGCAGAAGACGAGGTAACTGGCGGAACTAAAGCTGTGAAGATGAATCGTAAAATGTGTTCGTGTAGAGTGCTTCGCCCGTCCGGCAGACAGTTTTGATCTGCCAGGAAGTTTCATATCAGCGCACGCGTCGCTGCAGAGTGGAAATTTCATTCTGGAAACTTCTCCCAGGCTGCGGCTAAGTCGTGTCTCCTCAATATCCTCACTTCCAAGATTGCTAGTATTGCAAGGTCCGCAGGAGACCTGCTGTGAAGTTTGGAGGGTAGGAGATGTACTGGCGGAAGTAAAGCTGTGAGTCCTTCTTGGGTGGCTCAGACGGTAGAGCATTTGCCCACGAAAGGTAAACGACCCCAGTTCGAGTCTCGGTCGGGTACACAGTTTTAATCTGCCAAGAACTTTCATATCAGCGCACACTCTGCTGCAGAGTGGAAATTTCATTCTGGAGATCTAGATATACTTCATCAGTTGAGCGATTTTAGTTGATTTGTTATTCCGTGGTCACTTATCTCAATATCTGCCATTTCGGTGACTGTCCGATAACTGAAAGAAGGAATCGTATTACGATCCACCTAACTGAAACAATTTCTGAAGGTCGAATTCAGTATTGCTACCTTCTGTTTAGGTGCTGGAATGGTCACTGAGCGATCGAAATTATGTAAAATCAAAACTTCCTAGAATCTTTTGTGTGATAGGTCGGAAAAATTTGACTTTCGAAATCGTTGAATGCTTCTCACAGTGCTGTCCGTATGCTATTTTTGCCTTCGTTCAGGGTTTACTGAATAACCAGTGTGCATTTTCCTATTGTTTCCATGTGTTTATTGTCAACTCCAGCAAGTGGACGAGTTACGTTACGCCTGATATTAGCTCTGTGAGCTGGTACAGGAGACTCCAGTCACTTTTATGTTACATTTTTAATAACGTAATGTTTACGTGAGTGGTACTCTGCGATACGTTTTTGTGCAGGTCTTGGGGAGAGGAAATAGATTACAGAATAAAAAATATAGCGTGCTATTTGAAAAAGAAGTACTGCTGTTCGCATCTTTGTAACGAACAAAGTTACAAGAAAAACAGGCAGTCATACTGGTTAATGCTCCCCTGGTAGATGAACAACATTCGCTTGATGCATTTTTTAAATTTTGCTTGTGGACAGAAAGTTATTTTTGGTATTCAAGATCCTTTGTTTACCCTACTACACTGACGACAGGAATGGCACCGGGCCGTAATGTTAATTAAATTTGACAGATCATGAAAACAACTGACCTATAAATTTTAGGAAAGGGAGATTCACATTATAGTTTTTCCATTCTCCAGTAACCCGTGTAGTGACTAAACCATCATATTTTGCAATACGACATTAACTCATACTGACGCTCGTACGTCAGAGGATTGTAAGCTAGTTGTGGCTGGGTTTTGCCACAGAGCTTTATAGAGTTTGAGATGTACTCACGCGCCAACTCCTATCTGCCAGTAGCCGGCAGACACACTTGCCGCGTTTTTCTCCTCGTCCTCATTCCCAGCGGGTGTGTTCCAAGCGACTCCGGCCGAGGAAAAACACGGCGCCTGAAAAGACGTCTATGTC
Source organism: Schistocerca cancellata (assembly GCF_023864275.1). NCBI lineage: Eukaryota > Metazoa > Arthropoda > Insecta > Orthoptera > Acrididae > Schistocerca > Schistocerca cancellata. The sequence goes on from NC_064629.1 coordinate 929,101,934, forward strand.
AGTGCCGCTGACATCTCAGTTGCCAAATGAAGGCGGAAAGTTACCAATGTTTTACGTTGTTTTTTGATCTGTGGCCAGTACACCGTCATCTCTGCTGCCTGTTTACTTTCATCGAATATTTTTGCTGTTTTCACGATATAAACTGGCTACCTGAATTACTATGTCTGAGGAGTGTTCAAATGAATGGGCACGAAATGTCGTAACAAACAGACCGGTTGAAATTTGCATATGCCGCTTTGGGATAACGTAGTGAGACATCGTCGTCACCTCCCCTCGAAAAAGTCAGAGCTGTGCCCTCAGCAAGAAAGGTGATGGTTACCGCTTTTTTCGACGTCCGAGGTCCGATACCCATCGAATTGCTCGAGCACGCAAAAACCAGTAATACTGTCGTGTACTGTGAGACATTCCTTAGCCTACGCAAGTCCACCGAGAACAAACAGCATGGGCTGCTCACGGAGGGAGTGATTCTCGCTCCACGACAACGCGCGTCCACACGTCTCCCAGGTCACACAAAAATCGATGTGATGGTCAAGTCCAACTGGGAGCAGCCTGCCCACCGTCCGACTTCCACGTGTTATTAACTCCCAAAGCGAAGCGCGTCAGCTCGCACGACGAAGTGAACGACTGGCTCCTGTCACAGCCACAGGAATTGGGAATCCTTCGGCTCGTGAAACAGTGGGATAGTTGTGCTCAGGCCTCTGGTGATCACTTTTGAATGAAAACTTCAGTTGTACCGGCTGTGTTGTTTCGTACCTTTCCTTTTAAACCTCCTCATATTAGCGGCCGATGGCACCGCGTTGTGTAAGAGGAAGAGCAGGGTTTAAGATACCGTCGACGATGATGTTCTTAGAGACTGAGCACCAGCTCTCGTTGCAAAAGGATGGGGAAGAATATTGGCGGTGTGTTTTTCATCCGAAGCATCCCAGGATTCGCCTCAGGCGGTGTAGCATCAATCTGGATGGCGGTTCGGGGATTTTAACTGCCGTCTTCCTAAACACGAGTCCATTGTCCTACCACAACGCTACTTAGTTCGGTAAAAGAACAAGAATATTAGTTCCGGTGGTTTATTGCAGACAGAGCTGGGATGGACGCTGCTAATCTGAGAAATGTCGCAAAGACAGATGTGCCAAATCTTAGCGAGTTACTGAAGATAACGTTTCAGATGAGGGAAAGGGAATAAAAATGAGGAAAATAAATCATGTTAGAATAAAAACGTAGGCAAAGCTACCCTTAAGCTTCTGTTATTTGCTCTGTGACTTGAAGACACGGCGGGTAACACTATCTTTTTTTTTTTTTTCAGTACCTTCGCAGCAAAGTATGTAACTGGAGACAGTTGTTTTCTTGCGTTATTCAGTGTCCACGATAATAACTTGTAATTTATCGTCGTTTTCACAAAGAAGTGACCACTTGTACTCTCCCTTGTCTTCTCCGAATGCTTGAAGAAGCTTTAAGCAGTGGAAAAGAATACACTACCGAGAGAAGAGCGTACAGAATACGTTGGACTGCCTGGAAAGCGTGGTCCAGGGAAGTTGCGGAATAATTTTTTCCGGCTATCGCTGGCAGTACTTCCGTGCTAAGACTATTAAGGAGGCTGTAGGAAAGGATGGAGTAGCACCGTTGCCGCTTGTCGATTAAGAAAATCTGACTGTACATATTGTGAAGATGAAGCTTAGGTTAATCAGCCTCGAATGCGCGCTAGCGCTATGTGAACACAGGAGATCACCTAGTTGTCACGTAATACATTTGGTACTAGTTCTGAAATTTTACAGAGAAAGAGATGGTTAACATTCACTCATTGATATCTCTAAAAGTGTAAGACTACTAAGAAAACATTTATGGGTTAGAGCTAAACGCTGATGTCGTGTAGCTCCAATTCATTGCAATGTCAAACGAGAAAATCAGCTGTCTTCATGACTCAGCGCGCTGTAACAACAGATGAACTTCCATCACAGCAGAGCCTGTAAATTCATCTTTTTTATGGTCGGAAAATGATAATCGTTTACGTCTTCTTTCTCTTGTTCTGTTTAATACACACTTACACTCCTCACAGCTACAGGATGTATACTAAATCTTCGGAAGTATCAAGCAAAATTAAAATCAGTGCTTTTAAATTATTAGCATTTCTTCTGAGATTAGAAACTGCAAGAATAGTTACGACACTGGTGATGGTATCGTCTGGCACGGAACTAGTGCTTGTCACCGTAGAATCCATCAGAAGATGTAATACAGCCGTCCTTGTGATGTTATTTGTTATATTGCTACTAACTGGTAGTTGATGGTTGGAGGCACAACATCATTGTTATGGGTAGTCTGCGAAAACCAGATCATAGTTCAGATTACCTTCCATTCGGAAAGTGGGTGCACTCAGGGACTGTTATGTGACTTATAAATTATTGAGTGCAGCAATCAGTCGTCCTTTTTTAGATTTTATTACGTAAATCCATATTTCGGCTAGTAGCTAGCCATTCTCAATGCGCTATTTTCTATTGTCAGTGAAAGTAAGTCCCTGTTGTTTGGGCGTCAGCCACAGTTCTTTGAATACTGTGACTGACGCCCGCACAACAGGGACTTACATGCATTGACAATAGAAAATAGTGCATTGAGAATGGCTGCCTACTAGCCGAAATCTGGTTTTGCGTAATAAAATCTAAAAAAGGATGACTGATTGCTGCACTCTACAATTTATAAGAGAGATTATAGATGCTGGCCACTGATGAATCGTGTATACGACTAGAGTTAACCCCCTCAGCATCAGTTAAGGCCTAAAGATGGTGCATTGAAGCACCGGAACTGGTAGTCATATCATAAGTAAATCATAGGTGTTCCATTTTATTACGTAAGTGAACGGCCGAAGTCCCTCAAACCTCCAGTCAAAAGGATGGACGTACAAAATTCATCAGAAGTATATTATTGGAAGTCACAGTCACATACAATTATTTGACTGATAGTGCTTTCGCCACCTGTTATTTATTTCCTTCTAGAGACAGAGACACGCCTGCAATTTCGGCTTTGTAGCCATTGTCAAGTGATTCGTTATTGTCCCTTCGAAATTTGTTACATTGCATGTCTTAGCACACGTAAAGAACATCATAGTTATATCTGTCGTCCTCTTGTAAAATTATAGACAACTTGCATGTTACTTTCACTTAGTACTCTTAGCATATCATACAGCCGATTTCAATACTAAACTGAAGAGACGTGTTTGTATAGAAAACCGTGACGCTATTTGGTGCGTACCCGATACTGGCGAGGGGCATTCAGAGTGGTCAGTAGCGCTTGTGCTAACAACTTTCCAGTGGTTCATACAGTGAACTACAAACTAAGCCCAGAAAGCATCACATATTAGCCATAAACGGTATTTGTATTTCTTCTGTATAGCAGAACAGTTTGACATGTTGCCCCGAATTAACGTGGCGACTGTAACGTCACGCCCCATGACTTTGCTTTGTGGACTTGTCTCTCCAGTTTAGTGTTCAGCTCATTGATAACATATAAGTGGTACTAACAAAACAGTCTCTGTATGGTCAGATAATGAATATGTTGTTTTTGACATGTACTACGACATACAGCCTAACTACTCTCGAAGAAAACTATAGTCACTTTACAGTAACTCCAAAGCCGAAATTGCAATAGTGCATCTTTAAGCAACAAAACAGAGCGATGCTAATTACAACGTCTTATAGCAGAAACCATCACGACATTTGTCTGAAATAATTTAGGGTAACCACCGGAAACGTCACTCAGAATGGTTGGATGAAGACTGGAGCTTCTACCCTCCCGATTACAAGCCCATTCTATTTAAAACATTGCTCTCTAGTGTACCGCACTGTTTTACAAATAAATTATTTAATAATGAAATAGTTTAATGCTACACTGTTCATTTATTTTGCACTTCCACTGTACATCCAATATTTAATAATACTACACACACTAGCAGCTGATGTTGTGCACCGCAGCTTTCCAGTTGCTAGCCTGAAAAACTGAGTTAGCACCCCTCTATAACGAGTGATATATTAAGTTCAGAAAAAGGATAAGCTGTTAGTATTATACACTGCATAGCTCTTGGAGTTAATCTCTCCAGAAAGGGGAATAAAAGAAGGAAAAATATAGTGTGAAAGTGTTATGTGGAATGTTAGATGTTTTACTATCGTTATTATTATTTGTGTTAATTTTTTGTCAAACCTGTACTCTGTGTTGTGCAAGTAATCCTTCAATGTATAAAATATGTGGGTTAAAAGGTACTTTTGAACTGCCTTTTTAAATAAGTTTGTTTTAGCAGTTTCTGTAATCTCCTTTGATATTTCATTGTACAGTTTTTTTATTCCTTCGTAGAAAGAACTGTTTAGAGTTTTATGTTTATTATTTCTTGGTAAATGTAAGTTCCGTCTAGATTTTGTTCCATGGTCGTGGACAGAACTGTTTGTGCAGCAATTATCAACGTCGTTCTTGATGTGTACAGCTGATTGGTAAATGTATTCACATGGTGGAGCTAAAATATTCAGAGTTTTGAACAAATCGTTACAGTGAGTTCGACAACTGTTTTTGATTATTATCCTTACGGTCCTTTTCTGAAGTTTGAAAATTGTGTTCATATTTTATGCATTTTTCCCCAGTGTTACACACTGATGAGAGGATTCTAAGGACATAACAATCTGATGACATTCTGTGTGCAAGTGTCTTCGTGTTTTGACTCTACTTGAACTGAGAATCAATATTCATTCCTAGAAATGTTGCAGGTGTTACACAGTCTATAGCTGTGCCATCTACATTTAATTTAACTGTGTCATTTTCCCTCTTCAAACTGAAATTCGTGACATTTATTTATTTATGTTCAATGCCACTTCATTGCTCACTGGCCAATTGTAAACTGCTTTGAGGGATTCATTTGCTTTCTATGCAAGGAGCTCTCTTGCTTCCTCACTGACTATTATACTGCTGCCTTCAACGAAGACAACTTTTTCCCCGTGACTAACACTACTGGGAAAGTCATTCATGTATATAAGGATATTGGTCCTAAAATGGTACCCTGAGGAAATCATATATTAATGTGTTTTCGCTCTGATAAGTGTTTTAGTATAAAGCTTCAGACATGTTTGAAGTATATGTTATCTCTACTCTTTGTACCCTGTCGGCTAGGTATGATCGGAATCAGTCATTAGTTGTCCCTCTTATTTCTAATGGTTCTAGCTTATTTGGTAGAATATTACGGTCAACAATATCAAAAGCCTTAGAAAGATTCAAAAACATGCCTGAGGCAGACACATCTTTGTCAAGAGATTCAGTACCACTTTTGTGAATTCTACTATGGCTCATTCCGTACTTCTACCACTTCGGAAACCAAATTGTGATTCATGATTAACATACGATGACAAGAAGATAGAAGAAGTGGACAGTGTTAAATTCTTGGGATTACAGCTTGATAATAAATTCAACTGGGAGGAGCACACCACAGAACTACTGAAGCGTCTTAACAAATCTCTGTTTGCAATGCGAATTTTGTCAGACATAGGGGATATAAAAATGAAAAAGTTGGCATACTATGCTTACTTTCATTCCATAATGTCATATGGGATTATTTTTTGGGGTAATTCATCAAGCCAAGCTAAAGTTTTCCGGGCACAAAAACGTGCAGTAAGAATTATATGTGGTGTGAATTCAAGAACATCCTGCAGAAGCCTGTTTAGGGAACTAGGGATACTAACTACAGCTTCCCAATATATTTATTCCTTAATGAAATTTGTCATTAAAAATATATCACTTTTTCAAACCAACAGCTCAATTCATGGAATCAATACTAGAAATAAGAATAATCTTCACAAGGATTTAAAGTCACTTAGTCTTGTACAAAAAGGTGTGCATTATTCAGGAACACATATTTTCAATAACTTGCCAGCAGCCATAAAAAGCTTAACAACCAATGAAATTAAGTTTAAAAGAAGCCTAAAGGATTTATTGGTGGCCAACTCCTTCTACTCCTGTGATGAATTTCTTAGTAAAACCAACTGATTTGTATATAAGTACAACATAACTTCTGCACAATTTCAGTGCAGTAATGTGTTCACTGAAAATTAGTGTGTGTGTGTGTGTGTGTGTGTGTGTGGTTGTGTGTAAGTATAATCTAACTTCTGCACCATTTCAGTGCAGTAATGTATTCATTGTAAATAAGTATTACAGTAGTTGTATTACATGTTTATTACCTTATAAATAAATAAAAAACTTTTTTATTTTAAATTCAGTGCATTAGTATTTGTAAAATGACTCTTAGTGTTCATTAAAAAATGACGATCATCCCACTTGGGACCTGTGGAATGGTACATTAGCTTATTTGTTTTAGTTGTAAATATTTGTCATGTATTGTTGTTTTTCTGACATGTTCCACATCCTGGAGGACCTCCTCACTACGGATCAATTGGAATGAAAGTAAATCTAATCTAATCTAATCTAAACTTAAAAGGTTCTGTTTGTGTAAGTAACGCATTAATCTGTCGCGCATCTCACGAATTAGCCGGCCGAAGTGGCCGTGCGGTTAAAGGCGCTGCAGTCTGGAACCGCAAGACCGCTACGGTCGCAGGTTCGAATCCTGCCTCGGGCATGGATGTTTGTGATGTCCTTAGGTTAGTTAGGTTTAACTAGTTCTAAGTTCTAGGGGACTAATGACCTCAGAAGTTGAGTCCCATAGTGCTCAGAGCCATTTGAACCATCTCACGAATTAGGGATTCCTACGACCATGGTTCGAAGAATTCAACACAACAGATTGCATCTGCATGCAGATAAGGTTCAGGTAAGACACACGTTACAATCAGATGATGGAACTTGTCGAACAGCTTTTGCAATGAGATATTGGCACAAATCGACACCATCATTGAGTATCTTTAACGAATTTGTTTTTCTGATGAGGCTGCTTTCCATATATCAGTTAAAGTTAACAAGCACAAAGTGTGGATGGTCCACACGTTGCCTTAGCACATGTCAGGGATTCCTTAATATGGACATGTAGTGCCGTTGAATGCACAACGGAGTCATTGGCCCTTTCTTTTTTGTCGAAAAACCAGTAACAGCTAACATCTATCTGGATATGCTAGAACAGTTTGTGGAACCGTGACTGTGAGACTTGCAGGCTGGTATGATTTTCCAACATGATGGTGCACCACCCCATTGGGAATTACATGTTAGAAATTTTCTGAATGAAACATTTCCTGACAGTTGGGTTGGGCTTGATGGTCCATCTTTCTGGTCTGCGAGATCACTAGTCATTTAAATTTCTTTTTGTCGGGCTACGTAAAGGACATGTTAAGAAGGATAATAGACGCTATTGCTGCTGTTACACAAGGAATGTCGTCAAACGTATGACGTAAAATCGAACACTGATTTAACATTCTTCGAGCAACAAACGGCGCATACGTTAAAGTTTATTGACATTGTAACAAAAACTTAGAGATTGTACTTTCATTTATGTAAAACATTCTCGGTATTCTTGCCGCGTCAGTTCTGGATAAAATCTCGAGCTTTCGACGATTACCTCCATCGTCATCGTCAGGAGCTGACTGTCTTCACTGCTGTTTTATTTTATTTTTTTTATTTATTGAATTTCGATCCCTCCCCCCTGCTGCTGGCAGCAGCTTATTATGCCGCTCTTCAACCTACAGACTTCGTTTAAAAAAAAGAAGAAGATAATATATAATAAAAAAAAACAGGCGTCAAAATCGGAGACAAATGGTAACATGGCGAAAAAAAAATCGTGGAACTTAAAACAGAGAACAAAGGGATGATGATGCTAATAAAATACATATGAAGAAGACAGGTAAAATAATAGACAGACAATTAAAAAACACGGCGACAGTCTGGTTTCTGTTCGCAAAAGACATAAAATTCACACCCTGCGACAGCATGGTTTCTGTTCGCAACACGGGAAAAGACGAAACAACACTGAACAGTCACTGGAACACTGCACTAAAATATGACATACCACAGCCGAGAGCAGGTGGGGGGAAACTGGTCAGATGATGGGAAAATAAAAAGGGGGGAAGGTGAGGAAAAGCGAAGGGGGGAGGGGGGAAAGGAGCCAATGGAGGATGAATACCCATAAGAGGAGTGGGGGGTGCTGGGCAGACGCGACAGGGAGTGGGGAAGGCAGAGGACGGAAAGACAAAAGGATTCGGGTGGGGAGGGGGGAGAAGGGAGGTAGGGAGAGGTTAGGCGGGGATCACTGCTGCTGTGGTAGCCTTTTTCATAGCCCGTGGACGGCTTCTGATTGGTCGGCTTATGACTGGTCGGTGATTACGTACTGCTGTCGCAGACGTCACTGTGCGCGCCGGTGACGCCACCGCTTCCATTGGAACGTAAACCTTGGAAGGAACGTCACTGCTGCTTCTCTGCATCAAGCACTCGTTTCCATGCAAAACTCAGATGGTATCCTCTCATCATCATCATCTTGGACAGTTTCCAGCCACTGGCTGGGTCTGTCGGGAACACAAGCCTCTCCATCGTGTTCTGCCTTTCCACCATTCCCCCTCTTCCACCTTCGTCCAGTTCTCTCCTCTTCTCATCACACATTCCTTCACTCCCTTCACCCATCTATCCCTTGGTCTTCCTCTGGGCCTCTTCCCCTCCAGTTGCAGATCAAGCATCCTCTTTGGAATTCTTCCCTCATCCATTCTCTTCATGTGTCCATACCACTGCAGTCTTGATTTTTCTATCCTGTCCTGTACTGGTTCCTCCTTTAGTCTTTCCCTCACATACACATTTCGCAATCTGTCTCGTCTTGTTACACCCAACCTGCTCCTCTGGAACTTCATTTCACTAGCCTGTATTCTACTTTTGTCGCTTTTGTGCATTACCCATGTCTCACTTCCGTATGCCAATATGGGGACAAAGTAGGTTCGGTATATAATTCCCTTGGATTTCTGTGGCACCTCCTTGCTCCGAATAAGCCCCCTAATGCATTTGTAGAACTGCCCTGCTTTTCTGCACCTTTCATTTATTTCCATTGCGTTTCCCCCCTTTCTTTCAATCACGCTTCCCAGGTACTTGAAGTTCTCTACCACTTATAGTTTTTCCCCTCCACAAGTTATATCCACATTTGGCCTATTCTTCTTCCTTGTTGTGACGATTATTTTACTTTTCTTTGCAGAGAAATGCATTCCATATTGTGCTGCCGTTGCCTCCCATGCATCTAACTGCTCTTGCACCTCCTTCTCGCAATTTCCCCATAACATCAGGTCATCGGCAAAAAGCACTGCTTTCATTTTATGATCTCCAATTGCATCTGATACTTGCTGTAGGATTTCATCCATAACAATAATAAACAATAAAGGCGAAAGTGCACTTCCCTGTCGCAGCCCATTTTCCAGCTTGAACCATGCAGTACGTTCCCTCCCCACTTTCACACAACTCTCACTTCCCTCATACATTTTTCTGACTTTTCGTGTTATCTCTTCATCTATCCCTTTTGCGTTCAGCACATCCCAGAGCTTGTCCCTACAGATACTGTCATACGCCTTCTCAATATCCAAAAAGGCCATGATTAAGTCCTTCCCGTACTCATAGTGCCTCTCCTGCAGTTGCCTTACCGCAAATATGAGGTCCGTTGTTGATCTTCCCGGTCTGAAACCCTACTGCTCCTCTTGCAGTCTACTTTCAATACTGCTTCTTATTCTCTTCTCCAGGATCTTTTCATAGATTTTTCCACAGTGGCATAGCAGGGTGATTCCTCTGTAGTTCTCACATCTCCTTTTATCCCCTTTCTTGAAGATCGGGACTATAATTCCTTTCTTCCAATCCTAAGGAATTCTGTTCTCCTTCCACACCACCCTCAGCACTCTGTATAGCCACTGGGTTCCTACTTCTCCTGCTGCTCGTATCATATCCACTGTTACTTCGTCCCAACCTGGTGCCTTGCCCCCTTTCATCCTCTTTATGGCTTCTTCCACTTCATTCCAAGTTAGATCATCAATTTCCCCACTATTATAATCGTCTGCTGCCTTAGGCTCTCCATCGTTGTTAGTTACCCGCTTGGCGGCATTCAACAGATCTTCAAAGTACTCCTTCCAAATATTTTTGAGCTCATGCATTTCCTCCACAACTCTTCCATTATTATCCATGATCCTCAGGCACTCGCTTCTGTCGTTCCTCTTATTTCTTACCATGGTGTAAAGTACTTTTTTGTTCCCTTCACTGTCCTCTTCTAACATTCTTGTCCATTTTTCCAACCACTTCTTCTTCTCCGCCCTTACTATGGTCTGTGCCGCTTTCTTGCTTTCCTTATATTTTACCCTAGCTTCCTCTGTTCGGGTCTGGAACCATTCTCTGAAGGCTTTGTTCTTTCGAAGTACTGCCTCTTTACATATGTTGTTCCACCATGGGGTTTCCCTACTTCTCCTCTTTGTGCTAGTTCTTCCGCACACAGTCTCAGCTGCCTCAACTAGAGCCCTCTATCGCGGTTAAAGTTATTTTGGCTCATTCTTATTCCAACAGCCTCTTTTATAACAGAATCCCAGTACGTGGAGGCATGGGACAGAATTTTTGTTTCATCGAACAATATTTTATGTTTGTTCGTGAGGCTGTGCTCCACAATTGCCGATTTCTCCAGTTCTCTGTTTTTAATATTGCGTTGGTGTTCTGCACAGCGGTCGGAAACGGTACGAATCGTCTGACCTATGTAATTGTTTCCACACTCACAGGGTATATTATAAACTCAAGGGACCCTGAGGCCGAGATTGTTCTTAACAGGGCGCATCATCTCCGTAATTTTCTTAGGAGGACCAAAAATCGGTCTTATACCTCGTCTACGCAGGACTCATCCTATTTTGCTGGAAATCGCGCCATAAAAAGGAAGAAGCGCAATCGGTGTTACATCCTGTGAGTGTGCAGCATTTTCACGTTTCCTGATGCGCCCTGGAAACGAGCGCTTGATGCAGAGAAGCAGCAGAGACGTTCCTTCCAAGGTTTACGTTCCAATGGAAGCGGTGGCGCCACCGGCGCACAAAGTGATATCGTCTGCGACAGCAGCACGTAATCGCCGACCAGTCATAAGCCGACCAATCAGAAGCCGTCCACGGGCTATAAAAAGGGCTACCACAGCAGCAGTGAACAGGCGATCATTGTAGGCAAAACCACCCCTTCCTTCCGCCTCCTTGATTTCTACATCACCATGTATGGCCGTCCTATCGCCCTCACTCCCACCCTTAAGTACCTTGGCGTCACCCTCAACCGTCGCCTCTCCTGGACTCCCCACCTCCGGACAATCCAAGCCAAGGCACGCTCCCGATTCAGTCTCCTCAAGCTCCTCTCTGGCCGTACGTGGGGTCTGGACCCCTCCACCATTCTCCACACCTATAAATCCCTCATCTGCCCTATCCTTTGTTATGCCCATCCGGCTTGGATCTCCGCCCCCCCCTACTTTTTACAAATCCCTCCAAATCCTTGAACGCCATGCTCTCCGCCTCGCCTATCGCATCCGTCTCCCCTCCCCTACGCGGATCCTGTATGATCTCATCCCCTTCCCCCACCTCCTCCTTTTCCTTGAAAGGATACGGATCCTGTACACCTCCCGTAAACTCGATCCTCCTCACCCGCTCATCTCCCCGATCCTCTCCCACCCCCGCCCGCTGCCGCGCCTGTATTCCCATGTCCCATCCGGTCTCCATCTCTCCACCCTCCTTACCCTCTCCCAAGGTGGCTTCCGCCAGCTCCCCCTCCTCCCCTCCATCTACCCCTCTTATCAACTTTGACCCTGCCCCATCCCCCACTTCCGGTGTCCTTTCCTTTAGGCACCCTCCCTCCCTTCTCTTCCCTTCCCTTCCCTTCTCTTTCCTTTTCCCCCGTCCCCTCCCTCCACCCCTCTTCCCACGGGCTTCCCCTCCCCCTTCCTCCCTCCCCCCTATCTCCCCTGCCCGTGGCATCTCTGCTCTCCCCTCTCGCTCTTCCACTCCCCTTCCTCCTCCTCCTCTCTTGGCAGGTCCCCGGACTCGCACACGCATAGTGAACATTCACGCGCCGGAGATCATCGCCATCAGTGTCTCGTGTGTGTGCTTCGTTTTGTGTTTCGCGTTCTTTCGCAGTTACAACTCCACTGTTCGCATGTGCCGTCGCCGTCCTCCGTGTTCTGTGCGCCGTGTCAACAAGTGTTAGTGTTTTTATCGTCCAGCGTGAACGGCTTCATGTTTATTGTTTTTTGTCTCTACTTTTTTTTGCCCGCCATTTTCATTGTATTGTCTATGTCGCCTCTTTGTCACATGATTGTACCACTTAAGGCTGAAGAGCGGCGTACTATGCTGCTGACAACCCGCCTGTATGAGGTGCTAAAATTACAATAAAGAAAAAAAAAAAAAACAGCAGTGAAGACAGTCAGCTCCTGACGATGACGATGGAGGTAATCGTCGAAAACTCGAAATTTTATCTGGAACTGAGAAAAACTTCGTTCCCATATACTTTCATTTGTCATAAACTACAATTTGTAGGTTTTGTAGTTTTTATTTTTGCATTACATTAATTACTGATAACTCGACAAAGACTAGGTCTACCGCATAATTTCATTTATTATATTTGTCCTTGTTTGCCTCTCAGAAAATTATGTTGACTTTTTTACTTGAGACTTTATTCTAGAAGTTCTGTAAATTTATTGAAAAAAAGTGTCCACACTACTACAAGGAGATCGATACACACACAAAATGATTAATTGCTTGGTTCTATCAAGCCCCTTTAACTCAGTAGCTGATATTTCAAAGTGGTCAGCTCGATTACTGTACTGGGTTCCTTTTCTGATATAACTATGTGATCCTCCGCCTTTCTAGGTAGTCCTGCAAGGCGTCACTCCTTTCGTACAATGATAATACTACAGTTTGGATTTCCGTGTCCCTACATCAGTGCTGTGACATAAACTATTGTGCAGTTCAAAGCTTGGAGCTCAACTTCAATTTGTTGTATTGTATTTTTTATTGATTGTATGTTTTGACGAAGGACTGTTAATTCTTTGGAAGGCCCATGTTGATTTTTCCAGTGGTTTCTTTTTCTTTATGACGTGTAGTATGTGTATCATTTGGTGTGTTAGAATCTATCTTGTATCAAATTTTTTTAAACTGCTGGAGCTAGTCCTTAGGCAGGGGAAGCTGTTGTCTGGATTTATCCTAAAAAAGACCATCTCCTCCTACCCGTGACAACAGGTATCTGACCGTGCGTTACCCGAGATTCGCCCCCTATACTTTCGTGAATCAGCTGATCGACCTTCCCTTCCCAGTCCTGTTGGGCTGTAGACCGTGCCTACTGAAAACCCATCTATTGATAACCCTGACAGGCACGGGAGCAAATGCGCAGAATCGGCTGTCACCAGTGCCGTCTCTAATCGCACACTAATCCATCTGACACCTCCCATTAAGGTGTGGCTGATTGCAGGAGCAGCTGAACAGCATGCTATCTTGATAGATACAACAGCCGTAGTCCAGTCGATTGCACATGCCTACTCTTACCACGATACGTACGCGCAGGCAGTCTCTGGCGGCGACGACAGCACAACAGACAACCGACAGCATTGATTCCGCAAGGACAGCTTTTATTCCGTCAGCGGCCTCGGATGACGCGGGAATGTGTGTATCGTGCGTAGCGAGGTGAACACTCACGCACCCCCCTTCTGTAGGCTTTTACATTGAAATAAAGGAAGACATCTACCAGTACGCAACGGACATGTCTGTACACGAGCACGGAACCATATCCAGCCACCGATAACATCTCAGCTCGAAAAAGAAAATAAAAACCCAAAATAGTGCGCTTTTATAATGGAATAAAATTAGACAGCAAACTTCCACTAGTGAGCAGAGGCAAAAGTGAAATATCTGCCTTCACGGATACCCTAGAAATTATATACTAGAAAAGTTTTTTTTTTCTTTCAAGGATTACCCAAAATGATATGTAAATTATGTTGACAACTTTCTAATGATTAACTACTCTGATTAAGAGATATTTTACAATACATTCAACAGAATAGTAAAATATGCTGTACAAAAATATAACATATTAAAGGAAATAATGTATGTACCTATTTATGTGTCTGTGCTGGTGAACATTGTGATATAAATCCATAATCGCATATTGAAGCACAGTTGATCGCGTCAACTAGTAACAGACTTTTTGACCCTAACCTAAAGGGATATTACATAAATCATAGCACAACATTACTGATTCCATAGATACCATACAATCCTCCTGAAATCATATTTTACAATTCCTGTACGAAATCCATATGTTGAATGTTGAAACGTATTAAATAATTTAACTCATCACCCTGTATTACGCTACTATAAATTGAGGATCTGTTACACCTAAAGATCATAGTTCTCGGAGAGCGAGGAGGGACCTACTCATTTGGCCAATTGCAAAATTCTGTCGCGTAATTACGATGCAATATTGAAATTTAGTTAAATGACTATTTTCAAAAGTAACACTCATTCGACTAACATTAGAGGATAAAAGATAACGTCTTACACATACAAGTGTAACCCAAACGCATCGGGAGAATTAATAGAATATTGATAGTAATATTAAATTCTCCGTAACTTCCGAAACGTTACAGAATCGCGAGATCTAAGGCTAGTTTTGGACTAAGCACAAAAATTCCTTTAAGGTGAGATATTTTACACATCATTTCGGATCAATTTTAAGTTCAAAATTTAATTTTGTTACCGACTTGGAGTTTAATAAACGTCACAACATTTATGTATTTGTGTCTGTATTGTGTACATTTACGATTGACAACAGCCATACGATTCGTATTGTTTGCGGACGGATAAATCAATTAATAATAAAGAAATAAAAGGAAATACATAGCAGTCGAACGGCGAAGACACGATCGTTTAGATAATGTCAGAACGATTCGGAAAAGCAGCCTCTGAACACTGAAACACAAAATAATCGTGTCGTACAAATCGTTTATGCGCTGTTAATTTAAATCAGTCCACGTAACGGTGGAGGTATAATCATTTGAAACACGTATGGGAAAGATCGAAAAATGAGAACGGGTCAGTTACATTCTCGATTAGGGATAATCTAAAATGTTCGCCGTCAAGGTAAGGGATGTACATTACGTGTAGCTCGAAGCAGAGTGTAGGCTGCCACTCGGTGCGACGCGTGCCGGGAAAAGAGGAATAGGCAGAATCTTTTACTGAACATATGTGACATTGCCAGAATAGAAGAAAGCGATTGCACGTAAATTAAAAATGAAAAAAAGTTGTAGGGAAAGTTTGAGAGTGTAGTACAGTGGAGGGTGTGTTGTTGCAGCGCGGAGCACGCTGTCGCTGTCGGACGTGCTGGCGGCGCAGTACGTGCACAGCGCCGACCGGGCGCAGTGCTGCGGCCCCGAGGAGCCCAAGAGCCCGTGCGGCAGCGGCGACGCCGGCGCCGGCGGCGCGCACTCCAGCTTCACGCTGCACTACGCGGCGCGCGCGTCGCGCTGCCGCTGGCAGTACCGCTGCGTCACCTTCAACCACACCGACCCCCGCCAAGTCGCCTCCTGGGTCAAGACCATCCGCAACTACCTCGCCGGTACGCCTGTCGCGAGGCCACGCGCTCTCGCCGGGGGGGGAATCGGCGTAGCCCGACTTCTTTTACGATTGTACGAGGGCAGTTCAATAAGTAATGTAACACTTTTTTTCTGAAACAGGGGTTGTTTTATTCAGCATTGAAATACACCAGGTTATTCCCCAATCTTTTAGCTACACAACACAATTTTTCAACGTAATCTCCATTCAATGCTACGGCCTTACGCCACCTTGAAATGAGGGCCTGTATGCCTGCACGCCATTCCACTGGTCGATGTCGGAGCCAACGTCGTACTGCATCAATAACTTCTTCATCATCCGCGTAGTGCCTCCCACGGATTGCGTCCTTCATTGGGCCAAACATATGGAAATCCGACGGTGCGAGATCGGGGCTGTAGGGTGCATGAGGAAGAACAGTCCACTGAAGTTTTGTGAGCTCCTCTCCGGTGCGAAGACTTGTGTGAGGTCTTGCGTTGTCATGAAGAAGGAGAAGTTCGTTCAGACTTTTGTGCCTACAAACACGCTGAAGTCGTTTCTTCAATTTCTGAAGAGTAGCACAATACACTTCAGAGTTGATCGTTTGACCATGGGGAAGGACATCGAACAGAATAACCCCTTCAGCGTCCCAGAAGACTGTAACCGTGACTTTACCGGCTGAGGGTATGGCTTTAAACTTTTTCTTGGTAGGGGAGTGGGTGTGGCGCCACTCCATTGATTGCCGTTTTGTTTCAGGTTCGAAGTGATGAACCCATGTTTCATCGCCTGTAACAATCTTTGACAAGAAATTGTCACCCTCAGCCACATGACGAGCAAGCAATTCCGCACAGATGGTTCTCCTTTGCTCTTTATGGTGTTCGGTTAGACAACGAGGGACCCAGCGGGAACAAACCTTTGAATATCCCAACTGGTGAACAATTGTGACAGCACTACCAACAGAGATGTCAAGTTGAGCACTGAGTTGTTTGATGGTGATCCGTCGATCATCTCGAACGAGTGTGTTCGCACGCTCCGCCATTGCAGGAGTCACAGCTGTGCACGGCCGACCCGTACGCGGGAGATCAGACAGTCGTGCTTGACCTTGCGGCGATGATGACACGCGCTTTGCCCAACGACTCACCGTGCTTTTGTCCACTCCCAGATCACCGTAGACATTCTGCAAGCGCCTATGAATATCTGAGATGCCCTGGTTTTCCGCCAAAAGAAACTCGATTACTGCCCGTTGTTTGCAACGCACATCCCTTACAGACGCCATTTTAACAGCTCCGTACAGCGCTGCCACCTGTCGGAAGTCAATGAAACTATACGAGACGAAGCGGGAATGTTTGAAAATATTCCACAAGAAATTTCCGGTTTTTTCAACCAAAATTGGCCGAGAAAAAAAAAGTGTTGCATTACTTATTGAACTGCCCTCGTATTATACAAAAATAAATCTGATCGCGCTTACACAACTGGTTTTCGTCCTACGTACAAAGGATACTAGGGAAGTTTTGCAATATAGCTTTATTTATTTAATTCTTTCAAAGTAAATTCCGCCACATTGAACACACTTCTCCGTCCTCCGAAACCGATTCCTAAACCAGTTCTCCCGAGTTCCTGTAGGTAGTAAGGCACACTCGTGGTCCCGAGCCCTCAGAAGGTCCTCGTCATTCGAAAACTGCACTACTTTCGGCCACATTTTCGCGTGCGGCGACAGACCGAAGTTCGAGGAGCGCGATCTGGACTGTAAGGAGGGTGCTCGAGAGGTTTCTGTCCTGCACCCCGCAAATATTCGGTGCGTGCTTTGGTGCGGTGACCTGGAGCGTTGTCGTCATAGAGGAACCGAGTGTCCGTTCTCGATTCCGGTCGCAGGTTTTTCGAAGATTGGATGACTTTGGGCAGGCACTGCTCAGTGTACCACTTAGCTGTGACTGTCTTCTGTGTGTCCAAAACAACACGCTCCACGGTTACATTCGATTTGAAAAGCGGCTATCATTTTCCTCTGTACCGATCGGGATTTTCTGACAGCTACTGGTGTGGTCATCTTCGAAGACCCAAACTTTGTGTCGAGTCTTAGTCGGTACGTCGTAATAGTACGACCGAGTGTCTTCACCTGTCACGATATTATTCGCGTACTGAGATTGTCCCTTAGAAATTTTTTTAACATCTCCCTGCACCGAGTTACACGTCGCGTCGTCTGCTCTCCCGTCGGTCTATGCGGCACCCGGAGACTACGGAGTTCTTTACCTGCAAATGATCTTGCAGAATCGAACGAATTGTCGGTGCATTTAGCCCTACGGAATCCCCTATCTGATTGTAGGTCACTCGCCTGTCTCCGTCTAGTATTTTCCTCTCGGCATCGATGTTTTTCTCCGTAACTGACGGTCGTGTCCTTCCCGTCCTCTCGGCGTCCTTAGAGTAAAATTTCCTCTTTACAATTTTCTGTACCACCCGAATATATTTGTACGATGCGGACACCCGTCACCGAGTGCAAAAGTCATTTCTTCGAAGCACTCGTCTCCGTTTAAAGCGTGCGCGAAGTTGTACCGCAGAATTGCCCGAATTTAACTTTTGATCGCGATCACTTCGAACTGAGCCTGCTAGAGAACGACTGCGCCCACAGACTCGGCACAGCCACACCGCAACAATCGGTCTCCTGCGACCTGCAAAACTTCCCCAGTACCCTTTTTAAATAAAAGGATACAGTGTCGCACTAAGAGCGTACACGGCAAAACGGCATCTACAGAATGGGGGAATAATTACAAGTGAACCACAGGGATCGGTATTGGACTCGCTCTTATTCTTGTTATACAGGGTGTAATATATGCATCGAAGTAAGAGTAAAGTTTTATCTGAAATTGTTTTATTTCCGAGTAATGATGCGTACTGTAATTTGTGGTAGGACTTACATCGTGGGTCAGTACAGACTTTTGACACGTGTTTGCCTGCATACGGACTGATGTCGATTTGTACATCCCTCTACACTGCTCGGTCGATTCTGGCACGAAATGTCTTTATTTACTCGACTTCGGTGTGGTCCGTCGTACTCTGTGGCGCTGCTGTATTGTAGCGGCACTAGACGTACTACGTACATCCGTTCTGTCGGTAGTTCGTAGACTGCAGTCGTCGTTAGGTTGGGTTAGGTTGCGGCAGTGTGCGATTTGTACTTTTACCAGTGGGAGGGATGTCTTAGGGGGTTAGTATAATTATATATGTTACTTGCTTGGACCGTGGCGTTACCCATGGTTAAACAGTTATTTATAAATAGATGTTAATGCCGAAACTCACTATTCACGCGTATGCACTATCAGAAAAGCCATCCCTTGTTATATCTTTAAAAGTACATTATAGGTAAAGCTTATTTACAAAATCATCTACATTCAAGTATACGAGGGGAATTCAAAAAGTAAGGGCACATTTCTGAAAAGCTGTACTTATTCTGATGATAGAAAACTGAAAAATGCGTTATTTTTCTACGTAACCTCCCTGGACTTCAGTGCAGTTTTCCCGACGTTTCACGAGTTTTTTTATTTCATCAGAAAATACGTTTTTAGGTTGCATCTGTAACCTATTTTCATCACTTTCAAATCTTCTTCCCTGTAGTGCTTCCGTTAAGGGTCCAAACATGTGGAAATCGCTTGGAGCCAGGCCTGGACTGTATAGTGGATGTTCCAGCACCTCTAATCTCAACTCCTTTATTGCGTCGGGCAGAATGTGGGCGAGCGTTATCTTGCTGCAGGATGACACCTCTTCACAGTTTTCCACGACGTTTGGATCTGATTTCAGGTTTTAGTTTCGTACCCAACACTATCATCCACCATACAATACAGACCTGGCTCTAAAGCCTCGTTTACGCTGGGGCGACGTCTTGCAACACTGTGGCATGCTACGGAAATGTGGCGTGCGTCGTCTTGTAATTTAGTTCTAAATGTATTGAAATACTTAACTACTGCATAACACTTTTTCAAAATTAATAAGCAAACATATTAATAATATTAATAGTAAGACTGTATTAAAAACTTTCATTGTTCGGCTTCACAAATTTAAATTATATGTAAAGTTTTACTCCAGTGCTTGAGAAATAAACTAAAACCAGAGGAGGGGATGGTCTGATGCAGAAGGGGGAAAATCCCCCCCTGCAAATCGCACACTGGGTTGCGGTACGATGGCGAATGCGCGGATAAGCACCTCCTTTATGGCGCAGCAGTTGGCACTGCTCGAGCAGCGAGACGGTGGTATTTGGAAATGTTTCCAAACAGAAGAGTACCAAACCGCGAGTCTTTCTCAGGTGTGGAGAGGTGTTTAAAGGGAATGTGGCATTCGTGGTGCTCCACGGTTAGGTTGGCGTCAGCTGGATGCGTGGGTGTTGAGGTAATCCTCGAAATTCTTCTGTAAGTGCCATCCGTATAAGCGCCACTCTAGGAGTCCCTCAACCTACCTGCTTCGGAGACGGCAACTCCGCCTATTTCACTCGCAGGAGGTACAGGAGCTGACACACGTACACCACCCTAGACGTCAGACTTACTCGAGCGCCGTACCGCTGAACCCTCGTAACGTGCGTGTGTGGACGTACGAGAATCCTCGCGTAACTACAGTACGAAGATATCCACATTATTTTTCACAGAAAATTTTGTGTTGTATAATCGACAATCAGTTACTCAGATGGCACGTTAATCCACAGCGCCTGACTGGCAGTGTGTATCGACAGTCTTTTGAAATAAGAGTTAAGTGGTCTACTTCGTAATGTCCCACTCGCTACACGAACGAACGTACGGTTTATGCGCGATGGTGCTCCTACACATCTCAGTAGGGAGGCAAGAGTGTTTTTCAGTGTCACTTATCCCAATAAGTGGATAGATCGTGGATCGTGGATGACCAGTTGCTTAGCCCGCCGGATCTTCGAATTTTAACCCCTCGGACTTCTTCCTTTGCGGCCGTCTTGAGGAGCTCGTGTACGATGTTACAATTGAGAATGTAGCACAACTACAGGAGCAAATTGAAAATTGCTGTGCAGGATGAGATGAACGGAGTCTGCAACATTCCGAGAGCGACAAGGCGTCGAACACGTCGCTGTTTTCATCTACGTGGATATCATTTTGAACATGTTCTGGGGTGAATGTGCAGTACGAGTTTGTGTCGAATTTCGGGCCCCTTCGTGTTATTCTACTGCAGAACTCTGAACGAAACAATTTCAGACAAAACTTAATTTAACATTTCAGTCTTAATTTGATGCATTACGTTACACCCATCGAGTGTGCAAGTGTGTCACTAACTTTTGAGTCACCCTGTGTGCTACAGGTTTGACTCCACAGCAAAATTTTAGAGGTTGTTCGGGGATATTTTCTGAGCACCCCCCTTCATCCTTGTATTTTTGTCGCGCCGAAAATATTTTCCAAATAGCGCAAATGGCAGCAATGGGTCTCGGTATGTTACATTGACTCACTCTTGTCGAGAACAGTAACGCCCAGTATACTCGTCGGCCTCGAGCCTGCGTTCTGACTCGTGTTTGAGATATACAGGGTGTCTGACGGCCGCCACCCGCCGCCGCGCCTCACTCTCGGACACAAATCTGCCGCTAGTCGGCTGCGTGCGCCATCTCATTAACTTAAGCTTACCTTTATTTACAGTAGGTGGTACGAGCAGTCTGACATCTCCTCAACACATTAACAAAATCTCGAGTTTCGGCTGTCCAAATCTGGGAAATGACTAGCCGAACCCTGTCTTCCATCTCTTCGAGAGTGTGCGGATTGGTTGCATGCACCTTGTCTTTTAAAATTCCCCAAATATAAAAATCACACGAATTTAGATCTGGCGAATGAGGAGGCCAGTCAACTATCCTATCATCAAAAAAACTTCGTATTGCTGTCATAGAAACATTGGCGATTTGTGGTTTTGCATTGTTCTGCGTGAAATAACCGTACATCTTTTCGTTAGATGTTAGTTCTCGTAAAAAAGGATGCAGTATATTGTTCACATACCTGTTCAGTATATTGTGCACATTGTTCAGGGAAAGAGATTTTTTTAATGATTCCTGTTGCACTAATTGCACACACGCTTTTGTCTTCACATCGTGCAGATCTTGTCGACGTAATTGGTGAGGATTTTCGGAGCTCCGACGTCGATAGTCTGAGAATTTACTTATCCTGACAAATGTGGCCGTGCTTCGTCAGAAAAAAAGCGTCTCGGGATCAAAATCCCCATCGTGCACAGATTGTACAGCCAGTTGCAATAATTATGTCGAGCAACAGTATCTAAGTTCCTCAGTCGATGCACTACCGTTATTTTCTACGGTTTCAATTTCAATTTGTGCAAGGTCTACGAACAGATGCTCTTGACATAACAGTCTGAAGTGCCAAACTGCACAGAGGTCGTCTCGGACTTCTTTCTCGGGCCTCCCCTATCTCGTATAATTTATTTTCGCTTAAAACAGTAGGTTCCGTAGGCCTTCGTTTTCCCCTATCTCGTCTAATTTATTTTCGGTTAAAACACTAGGTTCTATAGGTCTTCATTTGTGTAACACAGATGCGACCTCTGGAAATTTCTTCACTAATCGGCATAGTGTCTAATCGTCGGGAATGTGCACACCGGAAATTTTCCTACAAATTCCAGCTGACGTTCCAGGTACGATTCTGTTTTTGCACAGTTTAACGCGAGAAACACTGGTCGATCCTTCGTGTATACTGTACCGATTGGAAACTCGACGGGAAACTCGAAACGAAACACTCGAATACTCAGTTGCACAGTAGAAGACATGCACAAGGTGTTCCTGTCCGAGGACCTGTCCCGGCGAGATACGGGCTGGGAAAGCCGTGTACTCAGTGCAGTTGCAGTAATGACATCTAGCAACAATATTTGAAGCTATTAAACTTGGCCGGCTGTTGTTGCCGAGCGGTTCTAGGCGCTTCAGCCTGGAACCGCGTGACCGTTATGGTCGCAAGTTCGAATCCTACCTCGGACGTGGATGTGTGTGATGTCCTTAGGTTGGTTAAGTTTAAGTAGTTCTAAATTCTAGGGGACTGATGTTAAGTCCCATAGTGCTCAGAGCCATTTGAACCATTTTTTGATGAAACTTGACAAAAAAACTCAAAAGAAAACACCAGTACACTCAGTCGCACAGTGTACGGGGCACACACAAAGCATCGGTGTCTGAAAACTGTGCGTAGCGATAACCGAAAGACGCAGCGGCAACAGCGAGCAAACGCGTTGTGTGACACGCGGGCCCCTCGTGGGCGTCCTTCGTGAGACACCTTGTATATTAACAGTGATACAAGTGTACAGATAGATTTACAGAAAAATAGTTGGCCGATATGCACCCCTGTTTGGGTGCACTGAATGCAATAGAAGAGTGGTGCAGCACACTATACTGGCTGGCTTTGCAGTGACTGCAACCACACACACTGCTTTTGCACCTGAGGCATATTGAATTACCCTGTATTTTGTGTTTTACAGTTTGGTGATGACTTATTATAGATTTTTTTCACTGTTGTGAAGGTATTTTCACAGAAAAAAGTAATTGTGGTGCCATAATTTATTACTCAGTAATGAGCCTCCAGAGACCATGGGTCCCTTATACCAAAATACTTTGAAAATATCCCTAAACAGCTTTTGAAATTGTGTTGATTTTTAAATGATCTGCCATTGTATATCTGAGAAGCAGAAACAATCCTCTTTGCAATTTACTGAGTATTATAATAACATACAATGAAGAAACCTCGACACCTCAAAATTTAATGAAATTTTCTTGAAAATTAATAACTTGCTCCCTGCAAAGGGACTATCACTTAACTTAGATAGATTTAAATACATGCCATTTTGTACTGCACAAGCCCTGACCACACCCATCAGAAGAATTACGAAATGAAACAGAATGTTCCAAATTACTCGATGTTTATATTGATACAAACCTGAACTGCGAATCACATTTTACAGATATTCTTAAAAGTCTAGGCTCTGCAACTATTGCTATATGGTTATCAGATTTTTTAGGTGAAAATGTAAAAAATTGACTTTCTTTCTCTTCTTGTTCACTAATGTCTTATGTCATCATATTCTAGGGTATATCATCATTGAGGAAGAATGTATTTGTTGCACAAAATCACATAAGTATAATAGGTGATGTTTACTCTAGAACCTCTTTTAGACAGTTTTTGAACAGGTAGGCGCAGTACATTTACTCCATTATGATCTTTGTTGTCAACAATCAATCACAGATCAAAAACATTAGGAACTAGAAGGAGAAATGTCTTACATTATTTTTCACTCAGCCTCAGTGTGGCACAGAAAGGAGTGAGGTATTCAGCTATAAGAGATTTGAACATAGTTATGTGTAAATCTCTGCATGGAAAAAAAGAGTAGCTTGAGACAGACATGTAAATGGTCAGTAAGATCACTGTGAGAGGTCTCAGTTACTATCCACAGAACATGCAAATAACTATTTTAATATTGATAGCGCTGTTCTTCATTGAAACCTGCCAAAGTGCAATATAAGATTGATTAAATAGGTACCTAGGTGATGCATTTCACCATTGAAGGAGGTGATGAGTCATCCAACCCACTGCAAAAACTCTCAATTTGCACTTCTATTACTTAATTTTCTATCAGATGTAAGGAAGAATTACAATATTATGAAAAGTATAGGTTGCTACTCACCATATAGTAGAGATCCTGAGTCACAGATAGGCACAACAGAAAGACCATCAAACTAGTAAGCTTTTGACCAAAAAGCCCTTCATCGGAATTAGACACACACACTTATGCAAACGCAACGGCCGAAATCTTACTTGTTTGACAGTCATTTTGTTATGCCTATCTGTGACTCAGCACGTCTGCTATATGGTGAGTACTGATCTATCCTTTTCATAATATTGTCATTATTCCAGCCTGGATTTTCTAAGAAATAATTATATCATTGAGTTCTCATTGAGTATGGCACTTTCCCTTTGGTATTTGTGACTTTGTTTTCAATGGTTTTCATTGTTGACTAAACTGATTTTTGTGACATATATTTAATAACTGGAAACAAAGAGAGTATAGGAGATGAATTTCAAAAAATTAGCAATAGACAAGTTTTATAAAAACAAGGGAATGCTTCTGTTTGCTTTTTGTGGTGAGTGCTTTATATGTTGGTTTAGTTATTTCTCACCACAATGTGCTCACAAACTTAATTGTATCTTTTTTTATAGTTCAGTTGTAACTTCTGCAATACCAGAGAAATCTGGCACAAAATTGCAATTAATTACATACATAGTTTTAATGTAGCATCTAACATTAAATACCAAATTTCAATGATAGTTTTAATTACCAGATACAGAATATATTATTTTTTGTTTTCTGTGTGAATAATTGTGTCAAATACAAGAAAAATTAGAGTTTTTGTGCAATTTGCACATTACAAAATATTATTCAAGTTACTTGAATGCTAATGATCAAGCAGTATTCACTTTTTGTTGTAAATGTCAGCATTTTGTACAGCACAGTCTTGAAAGAGCTAAGACTTGTTACTAGTCCCAAGCCCTAAAGAGAAGTTATCATATGGCCTCCACTCCATGCTGTACAACAAAATGTCGACCATGCTTTGATTTAGGGAGAATCGTTATCTTTATATTCACTCTGTGTTCTCTCACTCTCCAATATCAATAAATGACTAGAATGTCTCTCTCTTGAAAGAAGTCATTTTTCCTGTTTCAGGCTTCTTTTAATTTGGGACAAACACTTTATTTCATAAGTTAACCATAAAGGTCAATTCTGCCTGTTTTGCAGTTAGAAATCTTTGTCATTATGTTGACTTACAGGTGAGATTCCTTACATGGGCTACTTTGCATACTGTCACTCTGTACTGTCCTTCGGCATAATCTTCTGGGGAATTGCAACTAAGGTCAAAGAAATATATTTATTCTACAGCTGCATGCCGTAACAATATTGTGTATAGTTGATAACTGAACAGCTTGTAGAAGCCTCTACAGGGACATAAGAATTCTTATATTT
The DNA here is from genome assembly GCF_023864275.1 of Schistocerca cancellata. Lineage (NCBI taxonomy): Eukaryota > Metazoa > Arthropoda > Insecta > Orthoptera > Acrididae > Schistocerca > Schistocerca cancellata. The sequence goes on from NC_064629.1 coordinate 929,127,421, forward strand.
GCATGTCAGTATGTTTATGCGCTAATGGTAATTGTGGTTAGTAACAAGAGTGAATTAAGAGTGAGTTGTGCAGTTCACAACCACAATGTTAGAAGTAAAAATAATTTCCATATAACTACAAATCCTTGTCTAGATTTCAGAATACAGTTTTATATTCTGGTACAAAAACATTTAACAGGTTGCCAGTACACCTTAAGTAGAAAACTAAAAATCCCCAGATATTGAAAGATATAGTAAAAGTACCACGTTAGTCACTTCTTGTATAATTTATCACAATATTGGGGCTCAGGGATGTATATTCAATTTCATTCTAATGCTGATTAAACAGGTTTTGAGATTGTTCTATGGAAAATTACATAAATGCATTGTTTGAAGTAACAGATGAAAACATCAGCTGAAATTGTAAGAGGAGGAGTGGCAGTGGCTTTTTTAAGTAGCTGCATTTTTTCATGTTCATAAAGTAATCTAGACGTAATTTATATGATTATCAATACATGTAGTTATCACTAATCACAGTTTGTTGTTGTCCTCAGTAGATCGCTTCCTTCATCATGGGGTTTACAGCACATAATGTGTGAATGAATTCTGTTAGTTTATTGTAACTAGAAAACCCTTCTGTTGGTCCATGTCTGTGTAAAACAATATGGGATTGTGGGTCAGCCTCGATGCTAAACACTTTTGTTTAACTTCTTCCCCAAACTAGATTCAGTGCAGTATTGCCATCATCAGTGGGTTTCTTTATTCTAAAAATGTAAAAGTTAGCATTTTTACAAAACATTATTAAATGTGTGCTTTTTGGTTCCAGATACTGTACTATGTGAATAGTTTTATAATACTTTTTTACTTTAGAGTCTTTGCATAATTTTTATGTTTTTTGCCATTTTTGGCCTACATCATGTTGTCTATATCACACACAGATTTTGTTACAAATGTCAGTGTTATTAGTGCTGGAATTTATGGTATATTTCATCCCCTTGGTCATTATCACCAATATCACACACAGATTTCGTTATGTGCTTCCATATGTCAGTATGTCTTGACCCATACAGCACATGGAATGTATCAACAAGTAATGGCAGCCTAAATTAGCATCTGATGATGTACACACTCAGGTGTGAGATTCTATAGCTAGAATGTAAAAGTGCAATCTACATGCAGGTTTGGTAACTGTACCAGCAGATGCAGTACATTGAAATAGTTCAGCATACATTTTTAAATAAAAGCACACACAGTTTGGTCAACATCTTTCAATTAAAAGTCATCGTTATTTGTGAGCTCAGTAACAGAATTATATTGTCAAATGTATAAAATATTGATCTGTTACCTGCCTTGAAGACATTACTGCTATTTTCCTGAAAGACGTTGAACATGCTGTGTATATTCTAGCATTTGGACATATGCTGACATATATTAAAGTAAAATGAAAAGTTCCAGGTTGGAATATCAACAGCATAAGAAAAAGATAGATTCCTGCTCACAATAAAGATGACATGTTGAGTTGTAATTGTCTTTTTGTTGTGCCTGTCTGCGACTCTACATGTCATCTTTATGGTGAGTAGCAATCTATCTTTTCCTTATATTGCTGATAAATTAAAGCACTGTTTACAAAAAGGGTCATCAAACAACTTTTATTTATTTATTTATTATCATCCCAATGATCATATTTGTGATATAGGATTTGTCAGGATACTTTTCAACAACTATAGAATATCTTTACAAAAATTTTTTCTATGCTGAATTCATATGAATCTATCTTATGTTTAATATAATGTACATGTAATAAGGGCTGGCAGGTCGATAGACACACAAACTAACACAAACACACACACAAAATTCAAGCTTTTGCAACAAACGGTTGCTTCGTCAGGAAAGAGGGAAGGAGAGGGAATGATGAAAGGATGTGGGTTTTAAGGGAGAGGGTAAGGAGTCATTCCAATCCCGGGAGTGGAAAGACTTACCTTAGGGGGAAGAAAGGACAGGTATACACTCGCACACACACACATATCCATCCGCACATACACAGACACAAGCAGACATTTGTAAAGGCAAAGCCTTGCTTGTGTCTGTGTATGTGCGGATGGATATGTGTGTGTGCGAGTGTATACCTGTCCTTTTTTCCCCCTAAGGTAAGTCTTTTCACTCCCGGGATTGGAATGACTCCTTACCCTCTCCCTTAAAACCCACATCCTTTCGTCTTTCCCTCTCCTTCCCTCTTTCCTGGCGAAGCAACCGTTTGTTGCGAAAGCTTGAATTTTGTGTGTGAGTTTGTGTTTGTTTGTGTGTCTATCGACCTGCCAGCCCTTCTGTTTAGTAAGTCTCACTATCTTTGTTTTTAGATATATTTTTCCCACCTGGAATGTTTCCCTCTATTATATTCATACATGTAATAAGTGTTTTTATAACATAATTTCTTATGTGCTTGACAGACCTATTCCCTGATGATGTGATTTCATTTGTCACATTTATGATATCATATATTCTTACACAGTTGAGCAGAGCTAGTCACTTATACTGTAGTGACATTTGTTAAGCATGTGGTTCTTAAATGTGCTTGACAGAGATATTCATTGATGTAATTTCATTTGTCACATTAATTTAAACATATATTCTTATGCAGTTGCACAGAGATATTCACTTATGCTGTAATAACATTTGTCAAGCATGTGGTTCTTTATATTCTAATAGAGTTGAGCATAGAAATTCACTTACACTGTAATAACATTTGCCAAGCATGTGATTCTTGAACTCACTCTATTTGTCCATGAGATTCAGAGCACCTTGGTCATTGGATACTACTTTAATGCTGTGGTCCTTGACTTTTGGAAAGCATTTGGTGCAGTGCCACACTGTCACTTAGCAAACAAAATATTACCTTACAGAGAAAGAGTAAAAGACTACATTTGTGACTGGCTTCAGGACTTTCTAGCAGGTAGAAATCACATGCCACCCTTAAAGGGAAAATATCAGGAAATGTAAAAGTAAATGTGTGAGTATCCTAGGGGGGTGTTGTAAGGGCTATTACTGATTATAATGTATAGAAATGGTCAATTGGATATTAATCATAGTTATGTAAGGGTGTCGTGTGTGGAAATATACAATGCTACAGAACTGAAACAAAATGCAGTAAGATCTGCAGAAGGTTGATGAATGGTGGATAGACTCCCAGAAAGTAAATAAATGTAATGTATATCACATGAATAGGTGGAGAGCTCCAGTATTATTTGACTGTAGTATTGGCAACAAATTACTGGAAACAGTAAAAAGCATAAAATACCTGGGAATAACCACCTTGAATGACCTACAGTGAAATGACAACATAAAGTTGAGTACACTACCTTTGGAGATATGAGAAGCAGCTGTATAAATGTAAAGAGATCAGATGGCAGGTCAGTACTAAGAAAAGGAGAAGACCGAAAGGTGGAAGAAATACATAGAAGGGCTACACAAAGGAAATAAACTTGAAATCAGTGTTATGGAAAGTGAAGTGGAATTAGTGGATGAGATGAGAGAAGTGATATTGCAAAAAGAATGTGACAAGACACTGAAAGACCTCCATCAGAATGACTGATATCTGTGGGAGAATCAGTCATGACAAAACTATTCCAACTGACATGTTACATATTGTGAGACTGAGATTCCAAACTGAGATTCATCAGAGGAATCTGAAGGAAATCTAGATTATCAATGAAAGCGTTGCTCATTAGTCTGGACCTTTTACTTAACAGGAGAGAGAGAGATAGAGAGAGAGAGAGAGAGGGGGGGGGGGGGAGGGAGGGAGAGAGAGAGGGAGAGAGAGCAGACCCGATGAAGAGTGGCACATTTCATCAAAGGTTATTTAATCAGCACAAGTGCTTTATGGAAATGCTCATCTAATTTGAGTGCATATGGTACAAAGAGGGAGCTGTGCATCAGGGAGAAGTTTACTTTTAAAACTTGAACAGTGTATGCACCAAGATGACTCCAAAAACATATTACTGCCTCCCATACATATTTCGTGGCATGATCATGATGAGGAAGAGATAAAAATGAGAATTCATATGGAGGTTCACCAGATGTCATTCTATACACACACAGCATTCATGAATGGAACATGAAAGGTGGGAAATGATAATGGTACCAGAAGTACCCACCACCACACATTATAAAGTGGCTTGCGGAGTATATATGTAGTTGTAGATATGTTAATACATGAATATTGTTATACTTGTTTTAAGAATCTTTATCATTTTTATATTTGTTTTAAGCATCTTTACATTTAATTATATGATATCAGTGACAGTGGACATTATTGTGTTTTACGAGGGTCGTTCAATAAGTAATGCCCCACATCTTTTTCTCAGAACGTATTTATTGTTCAGAGTCAGAATTTGGTGACAATATACATCAATATGTCTTCTACATGTCCTATTTTTCTACATCATGTTCTATGGCCATATGGCAACATTGTGGAAGAGCGTGTATTCCCTGCTGGTAAAAGCTTTGTCCTTCTTGGCGTAGCCATGTTTTCACACCATGACTGACATTCTCATCACCTTCAAAGTGTGTTCCCCATAGAGAATTGAGTTGTGATGCGCAGGTCAGCACAAATAATGGCATCCACATGATTCAGCATGTCTGGAGCAGTGGCTGTGACAGGACGTCCAGAGTGTGGCTGATCATGGAACTCTGTTTCCACATTTCCTGAGGCTGTAACTTTCTTTTGCATCGTCCAACTATACTCCTGTCAACTGCAGCATTGCCACACACTGCACACAAACATTTACAGATGCTCAGCACGGTTTCTTTTTCTGCATACAAGAATTAAATAACAGAGTGCTGCTTGTAATGTGAGTCATATGTAGATGCCATTTTGATGCTGTACTATGGCTCTGCCATCTGCCAGAATGGCTTCAAACTTCACTGGCACATAGAACAAACATAAAATGTGAGTCACCAACAAGGACATTTGTCTATGTATATTAATGGCTTAAAAAAAATGTGGGGCGTTACTTATTTGCACGATCTTCATACTTTTCGCCATGATGAGCTTACTAAAACAAAATTCCAGAGTTGATCATCAGTATCATCAGACTGGACACATGAATTATTATTACTGATGAGAATCACCTGTTAGAATCAAAATAAAATCCACATAAGGTACTTGCTGTAGGACAGTGACATCTTAAAAACCTGATTTCTGCATGTTACTGAGGAACTTATGTTGTTTACAGCAGAGTGGAAGCCCTGTACAAGGGGCTAAAAAGCCAGAACTGTAAGATGTGTGACAGTGTTTCAAGGGCCACAGATCAATGTTATTGTTTAAAGGTGAAGTCTATGTTGTTTAATTTCTGAACAGGCGAATGGGCTTTTGACCTAACTGCATGTCAAGTGCAGCCTTTTCCCTGTGACATGGGGAGGGGTGGGTAGTGAGCCCATCACCCCAGCTGCCTTTTATTTCCATCAAAGGTCCCCATTATTCAATTCAATAGCAGGGTGAAGGGATGTGTGACTGCCCTGTAGGGACTGAAATCATGAAAAGTCTCCACTTCTACTCAGGATTGAACCAAGGTCTTCCAGGGTTGGAATCTAGTGCTCTACCCACCAGACCATCATGGCCACCTCATTATTGCTTAATATTCTTAAATTGCTACTCCCATCCATGTTTCACATTTATTGAAGATAAGAGTAAAGGACACTGACATGTCACCTGTATTACTTGATATTTTATGTTTTCATTTTCTTGTCATGTAACTAATAGCCTTAAACAGTTATACCATGGTATCTTGTAATTGAAGTGGATATTACCACATAAATTTTAGTATATTGTTTGGACATAAAACTGGTAACTTGGAAGAATATCCAAATCCATTCTGAAAACTTTTTGCCAATATCCTTGGTACAACAGCCAATAATATGATATTCAGTTCATACAATTACTGGTACAGAAGTTCATGTTTCCTGGGTAATGAGAATACAGCATGACAGGAATCATTGTTTGGCATGTTTTTACTTCCTATGTAGAAAACATACCTAGTTGCACAGAAAATGAAAAGAAAATTCATGCCTCTTCCTGAACTCATTGTCTCACATGCTTTAAACAATTCTGAGAAATGTTAATGTTGTTATTTGCCACTTTGGAGAATCAATACTGGAAGGGTGTGGTTGTGCATAAATGGTGGTGTGTCAACAACTGGAATAATAATTCACGTATTTTGACTGCATGTTTTTGACACCCATCTTGCATTTAGTTACAAGGTTTTAGTTACTGAGAACACTTATTGCTATGCTCACTACTATTTTGTAACTGTTATGTGTGCTTGGTGAGTTTAATTTTATAGCAACTAAAAGTGCAGTCATGCATTTCTACAGTAACAAGAAACTGATATTGCCAATCATCAGTGAATCATACAAAATTTCTGAGATTGTTTAATCCTTGATCAGTCACATTTGTGAATTATGTGCTGAGAGTGACATAGCGTAGCACTATTTAAATGTGGGAAAACTTAATGGAGAGGAAACTGTGACCATCTTGCTGACTGGTGATTTAATGCTGATGCAGAAGGTCATGCATCGCTCTGTAATGTTGGCATCATGGACAATGGACTCATGTACTCATCCACCTCAGACACTCACTTGGCTGTTGTGTGAGTCATGATGTGGTCCTTGTGTTTTAACATCTGAATGATTTGCTCATGAACACCATGTAGGCCTTACAAAGTGAGTTGCTGTGGGATAATTATGCCATAGGCTGACAGCAACTGTAAAGCAAAAAGGAACAAACCAATAAAAGTTCTTGAATGTTCTCTATGGGATAATGTTAGTTTTTTATTAGGTCTAAGAGATGTAGAATGCCTCTGGTATGTGTGAAACCAAAATAAATTGTTCAATGGTAACTGAAATAAAAAAGGTGTGAGAAATTTAAGGAAACTCTAATATCATAAAAAAACTTTGGTTGGTTTGTCACCAGACTGATAAATTGTGAATGGTTTATTCTCAGAAAACTGATGTGCTTGGCCTGTAACGGTTTGTTGTCTCCACCAAAACTCTGAATTTTTGGCATATGAATCTAGGATCGTGACTCTGTTATCCCATCTGGCATACTGAGTATGTAGTAAATTAAGCTGCTTATTTGGTTATTTAAAATTGATGAAGTGAACTGTTGCATAATCCATTTTCTCACTGTTTTAATGTTGTTCATCTCATTTATGAAGTGACAATAATAGTATGATACCTGGTCCTCTACCATTGAATTTTCTATTGTTCTTTCTGGCAATACTTTGTCCTTATGAAAAGTACAAGTTTCATTCTAGTTCAGATTCCATGTTAAACTTATTACTTATTAAGTAGTTGCTTCTCAAGGAAAGAGGAGACTAGGGCATAAGGGGGCATGCTATCTTCAATAAAACCATTTCAAGTAAAGCTCTATGATGTTTATGTGAACCTTTTGTTTGGTGACCGCTTTACTTCTTTTCTACTCACGGGTATGTGCTGCTGCTTGGAACTTGTATGACTCTGTGATATTTTTAGGACTGGAATGTAATAAAATAATTTTTGCCAACAAATCTATGGACATCCCAATAATATCTCCTCTGCTTTCAAGCAGATATATCTACTCCTTAAGGGTGGATATTACGATAAGCTGTTAAGGTAAAAATATATTACCTGCTCATACTTTTGATGGTGCATTACAGTTCAGAGGTTTGGCATTGGTAATGTACCACTACCTGAGGTAGTGGCAGGACATAATAAAGAAGCAGGATATAATAAAGAAGGATTAAAATCATTTGTGGTGATGGCCCAGTTTCCCTCCACATTTTCATTTATTTGTTAGGATATGGAAATTCTGAACTTCAGTTAAAATATTGTCTCTCTTGCCTTGGCAGACAATTTATGTAATGGCACATGTGGAGTAACACTCATCCAAATCATTGCAAAGTAATTCTTCAAATATATCCTAGCACCACTGGAAATGTGAAATCATAATAGCCCAGTGATGTGTATTAAACATATTGCAACATACTTGATATTGGGATACTGTGAAATCACTGACTGTAAGGTTTGATTATGCTTTAATGTCTATTTGATGTGATTGTCGTTAGACAGAGTAGTACCAGCCGCAGGGGGAATGAATCATATGCAGCCTTTTTGAGGGAAGGAGATTGGCTTTTGCCTGCAACCCAAACACAAATTACTGTTACTAAATAACTAATTGACAAGTTATTTTCCCCATTGTTTTCTTTATGTGGAGTTTTGATCAAAATCAAGTAGTGTTATTCATTCATTTGTAATAAGAAATGGGTGTAGTTTAAATAGGTTTCATCTGTGCTGTGCATTTTGCTATGACACAGACTAGAATTTGTTTCCTGAGTTGCACAATAGTTTTCGATAATATACATTTTCAGACATAGGAGCAGTGTAAGTGTTGTTAAGCTCTTCCAGAGCCAGCAATGATAAAAATTAATTGCAGAATTATATTGGTTGCCAAACATATATTTGAAATTTTGAAAAATCTCATTGTAAAAAGAGGTGCACTGCATATTGTGAATTAGGTAACATAACTCATGTTTATTTATTTCTAATTAGTCTGTATGTTATGATAACTGGTTACCTTATTTTCACAAAACAAGAAAAAACAGACAATGTGGAAACTGGAAATGAGGATATGGCTTTGAACTCTATGCCAATATTGGTTTTTGACATTTATGGTTTTAGCCTTCAGTCATTAAGGCACTGATATAAAATGTAGAAGAAGGTTATAAGATTTTATTGCTCTTCATATGAATTTCTTTGAGTAAAACTAGATAAGTACTTTATGGCTCATCACTTGTGAAAACTGTGATTGAATTGACAGAAATATATGAAAATAATCCATAAATGTCAAACACTCAGGCCCAAATCTTCTGCTGTCAACTGCGATGAAAGAAAGATTAAACATGAAATCTGAAAAGTGAACTAGGGTCTCAGTAAATCATTTAGATGATCTCATGGTGTACACTTTATAAAAGTTGTCAAATGTAATTGCTATTAATAAAAGTCTGACATCCTGTATTTTAGGCAGGATTATTGTGATTGATGAGGAGCTATTGATTTCCAGGAGAGGGATACAATTCATTCATTATTGCAAAGCTTTCTGTACAAGCACAAGTAAAATAGATTTTAAGAAGACTTATTTATACTTACAAGAAAGGACACCAGAATAGCTGGAAAAATATTAATCAAGAAAGAACAAAATAAATAAAAACAAATAGTTTTTCAGTTTAAAATACTGTTAAGGATATCAAGGACAAATTGTCAAATGAAGTAAAGCTGATTTCTGCAAAATGTAAAACTGTTTTTGTCCTTTACAACAAGAAAACTTTTGGAACTGAATATTTCACTACCTTTGTTTGATTTGAGGGTAATGTCATAACTAAGTGCAAGCAAAGCTTAAGGAAAAAATCATGCATGTTTTAAATAAGCATTAGCAAATGTGAGACAAGGAATGTCCATGTATGCACACACACACACACACACACACACACACACACACACACACACACATAAGTATGTGTTTGATAGAATTTAATTTATTTAATTAATATTGAAGTGATTAGAGATTATATATACAATTTATCCTGGAAAAAAGGCCATTTAATGAGTAATCTGTGTTGAAACATAAATTACATCATAGACATCATGAAAATGTTTGTGCTTCAAAGTGGACAATGTGCAAATGATTTACGTGGACAAACTTACACAGATGTTGGCTGACTTGTTATTAAGCTATACACTTAATATTATGAATTTAGATGGATGACGACTTGTCTTCTGAATCGACTAAACTTGTGGATTAAAGCATAGCATACACACACTCATTGTACTGACAGTGATGGCTGTTATCTAGCGCCCATTTCGACGTCAGTAGTACTAATATCTTCAGTGAGGGCTTATTATTGTATTTTAATATTAATTTATGCAATCTGACACAGGTTTGAGACGTCGACCACGGAAGGTCCTGGTAGTAGTAAATCCATTTGGTGGCCGTAGGCGTGGGCCTCGTGTGCTCGAGAGACAAGTTAAGCCATTACTCGCTGTTGCTGGAGTGGAATCTGAAGTCTTGCTTACCCAGAGACCAGGTCATGCCCACGATACACTTCTGAGAAGACCACTGGATGGTCTGGATGCAGTGATTTGCATTGGTGGAGATGGAACATTTGCAGAGGTAAGTGCATATTTGCTTAGATTAGATATACTTTTCATTCCAATTGATCCATAGTGAGGGGCTACTCTAGCATGTAGAACATGTTATAAAAACAAGAATACACAATAAATATTTGCAATTTAAAACAAATATCCTAATGTACCTTCACAGATCCCAGGTGAAATGATCGTCAAGGATGTGGAATTAATTAAAAAAAAAAAAGCATATTTTCATTTAAAAGTTAAGAAATCCTGATTTGAGAAATCATTTTATAACACTTATGTACAGTGATTGCATTACTGCACTGAATTTTTACATAATTCAGATTGTACTAATACTTGCATTATTTGATATTATTAGTGAAACACACATGCACATCAGCTGGTTCTACTAAGTAATTGATCAATCAGATAGGAGGAATTGACCACCAATAAATCCTTTAGGCTCATCTTAAACTGAACTTTGTTGAGAGTCAAACTTTATATGGCTGCTGGCAAGTTATTTAAAATGTGTGTTCCTGAATGATGAACCCTTTTTGAATCAATAATGGACACCTTTTTGTATCAAACACCTTAAAAGTTTGTGAAGATAATTTCTGGTATTGAATCCATAAATTGATCTGTTGGTTTGAAAAAGAGGTTTATTTCATTAAGGAATAAATATATTGGCAGGCAAAAGTTAATATCTCTAATCCCTAAACAGGCCTCTGCAGGATATTCTTGAGTTCACATCACAAATAATTCTTATTGCACATTTTTGGGCCCAGAAAACTTTAACTTGGCTTGATGAGTTACCCCAAAAATAATCCCATGTGATATTGTGGAATATTTTCATTTTTATATCCTCTGTGTCTGAAAACATTCACAATGCAAATACAGATTTGTTTAGGTGCTTCAGCAGTTTTGTGGTGTGCTCCTCCCAGTTGAATGTATTATCCATCTATAATCCTAAGAGTTTAACACTGTCCACGTCTTATATCTGTTTGTCATCATATTTTAGGGATATACTTGTGGGAAACCTCTTATAAGTTCTGAAATGCATGTAGTGTGTTTGCAAAGTTTAATGACCATGAAAATTTCATTAACGAATCTTTCTAAGACTACACTTGTTCTTCTATTTATTGCAATGTTTATATTATCTGCAAACAACTTGGCACCTGGTAATGTTACTGATGAAATGTCATTGATATACACAAGAAAAAGTAAGGGCCCTAAGATGGAACCTTGTGGGAGACCGCATGTAATTAGTTCAAAGTTTGATGATGCCTGATAGCTTAACACATACCTCTTTACTAATGACGCCCTTCGTTTCCTGTCAGTGATATAGGATTGAACCATTACAGTATTTCGTGTTACACTGTAATATTCTAATTTACTTGAAAGGATATTGTGATTTACGCAGTCAAATGCCTTTGACAGATCACAAAATATACCAGTAGCCTGTAATTTTTTGTCTAATGAATTAGGTACATTTTTACTGTATATGTAGATCGCTTCCTCATAATCAGAACCCTTTAGAAATCTGAACTGCAACTTTGACAATAAATTATTTGCTGCCAGATGGTTAAGTAGCTGATTGTATATTACCTTCTCTAAAACTTTTGAGAATGCTGGCAAATGTGAAATTAGATGGAAATTTGGCAGTATTTCTTTATATCATTTCTTAAACGAAGGCTTTGCTTTAGCATATTGGACAGAAATTTGGCAGCATTTCGTTATCTCCTTTCTTAAACAATGGCTTAACTTCAGCATATTTCAACCATTGAGAAAATGGCCCCCCAAAGATGGCTTCATATATTACTAAACTCAGAGGCACACCTTTTAATTAACTGGGTTGATATGTTATCACAACCAGTAGAATTTTTTTGGTTTTAAAGATTTTATGATGGAAATTAACCCTACTGGGTAGTGAGGATCATATTCATATTAGTGAAGTTACCTATGTGGAATGACTGGTCTGAGGTACACCATGCAGCATCTACTGAACCTGAAACTTCCTGGCAGATTAAAACTGTGTGCCCGACCGAGACTCGAACTCGGGACCTTTGCCTTTCGCGGGCAAGTGCTCTACCAACTGAGCTACCGAAGCACGACTCACGGCCGGTACTCACAGCTTTACTTCTGCCAGTACCTCGTCTCCTACCTTCCAAACTTTACAGAAGCTCTCCTGCGAACCTTGCAGAACTAGCACTCCTGAAAGAAAGGATATTGCGGAGACATGGCTTAGCCACAGCCTGGGGGATGTTTCCAGAATGAGATTTTCACTCTGCAGCGGAGTGTGCGCTGATATGAAACTTCCTGGCAGATTAAAACTGTGTGCCCGACCGAGACTCGAACTCGGGACCTTTGCCTTTCGCGGGCAAGTGCTCTACCAACTGAGCTACCGAAGCACGACTCACGGCCGGTACTCACAGCTTTACTTCTGCCAGTACCTCGTCTCCTACCTTCCAAACTTTACAGAAGCTCTCCTGCGAACCTTGCAGAACTAGCACTCCTGAAAGAAAGGATATTGCGGAGACATGGCTTAGCCACAGCCTGGGGGATGTTTCCAGAATGAGATTTTCACTCTGCAGCGGAGTGTGCGCTGATATGAAACTTCCTGGCAGATTAAAACTGTGTGCCCGACCGAGACTCGAACTCGGGACCTTTGCCTTTCGCGGGCAAGTGCTCTACCAACTGAGCTACCGAAGCACGACTCATGGCCGGTACTCACAGCTTTACTTCTGTCAGTACCTCGTCTCCTACCTTCCAAACTTTACAGAAGCTCTCCTGCGAACCTTGCAGAACTAGCACTCCTGAAAGAAAGGATATTGCGGAGACATGGCTTAGCCACAGCCTGGGGGATGTTTCCAGAATGAGATTTTCACTCTGCAGCGGAGTGTGCGCTGATATGAAACTTCCTGGCAGATTAAAACTGTGTGCCCGACCGAGACTCGAACTCGGGACCTTTGCCTTTCGCGGGCAAGTGCTCTACCTACTGAGCTACCGAAGCACGACTCACGGCCGGTACTCACAGCTTTACTTCTGCCAGTACCTCGTCTCCTACCTTCCAAACTTTACAGAAGCTCTCCTGCGAACCTTGCAGAACTAGCACTCCTGAAAGAAAGGATATTGCGGAGACATGGCTTAGCCACAGCCTGGGGGATGTTTCCAGAATGAGATTTTCACTCTGCAGCGGAGTGTGCGCTGATATGAAACTTCCTGGCAGATTAAAACTGTGTGCCCGACCGAGACTCGAACTCGGGACCTTTGCCTTTCGCGGGCAAGTGCTCTACCAACTGAGCTACCGAAGCACGACTCACGGCCGGTACTCACAGCTTTACTTCTGCCAGTACTGAACCTGACAACCACATCTTTTCAGTAACAGTTATGAAATAATGCTCGTTAAAAAGTTGTGCAACACTGTGCACATCTGTTACCAATGTACTGGGTGTCCATAATTAAAGTTCCAGTTTCAAAATGCAAAATGCTGTAGAAAGAAAACCACTTCTCAGAATGGTGTCAAATTTGAACAGCATGTTGTTATTGATGCAGGGAGAGGGGAGGGGGAGGGGGCACACCAATAGATGCATGGCACACGGCTTTTCCTTAGTTTGCATCTGAGAGGCCCAGCATGACTGTCTCCATGAAGGATCACACACTGCTGGTAAAACTATTTCACAAGAATGGTGACTGTGCACCAGTAACTCTGCAGAAGTTCTGGACACTCAAGTGCATGAAGAAAGACATTGGTGCAATGTTTGCTAAGGGTCTGGAGAAAATGATTACAAAATTTAAAAAAGACAGGTTATTTTGATTTGCAGTGTGGCAGAGGATGGAAAGAAGTTGATCCACTATTTGCTGAAGATGTGGCCAAAGCACTGCTGGAGGCGTCGAGCTTGGTGTTCAAACACACAGTGCATGGGGAACTACCAAAATGTTGGAAATGGCTGTGAGCATGGTGCCAAAATCCTATGAAACATTCTGCATTGCTATCCATACAGAATCATCCATATTTATAGAATAAAAATCCACTTCAGTTGCCAATAATTTCGTAATTTATTTCTCGACCAGTTTCAAGGCATAGAGCTTTGTGTTCAGGTGCCACCAAATAATTATGGGAACATACTGTGTGGTGATTAGGCCAGTGAGTCTCAAACTCAATCAAACAAACACATGGGAGTGTAGGACCAGCAACCACAGCACCTGCGTGGACAGCACGACGTGGAAGAGACTTCTCACTTGCAAATTTTTTGTCAGAATATTCAAACATTACTGCTCGTTATTCTGATTCATGTTTACTACCTAGTTTCAGAACATTAACCTGTCTCGAATGAGTATGTCTGGTATGAGTGTCCACGTCTGTTACCCACATTAAATATTTGAGAAGTAAATTAGTTGATGTATGCCCCTATACAGGAGTCTCACTATCTCTTCAGTCTGGATGTCATGTTCAGAAAAGCACTCTGTATCTGAGCGAGGATATTTCCAATTCATTAAGATTTCTGTAGAGTTACCTTACATTTTGGTGAAGAACAGTATTCTGTAGTAAGTTTTCTCAGCAGTCACTGGATTGCCTTTTTTTTTTTTTTAAGTTGATCTGGGATACCTATTAGCTAAATTTGCCACAAGCATGACCTATCTCTACTAAGCATCACTTTTAGAATCATATTGTGTAAACCAGTAGCTCTACTCATTACAGTTATCCATCCTCCCCTTTCCAGTTCTATTTATATGAAGGTTATACTTAGGAAAATCCAAACCTGCTCATATTTGGAAAGGGTAGAAACTCAATGTGTGCAGTGTCCAGCATGATCACAACTATTTCCAGCTGATTACTAACTCATTCCACAGCACTGCTGAAACATGGATAGTTATGCTGCTAAAACACAAGAGTGCATGTTGGTGTTACAAGCCTGAGAATCTGTACTGGGTCACCAGTGATATCATATCATCCATTCCTATGAAACAGTCTCCAGGTATGCTCACTATGGCCCTCTTATCAAAAATTCTTGCACAACACCTCTACATCTTTTGTCACCTGCCTACACCTAGGTCCAGGTTTGAGTGTGCTTGTGATCAGTAATCTGCACCTATACTCCTTCAATCAAGCATCTATACCAAGCCCATAATTATATTATCTAATGGTTGAACTACATTTATACAAACACTTCTGTCTGTTAGCTTTTCTCACTTTTAACTCTGCTGCAATTTCTCTAAACCTCCATCTATGTGATAATCCTATCTTCCTCACTCTGAAATGTATTGCTTGTGTGGCATATTAAAATATATTAACACATCCATTTTTATGAGCTGACAGTTTCAGCTTCTCACTAAACTTCTCTTTCATGTCCCAGCTACATTCTTCTCTATGAAATAAGGACAATCAAACTGAGAACTTTGAAATTATGCTGCCATTTACATGAATATTTGTTGATTACAGGTATTCAATGGCTTGGTATTACGGGCAGCGAGGGATGCCGGTATCGATCACAATGACCCTGAAGCTCGGCTACCACCTCCACCTCTTAGAGTGGGTGTTGTGCCTGGTGGATCTACCAATACAATGGCTTATTGCCTCCATGGAACCACTGATGTGCAGACTGCTGTAATACACATTCTGCTTGGTGGGTAACCTGTATATAATAATGTTCTTTTGTGTTTCCATCTTAGATATTTCCATTGATTATATAAGAACTGATCATTTTGACATAGAGTGGCAGGAGTCTTGTAATCCTGCTGGATGTATTGATGTGTCAATCAATATGATTATGCATATGACTGGCTTTTGGAACCAAGCAACCTCTGGGTGAACAATTTACTTATTTGCATCAAAATTTATGTGGTTATTGCAGAATCCAGACTTAATTGGGACTTTCTGTATACAGGTCAGTCCATTGAAAGTGACCGGGCCAAATATCTCACGAAATTAGCATCAAATGAAAAAATAAAAAGAACAGACCTGTTCGAGCGTGATGGAGGAAAACAGATGGCACTGTGGATGGCCCACTAGATGGCACTGCCATAGGACAAATTGACAGAAACTGCATTTTTTTAAAAATAGATACCCCATTTTTATTACATATTTGTATAGTACATAAATAAATATGAATGTGTGATTTGAAACATTTGTTTCACTTTGTGATGGATGGCGCTGTAATATTCCAACACCTATAATATGCCCCACCCGTTTAGGTACCTGTGTTTTTTTAAATTAAACCACAAAAAGTAGTTATGTTTGGACTTTATTTCTGTTGTTCCAGAGTGATACATTTACATTTGTGACCTTATCGTAAATTGTGGGAATGCATGCTGTTACTGCGTGAGCAACCGTAATAACCTCATTAATGTAATAAATGCTCAAAATGATGCCCTTTAACTTCAATGCATTTGGCAATACGCATAACGAAATTCCTCTCGACAGCGAGTAGATCGCCTTCTGTAATTGTTGCACATGCATTGACAATGTGCTGATGCATGTTTTCAGGTGTTGTTGGTGGATCACAATAACAAATATCTTTCAATTTTCCCCAAAGAAAGAAGTCCGGAGATGTAAGGTCCGGTGAACATGCAGGACACAGTATGGTGCTTCTATGACCAATCCACCTGTCATTAAATATTCTATTTAATACCGCTTCAACTGCACATGTGCTATGTGCCAGACATCCTTTATGTTGAAGGTACATCATCATTTTCTCATGAAGTGAAACATCTTGTAGTAGAATCGGTAAAACATTATGTAAGAAAGCGGCATACATTGCACCATTTAAATTGCCATCGATAAAATAAGGGCCAGTTAGATGTCCTCCCATAATTCCACACCATACGTTAACCTGGCAGGGTCGCTGAAGTCCCACTTGTCGCAGCCATCGTGGATTTTCCGTTGCCGAATAGTGCATATTATGCCAGTTTACATTACCTCTGTTTGTGAATGATGCTTCGTCACTAAATATGACTCTTGAAATATACCTGTTATCATTTTGTAATTTATTTTGTTCCCAGTGGCAAGAATTTACACAATGTTCAGAATTATCGCCATGCAATAGAAATAATGCTGTAGAATTCTCAAAACCGACGTTTTTGAAATTCCCGATTCCCGCTCAATTTGTCTGCTGATGATGTGCGTATTAGTCTCAACTGCAGCTAAAATATCTATTTGGACATCTTCATTTGTTGCAGTTCTTGGTTGCATCTTCTTCTTTGGCTGAACAGTTCCGGTTTCTTTAAATACATTAGCTATCCAACGAAAGGTCCGGACACTTGGTTGCTGCCTGTCAGGATAATGATCAACATACATAGCACAAGCTTATTGGGCATTTTGACCACAATAGCCATAAATAAACACCAAATCTACCTTTTCTGCAACTGTTAAACGTTCTATTTTAACAAGATTATGTCTTCCGCGTAATTATTATGACTGGACAAGTGTATTATCGTGCCTAATGTAAGTAATGAATTGCACACAATGCTATTGGGTGCATTGCTACATTTGAGAGAATATTACAGCGCCATCCATCACAAAGTGAAACAAATGTTCCAAATCAAACATTCCTATTTATTTATGTACTATATGAATGTGTAATAAAAAATGGGGGCAGCTATTTTAAAAAATGCAGTTTCTGTCAATTTGACCTATGGCAGTGCCATCTAGTAGGCCATGCATAACACCATATGTTTTCCCCTGTCACGCTGGAAGATATTTGTTCTTATGTTTTTGTTTGATGTTAATTTTGTGAGAAATTTGGCTTGGTCACTATTAATGGACCACCATGTTTATAGGATTAATAGCTCCATATATGTATCATCCTGTGTAATGTTTGTGATGTGTCACTCAAAATAGTTAATACAAGGACAAGGTGAAAACTTGTCTCTGACAGTCAGTAACTTTGACTTTAGGTTGAAATATACTTATTTTTCTGCAAAATCCTATTTTTAGATCAGTACATTTTGTCCATCGATTTTTTAGTAAGTAGATTGACTCCCTGAAATGTGATTCTGGAAGCTCTGTAAAATATCTATCAACAGCTAACATGCCATAATCTGTTCACTGGACTCAAAATATTTTCCAGTTGCAAAATTATTCTCAAGTTTATGTTCTGATTAAAGGAAATTGTCGTTCTTCTGAGGCAGTATATTATGTGAATAAGACACTTTGTTCATCATTATTGCTCAATTTCAATCTAAAGACAATTTTCAAGTGTGTCTACTAACATTACGGTGGACAAATATGAGGATGTGAACAAGGAGAAATACCTACACCCAAACTAACAATCATTGTGCTTAGAGAGCAATGAATATACTAAAAGAGATATAAAAACTCGAAATACCAAAAACCTAGTTCTTACATGTATATTTGTTTATTCATGTGTTATCAACAGATTATATATGAAGTCGCAAATGTTAAACAAAGAGAGAGAAAAAGCTGAGGCTTTTTGCAAATACGTTGATGATTTGCCTATAATGCAGCATAGATAAGTATGAAGATGAGTACAGAATCTGCACAAGCTAATCTATTACACCAACCCACCAGTCATGTGTAAATCACATTATAGGACATAACTGTCCATACAGCTGTTGCCAAACAAACCATACAGCACAAATACTTTATCCTGTGTATGTGTGAGTCCCAATTAACAATGACAAGTCATTACATTGTCCTGTGCGTAATAATAAACCAAAACATTGTGTGTGTGTGCAAGATGTACACCAAACACATTACCACAGAAATCTTCACACTGATTGTTATGAATAAATCCAGCTACACTGCTATGCAAATTGTTTATACTTTATGTATTTCATGATGAGCCCATTTTGGCAAATTGCCATCGTCAGGTGCTCTGTAAATACATAAATAAGATGGTCTTAGTATAATGGTCTTCTAACTATGTTTTGAAAAGCTATAATATATCATTAGTTGTTTTATCTTACTTATAACATCGTTGCTGTCATGTACTGTCTGTTTTAGAATTATTACTTTCTCCCAGGTGTACACTGGAGTTGTATGTCGGATATTACTTGTTTTCCATATATGCTATTTTTCTTACAAGTTGGATGACAGTGGGTCAGCGATATTACATGTTTACATAGTTACCATTATAAATAAGTGATGCGTGAAATTCAGTTGTTTATTATTATTAAGCTTTAGGCAATAACATAATTAGAAACAAACCTATATAAAAATAATAATAAACAACCAAATTTCACACATCACTTATTTATAATGGTAACTATGTGAACATGTAATGTCGCTGACCCACTGTCATCCAACTGTTGTGACAGTGCCACGAGATTTAAAAGTGCCGCTACGTCAGTACGCGAACACGGCGATAGAGGCGCTCCGCAGCTCGGCTGAGCACGGGAGCGCCACCTAGCTATGAACGGCGCCGGCCGCATGTCACGGCACAGCAGTTGAGTGACAGATACGGAGTTGGTAGCATGAAACTCACTAGTGTTTCTACGTTTGTATATCCACGCAAATTATTTGTGAATTAAAGGTTATAACAATTTTTGGCGACGAGGTCGGATATTTTTTTTCCTGCGTTGGGGAATTGTGCGTTCATGTCTGGCCAGACATGGAACAGCTTCTGCAAGCGCTCATTGAACAACAAACACAGCTGACGGCTGCTATTCAGGCGTTGTCGACGTCGCTTACTCATCGTCTGTCTTCCTCTTCTCCGCCTCCGTTCCCTCCTTACGACGAGGCCACTGAAGACTGGGAGGATTATGAGAAGCGTTTGCGGCAACACTTCTTGGCTTTCGGCGTTGTCGACGCTCCTATGTGTAAGTCGTTATTCCTATCTTGGATTTCCCCACGGATCTATCAGCTGCTATCTCAGTTAGCCCCTCTGCGGGAACCTGCCTCTCTGTCCTTCCAAGAAATGTGTGACTTATTGTCTAACTATTACCGAAAGAACACCCACGTCATTGCCGCCCGCGTGGCATTCTACCGGTGTCGTAAACAGCCCCATCAATCTTACCGGGCTTGGGCGGCGGAACTACACAGTCTGAGTAGGAAATGTCAGTTTGTCACGGACACTCATCATGAGTCTTATGCTGATTCAATGGTTAGGGATGCTATTCTACGGCTTGCTCCTGATAAAGAAGTTCAGCAACGTGCCTTACAACTGCCAAATCCGTCGTTGTCAGAAGTTCTAAGCATCGCTCAATCTTTTGAAGTGTCTCACGCTGCTGGTGCGCAAATAGACGCGTGGTGTGATGTAGGCACTATACAGACCACTTTCGACACGGACAATTTGCCTGTTTCCCAGGGGACCGACGATGTGGCGGCAGTTCACTCACGTCAACAACGTCGCATTGGGCCGCCATGCTCGCAGCGAAAACAGCAACCACAGAAGCAGGTTCGTTCCACACTTCCTTCTTGTCCATGTTGTTTCGTACAGCATGACAGGGCCGCGTGTCCAAAACGTTGGGCCACGTGTAATTCATGTAGGAAAAAAGGCCACATTGCTTCTGTGTGTCAGTCCCCTAAAGTTCCTGTTGACGAGGACAAGGCATCGGACATGGATGTTAACTGTGTGCTTTCTCAAACAAATAAGTTGTTTGTTACTGTTCGTGTTCTGGATAAAGACATTCGCATGCAAGTGGACACTGGCTCTGCAGTAACTCTCATTAATTCTCGCACGTATTTGGAGTTGGGCTCCCCTCCCTTGTCTCCAGTTACGCGAAATCTGAGAACTTATAATAAACAGAAAATTCCTATCGTTGGCCAGTTTGATGCTTCCACTGCCTACAAGTCTGTTGTTTGGCCCCTCACGTTTTATGTGGTGGATCATGCGGGCACTGAAAATCTGTTCGGTTATGATGCTTTCCAGTTGTTTGGGTTCTCCATTGATGATGATGTGCACCTCATATCTGAGGATATTCCGTATCAACAGCTGGATGGACTGTGTTCTGAATTCTCGTCTGTGTTCTCTGCTGGTCTGGGTCGTGACAAGGATTTTGAAGCCCACATTACTCTTAAACCTACAGCTCGCCCTAAGTTTTTCCGGGCACGCCCTATTCCGATGGCATTGCGTGCACCCGTCAAGGCTGAGATAGACAGGTTAACTGCTTCAGGGATTCTCCTTCCTGTTACCTCCAGCGAATGGGCATCGTGGTGGTTTCTAAACCAAACGGGAGTCTGCGATTGTGTGGCGATTTTAAAGCCACTGTCAACGCTCAGAGCCTCATTGACACTTATCCTCTTCCCCGTCCTGAGGAGTTATTTACCAAGCTCGCTGGGGGCCAGTTCTTTTCCAAACTTGACTTATCGGAGGCGTACCATCAGTTGCCGTTGGATGCGTCTTCCAAGGAATTTCTCGTCATCAACACTCCTTGTGGGTTGTACCAGTACCAGCGGTTACCATTTGGTGTTGCTAGCGCGCCGGCCATTTTTCAGCGGTTTTTGGAACAGGTCACGGCTTCCGTTCCTGGCTGCATCAACTACCTGGATGACATTGTTGTCACGGGGGCCTCCACTGAGGAGCACCTTCGCAATTTGCGTTCATTATTTCGGGTTCTGCATTCGGCTGGGTTGAAGTGCAGTCTGGACAAGTCACAGTTCTTCCAACCCTTCATTGTGTATCTTGGTTTCCACTTGTCCCGTGAGGGTATACGTCCTCTACGTCAGCACGTTGCGGCCATTACCGCTCTACCCCGGCCGTCTACGTTCAAAGAACTTCAAGCGTTTCTAGGCAAGATTGCTTATTATCACAAATTCATTCCATCCGTGGCAGTGGTGGCTCATCCTCTGCATCAGCTGTTACGCAAAAACGTTCCTTTCTGTTGGTCCGACGAGTGTGAGCGGGCTTTTGTCCGCCTGAAGGCTCATTTGCAGTCGGCGCCTTGTCTTGCCATATTCCATCTGGGTCAGCACTTGGTTCTGGCGACTGACGCGTCACAGTATGGCCTAGGGGCTGTTCTCGCCCATCGGTATGAGGATGGGTTGGAACGACCCATCGCCTATGCTTCCAATACCCTCAACGATGCCCAACGGCGTTACTCTCAAATCGAAAAGGAGGCGCTCGCTATCATTTATGCTCTAAAAAAGTTCAGCATTTTTTTGTATGGTTCTAAGTTTCACCTCATCACCGACCACAAGCCGCTGGTCTCTCTGTTCAGCCCCTCGGCGTCACTTCTGGATAAGGCAGCTCACCGCCTGCAACGTTGGGCCTTATACTTGTCTCGTTTTCACTATGAGATTCACTATCACCCCACAGCCCAGTACGCCAACGCTGACGCGTTGTCGCGTTTGCCGATGGGCAACAACCCGGTTTTCGATCGAGATGAACTACTCTGTTTCCACATTGATGAGGAAGAACGTCGTGCGGTTGAGGGTTTTCCGCTTACAGGTTCGCAGGTCGCGTCGGCTACTGCGCGGGACCCGGTCCTGCATCAGGTGATCGGTTTTGTTCAACGGGGTTGGCCGGACAGGACCAAGGGCCGGGCATCGGATCCCCTTCGCAACTACCATGCCTTGCGCCTTCGTCTGTCTGTTCATGAGGGTGTTGTTCTTCTGGCCACGGATGGCGCATCTCCACGGGTCGTGGTGCTAGCTTCTCTTCGCAAAGATGTTCTCAAACTATTGCATGAAGGCTATTGGGGGATTTCTCGGACTAAGGCCCTGGCCCGCAGGCATGTTTATTGGCCCGGTATCGATTCGGACATCACCCACATGGTCGCTGCGTGTGGTCAGTGTGCTCAACAACTGGCTGCACCCCGTGCAATGCCCTCTCCATGGCCTGATCCGGCGCAGGCATGGGAACGGGTGCACGCTGACTTTGCCGGCCCCTTCCTCGGCACTTATTGGCTACTGTTGATTGACGCCTTCTCGAAGTTCCCGTTTGTTGTTCGATGTCCGTCGCCAACCACTGCGGCGACGACGCTGGCTTTGTCCAAAATTTTTGCGCTAGAAGGTCTTCCATCCACGATTGTTATGGACAACGGCCCTCAGTTCTCTTCGCAGGCCTTCCGTGATTTTTGTACTGGACAAGGGATTCATCATGTTACAGCACCGCCCTTTCATCCCCAATCGAATGGGGAGGTCGAGCGCCTTGTCCGCACTTTCAAAAGCCAGATGAAAAAATTCCTTACTGATTTTTCTACCGATGACGCTCTGTTGCAATTTCTGAGTTCTTATTGCTTCACGCCTCTGGGTGATCGCAGCCCTGCTGAACTCTTGCATGGCCGCCAACCGCGCACTCTACTGCACCTGCTTCACCCTGTAAGGCCTAGTTCTGTGTCCCCTAGTGCGGGAAAATACTCGGTGGGCGTCGATGTGTGGGCACAAGGATATGGATCTCGCCCTAAATGGATTCCAGGGGTGGTCAAGGCTCTTCGCGGCCGCCGGCTTTGTGAAATACGTACGGAGTTGGTAGCATGAAACTCACTAGTGTTTCTACGTTTGTATATCTACGCAAATTATTAGTGAATTAAAGGTTATAACACCAACCTGTCAGAAAAATAGCATACATGGAAAACAAGTAATATCCGACATACAACTCCAGTGTACACCTGGGAGAAAGTAATAATTCTAAAACAGATAGGACATGACAGCAATGATGTTACATGTAAGATAAAACAACTAATGATATATTATAGCTTTTCAAATCATAGTTAGAAGACCATTATCTTAAGACCATATTATTTATGTATTTCCGGAGCACCTGACGGTGGCAATTTGCCAAAATGGGCTCACTGTGAATTATATAAAATATAAACAATTTACATAGCAGTGTAGATGGATTTATTCATAATAATCATGTCACTGAAAGACATATTTTGCACTGTGGGTCCCAAAGAACAAAAGTTATCTTCACACTGGTTAGTATTGTCTTATATACAGTAACCACAATGTATTTGGAACATGTGTCATCATTGTATGTTTATTTTTCGATTCATATATGATATGTATGATCAAATGTACATATAAGTACCAAGTTTTTACTACATTGATTTTTTATTTCTCTTTTAGTAAACTCCTGACTGTATAACCATCTTGGTTTTTACTTTGGATCTTGATACTTCTCCTCATTTGTGCCCTCATATATATCCACTGTTCCAAACTTGCCTATAATGGCAAATAAATGGTCTTTTTCAAATAATGTTAAGTCTCGGCAAAACCACGACTTTTTTTGATCAGTGTTCAATGGCTATGAGCCAAGCATGAAGAAAGCTATTTATTTTCCCCATTGAAAAAGGATTTTCATTGTTGTGATGAAAGGTGATATCTGCCTTTTGCAGTCTAGGGCTCTTCTTACATATTTTTTCCACTGCAATAAGTCCAAAATATTTGTCTATTTTTCACCAGTTTTTCTTATATCCTTTTCAGAGCCATCAACACTAGGAATTCCTTTTATATCCCAGGAAACACTGGCCAAAGCTTTCCCAGAAAATGAAATCAACTTCACCTTTTTGTGCAGGTACATCGGTTCCCATCGACTAGATGGATTATTTTGTGTCTGATGTGAAGTGGAGGCCCTTTGTCTCAACCACAGTAACAAGTTGCTTTGCAAATTAAGTTTGATTCTCTTTAAAATAGTCTAAACACTACTGAGAAATAAGTTTTTGCTCATGTTTTTGGCCAGTATTCATCAACTGCAGTGCTCATCTCCCACAGAAATGAATCATTATCTTAGATCCACTAGAAGTTCAAGAGTGATCTTAATCTGCATTACACATGACTACTGATCAGCCAGAATATTATGACAACTGACCTACTATCAATATAAACCCATCCAAGTGATAGCAGCATCATTTGGCAAGGCATGACTGCTAGTCAGACACACACATGGTACATGTAGAATTAGTGAGCATGCTGTCCGTGTGTAGAATGGGGAAGGCATGTTTTATCTGAGCTTGACTGAGAGCAGATTGCAATGGTTCAGAGGCTCGGCACAAACATTTTGGAAACTGCACAACTTTTTGGGTATTGAGGAGTGCTGTGGTGAGTGTCTTATACACATGGTGAAACCACATGCAGATGTTGTGGGCGTGGGCACCCACCCCTCATTACAGATTTCAGATGTCATAGGTCGGGCAGACTGGTAAAACAAGACAAGCGGCAAACTGTGGCAGAGCTTACATCAGATTTTAATGTTGGGCAGAGTACAAGTGTGTTTGAACACACAGTGCACCGAACACTCATAACGATGGTCTTCGCAGCCAACTTCCCACGCATGTGCCTACGTTAAAATCATGACATCAGCAACTGTAACTGGAATGCACACTTGACCATCAGCACTGGGTGTTGGCACATTGGCAGAATGTCACATGGTTGGATGAATCCTGATACCTTCATCATGCTGATGGGAATGCTTGAATCTGTCATCTTCCAGGGGAACAGCTCCTTGACAACTCCACTATGCTCTGGGGGACATTCATGTGGGACTCCATGCGTCCAGTGAAGCTCATGCAAGGCAACATAATGGCTAAGGAGTATCATATACTGGTTTCAGACTACGTACACCCCTTTGAGTTGATCACGTTCCTTGACAACAGTGGCATTTTTCAACAAGATAATGCACCATGTCACAAGAACAGAGGTGTGATGGAGTGGTTCAAGGAACACAGTGATGAGTTCTAATTAGTATGCTGGCCTCCCAACTCACCAGATCTGAACCCAAGCGAACACATGTGGTTAACTGTGGTGTCAGAGCTCATTACCCCCCCCCTCCCCCTCCCCAGAATTTACAGGAATTAGGTGACTTGTGTGAGCAGATGTGGTGCCAACTCCCTCCAAGGGCCTACCGAGACCTCATTGCTTCCATGCCACAATGCATCGCCACTGTTATCTGTGCCAATGGTGGACATACCAGCTGTTAACAATGTGGTCATAATGTTATGGCTGATCAGTGTTTTGTAGAATCCATGAAAGTTTTATATTTATCTACCCCCTCTAAATTTAATTTGCTTTATATTCTCTTTGTTTGTGTAGCATGTGACACAAATATACTATAAATGGTTCTTGTCTATTTTTGGTTTCTTCTTTATCTGTTTTTCATACCTTCTTTTCATTTTCCTGTATTGTCACCCATAGTCACTCTCACTTTCAGTTGAATATGAAGAAAAATTCACTTGGAGGAAGAAACTGAAAGGCGGTTGTGTGTGAGTAACATAACCTAACTTTATAAATGTCCTCATCTTCCCTTTTTTCCTCTTTGAGGAAGGTAGTAATAAGTACAAAAGGTAGTATAGTTTTTGTAATTATATGGATCTTCTTGGCAATACATAGAATTTTGTCTTCTGAATGTGAGTACTAACTATCCATTTTGTCCCCAAGTAATTTTATAGTAAGCCCTTCCGTACCGAATTTCTGATTCCCTTATATCTGACCTGGTAACTACCCTCTCTATTATTTTTAACTTCCCAGCTCTTCAGATGATACATGATTCTGTTATCTTATCATTAAATTTATTCTAATGTTCCCCTGCTGTGTCTACTTTCACATACAGTCTTCGGCGACTTTCTCACAGAATAATTTTTTCCAGTTTCCCCTTCTCTTATAAAATGTGAAGGAAACCTTGGTCAGAAAATGTAATGTTTCTCTCAACTTTTGTCTATATACACCTAGTTGCAACAATATTTTCTAT
The DNA here is from genome assembly GCF_023864275.1 of Schistocerca cancellata. Lineage (NCBI taxonomy): Eukaryota > Metazoa > Arthropoda > Insecta > Orthoptera > Acrididae > Schistocerca > Schistocerca cancellata. The sequence goes on from NC_064629.1 coordinate 929,154,147, forward strand.
TTTACTTGAATAAAAAGTTGTTTATGTTGCCGTAGCCAGTTAGCAATTTTTATCCCTTCAGTGTAAACGAAAAAAAATTGTGGAAATCTTGCAAAGTTGCTTTTCCTGATGTCTGTGATACCCTGATTTTAGTTTGCCATTTGCTATGTTATAACAGCATTGTACTTAGAGTAGTGTTTATTGATGTAGCATGAAGATCTTCCATGTTATATCTTTTTGATTTAGGAGGTGGTGTAGGAAGGGTTCTGGGGAGGAATGATCTCATTTCAGGGTAGAAAATCACTATTCTGATAAAGTCATACATTCCAGACACATTTTAACAGTTCTTAAAACTGAGCATGAGGAGTGGTTTATGAAATATGTTTTCATCTACTTTTTCCATCAGCAGTTCATAGTCCTGTGATTAGCATTGCTGACTCTAGATCATATGGTTCTGGGTTTAATGCTCAGCTAGATCAGGGATTTTCATAGCTTGGGACTAGGTGTGTGTGTTGTCTTCACCATCATTTCACCATGATAGATTTGCAAGTAGCTGAAATGGTGTCAAATAAGACGACTTGCACCAGGCAGCCAAACATCCCAGATGATTGAAACTTCCTGGCAGATTAAAACTGTGTGCTGGGCCGAGACTCGAACTCGGGACCTTTGCCTTTCACGGGCAAGTGCTCTACCAACTGAGCCACCCAAGCACGACTCACGCCCCGTCCTCACAGCTTTACTTTTGCCAGTACCTCGTTTCCTACCTTCCAAACTTTACAGAAGCTCTCCTGCAAACCTTGCAGAACTAGCACTCCTGAAAGAAAGGATATTGCGGAGACATGGCTTAGCCACAGCCTGGGGGATGTTTCCAGAATGAGATTTTTCACTCTGCAGCGGAGTGTGCGCTGGTATGAAACTTCCTGGCAGATTAAAACCGTATGCTGGGCCAAGACTTGAACTCGGGACCTTTGCCTTTAGCGGGCAAGTGCTCTACCAACTGAGCCACCCATACCAGCGGACACTCTGCTGCAGAGTGAAAATCTCATTCTGGAAACATCCCCCAGGCTGTGGCTAAGCCATGTCTCCACAATATCCTTTCTTTCAGGAGTGCTAGTTCTGCAAGGTTTGCAGGAGAGCTTCTGTAAAGTTTGGAAGGTAGGAGACGAGTTACTGGCAGAAGTAAAGCTGTGAGGACGGGGTGTGAGTCGTGCTTGGGTGGCTCAGTTGGTAGAGCACTTGCCCGTGAAAGGCAAAGGTCCCGAGTTCGAGTCTCGGCCCGGCACACAGTTTTAGTCTGTCAGGAAGTTTCATACCAGTGCACACTCCGTTGCAGAGTGAAAATCTCATTCTGGATCCCAGATGATTATTTTTGCTTGTCAGTGTAAAACCTAAACTAGTTGTAATAAAATACTATTTGGGTGAAAGCATCACATGTCTAACAGTGTCAATATACATTTATGCTTTTGAGGCACCGAATCATTATGTGAAGAGAAGTTAAGGGTCATATGTTCTTTTATTTTGTATTCAGTGTCAAAATAAAAATGAGGTAATAAGTAAAGTGAAAACAGAAATATTGTTTCCATTTTAATGACACAGTGTTACTTTAAATACAGGAGACACTCGTGGGCTGGATCTATGCAGTGTTCATAGCAATGGAAGCCTCCTAAAGTACTATTCAAGTGTTATTTCATATGGTTATTTGGGAGATGTCCTAAGGGATAGTGAAAAATTTCGTTGGATGGGGCCCAAGCGGTATGACTATTCAGGTAGGTCATAGCAATATAAAATTGTGCATTTAGAATCTTTATTTAACTGTAATTGGACAGACGTTATAGCTTGCACTGCATGATCCATTTCAGTAAGAAGAAAATTGCATATTCCAGGACATGTACATACATTTGTAACATATTTAAAAACACTGTGCCTATGTGAGAACTTCCAGAAAAGTGGCATGGACAGTAAGTGTGTTTTGTTCTTTGTTATTCAAATTCAGATGCGTGGCATTGTCTTATTATGCAGTCATTGCCATTGTGGCTCGTAGATGTGTGTGTGTGTGTGTGTGTGTGTGTGAGTGTGTGTGTGCGTGCGTGTGCGTGTGCGTGCATGCATGTGTATTCACACCTATACTATTTCTAAAAATTGAGTGAAAGTGAAAAACTTAACGTGATTATATGATATATGTGCCACCTATCACTATTCAGCAGATTATTGGTTGACTTTACTCATTTTTATCTACATCTACATTTATACTCCGCAAGCCACCCAACAGTGTGTGGCGGAGGGCACTTTATGTGCCACTGGCATTGCCTCCCTTTCCTGTTCCAGTCGCGTATGGTTCGCGGGAAGAACGACTGCCAGAAAGCCTCCGTGCGCGCTTGAATCTCTCTAATTTTACATTCGTGATCTCCTCGGAAGGTATAAGTAGGGGGAAGCAATACATTCTATACCTCATCCAGAAACGCACACTCTCAAAACCTGGACAGCAAGCTACACTGTGATGCAGAGTGCCTCTCTTGCAGAGTCTGCCACTTGAGTTTGCTAAACATCTCTGTAACGCTATCACGCTTACCAAATAACCCTGTGACAAAATGCGCCGCTCTTCTTTGGATCTTCTCTATCTCTTCCGTCAATCCGATCTGGCACGGATCCCACACTGATGAGCAGTACTCAAGTATAGGTCGAATGAATGTTTTGTAAGCCACCTCCTTTGTTGATGGACTACATTTTCTAAGGACTCTCCCAATGAATCTCAGCCTGGTACCTGCCTTACCAACAATTAATTTTATATGATCATTCCACTTCAAATTGTTCCATACGCATACTCCCAGATATTTTACAAAAGTAACTGCTACCAGTGTTTGTTCCACTATCATATAATCATACAATAAAGGATCCTTCTTTCTATGTATTCGCAAAACATTACATTTTTCTATGTTAAGTGTCAGTTGCCACACCCTGCACCAAGTGCCTATCCGCTGCAGATCTTCCTGCATTTCACTGCAATTTTCTAATGCTGCAACTTCTCTGTATACTACAGCATCATCCATGAAAAGCCGCATGGAACTTCTGACACTATCTATTAGGTCATTTATATATATTGTGAAAAGCAATGGTCCCATAACACTCCCCTGTGGCATGCCAGAGGTTACTTTAATGTCTGTAGATGTCTCTTCATTGAGAACAACATGCTGTGTTCTGTTTGCTAAAAACTCTTCAATCCAGCCACACAGCTGGTCTGATTTTCCGTAGGCTCTTACTTTGTTTATCAGGCGACAGTGCGGAACTGTATCGAATGCCTTCCGGAAGTAAAGGAAAATGGCATCTACCTGGGAGCCTGTATCTAATATTTTCTGGGTCTCATGTACAAATAAAGTGAGTTGGGTCTCACACAATCGTTGTTTCCGGAATCCATGTTGATTCCTACAGAGCAGATTCTGGGTTTCCAGAAATGACATAATACACGAGCAAAAAACATGTTCTAAATTTCTACAACAGATTGATGTCAGAGATATAGGTCTATAGTTTTGCACATCTGCTCGACGGCCCTTCTTGAAAACTGGAACTACCTGTGCTCTTTTCCAATCATTTGGAACCTTCCATTCCTCTAGAGACTACACGGCTGTTAGAAGAGGGGCAAGTTCTTTCGCGTACTCTGTGTAGAATCGAATTGGTATCCCGTCAGGTCCAGTGGACTTTCCTCTGTTGAGTGGTTTCAGTTGCTTTTCTATTCCTCGGACACTTATTTCGATGTCAGCCATTTTTTCGTTTGTGCGAGGATTTAGAGAAGGAACTGCAGTGCGGTCTTCCTCTGTGAAACAGCTTTGGAAAAAGGTGTTTAGTATTTCAGCTTTACATGTGTCATCCTCTGTTTCAATGCCATCATCATCCCGGAGTGTCTGGATATGCTGTTTCGATCCACTTACTGATTTAACGTAAGACCAGAACTTCCTAGGATTTTGTGTCAAGTCGTTACATAGAATTTTACTTTCGAATTTATTGAACGCTTCACGCATAGCCCTCCTTATGCTAACTTTGACATTGTTTAGCTTCTGTTTGTCTGAGAGGTTTTGGCTGTGTTTCAACTTGCAGTGAAGCTCTCTTTGCTTTCATAATAGTTTCCTAACTTTGTTGTTGAACCACGGTGGGTTTTCCCCGTCCCTCACAGTTTTACTCTGCATGTACCTGTCTAAAACGCATTTTACGATTGTCTTGAACTTTTTCCATAAACACTCAGCATTGTCAGTGTCAGAACAGAAATTTTTGTTTTGATCTGTTAGGTAGTCTGAAATCTGCCTCCTATTACTCTTGCTAAACAGATAAACATTCCTCCCTTTTTTATATTCCTATTTACTTCCATATTCAGGTATGCTGCAATGGCCTTATGATCACTGATTCCCTGTTCTGCGCTTACAGAGTTGAAAAGTTCGGGTCTGTTTGTTATCAGTAGGTCCAAGATGTTATCTCCATGAGTCGGTTCTCTCTTTAATTGCTCGAGGTAATTTTCGGATAGTGCACTCAGTATAATGTCACTTGATGCTCTGTCCCTACCACCCATCCTAAACATCTGAGTGTCCCAGTCTATATCTGCTAAATTGAAATCTCCACCTAAGGCTATAACATGCTGAGGAAAATACGTGAAATGTATTCCAGATTTTCTCTCAGTTGTTCTGCCACTAATGCTGCTGAGTCGGGAGGTCGGTAAAAGGGGCCAATTATGAACCTAGCTTGTTTGTTGAGTATAACCTCCACCCATAATAATTCACAGGAACTATCCACTTCTATTTCACTACAGGATAAACTACTACTAACGGCGACAAACACACCACCACTGGTTGCATGCAATCTATCCTTTCTAAACACCGTCTGTGCCTTTGTAAAAATTTCGGCAGAATTTATCTCTGGCTTCAGCCAGCTTTCCGTTCCTATAACGATTTCAGCTTCGGTGCTTTCTATCAGCGCTTGAAGTTCCGGTACTTTACCAATGCAGCTTCGACAGTTTACAATTACAATACCGATTGCTGCTTGGTCCCCGCATGTCCTGACTTTGCCCCGCACCCTTTGAGGCTGTTGCCCTTTCTGTACTTGTCCGAGGCCATCTAACCTAAAAAACCGCCCCGTCCATGCCACACAACCCCTGCTATCCGTGTAGCCACCTGCTGTGTGTAGTTGACTCCTGACCTATCCAGCGGAACCCGAAACCCCACCACCCTATGGCGCAAGTCGAGGAATCTGCAGCCCACACGGTTGCAGAACCATCTCAGCCTCTGATTCAGACCCTCCACTTGGCTCTGTACCAAAGGTCCGCAGTCAGTCCTGTTGACGATGCTGCAGACGATTTTATTAGTTGAATAGAGGGTTTGGTGTGTAACACAGCATTGGAAGGAAATGTTGGTGCAACTGGGGCAATGACAGAAAGAGAGGAAATAGGTAGAATGTTGGAAAAACAGATTTAAGAATGGGGTTGGGGGTACTAAGCAAGAGAAAGAATGAGAAAAGACAGGTTGGCTTTGATACAAAGTGGAAGGAAGAGTAGGAGCAACAATAAATACAAAGTTAATTTGGGTTGTGTATGGGAGAGCGGTGGAATGAAATTATCTGTGGAAGGCAGATTACCATCTCTGGAGTGCATACTAACTGATACAAGGTGAATGGATCCATATGTCATATAAGAAGCAACGTGAGCTTGTTACCCATGAGAAATTTATTGTACTGATGAGTTGTTTACCATGGATGTCAAGGCTGTAGAGCTGCAAGCATTTGATACAGAAGGAGTTATAGCTATCAATGTATAGATATTGTTGCTTATTGATGAGTTTTATGTGGACTGAAATGTAGGTCTTGGTGAAGTGGAGCTTAATGTCCAGGAAAATGATTTAGGATTAAGAGGTCTAAATTGATATCAGTTGAGAATAGCAATCAAGATGTTTTGATAAGTGTGCTTTGCCATCAGTCAGAGCAAAAGAGTAACATAAATACGTCTGTACCAATTCATGATTGTACCATTTGGGAGCTAAGGAGAGCATCTTTCATATGGCCCTTAGAAAGCTTGGCACAAGAAATGGCCTGTTTTCTTCTCATTGCTGTGCACCAATTTTTTTTGGATAGGCTGTATCTCAATGTTATTGTGAGCAAAAATTAAATTTGATAGTGTGAAAAAGTGTAGAAGCTTTTAAAGGATTGTTGAGTCTGAACGAAACAGGAAATGCTGAAGTACAGAGAGGCAGTGTGTATGTTGAATGTTAGAGTCAATACATGTCACATCAAGGAATGTATTTGGCCTATGGGAATAGTATTGATTAAGATACTAACATTTGGGGTCCTTGGTTTAAGACCTTATAGCTTGGATAATACATTGAGGCTACTTGTCAGTTTAAGCTGATATGTGACCAGTGAAGCCTTTTGAAGTATGTTACAATGGCACAGCAAAGATGGTTGTCTTTGAGTATTTTGGGTAGGGTGCATAGGTCAAGTGTGTTTGGGAGCTATAGGAAGCAGTGTAAGATCTAGTAAAGGATATAGAATTTTTAAAATTTTCAATGGCTCAGTTTGATGGATCAGTTGGGGTCGTGTACAACAGTTTTATAATTTGAGGCATACAAGAATTGACACAGTCTATCCCATTCTATTAATGTAGTGGCAATACCTTCATCTGTTATTTATTTATTTATTTATTTATTTCTTCTTCCGTAGATCCAGTTAGTGAGTCAATCACAAGGATATGGAACATGTCAAATTGTACAGGTTTCAATTTAAACTTACGATAAATACAAGGGCAATTCAATGGCAAATTATACATAGTTTAAGTAAGACATACTATAAATACAGTAACAGATACAATGTCAGCTAGATAACATAATTACCATTTGACAGAAAAAGGAGTTTCAAATAAAGGTTAAAGATAAGAGCACAAAGTTAAATCAGATATTAGGCCTACAAGAGTAAATACATGTACAGCCAATCTGTTGTTACAAAAAGTGCGCTAATGCCCAAATGCACAATAAAATCAATTGAACTACTTCTAGACACAATAAGTTTAGTGATGGTATACATTTTCTTTCAGGTATTCATCCACAGTATAATAAGATTTCTCTGTCAGGTAATCTTTGAGAACTTGTTTAAATTTTGGCAGTTCTGTATGAACACCTTTGATATGTAGTGGTAGAGCATTGAACAGCTTAATGCTGGAGTAGTAAACTCCTTTTTGTACCAGAGTGAGATGTTTCATTTCTAAATGTAGATTGTTTTTGTTTCTCGTGTTATAACCATGGAATTTACTGTTGTCTTGGTAGATGAAATAATTTTTGCACACAAAGGTGAGCAAGGAAAAAATATACTGTGAGGCAGTTGTTAGGATACCTATCTTCCGAAACAAGTGCCTGCAAGAGTGTCTTTGATGGACCCCACACATTATTCTGATTGCTTTTTTTTGGATGGTGAAAACTTTTTTTGCAAGTGGTTGGTTCCCCCAGAATATGATAGCATATGACATCAATGAGTGGAAGTAGCCAAAGTAGGCAACCTTAATAGTGTCAACTTCAGCCACTGAAGAAATTACCCGTAATGCAAATGTTGCCGAGCTAATTTTTTTACATAGATGAAGATTGTGAACTGCCCAATTACATTTACTGTCTATGTAAGCACCCAGGAATTTTGTCTCTTCAACTTTCTGTATTGGTTGATCTCTACATTTTATGTTAATTTCATCGGGATTACTTTGTGATGTATGGAACCTCATATAATGAGTTTTATCTGCATTGAGCGAGAGACCATTTGAGGAGAACCAATTTAAGATGTCATTAAAAACAGTATTTGTAGTTTTTTCAAGATCATGATCAATCAAATCGTCAATTAGAATTGTGGTATCATCGGCAAACAGGGTAAATTTGCTGTTTGTCTCAGAACAAAGAGGAAGATCATTAATAAAGATGAGGAAAAGCAGTGGACCCAAAACGGAGCCTTGAGGCACACCACACGTTATCGTGCCCCATTCAGACGAGGCAGGTTCTCCAGAAGAGCCATTTAGCATTACAGTCTGCTTCCAATCCTGTAGATATGATTGTAGCCACAAGCCAACAGTACCACCTAAACCATAGTATTCTGCCTTTTTCCAAAGAATTTGGTGGTTTACACAGTCAAAGGCTTTTGTAAGATCACAAAAAATACCCACTGGAGACATTTTTTTGTTAATGGCTTCCAAAACTTGGTTGCTGAAAGAGAATATTGCCTGTTCAGTACAAAGACCGGCACGAAAACCAAACTGATTTTTGCTTAAGATACTGTGGAAGTTGAGATGGTCTACAATCCTCCTGTGCATGAGTTTTTCTAGAATTTTCGAGAAGGTAGTTAATAGGGATATTGGGCGATAGTTTGTAACAATGCTTTTATCCCCTTTTTTAAAGAGAGGAATCACTACAGCCAACTTAAGTCTGTCAGGGACAATCCCATCTTGTAGGGATGCATTGTATATGTTGCATAAGACGGGACTAACAAATTTATAACAGTGTTTCAGTATTTTACTAGAAATATTGTCCACACCAGCAGAATTTTTATTTTTTAATGATCTAATTACTCTTATGACTTCGCTTACAGTAACTGGAGGTAAGGATAACTGTGGGATTCTGTTGCTAATAGCTTTCTGTAGGAGGGACAATGATTCTTCCATAGAACCATTACAGCCTGTCTTCTCTGCTGCTCTCAAAAAGTGATTATTAAATATTTCTGCAACCAACTCAGGTTTCTTTATGATACTGTCCCCTGTATTAATCTCTACCTGAGACATGTTCCCTGTTGTCCTGCCAGTTTCCCTCTTTATTACATTCCATATAGTTTTAATTTTATTTTCTGAGCTTTCAATTTCTGATTTTATGCACATACTTTTAGATTTATTTATAACCTTCTTGAGAATGCTACAGTAAAGTTTGTAGTGTTGTCGTTTCTTTGGATCATTACAAGTCCTGAGAGAACTGTATAACATCCTCTTTGTTCTACAAGATGTTATTATCCCTGTAGTGATCCAAGACTTCTTGGCATTGCCTATATGACTATTTCTAACTACTTTTTTGGGAAAGATGGACTCAAATACAGACATGAATTCATTTAAAAATGAATTGTACTTTTTGTTTACATCTGTTTCCCTATAAACTCGGCTCCAGTCTATCTCTTTTAGGCTATCATTGAATTTTTTAAGGCCCTGTTCATTTATTATCCTAAAAGATTTCCAAGAATGCTCGGAACTATTGCACACACTGATGTAATTGAGCCTAAGCAATTGACCACCATGATCAGAAAGGCCAAGGATTGGATGTACAGTGATCTCATTGTATTTAGACTTATCTATAAATATATTATCTATCAGACTTTTACTGTTAACAGTAATCCTAGTTGGGAAATCTACTATTGCCATCAGATTATAAGACTCCATTAAATGTACTAAATCAGCTTTACTATTGCTCTCATTTAGGAAATCAACATTAAAGTCACCAGTAATTATCAAGTTCTTGGACTTTGAGTACAGTATGGATAATAAAGAATCTAAGTGCTTAAGAAATACATTCAAATTCCCTGAGGGAGATCTATACAATGCTAACACTACAGCCGTGAAGTCATTTACAGTAATCTCAACACCACATACTTCAATTTGTTGCTCTATACAATGGCTCTTTAAATCTAATGCATTGTAAGATATGTTGTTTTTTACATAAATTACCACTCCACCTTTTTCCATGATGGTTCTAGAGTAATGCGCTGCCTGACAGTAACCACTTAGCTGTAACCTTTCAATATCTTTCACATGGTTTTCACTAAAACATAATACATCAGTATCTTTTATTCCTTGTGGTTCCTCTAACAGAACAGTAATGTCATTTACTTTATTACCAAGTCCTCCCACATTTTGGTGAAAAATCGTCATTTCTTTGGAATTAGAGACAGATCTAAACTTTTGCCTAAAAAATTATCGGTATATACAAACACAGTACGTTCATTACTAACAATTTCCTGAAACATTTGAGTTTGAAACCGAGTCTGACTTGATGGTTGGAGCCATTCAAGTGCGATTGGTTCCAACTTTGGGGTACATTTGTGGACTTCTTCCAATATTTTTGTTTTTAAGAGGGTACCTAATGCTTTTTTTCCTGATCTGTTCAGGTACATACCGTGTCTTGTAAATAATTCTCGTCCAAAACTGCTTACATCTACAACACAAGTATTTTTAAAATGCTTACACAACTTTGTTAACTTAGAGTTCGTTTGTGAGATAGCCTCATTTACACAGGACTGTGGAATTAAGTCATGTCTCTTTGGAATGTTCACAACAAATAACTTAGACTGATGAAGCGCCGATATTTTCTTCCTGAGCGACTGTATGGCATCATTCCCTTCGTTGCAGGCAACGTTGTTTGAGCCACCTATTAAGATCACACACTCGTTTTTTACTTTTTCAGGATCACACCCCGCTACAACTTCTTGAAGTTTAGCACCTGGCTTCACAATTCCACAAACATCGGCAGCATTAAAACTGCTTTTCACTATATCAGCCATGCCTCTACCATGACTATCAGCGAAAATGTGAAAACGATTTGTTGATGTTTCACTCACAGCAGACTGGATCACACCACTGCCACTTTCATTACTGTTAACTGAACGTTGTGGCTTTGGAAGATCAAACCTAACCTTTTTCCGATAGTTTATCAGCACACTCTTCTTACGATTGTTTTCACTTTCAGTGAGACTATTACTAGAACAAAGTACATCAAAATTGTTTACATTCTCGAACCTCGAAACATTTGCTGTACACGAATTTTTAGTGCCGATTGTTTGACGCTTGTTGTGTACTACCTTCCATTCTGATGATTTATCAGCGTCATTTTGCACCAATGTAGCCATGTTCTCGCGAAAGTTTTTGTCCTTCTGTCTGTCTTGAAGCAATGGATCCATGTTTCGCTTCGACTTCAGTTCCATATTTTCGGACTTCAGGCTGTCGATTTCTATTCTTAGACTGCTGATTACACATTGTAAACTAGCAATACACTCATTATACTTTAATAATTCACTTTTGCAACTTACACACGAATTTTTAACGGCTTCACTGTAACTTATTTTTGAAATCGCGGATATCTACACACGCCGCCATCTTGAACAGGAGTTAGGAAGATGATGGAAGATACTGGTCCACTTGTAACTCAAAGATGACTCAGGAAGGACTCAGTTGGAGCAATGTTCAAAGTGTCAGAAAATTTTTTCAGGAAAAACTGAGAACAATAGTGGATGTAAGGAATTCCTACAATCCTTTTGCAGTGTGATTTTGCCAGAGAATGGCTGTGTGTCAGGATTTTTTAAGGCTTACTCTGTTGTTAGAGGACTGAGCCTAGGTTACAAAATTGTTTTTCCATTTAAGGCTTCAGGTAAATTAGAGATTTTTAACCTGGTACGTACTAATAACTTTGAGAATTGGTATACCAAGAAGGATTCATGTGGTCAAATCAACTTCACACTGCAATTAACGTACATGACAGTAGACAGATACTTATTATTACTTAACTATTTTTGGTCTGTGACTTTCACAACTACAGCCTTGCTGCAAGGGTAACACCGGTTCCTGTCAGATCACCAAAGCTACGCGCAGTCAGGCTGGGCTAACAGTTGAATGGGTGCACTCAGCCCTTGTGGTCCGCCGCTCGTGGTCTCGCGGTAGTGTTCTCGCTTCCTGAGCACGGGGTCCCGGGTTCGATTCCCGGCGGGCTCAGGAATTTTCACCTGCCTCGAGATGACTGGGTGTTTGTGTTGTCCTCATCATTTCATCATCATCCAGGAAAGTGGCGAAATTGGACTGAGCAAAGACTGGGTAATTGTACGGGCGCTGATAACCACGCAGTTGAGCGCCCCACAAACCAAACATCATCATCATCATCACAGCCCTTGTGAGGCAAACTGTGGAGCTACTTGTTTGAGAAGTATGGCTCTGGTCTTGTAAACTGACATACGGCTGGAAAAGTGGTGTGCTGACCACATGCCCCCTCCTTATTCACATCCAGTGATGCCTATGGGCTGAGGATGCATGGCAGCTAGTGGGTACCTTTAGGCCTTCATGGCCTGTTCAGGCAGAGTTTAGTTTTTTTAAACTCTGAGAAATCAGCATGGTGTGAAGCTCCCACATGCTATAGTCAGAGCTTATAAATGTTGTAGCATAGAATCGAAAAGGGCATGGATATGTTGTTTGGGAATTCCCCTCCACACAGTTTCTACCTGCTTCCATAAAACGTTGGCTGTGTGGTTGATGAAGTGTGACAAACAAGCTACTGACCAACCAATCCCAAACATGTTTGATGAGCTACATGAAAACTTGTGTGATTTTAGACTTTACTGGCATTTGATAATTTTAAACACTTCTCAGGTATTCATTCATAGGGTGCAGTATTGCAACATGATGATTTGTTGCTTCCTTGGGCAGTCCTGTTGACTGATTACACTGGGCAACAAAAAAATAATTTTTGAATTTTTCGAGCACTTCATGAGGCAATTCCTACTAATTTTGGGTTGAGAGAAACAAATATGACAATGAAAAATTTTTATTAGCTCTAGTTTCTATGATATACATGAGGTGGAAGTATTACATATTAACGGATTGAGAGAAAAGGATACATTTTAATTACATACATGCTAACAACAATGAAAGTGCATTTGATTTGTTTTTGACTGGTAATTACATGCTAAGAGTTCTAAATTGCTGGAAAAATACTTCGCAGATGGTCATGTCTGAAGAGAATCATGTGGTGGCCTATTGACTTCGTCATCTTTTAGCTTGCCTCTTGTAATCGAGTTCCGCAGAATCCCTACACAAAGACCAACAGTAATCCGCAAGCATTACTTCATTCCAACGGCCCTGATATCTTTGTTCCATAACAGAAATGTCCTGATGGAATCTCTCACGATGTTCATCACTAACAGCTCCACAACTAGGAGGGAAAAAGTCTAGGTGGGGGTGGAGAAAATGGATTTTAAGGGACGTGTTGCATCCAAGGTTACGGTATTTTTGCAGGAGCACTGTCACCAAATGCTTGTAGTTGTCATCTCTTTTGTGGCCTTAAAGTCCATGAACAACACCCTTGAAGACTTCCCAAGCTTCCTTTTCTTTCCCCTCCAAAACTTGGTCAAATGCAGGATCCTTTACAAGTTCTCTTATTTGTGGTCCGACAAAAATGCATTCCTTAACTTTTGCATCACTTAATTTCGAAAATTTCTCTCTTATTTACTTAAAGGCCCATCCTTCTCGGTTCATAGCTTTGACAAAGTTTTTCCTCAAGCCCAGCTTGACATGCTGGGGTGGAAGAAGAACGTCTTTTGAGTCCACAAGAGGCTTGGCAATGACATTTTTCTCTCTAGGGTGAAGATTTACTGCAGGCCAGCCTTCTTTAATATAATGCAATTTCATCTCTACTGTCCCACATACATAAGAAGCAGCAATGCTTTGTGTAACCCAGTTGCATTCCTAAAAGTATGGCGATGACTTTTAGATCACCACAGATTTTCCATTTGTGTTCATGATATTTAATTGAGTCCAAGAGAGCTGTCATATTTGCATATGTCTTCTTAATGTGAACAGCATGACCAACAGGAATAGATGAAAGAAGGTTCCAGTTGTTAAGTAACACAGCTTTCAAACTAAGCTTGGAGGAGTCTATGAATAGCCTCCATTCAGTTGGATCATGGTTCAAATCCAAAGATTTCATCAAGCCATTAATGTCACAGCAAACAACGAGATTATTTTTCTTCTCAAAAAAGGGAAGCAGTTCCATGTGACATTTTCTGTACTGTGAGATTCTCACATCACTTTGGAGAAGATTCCATTGCTGTAGTCGAGACCCAAGAATTTCTGCATTCACCTTTGACAGGCCAAGGTCTCTAATGAGATCACTCAATTCCGCTTGACTCAGTCTGTGTGGTTTATCATCTTTTCCCTCAAAATCAGGGTCATGGGATGTGGAAGGCTTGTTTGGTTGTTCTTGTTCCATGCTGTCTTCATTTTCTACTTCAAACACACAATTTTCGGGTGGAGTAGGAACTGGTAAACTATCCGAATGTGTAATGGGTCGAATAGCAGATGGAAGATTAGGGTTCTGAACAGTTCTTCTTTTCTTCATAAACAATCCTGCCTTTATAGGTGGAGTCAGGCAGAAATAGCAGTCATCTGTATGGTTTGTAGGCTCCCACCAAATCATAGGCACAGCAAAAGCCATAGATTATTTTTTCTTTTTCAGCCATTCTCGCAGTGTAACTGAACATTCGTTGCAACATATATGTGGAGCCCAAGACTTATCCTGGTCCCCTACTCTCATACCGAAATAATACTGATAGGCAGTCTTCACAAGAGACCTCAGATTGCGTTTCTGCGAGGAAAATGTTATTTCACCACAAATATAACAAAAGTTATTCACCATATTTACACATTTTTGTGGCATTTTTACAAATTTTACACTAAAAAAGCACTCGTGAACCAGAAATTTTGCATTAATTTGAGTAGAAACTACATGTAATTCACAGCCACAGCAACAGTATCTATGTTTGTGACTTACAAACAGCTGAAGAGCATTTGTATTTTTTTATTTGACAGGTGTGCCAACTCCCAAAAAAAAAATCCCCCAAATTTAAAATTTTCACTCTAAAAAATTAAATGACACTTTAACTTCAAAACAAGAGCTAATCTGTCATTTTTGTGGTGATTTTTGAATTCAGCAGATGGAAATACATGTAAATTTACTATTTTTAAGCCCGAAACCTTTTTATTGTTACCCAGTGTTATCTTCTGTTAGGCACCATTTTTATATCCCCTCTTTCCTGTCGGTCACATGCTTGTAGTGCCAGGTACATCTTTGCAGGTGAGAGAATGGAGGAACTGCATGGTCAACACACAAGTCCTCAGTTCATAAACATTGTTTCAGTCATTCTTTAAAGGAGGCTTGCACATTGTGTGCCACATGTAGTTGATCATTGTATACCTGAAATATGGCATGTGGAGCTGTGGGAAAAGGGGGAGGGGCAGAAATCTGAGATATAAAATATCTATGTTTACATCGACATACATACTGCATATCTTGTTCATATACAGGGTGTCCAGGGAGGAATGGTTAATATTCGGGGACATGACAAGCACAATCATTCGAAGCAAAAAAGTCTAATAAACATGGGCTCTAAAATGCATATCGTAAGTGTTATGAGCACTTGCTAATCTTTGATACTATGAAGCACATCTCTTCTGCTGCATGCTCATTGCTTTCTATTGTTTGGGATGAGGTAGTATGGACCAAAATTAGAAAAAAAATCCAATATACATGGATTCTAAAATGCATACATTAAAAGCTATGATAACTCATTCATCTTCAATACTGTGAAACACTCCTAAGGTAAGCATTTTGGAGTCCACATTTACCAGATTTTTTCCCTTGTTTTGATAGGTACCACCACCTCTCAATATATTTGCACTTTTCTTTAACATCCGGAATAGGGAACAAGATGATGCTATCTTTGTATCTGATGAACACTTGCCATTGAGGACAGTATACTGTGTTCTATTATCTAAGGCACCCATGGTTCACAGTATACCATGTGGGAAAAGGTACGTTTTGCATCTGAAGTGTGGACTACAGCATCCAATTGTTTCCAGATATCATCCTTTCTGTTCTGGAGCACATTTGCAACTGTGTACAGTGCATCACTTAATTTTCATCTCACATCCCTCACTGCCTCACAAAACACAGCTTTGCTGGAGGTTACCTGATTCTGAGAGTTGGTCATTTTTACCATGTCAGTGTTACACTATAACTGCAAGATTGTATAGTCAGCTTCCCTATTATGTCACAGTATCTAATAGGGCAGCTCACAGTGGCAGCTTGGTGGCGGTGGACACATGCTGGCTGGCTGTGATAGCCAGAATGCATGAAACATTGTTACGCATGGCAGGTGGCCAATTTTCCACACTAGTAATGGCAGTGCTCCGTGCAATATTTATAAGACGATTTTAAATACTATTCAGAAAAATAATTTGATTCTTTTGCATCTTGTAATCTCAATTGTCAGTCACAGTGAACAGCTTATATTTTTGCCAGTGGACATAGTTGTGATAATGTGATGTTAAGTAACACACTGTATGAAATTTAAATAGTTTGCAGTGAAAAATAGGAGTCCAGAAGAGTTTGTTTGGTACATGTTAGGTCACACATTGCTGCATTACCAGGTTTTCATTATTCACCAGTCATGGCTGGACAGACTGCATCAAAGTTACAATCAAGTGATTTACAATATAATGAATTACAGAATACCATCTAAACTTTATACAGGTAATGTAGACAGACTATGTCATGTTCATTGCGTCCATTCGCTTTCTTCACAGTCAAAGAATTCTTGGACCGAGTATAGTGGGCGTTGTTTTAGGCCTTCAGCAATTTGTTTCTTGAAGTTGTCCAGTGGCAGGGTCTGCATTTCAACAGGTAGTTTGTAGATCATCCTCACAGCGATCACTGGAAAACTGTCTCTTGTTTTGGACAGTCGGCAGGTTGGTAGATTTATGTCTTCTTTGCTGCGGGTATTATGTTTATGGATGTTGTGCCTCTTGCTGTAGATGTCTAGGTTTTCCCTTATGTGGATGAGGTATAATAATACATAGTGGCTATAAACAGTCATTATTCCCAATGTTCTGAATAATGGTCTGCAGTGTTCCTGGCTGCTGCTCGATGTAATAATTCTTATTGCCTTCTTTTGCAGTAGCAGCACATCCTTGCAGCCTGCCAAATGACCCCACAGCTGTAATCCATACAGAATGTGGCTATGGAACAAAGCATAGTAGACAGTTTTCAGAAACTGGTCTGTAATCACTTTTTTTAATCTTCGTAGGAGGTATATTACACGAGAGAGTTTCTTGCATACATGCACAGTGTGCCCATTCCATGAGAGTTTGTGGTCTATGGTGAAGCTTAACA
Source organism: Schistocerca cancellata (assembly GCF_023864275.1). Lineage (NCBI taxonomy): Eukaryota > Metazoa > Arthropoda > Insecta > Orthoptera > Acrididae > Schistocerca > Schistocerca cancellata. Next base: position 929,171,096 of record NC_064629.1, read on the forward strand.
GTTTCACAGATTCTGTATGGTCAGAGTATGTGTTTTTTCCAAGGCTGCATACCATACATTGGGTTTTTTCTTTGTTTACTTTCATCTTGTTGGCGATGAACCATCTTTTAGCGTTTTCGAACTGTGCATCAGACTTCATGACTGCTTGGGTAGAATCTTCCCCTTTTGCAATAAGAGTGGTGTCATGTGCAAATTGTAGTGTCTCACCAACTTCACTTAGATCATTTACAAAAATGAGGAAGAGGAGTGGGGCTATGACTGAACCTTGTGGCACACCGTGTTCTAACCCGGTATCCATAGAGCACTTCAAAGAAAGCTTAAGAAATATTAATTGGGGAGATGTATACAGGGTGGTCCATTGATAGTGACCGGGCCAGATATCTCACGAAATAAGCATCAAATGAAAAAACTACAAAGAACAAAACTTGTCTAGCTTGAAGGGGAAAACGAGATGGCACTATGGTTGTCCCGCTAGATGGTGCTTCCATAGGTCAAACAGATATCAACTGCGTTTTTTAAAATAGGAACCCCCATTTTTTATTACATATTTGTGTAGTACGTAAAGAAATATGAATGTTTTAGTTGCACCACTTTTTTCACTTTGTGATAGATGGCGCTGTAATAGTCACAAACATATAAGTACATGGTATCACGTAACATTCCGCCAGTGCAGATGGTATTTGCTTCGTGATACATTACCCATGTTAAAATGGACCATTTACCAATTGCGGAGAAGCTCGATATCATGTTGATGTATGGCAATTGTGATCAAAATGCCCAACGGGTGAGTGCTATGTATGCTGCTCGGTATCCTGGACGACATCATCCAAGTGTCCAGACCGTTCGCCGGATAGTTACGTTATTTAAGGAAACAGGAAGTGTTCAGCCACATGTGAAACGTCAACCACAACCTGCAACAAATGATGATGCCCAAGTAGGTGTTTTAGCTGCTGTCATGGCTGATCCGCACATCAGTAGCAGACAAATTGCGCGAGAATCAGGAATCTCAAAAACGTCTGTGTTGAGAATGCTACATCAACATCGATTGCACCTGTACCGTATTTCTATGCACCAGTAATTGCATGGCGATGACTTTGAATGTCATGTACAGTTCTGCCACTGGGCGCAAGAGAAATTACGGGACAATGACAGATTTTTTCCCATGTTTTATTTAGCGACGAAGCATCATTCACCAACAGCAGTAATGTAAACCGGCATAATATGCACTATTGGACAAAAGAAAATCCACGATGGCTGCGAAGAGTGGAACATCAGCAACCTTGGCAGGTTAATGTATGGTGCAGCATTATGGAAGGAAGGATAATTGGCCACCATTTTATCGATGGCAATCTAAATGGTGCAATATATACTGATTTCCTAAATAATGTTCTACCGATGTTACTACAAGATGTTTCACTGCGTGACAGAATGGCGATGTACTTCCAACATGATCGATGTCCGGCACATAGCTTGCGTGCAGTTAAAGCGGTATTGAATAGCATATTTCATGACAGGTGGATTGGTCGTTGAAGCACCATACCATGGCCCGCATGTTCACTGGATCTGATGTCCCCAGATTTCTTTCTGTGGGAAAAGTTGAAGGATATTTGCTATCGTGACAACGCCTGACAACATGCGTCAGCGCATTGTCAATGTGTGTACGAACATTATGGAAGGCAAACTACTCGCTGTTGAGAGGAATGTCGTTACACGTATTGACAAATGCATTGAGGGTGACAGACATCATTTTGAGCATTTATTGCATTAATGTGGTATTTACAGGTAATCATGCTGTAACAGCATGCGTTTTCAGAAATGATAAGTTCACAAAGGTACATGTATCACATTGGAACTACCGAAATAAAATGTTCAAATGTACCTATGTTCTGTATTTTAATTTAAAAAACCTACCTGTTACCAACTGTTCGTCTAAAATCATGAGCCATGTGTTTGTGACTATTACAGCAACATTTGTCACAAAGCAAAAAAAGTGGTCCAACTAAAACAATCATATTTCTTTACGTACTACACGAATATGTAATAAAAAAAATGGGGGTTCCTATTTAAAAAAACGCAGTTGATATCGGTTTAACCTATGGCAGCGCCACTAGCGGGCCAACCATAGCGCCATCTGGTTTCCCCCTTCAAGCTAGACAAATTTCGTTCGTTGTAGGTTTTTTGTTTGACACTTATTTCGTGAGGTATTTGGCCCGGTCGTGACCAATCGACCACCCTGTATAATGAGCCAAATGCTAATGATAAATGCAACATATTTCTTGACAAATTTATATCCCTTTTTGAACATTGTTTCCCATAGAAAATTATTGAATGTAGCACCACACACTTTTCAAAGAAACCTTGGATTACTACAGCTATTAAAGTGTCTTCAGAAAGAAAAAGAAAACTTTATGAGACAGCAAGAACTAGCAAAGATCCAGAAGTAGTTTTACACTATAAAAATTATTGTAACATACTGAGAAAAGTTGTGAGGAAATCAAGAAATATGTATGTTAGAGAAGAAATTAGCAACTCCGGTAATAAAAACAAATCAATATGGAATGTTGTTAGAAGGGAGACAGGAAAAGTAACCACTGGGGTAGGTAGTATTAGTATTAAGGAGAACGAGACCATCCTAACCAACAGTACACAAGTAGCTAATGTATTTAACAACCATTTCTTAAGTGTAGGAGAAAAAATTGGTGAGAACAATTCAAAAGAAAAAGCCAGGCACTACATGGGAGAGTCTGTTTTGAAAAACTTTAGTCACATTAAATTTCACCTAACAACCTCTTGTGAAATAAGTAAAATTATTAAATCTTTGAAAAATAAATGTTCTGTTGGAGTAGATGACATCTCTGATAAGATATTAAAACAATGTGGAGCTATTACAGCTGATGTTCTGAATCACATATGAAATGCATCACTAAGTCAAGGTATTTTCCCAGACAGGTTAAAATATTCCATTGTCAGCCTGCTCTGCAAAAAGGGGGACACCACAAATGTCATAATTATTGGCCAGTATCCTTGCTTACAGCATTTTCAAAAATCTTCGAGAAAGTAATGTACTCAAGAGTGGTTAGCCATCTCAACAGTAACGGGATACTTAGTAAATCAGAATTTGGATTTCAAAAATACTGTTCCACTGAGACAGCAATATACAATTTCACTGTCCACATAATAGAGTCTTTAAATAGTGAAATGTCACCAATAGGAATTTCCTGTGACTTGTCCAAAGCATTTGATTGTGTGAACTATTACATTATGTTACAGAAATTACAGTTCTATGGTATAAATGGAATAACATATGAGTGGTTTAAGTCATACCTACAGAACAGGAATCAAAAAGTTTCCTTATATGGGTCAAGTGACTTAAATAAGTTTGACACTTCATCTAACTGAGGTGAAATTACATTAGGTGTTCCACAGGGTTCAATCATGGGTCCCCTTCTCTTCTTGATATATGTGAACAACCTCCCATCCTATCTAAAACAGGAAGCTCAACTGACACTGTTTGCTGATGATACAAGTATAATTTTTAACACGGTAAAAGAAACTCCAATTGTAAATAATACAAATAAGGTCTTTGTAAAAGTCGTTAATTGTTGTTGTTGTTGTGGTCTTCAGTCCTGAGACTGGTTTGATGCAGCTCTCCATGCTACTCTATCGTGTGCAAGCTTCTTCATCTCCCAGTACCTACTGCAACCTACATCCTTCTGAATCTGCTTAGTGTATTCATCTCTTGGTCTCCCCCTACGATTTTTACCCTCCACGCTGCCCTCCAATACTAAATCGGTGATCCCTTGATGCCTCAGAACATGTCCTACCAACCGATCCCTTCTTCTGGTCAAGTTGTGCCACAAACTTCTCTTCTCCCCAATCCTATTCAATACTTCCTCATTAGTTATGTGATCTACCCATCTAATCTTCAGCATTCTTCTGTAGCACCACATTTCGAAAGCTCTTATTCTCTTCTTGTCCAAACTATTTACTGTCCATGTTTCACTTCCATACATGGCTACACTCCATACAAATACTTTCAGAAATGACTTCCTGACACTTAAATCTATACTCGATGTTAACAAATTTCTCTTCTTCAGAAACGCTTTCCTTCCCATTGACAGTCTACATTTTATATCCTCTCTACTTCGACCATCATCAGTTATTTTGCTCCCCAAATAGCAAAACTCCTTTACTACTTTAAGTGTCTCATTTCCTAATCTAATACCCTCAACATCACACGACTTAATTCGACTACATTCCATTATCCTCGTTTTGCTTTTGTTGATGTTCATCTTATATCCTTCCTTCAAGACACCATCCATTCCGTTCAACTGCTCTTCCAAGTCCTTTGCTGTCTCTGACAGAATTACAATGTCATCGGTGAACCGCAAAAGTTTTTATTTCTTCTCCATGGATTTTAATACCTACTCTGAATTTTTCTTTTGTTTCCTTTACTGCTTGCTCAATATACAGATTGAATAACATCGGGGAGAGGCTACAACCCTGTCTCACTCCCTTCCCAACCACTGCTTCCCTTTCATGTCCCTCGACTCTTATAAATGCCATCTGGTTTCTGTACAAATTGTAAATAGCCTTTCGCTCCCTGTATTTTACCCCTGCCACCTTCAGAATTTGAAAGAGAGTATTCCACTCAACATTGTCAAAAGTCATTAATTTGTTTTCTGCAAATGGGCTTACTCTAAACTTTGAAAAACCACAGTACATACAATTTTCTGCTGCAAAAAGTACAGTTCCTTCAATAAATATAACACATCAACAGAAGTCAGTAGACAGGGTAGAGCATACTAAGGTTTTGGGTGTACACATAGATGAGAATCTTAATTGGAAAATTCATATTGTGAATCTTCTAAAGTGACTAGGTTCAGCAACTTTTGCAATCAGAATAATTGCCAATTTTTGGGATATAGAAATTAGTAAGCTAACATACTTTGCATACTTTCACTCTCTGATGTTATAAGGAATAATATTTTGGGGTAACTCAACATTTAGACAAAAAGTATTCACTGCTCATAAGAAAGTGGCTAGGATAATGTGTGGAGTTCATAGTCGCACATCTTGTAGGCATCTTTTCAAAAGATTGGGAATTCTTACAACAGCCTCACAGAACATTTACTCACTAATGAAATTTGTTCTCAACAACATGGACCAGTTTAAAAACAACTGTGACATTCATAATTATAATACCAGGAAAAAGAAAGACTTACACTATCCTTTACTCAACCTATCTTTGGCACAGAATGGGGTAAAATATGCTGCTGTAAAAATTTTTGACAAATTACCAGATGAAATAAAATGTCTGACAGACATCAGTAATTGCTTCAAAAATAAATAGAAATCATATCTCCTTGACAACTCCTTCTATACCATAGATGAATTCTTGAATAGGAATAAATAAATCTATAAATATAGTATATGCATTTTGTGCCATTTAAGGGAATGGGGTAGATAATAGAAATATTAATATATTAATCCTTAACTCTGTATTGTAATCATATGTGCGTTTCTTGTGCACTTGACACATTCCACATCAATAACAGCTACCGTACCATGTGATTGATCAATGGAACACGCAACCAACTAACTAACTAATTGCATGACAAGGACATTATAGACAGAGTGCAAAGGTTGGGGAAAGGTAGGGAAGAACATTGGCCATGTTCTTTTCGAAGGAACCATCCCAAAATTTCCTGTAAGTGATTTAGATAAACCATCAAAAACCTAAATCTGGATGGCTGGTCATGGTTGTGAACCTCTATTATCCTGAACGTGTGTCCAGTGTCTCACTACTGCTCCAGCTCAATGCCACTGTAGAGGGAGGTGAATGATGTGATGGATAATATCTTTAGGTGGTACATGACATTTTTATTCGGTTTTACAGCATGTATGGACATGGATGATTGTGAGGGCACTAATTGTCTCTGGTAAGGAAGATGAGGCACTGTAAATAGGGACAGAAGCTGTTGCATGTATTATTTGTTAAATCAATGTATTGGTCAAAGAGCAGGCTGGTAAGGATTTTGAGGTGAGGCAAGTTAATAGATTGATTGCAGTCAGGAACTGTGAGGCATTTAAGGGAAAAACCGAAGATCAAAAACAATTAGAGAGAGAATATATGCTTGTCTATGCAGAAAACATATTTATGGTGTGTGGTGTGAGTGTGGATAATGATATACTGGATGAATTTTTATGGGATAACATCATGTGAAGTGGCAGGGGCTATGACACACATCGAAGAGAGATGTGCCACACAGCCATTATCAGTGTAATGATCTAGGAAATCAGGTGTAGAAAAACTGATAGTAGGTACTTGAAATATATCAGTAATTGAATACAATTGTAACTTCAGTCAGAAAATTGGAAAATTGTTTAAAACACAAAGAGATGCCAAGGTTGACCAACTCTGATAGAAAAACTTAAAATAGAAAACAATACTCCTAGCTTTTTGAGCATTACATTCATTTTTTAAGGAGGAAAGAGAGTTTGGTGGGGGAGATAAGAAAGATGAAGGTGATAGTCAGGTCACCACACCCAAAAACAACAGTGTCCATGTGAAAGTGGGTTGTGTGTGTGTGTGTGTGTGTGTGTGTGTGTGTGTGTGTGTGTGAATGTGAAAGACTTTGTCTATTCAGGATGATTTGTAATAACGTTTAAAAACCCCTGAAGATTTGGGGCCACAAATGTTGGGAAATAGCCAAAAGCATATAATGAATGTTGAACACATGGTGTCACCAGATGATGTACGTCACAGCACATGCAGCGATTGAGCCTGTTGATCTGTCACATCTGGTCACTTCGGCTCCATGTGTCTTGCCTTAAATTACTTGTCTCAGCATCATCAGTATTGCTTTGGGGTTTTTTATATCTTAATAAGAATCACCCTGTATAACTTAGGAGTAAAGGTATCAACTCAACGAATTGTAGAAGAATTGAATCACTAATTGGCACAAAAAATAATGGCAACTTCACTACCCCTTGGACTTATCCATTTTAGAGCTAGTGTACACATACATACACTTAGATCCCCACATTTATATGTCTGTACAGTTTGATTCTGTCTGCAAAATATGGCTATACAGGTGTGTGTGTGTGTGTGTGTGTGTGTGTGTGTGTGTGTGTGTTTACTTTGGCTCAAAAGAGGATTTGTCAGAAAGTTAGCAAAGTTTTCATTTTGCTTGTGCCTGGCAACGACTCAGGGCTTGTAGTGCTTGGTGAGTTGCCAGATTACCTCGTACATTATTTACATTGTGGACGGACTTTGTCTGATAGCTTAGCCTACTTTTAAGTGTGCCTGTCTTCCACTGAAGACCTCCACTATGTGGTGTGCAGCAATGTAAATCAATTCATATTGTTGTCATTCCATCCTGGATTTTTGATTGAAAGATGAAGAAAAATATGCCAAAATCTGAAAGGAATCCTCCTTCTCTCCTCCAAAACAGTCGTCTTCATTTACTGCAGAATCTTGTAAACTTTCCAGAAAAAAATCTTGTAGCCATCAAACCTTACTCCTACTGATTCCTTTGCCACTAATGATCTGAAGGCAGACTGCTCTATCATCATCTTGGGAGAGAGGCAGCCCCAGTCCCTGTTTTGATGATAGGAGGCATGGCAGCAGAAATGGTGGTGTGGGAGTGGGAGGGAAATGGAATAAGTGGCAGGTGAATAAAGAAGAATGAAGACAAAAGATGTAGGTGATAGAGGAAAAAGGTAGAATTGGGAGAAAGGAAGCAGGGTTGGGGCAGAAAAACAGATTAAGAAGAAGAGGATGGAGACTGAGTAGGAGAAAGAGAGGGAAAAGGAGACAGAAGACAGATCTGCAGAATGGATGGAAGGCAGGAGATAGGGCAGGGGGATAGTTCAGGAGGGATGCGGCATGAAAACAAATATTGGGAAGAAAGTTTCCACTTCCAGCATGTTAACTGGTATGTGACGTAAGCAACAACACGTTCGGGTCTGCCTTTAAAGTTGATGGTTTTGTGAGTGGTGGATTGGGAAGGAGTGCTTTCAGATTAAGTGCCTTTTAAGGAAATTTACTGGAACCTTAGGATCAGGACAATGATCTGGAGATCCTCCAGATAGTGATTTATTCATGTATGATACCATGCACTGTATATGATGTTATTCCCAGGATCATACATCTATGAACAAACGTTATGGATAACAGCCTGGCATCTTGCACCATCTCCACTGCTTACAGCACAACCCTAAAATTATACAAAGAGACAATCATTGAGCTGTTACTCTGTGCTATACCAGTTGATTTTTTGTCAAGGGAATTTGCCAGTAACACAGACTGGAACCCATTAGGTCCCACACATGTTTAGTGAGAACAAGTCTGATGATTGTACATGCTGTAGGAGCTGAACACCTTGGGGACAATGTTGGGCAATGTGAGGAAGTGTGTGTACAGGTTTTGTTGTGTTGGAAAAGCACACCTCGTTGACACTGTAGGAATGTGAAAGCATTAGGCTGGATGATGTTCTAAATCTGTCTTTCATTGTTAAGTGTCGCTCAACTAACAACATAGGTGTATGTCATTGTAGGCTATAGCTTGAAATGTAGCAATCTTAGACATATGTACTTCCCCTGATATCACTCCTAACATAAAAATACCATTTTCCTATTATCACAGTACTGATATTCGTTTGGAACCTTTTTTTTTTTTAAGAAATATGCAGTATCTAAGATTTAGTAAGACCATGCATAATCAAAATTTTGGACCCATTAATAATTTTATGGGGAAGAATTTATACGCCTTACTTTAAATCCCGTATTTTCATGCATGAAAAGGACACTTTTACCTTATTCAGATGTTTGTAGTTTAGGAAATAATGTAATCAAAAATGATTTGTTGTGTAATAAATGTGACATTGTGCAATTTGTAAAATATATTACTTCAAAAATCTGGTGTTACCATGTTGTAGCACTGATCATTCCATTTTTAAAAATGTATGTGGTTCCTAGGCAAATGATTTAGATAGATACTTGAGTATTTGAATCACAAAATTTTATTCTCGACTAAACTTCACAGATTTTAGTAGCAAATTTAGGACAAGTTTTTCCACCAAAAATTTTCTCACAAAAATAGACCCCAAGCAAGATAACAGCTAGTTAAAGAATATTGAGCCAAGAGCAAAACAAGGTAACTTCATTTCTGAATGCATATAAATATTACCTGCGTCATTCCATGTCAATTCAACCAATTTGAGAAAATGTTCCAGCTGATAGTTTCAGATTTGGCTGAATTTTAGCACACCAATGCTACCAAGTGTGGAACACTCATGTACAAAATTTTAAGTTCCCTTGCTAATTAGTTCCAGAATTATGGCTTGTGAAAGAAGGTGGTGTGACCAGGAAACTGCAACCCGCATCTGGCAATCTATCTTCAGACCCAATTTCAGGTCTTAATAACTTTGGAAATATTCCGCACAGTCCAGTGAAATTTTTACAACCCAGTAACATCCACTTAGAGAACACACTCTATGAGTCATAACACCAACAACATATTTCTGAGGGAAAATAAAAAATTCCAAAATGTGATTAAAAAAATATAATACGTTAAAAGGTACATATTGTAAGTGCCCTCTATGCCAAATATAATTCACTCAAAAAGGGTATAAATTTTTTGTGGTAAGCTTAATGTGGCCTAAACACATACAGAACTCATCTTGCCCATATCAGTCACACAAACAAAGTTACATGCGCACGAAAATACAAAAATTTGAAAAATTACCTGAAAAACATGGGTTTTCTAAGTGTGGTAGCACAAAAGGGACAGGTGATATCCAAGCCAAATTTCACACACAGCAGAAGTAGACCATTATATAATATGTGGCAAAATTTCAACTTGTTATTGCAAGGCATTTGTGTTCAATAAAAGTTGACAGAGATGTATTTGGTTACGTTTCTTTTAACACGATTTAGCAAGTAATAGTGATGTTGCAGACAGCTTGTTTCAAATAAAGCTACAGAAATTGTTGGGAACCATTAGGCAACAGAAAGTTAAACAATGGTAGTTTACAGGGACAGAATGAGTCATTGTTAGGCAGGAACAGCAAAGGAAACAAGCAACAATTACAGGTTACTCATGTTTTTAAGATTCTAGTTCAGACTGGTCAGTACTGTTGTGGAAAGTCAGTATGGAGGCAGAAGAGTGTACTAGCGGTGCTTTTGTTGAAACAAGTTGCATTATTGGTAGAGCACAAGCATCTGAATGTCATAAAACAACATGTGGAACAAAATGTGGCATTCGCTTTGTACTGTATGATCTGGATGAATAGGACCAAGATTTGTTGCTATGGAGATCCGGGATATACCCTGTGGGCACAAGAAGTGCAGTTCCAGGAAACTTTAGTGTTTGTTATTGCCATATGAAAGTGTTTCTGGATTTATATTCTTTCCTACAAAGAAGTTGTTTTGATCCATTTCAGATTCATAAGAAGACAGTGATGTGTAGCCTCAGAGAAATTGATATAAAATCAGCATTGAAAGTGAACCAGTGCATGGGACTTAACATGAAACCAGGACAAAGGTTATGTTCCAGGTGTGTTACACTGCTAAAAAATGAAGACTATTCTGATAATTTACTTGACAGTGACGAAGAGTATCAGCCAGCTACAACCACAGCGGATGAGCGATTAAATACTTCAGTGACTGCTCTTGGTTTGTCTCCCATGAAGACACACAAAGTTTGGAAAAGAGACAGGCCCAGCTATGGCAGAAGAAAACTACAAGAAGCTCAAATGGAATTAAAACACAAAATAGCTGACACACTAATGGTGGAAGAGGAAAAACTATCTGCTCCAAAGGAACAGAAATCATGCCAGAAATGCTCTGATTTGGACAAAATTGTGCATGATTTGAAAGAAAAACATGCCATATCCAGACGCCAGAAAAAAGTAGCTATTCTTACCCTTGCATCTTCCAGCTGGTCTATTGACTACACTGCAAAGGAATTCAATGTTTCTACATATATGGTAAAGCAAGCTAGGAAAATAAAAGCAACCCAAGGAGTGCTTCCACAACTTCAGCAGGCTCAGGGTAAGCAATTGAGTTCAGAAATAAAGTTGCTAGTGTCGGAGTTTTATGAAAATAATGACTACAGCCGAATAATGCCTGGAATTAAAGACTATGTAACAGTGAAATTGGGAAATGTACATGTACAGATGCAAAAAAGACTGTTGCTATGCAGCATATCAGAACTATATTTAGAATTCAAGGAAAAGTATCCCAATACCAAAGTAGGTTTATCATCTTTTTTCAATCTTCGGCCAAAATAGGTTGTGCCTGTAAGTGCAAGGGGCACACACAATGTTTGTGTATGTGAGACCCATCAAAATGCTAAGCTGATGTTTGCTGCTATAAAGGATTCTGGTCTGGATTACAAAGGTGCAATGAAGCTGCTAGTGTGGGACATCAGTTCCTACCAGTGCATGATGCACAGGTGTGAAAAGTGTCCTGGTAAGGCAAATCTTGCAGAACACATGAATAACAAACTGTATGGTGAACTCCTTATGGATGACGATGAACTTGTTTCTTATAAACAATAGACACACATGGACTGCACAAGTCTTGAAACAAAGCAAAGTACAGTGGAAGATTTTGTTGAAATGTGTTGTCAAAAAATGGACAAACTGACCACACACAGCTTCACAGCAACAGCACAATCGGCTTATCTCCAGTTTTGTAAGGATAATTTGAAACAAGATAAAATTATAGTAATACTAGACTTTTCTGAAAATTATGCATTTATAGTTCAAGATGCCATCCAAGGATGTCATTGGGACAACAGTCAAGCAACTCTCCAGCCATTTGCGATTTACTATAGAGGTGAATCAGGTGATGTGTCTGTCATAAACCTGTGCCTTTTTAGTGACTTGTTTAATTCATGATGCCATTCCAGTTCATGCCCACATTCGTTCTGTCATGGCATATGTGAAAAACAAGCTGCCCCACATACATTTTGCGAAATACTTCAGTGATGGGGCAGCCAGTCAGCACAAAAACTGTAAAAATCTCAAAAATTTATGCATGCATTACCACGATTTTCAGATTCACGCAAAAGGAATTTTTTCACAACAAGTCATGGTAAAAATGTATGTGATGGTATTGGTGCTACCATTAAGTGCATGGTATCATGAGTTCGTCTGCAGCCCCCTACATACGGTCACATTCCAACACCTCTTCAATTATTTACCTGGGTACAGAAAAATATCTCTGGCATACAGTCATTCTATGTTTCAAAAGCTGAGGTGAAATCAGTCGAAGAGTTGCTAAAAAGCAGACTAGAACACGTTAAAACTGTTGCAGGCACAAGGAGCCATCATCACTTCTCTCCAGCAGACTCTGATAATGTGCAGATGAGCAGACTGTCCAGTTATAACTATAGGTTCATGCACAACATGTGTCTTCACAGTGTGTCTGACTCAGGATTCAGAAGCAAAAGCAACAACATACAACCAGGTTGCTATGTTATTGCTGTTTATGATGACAAATGGTACTTAGGATGTGTTGCAGAGTGCTGTGAAGAAGAAGGTGATGTATTTGTGAACTTCATGGCACCAGCAGGACCAGCAAGATCATTTCATTGGCCACGTTTGGCAGACAGGTGTTGGATTCTTTTTGAAGATATTCTTATGACAGTTCCAGTTCCTACCTCAGTGTCAGGAAGACAGTACAGTTTGCCACTAAATGTACAGAGTACAGTAGCTAAAGTGTGGGAGAACTTCTGTTCGAAGCACAATCGACTGGTTTTTAGCAGTTAAGGTGCAGTAAACATTAATTATAGGTTGTGTTAATCTGTCTATATGTTGTTGCTTAGTGATTAAACAGTTGTGGGAGAGGATAAGAAGAGGCAGAACAGTTTACGATATGTTTTTACAAAATTGTGTTCTGGAACAATGGCCACATCACCAAATACAGCTTAAGGTCAACTTCCATTATACACAAATGTCTTGCAATAACATGCTGAAATTTTGAGAGATATATCATTATGGTTTACTTATGCAGTGTGTGAAATTTGGCTTGGATACCACTTGTCCCTTTTGTGTTACTACACTTCGAAATTCCATGTTTTTCAGGTAATTTTTCAAATTTTTGTATTTTTGTGTGCATGTAACTCAGTTTTTGTGACTGATATGGGCATGATGAGTTCTGTGTGTGTTTAGGCCACATTAAGCTTCCCAAAAAAAATGTATACCCTTTTTGAGTGAATTATATTTGGAATATGTACCTTTTAACATATTACATTTTTTAAATCACATTTTGGAATTTTTTTACTTTCCCTCAGAAATATGTTTTTGGTGTTTTGATTCATGGAGTGTGTTCTCTAAATGGATGTTACTGGGATGTAAAAATTTCACTGGACTGTGTGGAATAGTTCCAAAGTTATTAAGACTTGAAGTTGGGTCTGAAGATAGATGCGGGTTGCCATTTCCGGGTCACGCCCCCTTCTTTCAGAAGTCATATTTCTGTGTCTAATTGGCAGGGGAAACTAATACTTTGTACACGAGTGTTCCACACATGGTGTAATTAGTGTACTGAATTTCAGTCAAATCTGAGACTATGAGCTGGAGCCCCTGGTTGAACAGATGTGGAATGACTCACCTGCAACTCCTGTTTACTGTGGTTTTATTGAAAATGTAATAAAATAATGTTTATTTAATTTGTAAACTATACATCTACATGTTGAACCTACAAAATAAGTGTTTGGACAATGAGAAAGTAAATGGAAGCTAGGAAATGTAAGTGAGAGGAACCTGTGTTAATCATGAAACTTGCCACTCATAGAATTATGCTTATGCAGATCCAGTGCAAAGCAGTGTAAGTTTGATCCTACTATTTAATACAAACACTGTGCTAAGTTAAACTGCAAGATTATTATAATCATTTCAGTGCCTGCATTAAAATAAAGACCTGTTGGAAGTACTTTCAACATGTGCAGTGTCATGTACAGCAGTGAAAATTTCATAGTATTATTTACTATGTCAATTGTCAACTATGGATAAAAGAGGAACTCAAATGAGACTTGCACATCAGCAGCTTCACAAGTTCCCCACACCATGATCCTTTGTCCTGTATGTTCTCACTTAGTACACTCCAGTAGTTGACTATCTCCTGATTAACATTGCACTCACTAACAATCATCACCCATATCAAAGTTTAGTCTGCTCTCATCACTAAACACAACGTTGCAACTTTATCCTTCCAGTTTTATCTTTTGTATAATCATTGGCTGTAGGATAATGAACATTGAGAAGAAGCCTTATGAGCTGCATCATTGTTTGTTGTCCAGCACCTAGAAAATTGTTCCTGATGGTCCTAGTTAATACTCAGAATTGAATATTGGTTCTAATTTGCCCATTGATCACCATGTAATCAACAGTGGCTGCTCATTTGACACAATGGTCTAGATGTGAATTTGTGTACTGCTGTTGTCCAGAATGATGATGATAAAATGTGTGCTCCTTCCTTGGACAATCAGTACCAGCATTCATTCACAGTTGACATGTCCCAACCAGCATAATACATTGGATAGACTGTTCAGGCTTCTGTAGCTCCTCATAAGATCTTGCTGAAATGTAATTAATTATATGAGTTACGTTTGTCAGTGTCACGTTGGCACACCTACAGTTTACCAGTGCCGTAACATGCTTTAAACCATAGACAACTCTTTCACTATATCAGATATGTTTGATATGGGCTCCCCCCCCCCCCCCTCTCTCTCTCTCTGTCTGTCTGTCTCTCTAAATGTTCAGCATGTAGTGATATTTACACATTAATTTGCAATGAAATTACAAAACTGTCAGAGTTGCACAGAAGTTGTTTTTATGCACATGGCAACCAGTTTTAGACCTTAGTCCTTTATCAATCCCTCCACATAAATCCTACCATAACACCAAATTGTGTGTAAGCTGGCCACATTGCTTGAATGACTGGCTAAGTGTAAGGTACTATTTGCTTTTGACAGTCAAATGTTTTGCTGCATTCAGCACTGGACTGTCGCATTCAAAGTGTACCTTGCACTTAGTCACTCGTACATGCTATATGAAGATGGTATCTGTTCTTTCGGACGTGTCTTACAGATACTGTCGGTGACCGGCAGCTCTCTAGAATGAAATGATAATTAAATCATGACCCTAAGCTGCAACTTCAACAGTTTTATAATTTCACTGAATCATAGTAAGTTGCTGCCTATTGCCATCCAGCATGCTGGAAGTGGGTAAATTAATTTGCGATGTGAATGTAAAATGACTTGTTCCACATCATTATTACTTAGAATCCAAAATGATGCATGGAATATGAAACTAGCTATCTAACTAACTGTTCCCAGCATGTCACTTTGATATATGCACCTTACAGCCATGTATCGTTGCCACATGAAAATTTGGTTTATTTATGTCGTGTCTCTAGTGAAGGGCATTTCTCTTTAACTGAGAATTTGTATATGATATTCCTTAATATAACAAAAATAGCTTGATTATATGGCTGAAGACATGACTTTTCTAAAAAATTATAATTTTTTTCTGAATGAACTTAACATTGTAAGCCACAGCTCTACAGACAATAGCTGAACCGTATTCTAGAGTTACTGCTAAAGGTGTGTTGTCGTCGGTCTTCTGTGTTGCTTGAAATGGTCACTGTAGAGTGTTAAACAACAGTACAAAGTAAATGAATAGTTTTTTTACCCTATTTCTATGTAACTACATTTCAGAAACAAATATGGGCATTTAGAATCACTTGGTTTGTTGACATCTCGAATCAAGGGTGAAAAACGTACAGGAAAGTTGCAACAAATAAGATAATTTGAAAAAATATGAAAATAGCATGTTGAATATTTATGATAATACATATTTTATTTGTTAAACTTTATTTAAATAGAGTGTTGCCAAAAGATAGACAGTCACAGAAATTACATAAAGCATTGTTTTTTAATTGTATTATTGTGTGAGATGCTGTCTCAAATGTCTATAAATTAATACATTTCACACATTTATAGGTTTTAAGAAGTTCTTCTGTAATAAGGGCTACGAGGGAGAGGTGCGACTCTTAGCTGATGGTACAAGTGCAGCTGAAGGTCCCCGGTGCAAGCAGAACTGTGCCCGATGCTCTACAAGGCAGTCTACCAAAGATGCAACACCACTGTCACCAGGAGGTCACACATATTATTCAGCTTAGAACATAGTTTTATATGTTCATATTTAAAAATATATATATATACTTGCAGATTTTGACAGATATTGCCAATAAAAATCCCATTGATATCTTGAAAGCTAATTTGTACAGAATTTTGCTTTTTAATTATTTATTATTTAGGAAAGATGTAAAACAAACCATAGTTACCACTCAGAGTGTCTGCTATAATATCATAGAATACTGTTGAGTCATTTGTACTGTGCTGTAATGTTTGACTAGGCTGGAAATAAATTATATAATCATAGTGAAGTGTTCAGAGAGGGGATCATCCTTAGATAGAATAATATAATAAATTAATGCATATTTTCAGTATAGCCTAATGAACTTATACATGAAAATGGAAGATAAGCACAGATAAGTTAGAATTATATGCTATATTGACTGAAAAGTAATATCACTCCCAAAGTCGTTCAAGAGTTGTGCTTGCAACTTGGAACATCTGCATAACTTACATATTGTCACTGAAAAACAGTTTCGTAAATGTTAATACTTGAAATGAATAGTTAACAGTTTAACCAAACAATTATTTTTGAAGCAACTGATAGGAATCGGTTGATGTAAGATAAATCACATTTCCTATGGTTTACCAAGTGCAATTGTAACTCTGCAAGTTTCAGACAACAGAGTGAAGTATTTTGCTACTGGAATTATTAGTTACAAGACTTTATAAAACCAAACAGGATACTCAAAACCGAATGGATTCTGGTTGTACAGGCAGGTTAAATCGTAGAAATTACACGGTACTTCGATGACGTACCATTCTGTTATCATCGAGTGATCTGACATACTGAGTGTTACAGCATGTATGCGGGGATTATATGTTTTCCCATTGCTTCATCACACTGTTCATCTGTGCTAAAGCAGAGAGCACCCGTAGATTACATAAGACTGTCTTTCATTTCCCCGCACTTATGACTGACTGAGCCTTGAGGTACTGAGCAGTGAGTACGTCGTGGAAGAATTACAGATGTTGCTAAGATAGGATTTGTTGTCCTGATTTATTAAATTGTCTAAAATGAAAATTCTTGTGGACTTCTATACAACTCAGTCTCGGTAACTTGTTGCCTGAGTGAACAATTTTGTACAACTGAAATTCAATGTATACCCTTCAGCCATGCAGTAGTCTTCTATGACATACTTTCTATGTTACAAAAGTCTCATTTTCCACTGATGCACTGTTCTGCATTTATGGAAATTATTTTATCAGCACAAATCATATTATAATTTCAAGGAATGCATTACATGCTTGCCTGGCAAAGGCCAGTACTGTTTTACACTTAAGAGAGCAATCAACAAGTGTTGGATAGAGGGCAGAAGACACTCTGCGTACTATATTTTTTTAGCGTCTTGGAGGGATTCAGTTTCCCTTTCCAGTCACATCTGGACAGAAGTATGCCAGATAGAATTCCAGACTTCAGCAGTGGCACAGTATTATCGCATAAATATGCCGCTGGGGAAGGGAAAAAAAAAGCCCAACTTGCAAATTTAGAAGACTGTATTAGCAATCACTAAAATGTTTCGTCTATTTTTCGCAAAATTAACATTAATTTTTTTGGGAAATTCGTGTTTATTTTTGTTGAAGTTTGCATTTATTTTCTTTGTAAATGGTTAGATGCACAAATTTAAAAGGTTGTGATGCTACATGAGTGAAGATAAACAAATTATTAGTTCTTTGAAAGTGACTGTTAAAACAAGTGCTGTTTGGGAACTTTCTGAGTGGAACATTTGCCATTGCAAAAACTTCAACACCTTTTTCTTCCGAAGTGACCTTTGTTTTCTTCATTTGGCTGCATTTAAGCTTTCAAAAGTGATTGTTCTGTTCAAAAGTAGCAGTATTTTCCCACCAGGTAAGTGAATGTGTCTCCAATATAAGCTGTTTCTGGACATTATTTGTCTTTTCCCACCCAATTTGAAGATTAAAAAATGTGCAGAATACTAATTTTGACCTTTTGTGGGCATTCATAGCCCTATGATCCATGCCTGACAATGCTATAGATAGAACCAATGAGGCTCTTAGGGTAGAAGTAGAACTGAACTATCAGCAAATTTATTTTAATGTTAGGGGAAGAATTTTAGCACCGTCAAAAAATGTTACAGATTTTGTTTTCGAATCACTATAGTGCAGAGAGCAGGCACTATAGGCTATAGTCACAGATGGCCACGAGTGTAAACAGACTAGAATTTTGACTGCCACAGGGGAAGGTATGGTGCAGGGAAACAAACCCTGCCTCCATTTCACTGGGCAGCAGCCTACAGCAGAACTGACACATTGTCAGAGGGATCGCCGATCTCTTCTGGTGTTATAAAGGTCATAAGGGAAATCAGTGATGGACCACGATTAGTCGCTTAACTTACTCTGCTATTCACAATAAGGTGCCTGGCAGAGGGTTCAATGAACCACCTTCAAGCTGTCTCTCTACCATTCCACTCTCGAATGGCATGCGGGAAAAACAAGCACTTAAATTTTTCTGTTCAAGCCCTGATTTTTCTTATTTTATCATCATGATCATTTCTTCCTATGTAGGTGGGTGCCAACAGAATGTTTTCGCAATCCGAGGAGAAAACTGGTGATTGAAATTTCATGAGAAGATCCTGTCACAACAAAAAATGCCTTTGTTTTAATGATTGCGACTCCAATTCATGTATCATGTCTGTAGCACTATCTCCCGTATTTCATGATAATACAAAATAAGCTGCCCTTCTCTGTACTTTTTTGATGTCATCTGTCAGTCCCACATGATGCAGATCCCACACCGCACAGCAATACTCCAGAATAGGGCAGACAAGCGTGGTGTAAGCAGTATCCTTTGCAGACCTGTTGCAGCTTCTAAGTATTCTGCCAATCAATCGCAATCTTTGTTTTGCTCTACCCACAACATTATCTACATGATCACTCCAATTTAGGTTGTTTGTAATTGTAATCCCTAAGTATTTAGTTGAATTTACAGCCTTCAGATTTGTGTGACTTTTCGCGTAATCAAAATGTAGCGGATTTCTTTTAGTACTGACATTAATAGCTTCACACGTTTGTTTATTCAGGGTCAACTGACACTTTTCGGACCATACAGATATCTTATCTAAATCATTTTGCAATTCATTTTGGTCATCTGATGACTTTACAAGATGGTAAATGACAGCGTCATCTGCAAATAATCTAAGATGGCTTCTCAGATTGTCTCCTATGTCATTAATATTGATCAGGAACAATAGAGGGCCTATAACCCTTCCATAGGGAATGCTGGATTCTGTTTTACTCGATGACTTTCCATCCATTACTATGAACTGTGACCTTTCTGACAGAAAATCACGAATCCAGTCACACAACTGAGGTGATATTCCATAGGCAAGCAGTTTCGTTAGAACACACTTGTAAGGAACGGAGTTGAAAGTCCCCTGGAAATCTAAAAATATGGTATCAATTTGACATCCCCTGTCGATAGCACTCATTACTTCATGAGTATAAAGAGCTAGTTGTGTTTCACAAGAAAGATATTTTCTGAATCCATGCTGACTATGTGCCAATATATCGTTTTCTTCGAGGTACTTCATAATGTTTGAATACAGTGTATGTTCTTAAACCATACTGCAAATTGACACTAGTGATATGGGCCTGTAATTCAGTGGATTACTCCTACTTCCCTTTTTGGGTATTGGTGTGACTTGAGGAATTTTCCAGTCTTTAGGTACGGATCTTTCTGTGAGTGAGCGGTTGTATATAATTGCTAAATATGGAGCTATTGTATCAGCATACTCTGAGAGGAACCTGACTGGTATACAATCTGGACTGGAGGCCTTGGCTTTATTAAGTGATTTAAGCTGCTTTGCAACGAGGATATCTATTTCTATGTTCCTCATCTTGGCAGTTGTTCTTGATTGGAATTCAGGAATATTTACTTCATCTTCTTTGGTGAAGGAGTTTCAGAAAATCGTGTGTAATAACTCTGCTTTAGTGGCACTGTCATCAGTGACTCCACCATAGTTATCGTGCAGTGAAGGTATTGATCACATCTTGTCACTGGCGTGCTTTATGTACGACCAGAATCTCTTTGGGTTTTCTGCCAGATTTTAAGACAGAGTTTCATTGTGGAAATTATTGAAAGCATCTCGCATTGAAGTACACGCTATATTTCAAACTTCTGCAAAACTTTGCCAGTCTTGGGGGTTTTGCATTCTTTTTAAATTTGGCATGCTTTTTTTGTTGCTTCTGCAACAGCAATCTGATCCGTTTTGTGTACCATGGGGGATCAGTACCATCACTTATTAGTTTATGTGGTATATATCTCTCAATTTCTGTTGATACTATCTCTTTGAAATCATCCCACAACTTTTCTACACTTATGTGATCAGATCGGAAAGAGTAATGACTGTCTCTTAAAAAGGCATTAAGAAAATTTTTATCAGCTTATTTAAATAGATATACTTTGCGTTTATTTTTTATTGTTGTAGGTGTTACGATATTCAGCTTAGCAGCAACAGCCTTGTGGTCACTAATCCCTGTATTCATCATGGTACTCACTATTTGTCCAGGATGATTTGTTGCTAAGAGGTCAAGTATGCTTTCGCAACCATTTGTGCTTCGAGTGGGCTCATGAACTAATTGTTCAAAATAATTTTCTGAAAAAGCATTCAGTACAATTTCAATTGGCATTTTATGCCTGCCGGAGTCTTTAAACGTATAATTTTTCCAGCATATTGAGGATAGATTGTAGTCACCACTGACAATAATTGTATGAGTGGGGTACCTGTTTGAAATGGGACTCAAGTTTTCTTTGAAGTGTTCAGCAACATTACAATTACAAAATCAACTCTCAGCCCACTATGCTGCATGCAAGAATGGATGCTCTTTCCCATCTGCCCTTGTGAACCAGACATCGAATTTGATAGGCTTTAGATGCTGTGTTCTGCTTTGGGCATCAACTAGCAAGGTACTGCCAATGAATTCCCAACCACAGCATGTGAAATAATGACAGAAAATAGAGATCAGAAATGATGGTTGTGAACTTGCTTTAAACTCACCAGCAATCCTATGATGTCATTTCCAAACTTTCCATCCCTGCAAGCTTGGAGACTCGAGTTTCCAGTCTCCTCCTCTGCCCATTTAACAGAAAACCCATCACTTAAGTCTGTTGTTAGGTGGTTGGTTTAAAAGAGGGGGGGGGGGGGGGGATCAAACTGTATTGTCATCGGTCCCTGTTGTTAGGCTCAAGTGGAATATAGCAGAGTAGTGTAATAGTGGACTCGCAGCATTTCTGCTACACAGACAATGGTTAGGCATGATAATTATCTATACATATTATAAACTAGCTGAGAAACCTGGCATTGCCCGGGTATTTATTTATAGCTGTGCCTGAGATTTTCTATGCACAGAATTTATTTTTGACTTATAAAGCTTCTTAGTATAAAACGTTTGAAGTGATTTGATTGGGGACACGAATGAAGAGCTTGCTTGCTTTACCAGCATTAGAGAGGATCATGTAGGTCTGGCCATGTGAAAATCAACTGACAATAATGCCCGCATGTACTACACACGTCAGCTGGCATTGTGCTTTGTTTATGGTTGTGGCATAACATAAGCTCACCAGGAATTATACACATACAAAGCAAAGTAGCAAATTAGGATAAGTGGAATTTTAGGTATAAAACTCGCTCACCTGTGGCACATCCTGTCAAAATTACTGTTTGTGTGATGTTACATTGGAGAGAAGTAATGTTAAGCTTCTGTGAGTGAAGGGTTCTGAGGAGGAAGATACTGCATCAGAGGTACGTAGTGCATCAATTTTGGAAAGAGTTTCCAAATAGAGAGTTAAAGCCTGATGTTCTCGAGCCACAGCAAGTCTCACCTCATGATCTTCATTGGATTCTTGAGACTGCAGGGTCCTCAGTCTTTTAGCTATGCTCATGTATTCAGAAAGAGTTGCCTTTTTATTTTATTTATATTTTTTTTAACAAAACAAGATATCCAGAATATCATTCTGGAAACATCCCCAGGCTGTGGCAAAGACCTGTCTCTGCACATCCTTTCTTCCAGGAGTGCTAGTTCTGCAAGGTTTGCAGAAGAACTTCTGTGAAGTTTGGATAGTAGGAGATGAGGTACTGGCAGAATTGAAGCTGTGAGGACGAGTCACAAGTTGTGCTCGGATAGCTCAGTCGGTAGAGCACTTGCCCACGTAAGGCAGAGGTCCCGAGTTCGACTCTCGATACGGCGTGCAGTTTTAATGTGCCGGGAAGTTTTTTAAAAAAAAATGTGTAATGATTGAGCAGCCAAATCAAACTTGATAAATTCATTTTTCCTAGCACAGTACGTAAGTAAAAGCTTACTGAAAGAAGCAGAGCACTGCCATTAAGTGTTTAATACATAAAGCAAAATCAGTAAATCTGTATATCCTAGCTAAGTAAATCCACTGTTAGATTGTATTTGTAAAGATATGATTGTGGTGCTTAATTCTGTCATTGGTTTAAACTTCTGAAAATACATCTGTCACTGAGTGAAAAAAAATTAACGGTGTTATCTATTGGTTCTGTGGTGTACTGCAATACTAACAGCGCCGTCTATTTCTTCTTTGTGTGTTATGCCGTGATGATTAAACATTTGAGCTACTGAGCTGAGCAGGCAGTTTTAGATAAGACTTTAAACTACAATATCTTTTTTCTCCACGTTCAGACTTTGAGGAAACAAAGCCTATAAGGTGCTCCAAGTTACGCGTGAGCTACCTCCGAAAACCCCGTGAAAATTTGTCTAGTACTTTTGGAGATAGCATGTTCGAACAGACAGACAGACGTACGCAATGGTTTTATAGTTTTATTAATAATATAGATTAAAGTTCCGTGCTGCATTTTTCTGTCTGTGTGTGAAGACTAATCTCAGGAACTACCATAAGGATTTTGGTATGGTTTTCACTAATAGGTACTCTGATTCGTAAGAAATATTTGTGTATATAATTTATGAGGGGCATTCAATAAGTAATGTAACACAAGTTTTTTTCTGAATGCAGGATGGTTTTATTCAGGATTCCAAAACATCCTATTATTCGAGACTCTTTTGGCTACAAAACCCTATTTTTCAACATAATCTCCATTCAGTGCAGCAGCATTATGTCACCTTACTGGGAGTGCCTGTATGCCTGCATGTTATCACTCTACTAATCAACATCAGAGCCAATGTCTCCTCCTCATCATCCACGTACTACTTCCCACAGAGTGCATCCTTCATAGGACCAAACAGATGAGGTCTTCTGTTAGGCAGCGAGGAACACGGTGGGCACCCCGTGATTTCCCCAACTGGAGGGCGATTGCGTCAGCACTACTAAGAGAGACATCCAGTTGGGCAGCGAGGTACTCGATTGTCAACCGTTGATCATTTCGAATGAGAGTATCTGCACATTCCGACATTGCAGGAGTCACAGCTGTACGTGGCCATCCGGCTCGTGCGAGATCAGACAGGTTTACTTATCCTTGTTGCGATGATGACAGATGCCTTACTCGGCATCACACCGTAGACATTCTCCAGGTGTCTATGAATATCTGTGATCCTCTGGTTTTCCACCAAAGGAAAC
The DNA here is from genome assembly GCF_023864275.1 of Schistocerca cancellata. Classification (NCBI taxonomy): domain Eukaryota; kingdom Metazoa; phylum Arthropoda; class Insecta; order Orthoptera; family Acrididae; genus Schistocerca; species Schistocerca cancellata. The sequence continues at coordinate 929,194,861 of NC_064629.1, forward strand.
TCTTGGAAAACACCTCTGTTACAGACACCATTTTGTAGGTTATGTATAGCGCCGCCGCCTGTCGGAACTTCGTGAAACTGTAAAGGCAAAACCAGGATGTCCCACAACAAATCCACATATTTTAAACTGCAATTGGCTGAGAAAAAAAAGTGTTGCATTACTTACTGAACACCCCTCATAATACCACTATGCCAGACAATTCATCCAACCATAGATATTTTGTGAAACCCGCGTGTGAAGCTGGGGCAGGTTGCTAATTATTTACTATTACTGATGGGTTAGCAGAGAATATTTTTCTGTATATACATACATAAGTATAGGTTTGTGTGTGTGTGTGTTTGAAGTCAACAGTTTTCTGACTTGTTTGATGCATCCCAACATGAATTCCTCCCCTGCACCAACCTTTTCATTCAGAGTAGCATTTGCACATTATATCCTCAATTATTTGCTGGATGCATTCCAATCTCTTGTCCTCCCATACAGTTTTTTCCCTCTAGTACCAGGGAGTTATTCCCTGATGACTTAAAACATGCGCTATCATCCTGTCCCTTCTTCTTGTCAGTGTTTTCCTTGTGTTCCTTTCTTCACCAGTTCTGCAGAGAACCACATTACTTATGTCATCAGTCCTCTAGATTTCAGATTTTCAACATTATTCTGTAGCACCACGTCTCAAATGCTTGAATACTATTCTCTTCCACTTTACCCACTTTCCATGATTTACTAACATACCTTTCTGTGCTCCAAATGTACATTCTCAGCAATTTCTTTCTGAAATAAAGACCTGTGTTTGATACCAGTAGACAGAAGTCTGCCTCTTTGCCTGACCTAGTTTGCTTCATGTGTCCACCTTGCTTTGTCCATCATGGGTTACTTTGCTTCCAAGGTAGCAGTATTCCTTAACTTCATCTACTTTCTGATCATTAGTTTTGATGTTAACTTTCTTGCCACTCTTATTTCTGCTGTTTCTAATTACTTTCATCTTTTTCTGGTTTACTCTTAATCCATACTCTGTACTCATCAGACTGTTCATTCCATTCAGCAGATCCTGTGAGTCTTCTTCACTTTCACTGAGGATAGCAATGTCTTAAGTGAATCTTTTCATTTATATCCTTTCACCCTGGATGTTAATCCCACCCTTGAAGCTTTCCTTTATTTCTGTGATTGCTTCTTTCATGCTTAGATTGAACAATAGTGGTAAAAGGCTGCATCCCTGTCTTACACCCTTTTTAACCTGAGTGAACCTTTCACTGATATCCTTTCTCCCTGGATGTTAATCCCACCCTTGGAGCTTTCCTTTATTTCTGTGATTGCTTCTTTCATGCACAGATTGAACAATAGTGGTAAAAGGCTGCATCCCTGTTTTACACCCTTTCTAACCTGAGTGAACCTTTCACTGATATCCTTTCACCCTGGGTGTTAATCACACCCTTGAAGTTTTCCTTTATTTCTGTCACTGCTTCTTTGATGCAGAGATTGAACAATAGAGGTGAAAGGCTGCATCCCTGTCTTACACCCTTTTTATCTTGAGCACTTCATTCTTGGTCATCTAATCTTATTGTTCCTTCTGGTTCTTGAACATACTGTATGTTACCCATCTTTCCCTATAATGTACTCTTATTTTTCTCAGAATTTAAAACATGCTGCCCTATTTGACATTGTCCAATGCTGTTTCTAGGTCAACAAATCCTATAAGCATGTCTTGATTTTTCTTTAGTCTTGCTTACATTATCAACTGTAATGTCAGAATCGCCTTTACCTTTCCTAAAGCCAAACTGATTATTATATAACAGATCCTCAATTTTTTCCCATTCTTCTGTATATTCTTCTTCTCAGCAGCTTGGCTACATGAGCTGTTACGCTGATTGTGCAATAGTTCTTGCACTTATTGGCCCTTGCTATCTTCCGATTTGTGTGCATGATATTTTTTCCGAAAGGATGATGGTACCTTGCCAGTCTCATATATTCTGCACACCAACTTGAATAGTTGTTTGCTTGACACTGTAACATTCTCACATCAATGTAGAAACGAAATTGCAACATATTCGGAAGAAACAGCCAAATATTTGTGACAACGGAGATATAAATTTCACAGCTATCCTGTTAGAATGAGAATGGTGATGATTAAAATAATGATTCCCCAGACTACAGGCTAAGTAAACAAAAAAGGCAGTGAAGATAAAAATTAATGCAAACAATTTCTTTTTGTTTAAAATTTCTCCTTATGTTATCAAAGTGCCGGCAATCAAAGTTTGTAATTTTGATGAAAATTAGATTTTAAATTTGATTAAAAAATAAATTTTTACCGAGGAAGCCTCTTTAGAAAAAGGGGGGGGGGTTGTCTTATATTCAGGGCCACTTTATATTTGGGTAAATATGGTATTTTGATAAATTGAATAGAATAATTCATGTAGCCTCCTGTATACATTCATTTCAAGCAGTATAGTTTTCTGTATTTATTTCTCATATAGTTCTTGGACCCTTAATTTATTAATTTTCAAAATATTTCAGATGAATGTATATAGAAATGATAATGTGTGTTTATTGCATGTGATAATCAGTGTACCATTTCACATATCCTGACTATTGTTAATTAGCTACCAGCTTGTTCAAACCATCACAGTAACACTGATGACAATATATGAACTGTTCTTATATCTTTGCAGAATGGAAGACATTCCGTGGTAAATTCTTTATGGTGAACTGTGCAAATGTGTCCTGTGCATGTCAACGAAGTCCAAATGGCATGTCACCATACTGTCATATAGGGGATGGTTGTGTCGATGTTGTAATGGTAAAGCACTCTAATCTTTTCAACAATCTCCGATTGCTTCTCAGGATGACGAGCAAGGCCAATAATGTGGTAAGTAGCTCTTCAATTACATGTTTTGATACAGCAATTTAAACAATCTGACCTTCATTCCAAGCTTACCATTTGCAATAGTTTCCTATGTTGTGTCTTAGTAAGCGAAAATCATAATAATGACTAGCTACGACATTCATTCACAGATCTATTATGGTGCATGCATTTGAAAGATTGGAACCAGGGCAAAGAGTGTCTATCATTGTAATATGGGCTTTTTTTCTTCAGCAGTAGTTTGGCTTTTCCAATAAAGCTACACTCCTGGAAATTGAAATAAGAACACCGTGAATTCATTGTCCCAGGAAGGGGAAACTTTATTGACACATTCCTGGGGTCAGATACATCACATGATCACACTGACAGAACCACAGGCACATAGACACAGGCATCATAAGCAGTGTTTTTAGAAAATCTGCATCTGTGCCAATAATGGTTTAAATGATAAAGATACTGCACCTGTTACATTTTGTCACGTGCAGCACAATATACCGTGCACCGAGGCATGTTTAGCCACAAGGTGATCCTCATTACCAACAAACACTGCCTGCCTGTGTCCATTCATGCGAATGGACAGTTTGTTGCTGGTCATTCCCACATAGAAAGCGTCACAGTGTAGGCAGGTCAGTTGGTAAATCACGTGGGTGCTTTCACACGTGGCTCTGCCTTTGATCGTGTACACCTTCCGGGTTACAGGACTGGAGTAGGTGGTGGTGGGAGGGTGCATGGGACAGGTTTTACACCGGGGGCGGTTACAAGGGTAGGAGCCAGAGGGTACGGAAGGTGGTTTGGGGATTTCATAGGGATGAACCAAGAGGTTACGAAGGTTAGGTGGACGGCGGAAAGACACTCTTGGTGGAGTGGGGAGGATTTCATGAAGGATGGATCTCATTTCGGGGCAGGATTTGAGAAAGTCGTATCCCTGCTGGAGAGCCACATTCAGAGTCTGATCTCCAGCAGGGTCTCAACTTGGCTCCATCTGATTTCAATTTGTTTCCAAAACTTAAAGAACTCTTTAAAGGACTTTTTTTTTATAGTGATGAAGGAGTGCAAGCAGAGCTGAGGTTGAGGTTCTGGCTCCATCAACAAAAGTCAAACATTCTACAGTGACAGTATCAACATGACAGTTGTTTGCAGAATCCATGCTGATTCCTATAGAGGAGATTTTTGTCCTCCAAAAAAGTCATTATATGCAAGCACATAACATTCTGCAGAATTCTACAACAGATTGACAGCAGAGATGTAGACCTATAGTTGTGTATGCATTTGAGGACCCATTTCAAAAGTAGGAATGACCTGCACTGTCTTAAAATCACTTGAATGTATTGTACCACTAATGATAGACTCCTGCTGGAAAAGAAGCAGTTTCTTTCATGTGATATATGTATAAACCAGCACACCAGTTGCCTTTCCTGTGTTCACCAATTTTAGTTTATTTTCTATCTTGTACTAACTTACCTCAATAACTGTAATTTTGCTGTTCATCTGGCCAGTTTCATACGTCTGGGCTCATATGTTCACCGAGTGACCAGATATATAACTTTGATCTCTTTACTGACTTAATTTAACACCAAAGCTTCTTTGGATTTTCTGTCAGATTTTTACATAGAATTTCACTTTCAAATTCATAAGCTTCATGCTTGGTTCTCCACATGCACTTTCTTTGATTTGCAACACCAGTGTAATATTACAGGGCAGTGTAATCTTATTGTCTTTCCCAGTAAGATGAACTAATGTATATTTTTGGGGTTGCAGCTTGGTGAGTTTGTTGTAAAGTTGCAATGTGTTGATAAATGCCACAAAGTGTCTGCAAATGTACAAACTTCCTGAACTGGGAAAAGTAAGAGTGTGTAGGATTGTTGGTATTTGAAATATGTACCTGTGAAGTAGTAGTTACAGTTTAAGTCATGAAAGTTATCAATGCAAGCCTGATAAGAATGCTCTAGTTTCTTCTGTCAATTATAAAATCCTGTGACTAGGCTTGTTTTTTTAAGCGGGACACAAATGTCATCACAAGGCAAGACCAGTTCAGTTAATGGAGCCAAAACTTTTAACAACTGGAAAGTTTCTGTTTCCATCCAGAAAGAAAGGATTTTTTTTTTAAATGCAGTTCATGAAAAGAAATACGAAAGAACCTCATTGCGTTGAAGGTATACACCTAGAATGCCTCAAAATCGTGTAAGCACACGGTGGACATGAATCCCATTCATATTTTACTTCTTGGAAAAGTGAAAATGTGGGGTACATGGTTAGATATATAGCTAGTTGATGGTTAATATGCCCACTGACTGACTGTGTCAGTAGTTCATGAAATGAATTCTTTTTTTCTAGTGCTTGTGAATGTCATGTAATACTGTATTTTTTGTATCTCTTAATGCTCATCATCACTGAACTTTTGCAGTGACACAAGTTACAATATTAAGGCAATAACAAAAAACCATGAATGTGTCTGGAAAACCATCACTCTTCAACAGTTGGTATACACAGGAGGGAATGGACAACAGACTAGATCTGCATAGGATGATAGCACTGACATGGTTGGTCAGTCATTTTATCACTTCAGGTAGTTATGGAATGAACCAAGTGGTGGTGGCCAAAGCAGTGTATGGTATAGCTGTTCCAGAGTACAGGTAGCATTGCCTGCCACTTGACAGTTATCTCAGGATGAGTTGCAATTGATTTCAACTCTTTGACAGTAGTGCATGTCGTACACTACCACAAATAAGAAATGAAATGATTATTCACAGGCAGGTAACTCGGAAGTATGTGGCAGAGCTCCCTTGTCCATCATCTGCATGAGACATTTCTAATGAGGGAGAATAACATTTTCTCTGACTGAAATAATTATTTATTGTAATTATTCTCAGTATGAGATAGCTGACACAAGGAAGAATATGTTATTCATTTCAGGAAAAGCAATCATAAATTTAACTGGAAAATGAAGTGAAACATAAAGTCTAGGATGCTATAAAATCTTGTCAGATTAAATTATTTGCATAGTACATATTTAGTAACAGCTATATATTGACTAACAGCTATATATTGACATATTTAAGAAAAATTTTGAGTGATGAACTTATATGGCCCACACTTAAACAAAGACATAAAATTCACTTTTGTGCAATATTTCATTTACAGCATCTACAGATCCTAGCTGTAGTCTGCATACATGTTACTGGAACAATGTTTTTGACATATTTTGTTATATCAAATTTCATTGATAAAATGTGGGGCTGAGATGTGAATGTGTGTTAAATGGATGGAAGAACTCTTTAACTGTGAGAGAAAATGTAAACTACGATATGTTGCATCTATTTTAGAGACTTTTTAAATGTCTCACATAGAAATTATTAGAAATTTTTCACTGACAAGCAAAATACATTCTAACTTAATGTCAGCCATCATAAGCAGTGTTTTTAGAAAATCTGCATCTGTGCCAATAATGGTTTAAATGATAAAGATACTGCACCTGTTACATTTTGTCACGTGCAGCACAATATACTTCAAGAATTGATTCTCATTTTCATAATTTTTAGTATGATGTCTGTGTGTGCTGTTCTTCCTCCTTTTATCTAGCTGTAGCTTTATAGTCTCCTTTGCACTCCTTCACCATGTAGAAATTCTGTATACAAGGTCTGTTCAAAAAATTCCAAAACTTTGCCCACAAAATTTTCAGTACTTACCTTTTACATATTGTTTATGGTATCCTTCAAAATACTCTCCTCCGCAACTGATACACTGCTCCCAATGCCATTTGCACTTCCTGAAGCAGTCTTGGTACGCCTCTTGCTGGATCGTGTGAAGTGCCATCTGTGAATTTTCTTTTATCTCATCTCTCATTGCAAATCTTCTTCCTTTTAATGGTGTTTTCAACTTGGGAAATAAAAATAATTGTGCAAGGTCCATGAATACTCATGCACCAACAGGGATGAATGTGCGGTTGTGTTACTGTGGTCCAAGAGCCACGAATTGTCTCTCTGCATTTCAGGCCATTTCCTTCTCACATTTTCTCGCAGGCATCGCAGCACATCCTGATAATGCCATTGAATAACAGTTTGTCCCTGTGGCATGAATTCGTGATGAACTAATCCTTCAAAATCAAAGAAAAATCTAAGTGTGGCTTTTTTTGGTCTTGGAGAAACTTTCCTGATCCATTATGAAAATTGAACCTCGGTCTCAACATCATAACTGTAGAACCACATCTCACCTGTTATCACTCTCTTAAGGAACATCTCATTCTCATTTGCATGATCCAAAAGCTCTTCACAGATTGTGAGGTGAATGTCTTTCTGGTTTTGACTCAAGAAGCATGGGACAAACTTGGTGGCAACATGATGCATTCCAAGATGCTGTGTCAGGATTTCATGATATACTCCAACTGAAATGTTACATTCTTTTGAAATCTCTCAGACAGTCAGTCTTTGATTGGAATACACAATTTTGTCGATGTTCCTGACACGAGTGTCATCAGTAGACGTCGAAAGGCATCGTAAATTGTGGTCATCATTAACTTCCATCTGGCCATTTTTAAACCGTGTGAACCATTCATAACATCGCGTGTGGCTTAATCACTTATCGCCGTAGGCTTCCTGTATCAATTGGTGTGTCTCTGTAAAGGTTTTCTTGAGTTTCGTGCAAAATTTAATGCAGATGCCTTGCATCTCTGACTCTGACACCTCAAAATTCACAAACTGTGCAACACAATGTTCCACTCAGTACAACACTGAAAATAACTAACAGACATACAACAATGAAACTTCCAGCAGTTACACAGTAAACACACCATTGGTGCGAAATTATGAATCTTCCATAAGTTTTTGAAGAGACCTCGCATTATGTTATCATCTAACATGCTAATGTAAAGATAGATTGTAAGTGATGTGTTGCACAAGGGCGAATTTTTGCACGATGAAGAAGGCACACTACTTTGAGAACATAGAAAAACAACTGCCAGGAAAGAGAGTAAATTGACACACATGCTGACATCACATTAGAAAATATTATTGAAATGGACTGTGCTACACAGTGGTCATGTTGGTCTAGCTGGTAGAACACCAGACTTCATCCCTGGAGGGCCCAGGTTCAGTCCTGGGTAGGAGTGGGGTTTTTCCTAGTTCCAGTCCCTCCAGGTCCACTAGGTCTACTATTGTATTGTTTGCTGGGGGTCTTTCCCAAGGGTAAAAAGTGCCAGTGAGCTTGCCACCCTCCCCCTTCTAGTGCTATGGTGAACAAAAGGCTATTTGCAGCCAGGCCAGAATCCCATTCACCAGTTACTTGACTCTTTATTGTGCTACACATGAAAGGTATACCTTGTGTAAGAACTTTATTATACACATCAACAATACAGTTTTCATCACATTACCTACTTACAGAATGAAATGTTACTGAAATTAATTTATTATGCAATTTTATTGTTTTTCATTGATAACTGCATTTATAAAGAATTTTTTAATTTAGTTTGACCTGCCATTTGTGGAAGTGCATCGAGCTCGAGAGTTTTCCTTCAAACCACTGGCTGACAATATACCAGACTCGAGCCCTGTCTCTCCACGTTTAGTGCCAGGGATTAGTGTGTGGAACTGTGATGGAGAAGTGCAGTGGGAGGCTAACATGAGAGTCAGGTAAAAATATTTCTCAAGAAAATACTGATACAGATTCTGTATTTTAGAGTCCCAGTGAAAACTATTAACAGTAATAATTTTTTGACAATTATCTTATTGAATTTACATAACATGTGTGCTTCTAACTCTGGAGGAAAATACCACTAATCATAAAGCTTATTTCTGTATATCAGTGAAACTTGACAATGTCTCCTTCTCCTCATACACACATCAGTTTTTGGTAAGGATTTGCAGGCTGTATACATAAAGAGTTATAAGCAGTGTAACATTTTCTCTTCTCAGGTACGTGTAATCTTCTAGCATTCAACTTAGTTAAATTAAAAATTTACCGACTAGAACTTCTACCATTGCTGGATACCTTGGTACTTTTGTTTCATAAGTGTGCAGGTGAAGCAAATTGTATGTGTATTATTAAGTGGAATCATTGGTGTGTCGTTCATTCCTATAAAAGAATAAAAAATATATATGCGTGATAAGAAAAATTTACTTGGTATAATTTGGGTTTCAGTACTATAAATGAATTACATTTTGGACAAGGAATTATGAGAACTGAGGAAAGTCAGAACTTGCAGTGTGGATTGTAGATATGGTGCAGTCACCAACTATTCCAAAGTGGAACACGTCATATAGGATTTTTCTGTCCGAATTATAGAAAGTTAAATTTATGTCATAATCAACACTGAAACCATAAACATCCTGTGTGTTTATATATATATATATATATATATATATATATATATATATATATATATATATATATATATATAAAATTACTGTCATCCTTATTTATGGTTGTTTATCTGAGAAATTGGGCAAGAGAGTATTACTGTACAGTTTCAGACCACTTTTCTCCTACTGAGATGAAGGTATATATTTACACTTTACTTCAATTCCTGGAAAAGCTTAAGCCACTTCTGAAAGCAGAGAGAAATGAAACTGCTTAATTGCTGTACACTTGTTGCCACGTATCAGGATCCACTGCCTCCTAACACTGACTTTCGAAGCTTTTTTTGAGGGAAAATTTTTGTATAATCTTGTGTATCTTGAGATAAGCTCCCTTTTCAATTCTTAATCATCTTTATAACTACATATGAATGTATTTTATTCTTGGAAAATATAATTATAGTGTACTCTACATGTTTATTTGGGATGAAAAGAAAGTCTAATGCAGCAGTGCTTGTCTGATTCTAGCAAACCACCTAAAATCTGTTACTAACGTAGGTCAGTTGCAAGATTTCAGCAAATTTCAACTGGTCATTTGTGTTGGGCCTAACACACACTTGTGCATTTAATGTACTCAACTGATCTATTGTGCCACATAACAAACAATAAAATGAAACAGACGTAAAAAGAACATATGCATTTCTTTGTAGTGTGAAATTTTATTTGTATACTTACTTCATTTAATCATTCATACCTATTGCAAATGATGCTAAGAATTAACAGTTGATATATTTTTTTTAATTGCAATGAAAGACTGTATGATAAATACAGCAAATATATATTATTATTTTGTTCTGTATATGCTCACATACAGTTCCAATATTTTTAAGGGTTCACTGCCAATTGCTCGACGTGTTCACACGAGGCATCCCCGAGAACGACGACGAAGAACAGCCTTCGTGCAAGATCTGTTCCTTTTAAAGCTGTTTTTAGGTACGTGTCACTGTCGAACCAGATTACGTTTCTATTAACCACAGATTCCGAGCACGGTGTGTTTTTGATAGTTATTGTCAAAGAACAGTATATCAGTGTCTTCTTTTTAATTGGATGTGCACATTGAAATGAAAGTGATATTATTAAAAAATGGGATAGAGGTACTGGCAGAATTGAAGCTGTGTGGATGGCCCAACAATAAACCTTAGGGTATAGGATATATTGCATTCATATCCTGTGCAATAATCAGATGTACACTGAGGTAACAAAAGTCGTGGGATACCTCCTAATATTGTGTCAGACCTCCTTTTGCCCAGCATATTGCAGCAACTTGAAGTGGATGTGGGCTCAACAAGTCTCCTGCGGAAGTATTGATCCATGCTGCCTCCATAGCCATCCATAATTGTGAAAGTGTTGCCAGAGCAGGATTTTGTGCAAGAACCGACCTCATAATTGTGTCCCATAAATGTTCAATGGCATTCGTGTCGGGCAGTCTGGGTGGCTAAATAATTCGACAGGATCATTTAGAATGTCCTTAAAACCAATCACAAACAATTGTGGCCTGGTGACATGGTGCATTGTCATCCATAAAAATTCCATTGTTGTTTGGGCACATGAAGTCCACGAATGGCTGCAAATGATCTCCAAGTAGCTGAGCATAATGATTTCCAGTCAGTGATCCATATAAACACAGCCTACACCATTATGGAGCTGCCACCAACTTGCACAGTGCTTAGTTGACAATTTGGGTCCGCGGCTTCACGGGGTCTGTGCCACAGTTGAATTCTACCGTCAACTCTTGCCAACTGAAATCGGGACGACGGCATTTGTGTCAGTCGTCTGATGTCATAGCCCCTTAATACAAAATTGAGCCACACTGTCATAATGGATACGTTCGTCGTACATCCCACATTGATTTCTGTGGTTATTTCACAGTGTCACTTGTCTGTCAGCACTGACAACTCGGTGCAAATGCCGCTGCTGTTTGTTGTTACGTGAAGGCCGTCAGCTACTGGGTTGTCCGGGGTGAGAGGTAATGCCTGAAATTTGGCACTGTGGATCTCAGAAGATTAAATGCCCTAATGATTGTATTAATAATGTATGCATAAAGCAAATTGTCAGCACTGACATCACAGATAGCTTATATTTGTCTTACATTTAAATTAATTTCTAGTTGTTATGTCTACCGTAGCTGTTGAAACTAGTGGAGATGACAATTATAATGAAATATTTACTTATGAGAAAACCATCAGCAACCTGCAACACCACACAGTTGCCACCTTTCTAGTGCTTCACTGAGGTGGTGAGTGGAAACTGCCACGTGGGCAATCTGAAAATAGTTGGGGTCAGCGGCCTCTAGTGCTTCATAACAGAGGTTGTAAAGCAGGCTCCCTCTCATCTGCCTCATCAATGCAGAAGTGCTTTTAAATCTAGGCCAGATGGTTTGCTGTTTTCATTTTACTTAAATGTTTGACAATCAGAAACAACAGGAATGATTTGTCTGGGTCTCAGTGTAAATACGAGGACTACATTGGCACATAAAATGGATCTCATATAGACATAAAATCGTGTTAATATCAATAAATAAATATAATAACAGGTTTTGTCTCATCCTTATCTGAAGTTGTAATTATTGACTCCTCTGTGACCCACCAAATGTTCATTGTAAATGTATGCCTAGATATAGTTGAACTGACAATCTCAAGTTTTATTGGAATCTCCATTCACATACACTATGATAACAGGAATATAGGAAAGCACGCATCAGTTGTGAAGAGCTTAAAACGTCATGGGAAAAGGAAAACTGCTGATCAGTTACAAAATAGTTTATGATCTCCGCATCGTGTCACACAAAAATTTGTGCATTGTGAAGAATGTTGTTATTACTGGCTGTGATGCTCATAGATGAATAGTTTCCTTTCTTGTTTTTTTGGTAGAAGAAACTGGACCTTTTTGTTAAACCATTTTTGCTTGAAATTCATCTATAGATAGCCCCTAATTTTTATCGAACTGGTATCTCTCTGTTTCCTGTATGATACTGTAGGGATGCATGGGAGTTGATAGTATGTTAGAATCACTATGTCTCCTTGCCTGTTATGCTGTTTGGTATAGTAAAAAGGTGGGGGTCTCCTGAATTGTCATCAATTGTATATACACTGATGAGCCATAACATTATGACCAGGTTTTTAATAGCGTGTTGTTCCACTTTTCAAATGCAGTACGGAAGTGATTATGCCTGGCACGGAATCTACAAGTCCTCGGCAAGATTCCAGAAGTACGTGGCACCAGACGTCTATGCACAGGCCAAACAATTGCCGCAAATTGCAGGACGGTGGTTTATGGGCACACAGCTGACACTCTATATGTGTTCCATTAGATACATATCAGGCATTTTTCATGTAGCCATTTGCCTGCATGACACACTTCTATCTATCCACAGTGAAAACTCAGTGATATATGCCCACTGTAATCGTAACTGTTGATGTCATTGGGTGAACACAGGAACAATTTGTACAATGTGGAGCTCCAGGTTCAAGAACGGCCTTTGAATGGTGCACTCTGAAACACTTGTGCCTGCTCCAGCATTGTATTCGGTCATCAGATCTGCCACAGATAGCTGCCTATCCTGGATTACCCAGTGTGGGATCATCCAACCTCTACGTTTTGTGATGCGATGTGGTCATCCAATACCATACCACCTACTCATTATTTCACCATCCTTCAACCACTTTCCATAGGTACTCACAACAGTAGTACACCATAAAGTGACCAAATTCGTCATTTCAGAGATTCTTGTTTCCAGCTGCAGCACCACAACAATGTGCCCAAGTAGATTTCTGCATTTGTGGCCCGTATCTTTTCTATAATGACTGTCCATTCATCTCTGTTCCACTTACATTTTTTCCTTACTGTGTCACGTGCCCACAACACTACAAGGAGGCATTCAGTCTTGGGGTGGACAGTGGTCATAATGTTCTGGCTCATCAGTGTATAATGTGTGGTTCAGACCTCAGTGGATATATATATATATATATATATATATATATATATATATATATATATATATATATATGAGAGAGAGAGAGAGAATGATCCCATACAGTAGAAGAGTTAATTAGTTTCTTTCCTGAGAAAGCTATCTTTTGGGAAGAATATGGTAACATCAGGACTGTAATGTCATAGGTTCAGTTTTATTCATCTGATGTACCACCCAAGTTCATTGTTATATGTATAATTTAATTGTGGGAACAAAGCGCTTTTTATTTTAATGATAAGCATCTCTTATTATTAAGAAAGCTGGTATTTTGTTCTCTGCTGGTACCTAAGACTGCAGAATCTACTGTCCATAGAAATAATATTTAAGCTACATAGAAATGAGTGAAGAAATAATGCATGTTATTGAATCTGTTGATAGTAAATCACAGGTCAGATCATTATACGGTCTAGATTCTCTTTACGAACTTCTCATTTCTGAACTAACAGTCTGAAACTCTCAACTATATTAATTAGTTAAAAATAAGACATACACAGATTACTTGCAGAATGTCTATGTAAACATCTTCTGTTTCACATTTCTGATTCTTCTTCCTTTGTAACTGATGTAAAATTAATTCTTTTGCAGATTTGACATCATATATCTGGAGCCGAATAGACTCCACTCTTCATCAGGTTGTGGCAATCTACTCTGTAGAAGAAGCAGATGTTGAATTGATGGATTTGGAAGAGAATTAGCCAGATATGTTTATATAGTTGCTAGCTCATGTTGTGTGGAAACTGCACAGAAAATTCTGTAATGTTAGAGATGTGTGGACCATTGATGAGTTGAAAAGTGTGGAGGAGGACAGGGCATGAGCTATGTTGCATGTCATCCACACACTAGAAGTCAAAGTGTTTTGATATCCTGTGGGTGAATTTTGTGGCATCTGGTTCTGTGATGTGCCATTAGATCCTTTGACCATCTTCTAGACAGGTTATTCTTGATTAATTATTTATTCTCTAGAGACAGTTGACAAACTTCAGTTTAATGTTTTGGACATTTTAAACAGACAAGTCCCACTTCATAGTGTTTCAGCAATTTACTGCTGCAAACTGCAAGCATATTTCAAGCAACTTGTTCACAATTTAGATGTAGACTGATAATGACAGCACGTACAATTAGTGTCTGTGGAACTGTTTTACCAATCTTTAGACTTTGTTGATTTATAAGTACTGATAAGTAACTATGCCTCACGTGACAACAGCTGCAATTATGCCTCACGTTACTACAGCTGCCATGTTGTCATGATATTATTTTTATTGAAGACTAAAGGTGGTAAGGCAACAGAGAACTTTTTCTAAAAAAAAAAAAAAAGTCAGAAAATCTGTAGATGCATTATTATGCTTGAAGTTACATACTACTTCAGTCACATAAAATCTTACTTGTTGAACTGAATTTTATCATACGATGAAGTATCTGTAGGGAGGATCACAGACCTTATGAATGGTAAATAATACCAGCTTGACTGCTATGCCAATTAAGAGATTTTGTCACAGTATAGGAAACTGTCTGTGCTACTGATAGAAACATGAACAACTATAACATGAAAATAATATCACTGAAATTAATTTATTGAATGTGATAAAATATGTGCATTATGAATTCACCAGCGTAGACAGTCATTTTCCCATTCTTTATGTGTCTGGTGAAATGCAGAAAGAGACAAAAAATATTAAGCTAAAAAACCTTTCCTTTTTTTTAAAAAAAAAAGAAAAAGAATCTTTATTGTAGTTATCTGCTCTCTCTTTTTAAGTTCTTTCATAGATATTTCAGCCATGCATTTGTAACACCCTCATTTCATTAACAATAGTGTAAAACTGAGATATATGTACAATGTGTAAAACAGGAAACTAAATGTAGTGCACAGCTGCTAAAGTAGTCTTCTGGGCCTCAAAGCAGTTACTGTCATCTTCTGCACCTAATTCTTTCAAGAGCTCTAAAGTGATGAATGAAGCTTTCCTATAAATAGAATGTGATTTAAAGACCCTTGAAATGATAACATAATGTGATTGAAAAATATTCTTCATTGTTATACAGTATGTGCAACTTAGTTTCACCTTAGTAAGATAATATTCACAAAACATTGATAATATGATACAGCAATATGTGCTGTCTTCTTGTGCCTATATAAATACCTTACAGCTGTGCTGCTAAAATATTAAATATTGCAACTGATACCCAGGGTCACAACACACATTTTGTAAGCACTAATACTTAGCTGTTGGTGAGCATACTGGAAGGGCAAACAGTATAAAAAAGTACAGGCAGACTGAGGAAACATCATCAAAGAGATTGGGCAGGTTTTTAGTGATAGACTGAATGCTGTTGTACTAATGATCTGTCTTTAGTCAAGTAGCCGGATTAATGAATTCCTTTTGCATGAATGAGCATTTTGTCACAGAATGTCCGTAATAATCAACTGAAGTTCTAGACACATATTGTAAAATGCAGTATTTTGTCATCACTGTACCACAACACATTGTCATTTATAATTTTCTCTGCTGTAGGTAAGCAGAGTGCATGTTTATTATTATGTGTTTCAGTATTAAAGAGGACCTGCAGGTAGAGAGTTTCACATTACTTGTGAACACTTGCAGTTAACAAGTCATTTTTACTTAGTTTTGAAAGTGTGTATTGTTCATGTATTTGTTTGTAATTGTATTCATACATAATTTCAACATAAAAATTACTGTTTTTACTAACAGACAGTTAAAAAAACTTTATTTCCTCTGCAGAGGGATGTGATGACAGTTCAAGGTGCAATGTTTTGTGGTGCATGTATGCAAGTGACAAAAAGTATCTATAGATATGAAATACTATATACCAGTACCAATATATAAGTGAATTTATTCAAGAAATACCACATAATTTTAATGTTGAAATTATTGTGATATTTATTTTCCTTGTGTTGGCTAACTTTTAAAAAGTGAAGATTTGACAGCATATCATATGCTACTGCAACTTAACGACATATTGTGAAGTAAGGTTTAAGTAATAAATTACATGTGATACCACAAGGTTGTGTATGAAGTTCCTACAGGATACTTAGATATGGAATATTTCAGAAATATCTCAAGAATTTTTTTGAATTCATTTAGGTTCATTTTCTTGACATAAGTCTTGATGTACTCATAATTTATGTTACTACAGTGCCATGACCTTGTATACATTGAAACAAAATTATTTTGCCATTTTGTAACTTTTATACTAAAAATCCAAAGTATCTATCATTCATTTCATTGTTCATGAAAGACTTATGCTACAACGAAGTTATTGCCTGGTATTGTATTATTACTTTTACTATATTAGAGAGACAAAGTGTATGAAATGAGTGAAAGGTACTTTTTTGGTGAAATGTCAGCAGTTAAAATTAATATTAACTATGACATAGAATTTGACTTTTCCTTTGGCGTCAAGAAACACAACTGGCCATTTAATTTGGCCACTGGTGTTTCAGTATACTTTGCCTCACAGGAAAAGTGATGCTCTTAGTGAGAATATATCCAAACGCACAGATCTCCTATTGAAATTGTAATCCCTTTAAGTTGATCAAACTCTGTGTGCGAATAAAAACATGTGATTTTTGCGTGAACAGTGTATGAGAGAAATGGAAAAAATCATTATGTTCTATGAAAAGTAAATGATTAAGCTATGTCTGGTTGTTTAATCTATAAAAATTGCTTTATATTTTTAAATATTATAATTTCATTTCTAATGTTACCTTTATCCATTACTGTTCAGCTTTGCTGAATATGAACATATAATTTACTTTCTGTGAATAGTTTTAATTAACTTGTATTCTGGAATCTGCTTCATGTTAAATAACAGATGGTTAAAGGCAATGTGCAGATTCCATACATATGTCTAATCGCGTGTGCAATAGAGGATTCCACCAGAGACTTTGGCTTCACCAAATCTGAGAGCATCAAGGAAGCTAATGATTAGTTCCAGAGGTTTGAGTTTCAGTTAAATGCGTTTCAGCCTTAGGCCTTGGTATCTGGTTTAGGTAATATTATTTTGAGAACATTTAAGTCTGTACTGTTTGTATGTAATTAATTAGTAATTAATTTTCAATGAATTCATTTATATACAAAAGTCAGTATTATTAATACATTTAAGAAGACATATACTGTGCTTCCACAGTAAAGAGGGACTCTGCGGGAAGTAAGCTGCTAGATAGTGATTTCAATTGAATGACTGTTTTCTCAAAAAACTACTGCATTATTCTAAAACATTAAAATGTAACTATTGATTAGTCCTTTCTTCTAACCATGTTGTATAGAAATATACCACACTTTAAAAATTTGGATGGCTGACAAAATTCTCTGCACAGTATAGTTTTGTGAAATATCTTCACAATTTATTCAGTATTCATTATGTATTGTTCATCTTATGTAATGAGGTATTAATGTACAAGACCTAAGTAGTGGTTTCAGACTAAATAGTACCAAAAGGAACTGAGAGAACTA
Source organism: Schistocerca cancellata (assembly GCF_023864275.1). Taxonomy (NCBI): domain Eukaryota; kingdom Metazoa; phylum Arthropoda; class Insecta; order Orthoptera; family Acrididae; genus Schistocerca; species Schistocerca cancellata. Next base: position 929,212,501 of record NC_064629.1, read on the forward strand.
CTCTCTTAGACAAAGTAGGGAATTATTGTTAACAGAGTTATAATTAACATTTAACTTTCTCCTCTTCTTATTAGCTTAAAATGTGGAATGAATTTAAGGTGCTTTTTCTGGATTAATAATGATAAAAACATTTTATTTAAGAGATCATATTTCAATTTTTACGGTGTCTTTGGGAATATTAATTTATTTGACAAATATTTTATTTAATTTCTCTGAGGTTTGATAAGATACACATTAATGCAACATCTTATTCATAAAAATATTGTAAAAATGTTGGAAACATCCCAGATGTGAATTTGTTCATTCATGTCAGCTTCCTCAGGTGATAGCTCATTCTACACAATGAAAGACAATAAAGCTATGCAGTCAGCTGTCAATTTGCACATGGATGGCAGAGCATGTGGGTAACTAAGTTATAAATATTGGAAATGATTGTCATTTTGAAGGCTTAAATATATGGGTATGCATTATTTTTTACTATCAAGTACCACGCTGATAGAGTAATTACATATAACAAGGTGAGGAAAAGGATGTTTGGCACACTGAAGAAAGACGAGAAAGAGAAACAAAGTGGCCAAAGTGTGATTTTTTTATTGTTATCTGCTGAATACGAGATTGAAGATCAGTTATGTATAAGAGCATGTTTAATTTGGAAGGTTTATTCATGCAACAAAATATACGGAAGACAGCCATTCTGTGAAGATGAGAGATTTACATTTGCTGTATAGGCCATAATAAGAAGTTAACAGTTGTAGAAGTGATGTGGTTATTGCTGTTTAAGTAAATGATGTCTAAAAAGTGAATTGTATGTTATGTTCTTATAGGAGCTCACACAGAAATGATTTATATGAAATTATTATTGAACAGTGACATATAGTTTTTTAGTTTGCAATTAGTGGAATACAATGCAGATAACATGTTTGATATCATCCACATTAAAAAATTATTTACATTTTCTTTGTGGATGAGGCTGTGATGAGCAAGTGTATTTCTGCTATTGATTTTTATGTTATTGGATAACCTCTTCCATTCTGTTAGCACTCTTTTTGAATAAAATATTTTGTTGCAGCTGTATTATGCCCAGCATGTTGTCAAATTCTTGCCTTTTAACTACTACTTAATTTTTAGTAACAAATAAGTCGGGGATTAATTATAGTTTTCATGAAGTTGCATTCCAACTGGTGTTGTGTACCATCAATTGTGCAACTGGATCACATTTATATTGATCTTCAGTATACAGGCCTAAAAAATAAACTTAAATTGAACTGATTGTTATGAAATGAGGACACACAACCCCTTTTTTTTTTAAGGGCAATCTCTTTGCAGTAAAACCCAAATTTTATGTCAGTAAATATAGGAGAGATATTACCTTAGAAGGAAAAAGACTACATTAATGTGAAACTGTTAAGATATGGTGTTACAATAAATAAATGTATTTTTAATAAGCTACAGCAGTGATTTTCTAAGAGATAAAACGTATGCTTTGTTTCACTTCATATTAAGAATATGCTAAAAAAAGATATGAACTGTTTTTGTAAATTTTTATAGCAGGGTTTTTAATACTTCATCAGGAAATTTGAAATAAATTGTGATAGCTGTGTGAATGTGTCTATGTGAAAAATGGACCAGCATTTTGGACATTATTGTGGGCAATGATTATCAGGATGGTGATGTATATTACTGATTGCCAGCAGAGGTATACACTGCTGCCTGTCCTCTTTTTTTATTGCTTGACAGAGATATGGAACTCGTGTGGCAAGTGGATGTTGGAAGCAAGGGAATGTTGGACAAAAGGTAGTTTATTGGACTCAACACACTTCTGGCACACTCTCTCCACTACTATAATTAAGTTCTGACTTCTTTGCTGTCCCTGTCAAAGGGTATGGGAAAAGAAGAGGGGGGGGGGGGGAGGGAGAGGGAGAGAGACCAAAGACTTGCCATAGTCCATAACATAAATGCATTGACGCTTGATCAGAAGCATACATCATCACTTTGATGGTAGCCACTTGCTGCAGTGGCCAAAACATCGTAGTATGTTATGTAGTAGTTCACTCACATGTCCTGGAGAATTTCATTCAGAGTGATTCCAGCCATTCAAGCCTGCACTTATATGCATCAGATAATGTTTTTAATTTAATATGTTCAGTCCATATTTGATTTCTAGTTACATAATTTATTGGGGTGGCATAAACTGAGATTTATGTACTATCAATTGAAAGCTGTTCTCAATCTGAAAGTTGGCTTTGAAGACCACAGTGCTTTAGTGGGGATGATCCAGTTGGGGGTGGTATACCCTTACTTTCCACTGACTTTTCAAATGACTAACCCAGACAGTTATGGGGAACCTACAGTTAAAGGTGGACTTGAAACATAGTGCAATATGCCATTTTTTTGTACTGACAAGTCATTGCTTTATATATGTGTAAATCTCTCATTGCAGGCATTGAGTGGGTGGAATACCCACAATTCTTGTAATATTTTTGTAATAATCTACTTAACTTAAATACTATTCTTTGATGTATTTGTGTATATAATGTGTTTTATTTCTCAGCAGACTTCATTATCTGTTTATGTAGTATAATTTAAAGGAATGATTTAAATTGCCCAAACTCTGCAGTATGTATAAATCTTTATTGTCATGCATTATACAATTCTACTAATAAGAAAACAAATGAAATTAAAATTAGGTGGTATTTCACAAGAGTTAAAATTTTAATTTTCTCATTTTTCTTCTGTTTAATAAAGTGAAAATGACTTCTAGCTTACTTAAAGTCCCAACAAATTGTTTTTAGTTGAATGGGTGCATATTAAGACTGTAGAGCTTATATGTATGTACTGATAAAATGTAGAGTGAAACACCATAAAATTTGGGTTTTTTTGTAGACAGTATTCTACTTTCCCACCAATGCTGCCTATGTGTAGAAATATTTCTATTTTTACTCAGATTAGAAGCCTTGAAACAGCAGGAATAGTCTTCTTGCATTTGTGTAAGTGTGAATCATCTGCCATAAAGCCCAGAAAGCTCATATTGGTTATTTCATGTAGTGTCAATATTTCTTATGCTGCTTCTCTAAATATTTGATATTTCATGTTCAGTATCAGAAATGTGTTTGACCATAAATTCTACCATATATTTGAATCGTATCTTTTATCCTTGCTTTGTATTTTTCTTATTGTCTCATTTTTTATCTCTTGTTAATGAGTGTAATTGGTAATAATTCAGAACATCGACATATGGAGTCTGCAATTAATGTAAGAAGCCAACCTGAAGCTCATCACCATTGTTTCAGATATGTATTTAAGCATACCCTGTAAACAGCATTGTAAAACCAAACTATGCACTCCATTACTTTCGAAGGAATGTAACATTTGGGTATCTATTACAAAAAGGAACTCAAAGTACGTCAAATTTGGAAACGTGGCTCTACAGCAATGTGTGTAAATAAAGAATGAAAAAAAAAAAAAAAAAAAAAAAACTTCTGCTGTGGTCAAATCAACGAAATTTGAGAAGCATATGAGTAACTCAGCAAAATAATTCAGTGTTATGGAACAATTATGTGGGAAGATGTACTATTCGTATAAGGAATTGTGATTGTAGTCAATTTGGGGATCATTGTTACAGGTTATAAAATTATGAACTATTTAAAATATGGTTGAAATGCTCAAAAATATTCTATTTGGCACGACAGATATTTATATTTTTGCTAAACTGGTGAATGGTGATGGGAGTAAGGATATTTTCAGATCTTTGAATGGTTATTTTAACTATGTGGCAAGAATACTGTAACTTTACTGCATGTGAGAGTAAGAGTAATAGTTTTTAGCATACTTTGAGATGAATTATATGCTGCTGCATTGCATAGCTGTATCACAACTATGTTTTTTGAACATTTTGTGCTAAGATTTTTCCATTTTTTCATCCATTAATGAAAATAAGAATTTACATAAACTGTTGGATAATGATAAATCAGTTTTGTTTGCAGTATTAATTGTTCTTAGATATTTCTCCTGCTGTAAATGGTGCTAACTGTTACCTCTGGTGTATATCTACCAGTGCTTAATAATTATTGTGAAATATGCATTTTTAATTTTTAAGAAAAATGCATTGTACAATTTACACATATGTTTGTTGAAGTACATTCCATTATAAACAAAATAAAAACTTGTTGCAAGAGCCTTTGGATATTTTTATTCTTCCATTAAGCTTAGTGATTATATTGCCATATTGATGAGCTTAAGAAACTCGTAACATTGTAAATTACAGTTGTGGAACACACCTCCACTTGGACACATAGCTCTGAGACAGCAGATAAATAACCAGTGTATGTGAGCGTGCAAGGCTTGAGGTAGCTTGTTTGCCCTACTCGGGTAGCTCAACTGTTAGAACATTGTCATTCAAAGCAGATATCTTACTTGTTAATCTGTCAGGAAAGACTGGTGGAATGTATATGACACAGTAAATGATTCTTCTTCATACTGGAGTCTACATTTTAACCATGATATTAATGGATATCAACTATCCACACAAATAAAGATAAACAAGAATTACATAACTGAAAAAAAAAATAGAAAGTGCAGTAGGTTTTGTGTCAGAGACAAAGAATAATAATGTGGGATTCAGATGGGGAATTTAAAACTTTTCCAGCTGACAAGAAAAGAGAAACACTTGGAATGCTGAGTAATGTAGAGCAATTTTTGTATGTTCGTGGAAAAGAAATGTGTTGCATCGTCACGGTCTTTTGTTTCTATTTATCAGTAGAGTGTGTAACTGTGGTAATATTAAATAGTTTGTCCAAAAATTGGAACCATTATTCATACACATTTTTGGGGACTCTTGTGCCACTAACTGAATGATGGTGCAGTTTTTGACCACCTAATGACAACGTGTACGATGAACTTTCACGAGTGCCGGTTTTGCCTGTGACGATGTAGTGACATGTAATTGTGTGGATTTTGGATCTATGACAGGAACAGTTCATAACTCACAGGTGCAGGTTTACCTGCACATTAAATTTCAGAACTTATAACAGATTTGAGTAAGCTATTTTGGAAGATAGTGAAAAGTGAACGTATTGTAGAATGAAGCAAGTATATCTAGAAATGGCAATGTTAGGTAAAATTAAAGAAGTAAATGAAAATTTAACCTCTGCATTGGCTACAACCAAGAGAGCATGAGAGAATTTGCTGGCTTTACTTTACAATCAAAACCTGGTGATTATGCAGCTAAGATGTATTTCATTGAAGGGACATTTTCAGAAGTGGAGTTGGGAGTAATGTGCAAAATATTGTGTGTAGTTAGTGGGACAAAAAATGAAATGACTGCTAAAAATTGTTATTATTTACCCAATATAGAAAAACTTTTGCTGAAAATTAACAGTGGGAATGTGAGGATGATGATGATGATGATGATGATGATGATGATTTAGTGGGAAATGAAGAATAGGGTAGCAACAAAAGATTCAGTTTATTGGAGAGAAAGACTAAAAATGACTCAAATTCAAAAAACAGAGAATAAATTTGCTCTGTCATTTTGTGATATTGAGGGCATTTTCGAGTAATTTAGTGTAAGTGACAGGAAGTAGATTTCGAGGAGATGGCATTTTTATGAGTTGGAACCAACTGCAAATACTTGTTCAGGATTAAACATATAACACATCAGCCTCAGTTGCAAATAGAAACCAGTCTTTACCTAATTTTCAGCCAAAATAATTCGGCCTTCTTCAGATGCTATTGACACTAAACTATTGCATGCCCAAGTTTGGACGTATCAAGTATAAAACTATAGCACCGTAGTACGCAGTCATAAATCTACATTACTTAGCTGAAGAGAAACAGCAGGCCCACTGCGTGGACGAGGTTGGCAGGCCGCAAGAGCTGCGCCGGAACTACTTGCAGCGAACAGCTGTGTACCGAGTATCGCTGACGGTCGTGCACATGTGCGCGTAGAAATATAGATGCATAACAGTAGATACCTTTACATTAGGAATTGGATTCATATAACCATTAAAACTGTTAATAGCTTAGTATGTAACCGAACTTACTTCTGAGAAGAACGAGAACCCTATAAACGGATTTGGAGCTCGTAAGAAAAACTAGCTATTAGTAGGCAAAATTATTTCTCAATTTTGAATACATTACTAGTCGACTAAAGAAAGTGGAGTCAAGTGTCAACAACTGCAAAGGCAACATAACATCAGGGCCGGTGAAGCAAAGGTTGAAAACCTTTGAAAAAGTTCTTATTTCTCAATTGTAGCTGGTCATTAAGTAGGTTTTCTTTATCAGGCAACAGGTGTTTAAAGATCTGCAACTCCTCAAGGATGTCAAGCCTAGTGCCTTTAACCTCACAATCTAATAGCTTTGTGTTATTTGGTGGGTTGGGAGCACGGGCCAATTGAACAAGGTGCTCGGCAAAAGTCGATCCTCACGTGCCATCACCACTTTTCGTGGGTATATGTTCTTTATATCAAACTGAGAGGGCTCTCCCTGTCTGGCCGATGTAATAACTCGGGTAATCACTGCTGGTGATTTTGGACACCCCAGAACGAGATAATTTGTCATTAGTATTCTTTAACGAGTGGACCGAGTTCTTTTTAAAGACTGTTATTCGTAAAATATGCAATCTTAAAGCCGTGGCTCTCTAACAGTCACCCTATATTACAAGATGCTTTGCCTCTGAAGGGAATAGAAATGAAGCTATGGAGTTATCCTCTGGTGCAACACCTAGTGTAGATGAGGTCGCAGTTTGTCTACCTGTTTTCTTGTTATAGAGCTGTCTCACAATATCTGGTTTATATCCGTTATTGTAGGTGATAATGTCTATGGTTTGTAACTCATTCTGCATTGCATCTGTTGAAAGAGGAGTGGCGAGCGCTCGGTGTATCATCCCAGCCGACTCGACACAACCCCAAGCCCACACAATGGCATTCTTCCATACACCGAGCGCTCGCCATTCCTCTTTCAACAGATGCAATGCAGAACGAGTTACAAACCATAGACATTATCACCTACAATAACGGATATAAACCAGATATTGTGAGACAGCTCTATGACAAGAAAACAGGTAAACAAACTGCGACCTCATCTACACTAGGTGTTGCACCAGAGGATAACTCCACTAGCTTCATTTCTATTCCCTTCATAGGCAAAGCATTTTATGAAATAGGGTGACTGAGATTGCATATTCAATGAATAACAGCCATAAAAAGAACTTGGTCCACTCGTTAAAGAATACTAATGACAAATTATCTCGTTCTGTGGTGTACAAAATCACCTGTAGTGATTGCCCGAGTTATTACATCGGCCAGACAGGGAGAGCCCTCTCAGCTAAAAATAACGAACATACACCCACAAAAAGTGGTGATGGCATGTGTGGCTCTACTTTTGCTGAGTACCTTGTTCAATTGGCCCATGCTCCCAATCCACCAAATAACACAGAGCTATTAAATTGTGAGGTTAAAGGCACTACACTTGACATTCTTGAGGAGTTGCAGATCTTTAAACACCTGTTGCTTGAGAAAGAAAACCTACTTAATGACCAGCTACAATTGAGAAATAAGAACTTTTTCAAAGGTTTTTAACCTTTTCTTCACCAGCCCTGATGTTACGTTGCCTTTGCAGTCATTGACACTTGACTCCACTTTCTTTAGTCAACTAGTAATGTATTCAAAATTGAGAAATAATTTTGCCTACTAATAGCTAGTTTTTCTTACGAGCTCCAAATCTGTTTATAGGATTCTAGTTCTCCTCAGAAGTAAGTTTGGTTACATATTAAGCTATTAACTGTTTTAATGGTTATATTAATTCAATTCCTAACATAAAGGTGGCTACTGTTATGCATCTATATTTCTACATGCACATGTGCACGACCATTAGCGATGCTCGGTACACAGCTGCTCGCTGTGAGTAGCTCCGGTGCAGCTCTCGCGGACTACTGACCTTATCTGTGCAGTGGTGCCTGCTGTTTCTCATCAGCTAAGTAATGTTTGTTTATGACTGGGTACTACAGTGCTATAGTTTTATACTTGACATGGCCAAACTTGGGCTTGCAATAGTTTAGTGTCAATAACGTCTGAAGAAGGCCAAATTACTTTGGCTGAAACCTAGGTAAAGATTGGTTTCTATTTGCAACTGAGGCTGACGTGTTATATTTTTAATTATCACAGCTGCTGACAGCACTGCACAATGTTAAAAATTCTTAAGCTTGTTCAGGATATTTCATGAAATGTTTGTCAATTTCGTCTTAAATTGGCATATCCTTAAGTGATTTATTGAGGAATAATCTGAAATTTAAATGTGAACAAGAGCTGAGATGAGAAGTTGAGATGCTCACATACGTCTTTTCACTGGACCCAGTTTTAAAAATCTACAAGCAAAACATGTAAACTGAACTACATACAGAAGAAAGCAAAGAAGTATTTGGAGTTATGTTATTATAAAAAAATCTCAAGATGATGTCGTCTTAGAAGAATGTTCCTACAGTATCCAACACCAATCTGATTCTAGGATGAAAAATGTAGATGCTTTAAGTCAGCGTGTGAATTCACTGTTTGGTTTCACAGATGGTTTAATAGTTGAAATTGTAAAATCTTAAGAGAAACTACGATTTGGCAGAGACGAAAACCTTTCACAAAGAATGACCTTACAACTTCTTAGTGAGAGACAAACTCCTTTTATGTTTAACACTGAAATAGGACTTTACTGATTTCACACACTATGCAGCTTGAAATCATGTAGCTTGTGCATGAGAAAAGACATTAAGCTGTTAACTGAACTGAAGAGGAGGTAAAACAAGATTATTTTGTACCAAATTTGACTGACATGTTGAAGTTAGTGATTGCCAGTTAAGTAAAATATTTAATTTTGAAGAAAAAAAACCAAGTGTCAATTAATTATCTGAGCTGGATGATTGTCAAGATGGCCGAATGTGGGCCTCGGATGGGGAATCTGAATATTTACCTACCAATAAAAGAAGTGACACATCAAAAAAGCTGAATAAAGCAGGGTAACTTTTGTATGTTTGTCGAGAAAGTACACTCCTGGAAATTGAAATAAGAACACCGTGAATTCATTGTCCCAGGAAGGGGAAACTTTATTGACACATTCCTGGGGTCAGATACATCACATGATCACACTGACAGAACCTCAGGCACATAGACACAGGCAACAGAGCATGCACAATGTCGGCACTAGTACAGTGTATATCCACATTTCGCAGCAATGCAGGCTGCTATTCTCCCAAGGAGACGATTGTAGAGATGCTGGATGTAGTCCTGTGGAACGGCTTGCCATGCCATTTCCACCTGGCGCCTCAGTTGGACCAGCGTTCGTGCTGGACGTGCAGACCGCGTGAGACGATGCTTCATCCAGTCCCAAACATGCTCAATGGGGGACAGATCCGGAGATCTTGCTGGCCAGGGTAGTTGACTTACACCTTCTAGAGCACGTTGGGTGGCACGGGATACATGCGGACGTGCATTGTCCTGTTGGAACAGCAAGTTCCCTTGCCGGTCTAGGAATGGTAGAACGACGGGTTCGATGACGGTTTGGATGTACCGTGCACTATTCAGTGTCCCCTCGACGATCACCAGTGGTGTACGGCCAGTGTAGGAGATCGCTCCCCACACCATGATGTCGGGTGTTGGCCCTGTGTGCCTCGGTCGTATGCAGTCCTGATTGTGGCGCTCACCTGCACGGCGCCAAACACGCATACGACCATCATTGGCACCAAGGCAGAAGCGACTCTCATCGCTGAAGACGACACGTCTCCATTCGTCCCTCCATTCACGCCTGTCGCGACACCACTGGAGGCGGGCTGCACGATGTTGGGGCGTGAGCGGAAGACGGCCTAACGGTGTGCGGGACCGTAGCCCAGCTTCATGGAGACGGTTGCGAATGGTCCTCGCCGATACCCCAGGAGCAACAGTGTCCCTAATTTGCTGGGAAGTGGCGGTGCGGTCCCCTACGGCACTGCGTAGGATCCTACGGTCTTGGCGTGCATCCGTGCGTCGCTGCGGTCCGGTCCCAGGTCGACGGGCACGTGCACCTTCCGCCGACCACTGGCGACAACATCGATGTACTGTGGAGACCTCACACCCCACGTGTTCAGCAATTCGGCGGTACGTCCACCCGGCCTCCCGCATGCCCACTATACGCCCTCGCTCAAAGTCCGTCAACTGCACATACGGTTCACGTCCACGCTGTCGCGGCATGCTACCAGTGTTAAAGACTGCGATGGAGCTCCGTATGCCACGGCAAACTGGCTGACACTGACGGCGGCGGTGCACAAATGCTGCGCAGCTAGCGCCATTCGACGGCCAACACCGCGGTTCCTGGTGTGTCCGCTGTGCCGTGCGTGTGATCATTGCTTGTACAGCCCTCTCGCAGTGTCCGGAGCAAGTATGGTGGGTCTGACACACCGGTGTCAATGTGTTCTTTTTTCCATTTCCAGGAGTGTATGTTCACGAAGAAGATGCGAGTTGCACTGTCATTTTCTTTTGTTTGTTGTGATATATTCTCAGTTGAGTTTGTAACTGTGGCAATAATAAACAGTCTGTATGGAATTCAGAACTGTTTTTCCTGCAATAAGAAGCAGAGGTTAGGACATTAAAGAAATATAATGTTCATCAATGAGTACGTTTTGCAACCTATTTTGTGATTCCTTTTACAAACTTAGTCATCAATAATAAAGAAAAATTCCACAGAGGATACAGGGAATGGAAATTTAACTATTTTTCCTTATATTAATTTCAATAATTCAAATATTAATTGTTGACAAAGACTGCAAACAGTAACAATTTGGTTCTACTGGATTTTGGAAGTGGCCTTTCACATGATGCTCAATATCTTCCTTCAAATGTTTCTGTTGGAGGTTGCTGAGTATTTCTGTAATGTTGTCATGTGGACCATTATGTGTGGTGATACTGATCTGCCATTTTTTAAATTTACTTGATATAAATTTGTAACAATATAGGACACAAATAAGTTACTTATATTCTGTGTATAATGGACAACAACAAGAAACAATGATTATAACACTCTATATTGTCAAATTAATTAATTTTTATGTGTACATAAAAGAGTCTACCCCACAACACTAGTTTGTATACGAGTGAATTATAAGATAGGTGAAGGCACGCTATCTTTCTGAAGAATTCATGTATTCACTAACACTGTAAAAACTATTTCTAATTAACATTCTTTTGAGTTCACTTTTAAAATTGCTCAGCTTCTGAATCCTTTTAATTTTTAAGGGAAGAGCACTATAGAGAATTTTCAGGTGGTATATTGCACTCTTGTTGTACTGGGCTTTCTTATGCACTTCTCTGTGAAAGTCATTAGTCTGTCTTGTTGTATAGTCACGTAACTCACTGTTTAAAGAAGGAAAACTGGGGTGAGACTTCAGAAAGCATATACGTTCATAGACGTAAATGGACGGAAGAGTCACGATTTTATATTCCTCTAAAACTTCCCTACACGGATCTCTAGGTGCAGCTCCTTTTATGATCCTTATCGCTCGTTTTTGAATAATAAAAGAGCGTTTTACCTGACTTGAATTGCCCCAAAATATGACACCATATCGCAAAAGACTATGCATAATATGTACACAATACTGTTTGATCACTGCAGCAATTTTTGAGCATTCTAAATACATAGCAACATTTACTTAATTTTTTATTGAGCGCATCTATATGCTTGTCCCACTTTAGATGCTCATCTAACCAAATTCCTAAGAATTTTGTATTTGGTGTTTGTAGTATATTCTGTTGGCCTAGCTTCACAGTTATATTGGGCTTCTGTAATTCATCCGTAATGTTTTTTCTCATTCACAAATAAACTGTTGTCCCTGAACCATTTACTTGCTTCAACTGTTGTTGTTTCAATTTTCCTGTTAAGGTTAGTCTCATTCTGAGCTTTAATAAAGAGACTTGTATCATCAGCAAAATTACACAATCAGCTTGTGCTAAATAGTTTGGGAAGTCATTTATAAAGATCAAGAACAACAGGGGTCCCAACACCGAACCTTGGGGCACCCCATAACTAACTTCCTTATAACCAGTGAATTGTCGCTTTTCCCCTGGGCACCGCAGCCACCATATCTCAATATTATTGAACCTTTGTGGTCTAAATTGTAGAGAAGGGTGCGTGATCGCTATACAGCTCCATCACTGTAACTTGAACTTGTCGCTGTTTTGCAGGAAGAATGGTAAGCGTCCCTCGAATATCATACAGGACCTGTATTTATCCATTCCGAGACAACTCGAAGGTCTTTTGAATCCAACGGATTTCCTACGTCGCACTGGACTTGGTAATTTGTTGTGTTTTTGGATTTTTGGTGTTCTTATATTTTTGTCCACTCCCTGCGTTACGACCAGGACTGCGGCTGGCCGGGACGGCTGACAGTCGCACAGTGGATGTTAACGAAGTTACGACTCTGTACCTCTGGAGTCGTGAGGCGGAAAAAAAAGAGTAAATCCTGTGTCGCAGTCCCGTTCTACAAAGGGAATGTTTGTTACTTTTTTGCGAAACAAAACATACTCAGTTCTCATCGCAGAGTGTGCGTTAGGGAAAATGCGAAATAAGTCGATGATCTTTCACAAGCCCCTGACTGTAGACGTTGATTACGCTGTATACATTGTTAAGGCTTATTGTATTCTACACAAGTACGTACGAAACAGAGATGGTGTGCTGTTTATAGTACATAGTACGGATATGCAGTTCATGAGGATACTGTACAAAGAATACGCAGTCATAGATTCAGTTCACACCACAGAAACGTATTTATCGATTACTTTGTAGATGAAGGTGCTCTGCCATGGCAGTTGGATTACTTTCTTTCAATTGTACGTACATGTTGTGTTAATATGATACAAATAAAGGTAAAAGAACTTACACAGTGTGTTTGATTACTGTGTTGTTGTACATTCGCTACCAACGAACGCCATAGTTATTTCCTCCCACATTTTCTTTTCCAGGTTTTTATGTGAATCTTCTTTGGATGACGAGTCTGATAAATCACGCCTTTTCCTAAATTTCATAATAACTCTTCCCACATCGAAGATCCTTTAGCAGAAACGCCGCAATGAACCACTAAGCACCGGCCGATGTGGCCGAGCGGTTCTAGGCGCTTCAGTCTGGAACCGCGCGACCGCTACGGTCGGCGGTTCGAATCCTGCCTCGGGCACAGATGTGTGTGATGTCTTTAGGTTAGTTAGGTAGCCGGCCGTGGTGGCCGTGCGGTTCTAGGCGCGTCAGTCCGGAACCGCGTGACTGATACGGTCGCAGGTTCGAATCATGCCTCGGGCATGGGTGTATGTGATATCCTTAGGTTAGTTAGGTTTAAGTAGTTCTAAGTTCTAGGGAACAGATGACCTTAGAAATTAAGTCCCATAGTGCTCAGAGCCATTTGAACCATTTTGAACCACTAATCAAATAAAGAAAATCCACGCAGCTGGAATCATGTCGATGTCTGGCCGGTCACTGGCAGTGTATGGTGCACGCTGTCCCACGCAGCCGCAACGTGGCTGGCAGTATGACAAAATACCTGGCCACAGACCGCTGTGTCAACTTGGTCTAGTGCCCCACAGTGCTTAGCACAGGAAGTATAAAGAGGACTGTCAGAACGCCAGAAGGCAACAGGTATCCTGGACGGAGGGTGCCTCTGTTCATACAAACATGGGATATTGCAGAGGATACACGCATTGCAAATTTCGAGAACCTTCTAGAAATGGTAAGTACTCAGTATGAAACAATTGCTGGTGGTCAGGTTTGAAATGACGACCGTCATAACGCCAGCCACAGCCGCTAACAACTACGCCACACTGTATTGCAGCTCGCGCCAATATTTTTGGGCTCAAATAGTCGGCCGAGCGCCCTTTCAAGTTTAGTAAGTAAATCATCGGCGCTCTTAGGTCGAGCTGTTTGAAAGTGATCAATAAAGTTATTTTCCAATACAAGAATTCGAAAGTTTGTTTCTGTCTGTGGCTGCAGAATTAATATTATCCACTTCCCAGTTTTCAGGTGAATGTTAGCCTACATGTTCTCGGTAAGCAGTGATCGTGGAGCAGTTAGCTAATCTTAGGCGATGTTTAATGAGAAACACGGACTTGGTGAGGTGTACTTGAATTTTTTCTGTAGAATTTTGAAGTGTGGTGTGTTTGTGTGATTTTTGGCTTATTGTCTTTGAAGCTGCGAAGCGTACGTTGGAAGAGGTGCTAAATCCGCGGGTAATGCACACGTCAGAAGCCGAGAAGATATGGCTGTAGCCGCAAGGCGGAAGGGCCGCCTCAGAAAAAGAACACTGTACCAAATAGTAGTCGAACGGACAAGAAACGGACTAGGACAAACCCAAAGCAACCTATACAACAACGACGTGCAAAGCGACAACATTCGCCACACGATGTGTAACAGGTTAAGAACAAAGAGGATAATAAACAGTCCGAAACGCGGCCAGAGTGCCAAGTGGGGTTGTTATCGAATAGACCGTAATACAGCAATGACAGCAGCTACCAATATCAGATGCGAGTGCAGAACTGAGTGACGATTCTTTTTTATCTATTTTTTCATACTTTTCATTCTCTTCCTATGAAGGAGAAATTCGGTCTGTCTGAGAGCTTCTTAATGGCTCTTTTCAGCCTTCCGGTTACATATCTTATTCTTTTTTAGTGATACTTTTTAATATTATCTTTACTTTACATGTTATCTCCAACTTCGCTTTACATTTAAAATTTAAACTAAAATAAAACTGAAAAATTTTGAGGTAAACTAGAAGAGATTTTGAGAATTTGCGAGTTTGAAGAAATTTGCTTTATATTGAAACTGACATTAAAGGAGATTCTAGAGGTTAGAATTTAAAAAAAAATTGCGATTTAAGGCATACAATTGTATTACTTAGATTTCTAGGTATTTATAAATGTTATGGTGTTGGTTTGTTTAGGTTTATGCTTAGGTCTATATTGTTATAGTATTTTAATTGCCGTATTGTGCGTGTCTTTTAAGTCTTTTTATGTATGGCCTCTTGAGTTGTTTTACAATCTTTTTATATCTGGTTATCTTTCTTATTCTACGTATTTTCCTGTATTGGATTTGGTTCTGGGGATGGTGGGAGTTCAGGACGGTCTTTCATATAGGTGTTCAGGTATTTGATCGTTTTCTGTTGTGGGAGTCACTGTATGAGCCAGGCCCAGGAATAGTTTGGTGGGGTTTTGGGCTAGTATCTTGAACGGGTTTATGTATTTCTTCTTTGATTTCTTGGTTACTGGTGTTTTTTTTTTCTTATTAGTGTTTTCTTGTCGGATCTATTCTGCAGGATGTGTCGTCCGTAACGTGCTCATAAGTATACGGGCCTCGAGGAACACGAATTCAGGTGACAACAGCGCTGCTGCGTTACTACGCACACTAACGGCCATCTACGTCATTTTCCTTCGGGGGGTTTTCTACTTCTGCCGAACCCAATACCAGACGAGGAACACGGACTCTTAGCGATGTACTTTTCCTGTTCCAGTTGTCGGATCTCGGAATCTTTCTGAATGCAGTTACATAGTTACTAGGCATGAACCACCGGTTTTGAAGCACTGAGTAGTTGAACTCGGTCTCGCAAGTCGAAACGAGGCTAGTGACGTTTATCGTTATATAAGTGTAGCAGTGACGGCAGCTAAGGCGAGTACTCCAGTAAACATTTCCTGGTTAATTTTCGGATAAATACCCACATAATTTGTTTGGCGCGCCACGATCGCGTGGATTCTGGCCGCGGGCACAAATCATCCTTCGTGTGATGCCTTTAAAGCTCCGAGGACGAAACGAATGAATAGTTTCAATAATAGCTGACTTATTTCTGTTCGGAGATTAATGCAGTTTGGACGGTGATGATATCCTTGTATCGATGAAATGAAATTAGAATCCTGATTCGTTTGAAATCGTTCCTGCATGGCAGATATCGGGCGATCTGGTGCACTCTTGAGTTCAACAACAGAACTTCTACCGAGAGCTGTACGTTCAGACAAACATCACACCATCCCATTAGATTCACTGTCAACGATTTTTTTTCTGAACACCAACAAGTACGAATAGTTGGTTAAAGTGAATCGCAAACAACCTGTAAATTTGTCATTTTTATGCTGTTCGTGTGACGTCAAAGGGAAGAATAACGTTTTGTTCTTTTGTGAGGAGTACCGTTTTGTGCTGTTGTGATCTTCGTCCGTAGACTAGTTTGATATAACTCTACATGCTACCCTATCCTGTACAAGCTTCTTCATCTCTGCAAAACTACTGCAAGTTATATCCATTTGCAGGGCCGTTTCTATCGTTAGGCAGGACGAGGCGCCCACCTAGGGAGGAAAAATTTTAGGGTCGCCAAAGGACGAAAAAAATTTACTTTAAATCAAAAAGCGAAAAATTTACGCAAACGAGGAGAAAAAAATGGAAAAGAGGAAAAAGTAAAACAGCGAATTGTTTTCAAAAGCATACGAAGCAGTTACTTAGTAAGTCTTTACTTACTCGTACTTGACGAAAGAAAACACATTGCCTCTACCTTCTTCAGCCGCTACTGAGTACGAAACGAAAGTCGCTTAGACCACTGCGTCACAGGGACGGCTAACAAAAGTTGTAGAATTCTCAACAGAAAATGAAAAAATGGTGCCATTTACTTATTTAATCGCGTGAAAGTGGATACCGAAAAAGATGAGACTTTTTCCTCATTCTAAAAATATTTTAGTTAAAACAGAAACGAAATAACACCACGGTTATCCAGATGCCCAAGTATGATGCTCCCGTCTTTCTAAATTTAAAGAAAAAATTATTCGCATCAGAAAATAGTTTCACAACTCTATTAGCTAGTCCATTTTCTTGCAATTAAATGAAATAAGTAATCGATCCCAAATTTGGATGCTCCTGTATATTCAGTTGAGTTCTAGTTTAAAGTCTTTAGCAAATCTTTCCTATTTCAATTATTATGGGAAATTTCGAAAATTCAGGACAAAAAGTAAGATGAAGAGGTCACTTGTTGTGCCAATGAGCTTTAAAGGAACTGAGGACGAAGCATAAAAATGGAAGACTGTCCCTAGAAAATGAGGACATCTGGTCACCTTAGTTTAATGAATAAAAGTGTAATAGGTTTGCGTTGTTGTGCCGTCGGTTGTTGGTGGCTGTGGTGGAGGTGGACGGGGCGGGATATCGGGGACCCCAGTGATAGCAAAAAAGATGGAGCATCATTTTTCAACTCTCACCTATGGCGGCAAAGCACCTAGCAACAGCCCTTTCCATCTGAGTCTGCTTACTGTGATGTCAAGCCTTGGACTTCCTCTACGATTTTTACACGTCACACTTCCTTCCATTACCAAACTGATGATTCCTTGATGGCCTAGGATGTGCTGTCAACCGCTCTCTTGTTTTAGTCAACTTGTGCCAGAAATTTCGTTTTTCTCCAGTTCGATTCAGTACCTCCTCATTCGATTTATCCATCTAATCTTCAGTATTGTCTTATAGCACCATGTTCGAAAAGCCTCTATTCTCTTCTTGTCTGAAATGTTAATCGTCCACGTTTACTTCTCTACGAGACCACATTCCAGAAAATTACCTTATGAAAAGACTTCCAAACACACTTGTGTACGATATGATCAAATTTCTCTTCTTGAGAAATGTCTTTCATGCTATTTCCAGTTTGCATTTTATATACGCTCTACTTTGGCCATCGCCAGTCGTTTTGATAGACAAAATGCGAAACTCGTTTAGTGTTCGATTTAGTAATCTGAATCCCTCAGCATCATCTGATTTAATTAAACTTCATTCCGGACTGCCGCGCGGGATTAGCCGAGCGGTCTATGGAACTGCAGACATGGACTGTGCGGCTGATCCCGGCGGAGGTTCGAGTACTCCCTCGGGCATGGGTGTGTGTGTCTGTTCTTAAGATAATTTAGGTTAAGTAGTGTGTAAGCTTAGGGACTGATGACCTTAGCAGTTAAGTCCCATAAGATTTCACACACATTTGACCATTTTTTCATTCCGGACTACTGTTTTACTTTTGCTGGTGCTCACTTATAGCCTCCTTTCAAGAAATTATCCATTCTGTTCAACTGGTCTTCCACGTCCTTTATCATCGTTGACAGAATTAAAATGTCATCAATAAACCTCAATGTTTATATATGTTTTCCCTGGAATTTGATTCCCTATCCGAATTTTTCCTTGATTTTCTTCCTGTCACACTCCATCCTCAGCTATATTCTTTGACTCATGTAACTGCTGGCTGGTATATGTACAAGTCGTCATTAATTTCCCCCCTGTATTTCATCCCTGGTACGTCGAGAATTTCAAATAATACCTCCCAATCAATATTGTTCAAGATTTTTCTCTAATTCTATCATTTCTATAAATGTAGATATGACTTTCTCCAATCTAAGATAAGTCAGTATTGCCATACATGTTCCAACTATTTTCCGTTACCCAAAATGATCTCCCCCGAGGTCGGCTTATTTCAGTTTTTCTATTCTTCTGCGAATAATTCGTGTCAGTATTTTGCATACATAGTGTATTAAACTAATGGTTCAGTAATATTCACACCAGCCAACAACTCTCATCTTTCGAATTATTGCATAATTCTTGAAGTCTGATGGTACTTCTTTCTCGTAAATCATGCATACCATATGACATTCTTCTTGAATTTCACCTGCCTCAAAAACCATGCATACCAGGTGGAACACTTTTGATATGGCTGGCTCTTCCAAGGTAGCTGAGTTGCTTGAGTGTTTATACGAATACTGTCGGGGTAAATATTGTTTCTAATTATGTTAAGTCATGCAAAATGAGTGATGTTTATCAATGATTCCCAGAATTTATACCGAGCGAAGCGGCGTATCTGTTAGCTCACGGGACCGAATTTGGGAGAACGGCGGTTCAAATCCGTCTCCGGACATCCTACCTTAGGTTTTTCTGTGATTCCGCTCAGCCATTTCTGGCAAATGCCGGACTCGTTCCTTTGAAAGGGCATGGTCGATTTACACTATGCGATCAAAAGTATTCAGATACCTGGCTGAAAATGACTTACAAGTTCGTGGCGCCCTCCATCGGTAACGCTGGAATTCAGTATGGTATTGGCTCACCCTTAGCCTTGATGACAGCTTCCACTCTGGCAGACATACGTTCAATCAGGTGCTGGAAGGTTTCTTGGCGAACTGCAGCCCATTCTTCACGGAGTGCTGCACTGAGGAGAGGTATCGATGTCGGTCGGTGAGGCCTGGCACGAAGCCGGCGTTCCAAAATATCCCAAAGGTATTCTATAGGATTGAGGTCACGGCTGTAAGCAGGCCAATCCATTACAGAGATGTTATTGCCGTGTAACCACTCCGCCACAGGCCGTACATTATGAACAAGTGCTCGATCGTGTTGAAAGATGCAATCCCCATTCCCGAATTGCTCTTCAACAGGGGGAAGCAAGAAGGTGCTTAAAAGCTGTGATGATGCCACGCAAATCAACAAGGGGTGCAAGCCCCCCCCCCCCCCCCATGAAAAACACGACTACACCATAACACCACCGCCTCCAAATTTTACTGCTGGCAGTACACACGCTGACAGATGACGTTCACCGGGCGTTCGCCATACCCACACACTGCCATCGGATCGCCACATTGTGTACTGTGATTCGTCACTCCACACAATGTTTTTCCACTGTTCAATCGTCCAATGTTTACACTCCTTACACCAAGCGAGGCGTCGTTTGGCATTTAGCGGAGTGATGTGTGGCTTATGAGCAGCCTCTCGACCATGAAATGCAAGTTTTCCCACCTCCCGCCTAACTTTCATAGTACTTGCAGTGGATCCTGTGCAGTTTTCAAATCCTGTATGGTAGTCTGGATAGATATCTGCCTATTACACATTACGACCCTCTTCAACTGTTGGCAGTCCATGTCAGTCAACAGACGAGGCCGACCTGTACGCTTTCGTGCTGTACGTGTCCTTTCACGTTTCCACTTCACTATCACATCGGAAGCAGTGGACCTAGAAGTGTTTAGGAGTGTGGAAATCTCGCGTACAGACGTATGACACAAGTGACAACCAATCACCTGATCACGTTCGAAATCCGTGAGTTCCGTGGAGCGCCCATTCTGCTCTCTCACGATGTTTAATGACTACCTAGGTCGCTGATATGGAGTACCTGGCAGTAGGTGGCAGCACACTGCACCTGATATGAAAAACGTATGTTTTTGGAGGTGTCCGTATACTTTTGATCACATAGTGTACTTCTCTATTCTTAACAACACAATCCGAGCTTGTGCTCCATCTCTACTGACCTCTGTAACGACTGAACGTTCAACCCCTGTCTTCTTTCGAGAATTTATTGCGTAATTCATAGAAATTTGCAGGTGCCAACAGTTGATGCACAAGGTGAAAGCTATTCAGCTATTGAGATAATAAAAGCCGCGGCGTACCATTCACTCATCGAAAAGCAGAAAGTTGTCCGCCCTGTGCGGGGACAGTGATAAAACAAATTTTTTCGAGGCAGTGAAAAGCAAGGTGTTGTCGAAAGTTAATAAATCACTTAGATTTATTGCTGGGGAGGAAATAAGAATACGACAAATATCAATGTAATAAGTGAAAGGAATATTTATTTAGATAGGTAAACGTAAGAAAAATTACTCTTTCTGCCGAATTACTAACATAATGTATTTACGAATTTTCCACATAGTTACATCAACAAGTCACAGTTTCTAAATAAAAGATATTTACTATCGTGTAGCTGATGTAATGAAACTAGGTGTGTTCAGATCAGTTTAAATCAAATTTCTATTTCAGTTAGGACCTAGACACTAAAAAAAAAAAAAAAAAAACACTTAGGAGTGTATGTTACAGGCTATACGTAATTGATTATGTTGAGAAGGAAATTCTTATAGCGTAACGTTTGTTTAAGTGACATATTTAAACAAATGCCCGTTTTACTGAATGTACAACTCAATCTGTCATGTAAACGACCTGTGGACGAGATGTGAATTTTCTATGCTCTGTTTACAGTCATATTCGGTTAGATTGCAGAATGGATCCTTACATTACCGTACACAAGGCATGTCAGATGCGCAAACTAACGAGATTCGATCCGCCATCAGAACACAATCAATTATGTACAGTAGTTACGTTGCATCCACTCCTAAAACTATGAACGATTCTAGCTCCCTAACTAATACTGTGCCGGCCGGTGTGGCCAAGCGGTTAAAGGCGCTACAGTCTGGAACCGCGTGACCGCTACGGTCGCAGGTTCGAATCCTGCCTCGGGCATGGATGTGTGTGATGTCCTTAGGTTAGTTAGGTTTAAGTAGTTCTAAGTTCTAGGGGACTGATGACCTTAGAAGTTAAGTCCCATAGTGCTCAGAGCCATTTGAACCATTTGAACTAAAACTGTTAGAAATTTGATGTTGACTCATTTGTATACATTAGCTATATGGTCAAAAGCAATTGTATTTAAAAAAAAAAACATCAGCTCACTGCTGTAACTCTGGAAAAGAACTAAATAAACTATGTTCATAACCTCGCAGAAAGAGTAAAATTCTTTATGTTTACCTATCTAAATAAATATTCCTTTGAATTACTGAGCGAGGTGGCGCAGTGGTTAGCACACTGTACTCGTATTTGGGAGGACGACGGTTCAAAACCTCTTTCGGCCATCCTAATTGTTTTCCGTGATTCCCCTAAATCGCTTCAGGTAAATGTCGGGATGGTTCCTTTGAAAAGCATGGCCGACTTTCTTCCCTAATCCGGTGGGACCGATGACCTCGCTGTTTGGTCCCCTCCCCCAAATCAACCACCCAACCAACCAACCAACCCCAACCAACCAACCAATCCTTTGAATTTTTATTTTCTAAACGACGGAGGTAAACCTTATCTGAAACAATCTGTACGAGGATTGCCCAGAAAGTAACGCACCCCATTTTTTTTCTGAGCCGAAAACAATGCTACGAATGCAAAACGTTACGTATGCATTATTTGAAGTGTCCTGAGTGAGCGCGCCAAGTTTCCATTACTTTCGACAGGTAGAGTACCTGCAGGACAGTTTCAAAATGGCGTCTGTAGGTGATGTACGTTACAAGCAACGTGCCGTTATTGAATATCTCACTGCGGAGAAAGAAACTGTGGGGAATATTCAAAAATGGTTGTTCAAAGTTAATGGAACATCTGCTGTCGAGAGAAGTACATTTAGTAGCTGGGCACGGAGGCTGAGGTCATCAGAAGGCGGATCGGCGGATCTCCACGATTTGCAGCGGTCGGGGAGACCGTCCACGGCTGTCACACCTGACAGCCCTTACCTAGCCCCCTCGGGCTTCCACTTGTTTGGGCCATTAAAGGGCGCCATTCGTGGAAGAGATTTTGAGAATGACGAGGTGATTCACACAGTGAAGCACTA
This sequence comes from Schistocerca cancellata, assembly GCF_023864275.1. Lineage (NCBI taxonomy): Eukaryota > Metazoa > Arthropoda > Insecta > Orthoptera > Acrididae > Schistocerca > Schistocerca cancellata. Next base: position 929,234,879 of record NC_064629.1, read on the forward strand.
GGATGGAGATTACATGGAAAAATAGAGTGTGCAGATAAAACACCATTCATTCGTGTCTGTAATTCTCATTATGTTCAATAAAGAAGTGAAAAAAATTGGTGCATTACTTTCTGGGCGACCCTCGTATATTTTAGTGCCCATTCGCAGGTAAGTTCGTCAGGTTTAAAGATCAGCATGCAACTGAGAATTGCTAACGATTTGTTGTAAATGTTCATGTTTTCACGACATATTAACCGTACCATGTCTGCTGCTATTATTTCGACTGCAATTCGCCCGCCCATCTTCGGAGTGAGTCTGACAGGTAACCACAGTTTGAATTACTTGTCTTTTATCTAGCATGTGTTTAGCGTCTCACAAGGCGCCATCAGACCTGTTAATCACCGATTTTGATGAGTCTCGGTTATGTTGTAGAGGGACATGTCTTGATTATCTGGCTCCTAGCGGCTTCCATGCGACGGCCCCTAGTTTACAAGAAAATAGATGTCCAAAGTTTATACGTATGGCCTGTACCTGTAACGTTGGTCGTAAGCCGATCAGGCGAGTGTAGCGAAACGGCCTAGGATCATCACCACCACCAATAACACTCCTACTACAACCAAGGTGGCGGCACGGATTCAAGTCCAGCCCCTGGTGTGTGTGTGTGTGTGTGTGTGTGTGTGTGTGTGTGTGCGGAATAGGGAGCGAAATTCGTCCCTGTGCAGCAAAAAGATATCATCGTGGTTAGTAATTGGCTCTGAGCACTATGCGACTTAACTTCTGAGGTCATCAGTCGCCTAGAACTTAGAACTAATTAAACTTAACTAACCTAAGGACATCACACACATCCAAGCCCGAGGCAAGATTCGAAACTGCGACCGTAGCGGTCACGCGGTTCCAGACTGAAGCGCCTAGAACCGCACGGCCACACCGGCCGGCTCATCGAGGTTAGTCATTCCTTCAGGGTACAGTATACTATCACTGCGTCGGGGCCGGCCGTTGTGGCCGAGCGGTTCTAGGCGCTTCAGTCCGGAACCGCGCTGCTGTTACGGTCGCAGGTTCGAATCCTGCCTCGGGCATGGCTGTGTGTGATGTCCTTAGGCTAGTTAGGTTTAAGTAGTTCTAAGTCCAGGGGACTGATGACCTCAGATGTTAAGTCTCATAGTGCTTAGAGCCATTTTTGAACTGCGTCGGGAAAAATATTCCCTTACCTTTTGTTAGGCATACAAGAACCATTGGGGAAATTTTCTCGGATTGTTCAGAAACTAGTTAAAGATTTGACTCATAAGTTAAAAACTGTCATTGTGACCAGCAGGAAATCAGGGAAGTTCACGAAACCGCTGCACGAAGAGTTTTTAAAATCTGCCATTCTTCCGCACATGGGACAACAAAAATTTCTTTACGTTATTGAATCGTGGGGAGGGCAGACTGATCAGACACTTTACGATTAAGTCTTTATACATGAAATAAAAATTTGCACCTGCACCGTAAAAATTATCCCACCCAAATACACTCCAGAGTGCCAACCATGTCATGTTTCTTTTTAGACAGCTTAAAATTTTCACGAAAAAATTCAAAATGTTCCCGACTTGCTAAATACTAACAGAGAAATCGCTTCGAGGAACGATTTCATAAAAATCAAAGTTGATAGAGGAAAGAATAAACTTTCTCAATTTAATCTAGCACTGTTTACCGGCGTCACTTCTGAAAAATCCGTGTGTCCACAAGGCAGTAGCTCTCATTAAATGCGCGTGTTGCTCTACTAATTTGTGTTTCGGTTGCATCTCTGACAAATACCATCCGGAATTCTATTCTACCACGGCGAGCGGTGCAAGTGATAGCGAGTAATACGATTCTGCAATATATTCTGTAACAAACGGAATACACATTTGAAGAAACTGTGCTTTAATTATTGGTTTATTAAAGAGATTAATACGGCGAAAATGACTACTTTTGAGTAATTTTGGATGATGCATAATATTTAATGATATTGTGGACGACAGGAAAAAGTGTAGACCGACAGGGTTTGAACCCGTCCCGCGACTGTAAACCTTAGCCACTGCGCTACGCTCGCTTAATCTAAATGACAGAACATTACAAGTATAGGAGGCACGTATAAAATTTGATCTATTTTCTCGGGAACTAAAGGTCCTCGCTTGAGAACTGCTAGCCAGTTAATAAGGACACATCCGCCCACAGCATACCTACGCCTCATCAAAATCCGAGATTAACAGGGGTGCTAGTTCCCTTCCCAGACGCTTCTTTGTCTTGCACACGACAAAGAGCACATGTTGACCATAGTATCATTTCGTACATAACGAATTAGTGGTAGCGAATGGGTACAAAGATGCAGTAACTATTTTACGTTGGAGTTTACATGTCTGCAGCGATCTGACAGTTCTGTCCTGGGCCGATGGCATTAGGCAGATCGCAGACTGAAAGAGCGAATCATGTGAACGCATGAAAACTGGGGTGATTTGTGCGTGCGCAGATGGGTTGGGGCTGACAAATCGTAGCGCGTGGATCAGCACATCGCTACGCGACCAGTCTAAGAGGAGATAGTTAATTGACCTGCACAATTTGACTGATGTGAAATCAAGTTATCAATAAAAATAACGATATGGCTCCAGGTGACGTGAAGTATACTTGTCTATACGTGTGAAAGATAAAGGGCTCAGTGCCATCATTCTTCCTACTCTGGGCAGAACGCCAAACAACACGTAAAATACACTCCTGGAAATTGAAATAAGAACACCGTGAATTCATTGTCCCAGGAAGGGGAAACTTTATTGACACATTCCTGGGGTCAGATACATCACATGATCACACTGACAGAACCACAGGCACATAGACACAGGCAACAGAGCATGCACAATGTCGGCACTAGTACAGTGTATATCCACCTTTCGCAGCAATGCAGGCTGCTATTCTCCCATGGAGACGATCGTAGAGATGCTGGATGTAGTCCTGTGGAACGGCTTGCCATGCCATTTCCACCTGGCGCCTCAGTTGGACCAGCGTTCGTGCTGGACGTGCAGACCGCGTGAGACGACGCTTCATCCAGTCCCAAACATGCTCAATGGGGGACAGATCCGGAGATCTTGCTGGCCAGGGTAGTTGACTTACACCTTCTAGAGCACGTTGGGTGGCACGGGATACATGCGGACGTGCATTGTCCTGTTGGAACAGCAAGTTCCCTTGCCGGTCTAGGAATGGTAGAACGATGGGTTCGATGACGGTTTGGATGTACCGTGCACTATTCAGTGTCCCCTCGACGATCACCAGTGGTGTACGGCCAGTGTAGGAGATCGCTCCCCACACCATGATGCCGGGTGTTGGCCCTGTGTGCCTCGGTCGTATGCAGTCCTGATTGTGGCGCTCACCTGCACGGCGCCAAACACGCATACGACCATCATTGGCACCAAGGCAGAAGCGACTCTCATCGCTGAAGACGACACGTCTCCATTCGTCCCTCCATTCACGCCTGTCGCGACACCACTGGAGGCGGGCTGCACGATGTTGGGGCGTGAGCGGAAGACGGCCTAACGGTGTGCGGGACCGTAGCCCAGCTTCATGGAGACGGTTGCGAATGGTCCTCGCCGATACCCCAGGAGCAACAGTGTCCCTAATTTGCTGGGAAGTGGCGGTGCGGTCCCCTACGGCACTGCGTAGGATCCTACGGTCTTGGCGTGCATCCGTGCGTCGCTGCGGTCCGGTCCCAGGTCGACGGGCACGTGCACCTTCCGCCGACCACTGGCGACAACATCGATGTACTGTGGAGACCTCACGCTCCACGTGTTCAGCAATTCGGCGGTACGTCCACCCGGCCTCCCGGATGCCCACTATACGCCCTCGCTCAAAGTCCGTCAACTGCACATACGGTTCACGTCCACGCTGTCGCGGCATGCTACCAGTGTTAAAGACTGCGATGGAGCTCCGTATGCCACGGCAAACTGGCTGACACTGACGGCGGCGGTGCACAAATGCTGCGCAGCTAGCGCCATTCGACGGCCAACACCGCGGTTCCTGGTGTGTCCGCTGTGCCGTGCGTGTGATCATTGCTTGTACAGCCCTCTCGCAGTGTCCGGAGCAAGTATGGTGGGTCTGACACACCGGTGTCAATGTGTTCTTTTTTTCCATTTCTAGGAGTGTACATATACTTTCTGTAGGCGATGTTTCCGTGTGCACCGACAAATCACTCTGCATGCTATACAGGGTGTCCCAAAACAATCTTCAAAATTGTACAGACGTCAAAGGATTCTATAGTGAAGCAAGGAAAAATGGTCGCGAAAGAATATTTCAGGCAATGTGAGGCCTTCGATCCGTAATGTGTGTGAGGTATACAAGTATTTTTTGCATACAGGTATGTTTGCAAACTGCACATGTTCCTGCATATATGTTAGTGGCGCTATATTGAGAACATAATACAGTCGTTTATGATTTGTCCATTGTATACTTTTCATATGAAGCTCCACCATGCCGTTGATGTATGAAACTCCAGGAACAACTGCAGATGAACTAGTTGGTAGGGTCTTACTCTCGCCAGCAGCTCCACTATTTACCTCTGCACACTTACAGCTTCTTTTACTAGACACTCTCTACAATCTCAGCGGAGCTTGGGTCCGGGAACTACAGACGGATCATTCGCAAGGTATGAAAATTAGGAACGTGATAATTTTATGAACGAAACGGTCTAGACCACGTTATTATTTTTTAAAATGGTTTTGGATGACTTAGACCATCTTCAGCTCTAAAATAAAGGAGGTGATAGCAGCTATCAGAGGCGTCAGCTGGTCAGCTGGTTCGTGTCGTTTCAACTTGTGTTGCTTCCGTTCTTTATCATCGGCCGAGGAGGCGCAGTGGTTAGCACAATGGGCTTACTTAAGGGAAAACAACGGTTCAGATCTCCATCCGGCCATCCAGATTTAGGTTTTCTGTTAATTCCGAAATTGTGCTCCGTCTGTAATCGCCACCCTGTTTACAGGACGTGAAATTATGATAGTTTCTTTTCTTCCTAATCATAATTCTCGCCCGTGGGTTTGCAGTGAGGGAGAGGTCTCTTCTCTCTTCACCGCCCATTTACCGCATTTTGCACGTAAATCTCTCTTTAGATGTCAACAATTCACCGTAGTAAGCCAGACCACTACTATTGTAAGGTTCCTGCTAAGACTTGACAGCGGATTACCCATGAAAGTCCGGATATGCTGCGAATTAAAAAAGATGCCCTCTCTTATACAGTATTTAGACCTACGAATCAAACTAGTTACGCGATCTGTCTGCAAAATTTGTAGAACATTACTTAGGCAGGAACGCTTACTTTGTGTAAGATTTACAATGGGTGTAGCAAAAGGAATCTGAAATTACGCGAAACTGACCAAATACACTGCTCAAAGGAAGTAAAGGAACATGACTGCATGCTCCATTGATCAATAAACTGAGAACCGGGCATATTACCAGTTTATACCTTTATATTTCACAAATTAAGTTCACAACAAATCATCATTACATTCTCGATCGTTTGCATAAAAAGAACCGAAATGTACAACAGGTGTTAAAAACAAAGTGGTAACAATCATTTATACCGTCATACTGGGTGCTTTTCAATGGACTTTGAGGGTTTCAATAAAATTTATGACCCTCGTGAGCATTTATCACTGCCTGACACCTAGGTGGCGTGATATCCGTTCCCATTCTTCAATGAGTGTCCACGAGAGTTGTTGGAGAGTCTGTGATGGGACAGGACGACCACAAACACGTCTACCAAGCACGTTGCACATACACACGATGGGGTCTTGGTCGGGACTCACAGCCGGCCATTGCTTCAGTCTCCAGGCTTCGCAAGACATCCCTGCGGACGCCCGCCACATGGGCCCTATTCAGGGCCACCACCGTATGCAGCAGCCACCACACGGTCCAACAGAATCTCTTAGAGGCACTGCCTGGCGGTAAGGTGACAAGATCCGTATGGCTGTCAATTTGGCGAATATTTACTATTTGCACGATATACGAGAGAGAACTGTCAGAACATGTGCTTCGGTAAGTGCCGATGTGATGAGGAATACCACTCAGTCCATGATAAGAAGAGTGCAGCACTGCATTGATGCCAATGGTCATCACTTCGAACACCTTCTGTAAATGGACGTTCGTGCAACCTTCTTGACCTTGAAAGACCTTACTGCTACACATTATTGGATTCGTCTCGATAGCCGCTAGCAGAAAATAAGTACCATCCTATAGCATCCCATTTAAAAAAACAAAGTTGACCTAAATATCTCTGAAGCGATCCCACCTAGCAACAAAAAACCGTCATACACTCCTGGAAATGGAAAATGGAGGGACGAATGGAGACGTGTCGTCTTCAGCGATGAGAGTCGCTTCTGCCTTGGTGCCAATGATGGTCGTATGCGTGTTTGGCGCCGTGCAGGTGAGCGCCACAATCAGGACTGCATACGACCGAGGCACACAGGGCCAACACCCGGCATCATGGTGTGGGGAGCGATCTCCTACACTGGCCGTACACCACTGGTGATCGTCGAGGGGACACTGAATAGTGCACGGTACATCCAAACCGTCATCGAACCCATCGTTCTACCATTCCTAGACCGGCAAGGGAACTTGCTGTTCCAACAGGACAATGCACGTCCGCATGTATCCCGTGCCACCCAACGTGCTCTAGAAGGTGTAAGTCAACTACCCTGGCCAGCAAGATCTCCGGATCTGTCCCCCACTGAGCATGTTTGGGACTGGATGAAGCGTCGTCTCACGCGGTCTGCACGTCCAGCACGAACGCTGGTCCAACTGAGGCGCCAGGTGGAAATGGCATGGCAAGCCGTTCCACAGGACTACATCCAGCATCTCTACGATCGTCTCCATGGGAGAATAGCAGCCTGCATTGCTGCGAAAGGTGGATATACACTGTACTAGTGCCGACATTGTGCATGCTCTGTTGCCTGTGTCTATGTGCCTGTGGTTCTGTCAGTGTGATCATGTGATGTATCTGACCCCAGGAATGTGTCAATAAAGTTTCCCCTTCCTGGGACAATGAATTCACGGTGTTCTTATTTCAATTTCCAGGAGTGTATTATGGCCCCCATTGTCCCATGCAACTTTTGTCCCACAGGCTTTTCAACTCCTACCACACTTTCGGAGTTATTCTTGGTGGCAACAGTTAGTGACTCACCCTGTATATCGGTTTCCTAAACAACATTCGGCATGTACCGCTCACCATTGGTCTTTGAACACGAACATGGCCATCAACTTGAGTCAGAGGATATCTGGGCTCCTCTGTGAATAACACGTATCGCCAGTAACGAAGTTGCCAGTTGATTTGGGAACGGCAGAACTCAAGGCAAGCTGCAAATTGGTGTCGTGCCATCGGGGTGCTCGAAGAGGACGTCTGGGTCGTATGGTCCTTTCTCGTAACCTGTCGATTACAGTCTCATAGGACTCAGCAGCTCCAGTGGCCCTTTTGAGATCGTCTGGCAGTGCTCTGGCGGTATCCATACGACACCGCAACGCAGATATAGCCAGATATCGGGGAGGGGGGGGGGGGGTTGTAATGCGTCGGCGACTTTTGAATGAATTAGGGAGTTCTTTAGTGAAGTTTGCCATGTGAGGTCGGGCATTGTCGTGCAAAATCAAAATTTTGGACGTCAGCTTTCGTCGGCGTTTATTTTGAACTGCTCTTCTAAGGCTGTACAAAGTTTGACAGTACTGGGCAGAATTTATGGTTGCTCCACGTTCGAGAAAATCAATAAGAAGCACATGTTGCCTATCCCAAAGCACCGTCGCCATCAACTTCCTTGCTGACAAGGTTTGCAAACATTTTCTTGGTTTTTGGGGGGAAATTGTGTGCACCCACTCCATGGACTGTAATTCTGTCTCGCAATTGACATGGTTCACCCAAGTCTCGTCACTGGTCACGATTCGATACAGTAATGAATTACCATGTTTGTGGTAGGCCTCCAGAAATGTCAAGGTTGCCCCCATTCGCTATTCTTTATGGTGCTTTGTAAGCATTTTGGGCACCCATCGTGCACAAAATTTGTGGTAGCCTAGCTTTTGAGTGACAATTTCAAAGAACAATGTCCGTGAAACTTGTTGAAAAGAAAGCGAAAGCTCCATTATTATGAAGCGACGGTTTTCAAGAATCGTTTCATCAACTTTAGCGACAAGATCGTCAGTCACAATGCTCGGGCGTCCACTGTCCTCTTCATCTTGAACATCGGTTCCGGTATTTTTAAACCGAATGCACCATTTCTGGACAGAACATTCACTCATTACGTTGTTTCTGTACACTTCACACAGTTCACGATAAATTTCTATAGGTTATAGGTTTTTTGCCAACAAAAACCGTATTACAGACCGCATCTCACAACTGGCGGGATTTTCGATTGCAGCGCAAATTTCAAATTCGAATATCGAAAAAACCAGACTCGCAGAGACGCTTCCGCTGTCACGGATGGATGCCGACTGAGCTGCCGAGCACAGACCTACCAAAATATACGCGATTGGCGAGCGCCTAGCGGTGTCAGACCGAAACGTTCCCTACTTTATGAACAACCCTCGTAATATTAACTGGAGTAGGAATTCCATAAAAATTCTACCCATTACTAAAGACATATAGTAAGTTTCACTAATCTAAGGATTACTTACGTGTTAACATAAAACATCCTCACGCTATGTATCATGTAAGTCACCACTAGGACAGGGGATAAGACAATTCTGGCACACTCCACATTGTTGCCAGTTCTCCCTAGAGTGTTTGGGGGGTTTCAGTCTCATCTTTTATTTCCTGAATTACACTATTGTTAAGGAATTCCACATTGTCAACTCTTCTCCTACATATTCTTGTGAAATTTCTATATTCAACTTCATGTTTACAACTTTTGCAAATGAACTGCCATTAAAGGTAGTTAATTTGTTGGTTTTAAACTCTGCATACTGGTTTTCCGTTGTTAGATGTACAAAATCCATTCCAGCACATTTAGATACAATGTAACCATCCTTTTTTTAAGTAGACTCAAATGGGAATGGAGGTTTATAGGTTTTTCATATCTTCTTCAATGTAGTTAACATCCTCAAATCCACCATTTTCTGCAAGTGTTCTAACAGATAAACACTTTCCATTGCTATGTACAATAAATACAATATCTTTTTATTCCTCAGACATATTTGGATGTTTTGATGTGCTTTGTTTAAAGTACTTTGTAAGCCTAATTGCACATTCTGCAATGGTTTTGCAACATATTCCAGTTTTCATTTTTTTAATTTCAGCTTCTCCATTTCCTGTATTCTGACCAATTCCACTTTATCTGGTATAACCACTCGAGTTTTATATTTCCTCAGAATGGTTTCCAGTGCTTCCTTTCCATTTTCCAGTATGGCTCTTGCTATTATGTTGTCATATCCATGCAAAACAACTGGTAGTTTCACTTTGACACTGTCTCTCACAGACACAAACTTGCAGAATTTACCACACAAATAATTCTTAAATGCACTGCAAATTTCTTTTTTTGACATTATAGACCTGCCATTCTCTAACTGTTTTTGGCACTCCACTTGATCACATATTTTAACCACTTTTATGTTGTCACAATACAGTTCTGTATTGGGTGTAAGCACATTTAAATTATTCTTTGTAACGGATGTACTATTTTCGGTATGATTTATGCTACCGATGCCAGTAACAAGATTGTCCAGGTTCCCCAATAATAACCACACACGAAAGGATTTGACGGTTAGTCCATCTTCTTCCTGAATAGGAGATGTATGTTTAGCATTTCAGAGTGAGACATATCGACACTTTTCGCTGTCGCAAAAATGCTGATCAGCTGCGACTATCAAGGCTTATAATATACTCTGAAGATCTAAGATATTGAACACACCAGTCACGTGATCATGACATCACTTTCGGTTGTAACTCCAGAATTTAGAAGGCTGCTGGATGCTATCCCCTAGTTTTACACAGGCAAAGAAGATCATTGCATACTGTATGTGTGGACAAAATGTAATCAATAGCTTTTAAAGTATTTATTTTTTAACGTGTACTTTACTAAATATACACCCCAAAATTTCTCCCTAAGTAGATGTTTTGGGGTAAAAAGTAACAGTATGCATACAAAACACATGTAGGTTGCTTATCCTTCTATGCAAGTATGAAAACAGAATTAGGCTTTTATCCATTGTGGATGTGGAACACTGCGACTGTGGTGTGAAAAGGTTTTCAGAAATTACTGCAACCAGTCGCCTTTTATGTAGATGTATTTTATTTAACCATGACCGGTTTCGAGCTGCCTAGCAACTCATCATCAGATGGTATATACATTTAGTGCTTTTTTGTACCCATTGTGTGGGTGGTTGAGTATCTGTGGAGATAAATCTTTCTGCAGGTATATATATCTCTTTTAGGACGTATTTGTGGCTAAGTGTGTTCAGCGATGTTTACGAAAAACAAGATATATGTTTCCAACAGTGCCTTATAAAAGTAATATATATCTAGTGAAAGTTTTAACTTGTGTAATTGTGAAAAACAAGACACAATGGTTTCAAAAATACGTCCTAAAAGAGATATATATACCTGCAGAAAGATTTATCTCCACAGATACTCAACCACCCACACAATGGGTACAAAAAAGCACTAAATGTATATACCATCTGATGATGAGTTGCTAGGCAGCTCGAAACCGGTCATGGTTAAATAAAATACATCTACATAAAAGGCGACTGGTTGCAGTAATTTCTGAAAACCTTTTGAAAACAGAATTGGTTGTGGATGAAAAATTAAATCTTGCGTCCAAAATACATTTGTCTGTATTATTTATAAAAACGTGTAAGATTTCGAGTGCAAAACACACGTGACACTACTATGGTAACTTAATTGTTCTATAGCAGTAAAAAATAGACATGGCTCATACATTGGCAGTACTGGCCTAACTGAGGGGTTAAGGAGCATTTGTATAGTCTTATTTGATAGCTTTTATGTTTACATCGTTGATCCATGCAATGCCTAATTTGATGCATAGCTTAGAATGCTTCAGCTTTCCTCTATTAAACTATATACACGTGATATAACCTTTCACAATATTGTAGCTTCAGATATAGTGTTTACATTATTGCGCCACAAATTCTGTTGTCAATTCAGATTACTTCCTTTTTCTTAGTGCATCTATATATTTAAATCCGAGCTAAATTACTAAAGTGAGGATTGTAGATGATTCTGTCGTATGGGTGTAGTCAGCGTGAAATCTCACAGTTGTTAAGTTGATCTTCAAGACACAAGCAATTCTATTTGATGTCTTATGGAGGGTTTGTCTGTGGCAGTGTGGTAATGGGATGATACATTTTCCAAATTAAGTCCTGTCGGCTGGAGTCGTTTTATTGATGATGTTAAGTTAAAGGAGTGTGATTTGTTGTGTTCAAATTGGCTGTTTCATATATCTTTAATTGGATTCTGAATGTTTTAGTATTATTTCTCAATACCAGCAAGCTGTGACTCACACGTATTTGGAATATCTCCCATCACAAGGCTTTTGTTTATAGCTGATAAAGAACTGTGGAGTACTGACCTAAATGTTGTAACAATATTGCTCTGCAATGAATAAAAATTCAGATGGATGGTGTTTTTTAACCCTGCGAACCACTGTGAAGTGCATAGCAGGGGGTACGTCTCACTGAATCGATTACTACGGCTTTTTCCTGTTTCATTGACATATGGAGCGCAAGAAAAATGATTATTTAGAGGCCTCTGTGTGCGCTGTAATTATTTTAAGCTTATCTTCACGATCCCTATGGGGGCGATATGTAGGGGGTTGTAGTCTATTGCTAGAGACATTTGAAGCCGGTTGCCGAAACTTCGTCAGTAGACTTTCTCGGGATAGTTTCAGTCTATCTTCAAGCGTCTGCCAGTTCAATTTTTTCATCTCGGTGACACTCCCCCTCAGGTCAAACAAACTTGTGACCCTGCAATGTAGGCTTTTACGGCCGGTACTGATTTCACTTAAAACTTCCGGGCTGACAGGCCGAAATCGAAGCATATAACTGTCCCCCAACGTTTCATCTCCTTCTGCGGGAGACATATTAAGAGGTAAAGTGGCAGGCTGCAGCAATTCGCCGCTTTACCTCTGCAGATGTGTCCCGCAGAAGGAAATAAAACGACAGGGGAAAGTTTGATGCGTCGATCACGGCCTGAAGTTTTATGTGAAACCTGTGACCATTCGTACTGCCCTTCTCTGCACACAATTAATATCCCAGAGGTCCCACACACTAGAGCAATGTTCTATGGTGGGTCGCGCGAGTGGTGTTTAAGCAATCTGCTTTGTAGACTGATTGTATTTCCTTAGTATTCTATGACTAAACCGAAGTCTGCTACTTGTTTTACCAGCGACTCAGCCATTTCATGTCCCTACTAAGTATTACACCCAAGTATTTCTATGAGATTAGAGATTACAACTGTGACTCACTAATATTATATTGATAGGAAACCGTGTTTTTGGTTTTGTAAAGTGCACAGTTTTACAGTTTTAAACATTTAAAGCACGCTGCCAATCATTACACCGATTTGAAATCTTATCAAGATCAGACTGAAAACTTGTACAGCTTCGTTCAGACTGTATTTCGTTGTAGAAGAGTCTGAGGTTACTACACTCGTGCTCATAAATTAAGGATAATGCTGATACGTGATGAAACAACGCTCTGGTGGGCGGTTTGCGGGTTTAAATCACCTCGGGATACGACCGTGCGGTGCATTTGACCTGCGGTCGTCGCACGGTGACTCTGGCAGCAGTCCACATATGCAGAGGTGTGTTGGTGCATGTCAGAGTACGGTGCAGCGAGTAAGTGTGCAGACGTTTTCAGACGTGCTAATGGTGACTGTGTGTTGAAAATGGCTCAAAGAACACCTATTGATGACGTTATGAGGGGTAGAATACTAGGACGACTGGAGGCTGGTCAAACACAGAATGTCGCAGCACGGGCCCTCCGTGTGCCACAAAGTGTGAGCTCAAGATTATGGCAGCAGACAGGAAACGTGTCCAGGTGCTACAGTATGGGACATCCACAGTGTGCAACATCACAAGAAGACCGATATCTCACCATCAGTGCCCGCAGACGGCAACGGAGTACTGCAGGTAGCTTTGCTCGGGACCTTACCGCAGCCACTGGAACACTTTTCTCCAGACACACAGTCTACAGACGACTGGACAGACATGGTTTATTCTCCCGGAGACCTACGACGTGCATTCCACTGACCCCTGGTCACAGGAGAGCCCGTAAAGCCTGGTATCAAGAACAGAGTACATGGTCATTGGAACAGTGGTCCCAAGTTATGTTCACGGGTGAGTCCAGGTATAATCTGAACAGTGATTCTCGCCGGGTTTTCATCTGGTGTGAACCAGGAACCAGATACCAACCCCTCAATGTCTTTGAAAGGGACCTGTATGGAGGTTGTGGTTTGATGGTACGGGGTGGGATTATGACTGATGCACGTACACCCCTGCATGTCTTTGACAGAGGAACTGTAACTGGTCAGGTGTATCGGGATATCATTTTGCACCAGTATGCCCGCCTTTTCAGTGGTGGAGGAGGGAGGAGGAGATTAGTGTTTAACGTCCCGTCGACAACGAGGTCATTAGAGACGGAGCGCAAGCTCGGGTGAGGGAAGTATGGGGAAGGAAATCGGCCGTGCCCTTTCAAAGGAACCATCCCGGCATTTGCCTGTAGCGATTTAGGGAAATCACGGAAAACCTAAATCAGGATGGCCGGAGACGGGATTGAACCGTCGTCCTCCCGAATGCGAGTCCAGTGTGCTAACCACTGCGCCACCTCGCTCGGTTTTTCAGTGGTGCAGTGGGTCCCACCTTCCTCCTGATGGATGATAATGCACGGCCCCACCGAGCTGCACTGTGGAGGATTACCTTGAAACAGAAGATATCAGGCGAATGGAGTGGCCTTGTACAATTATTATTATAGCGATTTCAATTATGCCTAAGTCATATACACAGTCCTTTTATACAGTATGTTTCTGACGTACAGCAACTGTACAACGAATACGTTTTGTAATACTTTGTTATTAGACTTGGTTTTCCTAAGCGTTATGCATAGTTCTTGAAGTATCGACGTCCGTTTGTTAATTGTTGATCGGTTGTCTGTCGGTGTGCACGTTATTAATATGTGAAAAGTACGGGTTTATGGATGTGTGGTAGGAAATCTCGCGTGGTGATGAATTTTGCATTGAGTTTAGTGTATTATTTTTTTCTTTGTCATAGCTGTCTACAGAGTCAGTGACAGATTGAGGCTGAGACAGGTTTCTTATGGAATGTGATCGTGGCATTGTGATAGGAGTTGAGTGGCATGCTCTGTTTGTTGGCTGATCTAACTTACAGATTAAAGTGCCTCTCTCGATGTGAATGATTCAGTATTTGTACCAAAGAAAACAATGTTATTCCCACGTCTAAAGGGTCTGTATTATTTGTTAGCATGTCGTCTTACTTCGACTAAAACCACTATCAAAGTGACCCATTGCGTAGTGTGCAAGGGGAAAAAATGACTGCTATAATCACTCTTAGCCGGCCGTTGTGACCGAGCAGTTCTAGGCGCTTCAGTCTGGAACCGCGCGACCGCTACGGTCGCAGGTTCGAATCCTGCCTCGGGCATGGATGTGTGTGATGTCCTTAGGTTAGTTAGGTTTAGGTAGTTCTAAGTTCTAGGGGACTGATGACCTCAGATGTTAAGTCCCATAGTGCTCAGAGCCATTTGAACCATTTTAATCACCCTTATCTTATGATCCCTACAAGAGATACACGATGGTGGTAGCATTGTGGTCACAGTGTCTTCTTTGAGTACAGGTTCTCGAAGTTTGCCGGTCACAAGACCCCTCATCGTGTGACGGGGTCCCAAGCTACTACAACACCTCATTCCTTTCTTGTGCTGGACTCTCTCATCTCTGACTACTCTACCTTCTCTTGTTCTCTTTCTCATAATGACAGGCTTTGATGTCGACTTGGCTGTTCTCTATGCTCTGCCTTCCTCTCTTAGAATATCCTTTCATTCTCCTCCTTTTGCCTGAAGTAATTTGCGGTTCCCTTCTTGGTTTGACTTTCATTTTGCAAATTTTTCTGTAATATGGACCAAGTAGGGGAGAACATCTCAAATAGCGCCTACTGCACGCGGTGCTTAAGATCTGTGCGCCATATCTGCATAAGCTCTTATTTGTGTTTCAAAGCCTACGTGGTAGCCAATCCTATGGGATGGGGTCGTTATGCACCCTTTCGGTTGAACCCCCTGACAACCCGTGGGTTCCACTGCTGATACCTGAGCTACTAGCTCTCCACTCATGCCATCTCCCTGGAGCATAAGGGCTCGTAGAAGCGGTCATCATACCAAGAAGCCTTTACAGTGGATAGATGGCGCCCGTTTGAAAAGGAGATATCAGGGCGGACGTTCTATTAAATTACACCACAACAATGGCCATTCTCTCTCTTCAGACATGAATCAAAACTTCAGTGCACACATTTCCAACTGATGGGGATACTTTTATTGCGACAAAGCCATCATTTCTCAGGAGCATACTAAAGATAATTTTGGAGAAGTTTAGTCATTAGGAAAAAATGTTCAATGGGTGGCAATTGATTAAAGCGTCTAACGCTGTACAATGTACTGTTCTTCAGGCCTGGTAACGTCTGAGTGACCATTGCGCCACTTAAGGTTTTGAATGTGGTCCAGGGAATCATCTTCCACTGAGACCTTAAGCTCCAAATAGACGTGGAGCTACAGGTTAATCATGAACGGCGAGGCATAAATTTTGTTCTATGCGTTCCAAAAGGACGGAAGGAATAAAACAGATAAAGGTGCTTTTGTTTTAACCTTTGAAGGGTATGTCCTCCCAGAGGAAGTTAGTCGTGGTGTACATATATAATGTGAAACCTTATGGCCCACTACCCAAGAGGTGCTTTCCATGAAAACCAGTTTGTGTGTCAGCTGCACAGAATACTATCCTCCACGTTCACTTGTTTGCCCATTCTTCAAGAAAGAAAAAAATACAGAAAAGTGTAAAACATATAAACGCCTACATCCTGTTGATATGACTTCTAGCTGCGAAGGAGGAGGGAGGAGGGGGAGAAAGAGAAGGAGGAGAACAAAAAGGCTACTCTGGTGACCCCAGAGGCACAAGATCCCCCATGCAGTCAGATTATGAACCAATGCTCACTGATGTTTTTCCACTTCCATGAATGGTAGGTAGTGATCTGGGGATATGATCAGTTCTCTTGGCTCCTTCACACCTAACTTGGACACTCGCAATGTGATCATTCAGTGGAACTGCAATGGATATTACCATCACCTGCATGAGCTATAACATCTTATTTCCTCCTCTTCTGCAACTTATGTTGCTCTACAAGAAAGGCTCTTCACTGATGATCATTCCCCAACACTCCGTAGTTATTGTGCACTCTGTTGGAACCGTGTTGGCCCTGGCGAGGTCTGTACATTAGTTCACACAGATAGGGTCAGTGAGTGGATTCTCCTTCGTACCATGTTGGAAGCAATAGCAGTGCGAGTAAAAACAACCTCAGTGATCACCATGGCAACGTTTTCGTACCTCCAGCAGGCCACTCACTCACCACCTTAACCAAACAACTTCCCCTCTTTCCATACTTGGGGATTTTAATGTGCACCACACCCTCTAAAGGAGTGTCATTTTGTCTGAGAGAGGCCTTTTTCTTGAACAGCTTCTTACTGACTGTGATATGTGTCTCCTCAATGATGGTAATCCTACCCACTTCAGTGCCGCCCGTGGCACCTTTATAGCTATCGATCTAACGATCTCTTTTCTCAGTCTTGTGATTTCATTTCATTGGACACTACGATAATCTTTGTCACACTGACCACTTTCCAGTGACTTGTCACTTCCTTGCCATTGCCAGCACACTCGGTGCTTCAAAGAGCTAACTAGCAGTTGTACGCTTTTGCTGTTATCTTCGCCCGCTCTCTCTGTCAGACTGCACCAACGATGTTGTGTAAGACGTCTCCGACGTGATCACCCACGCCAGCAGAACTGCTATTCCCCTTTCTACCGGTCCCCTCCACTGCTCACCAGTGCCATGGTAGACCAAAGACATTGCAATAACTGTTCAGGATAGCTAAAGATCCCTGCAACGTTTCAAGCGAAATCCTTCACAGACCAACTTTATAACTTTAAAGTGACTTCATGCTAAGGCTCGCTATCTAATTAAATGCATTAAGAAGGAATGCTGGTAGCGCTACATCTCCCTGGGAACGTATGCCTCTTCATTCCAGATGTGGGTCAAGCTCTATAACCTCCTGAGCCACCAATGATCAGCAAATGTTCTGGATCTTATCCTTCAAAGTGGTCATTGTACTGATGCACTGCTTCTTGCTGAACGCCTTGTGACCCATTTTGCGACAGCTTCGACATTTGTTCTTATAAATGACAAGTTGAAGATGTCACCTGTACTTCACTCCCCAGCCCCGCCCCCTGCCCCTCCGCACATACACCGTGATGCTGAATAGTATAATGAACATTTCAGTAACTGGGAACTGCTTCAAGGTCTTGCCTCATCTCACGATGCATCCCCAGGCCCTGAACAATTACCGAGCGAGGTGGCGCAGTGGTTAGCACACTGGACTCGCATTCTGGAGGACGACGGTTCAATCCCGCGTCCGGCCATCCTGATTTAGGTTTTCCGTGATTTCCCTAAATCCCTCATGGCAAATGCCGGGATGGTTCCTTTGAAAGGGCACGGCCGACTTCCTTCCCCGTCCTTCCCTAATCCGATGAGACCGATGACCTCGCAGTCGCCGGCCGCGGTGGCCGAGCGGTTCTAGGCACTTCAGTCCGGAACCGCGTGACTGCTACGGTCGCAGGCTCGAATCCTGCCTCGGGCATGGATGCGTGTGATGTCCTTAGGTTAGTTAGGTTTAAGTAGTTCTAAGTTCTAGGGGACTGAAGACCTCAGATGTTAAGTCCCATAGTGCTGAGAGCCATTTGAACCATCTGAACCTCGCTGTCTGGTCTCCTGCCCCAAAACAATCCAACCCAACCTGAACAATTCATAATCAGATGATCCAACACCCAAATGTTACCCAAAGCCTACATCTTCTCAGGGTTTTCAGTCATATTTGGCTTGAAGGAGATGTCGTCTCAGCCTTTGAGCCAGGTAAAAACTCGACATCTTTCGACAGCTACCGACCAATTAGATATACCAAGATGCTGTGCAAAGTCCTTGAAAGAGTAGTCGACCACAGATTACGCTGTTCTTAAGTCTCAGAGTCTTTGTCCCCCGGTCCTGGCGGAGGTTAGAGTCCTCCCTCGGGCATGAGTGTGTGTGTTTGTCCTTAGGATAATTTAGGTTAAGTAGTGTGTACACTTATGGACTGATGACCTTAGCAGTTAAGTCCCATAAGATTTCACACACATTTTTTTTGTCCCCCTATCAGTGTGCTTTCTGGAAGGCATGATCCGCAAACTGACCATGTGGTCGACTTGGAAACGGCAATCTGGTAAGCTTTTCCTAAACGCAAAGCCTCATTGCAGTCTTTTTTGGCTTACACAAGGCATATGACACTGCTTGGTGCCATCACACTTTACTTACCTTCTACGACTGGGGCTTTCGAGGCTCCATACCGATTTTTATTCCCCACCATTTATCCTACTGGCTGTTCTGGGTCTCAGTTGGTACTTCATAGGGCTTTCCACAGCTCCAGGAGACTCGCGCCTCACTGGGCTCTGTCCTGAACTTCACACTTTCCGTCGTCGGTATCAAAGGGGTAGTGACCTCTGTTGGACCACTGCTTACCCCTGTGGTGTAAGGCGACGACTTCTGGATTTGGTTCAGCTCCCAATCAGAAGCCTCTACTGAACGCCAGCTCAGAGGTGCCATCTGATGGTCTCTGCATGGACCCATTCCCATGATTTCCAATTATTTGCTGCAAAAAAGGTGGTCATGTGTTTGTTGTCATGCCACAGACCATCCTGACCCAGAACTCTGTTTGGGAACCCAGCGCTTGGAAGATGTTTCAAAATCCAGTTTTTAGGTTTCTGTTTGATACAAAGCCCCATATCCGTCAACTAAAGAATAGTTGTATGTGGGAGCTGAACACTCTTTAATTCCTTGCTCACATTCTTGGTGTGTGGTTTGTGCTACGCTTCTCCATATTTACTGGGCCCAGGTTTCACTCCTACTCGACGTTGGTTGCAAGGTTTCTGGCCTGGTAGCACCTTCGACTTTGAAATTGTTAGACTCAGTCCCACATTGTGGAGTTTGTCTGGCCACTGACACCTTCTGACTAGTCCCATAGACAGACTGCTTGCTGCAGCAGGTACCTTACACTTATGGCTCTAAAACTGTGGGTAAGATAGGATATGCTTTTACATCCCCTGCCAGTCAGGAACACCATTTGTTGCTAGAAACATCTAGTGTTTTTACAGAGAACCTGATAGCTATTAACAGAGCCTTCCACTTTATTAAATGGGCAACCGTTGATAGCATTTTCATATGTAGTGACTCAATGAGCAGTCCTTAGGCCGTCGCCTAGCGTTACTCTTGCTACCCTGTGGTCTCTGCTATTCATGACCTTCTCGCTGAAATTAGTCATACTGACTACTCAGTTGTCTTTCTCTGGGTCCCAAGTCATATGGGTACCCTAGGGAATGAACTGGCCGATTATTTGGCTAGAGGAGCGATTACTCACCTTCCATCTATTTTGCCAGACCCAAGTGCGGATTTGCAGGTGTAAATAAGACCTCTGCTCACTCAGAAATGGAATGAAATCTGATTGACCTCTGCCCCCTCAACTTAACTCTGCATTATAAGGTAGACTACTGAATCATGGCCCTCTTTCTTCTATTCCTCCTGGAATAAATTCACCATCCTATGTCGCCTCCACATTGGTCTTACTAGGCTATCCCATAGTTTTGTTTTATGTGACAAACCATCTCCACATTTTAGTTGGGAGCCTTGCAAACAGTCGTTCGTATTCTGGTGGAATGACCTTTTATTCTATGCTAAGCATGGCCTTCCGGATTCTTTGCATCAAATACTGGCAGATGATTCACAGATGGTTGAAATGGTTCGCCAATTTCTGTGTGGAAGTTTTTTCAATTTTTTCTTAGATATAAGGTTTTAAGCGACCTTCTTGGCAGGGCAGACTGGTGGAGGTTGGGGCATCTTCCATTGCTTGCTGGACTCAGGAACCCCAAACCCTACCTCCTTGACAGCTACTCTTGCACCCCTCTTTCACTCTGCTGTAATTGCTTTTAGGTGCTGTTTGTCTCATTTTCTGTCACACCCTATTTCCTGTTTTCAAGGTAGAACGCTGTTGAACAGTGGGTGCTCTTTAACGCCTTGATTGCACTAGGCAGAGGTGGTATGGCTGGGAGTGGGGTGACTCCCACCACATGCAGAACCTCGCGGATGCCCACCTGTTGCTTTAACTATTTTTCTCCTTTTTTTTAATTATTGTTGGGGCAACTGAGGTCCAATATCTTTTTAGGGTTCTCACTTTTACTGTTCTGAATCTGCGTAGTTGAAGACGGTCTTTGCTCTGTAACTGTCTTCATCCTTCATCAGGCTGGTGGGGGTCAATCCTGTGTGAGGCCTTTCTTTTCGCTGGATGAGTCCTGGGCGGCCTCTCGGCTTTTCTGACCTATGTGCAGGTTCAATCCACACATGCCTTCATAGCTTTTTCCCAGCTCTGGCATCAGTATTGCCTGCAGTGCCTCGGTCTTACTGCTCTTACATACTTTCAGTATCAGAACATGTACTTCACAGATGTCACTAATTGTGGATGAACCATCACTGGATCAAGGGACTGATGGCTTTGCTGTTTAGTCCCTTAACCTCCAACCATACAACCGGTTTCACAAGAATTACATTGTCTTTCTTCCACGGAATCCCATTTTCCTACTAAATGCAAAATGGTTGCTCGTTCCAATATGCAAGTGTGATTAAAAATCTCGGATCGTGAACAACAAAATTCGATATTGCATCCAAAATAACATTATCTGTATAATTTGTCAAATGTTCATCTTAGTTCGACTAAAACCGACATCAAAGTGAAACATATCGACGACTCCAGTTATGAATAGTATGTGGCAAAAAATAAAGAAAACGTATGCCTGAAACACTTAAATCTTTCTCTACACTTAAAGTAGCTCAGCATTCTTTTGCCACCTCATGGGAAGACGTTTTACAGAATAATGCTAGCCTGCAAATGATATATTAAGCAACATATAATTATTACCAATTTAAACAAGAGAAGTTACTATACAGTTCACAACTAATGACAGGGCATATCCTTAAGGGAATGGAAGAAATCTGTGTTACATATCTGATCCCATTTGGTACTTCGCTACCACTGTCTGTCATTGGATGCAATAAAAACTATAATATTAGTACAGCTGAAAAATCTGTCTGCATTTGTGCATAAACAACGAGACGATATTGATGCCATGTGACTGGTAGTAGTAACATTTCAGCTTGTGTGGCAACAGCTATAGACCTGCTGTGTTTAAATAAAGTCATAAAGTGTCAGCATAACACCCATCCTCTACATGAGCGATTGCTCTCTAACAAGACAAGATGACTAACAGAAAGGTGAAGTGGTGTACACCGAGTGGCACGTGACTGCAGATGATTGATCCACCATCCTACAGTTCCCAGGCTAATTGTGCAATGGCTCGCAAACACTAACTGTTCCTGCATGTTTGCCACATTCCACATACGCCAGTGTATGGACCAAAAATGCGTCAAATGTGAACTGAGCCCCCAGCCGTAATAGCGAATCTGAAAATTGATTTTTCAGAAGGAATTTGTGAGCTATTATTTGGCATCTGCATGCCATTTGGGAGAAGCCTGTGGCTCAGGGGTGAGATTGGGTGCTGGTGGCAGTCATCTGGGCTGCGGGTGAGGACCATCTCTGGACACAATATTACAGTTAGCGGCGCCACTGGACGTTAGGGGCCATGTTTGCACCTGGCAGTCTAGACAAAGTGCTTGCTGCATAGCAATCGCAGCAAGGTTTAGCAGACACCGCAGTCCTATCAAGTATCCCCATCTAGCAGATGTATAATAGTTGTAGTACAGTATGACCACCAGGCGAAGTGGCACAGTGGTTAGTACACTGGACTCGCATTCTGGAGGACGACGATTCAATCCAGCGTCCGGCCATCCTGATTTAGGTTTTCCGTGATTTTCCTAAATCGATCCAGGCAAATGCCAGGATGGTTCCTTTGAAAGGGCACGGCCGACTCCCTTCCCTAATCCGATGAGACCGATGACATCACCGTTTGGTCTCTTTCCCCAAACAACCCAACACAACAGTATGACCACATAAAAACGCTGCAATAAAGAACATTCCTAAATGTTTAAACAAATAGAGCATGCAATATATAACACTTTAAAACAAGCTGTCTCCCTGGACTTTTTTAAATTTCTGGCGTTAGTACACTGGTTTATATCTACTGTCTCTATGTGACTCTGACATTTTCGCAGACTTATATGACTATTCACAGATGTAGCCATCTTGGGCAACCATCTTGGACTGTTACTTCACTGAGAGAGCCATTTGGCAACCAATAGGACAACTGCCCAGCAGGGTAAGTGTAATAAATTATCCCAGGCCCTATCCTGATGACACTTGACCCTTCACCATTTTGAGCAATCTGTCAACCATGCAGGCTATGGCAATATCCTCAACCAACAAGATAATTGCTCTTGTACAGGCCAAGTGGCCTAGAGAGGAGAGGTGGTGGGGTTACCTGACAACAATGCAAGGTTGTGCCAGAACTACCATATCGCCCATACTACTGATGGAGCTCTGTGTTCGCGTCGTCTCAGCTGCTGCTAGCGCCATTATCACCATCATATTGTTGGCCACCACCAGCATCACGAATTCTTCCGCTTTCACTTCATCTTGAGTGTTTTGCCACTACCATTGGCAGTGTCACCACCTAATATCTTCATTTACTGCTTACTGTGTAGTCTTGTTGCACTGTCTACCGCTACCTCTAATTATTGACAGCAACTGATCTTTCTACTACGACCGAGCGGGGAGGCGCAGTGGTTAGACGCTGGACTCGCATTCGGGAGGACGACGGTTCAATCCCGCGTCCGGCCATCCTGATTTAGGTTTTCCGTGATTTCCCTAAATCGCTCCAGGCAAATGCCGGGATGGTTCCTTTCAAAGGGCACGGCCGACTTCCTTCCCCGTCCTTCCCTAATTCGATGAGACCGATGACCTCGCTGTCTGGTCTCCTTCCCCAAAAAACAACAACAACCTTTCTACTACCACCACCACATCAACAGTTATCTACATCTATGTCTACTCCATGTTTCAACCAATATTCTTTACACAATGTTTAGCATACACTCGTGTACTACCCTAGCACCATTGCAATCTCTGCACTCTTTCACCCAAAAACTACACATTCATCAAATTTACCAAATATTTGTTATGTAGCTACCGACATTCCTGAATATCTAGCAGTTCCACTACCAACACTGTCATCACATGCAGCATTCAAATTGCACAGCATTGTACATAGCAGTAACAACTGTAGCATCAACGTCTGCACAAGCTCCAACCCCATCAGATTCATCATCACATTTGCCTGACTGTGCTCCAGGTAAAATGTCACGTCACAACAAATCGAAACCCTCACATGGACCACCAGTCTTATAAACGACGTCCCAAAAGAATCCCAACAGATTCAGTGCTGACACACTACTTAACGGCAGAAGCCATAAAGCCGCTAGCCCCGTAGCCCCTGACACTTCTGCAACATCAAATGTTTGTTCTAACCTGGCCTGATCCAAAATTCCTCAGGCCAAACGCCCTAGCCTATGGTGGAAAAAGTGTCTGCCTGACCTAAACATATCCAACTGATATACTTTAAAATTTGTGATAGTGAAATCTTCAAATCCTGACTTCCACTCCGTGCTGCAGACTCTAGTGAACATAGAAGACACCCCAAGGATTCTAAATCACAGTAGCGCATCAAGTCTCGATTCAGAGGTAGCAGAAGGAAAGGGTGTCAATGTACAGCTCTTGGTCACGACAGTACGCATCCGTGAGTTCGAATGAAGATCAACTCTGTCTGCATTACCTCACATATAGATAATAAAGGACACTGTTTAATGTTGATATGTACTTCGGTTACGTAACTGAAGCGACATGGTCCTCTTCATGTAAGCTACGTACGATCACCAAACTTTATCACTAGTCTTACTTTCATTATACACCCATCAAAAAAAGTTTTGCTCACCTCGGTTCCGAGAGTTCCGGGACCTGTTCAGAAAATTGGAATAGAGATCAACATAAACATCATTTGCGCCCTTTTTGTTGCTCATGAAAACCACACATTGCATGTTGTACCACCATACAGCGAGACCTTCAGAGGCGGTGGTCCACATTGCTGTACACACCGGTACCTCTAATACCCAGTAGCATGCCTTCTTGAATTGATGCACGCCTGTATTCGTCGTGGCATACTATCCACAAGTTCATCAGGGCACTGTCGGTCCAGTTTGTCCCACTCGTCAGCGGCGATTCGGCGAAGATATTCAAGTCAAACCATATGGCTACATAATGTAAAAAGGAAAGATTTCACAGTGGGTTATTCATTCAAAAATCGCGTTTTAATGTTGGCTGTATGTGAGAAGATGGTTTTATGCCTCGTGTAAGAAGAAGAAACGTCTACCACCACATGTCGCAATACGACAACGACAGGATCGTGGCCAGTCAGAACTGCAGTTTATCATTTCACGGTATTTCTGCTCGTGTTGTCCTGGTGAATATGTGACAGGTGGGATCAGAAAGGACATATTCAAAACCGAGCAGGGTCTCAAAGGCTCCACACAATTAGCCTCTCGCAGACATTTAGTTAGTCTGTGTGCAGCGAGCTTGGAGTCGCAAGCCATTGCAGTACTTCTTCCTTTCCTGCACTGATATTTTACTCTCTGACGATATCTTTCCTTCGATTTATTTCCTAGGACAGATTCTCTGATGACAGTGTAGCTTGCGCTTGCGATGT
Organism: Schistocerca cancellata; assembly: GCF_023864275.1. Lineage (NCBI taxonomy): Eukaryota > Metazoa > Arthropoda > Insecta > Orthoptera > Acrididae > Schistocerca > Schistocerca cancellata. Next base: position 929,259,903 of record NC_064629.1, read on the forward strand.
TGATTCTGGCTATTCCCACTGTGTTCCATTAGCTTACACCACTTATTTCGGTTAACTTATGTTCGGTTCATAGACCTGGGTGTGAGCTCCACGTTTCCAAAATTTGTTACAGATTGTGCGGACCAGCTGGGGACGGTCGTCCAGTACCCGGCACGGTAGCCTGTCCATATGGCGGGCCGTCAGGCATCCTTGTGGTGGTAGTCCCCTGGTCACTCAGAGATCACATAGTTGAGGACAGAGCAGTCACATCCCCGTGCATCCCGAGGAGTAGGTACCTGTCCGTTTGGGGCACTGCGGCTCTGGGCACTGGCCATCACGCCAGGTGGTCTTTGATTTTGCTGAATGGTGCCCACAGGAAGAGCCCCCGTTCTGAGTAGTCGACATCGTGGAGGATATTCGGTGTCATGAAACGACCAAAGTTATAAGTCGGTGGCTGCGAGGCCTTAGCATTTTGTTTTTCCAGACAGGCGGCAATTCAGTGTCCACCCTTACGATCCAACAAACTTACCCTCATTGGTTACGCCACGGGAGGAAAACAAAACCAAGCGACTTGCCGACATTCATTCCCCTCAGTTACTAGTTTTCACCTAAGCAGATCGAGGATTCTTTCTCCCTGCTAAACCAATTTGTTTTTTGTGGAGAATACTGAACACATATTAGACGAACTCTCTTCCCTTAGCAAATTACGAAGTGGTTCCAACTCAATTAAGACGGTGAATCCTAACCAGTACTGGGTATTACTCTCTTGTAAACAACTTGGTGATACGTATCTACATCAATAACCCGCAAGCCGCCTGACGGTATGTGGTGGAGGGTACTTCTGGTACCACTAACTGATCCCCCCTTTCCTTTTCCATTCCCGAATGGCGCGTGGGAAGAATGTTTGTCGTAAAGCCTCTGTATTATCTCAAATTTCTTCCTCTCATTGTGGTCATTTTGCGAGACGTATGTGGGGCAAAGTAATATGTTGTCCGACTCATCTCGGAAACTACTCACTCGAAATTTTAATAGTAAACCTCTCCCTGATGCACAACGTCTCTCTTGTCGAGTCTGTCATTATAGTTTTTTGAGCACCTCCTCAACGCTCTCGCGCCAGCTAAACGATCCCTTGACGAAACGCTGCGCTCTTCGATGAATCTTCTCTACCTCCTCTATCAGTCCTACCTGGTAAGGGTCCCAGACTGATGGACAATACTCAAGAATCGGCCTAACAAGCGCCTTGTAAACAACTTCTTTAGTCAATGGATTACATTTCCTTAAGATTGTTCCTACGAATCTCAGTCTCGCATCTACTTTTCCTAATATTCCACTTAAGGTAGTTCCGGATAGATATTCCTAGATATTTTACCGTGGCTACCATATCACCCCATAAGAACGTCAATATGACACAGGGATTAATTTTTCACCGAGACTTAACGTTGCAGTTAAACTTGGAGAGGTGAGAGATCCAGTTCACGTGTCATATATGCCACAGCAAAATAGGTAAGAAGGTTGACGCTGGCGCATTGATCCTTGTTGTGAGGGGGATTCACTTCCAGAACAGGTCAACATCATGTGCTACTGCTGCGATGGGAAGCTGTACTTCTCAGCCCTGATGCGGCATTTTAAATGCTAGCACTTCGGCCATATGCCTTCTAAATGTACATACGATCCGATTTGTGCAGACTGGCCAGCCACTTCACGAAAATTCATCATGTGTGAAAGCACCTGCCTGTCAACTGCGAGAAAAACCGCCCACCCCAAATCCAGAGTGTGCTACGCTAATGCAGGATCATGCCGAATCCAAAGTGAACCTTTGGAAGGGACCGCGCTTAGACCCTTACACATGGCTTCTAGCTCTCCATGATGAAAAAACGAGTCATGCATTTTCGTCATTGTACTTAAAGTCCATGCTGATCCAAATTCTGCTTCACTACCCAGCGCTTGGATGTTGTTGGACAGTCCCTATTTCTGGGACTTCTCTTTGATAAAAAGTGACATGGCTTCCCCCATATTCGTCAACTAAAAAGGAACTACATACAAAAGCTTAACGTTCTCTCCTATCTTGCCCACATCTCTTGGGGTGCAGATCGCACTATTCTCCTTCATATTTACTAGGCCGTGGTTGTAACAACAACAACGCTGTACTATTGTCCATATAAATAGTATTTTTTTCTGAATTTTCGATAAATTAGTATAATCGATGTTCTGATGTCATTTCTTTTTTGTTTCATGCCATTATGTTGAGAAAACTGTAAACAAATTTCGATGTGAATATTAATGTTTATGTCAAATTTGTATCAATATTATAACAGAATTGAAATGTAAGGAACGTTGAAACTATTGTAAGATGTTAAAATTGTAATTGTGCGTCTGGTCCATACGTAGGCAATGTATTAGGATATGTAGAATGCAAAACCTCGGGTGAATACCCTGTCTGTAAGGGAGCGGTAAAAGGTAGATGGCAGGCGAGCGCGGGAAAATGCGCACGGGCGCTGTACGGCATTAACGGGCTCAGCAGCAGTAGTAGTCGGAGTTGGGCACTGATCTGAGCAACACGTTCTCGAGCGAGGAGGCTCTCCTGGAAGACGTAGTTTCATTGAGCCTCGGATATGTCGTTCCAACGCCCTTACAGCATGGCAAAATTCCATAGGCACTAAATGGAAAAGTATTGCGACGCTAAGAAGAAGTAAAGTGCCGATACATCAAGAGCCATTGCTGTGGTTGTATGTGTGCTCTGTGCCCGCCATCTCGCCGCCCGCCAACCGCCACATCGATACAAACAGGCTGAAACTTTTAGTACTGTGTTCGTATGGACCAGTGTTACTTTTGTTCCATACTGTTCAATAACAACTTAAATTTTACCAGAACTGTCCTATCATTTAATTATCCTTACAACTAACCTACTCAGGGTCCTTTCCACATGTTGTGCAATCCGAGTGTCCCGAGATGAATAATTAAAGTTTGTGTTAATAATAATTACCTGCAGACCTAGCTATGTTAGAATGATGTTTAAAGAACTGTTTGGTTAATGAATCAATAGGTAAATAACGAAGGTCTGACAAAGTTGGAAGATAATTTTGATATTGATTTAGTAATGAAGTTTAATTATTTCGAGACAGATATAATGGTATTTAAATGAGCAGGAAATAAGATAAAAAGAGTAGTAAGTCATATATTGGAAATCTTGAGGACATAATGATTTCAGTAATCAAATTTTTTAATACAGTGACCATAGTAGTTTCAGGGTCCCCCCCCCCCTCTTTTTTATTCATTTGAATTCTGAAGTGTTCTAAACTGATTTGACCAGCAAAGTTAAAGTCAATATAAAAACCAAAATTTATCAGTGTTTTACCTTTACCAAAATTGACATTGTGTGTGTGTTTCGAAAGTGCTATTTCTAGGGTAACCTATGCCCGATTTTAATCAGATCAATAGACAGTACGAAGTTTTGTAGTAAACATTATAGTGTAGTGTCAAGTATCTATGGTTTATCCATATCAGTACAGAAAGTGAAATTATCAGTTCAGTAGATTTTCTGGTTCTAAAATTTACCATATTATGCAGTGTTATTACGTGTTGTTTTGCATGAATGTACATCAACTTGTACAGGGAAGAAACTCAGTTAATGCCTAATTAGGCTGGCGACCGTATTATAACCAAATTGATAGCTTCTTCTGTGTTGTTTCTTGTCCGTCCTGACGTGTAGTTGCATTTCGGACTTGCTTGACGTATCATTGTTATTACAGAGTGGGTGTAAGTCTGATTTGCCTCCATTCAGGTGCACGCGGTCAATATCTATACAAAAATCCTTTCTCACAAGGTGAAGCCCGTCAAGTAACCATAGTACAGGCTTTAATGAGTATCGTGTGCCAACGCGCCCGTAGCGCGTTACATGGTCTCGTCCCATTTGGATGGTGGTTGCCGGATTTGTGGTTCATTGGCACTTTCAGCATTAGTATTGTTGGACCCAGCCCATCTTAGTGGAGTAGGAGTCGCCACTAGCGCCGTTTGGTCTAGTCCCCCACACAGTCTCCTTGCCAAAGGGGGATCTTCCTTTTTCAGTTCCGACGGTACCAAATCTTACTCACTTGTGCAATCTTCATCCGACAGGGGTCATAACAAGCATCTTTGGTTGACGAGTGGTGCACATTCACAGCTCTCGTAAAGATAAGTGTTTAATTGAGTAATAACAATTAATTAAGCCAATATTACATGATACTTCAGTAAATTAATACCTATTGTAAGCTATCAATTGAAGGTTTCACATTTTTTGCGTATTTTCCGGAAAAAGAAAACATTTCTTAGCCTCGAATTTTGACTAAGATTTTTTTACGTTGTTGTATACTGTAAGTTACGTGATTATTTAAATAAATGTGTTGTTAGTGTATTCTCACACACTACCCATTTGATTCTCTAGTAAGTAGCCGAAGCGAGAAGTTCCAAAATAAGTAAAAAGTTTATGTAGTGTTGGCTCAGTTCTTTGTTTACGTTTTGTTTCGTCCCGTAAACAATACAGGTTAAATCATTTTTGTTTCTCCGGAAGTTTTGAATTAGTATGTGAACTGTAGGACTAAACTTTCTAAGAAATTTAGTAGATTAGTTGAGTAGTCTAGGAAGTTATTCTTGTTTTAACTTAGACTAAAGCTAAAATTTGTTCACCATGAGTGAGAAGTGTATGACTTGCCGTAGGATTGTTAGTTCCAGGGTGTGGTGTGAGGGTTGTTGCAGTTTCTTTCATGTGGGTGACTGTAGCGGCGTGGGAAATGGGGAAATGAACAAGGCTCATTGGTTGTGTAGGATTTGCTGTAGAGATAGCAAGATATTGGAACAGGAGGAGGAGGTTGCTGCCCTTGAGGCGGAACTAGATAAAGCGAAACAAGATCCGGAAAGGTTAAGGGGGCAGAAGGGAAAAGAGAGGTGGGAGGTGACAGCAGGTTATAGAAGAATAGGAACAGGACTTTCTCAGACAGTTTTGTTGTCAGTGTGGGAAACAGGTTTGATCTGTTGTCACAGTTGGAAACTGATGAGCTGTTTAGGAGTAAACAGGAAACAACAAACTTTCAAAAAGTGTTTGGAAAGTAAGAAGTAAGAAAATGTTGTGAGAAAAAGAAAGTTTTGTTGCTAGGTAGTTCACATGGTAGAGGCGTTGGCCAACTGTTGCAGGATGAACTAGGGTGAGGTTACCAGCTCACAAGTTTTTTTAAACCTAGAGCGAGTCTGGGTCAGGTGATAGAGGATGTAGGTTCACTTTGCGAAGACTTCACAAAGGAAGAATAGTGGGTGCGGCGGGCAACAGCATAGATAGGAACCCTAATTATTCAATGGAGAGTGACCTGGTAAAGATAGCTTCAGCAATGGGACCTACTGGTGTTGGGCTTGTGTCTATTCTGGGGGGTCATGACCGGCCTCCTTTAAACTCTTCCGTTAGGAGAGTTAATTTAGAGGTGGAACGGTTGCATGGATCAGGTATGGGATCTCATATCGGTGTGGTTCCTGTTGACGCTATCAGCTGGTGGGACTATACCAGGCATGGCCTTTACCTCAACAGGAAGTGAAGGGAAAACTATCTGGGCTAATAGCAATTAACTTAAGGGGGGGGGGGGGGAACATGGTCACAAGTGGTAAAGTACCAGTGGTTACAAGTGACAGAACAGCAGCTTTTTAGGGTAGGGAGGGCAGAAACAAAAGATGCTCAGAGACAGTCTGAAAATGACATTCACGTTGATAAAACAGACAGCCAGAAAGCCAATTTTAATGTACACAATTCATGCAGACAGCCTCTGATTGAAACTAGAGATACGCAAAGATTGACAGGAAAATTAGGTTCATCCAGTTGTAAGTCAGCCAGTGCACAAAATCACTTATCCTTATTGCATCAGAATATCCGAGGATTAAAGGGTAAACTTAATGAGTTGCTTATTTGTGTTGAAGAATTAGAGTTGAGCAAACCAGTTGATATAATCTGCCTCACTCAACATCTTTGTGACCACTGGTATAGATATGTTAAATGCTGGGGGATTCAAGTTAGCTTTTACTTCTGTAGAGAAAATATGGAGAAAGGAGGAGATGCCACATTTTTCAGAAACTGAAAGCCGGCCGGGGTGGCCGAGCGGTTCTAGGCGCTACAGTCTGCAACCGCGCGACCGCTACGGTCGCAGGTAGGAATCCTGCCTCGGGCATGGATGTGTGTGATGTCCTTAGGTTAGTTAGGTTTAAGTAGTTCTAAGTTCTAGGGGACTGATGACCTCAGAAGTTAAGTCCCATAGTGCTCAGAGCCATTTTTTTAGAAACTGAAACTTGTCAGAAGCTATTTTGATTTGAAGAATATTGATATTAATAAATTTTGTTCTGAGCAGCACTTAGAAACTTGTGCAACAGAAGTAATATTTCATAATAAGTCCTTCATAATAGTAGGTATATACAGATCACCTTCAGGAAATTTTAACCTCTTCATAAAAGATCTGGAAGATCTGTTGTCCTATCTCACAGTAAAAAAACAAGGAAATAGTGGTTACTCGTGATTTTAATGTGGATTTATTGAAAAGCTCTGTCAGTGAACAATTATTGCTGTCAGTAACACTATCATTCAAGTTAGTTCCTACTGTGAACTTTGCAACTGGGATATGTAAGTACTCTGAGATTGCTATTGATAATATCTTTATAAACAAATATAGGGAAACATGTCATATCACAAAACCAATAGTAAATGGGCTATCTGATCACGACATGCAGCATTTTGTGTTAAATGTTGAATCTTGTCAGGATAAAAAATCTATTAATTCTGAGTACAGGAGTGAATAAAGAAGTCAAAAATTGAGAAATTCAGGAAGTTGCTCAAAGATATGAACTGGATAGATGTTTACAATACTTATGACAAATATGGAAAATACAGAACATTCATTAATAAAGTTACCTCCACTTTTGAAAATTACACTCCTGGAAATTGAAATAAGAACACCGTGAATTCATTGTCCCAGGAAGGGGAAACTTTATTGACACATTCCTGGGGTCAGATACATCACATGATCACACTGACAGAACCACAGGCACATAGACACAGGCAACAGAGCATGCACAATGTCGGCACTAGTACAGTGTATATCCACCTTTCGCAGCAATGCAGGCTGCTATTCTCCCATGGAGACGATCGTAGAGATGCTGGATGTAGTCCTGTGGAACGGCTTGCCATGCCATTTCCACCTGGCGCCTCAGTTGGACCAGCGTTCGTGCTGGACGTGCAGACCGCGTGAGACGACGCTTCATCCAGTCCCAAACATGCTCAATGGGGGACAGATCCGGAGATCTTGCTGGCCAGGGTAGTTGACTTACATCTTCTAGAGCACGTTGGGTGGCACGGGATACATGCGGACGTGCATTGTCCTGTTGGAACAGCAAGTTCCCTTGCCGGTCTAGGAATGGTAGAACGATGGGTTCGATGACGGATTGGATGTACCGTGCACTATTCAGTGTCCCCTCGACGATCACCAGTGGTGTACGGCCAGTGTAGGAGATCGCTCCCCACACCATGATGCCGGGTGTTGGCCCTGTGTGCCTCGGTCGTATGCAGTCCTGATTGTGGCGCTCACCTGCACGGCGCCAAACACGCATACGACCATCATTGGCACCAAGGCAGAAGCGACTCTCATCGCTGAAGACGACACGTCTCCATTCGTCCCTCCATTCACGCCTGTCGCGACACCACTGGAGGCGGGCTGCACGATGTTGGGGCGTGAGCGGAAGACGGCCTAACGGTGTGCGGGACCGTAGCCCAGCTTCATGGAGACGGTTGCGAATGGTCCTCGCCGATACCCCAGGAGCAACAGTGTCCCTAATTTGCTGGGAAGTGGCGGTGCGGTCCCCTACGGCACTGCGTAGGATCCTACGGTCTTGGCGTGCATCCGTGCGTCGCTGCGGTCCGGTCCCAGGTCGACGGGCACGTGCACCTTCCGCCGACCACTGGCGACAACATCGATGTACTGTGGAGACCTCACGCCCCACGTGTTGAGCAATTCGGCGGTACGTCCACCCGGCCTCCCGCATGCCCACTATACGCCCTCGCTCAAAGTCCGTCAACTGCACATACGGTTCACGTCCACGCTGTCGCGGCATGCTACCAGTGTTAAAGACTGCGATGGAGCTCCGTATGCCACGGCAAACTGGCTGACACTGACGGCGGCGGTGCACAAATGCTGCGCAGCTAGCGCCATTCGACGGCCAACACCGCGGTTCCTGGTGTGTCCGCTGTGCCGTGCGTGTGATCATTGCTTGTACAACCCTCTCGCAGTGTCCGGAGCAAGTATGGTGGGTCTGACACACCGGTGTCAATGTGTTCTTTTTTCCATTTCCAGGAGTGTATTTTCTTCTAGAGGTAACTCAAATCACACAGAAGTCGAAAAGTAAACTGTGGACTACACAAGGAGTAAAGATATCATGTGGGACAAAAAGGAGACTATACCTACTATCTAGGAACAGCTCTGATGTTAGCATAGTCATGCATTACAAAGAATATAGCAAAATAGTGAAGCAAGTAATCCAGAAATCAGCTTTATTATGAGAAAAAGACAATTACATCAGGCAACAAAATAAAAACTGTATGGAATGTAGTGAAGACAGAGACAGGTAGGACCAAAAAGGAAGAGGAACAGATAGTTTAAAAATAAATGAGACTATGGTAAGAAGTGCTTATAGTGCTGCAAACCTCTTGAACAAGCTACTCAATTCTGTTACTGACAGCTTGGGGTTATCAGGTTCGGTGAACAGTGCACTGGAGTATCTGAGAACAGTCTTTAAAAATAACTTCAGTAAAATGGAAATGACAGTCTCGTCTCCCAAAGAAGTAGCATCCATAACAAAATCCTTAAAATCTAAGTATTCTAGTGGGTATGATAACATATCAACGAAGTTAATCAAAGAGTGCTCATGCGAGTTGAGTTCTATCTTAAGTTATTTGTGTACAATGTCTTATCAGCACAACATTTCCAGACTGGCTAAAATATGCTGAATTTAAGACTATTTACAAGAAGGGGGATTAAACCATCGCCCAGTTTCACTTTTGCCGGCTTTCTCAAAAATATTTGAAAAGGCTGTGTTCAAGCGTCTCCTTAAGCATCTGACTGCAAATAGTATATTCTCCAAGTCATAGTTTGGGTTTCTTAAGGGTTCGATATAGAGGAAGCTATTTACACTTACAATGAGAATGTACTTAAAAAATGGTTCAAATGGCTCTGAGCACTATGGGACTTAACAGCTGTGGTCATCAGTCCCCTAGAACTTAGAACTACTGAAACCTAACTAACCTAAGGACATCACACACATCCATGCCCGAGGCAGGATTCGAACCTGCGACCGTAGCAGTCTCGCGGTTCCGGACTGAGCGCCTAGAACCGCTAGACCACCGCGGCCGGCAGAATGTACTTAATTCATTAGATAATAAATTAGAGGTATCTTAAACTTTTGTAGTCCTGTCTTCCTCAGTTGCGTGTAATATTACAGTATATTGATAATTTTTACTTAGGGACCGTCTGACAGCAACTGACTGACACTAAAATTGTGTTTTATTCAGTTGCTGTCAGACGGTACATAAGTAAAAATTATCAATATACCGTAATAAATTAGAGGCTACTGACGTTTTCTGTGACCTGTCAAAAGCCTTTGATTGTATGAACCATATCATTCTCTTAAGTAAATTAGAATATTATGGTGTCACCGGCAGTGCTGCGAAATGGTTTGAGTCTTATCTAACAGGAAACAAAGGGTGTCGTTGCGAAATACCTGTGCAGTAAGCAGTCTTCTTCATGTGATTGGGAATTAATCACATGTGTTGTTGCTGAAGGTTCAATCTTGGGTCGATTGCTTTTTCTTGTGTACATTAACGACCTCTCGTCTGTTACATTCCCAGATGTTAAGTTTGTTTTGTTTGCAGATGATACAAACACTGCGATGTGTAGCAAGTCAAGTACAGATTTAGAAGTAGCTGATAATCAAATTTTCACTGACATTAATAAATGGCTTAAAGCTAATTCACTGTCATTAAACTTTGAAAAGACCCACGTTATGCAGTTCAGAACCTGTAAGAGATTTCCTTCCAGCATGTGTATAACATATGAAGACATGCAGATCGGATAGGTTGACAGTGTTAAATTTTTGGGATTACAACTCGATATTAAATTCAGTTGGGAAGGGCATACCACAGAATTGCTTAAGCGCCTGAACAGGTCTGTATTTGCAGTGAGAATGATGTCAGATGTAGGAGATATAAATACAAAAAAAAACTTGCATACTTTGCTTACTTTCATTCTATTATATCATATTCTGGGGTAACTCATCAAACGGAGCGAAAGCTTTAGTGTGCAAAAGCGTGTAACAAGAGTCATTTGTGGTGTAAATTCAAGAACATCATGTAGAAACCTGTTCAAGAAACTTGTATTCTAATCACTACTTCTCAGTATATTTATTCCTTGATGAAATTTGTTGCAATTAATATATCTCTATTTCCAACCAATAGCTCAATATTTAGTATCAGAACTAGGAATAAGAACAATGTACATAAAGACCTGAAATCACTTACCTTGGTCCAGAAAGGGGTCCAATATTCAGGAACACACATTTTCAATAAATTGGCATCAACCATTAAAAACTGTGTTTCAGATAAAGCACGGTTTAAACAGAGTTTGAAGGACTTTTTGATAGGCAACTCCTTCTACTCTATAGATGAATATCTTAACAGAGACTGTTAGGACAGCTTAAGTAAAAATGTCTGTTGGATTTCAGTTTTGACAGCACTTAGTCACAACAGCCAAGATTAGGTATTTTCTGTATGATAAATTTATTAATAGTGCATAACAATGTTTCATTCTGGCAGCGCATTAATTATGTGAATATTAGCTGTTACAGTTTACTGTATTGTATTCACCTATTTTGACAAGCTCCTGACAAATGATCAGGGTAGCAAGTATTATATTCAAATGTTTTATGTTTTTTATGTTATACTTTCTGACATGTTCCACACACACGAGAATCGTCTCATTTTTGCGTCTATGGAACGAAAAACGAATCTAATCTCTAATCTAACCTGATCACAGTTTCCTAATAAACCAAATTATCATCTTATTTTTGCACATAAGTGGCATTGACCCTCTGATACCCATCCATGGATCTGATTACCAGTTGAAATGAACCTTGAGGCCCTCTGCCAGGACCTGCACTACACCACCAGTTAGCTACAACATTTGTTGCTGGGAATGTGTAGTGTTTTTACGATGAAACTGATAGCCATTAACACAGCCTTACATTTTATTGAAAAGACCTCCCTCGATCAAGTTTTAATTTTTAGCTACTCGACGATCAGTCTCCAGACTACTTTTATCACACTGTGATCCATGCTATTCATGACTTTCTCTCTGACCTTAGTCGTACTGCCTGCTCAGTTGCCTTCCTCTGGTACCAGGTCACGCGAATATCCTAGGGAATGAACAAGCTGACTGTCTGGCTAGAGAAGCGATTACTCGCCCAACATTCGATTTGACGATTCCACATTGGGATTTTTGGGTGCAAGTAAGACCTTTTCACTCGGAGGCGGAACAACATTTTGTTCCGCACTATTAAGGAGGCTACCGCTGCATGGCGCTCTTTCCTTCCGTTCCTTCCCGTGTGGCCTCCTCATAGGTCATACCAGATTAACCTATAGTTTTATTTTATGCAACGAGTCACCGCCACGTTTTAGTGAAGGAGCCTTATAGACAGCAGTTCACATTCTTGTGGAATGTCCCCTCCTTCTTGCTCTCCATGTTAAGCATGGTTTTCCAGATTCGTTGCCTCCAGTATTGGTGGATTATTCACAGACAGTTGAACTGATTCTAGGTTTTCTCCGCGAAAGTGCTTTTTTATTTCCAGATGTAATGTTTTAAACTGCTTTCGGGATGAAGGTGGGATGGTTTGGCTTGGGGCGTTGCTGCGCCTAGGGGTTCATCGACCCTACCTTTTTTGCCAGCTGCCTTGGTCTTCCTTCTTTTATTCTGTTTTAGATACGGTTAGCCACTTTTTCTCTGCCACATATTATTTTCCGTATTAGGGGTAGCATTCTGGTGAAAAGCCTTGACTATGTCGCGATGACTGTGGGAGGGTCATGCACAGATAGGGGCACTCGCCTACATATTGACCTGGTTATTTCTCTCAGCTGCCGGTTCAGCTGTTGTCCATTGCGTTTTTAGCGTTCTCGGTTTTACTATTACAAATCTCCTAGCTAGAAGGCTCTCTTTACTCTGTAAGTATTTTAGCCCTTGATCAGGTTGGTGTGGGATCGGATGTGGGTGGTGTTTATCTCTCGACTTACGAGCCGTGGGAGACGCCTCGTCTACGGTGACTTACTTACCAGCCCTACCCATATAATTTTGCTTCTCTTTAAATTATATCTCAGCAGTGGCATCAATATTGCTTTCAGGTCCTCAGTTTTACCATTGCTATATGCTTTCATAATTAGATAAAATTTCTGGTGGACGTCACTAGCTCCAGATGAACTAGCTCTTGACCGAGGGACTGATGATCTCGGCGTTTCGTCCAGTCCCTTCATCGCCAGCCAACCAACCAGTCCAAAGGATATGAGTCCTGATTCCGCATACAGCGTCACAGAGGATGTGTCTGTGTCTGTCCTGAGGTTCAGAGGGAGGAGAACATTGACACTTTGCTTTCATCGTTATATGGGTCCATTACCAGCGCAGTAGTGTAGGGTGCCACTGCGATTGACTAACTTTGGCATATAGTTGAAGCAGCATAGAATGACATACCTGTAGCTGTCATCCACTCAGAGTCTATGCCCAGCTGCGTTACAGTCGCTGTTGCTGCCAGATGTTCAATATATTTGTACAAATGACTTTCGCACACAGTACACACTCAGATCACCTACAAATTAAATTATGTGTTCCTCCAGGGAGAAGAGAGAGAGAGGGAGAGAGAGAGAGAGAGAGAGAGAGAGAGAGAGGGAGGGAGGAAGGGGAAGAAGAAGAATGTCGTGATTTTTTGTTTGTATACTGTACGGAAGTAACCTGCAGAGTCTGTCTCCGGCTGTTAATGTATGGCTGGCTCTGAGCACTATGCGACTTAACGTCTGAGGTCATCAGTCGCCTAGAACTTAGAACTAATTAAACCTAACTAACCTAAGGACATCACACACATCCATGCCCGAGGCAGGATTCGAACTTGCGACCGTAGCGGTCGCTCGGCTCCAGACTGTAGCACCTAGAACTGCACGGCCACTCCGGCCGGCGCTGTTAATGTAAAAGCTGAATCGTCCCACATCCACGAATTCTCGCTTGCTAATGATATTTACTGATTACGATGCGTGATTGTGTGAGTTCCATACATCCCTGTGCCTAACTGAGGGTACGGTGTGAGGTAACCGGCGAGTTGTGGCGCCCTGAAAATATTCGAAGTTCGGAATTGGCGTGGCCACAGTGGCCGCTCGGCAAGCTGGGGCTCGTCAGCGACGTTAGCCGGACCAGGAGGGGTAAAAGTACTTCTGCTATCGAGCTCATCATTTAAAGTCATTAAAATAGTACCTGCAGATTTTATTTAATTGCAATCTTTCTTTCAAAATTCGCAATTTCTGAGTGATCGGAACCTTCGACCAGACTCAGTAGCATTTGGCTTGTAATGCGACAACCACGTGTCCCACCCCACAGACAACGAAACCAGCCAAAACTTTTAATATTTCAACTCTGAGTCACAGGGTACGTAGTTGAGGGCCACTCACCACTCATTTTTCTTTTTGAAAGCCCGCAACGGCAGAACCATATTCACCATGACGGCATTAATAAATCTGTACGGGTTATCTGTTATACACCTACCTCACTGGTAGTTTCGGGACTACCCCAAACTAAAAGCTCACAACTTCCTGCGGAAAATACATTTCGTGACTGACATCACAGGAAATATAAGGAACGGCGGAGCGGCCCTGCAGCAATATACAGGGTGTTTAAAAAATGACCGGTATATTTAAAACGGCAATAAAAACTAAACGAGCAGCGATAGAAATACACCGTTTGTTGCAATATGCTTGGGACAACAGTACATTTTCGGGCAGACAAACTTTCGAAATTACAGTAGTTACAATTTTCAACAACAGATGGCGCTGCGGTCTGGGAAACTCTATAGTACGATATTTTCCACATATCCACCATGCGTAGCAATAATATGGCGTAGTCTCTGAATGAAAGTACCCGAAACCTTTGACAACGTGTCTGGCGGAATGGCTTCACATGCAGATGAGATGTACTGCTTCAGCTGTTCAATTGTTTCTGGATTCTGGCGGTACACCTGGTCTTTCAAGTGTCCCCACAGAAAGAAGTCACAGGGGTTCATGTCTGGCGAATAGGGAGGCCAATCCACGCCGCCTCCTGTATGTTTCGGATAGCCCAAAGCAATCACACGATCATCGAAATATTCATTCAGGAAATTAAAGACGTCGGCCGTGCGATGTCGCCGGGCACCATCTTGCATAAACCACGAGGTGTTCGCAGTGTCGTCTAAGGCAGTTTGTACTGCCACAAATTCACGAAGAATGTCCAGATAGCGTGATGCAGTAATCGTTTTGGATCTGAAAAATGGGCCAATGATTCCTTTGGAAGAAATGGCGGCCCAGACCAGTACTTTTTGAGGATGCAGGGACGATGGGACTGCAACATGGGGCTTTTCGGTTCCCCATATGCGCCAGTTATGTTTATTGACAAAGCCGTCCAGGTAAAAATAAGCTTCGTCAGTAAACCAAATGCTGCCCACATGCATATCGCCGTCATCAATCCTGTGCACTATATCGTTAGCGAATGTCTCTCGTGCAGCAATGGTAGCGGCGCTGAGGGGTTGCCGCGTTTGAATTTTGTATGGATAGAGGTGTAAACTCTGGCGCATGAGACGATACGTGGACGTTGGCGTCATTTGGACCGCAGCTGCAACACGGCGAACGGAAACCCGAGGTCGCTGTTGGATCACCTGCTGCACTAGCTGCGCGTTGCCCTCTGTGGTTGCCGTACGCGGTCGCCCTACCTTCCCAGCACGTTCATCCGTCACGTTCCCAGTCCGTTGAAATTTTTCAAACAGATCCTTTATTGTATCGCTTTTCGGTCCTTTGGTTACATTAAACCTCCGTTGAAAACTTCGTCTTGTTGCAACAACACTGTGTTCTAGGCGGTGGAATTCCAACACCAGAAAAATCCTCTGTTCTAAGGAATAAACCATGTTGTCTACAGCACACTTGCACGTTGTGAACAGCACACGCTTACAGCAGAAAGACGACGTACAGAATGGCGCACCCACAGACTGCGTTGTCTTCTATATCTTTCACATCACTTGCAGCGCCATCTGTTGTTGAAAATTGTAACTACTGTAATTTCGAAAGTTTGTCCGCCTGAAAATGTACTGTTGTCCCAAGCATATTGCAACAAACGGTGTATTTCTATCGCTGCTCGTTTAGTTTTTATTGCCGTTTCAAATATACCGGTCATTTTTGAAACACCCTGTAAATACTAGACGTTCGTAACAGGAGGAGAGGGCTCCTTTATTGGTAAGGACAAATACCTTGTCGTGGCTATAGAATAAGTAGTTAGAAAGGAATCGCTCCAGTCGAAGGCAATCAGCGAACAGTTAGCTCGCTGTAACTAATAGCATTCAGCGAAACCTCTCGGCGTCAAGTGTTACTCGGATGATCTCAGCTTTCACAACCGGTCCCACTCTCGTCATGTTTTTCGCATTCCCCATACATGATGCAATGTGATTTGTAGAGCGCTGCTGTATTCACTTTCTATCAGTCCTCATTTTGAGCGTAATCGAAAGCCTGCATGTGCTCAGCTGTTGACCTACAGTAAAACTGTCGCCAGTTCCTTTTGTACTATTATATTCTCGGTCTGGTGCCACCAATACTTAGGCTTCATTTTCAGATGGAGGTTTTTTAAATATTGTTTTACGTAATGTGTATGCCAACGCTTTTTCGGCCATACGTTTTCTAACAGGTTTTATACAGTCAGCGGGGATTACACCTACTGTACCAACCTCTCCATGTCGGAGTAGCACTTACAACCAACCAATCACTTCAATTATTTCTTCTGCTCCAGACGTACACGCATAAGAAATTTCTCCGTCATATTAGCGCCTAAGTTTGATACTAGTAGACCCCTTCTGCTCTCTTTGCTTGTGCTAGTCTGCGTCTTATGTCTTCCCCATTTCATTCGACATGCGTTATTTTGCGGTCATCACTCTGTCTACTACGTGGCCTCCAGTTTTGTTGTTAAGTTATTGTTAAACTCATTTCTGCTATTCCCCAATACCTCGTTTCCTTGGGTTATTCCCGATTCATATTCCATACTCATCAGACTGCTCATTCCATTCATTAGGTCCTGTAGTTCTTCCTCACTTTCATGAAGATGGCAATGTCTTTAGCGAATCTCATCAATGATGTCTTTTCACCTTGAATTTCAGTTCCATTCCTGGACCTTTCTTTTAATTCCGTCATTGCCTTTTCGATATATGGATTGAACATTAGAGGAGCACTGCATTCCATACATGCCTTTTGTCCTCAGATTAATTCTGATGACCATCTAGTCTCTCGCTTCCCTCTTTGTTCTTGTGTATACTGTATATTACCCGATTTTTCTTATGGCATGCAATTATTGCTTCCATTATCAACTGTGTTGTGGATGTAGTAACTGAATGCTAATTATGTTAATTCAGCCCAAACATCGTCGGTAGCAGAAAAACTGCTATAGTTAATTAAGGTAGCCATTGCACGCTTGCTAATTACACAGTTGTATGACAGGGCACACTAACACAGAAATCCGGCAACACAGTAAGATATAAAAAATAGAATATATTAAGAGTATGCTACGAAATGATACTTAAATTTGGCACAGTTTGATATACGGCACTTATGGCCTAAACCTAGTACAATGATATCTAAAAAACTTTTGTCTCTAGGTAGTCTGTGACACTGTTAGTATCATTCATAGTTCTCCATAAACAGCAACTGTCAATTCAGAAGATAGTCTCCAGAGCACTATACTGAGTAGGATGCAGGCACCGAGCTAAACTACCTAAGTGCTGGTTCGTAACTGTCTAATATTATATTCGCAACTCTGAGAATTTCATAGGTCGCTTGAAAACTCTTAGACTGCAATGATCGGATCTCTTTGCAAGTTTCGATGTTGTGTCTTTATTTACAAAGGTGCCCTTGCAGGACTCTTTAGAGCTCATTAGTAACACGTTTGAGGAGGACATAGTGGCACTTTTTAAACATGTGCTTACTTCAACATACTTCTTATTTCAAGACCAATATTTTGAACAAGTGAACGGTGTCGCCATGGGGAGCCCTCTTTCTCCTGTGGTGGCCAATTATTTTATGGAAGACTTTAAAGATAAAGCACTACAGTCAGCCACTCTCAAACCCTCTTGTTTTCTGCGGTATGTTGACGATACGTTTGTGGTATGGCCACACGGACTGGATACTCTACCTACGTTTCTTCAACACTTAAATTCGCTATTCCGAATATTAACTTCACTATGGAAGTGGAAAAAGATGGCACTTTACCTTTTCTTGATGTTCTGGTACGAAGGAAAGCAGGTGGAACCTTGGGATACAGCGTATACCGCAAGCCAACGCATACAGATCTTATATCTGCAGGCCACAAGCTGCCATCATCCACTACAATGCGGTAGTGCATTACGTACGCTAGTTCATAGAGCGCGTGTGGCATCTGACTCTGAAAGCCTGCCGAGTGAGATGCAACATTTGAAGACAGTCTTCCGTCAAAACGGTTCTTCTGAGAGACAGATACGTAATGCATTCAGGCCAAAGAGAGTTCAAACTATGGAGCAGAAAGAAGATACGAAGACATCCACCACCTTGGCCTTCTTGTCGTATTTTGGTGCCATGTCGTCAAGAATCGGTAGAGTCCTAGAAAGATATGACATCAAGTGGGTTTTCCGACCATCTGCAAAACTGAAGAACCCGTTAGGTTCGGTTAAGGATGATTTCGGTCTAAGGGAACGTGGCGTGTACAAGATTCCTTGTCAATGTGGGGCGGCATATATAGGTCAGACATGTCGCACAGTAAAAGAACGTTGCGATGAACATCAGCGTCATACACGCCTACGCCAACCGGAGAAGTCGGCAATTGCAGAACACTGCCTGAACACAGGACATCACATGATTTATGAAAAGACGGAAGTCTTATCCCCAGAATCCTCTTTCTGGGATTGTGTCATTAAGGAAGCAATACATATCCATACAGCTGATAACCTTATCAACAGGGATGAGGGATTTCAACTGAGTACAGCCTGGAACCCTGCATTGGCTGCTGTTAAATCACGACGAGAAAGCAAAGAGCTTTCGATAATAGACCCGTCATAACTTTGGCAGCATGTCAGTAAACACAGCGTCAGCGCACGCGCAGAACGGCCGCTCTGCGTTGCAAGACTCAAGTTTCACACGGAATTTAGTCTCCCCTCCACAACGGCCAAAGGCCGGTCACGTGATTCCACCTCCACGAGGCGGGGAATCACGTGACCGGCGTATGGCCGTTGTGGAGGGGAGACTCCAAATTCCGTGTGAAACTTGAGTCTCGCGCTCTGCGTTTCCTGGCAGAGGGCGTTTGAGTCTGGCGCCATCTATCTGTAAATTTTTGTGCATGCGTGGTTCCCGGGTCGGCGCAATCTTCACCCGCGTGCTCTATATACAGCGGTGTCGACATGCAGATCTTGTCAGTCGTACCTAGCCCCCAGCGAGGTTCAACCACCTGATGATGTCGGACAGTTGCTCCGAAGAAATATTGTGGGATTTGCACAACGTCATCCGGCAGCACACCCGTGAAGACTATTTACAATATATCCGCCAGGAAAGCCTGAGGAGTCACAGCCACTGCCATTGTTGAACTCTGGCACAGAGTTGTAGCAGCATGGAATGTTGTAGCCACATGTGATACTATCTCAGGTTTATTCAGTGCCCATCCTGGTTAGAGACACTGTTGTTGCCAGAAGTGGCAGTTGTGTGCACTAATGTTTAGGACTTTTATACCCCAGATTAGCTACAAATTTAACAATGTATTCTTTGCACTGTACTGTACACGCAGAGTAAGAAAAACATCGTATTTTGCTACTCTTAATGCTGTTTCAAGTTTAATAGCCAACATTGTAAAAACCGAGCATTTAACTGTGTGCTGTGATCACGTTACTGGATGACCACCATCTCGTGCGCATGACCATAACGTTGGATTCAGCTTCGTTCACAGTACTGACTTTGGCTGGACTATTGCCAATGCTGTGCATTGTCCTCTGTTGACGGTTCGATGCAGTCCACTGTGGGCGTACCTGGCGACGAGGGTGCCACTGTGTGAATAGATGTCAGTAGCGCCGAAGATGGGGGATTAAATATGATGATGAAATATTCAAGTGACAGTGATCACGAATACGTGCGTGAATACAAGAAATAAAGTGAGGTAAAAAAGCGTCAGATCAGTGATGTGTTGTGTCTGTTGTAAAAACGATCTCCACAATAGTGGCTTGTTGTTGTTGTGGTCTTCAGTCCTGAGAATGGTTTGATGCAGCTCTCCATGCTACTCTATCCTGTGCAAGCTTCTTCATCTCTCAGTACCTAATGCAACCTACATCCTTCTGAATCTGCTTAGTGTATTCATCTCTTGGTCTCCCCCTACGATTTTTACCCTCCACGCTGCCCTCCAATACTAAATTGGTGATCCCTTGATGCCTCAGAACATGTCCTATCAACCGATCCCTTCTTCTGGTCAAGTTGTGCCACAAACTTCTCTTCTCCCCAATCCTATTCAATACTTCCCCATTAGTTATGTGGTCTACCCATCTAATCTTCAGCATTCTTCTGTAGCACCACATTTCGAAAGCTTCTATTCTCTTCTTGTCCAAACTATTTACTGTCCAGGTTTCACTTCCATACATGGCTACACTCCATACAAATACATTCAGAAATGACTTCCTGACACTTAAATCTATACTCGATGTTAACAAATTTCTCTTCTTCAGAAACGCTTTCCTTGCCATTGCCAGTCTACATTTTATATCCTCTCTACTTCGACCATCATCAGTTATTTTGCTCCCCAAGTAGCAAAACTCCTTTACTACTTTAAGTGTCTCATTTCCTAATCTAATACCCTCAACATCACCCGACTTAATTCGACTACATTCCATTATCCTCGTTTTGCTTTTGTTGATGTTCATCTTATATCCTCCCTTCAAGACACCATCCATTCCGTTCGACTGCTCTTCCAAGTCCTTTGCTGTCTCTGACAGAATTACAATGTCATCAGCGAACCTCAAAGTTTTTATTTCTTCTCCATGGATTTTAATATCTACTCCGAATTTTTCTTTTGTTTCCTTTACTGCTTGCTCAATATACAGATTGAATAACATCGGGGAGATGCTACAACCCTGTCTTACTCCCTTCCCAACCACTGCTTCCCTTTCACGTCCCTCGACTCTTATAACTGCCATCTGGTTTCTGTACAAATTGTAAATAGCCTTTCGCTCCCTGTATTTTACCCCTGCCAGCTTTAGAATTTGAAAGGGAGTATTCCAGTCAACATTGTCAAAAGCTTTCTCTACGTCTACAAATGCTAGAAACGTAGGTTTGCCTTTCCTTAATCTTTCTTCTAAGATAAGTCGTAAGGTCAGTATTGCCTCACGTGTTCCAGTATTTCTACGGAATCCAAACTGATCTTCCCCGAGGTCGGCTTCTACTAGTTTTTCCATTCGTCTGCAAAGAATTCGTGTTAGTATTTTGCAGCTGTGGCTTATTAAACTGACTGTTCGGTAATTTTCACATCTGTCAACACCTGCTTTCTTTGGGATTGGAATTATTATATTCTTCTTGAAGTCTGAGGGTATTTCGCCTGTTTCATACATCTTGCTCACCAGATGGTAGAGTTTTGTCAGGACTGGCTCTCCCAAGGCCGTCAGTAGTTCCAATGGAATGTTGTCTACTTCGGGGGCCTTGTTTCGACTCAGGTCTTTCAGTGCTCTGTCAGACTCTTCACGCAGTATCGTATCTCCCATTTCATCTTCATCTACATCCTCTTCCATTTCCATAATATTGTCCTCAAGTACAGGGTGTTTCAAAAATGACCGGTATATTTGAAACGGCAATAAAAACTAAACGAGCAGCGATAGAAATACACCGTTTGTTGCAATATGCTTGGGACAACAGTACATTTTCAGGCAGACAAACTTTCGAAATTACAGTAGTTACAATTTTCAACAACAGATGGCGCTGCGGTCTGGGAAACTCTATAGTACGAAATTTTCCACATATCCACCATGCGTAGCAATAATATGGCGTAGTCTCTGAATGAAAGTACCCGAAACCCTCTGGCAACGTGTCTGGCGGAATGGCTTCACATGCAGATGAGATGTACTGCTTCAGCTGTTCAATTGTTTCTGGATTCTGGCGGTACACCTGGTCTTTCAAGTGTCCCCACAGAAAGAAGTCACAGGGGTTCATGTCTGGCGAATAGGGAGGCCAATCCACGCCGCCTCCTGTATGTTTCGGATAGCCCAAAGCAATCACACGATCATCGAAATATTCATTCAGGAAATTAAAGACGTCGGCCGTGCGATGTCGCCGGGCACCATCTTGCATAAACCACGAGGTGTTCGCAGTGTCGTCTAAGGCAGTTTGTACTGCCACAAATTCACGAAGAATGTCCAGATAGCGTGATGCAGTAATCGTTTTGGATCTGAAAAATGGGCCAATGATTCCTTTGGAAGAAATGGCGGCCCAGACCAGTACTTTTTGAGGATGCAGGGACGATGGGACTGCAACATGGGGCTTTTCGGTTCCCCATATGCGCCAGTTCTGTTTATTGACGAAGCCGTCCAGGTAAAAATAAGCTTCGTCAGTAAACCAAATGCTGCCCACATGCATATCGCCGTCATCAATCCTGTGCACTATATCGTTAGCGAATGTCTCTCGTGCAGCAATGGTAGCGGCGCTGAGGGGTTGCCGCGTTTGAATTTTGTATGGATAGAGGTGTAAACTCTGGCGCATGAGACGACGTGGACGTTGGCGTCATTTGGACCGCAACTGCAACACGGTGAACGGAAACCCGAGGTCGCTGTTGGATCACCTGCTGCACTAGCTGCGCGTTGCCCTCTGTGGTTGCCGTACGCGGTCGCCCTACCTTCCCAGCACGTTCATCCGTCACGTTCCCAGTCCGTTGAAATTTTTCAAACAGATCCTTTATTGTATCGCTTTTCGGTCCTTTGGTTACATTAAACCTCCGTTGAAAACTTCGTCTTGTTGCAACAACACTTTGTTCTAGGCGGTGGAATTCCAACACCAGAAAAATCCTCTGTTCTAAGGAATAAACCATGTTGTCTACAGCACACTTGCACGTTGTGAACAGCACACGCTTACAGCAGAAAGACGACGTACAGAATGGCGCACCCACAGACTGCGTTGTCTTCTATATCTTTCACATCACTTGCAGCGCCATCTGTTGTTGAAAATTGTAACTACTGTAATTTCGAAAGTTTGTCCGCCTGAAAATGTACTGTTGTCCCAAGCATATTGCAACAAACGGTGTATTTCTATCGCTGCTCGTTTAGTTTTTATTGCCGTTTCAAATATACCGGTCATTTTTGAAACACCCTGTACATCGCCCTTCTATAGACCCTCTATATACTCCTTCCACCTTTCTGCTTTCCCTTCTTTGCTTAGAACTGGGTTTCCATCTGAGCTCTTGATGTTCATACAAGTGGTTCTCTTATCTCCAAAGGTCTCTTTAATTTTCCTGTAGGCAGTATCTATCTTACCCCTAGTGAGATAAGCCTCTACATCCTTACATTTGTCCTCTAGCCATCCCTGCTTAGCCATTTTGCACTTCCTGTCGATCTCATTTTTGAGACGTTTGTATTCCTTTTTGCCTGCTTCATTTACTGCATTTTTATATTTTCTCCTTTCATCAATTAAATTCAATATTTCTTCTGATACCCAAGGATTTCTACTAGCCCTCGTCTTTTTACCTACTTGATCTTCTGCTGCCTTCACTACTTTATTTCTCAAAGCTACCCGTTCTTCTTCTACTGTATTTCTTTCCCTCATTCCTGTCAATTGCTCCCTTATGCTCTCCCTGAAACTCTGTACAACCTTTGGTTTAGTCAGTTTATCCAGGTCCCATCTCCTTAAATTCCCGCCTTTTTGCAGTTTCTTCAGTTTTAATCTACAGGTCATAACCAATAGATTGTGGTCAGAGTCCACATCTGCCCCTGGAAATGTCTTACAATTTAAAACCTGGTTCCTAAATCTCTGTCTTACCATTATATAATCTATGTGATACCTTTTAGTATCTCCAGGGTTCTTTCATGTATACAACCTTCTATCATGATTCTTAAACCAAGTGTTAGCTATGATTAAGTTGTGCTCTGTGCAAAATTCTAGCAGGCGGCTTCCTCTTTCATTTCTTACCCCCAATCCATATTCACCTACTACGTTTCCTTCTCTCCCTTTTCCTACACTCGAATTCCAGTCACCCATGACTATTAAATTTTCGTCTCCCTTCACTATCTGAATAATTTCTTTTATTTCATCATACATTTCTTCAATTTCTTCGTCATCTGCAGAGCTAGTTGGCATATAAACTTGTACTACTGTAGTAGGTGTGGGCTTCGTATCTATCTTGGCCACAATAATGCTTTCACTATGCTGTTTGTAGTAGCTTACCCGCATTCCTATTTTCCTATTCATTATTAAACCTACTCCTGCATTACCCGTATTTGACTTTGTGTTTGTAACCCTGTAGTCACCTGACCAAAAGTCTTGTTCCTCCTGCCACCGAACTTCACTAATTTGCACTATATGTAACTTTAACCTATCCATTTCCCCTTTTTAAATTTTCTAACCTACCTGCCCGATTAAGGGATCTGACATTCCACGCTCCGATCCGTAGAGCGCCGGTTTTCTTTCTCCTGATAACGACATCCTCTTGAGTAGTCCCCGCCCGGAGATCCGAATGGGGGACTATTTTATCTCCGGAATATTTTACCCAAGAGGACGCCATCATCATATAATCATACAGTAAAGCTGTATGCCCTCGAGAAAAATTACGGCCGTAGTTTCCCCTTGCTTTCAGCCATTCGCAGTACCAGCACAGCAAGGCCGATTTGGTTACTGTTACAAGGCCAGATCAGTCAATCATCCAGACTGTTGCCCCTGCAACTACTGAAAAGGCTGCTGCCCCTCTTCAGGAACCACACGTTTGTCTGGCCTCTCAACAGATACCCCTCCGTTGTGGTTGTACCTACGGTACGGCTATCTGTATCGCTGAGGCACGCAAGCCTCTCCACCAACGGCAAGGTCTATGGTTCATGGGGGGGGGGGGGGGGGATAGTGGCTTATGTGATTGTAATTTAGTCTGAGATACATTAGAAACTAGTAACAAAACCATATGCTTATCTACAACAAGCTGTGATGACTCAAGGTTTTCCCGATTCGCACAATAACTGGACGATTGACCATGTGGGAGGGTGTGCTGAAAAGTAATGTCTCCGATTTTTTAATCTGAATATGCTCAATACGTTCTAAATAAAACAAACATTAGTAACATCCTACATCTTTATTCTTCGTGTCTACATATTTATTTCTCAACATAGACACCCTAGCGACGAACACAATTCTTCCAAGAAGAGACCAATTTGTTGATACCGTCACTGTAAAATGTTTGACGTTGTTGATGGAACCACAACCTCACGTCTACTTGCATCGCTTCATCACTATCAAAGCGATGTCCTCGAAGACGTTCTTTAAGTTTCTGAAACCGATGAAAACCGGATGGGCCAAGTCGGGACTTTATGGAGAATGATGGATGACAGTGAAGCCGAGGAGTAGGATTGTTGCAGGTGTCGCAGCGCTCGTGGTGGTCTGGTAGGGGAGGCTGCACCATGTGTGGACGAGCTCTCGAATGTGAAAGTCGATCACAGCACGTTGTTTCTCACACACCGGCATAGTTAAGTTACACGTGGCCTTGTTGCGTACTTCAATTCGGCGCCCTCCGAGGGCAGAAGGCTGAAAGTATGAAGACATGAAAAATAAAGATGTATAATATTAATAACGTTTGTTATATTTAAAAAGCTTTGAGACTTATCACATAAAACATCACTTTTCAGCACGCCCTTGTAACAGTATTACAAATTATTGCGATAAGTAATAAACAAAAATATTGTGTATTAAACCCGAACAGAATTGTATTGACTTGACAGTAATCATACTACACACTAACTGGAGGGCTAGTCATACTAGAGCAACACACATAGGGTTATTTAGGAATAATATTTGTAGAAAATGTAGACGCAGGTCAAAGTAAAGAGCATCAAAGAATTTCACAGAGGGGAAAACATTAAAAACAGTTTAATTTTATTTTCATTTTATTCCTATTTAACGAGTATTTTTTTTATACTCATTGCTAAGTTACATATAAACTACGATCTTAAGTGTTGCATTGTTACAGCTAAGTAGTCAAAAGACTCGTTGTGTAGATGATATTTATGATACTTAATTTGTTGCACGAGACATTGTAAGTAGGATGTTTAGGTTTTTATGTTGGTAACGTCACATAGCGCTCTGTATGAAAATCACTGGCTGTGCTGTGTGCAGTCTGTGGCTGGTTGGCATTGTTGGAATATTCGCTATTGTAGTGTTGGGCAGTTGGATGCGAAGAGCGCGTAGCGTTGCGCAGCTGGAGGTGAGCCGCCAGCAGTGCTGGATGTGGGGAGAGAGATGACAGAAATTTGAGAGCGGACGATATGGACGTGTGTCCATCAGAAAGAGCAAATTTGTGACACTGGATATCATGAACTGATATATATATATATATGATAACTTTTGAACATTATTAAGGTAAATACCTTGTTTGTTCTCTATCAAAATCTTTCATTTGCTAACTATGCCGATCAGTAGTTAGTGCCTTCAGTAGTTAGAATCTTTTATTTAGCTGGCAGTATTGGCGCTCGCTGTATTGCAGTAGTTCGAGTAACGAAGATTTTTGTGAGGTAAGTGATTCATGAAAGGTATAGGTTATTGTTTGTCAGGCCCATTCTTTTGTAGGGATTATTGAAAGTCAGATTGCGTTGCGCTAAAAATATTGTGTGTCAGTTTAGTGTTGATCAGAATAGGTAAAGAGGTTGGTTGGTTGGTTGGTTTGAGGAAGGAGACCAGACAGCGTGGTCATCGGTCTCATCGGATTAGGGAAGGATTGGGAAGGAAGTCGGCCGTGCCCTTTCAGAGGAACCATCCCGGCATTTGCCTGGAGTGATTTAGGGAAATCACGGAAAACCTAAATCAGGATAGCCGGACGCGGGATTGAACCGTCGTCCTCCCGAATGCGAGTCCAGTGTCTAACCACTGCGCCACCCCGCTCGGTAGGTAAAGAGGGAAATGTCTGAGTACCTTCAGCTCTGCTCATATGTTTGAAAATCAAATAACGTAAGAGGTTTATCAGCACAGTAATTCATTAATTTTTCTAAGGGGATGTTTCATATGTCGACCCTTAGCCGAGGATACCTCACTGGAATCTTCTGATTTTTTCTTGTAGTTTGTGTAATTAGTGTAGCTATTGTTTACTGCTAGAGCGTAATTGTAGAGAGAATTTCCTTTGTAGTTGTAGTTTTTCATTGTTGTACAGTAAAACAGTTGTGGCATGCATATAGATTTGCACCAAGTATTTCGCAGCTGCACTTGCAATTAATTAGATATTATTTTCAGTGCTGTTTTAATGTGTTTTCTTATTTTACTCTTCAAATTGTGCTTTTCTGTGTTATCGTGTGAAATATTGTGACAATTATGGCGTATGAAAAACGTAATACTAGGCTCCAAAGTAAACCGAGAAATGATAGTGACGACGAGCGTAGCTTATCAGCACCACTGTGTAATGAATTAACAGACATTCACCGTAGTAATTTGGCAACTGTGCATACAGGCGGCAAATAATGGTGTAGACAGTGAAACAATTAGTGAACAGGGAAGCATTATCGATCGATCGGTCGGCAACAGCTCGCCTCAGGAATCCGAAATGACAGGACACAGTATTGCAAATACTGTAGTTTCAGGTTTTGCGTCCTCTCCGTTTTCTCAAATAAGTCAAGACATATTTTCTTCTTTTCAAAATGCGAATATTGCCGGTTCAAATACACTGACGAACAGCACTGAGGAACATGTTTCCGACACCTGTGCATTGTTATTACAATTAATGCAACAAATGGGACAAAAGCTTCAAAAGTTAGACACAATGGAACAACACCAGAGACAAACACAGCAACAGTTAGACACAATGGAACAAATTCAGAGACAAGCACAGCAGCAAATGGATCAAAATCAGAAACAAATTAAGGAAACACTTCAACAAACACGTGAAGATTTAACTACTGAGTTACATAACATCGAATCGAAATGTCAAAAAGTCTGTAATGACGTAAAAACACAAAGTTTTGAGCATTATCACGATACCTTGCGGGCTAAAATTGACTCAGTTGCATCTACCGATTCGGTTACGCAACTTGCAAAAACTCAGGAATACTTAAAGGACACAGTAGATACTCTGAAAATTGGTTCATAAAGACACATGGAGGAAATTAGTTCATTATTAGAGAAAGTAGTCGAACTTTCGGATCAGCTAAATAATTTATCTACGAAGGTAGATGATAATCTGAATCACACAAGACCGGTAGTCTTTAATGACACAGAAGAGTACGAACAAATTAGGAAATTCAAACAAAATCAGAATCAAATTAATACTCAACACAAAAGAGAAATCCGGAAGTACAAGATCAGTTGGCACAAGTAACACAAGAATTACACAGAGACTCGCGCTCCATCACGGGAAGAGGGACTTAGAAATATGGAAAAGCCACAAAATAATAACACAGGGTATTTCGGAAATTATGAAAGAAATTGGCAAGGTGCACCGAATTTTGAGATGAAACCGCCGACACGACGTAACAATGACCGATATGCGACTCGCCGACACTATGACTTTGACTATAAGCTGTTCATTACTGCACGTAAATTCAAAACATTTGAGAACTCCGGCAACGACTTTCATCCACAAGCGTGGCTTCATCAATTCTCTCATTGTTTTCCTCCCAACTGGTCATTGGAGCACAGATTAGAATTTATGTGTGGCTACTTAGAGAATGAACCAGCTGTAAGAATGCGATCGGTCATTAACGATTGTCACAGTCAAGGAGAATTTTATCATGCCTTCCTCTCAGCATATTGGTCTCAAGCTACTCAAGATCGCGTAAAACATAGCATCATGATGATGAAACACTTTGAACAATCTGAATTTTGCAGTCTTGTCAAATATTTTGAAGACATGCTGCACAAGAATCAGTACCTGTCAAACCCATACAGCCCCTCAGAACTCATCCGCATTTGCTTAATCAAATTGCCTGAACATTTAAGACATATTATTTTGGCAGGACGTTGCAAAGACGACATTGAAGCTTTTCAGGGACTCTTTCAAGAATTAGATATTGACACAGACAGTCGCGGCATGCGTAAACAGGAAAACAATCATTACAGGTCACACCCGTCACAATTCCGTGACGACAGAAACAATAATTGGACACAACAAGACTATTCTTACAACGCATATCGTGACCAAAACAGACACCACCCATATGACAACCACTGGAAGAGTAATAATAATCACAGGGAAAGATCACCTCTCCGTGGTAATGACTATGACAGAGACAATCAGAGACACAGACAATATGGAAACCAAGATAATTATTATCAAGGGAGACAGAACAATTTCAGATGCTACGGTCCACCGCGCAGTTACGATTCCGGGAGAAATTCTCCACCACATGACCGACAAAAAAGAAACTATGGGAACTACCGACATAACGACAGACCTGAATTTCATCAGAACTGGCAGGATTCAAATAGGGAAGGGCCCTCTCGACAAGGTGAATTTATAGAAGTTAGGTCTCCTAATCCCAATAACGACATGCGCCAACAAAGAGACAGTAGGCAATGACTCACCCCGCTGGCAGCCACGAAACGTACTTATGAAGCTGATGAAGTAGCTGCCGTGGCTAGTAATTACGTAAAAATGGAAGACATTAGGGACATCTTACTCCAGGAACATGACGTAAAACAGAACAACATTGCATATCCTGTAATTCGCATTACAGTAAATGATGTAAAATTTACGGCAGTACATGACTCAGGCAGTCTCATTTCAGTAATTAGTGAAACAGCTTTTAGCAAATGCAACAAATGGAACGATTGCCCTACACTTCCGTTATGTAAGATTAAATTACAAGGTGCAATCTTTAGAAAAATTGTAAATGTACGCCAACAAACCAACTTAGTATTCTTTTGTCAAAGCCACAGTTTCTCTATGAACTTCTTTATCGTTCCATTACTGTCAACAGAAATTATATTGGGAGTAGACTTTTTGAATGAATACAAACCAATCTTAAACTTTCACGATGCTGAAATAAGTTTAGAGAAAGAAGGTAAGTTAATAGCTTTGAAATTTGAAGATTGGCTCTCAAACCATGATTAGGAAATTAATTGGCTTTACCTCCTGTTAGATAACAGTTCGGAACTTTCAGCGGAACTTGACACTAACAATCACTCTGCAAGTATTGACAGGGATGATATCGATGGTGTCTTTTATACTAATGAGTTAATTCAGAATAAAATTCAAACAATTGAGAATTGTAATGACACTGATAGGCAGGACCTTATTGAGCTTTTAGAAGCACATTCCACAGTTTTTACTCACAAAACAGGAACAATCAAGGGATTTCAATACCAATTTCGTGTTCTTCAGCATACTAAATTTTGTGTTAGACCATACGTAATTCCGGCACATTATAGGGACCGTGTTGAACAGAAATACAATCTGTGCTTGACGAGGGCATTATTGAGCCTGCAGTGAGCTCATACAACAATACATTACATGTCGTTGAGAAGAAAAATGGATCGATCAGGCTTGTCTTAGATTCGAGACAAATCAATACTATCATCATTCCTGAAACAGACAGGTCGCAAACGTTGGAAGAACTTCTTCAAAAATTTAATGGTCTGAAAGTGTTGTCTTCCATTGATCTCAGATCCAGCTTTTATCAGATCGAACTTCATCCAGAATGTAGAAAATACACAGCTTTTCTTTGTTTCGGCGTTTGTTATCAATTTCGGAAACTTCCTTTTGGTTTGAACATTTCTTTAGCAGCATTCATTCGTGGGCTAAATCCCATATTACCTGATTTCTTAAAACGACACATCACCTTATATGTGGATGATATTCTAACAGCAGAAGCCTCATGGGAACAACATAATCGCATCCACAACAATTTGTTACGTATTTTTGCAGAATCTGGAATTACACTTAACTTGGAAAAGTCTGAATTCGGTAGATCAAAGGTGAAGGTTTTGGGACATATTATTTCTTCTGAAGGCATTCAGCCAGATCCTGAAAAGTTAGAAGCAATCAGAGCCATTCCAGTTCCATCCAGAAAGAAAACAAGTCCGCAGTTTTCAACGTCTCGTAAATTTTTACCGTCGTTTTCTGAATATGCAAATTCTAGTTACACCAAAACTTTGTTCTCTCACTGGAAAAAAATATTATTTGGAACTGGGACGAACAGGCATTCAATTCTTTGAAAGAAACGCTACTTAACGCGCCAATACTAGCTCATCAAGATCTGTCACAAGACTTCTGCCTTAGCATGGATTTCTTCTAAAGTCGGTCTTGGTGCCCATTTATTTCAAGAATCCATAGAAAATGATACTACTGTTCAGAAAACCATTGCTAGCCGAGTGCTAACATAATCTGAAAAAAATTATTCCGTTACGGAATTAGAAGCTTTAGCTATCGTTTGGGCATTTAACAAAGTCTGTTTCTGTCTTTGTGGTAAGCATGTAAAAGTATACAGTGATCATCGTGCATTACAATTGAGTGTAATTCCAGATTCTTCAAAATTAAATCATGACAAGTTAAAACGTTGGGCATTGTTTCTGCAAGAATTCCACTTCACAATAGTCTACATTCCCGGCAAGGAGAACATCGCTGCGGACGCACTGTCACGCACACAGGCTGGGCTTGAGAAAGGTAACACAGAAAGCGGCAACCTCGAAAAAAATTTCAGTATTCTTTACATTCAGAAAGTCGCCTTTGAAAACTGTGAGGTGCCGGGGCTAGCAGTGTATTTAACACTAAATCCTTCTAGAATCTTCATATGTAAATGATGCTCTAAGCCCCCCCCCCCCCCCATTCTAACTCCGACTTTTGCTGTTGCACATGGATTAAGAAGAAACGCAAACTGACTGTAATCGACCCTGCAAGTGGATTAGAAAAGAGTTTGGCACCTGCAATAATTTAATTTGATAGACATAATTAAATAAAGGGAAGTTTCAGTAACATAGTGAGGTGAGAAATGAAAGCGTTGCTCTATCGATTAACAGAATGAAAGTTCTGTCCAAAATAACAATTTGATTTATTATGACTAAACTCAAAATCATAAACAAAACACATGAAACATTTACAATAGATCAAATTGGATACTCAAATAAATGCTGTGGAGGTGAAGTTGTCCATAAACTAGATTGTGACATTTATGACGAAGTGGTATGTGGAACCAATCCCTTGCAACGCAAATCTTAAGAGAAACACCCAGCCAACCCAACATTAATTGCTGTTACAGTAGTGAGAACTCAGACAATGAACATCCAAGACAGAACCACGTAAGAAAAGATGGGAACAGGCGCGCTCTGCTGAGCTCTGATTATCACAGTGCAAATTCCCTAATCTACCGAAGCTGCGGACATACATTACCAAGCTGTCTTCTTAACTGCAAGGACACAATCTGGCGTACCGGAAGCGATGGCTGGTTGCTTCGACGTCCCGTCATGGTGATGACAATGTTGCGAGTATAGCCCGAAACAAATTATCCTGGTCTGGTTGTTCCAGACTAAAGACTTGCTATCAATACAAATGCGCCTCTAAGGGAGACGAAGAAGGCCTGCCACACAATCACTGATGGTACAGTGATTGATTTTAACATGCGAAGTCACACAGTAACTCCAATACAGTCAACTTTAGCCAAAACTGCTCAAGACAGACAACAAAGGCCGTTTGTACGCAGATCGCTCAATTGCCAACTGTACTCGGAAAGTTACGTTGAAGTCGAAACTTCAGCTACTTCGTCAAACAGTTACAATTAAATGAAAGTATAATAGACAGCCAATGGAAGGCAGGCTGTTTAGAGCAGTGAGAGCTCAGTCTTGTAACCTACTCCGACTGAAAGGCGAGAACCATCTCTCTCAAGAGCACCCATACAAACCGAACACAGAACATTCCTGCCCCCACGACAGTGGCCGTGGTTAAACGTTCCAATCAGCAACTCGAAAACTGGCAGAAAATTCCACTCTATTGCCTAAGCACTACCATTCCAGCAATGGACATTCTTGGCGCCAATTTCTGCTCCGATTTTGCTACGTCACGGAGCTATGCCCTGAGCAAGCCAATCACAGTGACGATTTTGCAGAAAACGCGGGAAATTGCCCGCCAAAACTGCCTGGGAACACAAGTCATTCCCACGCCTCGCTGGTAGCCCGCCAGAAACGGTTTTCACTAAGTTTCTACGCAGTAACGGAATCTCTAGCCCGGCCGCCCCTTCCGGCCCATCTGGGCGTGTCACTCCTGCTCTTATGACAATGTCAGCGTCTGCAAAGCATCCACTCGACTCCCTCACACCCGTCGGCTTAACCCTCGCAAACTCAGCAGAACGCCCCTGTCACCGGACCACCCGGGTGACGAGAGATGCTGTGTGGGATGTCCACATGTGAGGGAATAGGAACTTTTCACCGCATGCAACTAGAGAGGAAAATCGAATTACTCAGAGTGAGATAGAAATATGAGAGGGGGCTCATGCCACTTCTCATAGCCCCTACGCCATTTTAGATTGTAATTGGTGAGTAGGGATCACTTAGGAGCAAGGTAGTGAGTCAATCGCCCAAGAACAATCTTGCAAACTGACTCCACATGCCGCACATTATTAAAAAAATCACTGCAACTGAAAAATGCAGCTCATAGAGGGAGGATTATTTATGATGTTGCCAACTTCACCTTCTTAATATGGAACTCCAACACTCACATCACATATCCATACCCAGGGAGCCCCTTCCAAACACCGATTCACACAGACATTCACACTCTAAATATGGCCCGGGCATGTGAGCCAAATATGGAGCAGTTTATTCTTTACAATCAGAGTTTTAGTGCTCCTCAATTAAATGCCCAAGATGTTACAACAATTTCAATCATTAAACTAACCTGAACTCAATCACACATGATACTATTTAAGTTAACATTCTCTTTGTTAGCTTTCAGAATCTAATTACAACCCCCGATTCATTCTGTCTCCCTGCAGCAAGAATAACCTTTACAAAATGTTCTGTGAACTGATGGTCCATTCACAATGACAGTGGTGGTATCTGCTTCAGTTTATGGAGACTTCAGGCACACTGTTTGCATACACACAACAACAAATACAGAATAAAAAATAAAAAAAACATGGTGTGGAGAACAATACAGTAATTTGTAATTTGTGCGCCCTACTCTATCACTTACATAAGAATTACAGTGCAAAACACAAACACATACAAGGTATAACATACATTACAAAAACAACACTAGAGAACGAAATTTAAGAAAAAAAACAAGGTTCATGGGGTGTCAAGTTGTGCTTGCACACTGCACAATGTTCATGACTGTGCTGAGAATGAGGCACTAAATCACATTGTTAGAAATATTCGAAGACTTCACAAATTCGTTAGTTTCTCTGAGGGGGTTGGTATGTTGAGTCATATGCATGGATGCACGTGGTTCCATGTCTTGAGCATCGGAGGGGGGCTTTTGGGATGGGGCCACAGTACTGAAATCACATAGGGCTAAACGTCGGGTGTTGTTGCTTTGTTGTTGCAACAGCAATAGGGTGTGCTGGAGCATCTGCAGTATGCTGTTGAGATTGCAGCAAGACCCACGCATATGATCACGGCAGTACGGTACGAAGACATAGTGATAGGCTCTCCGCACGTCAATTAATTGTCTCTGAGGTCTACTAGTTGGGATACATAACTAGTCCAGATCTCTTCTCTCCCTGGACAGTACTTTACATTTCCCAATATTGCAGTTCGATGACAGATGATGGCACGTGGAGTGACTCCACAAGAATGTGAGGTCATCCAGACAGGATCGAACTAGGAGCGACGATTGCTACAACTGCTCTCTAAGTGAGAGGAGAAGTTAGAAATGAGGCAATTTATTTGTTAGAGTTTGTGGCACGATACTGCTTTGTGTATGCAGATTGGCCAATGCTAGTGTGTTGTAAAAACTCAAACAGGTGAGTATATAGCGTCATTGTCTGTCCTGAGGCACATGAGGCACAGGTTCTGACACTGTAGTGATCTTCTTCGTGTACTCACGACAACGTGATCTGCCGCAGGGAATTCCTCCAAACGGCTGCCACGTCTGGAGACCTAGCTGGCTGTTGCGTCCTGGTCACGTGTCAGTGTCAATGGCCAGCCTCACTTTCGCTTGTGGCCCGGCGAGGGTTGTCGTCCGTCTAATCCCTCAGGTATAAATAATGGCTCTGAGCACTATGGGACTCACCTGCTGTGGTCATAAGTCCCCTAGAACTTAGAACTACTTAAACCTAACTAACCTAAGGACAGCACACAACACCCAGCCATCACGAGGCAGAGAAAATCCCTGACCCCGCTGGGAATTGAACCCGGGAACACGGGCGTGGGAAGCGAGAACACTACCGCACGACCACGAGATGCGGGCCCCTCAGGTATACGGCCCGGTGACTGACAACTTGTAGGACCGGACGCTCCCGCGCCCTTCTCGTCAGGTGGCGCGCTGACGCTCCCTTTCTAAAGGCCGGTTCCCACTAGGGCTGCCGCGCATCAAAACCGCGCGTCAGCGGCGTGGTTGCCATGGAAACGGCGTCAATGGCACGGTGCGGCGGGCTCTGCGTCGCGGTTTGACCATGTCAAACCGCTTCCGCTGCCGCGTGCCACGCTCCAGGTGCGCGCCGCCAATCACAGAACGTGCTGAGCGTGACTTCAGGTACGGAACCCCGGGCCACACGAACTTTCGCTGAACCGCTGGCGCGGACGCGGCGGCAGCTATGAAATACTTATCATCCGATTCCAAGGAAACTATTCAGTAGAAAAATTTGATTCTTGGGCATGTTACAGCCAGATATCATTTCTCGATAAAGGACCGAATTTCTTTTCGTTATTCGTCGTGGTTACTTGTTGTATCGCATTTACGTAAACCTTTACACGAAATTTTAATGAGTGTGCAGAGGTAAAAACGCATTGCAAGGACTTTGCGTACAGTTCATTTTAGGTAATACATTATTGCGTATGAAATTTAGTCATCATATCGAAATTGATTTTAAAGTTGAGAGTAGAACGATAGCTATCACCATTCTCGAGATATTGAATGATATGTCGGCGAGCGGGATGTGCGGTGACTGCGCGCAGGTCGCTCGCGACGTGACCGATACTTCGTCCTGCTCGTTGTAAATCATGTGGTTGTATCAACTGCAAATTTCCTAAAAGATTCAAGAAATCGAAACTTTTTTTTTGCAAACAATCACTTGTAAAAAGTCATGTATTTTGTCGCATGATAAATATCCAAAATCTGTTTATCTACCGAGATATGAAAGTAACTACAGTTTTTCAGAAGGGATAGATGAATTTTTTAAACGGCATTTAATAGCATGTGGAATGAGAAGTTAAACCGAGACTAATTTGCTGGTATGTCATAAGATGTAATTTGCGAAGTATCTACAGCTATTGATTATTTCCTATGGTAAGTAACAAACGTTTTTTCTTTATCCAGTGTACTTTATTGGTTCAAGACGCATTTTGCCTTTTACTTTAAGGCATCTTCGGTGGAATCTAGAATGGTTCATACTTGCAGATTATAAAACAGTTAACATCTTTTTCTTATGTGAATAACTGATTACTTCCAGCCGGCCGTGTTGGTCTAGCGATTCTAGGCGACCAGTCCGGAACCGCGGGACTGCTACGGTCGCAGGTTCGAATCCTGCCTCGGGCATGTATGTGTGTGATGTCCTTAGGTTAGTTAGGTTTAAGTAGTTCTAAGTTCTAGGGGACTGATGACCACAGATGTTAAGTCCCATAGTGCTCAGAGCCATTTGAAAAATGTTTTTAATAACTTCCAGTGCATCGAGTTTTAGGCGGACATCCTCGTTTCTCCTTACCTGGTCACATGCTGGAGGTTGAACTAAAACTTAGATTATGGAACATAAGTACATTTTCATATTCACTCATTTTTCTTCTGTCACTAGCTGTAGACATTTTACCGAAAACACTGATTTGAAGTCGTAACTACAGTGTGTTCACCTCATGTCCCTTACTGTTTGGTTTGTTTATGTACATGTTGCCAACCTAAAGAATTATATGCTGAAAACTAATGTTTGTTTATTTCTGTTCTCCTTATATCTGTACGTGTGTGTGGCTAGCCAGTGATAGTTATCGAAAGTTGAAAGTGAATGCAGTAGTCGTCAGACAGTGGTTAAAAGATTTGGTGTTCAGCTGATTTCAGTTTTGGTTTTAATGTTTTGTGGAGGAGTGCATGTAAGAGTAAATTCACTGCTTACATTAATAGGTAAAATAGTAGAATAGCATTTCAACAGATGATTATCATCAGAATACTATCACCCAACCCCTTTGTCCTCACTCTTTGACGCCTCATATGTCCTGTCAACTTACCCCTCTTGTAGTCAAAGTTGTGCCGTAATTTCCTCTTCCTCCTCTATTTAATTCCATACCTCTTCCTTAGTTACACGATCCTCATATCTAATCTTCAGCATTCTTATTGATCACCACGTTTTGAAAGCGTTCATTGTCTTCTTGAAAGAACTGTTCATCGGCCACGTTTCACTTACATACAAGGCTGCACTCCACACAGATACAGCACTCCACACAAATACCTTTGTTAAATAGTACCCAATCATTAGAATTTATATTCGAAGTGAACAAATTTTCTTTTTCAGAACGCTTTTCTTGCTATTCAGTCTTCGTTTTATATCCTCTCTACTTCTGCCTTCTCAATTACTGCTTCCCTTTCAAGCCATTGAAGTGTTAGAAATGCAGTTTGGTTTCTGTACAAGTTGTAGATAATCTTGTGGCCCTGTGTTTTATGGATGACATCTCCAGAGCTTCAAAGAATGTTTTAATTAAGATTGTCAAAACCTTTCTCTAAAAATGCAAATTCTATAAACACAATTTCAGAGTTCTTCAGTGTGTCTACTTAGCTAAGTGGTAGGATCAGTATTGCCTTGCGTGTTCAGACATCTCACAGGAATCTAACATTGTGCTTATGTTAATTTGTACAACCCCTCCCTCTCTCCTCTCTACATATTCCTTCCACTTTCTAGCCTTCTCTTATTTGCTTAGTTCTGGCTTGCCAAATGAGTTTATGACAGTTGCTTCTCCTTTGAGCAAAATTTTCTTTGTTCTTTCTCATTATCATTCCCCTATGTTTTCCAAGTGCAAAATCGCGTTGCAATTTTTGACTTTCTGTCAACGTCATGTTTAGACATTTCTATTTCCCATGGCCTACTTTATTTGCTGCATTTTTATATTTTTCCCTCGTGTCAAATGTTATATATCACGCTTTATCTAACGATTTCTACTGTACCTTCTTCCCGTTCACATACTCTAATGCATTCACCACTTCTTTTCTCAGAGATATCCATTCGTATTCTAGCGGATTCCTTTCCCTGTTTCGGTCAGTCGTTGCATTACGTTAACTATAAGATTATCGAAAAACTGTTGGTCTTGACTTATTCAAGTTCCATTTCCTTAATTTGCTACCGTTTACTCTCTCTTTAGTTGTAAACCGCAGCTCGTAACCAATAAATTATTGTAGGTTTGCGTCTGCACCAGGACATGTCTTATAATTTAAAATCTGTTTTCGAAAACTTTGTTTGAAATATTTATTATTCTTTCATGATTCTGAAGCAAGGTGCTGGCGATGATTACATTATGCTCTGTGCGAAATTCTATCAGGTGGCTTCCAGTTTCATCCCTTCCCCCAAGCCTTTGTGTTCTTACTGTTTTCCTGTACCTGCTACCGCATGACATTTTAAATTTTTGTCTCGCTTAACTATCTGAACAATCTCTTTTGTCGTACATTGTTTCAGTGTGTTAGGAGATAGTGACCAATCATGAACAGTAGTCATGAAATCTATTTACGGTGAAATGAGAAAACATGAATAATGAAATATGTGAAAGAGTACATTGTACAGAAAATGAAAAATTGATATGTCTTCACCCAACCTTGTCTTTCATTCGCGTATGTGGAAGATATAGTTAATCAAACGCACCGGGCCTTTAAGGCCGGTTCCCACTAGAGTGCGGCAGCGCGTCATGCTGCAATGGCAGCTGCAAGCGTTTTCCGCTTTGACGCAGCGGCTCACGGAATTGGCGTTCCCATCTGAAAGCGGCAGACACTAGCGGTAGCCAATGACGGGCAGCCATTGAGGTACGGGGCGGGACCCACTGAAACGCCCGGTGCGTTTGATTAACTATATCTTACACCTACGTGAACGAAAGACGAAGTTGGGTGAAGACATACCAGTTTTTCATTTTCTGTACAATGTACTATTTCACATATTTCATTATTTATGTTTTCTTATTTCATCATAAACAGATTTCGTGACTACCGTTCATCACTGTTCACTATCTCCTAACACACTGAAACAATGTACGACAAAAGAGGTTATTCAGATAGTTAAGCGAGACAAAAATTTAATATGTTATACGGTAGCAGGTACAGGAAAACACTAAGAACACAAAGGCTTGGGGGAAGGGATGAAAGTGGAAGCCACCTGATAGAATTTCGCACAGAGCATAATGTAATCATAGGCAGCACCTTGCTTAAGAATCATGAAAGAATAATAAATATTTCAAACAAAGTTTTCGAAACCAGATTTTAAATTATAAGACACTTCCCCATGCAGACACAAACCTACAATACCTTATTGGTTACAAGCTGCAGTTTACAACTAAAGAGACAGTAAACTGCAGCAAATTAAGGAAATGCAACTTGAATAAGCCAAGACCCACAGTGTTTCGATAATCTTAAAGTTACCGTAATGCAACAACTGACTGAAACAGAGAAAGGAATCCGCTAGAATACGAATGAATATCTTTGAGAGAAGAAGTGGTGAATGCAGCAGAGTATGTGAACAGGAAGAAGGTACAGTAGAAATCGTTAGATAAAGCGTGATATATTAAATTTGACAAGAGGGAAAAATATAAAAATGCAGCAAATAAAGTACGACATGGGAAATAGAAATGTTTTAACATGAAGTTGGCAGAAAGTCGAAAACTGCAACGCGATTTTGCACTTGGAAAACATAGGGGAATGAAAATGAGAAAGAACAAAGAAAATTTTGCTCAAAGGAGAATCAACTGTCAAAAACTCATTTGGCAAGCCAGAACTAAGAAAATAAGAGAAGGTTAGAAAGTGGAAGGAATATGTAGACGGGAGAGGGGTAGGGGTTGTACAAATTAACATAAGCACAATGTTAGATTCCTGAGAGATATCTGAACACGCAAGCCAATACTGATCCTACCACTTAGCTAATTAGACTCACTGAAGAACTGCGAAACTGCGTTCATAGCATTTGCATTTTTAGAGAAAGGTTTTGACAATCTTAATTAAAACATTCTTTGAAGCTCTGGAGATGTCATCGATAAAACACAGAACCACAAGATTATCTACAACTTGTACAGAAACAAAACTTCATTTCTAAGACTTCAATGACTTGAATGGGAAGCAGTAATGGAGAAGGCAGAAGTAGAGAGGATATAAAACGAAGACTGTGAGCAGAAAGAAAAGCGTTTTGAAGAAGAAAATTTGTTCACTTCGAATATAAATTCTAATAATTGGGTACTGTTTTACAAAGGTATTTGTGTGGAGTGCTGTATCTGTGTGGAGTGCAGCCTTGTATGTAAGTGAAACGTGGCCGATGAACAGTTCTTTCAAGAAGACAATGAACGCTTTCAAAACGTGGTGATCAATAAGAATGCTGAAGATTAGATATGAGGATCGTGTAACTAAGGAAGAGGTATGGAATTAAATAGAGGAGGAAGAGGAAATTACGGCACAACTTTGACTACAAGAGGGGTAAGTTGACAGGACATATGAGGCGTCAAAGAGTGAGGACAAAGGGGTTGGGTGATAGTATTCTGATGATAATCATCTGTTGAAATGCTATTCTACTATTTTACCTATTAATGTAAGCAGTGAATTTACTCTTACATGCACTCCTCCACAAAACATTAAAACCAAAACTGAAATCAGCTGAACACCAAATCTTTTAACCACTGTCTGACGACTACTGCATTCACTTTCAACTTTCGATAACTATCACTGGCTAGCCACACACACGTACAGATATAAGGAGAACAGAAATAAACAAACATTAGTTTTCAGCATATAATTCTTTAGGTTGGCAACATGTACATAAACAAACCAAACAGTAAGGGACATGAGGTGAACACACTGTAGTTACGACTTCAAATCAGTGTTTTCGGTAAAATGTCTACAGCTAGTGACAGAAGAAAAAAGAGCGAACATGAAAATGTGCTTATGTTCCATAATCTAAGTTTTAGTTCAACCTCCAGCATGTCATCAGGTGAGGGGAAACCCAGATGTCCGCCAAAAACTCGATTCACTGTAAGTAATCAGTTATTGACGTAAAAAAAAGATGTGAACTGTTTTATGATCTGCAAGTATCACATATCAAAACAAAACTGAATCATTCTAGATTCTACCGAAGATGACTTAAGTAAAAGGCGAAAGGCGTCTTGAACCAATAAAGTACAATGGATAAAGAAAAAAAACGTTTGTTAATTCCAAAGGAAATAATCAATAGCTATAGATACTTAGCAAATTACATCTTATGACATACCAGTAAATTAGTCTTAGTTTAACTTGTCATTCCACATGCTATTAAATGCCATTTAAAAAAATTCATCTATCCCTTCCGAAAAACTGTAGTTTCTTTCATATCTCAGTAGATAAACAGATTTAGGACATTTATCATGCTACGGAATACATGACTTTTTACAAGTTATCATTTGCAAAAAAAATTTTTTTGATTTCTTGAACCGTTTACGAAATTTGCAGTTGATACAACCACATAGTTTACGACGAGCAGGACGAAGTATCGGTCGCGTCGCGAGCGATGCGCACGGGCTCACCGCACAGCCCATCTGCTGACATATAATTCAATATCTCGAGAACGGTGATAGCTATCGTTCTGCTCTCAGCTTTAAAAACAATTTCGATATATTGACTAAATTTCATATGCAATAATGTATTACGTAAAATGAACTGTACGCAAAGTCCACGAAATACGTTTTTACCTCTCCACACTCATTAAAATTTCGTGTAAAGGTTTACGTAAATGCGATACAGCAAGTAACCACGACGAGTAACGAAAAGAAATTTGGTCCTTTATCGAGAGAAGATGTCAGGCTGTAACACGCCCAAGAATCAAATTTTTCTACTGAATAGTTTCCTTGGAATCGGATGATAAGTATTTCATAGCTGCCGCCGCGTTCGCGTCAGCGTTTCAGCGAAAGTTCGTGTGGCCCGTGGTTCCATTCCTGACGTCACGCTCACCTCGTTCTGTGATTGGCGGCGCGCACCTGGAGTGCGGCACGCGGCAGCGGAAGCGGTTCGACATGGTTAAACCGCGACGCAGAGCCCACCACGCCGTGCCGTTGACGCCGTTTCCATGGCAACCACGCCGCTGATGCGCGGTTTTGATGCGCGGCAGCCCTAGTGGGAGCCGGCCTTTACAGGTAGCCGATGACCTCTTGTTTCTGCTCCGGCTGGCCTGTGCATTGCCAGGACACCCATCATCTGCACAATTCTGACAAAAATCTTATGCCTAACTTTTTCCCATGACCTTCTATGTTATAATAAATTTACATAACGATACATTGATGGTCTGTCATTACAGACACTCTTATTTTAATATTATAGTTATTAATCTATGGCTATCGTTATAACAAAATGTTGGTGTATCTAACCTAGACATGGAAATAATTTATCTTGATATTTGTGTGGAGACCGATCTCACTACTGTACATGGTGTGTGACGCTATGTATTAGATGAACAACTAAATGTGCGGGCCCACACTAATATTACTATTACTTATATAGATCGACAGTAGACACGCTCAAGAATTAACTACCATTTTCCAGCGATTTACATACTACTTCTTTTGAACAAATTATGTTATTATGCAGGTTGAAGTTCTACTGAGCTATAAAGAACATGCAACTATTCTACGTTCGCTCGCCCATCGTCCCTCCATCTCGGGTCTGTGATTTGGTGAGCTGAAAAATAGCATGACAACAGGCGCGCGCCAAACATTCCTACTTGTAGTAGAAAACCCCCACAATATTAAGGATCTAGTTATTTCTAAATCCTGAAGTTTAATTTATCCTAGTATATGGTACTCTCTCCTTTTGTTTTTTACCTTATACACTACTCTTACATAACACCTGTTACTGTGAGATGTCTCGCTGCTAACCGCTATTGACGACAGTGATGTGCGCGCCGTACGACATGACCTGAAACTCCAGAGACTGGGTTAGCCATGGCTATACAAGACAATAAATTTATAGTTGCAACTTCTTTTTCTATGTGATGCTGTTTTAGCAATGAAAGCACACCTTTCCAGAGGCAATGTAATACGACCAAGGATTCAGTCGCCCACCACATGCCAGCTACACAGTATCTCACGAATCTCCAAGTATAATTCCTTGGTTATTCATCTGTGACAGTCGCAAGCAGCATGCTAAATCCCCAACCAGCACATTGGCATGGTAGGCTTTATGCCCGCATTTCTACCGTCTAGGGCACCATTAGAGTCAAACGCTCACAGGTTCACCCCGACTTGCAAGACAAAGATGCTGGCGCACCACTGTAAAAACAGTACTGCCAATATTCATATTCGAAATCACGCAATATACCACAATCTTGCAGTGCACTGACGCGGGCTTGCAAGCATTGTTATGAACGTCTCGCGAACTGGTTGTGGCCCCTATGGAGCGTATCACGACTTTCCAGAACGCTTCTAGGAGCACGTTCTTGTATGCACCCATTTGTGCGACCTCTCCTCACTCATCATTATCCCTCAATATGGATACCAGACAGGAAAGGACAAAAACATTGCTCATGGAATGGTAGTGCCTCCTACTCCATCGACATTGTAAGTCGCAAACATAAACCAAAAAGGATAGCAGCAGTAAATTCTTATGCGAGACAACACAGCGTGTTAATACTTTAGCAATCTTAATCTATTAATGCAACGATTATTGTTCCCCGAAGAAAGGTTCATATATTTGCCTATTCTACTATGTACACCACTTACACTACTACTATAGCAAGGTTCATATATTTGCCCATTCTACTTCTTATTATTTAGCGTATGGCTAATACAGACATATCATGATATTAAATTACATATACATATGTACATATTGACACAAAAGAAACTTAAGTTTATCTTTACAACTGAATATCCAGTCATTCAATCCAATGTGGTGAACAGTCTGGTATGGAGCCCCGCAGTCACAGGCTTGATCAGGCAGCTTCTTCCACTTAAAGAGAGCATCCCTGCATTGGCCATGGCCGGTACGGATTCTGTTGAGAGTAGTCCAGGTCTTGAGTGGTAGGTCGGATACAATTGGAAGTTTAGCACCTGAGATGTTATGCAGGTGCACATCTGTCACTGCTTCTCACCGACATTTCCATTCTTCAAGAGGTTTGAAATCCTTAGCAACCATGTCAGCAGCATAGCACAGAGTTGGATGGCGTGATTTCAGTCTCTTACGATTTAAAAGTGGCAGGTCGCTATGCACGGGTAGGTTAGAATTCCTGGAGATCTTGTGGAATTCTCTCATAAGGGCAGTACATCTGCGTAGATCAGGAGGCGTTATACCGGTTAACAGTGAAAGCCAATAAACTGGAGTAGATCTGATTGCGCCAGATATTATGCGCATTGTCGTA
The DNA here is from genome assembly GCF_023864275.1 of Schistocerca cancellata. Classification (NCBI taxonomy): domain Eukaryota; kingdom Metazoa; phylum Arthropoda; class Insecta; order Orthoptera; family Acrididae; genus Schistocerca; species Schistocerca cancellata. The sequence goes on from NC_064629.1 coordinate 929,304,045, forward strand.
TTAAGTTGGGTATCAACAAGCCTTGCATGATGACTGTTCGTCCAAACAGGTGCACAATACTCAGCACTTGAGTACACCAAGCCCAGAGGTGAAGATCGCAGGGTGGTTGCTGAAGATCCCCAGGTAGTTCCGCATAGCTTATGGAGGATGTTGTTTCGAGTCCTCAACTTTTGAGCTAAGTTAAGAAAGTGTTGTTTGAAGCATAGTGTACGATCCAGGATTACACCAAGATATTTTGGGTTCCAATTATGACGAAGAATTTTGCCTCTGAAACTTACTTCCAGTTTTACGTTCGCCAACCGGTTATTCAGATGGAAGCAACACACTTCTGTTTTACTCGCACTGGGTTGGCGTCTCCAGATTTTGAAGTAATTATCTAATGCAGACAGGCCATTGGCTAGAATCTCTTCTGTTGTCTTCATTTCCTGATGTTTTACGGCTAGAGCCAGGTCATCGGCATAGCAGTATTTTCTGGACGAAGTGTCAGGTAGATCAGATAGATATACACTCATGGAAATGGAAAAAAGAACACATTGACACCGGTGTGTCAGACCCACCATACTTGCTCCGGACACTGCGAGAGGGCTGTACAAGCAATAATCACACGCACGGCACAGCGGACACACCAGGAACCGCGGTGTTGGCCGTCGAATGGCGCTAGCTGCGCAGCATTTGTGCACCGCCGCCGTCAGTGTCAGCCAGTTTGCCGTGGCATACGGAGCTCCATGCAGTCTTTAACACTGGTAGCATGCCGCGACAGTGTGGACGTGAACCGTATGTGCAGTTGACGGACTTTGAGCGAGGGCGTATAGTGGGCATGCGGGAGGCCGGGTGGACGTACCGCCGAATTGCTCAACACGTGGGGCGTGAGGTCTCCACAGTACATCGATGTTGTCGCCAGTGGTCGGCGGAAGGTGCACGTGCCCGTCGACCTGGGACCGGACCGCAGCGACGCACGGATGCACGCCAAGACCGTAGGATCCTACGCAGTGCCGTAGGGGACCGCACCGCCACTTCCCAGCAAATTAGGGACACTGTTGCTCCTGGGGTATCAGCGAGGACCATTCGCAACCGTCTCCATGAAGCTGGGCTACGGTCCCGCACACCGTTAGGCCGTCTTCCGCTCACGCCCCAACATCGTGCAGCCCGCCTCCAGTGGTGTCGCGACAGGCGTGAATGGAGGGACGAATGGAGACGTGTCGTCTTCAGCGATGAGAGTCGCTTCTGCCTTGGTGCCAATGATGGTCGTATGCGTGTTTGGCGCCGTGCAGGTGAGCGCCACAATCAGGACTGCATACGACCGAGGCACACAGGGCCAACACCCGGCATCATGGTGTGGGGAGCGATCTCCTACACTGGCCGTACACCACTGGTGATCGTCGAGGGGACACTGAATAGTGCACGGTACATCCAAACCGTCATCGAACCCATCGTTCTACCATTCCTAGACCGGCAAGGGAACTTGCTGTTCCAACAGGACAATGCACGTCCGCATGTATCCCGTGCCACCCAACGTGCTCTAGAAGGTGTAAGTCAACTACCCTGGCCAGCAAGATCTCCAGATCTGTCCCCCATTGAGCATGTTTGGGACTGGATGAAACGTCGTCTCACGCACGTCCAGCACGAACGCTGGTCCAACTGAGGCGCCAGGTGGAAATGGCATGGCAAGCCGTTCCACAGGACTACATCCAGCATCTCTACGATCGTCTCAATGGGAGAATAGCAGCCTGCATTGCTGCGAAAGGTGGATATACACTGTACTAGTGCCGACATTGTGCATGCTCTGTTGCCTGTGTCTATGTGCCTGTGGTTCTGTCAGTGTGATCATGTGATGTATCTGACCCCAGGAATGTGTCAATAAAGTTTCCCCTTCCTGGGACAATGAATTCACGGTGTTCTTATTTCAGTTTCCAGGAGTGTAGGTTGAACAGCAAGGGTGACAAAACTGATCCTTGAGGCAATCCGTTGTTCACCTTCCTCTGCTTATATTGCTTCCAGTGATTACCTGGAAATTCCGATCACTTAGCATGCTGTTAATCAGTTCAGCCTTTGTTCTGCAGGGTATGATACGGAGAAATTTGTAGATAAGGCCTTCCCTCCACACAGTGTCGAAGGCAGCAGTTAGATCAACAAATGCCACAGATGTTTTCTGCTTCATTTGGTATCCTGACTCTATGAAGGATGTGAGAGACAATACTTGGTCGCAGCAGCTACGCCCTGGTCTGAAGCCTGCCTGATCAACTGGAACGTTCTCTAGGATAGCGCTACTTATTCTGTTATATATTAGCCTTTCAAAAAGCTTGTAGCAGCAGCTAAGTAGGGCAATGCGGCGATAGCTTTCTACCTTGTTGCTGGGTTTGCCAAGTTGCTGAACAGATATTATCTTCGCCTTTTTAAACTACAGTGGAAGTTGACCAGTGAGCAGGATGACAGTGAAGAATTCTGCCAGCCATTTCTTAGCTTTTCCTCCAATATAGATTAGGAATTCCAGATGGATACCATCGAATCCAGGCGCCTTAAGAGGTTTGAGGTCCTTCAGACCAGAGTCAATGTCTGAAACTGTGAAGGGATGGGTATACTCAGATGATGGAGATGCCCTTTTTTCAGCTCACGAAGCTGTTGTCTGATATGTCTTGTATGTTTCTTGTCAGGAGGTACTCTTGAGGTAGTAATGATGCTGGAAGCAATTTGATCTGGTGTTACTTCGGAATTTTTTCTGCATGCTGGTGCACTTCCTCCCAGTTTTCTCAGAAGACTCCATGCTTTCCTGCTCGAGTGGGTAAAGTCCATATTTTCGACTGTTTCTGCCTATTTCGGCCTCCGAGACATGTCCAAGCTGGACAATAGTTCCATAGCTATCTCTGGGTCACCACTTTGCTGGAAGTGTTGGTACAGTGTTTCACTTTCATCATTCCATCCTGTACCATATTCTTTTCGGTATCCTCTTAGAATGCACTTTTTAGCTGTTGCTGTTACAGCACCAATGAAGCGTTGATAGTTATTATGTGATGGAGGTATCCATCGAATGGTCTTATCCAGTTCCGCTGAAAACTTCATCCAGTCAGCTTTCTGGAAATTCCATCGAGCATGCGGAGTTGATCGTATGACAGGAACCGTGCAACCAATTTGTATTATTATAGGTCTGTGTTGGCTGTGAGGAAAGGCATCTAACACTTTCCTTGTGGTGTTGATGGGAAAGCCAGTTTCGTTGCAGCTAACAAAGCATAAGTCAGGATTTGAATCCTTGTCCCAAGCAGCTGACCTGAAAGTGCCTTGATCTTTGGCATCAAACACTAGACGAAGGTTATTCTCTTCGACCCATTCTGCAAGCATGCTCCCATTTTGAGAGTACTTCCAAAGTTCGTGGTGACTATTGAAGTCTCCTTGTAACGCCGGAAATGCATATCCTCCTATTTCCATCTATTGTACTATAAATTTTTTTCCTTATTTTGTTACCTGAAGATATGACATTTCTGTGTCTTTATATATTGTAATTGTTTTACTATTTGTATATATATATATATATATATATATATATATATATTTATTTATTTATGCATTTATGTCGATGTATAATTGGTTTGTTTTGTAAATATTATTTGTATTTTTACGCTGGGTCCTGCCTAGGGAAAACTATGCTATCGAACGAATACATCAATAGGTCGTGTGGAGAACCAAAGTGTTTAGGATCTTTGGTAGTGTTAACTCTGCCGCGTGGAGCGCGGGCAGAGAGAGGGTCTGGCAGGAGTAGTGCGGTTGAGCAGGTGTGCTGTGTGAAGCTCCCGCGAGTTGCCGCGCTTTCGGGGTTTGGCAGCATGTAATTGCGCTCGACTTGCTATGTTAGTTTCTGACACGGTGTCGCGGACGGGAAGCATTAGCTGGCGCACATCAAGAGCCCGTTTCGTCTGGTGACCGTGTCGAGAAGAAGGCGCGCCAACATCCAGCTTCTGCAACAGCGACGGCCGACAATGAGTGACTGTCGCCACCTCCTCGATCGACGACTTCAAACCTTCAATCAACCAACAAGGAAGACTAAAAGCACGTAAAGTTTTAGAACTGTATGGCAGACCTCAGCTTTTCAAACTGTTGCATCAAAATTACAGCAACTTAACATGAACCTTTGTGCTCATTATCCCAATTGCATTACCAAACAGGGTCCCTTCCTTTTCCGAAATGATCCCGAGTGTCGTTGAAATTCAAACGCCAGCATTAAAGTAATATCATTCCATTTCACTGCTTTAATTTCAAAGTTCAGTTAAAGTATTCATAGCTGGCTACAATATTTAGATTACTCAAGCACAAATTAAGAGTGCGAGTTTTGTTATCATATTTTAGCTTACCTGTGACTGCAACTCAGCTTGGTACATACTAAATTTTACTATTGTTAATTGTTCAGAATCATTTAATTCAGGTTCAAAGTTAAATCTCTTATTTCTAAATTGCGTAGATTCAAGTAGCCTTTTAAATGATTGTTGAGGTAGCCCAAGACTAACCTTATTTTATTGAATTCCGTAGCGCTTCAGAAACAAATTTCACTATTTTCCGGTTTTATTAATTCTTTTGCTAAATTTATTAATTCTGACAAACTTTCAGTTTTCACGCTACACGTGTCAACCTTCAGTTGCCACGCTTCTAGTGCTAATTATATGTACAGTAACCTTTCTTTTTCAGTTACTATAGTAATTGTCCATAGGACTGGCGACCGTAATTTTCCCCAAATCTCAAATATCTAATTATCGCTAGTTAATTGTTAATGTAACGGCCGCACACTTACTTTCTTTATTAACTTTACCCCTTTTCAAAATTAATTTCCAAAATTAATTTCATTTGCATTTTTCCTTTCATTTAGATGTAACCCTTTCCTCCCTCTTTACCGACAGATTAACTTCGGTGACGATTGCTTTTCCCAAATTTCCATTAGGTACACGCGGTTTAATTTTTCACTGTCATTAAGGTCGATAAGTGAGGAGGAGGTTACACGTGGCGACCTGGTGACAGGACGATCTTCAGATTTGAGGTTGCTCTGGCCACGAATTTTGCATCGTGCAAATCTCGTAACAAAGTACTGGTTACGAACAGGCCATTACAAAAATGGTTCAAATGGCTCTGAGCACTATGGGACTTAACATCTACGGTCATCAGTCCCCTAGAACTTAGAACTACTTAAACCTAACTAACCTAAGGACAGCACACAACACCCAGCCATCACGAGGCAGAGAAAATCCCTGACCCCACCGGGAATCGAACCCGGAAACCCGGGCGTGGGAAGCGAGAACGCTACCGCACGACCCCGAGATGCAGGCGAACAGGCCGTTACGTCAGCGAGAGTAAGTAGTGGGAGGAATCCTAATTAGATTTGAGATTTGGTATTTATATTGAAAATTTGTAAAATGAGTGAATGCAACAATTACCAGAACTTGGTAGACTTGGGTACGGAACAATCGGTCGAACAGTGGGAACCGGGCACAGCGGAACCCATTGTTCAGGGGCAGGCGGCTAGCATGAAAGACGCGACCGCCGAAACGCAATAAACAGCAGAAAATGGAATTCCAAACTTTAGAAAATCTTTCGGAGTCGGAAGCGAAAATCAAATTTTGTACCCCTTGATGACCAATACGGGGGAACGTATATAGAGGAACCAGCTACGGAAGTAAAACCGGTAGTTTCCGGGAATTTAACTGATTTATTGAATGTTTTGATAAATGAAATGAAGAGTCAATCGGCAGAAATTACTCAGTCTGAAAAAATTGACAGGAAGCTAGGCAACCAGAACAAAGCTATTAATGTTGTTAACAACAATGTTGAAGTTGTTAACACAAAAGTTGATAAAGTCGAAGAAGATATTGTTATGATTAATACTGAAATCGGTAATCTTAAACAGGAAATGATAAGAGTTCAGGCGGAAATTGAGAGCATAAATACTCGTTTTGATTCCGAAATTAGCAGAATCGAGAAAAGTGTAGGAGAAGCAGTTTCTCCAATCATCGAGAATAAGGTGACGGAACAAATTCAATTAGTGAAAAATGAGGATCAACAGAAGGTGGAAATTTTAAAGGCTTTAGTATCCGAAGTAGATACCAAAGTGAGGAAGCAGGCTAATACCTGCGAAGAGAAAAAAAGGGAAGTAGAAACGCTTGCGACAACCACTTGCCAAGTAATTACGAGAGTGTCGGAATTAGAAAAGAAACCTGACGAAAAACAGAGCTATGTGCCAATCTGTGCACATAGTTCGGAATTGTTGACGAAAAAGGAGCGGTTCGACCCCTTGAAAAAAGGCTGTATACACGCGACGGATTTCATTAAAAATTGTGAAAGAGTTTTACCCAGATCATGGACTAATGAGAGAAAAATTAATGCGGTTATTGATGTGTTGGCTGGTGATGCCAAGCGTTGGGGCTTAAACCTCAACATTACGAACCTGACTTTTGACGAGTTTAAAAATTTGTTTCTGGCTGATTACTGGTCAGAGCAAAAACAACAAAGTGTCTGGCGCGAATTTGTCGTATCGAGGCCTTTCGATGCGAATTCGCGCCGCTCGAGGAAGGAGTCTTATGAGGGCTGGATCCGCAATTTGGAATATTTGTGTGATCGCCGCATGGAATCCTAAATAGTCTGGGAACTCTACAAGAAGCTTCCAGATGATACAAAAAGCTACGTAGGAAGCAATTACAGGACAATCAATGATTTCCTGGAAAGAGTTGAGAACGAGGACAATTGGCGCAATAACCGCGACAGTGGTAGAGGCCGTGGTAACAACAACGGGTACCACAGCAACCATGACAATGATAACTATGAGAATAATGCATACCGCAATCTTGGCAGCAATAACAATAGTGGTTCGGGCCGTAATGACAATCGGTACAATGCAAATAATAACAGGAATGACGGAAACCAGTATCATACTAGCGTGATACGGGCTTCGCAGAATAGTAATAACGCCAGAGGGTGTGATCAGCCGCCTCAGCAGCATCCGGGGTGCGTATCTGCTGGGACGAGACAGGGAAACCATTAGCCGCACCGGTGAGGGGCCGACCGGGCGTGGAGAAATTTTGGCGGCCCAATAACAGTAGAAAACCGAGGTGTCGTCGTTATGAAAATTCCGTATGGAGTAATCAACGGCGGGAGAGTGTGCCAGTGTTAGGAGAAAGGAGTGCGCCCACAAGTAGTAGATCAGCTGTAGACACGGCAGCAGAAAATACATTCACTGTCAGTGAGAACAATTTAAGCAGTGTTCCGGAAAGCGATTATAAAGTGGCAGCTGTAACACCCACAGCGGAACTGGAGATTGAGTTTAAGAATGATTCGAAAGTGTTGAGAGAAGATCAAATGTCGGATAAAACGTCCGTCATCGAGCGAGGGGATGCAGAGAGGGTGTAACGTTGTTGCTTTATTTGCGGTGTAAGCGGTGGTGATAGTCAATAAAAGCGGGTTAAAAGCTGTGAGCTGTCTGGGGAAGTTAATCTTGCATTACTGGGCAACTGTTTCACCAGGTATCCTGTCTAGCTTACCAAATTCCCAACCAGACGAACATTAATTATAATCTTTTAATAGTCATACGACAACCGCTCATATATATATATATATATATATATATATATATATATATATATACTCCTGGAAATTGAAATAAGAACACCGTGAATTCATTGTCCCAGGAAGGGGAAACTTTATTGACACACTCCTGGGGTCAGATACATCACATGATCACACTGACAGAACCACAGGCACATAGACACAGGCAACAGAGCATGCACAATGTCTGCACTAGTACAGTGTATATCCACCTTTCGCAGCAATGCAGGCTGCTATTCTCCCATGGAGACGATCGTAGAGATGCTGGATGTAGTCCTGTGGAACGGCTTGCCATACCATTTCCACCTGGCGCCTCAGTTGGACCAGCGTTCGTGCTGGACGTGCAGACCGCGTGAGACGACGCTTCATCCAGTCCCAAACATGCACCAGGGGGGGACAGATCCGGAGATCTTGCTGGCCAGGGTAGTTGACTTACACCTTCTAGAGCACGTTGGGTGGCACGGGATACATGCGGACGTGCATTGTCCTGTTGGAACAGCAAGTTCCCTTGCCGGTCTAGGAATGGTAGAACGATGGGTTCGATGACGGTTTGGATGTACCGTGCACTATTCAGTGTCCCCTCGACGATCACCAGTGGTGTACGGCCAGTGTAGGAGATCGCTCCCCACACCATGATGCCGGGTGTTGGCCCTGTGTGCCTCGGTTGTATGCAGTCCTGATTGTGGCGCTCACCTGCACGGCGCCAAACACGCATACGACCATCATTGGCACCAAGGCAGAAGCGACTCTCATCGCTGAAGACGACACGTCTCCATTCGTCCCTCCATTCACGCCTGTCGCGACACCACTGGAGGCGGTCTGCACGATGTTGGGGCGTGAGCGGAAGACGGCCTAACGGTGTGCGGGACCGTAGCCCAGCTTCATGGAGACGTTTGCGAATGGTCCTCCCCGATACCCCAGGAGCAACAGTGTCCCTAATTTGCTGGGAAGTGACGGTGCGGTCCCCTACGGCACTGCGTAGGATCCTACGGTCTTGGCGTGCATCCGTGCGTCGCTGCGGTCCGGTCCCAGGTCGACGGGCACGTGCACCTTCCGCCGACCACTGGCGACAACATCGATGTACTGTGGAGACCTCACGCCCCACGTGTTGAGCAATTCGGCGGTACGTCCACCCGGCCTCCCGCATGCCCACTATACGCCCTCGCTCAAAGTCCGTCAACTGCACATACGGTTCACGTCCACGGTGTCGCGGTATGCTACCAGTGTTAAAGACTGCGATGGAGCTCCGTATGCCACGGCAAACTGGCTGACACTGACGGCGGCGGTGCACAAATGCTGCGCAGCTAGCGCCATTCGACGGCCAACACCGCGGTTCCTGGTGTGTCCGCTGTGCCGTGCGTGTGATCATTGCTTGTACAGCCCTCTCGCAGTGTCCGGAGCAAGTATGGTGGGTCTGACACACCGATGTCAATGTGTTCTTTTTTCCATTTCCAGGAGTGTACATAAAAGAGAATTTAAATAAAACGAAATAAATCAGTTTATATTTGGAAATTTATTTTAACATTGATCATTGAAATTTCAGCATATTAAACGTGAGTCATAACTAAGCTGGTGCCTTATTTAGGACTGTGAAAATGTGAGTTTGTAATCTTACGGAAAACATCAAATATGGAGCCAACCTTGGGAGACTGCATACAACACCGCATTCATAAAACAACACACAAAGAACGTTGAAACATATGCAAGAGAAAATTAACCACTACCAACCGATTCAATTTTCACCCAAAGAAGTTACGTTCGTAGCACACTCCTGTCCGTCATGTAATTACCACACACTGGTATACTAAAATCATATTAACTCTTTGTGAAATCTTCCCAAAAAGAATAGCTGAGGGCTACTTTGATGATTACACCACATGCTTCACGTGGTCAACTTGGTTTACACAAAGTGTGTAACTCCACAATAATTTTGATAATTAAAATAAATTAGATCGAAAAGCAATTTACAAAAGAAAAACCTCGAACTGGTTACTATCGTCTTACTATTAACCTGATAGGTCAAACAATTGTACAAGCACGTGGTACTGGTTTCACAAAGTACACCCCTCGTGGTTTGAACATAAAGAAAAGTTGCTATATTGAAAATTATTGTCAAGACGAGACGTTATAATCTCACGCACATTCGCATTTAAGACTGATGAACTTAGTTAGAGTTACTGATCAACACGTGGTTCCACTTTACTCACAAAGTAGTGACAAAGCAACTACCGGAATATATTCTGAACTTCACACGAGAATTACACTGCGCTGCAATTTAAGATAACATTAGATACTTTAGAGCTAAACCTGAAATAAAGGTGATTAAATTTTTAGTTAGGCTGAACTTAAGAAATCCATTGTCCTACGGACTTAGCAGACACTCGCTTAGCCGGAGATCTTACCACTTCAGACGCTCGCCACGGACAGACTGACCTGGTCCCTCCTTGAGGGTGGCTCACAAATACAAACGGAAGTGGCCAGAGGGGCAGCTTCCTATACCAACATGACAAGGGACAGACAGGACCATACTAAGGATAGAAACCTCTTTGCTTTTAGAAAGCGTAGCTACCTGTTCCGACGTTGGTCCTACTGTTCTCTAGCAGACAGGCTTGTCTGCTACCCTGAAGCATGCAACTAGAAATACATTTGCTCATTGATCCTCTCACACAGAAGGGAAGGGGGATGACAGTATCTTATCATATACAGTATATAAAAGAAAGCGGATGTAGGTTCTGTATGAGACTGTGTGACATGAATTACATATAAACTGTGTTTTAAAGTGTAGTAGTGTGACAGATCGTTCTTGTTTATGTGTAAAAGTAACACGTTCCACTACTCAGTCTCCTCCCAGATAGTCAGAAACGCCACAGTAAATTTAGAAGAGGAATTTATGCCGTAAATAACAACAGACTTAAGAAATCAAACATGAAAGGAATCCAACAGAGACCTTTCAAGGGATGAGGTCTGGTTAAGGCAATTCGATCGCTTATACGACGAACTAAGAGATTATAGGGGCCTGTATGGGAGAAGTGTTTATGGGGAGCGCGTACAGGATTTTCCGCGTCTCGTCCCGCAGGAAGATAGTGTTTGTGAAATGATAGAAAGTTCTGGCCCTAACCGGCAGACTTTACCAGAAATAGTTGATGTTAATGGGGAGCACGAGCAAGATTCGTCGTGTTTCATACCGCAAGAGTTGGATGTTGAAGTAGTAACGGGAAGTTCTGGCCCGGACCGGCAGACTTTACCGCAAGTTATAGTGTTAGAAGTGGCCGATCCATCCGACGCAAAACTCCAGTTTAAATATTGCGAAAGTATTAAGGAGAAAGATTACGAGAATTTTAGTGATAGCCGGACACGTGTGGTAGAAAAGCACGTAGATTACAGCGTGTATGAGGTTAGAGCTAACGTTATACGGTCAGACGGTAGCAGTGTGTGTTGCGCAGATCCAGAGGAAGTAATTGCAGATACTACTGGGCACATTCCTCCAGGTAGATTGGCAGATGAGATCAATCTGACCAAAGAGGAATCAACGAAGGTGACAATTAGTGAATTGATAGCAAAGCAACAATCACTAGTTGACGAGTTACAGGAAAAGGTTTCGGTATTGGAGGCGAAGCCACAGACTAAGCCTCAGGACAAACGTGTTGAAAAAAAACTGTATGTGAACAGAGGCTGAAAATGCCGCCAGATGAGCCGGATTTAGGATCAAAGCCGGATGGTTTTTTCTGGCATGACCTGGATACAGACGAGGATTTATTGTGGGAAAATAAAGAAACAGTCGAGGACAAGTGTAGACAGATAGTAGTGTCTGTTAATATGCACGACCTACAACTAAACGTGTGGATTGACACCGGTGCAGAATTGAGTGCTGTATCTGGGAAAATATTTGAGTTACTGAAAGACAGACCTGGTATCGTAGTGTAAGTAGGCTGTTTAGGTTTTTATATTGGTAACGCCACGTAGCGCTCTGTATGAAAATCACTGGCTGTGCTGTGTTCAGTCTGTGGCTAGTTTGCATTGTTGTCTGCCATTGTAGTGTTGGGCAGTTGGCTGTTAACAGCGCGTAGCGTTGCGCAGTTGGAGGTGAGCCGCCAGCAGTGGTGGATGTGAGGAGAGAAATGGCGGAGTTTTGAAATTTGTAAGACTGGATGTCATGAACTGCTATATATATTATGACTATTAAGGTAAATACATTGTTTGTTCTCTATCAAAATCTTTCATTTGCTAACTATGCCTATCAGTAGTTAGTGTCTTCAGTAGTTTGAATCTTTTATTTAGCTGGCAGTAGTGGCGCTCGCTGTATTGCAGTAGTTCGAGTAACGAAGATTTTTGGTGAGGTAAGTGATTTGTGAAAGGTATAGGTTAATGTTAGTCAGGGCCATTCTTTTGTAGAGATTTTTGAAAGTCAGATTGCGTTGCGCTAAAAAATGTTGTGTGTCAGTTTAAGCACAGTCTTGTATAATTGTTCTAAGGGGACGTTTCATATGTCGACCCTTAGCCGAGGATACTTCACTGGAATCTTCTGATTTTTTTTCTTGTAGTTTGTGTAATTAGTGTAGCTATTGTTTATTGCTAGCGCGTAATCATAGAGAGAATTTCCTTTGTAGTTGTAGTTTTCATTCTTGTACAGTAAAACAGTTGTGGCATGCATGTAGATTTGCACCAAGTATTTCGCAGCTGCGCTTGCAATTAACGAGATATTATTTTCAATGCTATGTTAATGTGTTTTCTTGTTTTGCTCTTCAAATTGTGCTTTTCTGTGTTATCGTGTGAAAAATTGTGACAATAATGGCGTGTGAAAAACGTAATACTAGGCTCCAAAGTAAACTGAGACATGACAGTGAAGACGAAAGCAGTGTGTTAGCGCCACCGTGTAATGAATTAACTAATGTTCAAAGTAGTAATTTGGTAATTGTACATAGGGAAATGAAGCGGGCTGCAAATAATGGTGTAGGCAGTGAAACAATTAGTGAACAGGGAAGCATTATCGATCGATCGGTCGGCAACAGCTCGCCTCAGGAATCCGAAATGACAGGACACAATCTTGCAAATACTGTAGGTTCAGGTTTTGCGTCCTCACCGTTTTCACAAGTAAATCAAGACACATTTTCTGCTTTTCAAAATGCGAATATTGCCGGTTCAAATGCACTGCCGAATAGCACTGAGTAACATGTTTCAGACACCAGTGGATTGCTATTACAGTTAATGCAACAAATGGGACAAAGGCTACAAAAGTTAGACACAATGGAACAAAATCTTCAAAAGTTAGACACAACGCTTGAACAAAATCAGAAACAAATGGGACAAAATCTTCAAAAGTTAGACACAATGGAACAACACCAGAGACAAACACAGCAATAGTTAGACGCAATGGAACAAAATCTTCACACCACGCTTGAACAAACACGTGAAGATTTAACTACTGAGTTACATAAAATCGAATCGAAATGTCAAAAAGTCTGTAACGACGTAAAAACACAAATTTGTGAGCATTTCCAACCTATTTTTTCGCGTCATGAAAATGCATTACAGAATCACGAAGCTGCCATAAAAGAACTGCAAACTATTGTTCATGAAAATTACGACACCTTGCAAGCTAAAATTGACTCAGTTACATCTACCGATTCGGTTACGCAACTTGAAAAAACTCAGGAAAACTTAAAAGACACAGTAGATATGATTTCAACACAAATGGACACTCTGAAACCTGGTTCAGAAAAACACACCGAGGAAATAATTTCACTAACTGATAAAGTAGCCGAACTTTCAGATCAGTTCACTAACTTATCTACAAAGATAGATGATGATCTGAATGACACAAGACCTGTAGCCTTCACAGACACTGAAGAGTATGAACAAATTAGAAAATTCAAACAAAATCAAAATCAAATCAATACACAGTACAAAAGAGAAATCCGGGAAGTACAAGATCAGTTGGCACAAGTAATACAAGAATTACATATTTCAGAGGACACTCGCGCTCCAGTATGGGAAATACGGAACAACCACAAAATAAAAACACAGGACCCTTCGGAAATTATGAAAGAAATTGGCAAGGCGCATTGAATTTTGAGATGGAACCGCCGAAACGACGTAACAATGACCGATATGCTACTCGCCGACACGATGATTTTGACTATAAGGTGTTCATTACTACACGTAAATTCAAAACATTTAAGAATTCTAGCAACGACATTCATCCACAAGCGTGGCTCCATCAATTCTCTCATTGTTTTCCTCCCAACTGGTCATTGCAGCACAGATTAGAATTTTTGTGTGGCTACTTAGAGAATGAACCAGCTGTAAGAATGCGATCGGTCATTCACGACTGCCACAGTGAAGGAGAATTTTATCATGCCTTTCTCTCAGCGTATTGGTCTCAAGCTACACAAGACCGAGTAAAACATAGCATCATAATGATGAAACGTTTCGAACAATCTGAATTTTCCAGTCTTATGGAATATTTTGAAGACATGTTGCATAAGAATCAGTATCTTTCAAACCCATACAGCCCCTCAGAACTCATCCGCATTTGCTTAATCAAATTGCCTGAACATTTACGATATATTATTTTGGCAGGAGGTTGCAAAGACGACATCGAAGCTTTTCAGGGACTCTTACAAGAATTAGAAATTGACACAGACAGTCGTGGGATGCGAAAACAGGAGCACAACAATTACAGGTCACATCCGTCACAATTCCGCAATGAAAGAAATAATAACTGGACACGACAAGGCTATTCTCACAACACAAATCGTGACCAAAACAGACACCACCCATATGACAACCACTGGCAGAGTAATAGTTACAGAAAAAGATCGCATTTCCGTAGTAATGAATATGACAGAGACAATCATAGAAACAGACAATATGGCAACCAGAACTATTATTATCACGGGAGACAGAATAACTTCAGACGCAACGGACCACCGCGCAGTTACGAGTCAGGGAGTAATTCTCCACCACGTGACCGACAAGAAAGAAATTATGCCGACAGACGATATAATCGTAACGACAGACTTGAATTGCATCAGAACTGGCGAGATTCAAACAGAGCAGGGCACTCTCGACAATGTGAATTTGTAGAAGTTAGTTCTCCTAATCCCAATAACGACGCGCGCCAACAAAGAGACAGACAATGACTCGCACCGCAGGCAGCCACGTGCGCCCGCTGGCTCCGAGAAAAATGACATAAGACGCTACCCTTGAGAAAAATTTTAGCATTCCTTACCGACGTATACCACATGATAATTGCGTTGAAGTTGAAACTCTGCGTACTAGGAAGAGTAAAGGTTTACACCACATTTCACATGTAAAACCGTTTATTGAAAGATAATCTGCTTTTTAACTTTGTCTTTGCCATAAAATGTTTCACTTCACATTTCTAGTATGCATTGTCAGACTTAGAAACTGTTACCATGCAACAATATCTGAAGTTAAATATCCAACCTAGAACCAAGAGAACTTATTTAAACAGTAATTACAAATGCATTGTTATAGTGAACAGATGACACAGTGTTATTGTGTGTGTACATTCTTGCTTGTTAGTTGCACAATTATGTAACGACTATAAGGCTCACATACTTAGAACATTTACCGGTACTGCTAATCAGATTTTAATGCAACATTTTGGTTTACTTGAAGATACATTCTGGATTTAAAGTGCTTTCTGTGAGATACCAGATGACACAGTGGTTAGTTTATGTGACAGTTACACGATTTTATCACGACGCTACTAATGAGTGACAATTTACAATGTTGTTTTTGCGGAGTATCTGTTTTATATCTGCACAGTTTTTCTGAATTCTTCCGGAACGTAAAACATGTTTTAGTAGTAACTTTTGTGGTGTAGCTACAATGAGACAGCCTTTTTAGTAGCACAACAATACGTTACATTATAGTACTTTCTTCATCACGGCAATAAGCATAATAACTACGATATCTATACGCGAAGCATTTCACTTTTGTTTATCATGAGGTAAGTACATTGACTTCTGCAGAACTTAGCTTTTGGAGGACGATAACTACGACACTTCCACAGAGATTATCTTACAACAAGACACACAGTTTAGCGCTACAGTACACGTATTTGAGTGATTAATTTTGTACTTAAAACATTTATTTTTAAAGGTTTTTGAATTACAATGATACAAAGGTTTTCCCTGATACATTTCATTCCATTGCTGTAATCTGTAACACCTGAGGGTATAATTACATTAATCCTCAGGGGGGTACACACTTACATTGTGTATCATGTGTTTGGCAAGCACAAGGAGCCCTAGCTAATATGGTATTTGCTTATACAACTTTACACGTCGGTACCATATTCCTCTAACACGTAAATTACACAGCTATCTGATCATTTAACTGAGAGAGACAAATATTTATTTTACTACATCAGTGACAGATGTTTACGTAATTACACAGATGGATAACTTCACACTTATGAAATTGTATTTTGTCTGTACTTGTGAAATGTTCATATTTTTTTTGGAACCAGTGTGATACTACAAGAGCTTTGAATGATGTATTTGGTATGGGATCATGATTTTTAAAGTACGTTTGAGGTAGATGACACTTTTGACATGAGCAGAGAACTTTTTTCTGGGTTTTGAAATTATTGGAGGAAGCATCGACGATTTTGAGAATTGACTGAGATGTTATCATATTATTACGACGACAATGTGTATTATGCTGTTGAGGTATGTTTATGATCAATAAGCTGAGGCTATATGAGTTATTTGATTATGCTATGTATCTGTTATGATGAAATATTGAAGAAGTGTCGACGAATAAGGTAAGGAATAATGAGTAGTGGTTAAGGACTCTGGTTTGTGAAAAACGTTGTTGGAACCAAGAATCGTACTTTAAGAGTTATGAAATGTATGTAAATGCGTGAATGTATTACAATGCCGACGAAATTTTTTTGGACACTGTTATACCAATAGGATTTTGTTTCTACAGATTTGTAATGCAAATTCTTGACCAGTGAGATATTTTTATATGAGACTGTCACTGTAGCGGAAACTGCTGTCGTAAATATTTTGGTAAGAAAGTTAAGTGACCACCTTCACGTAATGCGTCGTGGGCACCCAGCTGCATGACAGACACCTGGAAAAAAGCCATTAGTGTGTGCCTTTCTGAGGCACAGGTGCAGAAGAAAAAAAAAAGAGGCCATTTGTAGAAAGCATCGTAAATACAACACCCTCAAACTTGAAAACATAATTACACTGTAGAGTTCTTAATTTATGATATTTACTGAAATGAAATGATGAGAAACATTTCATGTCTATTGTCTTGCTAGTTGAAAAATTGTTTACTGCATTATGAAATGCCATATTGCTAGTGAATGACGTTTCATGCCTGGCTTTGCTTATTTTGTTTAATATCTAGTTCCTAGCTGCACAGCAGCATTGGTGAAAATAAAATTTTATAGATGTACTAATATAAATATTTTATGCCTACAGATCCAGTAAAAAATAACTTTATGATGGATGTACTCTAAAAAAAAATGAGGGAGCACATAAGACATTTCCATTTCACAGCAATTGCATACATAATTTTTGTCAGTGACTTGGTAACTTGTCTGCTAGAGCAAGTAATAGTGATGCATCACTCTAGTGTTAAGATGTGACATAGGTATTAAACATGGCCATTTGTACTGTAATATTTTTTCTGCTTGAGCTTTGTCATGTTTAGATATAAATTATTGCATTTGCTGCTGCTGTTTGCCAGGCATAGTGCTATTAAATTTCACTTTACATTACTCTGTTAAGCCAGTTTTACTACGAATTTATTTTTCTTGTTTTCTGCCCATTGCCTTATATTAGTTGTAATATTGCATTTGCTTTGCTAATTTATGCTGCTTGCTTTGCCATTTGTTTTTTTTATAATTTCTGTTTGTGTTAATTGTTTTGTGCTGCTGCATTGCCTTGTTCCTTAGTTTAGCATCTGAGCTCAGTAGATTTAAGTTAGCTTAAGATGGGGTACGCTATATGAGAGAACGAGTTGTGATGAATTGGAAAAAATGCATTGAGAAGCTATAAGAAAATGGTTTGGCCAAAAAAAGTATTTTGAAAGAGGATATGAGCAAAAAAGTAGGGTTTAGGGACAACAGGTTTAGGTAGGATTTTGTTGGAAATAAATGATGAGGTAAGATAATGGAAAATAAATAATGAGGTGAGAAATATGTGAACATAAAAATACAGAAAGCATGCTTGGATAGGATTTTTTTTGGTGGAAACAAATGTTGAAATAAGATGAAAGATCTATGGAATGAAGTTTTAGGTTGGACTGCAGTACCAAATGTTACACTGAAAACAAACCCTGCCCTTTCCTCTTGTGTTATTCTGCTATGTGTTTGTGTACTCTTGTATATTTGTGTTTTTCCTGTCTTTATGTGTTTAGCTGGTATGAGTTATGTTGTGGAATTTTTCTAATAATATGTTATTTTCTTTGTAAAGATGTTTAGACATTATTTATTCTGTTTTGTTTTAATGCTCATGTGTGAAGTTGATGTTTCGAAAGTTATTCTGATCTTTTATGTATGAACTTATGTCATAATTCCTGTAACACTAATGTATACGTTATTTCGATTCTTTTGTAAAGCCTGTACTACAAATGTTACCTGTATTGTTATGTTCTTTAATGATGTATTTTGTACCTTTGTAATTGTATTCTTATGTTATAAAATTGTAATTGACATCAGTTCATCAAATTAAGTAACTTGTAAGTTACATTTCACTGCACACGTTTCTGTTGGTCATAGTACATGGACAATATGCGAGAAGTTGGGGCTCTTAGTGTTTACATGTGTGTTAATAATTCAGCAAGGGACTGGATAACAGCATTGCTGGTTCTAAGGACAATTCCAAAAACTTTGTGAGTGCACAAGTGGTGGTTATGGACTTGCTATATTGTCTGCAAGACTCTTCGATGGTGATTGTGCACCTGCACAGTCGCAGCAGATGGCTGCTGGCGATCTCTGCAAGGACTACAGTGGGTCTACACCTTTGCTGACTCACCAGTACCATTATTTCTACAAGGACTACAGTGGGTCTACACCTTTGCTGACTCAACAGTACCACTATTTCTACAAGGACTACAGTGGGTCTGCACCTCTGGTGGCCCACCAATACCACAATCTCTACCAGGACTACAGTGGGTCTGCACCTCTGGTGGCCCACCAATACCGTAATCTCTACCAGGACTACAGTGGGTCTACTCTGTGATGACCTACCTACCAATATTCTTCAAAACTTCGAATGATTCTGCTGTGGGTTTGCTCTGTTGTGGCACATTACCTGTCTGCATGTCGAGAGTTAGCACTGTCTTTCTGTAGGAAGGACAACACTACTTCTTCAAGACTGCATGGAAATCCACTACTTCTGTGCGCATTTTCTTTTACTGCTCAGACTTTGAGAAAAAGACTGCAATTTTACTGTGATGAATGATCAGGACCGTCTTTATGGACTGTGAGAAAATTTTAGCTTTTGACCAACATTGTATCAATAAGTGTGTGCATTTGATATCTTTGTTATTGTAATTACGAAAATTTTTTCCAAATCATTGTTGGCCACTGCCCAAAACAATTTGTAAAATTTTTTGTGGGGAGCATGGGGGCTATGTAAGTAGGATGTTTAGGTTTTTATATTGGTAACGCCACGTAGCGCTCTGTATGAAAATCACTGGCTGTGCTGTGTGCAGTCTGTGGCTAGTTTGCATTGTTGTCTGCCATTGTAGTGTTGGGCAGTTGGCTGTTAACAGCGCGTAGCGTTGCGCAATTGGAGGTGAGCCGCCAGCAGTGGTGGATGTGAGGAGAGAAATGGCGGAGTTTTGAAATTTGTAAGACTGGATGTCATGAACTGCTATATATATTATGACTATTAAGGTAAATACATTGTTTGTTCTCTATCAAAATCTTTCATTTGCTAACTATGCCTATCAGTAGTTAGTGCCTTCAGTAGTTTGAATCTTTTATTTAGCTAGCAGTAGTGGCGCTCGCTGTATTGCAGTAGTTCGAGTAACGAAGATTTTTGGTGAGGTAAGTGATTTGTGAAAGGTATAGGTTAATGTTAGTCAGGGCCATTCTTTTGTAGAGATTTTTGAAAGTCAGATTGCGTTGCGCTAAAAAATGTTGTGTGTCAGTTTAAGGACAGTCATGTATAATTGATCAAAGGGGACGTTTCAGTAGTTATGCCAGTAACCGGAGTGAAAATTATCGGTGCTACTGGGAAAGCCAGTAAACCGGTCACAAAACAGATTTTTGTCAACTTCGAGATATGTGGGGCACGATTTGAACAAGAGTTTGTCGTCGTGCCAGACTTAACTACGGGTTAGATTGGCTTTTAAAGTACCATGCAGTGATTAATTGCGAAAGCAAAACTTTGACATGTACGTCACAAGATAAAGCAATAGTAGTTAGTTTTGACGAGGCAGGAGACGGTGTGCATAGGCAATACCAGCCTATACACATTGTTAACTGGCCGGATGCTATTGACGTAGGTATGAATTTGAACTTCTGTAATGTGAGGAATCTCGGTATTGACAATAGTGTAGAAAGTGAATTGGAAAGTATTGTAGACGGTGTGTCAAACGTAACACACGAACAAAGACGAGGCCTGTATGAAGTAATAATGATGAATAAGAGTTTTCAGACAAACCGGGACTTGTGGAAGGATATAAATGCAAGTTGCATGTAATTCCGCACGAACCATTCTTCGTAAGATCGTATGCTATACCGCTGTCCAAAAAGGAAGCAGTGCAACGGGAGATAGATAAGATGATGGAATGGGGAGTGATTGAAAGAAGTCCGAGTCCATACAATAACGGTTTGGTCATTGTAGCAAAACGGGATGGTAGTGTGCGTATTGTGATTGACGCACGCATGTTGAATATGGTAGTTTCAACCCGAAACAGACAGACCAGAGAGTATGGAGGAGATTTTGCAACGTTGTTATGACGTTAAGTTCATGACTAGCCTCGATCTGACAGCTAGTTACTGGCAAATAGAACTTGAAGAAGAATCTAGGCCATACACCGCCTTCTTGTTTGCGGGCAGGTGTTATCAGTATAGAGTATTGCCGTTTGGAATTAATATATCTGTGTCCGTATTCATCAGGGCCCTAGATAAAGTGTTAGGGCCGGCTTTGAGTTCAAGATTAACTGTATATGTTGACGACCTATTGTTGGCCAATGCCACTTGGCATGACCATTGTGACTTGTTAGATGAAGTTTTTAGAGCATTGCGCCGTGGCGGAATGACTCTAAAGCTAAAGAAATGCGAATTTATGAAGCAAGAACTGAATTTTTTAGGGCATGTAATTACCACTGCTGGTATTACGAAAGACCCAGAGAAACTAGAGGCGATAAGGAATTGTCCTCCACTCAAGTCTAGGAAACAGTTAAAAAGTTTTCTAGGGCTCACAGGATTTTACCGTAAATTTGTAAAAGGACAAGTGTTTAATGATGAAAATTTGAATAACCTCTTACGCAAAAATGTTCCGTTTGTGTGGACTGACGGCTGTCAGGCCGCTTTCGAGAGATTAAAAGACGAGTTGTTAAGATCTAACATACTATTTCATCCTGATTTATCGCTACCCTTCCATCTGGGAACGGATTCGTCGAATTACGGGGTGGGGGTAGAACTGTTCCAAGAAGTTGGTAAAGGAGAGGATAAAGAACACCGGACGATAGCGTTCGCGAGTCGAACTTTATCAAAAAGTGAGCGAAACTACACGATTTCTGAGAAGGAGTGTCTCATTATCGTGTGGGGATTCAAGAAGTTCAAGGGTTACCTATGGGACCGTAAGGTGATTATTCACACGGACCATAAGGCGCTCACTTATCTGAAGGATTGCAAACTACTTCACGAAAAACTGACTAGGTGGTCACTGTATTTACAGCAATTCAACTATGACATCTGTTACGTAAAAGGGACCTACAATTGCGTAGCGGATGCGCTGTCGCGGTTGCCCGAGTCTAATCAAGATGTATTGGAAGATGAGTCAGATGGAGTGGTCAAATTATACTATTTTAAAGAAGTTGAGGGACGTAAATTAGTAGTGAACATCTGTAAGAATCTACGTCGTCATCAGAACTAGGACGGTTGTTTAAATATGGTGAAAACCCGATATGACGAAAGGAGTCCAGAAGGAGAGAAATTAAGAAAGTATTACAAAATATACGATCATATCTTGTACATACGTAAGGGTGAAGATAGTAATATTTGGCGGGTATGCTGGCTCACCAAATACGTCACGGAAATAATAGACTACTACAATTTGGCGTATGGTCACTGTGGACCAAAGAAATGTACGGAAAGCTGAGTGAAGTAGTGCATTTTAACAACATGTTAAAACGCGTTACTGACAGAGTGAAAACTTGCGATTTATGTCAGAAGGTGAAGGTTACCAACTGTACGAGTCGGGGTCCTATGCAAACTTGTATGGACCTTTGCCCAAATCATCAGGAAACTTTGCCTACATTTTAGTAGTGCTAGAAGCTTTTTTCAAGTTCATCAAACTATACCAGATTAGGAAAGCTACAGCCAAAGCGGTTTATAGCAAGCTTGTGAACGATTATTTTGTTCATATTGGTAAGCCCAAGGCGATTCTATCAGACAATGGGGCACAATTCACTTCTAAGTTGTGGAATGAAGGCATGGCAAGTAATGGGGTCGAAGTGATCCATATTTCAGCTTACTGTCCGGCTGGAAATCCCGCTGAGAGGTATATGCGCGAGCTAGGCCGACTTTGCCGTACCTATTGCCACCACAACCATAGGGCATGGGGCAAATATGTAGCAGAATTTGAGAGAATTATGAATACCTTGAGACATGAGTCTACGGGATTTTCTCCAGAGGAAATCCTGTTAGATGACAGAAGTACAAGTTTAGTGGAAGAGATAATCAAATTCCCTCCACGGATTGACATTAGTATTGGTGTGAAAAAAGATCCTTTGCGAGAAATAATGAAGCTAAAAGCCGATGTTCGCATACTTCGTCATGACGCTAAAGCGCGTTTTGCTAAGTTTGCAATCGGAGACATAGTACTTGTAGAAGCTCATGAGAAATCGAGCGAGATAGACAATGAAATCCCTAAATTTAAGTTTGTTTATAATGGTCCATATAAAGTCATTGGTGTACCTCACACAAATGCTTATTGCTTAGAGTATCCAAGCTCTGGAAAGCTATTAGGTATACGGAACATTGTAGACCTGAAATTGTACCAACCAAGGATTGATTAATACCACAGAAAGGGTAATTTGTACAGTATGTAAATATAGAGTGTAAGATTTAAGGATGTGTCATGTTGCGATGCTTTTGCCTGACCTAGAGGTCGTTAAAGAAGTTGTCATTAATAAGTAATTAATTTTGATTAAATGATTTAAGAGTAACTGATTAGTAACCAATTGAAAAATCCAAGCTGGTAGTTCAAGTTTTCAGCTGAGTCACAGTAGATTAAGGAATGTAAATATGATTTTGTAACTAGCTGTAAGATTTCACAAACATGTGATTTACTAGTCATTGCCGATGTACTTAGACGCTGTTTTAAGTTTCAGGCTAGTACATGCGTGTGTTAATGGACTCCTTGAGATTACTCGGGAGTGAGCTTTTCCGAAAGAATTCAGTGAAACAGACGTTCTGGAAATGCCGTTACAAGGACGAGTGAGATCAAGCGTGCCGCACAGGCAGGCGCAACAATACTGGCGCGGCGGAGCCGCTGTCGGCTCTTGTGCCGCTGTCGGCTCTTGTGCCGCTGTCAGCATTCTTTGTACTTGCGGGTACGGAAGGCGGAGTTGTTTTTCTTCCCGGACAGCCTATGTGAAAGAATTCTGTTGTCAATATTTATGTTTTTGTCGATCTACTGTATATTATTTTCTTGTTTAGCGTTAAGTGGACTCTCATGACGAGAATATTAATTATGAAAAGGTTATATAAAATGTGTATTCTATGTAATTAATTATTAATTTGCGTATTTTGATATACCAGTTTTTTATGACCATGTACTCTGGTTAATTTTGTAAATAGAATTCCATTTCTTGATACTGTTAGGAATTTTGATGATTTTAGAATAGCTAAACCATTTTCTATGTTTTCTATGAATTTTAATATGTTGTCAACCTGTTTTCTTTTGTGTAAGATGACAGAGTGGAATAAGATTGGGAGTGTCTCCACTCAATTATTATGGTCTAAAAATTGGTTTATGGTTAATCAGCCTAATGCTAAAATTTCTTGATGTTTTGAGCATATGCATTTCCGCTGTTTTCTTTTTTTTCCTTTTTGGGACATTTTCTGAGTCTGTTTAAGTTACACGAACATCCTCAGACAATGTGGGGCACGTGTAATGCCAGAAATGCATATCCTCCTATTTCCATCTATTGTACTATAAATTTTTTTCCTTATTTTATTACCTGAAGATATAACATTTCTGTGTCTTTATACATTGTAATTGTTTTACTATTTGTACATATATATTTATTTATGCATTTATGTTGAAGTATAATTGGTTTGTTTTGTAAATATTATTTGTATTTTTACGCTGGGTCCTGCCTAGGGAAAACTATGCTATCGAACGAATACATCAATAGGTCGTGTGGAGAACCAAAGTGTTTAGGATCTTTGGTAGTGTTAACTCTGCCGCGTGGAGCGCGGGCAGAGAGAGGGTCTGGCAAGAGTAGTGCGGTTGAGCAGATGTGTTGTGTGACGCTCCCGCGAGTTGCCGCGCTTTCGGGATTTGGCAGCATGTAATTGCGCTCGACTTGCTATATTAGTTTCTGACACGGTGTCGCGGACGGGAAGCATTAGCTGGCGCACATCAAGAGCCCGTTTCACCTGGTGACCATGTCGAGAAGAAGGCGCGCCAACATCCAGCTTCTGCAACAGCGACGGCCGACAATGAGTGACTGTCGCCACCTCCTCGATCGACGACTTCAAACCTTCAATCAACCAACAAGGAAGACTAAAAGCACATAAAGTTTTAGAACTGTATGGCAGACCTCAGCTTTTCAAACTGTTGCATCAAAATTACAGCAGCTTAGCATGAACCTTTGTGCTCATTGTCCCAATTGCATTGCCAAGCAGGGTCCCTTCCTTTTCCGAAATGATCCCGAGTGTCGTTGAAATTCAAACGCCAGCATTAAAGTAATATCATTCCATTTCACTGCTTTAATTTCAACGTTCAGTTAAAGTATTCATAGCTGGCTACAATATTTAGATTACTCAAACACAAATTAAGAGTGCGCGAGATTCGGCATAAATACCGCGACTGCACCTGGGCTCTTCAGTAGTTGTGTACTCACCTGATGATGGCCGGACGTCTCTGGGCCGAAATATCGTGGCAGAATGTCGACGGGATCCGGCTGCATACCCGGAAATTATTAGAAGTAGAATAAGAGTGCAAGTTGTGTTACCATATTTTAGCTTACCTGTGACTGCAACTCAGCTTGGTACATACTAAATTTTACTATTGTTAATTGTTCAGAATCATTTAATTCAGGTTGAAAGTTAAATCTCTTATTTCTAAATTGCGTAGATACAAGTAGCCTTTTAAATGATTGTTGAGGTAGCCCAAGACTAACCTTATTTTATTGAATTCCACAGCGCTTCAGAAACAAATTTCACTATTAATTTCACTCACTAAATTAACTTTCCGGTTTTATTAATTCTTTTGCTAAATTTATTACTTCTGACAAACTTTCAGTTTTCACACTACACGTGTCAACCTTCAGTTGCCACGCTTCTAGTGCTAATTATATATGCAGTAACCTTTCTTTTTCAGTTACTATAGTAATTGTCCATACGACTGGCGACCGTAATTTTCCCCAAATCTCAAATATCTAATTACCGCTAGTTAATTGTTAACGTAACAGCCGCACATTTACTTTCTTTATTAACTTTACCCCTTTTCAAAATTAATTTCCACCAGTTTCATTTGCATTTTTCCTTTCATTTAGATGTAACCCTTTCCTCTCTCTTTACCGACAGATTAACTTCAGTGACGACTGCTTTTCCCAAATTTCCATTAGGTACACGTGCTTTAATTTTTCACTGTGATTAAGGTCGATAAGTTAGGAGGAGGTTACATCCTATCTAAATTGCAGGATGTTCTGCTGTGTGCAGGACAAACTCGAGCCATGTTGTTTTGGGTGGTTTGTAACCATTTGTAATAGTGATACTGTGCAATTGTATGACAACTGTATGTATATCTGCCTCCACACTTACATAAATCAGTGAAGCTTCGTTTATGTTGTTACGGACATACGTAGCAATTCCATACACCTCGTGGTAAGTTACACCAAGTGCAGAATATCCAGGAATTCGACCTCGGATTCGGAATATTTCTTCACTGGAAACACGAGTTTTCTGAATGGCGACGACATCGATATTGTTGTCCAGCAAAAATTTTGACAGGTAGTCACACTTTGCCCTGCTAATGCTTTCGATATTCAGTTGAAGGAGTCTGATAGTTGGTCCAATGTTTCTTGTTAATGAGCTCTGAAAAGAACTGTTTCTGCTATTTAGTTGATATGTCATTGCCAGGATATACTATGGATAGTCTGGCTGCCTGTAATCTCTATTGCTCAATTAGCACCACCGAGGAGGCACATGTAGGGTATTTTAAGGTCGAACCTATGGACGTGAGCAACGTTACCTCCCGCCCATTCTACTATGTACACCTCTTACACTACTACTATTCCACGAACTCCTTTATGTGAGAGATGTGGTGGAGTCCTATGGACTTCTTTCCTTTCAGCGTCTCCAATTTATAAGCATTGTGGTGAGCTGCTCTCCTTGTACGGTACGGGCCGTTGTAAACAGAATAGAATTTTTGGCATTTCATTTTTTGTTTGTTCGAGAGTCGGAAAGACTTCACGAGCACTCTTTGTCCAGTTTGGAAGTGTCGTAGACGAGCTCCCCTGTCGGCACTTCTCTTCCTGACCTCTGCTGCAGCCCGTATCCACTCGAGAGCCAAATCCACTACGGCTCGGCACTGCGTTCGCGCCCTTGGTGGGAAGTTTACGACCTCGATTATCAAGTCCTTAGGAATCCGGTTTTTCAGTACTGTAATGGGTGCCAATTTTGTTATCCCATGGGGTACCTCATTGATCACCTCCTGGAAGTCTTTAAGGAAAACGTCCCATGTCGTGTGCTGTTTGTTACAGTACAACCGGCACAAGTTTCCGAGTTCCTTAGTAACCCGTTCTGCAGCAGTCGAGCTCGGATGGTGTGAAGATATAAAAATGGGATCAATTTTACATCGACGCAACGTCTCCTTCCATGTTTTTGACTTAAACTGTGACCCGTTATCAGAAATAATTCTACACACATGACCAAACTGTGGTAGGAAATCCCGGATTAGGGCTCGTGATACAGTTCGTCCTGTCGCCCTCTTCAGTGCCGTAAAGGTAACGTATTTGGATGTTAGTTCAACAAACACTAATACGTAAGTATATCCTCTTCTTGTTCTTGGCAAAGGCCCCATCTAATCTGTTGCCGCTAATTGTCTTAATTTGGTCGGTACGATTGGGTATAATGGCGCCTGCATGCTCACAGTGGTGTGCTTAGCCTTTTGGCAGTCTTTACACACCGACAGTACCCTCCGAATTCGACGCTCCATGTATCGAAAATAACACATGGTCCTTAGCTTGAGATTGCACTTGCGTGGTCCGAAGTGTCCATAGCTGAGGTGAGTATGCCATATAACATTGTTTATTAGGCGTTCAGGGATGCATACTCCCCATTCAGTGTCATTGGCATAATTTCGGTGGAAGATTATGCCTTTCCGCAAGAGGTAGAACTGCCTGACGGTGGCGTGACTTCTGTCTATCCATTTCTGTTTCAGTAACACTAGGGCAGGGTCCTAGTCTTGCTCCTTCTTGATGTCCTGCATACTGTAGGTAATAAAATTTTCAAAGGCTACTTTTTCCATATAGAAAAGGCAGTAGTGATTTTCCTCCAGATCTTCTTCCATGTTGTGGTCAAATCCGATCGGTGACCGTGATAAGGCGTCTACAATAATGTTCTGACTGCCGGGGATATATTCTATCGAAAAATTGTACTGCTGCACATATGATGCCCACCTAATGAGCCGCCTGTGATTAAGCTTTGCAGTCATCAGGAACTCGAGTGCCTTGTGGTCTGTTTAGACCCTCGTCTTGCGACCAAACAGAAGGTACCTGAATTTTTCAAACGCCCATTCAGTAGCCAGCGCCTCTAACTCGGTTACTGAGTAATTCCTCTCACTCTTGGCTAGTACTCTGCTACCAGACGCAATTATCTTCCACACCCTGTTTCCTTAATGTACATAGTCTTGGAACACCATGACATCCAGACCTGAATATGAACCGTCCGTTACTATGCAAAGCTCTTCTGCTAAATTAGGGTGTGAGAGGATGGGTGCTTGTAATAATGCGAATTTTAATGGTTTCCATTCAGATTCGGCCACCTCATCCCATTCCCAAGGAATCTTCTTTCCTGTAAGTTGGTGCAACCTAGGACTGATCTGAGTTTTGACATGTATGAAGCGGTTGTAAAAATTTATGATCCCTAAGAACCCTCTTAACTACTTCTTTGTCTTAGGAATGGGAAACTTTTCAATCGCTTCGATCTTTTCGGGATTTGGCCCAATGCCCTCACCCGTGATGATATGTCCTAGAAATTTGACAGAAGACGTCCCAAAATTCATTGTTCGATATTGATAGTCACTCCGTATTCCTTGAATGTCGCTAGGAGTTCACCGAGGACCGCATTGTGCTCTCCCCAAGATTTCTCCGCGATCAGCAAATCGTCCACATAGCTGGTGACATGACGTTTCAAATTATCGCTTAGTGTGCCGTCCAGCCCCCGAATGAATGCAGCAGACGAAATGTTCAAACCAAATGGTAGACGACGAAACCGGTAACATCTTCCAAATACTAAAAAGGCTGTGTACTGTCTGCAATTTGGGTGGAGCTCAATTTGCCAGAAACTCGAATTGATATTCAAATGGTTCAAATGGCTCTGAGCACTATGGGACTTAACATCTGTGGTCATCAGTCCCCTAGAACTTAGAACTACTTAAACTTAACTAACCTAAGGACATCACACACATCCATGCCCGAGGCAGGATTCGAACCTGCGACCATAGCGGTCACGCGGTTCCAGACTGAAGCGCCTAGAGAATTGATATTCCATGGAAGTTTTGTAAGAGTTCCTCTAATCGTTCCGGTCTGTCTGTTTCGGGTTCTATTACGGTATTAATTTGTCGCAAGTCCAAGACTAAACGAATACTACTATCTGCCTTCTCGACTACTCGTAACGGGTTATTATAGGCTGAAGCCGTAGGTTCTATTATTCCTTCACTCAGCATTCGCGTAATTTCAGCTGCTGCTTTCTGTCGATATGCCAAGGGGATTGGGTAGGGTGGCACACGAAACTGGTTGTGCGTACGTACACGGAATTCATATTGGAAGTTCTTTATTGATCCTGTCTTGGGAATGAAAACCTCCGCATGTTCTACTAGTAATTTATGAAGTTCTTTGCGCTGGTCGGACCTTATATTCTTTATTGCTTCCACTATTTCTCCTATTTTCTCCTTTATTTCTCCCATTATTACGACTTCATTTTCATCCGTGTCCTCTTCCCTACCCGCAACGTCGACCTGTTCTTCCTTTCTGTCTTTCTGACACGCATAGTTTATCCGTACACAGTTAGACGGTAGTTGAGCTGGGATCAGCTGGTCGTCGAACTTAACGTGGACGGGATTCCCTTTCCTCAAAACCACTTCACCACGTCCTAGACCAACTATCGCTTCATGCTCATTTAGGAAGTCCGTTCCTATTATCATGTCCATCGCCAGATTTGGCACGATCCAGAAGTAAGACTCTATTTGGTGTCCGTGGCAGGAGAATTCCAGTCTTGTTTGTTGGGTGACCTCCGTACATTTACCCGCTAATGCCCCTTTTATTTTGGTTTTCTTAACCGATAGAACAGGCCAGTCCATTTCCTGAGAGCACCTCTTGTATGCTGCCTCAGATATTGCTGTTATGTAGCTTCCACTATCTTTTCAGCTATTGCTAATGTGATAAGAGGCTGCCGATCCTGTTGAGGAGTTGTTTTATGTTCTTCGAGCAGGATTTCTGATAAGTCTTCGTAATTTATCATCCGTAGTTGGCCAGGTCCGAGATTACGTGCGAAATTCCGGCGGCCTGTGTTCGCACTAGTCTGGCGTCAATCCCTTGTTAAGCTCCCCCTCCTCTGACGTGCATTAGGATTTGCGGGTCTAGTTTCAGTCTCCTGGCTCCACTGTTGTCCTTGGTTTCGCTCTCTCCAATTACGGTCGCTTTGCCGTTCGTTATTCCTCCTATCCCAGATTCCTTATCTAGATTGACCCTGTTCCCTGACGCTCTGGTTTCCGTGTCTCTGGTTTCCATAACCTTGAATAGCGTAACCTTGACTTCCGTAACCCTGGTTTCCTAACTGACCAGTGCGATTATGCGATCTGTTGTCGTCTTCCCTTCCTGGCCCGTGGTATTTGTTACTTTGCCCCTTCTTCCTGTCCTTTGAGTCTTGTTTATCAAAGACTACTTCGAGTTCGCGCAATAGACTCTTGAATGCTTCTATGCTAGATCCACACTTCACGACAAGTGTCTGTTGGTACCTAACTGGCAATTTGGAAAAGCAAAATTTAATGATTTCTCCGTTTCTATATGGACTATCTAAAAATTGATTCTTCTTGAGTAAATCATCAAGAAATTTGTTTGTGCTCCTATGCCCGGACACTTCCAGTTCAGGACAATATATTATTTCCTCTTTAATCCTGTCTTGCGTTTCCTTTGACCAGCAGGTCCGCAGGAATGCACCAACAAATTCCTGATAAGTCCGACACGTCGCTGCCACACCCCGCATCTTTTCCGCGGCTTGGCCTTCGATGTGTCCACACATGAATTCTAATTTTGCCTGGGTTGGCCATAATGTAGGTAATGAATTTGTAAACTGCATCACTCAGCTCTTCGGATGCATCGACCCTCCATTTTCTTTGAACTTCTGGAATTTTAGTATCGACAGGAAGTGATTGTGATCAAAATTCTGTCTGATCCTCGCACTGGTGATGTCACTCGTTTCCGATACTTGCATGTCTGCTGAGTGTCCTGATCTATCTTGCTGATAACTGTGATGTGCTACCTCTGTATCACAGTGGAAGTGGCACTCAGATTTCACTCTCCTAAGTGGGCTACAATTATTGGAGCTATCACTCGCTGTTTCTGCGTGTGCATTGTTAGTTCCGCACTCGGTCATTGGGCTAGAGCACGGCGGGCTTTTCCTCGGAGACACAATTCTGTGTACTCTATCATTGGTATCCGAACGCGCAGTGCTCGTGTGCCCGTTTTGCTCTAGTTTTGCTATCCGACTCTCTACTTCTTCCATTCGTTTCCTGGTGTTCGCAACCGCGATATTACCTTGAGTTTTTAAGAACGCTAGGGATTTTGAGTGGGATTGTGTTGTACGTCGCAAGCGCCCTGCGAGTTTAGAAGTTGCTTCCGCGACTTTCATTGCACCTATTGCTGCCGTTTTGGCCAGGCCTGCTACTTTTTGTGCAACCATTGACATTTGTTTTACTTCTCCACATTCTTTCTTTATTGTTAGTAATTCCCCACGAATTTCTCCTATATGCGAAATTATAGTCTGAGTATCCTTCTTACGCTGTTCGTCCGCTTCTTCGTTCTCCTTCTTACGCTGTTTCTCATCTTCTTCCTTCTCCTTCTTACGTTGTTCGTCAGCTTCTTCTTTTATTGATCGTAGGAAGCTCAGTATTGGGTTAATGTCATCTTTTTGATCCTCGTCACACATGGCCGATGTAACTCTGGACACCTGGGCGCTAGAGCTCTGACGTGACCGAGCTGGCCTCTGTCTGCTCTCGTTCGTTTGACTATAAACTTCTGCTACCGTCTCTACCTGTGTGCCTGTCTCTGTTTCATCCTCTACCTCACTATCATAATCACGGCCGCGACGCTGCTCTAAGATCGCGTCCAAATCACCTTCCTCATCAATGACCCAGGCGTCCTGTCCTGCTAAAAATGTGCCCATCTCATCTCCGAACCTATCCCCGGCAATAGCCTGCCCCTTATCCATTATGCTGTCCGCTTTTGTTTTAGCTTCGCTCGCTAATAGTCGTGCCTTACTTCTCGAGATTATTCATGAAAAACAAATTTATCTAAAATGCACAATAAAAATAATATATTCCGTGTATTTTTACACATAGACATAAAATTTGAACAACGCCGTTCCAATGCTGTAATTATATGTACGATTTTTTGTGGTACTGAAACCGCACACAAAACCGACAAGGTGTGATGTGATACGTACACCACATCAAAGAAACACTATTTTTTCTGCTTGTGTGTTTGTCATGTTTAGATGTAAGTTACTGCATTTGCTGCTGCTGTTTGCCAGACATAGTACTACTGAATTTCACTTTGTATTACTCTGTTAAGCCAGTTTTACTACTGATTTATTTTTCTTATTTGCTACACATTGCCTTATATTAGTTGCAATATTGCATTTGCTTTGCTAATTTTGATATACTGCTGCTTGCTTTGCCAATTTGCAGTTTTTTGTCATTGCTGTTTGTGTTAATTGTTTTGCGCTGCTGCATTGCCTCGTCCCTTACTTTATGCATCTGAGCTCAGTAGATTAAGTTAGCTTAAGAGGGGGTAGGCTATATAAGAGAATGAGTTGCGATGAATTGGAAGAAATGCATTGATAAGTTATTCGAAAAAAGTTTGTAGAAAGAAGGTACTGTACAATGAAGAATTATTATTTTGAAAGAGGATACGAATAGAATACAGAAAGCAGGTATAGATAGGACCTTTTTGGGAATAATGATGAACGAAGGGAGATCTACAAGAAGTAAAGGAAGTTTTGTTTGCAAAATACTGCAGTAAAACAAATCCTGTCCTTTCCTTTTGTTTTATTCCGCAATTTGTTTGTGTACCCTTGTGTATTTGTGTTTTTCCTGTCTTTATGTGCTTATCTGATAAGAGTTATGTTGTAGAATTTTTCTAATACTAAGCTACATTCACTATGATGAGGAATACTGTTATACTCAAATATAATTTGCATTAATACTATGTTATTTACTTTGTAAAGATGTTTAGACTTTATTTATTCTGTTTTGTTTTAATGCTCATGTGTGAAGTTGATGTTTCTAAAGTTATTCTGATCTTTTATGTATTTAGTTGTGTCATAATTCTTGTAACACTGATGTATATGTTATTTCGATTCTTTGTAAAGCTCGTATTACTACAAATGTTATCTGTATTGTTATGTTCTTTAATGATGTATTTCGTACCTTTGTAAATGTATTCTCATGTTATGAAATTGTAATTGACACCAGTTCATCAAATTAAGTAACCTGTAAGCATTCATTTCAGTGCACACATTTCTGTTGGTCATAGTATATGCGCAATATGTGAGAAGTTGGGACTGTTAGTGTTTGCACGTGTGTTGATAATTCAGCAAGGGATTGGTTAACAGCATTACTGGTTCTAAGGACATACCAAAAAGTTTGTGAGCGCACAAGTGGTGGTTTATGGACTTGCTATATTGTCCGCAAGACTTTTCGATGGTGATTGTGCACCTGCACAGTCGAAACAGATGGCTGCTGGCCGTCTCTACAAGGACTGCAGTGGGTCTGCACCTTTGATGGCCCACCAATACCATACTCTCTACCAAGACTACAGTGGGTTTGCTCTGTGATTATATACCTACCTATAGTCTTCAAAACTTCGACTGACTCTGCTGTGGGTTTGCTCTGTTGTGGCCCATTACCTGTCTGCATGTCAAGAGTCAGCATTGTCTTTCCGTTGGAAGGACAACACTACTTCTTCAAGACTGCATGGAAATCCATTATTTCCGTGTGCATTTTCTTTACTGCTCAGACTTTGAGGGAAAAAAAAACTGTAATTACTACTGGCATGAATGATCAGGACTGTCTTTATGAGAACAATTTTTGCTTTTGACCAACATTGTAATCACAAGTGTGTGCATTTGATATATTTGTTAGCGTTAATATAAATTTTTTTAACAAATATGTATTGACCATTGCCCAAAACAATTTGTAAAATTTTCTGTGGGGAGCATGGGGACTATGTATGTAGGCTGTTTAGGTTTTTATGTTGGTAACGTCACGTAGCGCTCTGTATGAAAATCACTGGCTGTGCTGTGTGCAGTCTGTGGCTGGTTGGCATTGTTGGAATATTCCCTATTGTAGTGTTGGGCAGTTGGATGTGAACAGCGCGCAGCGTTGTGCAGTTGGAGGTGAGCAGCCAGCAGTGGTGGATGTGGGGAGAGAGACGGCAGAATTTTGAGAGCGAACGATCTGGACGTGTGTCCATCAGAAAGAGTAAATGTGTATTACTGGATATCATGAACTGTTATATATATATATATATATATATATATATATATATATATATATATATATATATATATATATATGATGATATAATGACTTTTGACCATTATTAAGGTAAATACATTGTTTGTTCTCTATCAAAATCTTTCATTTGCTAACTATGCCGATCAGTAGTTAGTGCCTTCAGTAGTTAGAATCTTTTATTTACCTGCCAGTATTGGCGCTCGCTGTATTGCAGTAGTTCGGGTAACGAAGATTTTTGTGAGGTAAGTGGGGTCAGGGCCATTCTTTTGTAGAGATTATTGACAGTCAGATTGCGTTGCGCTAAAAATATTGTGTCAGTTTAGTGTTGATCAGAATAAGTAAAGAGAGAAATGTCTGAGTACGTTCAGTTCTGCTCAGCTGTTTGAAAATCGAATAACGTAAGAGGTTTATCAGCACAGTAATTAATTAATTTTTCTAAGAGGATGTTTCAGCACTTTAGACACACAAGTGAAAAGGTTTTCAGAAAGCAGTAAATAAGTAATAATACTATTGCCCCGGATTCTTTTGTCCAGAATCCACAGCTAGGTTGTAGTTCTTACCCAAATACTAGTTCTACATTTGTATTGAAGATGACACCACCAGCTTGCACTACTGTAGGTAGAACAGTTAGCTGCACATTTACACACGTGCGCGTTTACGTGTTCACACATACGAGGGTAATCTCAAAAGTAAGGTCTCCTATTTTTTAATAAGTACATAGACCTGTTTATTTCTGCAGTGCTTTACATAAGTTTACAGCTTGAACATTTAGCTATTTTTCGACATAATCAACATTTCTGTCGATGCATTTTTGTAGACGCTGTGGCAGTTTTTGTATGCCCATGTCATACCAGCAGTTGTTTATACCAAAGTAGTAACGCCAGAAGACAGTAAGAATTTGTAGAACGACCTGCAGAGAAGTGATGAATGGTGCACACACTGGCAGTTGACCCTGAACGTAAATATGTGTAACATATTGCGCATACATAAGAAAAGAAATCCACTACTGTACAG
Source organism: Schistocerca cancellata (assembly GCF_023864275.1). Lineage (NCBI taxonomy): Eukaryota > Metazoa > Arthropoda > Insecta > Orthoptera > Acrididae > Schistocerca > Schistocerca cancellata. The sequence goes on from NC_064629.1 coordinate 929,339,051, forward strand.
CTACACTAATGATTACAAACAGATGGAGACAGCGTCTGCCGTAAAATATCTACGCGTAACTATCCAGAGCGACCTAAAGTGGAATGACCATTTAAAACAGATAGTGGGAAAAGCACACACAAGACTTAGATTCACCGGAAGACTCTTAATGAAATGTAACTCATCCACGAGAGAAGTGGCTTATAAGGCTCTTGTTCGCCCGGTTCTTGAGTATTGTTCATCTACCTGGGATCACTATCAGGTAGCACTGATAGAGGAGATAAAGGAGATCCAACGAAGAGCGGTGCGTTTCGCCACGGGATCGTTTAGCTGGTGAGAGAGCGTTACGGAGATGCCAAACAAACTCCACTGGCAGACGTTACAAGAGAGACGTTGTGCATGACGGAGAGATTTACTACGAAAATTTCGGGACAGCACTTTTCAGGAGGAGTCAGACAACATATTACTTCCACTCACATACATCTCGCGTATTGACCACGAGGAGAAAATCCGAGAAATCAGAGCCAATACAGAGGCTTATCGACAATCATTCTTCCCTCGCACTATTCGCGAGTGGAACAGGGTTGGAGGGATCAGATAGTGGTACCGAAAGTACCCTCCGCCACACACCATTAGGTGACTTGCGGTGTACGATGTAGATGTATGATACTCCATCGAGGTAAGCCGGAAATCAGCTTTACATCTATCGATTTTGTTCTTGTAACGAGGCACCGTTTTACCAAAATACTTAAAAAATATCTCTGTACAACCTCCAGTCTGAGTTTGGATTCAACTTGTAGACTGCCCATTCTGACATACACCGATCAGCCATAACATGATGACCATCTACCTAACAGCCAGTATGTCCACATTTGGCACGGCCAACAGCGGCGACGCGTCGTTGCATGGAAGCAATGAGGTATTGGTAGGTGGCTGGAGGGAGCTGACACACACAACTCACCTAACTCCCATAAATTCCGGCGAGGGGGCGATGAGGTCTGACGCCAAGTTCAATCGCATCCCAGATGTGTTCGATCGGGTTCAGATCTGGCAAGTTATGGGGCCAGCATATCAATTGGAACTCGCTACTGTGATTCTCCAAGCACTCCACCAAATTTCTGGCCTTGTGACATGGGGCATTATCTTGCTGAAAAATGCCAGTGCCGTCGGGAAACATGATCGTCACGAAGGGTGTACATGGTGTGCAACCAGTGTACGATACCCCTTAGCCGTCACGGTGCCTTGCACGAGCTCCACTGGACCCGTGGATGCCCACGTGAATATTCCCCAGAGCACAATGAAGCCGCTGTCAGCTTGTCTCCGCCCCGCAGTACTGGTGTCGAGGAGCTGTTCCCCTGGAAGACGACGGATTCGCGCCCTCCTATCGGCATGACGAGAAGCTATCGGGATTCGTCAGACCGTGCAACGCTTTGCGACTGCGCCAATGTCCATTGCAGTCGTAGTTGCTGATGTCGTGATGTTAACATTGGCACACGCGTGGGTCGTCGGCTGCGGAGGCCCGTCGTCGGGAGTGTTCGGTGCACTGTGTGTTCAGGCACACTTGTACTCTGTCCAGCATTCAAGTCTGATGTTAGTTCCGCCTCAGTTCGCCGCCTGTCCTGTTTTTCCAGTCTGCCCAGCCTACGACGTCCGACATCTGTAATGAGGGGTGGCCGTCCGACCCTTCGATGTCTGGACGTGGTTCCGCCACGTGTTGAAGACTCTCACCACAGCACTCCTCGAACACCCGACGAGTCGTGCAGTTTCTGCAATGCTCTTGCCGAGCCTCAGGGCCATCACAATCTGGCCTCGGTCAAAGTCAAACAGATCACACGCCTTCCCTACTCTACACACGGACAGCCCGCTCACTGATACCACATGCGCCGTGTGTGTGCTTGACTAGCAGTCATTCCTCGCCAGGTGCTGCTGCTACCGCCTGGACACGTTTTTATCGATAGCAGGTCGGTGATCATTAATGTTCTGACTGATCAGTCTCTAGATGCCCGCCCCCGGTAGCTGAGTGGTCAGAGTGACAGAATGTCAATCCTAAGGGCCCGGGTTCGATTCCCGGCTGGGTCGGAGATTTGCTCCGCTCAGGGACTGGGTGTTGTGTTTGTCATAATCGTCAAAAAATGGCTCTGAGCACTATGGGACTCAACTGCTGTGGTCATAAGTCCCCTAGAACTTAGAACTACTTAAACCTAACTAACCTAAGGACAGCACACAACACCCAGCCATCACGAGGCAGAGAAAATCCCTGACCCCGCCGGGAATCGAACCCGGGAACCCGGGCGTGGGAAGCGAGAACGCTACCGCACGACCACGAGATGCGGGCCATAATCGTCATCATTTCATCACCATCGACGCGCAAGTCGCCGAAGTGGCGTCAGATCGAAAGACTTGCACCGGCGAACGGTCTACCCGACGGGAGGCCCTAGTCACTCGACATTAACATTTGGTCTATAGATGCTACACCTCTGCAAGTTCAAGCTGGTCGTGGAAAACCGGTGGTGAAAAGGAGTGAGCCCAACAAGCCGATAAACTAATGGCGCGGAGCGCCGAAAAACGGAATGAGCTGTAAGAAGAGGCAAGACCGTGTCTTTTCAATAGATGCCTCGCGAATCGAGAAAAACGTCTATACCTAATTGTGGAAGCAACCTTAAGTCTGTTACGGAGGGGGTTTTTGGTACTGCTGTCACTTCCCACAATCTCTGTTAAATTCGCAAATAGGGCGTGGAAGGATGCATGCATTCATATGAACTCTAATTTCTGATTTCCTAATTGTGGCTATTTCGCGAGGAGTATCTTGGAGGGAGAAGCTTCTTCAAACGTACGCTCTCAGAATGTTTACACTAAAGCACGACGGCTTTGAGGGCCAGCCACAGGAGTTTGTTGAGCATCTCCGCGACGATCTCGTGCTTACTAAGCGGTAGCAGCACTTTGTTGGATAGCCGCCCCCTTTCTCAGTTCGACCTGGCGAGGGCCCCCCACAGACGAGCAATACTCGAGAACTGGTCTCAGCAATTATTACTAGGCCACTTATTTAATGGTTAAAATAAAATTCCTTGAGGTATTTACAATGAATATCAGGGAGGCATTTGCTTTTCTTACAATACGTTTGATGTGCTCATTTCACATCGCGCCACTCTGGATGGTTACTCTTAGTTATTTTACAGTTTTTACGGTTTCCACTTGAAAGTTGCATGTTTTTTCCTCGGACCGCATGGCCAATATGATCTTGATCTGCGTTATATGATGTTGCTATAAAAATGTTGATGCTTATTACGTCTGAATATTGCAATGTCATTAGCCAAATCACCATGAAACAACATACACGAATGTTATAATCCTAGGGGAAGTCATCAGATATCTCCCTAGTCAATAAACAAATCTATAATTATAGAAGACGTGTGAGTGAAATGCTTGTTACCTGCAATGTATAATAAGTAACTGATAATTAGAAGCGGCCGATATGCATAACAATAATACCGTCACAGTGAGAACAACAAACTTACGCATACAAAAGGTTATATTTGTTATTAGATGGTCGCTTAATCATGGAAAAGTTGTTAGACAGTTGAAGGATCTTGAAATTTAAGTCAAGTGTGATTATAACAGATTTTAGTTTGCTCTATTTGAAGGAAAAAAATTTACAAGAAGTTGAGAGAGAACAAATTTCTCAAAAATCTCGATCCAATTTACACAAAATGGTGCTAACACTGCTGGGACGTACCAAATCATATGGAAGACTGCGTGGAGGAAACGCAACAAGATATTCTTATTTGGGCAGCTTATGAATTCAAAGTTAATAAGATGAAAACACAAATTAAAAGTCACATCGGCAACTCAAGTCGCGTACCAGGTCAAGTAAGTAGCGAGCTGCTCAGAATGTGGATAGTGCTCCCGTGGATTACAACACTTATATTTCCCCAAAGTCAGCAGAGTACACGCCCTTAAACACCAGACAGCAGCTGGGAGATGAAAAGCACCGAATTTTATCCTCCCTCCTCAACTCTCTACCTTCCAAAAATCACTACAGGGAGGGGACGACTCAGTGCTGTCGCCAAAGTGACAAACGAGAGTACGCATATTGCATGAAAAAAAAAATACAGGGTTTAGCAGAAGAAACTTCCCACTCTTTTGGCATACAAAACACGCATTCACAAATATAAACACAAGGTTGATAGCAGCCTGGACCAGTCTACTCGACTGGTCGGCTTTTTCACGCCAAGCGTTGTTGCCGTAGAGTGATATTCGTTTGGATACAATGGAATCTTTGGAGCGAAAGTAACCGACCTTCTCACACCGGCCAGGCAGCAGTACAACATATCATCCTTTTATGGTCGTGCAGAGAAGGCAAAAATGTACTGCTCAGTTATTCTCTGGGGCCAGCAGTGGTGGCACAGCATCCTCTGCCCTCAATGTGGACTGCCCACAAAAGCATGGAGCATGTTGCAGCCCCAGTTCTGTGGAAGCTTCCCATCTCCCTGCGGACGCTCACCTCTCCTAATGAGCTTCACTGACTGCCTTCTGCCTGAGATCACACCAGCAGTGCACCTTCCCATTCATAAAAATGTTAAGCTTTGCTCCCTAGCAAACATGGCCAGTACTCAGAATAACGTAACCACAACATAATGTGCAGAAAAATGAAACAATATTGCTTAGAGGAATGGGATAGTAATATATCAAACAGTAATGGACCTCCCGCATATTTATATGCAATGTGTTACACTCATTTACATTCAGGGTTATAAACTGTCAGTTCCTGCACTGATCATCGATCCTCTGAAAGTCTTACTGCAATCTGCTACAGCGTTTTGGCATATCAGCTTTCCTATTAACAATACCAAGACAGCATTCTGTGGTCGCCTGTTCATTTCATTTGCAGTCCACCATGTCTCTGCTAGAAAGGTAGGCCATCAAGTTTGCAACACAAGTGTAAGAGAATCGTGGGCTTCTTAAGAAGTGCCAGCCAATGACAGGATGGTCATCCCCGCACGCTACTTCCCTGTATTGTTAATTTTTAGTAATTCCTTATATTAAATTGGTGCTTTATTTTTTCAGTCAATCTTGACTGTGTTACGCTAATGTTTCTCCCTTATAATTATCTCTGTTTTTTTTATGATTTGCTGTGAGAATGTTTGGAGTAAGCCACTCCTGGGGGGATTGTGAGATGTTCTTGCTACTCGTGGAGGCCTACCTGTATGTGTCCTGCACTACTAGATTATCACTTTAGAAAATCTGCACTGCCTATACCCACAAGCAGTATCACTCATTCGCGGTATCCGTTCTGCGAATCGTATAGAACCAAACGCACAAAATCCAAATGCGTACCATATTTATTTTTAATATCTTCGTGGCAGGATTGTATCTTTACAGTATGCATTTCTATCGACACGTTAACTATTAATCTCTAGAGTTGGATGAGCTATTCTCACGTACAGGATACAAACACGGGATGAAATGGGCCCCATGTTACATCTACCAACATCTCTCAACAGCGAACGATAAAGGCATCTACAGTCTGATTATGTGCGTATGTTTGACCACCTACAGCACGCCACAGGCGATCTATAATTTCAGCTGACCATGCAGCAACCCACCGCTTCCAAGTTGTGTGAGAACAGTTTAAATGACGCCCATCTAATGGAGGGGAAGCACGACTCCTCGCCATTGTCATCAGTACAAGAGATGGCGTCTTTTGCTACTGTTCGTATGTGCATATTTAATTTTCACGCATCCGCATATTCAAGTTGTGGTCGCTATGTAGCGGAGTTCTTTGCGTACTCAGTTTCCCACGATACACAGACAGCATCTAAAGAATGAATTCTTTGGAAACTGACATCATACAGTTTGAATCTACGATCTAAATCTCCTTTGTAAACCTTTTTTGGTTAAAAGTTTAAAAACTCTCCAGACAGTAGGATAACTGCACTCTAAGAAAAAATGAGAAAAAGCCATGCCCCACAAAGGAATTATGAATTCTCCGAATGGGATTGAAACCGGTGGATGTGATGTACGTGCACTGACAAACAAATGACCATAATGTCAGAAAAATTGGGTGATTTATTCAGGAGAAAGAGCTTCATAAATCGAGCAATTCAATAACGAGTTGGTCCGCGTCTGCCCTTGTACGCCTTTAAATTGACTGATACAGTAGTTGGATGTCCTCGTGAGTGATACGCCAAATTCTGTCCAATTTGTGTGTTACAGCGTCAAAATCTCGAGCTGATTGGAGGCCCCTGCCCACGATGCTGAATTGGGGAGAGATCCAGTGACCTTCCCGGCCAAGGCAGAGTTTGGCAAGCACGAAGATAAGCAGTAGAAACTCTCGTTACGAATGGCCGGGCATTATCTTCCTGACATGTAAGCCCAGATGGTTTGCCATAAGGGCAACAAAGTAGGGCGTAGAATAACGTCGACGTATTTCTGTGCTGTATGGGTGCTGCGGATAACAACCAAAGGGATCCTTCTATAAAAAGAAATGGCACTCCATACCATCACTCCCGGTCGTCTGAACGAAAGGCGGGCGACAATCAAATTGGTATCCCACAGCTGTCTGGGACGTCTCCAGACGTGCCTTCGTTGCTCGTCGGGGCTCTGTTCGAAGCGGGAACCCATCACTGAAGATAGTTCTACACCAGTCAATGAGATTACAGGCCGAAGACTTGTCTGGAGATGCCGTGGATAGCGATGGGAGACCAGTCTGATAGTCACCCGCCGCACGGCCCGTGTTGGTCTGGGGTGACATTTGTTTTCGTAGCAGGATCCCTCTGGTTGCCATACGCGGACCCTTACAGCACAGCGGTGCGTCGACGGTACCGCACGCCCAGTTTTGTTACCACTCGTGGCCAGACATACCGGCCTCACATTTCAGCGAAACAATGTCGCCCACACACAGCGAGGGTTTCTACTACGTATCTTCGTGCTGGCCAAACTACACTCTGGCCAGCAAGGTCGCCGGATCTCTCCCAAATGCGAATTTTTGGTGCATTATGGACGGGGCCCTCCAACCACCTCGGGATTTTGACCATCTAACGTGCCAACTGGGCAGAATATGGCACGATATCCCTAGGGAGGATATCCGATAACTCTGTTAATCAATGCCAAGCAGAATAGCTGCTTGCAAAAGGCCACAGGTGGACCAACGCGTTATTCACTTACTCAGTTTTGTGGAACTCTTTTCTCGGATAAAAACGCAACTTTTCTGAAATTTTTGTCATTTGTTTATCTTCTACCGATTTTCGTACCATTCCGATAATTCCTCCGTGGTGTGTCTTTTTTTGTCTCAGAGTGTATATGCAAAGACTTAAACTATTAATATTCAAACCTGAAGATAATTTAGAAGACTGTATCTACGTACGATCGATTTAAATTGAACATAGGTTACTATTTCCCAGACGTCATATTCGAAGGAACAATATCGATGGATGTGTAGGTAATTTCAGAAGTACTCCAAAGAAGTATGATAGGACTATCCCTGTTTATAATATATATAAAGTATCTAGTGGAAAACGTCGAAGTCTTCCATGATGCTGTTCTCAGATGATGCGGTTGACTCTATAAGAAAGCATCAATGACAGAAGACTGTGGCGAATTGCAGGAAGACCTGCAGAGGATTGACGATCGGTGCATGGTCTAGCAATTGACCGTGAACGTAAATAAATTAACGTATAGCGCATAAATAGAGGAAGAAATCCGGTTCTGTACGATTAGACTAATGTCAATAAATCACTGGAAATAGGTAACTACCGTAAGATATCTAGGAGGAACCATAGTGAGTGACAAACAATAGAATGACCACATAAAGCAATTAGTAGGAGAAGCAGATGCCAGGCTGAGAGTCACCGGATGAATCTTAAGGATCGGTAATTCATCCGCGAAAGACATGGCTTACAAAACATTTATTCGAGTGATATTGGAATAAAGTTCCTTGGTCTGGGACCCTTACCAGTTGGGATTAATAGAAAAAAAGAGAAGATCCAGTGAAGAGCAGCGCGTTTCCTCACGGGATCGTTTAGACTGCACGAGATCATTGCTGTGATGCTCAGCAACTCGAGTTCCAGACGCTACAGGAGAGATGTTGTGCATCACCGAGAGGTTTATTATTGAAATTCCGAGAGAGCACGGTTCTTGTAACGGTCGCGCCACCTATTACTTGCTCCCACATGCGTCTCTCTAAATTATCACAATAAAAAAAGTCAGAGAAATGGAAACTATTACGGAGGTTCACCGACAACTATCGTTCCCATGCGCCATTGGAGAATGGAACAGAGAATGGGGCATAGATGGTGATACCAGAAGAACTCCCCACCACATACCGTAAAGTGACTTCTAGTGTAGAGATGTAAGTAATTTGCAACACGTACCAGAGACTCGGCTAATCTTTTATCTGTCACCCGAGGAGACACCCTAAGGCGTAAACAGCTATAAGAAAGACGTCAGCCTTACTCGCAAAATTCTAAGAGACGAGGTTCCATATTGAGTCGAGAAAAATATTACTTTACACAAAAGATTTCTCGCGAAGTGACCACGTCACTAAAATTAGAGAAAGTCCGGCTCGTGCAGAAGGGTACCGAAAATCTTTCTTCTCGCGTGCTATCTTCGAATGGCATAGGAAAGGGAGGAGGATTATGTGGGTACACTATGTGTTCTCCCCAAAAACCCAGTTGCATTACTTTCACGTTACTCGCCGGAAACTGACGATTTATTTAGAATAATTACACTTAAATCACACTGGATTTTGTATCACTTGGTTTAAATTCACTTTCATGAATAATCATGCCATACGATGACTTTTAGAGCAGATACACTGAGGTGACAGAAGTCATGGGATAGCGATATGCACGTTTACAGATGGCGGTAGTATCGCATACACGAAGTGCATCGGCGGAGCTGTCATTTATATTCAGATGATTCATGTGAGAAGGTTTCCGTCGTGATAATAGCCACACGATGGTAATTAACAGACATTAAACGCGGAATGCCAGTTGGAGATGGATGGGACATTCAATTTTGAAAACTGTTAGAGACTCGAATATTCCGAGATCCACAGTGTGAAGACTGTGCCGAGAATACCAAATTCCAGACATTACCTCTCATCACAGACAACGCAGTATCCGACAGCCTTCACTTAACGACCGAGAGCAGCGGAGTTTGTAGAGAACTGTCAGCGATAACAGACAACCAACACTGCGTGAAATAACCGCAAAAATCAATGTAGGACGTACGACAAACGTCCTCTAGCACAGCGCGGCGAAATTCGGCGTTAATGGGCTACGGTAGCAGACGACTGGCGCGAGTGCCTTTGCTAACGGCACGACATAGGCTCGTGTCCATATTGGTCGGACCCTAGACCACTCGAAAGCCACGACCTGGTCAGATAAGTCCCGATTTCAGCTGGTTAGAACTGATGGTAGGGTTCGAGTGGGGAGCAGATTCCACGAAGCCACGGATTCGACGAGGCATTTTGCAAGCTGGCGATGGCTCCATAATGGTGTGGGCTGTGTTTACATGGAATGGACTGGGTCCTCTGGTCCAAGTGAACCTATCATTGACTGAAAATCGTAATGTTCACCCACTTGTAGATCATTTGAAGCAATTCACGGACTTCGTGCCAATGCGCCATGTCGTCGGGACAGAGTGGTTCGCGATTGGTTCGAAGAACATCCTGGACAGTTCGAGCGAATGATTTGGCCATCCAGATCACCTGACACGAATCCCATCGAACATTTATGGGACGTAATCGAGAGGTCAGTTGGTGCACTAAATCCTACACTGGCAACCGTTTTGCATTTATGAACGGCTGCAGAGGCGACATAGCTTACAATTTCTGCAGAGGACTTTGAACGACTTGTTGAGTCCACGCCACGTCGTGTTGCTGCACAACGTCGGCCAAGAGGAGTTCTGACGCGATATTAGGAGATAACCCATGACTTTTTTCATCTCAGTGTACGTAAATGTAGATCGGATAGTGTTATCTGTTTGTGAATCAGGTTCGTATTGTAGAAGTGTGTGTGTGTGTGTGTGTGTGTGTGTGTGTGTGTGTGCTTGCCCTGCAAGGAAAACTGTTTCAAGTGCTACAGGAAGAATAACAGCTTTTACAGCAGCACTGCAGTAATAAATTGTGGCGAAACGCAGCTGGCAGAACAAATGTTGCTTGCCTTTAGTCAGTTGCATACTAACAGTCCTAACATAAAAATCACTACTATAATATTAACAGCACCAGAGGACTGAAAAATGAACATTAAAAGTGTCCCTGTAGTCTCAATTTGTATACTCAGTGATTGGCACGTTTGTTGTAAGACAAGTGTGAAGGAAAGCATTCGGAATGTTTTGTGTTACAATGAAGTTACAGGTTAGCGTCCAGCGAGCCAGCGGTCGAGTGGGGGCTCTGTAGCGTCGCCAGTGACCGCTTAGCAGCGTATATCCCGGTTTTTCTCCCGCCGTATAGGCAGCGCGTGACTCAGGCCGCCCCAAGGCCACGAGCGATAAAATTCCAGTCAAGTGTGGATGCGTGCGGCTTCACCAAGGACGCAGCTAGCGGCCGTATAGCTGACAATGCCTACACCAGCTGCGGGGCAAATAACAGACTGCCTCACATCTCTACTTCATAGCTCCAGGCAGGAGATACGGAAGCAGAGGGATTCGGTTTCAAAGCTACCACGATTTTTTGTTCTGTGTCTAGAGAGAGCTAGCTTTTTCTTCTCCAGCCACACAGTGCGTTAGTAGCATACGGTGTTACAAATTCTGTGCAGAACTTAAGTCGACAACTCCTCACGCAAAAAGAGATATTCGCAATTCCCTAAAGCCGCTATCACGGTCTTGGGTAAAAATGACATTTAGATAGAAGTCGTTTTCCTGCATCGGGCTGTTTTTATTTGAAATAAACATTTTATTTGATTTGTGATGCATCGGTGGTGCCACTTTGGGACAGGCTAGATCGAGCACGTTAATACGCTCTTCAGTCCAAAAATTGATTGTATGCGGCTGTACACGCTACTCTATCCTCTGCAAGCCTCTTATCTCTGAGTAGCTGCTGTAACCTACATCCATTTGAACCTATCTACTTTATTCAAGCCTTGGTCTCCCTGTACAATTTTTACCCCGCACATCCTTCCATACCAAACTGATAATTCCTTGATGCCTCAGGATGTGTCCTATCAAGTTGTGCCAAAAATTTCTTTTTTCCCCAGTTCGATTTTGTGCCTCATAATTATTTACTCGGTCTAATCATCTAATCCTCAACATCTTCTGTAACACCACATTTCTGAAATTTCTCTTCTCTTCTTCTCTTAACTGCTTTATCATACACAACATACGTTACATAATTCCATTTTTCAGCTTGTCATGATTTCCAAACAATGTGAGATAAAAAAAGTGTAACGGCGCCCCTTTTCCCAGATGAATGGCGTTAATGTCGTACATTCACTTGGAGAAATGCCTGGTGAACACTGGACTGTCTTACAATATATTTATTCACAACCGGTTTCGATCATTGATCATCTTCGCAGTGGAAAAATATTGTGATAACTTCACATGTCATACAAGCTATTTAACCACACCATATATGACATGTGAAGTTGTCACAATATTTTTCCACCGTGAAGATGATCAGTGATCGAAACCGGTTGTGAATAAATATATTGCAAGACAGCACAGTGTTTACCATGCATTTACCCAAAAATGTCGATGCTGTTGGCAGTCGTCTGAAAAAAAAAATTGATCGTACATACACAGATGTCAGGTTCTAATATAGAACGAAAAAGTGCATATTTAGTCTCAGTAGCAGTGCACGGTATATACAGTGTGGTCATAATTAAACTTTCGCTACGTGAGCCATTACCCAGCTTAATAGGAATGATGCTCAGACGGTGCACTATTGGCGTTTCGTTGTTAGTAGTGCCAGTGTCATGACTTGCCAGTACTTGTACGGCGACGGCGACGTACGGCTGAAACACAAGCTCCATTTTGCATTAGAGCTTCGTGAAGCTGTTTTATCAGACCAACAGCAATAACACTGCTGCTCTTCGCGAATACTACACTCCTGGAAATGGAAAAAAGAACACATTGACACCGGTGTGTCAGACCCACCATACTTGCTGCGGACACTGCGAGAGGGCTGTACAAGCAATGATCACACGCACGGCACAGCGGACACACCAGGAACCGCGGTGTTGGCCGTCGAATGGCGCTAGCTGCGCAGCATTTCTGCACCGCCGCCGTCAGTGTCAGCCAGTTTGCCGTGGCATACGGAGCTCCATCGCAGTCTTTAACACTGGTAGCATGCCGCGACAGCGTGGACGTGAACCGTATGTGCAGTTGACGGACTTTGAGCGAGGGCGTATAGTGGGCATGCGGGAGGCCGGGTGGACGTACCGCCGAATTGCTCAACACGTGGGGCGTGAGGTCTCCACAGTACATCGATGTTGTCGCCAGTGGTCGGCGGAAGGTGCACGTGCCCGTCGACCTGGGACCGGACCGCAGCGACGCACGGATGCACGCCAAGACCGTAGGATCCTACGCAGTGCCGTAGGGGACCGCACCGCCACTTCCCAGCAAATTAGGGACACTGTTGCTCCTGGGGTATCGGCGAGGACCATTCGCAACCGTCTCCATGAAGCTGGGCTACGGTCCCGCACACCGTTAGGCCGTCTTCCGCTCACGCCCCAACATCGTGCAGCCCGCCTCCAGTGGTGTCGCGACAGGCGTGAATGGAGGGACGAATGGAGACGTGTCGTCTTCAGCGATGAGAGTCGCTTCTGCCTTGGTGCCAATGATGGTCGTATGCGTGTTTGGCGCCGTGCAGGTGAGCGCCACAATCAGGACTGCATACGACCGAGGCACACAGGGCCAACACCCGGCATCATGGTGTGGGGAGCGATCTCCTACACTGGCCGTACACCACTGGTGATCGTCGAGGGGACACTGAATAGTGCACGGTACATCCAAACCGTCATCGAACCCATCGTTCTACCATTCCTAGACCGGCAAGGGAACTTGCTGTTCCAACAGGACAATGCACGTCCGCATGTATCCCGTGCCACCCAACGTGCTCTAGAAGGTGTAAGTCAACTACCCTGGCCAGCAAGATCTCCGGATCTGTCCCCCATTGAGCATGTTTGGGACTGGATGAAGCGTCGTCTCACGCGGTCTGCACGTCCAGCACGAACGCTGGTCCAACTGAGGCGCCAGGTGGAAATGGCATGGCAAGCCGTTCCACAGGACTACATCCAGCATCTCTACGATCGTCTCCATGGGAGAATAGCAGCCTGCATTGCTGCGAAAGGTGGATATACACTGTACTAGTACCGACATTGTGCATGCTCTGTTGCCTGTGTCTATGTGCCTGTGGTTCTGTCAGTGTGATCATGTGATGTATCTGACCCCAGGAATGCGTCAATAAAGTTTCCCCTTCCTGGGACAATGAATTCACGGTGTTCTTATTTCAATTTCCAGGAGTGTACGTATCAGAACAATGCGGAGAGGACCTCTTTCCGCAATGTGGTTAAAAAATACGATTTGGAAGTTCGAATTAACTGGCAATTTAGGAATTGCTCCTGGTAGAAGACGAGGGCCAATTGTGCCACCAATTGATGAAGAAGTTACAGTTACCGTGGCTGAGAATGCTGAACGCAATGTGCGCTCTTCACGCAGTGCACGAAGTTACGTCATGACAGCTGAACTTTCCGAGGTCCATCGTTTGAAAAGTGCTGCGAACGGTTGTGAAATGGTATCCAGGTTGTCGTGGATGCAGATGGACATCACAATGAGCATCGATTGAACCTGCACCATAAACATGGTACGCAATTAACAAATGTTATCCTCTCATTTGGAAATTAAAATGTGTTTCTTGCAGTGGTTTAATCGTTATTTCTCTTCCGCATGTCCTTAAAAATGTTTCAACGAAGTTTCGTTGTCCTACAATCACTCGTTTCTCATGGGAGCCCTCTTAAGTAGGGAAAGTTTAATTATAATTACCGTGTGTATTATGGCGTGGTCAACATAGCACATTTCAAGACATAGGCCTATAGTGAGTAATTTTAAATCAATACGTCGTGTATTCTGTTACGGTAACCAGGCCTACATTTATGTTTTCCTTTCTCGTTCGAGATACAGAACCTGTCTTCATTACACCATTTGGCGGGAGTATGGGACGCCATTGCATGTTGATCTATTTCACACTGTTATGTGGGTCACAAGATGCTGACAAATGGAAGCAAAAAACGTGCTTTTGATGGATTTGGTTGATAATGCCCAAAGGGATGAAACTAGTCAATCGCCAGGAAAATAGTGTTTATCTCAAATAAAAACAGCCCGTTGCACGGAAACTTCTTTCAAGAAAGTCAATGCGGCTGTGGACCCAAGTACAAAAAGACAATTAATAACGCTTAACATGTCGAGATTCTCTCGGATCAATTATGTGTGCGGTTTCAGATCGTCCAACTCTTAATGAAGACGACCATAGCCGTCGTCGAAATGCTGTATCGAAAAATTATTCCAACTGTGGTCTGGAAACGTATAAATTTATCTTTGTTCTGAAACATTCGCGACTCTAAATTCCAAGCCGGATTTACACTTTTCCACTACCCGTTTAACCGTGGTCTCACAGGTGAGGCAGGCTAAATCATTGTACGTACACACCACAGACGTCATTAATACTCTGACGCAACTGAGACCACGTAACAGCCTCGAAATAACCTCTTAAGCGATTGCGATTTACAACGTTCATTTCTTGCGGAAAACCATAATTTACCAGTGCGGCAGCAAAGACTACTGGAAACTACTCGATCGACCTGCGTGATCTTGGCTTTGATCCAAGCTGACAATATCTCACAGTCAAGTAGCTATCACATTGAATTTTGAGTCAGAGGCTCATTGCGGAAGTGAAATACTGATCATGTCATAATCCTTGGTATTTTAGTGAAACGAAAATGACTCAAGTAGAATGACTGGACGTGAGAGCGCTTTCATGTTTTCTTATATACTCTTTAAATGACTGTGCCTGACAGAAGGAGCTTTTTGTTCTACACGCACTGAGATTTCCAATAATGTCTGGGCTATTGGAGGAGGGCTAATAACCAAGATGCGAACATCTAGAGTATTTTCACAGTTATGCGATTGGCTCAATGAATTTTTAACTAATAGATCACAGTATGGCATACTGGATGGCGAATGTTCAACAATAGCGAAAATAGCATCGGATATGCGCCACAGGAGCCTATTAACACTTTTGCTATTATATATAAACAATTTATCAGGCAGGGTCAACAGGACTAACAGATTGTTTGCTGATGATGCTGTTGTTTACGGGAGAGTGTCGTCGCTGGACGATGGTGAGCAACTGCAAGAAGAACAAATTTCTACTTTGTATAATGGATGACAGCTCTGTTTAACTGCAGACAGATGCGGTATAATTCCCATAAAAAGAGAAAGAACCATATAGGAGTTAGTCGCTCTGAAGAGGACCACTGCAAAGGCGGTCGAAACGTTGCAATGCTAATTGTCTTAACGTTTCGTAGTGACGGGACCTAATAGTCAAAATGGTTTTATTCACATAGCATTACAATATTTACGGTGGAATATTGTAGGGAGAGTGAATAGGAGTCTGAGATTTGTTGGCAGGGTTCTGGAATAGTGTGATGCATCTGTAAAGGAAGTACCATTGGAACCCTTATCAAGTAGGAATGGTGGCAGAAATGGAACGAATTCTGAGAAGTGCTCCAGGACGATAACAGGTCGATATTGCTCATACAAAAGTGTAACGGAGAGGCTCTGGGAACATAATGGGAGTCTTCAAAAGGAATGTGACATTATTACCAAAAACTGTTGAGTAAATGTAGACAAACGGTTATAGAGGAAGACTTATGACAGTCCTGCTGCCACTATTATGTATTCCGTGTTAGGAACCATAAGAATAAACTAACAGACATGGGGCGCATAGAGAGGCTCAAAATGGTTCAAATGGCTCTGAGCACTATGGGACTTAACTGCTGTGGTTATCAGTCCCCTAGAACTTAGAACTACTTAAACCTAACTAACCTAAGGACATCACACACATCCATGCCCGAGGCAGGATTCGAACCTGCGACCGTAGCGGTCGCGCGGTTCCAGACTGTAGCGCCTAGAACCGCTCGGTCACCCCGGCCGGTCATAGAGAGGCGTATAAATGGTAATTTTTCTCTCGCTCAATACACGATCTGAGCAGGATATAAATATAAGGGCCAGTTAAATGAAAGTGAGACAGATGGAGAAAGGAAGTAAACCGTTTATGATTTCAAAAGCAATCGCCATAACTGTTAATAAATGTATCCCACTGTAAGACCAGACGCTCAGTGCCTTCATGGAGAAATGCTATGGAGCCATGATTGTACCCAGCCGTGCGTCTCTTCATCTGAAGCAAATCGACGGGCACGAACGTCTTTCTTCAGGGCTCTGAAACTAAGGAAATCGCATGGGGAGAGATTGGGACTGTAAGGAGTATGTGTGAGGGTTTTCCAACAAAATTTCTGCTTCGTAGTCAACCCAATCTTGGCAACATATGGGCTCGTCCGCAGAGAGAGAGAGAGAGAGAGAGAGAGAGAGAGAGAGAGAGTGAGAGAGAGAGTTTGCATACCAAAGGTACTTGGTGGGGTTCAGAATTAGCTCAGAATCATATACGTTAGTTTTTGAAATTTAACTCAACCTTCCTACACATCAGTTACGGTGATTGTTTGTCTGACCAGAGAAGCCAAGAAGCCGATGCAACTAAGAATGCGCTGACAGACGTGGGAGAGTGAATCCGAATACGAGTCTGAATTTCTGGTTTGCGATGGTCCGACCGTGCCGAAGCTGCGAGTTATGCTCATCATTATCGTCGGTGCCGTATGAGCAGATCAGTGACAGCATGTCTGACTGCCATCAAGAACGTTGCTAGAACCGCTCTGCCGAGGACTCGAACATTGAACTCCACTGTGTTAATGGAATCTGCTGTTCCGGTAGAGAGACAAAGTCCTAAATTTCTTGTCAGTAAAGAACTGCCTGCTCACTTATTCCCGCCAAGAATCTCGGCAACCAATCCTCTTAAAGTTATACTGGTCCGCAAATGGCGTAACTGTTTCCTTGTAGCAAAATCTCCCACCAGAAGAGGCGAAACGTTAAAAACCATTAATCTGGACTTCCTCCTCACTTTCGCTAAGGCCTTCGCACAACGTATTACGTCCTTCTGACGTCATATCAATTTCACTATTCGAGGTCCTCTCAAGCAACAGCTAGCCTCGCATTACAGGGCCTGTGAACAGCCAAAGTCTGTGCTCGAGGCTTTCCGTCAACACCGCGGTATCTTCTGACGTGTAATATGTCTGAGCTGGTTTGTCATGTAGGGAGACGTTTATCTCTGAGTGTACTTTTCTTAGTACGGCCTGGATGGATACCTCCTGCCAGGCCGAGCTCCGTCGTCCACAACGAATGGCTTCAGCTCGGCCGTCCAAAGTGGATATGTGCAATAAATTGCAGAATAAGCTGGGCGCCAGCGTGACGTTAGCTGAGACGTATTTCCCCGAGACAATGCGAGGATAGCGCCAATCAGTAGAGCCCCCTGCTAGCGGGCTTAAAAGCAGTTGAAACAACCGGCACCAGGTTTCAGTAAGGAATGTTAAAAAGTCGCCTGTTAATGGTTCTGAAAGCCAGCTGTCATCCTCTGAAGTACCAATTAGCCCCATTAGAGCATCTAATTGACTGTTGTGCATTAAGGGTGGCGATGTATCCCCGTGTGCCTTAAATCTGGGATTCTTGCCAGCCCCGCTGCGGCATATTGCTCCACAGAACGGTGTTTCATCCTTGCAGAAGTTATTTCAGTGCAAACTGGAGCTCAAGTGATATATCGCGACAAGCTGCCTCTTATTTATAGGGAGCGACGACCTCAGCAGTTTGGTGCCATAAGACCTTACCACAAATTTCCAATTTTTTCTTATTTGTAGTTGGAAAACCAGTAGCAGAAATCTTGATGATATTTGGAACTTGTGAAGAACTTATATCTACATATACATCTACATGGATACTCTGCAAATCACATTTAAATGCCTTGCAGAGGGTTAATTCTCTATTAGTCCAATCTCGTATAGCGCGCGAAAAGAACGAACAACTATATCTTTCTGTACGAGCTCTGATTTCCTTCTTTTATCATGGTGATCGTTTCTCCCTATGTAGGTCGGTGCCAACAAAATATTTTCGCATTCGGAGGGGAAAGTTGGTGATTGGAATTTCGTGAAAAGATTCCGTCGTAACGAAAAACGCCTTTCTTTTAATGATTTCCAGCCCAAATCCCGTATCATTTCTGTGACACTCTCTCCCATATTTCGCGATAATACAAAACGTGCTGCCTTTCTTTGAACTTTTTCGATGTACTACGTCAGTCCTATCTGGTAAGGATCCCACACCGCGCAGCAGTATTCTAAAAGAGGGCGGACAAGCGTAGTGTAGGCAGTCTCCTTAGTAGGTCTGTTAACATTTTCTAAGTGTCCTGCCAATAAAACGCAGTCTTTGGTTAGCATTCCCCACAACATTTTCTGTGTATTGCTTCCAATTTAAATTGTTCGTAATTGTAATACCTAGGTATTTAGTTGAATTTACGGCTTTTAGATTAGACTGATTTATCGTGTAACCGAAGTCTAACGAGTTCCTTTTAGAACTCATGTGGATGACTTCACACTTTTCGTTTTTTAGGGTCAACTGCCACTTTTCGCACCATTCCGATATTTCTTCTAATTCGTTTTGCTGTTTATTTTGTTCTTCTGATGACTTTATTAGTCGATAAACGACAGCGTGATCTACAAACAACCGAAGACGGCTGCTCAGATTGTCTCCCAAATCGTTTATATAGATAAGGAACAGCAAAGGGCCTATAACACTACCTCGGGGAACGCCAGAAATCGCTTCTGTTTTACTCAATGACTTCCCGTCAGTTACTAAGAACTGTGACTTCTGACGGGAAATCGCAAATCCAGTCATTTAACTGAGACGATATTCCATAAGCACGCAATTTCACTACAAGCCGCTTGTGTAGTACAGTATCAAAAGCCTTCCGGAAATCCACAAATACGGACTCGATCTGATATCCGTTGTCAGTAGCACTCAACACTACATGTGAATAATGAGCTAGTTGTGTTTCACAGGAACGATGTTTTCTAAACCCTTGTTGACTCTGTCAATAGACCGTTTTCTTCGAGGTAATTCGTAATGTTCGAACACAATATATGTTCTAAAATCCTGCTGCATGTGGACGTTAACGATATGGGCCTGTTATTTAGTGGATTACTCCTACTACCTTTCTTGAATATAGGTGTGACCTGTGCAACGTTCCAGTCTTTGGGTATGGATCTTTCGTTGTGCGAACGGTTGTATATGATTGTTAAGTATGGTGCTAATGCATCAGCATACTCGGAAAGGAACCTAATTGGTATAGAGTCTGGACCAGAAGACTTGCTTTTATTATGTGATTTAAGTTGCTTCACTATTCCGAGGATATTTACTTCTACGTTACTCATGTTGGCAGCTGTTCTCGAAACGAATTCTGGAATATTTTTTTCGTCTTCTTTTGTGAAGGCATTTCGGAAGGCTGTGTTTAGTAACTCTGCTTTGACAGCATACGACAAGGTAGTTGTCATTAGGGGTAGCATTCGCTCGTAAATTTATCGATCTGCTTCATTACAGAGTGTGTATTGCAGCTACCTCTGGTTTTGTTGAGGTATAATTCCAAAGCAATCGATGTCCACCGACAATGAATTGAATAATGTATGATTGTTGTTGTTGGGTGAGAGCACTTGGTGTGGCTGTAGAGTTGAGAGAGTAGAGTCTGAAGTCAATGGGAGAATCGAGTGAAGCCCTGGCAATGTGCCTGCCGGCATTGTTCACATGAAACTGGTGATTCACTTTTCATATCGTTATTCACGTCGTGATTGTTCTCTTTAGAGTTTCAGTGTGAACTGTTCAGTGTGCTGTAGTGACATGTGGTATATTGCTAAAATGTGCATATTTGAAAGTGTTTTTAACGAGTAATGGTTTAAGTTACAAATCGTACTTTGGTCATCCACTGACAATAACTATTCTGAATCGAACCTGTCCTTATCTTTTTCCTCAAACCAGCAGTAATTGAAATGGATGTCGTTATGTTTGTGGAGTGGAGAGAGACAGAATCATCGTAATGTAACCATACGCAACCGACATGTTATAACCTGCAGGGAGGAAGTGGAAAGTGCAGCCACATAGGCAGTGGTTGGTGTTGTTAACTTACTGCCGTTGGAAAAGCTCGAAGGATACTGTATTCAATTTTTTAGCTGAAGATATCATGCACTGGAGTGCGCCAGCGGACACGGCGTATGCTGATGCATTGTTGCAGATGACCGTTAGCAGGTGCAGCGTGTGCTGAGAGAGGCTAGCAGTACGATACGGCACTGGTCAAAGAGGATTGTATTTAATTCATTAGTGTGTCGTTACCTCACCCTGCGTTGTGTGGCTGGCCTTAATCTGTGCATACTGTTTAGCTGTGTAGGCTGGTGGCACTGTTCAAAGATTACAGCTGACACGTTGGTGTCTTGATATGTGAGTGGGTGCAGCCACTCCACGATGTCAGTATCGTTTCGGACCTGCTAGCTTCAGAGAGCAGCCGATGCGGAGAGTACCTGGACGTCCACTCTTTGTGTAGGGCATGCCTCCGTTATTATAAAAACGGTGGACGTGAAGTACGTACGCTTCCTAGTTGAGGTATGTACCTTGGTTTGCATTTCAAATAACTGGGATTTTTCCATATCCAGAGCAGCTCGGACAGGGTCTTGGCAACAGGCAGCAATCGATTGTTTTTATTTTCATCACTGTACACAAGAGGCATCAAAAATTATATCTCCCAGCCTCGAACTGCAAAGAAAGCGTGCCACGAATTCTTACCTGAAACTTATAAGTGGCGAAGAAGCGGAATAAATACAAAGTTTTGCTGAAAGAACATATCATTTATTGGTAACTCAACTTTATTTGAAGCACATACAAACCATTTTTATCTTCTTCTCATACATTTGCTGGAGTCTCTGTTTCAAGAGCCTGAGTAGAACTGTTCTTGTAGATCTCTTGAATCCAAGACATCTTCTCTTTACGTAAGCTCTTTGTGATCAAAGTTTCGAAGTCGTATTATCATATCTTCGTATACCTCTCTGACTTCAAAAAATGGTTCAAATGGCTCTGAGCACTATGGGACTTAACTGCTGAGGTCATCAGTCCCCTAGAACTTAGAACTACTTAAACCTAACTAACCTAAAGACATCACACACATCCATGCCCGAGGCAGGATTCGAACCTGCGACCGTAGCGGTCGCGCAGTTCCAGACTCTAGCGCCTAGAACCGCTCGGCCACTCCGGCCGGCTCTCTCTGAGTTCATCCCAGGATATTCCATGATAACCATGTTACAGTTTTTCGATTCTTGCTATACTTCACTGTTCTAAACGTTTGGGGCGAATTGATGATTGTGGAGAAAGTCGTTATCCTGTCTGCCTGCATCACCAAAATAATCAATCGAGGCATTTCTAGTTGAACTGCTGTTTTAATGGGCCATGTCTGTCTGGATGTTGGTAGAATTGGATATTTGTACAGCTTCCATGACTGGAAACTTAATGATATTTGAATACTTGCATTCAATAAATATAGGAATATCAGGTACTCCTCGTCTGTTGCAGAAATATGGGGCCTTTTCTACACCACTTTAGAAATTCAATTTTATTCTCTCCTTGCTCTCCTTGATCGTACGACTTCTTATCCATCGCACTTTTGAACCAGAATCAGTTGCTGTTTGGCATTCATGATGATGCATCTATTAACTTCAAAGAACCCCATAAGAATTTTGGTCTGGGTTTATCTATCGATCCGTCTACAGCCCATCCTGTATTTTGTAGACTGTTCAGGTCCCGCCGGCTGGTGTGGCCGAGCGGTTCTAGGCGCTTCAGTCTGGAACCGCGCGACCGCTACGGTCGCAGGTTCGAATCCTGCCTCGGGCATGGGTATGTCTGATGTCCTTAAGTTAGTTAGGTTTAAGTAGTTCTAAGTTCTAGGGGACTGATGACCTCAGATATTAAGTCCCATAGTGCTCAGAGCCATTCGAAGCATTTTTGTTCAAGTCCCGACACTGATGAAGAATCATACATTGTAATTCCAACATTTGTTGTATGACCTCAGTGGCATTAAGTCTGTATGTTATTTCTTGAAACAGGAACGCAAATGCATTATATTGTAAATCGTGATTCATGCTACTGTAGAGCTTCCATCTTCCTTCATAAATGTTCCTTCAACGTGTAGGGAATTGCTGCTCCGAACCGTTAAATGATCTTGATGTAGAATGAGAATCCTTATTGCATCATTATTATTAAACATCACCGACGCAAATGGTTTCTGGGAGAAGTATTCCTGCTTAACGATTCACTTGTAATATTGAATTGGGGCTATTATACTAAGTGATGTCATTGTGCGATTATAGCTCTCTTCTGTTATTACATTGTGACACCACTGCAAAATGCCGTACTGATGGCTGTGTGCATCGGTTTTATACCTGAGATTAGATTAGATTAGTTTTTCGTTCCATAGATCTGTGCTGAGGAGATCCTTGTGGATGTGGAACATGTCAATTTTTTAAGCTGAAATAACAATACTAATAGTATGAATATATACAACACATCATTTGTTTCTATTAAAAAATTCGTCAATGGAGTAGAAGGAGTTGGCCACTAGTAAGTCATTCAGGCTCCTTTTAAACTGATCTTTATTTGTAACTAAATGTTTTATGTATGTTAATACCCTCTCCTCAAAAATTAAGTAGTTTCCTGACCTGATCCACTATGTTCAACTCAAGATGGTTTAATGTCTGAACAGTTACTGGGAGGGATATAGGATTGCTTGGTACCTCAACAAATTCATATCCTGGTGCCACTGTAGGGAAGAATCTGTATATTGTATGAATTAATTTGTCATTGGGATACGAATTCATTGCGATATTACACTTGACATGCACCATGCTGATTGGTAGCAGATTCACTACTTGATCTGACTTTTAAACTTTGTCTGTATCTCTTACTGTAATTTATCAGTACTGTTTTCCAAAACTTGACTCCTTGAAAAGTATAATAGTGGTCCTATTGAACCTCCGTGGCTAAAGTCTATTGTCTGCTTTGTCTCTAAAGCATTTCTGTGTTTGTAAGCAGTCTGTCCAGTAGTATAGTTCAAGATTTCTTTTACAAGCCGTTAAAATGATTTCTTGTATGGTTTTAAATATAGTTCCTTTCCCTGTAGCGATGGACTCCATCATTCTATCATGCCTCTTACCCTTTTATAGATGTTTTTTGTATTCTTCATTGCTCAGGCTATGGCTGCCAACTTCCTGCTAAGGAACCAATAGCCAACAGCCCCTCAAGTGCCGGAATATGGATGTAGATGTAGATGTAGAAGTGATGGAATTGGGAATGGGGTAATTTCACCAGATATCTTAGGTATTGGTTGAAGCCTACACGTTTTAAAAAAACTTCTTACTCCTTTCTGCTTAAAGGCACTTTTAGAAGGTGCCACCACATCCTACAGGTTGTTTCTTCTGCTTCTTTAATATCTAATGAGATGTGTTAATAATTCGAAAAGAATTTATTCCAGAACCCTGTTTTAGTTTAGCACACAATACCTTCTCAACTGTGAATGCTGCAGTATGTTGACCGATGCCTATGTCTCTTCTTCAGTGCAACTGTTTGGCCTTACCACCTAAAATTTTATCGGTACTGTGATGTTTTGTCATACCTTGATCTGCAGCCTATCCTAAATTATGTTCCTTGCAGACATCATCTAGTACATTAATCTCCTTTTGACCACAAGCTAGACGACTTTGCATCTTCGTTCCAGGTCGACAGTAATTACATCCATGTACAACTCAATTGGCAGCTTACTGAGAAATCTGCCATCTTCTCTGCTGCACTTTCTAGTATGTTATGCCACAAGCTAGACGATTTTCCATCTTCGATCCAGGTCGACAGTAATTATATCCATGTACAACTCAATTGGCAACTTACTGGGAAATCTGCCATCTTCTCTCATGCACTTTCTAGTATGTTATGCTACTGCACTATTTGAACTTTGCACACTCTGTTATACGAAAATATCATGAGCATTCACCCAACTGTTGTACAGTGATGGGAAGCCAAGCCATTTAACTAAAGTGTTGTTCCTTCAGTGTCTTATGACACAATCTGTAAAAACCACATTAGGTTCAGAGCTTTTCTGTAATTCTTTTGTGTAAAAACTCACAGTAATCTTTTCACCTTCGCTGACCTATAAGATGTAAGTTCTTATATTTGTTTTTCGGACTTTGGAAACAGGAAAAATCTCTACTGACCAGTTTGGCAGGTAATAGTTATCAAACACTGTTTTTATTTTGAAATATGCACCAGATCACCAACACTGAATGTCTGCTTGCATGGATTCACGATTTTAGTATGACTGTATATTGTATTTAGAAACTCATTATCGTGAACATCAATTGGCCTAATTTTTATTGTATGATATTTAACTCAGATATACTGCTTAATTATTTGTGTGAGAAACTGTAGCTGTTTGTATGAACTGTGAAGATTTAACCGCATCCACATACGATTTTTTATCATTCATTTCCAATGTTGCACAATACTCACTTTTACATGGGAGAATGACTTGAAATACCTATTGCAAAATTTGTCCGCATGGGCTTTTGATGTTTGTCAGGGCAACGATACCTCTGTCTGCAGCAATTGTTCAGACACCTCTGCAACTTCCTTTCTGGCCTTTGCTTTCACAGGTAGGGTCCAGGTGAATTGGTAATATGTATCCGTAACCATCAAAATATATTTGAAAGACATGTGGAACAATCGGGTCTACTGCCGGATGTTTGTGTCGCTCTGGCACAATATTTCGGCCACGTAACTCGTTGCCTTCTTCAGGTGCTACCTGAGACTGCCGTGTTGGATTTTTTTATAAAGGATGGGGCCCCTCCACGCCCACACCAACGTGGTGACCAAACCAAAAGTTCTACTGTCACCTCCGTGTACATGTTAGTTTTGAATCAGGCGTCACAGGATGCGGGCTGTGATGTTATCCATGCGTCTGGCTAAGACTACTCATTAACATGGTCCATCAGGAGAAAGAAGTGGTCGAAAACGATCGAAGGGTAGCGGTTGTAAGAGCAGAGGAAAAAAAGTGCCAAGGCCAGCGCCAAGGGAGAAAAACCTCTGCGACAGTAGGACGGGTAGTAAGGGCAGTAGCGGCTTGCTAGCTGCGACAGAGCATACAAGGTGAGGGGTGGTTAGCGTGAGGTATCGTGCAACGTTACCTATGTACTGCGTGGTCGTTAGCTGGGTCAGTCCGGTGCTGCGGCTGGGCTCGCTTGTAGTCTCCTGGGCCGGCGGCAGTGGCTTACTCCCTGTAACATGAAAGTTCGGCGCGGCAGCTTGGCGACGCTTGTGCGATGAAGACTGCCCTATTGGCTTTTGCACCTTTCACCTGCGGTGCTGCTGGGGCAACCGCTGGGATAGGCGCAGGTACGACTGCGCTGAGGCCTTGGGCGAAGACTGCACGCAGTTGCCTCAGGGCCTCTTCCTTCTCTGCAGCCACGGCGGCTGCGAAGGCAGCCCTCTCCGCCGCCATGACGGCTTTGAGGGCTGCTGTGGCCTCCTTCACGGCGGCGCCGAGATCGAGGTCACACTTCTTCGCGGGAGGGCGAGCTGCGTCCTGGCTGCCCGTTTCCGAGCGGCCGTCCCTGCCCCTGGCAGGTGGATCTGCTACTGCGCCGCCCCTCAGCTGCGCCGGGCTGATCTGCGCCCTACGCCGTTTCCGACGTCGTCTTCGCTTCTGCCGCTGCGTCGGTACGGCCGCGGCCGCCTCGCCGCCCCCGGCACGGTTGCGGCTTGAGAAGGCTGCACAACCGCGCCAGCTGGCGACGTGCGGGCCGCCACACCGGACACAAGTCGGTAGAACGTTGCTGCCGCGGTCGCAGGCGCGGCTGTCGTGCTCGCCTGAGCACTTGACGCACCGCGCCGCGTTGCGGCAATACTTCGCAACATGGCCCTCGCCCTGGCACCTGAAGCACTGGGGCAGAGGGTCCATGGCGGTCGGGAGAGCCTCCGTCGTCACCGGGAAGCCCAGCAACTTCCGCAAGTCGAAGATGTCGCTCCCGCCGTCGACCGTTTGCACGGTCACGGCATAGAGCGGCGCCCTCTTCCTGTTGGTCCGGTTGTGCAGCCTTGCGGTTGCACAACCAAACCCGGTTCGCAGCAGCCCTTCCCGGACCGCTGCCTCGTCACAGCACCAAGGTAACCCCCTGAGGATAGCCTCGGTCGTCTTCATCCTTCCGACGGAAGGTGCCTTATCACGCGTCGGCGGTGCGTCGACGACGTGGTCGGCCACTGCGACCTTGATCGCCCTGTGGTCGGCCACGTTTGCAGCTCGAACGCAGATCAGCGAGTCTGTATCGACAGACTCGTAGACCACCTCGTTCCGAGCGCAATTCGTGATGGTGTCGAACAGCGCTGTCCACGCGCCTTTGCACTTGACGTACAAAGGGGGAGCAGGCCGCTGCCGCCGTGTTGGAGTTTTTTTTTTTTTTTTTCACTTTTCATTCCCTTCTCAGATGGAGAAGGGCGGGTTGTTATAAAGCATGCGTTGGGCTCTTTTCAGCCATGGGGTTAAGTTATTCTGTTTTGTCTCTGTTTATTATTTTTTTCTGGGGTGCAGGGAAAGGGGTGGATATCTCCCAGTTGGGAATTTATTTGAAGTTTGTAGGGGACAGTTCCGGTATTTACCTTAGCGGCCAAGGAAAACCTGCAAAACCCGGCCAGAACTGCTTGTCATCGTTCTTCTCTTTATTTACCGAGACCAAGTCGCCATCGTAGTTGGCGCTGTCGTTCACGGTGGGCAAGGGCGGCTTCGTGTTCCGCCTCTCACTCTCTTCTTTTTCTTTCTTCTCTTACTCCGAGGTCTTCTACCTCTGGGGAGGGAGAACTCGGAGTGAGAGGTTTGCTGCTCGTTGTCTCGATCTTGTGCAGCTTCCATGGAGTCCTAGTGGGCTCCATGGCTGCCACTTCGGTTTGCGTGCCGATGGACTCCGCATCCGCCGTCTCGGTTTGGGCGCCTCGATGGCGCTTGTACCGTTTGGACGACGTCTGGGTGCCCTCATCGCCACGCACGCTGGTTTCTGTGGGGATGGTTGAAGCGCCATCGGTGGTCTGGCTGGCGCGGTTGATCACCATCCTCTTCTTCTTTGTGGTATCTTCAGTCTGCGTGGCCGCGGACGCGCTGATATGCGCCGTCGGCTTCTTGCTGGTGTCTTCTGTTTGGGTGGCCGCGGACGCGCTGGTGTGTGCCGTCGGCCCGTCACGTTGAAGGCGGAGAGCCGGAAGCGTGACTCCGCTTCCTCCATCTGCGCGTCGATGTTGCCCACACCGCTGCTGCTTGCTGAGTGGCGTCCCTCCTGCTCGCGCGAGGGCCCCCCCCCCCCCCCAACCACCTCTGCCACTGGCGGGTGGAGGGGCCGGCCGCGCGTTGTGGCGAGGCGCTGCTGCTTTGTTCGCCTGCTCTGAGGCTTCAGCGCTGGCGCGCTTGCGCCTCCTCCTCCTCCTCCTCTTCTTCGATGTCGTCGGCTTCTCGCGGCGGCCGTCTTCTGTGTGGGCAGAAAATGCCCGGCAGCCTCGCCAGCTGGCAACATGGTCGCCGCCACAGTGAACACATGTTGGCTTGTCGTCTCGAAGCAAAGTGCACTCGCGGGTGTCGTAACCATCACCGCATTTGGCGCACTTTGCTTCAAAGCGGCAGTGCTTTGCCACGTGGTCCTCCCTCTGACACTTAAAACACTGAGGTTTCGTGTCGAGGTCAGGCGGAAGTGGCTCGATCGTCACGTCGAAACCTGCTAGGGTGGTTAACCCGCAGATTCCGACGTCTTTGCTTCCTTCCTGGCTGGAGTCTTCTTGGGGCGATTCGACAGCTAGGATGAAGAGTGGCGGCCTTTTCTTGTTCGTCCTGTTGTGCAGCTTAACTATGGCATCATAGTTATGATGCAACAGGACTTTGCGCACCGCGTCCGTCGTCATGACCCAGGGTAGCCCCCTTAATAGGACCTTAAGAAGCGGTTTCCTCTTCTTTGGTCCACTGTAGGTAGTCGGTGGCTCCATGAGGTACGCTTTCAGCCGGTCGCAGAGAATCTTCCGATCCTCCTGCGAACGTGGCTGGATGGACAGTGCGGCTTCATTGTCCAACATCTGCACTTGTGGATGGTATCGCAGGTCCATTGCCACCTCGTCGTATGTCTCCACCCAGTCTCGACCCGTGTAGCGTATGCACACAGGGAGAACTTGGGCGGAGGGCCGACAAGGTGTTGGTGCTACCATCTCTTCTTCTGTGGGGGTAGACGGTGCGACGGAGCAGCTGCGTCGGTCTGACGAGACGCTGCGCTCGTTGCCGTCCGACCGGAGAAAGTCTTCGCGAGTTAGCATCTTTGCGGGTGATTTGCACTTCCCGCGTTTCCCTTTGCCCATGGCGAGTGCGGCGTCTCTTCACGACAATTTGCTTTCGGAAACACGACAATCTTGCCTTGACACGCGCACTCACCACGGAACCGACCTCTCTTACTCTTCACGCGGCAGTTGCGGAGCGCCCGACTAAACACACCCGCTCGCGCGTCGCCGTGTTGGATTTTTTTTTTTTTTGCACTTTTCATTCCCTTCTCGGATAGAGAAGGGCGGGCTGTTATAGAGCATGCGTTGGGCTCTTTTCAGCCATGGGTATTAGTTATTCTGTTTTGTCACCGTTTATTATTTTTGTTGCTGGGGTGCGGGGAAAGGGGTGGATATCTCCCAATTGGGAATTTATTTGCAGGAGTTTGTAGGGGACAGTTCCGGTATTTACCTTAGCGGCTAAGGAAAACCTGCAAAACCCGGCCAGAACTGCTTGTCATGGTTCTTCTCTTTATTTACCAAGACGGAGTCGCCATCGTAGTTGGCACTGTCGTTCACGGTGGGCAAGGGCGGCTTCGTGTTCCACCTCTCGCTCTCTTCTTTTTCTTTCTTCTCTTACTCCGAGGTTTTCTACCTCTGGGGAGGGAGAACTCGGAATGAGAGGTTTGCTGCTCGTTGTCTCGATCTTGTGCAGCTTCCATGGAGACCTAGTGGGCTCCATGGCTGCCACTTCGGTTTGCGTGCCGATGGACTCCGCATCCGCCGTCTCGGTTTGGGCGCCTCGATGGCGCTTGTACCGTTTGGACGACGTCTGGGTGCCCTCATCGACACGCACGCTGGTTTCTGTGGGGATGGTTGAGGCGCCGTCGGTGGTCTGGCTGGCGCGGTTGATCACCATCCTCTTCTTCTTTGTGGTATCTTCAGTCTGCGTGGCCGCGGACGCGCTGGTGTGTGCCGTCGGCCCGTCACGTTGAAGGCGGAGAGCCAATGCTTCCCTCAGCAGGTGGCAGGCAGCCTCCATCTCCGCGTGGAGGGCCATCCGGAAGCGTGACTCCGCTTCCTCCATCAGCGCGTCGATGTTGCCCACACCGCTGCTGCTTGCTGAGTGGCGTCCCTCCTGCTAGCGCAAGGGCCCCCCCCACCACCTCTGCCACTGGCGGGTGGAGGGGCCGGCCGCGCGTTGTGACGAGGCGCTGCTGCTTTGTTCGCCTGCTCTGAGGCTTCAGTGCTGGCGCGCTTGCGCCTCCTCCTCCTCCTCCTCTTCTTCGATGTCGTCGGCTTCTCGTGGTGGCCGTCTTCTGTGTGGGCAGAAAATGCCCGGCAGCCTCGCCAGCAGGCAACATGGTCGCCGCCACAGCGAACACATGTTGGCTTGTCGTCTCGAAGCAAAGTGCACTCGTGGGTGTCGTGACCATCACCGCATTTGGCGCACTTTGCTTCAAAGCGGCAGTGCTTTGCCACGTGGCCCTCCCTCTGACACTTAAAACACTGAGGTTTCGTGTCGAGGTCAGGCGGAAGTGGCTCGATCGTCACGTCGAAACCTGCTAGGGTGTTTAACCCGCAGATTCCGACGTCTTTACTTCCTTCCTGGCTGGAGTCTTCTTGGGGCGACTCGACAGCCAGGATGAATAGTGGCGGCCTTTTCTTGTTCGTCCTGTTGTGCAGCTTAACTATGGCATCATAGTTATGGTGCAACAGGACTTTGCGCACCGCGTCCGTCGTCATGACCCAGGGTAGCCCCCTTAATAGGACCTTAAGAAGCAGTTTCCTCTTCTTTGGTCCACTGTAGGTAGTCGGTGGCTCCATGAGGTACACTTTCAGCCGGTCGCAGAGAATCTTCCGATCCTCCTGCGAACGTGGCTGGATGGACAGTGCGGCTTCATTGTCCAACATCTGCACTTGTGGATGGTATCGCAGGTCCATTGCCACCTCGTCGTATGTCTCCACCCAGTCTCGACCCGTGTAGCGTATGCACACAGGGAGAACTTGGGCGGAGGGCCGACAAGGTGTTGGTGCTACCATCTCTTCTTCTGTGGGGGTAGACGGTGCGACAGAGCAGCTGCGTCGGTCTGACGAGACGCTGCGCTCGTTGCCGTCCGACCGGAGAAAGTCTTCGCCGGGTGCTCTCTTTGCCGTCCGCGCCCGCCTGGCGCTGCTTGTAATGTGTTGAATCTTCCCCGGTGTTCCCTCGGACGTCCGCGCCCGACTTGGGCGCCATCTGGGGCAGTTCTCTGAGGCCTGTCCTGTGTCGGGCGTTCCGTTCGCGGTCCGCGCCCGCCAGGTGCTGCTCCTGAGGTTTTGACCCCTCCCTGGTGCTTCCACGGACGTCCGCGCCCGACTCGTCCACCATCTGTGGTGGCGGCAGTTGTCTGGGGCCGGACCCGCATGTGGCGTTTCGTTCGTGGTCCGCGCCCGTTTGGCGCTGCTCCCGAGGTGTTGGCACTTCCCTGGAGCTCCGACGGACGTCCGCGCCCGCCTTGTCCACCATCTGCAGTTGTGGCAGCTGTCTGAGGCCCGTCTCGCGTCGGTGGCTCTGTTCGCGGTCCGTGCCCGCCTAGCGCTGCTTGTAACGTGTTGTTTCTTCCCCGGTGCTCCCTCGGATGTCCGCGCCCGACTCGGTCTCCATCTGTGGCAGCTCTCTGAGGTCTGTCCTTTGTTGGGCGCTCCATTCGCGGTCCGCGCCCGCCTGGCGCTACCCCTGCAGTGTTACTGCTTCTTGAGGAGTTTGTTGGTTCATTTCGTTGAGCCTCGATAAGCTCCAGAGCCGGACTCCACACCGAGCTGAGCTGGCAACCACTGTCTCGGTTTATTAGGTTGTCTGTCACCTCGATCTCGATGGCCTCCTTTATGACACTGTCCCAAAATCTTCCCGTCTGTGTCACAATTTTGGTGTCGTCGTAGTCCATCGAGTGGCTGAGCTCCAGACAGTGCTCCGCTATGGAAGATTTTGTTGCCTGTCCGAGTCTGGTGTGCCTCTGGTGTTCTTTGCACCTGACATCCACCGTCCCGGTTGTCTGGCCAATGTATGACTTTCCACACTGGCACGGGATGTTGTACTCGTACATGTCTGGTTTACATAGCCCCAGGTCGTCCTTCACACTCCCTAGCATGGTCCCAATTTTGGAGGGTGGACAGAAGATACTCTTTATATCATATTTCGAAAGAATTCTGCCGATCTTTGCAGAAATAGGTCCAGCAAATGGCAGGTATCCCCACCTTCTTCGTCTCCTCTGGC
This sequence comes from Schistocerca cancellata, assembly GCF_023864275.1. Taxonomy (NCBI): domain Eukaryota; kingdom Metazoa; phylum Arthropoda; class Insecta; order Orthoptera; family Acrididae; genus Schistocerca; species Schistocerca cancellata. Next base: position 929,370,735 of record NC_064629.1, read on the forward strand.
TCCTCTCGTGTACCCTGTGGTTGACTGGTAGTACGAAGTGCCCTTTGGATGTCTGTGGAGGAGTATCCATTTCTGCTGAACACCAGCTGTAGATGTTCTATCTCTGTGGCCAGACTTTCCGTATCTGACAGAGCTTGAGCCCTGTGAACTAATGTTTCCGCGACTCCATTCTTCTGAGCCGGGTGGCTCTCCTCAAGAAGCAGTAACAATGCAGGAGTAGCGCCAGGCAGGTGCGGACCGCGAACGCAACTCCCGACGCAGGACGGGCCTCTGACAGCCGCCACGACCGCAGATGATTGACGAGCCGAGCATGGACGACCGTCGGAGCACCAGGGAAGTGCCAACACCACAAGGATCAGCGCCAGGCGGGCGCGGACGGCGAACAGAGCCCCCCCACGCGAGACGGGCCTCAGACAGCTGCCACAACTGCAGACGGTGGACTAGGTGGGCGCGGACGTCCGTCGGGGCACCAGGGAAGTGCCAACACCTCGGGAGCAGCGCCAAGCGGGCGCGGACCACAAACGGAACGCCACATGCGGATCCGGCCCCAGACAACTGCCACGACCACAGATGGTGGACGAGCCGGGTGCGGACGTCCGTGGGAGCACCAGGGAGGGGTCAAAACCTCAGGAGCAGCACCTGGCGGGCGCGGACCGCGAACGGAACGCCCGACACAGGACAGGCCTCAGAGAGCTGCCACAGATGGCGCCCAAGTCGGGCGCGGACGTCCGAGGGAACACCGGGGAAGAGACAACACATTACAAGCAGCGCCAGGCGGGCGCGGACGGCAAAGAGAGCACCCGGCGCCCTCTGGGCATAAATACTGGACAAGATCCTCCAATATGGTAGTCTCAGGTAGCACCTGAACAAGGCAACGAGTTACGTGGCCGAAATATTGTGCCAGAGCGACACAAACATCCGGCAGTAGACCCGATTATTCCACATGTCAAGATCTCGCCGGGAAAGCCTGAAGAGCTATATTTGAAAGCTTTATTAAGCCAAGAATAAGGCCACATATCTACAAGATCTACGTGCCATAAATCGACCTAACCTCGTATTATGATGTGTTTACGTGGGAATAATTTGTGCACTGATTGCGGAATTTTTAGAGCACTGTTTCTATATTTATTATTCAGTAATGCATCTTTCTCGAAGCTGTGAAATGATTGATATTATTTCATTTGTGTGAACTGTATTCCCTAAGGCATTTGATGATGTGAGCAGTCATAGCCATTATATTATTTCGTTGGGGTCATTGTAATACATGTGGTCCAGAGGTAGACTGTTCATTCTTTTATGCTGGATGTCAATACCACCACCTGTGTCACGTAAACTAGCTAACGCAGGTCTAATAATATGAATGTATTTCCTATTCTTTGGGCCCTTTACTCATTCAGTTGGGGTGCTCTCTCATCTGTGTACGTTGTCATACTTAATATTTCCAAATACAGTTGTATCTATTTTGGCAAATATTTACCATGATTTGAAGTTTTTAAGAATATTTGTTTGACCAAATCTTCGTTAGTTTCCCTGTTCCCAACGTGCATTACTTGCTGGGTTAATTGTATAGGATGCTCTCCCAGCTCAGCCCATAAATCGCATGTTTCACTAACATTGTAATGGTTAATGTTATCGGTAATAGTATATTCTCCTCCTCCTCCACCTCCTCCTCCTCCTCTTCTGCCTCCATCTATTGTATGTGAGGTTGGTTTGATATTTTCCATTACTGGCTTAAACGTTTCAGGCAGAGACTGATCTGTCTCCAACTGTCCTAATTTTAACCGTTGTAATTTCTGATGACTAGCCTTCCGCACCTCTATGACTTTGCGATTTGTCGACTTGCTGCTGCATACTAAACAGATTTTGAGGTGGTATATAACCCTTAACTCTGGCACTAGTTGTGATGATGGGTTGTTCTCTTTTTGAACTCTTCTGTCTCAGCTTCATGCCTGCGGACTCATTCATTCATGTCTCTCACCAGAGATGGTGAATTTTGCACGCTATCTCCAACAGATTGCTTCATATTTTCTTGTAGCATCGGTAGACATACTGCTGCCATTTTAGTTGACAATGTAAAGCATGTTAGATCGCATAACTCTAGACATCAGATTTTTACACTTGTGCTCTTGTAAATGTGTTCACTCCACCTCATTTACAGTTTAATTGTTCGTGGGAAGTTAGATGTGGGGACCGTGTGATCTACCACTATCACTGAAGGAGTGTGAGCATTTCTGTGGAATATGGCAGCAATTTACATTGATGTGTCACAAGGCAAATCCACTCATACAGGGATAAACGAGTTTGTTGTCACTATATTGAGGGTTTTCACAAACCGCCGTGAGGAGTGGCCGCGCTGTTAGAGACGCCACGTCACGAATTGCGCGGCCCCTCCCGCCGGAGGTTCGAGTCCTCCCTCGGGCATGGGTGTGTGTGGTGTCATTAGTGTAAGTTAGTTTAAGTAGTGTATAAGTCTAGGGACAGATGACCTCAGCAGTTTGGTCCCTCAGGAATTCACATACATTTCGACTATTTTTTTTTTAAACTAACACTGGATGAGACTCACAATCTGACATAACTCCCACACTAATGTGACTACTGCCACTCTACTCTTCTTCTTACACTAGTCAGAGGCCGGTCTCTGCTGCTGCTGTTTCATGGTGATCCTTTCTCTATGGCGTACAGACGCTGAATGATGAAACTCACACAACTTGAATATTAAAAAAGGAAGGGAGGGAGTCTGTTTCTTATTGGCTCAGGGGTTTCCGGTCTTTTTTAACACACAAAACTGGCGTAAATCATTAAGGGACGGGAACCCACACTGTGAATGGGTGACCTTCATTTTCCCACCTTTTTACCAGAGGGGGGGAGGGGGGGAATGTTTCCAGAAGTCTTATTTTGTCAGTAACCTTGGGATAAGATCGTTATCGGGATCATAATCCGCCCCGATATCCTGCTGTAACACTGCTGGGTTACAGCAACAATGGGGGTTGCCGTAGAATTAATGAGAATCACACAGCAATGAGGCCCCACCCTCAGCGGTGTCACAGATATGAACGGAAGCAATCACACTGCCCTGCATGTGACTCTCATCTGAAACTTGGTCGTTAGCTCTTTGATCAGCCCCATGTTTCATTACTGTTCACAATGTTGTAAATGTCTGATTCTTCTAATATTCCTAACTGTTTGTTAGCGGATGCTCCAGTTGCAAAGTTAGCAAACGTATTCTCTACTGAGCTGTGGGAACTGTTGGTGTCTTGTTTTGTGACATAGATCTTAATACACATATTTCATCTGTCACCATTTTGAGGGCTAAGGCCAGCCTTAAGAAAAGGAGGCTTTACGTTGCCTGTCTTCCTATAGTCTCGTACGACTGAAAAATTTTCGTGTGTTCAACGTATATTATTTGTACTGAGAAGAGGCTTATCAGCAGAGCAGTGCAGGGGCTAACGCTGTTGTGGATTTCCAAAACGCTGGAAAATGGGACCTGTCTGGTCATCTAGGATAGTAAAGAGTGCGAGGTGCCGGGGCTAGCAGTGTATTTAACACTAAATTCTTCTAGAATTTACATATGTAAATGATGCTCCAAGCCCCCCCTACTCTAACTCCGACTTTTGCTGTTGCACATGGATTAAAAAATATACGCGAACTGACTGTAATCAACCCTGCAAGTGGAGTAGAAAAGAGTTTGGCACCTGCAGTAATTTAATTTGATAAATAAGTTAAATAAAGGAAGGTTTCATTAACGTAGTGAGAAATGATAGGGTTGCTCTACCGATTAACAGAATGAAAGTTCTATCCAAAATAACAATATGATTTATTAAGACTAGACACAAAATAATAAACAAAAACACCCGAAACATTTATAATACATCAAATTGGCTCAAATTGGATACTCAAACAAATGCTGTGAAGGTGAAGTTGTCCCTAAACTAGATTGTGAGGTTTATGACGAAGTGGTATGTGGAGCCAATTCCTTGCCACTCAAATCTTAAGAGAGACACACAGCTAACCCAACATTAATTGCCGCTACCCAAGACAGAACAAAGTTAGAAAAAGACGAACAGGCGCGCTCTGCTGAGCTCTGAGTATCACCTAGGAAAATCCCTATCTGCCGGTGCTGCGGACATACATTACCAAACTGTCTTCTTAACTGCCAGAACACGATCTGGCTTACCGGAGGCGACAGCTGGTTGCTTCGACGTCCTGTCGTGGTGACGATAATGTCGCGAGTATAGCCCGAAACGAATTATCCTGGTTTGGTTGTTCCAGACTAAAGACTTCCTAGCAATACAAATGCGCCTCTGAGGGAGACGAAGAAGGCTCGCCACACAATCACTGACGGTACAGTGATTGATTTTAACAAGCGAAGTCACACTGCAACTCCGATACAGTCAACTTTAGCCAAAACTGCTCAAGACAGACAACATAGGCCGCTTGTACGCAGAACGCTCAATTGCCAACTGTACTCGGAAAGTTACGTTGAAGTCGAAACTTCAGCAACTTCGTCAAACAGTTACAATTAAATAAAAGTATATTAGACAGCCAACGGAAAGCAGGCTGTCCAGAGCAACGAGAGCTCAGTCTTGTAACCTACTCCGACCGAAAGGCGAGAGCCGACTACCCACAAGAGCACCCGTACAAACCGAACACCGAACATTCCCGCCCCCACGACAGTGGCCGTGGTTAACCGTTCCAATCAGCAACTCGAAAACCGGCGGAAAATTCCGCTCTATTGCCGGAGCACTACCATTCCACCAATGGAGATACTTGGCGTCCATTTCTGCGCCAATTTTGCTACGTCACGGAGCTATGCCCTGAGCAAGCCAATCACAGTTACTATACGGCAGAGAACGCGGGAATTTGCGCGCCAAGGCTGCTTGGGAACACAAGTCATTCCCACGCCTGCTGGTAGCCCACCAGAAAGTGTTTTCGCTAAGTTTCTGCGAAGTAACGGAACCTCTAGCCCAGCCGCTACTTCAGGCCCCTGCGGGCGTGTCTTTTGACAATGTCGGCGTCTGGAAAGCATTCACTCGACTCCCTCACACCTGTCGGCTTACCCTTTCAAGATCGGCAGAGCCCGCCTGTCACCGGACCACCTGGGTGTCGAGAGACGCTGCGTGGGAAGTCCGTGTGTGAAGGAATAGCAACTTTCCACTGCATGCAATTAGAGAGGAGAATCGTAAGATAGAAATATGAGAGGGGGCTCATGCCACCTCTCAAGAGTTCGGTTCATCACTGAACACAACATGACAACATTCATCAGCAGTGCATGCTTCTCGACCGTGTGTTAGCCTAAGCACGGGAGTCCGGCTGCTGTTAGTCTCTGACCAATGGTGCGGGATGACACACAATATCGGAGAGAATCCATTTTTTCTTCTTGGATGGCAGTTGCAGATGTGAAGACGTTACTATGTGCTCGGTGCACAATACGGCGACCCTTCCTTGTGGTGGTCAGACGTGGTCAACAGGAACCTTGACAAAGAGTATGCTTATCTTCACGTTCCCGTGCAGTCCGCCATCGGGCCACTGTCGCATCTCGATGCCACACAAGTCTCGATATCGCATGAATCGACCAGCCGGCCAAATGGAGACCCTCAGTGAGCCCCTTTGAAACTGTTCAGTTACCGATAATGATGCCTCACATGACTAGGCGGCATCTCCGCGTCATTCACAGTGACCACTCGACATCTGACGCTGCTCCTTATACACGTTACTAGGCATCATAACACTAAACAAGAACGACACTAATGCACACTGGTAGCCTTTTACTTGTCGCTGAGAATTCCAACTTTAATCATTTACGAACCCGGGGGACAGATAATGGAAGGTGTGTGAAAGAAATAAGAAGTAGGTTACATATGACTATAAAAGCTTTCGAAAAGGTGAAAGGTTCTTTGACAACATAAAGAACTCCGATAGAATTAAGAAAGAATTCGCCAAATGTGTAATCTCAAGTGTAGTATTATAGGCAGTGAATTGGGCATGCACAAGAAGAGAGTTTCGTAATGTGATTGTCTAGAAGGATAAAATGACAGAATGAGAATGAAGAATTGCTTCTAAGAACAGGAGAGGAGAGAAAACATTGGAAAATGATAAATGAGGAAAACATTTTTTGTGAACCATACATTGTGAAGAAATTGTCCACAACGAAGAATCGTCGTAGGAAAGATTGCAAAGAACAGAGGGAGAGGAAGAAGGCCTTTTGGAGTGCTGCGTTAGATTAAAAATTGGAGAAATTAGAAGCAGATTAAACAAGAAACATAGTCCAGAGGAAAGTGCAAAGCGTTCAGTCGATTATGCCGTAAGATAGGTACACCAAAGAAGACGATGACGAAATGACAGTGATGTGACGGATCTGCGGTAAGTGGGCCAGGTAGCGCGTGCAGCAGTTTGCACTTAGGCCGAAACAGCTGAGCAGCGCTTGCGCAAAGCGGCGGACAGCGCTGAGCAAAGGCCAACAGCCGCGGAAGTGTTCGGAAGGCGTCATCACTCTGTCCCAATGCTGAGTCGACACGGTAGCGCCGCCGGGCGTCATACCGACATCTACCTGTATACGATGATTCAGATGTATCCAGTTTTTGTAGGTTACAGAGATACATCTGTTACAATGTAACCCAAACAAATACTCGCAGAAGGTGTTACGCAAAGGCAAATGATTAAGTTCAAAGCAGATTTTCATAAATTCTACCTCCGATTTCAATGCACTTTAGGATTCTCTTGACATCACGAGTAGCTCTACTGAGGTCGTCTTAGCGTTCTTTCATGAAAGGAATACTATTAATTATCTGGACGATCGATCCCTCTTTTGTGATTACGGTTTCTGTCTAGAATTCGCCTTTCCATCATCCAAACCGGCAAAAATCTAAAATGGTAAGGTCTGGCGATTTTGGTGGCTAAGAAATATGATAATTTGTGCCGATCCGTGTTCCGGAAAATGTTATATGACGAGTAGAATGTGCATCGGGCTGGAAGAATATACCAATCCTTGTGGCAAAAGAAATCTCTTCCAATAATGCAGGAAGCTCGTTTACAAGAAACTCTAGGTAATAGGATGCTGAAAGACGATGCGGTAACACAACAGGCCCAAGCAGCTGAATGGCTACCATACCACATCACATATTTAGAGACAAGTTTTATTGAACACGTGTCTCCACAAACGCATCTGGTTTCTCAACGGACTACCGATGTGTTATTGATGACACCAGGAGTGAAAGTATCGGTTTCAGTAAACAATATTATTGGAATTACTCGGCGATTTGCAATTAGGCAACAACAAAAATTCCAGTCGATTACCTTCATCTCCTTGTCGAAAGCGTCGAATCCTCAATAAATGATACTGATAGGGGCCATGTATACAAAATTTCCGCCATCTTCTTGTGTGGGTAACACCGATACACGTACAAACTCTGCGTCTGCCTGTGGAAGCACTACGGTCTACCGAGAGAATGCTGCCTTATACTTTATCCACTCTATTATCATTTGCACGTTAAGATGATACGACTGCTACGTACTGCACCAGTTTAGTGAAACCACGAGTAAATACTCTCGAATCTGGTTCTCTGACGTAAGGATATTGCCTACAATATTCCCTATAAACAGAAACCACGTTTCAAATTAAAAAAAAACCGTACTCAAATAACATATCGGCATACTCATCATTTATAAATACGTGCGTCATACTTAAACGATACAGTAGAATTGGCCAACGAATCTTAATTATGATCACAGCTGAAAAATTCAGTTATGTAAACACAAGTACAACTTCACAGCTTTAATTTTAAACCAAAAATTACAATCGATAAATAAACCCATAACAACTAGAGTGCAAGTACTCGCAATGAAAATTTATCTCTACAACCAGCTGTAATATTGTTTCTAATAAAATTTGAACACTTGTTATATGTAACGTTTTATTCGAATTATTCTATACTAACAGCTCCTAAAATATTTACTTTTCGTCCTGCAACACCCTGTATACTGTACAGTGCATGGCCGGGGGCAATTCGTACCAATACTGGCGAATTTCTGCCCTGTTCCATTCGCGAAAATAAAATGACTGTACATACCCTATCTCATCAAAAGTATACGGACACCAATATGTAATGAGAAGCGGATGACCAGATGTGACTAGAGACGAACACACCAGCATAAAAGGAGACGAGGATGTCGTGTTGTCAGTAGAGAAGTACTAACAGCTGAGGAGCTGGGTGACTGGCAGTGCATGTCACAAATACACCAGGGACATTTCAGCCCAAGTCGATTGTTGGTGGAGTGATTGTGAACTGGAAACGCGGAAGGACAGCCACAGCTAGACACCTCATGTTCTCACCGACAGGGACTGGCTTTTATGGACGGTGATTGTAAAAGCTAGCAGAAGGAATGACTCGTTAGTGCCAAAGTGCTAACAGCAGTCCAGCTAGCTCAGTGACTGTGCATAAGACTGGGCTACCGTGCTCATTTCTGTAGAGGATGCTAAGCGACGCTTGACGTGGTGCAAAGAACGACGCCGCCGGACAGGGATGACTGGAAACGAGTGCTATGAAACGATGAATCACTGTGACAATTCGATGGAATGATTAAGGTTTGGGGAATGTCTGGAGAACGTTAACTGCGATCTGTGATGCCAACAGCGAAGTACTGAAGATAGAGGAGGTGGTATTACGGTATAAGGATGTTTCTCGTGGTTAGGATGTAGTCCCCTTATTGAGCTTAAGAAAACGCTATATTCGGAAGGATATGAACACATTTTGCAATACTGTGTACTGTATACAGTTCGGAGACAACGACTGATAGTATCGGCATTACGATGCGCTATGTCATAAAGCGGCATCTTTGAGGCCACGGTTCGTGGACAACAACATTCCTGAAGTGGACTAGTCTGCCCAGAGTCCCGATCTGAACCCAGTGGAATACCATTAGGTTGCTTTAGAACGTAGACACCGCTCCAGACCCCAGCATCCTACACCACTACGTCCTCTGGTTTCAGTTCTAGAGGAAGAATGGCCTCCACAGGCATTCAGACAACTAACTGATAGTGTCTCCGGCAGAGTTCGAGCCGTAACCGAGACGAAGTGTGGACACCTCCCATATTAGTGTCCACAAACGGGTACCCAGATACTTTTGTTCAGATAGCGTATGCCTCTGTACGTGCTCCACTCTCTCTTCTGCCTCTTTGAGCGCTGTAATTAGTCTAATTTTGTCTTCGCGGTCTCGACGGTAGCGATACTTAATGGGTTGTGATATATTCCTAAACTTCTCACTTATAACTGATTCTTGAAACACTGTAGCTAAGCTTTCGCAGAGTAACTGGGACCTATCTTCAAGCATTAATATAGTGCACGAAAAGCAAGGGTCCTAATACACATCCCTGGGGCACACTATACGTTACCTATCTGTCGATGTCTGTTCATCCGAGATAAAATACTGAACCCTCGCTACCACTAAATCCTTAACCCAGTCTCAAATTTTGTTTGATACTCCATATGATCGGTACTTTCGTTAATTCGCTTTGGTGTAGCACCGAGTCAAATGCTTCTCGAAAATCGAGAAAGAACGTATCTAACTCATTCCCACAATACATAACTTTCAGGACGCCGAGTTCGGCAATCCTGCTTTTACTTTGCAGCCCACAATTTCGGTTCCTGCATCATCTGTGAGTGCCTGAGATGAATGGAGAATCATTGTTCCGACTATACAGGCCACAAATGGGAAAGTCAACTGACACAAGCGACTTTGACAAAGGAGTACACTGTTATGCCCGGCGCCAGGGAATGAGCTTATCAGCAAAAACGAAACTGGTCAGCTGTACGAGCGCTACTGTCGTGAGCATCTTTGGAAAGTTCTTCAAGGATGGCGAAAGCACACGTATGCGGTAAGGCGTCAGACGTCCACGCCTCGTCACAGAACGTGGATGTCAGAAGCTAGACCGCCATATAAAGACTGCCACCTGTGGCGGCAGATCTGATCACAGAGCACAAATGATACGAAGCACACACTACTGAACTTGGGGCTCCTCATCAGTGGACACGATATCATTGAGATTGGACCGCAGATCAATGGAAACTTGTCGCCTGATCCAATGAAGAACGTTACTTGCTACACCGAGTCGTCGATCGTGTCTGGATACACCGTCAGCTGGGAGAACCGCTGCTGTACACGTGTACCAGACCATGGGCACACGGGAGACACTCACCTGGGTAACCGAAGCCACCGTCACAGCTGTGGACTATCAGAGTATTATTGCGGGCCACCTGCATCTCTTCATTTCTGATGTCTTTCCCCGTGGCGATGACAGATTCTAGCAGAACAACTGCCCATGTCAGAAAAACAGAACCGTGCTGCAGTGGTTTGAGGAGCACGATAATGAACTCACTTCGATATCTAGGCCACGAAATTCACCTGACCTGAACTCTACGGGGGGCCAGTTCTGCGTCCAAAATCATGTGCCCGTAATTTACGGGAATTGCTTGACCTGTGCGTGGAATCCATGTTTAGCGGTACTGGTGCTAAACTACGTTCCAAATGGAGCCCACACGCTATTAAGCAAGTGACCATAACTATAACTGATCACAGTATCTTACAATAGTTAGTGTTTTTTGTTTTGTTTTAGGACGCAAAAACAACTAGGGTCATACGCGCCCGTGTCAGAACTGTAGAACACGAAGACAAAGAGAGGAGTTGAAAACGACTGCACGTTAATCCCAATCGACGGAAGAGAAGACAGCTAAAAAACACGGACGTGGAGAAAGGTCGCTAAAATACGGTCCATAAAGAAACGGAGGTCCTGAACTAAAAATTAAATGGCCTTCGCCATATTGCTACGACGGATAAAACGTAAAACGGGGTCGACAGCCCGCACTTCGTTCGCTAAAATAGTCGACAACTCAGACGGCAAACACAAACGAGAACGCAAGGGGCTACAAAAAGGGCATCCGTCAGGAGATAGCCAACCGTCAAAGGTTGAGCGCAGTGAGTACAAAGTGGTGGGGGAGAACCACTTGACAAATGGCTATACTAGAAGGTATCAGATACATTATATAATGGTAAGACAGAGATTTAGGAACCAGGTTTTAAATTGTAAGACATTTCCACGGGCGGATGTGGACTCTGACCACAATCTATTGGTTATGAACTGTACATTAAGACTGAAGAAACTGCAAAAAGGTGGGAATTTAAGGAGACGGGATCTGGATAGACTGACAGAACCAGAGGTTGTGGAGAGTTTCAGGGAGAACGTTAGGAAATGATTGACAGGAATGGGGGAAAGAAATACAGTAGAAGAAGAATGGGTAGCTTTGAGGGATGAAGTAGTGAGGGCAGCAGAGGATCAAGTAGGTAAAAAGACGAGGGATAGTAGAAATCCTTGGGTAACAGAAGAAATATTGAATTGAATTATTGAAAGGAGAAAATATAAAAATACAGTAAATGATGCAAGCAAAAAGGAATACAAACGTCTCAAAAATGAGATCGACAGGAAGTGCAAAATGGCTAAGCAGGGATGACTAGAGGACAAATGTAAAAATGTAGAGGCATATCTCACTAGGGGTAAGATAAATACTGCCTACAGGAAAATTAAAGAGACTTTTGGAGAAAAGAGAACCACTTGTATGAATATCAAGAGCTCAGATGGAAACCCAGTTCTAAGCAAAGAAGGGAAAGCAGAAATGTGGAAGGAGTATATAGAGGATCTATACATGGGCGATGTACTTGAGGACAATATTATGGAAATGGAAGAGGATGTAGATGAAGATGAGAAGGGAGATATGATACTGCGCGAAGAGTGTGTCAGAGCACTGAAAGACCTAAGTCGAAGCAAGGCCCCGGCCGCAGGAGTAGACAAAATTCCATTAGAACTACTGACAGCCCTGGGAGAGCCAGTCCTGACAAAACTGTACCATCCGGTGAGCAAAATGTATGAGACAGGCGACATACCCTCAGACTTCAAGAAGAATATAATAATTCCAATCCCAAAGAAAGCAGGTGTTGACAGGGCAGCAGCCTCAAAGGGTGCGGGGCAAAGTCAGGACATGCGGGAGCCAAGCAGCAATCGGTATTCTAATTGTAAACTGTCGAAGCTGCATTGGTAAAGTACCAGAACTTCAAGCGCTGATAGAAAGCACCGAAACTGGAATCGTTATAGGTACAAAAAGCTGGCTGAATCCAGAGATAAATTCTGCCGAAATTTTTACAAAGGCACAGACGGTGTTTAGAAAGGATAGATTGCATGCAACCGGTGGAGGCGTGTTTGTCGCTGTTAGTAGTAGTTTAGCCTGTAGTGAAGTAGAAGTGGATAGTTCCTGTGAATTATTATGGGTGGAGGTTACACTCAACAACCGAGCTAGGTTAATAGTTGGCTCCTTTTACCGACCTCCCGACTCAGCAGCATTAGTGGCAGAACAACTGAGAGAAAATTTGGAATACATTTCATTTAAATTTTCTCAGCATGTTATAGTCTTAGGTGGAGATTTCAATTTAGCAGATATAGACTGGGACACTCAGATGTTTAGGACGGGTGGTAGGGACAGAGCATCGAGTGACATTATACTGAGTGCACTATCCGAAAATTACCTCAGACAAACAGAAGCTAAACGATGTCAAAGTTAGCGTAAGGAGGGCTATGCGTGAAGCGTTCAATAAATTCGAAAGTAAAATTCTATGTACCGACTTGACAGAAAATCCTAGGAAGTTCTGGTCTTAAGTTAAATCAGTAAGTGGCTCGAAACAGCATATCCAGACACTCCGGGATGATGATGGCATTGAAACAGAGGATGCCACGCGTAAAGCTGAAATACTAAACACCTTTTTCCAAAGCTGTTTCACAGAGGAAGACCGCACTGCAGTTCCTTCTCTAAATCCTCGCACAAACGAAAAAATATCTGACATCGAAATAAGTGTCCAAGGAATAGAAAAGCAACTGGAATCACTCAACAGAGGAAAGTCCACTGGACCTGACGGGATACCAATTCGATTCTACACAGAGTACGCGAAAGAATTTGCCCCCCTTCTAACAGCCGTGTACCGCAAGTCTCTAGAGGAACGGAAGGTTCCAAATGATTGGAAAAGAGCACAGGTAGTCCCAGTCTTCAAGTAGGGTCGTCGAGCAGATACGCAAAACTATAGACCTGTATCTCTGACGTCGATCTGTTGTAGAATTTTAGAACATGTTTTTTGCTCGAGTATCATGTCGTTTTTGGAAACCCAGAATCTACTATGTAGGAATCAACATGGATTCCGGAAACAGCGATCGTGTGAGACCCAACTCGCTTTATTTGTTCATGAGACCCAGAAAATATTAGATACAGACTCCCAGGTAGATGCTATTTTTCTTGACTTCCGGAAGGCGTTCGAGACAGTTCCGCACTGTCGCCTGATAAACAAAGTAAGAGCCTACGGAATATCAGACCAGCTGTGTGGCTGGATTGAAGAGTTTTTAGCAAACAGAACACAGCATGTTGTTATCAATGGAGAGACGTCTACAGACGTTAAAGTAACCTCTGGCATGCCACAGGGGAGTGTTATGGGACCATTGCTTTTCACAATATATATAAATGACCTAGTAGATAGTGTCGGAAGTTCCATGCGGCTTTTCATGGATGATGCTGTAGTATACAGAGAAGTTGCAGCATTAGAAAATTGCAGTGAAATGTAGGAAGATCTGCAGCGGATAGGCACTTGGTGCAGGGAGTGGCAACTGACCCTTAACATTGACAAATGTAATGTGCTGCGAATACATAGAAAGAAGGATCCTTTATTGTATGATTATATGATAGCGGAACAAACACTGGTAGCAGTTACTTCTGTAAAATATCTGGGAGTATGCGTGCGGAACGATTTGAAGTGGAATGATCATATAAAATTAATTGTTGGTAAGGCGGGTACCAGGTTGAGATTCATTGGGAGAGTCCTTAGAAAATGTAGTCCATCAACAAAGGAGGTGGCCTACAAAACACTCGTTCGACCTATGCTTGAGTATTGCTTATCAGTGTGGGATCCGTACCAGATCGGGTTGACGAAGGAGATAGAGAAGATCCAAAGAAGAGCGGCGCGTTTCGTCACAGGGTTATTTGGTAACCGTGATAGCGTTAGGGAGATGTTTAACAAACTCAAGTGGCAGACTCTGCAAGAGAGGCGCTCTGCATCGCGGTGTAGCTTGCTCGCCAGGTTTCGAGAGGGTGCGTTTCTGGATGAGGTATCGAATATATTGCTTCCCCCTACTTATACCTCCCGAGGAGATCACGAATGTAAAATTAGAGAGATTAGAGCGCGCACGGAGGCTTTCAGACAGTCGTTCTTCCCGCGAACTATACGCGACTGGAACAGGAAAGGGAGGTAATGACAGTGGCACGTAAAGTGCCCTCCGCCACACACCGTTGGGTGGCTTGCGGAGTATAAATGTAGATGTAGATGTAGACAGATGTGAAAATTACCGAACTATCAGTTTAATAAGTCATGGCTGCAAAATACTAACTCGAATTCTTTACAGACGAATGGAAAAACTGGTAGAAGCCGACCTCGGAGATTAGTTTGGATTCCGTAGAAATATTGGAACACGTGAGGCAATACTGACCCTACGACGTATCTTAGAAGCTAGATTAAGAAAAGGCAAACCTACGTTTCTGGCATTTGTAGACTTAGAGAAAGCTTTTGACAATATTGACTGGAATACTCGCTTTCAAATTCTGAAGGTGGCAGGGGTAAAATACAGGGAACGAAAGGCTATTTACAAGTTGTACAGAAACCAGATGGCAGTTATAAGAGTCGAGGGGCATGAAAGGGAGGCAGTGGTTGGGAAGGGAGTGAGACAGGGTTGTAGCCTCTCTCCGATGTTATTCAATCTGTATATTTGAAACGTCCCCTTAGAACAAATTTAGAATTACTGTGCTGATAAACCTCTTACATTATTTGCTTTTCAAACAGCTGAGCAAAACTGAACGTACTCAAACATTCACTAAAGTGACACACAATATTTTTAGCGCAACGCAATCTGACTTTCAATAATCCCTACAAAAGAATGGCCCCGACTAACATTAACCTATACCTTTCACAAATCACTTACCTCACAAAAATCTTCATTACTCGAACTACTGTAATACAGCGAGCGCCACTACTGCCAGCTAAATAAAAAATTCAAACTACGGAAGGCACTAACTACTGATAGGCATAGTTAGCAAATGAAAGATTTTAATAGAGAACAAACAATGTATTTACCTTAATAGTCATCAAAAGTCATAATATATATAGCAGTTCATGACATCCAGTCTTACAAATTTCAAAACTCCGCCATTTCTCTCCTCACATCCACCACTGCTGGCGGCTCACCTCCAACTGCGCAACGCTACGTGCTGTTAACATCCAGCTGCCCAACACTACAATGGCAGACGACAATGCTAACTAGCCACAGACTGCACACAGCACAGCCAGTGATTTTCATACAGAGCGCTACGTAACGTTGCCAATAAGAAAATATAAACAGCCTACTTACATATTGAGCAAGCAGTAAAAGAAACAAAAGAAAAATTCGGAGTGGATATTAAAATCCATGGAGAAGAAAAAAAAAGTTTCGCCGATGACATTGTGGTGGTGGTGGTGGTGGTGGTGGTGTGTTGGGGCTTATGGGCGCTCAACATCGAGGTCATCAGCGCCCTGACACACATTAAAAGGAACGAATGTGGACAGACCTAAGAAAACTAAAGCACACACTCAAAGAAAGCAGGGAAAGAAGGAAAATGCTACATAAGAAAGTAAAACCTAAGGAAAGGGGAAACATAACAACAAGAATGTCACAGGAAATTGCTATTGGCTGGCGAGCTTGTCACACAGTGAGCAAATTAAAATCCTCTCCCTAAAATCTTTGTAAAAACATTTGACAGGGCACAGAATTACAAAACTTTAACCACATTCGTCCGAGTTTTTCCTAAAAGAGATGGCAGGTCCGCTGGCAAGTCAGCCGCGACCCGCTGGTCAGAAAATAAAATACAATCCAATAAAACGCGGCGCACAGTGACCTGGACGCCGCAAGTACCACACATTGGAGGGTCCTCTCGCCGGAGCAGGAAGCCGTGCGTCATAGGGCTGTGGCCTATTCGAAGCCGAGTGAGGAGAACCTCGTCCCGTCGATGGGGCTGAAAGGAAGTACACCACACACGCGTTGTGGGCTTCACTATACGGAGCTTATTGTCAGTCACTTCCAGCCACTCGTCCTCCCACCAGCCGGCCGAAGTGGCCGTGCGGTTAAAGGCGCTGCAGTCTGGAACCGCAAGACCGCTACGGTCGCAGGTTCGAATCCTGCCTCGGGCATGGATGTTTGTGATGTCCTTAGGTTAGTTAGGTTTAACTAGTTCTAAGTTCTAGGGGACTAATGACCTCAGAAGTTGAGTCCCATAGTGCTCAGAGCCATTTGAACCATCCTCCCACCAAAGCATGACCCGTGAGCTCAACAGCGAGGTGAGTGCGTGCAAGGGGATAGCACACTGAGATACTTGTGGGGCGAGACACGCCTCCTCGGCTGCGAGATCTGCCCTTTCATTCCCAGCAATGCCGACATGCCCCGGAACCCAGAAAAATCTACAACCTTCCCCAGCCGCTGTAGTCGGAGGAGGGCATCCTGGATGGTCTGGACAATTTTGTCTGCCGGATACAAACGTTGCAATGAGTGAAGGGCACTGAGTGAATCGGAACAGACAAGAAATTTAGGAGAGGAAGAATGTCTCATGTGCTCCAGTGCCCGCAAGATCTCAAACAATTCTGCATCAAAGACAGTAAAAGTCTGAGGCAGTCGGACCTTGAGGAAAATGGACCTTGAGGACACGATATGGAAAAACAACTGAGCAACCAACAGAATCCCCCTGTTTCGACCCATCCGTAAAAACAGCTACATAGTCGTGGTGCTCAGATAAAATGGCTGAAAATGCTGCATTAAGGGGCTCCGGAAAGGCTCAAAATCATGAAAAGTTCAATTTTTACTTTTTTGCGTTTTCTGAATCTGCAGACTATTACCTTTTAATAGATATATAATTAATTCAATTCCGAAGACTACAACTATTTTTAAATTTTTTTGAAATGTGTTCCACATGGGCGTGACCCACTGTGGCGCTGTTAAACTGCTGTCAAATGGTGTTATTATTAACGTCCGTGTTCATCAGGTACATTTTAGTGATGTGAGATAAAGTATGTGTTGTGGCTAATCTGTGATGGTTCAATATATATCGCTGGTGTGATTGTCGATTGTTTCATGTTTATTTATTTTTTTCTTATTTACTCTGTCGTTATCTCGAAAATATTCGTAATTAATTCTGTTTCTTGAGTCTCTGTTTTGTTGAAGTATAATAATGAGTAAAAGTAAAGTTATTAGAAATCCTCTGAAGGCTTTTAAGAAAAGGAGAAATGTTGGAATCTTTTTTTTCATACTTCTTCAACCGATGAAAATCCCCAACATAGCTTATGTCCCAAAGAAGAAGACAGTTGGTGTAAATATAACAAAGGATTGCTAACTGGTGAAGTGTACACTCATAAGCATAGTCTGCCTCATGCAATAATGGAGGTGATAAAACCTATTTTCAGAGACTTAGCAGCACCTGAACTGTTGAAAAAGTGTATTCACGGAAAAACTCAAAACCCCAATGAAAGTGTAAATAGTGTTATATGGTCGAGAATCCCCAAGACTGTATTTGTTGGAATAGAAACACTTCACTTTGGTGTGTATGATGCTGTTGCGACTTTCAATGATGGCAACATTGTAAGGTGCAAGGTATTTAGAAATATGGGAATGAAGATAGGTTCTAACATGGTACGAGCGATGCTTGCTTTAGACAAGGAACGCCTTCGGGCTGCAGACAGGGCTGTAAAGAGTCTAGAAATACAAGCAAGAGTAAACAGGAGGAGGAACAAGAGGAAGCTGGAGGAGGAGTTTGCAGAGGATGAAGATAATCCATCCTATGGACCTGGAATGCACTAAGAAGTTAATCCAATCTTTGTCGCTCGATTCCCAAAACTTTTATTTTCTCATACTAATTACATGTTTTCTAAGGATCTTCCAAACATATTTGTTTCAAACTTTCAGTAAATGTTACACAGTACCTTCTGCATAATTTAACACAGCCTTTTTCCAAAAAACTGTATATTTTTGAATATATAAATAAAAAATTGCAAAAAAATGTTGTGAATTTTCATTACGATTGAAAAAAAATCGTCTTTAATAACTGAACTAAAATTTTGTAAAATCCCTGTGTTAAGTTGTAGCCCATATTCCAATAAATAATCTGTAAAAGTTCAACTTCCTACCTCAAATACTTTGTGAGGAAAGATGTAATTTATAAGCGTTATTTTAACATTGCAAGTATAGGGCGTTCCGGAGCCCCTTAAAAACGGTGGCAGGAGTGCAATCTCTCTTGTACAGCAATAAATCTAAAATCACTCCGGGCCTCTTCAGTAACCAGGGTGGCAGGCGGTTAAAACCTTGGATTTGGGGTTGTACAGACTCCACACCGAGGGACTCTAGTACACGTTGCACACGGATCCCAAACGGCAACGTAGCCCGGGGACGGCGGGAAAAAAGGCGGTCCAGAGGTGGATGGGCAACAAGACGGTGAGCAGGCGAGCTGGGAGCTGCAAGAAACTTACAAGCCTGGCGCACCAGCAGGAGCTGCCGCCGGATGGTAAGTGGCGGTCCCCCAGCCTCAGCACAGAGGCTGGGTACGGGACCGGTCCGATAAGACCCGTGGCCAGTCGGATCCCAGCATGGTGAACAGCGTCAAGGATCCACAAATAAGATGGCCTCGCTGACCCATATACTGTGCACCCATAGTCCAGCCGTGAACGCACAAAAGCTCCATAAAACTGAAGGAGACGAGCCCTGTCCGCGCCCCAGGACCTGTGGCTGGGGCACTTGAGGACGTTCAGTGCCTTCAGCGTTCTGGCTTTCAAGTCACGTAGGTGTGGCAGCCATGAAAACCTGGAGTCAAAAATTAGGCCCAGAAACCGCACTGTGTCTCTAAAATGTAGGACAGTATCCCCCATATGCAAGGCAGGCAAAGTAAAAACACGACGAGAACGATTAAAATGAACACAAACACACTTATCGGCAGAAAACCGAAAACCCGTCTTTGCAGCCCACTCCTCTAACCGCCGCACTGTTAGCTGCAACTGACGGCTCACGGTTGCAACACTGGAGGAGGAACAGAAAACCGATGACATTGTAGTTCTGTCAGAGACAGCAAAGGACTTGGAAGAGCAGTTGAACGGAATGGACAGTGTCTTGAAAGGAGGATCTGAGGTGAATATCAACAAAAGCAAAACGAGGATAATGGAATGTATTCGAATTAAGTCGGGTGATGCTGAGGGAATTAGATTAGGAAATGAGACACTTAAAGTAGTAAAGGAGTTTTGTTATTTGAGGAGCAAAATAACTGTTGATGGTCGAAGTAGAGAGGGTATAAAATGTAGACTGGCAATGGCAAGGAAAACATTTCCGAAGAAGAGAAATTTGTTAACATCTAGTATATATATAAGTGTCAGGAAGTCGTTTCTGAAAGTATTTGTATGGAGTGTAGCCATGTATGGAAGTGAAACGTGCACGATAAATAGTTTGGACAAGAAGAGAATAGGAGCTTTCGAAATGTGGTGCTACAGAAGAATTCTGAAGATTAGATGGGTAGATCACATAACTAATGAGGTGGTATTGAATAGAATAGGGGAGAAGAGGAGTTTGTGGCACAACTTGACTAGAAGAAGGGATCGGTTGGTAGGACATGTTCTGAGGCATCAAGGGATCACCAATTTAATATTGGAGGGCAGCGTGTAGGGTAAAAGTCGTAGAGGGAGACCAAGAGATGAATACACGAAAGAGATTCAGAAGGATGTAGGCTGCAGTACGTACCGGCAGATGTCGCAGCTTGCACAGGATAGAGAAGCATGGAGAGCTCCATCAAACCAGTCTCAGGACTGAAGACCGCAACAACATGGCTGAAAAGACAGTGCCCGATGCGCAACCTAACTAAAATGATCTCTTCAAGGAGAGAAGGCCGAGAGGAGGTCGTCCAAGACGCTGGGAGAGGCTTAATAACCTGGAGCTTGTTCCCGTGAAGGGAGGACCAGTGGTGATGCCAAAGGGGACTCCACCTGCTGACAGACGACAAAACAAAGATCATTGGAGGGAGTGTAAGAACTAGCTGGCTGAGGTAGGAGGACTTCAGCCTTGGCAGAAACGTCAGCAGCCTCGTTTCCCGTCAGACCGACGTGACCAGCAGCCCACATAAACATCACAGTACAGTGACTCCATCAAGAGTAAGCAAGTGACAGCTTTCCTGGGCCCACTGCATTAAGGGATGCACAGCACACAGAGACTTGGAAGGGCACTGAGAGAGTCAGAGCAGATGACGCAATTGAAAAACCTGTGTTGCTGAATGTACTGCGTGGCTTGATACAGGGCGAAGAGCTCTACTGTAAATACTGAACAGTGTTCCGGAAGCCGACACCTAAGAACGTCGGTGCCAATGAGGAAGTCACACCCGATACCACAGTCAGTCCGAAAGCCATCAGTGTACACGAAGGTACTATAACGAAGTTTCATGCGGAGGTTGTGAAACTGAAGGCGATAGATCGAGGCTGGAGTAGTGTCCTTAGGAAGCGAATGAGGGCCAAGGTGGACATGGGCCGCCGCACGAAACCAAGGTGGTGAAGGGTTTACACCCACTGGGAAAGTTGCAGGTAGCGTGAAGTTAAGCTGCTGGAGCAATAGCTGAAAGCGAACTCCAGGAGGTAACAAAGAAGGGGGATGTGCCCCATACTGGCTATCAAAGGAGTCATTGTAGAAGGAGGCATAAGATGAGTGGCCACGCATGGCAGAAAAACGGCAGAGGAGAAAGTCACGGTGGTAGGACAGCAGTATTCGGTAGCTTCTGCATACAGACTCTCAACCGGTCTAGTGTAAAAGGCGCCAGTGGCCAAACGGATGCCACTATGGTGAATAGTATTGAGATGGCGTAAGAGGGACAGACGTCAGGTGCATAAACGGAGGAGGATGGTTCGAACTTCACCCCAGGAAGTACCACTGAGGACATGTAGGATATTGAGGGACCACGTACAGCAGGCTGCCAGGTAAGACACGTGGGAGGATCAAGAAAGTTTCCTATCGAGCATGGGCCCCATGAATTTTGTAGTTTCAATGAATGGAAAAGCAACAGGCCAAAGATGTAAAGACGATGGAAGAAACCAATTGCGCAGCCAGAACTTCGTACAAACGGTTTTGTCAGTGGAAAAACGAAAGCCATTGTCGATGCTCCACGAGTAAACACGATCGAGACATAGCTGAAGACATCGCTCAATGAGACAAGTCCGCGGAGAACAGCAATAGATAACAAAATCGTCGACGAAGAGGGAGCTGGAGATGCCCGACAGGAGAGACGCCATTATAAGGTTAACGGCGATAGCAAAGAGAACGACACTCAGAACGGAATCCTGACGCACACCATATTCCTGGATAAAGGTGTCCGACCGGGCAGAACCCACACATACCTCGAAAACTCGGTCTTTTAAAGCTTCCGAAGGAAACGGGGCAGGCGGCTACGGAAGCCCCACGTGTAGAGAGTATGGAGGATACCAGTCCTCCAGCAGGTAGGCTTTCTCCAAATCGAAAAACACGGCCACAGTCTGTGATTTCCGCAGAAAACCATGCATGACATAGGTGGACAAAGCGACGAGATGCTCAACTGCAAAATGGCGTGCTCGAAATCCACACTGTGCAATAGTCAGTAAATTGCGATTCTCGAGCCACCATACCAGCCAGGCATGAATCATACGTTCCATCACCTTGCAAACACAGGTGGTGAGAGAAATGGGGCTGTAGCTAGAAGGAAAGTGTTTGTTCTTACTGGGATTAGGGATGGGCATCACAGTGGCTTCACGCCAGCGTCTGGGAAACATGCCATCTGCCCAAATGCGTTTGTGCATATGAAGCAGAAAGTGCTTGCCCACAAGAGAAAGATGCTGCAACACCTGAACGTGAAGATCGTCTGGCCATGGGGCGGAGGATCGGGATAAAGGAGAGCACGATCTAGCTCCATCATAATGAAGGCAGCATTGCGGCACTCACGATTCTGAGAAGAGAAGGGTATCGCCCGAGTCTCCTCTGCTCGTTTCAGATGGAGGAAGGCAGGGTGATAGTAGGAGGAGCTCTAAATCTCTGTAGAATGGCGGCCCAAGTGTTGGATATAGCCACAGGGTCCACAATGTCATCCACTGCTACTGTCAAGCCGAAAGTTGGGGAATAGATGTTGATCCCAGAGAGCCGTCGGAGGTTGGTCGAAAGAGGGAGTGGAATTGTTAAAAAAGCTAGTGAATTATATCTAGCTAGCTTTTTTGCTATCCCGTAGAACGGGATGACACTGTGCACGCAACTGTCTACAATGAACGCAGTTTGCCATCGTAGGATGACGGTTAAAAACGCGGAAAGCACCTCCCCGAGCGAGAATTGCGTCGTGGCACGCCTCAGTCCACCAAGGGACCAGGACGCGGCGTGGTAAAGAGGAAGTGCGAGGAATGGAACGTTCTGTGGCGGTAAGGATGACGTTTGTAAGATACTCTACCTGGTCATCACAAATGGGGAAATGTTGTTCGTCGAAGGTTGCCAGGGAGGAGTAAAGCCTCCAGTCGGCCTTAGTAAGCTGCCATTCAGGTGTGCACATAGGTGGGGTGGGAGTCATCAAACGGATAGCACATGGGAAATGGTCGCTCTAGTATGTGTCAGAGAGAACGGACCACTCGAGACAATGGGCAAGCTGGGCAGTGCAGGAGGATGGGTCCAAATGGGAATAGGTGTGTGTGGAGTCTGAAAGGAACGTGGGGGCACCTCTCGGACAGATTCTGGGAGAACCCCAAAAGGAGTTGTGCACATTAAAGTCACCTAACAGCAGGAAGTGGTGAGATAGCTGCCCAGTAAGCTGGAGGAAGTCTGCCCTGGTGACATCGAATGACGGAGGGATGTAAACAGTACAAAGGGACCAGGTCAATCGAGGAAGGAAAAGCCGAATTGCAACAGCTCGAGGCGGGTACTCAGGGAGATTCGTTGACTATGAACGTCATCCTGTATGAGCAACATGACTCCGCCACTGAGATGGAATTCCGTCATTGGGGGGAAGGTGAAAACAGACTGGGAAGAAATGCGAGAGTTCAAAGCGGTCGTGAAAGCAGAGAACAGGTGTATGCTGTGATTCTAAGAGCAGCTATAAATCCTCTTTGTTGGATCGAAGACCGCAAACGCTCCATTCGAGGAGAGTCATGCCGAGGGAAAACTGAAGGGGTGTCACCTCGGCGGCTGCCTTCGAAGACTCGCTGCTACAGGAGGATGCTGCTCCACGAGGTCTACAAAAGCGTCGGCATTCTCCTTGTGTGGGCCTGCGGAGTCCAGCGCAGAAAGACGGTCGGTGGTGCGCACCGGCGACACGGGGGTCGGCAGGCCGAGGGCGTCACGTGGCCACACCGTCCCACAGGATCTTCGAGTCGGCGGAGGAGAAGACCGTTTGCCTTTGTCTGACTTCTTGGAGCCTTTCGGTTTGGCAGAGGAAGACTCAGATGTTGGTAGGCTGGAGGAACGTGAGCAGTCTTCACAAGAGTATTGTTTCTGTCCTTTCCGGCCTGCCGGTTGTGTAGCTGGTTACTTCGCAATGTGAGGCGGAAGTTTGGTGGCGTGTTGCACAGCTGGAGGAGGAGCCGGAGACGCTACCATCACGCTGGGCGATTTCACAACTGCGGTGCTAAATTTGAGGTCGCATGTCTGCGTGGCCACGTCCTTTGTGGAGCGAGATGTGGCAAGAGCAGTACTGTAAGTGCCAGATGGTAGAACGCAGAGTTCCCGACTAGCCAACAACTTCCGAGCGACGGGGTAAGGCACTTTTTCCTTCACCCGGAACCCCTGGACAGCCCGCTCATTGAGATACACGGGAGAATCGCGGGAGGAGGCGGCACGGTCGTCATTGCAGTTGATGCAGTGGGGAGAAGGGGGCGGACGGTCGCGTTCCTACCACAGGGTACACATTTGGCTGGGTGTCGATACGACTCTCGAGTGTGGTTCAAACTGTGACGCTGGTAGCAGCGCATCGGGTTCGGAATATACTGTCTGACTGTGGTAACTTCGTAACCTGCTTTGACCTTTGCTGGAAGAACCACTCTATCAAACGTGAGAAAGAGAGTGCGCGTGTGCACTAAAGAGGCATCTACTGTTTTCGTCACCTGATGGGCTGCAATGACACCCTGATCAGACAGGTACGTTTGGATATTTCCCTCGGTCAGACCATCGAGCTGCCTAAGTGTAAATAACACCACAGGGAGAATTCAGCGTTCGGTGGGCCTCGACGTGAACAGGATAGTCACGGAGGAGCGAAGGTGGAAGCAGTTGTTGAGCTTGAGAATCAGAAGTAATCTCCAAAAGCAAAGTGGCATTGCGTGAACGAGAGCAGGATTTCACAGGGTCAGCAATTGTCATCTCAGCATCTTTCTGAATTATAAACGGACTTACCATAGTGAAGGACTGACCATCTTCAGTATGTAAAACCACGACGAACTACGGTGCAGCTGGGAGGGTCTTTCAATGGTTAGCCTCATTCTGTTTACATTTCGTAGCCGTCGACTGTGCAGATGATTGGCTCGCTGCAAGAAAATCCCCCACGATTTCCAGTGTCTGCGATGGCGCGCTCCTTGCAGCTGGGGGCGGTGATTGTTCACACCTCAGTCACTCCCCCCGAACACCTGACATATGGACCAATCGGCAATTTGGGAAAGCCGCTGCTCAGGCAATCACCCCTCCCTGGGCCTGGCGTGTACCAGGGGGTACGTGCGAACTCTACCTGTCGACCCGGGGCTGGGAATTACGAGTTACCTCGTCAGCCGTTAGGTGTCAGACGAGTGGGCCGGCTTTCAGCAGCGCACAGGGAAGAAGAAGAAAAAGAGGAACCTCAAACGCCGAAGCGGAGGAAGGATGGGGTATGGTGAACGAAGAAAGAAAAAAGGAACGCAAAACAGTGGAAAGTATTCTGATACTGAATACCGAAAATGCAGAATACATTTCCAAAAACAGCCAAGACATGTTCCCCAAGAGAGCAGAAAAGGAACAGCAAGAGGATACACATGCAGCATGGAAGGGAAAGGATGCTGCAAAGGCTGGGGCCCCGCGGTAGCCGAGCACGAACCCGCAAAAGAGTGGCGATCGCCCTGGGCGGAATAGTTAGTGTGTTAGCTTCCGGGAAAGAGGTTCAGAATGGAAACAACTGCAATATAAATAGAAACATTTAAATGCAAATATCAGATTGGCTATAACAGTTAATAATATGTACACTATGACACACGAGTTTTATTTTTCTTTTTATACTAAAAGGACTCAGGGTGTTATGCATACATTGTGTTGAATGATGCTAGTAAGTTCTGAGGAGTGTTCAGTTACAGTTTACAAAATGAATTCTGCAAAACAGTATAGAATGAACAAACACACAAAAAATTGTAATAAAACCGGATACTGAATACAGTTTAAATAAGTAAGTGAACTTTAAAAGTTCTGTGTCCCTGATGATGACCTATGACTAATAAGCCGAAAATTGGTTCGTAAGGAACAAATGTGAGTGGCAAAAAATGCAGTTTTTATCTTGAAATATGAAGCTGTGCTACCAAGAAGTGGTGGAAGAAACAGCGAGAACCTGAGGAAGACAACATGTGGAAATTATAGAAGTATTGGGCAAACAAAATGACAACTCTCCAGCAAACGCAAAAGCCTGTGCGTGATCAATTTCACCAATAAAGTCCGCACGATAACATTGGAATGCATGTGTTCATCTTCATCGACTGTCTGCGAGATGTCTGATATGGTTTATGAATCAGGCAGCTATGTTTCCCTCGAATCCATAATCATCTCACAATGATACAGGAATTGTCATTGTTCAGTAACGAGGTTATGCGCAACGCATAGAACAATCGTCATACCTTAGCAAAACATCTGGCAGGGAAATTGAGAAAATTCTAGTCCTCTGTAAAATCGCTAAGTGTGTGTAAGGCTTCCATCCAGTCACTTCATGATGAGCCTGGTGTGAGAGTTGAAGATAAGGAAGCAAAAGCCGAAGTTTTAAATTCCACGTTCAAGAAACCATTCATGTAGGAGACTCGTACAAACATAGCGTCGTTTGACCATCAAACAGACTCCCGTATAGACGACGCAGTAATAAGCATCCTGACGTAGAGAAACAACTGAACGAGTTGAAAACAAATAAGTCACCAGGTCTGGATGGAATCCCAATGCGGTTTTTCAAAGAGTACACAACAGCACTGGCTCCTCACATAGCGTGCATTTATCGCAAAGTCCCAGGCGACTGGAAAAAAGAGCAGATGACTCTTGTGTATAAGAAGGGCAAAGGAACGCACCCGTAAGATTACAGAGAAATATCCCTAACATTGGTCTGTCACGGAATCGTTGAACATGCTCTCAGTTTGAACGTAAAATTATCTCGAGATCGACAAGCTTATGTCCACGAATCAGCACGGATTTAGAAAGCATTGCTCGTGCGAAACTCAGCTTGCTCTTTCCCCACATAGTATACTGCGAAATATGGAGGAAGGGCGTAGGTAGATTCCATATTTCTAGATTTCCGGAAACCGTTTGACACGGTGTCTCATTGGAGGCTGTTAAAGAAGATACGACCATGGAATAGGTTCACAGATAAGTGAGTGGCTGGAAGACTTCTTTAGTTACAGAACTCAGTATGTTCTCCTCGATGGCAAGTGTTTATCAGAGACAAGGGTATCGAAGCGAAGTGTGATAGGACGGCTATTATTCTAATATACAGGGTGGTCCATTGATAGCGACCGGGCCAAATATCTCACGAAATAAGCACCAAACGAAAAAACTACAAAGAACGAAACTCGTCTAGCTTGAAGGGGGAAACCAGATGGCGCTATGGTTGACCCGCTAGATGGCGCTGCCGTAGGTCAAGCGGATATCAACTGCGTTTTTTTAAATAGGAACCCCCATTTTTTGTACATATTCGTGCGCGGGGAGCACTACTGAGTAAATTTAGAGCTCCGGCATTCCAAGCTGACTGCAGAACGATTCTGTTGCCTCCAACATACATTGCGCACAAGGACCACGAAGATACGATACGAGAAATTAGGGCTCATACGGAGGCCTATAGACAGTCGTTTTTCCCTCGTTTTATTTGCAAGTGCAACGGGAAAAAAATGAATAGTAATGGTACGGGGTGCATTCCACCAAGCGCCGTAAGGTAGACTGCAGAGTATCGGTGTAGATGTAGCACAATGAAAACCAACAGCTCAAAATAAACGTATACGCAGAGTACGTAAGTGCGCTCTATGAGGATAGGACAGGTGGTCGGCCGTGGCCTCGATGAAGGAACCATCCCGGCATTCACCTGAAGTGATTTGGGAAAACGACAGAAAACCCAAATCGTGAAGACCGTACAGTGTGAACTCCATCCTCCGGAATATGTCAATGTCCTAACAGCTACACCACCTCATTCTCCTGTTATACAATGTTCTTTGATTTACACACAATTTGCTTCAGACAACTTATAGTGTAAAACACGGTTCTCCGTCGCTGCACGCACTAAGG
Organism: Schistocerca cancellata; assembly: GCF_023864275.1. Lineage (NCBI taxonomy): Eukaryota > Metazoa > Arthropoda > Insecta > Orthoptera > Acrididae > Schistocerca > Schistocerca cancellata. The sequence goes on from NC_064629.1 coordinate 929,398,336, forward strand.
GCACCCGCTGATGAGTTGTGCGCCACGAAGATGCTACTATGTCTCTGAGACAAGCTAGTTTTCTGCAACAGACGGCCTCAGCGATGTGGGTCGGTATTTCTGTACTTCAGTTCTTTTACTTTTTTGAAACAGTAGTGACCTACGCTCCTGACAAGTCAAGTACATTTATCTCGTTCGCAAGACAGTGACACGTCAGAAGTCGGTAATCGCGTGGCCACATCACGGAACGGGCTCGGGTGACGGAATTCATCTGCTTGTAACAACTCTTGCAGTAATTGCGTCGCGAGGGAAACATTTGTAATAGTAATCGTTTCGCGACCTGAATTTACCTTGTGCATACCAATGTTGTTTTCGTTTCTAAATTCTCCCCGTGATCGTCTTACCTAACCCATAAAGAACGTAGCGAACGTGTTTGCAGTAAAGGATTTTATTAGTAGGTACTGACACGGGCCGTTCCCTTATCACACCTATAAAAGAATTTGAATGCGTAATACACTGAGGCAACACCTCGTAACATCGTATCACACCTCCTTTTTCCCAGCAGCTCGACGTGGGATGTACTCAACAAATCGTTGCACAAATACTGAACCGTTCTGTCTCTATAGCCGTCCACAACTGCGAAATTTTTGCCAGTGCTGGATTTTGTGCACGAACTGACCTCTCGTTTATGTCCCATAAATGTTCCACGGGTTTCATGTCGGGCGATATGGGTGGCCAAATCATTCGCGCGAACTGTCCAGAATGTTCGAGGCAACCGCTAATAGTTGTGTACCGGTGACATGGCGCATTATCATCTATAAAAATTCCATCGTTGTTTAGGAATATTTAGTACACGAATGGCTGCAAGTGGTCTAACAGTTACGGAACATAACCATTTCCGGTCAACTATCAGTTCAGTTGGACCAGAGGATGAGTTACATATAAACATAGCTCACACCATACCAGTTTGCACAGTGGCTTGTTGACAACTTCGTGGAGTCCGCGCCACACTCGAACCCTAGCATCAGCTCCTACCGACTCATCTGACCACCCACGGCTTTCCAGTCCTCTAGGGTCCAGGAGAGGCGCTGCACGCGACATCGTGATGTTAGCAAAGGCACTCGCGTCAGTCGTCTGCTGCCATAGCCCATTAACACCAAATTTCGCTACACTATCCCAGCAGATACGTTCCTCGTACGTCCTACATTGATTTCTGCGGTTATTTGACGCAGTGTTGCTTGTCTGGTAGCACTGACAAGTCTACGCAAACGCTCCTGCTCTCGGTAGTTAACCGGAGGATGACAGTTGAAACCCGAGTGCGACCGTCCCGATTTAGGTTTTCCGTGATTTATCTAAAGCGCTTCAGACAAATGCCGGGATTGTTCCTTTGAAAGGGCACCACCGATTTTCTTTCCCATCCGTCCCAAATCCGAGCTTGTGCTCCGTCTCTAATGACCTCGTTGTCGATGGGACGTCAAATACTAATCTCCTCCTCCTCTTCGGTCGTTAAGTGAAGGCCGTCGGTTACTGTGTTGCCCGCGGTGAGAGGCTGTGCCTGAAATTTGGTATTCTCGACACACTCTTGACACTGTGGATCACAGAATATTGGATTCCCTAACGGAATGTCTCATGCGTCTAACTCCGCTTTCAGAGTCTGTTAACTCTCATAATCGTATCGGAAAGCTTTTCACGTGAATCATTCTAATGCCGTCTGTATGTCGCTCTCCTATGACTTTTGTCACCTCAGTGTATAGTTCATCAACAGATGACTGCCAGTGTAGTGCGACTGAACTTAGGAACGTGATTTTGTTCAGATAAACTGTGGCAGTTATTGTAAAAGTCAACAGCACAAGTCGGAAATAAGCTTACTTTAACCGTGTGCGTATGCAGAGTTTCCTTACATAAGTGAAAAGTCTTAAACAAAAGCGAAAATATTCTTTTCACACTCTAAAGAATGTGAGCAGTCAGAAAAGAAACGGATTTCTACTTTACAGAAACATAGGATGGGGCAAATAAGCATTAACGGAGGAGGAAAAGGGATGCAGTTACTTGCAACAGGATGGAGCATCTGTCCGTACGGCCGGCCGAACCTTGAGCACATTTACACAGTCTTCACGCCTGACAGAGTTGTTAGCAGGGGTCAGTGTGGTCGCGGCCCTAGCCCGACCACCCAAGCCACCTGATCTGTCAGCGTGTGTGGGGTCACTTTGTGTGGGTAGTTCTCAAGTCTAAGATGTATCGCAACAACCCTCATAGTCTACAAGAATTGGATCAAAAAATTTCGGATGACACTACAGCAATAGTGTGTTTGTTTCCTGGAAATTGTCTTAAACGGTTAATTACGTCATTTTATGCTCCTAACATGCTTTTTTTCCTCTTGAATTTCGGTATTCTTTTATAAAAACGGAAGTGAAATTCAAATAATTTGAAAGCCCGCTAAAACGCTTCATTCGAGTCAAGTGATGCAGTGAGGTCACTGGCTCGCTAGCTGCTTCTACTGTCATAATGCTAATTCAGTGATGTCTTGTTTTGGAATTTACTTTTAGGAAAATGAGTTACAAATTGTGTGTAGTATCATACCGAACAAATACATGTATAAAAGCTCCTGAAAAGATACTTTCGAGTGTTCCAGAGAATGAGAAGATGCGTAAAATATGGTTGCACTGTACCGACAAATTGCCACCACGTCGACGCACAGCTTAATTAAAAATGTGTTGCACTGTAAAGTTAACATTAAATTACCTCCGAGATATCTCTCCCACTGTTACAACGAAGGAAAGCATCATTCACAGAAATTAAACTCATAGCGAAAACTGTCGTTTTACCCAAGTACGCCTCAGTTATTAGAGCGGTAGACCATCGAATTTTATATGATGATGTCCACAGATCGCTCTTTCGAATCTAACTCGAAAGAACATTTTAACTTATATGTCAAACGACTCAACAGTCTTCGCATGTGAAAACGAAATCACAATTACAAGATTTCACCACACCGATCGTAAATAATATTAATTTGTTTTCCTCGCTGTTTATGTGCGCTTACATTTGCAATCGCTGATCACACACGTAAAATTCAAAAAGATATTTTCTAGTTAATGTGACCACACGCTTTTCACTTTATTAGAAACAATGTCTGTATCTTCGTACTGCCCAGCTAGGATCCTAATTGTTTGACCTTTTGAAGTTTCATCATCTTACATAAAGATGAAGTGAGTCTGCTTCAAACGCTTTAGTTTACGCTCGCAAACATCACAACCCTTCCGTTTGTGTCACTAGCATGTTGCACGCGCTTTGTATCTCTCCGTATAATCTCATCGTCCTACATCTCTTTGTACTGTGTGGCGTATTGTGATGTCTTCACTACTAACAAAGCTTTCAAAAAAGTGAACTCTTTGTTGATAAAGCAAATGCATTTCTCCTCTGTTGTCCATTTCTCCGACTAAGACTAATGCGTAGCTATATATAATACATTCCACAATCCAAACAACTGCTGCAGTCAGTTATTGCTAAAGATACTTTCGTTTCTTCGTGTAAAATTTTTAAAAACATGTGACCCCTTAGAGTGCCTTCTAGAGAGGAAATCAGCACTAATTTTTGGGAAGAATAATTTTATTGTGCTTTGGATCGTAGCCCATGACTGATAATCTACAATCTGGTCATAATATACGGACCCATTTGCAAAAGTTCTACAATTCCCAGTTTTGAGCGAGTTTAATGATGTTGCATGGAGCAGGGAAAAAGAATGTCCGTCGTTACACATGTCGCCGCTCTAAATGGGTGGAGCATAAACGGAACAAGTTTCGAAAGGCTTCCACTGTCAGCGTTCACAAAATTCCTTTCTATAGTTACGTAAAAGCTGTAATTGCGTTTTCCGTCACTAAATAGCTAGACTGTTTGCTGGAGTATGTATAAACCGCGTAACTTCGACTAACGCTCCTACAACATACGTCTAGCTTCGTCTTACTCGTAGTCTGTGACATCAACAGAGCAGCAGCCACTAACAGAGCGTTTTCGATCACGTGACCAGATCTTGGTATATATTGATTTTTAAACCTTAATTACATAAAAATAACAGATATTTTGTGAGAATATTGACCGCAAATGCTATTTAAATGTTATAATCAATCAGAAAACAACAATTCGGACCATATTTTTAACATTCCAGTAGTCCAGCTACGATCCGCCTTCAGCAACTTGCTGACCAGGGCCCAAAAGTGCCAACACATGAATCATGGTCACTTTCAACATCTGCTATGGCCAAGTTAGTATTTTATTTCCTCTGCTCTGCTGTGTTTCTGTATATCCCGGAATCTGATCTCCAGGCCACTCTGTCCCACCCTGCACTTCCGCTGACCCCTTTTGAGTAGATACAAAAGCCATGAATAAGACCAAGTCCTAGTGGCAGGGTAGCCTGTGTTCTGATACGGTTTGTGCAGGTTACATAAATTCAGGGGCGTGCATACAGTCAGGGACAAACTTGATTGCTTTATGACTCCTCCCCCTCCCCTTAACCTTTTGTTTTGCTAAATGGATTATGAGCCCCTGGGGTCGATTTATATCCCCCTGGGGATAACCTGTCCTTCTGGAAAGCCCCCTCCCCCCACACATCCCCCTCACCCTCCTCCTGCCCCACCCCTCAGGGAATTCCCTCACTGATACAAGCACACTTTTGATATCAAATTAATAGACTAACCAATTAAATCGATAAATTAATAAACCCCTCCTCTCCCCCCTGGAAAATTGCCCCCAGCTCTTCCCTCCCACCCATCTGTTTTCTGTACGTCCCAACGCTTCCGCTGGTAGATCCACCTTCAGACACAGAACACATCTCTGGACGTAACACGTGAGGAATCCCACCTTCAAACCCTATCCTGGACGTGGTGTATTGTGGATCTGCATCTGGCCATCGCTTAAGATACAACGCGTGGCAGATCCACACTCGAACCCTAACTGCAGCCAGGCGACTAGCGCGACGTTTGGTGTTCTCGTAAAGATAAGTTATTTTAGATTATAAAACATATAGATTAGTACTGATTACGTGGTAAATAAGTGTATTAGTGTGCCGTTTAAGTGTACCATTAAAGGTTTCAATTTTCTTTACGTAATATAGCAGAAAACGCGAAAAGACCGTACAGTCGTATTTTCTGTTTACGTTCTGCTGCAGCAAATCTATAGAATTTCGTTTAGTTGTTCCTTGCTCTCTCCAGCAATTTAACTTAGCGTACCTCTTCATTATTTAACTAGCATTTCCGGAAAGTAGCGTAAAGTTTAACTTGTTGTTTCAGAAACTTTGCACTTTTGTTTTTGTTTACACACAGTTGCGTATAGGCCAAATTTGTGTAACCATATTTTCGTGTTTATCTGTAATTTAACTGACTTATTCTTAATAAATTATTACGTTTATCATGAGTGAAAAGTGCTTGACTTGCCGTAGAATAGTTAGGTCGGGGCTTTGGTGTGATGGGTGCTGTAGTTTTTTCCATATGGGTGACTGTAGTGGCGTGGGAATAGGGGAAGTAAATGAGACTCATCAGTGGTTTTGTAGGATTTGTAGTAGAGATAGGAAGATACTGGAACAGGAGGGGAAAATTGCTGCCCTTCAGGCTGAGTTAGACAAGGCCAGGGGAGATCTTGACAGGTTAAGGAGGGAGAAGGGTAAAGAGAGGTGGGAAGTGGCAACAGGCAACAGGAGGAACAGGCCTAGAACTTTGTCTGACAGCTTCATGGTGAATGTGGAAAATAGATTTGACCTGTTGCTTCAGTTAGAAGCTGGTGAGCCTCAAGCAGTTACAGGTGTAGACAGGGCACAACAAACTTTCAGCAGCAAATTGAAAAGTAAGAATGTAGGGAAATCAGTAAAGAGAAAGAAAGTGTTGTTGTTAGGTAGTTCCCATGGAAGAGGTGTTGGCCAACTCTTGCAGGATGAACTAGGATCAGAATACCAGGTCACCAATTTTTTTAAACCTAGTGCTGGTCTGGAGCAGGTGACAGAGGATTTAGGATCACTTTGCAAAGATTTCACTAAGGAAGACACCGTGGTTATAGTGGGTGGGGCAGGTAACAGTATTGACAGAGATCCTGGGTACAGCATAGAGTGTGACCTGGCGAAGATTGCATCAGCATCGAGGCATACCAGTGTTGAGTTTGTATCTGTTCTTGGGCGCCATGACCGACCTCATTTGAACTCTTCTGTCAAGAGAGTTAATTTGGAGCTGGAACGGCTGCTCATGTCGGGTGCGGGGTCACACATTGGTGTGGTTCATGTTGATTCTATCAGTAGGTGGGATTATACTAGGCATGGCCTTCACCTCAACAGGAAGGGGAAGGGTAAATTGGCTGGGGAAATAGCAGGAAAGTTAAAGGGGGGAGGCACTGTCATGAGTGGTAAAATACCAGTGGTTATAGGATTCAGAAAAGACCCTTTTTTAGGGTAGGGAGGACAGAAAGAAAACAAATTTTAAGAGAGGTTAGAACTGAGACAAACCTTCAGTTTGAGAAAGAAATCAAAAAACATAATTCCAGCTTATTACATCAACATAAACAGCCATTGGTTAAGAATTTTCAACTGTCAGCAGATATTTTAACTCCACCCAATTTTAACTCAGTCAATGTGAAATGTCAGCTATCTTTATTGCATCAAAATATTCGAGGACTGAGAAATAAAATTAATGAATTAACTATCTGCATAGATGAATTAGAGTCTTCAAACCCAGCTGACATAATCTGCCTCTCCGAACATCATGTGACCACTGGTATAAAACTTTTAAGTGTTACAGGGTTTAGGTTAGCATCTCACTTTTGTAGATCAGAAATGGAGAAAGGAGGAGTTGCCACATTCATCAGGAACTGTCATAAATTTAAGAACATAGACATTCATAAATTTTGCCTAGAACAGCATATGGAAGCATGTGCAACAGAATTAGTTTTTCACAAAAAATCTTTCATAATATTAAGTGTATATCGAGCACCTGCAGGTAACTTTAATCTGTTTGTAAACCACCTTGAAGCTGTACTGGCCCATTTAACAACCAAAAACAAAGAAATAGCGGTTGCTGGTGATTTCAATGTAGATTTCCTTAAAGACTCTCCCAATAAGAACTTATTTGAGTTAGTAACACTATCATTCAACTTAATTCCCACAGTAAAGTTCCCCACTAGGATAGCTACTTGCTCACAAACAGCCATTGATAATATCTTTATAGAAAAGTCAAATGAACAAAATTATATTACAAAACCAATAGTCAATGGCCTCTCAGACCATGACATGCAGTTCCTTCTGTTAAATGTTAATACTGAACAGGATATAAAATCTGTTAAATCTGAGCTCAAGAGGGTAATCAGTAAGCCAAAAATTGATTATTTTAGGACACTCCTTAGAGACATTCACTGGACTGATGATTACAGTGCTCATGGCATGAATGAAAAATATAACATTTTTGCTAATAAAGTGCTTACCTTATTCGAACACTGCTTTCCCCCAAAACTTACCAAGGTTAGAGCAAAGTCTACAAAGAAGCCATGGATTACTCGAGGAATAGGGGTATCTTGTAAAACCAAAAGAAAACTGTATCTGTCAATCCGAAACATTTCCAATGTTGATGCTATAGCACATTATAAGAAATACTGCAAAATATTAAAGACTGTAATACGGATGTCAAAGCAAATATATTACAAGGAAAAGATAGTCATATCAGATAACAAAATAAAGACAATATGGGATATAGTGAAGGAGGAGACCGGTAGAACCAGACATGAAGAGGAACAAATAGCATTAAGAGTAAATGATGCATTGGTGACAGATGTGTATAGTGTTGCAGAACTTTTTAACAAACATTTTATAACTGTTACTGAAAAGATGGGGTTGTCAGGTTCGGTAGATGCTGCTATGGATTACCTTAGACCAGACATTTCAAGTAACTTCCATAATATGAATTTGACCCTCACTACCCCAACAGAAATAATGTCCATCATAAAATCTTTAAAATCAAAAACATCTAGTGGGTATGATGAAATATCAACAAAGTTAATTAAAGAATGTGATTCTGAGCTAAGTAACATATTAAGCTATCTGTGTAACCAGTCATTTATCAGTGGAATATTTCCTGAATGGCTGAAATATGCTGAAGTTAAGCCACTGTTTAAGAAGGGAGATAAAGAAATAGCATCAAATTTCCGTCCAATTTCACTGTTGCCAGCATTCTCAAAAATTTTCGAAAAAGTAATGTACAGTCGTCTTTATAACCATCTTATCTCAAATAACATACTGTCAAAGTCACAGTTTGGATTTCTAAAAGGTTCTGATATTGAGAAGGCTATCTACACTTACAGTGAAAATGTACTTAATTCATTAGACAAAAAATTGCAGGCAACTGGTATATTTTGTGATCTGTCAAAGGCATTTGACTGTGTAAATCACAATATCCTTTTAAGTAAACTAGAATATTATAGTGTAACAGGAAATGCTGCAAAATGGTTCAAATCTTATATCTCTGGCAGGAAACAAAGGGTGTTATTAGGAAAGAGACATGTATCAAGCTATCAGGCATCATCCAACTGGGAACTAATTACATGTGGGGTCCCACAAGGTTCCATTTTGGGGCCCTTACTTTTTATTGTGTATATCAATGACCTTTCATCAGTAACATTACCAGATGCCAAGTTTGTTTTATTTGCTGATGATACAAACATTGCAATAAATAGCAAATCAAGTGTAGTCTTAGAAAGATCAGCCAATAAAATATTTGCGGACATTAATCACTGGTTCCTAGCCAATTCTTTGTCACTAAACTTTGAAAAAACACACTACATGCAGTTCAGAACTTGCAAGGGGTGTCCCAAGAGTATATGTCTAACATATGATGACAAGAAGATAGAAGAAGTGGACGGTGTTAAATTCTTGGGATTACAGCTTGATAATAAATTCAACTGGGAGGAGCACACCACAGAACTGCTGAAGCGTCTTAACAAATCTCTGTTTGCAATGCGAATTTTGTCAGACATAGGGGATATAAAAATGAAAAAGCTGGCATACTATGCTTACTTTCATTCCATAATGTCATATGGGATTATTTTCTGGGGTAATTCATCAAGCCAAGCTAAAGTTTTCCGGGCACAAAAACGTGCAGTAAGAATTATATGTGGTGTGAACTCAAGAACATCCTGCAGAAGCCTGTTTAGGGAACTAGGGATACTAACTACAGCTTCCCAATATATTTATTCCTTAATGAAATTTGTCATTAAAAATATATCACTTTTTCAAACCAACAGCTCAATTCATGGAATCAATACTAGAAATAAGAACAATCTTCACAAGGATTTAAAGTCACTTAGTCTTGTACAAAAAGGTGTGCATTATTCAGGAACACACATTTTCAATAACTTGCCAGCAGCCATAAAAAGCTTAACAACCAATGAAATTCAGTTTAAGAGAAGCCTAAAGGATTTATTGGTGGCCAACTCCTTCTACTCCATTGATGAATTTCTTAGTAAAACCAACTGATTTGTATATAAGTACAACATAACTTCTGCACAATTTCAGTGCAGTAATGTGTTCACTGAAAATTTGTGTGTGTGTGTGCTTGTGTGTGTGTAAGTGTGTAAGTATAATCTAACTTCTGCACCATTTCAGTGCAGTAATGTGTTCATTGTAAATAGTATTATAGTAGTTGTATTACATGTTTCTTACCTTATAAATAAATAAAAAACTTTTTTATTTTAAATTCAGTGCAATAGTATTTGTAAAATGACTCTTAGTGTTCATTAAAAAATGATGATCATTCCACTTGGGACCTGTGGAATGGTACATTAGCTTATTTGTTTTAGTTGTAAATATTTGTCATGTATTGTTGTTTTTCTGACATGTTCCACATCCTGGAGGACCTCCTCACTACGGATCAATTGGAATGAAAATAAATCTAATCTAATCTAATCTCAGGTGTACTCTGGGGCATAGGAGCCTTCCGCAACATCCGCAGAGATACAAACATACAGAAAACACAGCAAATGCACTTCAACTGTACATTATGTGGTTGGAAGTGACTGGATCCATCGAGTACAGTGTCATACTATACCGTCTGACCACTAAAATAGTGCATTTGCACTAGGTGTTAACAACTGTGCTACATTTACAAACAATTTTAGACTATGTGGCGAGAAGTGATGCCATGATCGCATGGGCAGAAGCGACATAAAATCTATAAAATTACGAAAATTGGTGGAATATACGTGTAAATTTGAGGTAAAATACGCCAAAATGAGGGGAAATTGAGGGGGCTGAGGGAGTACTTGCATACCTTCTGCTTGGTGCAAGAAAATCGGAACGAGTATGTGTGTCTTGTCCTTAGCGTAAGTCAGTTTAAGTTAGATTAAGCAGTGTGCAAGCCTAGGGACCAATGAACTCTGCAGTTTGGTCCCGTACGAATTTACCACAAATTTCCAAAAAATATTAAAAGCATCTCGCATTGAAGCACGCGTTATATTTCGAACTTCAGCAAAACTTTGTCAATCTTGAGGATCTTGCGTTCTTTTAAATTTGGCGTGCATTTTTCATTGCTTCTGCAACAACGATCTGACCAGTCTCATGTACCATGGGGGATCAGTACCATCACCTATTAATTTATGTGGTATATATCTCTCAACTGCCATCGATACTATCTCTTTGAAATCATTCCACATCTTTTCTACGCTTACGAGATCAGATCGGAAGAAGTGGAGATTGTCTCTTAAAAAGGCATTAAGAGCATTTTTATCAGCTTTTTTAAATAGATGTACTTTGCGTTTCTTTTTGATGGTTGTGGGTATTACGATATGCAGCCTAGTGGCAGCTGCCTTGTGGTCGCTGATCCCTGTATCCGTCATGATACTTCACATTTGTGCAGGATTATTTGTTGCTAAGAGATCAAGTATGCTTTTGCAGTCATTTACGCTTCGAGTCGGCTCATGAACTAATTGTTCAAAATAGTTTTCTGCAGCATGGCATGTAATTTCACACATCACCGCTATGCGTTTGTCTGTTTCCTTGTAAGAAGCATTTTCAGTTGCTCATTATCATATTAAAGGACTGACGAGGGCATAGTATAATATCTGAACCGTAACCTGATCTGAAGAGTGGGAACAATGCACCTCTGGAAAACTGTATCGTGCATGTATCACGAAGAATCTATGGTTTTCTTTGGTGCAGAAGGAAGTAGTTTTATCATCTTTAAGTTGGACACCGTAGTGAGTGGAATAGGAAACTTGCAGGGTGAGTATATGTCAGACGTTGCACATAAATGTCTTGCATTAGAACATTAAGGGCGGCGCACTCCACATGACTAATATATCAGAAGCCAAAGCGTGTTTAAGTGCAGAAATATGTAGCCTTAGAAGTACATTTGTTTATGTTCTATGATCATTTCTCTCTTGTTGATACCTTATTGGTACTGATCCCAGATACTACAACTATACTTCAGAATCGATAGCACAGTTGATTTGCGTAAAATGCTTCAAACTCTATGCATCTGGAGCTCCATCATGCATAAGTCATGCATTTATTCTCAACCGTCTGTTATATCGTGCCAAAACACTCTCATTTCTACTATACCCTGTTAAGGGGTGCTAACCTCGTAGACATGTGCACATCTTGTGCACCTGGATGGGTGACGTGAGTAGGTCTGGTATGGAACAGTCTTCTCTGAATAGCACTTAGAGGGTCAGCTTGCTCTGTTTCTTCACTAGACACGGAATGTAGCGGGCATGGTACCTCCTGCTTCTGGTCAGCTGAAAATAAAATCAACAACAGTGTTGCAGGAAGGATTAGTCAAAGACAGTGCAGGGAGATTTTTCAATCTCCAACTTCATCCTATGAATGTGAGAATACTCTGTGGCTCCCATCCACATAGGGAAAGTTGGGCAATCGTAATCATAAATTAAGCACTGTGATTGAAGTGCTAGGAATACGTAGAATCGGTATAGGACACTATCTGGTATACTATGGCGTATATGTTCGAAAATTACCATAAATGGATGTACTGCACAGTCTTCTGTCAACATTCGTAATCTAGTATATGGTACATGCAAAGTGGTGGAGGAGTGGTTTAGCTATGATACAGAAATTGGGAAGCATGCTGTCATGTTATTGGTCAGCGTTGAAATTACGGAAAAAACTGGTGAAATTATTAAAACTGATCACACTAGCAACTGTAGTGCTTGTTACAGTACATTTTGCCATATCGATGGTGTATTTTCCATCCCATCCTTCTACTGGTACGCTGTTGATTACCTGTCTGAGATGGAGAGAATCTTGGTGGGAGGAGCACATTATGGGGATGGCCAGCAACAAAAGTGTGATCGCATACATGGTTGCAATATGAGGAATCAATGCTCTTAGTCTGTTCAAAACGGAACACCTAGATATCTGCTGCCTTGTTACTGTGAAAAATGATGTTAAATGTAAAGGTCTTTACTTTCAGGCTGCTATTTGGGAATGCATCACAATGCTGCAAACTCTTCCAGTTTCCATATGCTGCGACGTCCTCCACATTTCTGTCAATGAGAAACACTGCCTCCGTCTTTTATTTCAACCGGTCTATGTGTTGTGGGACCAGTATAGTTTACATTATACAATGTCCAGCTTTCTGTGAGAACCAAAGGATCGAAATGGGTTAATGTTGGTTTAGCATCTGACAGAGCTCTCGAAGTCATAGTGGAAAAACAAAACGCATGGTTGTATACAAAGCTGTAGTCATACACCACCTGGATGTGTTACAGCAGAAAAACTATGTATCAAACTGCTTATGAAAGAAAAACACAGAGACCTTCCCTTGCAATTGATAGTCTATAGGGTATGGTCCTCCCATAGTACAGGTGTCGAAACTTTACACTGGTCTGTGCAAGTGACTTCAATCACTGCCCATCTGCTCCAATGGACCGTTACCTGTGTATTTAATAGTATCATCACATATAATCAATGTCAGCACACAAATGGTATTTGTTTTTGCTATATCGGAAGAGAGGTACGCGGTAATATCTTATAGAGTTCTCTACCTATTGACATTAGTGAAGTTTTTGTAGTTCGTAGTTTTTCTCTGTTGGAAAGTACAAAATAACGAGGACAGAGAGGCTGTTTGGGTGACAGACATGAGGGACGCAGATCTCCTGCAGGTTGCAGTACCTGTAAGTAGTTTGGAAATGTACTGCAATGTAGTAGCAAAATCCCCATCCTTCTTCCAGTTCTGGTATGATGTGGAGACTTCCTAATTTTCCCGATGAGAAACACCACTGTAACTGTATTGTCTTTTTTACTCTGTTGTGTTGGAGGAGAAAGGTATTTTTGGCGCCACCCTTACATATTGTACACAGTTGGCAGATCTACAGAAACATAATCCAATCTCCGCCGAGTGATCCAAACATGGTCCTGTCGCATTCACTCAGTTCACTCAGTTCACCCTGTTTCTCCATGGGATTCAGAAAGTGATAGCTATAGCGCTGTCTGACTTCTGCTCAGTTCCGACTTAAATTGGAATGATCATAAGGACAAAGCTGCAGGGAGGGCGTTGCAGACACTAAGGAATAGTTACATCTGCATAGAGACTGTATAAAGCAAAATTGGAGTTTTGCTGAAAGTGGTCCTTAGCAGACAGGTTCAAAAAAGGTGACTCGTATCAAGATATGAGAGTGCCACAAATATGATTCACCAGGGGCTGTAATCATTAAAAGACATCTCCATAGAATCCAATGCAAGTATGTCATTAAATGAAGAGACTTGAATCCAAATAGCAGACAGCATTTCTACCAGAAAGCTTAACACCATAGATCTGAAAAACTAGTATACTGGATATAGGATTTTGTACATTTCTCACAACTTCAGTCTAGCGATGCATTTTTAAATGATTCCTCACATAGCACACCATCCAGTGTGCATGATCATTCTCAGTCAACCAACACCCACGTTCTCCTTTAACCCTACGGATATATCGCAGAACCTCTGTTACACAGTCTATGTGGTATCGAGATAGAATGCATTACAAGTGCTGTTTGTTGGAATGGGAAATATCTAGTAGCAACGGCATGAAGGCGTTGCAAATATCGGAATTAATGCCACGTTCCTTAAGCGAATGACTTCCTAATTTCAGTGAGAAGGGTGATTTTATTAGGAGATTATACTGCTGGCGACGTGCACCCACACATTCGGTCTGTTAATGTACATACCGCGATCACCGTCTATATTTAGTGTCCCGGTATTTGTGTGGAAGACCACCTCATTCGGAAGCAATACCATACGTCTATTTATAATAAATGTATAGTTTTTAACATGGATATTATTAGTGATACTTGTGTGTGCCTGTGAATCAAAATCGTTTTTTATGCAGGGTGATAGTAAGACAGTCATTGCGATCGTGTTTTTAATAGCTGGTCGCTTATGATGATATGATGTCTCTCTTTCTGAGACCACTGGTGCCACTTCCAAGAAATTGAGCATATTCATTGATCGCGTACTTTCGCTCAGTGTGGTTTGGTGCCACCAGTATTCAATTATTGGTGAAGTATTATACTTAGCAGGGGATGTGTGATAGGTTTGCTATGATCAGTAGACTTATGAACTATTTGCTGGGATGTGAAGTTACTGTGATCTATGGTCCGACATGTGCAAAGAAAATGACTGTGTCCAGTCGTAAAGGAGGTATGTATTTGACGTGGAAAATTGCGATTTCAGCGCAATGATAGCCATAAGGGGGAAGATTTTACGTGGAAAATTATATCCAGTCATAAGGAGGATATCGATATTAATACACTCCTGGAAATGGAAAAAAGAACACATTGACACCGGTGTGTCAGACCCACCATACTTGCTCCGGACACTGCGAGAGGGCTGTACAAGCAATGATCACACGCACGGCACAGCGGACACACCAGGAACCGCGGTGTTGGCCGTCGAATGGCGCTAGCTGCGCAGCATTTGTGCACCGCCGCCGTCAGTGTCAGCCAGTTTGCCGTGGCATACGGAGCTCCATCGCAGTCTTTAACACTGGTAGCATGCCGCGACTGCGTGGACGTGAACCGTATGTGCAGTTGACGGACTTTGAGCGAGGGCGTGTAGTGGGCATGCGGGAGGCCGGGTGGATGTACCGCCGAATTGCTCAACACGTGGGGCGTGAGGTCTCCACAGTACATCGATGTTGTCGCCAGTGGTCGGCGGAAGGTGCACGTGCCCGTCGACCTGGGACCGGACCGCAGCGATGCACGGATGCACGCCAAGACCGTAGGATCCTACGCAGTGCCGTAGGGGACCGCACCGCCACTTCCCAGCAAATTAGGGACACTGTTGCTCCTGGGGTATCGGCGAGGACCATTCGCAACCGTCTCCATGAAGCTGGGCTACGGTCCCGCACACCGTTAGGCCGTCTTCCGCTCACGCCCCAACATCGTGCAGCCCGCCTCCAGTGATGTCGCGACAGGCGTGAATGGAGGGACGAATGGAGACGTGTCGTCTTCAGCGATGAGAGTCGCTTCTGCCTTGGTGCCAATGATGGTCGTATGCGTGTTTGGCGCCGTGCAGGTGAGCGCCACAATCAGGACTGCATACGACCGAGGCACACAGCGCCAACACCCGACATCATGGTGTGGGGAGCGATCTCCTACACTGGCCGTACACCACTGGTGATCGTCGAGGGGACACTGAATAGTGCACGGTACATCCAAACCGTCATCGAACCCATCGTTCTACCATTCCTAGACCGGCAAGGGAACTTGCTGTTCCAACAGGACAATGCACGTCCGCATGTATCCCGTGCCACCCAACGTGCTCTAGAAGGTGTAAGTCAACTACCCTGGCCAGCAAGATCTCCGGATCTGTCCCCCATTGAGCATGTTTGCGACTGGATGAAGCGTCGTCTCACGCG
The DNA here is from genome assembly GCF_023864275.1 of Schistocerca cancellata. NCBI lineage: Eukaryota > Metazoa > Arthropoda > Insecta > Orthoptera > Acrididae > Schistocerca > Schistocerca cancellata. The sequence goes on from NC_064629.1 coordinate 929,414,193, forward strand.
GTCTGCACGTCCAGCACGAACGCTGGTCCAACTGAGGCGCCAGGTGGAAATGGCATGGCAAGCCGTTCCACAGGACTACATCCAGCATCTCTACGATCGTCTCCATGGGAGAATAGCAGCCTGCATTGCTGCGAAAGGTGGATATACACTGTAGTAGTGCCGACATTGTGCATGCTCTGTTGCCTGTGTCTATGTGCCTGTGGTTCTGTCAGTGTGATCATGTGATGTATCTGACCCCAGGAATGTGTCAATAAAGTTTCCCCTTCCTGGGACAATGAATTCACGGTGTTCTTATTTCAATTTCCAGGAGTGTATTTCAACGTGAGATTCACCCCAGAGCCACAGGCATCAGGTGGATGCATTTCCGATACTTCGTTCATTGTCGAATGTCACCAGATTGGGGCTGCAGTAACTGTAATAACAGTGATAACAATGTGGCTGGTTTCTTAGGACGTCTCTGTTGGCTGTTGGTGTGCATGGCGGAGGTAACCGATGGGTGACTGGAAGTAATGGATTAATTTAGCTTGTAGCGGGTGGTTAGGTACAAAGAAGTATTCTGGCCAGCCAGCCAGCTAGGTGGCTAGTACGTTCTTGCTGCAGGAGCGGGGACAAGTCGCAGCGTCAGACATCATAGTGCTCTCTGGATAGCTGAACAGTATGCATTGGGCTGTCTCCGCAATTGTGTGTGTCACATGTATTCTCTGCAGAAATGGTTCAGATGGCTCTGAGCATTATGGGACTTAACATCTGTGTCCATCAGTCCCCTATAACTTAGAACTACTTATACCTAACTAACCTAAGGACATCACACACATCCATGCCCGAGGCAGGATTCAAACCAGTCGCGCGGTTCCGGTCTGAGCGCCTAGAACCGCTCGGCCACCGCGGCCGGCTGATTCAGTATCAGTCATTGCCAAGTGTTGTCACTGGACATATTGAGAACGTCCAGATTCCTACCGTTCCAGCCATCCCCCTGCCATGTTGTGGAGGTACACTCTGGCGATGGCACTGGCAGTGTACAAAGGGATGGGCGCGCTGCGTGTGGACATCTGGGGGTCGAGTAGGCTGCATTTGCAAGAGTTTTCAGCGGTCTCAGGCATCTAGCCGTGACAACTGCGGGGATTATAGTCCAGTGCTTCTAAATACATTGCAGGGCACTCTGTGTTGTAATGGTGTTTGTTGTTGTTACTATACTATCACACAGTAGACCCTTTCCCCCTCCTTCTTCATAGCTGAGAAAACAAATTTAGAAATTCTATAGTGCTTGATAAAATGCGCTTAGCAGATCTGTAGTGATCAGGAATTCCACTACTGTGGCAGTATAAATTCTTGTCGAAATTCGAAATTCCAACTATCATTTTACACAGCACCGCTTCCAGTTGTAACCTCCCTCTCACTTATCGACCTTAATGAGAGTGAAAAATTAAACCGCGTGTACCTAATGGAAATTTGGGAAAAGCAATCGTCACCGAAGTCAATCTGTCGGTAAAGAGGGAGGAAAGGGTTACATCTAAATGAAAGGAAAAATGCAAATGAAACTGGTGGAAATTAATTTTGAAAAGGGGTAAAGTTAATAAACAAAGTAAATGTGCGGCTGTTACGTTAACAATTAACTAGCAGTAATTAGATGTTTGAGATTTGGGGGAAATTACGGTCGCCAGTCCTAAGGACAATTACTATAGTAACTGAAAAAGAAAGGTTATTACACATATAATTAGCACTAGAAGCATGGCAACTGAAGGTTGACACGTGTAGTGTGAAAACTGAAAGTTTGTCAGAAGTAATAAATTTCGCTACACTCTGACTTAATTTAGCAAAAGAATTAATAAAATCGGAAAATCGAAAGTTAATTTAGTGACTGAAGTTAATAGTGAGCTTTCTTTCTGAAGCACATCGAAATTCAGTAAAATACGGTTAGTCTTGGACTACCTGAACAATCATTTCAAAAGCTACTAGAATCTACGCAATTTAGAAATAAGAGATTTAACTTTGAACTTGAATTAAATGATTCTGAACAATTAACAATAGTAAAATTTAGTACGTACCAAGCTGAGCTGCAGTCACAGGTAAGCTAAAATACGGTAACAAAACTCGCACTCTTAATTTGTGCTTGTGTAATCTAAATATTGTAGTCAGCTATGAATACCTTAACTGAACTTTGAAATTAAAGCAGTGAAATCGAATGATGCTGGCGTTTGAATTTCAACGACACTCGGGTTCATTCCGGAAAAGGAAGGGACCCTGCTTGGTAATGCAATTGGGACAATGAGCAACAAACGTTCATGCTAAGTTGCTGTAATTTTGTGATGCAACAATTTTAAAAGTTTGAAAAGCTGAGGTCTGCCATACAGTTCTAAAACTTTACGTGCTTCCAGTCTTCCTTGTTGGTTGATTGAAGGTTTGAAGCTGTCGATCGAGGAGGTGGCGACAGTCACTCATTGTCGGCCGTCGCTGTTGCAGAAGCTGGATGTTGGCGCGCCCTCTTCTCGACACGGTCACCAGACGAAACGGGCTCTTGATGTGCGCCAGCTAATGCTTCCCGCATGTCAGAAACTATCATCGCAAGTCGAGCGCAATTACATGCTGCCAAACCCCGAAAGCGCGGCAACTCGCGGGAGCTTCACACAACACACCTGCTCCACTGCACCACCCCAGCCAGACTTCCTCTCTGCCCGCGCTCCACGCGACAGAGTTAACACTACCAAAGATCCTCAGCACTTTGGTTCTCCACATGACCTATCGATGTATTCGTTCGATAGCATAGTTTTCCCTAGGCCAGACCCAGCTTATAAATACAAATAATATTCACAAAAGAAACCAATTATACATCAACATAAATGCATATATATACAAATAGTAAAACAATTACAATATACGAAGAGACAGAAATGTTATATCTTCAGGTAACAAAATAAGGGAAAAAATTATAGCACAATAGATGGAAATAGGAGGATATGCATTTCCGGCGTTACACAGTCAAGACGTGAAATCCCAACTTGGTCAGTTTATGGTTTCCAATAGTGGTACCAAGAGCACGTACATCAGTCCAATCACTCCGCAGATTGTTTAAGGACACGGCATGCAAATAAGCTGAAATCTGAAATTCTCAGCTACCTCCGACGTGATGGACCTCCTGCTGAATCACCTAATTGTGCCATTATCCGGCAACAAAAGGCAAGGGGAAAAAATGCAGAAGCGTTTGAAACTGGGCAGTTGTGGGATCGAGTCTCGCCACATATACCAGTCCTAGTATCCACCAATAAGATGCAAGGAAAAACTACCTGCAAACAAAGGCTAGTGGTTTAATCAATTAGTCAATCAATCCGATAGAGCGAGGAAATATTTCCAAGACTACCACATCTGGGGATTTGCCAGGTATCCACTACCTTGTTCAGGACAAAGGAATGGTTACTGTGGTACATCGCACATGCTCGCTGGTCATGAAGTAACCACTAGAGAGAGAGAGAGAGAGAGAGAGAGAGAGAAAGAGGGAGAGAGACAGAGAGAGAGAGGGACAGAGAGAGATAATATGAGAATATGTTTTGAAAGGAATTTCCCAGGTATCAATATCAAACAGTCGCCATCACCTGTATGAAAGAGTTGTTGCCGCCTGATAATTTGTCTGACTGGTGGTAACCGGAGGGGTGAAGGGGAGGAGAGGAGGAGGGAAGAGGGGTGTGGGGTTGCTTCTGCCAGCATCCTCTGCTGGTGGTATTGAGAATTAACTCACGTTTCAGCACAGCAGGGCGATCACATAGAGCAGCTACTTCCACTGACCTGGTATGAAGGTGTGTATGCAGGCGCTGCAGCCAGAAGTAGCCACCTGACACTGCAGCAAACAAAGGAGACCGTGGTTGTGAGGGTAATGAACACAGTATTCTGAGACACTATGGGCTGCTGGTTTGGCAGGTCGGTCAGAATTCTCCCAAACAGTGACACGCGACAGGATATGGCTGCGTGACAGAGAGAGGAGGGGGGGGGGGGCATATGTTTAGACAGGAATGTCTCCGGTATTTCGCCACGTAATGCTTTGTTCGGGGACTAGTGCAACTTCCGGTCTGCACAGGCGGCCGAGAGCAGCTGTAGTGCGGTCTCTTGGACACCAGCGCACGGTAAGCAGGCACGCAATGCCCTGCGGTAGGAGCAAAATGTTTTTAACAGTTTAACTACGTGTGGTGAGTTACGTTGACGTCAATTTCGTGATGGTATTCCTTGTGCGATCAGAAAAAATCCATCTATTTAATTACTTCTTTTCGATGTATTTTACAAGTTCTGCATCTTCCAATACAGCAGAGAATGATAGGCAAAGAGATCCAACCCCTGCGAATTGAATTTTATAAATAAACACTGCTGGTGAATCCTGTGGATGCCTTGGGCAGATGGAGGGAATATTTTGAAGAGTTGCTCAATGTAGGTGAAAATGCGATCAGTAATGTTTCAGATTTCGAGGTAGAATGGGATAGGAATGATGATGGAAATAGGATCACATTTGAGGAAGTGGAAAAAATGGTCAATAGATTGCAGTGCAATAAAGCGGCTGGGGTGGATGAAATTAAGTCGGAACTCATCAAATACAGTGGAATGTCAGATCTTAAATGGCTACACAGGATAATTGAATTGGCCTGGGAGTCGGGACAGGTTCCACCAGACTGGACAAAAGCAGTAATCACACCAATCTTTAAACATGGAAACAGAAAAGATTGTAACAACTACAGAGGTATCTCTTTAATCAGCGTTGTGGGTAAAATCTTCGCAGGTATTGTTGAAAGGAAAGTGCGAGTATTAGTTGAGGACCAATTGGATGAAAATCAGTGTGGGTTTAGGCCTCTTAGAGGTTGTCAGGACCAGATCTTTAGCTTACGGCAAATAATGGAAAAGTGTTATGAGTGGAACAGGGAATTGTATCTATGCTTTATAGATCTAGAAAAGGCATATGACCGGGTTCCTAGGAGGAAGTTATTGTCTGTTCTACAAGATTATGGAATAGGAGGCAAACTTTTGCAAGCAATTAAAGGTCTTTACATGGATAGTCAGGCAGCAGTTAGAGTTGACGGTAAATTGAGTTCATGGTTCAGAGTAGTTTCAGGGGTAAGACAAGGCTGCAACCTGTCTCCACTGTTGTTCATATTATTTATGGATCATATGTTGAGCCGGCCGAAGTGGCCGTGCGGTTAAACGCGCTGCAGTCTGGGACCGCAAGACCGCTACGGTCGCAGGTTCGAATCCTGCCTCGGGCATGGATGTTTGTGATGTCCTTAGGTTAGTTAGGTTTAACTAGTTCTAAGTTCTAGGGGATTAATGACCTCAGCAGTTGAGTCCCATAGTGCTCAGAGCCATTTGAACCATTTGAAATCATATGTTGAAAACAATAGACTGGCTGGGTGAGATTAAGATATGTGAACACAAAATAAGCAGTCTTGCATATGCGGATGACTTAGTTGTGATGGCAGATTCGATTGAAAGTTTGCAGAGTAATATTTCAGAGCTAGATCAGAAATGTAAGGACTATGGTATGAAGATTAGCATCTACAAAACGAAAGTAATGTCGGTGGGAAATAAATATAAACGGATTGAGTGCCAAATAGGAGGAACAAAGTTAGAACAGGTGGACGGTTTCAAGTACTTAGGATGCATATTCTCACAGGATGGCAACATAGTGAAAGAACTGGAAGCGAGGTGTAGCAAAGCTAATGCAGTGAGTGCTCAGCTACGATCTACTCTCTTCTGCAAGAAGGAAGTCAGTACCAAGACTAAGTTATCTGTGCACCGATCAATCTTTCGACCAACTTTGTTGTATGGGAGCGAAAGCTGGGTGGTTCAGGTTACCTTATCAACAAGGTTGAGGTTACGGATGTGAAAGTAGCTAGGATGATTGCAGGTACTAGTAGATGGAAACAATGGCAGGAGGGTGTCCACAATGAGGAAATCAAAGAAAAACTGGGAATGAACTCTATAGATGTAGCAGTCAGGGCGAACAGGCTTAGATGGTGGGGTCATGTTACACGCATGGGAGAAGCAAGGTTACCCAAGAGACTCATGGATTCAGCAGTAGAGGGTAGGAGGAGTCGGGGCAGACCGAGGAGAAGGTACCTGGATTCGGTTAAGAATGATTTTGAAGTAATAGGTTTAACATCAGAAGAGGCACCAATGTTAGCACTGAGTAGGGGATCATGGAGGAACTGTATAAGGGGGGCTATGCTCCAGACTGAACGCTGAAAGGCATAATCAGTCTTAAATGATGATGATGATGATGATGATGATGAAATAAACAGTATATCCTGAATATCCTGTAATGAGATTTCTCCTCTCCATCACAGACTGAGTCCTTTTCCCGCCAGTTTCCAGGTGGGGGAGGGGATGGGGGGATGGGAGGGCTGAGGGGATGTCCCAGGAGGGGAATGGTTAATAAATTTACCAGTTTAATTAATTGGTCGATTAATTTGATATCAGAGGTGTGCTTGTGTCAGTGGGGGTAGTTCCCAGAGGGGTGGGGAAGACGAGCAGGAGGGGGAGGGGTGACGATATCTCAGAAGGGTAGATTACCTCCAGGGGTCATAAATCAAACCCAGGGAGTCATAAAGAACCTAGCAGAACAGTGGGTTATGGGGAGGGGGTCAAAAGTAAGTGAAGACTGCCGTTGAATGTATGCACCCCACACTAACAAATAATCTCAGAACACAAGTTATCCTATTAGTCATCCCTATAACATCATGTACTTTTCGAACACATTAATTTTCCGACTATACTTTTGCTGTTATTGATGTGACCATAAAATTGTAACACAATAAGAGCAATATGCAGATGAAGCAAGGCAAAATCCCCAAAACCAAATACACACACATAGGTTACATAAACTGTTTACCCATGGAACAGTTTCAGAACTTATAACAGTTATGAACTTGCGAAGCAGTGAGTTCGTCAAGCACAAAACGTGTGTGGCATGGCGCAGAGAGTAACAAAATTAATCATTCAATTCTGATCACAGATTCGAACTCCGATTAAAATTCCGAGTGAACTGATACCTAGCTCAGACCAGTCGATTAATTAATTAACAATTCATCAAACTTAATCACCGAATTGATAGTACTAAATTAATTTTCCCCAGTCGACAGATACTACCGAGGTATTGTCTACATAGAGGACCATCGGTTGGAGGTGGTGGGCCAAATTTAACTTTCCCCATATAATTAACATAAAAACGCCCAAGATGCTGAAATCTATCTCGGTTTTCCTTCAATTATTTCGAATCGTCTTTGAAGCCACGCGGTGGTGGAGGCATACGCGTTTCTCCAGCGTTCTGAGAATTCGCGCCAGTTGAAGTCAGCCAACTGGAGCACCGGAACTGTGCCAGTCCGGGCGGCAGAAACGATCCCACCTCTCACCTCTGTTAGGGTGGCTACAAGGAGGTACACCGTGGCTCGTCGGCCGAGTCTTTAAATAACCAGGACAGCAGCTCTCCAGCCCATTCCGTAGAAGTTTCTAAGGGCTTCAATGTACGGCATTTACCGCCATTTTACGGCTAGTGCATCCCGTAACCTTGGGAATAGCCTAAGTTAGTCATCCGCGAACTACTCGTGATGTTTAGAGTAACGAAGCACATTACAATTACAATGGCTGCGACAGTACTACAGCTAAGTCTGCGCCGCAAGACACGGGAGCTGCAGATCGACGGAAGCTGTTTTGGCCGACCCATGCTGTTATAGTGATTCCCATTATTTCATTTCTGTACTCTCTCTGGGAGATGCTCTTTATTCTGAAGACGCTTTTGTTGTGCCAACTTGTGTACTTCCCACTTTTCCTACGGCAAGTCTATTGATCGCCAGTGGCTACATTCTGAGAGTGATTATTTCTGGAAAGCTACCTCTCATTTATGTACTCATTTTAATGTATGTTTCTCCATATCATCCCGACCATCATTATCTGTAGCTTCCCTATTGCCCCTTTTGTAAACTAGTTCCTTACTAGGCGATGAATCATCTGCTTTAACGATCGAAGTCCAGTGCGTGGGACAGAAGATCTGCAGGTAAGTGATCCGCTAGGGAACAATTTTAGTCGGTGCTTTTTTGCTAATCTGCTACAGTTACATCAACCAACACCCAAAGGCTACAAACGACTCTGAAGTTTTAAAATTATACTTGTCAATGAAGTTACTTTACAACATAAATTTTTAATATGGAGGTCTATAACATTACTCAGCTTTAATAAAAAGGAAACTTGCACTGAAATGTCTCTTGAATGCTTTATAAACCCTCCTACTGAACACTAATCTTATGTTTTATCCCCGTCTTTTAAAACTTCACATCTAGTACAAAACTAAGGTACGAAATGAGGACGTGAGAAAACAATCAATCTCAGGTTGCATGTAATAGGATAATAATAGGCTTCACACAAATAATATAATTCAGGTACATTATACACAGTCAATAACAGCAGAATCTGATCCATACGATTATATAACTTGTATATACTATACCTGTAGGAATAAACTTTTCCGTCGGATAATTCCTATACTTGGATTCCTCATTTAACTTTTCTTAACACAAAAATTAATTTTAATCATTATACATCCACACAGCACTTAGGACTAGTTACAAATCTCCTGTTTAATTTCCAAATAAATAATCTTATCAAAATTTAATCAGAAAATACAATCGATAAGAATTTATTTTGTGTGTGAAGCATACATGTGGCACCAAGTTGGATGGATTACTTGCGACATGAGGCACATTATCTCAGCTAATGCACATTGCTAGAAAGTAACAAGCACTTATTTCCCGAATATTTTGGACAACGATACTTTTTTGGTCTAATGCACTGACATTTATGCTTCTGTTTTGACTCTACAGGAGCACTGCATCAAATGCTCTAATTTAGTGGTATATCCACTGATAACTATGAAGTTCTGTTTCGATAACTCAAAAATGTTTATTTCCACGCATGCACAATACATTTCCATTGCTTCTTTGCGACAATGGCAATTGCAGGGAACTGAATCAGGGACAGTATTTCGTGCAATTTTTACAGGACGCAATGTCATTTATTTGGAACGAACTCAGTACGGAGAGAACTTCGCCGACCACAGTCAATGATCTTCAAGACAAACTGCTCCCAAGGGCGTTCCACCAGGCCAATTTCATCGAGCAACGGCGCGAAAATGCGCGATTGCGTGACGAATTCAACCAAGCTACCTTGCCAGGCACGGAACGAGAGAGGAAACAGAAGCAGAAAATGTTAAATTAAGAGATGTTACGAGTTTCGTACACAACTACGGTTAAAATGAATTCAAATCAATGAAGTCATCCCTCGTCGGGCCATATCGCGACCAGATCTGTGCAGAAGACAAAATGCATTGTGATCTACGAAACGGAATCGCAGACAGACTACAACAAATTTACTGAGAAAGTTAGTGACGTAAATATGGACTAACCAAGAAGAAACGACCTTAGTTGCGATGTATTCTGTTTCCGACTGTATGACTGAGCGAGGTGGCGTAGTGGTTTGGCTTTATTTAGTTTTACGGCACAAAAACAACTAAGGTCATACCAGCCCATGTCAGAACCGTATAACACTAAGAAGAAAAAGAAGTTAAAAGCGGTTACACATGAAGCCCAATCGACGGAAGGAAAGACAGCTAAAAACAGGAACTTCCTTGTCGAGAAAGGTCCATAAAATACGTCATAAAGACAACGAAGGTCCTCAGCTAAAGATTAGGTGTCCTTCGCCATATTGCTATGGCGGATCAAAAGTAAAACGGGCGTCGTTCGCTAAAGCGGCCGATAACTTAGACGGTGAAAGTAGAACGTAAGTGGTTAAAGAAAGGGCAGTCGGTCAGGAAATGGCGAACCGTCAAAGGATGATGACAATTAGCACAAAGTTGCTGGGGATCACCACTCGATAAATGGCGGTGGCTAAAACGACAGTGCCCAATACGCAACTGAGTGAAAATAGTCTCCTCACGGCGAGAGGAGATCGGCCAAGCCAGTGGGAGAGGTTCAGTTCCCCGGATCCTGTTCCTGTGGAGGGAACCAGAGGTGATGCCATAGGGGCAGACGGCAACGCAGAGATCAGCGGAAGGAATGGGCGGACGGGGGTAGGAGGAGAGCAGCCTCGGCAGCTACGTCAGCAGCCTCGTTTGCTGTCAGGCAGACGTGACCAGTGACCCACGTAAACATCACAGTGGCTCCGTTAAGAACGAGCAGGTAGAAGCTTACTCGCACCTTTTGTACTGAGGGAGGGACTGTGTATAGCAAACAGAGGCATTGAAGAGCACATAGAGTCGTAGCAAAAACACAATTGAAAAACCTGTATCGCCGGCTGTACTGCGTGGCCTGGTACAGGGCAAACATCTCCTCTGTATTAACTGAGTAGTGTTCTAGAAGCCGATACTGAAAATCGTCGGTGCCAATGACGAAGGCACACCCGACACCACGGTCAGTCCGAGACCCATCAGTGTACACAAAGGTACTATCCGTCTGGAATAGTGTCCTTAGGAACCAAATGATGTCGTTGCGACTCTGAGCAGGAGGTGGTGGCGGTCGTGTGGTTAGCGTTCAAGCTACGTAATCAGTGCGTCGCGACATCGAGTCCCGTGTATTTTTTTTAAATTTATATTTTTTAAACTACTCATATTATTTCGTACAAATTACATTTGAAAACTAGTATGATAAAAAGATACGTGTCTTTGCATGAACTACTATTGAAATTCCGGTGTTATTCCGCTGTTTACTAGTTTTTATTATTACAACGAATATTATGTGGCATATTTCTATAGGCAAGTTAAGAATTTATCAAGTATCTTCAGAGTTTTTTTTACATATTTGGTTGACAATGAAATAGAAATTGCTTCTCGTGAAGATGCTATTAAAATACATTCAACCGTACATCGCCAGTTTTCAGCACCGATATTTACAAAAATGTTGCGTTACGCATGGTTTACATCCAAATTGTTGGCAGGAAGATAAATTTTTCAAAAGGTGAATCAGTTTTGTTTTTCGGTACAAGGGAAACTCCTCGTCGCACTCCCCTCAGATTTATTGGTAAGATGGGCCATCGGATAGCCCGATAACTGAACACAGATCAAGCACGAAAACAGGAAGAAGGAGTATTGAACTGTGAAAAAAGAAGCAAAGTCGAAACACTGAACGGTCCAAGCTCAACATATGCATCATCGAGCGAGTTTCTCAGTCGTGGTGTTATGGTTATGTGGTTACGGCGTTGAATTGCGAAGTCCGTGTTCGAAGCTCCGTCGTGCCCCCAATTTCTTTTCACACCATTATGAATTGCCCTTCCGCTCACTGACGTGTCTGTTCGCTGTATTCAAATCTACAGGGTGTTTCAAAAATGACCGGTATATTTGAAACGGCAATACAAACTAAACGAGCAGCGATAGAAATACACCGTTTGTTGCAATATGCTTGGGACAACAGTACGTTTTCAGGCAGACAAACTTTCGAAATTACAGTAGTTGCAATTGTCAACAACAGATGGCGCTGCGGTCTGGGAAACTCTATAGTACGATATTTTCCACATATCCACCATGCGTAGCAATAATATGGCGTAGTCTCTGAATGAAATTACCCGAAACCTTTGACAACGTGTCTGGCGGAATGGCTTCACATGCAGATGAGATGTCCTGCTTCAGCTGTTCAATTGTTTCTGGATTCTGGCGGTACACCTGGTCTTTCAAGTGTCCCCACAGAAAGAAGTCACAGGGGTTCATGTCTGGCGAATAGGGAGGCCAATCCACGCCGCCTCCTGTATGTTTCGGATAGCCCAAAGCAATCACACGATCATCGAAATATTCATTCAGGAAATTAAAGACGTCGGCCGTGCGATGTGGCCGGGCACCATCTTGCATAAACCACGAGGTGTTCGCAGTGTCGTCTAAGGCAGTTTGTACCGCCACAAATTCACGAAGAATGTCCAGATAACGTGATGCAGTAATCGTTTCGGATCTGAAAAATGGGCCAATGATTCCTTTGGAAGAAATGGCGGCCCAGACCAGTACTTTTTGAGGATGCAGGGACGATGGGACTGCAACATGGGGCTTTTCGGTTCCCGATATGCGCCAGTTCTGTTTATTGACGAGGCTGTCCAGGTAAAAATAAGCTTCGTCAGTAAACCAAATGCTGCCCACATGCATATCGCCGTCATCAGTCCTGTGCACTATATCGTTAGCGAATGTCTCTTGTGCAGCAATGGTAGCGGCGCTGAGGGGTTGCCGCGTTTGAATTTTGTATGGATAGAGGTGTAAACTCTGGCGCATGAGACGATACGTGGACGTTGGCGTCATTTGGACCGCAGCTGCAACACGGCGAACGGAAACCCGAGGCCGCTGTCGGATCACCTGCTGCACTAGCTGCGCATTGCCCTCTGTGGTTGCCGTACGCGGTCGCCCTACCTTTCCAGCACGTTCATCCGTCACGTTCCCAGTCCGTTGAAATTTTTCAAACAGATCCTTTATTGTTTCGCTTTTCGGTCCTTTGGTTACATTAAACCTCCGTTGAAAAATTCGTCTTGTTGCAACAACACTGTGTTCTAGGCGGTGGAATTCCAACACCAGAAAAATCGTCTGTTCAAAGGAATAAACCATGTTTTCTACAGCACACTTGCACGTTGTGAACAGCACACACTTACAGCAGAAAGACGACGTACAGAATGGCGCACCCACAGACTGCATTGTCTTCTATATCTTTCACATCACTTGCAGCGCCATCTGTTGTTGAAAATTGTAACTACTGTAATTTCGAAAGTTTGTCCGCCTGAAAATGTACTGTTGTCCCAAGCATATTGCAACAAACGGTGTATTTCTATCGCTGCTCGTTTAGTTTTTATTGCCGTTTCAAATATACCGGTCATTTTTGAAACACCTTGTATGTCTGTGTCATGGTGCAATGTCCGTTTGCCGTAGCGAGGTGCATGGAAGGGACCTCCAGACGTACATACCTCCTATTTGTTCTACACAAGTACCACATGTTATGACTCTTGCGTTCCGTTTTGACTCTTGTATTCCTTTGTTGCAACATAGTTCACATGCGTTTATTTGTTGTTTTCATTTCTGTGAGATGTCTACGCGGCGTCTCGTCTGCTCTGACTATTCGTCACATTTACTTGCGACGGTGCTATATTCTTACCACATGACCCATATTCTATAAGCAATATAAAGTATGACAATTGCCAAAACTACACAAGGAGAATAGACACGGCAATGATCGGACGGAAAGTTCATAATTTTGTAAAAAGAAAAAAAGGAGATAGAGAAGGGAGATTTTAACACGGATTTCCCGCTTTATAGTCCACCATTGTGACCACACAACCACATCACGTCCTTAAGATGCGCTCGATGTTGTACATCTTACACTTGGATATTTACTGCTTCTACTTTGCTTCTTTTTTCACAGTTCGGTACACCTCTTTCCCGTTTTCATGCTTGATCTATGTTCGGTTTTTGACGGGCTATCCTCTGGCGCATCTTATCAAGAAATCTGGGGGGTGGGGGGGCATGAGGAGTTTGCCTTGTTAGAAGCTCGGGCGTGAGGGAAAATTGTATTCAGGCGATGTAGTAAATGCCATTTTAATTTACGTTTTCCATCTCTATCTGAAAAATATCATCCTGCAACTTGTAATATCGAAAGCACACCCGACGATTAACCATACATTACCCTCATATTCTGGGATATTGTGACTCATCGTATTACTGAATAAAGCTATTTACACCTTTATTTATCGGTGTTTGACTTGTACTTTCCAAGCCTGTCCCTCGTCCTCCAAACCTATATCTGCAGATCGAAACGTCCAGGTGCAAAGCAATTCTCGGTACCTTGCCGAGCTGCAGGAATAAGGGATTTCGGAAACCACGACAGGCATACATTTTCAGTAAAGAGTTATGCATTCCGTCGTTTACTTGTCGATAATTATAAATATAAAATGTGGTGTGATGATGAAAATTAGCAAACAACCAAATAACATTGGAAATTAAATAGAAATTCGTGCAAATACAAGTTTCTTTTCATCATATTACCTTTGAAACTGGAACGGCGTAATGTCATCGCCGGCACGCCAGTCGGGAACGACAGAAGAGAAGGCTGTGACGAGAGGTCAGCCAATCGCACGCTGGCCGACCTCCCTCCAGGACGACAACGCTACAGCAGCGGCCTCTACGTGAAGAAGACATAAGCGCCGCGCCCGAGTGGTGGCAGCCACTTCGATAGCAGCTTCAACGTCAGCCGACGCGTCTTAGCCTCTCTACGTAGCACAGTTAGAGATCAGCAGTCACTGCAGTTCAGTTGACAGACTTTTGTTAGAAGAACACTGCCACCCAGAGCCACCTGTCCGCCGTCCCTGTCCCTGTACATGTCCTCCGTGCTCGCTACTTTTAGATTCCCACTGGAGGTCGAACAAAAATGCGCATCTGCACCGAAGCTTGTGGATTAATTGCCCATCGAGGTGAATCAGTTATACGGATGCGCGGTGTCTGTTCTTTCGGACATGCCCGAACGCAAATCTGCGTCTGCACTGGAGGTAGCGGATTAACTGCCCATTGAGACGAATCAATTATATGAATGTGTGGTGTCGATTCTTACGGACATTCGTATTACTGATTCGCTTCGATGGACAATTAATCCACAATCTTCATCGTGGATGCACATTTGCGTTCGGGCATGTCCGAAAGAACAGGCGCCACGCATCCATATAACTAATTCACCTCGATGGGCAATTAATCCACAATTTTCGGTGCAGATGCGCATTTTTGTTCGACCTCCACCGGGAATCTAAAATTAGCTAGCACAGAGGACACGGACGGCGACTGTGGGTAGCTGGTGCTAGATGGGAGTGTGGGTCAGCCAGCAAGCGCACCGAGATACACCACGCATTTGCGATGAACAGCCGGCCGGTGTGGCCGTGCGGCTTAGACGCTTCAGTCTGGAGCCGCGTGACTGCTACGGTCGCAGGTTCGAATCGTGCCTCGGGCATGGATGTGTGTGATGTCCTTAGGTTTAATTAGTTCTAAGTTCTAGGCGACTGATGACCTCAGAAGTTAAGTCGCATAGTGCTGAGAACCATTTGAACCATTTTTTGCGATGAACACTGTGTACGGGGGGAGGGGGGGGGGGGCGCAATGGTTAACGCAACTGCCTAGTCAGAAGGAGATACTGAGTTCGAATCCTGGTCTAGCACAAAGTTTCACTCGTCGCTAATTCCGCATAAAGTCCCGATGCCGCTGATATCATTAGTTCCTTTCCTTTCTCCTTCCTCCACTTTCAATTGCATAATATGTATCACAGCTGCTGATTCTGGGTGGTGTCTATTCTTCCGACATCTCCGAAAGTACAGATATCACAGATTCATACAACAGCTTCCACAAGATCACCGCCATCTTGGGCACAGGATCGCAACGCTCCAGTACACCACTGACGATTAAATCTTCTATTGCAGTTTTCTCGAAATCTCCTGAATGGTGCACCTTATTACTTGCACATTATGGTGTACTACTAATAGCGAAGTAAATCAGTGAGACAGTTCACTTACTTATGTATTTCCTATGGTAAAAGTGAAAAGAAAAAGCTATTAACAATAAGAAATGACATAGTCGAACCGGTAACTCGTAGTCGATTTGCTATCGAAGTGGCTGTTCCGTTGTCAATAGCGGCCGAGCGCAGGCGGCAGAAGCGGCACGACTGCGAGGGCTAGACGCAGCGCCGGCTGCAACAGTCGCTGCCAGAGAGCTTACCACCCCCGTCAGATACCTCTTATCGTCCCCAGGATTCGGACGTACAGCACTTATAAAGACCCTTTTCCTTAATGAAATGTTATTTGTGACAAATTGGAAGAATTAACGACAAGGAACTAGGGTTCGTTGCGCAAAACAACATATACTTTTACTCAATCTCACGTTGACTCAGTGTCAATCGGATATCTCGATACAAATCTCGGGGAGTATTTACAACTCGAAAACGGACAGAAGGGGCTTGTGAGCCGTTCAGCACTTGTATCGGCATACGAGCTTCTAGGCGCTGTAAATGACACTGGAATAGCTGTTCCAATTTTTATTTTTTTAAATTACACTGGTCGTTCCGAAAGTAAGTTTCGCTGTTGTCTGATGCTCGGAGAAGTGGCGGTAGCGGATTGATTTTGGCATAGTTGTGCTGCTCGGATCGGTACGATTCCTACAGTGCTGCGGAAAGTTTATTGAACTGTTTTCTGCGCCGTAACTGTATCAAAATGGCTACTGTAATCGAAAATCGCATCGCCTGTGAATTGTGCGCTATAAATGATTATCATTGTACCAAAAATGTGATAGCTATACACATTCAAAGTGATAGTGCGGTTTGTTTTGAGAAGTTCTGACGAAAGTCTTTGATGAAGAAATAAGTGGACGACCATCTATCGTGAAGCATGAACTTATTGCAAACATTAATGATAGAATTAGAAAAAATCGTCAGTTCACATTTACTAAATGATCAGTTAGTTTCGCTCAGATATCACTGAAAGTGTTGTACGAACTTGCGAGGTCCCAGAGCTGCAAGACTGACAAGGGAATGGTCAGACTTGTCATGCCGAAACATGTATTTTTTTTTTAGCACTGTTATTTAACTGTGCAAAAGGTGCGTATGCAAAATTTTAGCTGCTGACATGAACTGGAAGTCACCTAAAAAAAATCACGAACATGGCTGTGTTTCCTGCTTGGCGCTTGTAGTGACGGCTGGCCACCCCTGGAAATGGCGAGTCGCGGGCGTTGTGCGCATGGTCGGGAAGTGCGGCCGTCTTATCGCGGCGTTCACTAAAAGGAATATCGCTGCACGGTTTTGGTGGAGAGGGGAAAAGAATATTCGTTTCTGTGGCATGCACGTCCTTTTAATTTCTGGTATGTATTTCGAAACATACCGTCCTGAAACTGGTTAGAGATGTGAAAGATGTTCTGTACATGTTCAGCTATATATTCAGCAAGCCACTTTACGGTGAACATTCAATCTCCCCTCACAGGTGATGGCGAACCCTGTAAATGTTTTGCTGCTTACCATGGAGATATACCACAGACGCCAAATGAAGCAATCAACAGAAAACACGAGTGAAGACTATGTGTTGTGCGACATGGTTGTTAAACTTCTAGACCAGCATGGCGCAGACGTGTGACTAAAAACAACTGAAACACTCGATATTGCAGACTGTGAATCTACAGACGGCGAAGACACCGACGAAAGTTGCACTCATGAAGACTCTTCGAGTGATAGTGCCACGTACCATCATCAGTTACCTCCGAAAGTAACACTAGCAACTACAATTGCCTTATCAGACAAAGAAAAAGCTGTGACGTATTGGTTGAACGAAAGTGGTGAGAAACGCCTACGTGTCAGTACTGTTCAAAATAAGTATCGCTTTGTCCGTTCTATACGTGAATTGTATAGACGGAAAAAGGAAGTCGCTGGACGACGTAAGAGTCGACTGGAAATTGCGACGGAGATAAATGCGCGACTTTTTGAGCTATTTACCGATGCCAGACAACAGTCACTTAGTGTCAGCGATACAACTTTGCGTGATTGGGCGTTAGAGATTGCCAACGCGATAGGCAATGAAGAATTTACAGCTTCTCAAAGTTGGATTAGTCGCTTCAAAAGATCACATAAAATTGTGGCATGAAAAATAACAAAATTTGTATCGAGAAACAGGTCGGACAATGAAGCGACACAAATCGAAATGATAGAAGCTTTACTTTCGAATGCAAAAAATAAGATCGCTAGTATTAGTGAATCGTACGTGCACAATGCAGATCAGTCAGGTTTTCAAAAAGAAATGCGTGCGAAAAGAACACTGTCATTCAAAGGGGAAAAACATATTGAGACGATTGCGCAGTCCACGACTGCACTCACCCATTCATACACTATAATGGCCATAATTAGTCTGGATGGCTCATTGCTGCCTAAACTATACGTGTGTCTTCAAGAACCAACTGGACGTTTTGGACCACGTGTCAAAAGAACAATGTTCTACGCAAACAATCTTGTGGCAGACGCATCGAAGTCTAGAAAAATGGGAAATGAAAACGTTACACTTTTCATGCGTCATGCTTTTCTTCCGTTCTGCGGGAACAAATCTCTTCTCCTTCTAGATTCGTGGTCAGGTCATAAAAGGTCTGATTCATTAAAAGCTGTACTTCGAACCCACACTGACAAAGAAGTAGAGATACTTCAGATTCCACCCGGCACGACGAACGTAATTCAACCTTTAGACAGAGAATGTATCCGTCAGTGGAAGGCATTTTACAGAAAACTAACAGAGAAAATTATTGTGTCCAGATCACTGCAATTTCCTGTCTATCACCGTGACAATATTCTCAAGCTGCAATCAGTAGTACATTATCAATTTTCCTCCTCACGGTTTCAGAATTTGATTAAATATGCGTGGCACTCCTCGAAATATACTGATACTAGGCGTGATTCATTCCTAACACCAGCCCAGTTTTATCTACGGACATCTAACAACGTCTGTGATTCGCAGGGCTGTCATATGTCGTCTTTGCTTGTATGTTCTTGGTGCACAAAAAACCTATGTTTTGAATATTGTATCAATATTTCGCATTTTTGCGGTAATTACAAGAAATAAAATTTGGACGTTTTCTAAACCGTATATTTATTTGTGTCTATTTTATAGCTATTTGGAAAGAATGTTGTAGATAAAATATCAGCCATATTTGCCAACGAATGTTTAAATATCATACGATCGCTTTCACTGGGGGAATCAGCTCTCTCACAGCTGTGGCAAGAGAGCGGCGCGTAGCTAACGCCACCTTGTCCCTAGATGGCGTTGGTATAACGTAGCGATAGAGGTCAGGGTTGTACAAGAGGCAGTTATAAGCGCGGAAACCATGCGACAATAATGTCTTACTTCCTAAAATTGTTTAAAGCCTTCCAGGTCATGTCAGCAGCTAAAATTCTGCATACACACTTCTTGCAACGTTAACTCGCAGTGGTAAAAAAAGCAACACAGGTTTCGACATGACAATTCTGACCATTCCCTTGTGAGATGAACTCAAAAGGAAGAACGCGGGAGCCACATTAAGCTTTCTGATGCGGCACAATATAGGAGACGAATTTCTCAACCACGTTGTGATAGAGGATGAAATCTTCGTTGCATATGACAATGTTAAGTCAAAAAGAAAAAAAATGGAGTGGGGCCACACTAGTCTTTAAAATGCCACAAAGTGCCTCCCAACAACGTATAGACTGAAGCCATCTGTGTGGTAACTGTAAAAAGCGGGTTCAGTATGAACTCACCTTTTGACGTGGATAGTCCAGTTGTGACTACGAGCATATACAGGTGTTTTTAATGTTTTAACTTACATTTACTGATACGTATTTTGTCATTTTAAAGCTTTTGTAATTGTATATTTAATAAGCGATGCGTGTTACCTTATTGTAACTGGTTCTTCACAGTGAAGACGACCACACAGTGACCAAAATCTAGATATGCAAAAAGCATCATCTGCGACTAATTGCTATACCCGTTACTACATGAAATGAATACAGTCACTGGGCACAACTATGTCCCTATGGAATCAAATCTGAAACACCTAATATTTTCTGCACGAAACATGACGATCTTTATTTCTTTCTTTGTCAGAAAGAGAGTACTTTTCGTTGATATTATGGAAATAAGCACTACAACAAACTCCGAAGTTTATTAGAAAAATCTAAAGACGCTCATAAGTACCACCCAGAAGAAAAGGCTTGGAATGCTGAATTCTGCCCTTTTTTCCCCCTCGATAACGCAAGGCCACATACTGCCACACAAACATAAACGTTGCTCAACAGTTTCAACCAGACCTGTTTGATCATCCTCATACAGCGTTGTTTTGTCAGTGATTTTCTCCTGTTTCCTAAGATGAAAAAACAGCTGTTTCAAGATGACGATGAGTCAAATGAGAGCGTCGTAACACGTCT
Source organism: Schistocerca cancellata (assembly GCF_023864275.1). NCBI lineage: Eukaryota > Metazoa > Arthropoda > Insecta > Orthoptera > Acrididae > Schistocerca > Schistocerca cancellata. The sequence goes on from NC_064629.1 coordinate 929,434,130, forward strand.
TAGCTCACAGGTGCGAGAATTCATTCCTCGATATGACAAGTGCCTTAATGTAGGAGGTGATTGAAGAGGCACAAAAAACTAATTTTTTTATAAATTAAACATTGTACTTCATGCTATCGTTTATGCAGGTTCAGTAAGGGTCTAATGGTTACTTTGTAGGCACATAAGCAAGAAGCACATTATTTCCTTTACTCAGCATTAGAAAATTGATTTACGAAAAAAAATGGATTTATCCCCTTCTTGCACGGAGGTCTTCAATTATGTATAAGTAGCTGACAGTTTTAGTTTTATGTTGTATACACCTTGTAAGGGTGTTGCAGGATAGGTTACACAGAAATAACTGTCATGAAAAATATTCAATACGTCGCATCGTTTCCGATTTAGGCGATCAGGCCGTTGTGCGTGCAATTTCAAGTGACCCACCAGAGACGGTGTCGCCAAAGATGTCCGTTTGATTTCCTCAAACCGAACAAGAGAGCCATACAGAAATTGGACATTTGATTGTAGTGAGGATGGAACCCGAGCCAAAGGCCGAGCAGTCTCATGAGCTATCTACGCTGTCAGAACAACTGACACTAACTGTATCTGGCAGGTCGCTCGAATTTGAGCGTGCAACCGACTGATTGGTTATCTTCAGTGGTAATTAAGTCATAAATGGTGCAACGAATCGAATTCTTTTCTTAATAATTATTTCTCAGCGCATCCTGTCTTAAAGCACCCGAACAAACTTTTCAGACTGTTTCTGACCACCCGGTATAACACTTCTTAATATACTGGCGTTTCCTTACAAGTTAACGCAACGTACTTTCCGAACAGCCGTCTTTATATGGCTTCCTTCGTTCACGGAATAAATTCAAATGAATGCAGGGCTATTTCGTCCTCTGTCAGCTCCCCCCCCCCCCACCCCCTCCCCAATCGCCCTCATCCAATCTGAGCTGTTATGACGTATACAACGAGCGCAATATCGTCAGAACGTTAAAAGTATAGTTCTCTTGAAGTTATCAACACTGTGATGGACGTTGAGTCTTATGTAGCGTCATCAGTTTGAAGCAAGTGATACGTGGAACGTCAGCTAAATACGTATTTGACCCGGGTTTGAGTACGGTCTCATTCTTGTGGAGTGATTTGACCTGGATTACTTAAATATTCGATCGTGAGATTATCAAGATGTAGATGTTTAGAAATTGAACTTGGTGTTCACATTTCACAAGCATGGCTTATGTTATTCCATTTACTTCCATACATGAAGAAAAAATAAAAAAAGTACTGTGTGTCAAATGTGATACACTGTTGCAAACAGAGAATATACAATTGATCTTAGAATACGTGTAAAACGTACAAAATTGATGTCTGTGCTTAGTGTAACACGAGCTGAAACGTTTCTTCTGCTCGTCCCTACAGAGATCTTAACGTCACGCGAAATCTCACTCTCGACCACGGTTGACATTACGCTCACTTGGCGAGAGAGATAAAACAGATTAATGAGAAAACATTAGTTAGTGGCCCCGTATCAATTTACTACACTCCAGCACTTAAAAATTTGTGTTAATAAGTCCCCGCGAGACAGGGTTAAACTTAATAATTTCTCCAAAGACGAAACGGTATAACAGACAAAATGTGATATGTAAGTGATCACACAAAAACACCACACTTCAAGTTTCCATACAAACGAATGTAATTTACAGGCTTCAGTTGGACCTTACCAAATCCGTCTCTGTTATAATGATTATTTGACGTTGTCAGCTGTATTGGTGGTGATCTCAAAAATCTGTTAAAAATTCTGGGTCTTACTTCGCTATACCATGTTATATAATATTCAGCATAAACGTTCACTTGGAGTTTTCTTGTGGTCATGTCAGACTGAGGTCATCATCATCATCATCATCATCATCATCATTTAAGACTGATTATGCCTTTCAACGTTAAGTCTGGAGTCTCACTTATACAATTCATCCATGATTCCCTATTCAGTGCTAACATTGGTGCCTCTTCTGATGTTAAGCCTATTACTTCAAAATCATTCTTAACCGAATCCAGGTGCCTTCTTCTTGGTCTACCCCGACTCCTCCTACCCTCTACTGCTGAACCCATGAGTCTCTTGGGTAACCTTGCTTCTCCCATGCGTGTAACATGACCCCACCATCTAAGCCTGTTCGCCCTGACTGCTACATCTATAGAGTTCATTCCCAGTTTTTCTTTGATTTCCTCATTGTGGACACCCTCCTGCCATTGTTCCCATCTACTAGTACCTGCAATCATCCTAGCTACTTTCACATCCGTAACCTCAACCTTACTGATAAGGTAACCTGAATCCACCCAGCTTTCGCTCCCATACAACAAAGTTGGTCGAAAGATTGAAAGGTGCACAGATAACTTAGTCTTGGTATTGACTTCCTTCTTGCGGATGAGAGTAGATCGTAGCTGAGCGCTCACTGCATTAGCTTTGCTACACCTCGCTTCCAGTTCTTTCACTATGTTGCCATCCTGTGAGAATATGCATCCTAAGTACTTGAAACCGTCCACCTATTCTAACTTTGTTCCTCCTATTTGGCACTCAATCCGTTTATATCTCTTTCCCAGTGATATTACTTACGTTTTGGACATGCTAATCTTCATACCATAGTCCTTACATTTCTGATCTAGCTCGGAAATATTACTTTGCAAACTTTCAATCGAATCTGCCATCACAACTAAGTCATCCGCATATGCGAGACGGCTTATTTTGTGTTCACATATCTTAATCTCACCCAGCCAGTCTATTGTTTTCAACATATGATCCATAAATAATATGAACAACAGTGGAGACAGGTTGCAGCCTTGTCTTACCCCTGAAACTACTCTGAACCATGAACTCAATTTACCGTCAACTCTAACTGCTGCCTGACTATCTATGTAAAGACCTTTAATTGCTTGCAAAAGTTTACCTCCTATTCCATAATCTCGTAGAACAGACAATAACTTCCTCCTAGCAACCCCTTTGATATGCCTTTCTAGATCAATAAGCATAGATACAATTCCCTGTTCCACTCGTAACACCTCTCCATTTCCAGAATGAGATTTTCACTCTGCAGCGGAATGTGCGCTGATATGAAACTTCCTGGCAGATTAAAACTGTGTGCACGACCGAGACTCGAACTCGGGACCTTTGCCTTTCGCGGGCAAGTGCTCTACCATCTGAGCTACCGAAGCACGACTCACGCCCGCTCCTCACAGCTTTACTTCTGCCAGTATCTCGTCTCCTACCTTCCAAACTTTACAGAAGCTCTCCTGCGAACCTTGCAGAACTAGCACTCCTGAAAGAAATGATACTGCGGAGACATGGCTTAGCCACAGCCTGGGGGATGTTTCCAGAATGAGATTTTCACTCTGCAGCGGAGTGTGCGCTGTATGAAACTTCCTGGCAGATTAAAACTGTGTGCCCGCCCGAGACTCGAACTCGGGACCTTTGCCTTTCGCGGGCAAGTGCTCTACCATCTGAGCTACCGAAGCACGACTCACGCCCCATCCTCACAGCTTTCGAGTTCGAATCCAAGACATTCTTTAGCCACTTCTAGTACTGTGTCCCTGTACCTTGTCCATTCCTTTTCCAATGACTGTAATTGACTACATTCAACTAACTGGTACCTTTCTGAGATCGCTGTTATGTACTTGTGCCTGATTTCCTTATCCTGAAGTTTCCCCACTCTTATCCTCCTACATATGGACCTGACCTCCTGCACTTTCGGCCTCACAATCCCAATTTCACTGCAGATTAAATAGTGATCAGTGTCATCAAAGAATTTCCTGAATACACGTGTGTCCCTCACAGCCTTCCTGAATTCCTGATCTGTTATTATATAGTCAATGACAGATCTGGTTACCCTGCCTTCCCAAGTATACCGGTGAATGTTCTTATGTTTAAAAAAGGAGTTTGTGATTACTAAGCCCATACTGGCACAGAAATCCAAGAGTTGTTTCCCGTTCCTATTGGCCTTCATATCCTCTCCAAATTTACCCATAAGCCTTTCATACCCTTCTGTTCAATTTCCAATCCTGGCATTAAAACTACCCATGAGCAGAACACTGTCCTTGTCCTTTACTCTAACAACTACATCACTGAGTGCGTCATAAAAACTATCCATCTTATCTCGATCTGTCCCTTCACAATGCGAATATACTGACACAATCCTAATTTTCTTGCTAGACACTGTCAAATCTATCCACATCAGTCGTTCGTTTACATACCTTATTGCAACTACGCTAGGTTCCATTTCTTTCCTTATGTAAAGCCCTACACCCCATTGTGCTATTCCTGCTTTGGCTCCTGACAGGTAGACCTTGTATTCTCCCACTTCCTCTTCTTTCTCACCCCTTACCCGAATGTCACTAACAACTAAAACGTCCAGCCCCATCTTACTTGCAGGTAGTATTTGCCGTCTGAGCACAAAGGTGACTACGACTCAGAATATGTCCGAGATGCCCAGCCTTATTCCAAAGTAACTGGTATCCCGACTGTCAGGACTGCTTACTTGGCCACTCATACGTTGCCCGTGGTTCATGAACTAGGACATGACAACAGGAACCCACACCAAGAACCACTGAGGTATCGTAAATAAATGTTGTAATAATATAATGCACGTTAATCACAAATACCATTTGTCATAGGGCCAAGGGACAGTTGTTATTAATTATGTATACTGTGTATTGTCACATACAGTCCTAGGGGATACTGGATGCTCACCCAGCAAGTGTTTAGTTATATCATTGTTAAAATCTAGAACTCCAGCTATACATTATTTACAGAAAGACGCACATTATGCATTGGACCATAACCTACACCTTGGGCTGAGTATTGTATTTTCCTAGTGTGCCACTATGTATAATCTAGACCTCAGGCTAAGTATAACATCATCCTAGTATACTGTATTAACAGTAAAACGTTACGTAAGAGGTTTTACTCTTCATATGTTCTTACATCACATTCCTTCAGTAAGAAAAGACTTTTTAATAAACATTTATTGCTATAGCAACTTCAGCTTAACCTTTGTGCTGAATATTATATAACATGGTATAGTGTAGTAAGACTCAGAATTGATATAAGAGAGTTCTGTTTTGCAGTCTAGAGGCCCCTGCAATACGCTCTTTCCTACTAAGTTATTCTAACTAAGCTTTATAATACTGAGAGGTGATACTACAAATGTTGTAAAGTCGTTAGTGGTAGTTGTGCCTATATTAATGACTGTTACAGCCATAGTAGAACTTCACATTTACCTCGGCAGGCTCTTACTGGGTCATGTTAATCCCAGACCTCGAACTTTGCTACTTTATCGCTACCACGTCAGATGAGGTTAAGCTAGTACACTTCGTGAAATAGTAACACAATTTGTAAGTATGATTACTTGGCACATTCTATGAAGTTGGTACTTTTATTGATATTAATTCGATCTGATTTTCGAAACATATTCGTATCTATTAGATAACTGTACGTGATATTACGCTGGAAGGTGCTGCAGTAGATTAAAATAGATGATACGTTTTATAGATCATTACGACGTGCTACCTCTGGTGTTTTTATGGTTCCGCTTTCCAGCCCTTGTCTCTCTTTTTAAATTTAAAGATGGAGTTTGGTCCGAAACTTTTGTATGAGTCAATATGTAACACCTATCGTAACATAGACCATGGCTCAGAGAACTTACTTAATACATTGGACCATAATCTACATCTGGAGCTGATCATTGAAGACTCATTAACGAGACTGTACAGTCGCATGTAGTAAAGTTACACAATAATGTTTTCATATTTTTGTCTCTATGTACCAAGAATTTATTACTGTAACGTTAGTAGTTTACCACTTTATGTTTCTGGTAACTGTGACCATAACGCTGATATAAGATACAGTAAAAATTATTTTTGCAATAATTTTTTTATGTATACATTTGGAAAACCAGGCATACAATACTTTCACTTTTATGGATTTTTATATGCATAAAGAATATAAAAATGTAAAATTCTTTACATTCTATTTAGAATGTATAACCGTATGTTGAAAAAGACTGCTGCCACCTGGCGGCACGTCAAAACATAATTATTCCGTTGATTGTCTCGCCAATTCCCTATCAGATGTTAACAAGAACACAATATGAAAGGGTTTTTTACACGTCTTAAGTGTTTTGTTTGTGACTATTGTGCGCTGTTCACTCAGGTATCCTCTTACTATATGGCGAGAGAGGGTACTATGGAACCTCGTCTCTATAACGTATGTTTACGTTGAATTAGTATGCATTTTTTGTTGGTTTGATGTCAGAGCCGGCCGGAGTGGCCGAGCGGTTCTAGGCGCTACAGTCTGGAACCGCGCGACCGCTACAGTCGCAGGTTCGAATCCTGCCTCGGGAATGGATGTGTGTGATGTCCTTAGGTTTAAGTAGTTCTAGGGGACTGATGACCTCAGCAGCTAAGTCCCATAGTGATCAGAGCCATATGAACCATTTGATGTCAGAATTTTCCATATTTGTTCCTTTATGCACATTCAGCTATGTCCACTAACGTGAACAGTCGACGAAATGGATTGGCCCTGTAAAATTTTCTTTTCTATCCAAATGATCTGAAGCTGGTAATTTAATTTCAATAATTTTATGCGCTCGGGGCAAATAATCTTCTGTAATGAGATGAACAACCATGTTCCGTCTCTCTTATTAAACACCACTCCCATCTAGCTAATGGCTCTTCGCTGTGATATAAGGCCTAATACTGGCGAGTAGGTACATGCTCATTAAACTGCAGCATTCGCCTAGAAAACCGAAAGCTGGCTAATCAGAATTCCACGCCCACGCATACGAACACACTTGTGAAATCTTCTAAGCTTTGTATTCTGATAAAGTAACTTTGTATATCATGAAGGAGCACTGAATTCTTACTTTAAAAGTGTTAAATACTTTTTAACTAACACCACCAAACCAGAGGGCCCACGATTTTCCTCTTATAACCGGGAGGGCTTCTGATTGCCTGATTCCAACAACCCCTAAAACGTTAAAACCCAGCTCTTTCAGCCCATACGGGTAGCAGGGGCTGTGTGGCGTGGACTGGGCGGTTTTTTAGGTTACAGGGTCTCGGGAAAACACAAGAAGGGCTTCAGTCACAAAGGGTGCAGGCTGAACACAGGAAGAACGTAAATACAGGAACCACCGGTATAACTGTTGTAAATTGTCGTAGCTGTGTTAGGAAAGTACCAGAGCTCCAAGCGCTAATAGAAAGCACTGATGCTCAAATCGTTGTAGGTACTGAAAGCTGGCTAAAGCCTAATATAAGCTCAGCCGAAATTTTCGCGAAGAACCTAACGGTGTTCCGAAAGGATAGGCTAAACACGGTTGGCGGTGGCGTGTTAGTTGCTGTTAGAAGTAGTTTAACTTGTCGCGAAATTGAAGTAGATACCTCCTGTGAGTTAGTATGGGCAGAGGTCATTGTTGGCAACCGGAACAAAATAATAATTGGATCCTTTTACCGACCTCCTAATTCAGATGATACAGTTGCTGAAAGGTTCAAAGAAAACTTGAGTTTGATTTAAAACACGTACCCGACTCATATGATAATAGTCGGTGGTGACTTTAATTTACCCTCGATATGTTGGCTACAATACATGTTCAATTCCGGAGGTCCGCATAAAATATCATCCGATATTGTGCTAAATGCATTCCGTGAAAATTATTTCCAGCAGTTAGGTCATGAGCCCACGCGAATAGTAAACGGTTGTGAAAACACACTTGACCTCTTAGCAACAAATAATCCTGAATTAATAATGAGCATCAAAACCGATACAGGGATTAGTGAACACAGGGTTGTCGTAGCGAGATTGAATATTGTAACCCCCAAATACTCCAAAAATAAACGAAAAATATACCTATTCAAAAAAGCACATAAAAATTCACTTGACGCCTTCCTGAGAGACAGTCTCCACTCCTTCCAAATTAATAATATAAGTGCAGACCAGATGTGGCTTGAAATCAAAGAAATAGTATCGGCAGTAATTGAGAGATTTATACCAAATAAATTAACAAACGACGGAGCTGATCCTCCTAGGTACACATAATGGGTTAGAACACTGTTGCAGAAACAACGAAACAAACATGCCAAATTTAAAGAGACGCAAAATCTCCAAGATTGGCGATCTTTTACAGAAGCTCGAAATCTAGCGCTGACATCAATGCGAGATGACTATAACAGTTTCTACGACGAAACTTTGTCTCGAGACCTGTTAGAAAATCCAAAGAGATGCTGGTCGTATGTTAAGTATGTTAGCGGCAAGAAACAATCAATGCCTTCTCTGTGAGATAGCAATGAAGATACTATCGAAGACAGTGCTGCCAAAGCAGAGTTACTAAGCGCAGCCTTCCGAAATGCCTTCACAAAAGAAGACGACGTAAATACTCCAGAACTAGAATCGAGAACAGCTGCCAACATGAGTAACGTAGAAGTAAATATCCTCGGAGTAGTGAAGCAAGTTAAATCACTTAATAAAAGCAAGTCTTCTGGTCCAGATTATATACCACTTAGGTTCCTTTCCGAGTATGCTGATGCATTAGAGCCATACTTTACAATCATATACAACCGTTCGCTCAACGAAAGATCCGTACGCAAAGACTGGAAAGTTGCACAGGCCTCACCATAATTGATGAAAGGTAGTACGAGTAATCCACTAAATTACAGGCCCATATTGTTAACGTCGATATGCAGCAGGATTTTAGAACATATATTGTGTTCGAATATTATGAACTACCTCGAAGAAAACGGTCTATTGACACACAGTCAACATGGGTTTAGAAAACATCGTTCCTGTGAAACACAACTAGCTCATTATTCACATGAAGTAATGAGTGCTATTGACAAGGGATATCAGATCGATTCCGTATTTCTGCATTTCCGGAAGGCTTTTGATACTGTACTACACAAGCAGCTTGTAGTGAAATTGCGTGCTTATGGAATATGGTCTCAGTTATGTGACTGGATTTGCGATTTCCTGTCAGAGAGGTCACAGTTCTTAGTAATTGACGGGAAGTCATTGAGTAAAACAGAAGTGATTTCTGGCGTTCCCCGAGGTAGTGTTATAGGCCCTTTGCTGTTCCTTATCTATATAAACGATTTGGGAGACAATCTGAGCAGCCGTCTTCGGTTGTTTGCAGATCATGCTGTCGTTTATCGACTAATAAACTCATCAGAAGATCAAAATAAACTGCAAAACGATTTAGAAGAAATATCGGAATGGTGCGAAAAGTGGCTGTTAACCCTAAATAACGAAAAAGGTGAGGTCATCCACATGAGTGCTAAAAGCAACTCGTTAAACTTCGGTTACACGATAAATCAGTCTAATCTAAAAGCCGTAAATTCAACTAAATACCTAGGTATTACAATTACGAACAACTTAAATTGGAAGGAACACATAGAAAATGTTGTGCGGAATGCTAACCAAAGACTGCGTTTTATTGGCAGGACACTTAGAACATGTTAACAGACCTACTAAGGAGACTGCCTGCACTACGCTTGTCCGTCCTCTTTTAGAATACTGCTGCGCGGTGTGGGATCCTTACCAGATAGGACTGACGGAGTACATCGAAAAAGTTCAAAGAAAGGCAGCACGTTTTGTATTATCGCGAAATATGGGAGAGAGTGTCACAGAAATGATACAGGATTTGGGCTGGAAATCATTAAAAGAAAGGCGTTTTTCGTTGCAACGGAATCTTCTCACGAAATTCCAACTTTCTCCTCCGAATGCGAAAATATTTTGTTTACACCGACCTACATAGGAATAAACGATCACGATGATAAAGGAAGGAAATCAGAGCTCGTACAGAAAGATATAGGTGCTCGTTCTTTTCGCGCATTATACGATATTGGAATAATAGAGAATTAACCCTCTGCCAGGCATTTAAATGTGATTTGCAGAGTATCCATGTAGATGTAGGTCATCCTCTGAAACAGGAGGCAGGCATTTTCATTGGCCAGTTCATGCCCGTACCAACAGTGCTCCTCTGCAAAGTGTGCTTCCTATCGGATTTTCACTCGTTTGGTTCCGAAAGGTGCTGGCAAATAGCAGCTGTTCGTGGGAAAATCACTAGCCCTTAAGCCAGAAAAGTAAGCTCCTACCTAATAACACTTGAGACACGTTAGGAAAAGACCACTGCTTCAGCTGCTTCCTTTACAAAGCCTCCTTCTTTCAGATGCTGGCTGCGGCACCCGCAGCAATTAACAGGATGGCAGGGAATAATATGTTACAAAGTAACGTCAGTATGGAGTGTGATCGCACATGTCATGATGTGTGAGTCCAATAGGAAGCGAACACCGTGTCTTCTTTCTGTCTGACCAGGAGGACTGAAAACCTACCTGCTCGCTCCCCGGGGTTCCGTTTGGATGGTAGCATTGGCCACTCCGAGTCCTGAATATCTTTCTGTTCAAGTTATACAACCATGAGTCTAAGTCACTGTTGGTTTCTCGTACCTTGAAATCATGACGCCGGCCGTGGTGGCCGAGCGGTTCCAGGCGCTTCAGTCCGAAACACCGCGACTGCTACGGTCGCAGGTTCGAATCCTTGGATGTGTGTGATGTCCTTAGGTTAGTTAGGTTTAAGTAGTTCCACGGTCTAGGGGACTGATGACCTCAATTGTTAAGTCCCATAGTGCTCAGAGCCATTTGAGCCATTTGAAATCATGACCTATTACACTAGCTTATGGAAGTACGTAAGGATCATGGACGTGGTCTCTAGCACACTTGCTCATTCACAGTCGCACATCGACATTGATATAGCAATTGACTTTTTTATTTTTTTACCAGGGCTCTAGCTAAGAAATAATTTATCACACTATAGTCTTATTACACACGTCGATTCAGCTGCCCCTACCGACAGCATTTTATGCAATCCGCAATGTTCTGACTGTCCTTCAAAAAGCAGGCGAGAGATTTACGTAGTCTCTCAGTCGCGCAATCTATTAGTCCTACAGGAAAAATGAACAGGACCTCTTTTTGTAGGAAATTTAATGTAGTTAAATTTTGTACTTGTATACGTTTTCACTGGAGGCCGTAACTTTCGAGTTATTCGAGAAAAATATACAAAAGTGAGCTTCAGGTCCCACTTCAGCATTCAGCTTCCACCGGTCAGGATTTCTAGTATGTCACTCATGATAGTCCCTGCTACCGCTGTACAAAAATTTGCGACTGCACGAATTACGTCCCACATTCGACCTTTGTAAGTCTACATTGATTGGCCTTATTAAGTCAGCGACTTTCTCGAGTACTTGCAAATTGCAAAATTTAAGTTTGCGTACAATTTTTTGAATTTTAATATCGTAAAATAAACAATTCCATCGTTGTATTTGTCATGCCTTCTGACTACACGGCTACTGTAGTTGTAAAGGTTAAATTTGGATCGAATGGTCAGCGTAATTAGTTTTAGTCTAACGTTTACAGAAGACGGTGTTCTTTCGTGGCCCTCATGGTCAAGTTTAAATTAATGACGATAACGGAATAGCCGACTATGCTGGTAACGTAATAGCATAATAAATATAAGCCAAAAATGGTGGAATGTCGGGAACAGTTCGTGTAGTCGGAAATGTTTGTAGAGTGGCAGGAGAGAGTACCAGGAGCAACGTACGAGAAATCCTGATCAATGAGGGCGAGAGTGGGAGTGGAGTCTAAAGCTTGTATACGTTTTCACGTCTACATTTTTCTTGAATAACTCGAAAACTATGGCCTCTAGGGAAAACGTATCCGAGTACAAAATTTAACTACATTAAATTTCCTACAAAAAAGTCCTGTTCATTTTTCCTGTAGGACTAGCAGCTTGGGATTAGAAAGTGAGGGAATATGAAAATCTCTCGCGTGGTTTTTGAAAGCCGGTCATAACACTGCTGGTTGCATTAAACGACATCCGTAGCGGCAGCTGAATCAACCTCTATATGTTAACAAACTGGATAATTATCTCTAATGTTTAAACTGAGTTTTCCCGTCGTTCCTAATCAGATACATTTCTTGATGAGAAGTATCCAGGCACCTATTAGCGGACAGTAATATGGAGTATGTCCACCCTTCGCCTTACGACGGCTTCAAACCGATGAGCGCACTTCTCAACATTCTTTATAAAACTTGCACAGTGCAGTATCACGAGATGATCAATATAAAATGCAAAATATAGACAAAAACAAAAATTGGAAAACAAGTCTGGCTCAATATACAAAACCCTCTAATGAACTGTAATGCTTGGTCGGCTTTGTACAGAGTGGTGAATAAAAAGTTCGCGATAAATAGCAAACGTTTTCAATCACGGCTAGGTCTCTCAATCGCGAGTCGGCCTTGAAATTAGCGAGATACAGTAGAGCACGAGTTGATAAGCAGAGAAACACTGGCGATATGGAAAGAGACGAGAGAAAAACTGGCTCTTGTAATCAGGGCTTCGCATGACATAATAACCACTCGAGACGAGACACAGTAACCGAAAATTAAACAGAACGCATATCGTTGGTACATACTAAGTGATACCGAAGGAAAACTAGATAAACCAGGAGTATTACTGGTACTACGCTGAAGCACCGTAGAAACTGGTATCGGCATGTGTATTCAAATACAGAGATGTGTCAACAGGCAGAAAACGGTGCTGCGGTCGGCAACGCCTAATATGTAGGACAACAAGTGTCTGGCGCAGTTACTGCTGCTTCAATGGCAGGTTATCAAGATTTAAGTGAGTTTGAACGTGCTGTTATAGTCGGCGCACGAGCGATGGGACACAGCGTCTCCGAGGTAGCAATGAAGTGGGGATTTTCCCGTACGACCATTTCACTAGTGAACCGTGAATATCAGGAACCCGGTAAAACATTAAATCGCCGACATCGCTGCGGCCAGAAAAAGGTACTACAAGAACGGGACCAACGACTGAAGAGAATAGTTCAGAGTGACAGAAGTGCAACCCTTCCCCAGATTGCCCCAGATTTAAATGCTGGGCTATCAACAAGTGTCAACGTGCGAACCATTCAACGAAACATTATCGATATGGGCTTTCGGAGCCGAAGGCCCACTCGTGTACCCTTGATGACTGCACGACACAAAGGTTTACGCCTCGCCTCAGCCCATCAACACCGACATTGGACTGTTGATGACTGGAAACATATTGCCTGGTCGCACGAGTATCGTTTGAAATTTTATCCAACGGATGGACGTGTACTGGTATGGAGAAAAACTCGTGAATCCGAGGACCCTTCACGTCAGCAGGGGACTGTTCAAACTGGTGGAGAATCTGTAAGGGGATGGGGCGTGTGCCGTAGGAGTGATATGGGATCCCTGATACGTCTAGACACGACTCTGACAGGTGACATATATGTAAGCATCCTGTCTTATCACCTTCATCCATTCATGTCCATTGTGCATTCTGGCGGACTTGGGCAATTCCACGCGAACAATGCAATACCCTACACATCCAGAATTGCTACAGATGGCTCCAGGAACACTCTTCTGAGTTTAAACACTTCTGCTGGCCAACAAACTCCCCAGACATAAACATTATTGAGCATATCTGGGTTGCCTCGCAACGTTCTATTCAGAAGAGATCTCCACCCCCTCGTACTCCTGCCGATTTATGGACAGCCCTGCAGGTTTCATGGTGTCAATTTCCTCCAGCACTACTTCAGACATTAGTCGAGTCCAGGCCACATGGTGTTGTGGAACTTTTGCGTGCTGGTGGGGCCCTACACGATATCAGGCAGGTGTACCAGTTTCTTTGGCTCTTCAGTGTATAATGCTACGGAACACAACAAAACAAAAAAACATAATAAATGCAATGAAAACTTCGCAAGTCTTGACAGCAACTAAGTGGTACAAGGAAACCGTATTGTAAACACACGCCGGCCGGGGTGGCCAAGCGGTTCTAGGCGCTACAGTCTGGAACCGCGCGACCGCTACGGTCCTGCCTCGTCCATGGATGTATGTGATGTCCTTAGGTTAGTTAGGTTTGAGTAGTTCTAAGTTCTAGGGGACTTTCCTCAGAAGTTAAGTCCCATAGTGCTCAGAGCCATTTGAACCATTTGTAAAAGCACAGTCATAGATGATGAGACAAAACGTACAAATACAGATACCACAAACAAACAGTGTTTATAGGCTTCCGTCCCAAAGAGGATGAATAAGTCGCCTAACAAATAATCGATATTTTGATCCAGTTTGCATAATGAAGACTGAATGTCCTATACAGTACCTTACCAAAGGTCTGGATGTCTGTGGAGGATAGGTAACCCATTCTTTCTCAAGAGCCTAAATCAGAGTAGGCAGTGATGTTGGAAGCTGGGATCTGGAGCGAAGTAGACGTTCTAACTAATCCCAAAGATGTCCCTTTGTGCTAAGGCCGGAACTTTAATTACGTCAGTCCATTTCAGGAATGTTATTGTCCACAAACCATTCTCACTGATCCTGCTTTATGATAGGTACATTGTCAAAGTGAAACAAAAAATAATCGTCTCCGAAATGTTCGTCTACTGTACAGAATGAGCAATGCTGTAAAATGTGTTTACACCCTTCCGCATACAGCGCTTTCTTAAGATCAATAAGGAGTCGAGACCCTAAACACGAAAACACCCTTACAAAGTAAAACCATCTACTCCTCATCACTGTCGGCACTACACATTATGGAAGGTTATGTTTTTCAGGCATTCGTCAAACACAAATTGCCACAGTATACAGTGTGATTCATCGTTCCAAACGACTCGTTTCCAGTATTCCACTATCCAATGGCATCACTCTTTCACCACCTCAAGCATCGCATGGCATTATTTATTTATTTTATTCGTGTCAGAAGTACCAGGACACAAACTGTGCTGATTTAAAAATATACATATTTGTATACATGAATAATTCAGAGACATATAAATGTAATAGAATGAACACATAGGGAAAAAGAGTAATAAATCAATATTTACATAATACACACAATAATAAGAAATCAGTTTTTACGTAATACACACAGGAGTAAGAAATCAATTTTTACATAATAAACACATTTACACTAGTTGTGTCCAGTATTTGGCAACACTGACTGCGTTGCTGTAAGCCAAGGCCAGTTCCAATCGTGCACAGGAGTATGGGCAGAGACGACACTTCAGGAGATGGCTTGTAGTTTGTTCATCTCCACACTCACACAATGTGTCTCCGCCTTGTGCGATGCCCCATTTCTTCAAGTTGTCCTTCGTTCTTGCAACGCCGGAGCGCACTCCGTTCGAGGACTTCCATGTGCACCATCCTTCTTGGTGACCAGGTGGCAGAGTTTCTTCAATTACGTCTTGCTCTGGATGGACAGGATGGCTTTTTTTCCACAGTTCAACCCTGGCTATACTTTGATCTCTGTCAATTGGAACAGAAGACTGTAGAAAGTTCTTCCTGGACTTCAGCCGAGGTGGTGGTGGCTGATGTTTGTGCAAAGGGTGGTCCGGGTTATTGCAGAACTTTTGCCTCTCGTTGCTAGCAGCTATCTCGCGTCTAATATCGGGTGGGGCTATACCTGCAAGTGTACGAGTCTACAGCTTCTGTACTGGCGTCGGCTTCAGACATTCTGTGATCAGCCTGCGTTTCATTCAGGGCAGTGTCCACTTTTTTTTGCACGAGCAGAATTGTGCCACACTGGAGCGGCATATTCGGCAGCGGAGTAGCAGAGCGCCAGGGCAGTTGTTCTTACTGTTTGGGGGTGGGCACCCCATACAGAACCAGTAACCTTGCACAGTAGGCAATTTCGCGATGAGACCTCGGCTTTAAGGTTGATGCAGTGTGCCTTGAAGGTCAGGGAGCGGTCCGGGGTAAAACCAAGGTAAACTGGAGCGCTGCAGTGGTCCAACTCCTTTCCATTCCAGTTCACACGCAGCTGTCGAGAAGCTTCTATGTTCTTCAGATGAAAATCACATGTTTTAGTTTTTGATGGGTTTGGCTTGAGATGGTTTTCCTCATAATATTCTAAGAGAATCTTCAGAGCAGCAGTGAGATTTTCTTCTACAGTCCCAAAATTCTTATCCTGAGTTGCCAATGCCAGGTCGTCTGCATATAGGAAGCTTCTTGTGTGGAGAGGAAGTGGTTGGTCATTGGTATAGATATTAAACAGCATTGGTGCTAAGACAGTGCCTTGCGAGAGCCCATTCTTTTGTATTATCCATCTGCTCAGCCTGCCTTGAAATTCTACAAAGAAACGTCGATTCTGCAACACGGTGGCAACGATTTGCGTAAGCCTGACGTCGTAAATCTTCCTTAGGATGATTTGTTGTTGTACAGTGTCATAGTCTGAAGAGAGATCGACAAAGGCCACTCCAGTGATATTTCCGAGCTGAAAACCATCTTCTATGTGCTGTGTCAGGTTAAGGGTCTGTGTAAAACAGTTCTTTCCTGGCCTAAATTCAGCTTGCTCTGGGATGAGACGAGGTTCGACCAGTAGTGTTATGCGGTTCAATAACAGTCTTTCGAAAACCTTGTAAAGAGGGCACAGAAGTGATAATGGCCTGAAGTGCTCTGGGTCTGTTGGCTGCTTTCCAGGTTTCAGAACAGCAACAACTTTAGTCTTCCTCCAAATTTTAGGGATTTGGCATCGTTCCAGGCATCCATTGCTTAGTAAGGCTTCGAAAGTGATGAATCTGCCCCATACGCATATCATCTAGTCCGGCTGTCTTGCCTGTCTTACTCTTTTCTATGGCGTCTTCCAACTCTTTGATAATGAATGGGTTGGACAAGTTAGATGTTTCTTGTTCGACATTTCTTTGAAGCTTCGATGGTCTTCTTGTTTTTATTTGTTTTGCCATTTATCAAGAGATGATGAGCAATCTGGTAAGGTGTAATGTTGGAATGCAAGGGGCCTTTCGTGGGGTCATTGTTCAAAGATCTTATTAAGTTCCAGGTCTCTCTGCTGTTTTTTTGCCATGTCCAGTTCTTCCATCCTCTTTATTTCGCCCATAGACTGAATTAGTTGTCGGCCAGTTTTAATAGTCTCCTCGCCAAATTGGTTGTCTTCATAGATGGAGATACATTCTTTTAACTTATCTGCTGTACTGTGGTCTAAGCCATGGATATACTGTAGACCTACAGCCTCTTGGAATTGACTTACGAGAGCATTCTTGCACAGCAGTAGTAAAAACATCATATTTCTCTGGGACAGGTTGGATGTCTGCTATCATTTCATCTAAGCATTTTGTGAATTTTGTCCAATCCGCTTTTTTAAGTTATTTTTATTTTTATTTTTTTTTATTTTTTATTTTTTTATTTTTTTTGGTCCTCAGTCTACTGACTGGTTTGATGCGGCCCGCCACGAATTCCTTTCCTGTGCTAACCTCTTCATCTCAGAGTAGCACTTGCAACCTACGTCCTCAATTATTTGCTTGACGTATTCCAATCTCTGTCTTCCTCTACAGTTTTTGCCCTCTACAGCTCCCTCTAGTACCATGGAAGTCATTCCCTCATGTCTTAGCAGATGTCCTATCATCCTGTCCCTTCTCCTTATCAGTGTTTTCCACATATTCCTTTCCTCTCCGATTCCGCGTAGAACCTCCTCATTCCCTACCTTATCAGTCCACCTAATTTTCAACATTCGTCTATAGCACCACATCTCAAATGCTTCGATTCTCTTCTGTTCCGGTTTTCCCACAGTCCATGTTTCACTACCATACAATGCTGTACTCCAGACGTACATCCTCAGAAATTTCTTCCTCAAATTAAGGCCGGTATTTGATATTAGTAGACTTCTCTTGGCCAGAAATGCCTTTTTTGCCATAGCGAGTCTGCTTTTGATGTCCTCCTTGCTCCGTCCGTCATTGGTTATTTTACTGCCTAGGTAGCAGAATTCCTTAACTTCATTGACTTCGTGACCATCAATCCTGATGTTAAGTTTCTCGCTGTTCTCATTTCTACTACTTCTCATTACCTTCGTCTTTCTCCGATTTACTCTCAAACCATACTGTGTACTCATTAGACTGTTCATTCCGTTCAGCAGATCATTTAATTCTTCTTCACTTTCACTCAGCATAGCAATGTCATCAGCGAATCGTATCATTGATATCCTTTCACCTTTGTATTTTAATTCCATCTTCTCCTAAATGGGACAGACTGTGGGGGTACCGCTGACAGAACTTGGCACATGATGGGTCTGTGCTGTGTATTGGGTAAAGGTTCAGCTGATAGAACTTGGCACATGATGGGTCTGTGCTGTGTATTGGGTAAAGGTTCACAGACATTCTTCACACACTGCTGTGATATAGCCGCACTGACAAAGATTAAGTCCGGATTGTATTCGCATCTGCCGGTCAGTGTGGCCGAGCGGTTCTAGGCGCTTCAGCCTGGAACCGCGCGACCGCTACGGTCGCAGGTTCGAATCCTGACTCGAGTATGGATGTGTGTGAGGTCCTTAGGTTACTCAGGTTTGGTTACTCAGGTTTACTAGTTCTAAGTTCTAGGGGACTGATGACCTCAGATGTTAAGTCCCATAGTGCTCAGAGCCATTTGACGTCTCCATCGACCGCTGTTGAAAGATGCAGGTAGGTTGCAGTCGTGTATTAGAGATAGTTCATAAGATTCTGCCCATGTAATCACGGCTTCACCATCTTCGTTGTCTTTACTGTATCCCCACTGGCAGCTATGGCTGTTGAAGTCGCCCACAATGACACAGATCTTCTCCTCTCGCCCTACGTCTGGTTCGGGAAAGTGGAAGGGAACAGTCGGTGGTTTGTATACAGATGTTATTATACAATTAAATAGTTAAACTGATAATATTGCGATGTCGTTGTTGTCTGTGTTAGTGGTAGATATTACTTGTAGTTCTGGCTTTATGAAAATAGCGCTTCCGTATTTATCATGAGGTCTCTCAGTTGCTAAGCGCATTCCTGGGGCTCTCGGTCGCCTTTGGTTTGGCTTGACACAGTTGTTGTAGCAGGGTTTCCTTGTTTGAAGTTATGCCTTCTATGTTAATTGATATGACTGTCAGCTTTGGCCCCGAGAGGAGCCGATTGTTCGGGCTATTAACCATTGTCATTAACTGTTGGTACTTGTGGAGTGGAAAGATCTGTCGGTTCATCACTGTTGCCCAGGGGACGCCCGAGTGTGGGTTATACACTCTTCTGGGAGGCTCTTTCTGTGTCCCCCAACGCTTGGCGTGAATGAGGTCAGTGGTGGAGCAGCTCCTCATAAGGCACACATTACTGGCATTGACTACAGCTGCTCCACCATTTCATTGCTCATTGTGTTAGCCGGACTGCTGCTAACGCTTTTCAGCACATGAGGTCTGCCTGGTCTCGGGTTGTTCCTTCGCGTCTACACCAACAGTCTAAATGGGTATCTGTAAAAGGGCTGAAAAGTCCGTAATGGATTTGTTATCCAGTAAGAAGGCCACGTTCATACTCTCTGGCCGACCCATTCTGGTGTTTCTGTTTCTCTACTGACAACACGGTACTGCCTGCCTCCTTTTGTACTGCCTCTCATGCCGTCTAGTGGCCAATTCCACATAACATAGGGGTGACCAGATTCTTTTGATCAGAGACTGTATTGTCCTTCCGAAAGCACAAACGTACTGACGTTTTTACGTTATATATAACGAGTGAAAATAACAATCTTCTGCTGAGAATGTTCGTAGCTGACTATTGTATAGCACTTGTAATAAGTTTTAGGGGATTCACCATTAGACATAAACAGAAGATACTAGGTATTCACTCTTCAAATTCCAATAATTATTTAATGTGTAGGTGAGTGGACGTAGTTTCTTCTTCTTGACGGTAAGGCCTCGTGTTCGGGAAAATTGTAGTTCAAATCTCCATTAGACCATCGAGATTTCTCTAAACCGCTGAAAGTAAACGTGGAGGTGATTAGGACACGGCCGTTTAATTTCCCCAGTCTTTCCTAATACGTGCTCGTGTCTCGTTTCTAACGACTTCGGCGTCGACGGGTGCGTTCGATTGCTACCAAAGATGCCATAGAAGCCAGCTGAATGTCTTCCCTAGCGTAATATCGGTGCATGGCGCAGAGCATGTTTCAAGCAGCCATTCGCCTGGACGACGGCGTGTCTGGACACGATCATCGATCTGGTGTAACAAAAATATGATTCATCCGAACAGGTGATACGTTTCCATTTAAAGATGCTCCAATCTCGATGATCCAGAGTCCACTCATTTCATAATTGACGATGTCATCGGGTCGACAGGGAGACACGCGGGGGTCGTCTGTAGCGAATCCTCGTATCCGACAATGTGCTTGAAACACTCGTCTCTGCACCAGCGTTGTACTCTGTTGTCAGATCTGCCTTCTTTGCCTCCTAAAAATGGTTCATATGGCTCTGAACACTATGGCACTTAACTTCTGAGGTCATCAGTCCCCTAGAACTTAGAACTACTTAAACCTAACTAACCTAAGGACACCACACACATCCGTGCCCGAGGCAGGATTCGAACTTAAGACCGTATCGGTCGCGCGGTTCCAGACTGTAGAGCCTAGAACCGCTCGGCTACTCCGGCGGGCTTTGCCTGCTACTCCCACGTCTGTGATGAGGCGTGAACGTCCAATACGTTGTCGACTACTCGTGGTTGCAACATCGTGCATCACATTTTGTAGGTCCCCACGTCAGTAAGCCGGCCGGTGTGGCCGTGCGGTTGAAGGCGCTTCAGTCTGGAACCGCGTGACCGCTACGGTCGCAGGTTCGAATCCTGCCTCGGGCATGGATGTGTGTGATGTCCTTAGGTTAGTTAGGTTTAATTAGTTCTAAGTTCTAGGCGACTGATGACCTCAGAAGTTAAGTCGCATAGTGCTCAGAGCCATTTGAACCCACGTCAGTAGCACACCGACGACTAAGAAGCTTCCGAAATGCTCTTTCTCATGCACCGGCCATAATTATCTTCTGTTTCTCAAAGTCGGATATGTCAATAGATTTTCGCATTTTCGACGCGTATCTTCGCTAGAGTGATTCCTCATTCGTCCCTTCTCTGCTTACATGCTTTCCTTACCTCGCAAAGCCAGTACGCGGTAGTCAGTATGGCGGTGGGCAGTGGTGACACTGTTACGGCTAAGCACTTCACTTAACTAACATTTACAGTGATACGAATACTAAATGATCGCAACATTCCTTAATTTCGTATGCGAAGGAACATCTGAAGTCAGAATCGACTTTCGTTAAAATTCTACGGATTCTATATCGTCCGCAAGAGTCTGGACACTGATTTCTGGGCTACTAACAATCTTCACATACTACTCATTTTTTTGGGATTCTGGGATAGGCCATATGACAATATTCTGCTTGGGTAGCTATTGAAGACAGCACATCTTTGTTGTGCCTTTCCGTAATGTGTGACGCATCGTAACACGCTCCTCTGTGTCTCAGAATTGGTCAGTTACTTGTAAGCAAAAAGTTATCTGCGTAAGCACTAGCATATATTTACAATACGTTCCGGCAGTCACGCCATCATCAGATTGAAAACTACGGTGTTTACATCTCTGTTATACTCGGCTACGACGAAGAGCTATAGTAAGCAGTATGTCGGATACCTTCCGCACATGCCACGAAGTAGACAAATATGTAATTTTATGTATGAGGGCTTTTGGGGTGATCTCGTTAACTGTAGGTAGTATTTTATGTCTAGCTGTAGGAAGCTGGAACTTACATATTGAATGAAAATCATCAGCAATGGCGGCCGAAGACTTCCGGTGTAAGGAATGACCCTCATTCTGCCAAAAACCTTGCCAAAGAGAGTGGAGGAACGGATGGAGTTTCAGGGAATGCTCTTGCCCTTGGAATGGGAAATTTTCCCTGAATGCGGAAAAATCAGCGATGGTCAACGGCATGAGGATGCGTACGGCAATGAAAATCACTATAGCAGAGACACACAATGTGAATTCGCGGGAAATATGGCCTATAATCGTTGGGCCGTGTCAAAACAGACAGCAGACTGATGACACAAACGAAATCAGAGTGTCATTGTTTTGTTGTATGTTTTTGACCTGAGTTCACAGTCTCACTGAATTTTCTAGAATATTATTTTATAATGCGAGGATATAGAAAGAAAATTCAATAAAACTGCAATTATTAGCATATTATCGATTTACAGAGGAAATTGTTGCACATATGAGACGGACGAAAAATAACAGCTTACCCTGATACTGAAATACGTAATTCAGCTGAAACGTTAAGTGGGGAGGCCAAAATTACAGGTCTAAGATTTAATCAAAGACTGATGATCATGATAATTGTACATAAGAAAGAGCAACGACCAGATTTCCTAACGGTCTCATTCCAGATACGTGCATACTTTTCCGACGTTCACACCAGGTATTTATTTTGTATGTAAATCGTAATGAGTCATGATGTTTTTATCTCTTCTCATCCCTTTGGGTCAGTGATCCAATGAAAGTGAAAGGACGTATCTTCGGTGGTAAAGTTGGCCTAGCTACTGGTCGTCTTTGAGACGGGCTTCAGCTCTATGTAGAATGTTGCGCACACTGCTACTTCTCAACGTTGAGTGAGCGGCACATCAAATCCTAGCACGCGGGTGCGGTACCACCCTTCTTGATGTCCTTACTGCGTGAGTCAGCAAACTATCTGCTCAGTTTTTGCGAATAACAGTGTAACATCGCAATAGGTGTCGTTACACGATTGAAAAAATGAGTGATGCAACTAATTAATTTCAGCCCCAAAAACCGCATGCCTGTAGAAGCAATATGTGTCTATACATTTCCTTTTTTCATTCTTATGTGCACGTACTGTGTCCTGATTTCCATTTTTCACCGTTCCTGAAAGTGTGTGGTCAAGTGTGAGTGATTTGAATGCATACGACCAACCAGAGAAGTGGTGGGTTTCTTAATCTTCTACCAACCTAAACGGTGTCGGTAGAAGGCAGAGACCAGGAACAGGAGGGCTTGGCCTAAGACGAGTAAAGAAAAACGTTTTCCTAGCAGAGGTTGGCCGTGGCCCTTCCCCAACACCTCGGGCGGTTCGCAGAGAGCTCCGCGCGACTGTTACAGGTGGAGTTGTTTCGAAGACAGGTAAGCCACCAGACGTTCTCTCAGAACAAGGGACAAAAGGTACTTGATTTTGTTAATAATAATTTGTTAATCTCAACAATTTCTTCTCCTAGCCATTTTTGAATTATCATTTAGGTTCTGGTTACAATTTTTCGTTCAGTTAATCACTGTCATAATAGTGTGATTTCCGTTAGGGGCGACTACGCAGTCTATAGACTCAAAGCGCAGCCCAAGACTTAAAACTTACTGTCTGATGTATTGTTTTATTTGTGTGGACGTTTTAAATTATCAATAAAACTGTACCGAGCGTATATTCGGCAAGTTGAATCGATTTGATTCCAAGCGCTTCATGCAAAGATATGCAGTCACCAAAATCCTGCTCGATGCCAGCCACGAGGTGCATACAATGCTTCCCACAAATAAATGCTGTCGACATTTTGTTTGTCGTGTGAATTAGTGCATGTGAATGTCTGTGTTAGAAACTTGAGAGTGACCACGTGCCCCCTAGATTTCCCACCCCACATTACTCTACAGACTAAGGCCAATGTGGCTTGATATTCTCGTGTGAGAAAGCCATAGGATCGTTTAAATTGTACCAGGAATGTTTTGTCCATCTATTAAATACAAAAAGAATACTGTTAACATGCGAAATATTAGTGAAAAATAAATATTTTATCATTCGAAGCTATTTCCCTGATCGTTAATTTATTTTCAATACATCTAAAAATAGTGTCACATTTGTAGTATTGATGATTAAGCTCCTAAAATCCAAAGTGTTTGCCTCAAGTTTAGCTAACGGTACGTAGCTTTCTCTGGCTGCCCCGTAGAATACCATATCGTTATCCGTTGCGACCTTAATAAATTCAGTCAGTGAAGGAATTGTTCCTAAAATTTAGACGGGCCTAAACCAAATAACGGACAAAACTATTCAGAGAAGGTTACGTCGCGAAAGAAAAGTAAGAGCGAATGGTGACAAGATATGCCTTCGTAGCAGGCTGGAGCAAAAGAAATAATAATAAGCAAAAGAAGCTCCGGCTAGTGAAAGTAAGTAACCCTCCATGGGCTGCTACTCAATGAATAGTAAGATGCCAGTGGTGAGTTACATATGGTCGACCCTGTATCAGCATTATTCCGAATTCCGGTAGTCTTCTTCCAAGGTAGCCAGATCTTAGATGAGGATGTACTAACTGAACTTTTCTTTCAGCCACGCACAATTCTGTTTGTGCCCAGCTTCGATGACGTATGGCGTTGTTCTTGCTGCTTGTGTTCATTGTGAAATTTTGGAGGGGCCACAGTTTAGGTTATCTCCAATTGTTAGTTACATTTTATTCAGCCTCGATGTAATTATTGTGCAATTTTAGGAGGGTCATAGTTTAGATAATTTCAAATTGTTAGTTAGATTCTTATTGAATGTTGTAGTAATTAAGGTTTGTTTCCCACGGGGTAATGCGCATTACTAGGGCGCGAGCGCGGAGTATTGCGAAAATAGAAGACGTGTAATTCGTTTCAGAAGCAACGTTCGGAGGTGAAACGGCGCGACTGAGAGAGCCCACCGGAAATGCGAGGGCACGCAGGTACGAACTCGGCGGGAGATCCAGCCAATGCTGCCAAAGGGCGGAGGCCGATGGGCTACAACCTGGGCGCCTGCCGCAAGGTCAACCGCCGCGTGAAGCTTACGAGCACACCGCAGCGTCTGAAAGTACTGAAGAAACTCAAAACATCCCCGCGTCCACTCCCACCGCGCCAGACGAAATGTTTGCAGCACTTTTCCAACTGATGCAAGAACAAAGTAGGAAAACTGATGAACAGAATACGAAAGTTGATGAACAGAGTAGGAAAACGGAGGAGAATCAGAAAAGTTAAATAGGAAACTTGACAATGTAGATGAGGCCATAAGAAGGTTAAATAAACGATTTGACAGGAACAGAAATTACATGGGCAGTCACTTAAGATAGATCAACTAGGAACTCGCGTAGTACGTTAGCAGCAGAAAATAGAAAGAGCAGTGAAGACGTGCAGACCGAAGTTCGACAGATACGCAAAGATTTGGACACAGTCACAGAGCGTGTCGAAAATCGAATCGGTGATATTGAGAACTATTTACGAGCCAGTTCGGAACTAGCATTACACACCGACAAGGTGAAAGAGGCAATACATCGTGCGTGCGAAGAACAGCACGAGACACTAAACAGTGTCTGTCAACAGATCACCTGCCAGGAGGCTACGTTACAAGCCCAGGCGAGAGACGTGGAAAAGATGAACCAAAGAATGGACGCGTTAACGTTAGCGGTCGAAAATTCTCAACAAGAGCAGAGCGATTCTAGAAGAACAATCCCTACCGCGGTGGGCGACAATGAAGGCGTTCGGTCGTTGCTACGGTTCAAACAAGCACAAACTGAAATAAATAGGCGCAAGCGCGATATCCTCCGTGAGCTTTTGTGAACAAACGAGAACCACGATGTTGGACGGCAGGATAACAGTAATAGAGACACCCAGAAGAGGGAACAAGATCAACTAAGACAGGCGGAAATGCGCCTGCAGAATCTGACGACGTGATAGATTCGAGTGGCAGGGCCACTACATAACTCCAGACGAGGAGGACTCCAGGAAGCATTTTATATCCGCAATGAAGTATTCAGTGTATCCAGATCCTGGAGTTCCCAGTTCGATGCAGCCTTACCCATATCATGGGGAGAACAACTGAGAATAAAATTTGTATACAACCTCCTCCGTGATGAGGCGGCGGTTAGAATGCAGCCACTGATGTAACAATGCAACTCATATTCGGAGTTTCGCGCGGTTTTTATTAGAGAATTTTGGTCAGAGACAGATCAGTAGAGGACGAAGTTAGGAATATTACTGCTTCCTGACTAGAATGAGTGTCATCACCCGGATCCAATCGCATACTTCCGAGATCTGACAAGGCGAAATCAGAACCTAGACTCACCGTATTTTCCTGTGGAATTAATCATAGTCTGTCTCACCAAATTCCCACAAAAGTTTAGAAGGGAGATCACAATAGCAGGAAGAGGTTTACAGGATGTAGTTTCATTCCAACAACTCTTACAAGAACTTGGCAGGCCAAGAGTCCAAAACAATTCAAGCACCGCAAGAAATAGAATAGAAAGAGCGCGCCATGTAACGACAATCAACGAAATTGGCCGCAAAACTCTGGGCCACAGCGAAACTACGATCAACGAAATTGGGCGCAAAACGCCGGGCCGCAACGAAACAATGATCGATTTGATCGAAACTACCGTAGAGATTTTTATAGAAACAGACCGTATGATATAATGTCCATCATAACTATCCGGGATGTTATGCCGCGGTCGGTTGAAGAATTCTGTGTCAATTCTCAACGTTTCGTCTCTGACTGCGGGAGACATCTTCAAGGGGGTCTGTAACTCGATGGAAGGTCCAACACACCCACTGGCTCGCTACTCACCCACTGGCTCGCTACTGTAGCGAGCCAGTGCGTGTGTTGGACCTTCCATCGAGTTACAGGACCCCCTTGAAGATGTCTCCCGCAGTCGGAGACGAAACGTTGAAACGTTGGGAATTGACACAGAATTCGTCAACCGACCACGGCATAACGGCCGGATAATTATGATGGACATGATATTTCCGGTCGTGAAAGTCTACATTTTAGTATCAGACCGTATGATAGCCATAGAGGACACAACGGGGACCGTGGAGCCCCGGAAAACAATCGCGAAGCGTTGGAAATAGTAGAAATACGACACCCAGGTCCGCGCCACAATCACAGTGACCACAATGATGAGGGGACCCCACAACAATGACGGGATCATAGCGCAGAGGGTATTAATGAGCATAAACTGCTGTCGAACGAAGTGGGAATCTTCTTCATAGATTTTGACAAAATTCGAGAAGTACTGGAAAAAAGTGACGAGGTCATATCAGAAAAATGTCCTATTATAAACCTAGAAATCAGTGGGGAGATAATACCTCCTGTGCTAGACTCGGGTAGTGAGGTATCAGTAATTAAAGAGGATGTACTAAGGCAATGTAGTACGAATTGTACATGGCGAACTTTACCGCTATACAAGACGAAAGTCCGGAGCGCAGTAAACAGTAAGAGCGGGGAAGTGCGGGAGCAAATGCAACTGGAATTCACATGCCAATTACATACATTCGTTAACGTCTTTCTGGTAATGCCCTTGCTCGCAGCTGAAGTAATTGTTTGAGGCGATTTTCTGATTGCGTACTAACCAGTGCTCGATTTCAAAGTGGGCTGCATCTTGCTAACTCTAGCAGATCAAACAGTAAAAATTAATCTTGATAACGGTACCAACTCAGAATACGCATCCGAACTGTTTGTCATCCCATGGGAGACGGGCAAATGCGTTAGCAACAAATTGTAGGGAAGCAGCCTACTCACGCCATATAAAATTCACATCAGTCTTTCCATTGTGTGCTAGCCTAGTCCGCTGTAACTAGCTCTGACGTCATAAATGTTGCGCAATACTTTAAAAATCAAGTAAATAACCTGAAACGTTTCTAGCATGTCAGGAGTAATACTAAATCAATATGTGTTGAATGTCAGTTCAATAACTTTAACCATTTTCGAAATTTGGATGTTTTTCTGTAAAAATCATTGGCGCAACAGAAAAGAGCTATAAACTTAAAAATTTATATTTAGATTCCTTTTTCATAATAATTTAATAGAAACAGTACTTTGGATCTCACAAATTAAAATTTTAGTGGAAAATCATGATTTTCTGGTTTTTGTCTTAAAAATTAAGGAAGCAAGATAGATTAAGTAGGCGACCGCTATAATCATAAAGATGTGAGAAGTTTCAACTCAATAACTATAAAACCATAGCGATAGCGTATCTCCAAAGGGCAAGTTCAGAGCTCGTCTACTGCGTGTAGTGTAATTAAATTAATTCTCTCGCCCAAAATAATTGACTTAGCCACGTCAGACTTTTATTATGATTACTTACCTGTGTGCTGAATGCACATTTAAATTGAGAGCTTCATCGGCCATCAGCAAAGGAAGCAATGATTTATTCAATAACTTGAAGTGGTGCATTACTATCCCAGCGGCTAGTCGGGAGAGCCGATTTGATCAGGCGTTCCCTTAGCCGTCCGCACCGCGGCTTTATATATAGGAACGCTGCGCGAAGAAGGAAGGCCCCAGTTCTCTCCAGATGCTGAATAGCACACCACCTGTGTCGGGAGTCGCGTCGCGTCGCGTCGCGTCGGTATCATTGCTATAAACAGTCTCGGATGCCGTATTAAGTTACTCGGGATACGCGTAACCATGAAATCATTTTCGAGTGAAGTGTTAATTCTGGGACGACTTTAATGATATATCTTCAGTTTGCGTATGTCGTATTTTCACGTGCCGCCGCGGGACAAACATTCTACCATTATTTAGCGTGGCGTTTCATGAACATTATCATCAAATTATGGCGAGCATTCACTTAAACATTTAATTTGGACAGTTATAGTTGCATCAGCGCATTAGACTCTGAACTGCTCTGGTAGTTGGATTGTGTGGATTCTTTTTTTTTTTTTTTTTTTTTTTATCTGTGACTTTCAGAATATAGCGAACGTTTTTACAGGATCGTTTTTTGATTATGAATTCCAGACAATCTCCTGTAAGTAGGCTGTTTATGTTTTCTTATTGGCAACGTTACGTAGCGTTCTGTACGAAAATCACTGGCTGTGCTGTGTGCAGTCTGTGGCTAGTTTGCATTGTTGTCTGCCATTGTAGTGTTGGGCAGCTGGACGTGAACAGCGCGTAGCGTTGCGCAGTTGGAGGTGAGCCGCCAGCAGTGGTGGATGTGGGAAATGAGATGGCGGATTTTTGAGTACAGAATTGATGTCATGAACTGATATATATATTATGACTATTAAGGTAAATACATTGTTTGTTCTCTATTAAAATCTTTCATTTGCTAACTATCCCTATCAGTAGTTAGTGCCTTCCGTAGTTTGAATCTTTTATTTAACTGGCAGTAGTGGCGCTCGCTGTATTGCAGTAGCTTGAGTAACGAAGATTTTTGTGAGGTAAGTGATTTGTGAAAGGTATAGGTTAATGTTAGTCAGGGCCATTCTTTTGTAGGGATTATTGGAAGTCAGATTGCATTGTGCTAAAAATATTGTGTGTCAGGTTAAGCACAGTCTTGTATAAATTTTTCTAAGGGGACGTTTCATATGTCGACCCTTAGCCGAGGATACCTCACTGGAATCTTCTGATTTTTTCTTGTAGTTTGTGTAATTAGTGTAGATTTTGTTTATTGCTAGCACGTAATTGTAGAGAGAATCTCCTTTGTAGTTGCAGTCTTTCATTGTTGTACAGTAAAACAGTTGTGGCATGCATGTAGATTTGCACCAAGTATTTCGCAGCTGCGCTTGCACTTAACTAGATATTATTTTCAGTGCTATGTTAATGTGTTCCCCTATTTTTGCTCTTCAAATTGTGTTTTTCTGTGTTGTCGTGTGAAATATTGTGACAATAATGGCGTGTGAAAAACGTAATACTAGGCTCCAAAGTAAACTGAGAAATGACAGTGAAGACGAAAGCAGTGTGTTAACGCCACCATGTAATGAATTAACTAATATTCAAAGTAGTAATTTGGTAACTGTGCATAGGGAAATGGAGCGGGCGACAAATAATGGTGTAGACAGTGAAACAGGTAGTGAGCAGGGAAGCATTATCGATCGATCGGTCGGCAACAGCTCGCCTCAGGAATCGGGAATGACAGAACACAATATTGCAAATACTGTAGACTCAGGTTTTGGGTTCTCACCGTTTTCTCAAATGAGTCGAGACACATTTTCTGCTTGTCAAAATGTGAATGTTGCCGGTGCAAATTCACTGCCGAAAAGCACTGAGGAACATGTTTCAGACACCAGTGCATTGTTATTAAAATTAATGCAACAAATGGGACAAAAGCTTCAAAAGTTAGACACAATGGAACAAAATCTTCAAACGTTAGACACAATGGAACAAAATCAGAGACAAACACAGCAAAAGCTTCAAAAGTTAGACACAATGGAACAAAATCAGAGATAAACACAGCAAAAGCTTCAAAAGTTAGACAGAATGGAACAAAAGCTTCAAAAGTTAGACTCAGTGGAACATACGCTTGAACAAACACGTGAAGATTTAACTACTGAGTTACATAAAATCGAATCGAAATGTCAAAAGGTCTGTAATGACGTAAAAACACAAATTTGTGAGCATTTCCAACCTATTTTTTCGCGGCATGAAAATGCATTACAGAATCACGAAGCAGCCATAAAAGAACTGCAAACTATTGTTCATGAAAATCACGACACCTTGCAAGCTAAAATTGACTCAGTTGCATCTACCGATTCGGTTACGCGACTTGCAAAAACTCAAGAAAACTTAAAGGACACAGTAGATACGATTTCAACACAAATGGACACTCTGAAACTTGGTTCAGAAAAACACACTGAGGAAATAAGTACACTATCGGAGAAAGTAGCCGAACTTTCGGATCAGTTCACTAACTTATCTGCAAAGGTAGATGATGATCCGAATGACACAAGACCTGTAGCCATCACTGACACAGAAGAGTATGAACAAATTAAGAAATTCAAACAAAATCTGAATCAAATTAATACGCAACACCAAAGAGAAATCCGGGAAGTACAAGATCAGCTGACACAGGTAATACAAGAATTTCGTATTTCAGAGGACACTCGCGCTCCAATACGGGAAGAGGGACATAGAAATACGGAACAGCCACAAAATAATAACACAGGGCACTTCGGAAATTATGAAAGAAATTGGCAAGGTGCACCGAATTTTGAAATGGAACCGCCGAAGCGACGTAACAATGACCGATATGCGACTCGCCGACATGATGATTTTGACTATAAGCTGTTCATTACTACACATAAATTCAAAACGTTTAAGAATTCTGCCAACGACATTCATCCACAAGCGTGGCTCCATCAATTCTCTCATTGTTTTCCTCCCAACTGGTCATTGGAGCACAGGTTAGAATTTATGTGTGGCTACTTGGAGAATGAACCAGCTGTAAGAATGCGATCGGTCATTCACGATTGTCACAGTGAAGGAGAATTTTATCATGCCTTCCTCTCAGCATATTGGTCTCAAGCTACACAAGACCGAGTAAAACATAGCATCATAATGATGAAACATTTCGAACAATCTGAATTTTCCAGTCTTGTGAAGTATTTTGAAGACATGTTGCACAAGAATCAGTATCTTTCAAACCCATACAGCCCCTCAGAACTCATCCGAATTTGCTTAATCAAATTGCCTGAACATTTACGACATATTATTTTAGCAGGACGTTGCAAAGACGACATTGAAGCTTTTCAGGGACTCTTACAAGAATTAGAAATTGACACAGACAGTCGTGGGATGCGAAAACGGGAAAACAATCACTATAGGTCACATCCGTCACAATTCTGTGACGACAGAAACAATAACTGGACACGACAAGTCTATTCTTACAATGCAAATCGTGACCAAAACAGACACCACCCATATGACAACCACTGGCAGAGTAATAATAGTTACAGAGAAGGATCGCATTTCATTAGTAATGAATATGACAGAGATTACCATAGAAACAGACAATATGGGAACCAGAATAATTATTATCAAGGGAGACAGAATGACTTCAGACGCAACGGTCCACTGCGCAGTTACGACTCAGGGAGAAATTCTCCACCATGTGACCGACAAGAAAGAAACTATGGAATCTACCGACATGACGACAGACGATATGATCGTAACGACAGACCTGAACTGCATCAGAACTGGCGGGATTCAAACAGGGCAGGGCCCTCTCGTCACGGTGAATTTGTGGAAGTTAGGTCTCCAAATCCCAATAACGACGCGCGCCAACAAAAGAACAGACAATGACTCGCACCGCAGGCTGCCGCGTGCGCCGGCTGGCTCAGAGAAAAATAACATAGACGCTAACCTTGAGAAAAATTCCAGTATTCTTTAGTGACGTATACCACATGATAATTGCATTCAAGTTGAAACTCTGCGTACTGAGAAGAGCAAAGGGTTACACCACATTTCACATGTAAAACCGTTTATTGAAAGATAATCTGCTTTTTAACTTTGTCTTTGCCATAAAACGTTTCACTTCACGTTACTAGTATGCTTTAGAAACTGTTACCATGCAACAATGTTTGAAGTTAAATATCCAGTCAAGAACCAAGAGAACTTATTTAAACAGAAATTACAAATGCATTGTTATTGCGAACAGACGACACAGTGTTATTGTGTGTGTACATTCTTGCTTGTTAGTTGCACGATTACGTAATAACTATAAGGCTCACATCCTTAGAACATATACTGGTATTGCTAATGAGATTTTAATGCAACATTTCGGTTTACTTGAAAATACATTCTGGATTTAAAGTACTTTCTGTGAGATACCAGATGACACAGTGGTTAGTTTATGTGACAGCTACACGATTTTATCACGACGCTACTAATGAGTAACAATTTACAATGTTGCTTTTGTGGTGTTTCTGTTTTATATCTGCACTGTTTTTCTGAATTCTTCTGTAAAGTAAAACATGTTTTAGTAGTAACTTTTGTGGTATAGCTATAATGAGACAGCCTTTTCAGTAGCACAACAATACGTTACAGCACAGTAATTTCTTCATCACAACAATAAGTGTAATAACTAAGATATCTATACGCAAAGCATTTCACTTTTGTTTATCATGAGGTAAGTACATTGATTTCTCCAGA
Source organism: Schistocerca cancellata (assembly GCF_023864275.1). NCBI lineage: Eukaryota > Metazoa > Arthropoda > Insecta > Orthoptera > Acrididae > Schistocerca > Schistocerca cancellata. The sequence continues at coordinate 929,466,837 of NC_064629.1, forward strand.
ACTTAGCTTTCGGAGGACAATAACTACGAGACTTCCACAGAGATTATCTTACAACATGACGCACAGTTTAGTGCTACAGTACACGTATTTGAGTGATTAATTTTATACTTAAAACATTTATTTTTATAGATATTTGAAGTACAATGATACAAAGGTTTTCCGTAATACATTTCATTCCATTCTTGTAATCCGTAACACCTGAGGGTATAATTACATTAATCCTCAGGGGGGTGCACGCTTACTTTGTGTACCATATGTGTGGCAAGCACAAGGAGCCCTAGCTAATATGGTATTTGCTTACACAACTTTACACATCGGTACCATATTTCTCTAACACATAATTACACAGCTATCTGATCATTTAACTGAGAGATAAACTTTTTCTTTACTATGTCAGTGACACATGTTTACGCAATTACAGAGTTGGATTACTTCACACTTACGAAATTGTATTTTGTTTGTACTTTGTGAACTGTTCATATTTTTTCGGAACCATTGTGATACTATGAGAGCTTTGAATGATATCTTTGGTATGAGATCATGATTTTTAAAGTACATTTGAGGTAGATGACACTACTGAAATGAGCAGAGAATATTTTTTTATGGTTTGAAATTATTGCAGAAAGCTAGGACTTTTTTGAGATTTGACTGAGGTGTTATGATGTTATTTCTATGACGACGATGTGTATTATGCTGTTGAGGTATGTTTATGATCAATAAGCCGATGTTATATGAGGAATTTGATTATGCTACATATTTATTATGATGGAATATTGAAGAAGTGTCGACGAATATGTATATGTGTAATAAGGTAAGGAATAATGGATAGTGGTTAGGGACTCTGACTTGTGATAAAGGATGTTGGATACCAAGAATCGTACTTTAAGAGTAATGAAATGTGTGTGTATATGCGTGCATGTATCACAATGCCGGCGAAAATTTTTTGGACACTGTTATATTCATAAGATTTTGTTTCTACACATTTGCAACGCAAATTCTTGACCTGTGAAATATTTTTATATGAGACTGTCACTGTAGCGGAAACTGCTATCGTAAATATTTCCGTAAGAAAGTTAAGTGACCACCTGCACGTAACGCGTCGTGGGCACCCAGCTGTGTCAGATGGCTGGAGAAAAAGCCATTAGTGTGTCCTTTTCAGAGGCACAGGTAGAAAAAAAAAAGGGGAGGCCATTAACCTCGCTATTGACATTCCTTTATAGAAAGCACCGCAAATACGACACGCTCATTACTTGGAAACATTCTTACATCTGCACACCTGATTATGACAAGTATCTTTCTACGAGAATTGAGAGAATTTTTACTGCCTTATGAAATGCCATATGGCTAATGAATGATGTTTCATGCCGTCCTTTGTACATATTTGCTCATTTTCTTTAATATCTAGTTTCTAGCTGCACTGCAGCATTGGTTAAAATAAAATTTTATGAATGTACTAATATAGATATTTATGCCTACAGATCCAGTAAATAATTTTATGATCTATTCAAAAAAACGAAAGAGCATAAAAAGACATTTCCCTTCACAGGAATTGCATACGGAATTTTCTTTTCAACTACTTGGTAATTTTTTTTGTAGAATAACTTCTTGTGGTGCACCACTTTAATTACATAGACATTAAGATGTGAATATACATTTCCCTTGTCTGCATTATTGTCTTTAGTGTAATATTTTTTTTGCTTGAGGTATGTCAGGTTTAGATATAAGTTATTTAATTTGCTGCGGCTGTTTGCCAGGCATAGTGTTACTGAATTTGACTTTGTGTTACTCTGCTAAGCCAGTTTATTACTGATTTATTTTTCTTGTTTGCTGCTCATTGCCTTATATTAGTTGTAATATTGTTGCTTACTTTGCCAATTTGAATTTTTTGTCATTGCTGTTTGTATTAATTGTTTTATGCTGCTGCATTGCCTCGTCCCTTGGTATATACATCTGAGCTCAGTAGATTTAAGTTAGCTTAAGAGGGGGTAGACTATATAAGAAACTAACTATGATGAATTGGAAGCAATGCATTAAGAAGCTATAAGAAAATAGTTTGGCCAAAAAAGTAGTGCACAGTGGAGAAAAACTATTTTTGAAAGAGGATGTGAACAGAATACAGAAAGCATGCTTGGATAGGATGTTTTTTTGGCTGGAGCAAATGTTGAAATAAGAGGGACGATATATGGAATGAAGTTTTGGGTTGGACTGCAGTACCAAATGTTACACTGAAAACAAACCCTGCCCTTTCCTTTTGTGTTATCCCACTATGTGTTTGTGTACCCATGTGTATTTGTTTTCTTCCTGTCTCTGTGTAGTTTCATAGAATTTTTTCTTCTTCTAATACTAAGCTATATTCACTATGATGAGGAATACTGTTATCCTCAAATATAATTGGCATTAATAATATGTTATTCACTTTTTAAAGATGTTTAAACATTATTTATTCTGTTTTGTTGCTCATATGTGAAGGTGATGTTTCAATAATTATTCTGATCTATTATGTATGTACTTATGTCATAATTCCTGTAACACTGATGTATATGTTAGTTCAATTCTTTTGTAAAACCCATATTACCACAAATGTTATCTGTATTGTTATGTTCTTTAATGATGTATTTTGTACCTTTCTTATTGTATTCTTATGTTATAAAATTGTAATTTACACCAGTTCATCAAATTAAGTAACTTTTAAGTTACATTTCACTGCACACGTTTCTGTTGGTCATAGTATATGGACAATATGTGAGAAGTAAGGAATGATAGTGTTTGCACGTGTGTTAATAATTCAGCAAGGGACTGGATAACAGCATTGCTGGTTCGAAGGGCATTCCAAAAACTTTGTGAGTGCACAAGTGGTGGTTATGGACTTGCTCTATTATCCGCAAGACTCTTCAGTGGTGATTGTGCACCTGCACAGTCACAACAGATGGCTGCTGGCCATCTCTACAAGGACTACAGTGGGTCTGCATCTTTGATGACCCAACAATACCATTATTTCTACCAGGACTGCAGTGGGTCTGCACCTCTGGTGGCCCACCAATACCGTAATCATTACCAGGACTACAGTGGGTCTGCTCTGTGATGACCTAGTTACCGATATTCTTCAAAACGTCGAATGACTCTGCTGTGGGTTTGCTCTGTTGTAGCCCATTACCTGTTAGCATGTCAAGAGTCAGCATTGTCTTTCTGTTGGAAGGACAACACTGCTTCTTCAAGACTGCATGGAAATCCACTACTTCCGTGTGCATTTTCTTTTACTGCTCAGACTTTGGGAAAAACACTGCTATTTTACTGTGATGAACAATCTGGACGGTCTTTATGGACTGTGAGAAAATTTTAGCTTTTGACCAACATATTATCAATAAGTGTGTGCATTGGATATCTTTGTTATTGTAATTATGAAAAATTTTGTCAGATCATTATTGGCCACTGCCCAAAACAATTTGTAAAATTTTTTGTGGGGAGCATGGGGGCTATGTAAGTAGGCTGTTTATGTTTTCTTATTGGCAACGTTACGTAGCGCTCTGTACGAAAATCACTAGCTGTGCTGTGTGCAGTCTGTGGCTAGTTTGCGTTGTTGTCTGCCATTGTAGTGTTGGGCAGCTGGACGTGAACAGCGCGTAGCGTTGCGCAGTTGGAGGTGAGCCGCCAGCAGTGGTGGATGTGGGAAATGAGATGGCGGATTTTTGAGTACAGAATGGATGTCATGAACTGATATATATATTATGACTATTAAGGTAAATACATTGTTTGTTCTCTATTAAAATCTTTCATTTGCTAACTATCCCTATCAGTAGTTAGTGCCTTCCGTAGTTTGAATCTTTTATTTAGCTGGCAGTAGTGGTGCTCGCTGTATTGCAGTAGCTTGAGTAACGAAGATTTTTGTGAGGTAAGTGATTTGTGAAAGGTATAGGCTAATGTTAGTCAGGGCCATTCTTTTGTAGGGATTATTGGAAGTCAGATTGTGTTGCGCTAAAAATATTGTGTGTCAGGTTAAGCACAGTCTTGTATAAATTTTTCTAAGGGAACGTTTCACTCCTAATTCCTCAGAGCTATAAGCTATATCTATAAGTGTATTTCTCAGATGAAGTGGGCAGTAGGAATTCTAATTACAGGCTTCACATTTTGCTAATCACTTTCTGGTTGCCAAAATTGTAGTTAGAGAGCCAGTGTTGCGAACGGCAAAAGACAGCATAAATAATAGGAACATTTATATAACAACATTCATTCAACCCGCCACCCCACAATTGGTGCATCGGTCGGGAAATGCATCTAAATTAGATTACAAACCGAACATTATATAACTACATTCATTCAACCCGCCGCCCCACAAAATGAGTCGCACCTTCACCACAACAACAAATGCATCCCATGTACAAAGATTTTGATGCTTTGGTTAGAGGTGAAAACAATACACGTCACGTCGGAACATGACAGAAGCGAGCTGCAGAGGATTCTGCATCGGCATGTGGCGACATTTTCGGAATCCAAAGGGGCGATAAAGGACTTTGTCTATGAGTTTCGGGTGAAGACTCACCAACCGTTTTTCCGTCCATCTATAGGCGATACCGTTAATTTATGCAGCAAGTTTTTTTACCTCTTTGACTGACCATTCCGTTTACGCAGAATCGCTCATGAAAATGCGTTTGAATTGGAAACCCTTCGAACAAGAAACTTACATCACAAACTTAAATCTGTGGAAAGAATAATTTAGCCGGCCGGTGTGGACGAGTGGTTCTAGGCGCTCCAGTGCGGACTCGCGCGACTGCTACGGTCGCAGGTTCGAATCCTGCCTCGAGCGTGGATGTGTGTGATGTTCTTAGGTTAGTTAGGTTTAAGTAGTTCTAAGTTCTAGGGGACTGGTGACCTCAGATGTTAAGTCCCATAGTGCTCAGAGCCATTTGAACCATTTGAAAGAATAATTTAATGTAATCTAACAGCAAAGTCATATTATACCTGTTTTTTTTCTTGTCGCATTATCTTCTATTTGTGTTGTGTGTAGACAATACTATTCTACACACATGTCGTTAAAGAAGTTTAGTGGAGCAACTTTGCAAGCAGTAGGGCGAAATGTTGCGTTACTCTGTGAGGTCAGTGCGATGTGCCGGTGTGACTGAGGCAAGCCAAGGTGCAAATTTCTGATTGATGGGAAAGCAGCTGACGCGCACGTATCGGGGATTAGGAGTGAAGTAATTTGCGCCAATAAATGAGCGTTTTATTGTCTCGCTATAGCGGAATGCGCCAGACACATTGTAGGGAGAAGTAATTTGCGCCAATAAATGAGTGCGTTATTGTCTCGGTATAGCGGAAGTTTCATGTACCGTAATAGAGCATATGACAATGCAGATTATGCCAGTCATGTTAGGGGACCCGCATACTAGGGAGAGCCCGAGGTTTTTGTGTTGCAGGACCATGTGGCATAGACGCAACTCTGTACAGACGTTAACGACGCCCACGCCACATGAAAGGGACATGTTGCAGTAAACTAACGACATCGTCAGCTGTTCATTATTGAGAGACAGCCAGGAAAGTGAAGAGGAAAAGACAGAAAAGGGAGTATAACATCCATGTCACCCATCTAATAATAGGCACTGCATGTCAAAAAGAATGCACTGTGTTGTTGCATGTCAAGGGAGTATATAACATCTATGTCACTCATCTAATAATAGGTATTTCGTGTGAAAGATAATGCAGTGTGTTGCCGCATGTCAACAGATCGACAACGAATGATAATATGATGAAGGGAGACGTGTGCAGCACGATTGCACGAGAGTAGCTCCAAGAACGAGGGTTCAACGTCAAATGAATCGGAAAAGGAGCGGTAACTGGTAACGATATTGGTAATGGTTGCAAATTTTGCTTACTGTGCAGTGTGACTGTAACAAAGCTTCATAGTCAAGCTGAATGAGTAAACAATTTTTGAGTAAGAGTGAACGTGCAAATACATATAAAACTGATTAATGACTGAAACCTGAGTGCAAGCTGCTCGGGTTCCTTTTATATTGTTGCAAATGATCACTGACTTACAATTGCATTAACGTGACTGTAAAAGAAAGACGACTCTAAGTCATGTAACACTAAAGTAGATAGTTGCATGCACGGTCAGAGCTAATGCAGTTTGGACAAAATTAACTGATTAACCAACATAACTGGAAGTGCAGGACTGGCGAAGAGACTACGCAAAAGCAGGAACCTTCCAGCCAACCCCTGTCCAACAACAAACAATTAACCATACACGCATTGTACATTTATCTTTTGAAAAACATTTGCCAATTATAATGCTAGTATGGCAACTTTTAATTTGTGTACTAAATAGGCTAGCAAATTAGATCTTTTGTAAATCAATTGCCCCATGTACGGATAAGTTGGTAATTATCAACGAATGTTCATAGGTTAATGTAATAATTTTGAAAACACTTTGTTTCATACTTGACAGATCGTGGCTCCTTACTTTGGTAGGGGAGCTCCTGCCAGCGACGAGTGGGAGAGACCAACACACGCATCACTTGTCGTGGGCGCCTCGACGACGGGAACACGCTACCACCGGCGCCTTACACTCGACACGGCTGGTGCGACCACAACAACAGGTCCGACTGCGCCGCCTGCACATTCTACGGGATCAATTACTACAGTCATGCCAGGCATCTGCACACTCGGGAACACGGACTAATGGACTGCCAGGCGTGCCACACCACAGCCAGGGTCACGGTGGGCTGCATCCCATTATATGCCACTTGTTTGACAATTCGGTAACGTGAGACTGTACGCTGCAAACTGTAGTGTGACAAATGTCATCCAGAGACGTAGAGACATTACGGGTTCTACATCACGTCCTACAAGTATTGCTGCCAGCCGGAGTTACAGCAAAAGTTCTGAATCGGCACAACAAAACATCACTGTACTTCAATTCACTCGTCAGTCGCCGACAAGACAGACTGACACTTCACAAACTGTGCAAAGCGTGCTCACACAAACTGTGGGGAAACTGTGGACGAGAGGATAACAGCAGGGGATCGCCATAACACACACTATCAAACCCAGTGAAGTGGTTCCTTGTAGTCTACCCTCAAGTAGCACACTAGTTGTTATTTACGTGTTATTTCTCTTCAAAAGCGAAAGGTTGCCAGTGTTAATTTCTGAGTGTCATGTTTTGTATCGTGCCTATTTTATAATGTGATCATAGTTTGTGCACATTTATTTCTTGTATCGCATTTTTGTTGTTCTTTTGTCTCAGGTGTTTTGTCATTCTTGTCATTTTTTACATTTTGCATATTTACTTGTTGTACACTGTACTTTTGCTTTTCACGTATTTCAAGTGTTTTGTCAGTCTTGTCACTTTTCATGTCGTTAGCTCTAGACAGAATTCTAGCTGCAAGTAGTAGCATTTTTAGTGTCACTTATGTTTTCTTTCTGCTTCTGTTACATGGACTATATAGCTGTCAGAAGGTTAAATGTCTTGACTACCATTTTCAATCTTGTGCTATTGTTTTGTGAATGCAGATCAGTCATATTGGAGTTCTTTAAAGTAATAGCAACAATTTAGTAGATATATAGTCTTAAAGTGTTGAAAATGATCCTCACAAGAGAGGAAGAATATTCATATTTGTCTTAACTTAACTAGATAATGTTTTTATGTGTGGTATGAGTCATAGTTAGCTCAAAATAAGGCTAGGAGACCATACCACAGCAATCTGTTGTACTATATAGTACATTTTCAAGTTTTATTTCACTGATGATTATGCATTTCAATATGATATATATGATACCTCAGTGGGGGTACACAGTGAGTTTTGTTTGCTCTAGGTTTTAGTTCAATTCGGCTTCATGAGAAATATTAACTGAGTTAGATAAATAATTTGTAAAAAAAATTTTAGCTCATCTGAGGGCTATTTGACTGCATGAGTAGAACCATGGTATGTCACAAGGTTGATTGTTGTGCTACTGTGTCACCATGACTATTTTAAAAGAGAAAATTAAAAAACAGTGTATGGGATTACCCTTCCATTGGAAGAATAATCCTGATACATTTTTTGTTCCTACAGGTATAGGGTAATGTAACATCATAATAGGTGTCTTTACATGATTAAATCCGGCCGGAATGGCCGAGCGGTTCTAGGCATTACAGTCTGGAACCGCGCGACCGCTACGGTCGCTGGATCGAATCCTGCCTCGGGCATGGATGTGTGTGATGTTAGTTAGGTTTAAGTAGTTCTAAGTTCTAGGGGACTGATGACCTCAGGCGTTAAGTCCCATAGTGCTCAGAGCCATTTGAACCATTTTGCACATGATTAAAAAATGAGTGATGCAAGTAATTAATCTCAGCCCCAACAACCGCATGCCTGTAGAAGCAATATGGGTCTACACATTTCTTTCTTTCATTCTTATGTGCACGTCCTGCATCCTGGTTTCTATTTTTCACCTCTCCTGAAAGTGTGTGGTCATGTGTGAATGATTTGATCGCAGTAGCAGACGAACCAGAGAAGTGGTGGGTTTCTTAATCTTCTACCAACCTAAGCGGTGTCGGTGGAAGGCAGGGAGCAGGAACAGGAGAGCTTGGCCTAAGATGAGTAAAGCAAAACGTTTTCCTAGCAGAGGCTGGTCATAGGCCTCCCCCACTACCTCAGGCGGTTCGGAGAGAGCTCGACGCGATGGTTACAGGTGGAGTTGCTCTGTAGACAGGTAAGCGACCAGACGTTCCCTCAGAACGTTGTCGAACAAGGGACAAAAAGATATTTGATTTTGTTAATAACAATTTGTTAATCTCAACAATTTCTTCTCCTATCCGTTTTTGAATTATCATTTAGGTTCTGGTTACAATTTTTGGTTCAGTTAATCAGTGTCATAATAGTGTGATTTCCGTTAGGGGCGACTATGCAGTCTATAGATTCAAAGCGCAGATCAAGCCTTAAAAGTTACCGTCTGCCATATTATTTTATGCGTGCGGACATTTTAAAATATCAATAAAACTGTACCGAGCGTATATTCGGCAAGATGAATCGATTTGATTCCAAGCGCTTCATGCAGAGATATGCAGCCACCTAAATCCTGCTCGATGCCAGCCACGAGCTGCATACAATGCTTCCCACAAATAAATGCTGTCGACATTTTGTTTGCCGTGTGAAGTAGTGCATGCGAATGTCTGTGTTAGAAACTTGAGCAGTGACCACGTGCTCCCCAGATTCTTCCACCCCACATTACTCTACAGACTAAGACCAACGTGGCTTGTTATTCTCGTATGAGAAAGCCATAGGATCGTATAAAAATGTACCAGGGATGTTTTGTCCAACTATTAAATACAAAAAGATTACTGTTAACATGCGAAATATTAGTGACGACAATCAAGATGGCTGCACCCAGTGTATCCACCACGTGGTGTAAGATCGCACATCTGGCCTACCTCTACTAACCTAACCCCCCACCACCCCCAATAAAAATCTCGCAAAGTTCAAATTCCAACATGATAATGCGTCACACCTACGATAATGGCGGGAAAAACGGACTTGTCTTTATTATTTAACCAATTTCAAGCAGATGTGTTCTCCACTGGGTCTGAGCTGCAACTGGCTTATTTGATATCGGTGCCACCCTTTCCTGACGTCAGATCATGACGCTAGTACGTTATTCAAGATGGCTGCACCCGATGTATCCACCACAAGCTCCAGAGCTCAAATGGATTAGTTCATATTGTGACCTCCAGAGGACGCTACTGTGATGTCGCGTGATGACACAAGATCATCTGCTCTCTCTCACGCACGCGCTTTTTAATTGGACACGCACCACGCCACCGGCCTGCGGGCGTCCAACCGCTTGCGTCACACACCCTCGGCCGCCACCTCCATACACGCGCCGGACATAGTCTTCTGTAAATATGCTAACACCTACATTGTGCATCTAACCTATCAATTACCTAAGTACTTAATTGCATTTCAATTTTAATCATATTAAATAATTCAATTTATAATTTCATATACCTATGAAACGTGTTCAGTATACTTACAGCTACCTAGTTTCAACAACTTTTCAAGAAACCAGACCATCTCCTCTTCCTAGGAACGGTCGCCGAGTTTGAATTCTGGCGGTAAAGAAAGGTCACTTGCACTTTCGCTACCAACCTAAGAAAATTTGGGGGAAAGGAATGACACTTGTACTAACCTCATCCACCCAACCACCACTGCCGCCTAGGATCCGGCGCCAAGTGTGAAATGTTCCGGTAAACCAACGTAAGAAAATTGCTGCAAATGAAGCTCACCACCACCACTAACCTAAGCCGCCAGACCGCCACCTCTTCCTAGAGGCGTGTGGTAAAAGGACTCAACCTGCATTAGGTTGGGTCGTTTTGTGGGAAGAGACCAAACTGCGAGGTCATCGGTCTCGTCGGATCAGGGAAGGATGGCGAAGGTATTCGGCCGTGCCCTTTCAGACGAACCATCCCGGCATTTGCCTGGAGCGATTTAGGGAAATCATGGAAAACCTAAATCAGGATGACTGGACGCAGGATTGAACCGGCGTCCTCCTGCATTAGGCTGATGGAGAGAGGAAGGAGTGTACTTTATTTATTTGGGAGCAGTTTATTTAGGGATGGAGTATGTGTATCACAGAACACACACTCTGACATGCCCCACAGCATACAGACCTGCAAACTACTCCTACATAACTCATGAATAAAGCTCTACACACACTCTTGCTAATTGCAAATCATCAAAAATAACACACTGCACAACCAATAGACATGCCAACCACTCATAAACAATTCAGGGCATTTACGTCCAGATGCTCGTAAATTGTCAATATAATAATTCATGTAAAAGACTCCGCTTGGTAATCATCAACTCTCTAAATCATACACCAGCCTTTATTTAAATAATTAGAGGCCGCACCACCACCAAGTGTATTCGCCACTGAGTCCATAGCCCAACTGACTTAGTTCATATCGATGCCACTAGAGGACGCTGTAGTGACGCGAGTACCGTAATCTAAGATGGCGCCACCTAGTGGCTTCACCAAAAGGTGCAGACCCCAACTGGCTTAGTACATTTCCCCGCCTTCAGAAGACACCACAGTGACACCAACTGATGACGCACATACATTTATCCATGACTGTGGCAAACCGGGTGTTCTCCATGAGATCTAATACTCAGTACCACCAGCATAGGACGCTGTCGCCCCTTCTGTGACGTAAACCAAGCTGGTGAGGGAAAATGACTCAGCTTGCTCTGGGCCACTGGAGAGAGTAAGGATGCAGTGCACTCTATTTATTTTCAAACAACTTATTTAACGTTTGTGTATATCTCCTACACTGATCCAAAAATCGACCCTAATGTGCTTGGCGTCATGTTACACAGCCCACAGACACGCAATCAACGCCGGCCGCGGTGGCCGTGCGGTTCTGGCGCTGCAGTCCGGAACCGCGGGACTGCTACGGTCGCAGGTTAGAATCCTGCCTCGGGCATGGGTGTGTGTGGTGTCCTTAGGCTAGTTAGGTTTAAGTAGTTCTAAGTTCTAGGGGACTTATGACCTAAGATGTTGAGTCCCATAGTGCTCAGAGCCATTTGAACCATTTGAACGCAACTAACTCGTAATTTCATTACACATTAGGAAACTGCTGCTAAATAATACGGCACAGTGATGTGTACACACGCTAAGTACTCGTAAACTGTCCAAATAGCGCATATCGTGGCCTACAGACCCGCCCCAGAAATAATTCAATCAATGCGCACAAGCACAGTCCACCGCCCCCGTCCATTAGAGTACACAGAAGGTAGCGATAAGTGACTTATCTCTCAGTTGTCGAACCACACACAGTCCCCTGCTAGGCTTGTGCAAGCATGAGGTGGCGGCACCCACATTCATATGCAACACCTGAGAAATTCGTATCGGTTAGACACCGATGATGTTGCGATCGGATGTACGGTCGACGCAGACGTCTGCTGTCCAAGCAGTCACAGACCTCCATTTAGGGCTGCGCACCACAACAGCCGCGAAGTGAGGCAGCCGCAGCTCGGGTCCCGTGGCGTCGTCGAACATCGGTGAAAATTGCATGCCTCTATACAGTCACCGTTATACTGTCATAGCATTCCAAAGTGAATTCACGCCAGAAAAATATTCGAGTCATCTCCAGGCACCACTTGTCTTTACCACTGAAGGCAGAATGTACTAAGCCTGTTGACACAGGTGTTCCACTGCACGTACCCGCCCCCAGCTTGACTGACACATCGCCGTCTAAAGTGTTCTCAATCTTATTCTTACGTCACATCGCTATGTAAAAAATAACAGCCAACACCAGCTCTCCGTAATTTTATAGTGCCCCAGAAATAGTTAACGCTCGCTTTCTTGTTGTCTCAGCTTGTATGCGCCTAAATTCCTGCCCCAACAGAACCTGTTTACTAAAGTATCGTCCAATCCAGTCTTCCTCTCGGACATAACGTGATAGCCTTCCTGCTCTCAACATATCGTATGCAAACGTTGTCACCGCTCCTCCCGCCACAATCAATCGAGCATTATTATTCACTCTTATCGAATTTTCCCATCAAATTACTGATACCTCCAATATTGAAGCACCGTCCGCCTTTTCTTTCTCGGGCTTTCTGTCGTTATTTTGCACAGATCGCTAAATTGCACTAACAGTTAAACAGGCAATGTTGCCTACACATTATCAAATACATGCCAGATACACAAGAATCTTGGAAACGAGGAATATATTTACCAGTTTAACTAAAATATAATATTACCATTGCTGCTACATTCTGACACCGGACAAAAAAAATGGTTTAAATGGCTCTGAGCACGATGGGACTTAACATCTGTGGTCATCAGTCCCCTAGAACTTAGAACTACTTAAACCTAACTAACCCAAGGACATCACACACATCCATGCCCAAGGCAGGATTCGAACCTGCGACCGTATCGGTCGTGCGGATTTGGACTGAAACGCCTAGAACTGCTGGGCCACCGCATCCGGCGACACCGGACAATGTACAGTTAATGTCTACACTTGACGACTGCACCTAGGTATCTATAGCGCATATAACTTCCCACGTAAAAAATCGCTCACCGTCATTGATGTACTCAATCTATACGTCCCTCACGACAGGACACACACTCATCCTCTCTAGTCTTCGCATAACATAAACAATAATAACTTTACAATCCAATATATAGACAATTTAAACAATGTAAGCCACACTAACTTTAAAATACAATATATGCACATTTTACACAAACAGCGTAGTTATCTTTTGTATCAGCACAGCAAAATTATTTTATGCCCACACTCACACTGCCTATATGTCACGATGCTCCCCCAGTCCTAGGGAACCACTGTCATCCTGTTCTTTCCTTCTACAAACGCTACACTCATCCATAATAAACTATTTTACACTGATCACTATTTTGCACCGACAACTAAACATTGCAATATTGTCTACAGGTCATCAAATACATACCAGACTCGCAGGGATACTGGGGCATCAAACCGATCTCCAACCAGGGAATATATCACTGAGTACCATCTCGATCTACTAAACATGCAATTCATATCCCCCACCATACCAGATCATCCCCTTTACATCAGCAAACCAAAGTCACTCCCAGGAGAGGCTCGTCTCCCCTCGGCACAAACCCGTTACTCTTTCTGCTTTCTTGCTCGCATTTCTAACTATTAGTTCACTATTCGCTCGTCTAGAAGACGGTACAGTTAACTCTAATACATTCTTACACTCCAACAGGTATGTGTTAGAGAATTAACAATGAGTAGACGTACTGCACAGTAATCTATCCACATTCGCAATCATACTCGCGAAGTGATGTGAAAGGGGCCGTTTAGTTGTGTTATTGAAATTGGGGGCCATGCTATCACATCAATGTGCGGCGGCGCGTTTGTTTCCGTCCCTTTACGACGAACCTGCACCTACCTGTGAACATTGTCTCAGCAGATCATCAGTAGGAAAGCCGAGTGAAACCTACTGTAATTCGACGTGAACCAGGCTGCAATTAAAGTCACTAATCTACGTTTCGGGAGAAACACGAAATGAAAGGTTGGAAATTTTGTCCTCAGTTAATATATTCTGAAACTTAGGTGAACAAGTACCACTGCCAACGCCGTGCTAGTCTTAACACAGTTACTCACAATCCCTTTCACTCACGTTAGCAAGTTTATGGTGTTGCATTTCCCGAAAACGTAATAGCTACAAAAATACTAATTGTTTTTGATTGATAATGCTCGGCTAATATTAAGTCTGTCGGTACCAAATGCAGTCACAGTTTTTAGCCACCGACCTGCTCAATATGCCACGCGGAATATATGTCTTTTCTCGTCACAAAATTCACTTAAAAATTCCGAAATTTCTACACACACATCGGAATAATTATGCCGTCACTTTGCCGCACTTTCGATGTATGAAACACTGCTAGACCGGGCAACTTATCGTTTCCATTCGAACTACTACTACACACGTCCGCACTGTTTCATGGCTAGGCTTTCCCACTCCCCTAGAATACTCTGTCTTCTCTACCAGCAGAGAAAGGCGCGCGAAGAATATTGCTTTACCATTGGTCAGTTTAATGAACAGCCAATAGTAAAACAACACTATCCCGCGTCAATCCGCGGTTTTCATCAATAATCAATCGCAAAATAGTAAACCTAACGACTGCACTTTTTACCATCATAATTATCTAATATGCTGAAGTTTTGTTTATGCATAAAGTTATTTATTATTGTCATTTATACCTGAATTAACTTTCTCTTTATCATAAACTTACTTTACAAATCTATTCTACAAAAATCCCCTTTGTCCACATCCATACTTCTTCGAAATGTTCCCACACTAAATCCTACTACACAACTCGTTAAACAATTATCTTCATATTAACATTAATCCACACTCACGCATCATTCATACTGCTAAAACACATTTATAACATTTTACATACACAAAAGGACACAAAGTACTAGAACAGTTTATGGAAAACATTCTATTACTTTAGTGCACTCTACTGGGCACAATCGAAACTAAATCAGTCCCCTATCCAATGCTGTCCTCTATCGGCTGATATATAAACTACGTGCGCATCCAGTCTCGCGTCACCATCTGTCACTATCCAGCTCTGAGACACATCCCCCACTTAACCGTCTCCAAGGCAGGATCCTTATACGGAGCTACGCCTGAAATGGTCCGTGTTGAAATTAGTGTAAAAGTGTTAAAACTGTTCACACTGTCAACTATGTTTCTTATTGTTAGAGTATATCGATGGTGTCTTTTCCATCCCACCCGTCCGCTGACGTGCTGTTGGTTAAGAAATAATGATTGAGTGATAATGCTTGTTCGAGTTGGTGTGAGAGGTTTGGCGGCTGGGCTATACCTTCTGGGGTGGTTAGCACGGGAACAGTGATCGCGTACATGAATGCAGTATGATGAATGAGTTGAAACGGAACGTAGAGTTATTAGCTATTCCGTCAGTGTGAGAGATGAGTGTAAATGTAGAGCTCGTGAATCACATTTGGACTGTAATTTGGAGACTCTACCCAATGCGAGCAAACTCGTCCGGTTTCCTTATGTTGTAGCTGTCTTTTTTTTAAAATCATCCGATTTTGGCATGTTATGGTATCAGCCTTAAGAATATGCTTTACACCGCGCAACGTCTAGTTTCCTGCGAAAGCCCGTGCATCAGAACTTCTTAATGTCAGTTTAGAACCCGGCGCAGGCCTCGAAGTCATGGCAGAAAAACGAAATGTTCGGCAGTGTACAAAGCGTGTTAGAAAACAGTGTTTCAAACAACTAAACAGGACCACAGGGGGCATTTCTTGCGATTTACAGTATAGTATGTGGGATACGATCATTCTCCTACAGTAGAGATGATGAAACTTTAAACAACACTCTGCGAGACGGTCGCAGGTTCGAATCCTGCCTTGGCCATGGATGTATGTGATGTCCTTGGGTTAGTTAGGTTTAAGCAGTTCTAAGTTCTAGGGGACTGATGACCACAGATGTTAAGTCCCATAGTGCTCAGAGCCATTTGAACCATTTTTTTTTTTGGCCGGTGTCAGAAGGTAGTGTATTTAATACGTTCGTTCCACACAGGGGGCAGTAGCAGCAGCAGTTTTACAGGTAAATTCAGTGAGGAACGAAGTATGCTATTCTGGGTGATATCGCGAAATCTCTCTCTCTCTCTCTCTCTCCTAGCTGGACCCCCAACGCAGCTTTGCGCCCTCGCGAAGGTAATGCGTCTATGTGAGTTCTATATCAGATGAAGTTATTTGACCTTCTATAGTTGTTAATTTTTGTCTGTTGCGGGGTAGAGAATAACGATGATAAAATGTTGGGCTATAGATTTGAATGGACGTGGATCTGTAGTATTTGTATGTAGTCTGGGAACGCGCCACAATGCGCGCATTTCCGCCGAATGGCCAAAACACGGTTCTGTCGCACTAACTCAGTGCGCTTTGTTTCTATACAGGTTGTAGAAGATGGTGGATATGGCTTTGTGCGACTTCTGCTGACTTAAAATGGAATGATCACATGTGCAAAGCTGTAGAAATAGAATCAGCTGCAAGATGTGTAGGGGTTAGCTAAGACCATGTTGGATTTTTACTCTAGCAGATAGGTTCGAGAAAGGTGACTCGTTTCGAGATATGATTCACTTGTGGCTGTGATCCTTCTCAAGCAGTCATCGCCTTTAACTCAGTGGATATATAACGGAACCTCTGAAATTGTATCGAGACAGAGTACGCTACACATACTCGATAAATGTCTATCGGCTTGAGGGAGTTGCAAATACCGGTCACATACAGCGTTTCTTAGCCGAATGACTTTCAAAATTCACCGATTCTACCACGAGGTTGCATCGTGGGCTACGTGTTGTTCTGATAATACACATTCCTACGATTACGGTCTAGATATTTGTCTGGACAAAAGACCACCTCATTCAGAGGTAATGTCGTACCTAGATTTATAAAGCAAGTATTTAACTTTTAACATGGATACTGATGCACACCTGTAGAACGACGAGCGCTTGTGAGAGTAGCATGCAGTAGTTATTGGGTTCGGAATTTTTTCTTTAACATGTGCTCGATTACGCCTATGACACGATGGTATGACTCGCAGGAAGAACCTAAGAGACACGCACACCCATCACTGATTTACGATCACTATTATTTGGTGTTGTATGCATCCAGTTATTGAGGAGGTAATATTGTACTTAGTATTAGTGTCGGGAGTGTGATATGTTCGCAGTGAGAATCAGGTTTATAAAGTATATCTGTTTGTGTAAAGGAAATGTCTATGTGCTATTGTAGGGAGGGTATGGATTTGACTTGGGTATTGTGATAGCGAAGGGAAGAGTATGTCTAGCGGTAAGGGAGGTACAGGTAATCCAGAGCCACAGCGTTTAACAGAGTCTACTTCTGATACTTCAGTCATTCCCGAATACCATTTAGTTGAGACTACGATCGTAAGATTTAATTCTAAGTATAATGATAGAAGGTATATGTGAGGGGTTTTCTGGAATGTATCCGTGTATGCAAAGTCTGTGGTGGTATTGATTCGGGTTGGCAGCCCTGCAGCGAGTTTTGGTGTTCTCGTAAAGATAAGTCATTTTAGATTATAAAACATATAGTTTACTACTGATTACTTGTTGAATAGGTGTATTATTGTGCCTTTTAAGTGTACCATTAAAGGTTTCATTTTTCTTTACGTAATATAGCAGAAAACGCGAAAAGATCGTACAGTCGTATTTTCTGTTTATGTTTTGCCGCAGCAAATCTATAGAAGTTCGTTTAGTTGTTCTTTGCTCTCTCCAGCAATTTAACTGTAGCGTAACTTTTCATTATTTAACTAGCATTTCCGGAAAGTAGCGTAAAGTTTAACTTGTTATTTCAGAAACTTTACACTCTTGTTTTTGTTTACACACAGTTGCATATAGGCCAAATTTGTGGAACCATATTTTCGTGTTTATCTGTAATTTAACTGACTTATTCTTAATAAACTGTTACGTTTATCATGAGTGAAAAGTGCTTGACTTGCTGTAGAATTGTTAGGTCGGGGCTTTGGTGTGATGGGTGCTGTAGTTTTTTCCATGTGGGCGACTGTAGTGGCGTGGGACTCATCAGTGGTTTTGTAGGATTTGTAGTAGAGATATGAAGATACTAGAGCAGGAGGGGAAAATTGCCGCCCTTCAGGCTGAGTTAGACATGGCCAGCGGAGATCTTGACAGGTTATGGAGGGAGAAGGGTAAAGAGAGGTGGGAAGTGGCAACAGGCAACAGGAGGAACAGGCCTTGAACCTTGACAGCTTCGTGGTGAATGTGGAAAATAGATTTGACCTGTTGCTTCAGTTAGAAGCTGGTGAGCCTCAAGCAGTTGCAGGTGTAGACAGTGCACAACAAACTTTCAGCAGCAAATTGAAAAGTAAGAATGTAGGGAAATCAGTAAAGAGAAAAAAAGTGTTATTGTTAGGTAGTTCCCATGGAAGAGGTGTTGGCCAACTTTTGCAGGATGAACTAGGGTCAGAATACCAGGTCACCAATTTTTTTTTTAAATCTAGTGCTGGTCTGGAGCAGGTGACAGAGGATTTAGGATCACTTTGCAAAGATTTCACTAAGGAAGACACCGTGGTTATAGTGGGTGGGGCAGGTAATAGTATTGACAGAGATCCTGGCTACAGTATAGAGTGTGACCTGGCAAAGATTGCATCAGCATCGAAGCATACTAGTGTTGAGTTTGTATCTGTTCTTGGGCGCCATGACCGACCTCATTTGAACTCCTCTGTCAAGAGAGTTAATTTGGAGTTGGAACAGCTGCTTATGTCGAGTGCAGGGTCACACATTGGTGTGGTTCCTGCTGATTCTCTCAATAGGTGGGATTATCCTAGGCATGGCCTTCACCTCAACAGGAAGTGGAAGGGTAAACTGGCTGGGAAAATAGCAGGAAAGTTAAAGGGGGGAGGCTCTGTCATGAGTGATAAAATACCATTTTTTAGGGTAGGGAGGACATAAAGAAACCAAATTTTAAGAGAGGTTAGGACTGAGACAAACCATCAGTTTGAGAAAGAAACCAAAAAACATGATTCTAGCTTATTACATCAGCATAAACAGCCATTGGTTAATAATTTTCAACAGTCAACAGATGTTTTAACTCTACCCAATTTTAACTCAGTGAATGTGAAATGTCAGCTATCTTTATTGCATCAAAATATTCGAGGACTGAAAAATAAAATTAATGAATTAATTATCTGCATAGATGAATAGAGTCTCCAATCCCAGCTGACATAATCTGCCTCTCTGAATAACATGTGACCACTGGTGTAGACCTTTTAAGTAGTAACAGGGTTTAGGTTAGCATCTCACTTTTGTAGATCAGAAATGGAGAAAGGAAGAGTTGCCCCATTCATCAGGAACTGTCATAAATTTATGAACATAGACAGTCATAAATTTTGCCTAGAACAGCATATGGAAGCATGTGCAACAGAAGTAGAATTTCACAAAAAATCCTTCATAATATTAAGTGTATATTGAGCACCTGCAGGTAATTTTAATCTGTTCGTAAACCACCTTCAAGCTGTACTGGCCCATTTAACAACCAAAAACAAAGAAATAGTGGTTGCTGGTGATTTCAATGTAGATTTCCTTACAGACTCTCCCAATATGAACTTATTTGAGTTAGTAACACTATCATTCAACTTAATTCCCACTGTAAAGTTCCCCACTATGGTAGCCAATTGCTCACAAACAGCCATTGATAATATCTTTATAGAAAAGTCCAATGAACCAAATTATATTACAAAACCAATAGTTAATGGCCTCACAGACCATGACATGCAGTTCCTTCTGTTAAATGTTAATACTGAACAGGATATAAAATCTGTTAAATCTGAGCTCAAGAGGGTAATCAATAAGCCAAAAATTGATTATTTTAGGACATTCCTCAGAGACATTCACTGGACTGATGCTTACAGTGCTCATGGCATGAATGAAAAATATAACACTTTTGCTAATAAAGTGCTTACCTTATTCGAACACTGTTTTCCCCAAAAACTTACCAAGGTTTGAGGAAAGTCTACAAAGAAGACATGGATTATTCAAGGAATAGAAGTATCTTGTAAAACAAAAAGAAAACTGTATCTGTAAATCTGAAACAGTTCTGATGTTGATGCTATAGCACATTACAAGAAATACTGCAAAATATTAAAGACTGTAATATGGACATCAAAGCAAGTATATTCCAAGGAAAAGATAGTCATATCAGATAGCAAAATAAAGACTATATGGGATATAGTGAAGGAGGAGACTGGTAGAACCAGACATGAAGAGGGACAAATAGCATTAAGAGTAAATGATACATTGGTGACAGACGTGTATAGTGTTGCAGAACTTTTTAACAAACATTTTATAACTGTTACTAACAAGATGGAGTTGTCAGGTTTTGTAGCTGCTGCTGTGGAATACCTCAGACCAGACATTTCAAGTAACTTCCATAATATGAATTTGACCCTCACTACCCCAGCAGAAGTAATATCCATCATAAAATCTTTAAAATCAAAAACATCTAGTGGGTTTGATGAAATATCAACAAAGTTAATTAAAGAATGTGATTCTGAGTTAAGTAACACATTAAGCTATCTGTGTAACCAGTCATTTATCAGTGGAATATTTCCTGAATGGTTGAAATATGCTGAAGTTAAGCCACTGTTTAAGAAGGGAGATAAAGAAATAGCATCAAATTTCTGTCCAATTTCACTTTTGCCAGCATTCTCAAAAATTTTAGAAAAGTAATGTACAGTCGGCTTTATAACCATCTTATCTCAAATAATATACTGTCTAAGTCGCAGTTCAGATTTATAAAGGATTCTGATATTGAGAAGGCACACTTACAGTGAAAATGTGCTTAATTCATTAGACAAAAAAATTGCAGGCAACTGGTATATTTTGTGATCTGTCAAAGGCATTTGACTGTATAAATCACAATATCCTTTTAAGTAAATTAGAATATTATAGTGTAACAGGAAATGCTGCAAAATTGTTCAAATCTCATATCTCTGGCAGGAAACAAAGAGTGTTATTAGGAAAGAGCTATGTATCAAGCTATCAGGCATCATCCAACTGGGAACTAATTACATGTGGGGTCCCACAAGGTTCCATTTTAGGGCCCTTACTTTATCTTCTGTATATCAATGACCTTTCATCAGTAACATTACCAGAAGCCAAGTTCGTTTTGTTTGCCGATAATACAAACATTGCAATAAATAGCAAATCAAGTGTAGTCTTAGAAAGGTGAGCTAATAAAATATTTGTGGACATTAATCACTGGTTCCTAGCCAATTCTTTGTCACTAAACTTTGGAAAAACACACTGCATGCAATTCAGAACCCACAAGTATATGCCTAACATACGATGACAAGCAGATAGAAGAAGTGGACAGTGTTAAATTCTTGGGATTACAACTTGATAATAAATTCAACTGGGAGGAGCACAGCACAAAACTGCTGCAGTCCGCCGCTAGTGGTCTCGCGGTAGCGTTCTCGCTTCCCGAGCACGGGGTCCCGGGTTCGATTCCCGGCGGGGTCAGGGATTTTCACCTGCCTCGAGATGACTGGGTGTTTGTGTTGTCCTCATCATTTCATCATCATCCAGGAAAGTGGCGAAAATTGGGCTGAGCAAAGATTGGATAATTGTACGGGCGCTGATAACCACGCAGTTGAGCGCCCCACAAACCAAACATCATCATCACATCAGAACTGCTGAAGCATCTTAACAAATCTCTATTTGCAATGCGAATTGTGTCAGACATAGGGGATATAAAAATGAAAAAGCTGGCATACTATGCTTACTTTCATTCCATAATGTCATATGGGATTATTTTCTGGGGTAATTCATCAAGCCAAGCTAAAGTTTTCTGGGCACAAAAACGTGCAGTAAGAGTTATATGTGGTGTGAACTCAAGAACATCCTGCAGAAGCCTGTTTAGGGAACTAGGAATAGTAACTACTGCTTCCCAATATATTTATTCCTTAATGAAATTTGTCATTAAAAATGTATCACTTTTACAAACCAACAGCTCAATTCATGGAGTCAATACTAGAAATAAGAATAATCTTCACAAGGATTTAAAGTCACTTAGTCTTGTACAAAAAGGTGTGCATTATTCAGGAACACACATTTTCAATAACTTGCCAGCAGCCAAAAAAAAGCTTAACAACCAATGAAATTCAGTTTAAGAGAAGCCAAAAGGATTTATTGGTGGCCAACTCCTTCTACTCCATTGATGAATTTATCAGTAGAACCAACTGATTTGTATATATATATATATATATATATATATATATATATATATATATATATATATATATATATATATATATATATATATAGTGCAGAAGTTATATTGTACTTATATATATAAGTACAATATAACTTTTGCACAATTTCAGTGCAGTAATGTGTTCATTGTAAATAAGTGTGTGTGCATGTGTGTGTAAGTACAATGTAACTTCTGCACCAGTTCAGTGCAGTGATGTGTTCATTGTAAATAAGATTTAGCTTATAAATAAATAAAAAACTTTTTTATTTTAAATTCAGTGCATTAGTATTTGTAAAATGATTCTTTCATATAGCGTTCATTAAAAAATGACGACCATGCAACTTGGGACCTGTGGAATGGTACATTAGCTTATTTGTTTGAGTTGTATATATTTGTCATATATTGTTGTTTTTCTGACATGTTCTACATCCTGCAGGACCTCCTCACTACGGATCAGTTGGAATGAAAGTAAATCTAATCTAATCCCATGTTAATGGTAGCAGTCTTCCGAATGCAGAGGCCTGTTGGAGTGTAGGAATGATTAGAGTTAACTTTTCCGTCTTCTAGACGAACGAACTAATACTTAGAAATGCGAGCAAGAAAGCGGAAAGAGTAACGGGTTTGTGCCGAGGGGAGAAGAGCCTCTCGTTGCGCTTGAGTTCGTGTACAGTGGCCAGTATTAAGACCAGACAGACGGCGTAGCAAAGGGTAGTCCGTTGGCTTCAGCTGTTGCAAACCTTGTCATGGAGAATTTTGAGGATATTGCCATAGATACTGCGCCATTGAAGCCTAAGTGTTTCTTTCGATACGTTGACGACACGTTCGTCATTTGGCCACACGGACGCGAGAAACTAGATGAGTTTTTCGAACACCTCAATGGCATCAACAGTAATATCCAATTCACCATGGAGGTGGAAAAAGATAATGCATTGCACTTCCTCGACGTCCTTGTCCACCGTAAATGAAATGGGTGCCTTGGCCACAGCGTCTACAGAAAACCCACCTACACAGACCTGTACCTGCACACCACCAGCTATCATCATCCAGCACAGAAGTGCACAGTATTACAAACATTGGTGCATCGTGCAAGAGTAATATCAGACGACGACAACCTGCCCCATGAACAGAGCCACCTACACAAGGTTTTCAGAAATAACGGCTCCAACGCCCATCAAGTGAAAGAAGTGACTTCTGGGAAATATCAGAATAAGACCACCGACGAAGTGCAGGAAAAGAAACTTGCTTTGCTGCCATTCTGTGGCTCTGTGTCGGGCAAGATAAGCCGACTGTTGAAAAGACACAATATCAAATCAATCTTCAGGCCTCCAACGAAAATCCGTCAATTAATGAGACCAGTTAAAGACGCAGTAGCTCTCAGAACACCAGGAGTCTACGAAATATCTTGTGAGTGTGCCCAGAAGTACATCGGACACACAGTGCGTACTGTGGAACAACGCAGGAAAGAACATGAGAGGTATTATCGCCTACGCTATCCAGAGAAATCCGCGTTATCATTAGAAAACGGTCACCACATAAATCTGACGATACCTCTGTCGTGCTTTGCACTAACGGCTTCTGGGATAGTTTAATAAAGGAAGCTATTGAAATAAAAATTACCGCATACACCCTGAATAGAGACGGCGACTTGCAGCTCAGCGCTGTGTGGGATCCAGCGATCGCGCGGTTGAAAACCCGAGAACGTTTTATCAGTTTGCTATTGTGTAATGAAATTGCGAGTTGGTTGCGTGTCTGTGGGCTGTGTAACATGACGCCCACACATTAGAGTGGATCGTTTGTATCAGTGTAATAGATATACTCTATCGTTAAATAAGTTGACTGAAAATAAATAGAGTGCACTCCATCCTTACTCTCCCCAGCAGCCCAGAGCAGGCTGAGTCGTTTTCCCTCACCATCTTGGTTTACGTCACGAAAGAGGTGACAGTGTCCTCTGCTGGTGGTACTGAGTATTAGACCTCATGGAGAACACACGGTTTGCTGCAATTATGGATAACTGTACTTGCGTCATTAATTGGTGTCACCGTGGAGCCCTCTGACGGCGAGGAAATGTGCTAAGCCAGTTGGGGTCTGGAGCTCATGGTGAAGCCACTAGGTGGCCCCATCTAAGATTACGGTACTCGCGTCACTGCAGTGTCCTCTAGAGGCATCGATATGAACTAAGTCAGTTGGGCTATGGACTCAGTGGCGAATACACTTGGTGGTGGTGCTGCCTCTAATTGTTTCAATAAAGGCTGGTGTATGATTTAGACAGTTGACGATTACCGAGCAGAGTCTTTTACATGGATTATTATTTTGACAATTTACGAGTTGTTTGGCTGTCTGGACGTAAATGTCCTGGATTGCTTAGGAGTGGTTGGTATGTCTATAGATTGTGCAATGTGTTATTTTTGACTGTTTACAATTATTAAGAGTGTGTGTAGAGATTTGTACATGAGTTATGTAGGAGTAGTTTGCAGGTCTGTATGCTGTGGGGCATGTCAGAGCGTGTGTTCGGCGATACATATACTCCATCTCTAAATAATCTGCTCCCAAATAAATAAAGTACACTCCTTCCTCTCTCCATCAGGCTAGTGCAGGCTGAGTCCTTTTACCACCTGCCCCTAGGAAGAGGTGGCGGTCTGTCGACTTAGGTTAGTGGTGGTGGTGAGCTTCGTTTGCAGCAATTTTCTTATGTAGGTAGCGAAAACGAAAGTGAGTTTTGTTTACTGGCAGATTTCACGCTTGGCGCCGGTTCCTAGGAGGAAGTGGCGGTCAGGTGGATGAGGTTAGTACAAGTGTCCTTTCTTTCCCCCAATTTTTTACGTTGATAGCGAAAGTGCAAATGACCTTTCTTTACTGCCACAATTCAAACTCGGCAACGGTTCCTAGGAAGAGGTGGCTGTCTGGTCCTTGAAACGTAGTTGTAAGTGGGTAGTTGAATGTATAGTGAACATTTTTCGTAGGTATTTGAAATTGTAAATTGAATTATTTAATATGATTAAAATTGAAATGCAATTAAGTATTTAGGTAATTGATAGGTTAGATGTGCGATGTGGGTTTTAGAATATTTAGAGAAGACTATGTCCAGCAGATGTATGGAGGTGGCGGCCGAGGGTGTACGATGTAAGCGGTCAGATGCACCCGGGCCGGAGTTGCGGTGCGTGTCCGGTTATAACGCGCGCGCACGAGAGAGAGCAGATGATCATGTGTCATCACGCGATGTCTCGGAAGCGTCCTCTGGTGCCGGTGGTATGAAGTAGACCCTGGACCTCGTGGTATCGGACACAGAGGGTGCAGCCATCTTGAATAATGGTACTTGCGTCACGATCTGACGTCAGGAGATCGCCCTCTGGTGGCACTGATATGAACTAAGCCAGTTGCAGTCCAGACCCAGTGGAGAACACATCTGCTCGAAATTGGTTAAATAATAAAGACAATTCCGTTTTTCCAGCCATTATCGTAGGTGTGCCGCATTATCATGTTGGAATTTGAACTTTGCGTTATTTTTATTGGGATGGAGGGGTTTAGGTTTGTGGATGTCGGCCAAGTGTACAGTCTTACACCACATGGTGGATAGACTGGGTGCAGCCATCTCGAGTGACGTCACAGTCACCATCTCGGATGACATCACGGTGACACTCTCAGGTGGCGATGATATCAACTGAGCCAGTTGGGCTGTAGAGCTCGTGGAGAACAGACATGCTGGAAACTGGTTAAATAATAAAGACAAGTCCCTTTTTCCCGCCATTTTCCTAGGTGTGACGCATTATCCTGCTGGAATTTGAATTTCCCGCCAATTTGTTTCTGGAGGGTTAGGTTAATGGAGGTGGCCCAGTTGCCGTATCTTTCCACCAAAATTCAAACTTCCCGACAATATTCGCCATCTTGGATGACGTCATGTGCTGTGGCCAAGTCTACATGTCGCCATCTTGGACAACGTCATCGCCGCCATCCTGAATAAATTTGGCAACAATGGAATGTGGGACCGTACACAGGTAGTCCTACTACTGGTATTCTCTGTGACAGATAGGACGGCCACCACCGTGCATTAGTGTCGTTCGTATTTAGTGCCGTTACCAGGCCTGATAGGATACACAAGGCATATTGGATAAAAGTGCAGACATTCCTGTCCGTTGGTGAGGACGGTATACTGAAAAACATAACATTAGTATTTACGTCATTTGCAGACAAATAATTGCAGATGTTTCAAGTTGTATGTTTTTAGATAGGGTAGTATCTATACGTAATGCGTGGCAGAAGCAAGCCGTTGAGATGAGAGGAGGGGCTACTGAGATGGGTAAAGCAGTGCGGCACGTCCCGCGATAACAAATGTGGAGGTCACTCTCCCACAACTGACAACAAATGGAGGATTCTGTCATGGCTCTCACGTACCCCAAAAAGGCATTATTTGTCGTACACACATTCTTAGTGTGAAATGACAATCAGTTATCAATCATTATTTGTGGTATCTGAAGTGTCCATTACCACAAACTAGGATGAAAGTGATTACAAAGGTGTAAAATCCTCTAATTGAGGATTTGAAGCTTATTCTGGTATTTCCAGTGCTTATCCTTCTATTGTTTCTTTTAATGTGCATAACAGATGGAATTAAGGCTCTTACTAGCTTCCATAAGAGAATAACAACCCTGATTTCTGTCACGTCCTTCAAAGCAAATGTTCGAAATGGCCTCTGTCAGCTTCACAGCGGGCTTGTAAGCGATGATACCATCATGCTCTGACTCGTCCCAGATTTGTTATCTTAGAGTGGTTTCACCGTTGATGACATTTCTTTCTGTAGACCAGCTCACTGACGTACCCCCAGAAATGAAAATACAGTGAATTTTCGTCAGGAGATACGGGCGGCCGACACACATGGCTTCCCCCGCCAACTCATCGATTGGGAGACAGGCGATCACAATACATCGACGAATCTTTCTACTGGTATGAGAAGGTACCCCATTGTGCATAAACTACATCTCGAGACCTTCTTGAAATGAAATGTTATCCAGAAACTCGGGCAATGAAGACTGTAACAGGTGAAGGTAACGAGCACCTGTCAGCCCCCCAGGTAGCTCTAATGGATCCAGCAGTGTATCTCCGACGAATCTGGGCCACACGTTTAAAGAAAATCTCACTTGAAATCTGCCCCGTCGAATGGTATAAGGATTTCCGTCTGCCCAAGTGTGATATTATGCATATTCACACACGACTGCCGCTAATGAACGTAGATTCATCTGTCACCAGTACTTTCCGAAGAACCTCTGCGTTGTTTGCACACTGTTCCAAGAGTCAGGTACGGAATGTAGCTCTTTGTGGATAGTCCGCATCGTGAAGATGCTGAACTTTCTGATAATGATAAGGATGCAATAACTCTTCGCACACTGTGCGATGAAGGATCGGATATTTTATACTGCCAGGCGTTGTTCACTTCGCGGCCCAGGTATACCGATGCAGAAAACATCGGGTCTTAAGCTTGAGATATGTTTGTGGGAAGACTGTTTGACGCACACAAAAAACAACCAACACACTGATGTGTGTACACATGAAGGTACCACGTATAGAAATATTTGCACTTATATCCGTTAGACCCTGTATATTGGGCGCGACCAGCCTAAGATGTTCAGTGAGCACTGTGAAGGACACGAAAATGCCATGCACGTGTGTGAGTGGCAGAGTTTTAAAGGGACCACGTTGTGGGTCTCCATTCGAATCGTGTAATATCCAAATATGTGGGGCTTTTACATGTGACAGTGGCTTGATGTTGAACTGGACGGGAATACTAGTCCTCAAGGTTTCTGTCTAACCATCACAAGGAAGGATATCTGTATTCCACACCAAGCACACCCTAAAGCCTTCACATCTACGCCTGCCATCGGAGAACAAGTAATTGATTCCCTGCAACATTCTGCGTTATCTTACACCATTGGTCGGAGTCTCGCAGCAGCTGGACTAGGTAATTACTGTCCGATGCGTAGGCTGTCGTTAACACCACAACAAAAACGGCTCTGCTTGGTGTGGTACCATTACTTACGAATGTCATCGCGTTGTGTGTTCAGCGATGAATTGCGGTCCTCCACTATTCTGGACGACCATCTTCCGCAAGCATGATGGCGACTGGGGAAGAGGTCATAATATTGTTATATTCTGGAGAGGCACAGCATTGTTACTCCTAGTTTCGTGGCGTCGGGGGCCGTTGGGTGTGACTTCAGGTCGCAACTGGTAGTAGTTGAAGGAACTCTAAAGCAAAACAATTCCTCATGCATTCTCGTGTGCTACCTCTCAGACGACAGTACCTCGGTGCCATTTTTCAACAGGACAACGCTCGTCCACACATTGCACTTGTTTCTATGAACCGTCTGCCTGATGTTGAGGTACTCCCGTGGCCAGTAAGCACCCTAGAGCTGTCCTCGGTGGACCAAATGGGGCATCAGATTGGACAGCAACTCTGTCTTAGTGTCATTATCGATTATAACAGGAACCATATAAACAGTTGTGGGGCAGAGGATACAACACAACTGAATCAGTGCATGTATCCAGACCAGAGGGGGGAGAAGGGCTCAACTGCATACTGATAAGTGGGCTCATATTGTCGTAGGAAATGGAACATTGTAAAAGCTCAATTTTCGAAACGACCGACCGATGTGGCTCAGTGGTTAGCACACTGGACTCGTATTCGGGAGGACGACTGTTCAAATCCGCATCCGGCCATCCACATTTGGTTTTCCTTGATTTCCCTACATCGCTCCAGGAAAATGCCGGTGTAGTTCCTTTGAAAGGGTAGGGCTGATTTTCTCCCCCATCCTTGACTCAATCCAAGCTTGTGCTCCGTCTTAGTGACCTCGATGTCAATGAGACGTTAAATCCAATCTTCCTTCCTTCCTTCCTTCCACCAATGTTCAATACGTTAAGCGCCTTTGTTTCCACCGAAACTTGACAATGTTGCTTGGTAATTTCTCCGTGCGTCTTCGAGACTAAAGTTAATCCAGCTATTTCGTTTTCGGAAGCAAAATCTGTGTTGTCGGTGCGCCAGACGCAGCAGACAACTGTAGTGAATGCCGCTCACATATAAGACAGGGCTTCATGAAATGAGTTTCTTTCCACTCTACGTGTTCTGGAAACGTCCTAACACATCAACATCAACGAATTCCAGCGAATTCTCTCATTTAAACAAATCAATATGAGAAAAATCAATCATTTCCTGGCCTTATCCCTTTTTCTCACAGGATCGGCGTCTCGGTCTGGATTTTGCAACGTTAGCTGTAGAGAGTGGCTGGATGCTCTTCCTGTCGCCACCCTTTTCCCTCTGGGACGAAATTCTTGGTCCCATCTGTCTGGGTCTACTGTTATTCCGTGTGAAAGTGTACGTACGCTTTGTAAATATTTGAATACTTGCTAATCCTGTAACTGAGGCTGGACGTGGGTACCAGCCTGGTATTCACCAGTCACATGCTGGCTGGGCGGTACACAGTGCTGGCGCCCCTCTGTGAATTCCGCAAGCGGCATGCTATCGCGCACAGCCATCCAGGCTGGTCTACGGGAAACAGTCAGTATTTCTGAGGTATCCTTATTAACTAGCCAGTTCAGTTCAACATTATACAGTGAGGTGCGATATGCACAAATACAGATAGCGGCAGTATCGCGAACACAAAGCATAAAAGGGCAGTGCCTTGGGGAAGCTGTTCTTTCTACTCAGGTGATTCACGTGAAGAGGTTTCCGACATGATTATGGTCGCGGGACGGGAATGAACGGGCTCTGAACCCGGAATGGTAGTTGGAGCTAGACGCACGGGATATTCCATGCAGGAAATCGTCAGGAAATTCGATATTCCGAGATCTACAGTGCCAGAGTATACTGAGAAAACCGAATTTCAGGCACTGCCTCTTACCACTGACTACGCAGTAGCCGACGACCTTTACTTAGTGACTGGAAGCAGCGTAGAGTTGTCAGTGCTAACAGACTAGCAACACTGCGAGAAACAACTGCAGAAATCGAACTGGGACGTACGAGTAACGTATCCGTTAGGACACTGCGGCGAAATTTGGCGTTAATGGCTCAACAGATGGCCAGGTACAATGTATCCATTTATGTTCGTGTACGCAGTGTTTTTGATATGGAATGGTTTTGTTTATGGTAAGATCTCCAGATGCTTCGGTTCTATTGGGGATTTAATGTAACCCAATGCTACAGTAATGATACTCTGCGTATTTTCCATTCTGTCTTTGAAAACGGTGTATAATCGAGACCCGTAAGAAAGCCACTCAATAAACAGTGTGGCTAGCCCGATTTTAAACCTCGAATGTAAGGTGGCCACTACGCCCCTTACTGCATTTTTGCAAATCAACAGCCGGCCGTTGTGGCAGAGCGGTTCTAGGCGCTTTAGTTCAGAACCGCGCGACTGCTACGGTCGTAGGTTCGAATCCTGCCGCGGGCATGGATGGGTGCGATGTTCTTAGGCTAGTTAGGTTTTAGTAGTTCTAAGTTCTCGGGGACTGATGACCTCAGATGTTAAGTCCCATAGTGCTCAGAGCCATTTTTTTGCAAATCAACAACATTAAAACTTATAACATCTGCTAGTTCCTATTCCATACACAATCGTTAGTAACTCAGTGAGAGGTAGAGTGCAAATCGACATGTCTGTTGTTTGAGCCGCAGCAGATTCTCAGAATTTTCCGCCACTTGTTGATTCTTTCACCTCTGGAAATGAACTATTAATGTGATAAATTCCAAGTTGTCCGTGGTTCGTAGTCCACGTTAAAGTGTTGGTCGTCTATAAGTTGCTGGGTAGGTAAGTTCAGAAGTTGTGGCAAGGGACGGCCATACCGTCTCCAATAGGACCACGCATATTAAAGTAGTGCTGTGTTCAAACCAACTTTAGGACTGACGACAGATTTACTTACAATCACAATATTCGAAAGACTAAGCCATCTAGTTTAAGTTATCATGTATCATTTCTGCATTTTGTTCATATGCTTGCAACCAAATCAGCTTTTAAGGGCTCCCTCAAACTGTTACCAGGGTGTTTCACTCCCTCTCAGATCTGGCTTTCAGAAACTTGCCGTGTATGAGAAAACAGCCAGTTACATCTGTCAATCTTCTTTCCGTAGCTGTTAACGAATATCAAAATAATGGTGCAACTGTTACGGCACTGTACACTCATTCGCAAGGACACAAATTTTAATAGCTATCAACATAGACATAAACTTCCATCACCTTTCGTAATGTTCCGATCAGTCAACGAATTATTTAGCTGTCTCTTCCCGTGCTGCTTATATTTTAGATTTTCACAGTCCATAACAAGTATGTTACATTTAAGCACTTTTCTTGGTACTACTCTTCCGTTATTTACAACACGTTGGGGACTACAGTTTTGGATAATGTTCTGCCGATGATTCCTGATGGGCGTATATGCCAGTATCCGAAATAAATATCTTCTTCTTAATTTTTCATTTGGCAACTTCTACTCGAAAAAGTCTACTACAACTATAAAGTCCTTTGAAACGGTTAAAATTTATTGTAACAAAAATTATTACATTTACATCACGAATGGTGAGAAAAATAACTACGTGTTGCCGCTTGTACGGTTTGTTATTTGCCTAATTTTATCTACGAAGTGTCTCTGGGGTGCGATATAGCTGTCTCTGTGTTGTTAAGAATGACGATGCAATGTTTTTTCGGACACGCATGCATAATATAGATGTAAAAATGTTAATAACCTTAGTTTTCTTTAAAAAGTTTGAAGAGTTTTCACATCAAAATTCGCCTGCATTAATTTTCAGCACGCCCTCGCATTTGTACGATATGGCTGACGCCAATTGTGACTGGTTAAACACTTAGTTACGCAAAGTGTACAGCTTCGCACATCTCTATGTGAAGAGCAAGTTCTCAGTCTTTGCACACAGCGGATATTTTTTTCTAGATCTTACTGGATATTTCTGCATTCCAATATGTAGAATTTCTCAGTCGAGCACATTCATCTTCCAATGAGAAAACAACTGGAAAAATATCAACCGAATTAACAGAGTCTATCCGGTCTGTCAGAGCGAAACGAAAAAAAGAAAAAGACTGTCGAAACATGCATCCGCAGCACAAGGCAGGCTTTGTGTTGCCTGGCCCGTCACGTGCAGTGCCGCGGGATGGAGCCGTAGCCGCTGTACGCCTACCAGTCTCACTGAAGGCACCAACACAGCCATCCAGCGTATCACTACTCTGCAGTTCACACTTCAAGGGCTTGGCAGACGGTTCATAGAACCACTTTCAGACCATTTCTCGACTGTTCCACTCTCAAATGCCACACGCGAAAAACGAACACATAAATCTCTCCCTGCAAGTTCTAATTTCTTATTTTATTCATACGGTCAGTTCTACATATGTAGCTGGGAGTCAGCAAAACACTTTCGCATTCGGGGGAGAAAGTTGGTGATTGAAATTTAGTGGAAAGATCCCGCCGCGACGAGGAACTGTTTTGCTTGAATGATTGCGGCCCCAACTCGCGTAACACATACGTGACACTCCCTCTCCTAAATCGCGACAATATGAAACAAGCTGGCTGTATTTGAACTTTTTCGATGTTGTCCGTCAGTCTTATCTGGTAAGGATTCTATGCCGCATAGCAATACTCCAGGAGAGGACGAGCAAACGTAGTGTAAGCAGTCTCTTTAGCATATTTCTCGCATCTTCTAAGTATTCTGCCAATAAAAAGCGGTCTTTGGATTGCCTTACCCTCAAGATTTTCTGTTTTATGGTTCTAATTTCCGTTCTTGGTAACTGAGCCGCAGGTATTTAAATGAATCGACGTCCTTTATATTTGAATGAATTATAGAGTAATCTAAATTTTAGGATTCCTCTTTGGTGCCTATGTGGAGAACCTCAAATATTTTATTGTTTAGAATCAATTTTCATACCACACATTACTTTTCACATCATACATATCTTGTCCAAACCATTTTGCGATTGACTGCGACGATCTGATGACTTTGTCGGATCGTGTCGCACAGCTGCGACAAGCATTTCATTAGAAGCCCCCTGTGAGGAACGATATCAAAATCCTTCTGGGAACCTAGGAATAGGAAATTAACTCCAGATTCCCTTTCAATAGAATTCAGTACTTCATGTGAATAAAGAGCCATTTGGCCGGCCGAAGTGGCCGTGCGGTTAAAGGCGCTGCAGTCTGGAACCGCAAGACCGCTACGGTCGCAGGTTCGAATCCTGCCTCGGGCATGGATGTTTGTGATGTCCTTAGGTTAGTTAGGTTTAACTAGTTCTACGTTCTAGGGGACTAATGACCTCAGCAGTTGAGTCCCATAGTGCTCAGAGCCATTTGAACCATTTGAAAGAGCCATTTGTGTTGTCGTCAAGGTACCAATTGGCGTTTCCGGTGTACACTTAATATTTTCATTGACACAAGTACAGAAAGTGTGTCTAAGACAATATTAAATGCGCATTACTTTTTTGGAAAAGTCAATGCACTTTGAAAATACTACATAAATAAAGCCAGGGCAAACCAATATCCATCAGATCTTGATTGGTTCTTCAGTCACGCAGAGGTAAGAAAAATTATGTTCAATGAAATATTACATTAAAAACATTATTTGGCGACAGTTTAGATCTCAACACAGATCTTACAAGTTTCAACTCAAGTCGACAGAGCAGGCTCTTGACAAGAACTGTCATATCTCTATCTGAACCGACATCTACACTCCTGGAAATTGAAATAAGAACACCGTGAATTCATTGTCCCAGGAAGGGGAAACTTTATTGACACATTCCTGGGGTCAGATACATCACATGATCACACTGACAGAACCACAGGCATATAGACACAGGCAACAGAGCATGCACAATGTCGGCACTAGTACAGTGTATATCCACCTTTCGCAGCAATGCAGGCTGCTATTCTCCCATGGAGATGATCGTAGAGATGCCGGATGTAGTCCTGTGGAACGGCTTGCCATGCCATTTCCACCTGGCGCCTCAGTTGGACCAGCGTTCGTGCTGGACGTGCAGACCGCGTGAGACGACGCTTCATCCAGTCCCAAACATGCTCAATGGGGGACAGATCCGGAGATCTTGTTGGCCAGGGTAGTTGACTTACACCTTCTAGAGCACGTTGGGTGGCACGGGATACATGCGGACGTGCATTGTTCTGTTGGAACAGCAAGTTCCCTTGCCGGTCTAGGAATGGTAGAACGATGGGTTCGATGACGGTTTGGATGTACCGTGCACTATTCAGTGTCCCCTCGACGATCACCAGTGGTGTACGGCCAGTGTAGGAGATCGCTCCCCACACCATGATGCCGGGTGTTGGCCCTGTGTGCCTCGGTCGTATGCAGTCCTGATTGTGGCGCTCACCTGCACGGCGCCAAACACGCATACGACCATCATTGGCACCAAGGCAGAAGCGACTCTCATCGCTGAAGACGACACGTCTCCATTCGTCCCTCCATTCACGCCTGTCGCGACACCACTGGAGGCGGGCTTCACGATGTTGGGGCGTGAGCGGAAGACGGCCTAACGGTGTGCGGGACCGTAGCCCAGCTTCATGGAGACGGTTGCGAATGGTCCTCGCCGATACCCCAGGAGCAACAGTGTCCCTAATTTGCTGGGAAGTGGCGGTGCGGTCCCCTACGGCACTGCGTAGGATCCTACGGTCTTGGCGTGCATCCGTGCGTCGCTGCGGTCCGGTCCCAGGTCGACGGGCACGTGCACCTTCCGCCGACCACTGGCGACAACATCGATGTACTGTGGAGACCTCACGCCCCACGTGTTGAGCTATTCGACGGTACGTCCACCCGGCCTCCCGCATGCCCACTATACGCCCTCGCTCAAAGTCCGTCAACTGCACATACGGTTCACGTCCACGCTGTCGCGGCATGCTAGCAGTGTTAAAGACTGCGATGGAGCTCCGTATGCCACGGCAAACTGGCTGACACTGACGGCGGCGGTGCACAAATGCTGCGCAGCTAGCGCCATTCGACGGCCAACACCGCGGTTCCTGGTGTGTCCGCTGTGCCGTGTGTGTAATCATTGCTTGTACAGCCCTCTCGCAGTGTCCGGAGCAAGTATGGTGGGTCTGACACACCGGTGTCAATGTGTTCTTTTTTCCATTTCCAGGAGTGTATATCTACACCTGTACGCTGCAAACGACTGCGGATGGGGTGACGGAAGGTGCTTCCCTTTGTTATCAACTGTTGGCGATTCTTCCAGTTCTAGTTGCTCATGGAGCTCTTGAAGAATGCGAGCTTAATTGCCTCTACGCACTCTGTAATTACAATACACAGACCCCACAGAAGAGGTACATAGTGGGGTGTAGTACATTCCTAGATTCCTCATTTAATACTGGTTCTTGAAACTTTGTAAGCTGGCTTTCGCGGATAGTTGACATCTATCTGCGAGTGTCTGCAAAAATTTAGCTTTCTTCTCATTTCTTTGACGTTCTCACATAAGTCGACCAAACTTGTAACCACTCGTCTCGACCTCCTTCATAAACTGAGGAGAAAAATGTCGTGGGACAACTCCTAATATCGTATCGGACCTCCTTTCTCCCGGCGTAGTGCAGCAGCCCGTCGTGGCATGTACACAACAAGATGTTCGAAGTCCCTTGCAGAAATATTGAGCCATTCTGCCTCTATAGCCGTCCATAATTGTAAAAATGTGGCCAGTGCAGGATTTTGTACAGGAACTGACCTCTCGCTTATGTCTCATAAATGTTCGATGGGATTCATACCGGGCGATCTGGGTGACCATATCATTCGCTCGAATTGTCCAGAATATTCTACAAACCAATCGAGAAAAGTTGTGGCCCAGTGATATGGCGCATTGTCATCCATAAAAATTTCATCGTTGTTTGGTAACTTGAAGTCCATGAATGGCTGCAAATGGTCACCAAGTAGACAAACATAACCATTTTCAGTCAGTTATCGGTTCAAACACGACCCACACCATTATGTAACCATCACCAGCTTGCGCAGTGCCTTGTTAACAGCTCGGATCCGTGGCTTCGTGGGGCCTGTGCGACACTCGAGCCCTACCGTCAGAACTTACCGACTGAAATCGGGACTCGTCTGACCAGGCCACGATTTTCCAGTTGTCTAATACGCAACCGACATGGTCAGTAGACGCTATGTCGTGCTGTTAGCAAAGGCACTCGCGTTGGTCATCTGAATAGTAGAGCTACAGGGATGTGGCCCCACATTCCATTGTTGCCAGAGGTATCCAAGATGGCGGCGATGACGTCATCCAAGATGGCGTCGTGTAGACTTGGCAACAGCACATGACATCATCCAAGATGGGGGATTTTGGAGGGAAGTTTGAATTTTGGCGGGAAGATAGGTCAATTGGGCTACCTCCACTAACCTAACCCTCCAGAAAAAAATTGTCGCGAAATTCAAATTCGAGCAGGATAATGCATCATACCACGAAAATGGCGGGAAAATAGACCAATTGGGCTACGTCCACTAACCTTACCCCCAACACCCTAGAAAATGGCGGCAAGTTCAAATTCCAACAGAATAATGCACCACACCAACCTTATCTCTACTAAGCAAAGAAAATCGCACAAAAATAGCTCACATAGCCTACCTCCACTAAAATAAGTCACCAGACCACCAGACTCTTCCTACGAACTGCCACCAACTTTTAATTTTTGCAGTAAACAAAATTCAATTCCCATATGTCTACTAAGCTAACAAAACGGCGCGAAAGAAAAGACACTTTACTAAGTTCAGATGCCAGACTGCCACCACCTCCTAAGGATTCGTGGGAAAAGGACTTGGACATAAGACTTTATTTAAACAATTCCATGCATGTGTGTTCACCACAAGGTCAGGACTCCAACTGACTTAGTACACATCGCCACCATCAGAGGGCGCTCTCATCTGTGACGTAATCCAAGATGGCGACACCGAGTGTATTCACCACGAGGTCTGGACTCCAAATGGCTTAGTTGATATCGTCGCCACCAGAGAGTGCCACAGTGTCATCATCCAAGATGGCGAATTTTGGCAGGAAGTTTGAATTTTGGGGGGAAGAAGGTCAACTGGGCTACCTCCACTAAAATAACCCCTTCCCCATAAAAATTGAGCTTATCATTATTATTATTTAAACAATATCATTCCTGTATGTTCGCCACGAGCTCCGGACACCAACTGGCTTAGTTCATATACTCGCCCGCAGAGGGTGCCACCCTTATATCAGGACAGGAAACTTGCAGTGTTATTCAAGATGGCTGCACCCACTGTGTCCACCACCATGAGGTCCAGAGTCTACCTCATATCGCCGGCACCAGAGGATGCTACCGTGACATCGCATGATGACACATGATCGTCTGCTCTCTCTCGCGCGTGCGCGTTATAACCAGACGTATGCCACCCCGCTGGAACGCGGGTGTCCAACCACTCACGTCACACACCCTCTGCCGCCACCTCCATACATGCGCCGGACATAGTCTTCTGTAAATATGCTAACACCCACATCGCACATCTAACCTATCAAGTACTTCATTGCATTTCAGTTTTACTCATACTAAGTAATTCAATTTACAATTTAATATAGGTATAAAAAGGCGTTCAACTACCTATTTTCAACTACATTTCAAGATCCAGACTGCCATCGCTTCCTAGGAACCGTCACCAAGTTTGAATTCTGGCAGTAAAGAAAGGTCATTTGCGCTTTCGCTAGCAACCTACGAAAACGGTGGTAAAAAAAGGACACTTGTACTAACCTCAGCCACCCGACCGCCACTTCCTCGTAAGAACCGGCGCCAATTTTGAATATTGACAGTATACAAAGCTCACTTGCGTTTTCGCTACCAACGTAAGAAAATTGCTGCAAATGGAGCTCACCGTCACCACTAGCCTAAGTCGCCTGACCGCCACCTCTTCCTTGAGGCAGGTGGTAATAAGACTCAGCACGCACTAGGCTGAAGGCGAGGGTAATGATTGTACTTTATTTATTTGAGAGCATTTCATTTAGAGTTGCAGTATATGCATCTCAGAACACACGCTCTGACATGCCCCACAGCATACAGACCTGCAAAATACTCCTACATAACTCATGTATAACGCTCTACACACATGTTTGTTAACTGTAAACTGTCAAAAATAATGCATTGCGCTGACTACAGACGCACGAACCACTCCTAAATAATGCAATACATTTACGTCTAGAAAGCGAAACAACTCCTAAATTCTCTAAATAATAATCCATCTAAAACACTCTGCTTGCTAATCGTTAACTGTTTAAATCATACACCAGCCTTTATTGAAACAATTCGGTTACCACATAACGATTGAGTGGCATAGCTTGTTTGAGTTGGGGGAGAAGTTTTGTGGGTGGGAGACAACTTCTGGGGGTTGCTAGCAGCTAAACAGCGATTGCGTACACGAGTGCAAAATTACGAATAATTCGAAATGGAACGCCGAGCCATCATCTGTTCCATCACAGTAGTTTGAAAACTCTACACAACGCTGCCAAACTCTTATAGTTTCCTTATGTTGTAAGTGTGTTTTATTGAAAAATAATTCAGTGTTATATTATCCGTGGTAAGAATATGATTTACATAGTGTGATGTCTAGTTTTCTGCGAGAGGTCGTGGATCAGAGCGTCTCAATGCCAGTTTAGAATCTGACATAGAGGTCGAAGGCGTGGCGGAAAAAAAAATGTTTGGCAGTGTACAAAGCTCGTTAGAAAACAGTGTTTCAAACAACTAAACAGGACCACAGGGGGCATTTCTTGCGATTTACAGTATAGTATGTGGGATACGATCATTCTCCTACAGTAGAGGTGATGAAACTTTACCGTCTGTAGCGTATCGATAAGTGTGTATTTAATAGGTTTGTTCAACACAGGGAGCAGTAGCAGCAGCAGTTTGAGGGGTAAATTCAGTGAGGGACGAAGAATGCCGCTTGGAATGCCTGGAGGACTGCACGCTGTACTATTCCGGGAAGCATTGCGAAATCTCTCTCTCTATCTCCCACTCCCTCTCTCTCTCTCTCTCTCTCTCTCTCTCTCTCTCTGTCTCTCTTTCTCCGTGCTGGACCCCCAACGGAGTTTTGCGTCATTGGGCGAGTAATGGCGGCTATGTGAGTTCTATATCGGATGAAGTTATTTGAGCTTCTATAGTTGTTAATTTTTATCTGTTGGGGGGAGGGGGGTGGAGAATAACGATGACAGGATGTTGGGCTTATAGATTTGAATGGACGTGGATCTGTAGTGCTTGTATGTAGTTTGGGAACGCACCACAAGGCGCGCATTTCCGCCGAATGATCAAAACACGGTCCTGTCGCAGTAACTCAGTTCGCTCTGCTTCTAGACGGGCTGCAGAAGGTGGTGGATATGGCTTTGTCCGACTTCTGATCAGTTCCGACTTAAAATGGCATGATCACATGCGCAAAGCCGTAGAAATGGAAGCAGTTGCAAGATGTGTAAGGACTGACTAAGACCATATTGGATTTTTACTGTAGCAGATAGGTTCGAGAAAGGTGACTCGCTTCGAGATAGGAGGGCGCCGGAGATATGATTCACTTGTGGCTGTGATCTGGCGCATGTATGTGGCTGAATGGGAGGACCTGATTCCAAATGAAAGACGTCATTTCTAGCGGATAGCATAACACTAGAGGTGTGAAAAGCTAGTGTACATTTCTTACGACCTCAGTAAACATACGAATTATTACTGTTTGTGATCCTTGTCAATCAGTCATCGCCTTTAACTCAGTGGAAATATAACGGAGCCCCTGACATGGTATCTAGACAGAATACGTTACACATACTGGATAAATATCTAGCAGTGTGAGGGAGCTGCAAATACCGGTCACATACCGCATTCGTTAACCGAATGGATTTGAAAATTCACCGATTTTATCACGAGGTGGATTGCCTGTTTGTTTCTAGTTATTGAGGTGTGTAGAGCAGACTCCATTTAGCTAGAGTTTCCTTTTTGTAATGAAATAATTCCCAGTCTATATGTTCAGAACTATGTTGGGTGAGTGATCGGTAGGATGTTGCCTGGTGCTTGATATCGAGAAGTACAGCTATAATGGCATAATGTTATAGCGAAAATATGGGTGTTCTTGTCATCGCCGAGTCTGGAGATGTCTGTAGAAATGCGGGCATGAAAGAAGAAACAGTAACGTGTTTGTGCCGCGGGGGGGGGGGGGGGGGGGGGGGACACCTCTCTCCTTGCACATCAGTTCTGAGAGTGACTTCGGCTCACTGATTTAAAGGGGGTGATTTGGTATGGTGGAGGATATGAATTGCACGTTTCCTGGATCGAGGCGGTACTCGGTGATATATTCCCTGGTTGGACATCGGTTTGACGTTCCAATATTCCTGCGAGTCTGGTATGTATTTGATGAACTGTAGACAACGTTTCGATGTTTAGTTGTCGGTGCAAAATGGTGATCAGTGTAAAACAGTTTATTACTGTTGAATATAGTGTCTGTAGAAAGTAAAGAACAGGATGGCAGTGCTTCCCTAGGACTGGGGGAGCATCGTGACGTATAGGCAGTGTGAGTGTGGGCATAAGATAATTTTTTCGGGTGCTGTACAGATATAAAAGATAACTGCGCTGTTTGTGTAGAATGTGCATATATTGTATTTTAAAGTTAGTGTGGCGTACACTATGTGGACTGCGTATATATTGCATTGTAAAGTTAGTATTGTTTATGTTATGGGGTGACTAGAGAGGATGACTGTGTGTCCTATCGTGAGGAACATATAGCTTGAGTTCATGGATAACGGTGAGCGATTTCTTACGTGGAAAATTATATGGGCCATAGATAGTGAGGCGCAGTCGTCAAGCGTAGACATTAACTGTACATTGCCCGGTATCAGAATGTAGCAGCAATCGTAATATTTAATTTTAGTTAGACTGGTAGTTGTCTTCCTCTCTTCCAACATTCTTATGAATCTGGTATGTATTTCATAATGTGTAGGGAATTTTGCGTGTTTAACTGTCACTGCAATTTAGCGATCTGTGCAAAATAAGCACAGAAAGCCCCGGAAAGAAAAAGTGGATCGTGCTTCGATACCGGCTGCATAACTAATTCGGCGGGTAAATTCTATAAGAGCTAATCAGAATGCTCGACTGATTGTGGTGGAATATAGGCGGGAACGTTTGCGTATGTTGAGAGCTGGAAGGCTACAACGTTAGGGGCGTTGGGAAGATTGTATTCGATGTTATTTTCGTAAACAGGTTCTGTTATGGGAAGAATTTCCGTGCACACAACGTGAAACATATAGAAAGCGAGCGTTAACTATTTATGGAGCGTTATATAATTTCCGAGAGGTTGACGTGGGTGTTATTTTTTTAAGGAGCGATATGAGGTAAGAATAATGTTGAGAACATTTTAGATGACGAGCTGTCACACAGACGTTTCGCGACGAGGCGAGGGCCGTGCTGGATAGTTAAGTATGTGTGTGTGTGTGTGTATGTCAACACGCCCTACCTTCAATGGTAGAGACAAGTGCCACGTGCAGATGCATGGCATATAAGACTGGCATGGGCGATGCATGGAATGCAACTTTCACCGGTGTTCGACGATACGCGCGGGACCTGAGATGCGGCTGCCTCACTTGGCAGTAGTATGTACCTAAGTGCGGTGAAGCGTGAATCAAACGTTAGAATCGCTAAGGAGAAAGCAGGTTCTGCTATTGTGGAACGAAATTCTGCAGCGTCTTCGCCGTACTGCAGTTAGAGTGTGGGTATAGAGCAATGCCGAACGTGCGCGGCTCTGTCTGGAGTGCGCGCTCTGTAAATAAACGCCGAGTCGTTAATGGCGCCTACATACAACTTTGGCCTCCGTTCGGCTGCAGCTCGCCCGATCACATCAGCACGTGTGTGTAGGGGAACACGTACTTGGATAGGAATTTCTCAGGTGTTATGTATGAATGGGAGGTGCTGCCACCTCATGCTTGCGGAAACCGAGCAGGGGCTGTGCGTGGTGTGACATCTGAGGGATACGTCACTTATCGCTACCTCCTGTGTACTCAATATACAGGGGGGGGGGGGGGGGCGAGGGGGGGGGGGGTGGACTGTGCTTCTGCGCGTTGATTATAATATTTCGGGAACGGGTCTATACATTATTGTGCTGTAAGGTTGTAACTTTAATTTGGTATGCTGATGTGTAATGTTGCAACTTTAATTTGGTATGCTGAAATCGGAGCTAATAGACAATGAAAGTGGGTTAAAAGCCGTGATCTGTCTGGGGACGTTAACCGTGGATTACTGGGCAACTGTTTCATCAGATATTTAGTCTAGGTTTACCAAGCAGACTAACATTAATGATAGTCTTTTAATAGTCATACAAAACCGGTAAAATATATATATAAAAAGGAGAATTTAAATAAAAAGAAAGAAATCAGTTTATATTTTGGAAATTTATTTTAAGATTGTTCATTGAAATTTCAGCATATTATACGTGAGTTATAACTGAGCTGGTGCCTTATTTACGATTGAAAAGAATGTGAGATTGTAATCCTACGGAACACATAAAATATGGAGCCAAGATTTGGAAAACTGCATACAACACTCCATTCATAAAATAACACACGAAGAACATTGAAACATAAGCAAGAAGAAATTAACCACAACCAACAGATTCAGTTTTTACCCAAAGAAATTACGTTCATACCACAATCCTGTCCGTCATGTAATTACCACACACTGGTATACTAAATTCATATTAACTCTTTGTGAAGTCTTCGCAAAAAGAATAGCTGAGGGCTACTTTGATGATTACACCACATGCTCCACGTGGTCAACTTGGTTTACACAAAGCGTACAACTCCACAATAATTTTGATAATTAAAATACATTAGATCGAAAAGCAATTGACAAAAGAAAAACCTTGAACTGGTTACTAACGTCTTACTATTAACCTGATGGGTCAAACAGTTATATAAGCACGTGGTACTGGTCTCGCAAAGTACACCCCACGTGGGTTGAACATAAAGAAAAGCATAAAGAAAAGTTGCTATATTAAAAAAATATTCTCAAGACGAGACGTTATAATCTCACGCACATTCGGATTTAAGATTGATGAACTTAGTTAGAGTTACTGATCAACACGTGGTTCCACTTTACTCACAAAGTAGTAACAAAGCAACTACCAAAAAATAATCTGAACTTCACACGATAATTACACTGCCCTGCAATTTAAGATAACATCGGATATTTTAGACCTAAACCCGAAATAAAGGTGATTAAAT
The DNA here is from genome assembly GCF_023864275.1 of Schistocerca cancellata. Classification (NCBI taxonomy): domain Eukaryota; kingdom Metazoa; phylum Arthropoda; class Insecta; order Orthoptera; family Acrididae; genus Schistocerca; species Schistocerca cancellata. Next base: position 929,510,327 of record NC_064629.1, read on the forward strand.
TTTCAGTTAGGCTGAACTTAAGAAATCCATTGTCCTACGGACTTAACAGACACGCGCTTAGCCGGAGATCTTACTACTTCAGACGCTCGCCACGGCCACACTGCAACTGCCCTACTGCCGAGCGTGCTTCCTGAGGGAGGCTCACAAAGACCAACGGAAGTGGCCAGAGGGGCAGCTTCCTATACCAACATGACAACGGACGGACAGGACCATACTAAGGATAGAAACCTCTTTGCTTTTAGGAAGCGTAGCTACCTGTTCCGACGTTGGTCCTACTGTTCTCTAGCAGACAGCCTTGTCTGCTACCCTCAAGCATGCAACTAGAAATACATATGCTCATTCATCCTCTCACACAAAAGGGAAGGGGGATGACAGTATCTTATCATATACAGTATATAAAAGAAAGCGGATGTAGGTTCCGTATGAGACTGTGTGACATGAATTACATATAAGAATTACATATAAACTGTGCCTTAAAGTGTAGTAGTGTGACAGATCGTTCTTGTTTATGTGTAAAAGTAACACGTTCCACTGCTCAGTCTCCTCCCAGATAGTCAGAAACGCCACAGTACATTTAGAAGAGGAATTTATTCCATAAATGGCAACAGATTTAAGAAATTAAACATGAAAGGAATCCAACAGAGACCTTTCAGTGCTGTACTATTTAGGAGCAGTTTGGAGGTCTGCCTTGAAATTATTTGGGAAAATTAGGAGTTGTTTGCATGTCTGCAGACTCTGTATTGTGACGCTAAGCACATTAGGGTGGATGTTTTGTATCAGTGTGATGGATATACTCTATGATTAAATAAGTTCTTTGAAAAGAAACAGAGTGCACTCCATCCCTACTTTCCCTGATTAAATAAATTGTTTGAAAATAAATAGAGTGCACTCCATCATTACTCTCCCCAGCAGCCCAGAGCAGGCTGGGTCGTTTTCCCTCACCATCTTGGTTTACGTCACAAAAAGGACGACAGTGTTCTCTGCTGATGGTACTGAGTACTAGACCTTATGGAGAACACACTGTTTGCCGCCATCATGGATAACTGTACTTCCGTCATCAGCTGGTGTCACTGTGGCGTCCTCTGACGGCGAGGAAATGTACTAAGACCAATTTCAAACAGAAAAAAAAGAACACAATCTGTGACACCTATTTAAAAGGTAGTGTAGACCTAATTCGGTCAGCAAGTAAAAACAATGGTTCCTGTGTCATTAATATGAAAACAATTTCTGGTTGTTACCCTTATGGAGTTCACCAGTATTTGCTCATTGCAAGAGCCAACTGATCACAGGAAAATTTATGACTGTTTATTAACAAGCAAAATTTATGAAAATAGCAAAGGTGCCACAGCAATTAAAAAAAGAACATCAAATAACATCGGTATTAAAAAGCAGAACATTACAATGCATAATCTGCAAAAGCAACAAAATGATAAGAGAAAAAACATGTTTTACAAAGTGGTTATCGCAAAAAAATTCTATATCGTATAAAACTAATAATTTGTAGAATTAAAATAACTATGTGGCACTCATTTAATCACTCTACTATATTTCAATTAGCTACAAACAATGAGCACTGTGTCATTATACTGAAACTACAATAATTATGTGATTGTTACCCTTAAGGGGTTCCTCACAGTAAATATGCCCCATGCAAAGGCTAATCGATCACAGTTCAATGAGAATAAAAAGCTATCTGACTGATAAACGAAGCAAGGCCACAGCAATGAATTTACGAAACAAAATATCACAAATCTAATACATCACACAAAAACAAACATTGATAAATAAAACAGTACAATAGTCAACATCTAAAACAAAAAAAAAACACCTATAAATAAAACACCTGCAAAATACAAGAGTCAAAGTCTAAAAAAGATAAATAGAACACCTGCAAAATACAAGAGTCGGTCTAATAAACACCAATAAATCGAACTCCTGCAAAACACACGAGTCAGAGTTTCTCTGACAGAAACACACGTATATGCACTGGACTAAGAACCGTATAATCACTGTTCACTGACACACTCAGTACTTCCACTGTTCCGAGGCACAATATAGGGGAAAAAGGGGGGATTCGTCGCCGCAGCTGTCAGTAGGGATTTTTTTGTCCATCTGGTGCGTGCGATCCCGCCGTCTCTGCCCTCTCATGAAGTTTCTCCCGTGTCACGTCATCTCGATTTGGTTCCATGTTTGTGTTGTCAAATTCGTGCGGTATGCTCGTTTGACACGCCAGGTTGATATTCCTGGGCAAGGATGACACTTAATGGCTTTTCTTTTGTGCCACCCTTAGCGACCAGAGAACATCGAACCATGATTTACTGTCGCTTGACAGTGGGCATCCGTCAGGAGATGTTGATAGGCGTCATTGAAGTCTGCCAGTTACTCTGGACAGTATGTGTCAAAAGGCTCCACGCCCTTTGTGTTGTTACATTCTTGGGTTATCCTCAATTGGCTCGCCGGTTTGATATTCCTGGGCAAGGATGACACTTAATGGCTCTTCTTTTGTGCCACCCTTAGCGACCAGAGAACATCGAACCATGATTTACTGTCGCTTGACAGTAGGCATCCATCAGGAAATGTCGATAGGCGTCGTTGACGTCTGCAAGTTTCTCTGGGCAGTACCTGTCAAAAGGCTCCACGCCCCTTGTGTTGTTTCATCGCGGCCGTCTCGTCACGGTCACGTGCGTGTGGTGCGTTGCCAGCAGATGGATTTCCGCGCGGTGGACCGCTCGCCCATCTCAGGTCATCGCCTCGAGGAAGGGTCGCCCGGGGCGGCCGCCCATTAGCTCCAGGTACAAGGGAAAGTGTTTGCCGCGTACCTTCTTTTGTTGTCGGCCGCGCTCCCAAAGTGGCCTGGCTGACAGCGTGTCCTGCTGGGAAACCCGCCAGTTTACAACTAGTCCGGCTGCTCCCGCTGTCTCTTAAGAGTTTTGCCGGTTCGCTTTCACGTTCTCAACTGCATTCACAGAAATTTTTCATCATCCTTATGTGATTACAAAATGTTATACATAATACCACTTAGTATTGTCTTTCACAATTTTTAAGAACAAAGTGAGACTTAATATTTTTTTTAAATAAAAAATTAGATGAATCGACAATATAAACTAAAATTTAAATGACTTGACAATGTAAAAAAAATAAAAGTGAAATGACTTGACAGTATAAAAATAAAAATTTAAATGAACTGACAATATAATATTTAAATCCACATCACTAATGTGGTTCACTTACGTTTTAATAAATCAAATGCTATTTATTAATTCACTAAAATGAATAGGATTGTGCCTTGTGCAAGTATAGGTCAGGACAGCATAGGGTTCACATGTTATTTACACACACATACATGCACACCTGTTGTCTATTCTACAAACTACCTACCCATAAACATGCATTACTCAATATTCTACTTCTATCCACTACTAGTTAAGCCAATAAGCTACTTCAATGCTATTTCAACACCGTGTATATACCACTACAACATTGTTCTAATTCGTCCTCTTCTTGACGCTCGCGGCATACGTCTTGTCACATGATAAATATGGAGAACTTTCCTTAAACATATACATTAAAAAGAACAATGGTTATTTACACGCCAAAACATTTATACCAGTTCGCACACCTGAAAAGAGACTCGCAATTATACATTTATCATACTCATATATTCACACATAAAACAGTAAGAAAATTTCACCTAAAATTACGTTATCACAACAATTAATCACGCAGATGACTCTGAGAAGGTTAAAAATATTTGCATTATACAGGTTATATTACATTTTCTTACCCATTTTGCTGCGATTTCGTTCCTTCTTTACGTTACCTTTCGCTTCCAAACCAGTTATTTCGCCTGTGGTGGTTATTCTGGATTCATTTCTCATGAATGGCAAAATTGTGGTCACCTCTATTCTGTAAAACAGTATCATCTTAACATATTGAACTTACAACAGACACAAAAGATCCGAATCCTCCTGTAGTTTAAATGACAAATGTTTTGCTTTATCCTTATTACCTTAAACCAAGCTTTCCTTCGTTCCCATAATCAAAATTATTTAATCATCCTCTACCTTCAACAGGGAAATTTCCTCAGTACAAATCATATAGGCTGCACTGCATCCCGCACCAGAGAAAACAGTAAGCTGTAATGCTCACAGCATCAGCAAAACACATAAACGTCGCTTTTCTAGGACAAGTATTAACGCAGAATAATTTTTTAGGCTTTGGCTCAACATCAATCAAGACTACAAAAAGGATCCATATTTCCGTTCCATTCTCCATTTGCTGAAAAGCTGCTCGTATTTGACTACCACAATAATGTTTCAGAGCCACGTAAATTACACAAACCACAATTCTTCTTGCACCTTGAAGGGAATCAATATACTTACGAAATCCACAGACAGCACTTTACGTACTCAGCTATAACGAACAAAAAAGACATATATCATCAATATTAACATATCATCGCATATTGGAAGCCAATGGTTCAACAATCGTATTATCGCATCCTGTTTTCAAGATTCCAAACTTACTCATTCCTTTCTCAGAGTTCTCCTATCTTAAAATATTCATACAGCACGCATACTATAGTAAGAGATCCTCATTTATACTGACAGATATAGAATAGTAATAGATAGATAGTAGCACTGAAAGCAGAAAATCGGAAACAAGGCTACTAACAGCTGGGGACCTGGGTTTGCCAGACCCATAATACCCACAGATCGGATATTCCCCTGAGTTTATGCACTAATTCAGCAACGATCTTGCTTTCCTCAGGAGCGACTCTTTTCAATTTACACACAAAAAAAACATAAACAGCATTTTACTCGTTCACAAAGAAACCTTTTATCTTCACGTTTGAATCAAACTAAATCCTAATTGCACAAGGAAAAAAAATTAAAACACCACTTCAATCCATCACATAGAAACATCTTTATCATTAATTTTTATCAACATATTATTCAAAATGCATACGTCACAAATTTAAACTAATCAATTCTTTCTCCTCACCGTCCTCTCTACTTCTCATTGTCCTTTCTAGTCATTTGCCATGTCGCTCATTTGTTCCGATTGGGCGCCTTCTGCGCTGATCGTTTGTCATTGCCGGTTTCGTTCATTTCCATTTGCTGGATTATGTCTAGGGTTAGCCGGCCGAATTTCAACATCATGAGGTGCTCCGCCTACAGTCCTATTCCCACCGTGTTCACCGTAATATCGATTCTGGTTGCCGTAACTGTTCCGTTCACGATTCTGTCCACGTCCTCGATCATTTCTGTTGTTCCACCTGTGTTCGCATGTGGTCGAATAGACGTGCAGGGCTGCCGAAACCAGACTGGTTCAAATTTGGCAGCATAATTATGCCATGTTTGACCCTATCTTGTGCCGCTTCCGACCAATAGGCGGACAGAAAGGCTTGTCGAAACTCCCGAGTGGAGTTGCAGTGACGCGCTGCCGACCTCATGCGAATCGCCGGTTCGCCTTCCAAATAGCCACACATATATTCTATCTTATGTGAACTAGCCCAGTCGGGAGGAAGACAGAACTCAAATTGCTCGAGCCATGCTCGTGGATGTATTCCTTTTTGCGAATTTCGGAATATCTCAAACTTTCTCACCGTAAGGAAATGTTTGAAATCAAATCCCCGCATTTCCTCCTGGCGAGGCCCTTGAATGTTTCTATTATTCTCATGTCTGCCCCTCAAATTACATTCTTCCCTGTCGTCAAAATCTCCCTCGTGGCCGGAGTCCCTCTCTGCACTGTTCGTACGGCTATTTTTAATGCTATTGACGAGTTCGGAATCACACGCCATGCGGTTTTCCAGATGCGCCAGGCGTTCTTGCAATTCGCCTGTTACAGCTCTGTTTTGCCTGTTCACTTCGAACTGTCCCTTCTGAAATCTCAGAAGAGAACGCACTTCTTCGGTCTCTGCGGCCGCTACCGGTGTAGTATTGTTCTCGCTTTCCGTCAGCTTCATCGTGCCTACAATGTCCGCTAATGCCGCAATCTTATCATCAATTTGTCTCTTGTCCTCCGCCCCAGTCTGCTTCAATTGTTCTATTTGCTGTTCCAACGCGTGGATCGCTAAACTGTTGTCCGCTATTGTGTTTCTAACGGACGTGGGACAATGCGTTTCCGCCTCTAGGACATTCGAGAGTACCTGCTGGTGCTCCCTTTGGCATTCTTCCCTCAGCTCTAGGAAATTCCTAAGCAGCCGTTCTTCGCTTTCTTTAGATTCGGCATCGCCCCTCCGCTTGCTCTGTTCTAAGGCTTGCAGACGATCATCGATTTGTTCAAATGTACGGCCTAATTCTTTCATAATATCACTTTTTATCTCACTTGCCAGATTGTTTATTCTTTGTGAGATATCATCGGACACTCTCTGCATCGACTTGTCGACTTTATTTGTCTGCTGGATTAGTTTTTCGTCTATTTGTTCCCCTAGCTCCCGGATCGATTTTTCAGATTTCTGCGTCATTTGTTCCCCTAGCTCTCGGATCGATTTTTCAGATTTCTGCGTCATTTGTTCGCCTAGCTCGCGGATCGATTTTTCGGATGATTCTTTTTGTTCTCGGAACGATTTTTCAAACGATTCTTTATTTTGTTGCAATAAGGCTTTCATGAGTTCTGCCAAATCAATTTGGTTAGTTGGAGCAAATTAATTTGTGGCTCTGATGTGAGCCCGTTCGTCCTGTCTTGCATTTCGTCTGAAGTATTCCCCATTGCATTTTCGGAACCGCCCGACGCATTAACATTCGAAATTAAATTATCCCCTTGGTCCATGTTGGTTAGGTTGTCAGACCGCTTACTTTTAGTTTGGTTACGTGTCTGCATTAGTGCAATTTATAACCGGTATGCGACACACTAATCAAAATAAATGTGTCCCACAAAAATTACGACAGTCACACGAAAGATACCCAACCTAGTACGCACTTTTTCACACGCAAAACAAATTTTTATCTTAGATCGAAACAGTGGAATTTACAAGCGAGAATAAAAAAAACACACAGACATATAAAACACACAAATATAAAAAAACACAACAAGACAAACAACGCAACGCCGATCAACAACGCCGTGAATCTTTTGAAAGTCTGCTCGGAAACAACGCAGAAGTTGTTTGAGCGCTGTAGGGAAAAAAAATTAAGATTATAACACGCTCGCAATCTAACATTTCAGAGATTCCAGAGTCTAGCGGAATCACAGAACAGGGTCGCCATGTGTAATATTGTAACTTTAATTTGTTATGCTGAAATCGGAGCTAATAGACAACGAAAGTGGGTTAAAAGCCGTGATCTGTCTGGGGACGTTAACCGTGGATTACTGGGCAACTGTTTCATCAGATATTTAGTCTAGGTTTACCAAGCAGACTAACATTAATGATAATCTTTTAATAGTCATACAAAACCGGTAAAATATATATATAAAAAGGAGAATTTAAATAAAAAGAAAGAAATCAGTTTATATTTTGGAAATTTATTTTAAGATTGTTCATTGAAATTTCAGCATATTATACGTGAGTTATAACTGAGCTGGTGCCTTATTTACGATTGAAAAGAATGTGAGATTGTAATCCTACGGAACACATAAAATATGGAGCCAAGATTTGGAAAACTGCATACAACACTCCATTCATAAAATAACACACGAAGAACATTGAAACATAAGCAAGAAGAAATTAACCACAACCAACAGATTCAGTTTTTACCCAAAGAAATTACGTTCATACCACAATCCTGTCCGTCATGTAATTACCACACACTGGTATACTAAATTCATATTAACTCTTTGTGAAGTCTTCGCAAAAAGAATAGCTGAGGGCTACTTTGATGATTACACCACATGCTCCACGTGGTCAACTTGGTTTACACAAAGCGTACAACTCCACAATAATTTTGATAATTAAAATACATTAGATCGAAAAGCAATTGACAAAAGAAAAACCTTGAACTGGTTACTAACGTCTTACTATTAACCTGATGGGTCAAACAGTTATATAAGCACGTGGTACTGGTCTCGCAAAGTACACCCCACGTGGGTTGAACATAAAGAAAAGCATAAAGAAAAGTTGCTATATTAAAAAAATATTCTCAAGACGAGACGTTATAATCTCACGCACATTCGGATTTAAGATTGATGAACTTAGTTAGAGTTACTGATCAACACGTGGTTCCACTTTACTCACAAAGTAGTAACAAAGCAACTACCAAAAAATAATCTGAACTTCACACGATAATTACACTGCCCTGCAATTTAAGATAACATCGGATATTTTAGACCTAAACCCGAAATAAAGGTGATTAAATTTTCAGTTAGGCTGAACTTAAGAAATCCATTGTCCTACGGACTTAACAGACACGCGCTTAGCCGGAGATCTTACTACTTCAGACGCTCGCCACGGCCACACTGCAACTGCCCTACTGCCGAGCGTGCTTCCTGAGGGAGGCTCACAAAGACCAACGGAAGTGGCCAGAGGGGCAGCTTCCTATACCAACATGACAACGGACGGACAGGACCATACTAAGGATAGAAACCTCTTTGCTTTTAGGAAGCGTAGCTACCTGTTCCGACGTTGGTCCTACTGTTCTCTAGCAGACAGCCTTGTCTGCTACCCTCAAGCATGCAACTAGAAATACATATGCTCATTCATCCTCTCACACAAAAGGGAAGGGGGATGACAGTATCTTATCATATACAGTATATAAAAGAAAGCGGATGTAGGTTCCGTATGAGACTGTGTGACATGAATTACATATAAGAATTACATATAAACTGTGCCTTAAAGTGTAGTAGTGTGACAGATCGTTCTTGTTTATGTGTAAAAGTAACACGTTCCACTACTCAGTCTCCTCCCAGATAGTCAGAAACGCCACAGTACATTTAGAAGAGGAATTTATTCCATAAATGGCAACAGATTTAAGAAATTAAACATGAAAGGAATCCAACAGAGACCTTTCAGTGCTGTATTATTTAGGAGCAGTTTGGAGGTCTGCCTTGAAATTATTTGGGAAAATTAGGAGTTGTTTGCATGTCTGCAGACTCTGTATTGTGACGCTAAGCACATTAGGGTGGATGTTTTGTATCAGTGTGATGGATATACTCTATGATTAAATAAGTTCTTTGAAAAGAAACAGAGTGCACTCCATCCCTACTTTCCCTGATTAAATAAATTGTTTGAAAATAAATAGAGTGCACTCCATCATTACTCTCCCCAGCAGCCCAGAGCAGGCTGGGTCGTTTTCCCTCACCATCTTGGTTTACGTCACAAAAAGGACGACAGTGTTCTCTGCTGATGGTACTGAGTACTAGACCTTATGGAGAACACACTGTTTGCCGCCATCATGGATAACTGTACTTCCGTCATCAGCTGGTGTCACTGTGGCGTCCTCTGACGGCGAGGAAATGTACTAAGACGGTCGAGGTCGGGAGCTCGTGGTGAACAAACTAGGTGGCGCCATCTTAGATTATGGTACTTGCGTCACTACAGCGTCCTCTAGTGGCATCGATATGAACTAAGTCAGTTGGGCTATGGACTCAGTGGCGAATACACTTGGTGGTGGTGCTGCCTCTAATTCTTTAAATAAAGGCTGGTGTATGATTTAGACAGTTGACGATTAGCAAGCAGAGTGTTTTAGATGGGTTATTATTTAGAGAATTTAGGAGTTGTTTCGCTTTCTCAATGTAAATGTATTGCATTATTTAGGAGTGAGATGTTTGGTTTGTGGGGCGCTCAACTGCGTGGTTATCAGCGCCCGTACAATTACCCACTCTTTGCTCAGTCCAATTTCGCCACTTTCCTGGATGATGATGAAATGATGAGGACAACACAAACACCCAGTCATCTCGAGGGAGGTGAAAATCCCTGACCCCGCCGGGAATCGAACCCGGGACCCCGTGCTCGGGAAGCGAGAACGCTATTTAGGAGTGGTTCGCGCGTCTGTAGTCAGTGCAATGCATTATTTTTGACAGTTTATAATTAGCAAACATGTGTGTAGAGCGTTATACATGAGTTATGTAGGAGTATTTTGCAGGTCCGTACGCTGTGGGGCAAGTCGGAGCGTGTGTTCTGTGATACATATACTGCAACTCTAAATAAATTGCTCTCAAATAAATAAAGTACACTCATTCCTCTCTCCATCAGCCTATGCGGGCTGAGTCCTTTTACCACCTGCCTCCAGGAAGATGGTGGCGGTCAGGCGACTTAGGCTAGTGGTGGTGGTGAACTTTGTTTGCAGCAATTTTCTTACGTTGGTATCGAAAACGCAAGTGGAATGGCTCAAATGGCTCTGGGCACTATGGGACTTAGCATCTCAGGTCATCTATCCTCTAGAATTCAGAACTACTTAAATCTAACTAACCAAAGAATATCACACACATCCATGCCCAAGGCAGGATTCGAACCTGCGACGGTAGCAGTTGCGTGGTTCCGGACTGAGCGCCTAGAACCGCTCGGCCTCCGCGGACGGTGAAAACGCAAGTGAGCCTTGTTTACTGTCAGAATTCAAACTTGGCCCCAGTTCTTAGGAAAAGGTGGCGGTCGGGTGGCTGAGGTTAGTACAAGTTTTCTTAGGTTGCTAGCGAAAGCGCAAGTGACCTTTCGTTACTGCCAGAATTCAAACTCGGTGACGCTTCCTAGGAAGAGGTGGAAGTCTGGATCTTGAAAAGTAGTTGAAACTAGGTAGTTGAATGCCTTTTCATACCTATATGAAATTGTAAATTGAATTATTTAGTATGATCAAAACTGTAATGCAATTAAGTACTTAGGTAATTGATCGGTCGGATACACGGTTTGGGTGTTAGCATATTTACAGAAGACTGTATTCGGCGCATGTATGGAGGTGGCGGCCGATGGTGTGTGACATAAGTGGTCTGACGCCCACGGGGTGGCGGCGCAGCGCGTGTCCGGTTATAACGCGCACGCGTGAAAGAGAGCAGACTATTATGTGTCATCACACGATGTCGTGGTAGTGTTCTCTGGTGCCGGCAATATGAAGTAGACTCTGGACCTCATGGTGGTGGACACAGTGGGTGCAGCCATCTTGAATAACGCTCCATTCGTCATGTTCTGATGTAAGGGTGGCACCCTCTGCTGGCGAGAATATGAACTAAGCCAGTTGGCGTCCGGACTTTGTGGCGAACACACATCCGTGATATTGTTGGAATAATAATAAAGAAAAGTTGATTTTTCCCACCTCTATCGTAGGCGTGCCGCATTATCATGTTGGAATTTTAACTTCACACAATTTTTATTGGTGAGGGGGTTAGGTTAGTGGAGGTAGCCCAATTGACCTTCTTCCCACCCAAGTTCAAACTTCCTGCCAAAATCTGCCATCTTGGATGTCACTGTGGCGCTCTCTGGTAGCGACGATATCAACTAAGCCATTTGGAGTCCAAACCTCGTTGTGAATACACTGGGTGCAGACATCTTGATTGATGTCACAGTCACCGTCTTGGATGACGTCACGTCCTGACCTCATGGTGAATTCACTGGGTGTGGCCATCTCGGATTACGTCACAGATGAGAGCGCCCTCTGATGGTGGCGATGTGTACTAAGTCAGTTGGAGTCCTGACCTTGTGGTGAACACACATGCATGGAATTGTTTAAATAAAGTCTTATGTCCAAGTCCTTTTCCCACAAATCCTTAGGAGGTGATGGCAGCCCTGCGACTGAGGTTAGTAAAGTGTCTTTTCTTTCGCGCCACTTTGTTAGCTTAGTAGACATAAGGGAATTGAATTTTGTTTTCCCGCAATAATTAAAAGTTGGTATCAGTTTGTAGGAAGAAGTGGCGGTCGGGTGACTTAGGTTAGTGGAGGTAGGCCAAGTGAGCCATTTTCCTTCGATTTTCTTTGCTTAGTAGAGATAAGGTTGGTGTGGTGCATTATCCTGTTGGAATTTCAACTTGAAGCCGTTTTCTAGGGGGTGGGGGATTTAGGTTAGTGGACGTAGCCCAGTTGGTCTATTTTCCCGCCATTTTAGTGGTGTGACGCATTATCCTGCTTGAATTTGAATTCCTTGCCATTTTTTTTCTGGAGGGTTAGGTTAGTGGGGGTAGCCCAATTGAGCTATCTTCCCGCCAAAATTCAAACTCCCCGCCAAAATCCGCCATATTGGATGACGGCATGTGCTGTTGCCAACTCTACATGACGCCATCTTGCATTACGTTATCGCCGCCATCTTGAATAAATTTGGTTACATCGCAATGTGGGGTGACACGAAATTTGTCCCGCTACTCGTCTGCTGCCGTAGTCCTTTAAAGTCAAATTTCGCCGCACCGTTCTAGCGGATACGTTTGTCGTACGTCCCACGTTGATTTCTGCGGTTATTTCACACAGTGTTGCTTGTCTGTTAGGATTGACAACTGTACCCAAATACGGCCACTGTCGGCCGTGAAGACCGTCGGGCACTGTGTTGTCCGTGGTAATGAGTAGGGCCTAATGACTGTAATGTGGTGTTCTGGGTACACTCTTGACACTGTGGATCTCGGAATATTGAATTCCGTAACGATTTCCGAAATGGAATGTCCCATGCGTCTATGTCCAACCACCAGTCCGCATTCAAAGTCTGTTAATTCACACCTCGCGGACATAATCACGAGCCGGCCGCGGTGGTCTAGCGGTTCTGGCGCTGCAGTCCGGAACCGCGGGACTGCTACGGTCGCAGGTTCGAATCCTGCCTCGGGCATGGGTGTGTGTGATGTCCTTAGGTTAGTTAGGTTTAAGTAGTTCTAAGTTCTAGGGGACTTATGACCTAAGATGTTGAGTCCCATAGTGCTCAGAGCCATATGAACCATATGAACCATAATCACGTCGTAAATCTTTTCACACGAATCACCCGAGTACAAACGACAGCTCCGTCAATACACTAACCTTTTGTACCTCGTGTGCGCAGTACTACCGCCATCTGTATTTGTGCATGTTGTTGTCCCCTGACTTTTATCACCTCCGTGTATGCGGACTGTAGTCCTGTTAGTTCTATTTGGTATGGGACCCACATGTTTGATATCCACGCAGGAGGAAGTTTACCGGAATAAACTGTACGCCTTTAAGATTCTTTATTAAGGTGCAATTACAGTCGTGATAAGTGATTTCTTTTTAGTTTGAGAGCATAAAAGACTGTAGTTGACTAGTGATTTTAGTGTATCAATGGGTCATTTCATCAAACTAGAACACTAGTTGTGCATCACTGTGCCATATGCTGGTGCTGCTACTTGCCTTGCAAGTTGTTTTACCCTATTTGTAACTGATTTTCCATCTAAAACTACAGTCAATGCTCTAACCCTATTCTTATTGAAAGGGAACAGTTGAAGTGATTCATTGTTTAAGACAGACGTAGAAATCATTACAATAGCAGTGCAGCTTTTCTTGTGGACAAGAAAACTAGTATTCGTCTTTGGTAATTGAATTTTTGTTATTGGTTTTAGGCAAACGTGTTACACGTTTTGTATTTGAAACCTTCAGTAGTCTACAATAAAATAAAAGGGATAAGTGTTTAGGTGAATTTTCGCGTTCTGCCCCTGACGGGCCGTGTCGTACTCTGGCAATGGCGTCAGCGGTTGCGGTATGCCGGCTCCCGGTGGTTGTCGGATTTCTTGACCTTGTAACCGCTACTAATCGGCCGAGTGCACTCCATACCAGTCGTCCCACCAAGGAAAAATCCCTGGCAGTACCGGGAATCGAACCTGATAAGCCATGCTGACCACTCAGCTACAGAGGCGGACGGTTATTCCCACGAAAAACTATTTATGTAAAACATAATATTTATGGTTAATTCCACAATTATATGTTTTATTTGTCATAGACTACAGAAGATATCTGACATAATTAGGCGATACACGTTTGTTTGAAAACAATAATAAAAAACGGATTGCAAAGGAAGTGTAATAGTCATTCTCATCTATAAAAAATACAGCACTTATCAAAATCATAGCTGCAAGTACTGGAATCAGTTACATATAGAACTGTGCCATGCGCACAAACAACAGTACTGCTGCGGCATCTGAACACGGAAGTCCGAAAACGTCACATCGTTGATGGGACCGCAACGTGCACAAAAAAATTCATATTATTTATTGAAGTCGAGGCTTGAAACAGCTTAATTTGGGAGAAAACGAAGCATAATGCCAGTATTTCTGAAATTTACACCCTCGGTCATTTTTTGTTATATGGTCATTATGCCTTGACCAAAGGCACGTTTCTGCGCCTATAGATTCGTCCCCCAATGTTGGAGACTTCATAAAATGTTATAAAGATACAGTCAGTACTTAAACAAGCTCCCCAAGACCAGCTGTTTCCGATGATGTCTCCATCATAGGAGACGAAGTGCTAGAGGCAGAGCCGGCCGCTGGTGGTCGAGCGGTTCCTACCGGCACGGTAGCTCAGCGTGTTTGGTCAGAGGGTTAGCTGCCCTCTGTAATTAAAAAAACTGAGTTAATCGGTCAACAACGAACTTAATCAGATGTCTTACGACGTCCGCCCCGAGCAGATGGAACGAACAAAAGTGAACAAAAAGAGATTAAAAAAAAAAGCGGTTCTAGGCGCTTCAGCCCGGAACCGCCCTACTGCTACGGTCGCAGGTTCGAATCCTGCCTCGGGCATGGATGTGTGTGATGTGCTTAGGTTATTTAGGTTTAAGTAGTTCTAAGTTCTAGGGGACTGATGAGCCCAGATGTTAAGTCCCATAATGTTCAGAGCCATTTGAACAATTTTTTTGCTAGAGGCAGAAACATGCCTTACACCGCGTCGTAATGGTAAAGGATGTAAATACCGGCCGTGAAAGGTTGCAGTGTATGATGTCTCAAATTCACGCAGTAATTGAAATAACACAAGGGAAACTTGTTCATTGTTCTGCAAGAAAGAATCGTATAAAGTCATACGGTCATTTAAAAGTAAAGTCTTACTGGATAAAATGAACACCCTGTAAATTTCGCTATCTTGGAGAGTGTCTGGGAACACTGGTACAATTCTTTAAAAATATGGACTGTCACGGATGCGACATTAGAATGATCTGTGTCCCGCAACCTGTGTCGTAAAACTTAAAAGTAACACTTTGTCTTAAGTTTAAACAGTAATGAAACAATGAAGCTAAGAATGGCTCGTTTGGCGTAGTGCAGTTGTCAGAGCAGTGGTCTTGCGTTCGGAAGGAATGAGATTCGAAAGCTCCTGCTGCCTTTCTGCTTTATGTTTAGCGCAATTTCCCTAAATAATGTGAGGCGAATTGCAGTACGGATCTTTCACAAGGGCCTCGGCAGATTCCCTTCATCATTGTTCTTCAACTGAGCTCATACTTCACCTCTCATGTTACATCTCGTAAACAAAATACGAGCTTTCTGAGTACCGGACCAACTTTGTGACTGCATTCATAACTTCCTAGTAGATATAACTCAATACGCTATACTTAACGTGACAAAATCATCACATGTTGTTCTCCAGTTTCACATATTTTGCACAAGCGCGTCTAGCGTGAGTTGCTTGTTTATTGTTTACCAACTTACCCAGATTAGACCCAGGAAATTTGACCAGTACTGGCTCATGAGAGAGCAGCCCGCAAAAATTTAGTTCTTCTGACACGCTTTGAAAGAGAAACCTTTACACTTCGCTTGTGGGCACTGCAGTGGTGTGGTATATACGTTCTCAAGAGCAGTGATGGTCTTTCGGTACTTCCGCATGCTGCTTGATATAAATGGGTGAAACTGGTGCCTACTGTAGGCTTTGGTTTATAGGATTTGTCAGTTAATTATGTGGTTTGCGAACTTCCGCATCAGTTGTAGGTTGGTTGGTTGGGTGATTAAAGGAACCAAACTACCAGGTCATCAGTCCGCACGTTTTTTTTTTTTTTTTCTTTGTTGGCATTTGTTCACCGTATACAAAGGCAGGCTGGCAGCGGATACATCTACTCCGCTCTTCAGCCGCCGCAAGAATTACAATAATAGAGAAAAAGGAGACAGAAAAGTAACAAATCGGTGGTTAAAAAACAGGAGATACAATAAATAAAAAAAAAACATGAAGACGTTCACACTCGAAGAAAACACACGAAAAACTGTCGGCACTGCACACAAACAGTGACGAATGAGACGGTACAAGTTAACGAGGAGCATGACGGCGAAAAAAGCTAAATCAAAATCACGACGGCACAGACAATAAACTGATGGCGATGATCTCTGGCGCGCGAATGTCCACTTAGCGTGTGCGAGTCCGCAGTCCGCATCATTTGTACTAATTATTTATATTGTCTGTGTGATATCACCATTTCTGTACTACTATTCTGAACATTATAACATTCATTTCTCACATTTTTTCGTAGACAGGTGTACTGCATTAGGGATATCCTTTGTCCATATACAGGGTGGTCCATTGACAGTGACCGGGCCAAATATCTTACGAAATAAGAATCAAACGAAAACAGTACAAAGAACGAAACTAGTCTAGCTTGAAGGGGGAAACCAGATGGCGCTATGGTTGGCCCGTTAGATGGCGCTGCCATAGGTTAAACGGATATCAACTGCGTTTCTTTTTTTTAATAGGAATCCCAATGTTTTATTACATATTCATGTAGTACGTAAAGAAATATGAATGTTTTAGTCGGACCACTTTTTTCGCTTTGTGATAGATGGCGCTGTAATAGTCACAAACGTATAAGTAAGTGGTATCACGTAACGTTCCTCCAGTGCGGACGGTATTTGCTCCGTGATACATTACCCGTGTTAAAATGGACCGTTTAACAATTGCGGAAAAGGTCGATATTGTGTTGTGTTGATGTATGGCTATTGTGATCAAAATGCCCAACTGGCGTGTGCTATGTATGCTGCTCGGTATCCTGGACGACATCATCCAAGTGTCCGGACCGTACGCCGGATAGTTACGTTATTTAAGAAAACAGGAAGTGTTCAGCCACACGTGAAACGTCAACCACGACCTGCAACAAATGATGATGCCCAAGTAGGTGTTTTAGCTGCTGTCGCGGCTAATCCGCACATCAGTAGCAGACAAATTGCGCGAGAATCGGGAATCTCAAAAACGTCGGTGCTGAGAATGCTACATCAACATCGACTGCACCCGTACCATATTTCTATGCACCAGTAATTGCATGGCGACGACTTCCAACGCCGTGTCCAGTTTTGCCACTGGACACAAGAGAAATTACGGGATGATGACAGATTTTTTGCACGCATTCTATTTAGCGGCGAAGCTTCATTCACCAACAGCGGTAACGTAAACCGGCGTAATATGCACTATTGGGCAACGGAAAATCAACGATGGCTGCGACAGGTGGAACATCAGCGACCTTGGCGGGTTAATGTATGGTGCGGCATTATGGGAGGAAGGATAACTGGCCCCCATTTTATCGATGGCAATCGAAATGGTGCAATGTATGCTGATTTCCTACATAATGCTTTACCAATGTTACTACAAGATGTTTCACTGCATAACAGAATGGCGATGTACTTCCAACATGATGGATGACCGGCACATAGCTCGCGTGCGGTTGAAGCGGTATTGAATAGCATATTTCATGACAGGTGGATTGGTCGTCGAAGCACCATACCATGGCCCGCACGTTCACCGTATCTGATGTCCCCGGATTTCTTTCTGTGGGGAAAGTCGGAGGATATTTGCTATCGTGATACACCGACAACGCCTAACAACATGCGTCAGCGCATTGTGAATGCATGTGCGAACATTATGGAAGGCGAACTACTCGCTGTTGAGAGGAATGTCTTTATACGTATTGACAAATGCACTGAGGTTGACGGACATCATTTTGAGTATTTATTGCATTAATGTGGTATTTACAGGTAATCACGCTGTAACAGCATGCGTTCTCAGAAATGATAAGTTCACAAAAGTACATGTATCACATTGGAACAAACGAAATAAAATGTTCAAAAGTACCTACGTTCTGTATTTTAATTTTAAAAAAAACCTACCTGTTACCAACTGTTCGTCTAAAATTGTGAGCCATATGTTTGTGACTATTACAGCGCCATCTATCACAAAGCGAAAAAAGTGGTCGAACTAAAACATTCATATTTATTTACGTACTACACGAATATGTAATAGAAATGGGGGTTCCTATTTAAAAAAAAAAACGCAGTTGATATCCGTTTGACCTATGGCAGCGCCATCTAGCAGGTCAACCATAGGGCCATCTGGTTTCCCCCTTCAAGCTAGACAAGTTTCGTTCTTTGTAGTTTTTTTCGTTTCACGCTTATTTCGTGAGATATTTGGCCCGGTCACTATCAACGGACCACCCTGTATAGCTTTCATGTTCGAAAATCACTAAGCTCCCGGACTTTGAGCGAAACGCAAGAAAAACATCTCCCTTCCTTGATCAAGAATATATCTAATTGCATTCTCCTCGGATGAGTTCGTAATATACATATAATATCTTCAGATCCAAAGCCACCCCCGCCCGCTGCCGCGCCTATATTCCCACGTCCCGCCCGGTCTCCATCTTTCCACCCTCCTTACCCTCTCCCAAGGTGGCTTCCGCCGGCTCCCCCTCCCTGATGATGTCCTCCTCCCCTCCATCTACCCCTCCTATCAACTTTGACCCTGCCCCACCCCACACTTCCGGTGTCCTTTCCTTTCGGCACCCTCCCTCCCTTCTCTTCCCTTCCCTTCTCTTTCCTTTTCCCCCGTCCCCTCCCTCCACCCCTCTTCCCCCGGGCTTCCCCTCCCCCTGCCTCACTCCCCCCTATCTCCCCTGCCCGTGGCATCTCTGCTCTCCCCTCTCGCTCTCCCACTCCCCCTCCTCCTCCTCCTCTCTTGGCAGGTCCCCGGACTCGCACACGCATAGTGAACATTTGCGCGCTGGAGATCATCGCCATCAGTGTCTCGTGTGTGTGCTTCGTTTTGTGTTTCGCGTTCTTTCGCAGTTACAACTCCACTGTTCGCATGTGCCGTCGCCGTCCTCCGTGTTCTGTGCACCGTGTCAACAAGTATTAGTGTTTTTATCGTCCAGTGTGAACGGCTTCATGTTTTTTGTTTTTTGTCTCTACTTTATTTTTGCCCGCCATTTTCATTGTATTGTCTATGTCGCCTCTTTGTCACATGATTGTACCACTTAAGGCTGAAGAGCGGCGTACTATGCTGCTGACAGCCCGCCTGTATGAGGTGCTAAAATTACAATAAAGAAAAAAAAATCCAAAGGCTGAATTCAATATCATCCAGTGTGTATTCCAAATGGCATCTTCACTCATAGTATGAATTATTTCGCTGTAAATCGATAAATTATCATAGACTCAGTTCTCATCGAGGTACTGGAAGCACCTGGCGACTTCAGCTTTCAGTCGCTAGGCCTGCTAGTGAGCCCACCCCGCACCCCCCAAATTGTTCAACACCCATTGATTCACGCTGAGATCAAGTGATACTGTGTCATCACATCTATATAAGGAATCAGTCTCCAACAGACTTTCTCACTTGTCCTTAGTTCGTCTCATCGTCCGTTCGTGTGTGTTCACCTCAAGATGAAGGGAGATAACGCCAACAATACCTCAGAGTGTTGTGGGAAGAGACTTAGAGTCCAGGATACGAGATTGCCAAGTGAGTAAATAATTTCTATTTTCGGTCTAAATTTTCGTGTTTAATTCGCCTTATTAATTATTAATTCTGTCTCCTTGTTATAGTACAACTCGCTGATTTTGTCCTCGAGTGTGAGGAGCGGGCTAGACCGCAACAGGTTCAAATGGTTCAAATGACTCTGAGCACTATGCGACTTAACAGCTGAGGTCATCAGTCCCCTAGAACTTAGAACTACTTAAACCTAACTAACCTAAGGACATCACACACATCCGTGCCCGAGGCAGGATTCGAACCTACGACCGTAGCGGTCGCGCGGTTCCAGACTGAAGCGCCTAGAAACGCTTGGCCACCACGGCCGGAGGACTGCAGCAGGCTCTGGAAGTCCAGCCTCCGGTGTTCGGTGCACAGTCGGAATTGCCTTGTGAGTATAATTTTCATTATAATTTCTTCTTCTTCTAAATTAGCCATTCAAATTTTTTTTCTTATTTCATGCTTCTTTTTTTTTGTAGATCAGCTCAAACAAATTCATATTCAGTAGGAGGCAGAGCTGGGCGCTGTTCCACGTAGCATTGATGCAGTAGATAAGTTCCACGTAGCGTTGGTGTAGTAGATAATTGTTTTCAGCCCCCAGCTGTAGATAACTGAGAACAACACTCACGTAAGTGTTAAATATCCATGTGTGATCTTTCAGTGTAACTCGGCATCCAAAATAAATAAAATTATCTCTCATGCTGTTACAGGAACAGCTCTATACGATTTCGATTTGCTGGACAGGCAGCTGGAGGCTGTTCATCAGCGGATGCAGGAACAGCCTCCAGCAGATAATGAGATGGCCAAGCAGCATACTTGTACGTTAAAAAAAAAGATTACCTGTCTCTCGCAGTAGTGGTAGTATTAGTAGTACAGAAAGGTTTTTCTTTTCTCTAACAAATCGGTTTATATATCTTGTTTAATTTCTTACTACACTCCTGGAAATTGAAATAAGAACACCGTGAATTCATTGTCCCAGGAAGGGGAAACTTTACTGACACATTCCTGGGGTCAGATACATCACATGATCACACTGACAGAACCACAGGCACATAGACACAGGCAACAGAGCATGCACAATGTCGGCACTAGTACAGTGTATATCCACCTTTCGCAGCAATGCAGGCTGCTATTCTCCCATGGAGACGATCGTAGAGATGCTGGATGTAGTCCTGTGGAACGGCTTGCCATGCCATTTCCACCTGGCGCCTCAGTTGGACCAGCGTTCGTGCTGGACGTGCAGACCGCGTGAGACGACGCTTCATCCAGTCCCAAACATGCTCAATGGGGGACAGATCCGGAGATCTTGCTGGCCAGGGTAGTTGACTTACACCTTCTAGAGCACGTTGGGTGGCACGGGATACATGCGGACGTGCATTGTCCTGTTGGAACAGCAAGTTCCCTTGCCGGTCTAGGAATGGTAGAACGATGGGTTCGATGACGGTTTGGATGTACCGTGCACTATTCAGTGTCCCCTCGACGATCACCAGTGGTGTATGGTCAGTGTAGGAGATCGCACCCCACACCATGATGCCGGGTGTTGGCCCTGTGTGCCTCGGTCGTATGCAGTCCTGATTGTGGCGCTCACCTGCACGGCGCCAAACACGCATACGACCATCATTGGCACCAAGGCAGAAGCGACTCTCATCGCTGAAGACGACACGTCTCCATTCGTCCCTCCATTCACGCCTGTCGCGACACCACTGGCGGCGGGCTGCACGATGTTGGGGCGTGAGCGGAAGACGGCCTAACGGTGTGCGGGACCGTAGCCCAGCTTCATGGAGACGGTTGCGAATGGTCCTCGCCGATACCCCAGGAGCAACAGTGTCCCTAATTTGCTGGGAAGTGGCGGTGCGGTCCCCTACGGCAGTGCGTAGGATCCTACGGTCTTGGCGTGCATCCGTGCGTCGCTGCGGTCCGGTCCCAGGTCGACGGGCACGTGCACCTTCCGCCGACCACTGGCGACAACATCGATGTACTGTGGAGACCTCACGCCCCACGTGTTGAGCAATACGGCGGTACGTCCACCCGGCCTCCCGCATGCCCACTATACGCCCTCGCTCAAAGTCCGTCAACTGCACATACGGTTCACGTCCACGCTGTCGCGGCATGCTACCAGTGTTAAAGACTGCGATGGAGCTCCGTATGCCACGGCAAACTGGCTGACACTGACGGCGGCGGTGCACAAATGCTGCGCAGCTAGCGCCATTCGACGGCCAACACCGCGGTTCCTGGTGTGTCCGCTGTGCCGTGCGTGTGATCATTGCTTGTACAGCCCTCTCGCAGTGTCCGGAGCAAGTATGGTGGGTCTGACACACCGGTGTCAATGTGTTCTTTTTTCCATTTCCAGGAGTGTAGTGTTACTGTTGTAGCGTTTAAGTTAAAAGTATTTCTGCATTGGAATAACAGAGTCAATTTATACCTCAAGAATACTATATTGTACCTCAACAATACTATATTGTATTCGTGTGAACTGAATTAAGCATGAAAAAAATAGTTACCATACTACTTTGTTGTTATTTACAAAATCCCTATCCCTATTGCATTATATATATATATATATATATAAAGGCTATGCATGTCTCAAATGACATTACTTTTGCTTAAGATGAGTGCAATTAAGGAGGTGAAGTTTAAGATGGAAATTAACAAAAGACATAGAATGGTTACATGGAATTACGCCTATCATGCAGCACGAATTGGGTTATGGGAGCAGGAGGCACGTGCCCATGTCCGCTTCCATAGATATATAGCAGACAAGTCTAAAATTATATCTCCTGTGCTTGAAGAAAAGCACAGACATAGCATGTGGTTAAAAAAGTGTAACATTGTCAAAATGGAAACAGGATTGGAAAAAAAGAACACTGAGGTTGTGAGGTAAAAATTCAGTTATTTCTCATCCAATTTAAAAGTAATTTTACATTTTCATTAGCAAATACAGCAACACTTTTTTGATACATGATCTTGAGTCGATGGAGAGAAGGACACCCGTAGAATTTCAGGTCTTGATTAGCAGCAAATTTAAAGATTCGATGCATCCATGAGACCTTCTCCTTCCCCTTCACATAGATGATAGTATCCATGTGATCGAATAATTTAAGTGCAGTCACCATATCTTTATAGGGTGTGCCAGGATCATCCCAGTGAATTCCATGGTAGAAATGTGTTAACAACTTTGCACTCTTCCTAGTCTTAGAACACGTCACATGCTTGAAAGACCTTGGTGATGCAATGTTCGCTGAGAATATCTCTATTATTGCAGCATCTTGTGTGTACATTACAAACGCAACATCTATAAATATGAACTGTCTACGCTAACCATCATAGAAACCCTGAGCGTTCGCAATGATGTTCACACCTTGGGATGTGCAGCACCTATTCATTTATACAGCTCGTTGCACAACACCGGTGAGCGGGCAGTAGTTGATCACCTGGTCATGTAGAACTAGAGCATACGCGGCAGTGTGTTCTGCGAAATTTGTCGATGATTCAAATTCAATTCGCACATCAATAGGTTGAAAGGTCTCTGTTGGATTCCTTTCATGTTAATTTCTTAAAACTGTTCTCATTTACGGCATACATTCCACTTTTAAATTTACTGTGGTGTTTCTGACTCTATGTGGGAGGAGACTGAGCAGTGGAACGCGCTACTTTTACACTTAATCAAGAACGATCTGTCACACCACTACACTTTAAAACACAGTTTATATGTAATTTGTCACACAGTCTCATACGGAACCTGCACCCGCTCTCTTTTATACAGGGTGTTACAAAAAGGTACGGCCAAACTTTCAGGAAACATTCCTCACACACAAATAAAGAAAAGATTTTATGCGGACATGTGCCAGGAAACGCTTAATTTCCGTGTTAGAGCTCATTTTAGTTCTTCCACCTACGCTCAATGGAGCACGTTATCATGATTTCATACGGTATACTCTACCTGTGCTGCTAGAACGTGTGCCTTTACAAGTACGACACAACATGTGGTTCATGCACGATGGAGCTCCTGCACATTTCAGTCGAAGTGTTCGTACGCTTCTCAACAACAGATTCGGTGACCGATGGATTGGTAGAGGCGGAGCAATTCCATGGCCTCCATGCTCTCCTGACCTCAACCCTCCTGACTTTCATTTACGGGGCATTTGAAAGCTCTTGTCTACGCAACCCCGGTACCAAATTAGAGACTCTTCGTGCTCGTATTGTGGACGGCTGTGATACAATACGCCATTCTCCAGGGCTGCACCAGCGCATCAGAGATTGCATGCGACGGAGGGTGGATGCATGTATCCTCGCTAACGGAGGACATTTTGAATATTTCCTGTAACAAAGTGTTTGAAGTCACGCTGGTACATTCTGTTGCTGTGTGCTTCCATTCCATGATTAATGTGATTTGAAGAGAAGTAGTGAAATGAGCTCTAATATGGAAAGTAAGCGTTTCCGGACACATGTCCACATAACATCTTTTCTTTATTTGTGTGTGAGGAATGTTTCCTGAAAGTTTGGCCACACCTTTTTGTAACACCCTGTATACTGTATATGATAAGATACTGTCATCCCCCTTCCCTTCTGTGTGAAAGGATGAATGAGGAAATGTATTTCTAGTTGCATGCTTGATGATAGCAGACAAGCCTGTCTGCTAGAGAACAGTAGGACCATCGTCGGAACAGGTAGCTACGCTTTCTAAAAGCAAAGAGGTTTCTATTCTTAGTATGGTCCTGTCCATCCCTTATCATGTTGCCATAGTAAGCTGCCTCTCTGGTCACTTCCGTTTGTATCTGTGAAGCACCCTCGGTAGTGGCCCACGGCAGTCTGTCCGCGGCGAGCGTCTGAAGTGGTAAGATGTCTGGCTAAGCGCGTCTCTGCTAAGTCTATAGGACAATGGATTTCTTAAGTTCAGCCTAACTGAAAATTTAATCACCTTTATTTTGGGTTTAGATCTAAAATATCTTATGTTATCTTATATTGCAACACAGTGTAATTCGAGTGTGAAATTCAGAATATCTCCCAGTAGTGGCTTTGTCACTACTTTGTGAGTAAAGTGGAACCACAAGTTGATGATCCGTAACTCTAACTAAGCTCATCAATCTTAAATGCGAATGTGCGTGAGATTATAACGTCTCCTCTTGACAATATTTTTCAATATAGCAACTTTTCTTTATATTCAACCCACGTGGGGTGTACTTTGTGAGACCAGTACCACGTGCTTATACAATTGTTTGACCCATCAGGTTAATAGTAAGACGATAGTAACCAGTTCGAGGTTTTTCTTTTGTAAATTGCGTTTCGATGTAATTTTATTTTAATTCTCAAAATTATTGTCGAGCTACACTCTTTGTTGTGTAAACCAAGTTGACCACGTGAAGCATGTTGTGTAATCATCAAAGTAGCCCTCAGCTATTCTTTTCGGGAAGATTTCACAGAAAGTTATTATGAATTTAGTATACCAGTGTGTGGTAATTTCATGACGGACAGGATTGCGCTACGAACGTAATTTCTTTGGGTGAAAATTGAATCGGTTGGTTGTGGTTAATTTCCTCTTTCATATGTTTCAACGCTCTTCATGTGTTATTTTATGAATGCAGTGTTGTATGCAGTCTCCCAATCTTGGCTCCATATTTGATGTGTTTGTAAGATTACAAACTCACATTTTCACAATCCTAAATAAGGCACCACCTTAGTTATGAATCAAGTTTAATATGCTGAAAGTTTTAACAGAACTATGATCAATGTTAAAATAAATGTCCAAATATAAACTGATTTATTTCTTTTTATTTAAATTCTCTTTATATATATTTATATATATATATATATATATATATATATATATCACCGGTTGTCGTAAGATGACTATTAAAAGATTATAATTAATGTTAGTCTGGTTGGGAATTTGGTAACCTAGACTGGATACCTGGTGAAACAGTTGCTCAGTAATGCAAGGTTAACTTCTCCAGATAGCTCACAGCTTTTAACCCACTTTTATTGTCTTGAATATCAGTACCGCTGTCAGAACAACTTAATGCATCAACATTATACATGGCGACCCTGTTCTGTGATTCCGCTAGACTCTGGAATCCCTGAAACGTTAGATTGCGAGCGTTGTATAATCCTAATTTTTGTTTTTTCCCTGCAGAGCTCAAACAACTTCTGTGGTGTTTCTGAGCAGACTTTCAAAAGATTCACGGCGTTGTTGCGGGGCGTTGTGTTATTTTGTTTTCTATATTTGTGTGTTTTATATGTGTGTGTTGTTTTTTTCGCTTGTAAATTGCACTGACTTCGATCAAAGATATAAATTTGTGTTGCGTGTGAAAAAGTGCGTACTAGGTTAGGTACCTTTCGTGTAACTGTCGTAATTTTTGGGGAATACATTTATTGTGATTAGTGTGTTGCGTACCAGATATAAATTGAACTAATGCAGACACGTAACCAAGCTAAAAGCAGGCGGTCCAACAACTTAAGCAACATGGACCAAGGGGATAATTTGATTTCGAATATTAACGCGTCGGACGGTTCCGAAAATTCAATGGGAAATACTTCAGAGGAAATGCAAAACGGGACGAACGGGCTCACAGCAGAGCCAGAAATTAATGTGCCACCAACTAACCAAATTGATTTGGCAGAACTCATGAAAGCCTTATTGCATCAAAATAAAGAAAACGTAGAGAAATCTGAAAAATCGATCCGCGAGCTAGGGGAACAAATAGACGAAAAATTAATCCAGCAGACAAATAAAGTCGACAAGTCGATGCAGAGAGTGTCCGATGATATCTTACAAAGAATAAACAATCTGGCAAGTGAAATAAAAAGCGATATTATGAAAGAATTAGGCAGTACATTTGAACGAATCGATGATCGTCTGCAAGTTTTAGAACGGGCAAGCGGAGTCGCGATGCGGAATCGAAAGAGAGCGAGGAACAGCTACTTAGGAATTTCCAAGTGCTGAGAGAAGAATGCCAAAGGGAACACGAGCAGGTACTCTCCAGGTTCCAGGAGGCGGAAACGCATTGTCCCGCATCCGTTAGCAACACAGTAGCGGACAACAGTCAAGCGATTCACACACTCGAACAGCAAGTAGAGCAATTGAAGCAGACTGGGGCGGAGGACAATAGACAAATACTTGATAAGATTGTGGCATTAGCGAACATCTTAGGCACGATGAAGGTGACGGAGAGCGACAAAAATACTACACCGGTAGCAGTCGCAGAGACCGAAGAAGTGCGTTCGCTTCTTAGATTTCAGAAGGGTCAGTTCGAAGTGAACAGGCGGCACAAAACTGTAACAGGCGAATTACAAGAACGCGTGGCGCATCTGGAAAGCCGCATGGGGTGTGATTCCGAACTCGCCAATAGCACTAAAAAGAGCCGTACGAACAGTGCAGAGAGGGACTCCGGCCACGAGGGAGATTTTGACGACAGGGAAGAATGTATTTTGAGGGGCGACATGAGAAAAATAGAAACATTCAAGGGCCTCGCCGGGAGGAAATGCGGGGATTTGATTTCAAACATTTCCTTATGGTGAGATAGTTTGAGATATTTCGAAATTCTCAAAAAGGAATACATCCACGAGCATGGTTCGAGCAATTTGAATTCTGTTTCTCCCCGACTGGGCAAGTTCACATAAGATAAAATACACTCCTGGAAATTGAAATAAGAACACCGTGAATTCATTGTCCCAGGAAGGGGAAACTTTATTGACACATTCCTGGGGTCAGATACATCACATGATCCCACTGACAGAACCACAGGCACATAGACACAGGCAACAGAGCATGCACAATGTCGGCACTAGTACAGTGTATATCCACCTTTCGCAGCAATGCAGGCTGCTATTCTCCCATGGAGACGATCGTAGAGATGCTGGATGTAGTCCTGTGGAACGGCTTGCCATGCCATTTCCACCTGGCGCCTCAGTTGGACCAGCGTTCGTGCTGGACGTGCAGACCGCGTGAGACGACGCTTCATCCAGTCCCAAACATGCTCAATGGGGGACAGATCCGGAGATCTTGCTGGCCAGGGTAGTTGACTTACACCTTCTAGAGCACGTTGGGTGGCACGGGATACATGCGGACGTGCATTGTCCTGTTGGAACAGCAAGTTCCCTTGCCGGTCTAGGAATGGTAGAACGATGGGTTCGATGACGGTTTGGATGTACCGTGCACTATTCAGTGTCCCCTCGACGATCACCAGTGGCGTACGGCCAGTGTAGGAGATCGCTCCCCACACCATGATGCCGGGTGTTGGCCCTGTGTGCCTCGGTCGTATGCAGTCCTGATTGTGGCGCTCACCTGCACGGCGCCAAACACGCATACGACCATCATTGGCACCAAGGCAGAAGCGACTCTCATCGCTGAAGACGACGCGTCTCCATTCGTCCCTCCATTCACGCCTGTCGCGACACCACTGGAGGCGGGCTGCACGATGTTGGGGCGTGAGCGGAAGACGGCCTAACGGTGTGCGGGACCGTAGCCCAGCTTCATGGAGATGGTTGCGAATGGTCCTCGCCGATACCCCAGGAGCAACAGTGTCCCTAATTTGCTGGGAAGTGGCGGTGCGGTCCCCTACGGCACTACGTAGGACCCTACGGTCTTGGCGTGCATCCGTGCGTCGCTGCGGTCCGGTCCCAGGTCGACGGGCACGTGCACCTTCCGCCGACCACTGGCGACAACATCGATGTACTGTGGAGACCTCACGCCCCACGTGTTGAGCAATTCGGCGGTACGTCCACCCGGCCTCCCGCATGCCCACTATACGCCCTCGCTCAAAGTCCGTCAACTGCACATACGGTTCACGTCCACGCTGTCGCGGCATGCTACCAGTGTTAAAGACTGCGATGGAGCTCCGTATGCCACGGCAAACTGGCTGACACTGACGGCGGCGGTGCACAAATGCTGCGCAGCTAGCGCCATTCGACGGCCAACACCGCGGTTCCTGGTGTGTCGGCTGTGCCGTGCGTGTGATCATTGCTTGTACAGCCCTCTCGCAGTGTCCGGAGCAAGTATGGTGGGTCTGACACACCGGTGTCAATGTGTTCTTTTTTCCATTTCCAGGAGTGTATATGTGTGGCTATTTGTAAGGTGAACCGGCGATTCGCATGAGGTCGGCAGCGCAACACTGCAACTCCACTCGGGAGTTTCGACAAGCCTTTCTGTCCGCCTATTGGTCGGAAGCGGCACAAGATAGGGTCAAGCATGGCATAACTATGCTGCCAAATTTGAACCAGTCTGGTTTCGACAGCCGTACGTCTATTCGACCACATGCTGCAGGTGAATCAATTTCTATACGATCCATACGGAACTGCGGAACTAATTAGGATATGCATCACCAAATTGCCAATGAACTTGCGCCACGTCATTCTTGCGGAACGATGCAAAGAGGACGTGGAAACGTTTAAAACACTTCTCCAAGACTTGGAATATAATACAGGAGAATGCCCGCCTAATCAGTCACAAAGTTATTATGGGGCACAGCAGCGCGACCGTAGTCGTGGCTGTAGTACTAATCAACGGCGTAACTGGTCGTCGCGACGCGCACGGAACAGTAATCGGGATCGGCCGTATAGAAACTGGGGTAACAGTCGCGAACACAGGTAGAACAAAGGGAATGATCGAGGACGTGGACAAGATCGTGAACGCAACAGTTACGGCAACCAGAATCGATACTACCGTGAACACGGTGGGAATAGGACTGTAGGCGAGCACCACATGAAATTCGGCCGGCTAACCCTAGACATAATCCAGCAAATGGAAATGAACAAAACAGGCAATGACAAACGATCAGCGCAGAAGGTGCCCAATCGGAACAAATGAGCGACATGGCAAATGAGTACATAGGGTATATAGAGAGGGAAGATATTAGAGATGATTTGTTGCAAGAAACTACGAGTGCTAAAATTTCGGGAATAAATCCAGTCGTGACAGTTTCAGTAAACGAAATACATTTTAAGTGTGTCATTGACACTGGAAGCCCTTTCTCGATAGTGAGCGAGGGAGCGTTTCAAAAATGCGAAGGGACTGGGGCTTGGCCCGTTTTTCAAGTGCGAGGAATAAAGGTGAAGGGCGCAATCTACGGCAAAAGCGTAGAAATCCGAAGGCAGACCCGGCTTAGTTTTACCTGCCAGGGAAGAGAGTTTGAGTACAACTTCTTTGTGCTCCCAATGCTGAATGTGGCAATGATTTTAGGAAATGACGTCATGAATGCCCACCATGCAGTAATTGACAGCGGTGGAGGAGTAATGACAGTTCAAGTTGGGGATCAGCCAATTAATTTAGTATTTGATGAATGCATATTACGTGCCGAGTCAGAAATTAGTTGCCTAAAATTTCAAGCTCAAACCGAGTCGCAACCCAGACTGGAGCTACTCTTGAACTATGTAAGTGAGTCGTGCTCTACGTCTGGTGAGCAAGGGAAAGATGTTGTTTTTGCTGATGCACTGAGAAAGAGCATCGCGGGTGTCAGAACCACGGACAGGGAAAAGGAGAAATTGTATTGCCTACTTAGGAATCATGAACGGGTATTTTCTGACACTCCAGGGGCGATTAAGGGTTTTACTTACCAATTCAGAGTACGTGACCATCAGAAGTTTTCTGTTAGACCATACCCTATTCCCGTGGCGTATAAAGCCCAGGTGGAGAAGGAAATAAACAAGATGTTAGAACAAGGAATAATTGAGCGAGCAGTAAGCTCGTACAACTCACCCTTGCTTGTCGTACCAAAACGCGACAATTCGGTTCGTTTGGTACTAGACTCGACACAGATAAACACAATTATTATGTCGGAAACGGACAGGCCTGAGAGCCTCGAGGAACTCTTACCACGTTTCTACGGGGTAAAGGTACTATCATCTGTCGACCTCTGTTCGAGTTTTTGGCAAATCGTGCTACACCCATCTTGCAAATTATATACAGCGTTCCTGTGTTATGGAAATTGTTTCCCATTCCGGCGTCTCCCGTTCGGACTAAACGTCTCATCAGCTGCGTTTATAAGGGGATTAAATAGCATTTTGCCTGATGATTTGAAACAGCGAGTGACAATTTACGTGGATGACATATTAATTGCGGAAAAGTCGTGGGAGGATCATGATGACGGTGTGAACAGACTACTGGATGTTTTTGAGAAGGCAGGTGTAACAGTCAGTTTAGGTAAGTCACAGTCCGGACGACAGAACCTCCTTAGGCCATATTGTCTCAGCAAATGGAATACAACCTGACCCGCAGAAAATTGCGGCGATAGCGGAGTGTGCAATGCCGACAAATAAAAAACAGTTGCGAGCATTCTTAGGCCTGTGTAATTTTTATAAGCGATTTATAAATTTTAGTGTACTTGGTACACCCCGTCTATGTGGACTAACAGGGAAGAACGCTTTGTGGGTCTGGGATCAAGAGGCACAGGATGAATTTTATAAATTGAAAAAGGCATTGGTAGAGGCACCCATCCTCGTGCATCCCGACCTGACACAAGAATTCTGTTTAATGACGGAAAGTTCCTTGTCAGGATTAGGTGCGGTACTGTTTCAAACGGAAGGAAATGATGATATTACAACTTGGAAAACAATCTCGTTTGGGAGCAGGGTGCTCTCTCGATGTGAAAAAAATTATTCAGTGACAGAACTCGAAGCACTCGCGATAGTTTGGGCATTCTCAAAATTTAGGTATTTCTTATTTGGGAGGACCACCAGGGTATACGCTGACCATCGTGCACTCCAATTTCTTATGAGCAAAAAAATCACGCATGGGAGACTAGGACGCTGGGCGCTATACCTACAGAAATATAATTTCACTGTAGAATACATTCCGGGACAGAAAAATGTAATTGCTGACGCTTTATCGCGCATTCCTATAGGTTTGGTTCACACAGAAGAAGGGGAACTCGGTGAAAATAATTTTAGCATCCGATACTTACAGAATGTTGCGTTCCAGAACTTCGTTACCACCTCTTTAGGGAGTATAGCGGACGAACAGGATAAGGACGCAGTATTGAAAGATATAAAGAAGATAGTGGGAGGACAAGGAGAATGTAGGAATACGCCAGTACTACTTAGTGCGCAACAGAATACTATTGAAGAAACGAGCCCGGGACGACTCCAGATGGGTGTTGGTGATTCCAGAGGAACCCATAAACAAAATTATATCTACATCTATATCCATACTCCGCGGAGGGTACCTTGAGTACCTCTATCCGTTGTCCGTACTATTCCAGTCTCGTATTGTTCGTGGAAAGAAGGATTGTCGGTATGCCTCTGTGTGGGCTCTAATCTCTCTGATTTTATCCTCATGGTCTCTTCGCGAGATATACGTAGGAGGGAGCAATATACTGCTTGACTCTTCGGTGAAGGTATGTTCTCGAAACTTCCACAAAAGCCCGTACCGAGCTACTGAGCGTCTCTCCTGCAGAGTCTTCCACTGGAGTTTATCTATCATCTCCGTAACGCTTTCGCGATTACTAAATGATCCTGTAACGAAGCGCGCTGCTCTCCGTTGGATCTTCTCTATCTCTTCTATCAACCCTATCTGGTACGGATCCCACACTGCTCAGCAGTATTCAAGCAGTGCGCGAACAAGCGTACTGTATCCTACTTCTTTGTTTTCGGATTGCTTTTCCTTAGGATTCTTCCAATGAATCTCAGTCTGGCATCTGCTTTACCGACGATCAACTTAATATGATCATTCCATTTTAAATCACTCCTAATGCGTACTCCCAGATAATTTATGGAATTAACTGCTTCCAGTTGCTGACCTGCTATATTGTAGCTAAATGATATGGCATCTTTCTTTCTATGTATTCGCAGCACTTTACACTTGTCTACATTGAGATTCAATTGCCATTCCCTGCACCATGCGTCAATTCGCTGCAGATCCTCCTGCATTTCAGTACAATTTTCCATTGTTACAACCTCTCGATATATCACAGCATCATCCGCAAAAAGCCTCAGTGCACTTCCAATGTCATCCACAAGGTCATTTATGTGTACTGTGAATAGCAACGGTCCTACGACACTCCCCTGCGGCATACCTGAAATCACTCTTATGGTACATACATTTAAGTTATGGGCACTTCGGAGCACAGAAATGTTGTGAAAAACTGAAGCAGACATGCTATTTTAATAACTTGCTACGGCGTATTCGTTGTGTGTGCGGACCTTGTCAGCGAGCAAAGGCGGCCACAGTAACGTATGCTGCATCATTGCACCCGATAATACCAAGCAAACTTTGTGACCTCGCGGCCGTGGATCTATTGGGCCACTAATGCGATCTAAAGCAGGTTTTGCATATGTTTTCGTAGCGGTGGAGCTAACCTCCAAGTTTGTGTGTCTGACTCCGTTGAGGCGAGCCACAGGAAGGGCAGTGGCAACTGCATTTGCAAAGCAGTTTCTGCATGAAGTTGGGCGTGTGAAAAGGGTTATCTCGGATAATGGACCACAATTTAGATCACAATACTGGCAGCGGATGCTTCGAAGGGGAAGAATTAAACCTATAAATATACACTCCTGGAAATTGAAATAAGAACACCGTGAATTCATTGTCCCAGGAAGGGGAAACTTTATTGACACATTCCTGGGGTCAGATACATCACATGATCACACTGACAGAACCACAGGCACATAGACACAGGCAACAGAGCATGCACAATGTCGGCACTAGTACAGTGTGTAACCACCTTTCGCAGCAATGCAGGCTGCTATTCTCCCATGGAGACGATCGTAGAGATGCTGGATGTAGTCCTGTGGAACGGCTTGCCATGCCATTTCCACCTGGCGCCTCAGTTGGACCAGCGTTCGTGCTGGACGTGCAGACCGCGTGAGACGACGCTTCATCCAGTCCCAAACATGCTCAATGGGGGACAGATCCGGAGATCTTGCTGGCCAGGGTAGTTGACTTACACCTTCTAGAGCACGTTGGGTGGCACGGGATACATGCGGACGTGCATTGTCCTGTTGGAACAGCAAGTTCCCTTGCCGGTCTAGGAATGGTAGAACGATGGGTTCGATCACGGTTTGGATGTACCGTGCACTATTCAGTGTCCCCTCGACGATCACCAGTGGTGTACGGCCAGTGTAGGAGATCGCTCCCCACACCATGATGCCGGGTGTTGGCCCTGTGTGCCTCGGTCGTATGCAGTCCTGATTGTGGCGCTCACCTGCACGGCGCCAAACACGCATACGACCATCATTGGCACCAAGGCAGAAGCGACTCTCATCGCTGAAGACGACACGTCTCCATTCGTCCCTCCATTCACGCCTGTCGCGACACCACTGGAGGCGGGCTGCACGATGTTGGGGCGTGAGCGGAAGACGGCCTAACGGTGTGCGGGACCGTAGCCCAGCTTCATGGAGACGGTTGCGAATGGTCCTCGCCGATACCCCAGGAGCAACAGTGTCCCTAATTTGCTGGGAAGTGGCGGTGCGGTCCCCTACGGCACTGCGTAGGATCCTACGGTCTTGGCGTGCATCCGTGCGTCGCTGCGGTCCGGTCCCAGGTCGACGGGCACGTGCACCTTCCGCCGACCACTGGCGACAACATCGATGTACTGTGGAGACCTCACGCCCCACGTGTTGAGCAATTCGGCGGTACGTCCACCCGGCCTCCCGCATGCCCACTATACGCCCTCGCTCAAAGTCCGTCAACTGCACATACGGTTCACGTCCACGCTGTCGCGGCATGCTACCAGTGTTAAAGACTGCGATGGAGCTCCGTATGCCACGGCAAACTGGCTGACACTGACGGCGGCGGTGCACAAATGCTGCGCAGCTAGCGCCATTCGACGGCCAACACCGCGGTTCCTGGTGTGTCGGCTGTGCCGTGCGTGTGATCATTGCTTGTACAGCCCTCTCGCAGTGTCCGGAGCAAGTATGGTGGGTCTGACACACCGGTGTCAATGTGTTCTTTTTTCCATTTCCAGGAGTATATATATATATATATATATATATATATATATATATATATATAACCCAACGAGCGTATTATGCCTGAATTAGGAAATTATGTAGGTTATACTGCAGTCGTGACCACCGATCGTGGGATATACACCTAAAAGGATTTCAGAACATAATTAATGAGTTGCCTAATACGTCAACGAAGCTTCCGCCAATCACTGTGCTAAAAAACAAGGAGCCCCCGAGCAAAATCAAAGAGGTGGTGCCTTGGCCACTAGAGCCGAGACTACGAGAAAAACGTGAGAAAAACAGTGTTTCACGTAGGACAAAAAGTTCTTATCAGATCACACAAGCTGTCTAACAAACGGTCAGGTGCCTGCAAGAAATTTTTTAATCTCTTTAACGGCCCCTATCGGATAAGGAAGATTCCCCATGAAAACGCAATAGAAGTTGAAACTCTTCGATCGAAGAAATCAAAAGGGCTACACCATGTGTCAAACGTAAAACCATACATTGAGTAGAAAGGACAGTGAGGAGTAGAGAGGACGGTGAAGAGAAAGAATTGATTAGTTTACATTTGTGACATACACATTTTGAATAATATGTTGGTAAAAATAATGATAAAGATGTTTCTATGTGATTGATTGAAGTGATGTTTGTGGTTTTTTTTTCTTTCCTTGTGCAATTAGGATTTAGGTTGGTTCAAATGTGAAGATAAAAGGTTTCTTTGTGAACTAGTGAAATACTGTTTATGGGGTTTTTGTGTAAATTGAAAAGAGTCGCTTCTGAGAGGAGCAAGATCTGTGTTGAATTAATGCAAAACCCAGGGGAATATCCGATCTGTGGATATTATGGGTCTGGCAAACCCAGGTCTCCAGCTGTTAGTAGCCTTGTTTCCGATTTTCTGCTTTCAGTGCTACTATCTATCTATTACTATTCTATATCTGTCAGTATAAATGAGGATCTCTTACTATGGTATGCGTGCTGTATGAATATTTTAAGATAGGAGAACTCTGAGAAAGGAATGAGTGAGTTTAGAATTTTGAAAACAGGATGCAGTAATACGATTGTTTAACCAATGGCTTCCCAATACGCGATGATATGTTAATTTTGATGCTATGTATCTTTCTTGTTCTGTACAGCTGAGTACGTAAAGTGCTATCTGTAGATTTTGTAAGTGGATTAATTCCCTTCAAGGTGAAAGAAGAATTGTGGTTTGTGTAATTTACGTGGCCCTGAAATATTATTGTGTAATTTACGTGGCCCTGAAATATTCTACAGCAAATGGAGAATGGAACAGAAATATGGACCCCTTTTGTAGTCTTGATTGATGTTGAGCCAGAGCCTGAAAAATACACTCCTGGAAATGGAAAAAAGAACACATTGACACCGGTGTGTCAGACCCACCATACTTGCTCCGGACACTGCGAGAGGGCTGTACTAGCAATGATCACACGCACGGCACAGCGGACACACCAGGAACCGCGGTGTTGGCCGTCGAATGGCGCTAGCTGCGCAGCATTTGTGCACCGCCGCCGTCAGTGTCAGCCAGTTTGCCGTGGCATACGGAGCTCCATCGCAGTCTTTAACACTGGTAGCATGCCGCGACAGCGTGGACGTTTACCGTATGTGCAGTTGACGGACTTTGAGCGAGGGCGTATAGTGGGCATGCGGGAGGCCGGGTGGACGTACTGCCGAATTGCTCAACACGTGGGGCGTGAGGTCTCCACAGTACACCGATGTTGTCGCCAGTGGTCGGCGGAAGGTGCACGTGCCCGTCGACCTGGGACCGGACCGCAGCGACGCACGGATGCACGCCAAGACCGTAGGATCCTACGCAGTGCCGTAGGGGACCGCACCGCCACTTCCCAGCAAATTAGGGACACTGTTGCTCCTGGGGTATCGGCGAGGACCATTCGCAACCGTCTGCATGAAGCTGGGCTACGGTCCCGCACACCGTTAGGCCGTCTTCCGCTCACGCCCCCACATCGTGCAGCCCGCCTCCAGAGGTGTCGCGGCAGGCGTGAATGGAGGGACGAATGGAGACGTGTCGTCTTCAGCGATGACAGTCGCTTCTGCCTTGGTGCCAATGATGGTCGTATGCGTGTTTGGCGCCGTGCAGGTGAGCGCCACAATCAGGACTGCATACGACCGAGGCACACAGGGCCAACACCCGGCATCATGGTGTGGGGAGCGATCTCCTACACCGGCCGTACACCACTGGTGATCGTCGAGGGGACACTGAATAGTGCACAGTACATCCAAACCGTCATCGAACCCATCGTTCTACCATTCCTAGACCGGCAAGGGAACTTGCTGTTCCAACAGGACAATGCACGTCCGCATGTATCCCGTGCCACCCAACGTGCTCTAGAAGGTGTAAGTCAACTACCCTGGCCAGCAAGATCTCCGGATCTGTCCCCCATTGAGCATGTTTGGGACTGGATGAAGCTTCGTCTCACGCGGTCTGCACGTCCAGCACGAACGCTGGTCCAACTGAGGCGCCAGGTGGAAATGGCATGGCAAGCCGTTCCACAGGACTACATCCAGCATCTCTACGATCGTCTCCATGGGAGAATAGCAGCCTGCATTGCTGCGAAAGGTGGATATACACTGTACTAGTGCCGACATTGTGCATGCTCTGTTGCCTGTGTCTATGTGCCTGTGGTTCTGTCAGTGTGATCATGTGATGTATCTGACCCCAGGAATGTGTCAATAAAGTTTCCCCTTCCTGGGACAATGAATTCACGGTGTTCTTATTTCAATTTCCAGGAGTGTAATTTAGATTATGGGACCGAAGGAAAGCTTGGTTTAATGTAATAAGGATGAAGCAAAACAATTGTCATTTGAACTACATCAGGATTCGGATCTTTTGTGTCAGTTGTAAGTTCAATAGGATGTTAAGATGAAACTGTTTTACAGAATAGAGGAGACCCCAATTTTGCCATTCATGAGAAATGAATCCAGAATAACCACCACAGGCGAAATAACTGATTTGGAAGCGAAAGGTAACTTAAAGAAGGAACGAAATTGGAGCAAAATGGGTAAGAAAATGTAGTATAACCTGTATGATCAAAATATTTTTACCCTTCTCAGAGTCATCTGTGTGATTAATTCTTCTGATAACGTAATTTTAGATAAATTGTCTTACTGTTTTATGTATAAACATATGAGTATGATAAATGTATAATTGCGAGTCTCTTGTCAGGTGTGTCAACTGGTATAAATGTTTTGGTGTGTAAATAACCATTGTTCTTTTTACTATGTATGTTTAAGGAAAGTTTCTCCATATTTATCATGTGACAAGACACATGCCGCGAGCGT
Organism: Schistocerca cancellata; assembly: GCF_023864275.1. Lineage (NCBI taxonomy): Eukaryota > Metazoa > Arthropoda > Insecta > Orthoptera > Acrididae > Schistocerca > Schistocerca cancellata. Next base: position 929,548,059 of record NC_064629.1, read on the forward strand.
CAAGAAGAGGACGAATTAGAACAATGTTGTAGTGGTATAAACACTGTGTTGAAGTAGCATTGAAGTAGCTTGTTGGATTAACTAGTAGTGGATTGAAGTAGAATTTTGAGTAATTCATGTTTATGGGTAGTTAGTTTGTAAAATAGACAACAGGTGTGCATGTGTGTGTGTAAATAACATGTGAACCCAATGCTGTCCTGACCCATACTTGCACAAGGCATAATCCTATTCGTTTTAGTGAATTAATAAGTAGCGTTTGATTTATTAAAACGGAAGTGAATTGTTTAAATTTAAAGCATACAACATTAGTGATGTGGATTTAGATGTTATATTGTCAGTTCATTTAACTTTTATTTTTATGCTGTCAAGTCATTTCACTTTTATTTTTTTATATTGTCAAGTCGTTTAACTTTTATTTTTATATTGTAGATTCATGTAACTTTTTTATTTAAAAAAAATTAAGTCTCACTTTTGTTCTTAAAAATTGTGAAAGACAATACTAAGGGGTATTATGTATGACATTTTGTAATCACATAACTATGATGAATAATTTCTGTGAATGCAGTTGAGAATGTGAAAGCGAACCGGCTAAACTCTTACGAGGAGGAGGAGGAGATTAGTGTTTAACGTCCCGTCGACAACGAGGCCCCGCATCCCGTGGTCGTGCGGTAGCGTTCTCGCTTCCCACGCCCGGGTTCCCGGGTTCGATTCCCGGCGGGGTCAGGGTTTTTCTCTGCCTCGTGATGGCTGGGTGTTGTGTGCTGTCCTTAGGTTAGTTAGGTTTAAGTAGTTCTAAGTTCTAGGGGACTGATGATCATAGATGTTAAGTCCCATAGTGCTCAGAGCCATTTTTTTTGACAACGAGGCCATTAGAGACGGAGCGCAAGCTCGGGTGAGGGAAGGATGGGGAAGGAAACCGGCCGTGCCCTTTCAAAGGAACCATCCCGGCATTTGCCTGAAGCGATTTAGGGAAATCACGGAAAACCTAAATTAGGATGGACGAAGACGGGATTGAACCGTCGTGCTCCCGAATGCGGCTAAACTCTTACGAGACAGCGGGAGCAGCGAGGAGGAGTACTAGTTGTAAACAGTGCTGGTTTCCCAGCAGGACACACTGTCAACCGGGCCACTTCGGGAGCGCGGTCGACAGCATTTTCCCTAGCACCCAGAGATAATGGCCGACCGCACCGGTGCAACCCTTCGTGGAGGCTAAGACCTGAGATGGGCGAGCGGTCCACCGCGCGGAAATCCATCTGCTGGCAACGCACCACACGCGGCACGCGACCGTGACGAGACGGCCGCGGTGAAACGACAGAAGACAGAGCATAAAGGGGCGTGGAGCCTTTTGACAGGCACTGTCCAGAGAAACTGGCAGACTTCAATGACGCCTATCAACATTTCCTGGCGGATGCCCACTGTCAAGCTACAGTAAATCATGGTTCGATGTTCTCTGGTCGCTAAGGGTGGCACAAAGAAGAGCCATTAAGTGTCATCCTTGCCCAGGAATATCAACCTGGCGTGTCAAACGAGGATACCGCACGAACTTGACAACACATACATGGAACCAAATCGAGATGTATGTGACACGGGCCACTAAGAGAAACTTCATGAGAGGGCAGAGACGGCGGGATTGCACGCAACAGATGAACAAAAATCGCTACTGACAGCTGCGGCGACGAGCCCCCCCCCCCCCCCGCCCCCGCCCACTTATGTTGTGCCTCGGAACAGTGGAACTACTGAGTGTGCCAGTGAACAGTGATTATACGGTTCTTAGTCCAATGCATATACGTGTGTTTCTTTCAGAGAAACTTTGACTCGTGTATTTTGCAGGGGTTCGATTTATTGGTGTTTTTTTTTATTAGACTGTCTCTTGTATTTTGCAGGTGTTCTATTTATTGTTGTTTTAGACATAGACTCTTGTATTTTGCAGGTGGTTTTTTTTAGACATTGACTATTGTACTTTCAGAGCTGTTTTATTTATCAATGTTTGTTTTTGTGTGATGTATTAGATTTGTGATATCTTGTTTCGTAAATTCTTTCCTGTGGCATTGCTTCGTTTATCAGTCAGATAGCTATTCATTCTCATTGGACTGTGATAGATTAGCCTTTGCATGGGGCATATTTATAGTGAGGAACCCCGTAAGGGTAACAATCACATAATTAATTGTAGTTTCAGTATAATGACATAGTGATCATTGTTGGCTAACTAACTGAAATATAGTAGAGCGATTAAATTAGTGCCACAAAGTTATTTTAATTCTACAAATTATTGGATTTATAAGATATAGAATTTTTTGTGATAACCAACTTGTAAAACATGTTTGCCTCTTATTATCTTTTTTTTTGCTTTTGCGGATTGTGCATTGTAATGTTCTGCTTTATAATACTGATGTTATTTTCATGTTTTTTTAAATTGCTGTGGCACCTTTGCTATTTTCATAAATTTTACTTATTAATAAACAGTCATAAATTTTCCTGTGATCAGTTGGCTCTTGCAATGAGCAAATACTTGTGAACTCCATAAGGGTAACAATCAGAAATTGTTTTCATATTAATGACACAGGGATCATTGTTTTTACTTGCTGACCGAATTAGGCCTACACTATCTTTTAAATAGGTATCACAGATTGTTTCTTTTTTCTCTTTGAAATTGGTAGATTCTAAAGATGTGTTGAAATTATTGTGTTTTGACAAGTGGCTGGTGACCTTTTGCCTTTTCTTTACATTTTTGGTTTAAGTTGGGTGTGAGAAGCCTGCTTGGGAACGTCCTAGAATGGCCAGAAAATTCCCTGCACAGACTTTTTACGGAGTGTTGGGGTTTTGAAAGGTCTCTGTTGGATTCCTTTTATGTTAATTTATTAAAACTGTTGTCATTTACGGCATACATTCCACTTCTAAATTTACTGTGGTGTTTCTGACTATATCTGAGAGGAGACTGAGCAGTGGAACGCGCTACTTTTACACATAATCAAGAACGATGTGTCACACCACTACACTTTAAAACACAGTTTATATGTAATTCATGTCACACAATCTCATACGGAACCTACATCCACTTCATTTTATATACTGTATATGATAAGATACTGTAATCCCCCTTCCCTTCTGTGTGAAAGGATGAATGAGCAAATGTATTTCTAGTTGCATGCTTGATGGTAGCAGACAAGCCTGTCTGCTAGAGAACAGTAGGACCATCGTCAGAACAGGTAGCTACGCTTTCTAAAAGCAAAGAGGTTTCTATTCTTAGTATGGTCCTGTCCATCCCTTGTCATGTTGGCATAGGAAGCTGCCTCTCTGGTCACTTCCGTTTGTATCTGTGAAGCACTCTCGGTAGGGGCCCACGGCAGTCTGTCCACGGCGAGCGTCTGAAGTGGTAATATATCCGGCTAAGCGCGTCTCTGCTAAGTCCGTAGGACAATGGGTTTCTTAAGTTCAGCCTAACTGAAAATTTAATCACCTCTATTTCAGGTTTAGATCTAAAATATCTTATGTTATCTTAAATTGCAACGCAGTGTAATTCGTGTGTGAAGTTCAGAACATCTTCCAGTAGTTGCTTTGTCACTACTTTGTGAGTAAAGTGGAACCACGAGTTGATGATCCGTAACTCTAACTAAGATCATCAATCTTAAATGCGAATGTGTGTGAGATTATAACGTCTCCTCTTGACAATATTTTTCAATATAGCAACTTTTCTTTATGTTCAACCCACGTGGGGTGTACTTTGTGAGACCAATACCACGTGCTTATACAATTGTTTGACCCATCAGGTTAACAGTAAGACGATAGTAACCAGTTCGAGGTTTTTCTTTTGTAAATTGCGTTTCGATGTAATTTTATTTTAATTCTTAAAATTGTTGTTGAGCTACACTCTTTCTGTAAACCAAGTTGACCACGTGAAGCATGTGGTGTAATCATCAAAGTAGCCCTCAGCTATTCTTTTCGGGAAGATTTCACAGAGAGTTAGTATGAATTTAGTATACCAGTGTGTGGTAATTTCATGACAGACAGGATGGCGCTACGAACGTAATCTTTGGGTGAAAATTGAATCGGTTGGTTGTGGTTAATTTCCTCTTGCATATGTTTCAACGTTCTTCGTGTGTTATTTTATGAATGCAGTCTCCCAATCTTGGCTCCATATTTGATGTGTTCTTAAGATTACAAACTCACATTTTCACAATCCTAAATAATTAATGGTAGGCTGGTTGGGAATTTGGCAAGTTAGACTGGATGCCTGGTGAAACAGTTGCTCAGTAATGCGAGGTTAACTTCCCCAGATAGCTCACAGCTTTTAACCCGCTTTTATTGTCTTGAATATCAGCACCGCTTTCATAACAACTTAATGCATCAACATTACAAGGTCCAGATTTAATTACCTCGTTCTGTTTTGAGCAGTCTATTATGTAGATCAGTGAAAGCTTCTTGGACTTATGCGGACTGAGTAGATACCCTCATCCCTCTCCTTCGGCAATTTCATAGTAACAAGGGAACCTCCCCATCGCACCCCCCTCAGATTTTGTTATAAGTTGGCACAGTGGATAGGCCTTGAAAAAGTGAACACAGATCAATTGAGAAAACAGGAAGAAGTTGTGTGGAAGTACGAAAAAAAAAAAAGGTTCAAATGGCTCTGAGCACTATGCGACTCAACTTCTGAGGTCATTAGTCGCCTAGAACACACAGCCATGCCCGAGGCAGGATTCGAACCTGCGACCTTAGCGGTCACTCGGTTCCAGACTGTAGCGCCCAGAACCGCACGGCCACTCCGGCCGGCTACTACGAAAAAATAAGCAAAATATACAAACTGAGTAGTCCATGCGCTAGATAGGCAACATCAAGGCTAATGTGAACTCACGAGCGCCGTGGTCCCGTGGTTAGCGTGAGCAGCTGCGGAACGAGAGGTCATTGGTTCAAGTCTTCCCTCGCGTGAAAAGTTTAATTTTTTATTTTCCGACAATTATCAAAGTTCATGCACTCACACACAATCAACTTCGCTCTCCAAAATTCCAGATGTTCAGATTTGCTGGGAAATATGCAGGATTTGACGGTCTACACACGGAAAAATGTTTTCATCACTTTTTCGGGAGTGATTATCATATCCACAAGAAAACCTAAATCGGGCAAGGTAGAAGAATCTTTTTACCCATTCGCCAAGTGTACAAGTTAGGTGGGTCGACAACATATTCCTGTCATGTGATGCACATGCAGTCACCAGTGTCGTATAGAATATATCAGACGCATTTTCCTGTGGAGGAATCGGTTGACCTATGACCTTGCGATCAAATGTTTTCGGTTCCCATTGGAGAGGCACGTCCTTTCGTCTACTAATCGCACGGTTTACCGGTGCAGTCGCAAAACACAGACACTAAACTTATTACAGTGAACAGAGACGTCAATGAACGAACGGACAGATCATAATTTTGCGAAAATAAAAAAAATTAAACTTTTCACTGGAGGGAAGGCTTGAATCAAGGACCTCTCGTTCCGCAGCTGCTCACGCTAACCACGGGACCACGGCGCTCCTGAGCTCACAGTATCCTTGATGTTGCCTATCTTGCACATGGACTACTCAGTTTGTGTATTTTGCTTATTTTTTCATAGTTCCACATAACTTCTTCCTGTTTCCTCGATTGATCTACACTCCTGGAAATGGAAAAAAGAACACATTGACACCGGTGTGTCAGACCCACCATACTTGCTCCGGACACTGCGAGAGGGCTGTACAAGCAATGATCACACGCACGGCACAGCGGACACACCAGGAACCGCGGTGTTGGCCGTCGAATGGCGCTAGCTGCGCAGCATTTGTGCACCGCCGCCGTCAGTGTCAGCCAGTTTGCCGTGGCATACGGAGCTCCATCGCAGTCTTTAACACTGGTAGCATGCCGCGACAGCGTGGACGTGAACCGTATGTGCAGTTGACGGACTTTGAGCGAGGGCGTATAGTGGGCATGCGGGAGGCCGGGTGGACGTACCGCCGAATTGCTCAACACGTGGGGCGTGAGGTCTCCACAGTACATCGATGTTGTCGCCAGTGGTCGGCGGAAGGTGCACGTGCCCGTCGACCTGGGACCGGACCGCAGCGACGCACGGATGCACGCCAAGACCGTAGGATCCTACGCAGTGCCGTAGGGGACCGCACCGCCACTTCCCAGCAAATTAGGGACACTGTTGCTCCTGGGGTATCGGCGAGGACCATTCGCAACCGTCTCCATGAAGCTGGGCTACGGCCCGCACACCGTTAGGCCGTCTTCCGCTCACGCCCCAACATCGTGCAGCCCGCCTCCAGTGGTGTCGCGACAGGCGTGAATGGAGGGACGAATGGAGACGTGTCGTCTTCAGCGATGAGAGTCGCTTCTGCCTTGGTGCCAATGATGGTCGAATGCGTGTTTGGCGCCGTGCAGGTGAGCGCCACAATCAGGACTGCATACGACTGAGGCACACAGGGCCAACACCCGGCATCATGGTGTGGGGAGCGATCTCCTACACTGGCCGTACACCACTGGTGATCGTCGAGGGGACACTGAATAGTGCACGGTACATCCAAACCGTCATCGAACCCATCGTTCTACCATTCCTAGACCGGCAAGGGAACTTGCTGTTCCAACAGGACAATGCACGTCCGCATGTATCCCGTGCCACCCAACGTGCTCTAGAAGGTGTAAGTCAACTACCCTGGCCAGCAAGATCTCCGGATCTGTCCCCCATTGAGCATGTTTGGGACTGGATGAAGCGTCGTCTCACGCGGTCTGCACGTCCAGCACGAACGCTGGTCCAACTGAGGCGCCAGGTGGAAATGGCATGGCAAGCCGTTCCACAGGACTACATCCAGCATCTCTACGATCGTCTCCATGGGAGAATAGCAGCCTGCATTGCTGCGAAAGGTGGTTATACACTGTACTAGTGCCGACATTGTGCATGCTCTGTTGCCTGTGTCTATGTGCCTGTGGTTCTGTCAGTGTGATCATGTGATGTATCTGACCCCAGGAATGTGTCAGTAACGTTTCCCCTTCCTGGGACAATGAATTCACGGTGTTCTTATTTCAATTTCCAGGAGTGTATATTACCTCTTCTATGAGTCTGAAACGCAAGTATGATGAACTGAATCTAGGTGTCTCTAGCTGTGAGGAGGTTTTAATAGCCCATGTTTGTTGCTCGCAGTCGGTAATACTGGATACTCGAGAACCTCCCACGGACGAAATGTCAGTGACAGAAATGTACCGAAATTCAGGACTTTTAAAAGCTTCAAATGCTCCTTGTCTGATAAACTGGATGTGAGGCATTTTCCATATTATCTTGCTTATTGTGTCATATTCTCCTCTTGAGCTCCTTGAATGTACGGGTTATTGTCCATCGCACTCCGTACCGGAATGTGTTCCTGTTTGGCGTTCATAATAATCTGTCTCATGTTCTCAAAGTATCCCATAAGCATTTTTAGAGGTATGCATGCAGTAAATCGCTTGTACTCTGCAACTGTTCTATCCTCTGTATCATCTGTGTACCATCCCGCATTTTCTAAACTACGCAAATCTGCTGGTGATGCCGAGACGTATGTTTTAAGGGTTGATGTTATGCCGACATTGCGTGTACGGTCGATCTCAGACCCATTGAGTTCATAGCGTATCTCTTGGAACAGGTCTGCTAAAGCGTTACGAGTAAGCTTGGATCTCAGTGTATCGCTGCCGTCGGTTTTCTTGAATGAGCCCTCTAGATATATGAAACACTTGCATGGGAGAGTCACAATCATAATTTCATCGTTCTTGTTAAATGTGGTTGTGCGTAAGGTTTATGGGAGAAGTATTCCTGACGTATAATTCTCTCATCATACTCTACTGGACTGGTTATGTAGAGTGAGTACGTCATTGCGCGGTTTCAGGCCAACTAATTTAAGAAACTCGTAGTTCGCACGTGTTATCACTTTGCTGTTGAAGGACATGCTGTCGATTGATTGCACTTGTTTTATACTGTACGCCCATCCTGCCTTAGATGTAATCGTACAATGATTTCCTCACCATGAAAGTCAACAAGTTGATTATTTTGATCCACAATACGCAGCCCCAATTAGTACAATGTCTGAGCTATCACTGGAATGTATTTTGCATTGGCAGTGGTCTCAACAATCTGATACCCCGTTGCAACTGAGAGGAAGAATCCGTGAACAGTGTGAATCAGACTATCGTTGCGATAGGAGTTGGTTGCAATGTTACACTCGACTCGGATTGTGCTGGCGGTAAGTATGTCCACAGTCTGATCTGACTTGCAAAATTTACTTGGATCCTTCTTCCTTTTGTGAAACCCAGCAGACGCCCTATTGAACCCTTCTGGTTAAGGTCAATCGTTGCATTTACAGTCCTTACTTCAGATTTAAGTGTACTAATGTTTGCATGTAGTTCAATACCTTTTCCAGACTGTTTAAGACTTCGTTTAAATCGTCGATATCGTATGCACCCGGTTCTATTCCCACAATATCTTTTTCGCCATTAATCTACAGATGCAGTTTGTTGTTAGTCTAAGTGATATTTGAAATGCTGTTGTTCGTTTCCAGTCCAATCAATGCAATACTCCATTCACCAACGCTCGAATCAATTGGCGGGAAGCAATTTGCACGCAGTGTACATCTATATCTACATGGTTACTCTGCAATTCACACTTAACTGCCTGGCACAGGGATCTTTTAACGTCAAAGTGTACGACATTGCATCTGAACCTCAACCGATGAAGGAATGTTTAAAGCTCCTCCTTATATAGCATGGTTCTTCTTCTTTACAAACGTCAAGAGAAACATGATGCATAGATCCACAGAGGTATGTATTAACGTCCTGATAGCCCCGAAAATTGTAGAACACACGACTTCTGTGAGTGAAGTATAGTTGTAATTCTTCAGGTGGTTGCAGGTCACCAAATGAGTCGAAATAGTAGACGGTATCCTCATTTTTCATAACAGATGATACCCAGTGGGTGCCTGGTCCTCCAGCAACATCTAAATTCACAATACCGCATTCACCAGTTTCCCACATAGTCTTCGGTAATGTATCCCACATAAACACACAATAGAAAAATGGTATCTTTAATTTGTCTGTAACAAACTTAAGAAGATCAGTATTTGTCAGTGGTCGATCTGGTAGGACTGCTAATGGGCTTTTTTTTATGAATAGACCAAGCCCTTTCCTGTACAGTTTCACCTTTCCTCTCCGTATCGCCTTAGCCTTATCAGCTAAAATCCTATCTGCAATGTGACGACTTGATAGATTTTTATTTGCGGCTTATGCAATGTCATGTTCCATACACGATTTGTCGAGCAGATTAACCCCCTTATCACCTCGTGCCAAACATTTCACAGTCATACCCAGGGATGTGTAATTCCACTGGCAGTCTGTGTAGAATACCACCACCTTCTCTAATGCGTCTCCTAGCACGCATGTTATGCTACTGCAATGGTTGTGGACCACGCGCCCCGATTATATACCAAATCGTCGGCATCAGTCCAGCTGTTTTGTGTAGCAGGAAAACCAAGCCATTTGACTTATGCTTTATTTCCACGACGTCTTATGACTCTCTCCACGAGAAAAACATCCGGTTCTGAACTTTTCTGCAACTCCTCGGTGTAGAAGCAGCCTGCAATTTCTTCACAATTAACACATAGTGCTAAATGTCGGGTGTTGTTGCTACGTTATTGCCACAGCAATAGGGTGTGCTGGAGCATCTGCAGTACACTGTTGAAATTGCAGCAAGACCCACGCATTTGATCACGGCAGTACTGTAGGAAGACATAGTGATAGGTTCTCCTCACGTCGATTAATAATTGCCTCTGAGACCTACTAGTTCGGATGCATCACTACATATACTACATTTATACTCCGCAAGCCACCCAACGGTTTGTGGCGGAGGGCACTTTACGTGCCACTGTCATTACCTCCCTTTACTGTTCCAGTCGCGTATGGTTCGCGGGAAGAACGACTGTCTGAAAGCCTCCGTGCGCGCTCTAATCTCTCTAATTTTACATTCGTGATCTCCTCGGGAGGTATAAGTAGGGGAAAGCAATATATTCGATACCTCATCCAGAAACGCACCCTCTGGAAACCTGGCGAGCAAGCTACACCGCGATGCAGAGCGCCTCTCTTGCAGAGTCTGACACTTGAGTTCGTTAAACATCTCCGTAACGCTATCACGGTTACCAAATAACCCTGTGACGAAACACGCCGCTCTTCTTTTGATCTTCTCTATCTCCTCCGTCAACCCGATCTGGTAAGGATCCCACACTCATGAGCAATACTCAAGTATAGGTCGAACGAGTGTTTTGTAAGCCACCTCCTTTGTTGATGGACTACATTTTCTAAGGATTCTCCCAATGAATCTCAACCTGGAAACCACCTTACCAACAATTAATTTTATATAATCATTCCACTTCAAATCGTTCCGTACGCATACTCCCAGATATTTGACAGAAGTAACTGCTACCAGTGTTTGTTCCGCTATCATATAATCATACAATAAAGGATCCTTCTTTCTATGTATTCGTAATAGATTACATTTGTCTCTGTTAAGGGTCAGTTGCCACTCCCTGCACCAAGTGCCTATCTGCTGCAGATCTTCCTGCATTTCGCTAAAATTTTCTAATGCTGCAACTTCTCTGTACACTACAGCATCATTTGCGAAAAGCCGCATGGAACTTTCGACACTACTACTAGGTCATTTATATGTATTGTGGAAAGCAATGGTCTCATAACACTCCCCTGTGGCACGCCAGAAGTTACTTTAACGTCTGTAGACGTCTCTCCATTGATAACAACATGCTGTGTTCTGTATGCTAAAAACTCTTCAATCCAGCCACACAGCTGGTCCGATATTCCGTAGGCTCTTACTTTGTTTATCAGGCGACATTGCGGAACTGTATCGAACGCCTTCCGGAAGTCAAGAAAAATAGCATCTACCTGGGAGCCTGTATCTAATATTTTCTGGGTCTCATGAACAAATAAAGCGAGTTGGGTCTCACACGATCGCTGTTTCCGGAATCCATGTTGATTCCTACAGAGTAGATTCTGGGTTTCCAAAAACGACATGATACTCGAGCAAAAAACATGTTCTAAAATTCTACAACAGATCGACGTCAGAGATATAGGTCTATAGTTTTGCACATCTGCTCGACGACCCTTCTTGAAGACTGGGACTACCTGTGCTCTTTTCCAATCATTTGGAACCTTCCGTTCCTCCAGAGACTTGCGGTACACGGCTGTTAGAAGGGGGCAAGTTCTTTCGCGTATTCTGTGTAGAATCGAATTGGTATCCCGTCAGGTCCAGTGGACTTTCCTCTGTTGAGTGATTCCAATTGCTTTTCTATTCCTTGGACACTTATTTCGATGTCAGCCATTTTTTCGTTTGTGCGAGGATTTAGAGAAGGAACTGCAGTGCGGTTTTCCTCTGTGAAACAGCTTTGGAAAAAGGTGTTTAGTATTTCAGCTTTACGCGTGTCATCCTCTGTTTCAATGCCATCATCATCCCGGAGTGCCTGGATATGCTGTTTCGAGCCACTTACTGATTTAACGTAAGACCAGAGCTTCCTAGGATTTTCTGTCAAGTCGGTACATAGAATTTTACTTTCGAATTCACTGAACGCTTCACGCATAGCCCTCCTTACGCTAACTTTGACATCGTTTAGCTTCTGTTTGTCTGAGAGGTTTTGGCTGATTTTAAAATTGGAGTGACCCTCTCTTTGCTTTCACAGTAGCTTCCTAACTTTGTTGTTGTACCACGATGGGTTTTTCCCGTCCCTCACAGTTTTACTCGGCACGTACCTGTCTAAATCGCATTTTACGATTGCCTTGAACTTTTTCCATAAACACTCAACATTGTCAGTGTCGGAACAGAAATTTTCGTTTTGATCTGTTAGGTAGACTGAAATCTGCCTTCTATTACTCTTACTAAACAGATAAACCTTCCTCCCTTTTTTTATATTCCTATTAACTTCCATATTCAGGGATGCTGCAACGGCCTTATGATCACTGATTCCCTGTTCTGCACATACAGAGTCGAAAAGTTCAGGTATGTTTGTTATCAGTAGGTCCAAGATGTTATCTCCACGAGTCGGTTCTCTGTTTAATTGCTCGAGGTAATTTTCGTATAGTGCACTCAGTATAATGTCACTCGATGCTCTGTCCCTACCACCTGTCCACTACCACTACCACTAGTCCAGATCTCTTCTCTCCCTGGTCAGTACTTTACGTTTCCCAAATGGTTCAAATGGCTCTGAGCACTATGGGACTTAACATTTGTGGTCATCAGTCCCCTAGAAATTAGAACTACTTAAACCTAACTAACCTAAGGACATCACACACATCCATGCCCGAGGCAGGATTCGAACCTGTGACCTTAGCGGTCACGCGGTTCCAGACTGAAGCGCCTAGAACCGCACGGCCACAACGGCCGGATTACGTTTCCCAATATTACAGTTCGACGAGGGATGATGGTACGTGAAGTGACTCCACAAGTGTGTGAGGTCTTCCATACAGAATCGAACTAGGAGCGACGATTGCTATAACTGCTCTCTAAGTGAGAGGAGAAGTTAGAAATGAGACAATTCATTTGTTAGAGTTTGTGGCACGATACTGCTTTGTGTATGCGGATCGGCCAATGCTAGTGAGTTGTAAAAAGTCAGCCGGCCGCGGTGGTCTAGCGGTTCTAGGCGCTCAGTCCGGAGCTGCGCGACTGCTACGGTCGCAGGTTCGAATCCTGCCTCGGGCATGGATGTGTGTGATGCCCTTAGATTAGTTAGGTTTAAGTAGTTCTAAGTTCTAGGGGACTGATGACCATAGATGTTAAGTCCCATAGTGCTCAGAGCCATTTGAACCATTTGTAAAATCTCAAACAGGTGAGTATATAGCCTCCCTTTCTGTCCTGACGCACATGAGGCGCAGGTTCTGACACCGTACGTGCTCTTCTTCGTGTAGTCACGACAACATGGTCTGCCACAGGGAATCCCTCCAAACGGCTGCCGCGTCGGAAGAGCGAGGTGGCTGTTGCGTGCTGTTCGCGTGTCAGTGTCGATGGCCAGCCTCACTTTCGCTTGTGGCCCGGCGAGTGTTGTCCACCGCTAATTTGTCAGGTATACGGCCCGGTGACGGTCAGCTTGTAGGACTGGACGCTCCCGCGGCCCTTCCGTCAGGTGGCCCCCTTCTTGCAGGTAGCCGATGACCTCTTGTTTTTGCTCCGGCTGGCCTCTGCATTGCCACGATACCCGTCATCTGCACAATTCTGACAAAAATCTTATGCCTAACTTTCTCCCGTGACCTTTTGTGTTATAATAAATCTACATAACGATACATTGATGGTCTGTCATTTCAGACACTCTTATTTTAATTTTATAGTTGGCTATGGCTATCGTTATAACAAAATCTTGGTGTATCTAACCTAGACATGGAAATAATTTATCTTGATATTTGTGTGGAGACCGATCTCACTACTGTACATGGTGTGTGACGCTATGTATTAGACAAACAACTAAATGTGCGGGCCCACACTAATATTACTATTACTTATATAGATCGATAGTAGACATGCTCAAGAATTAACTACCATTTGCCAACGATCTACATTCTATGTCTTTTGAATAAATTATGTTATTACGCAGGTTGAAGTTGTACTGAGTTATAAAGTACATGCAACTATTCTTCGTTCGCTCGCCCGTCGTCCCTCCATCTCGGGGTCTGTGGTATGGTGACCTGAAAAATAGCATCCCAACAGGTGCGCGAAACATTCCTACTTGTAGGAGAAAACCCCCAAAATATTAAGGATCTAGTTATTGCTAAATCCTAAATTTTAACGTATCCTAGTATATGGTACTTTTTTTTAACTTATACTCTTACATAATTCCTGTTACGCTGAGATGGCTCATTGCTTGCCTGTATTGACGACGTTAGTGATGTGCGCGCCGTACGACACGTCCTCTGAGTTCTTACTACGCCTCACTGAAACTCCAGAGACTGGTTTAGCCATGGCTGTACAAGACAAATTTATAGTTGCAACTTATTTTTCTATGTGATGCTGTTTTAGCGATCAAAGGGCACCTTTCCAGAGGCAATGTAATATGACCAAGCCAGGACTGGTTCCTGTTGAGGATTCAGTCGCCCACCGCACAGCTAAACAGTATGTCACGAATCTCCAAGTATAATTCCTTGGTTATTCATCTGTGACAGTCACGAGCAGCACACTAAATCCCCAACCAGCACATGGGCATGGTAGGCTTTATGCCCGCATTTCTCTCGTCTAGGGCACCATTGGAGTCAAACGCTCACAGGTTCACCCCGACTTGAAGACAACGATGCTGGCGCATCTCAGTGAAAACTATACTGCCCATATTCATCCTCGGATTTCCGCAATATATCACAATCTTGCAGTGCACTGACACGTGCCGGCATGCATTGGTATGAACGTCTCACGAAGTGGTTGTGGCCGCTATGGAGCATATCACGACATCCCAGAACGCTTCTAGGAGCACGTTCTTGTATGCGCCTGTTTGTGCGACATTTCCTCACTCATCATTATCCCTCAACATGGACACCAGACAGGAAAGGACAAAAACATTGCTCATGGAATGGTAGTGCCTCCTACTCCATAGACATTGGAAGTCACGAAGATAAACTTAAAAAAAAGACTAGCAGCAGTAAATTCTCTTACAAGACAACGCAGCGTGTTAATACTTTAACAATCTTAATCTATTAATGCCATGATTATTGTTCCCCGAAGAAAGGTTCATATATTTGCCTATTCTACTATGTACACCACTTAAACTACTATTATTCCATTATTCCATGAACGTCTTTGTGTGAGAGATGTGGTGGAGTCCTATGGACTAGCGCCAATCCCTTGTTAGACTCCCCCTCCTCTGACGTGCATTAGGATTTGCAGGTCTAATTTCAATCTCCTGGTTCTCCTGTTGTCCTTGATTTCGCTCTCTCCAATTACGGTCGCTTTGCCGTTCGTTATTCCTCCTGTCCCCGCTTCCTTGTCTAGATTGACCCTGTTCCATGACGTTCTGGTTTCCGTGTCTCTGGTTTCCAAAACCTTGGTTAGCGTGATCTTGATTTCTGTAACCCTGGTTTGCTAAATGACTAGTGCGATTATGCCATCTGTTGTCGTCCTCCCCTGCTGGACGTTGGTATGTGTTACTCTGTCCCTTCTTCCTGTCCTTTGCGTCTTGTTTGTCAAAGACAACTTCGAGTTCACACGCAATAGACTCTTGAATGCTTCTATGTCAGATCCACACCTCCTGACAAGTTTCTGTTGGTACCTAACTGGCAATTTGGAAAAACAAAATTTGATGATTTCTCCGTTGCTATATGGACAATCTAAAAATTGATTCTTCTTGAGTAAATCATCAAAAAATTTGGTTGCGCTCCTTTGCCCGGACACTTCCAGTTCAGGACAAAATATTATTTCCGCTTTAATCCTGTCTTGCGTTTCCTTTGACCAGTAGATCCCCAGGAACGCATCAACAAATTCCTGATAAGTCTGACACGTCGCTGCCACACCCCGCATCTTTTCCCAGGTTTGGCCTTCGATGTGTCCACATATAAATTCTAATTTTGCCACGGTTGTCCATGATGACGGTAATGAGTTTGTAAACTGCATCCAGCTCTTGGGATGTATCGACCCTCCATTATCTCTTAACGTTTGGAATTTTAGTATCGACAGGAAGTGATAGTGATCAAAATCCTGTCCGATCTTCGCACTGGTGTTGTCACTCGTTTCCGATACTTGCACGTCTGCTGTGTGTCCTGATCTATCTTGCTGATAACTGTGATGTGCTACGTCTGTATCACAGTGGAAGTGGCATTCAGCATTCACTCTTCTAATTGGGCTGCAATTATTGGAGCTATTACTCGCTGTTTCTGCGTATGCATTGTTAGTTCCGCACCCTGTCACTGGGCTAGAGCACGGCGGGCTTTTCCTCGGAGACACAATTCTGTGTATTCTATCATTGGTATCCGAACGCGCAGTGCTCGTGTGCCCGTTTCGCTCTAGTTTTGCTGTCCGACTCTCTACTTCTTTCATTCGTTTCGTGATGTTCGTAATCGCGATATTACCTTGAAATTTTAAGAACGCTAGGGAATATGAGTGGGCTTTTGTCGCACGTCGCAAGCGCCCTGCGAGTTGAGAAGTTACTTTTGCGATTTTCATTGCCCCTGTTGCTGCCGTTTTGGCTAGGCCTGCTACTTTTTGTGCTACCATTGACATTTGTTTTGCTTCTCCACATTCTTTCTTTATTGTTAGTAATTCCCCACGAATTTCCCCTATATGCGAAATTATTGCCTCAGTGTCCTTCTTACGCTGTTCGTCATCTTCTTCCTTCTCCTTCTTACGCTGTTTCTCATCTTCTTCCTTCTCCTTCTTACTCTGTTTCTCATCTTATTCCTTCTCCTTCTTACGCTGTTTCTCATCTTCTTCCTTCTCCTTCTTACGTTGTTCGTCAGCTTCTTCTTTCATTGACCGTAGGAAGCTTAGTATTGGGTTAGTGTCATCTTTTTGATCCTCGTCACACATGGGCGATGTAACTCTGGACACCTGGGTGCTAGAGCTCTGACGTGACCGAGCTGGCCTCTGCCTGCACTCGTTCGTGTGACTATAAACTTCTGTTACCGTCTCGAGCTGTGTGCCTGTCTCTGTTTCATCCTCTACCTCACTATCATAATCAATGTCGCCACGTTGCTCTGACATCGCGTCCAAATCACCTTCCTTATCAATGACCCTGTCCTGCTAAAAACGTGCCCATCTCATCTCCGAATCTATCCCCATCAGTAAACTGCCCCTTATCCATTATGCTATCCTCTTTTCTTTTAGCTTCGCTCGATAATAGTCGTGCGTTACTTGTCGTGATCATTCATGAAAAACAAACTTATCTAAAATGCACAGTAAAAATAATCTACTCCATATACACTCCTGGAAATTGAAATAAGAACACCGTGAATTCATTGTCCCAGGAAGGGGAAACTTTATTGACACATTCCTGGGGTCAGATACATCACATGATCACACTGACAGAACCACAGGCACATAGACACAGGCAACAGAGCATGCACAATGTCGGCACTAGTACAGTGTATATCCACCTTTCGCAGCAATGCAGGCTGCTATTCTCCTATGGAGATGATCGTAGAGATGCTGGATGTAGTCCTGTGGAACGGCTTGCCATGCCATTTCCACCTGGCGCCTCAGTTGGACCAGCGTTCGTGCTGGACGTGCAGACCGCGTGAGACGACGCTTCATCCAGTCCCAAACATGCTCAATGGGGTACAGATCCGGAGATCTTGCTGGCCAGGGTAGTTGACTTACACCTTCTAGAGCACGTTGGGTGGCACGGGATACATGCGGACGTGCATTGTCCTGTTGGAACAGCAAGTTCCCTTGCCGGTCTAGGAATGGTAGAACGATGGGTTCGATGACGGTTTGGATGTACCGTGCACTATTCAGTGTCCCCTCAACGATCACCAGTGGTGTACGGCCAGTGTAGGATATCGCTCCCCACACCATGATGCCGGGTGTTGGCCCTGTGTGCCTCGGTCGTATGCAGTCCTGATTGTGGCGCTCACCTGCACGGCGCCAAACACGCATACGACCATCATTGGCACCAAGGCAGAAGCGACTCTCATCGCTGAAGACGACATGTCTCCATTCGTCCCTCCATTCACGCCTGTCGCGACACCACTGGAGGCGGGCTGCACGATGTTGGGGCGTGAGCGGAAGACGGCCTAACGGTGTGCGGGACCGTAGCCCAGCTTCATGGAGACGGTTGCGAATGGTCCTCGCCGATACCCCAGGAGCAACAGTGTCCCTAATTTGCTGGGAAGTGGCGGTGCGGTCCCCTACGGCACTGCGTAGGATCCTACGGTCTTGGCGTGCATCCGCGCGTCGCTGGGGTCCGGTCCCAGGTCGACGGGCACGTGCACCTTCCGCCGATCACTGGCGACAACATTGATGTACTGTGGAGACCTCACGCCCCACGTGTTGAGCAATTCGGCGGTACATCCACCCGGCCTCCCGCATGCCCACTATACGCCCTCGCTCAAAGTCCGTCAACTGCACATACGGTTCACGTCCACGCTGTCGCGGCATGCTACCAGTGTTAAAGACTGCGATGGAGCTCCGTATTCCACGGCAAACTTGCTGACACTGACGGCGGCGGTGCACAAATGCTGCGCAGCTAGCGCCATTCGACGGCCAGCACCGCGGTTCCTGGTGTGTCCGCTGTGCCGTGCGTGTGATCATTGCTTGTACAGCCCTCTCGCAGTGTCCGGAGCAAGTATGGTGGGTCTGACACACCGGTGTCAATGTGTTCTTTTTTCCATTTCCAGGAGTGTATTTTTCCACATAGACATAAAATTTTAACAATGCCGTTCCAACGCTGTAATTACATGCACGATTTGTTGTCGCACAGAAACCGCACACAAACCCGACAAAGTGTGATGTGGTACGGACACCACATCAAAGAAACACATAAAACAATGAACAAACAAAAAAATATATACGCTGAAAACAAAAAATATAATCATGAGCCGCTACTTAAAAACTAATCGCGGAACTACAAGAAAAAGAACTTGGGTATTAATCATTAAATAAAAGTAGAGAAAAAAATTTGAATGTTCCTACTAAAAATTCTGTTTGCTTATCAGTGATTCACAGGAAAGATCCGAGGCTAAGGGTCACCATTTTATGCGAGGTGCCGGGGCTAGCAGTGTATTTAACACTAAATTCTTCTCGAATCTTCATATGGAAATGATGCTCTAAGCCCCCCCCCCCTCCCTTTTCTAGCTCCGACTTTTGCTGTTGCACATGGATTAAGAAGAAACGCGAACTGACTGTAATCGCCCCTGCAAGTGGAGTAGAAAAGAGTTTGGCACTTGCAATAATTTAATTGGATAGAAATTAATTAGATAAAGGAAAGTATCATTAAGGTAATGAGAAATGAAAGGGTTGCTCTACCGATTAACAGCATGACGTTCTGTCCAAAATAACAATTTGATTTATTATGACTAAACTCAAAATAATAAACAAAACACATGAAACATTTAGAGTACATCATATTGGATACTCAAATAAATGCCGTGAATGTGAAGTTCTCCATAAACTAGATTGTGACATTTATGACCAAATGGTATGTGGAGCCAATTCCTTGCAACTCAAATCTTAAGAGAAACACCCAGCCAACCCAACATTAATTGCTGCTACAGTAGTGATAACTCAGACAATGAACACACAAGACAGAACAAAGTTAGAAAAGACGAACAGGCGCGCTCTGCTGAGCTCTAATTATCACCTAGCAAAACTGCCTGCTTTGCCGGTGCTGCAGACGTACATTACCAAGCTGTCTTCTTAACTGCAAGGACACGATCTGGCGTACCGGAGGCGATGGCTGGTTGTTTCAACGTCCTGTCGTGGTGATGATAATGTCGTGAGTATAGCCCGAAACAAATTCTCCTTGTCTGGTTGTTCCAGACTAAAGACTTCCTAGCAACACAAATACGCCTCTGAGGGAGACAAAAAAGGCTCGCTACACAATCAGTGACGGTACAGTGAGTGATTTTAACAAGAGAAGTCACACAGTAACTCCGGTACAATCAACTTTAGCCAAAAATGCTCAAGACGGACAATATAGGCCGCTTGTATGCAGAACGCTCAATTGCCAACTGTACTCGGAAAGTTACGTTGAAGTCGAAACTTCAGCAACTTTGACAAACAGTTACAATTAAATGAAAATATATTAGACAGCCAACGGAAGGCAGGCTGTCCAGAGCAGCGAGAGCTCAGTCTTGTAACCTACTCCGACCAAAAGGCGAGAGCCGACTCTCTCAAGAGCACCCGTACGAGCCGAAGACAGAACATTCCCGCCCCCACGACAGTGGTTGTGGTTAAACGTTTCAATCAACAACTCGAAAACCGGCGGAAAATTCCCCTCTATTGCCGACGCAGTACCATTCCACCAATGGAGATACTTGGCGCCAATTTCTGCGTCGATTTTGCTACGTCACGGAGCTATTCCCTGGGCAAGCCAATCACAGTTATGCTTTTGCAGGAAGCATGTAACAGACCTAGGACTACAGAACCCTGGAGCACTGAATAACCAGAGTAGGACAGGACATATGACAGAAAAGAAGCCCTTACCAGACGGAAATCACAGCCAGAGACAGAGAGATAAGACTGCAGAACTAGACACACGCAAAATAAATATTAAAGGAAAATTATACGAGAGAGAAAGGCAGCACTGGGAAGAGCACGTAGTAACTTAATTACTGACTAACACCTCCCTCGGGCCAGTTATATAAAACAATGACTGAAAAGATAAAATCTCCCTTAGTTGAGTACAGTGTTAAGACAGGACGATGGTACCTTGATCCAAGGGTAAGCAAACAGCACAATTTCTGCTTAACAAACTACTCCCAGGCGACGATCCCATGACGGTCACAATACCACAACAAAGGCCAAGAGATGAACTACACAGGCAATGCATAATTGAAACGTTGCATACCCATTTGCACGGGAGAAGGACGCAATGGTCATTGACAACATCTACATGGAAACATTGTAACAGGCAGTCAAATAGGGGTAAAGCAGGAGTAGGTTTAATAATAAATTTAAAAAATTGGAACGCAGGTAAGCTACTACAAACAGCATAATGAACGTATTATTGTGGCCAAGATAGACACGAAGCCCACGCCTACTACAGTAGTACAAGTTTATATGCCAACTAGCTCTGCAGATGATGAAGAAATTGAAGAAATGTATGATGAGATAAAAGAAATTATTCAGGTAGTGAAGGGAGACGAAAATTTAATAATCATGGGTGACTGGAATTCGAGAGTAGGAAAAGGGAGAGATGGAAACGTAGTAGGTGAATATGGATTGGGGGTAAGAAACGAAAGAGGAAGCCGCCTGGTAGAATTTTGCACAGAGCACAACCTAATCATAGCTAACACTAGGTTCAAGAATCATAAAAGAAGGTTGTATACATGGAAGAATCCTGGAGGTACTAGAAGGTATCAGATAGATTATATAATGGTAAGACAGAGATTTAGGAACCAGGTTTTCAATTGTAAGACATTTCCAGGGGCAGATGTGGATTCTGACCACAATCTTTGGAGAAAAGAGAACCACTTGTATGAATATGAAAACCTCAGATGAAAACCCAGTTCTAAGCAAACAAGGAAAAGCAGAAAGGTGGAAAGAATATATAGAGGGTCTATACAAAGACGATGTACTTGCGGACAATATTATGGAAATGGACGAGGATGTAGATGAAGATGAAATGGGAGATACGACACTGCGCGAAGAGTTTGACAGAGCACTGAAAGACCTGAGTCGAAACAAGGCCCCGGAAGTAGACAACATTCCATTAGAGCTACTGACGGCCTTGGGAGATCCAGTCCTGACAAAACTCTACAATCCGGTGAGCAAGACGTATGAGACAGGCGAAATACCCTCAGACTACAAGAAGAATATGTTGTTGTTGTTGTGGTTTTCAGTCCTGAGACTGGTTTGATGCAGCTCTCCACGCTACTCTATCCTGTGCAAGCTGCTTCATCTCCCAGTACCTACTGCAACCTAAATCCTTCTGAATCTGCTTAGTGTATTCATCTCTTGGTCCCCCTCTACGATTTTTACCCTCCACGTTGCCCTCCAATACTAAATTTGTGATCCCTTGATGCCTCAGAACATGTCCTACCAACCGATCCCTTCTTCTAGTCAAGTTGTGCCACAAACTCCTCTTCTCCCCAATCCTATTCAGTACCTCCTCATTCGTTATGTGATCTACCCATCTAATCTTCAGCATTCTTCTGTAGCACCACATTTAGAAAACTTCTATTCTCTTCTTGTCCAAACTATTTATCGTCCATGTTTCACTTCCATACATGACTACACTCCATACATATACTTTCAGAAACGACTTCCTGACACTTAAATCTATACCCGATGTTAACAAATTTCTCTTCTTCAGAAACGCTGTCCTTGCAATTGCCAGTCTACATTTTATACCCTCTCTACTTCGACCATCATCAGTTATTTTTCTCCCCAAATAGCAAAACTCCTTTGCTGCTTTAAGTGTCTCATTTCCTAATCTAATTCCCTCAGTGTCACCTGACTTAATTCGACTACATTCCATTACTCTCGTTTTGCTTTTGTTGATGTTCATCTTATATCCTCCTTTCAAGACAATGTCCATTCCGTTCAACTGCTCTTCCAAGTCCTTTGCTGTCTCTGACAGAATTACAATGTCATCGGTGAACCTCAAAGTTTTTATTTCTTCTCCATGGATTTTAATACCTACTCCGAATTTTTCTTTTGTTTCCTTCACTGCTTGCTCAATATACAGATTGAATAACATCGGGGAGAGGTTACAACCCTGTCTCACTCCCTTCCCAACCACTGCTTCCCTTTCATGTCCCTCGACTCTTATAACTGCCATCTGGATTCTGTACAAATTGTAAATAGCCTTTCGCTCCCTGTATTTTACTCCTGCCACCTTCAGAATTTGAAAGAGAGTATTCCAGTCAACATTGGCAAAAGCTTTCTCTACGAATACAAATGCTAGAAACGTAGGTTTGCCTTTTCTTAATCTATGTAGCTTCTAAAATAAGTCGTAGAGTCAGTATTGCCTCACGTGTCCCCATATTTCTACGGAATCCAAACTGATCTTCCCCAAGGTCGGCTTCTACCCGTTTTTTCATTCGTCTGTAAAGAATTCGCGTTAGTATTTTGCAGCCGTGACTTATTAAACTGATAGTTCGGTAATTTTCACATCTGTCAACACCTGCTTTCTTTGGTATTGGAATTATTATATTCTTCTTGAAGTCTGAGGGTATTTCGCCTGTCTCATAAATTTTGCTCACCGGATTGTAGAGTTTTGTCAGGACTGGATCTCCCAAGGCCGTCAGTAGCTCTAATGGAATGTTGTCTACTCCCGGGGCCTTGTTTCGACTCAGGTCTTTCAGTGCTCTGTCAAACTCTTCACGCAGTATCATATCTCCCATTTCAGCTTTATCTACATCCTCTTCCATTTCCATAATATTGTCCTCAAGTACATCGCCCTTGTATAGACCCTCTATATATTCCTTTCACCTTTCTGCTTTTCCTTCTTTGCTTAGAACTGGGTTTCCATCTGAGCTCTTGATATTCATACAAGTCGTTCTCTTTTCTCCAAAGGTCTCTTTAATTTTCCTGTGTGCAGTATCTATCTTACCCCTAGTGAGATATGCCTCTACATCCTTACATTTGTCCTCTAGCCATGCCTGCTTAGCCATTTTGCACTTCCTGTCGATCTCATATTTGAGACGTTTGTATTCTTTTTTTGCCTGCTTCCTTTACTGCATTTTTATATTTTCTCCTTTCGTCAATTAAATTCAATATTTCTTCTGTCACCCAAGAATTTCTATTAGCCCTCGTCTTTTTACCTACTTGATCCTCTGCTGCCTTCACTACTTCATCCCTCAAAGCTACCCATTCTTCTTCTACTGTATTTCTTTCCCCCATTCTTGTCAATTATTCCCTTATGTTCTCTCTGAAACTCTGTACAACCTCTGGTTCTTTCAGTTCAGAGTCAACATCTGCCCCTGGAAATGTCTTACAATTTAAAACCTGGTTCCTAAATCTCTGTCTTACCATTATATAATCTATCTGATACCTTTTAGTATCTCCAGGGTTCTTCCATGTATACAACCTTCTATCATGATTCTTAAACCAAGTGTTAGCTATGATTAAGTTATGCTCTGCGCAAAATTCTACCAGGCGGCTTCCTCTTTCATTTCTTACCCCCAATCCATATTCACCTACTACGTTTCCTTCTCTCCCTTTTCCTACTACCGAATTCCAGTCACCCATGACTATTAAATTTTCGTCTCCCCTCACTATCTGAATAATTTCTTTTATTCCATCATACATTTCTTTAATTTCTTCGTCATCTGCAGAGCTAGTTGGCATATAGACTTGTACTACTGTCGTAGGCGTGGCCTTCGTGTCTATCTTGGCCACAACAATGCGTTCGCTGAGCTGTTTGTAGTATCTTACCCGCATTCCTATTGTTTTATTCATTATTAAACCTACTCCTGCATTACCCCTATTTGATTTTGTATTTATAACCCTGTATTCACCTGAGCAAAAGTCTTGTTCCTCCTGCCACCGAACTTCACTAATTCCCACTATATCCAACTTTAACCTATCCATTTCCCTTTTTAAATTTTCTAACCTACCTGCCCGATTAAGGGATCTGACATTCCACGCTCCGATCCGTAGGACTCCTGATAACGACGTCCTCCTGAGTAGTCCCCGCCCGGAGTTCCGAATGGTGGACTATTTTACCTCCGGAATATTTTGCCCAAGAGGACGACATCATCATTTATTCATAGAGTAAAGCTGCATGACCTCGGGAAAAATTACGGCCGTAGTTTCCCCTTGCTTTCAGCCGCTCGCAGTACCAGCACAGCAAGGCCGTTTTGGTTAGTGTTACAAGGCCAGATCAGTCAATCATCCAGACTGTTAACCCTCCAACTACTAAAAAGGATGCTGCCCCTCTTCAGGGACGTTTGTCTGGCCTCTCAACAGATATCCCTCCGTTGTGGTTGCACCTACGGTACGGCTATCTGTATCGCTGAGGCACGCAAGCCTCCCCGCGAACGGCAAGGTCTATGGTTCCAAGAGGGGGGGGGGGGGAAGTCGTTTCTAAAAGTATATGTATGGAGTGTAGCCATGTATGGAAGTGAAACATGGACGATAAACAGTTTGGACAAGAAGAGAATAGAAGCTTTCGAAATGTGGTGCTACAGAAGAATGCTGAAGATTAGATGGGTAGATCACATAACTAATGAGGAGGTATTGAATGGAATTGGGGGGAAGAGGAGTTTGTGGCACAACTTGACAAGAAGAAGGGACCGGTTGGTAGAACGTGTTCTGAGGCATCAAGGGATCACAAATTTAGCATTGGTGGGCAGCGTGGAGGGTAAAAATCGTAGAGGGAGACCAAGAGATGAATACACTAAGCAGATTCAGAAGGATGTAGGTTGCAGTAAGTACTGGGAGATGAAGAAGCTTGCACAGGATAGAGTAGCATGGAGAGCTGCATCAAACCAGTCTCAGGAATGAAGACAACAACAGCAACACTAGTAACATTTTACCTGGCAGACCTATTAAATGATTCTCTGTGACTGGGTAAGATGTCTGAATAATGGAAACCTACCAATAATGCTATCATCAAAGAATCTAAAAACAAAGGTCTATCAGAACCTACTTCCTCCAGACCTATGTACCTCACCAACTCCCCAGCTAAGGTTCAGTAATGGCTTCTATGCAACCGCCTACAGGAAAATAGAGAATTCTACGATCTTAGCCCCCATTAGTATGGGTTCAGAGTAGAAAAATCACTAGATGATTCAGTAAATACAGTCTTTAACATCACAGGGCACACTCAATTGCCATTTTAATAGACATCCCAGGTGCCTTAGATAATCTTTGGTAACCTGCATTGCTTCTCCACTCCGTTACCTTCATGTATCTGCATGCTTCTACAACAGTTTCCTCGGTTGTTGCACAAACAGAGTCTAGAGTTGCAGGCGGGAAATGGGAAGATCACAAAGGGGTTCTCCCAAGGCTCGATTTGCGAACCCGTGTTTCAGGACATCGCAATCGAGCCTCTCTTGCATCTCTACATCAGAACCGACGCACTGACGGTGTCGTGGCATATGCAGATGGGCTGTTAGTAGTTTTTCCTCCCAGACAACCGGTCGTCATTAGAGAGCAAAGCCAGTGGCATCCTAAACATTATGCAATACTGTTGCAACACAAGCAAATTAACAATCACAGCACGCAAGACAACATACATATTACTGAAAGCCACATTACAGCGAAAAAGAGAAACAGTCACAGGATAACAGGGGGTACACATTGACGAAAAACACACTTTCAGCCAACACATAAACAGAACTATCAGTAAAGCAGAGAAAATATTCTAAAAACTGGCATGCGTAAACACTACATGGCACAGACAGTCACACACGTCAGAACAGCCACTGCAGTCTTCACGAAACGGTGGAGAAATTCGCAGCAAGTGCGTGGGTGCATAGACTTGCTCTAGTGACCAGCAGGACAACAGTGAGGCGTGGACAAAGCAGTGTACTCCAGAGGCGGTCGGGGGCATTCCTCGCTACCTCAACAGGGGCAATTTGTGTGGTTTGGTTTTGGTTGTCTTCCTGACTGACGTAACAATCAGATACCGAGTCGCATGATACTGGCTTAAGAGGGAAAGAGATGATAAGAACAGGGAAACAACAGCATAAGACATCGAACAAAAAAAAAAAAAAAGTTTCAAATGCCTCTGAGCACTATGGGACTTAACATCTGAGGTTATCAGTCCCCTAGAACTTAGAACTACTTAAACGTAACTAACCTAAGAACATCACGCACATACATGCCCGAGGCAGGATTCGAACCTGCGACCATAGCAGTCGCGCGGTTCCGGACTGAAGCGCCTAGAACCGCTAACCGCCGGCAGACATCGAACACAAACGTCAATTAAACACTAGGCAGCTCGATGTCTGATAACTGGAGTGGGACCAAAGTGATAAATTCTGTATGGTGTACACCTTTTTCCCGAACATCAGGGAACGGTTACTGTTGAATCACGCCAATCTTGACCGGGGCATGGTTCATTTCCTGACTGGGCATGGCTCATATCCAGCGCACCTATAGCGCTTCTCACTTTCTGTGGACATCAATTGCCAATGTCGTGTACATTGATCCCCTGAACACAGCGTGCCGGCAGCGGTGGCCGAGCGGTTCTAGGCGCTTCAGTCCGTAACCGCGCGACTGCTACGGTCGCAGGTCCGAATCCTGCCTCGGGCATGGATGTGTGTGATGTCCTTAGGTTAGTTCTAGGGAACTGATGACCTCAGATATTAAGTCCCATAGTGCTGAGAGCCATTTTTTGAACACAGCGTGCTTTGCTGTGGGTGATACTCACACACATGGGGAAACATAACAGTAATCAAAACATAAACACTACAACACATACTCAGGGACTCAAACAAATGGGGACAAGTAAATGAACTAGCAGGTCATATCTGCAAGAGTGTGCACATCATCTATAAATAAATGACACCTTACAGGCGTCGCAGCAGACGTCAAAAGAGACGACTCGGTTGGTTCAAATGACGACTTCAATACTACAGACTACTCCAACACCAAAATAGAGGAAATAACACATGAAGAAGAACATGTAAACACCAAAATATAAGAACATTAAACACTGATCAAACCATAGAGACATATGTTATGTAATTGTGGCCAGTTATTGCACCACACACCACATTAAACGTGTTATGTAACATAGAAGTGTTATATAACATAGATTTTCTAACACACAGTGCAAGTTAGAATAAGAGAAAGCACATGATAAAACACATGAAGAGATACAATACCTAGCAACACATTTCAATAGTAATCCTTTAACTCAGAGTACACAGACATGCTGTTGAATACATAACCCATCGTAGCAGGTTATTGTACCAGGCGCCACACTAAACCTATAAAACCTTGGAAGGCATGCCCGGGATGTAGGACTTGTGGTCACATTCCGAGACAATCTCCCTGGGCAGCACAGGTAAAGGGATCTCTGTTACTAAATGTATCCATCCTATTTTATCACTCTTATTAAATTAATTTTTTTGTTTGTAATTTCCAGTTTGCAGTATGATGTATGATAGTTTTATAAGTAAAATACAGCTGTCAGGACAAAAAATCTCAGTGAGGTCTCATCTCCACATGGTGCTGCATGGACAATGGAACCCATCGGCTCATCTGTGTAGCACGAGAGTTGTGTGGTGGATGTCATTGGTTCTGACTAAGTGGACTGAGTAGAGCACTATGGCCCACGCAAAACTTACTACATTGCGGGCCCTAGAAGCTCAAATGCAGCATGAAAAAAAACACACACACATTTGTGATTGCACATTACGTTGAGAGGTGGCAGGAGCCCCCTCTCATATTTCTATCTTAGTCTGAGTAATTCGATTTTCCTCTCTAATTGCATGCAGTGAAAAGTTGCTATTCCTTCACACGCGGACTTTCCCACGCAGTGTCTCTCATCACCCGTGTGGTCCGGTGACAGGCGGGTTCTCCTGAGCTTCAAAGGGTTAAGCCGACGGGTGTGAGGGAGTGGAGTGGATGCTTTCAAGACGCCGACATTGTCATAAGAGTGGGAGCGACACGCCCAGATGGGCTGCAAGGGGCGGCTGGGCTAGAGATTCCGTTACTTCGCAGAAACTTAGTGAAAACCGTTTCTGGCGGGCTACCAGCGAGGCGTGGGAGTGACTTGTGTTCCCAGGCAGTCTTGGTGGGCAAATTTATGCGTTTTCTGCAAAATCGTATCTGTGATTGGCTTGCTCAGGGCATAGCTCCGTGACTTAGCAAAATCGACGCAGAAATTGGCACCAAGAATCTCCATTGGTGGAATGGTAGTGCTTCTGCAATAGAGTGGAATTTTCTGCCGGTTTTCGAGTTGCTGATTGGAACGTTTAACCACAACCACTGTCGTGGCGGCGGGAATGTTCTGTGTTCGGTTTGTACGGGTACTCTTGAGAGAGTCAGCTCTCGCCTTTCGGTCGGAGTAGGTTACAAGACTGAGCTCTCGCTGCTCTGGACAGCCTGCCTTCCGTTGGTTGTCTAATATACTTTTATTTGATTGTAACTGTTTGATGAAGTTGCTGAAGTTTCGACTTCAATGTAACTTTCCGAGTACAGTTGGCAATTGAGCGTTCTGCGTACAAGCGGTCTATGTTGTCTGTCTTGGGCAGTTTTGGCTAAAGTTGACTGTATCGGAGTTACTGTGTGACTTCTCTTGTTAAAATCAATCGCTGTACCGTCAGTGATTGTATGGCGGGCCTTCTTCGTCTCCCTCAGAGGCGTATTTTTTTTTGCTAGGAAGTCTTTAGTCTCGAACAACCAGACCAGGGGAATTTGTTTCGGGCTATACTCACGACATTATCATCACCACGATGGGTCATCGAAGCAACCAGCCATCGCCTCCGGTACGCCAGATCATGCCCTTGCAGTTAAGAAGACAGCTTGGTAATGTACGTCCGCAGCACTGGCAAAGCAGGCAATTTTGCTAGGTGATAATCAGAGCTCAGCAGAGCGCGCCTGTTCGTCTTTTCTAACTTTGTTCTGTCTTGTGTGTTCATTGTCTGAGTTATCACTGCTGTAGCAGCAATTAATGTTGGGTTGGCTGGGTGTTTCTCTTAAGATCTGAGTTGCAAGGAATTGCCTCCACATACCACTTGGTCATAAATGTCACAATGTAGTTTATGGAGAACTTCACCTTCACAACATTTATTTGAGTATCCAATTTGATGTATTGTAAATGTTTCATGTGTTTTGTTTATTATTTTGAGTTTAGTCATAATAAATCATATTGTTATTTTGGACAGAACTGTCATTCTGTTAATCGTTAGAGCAACCCTTTGATTTCTCACTACGTTAATGAAACTTTCCTTTATTTAAGTTATTTATCAAATTAAATTATTGCAGGTGCCAAACTCTTTTCTACTCCACTTGCAAGGTCGATTACAGTCAGTTCGTGTTTCTTTTTAATCCATGTGCAACAGCAAAAGTCGGAGTTAGAATGGGGGGGGGGGGGGTTAGAGCATCATTTATATATGAAGATTCTAGAAGAATTTAGTGTTAAATACACTGCTAGCCCCCGCACCTCGCAATGTGTACATGTAAATATTGTATGTATCTGTGTGTGTCTGTATGTGTGTGTGTGGTTTCCTTACACCTGCTGCTGCTAGTTCCGTTTCCCATTTATATTGCATTCACAAAAATATAATGTCTATAAACTGATCAAAGAAATCAATGATCAAAATGTAAATAGTGTACATAGAATGATCAGTGAATAAAAATATATAAAAAGCATACAGAACTAAAAAAGTACGAATTCAGTGGAAATCAAAGAATTTACGTTTTTCTAGTTTCAGTGTACCTGGTATAATTAGTAATGTATTATAGTCTACAGAAAAAGGTAAAAATAAAGCTGTGGGTGTACATATGACATCAGAAAAAAATAGCCTTCAAATTATTGTTCATCAGAAATACATAGTTTTGTAAATACATTGTAAAACAAGAACAGAACTGTCTATAAAATTGTTAATAATAAAATCAAAGAATTCTGTTACCAAGGTGTACTACCAAAGAATTATTAATAATAAACCACAAGTGAATTTGTTCAATCAATACTACTCTTTTTCCTGACCCTTTACTATAGAGAAAAGAATGTTGTCAATAATAATTTGTTGATAACAGACCTCACCCTGTCCCTAGGACGCACAGATCTTGAATGAAGAGGCTTATGCAACTGAACTAGTCATAAGGAATGACAAGGGGAGGGAGAGTTAGAATCTTACCGGTCCAGGGGAGTGAGAGAGGGCTGTCACGCCATTTTAATGTGTTACCTTTGGCTAATTAAGATCTTGTTTCCCCCCCCCCCCCCCCAATTGCACAAGCATCAAATGATTACATGGTCGGTATCAGATTGCCTGGGTAGAGAGGGGGTTCCCTTGGATGACCTCGAATGTAAGCAGCCAAACTGCCTCAGTGTGTAACCTGATACCCAGAAGTCTTTAACGTACCAGTCTCACCTGAAACACAAGGTACCTAGAATGAACGTTGCATATCTAGTACTTATCAGATACAGTGTTCTCATGAACCGTTTCTTGAGTACTGCTGGGTACTTGGGTATCCAAAACCCACACTACTATAATACTTCCAATGAGCATCGCATTACTGATATTGGCCTGTGTATCAGTGGAAACATATCATGTGCTCAGATGAACCACGTTTCTTCTTTCATCGTGTTGATGATCATGTCTGGATACGCCTTCATGCAAGCAAACAGCTACTTGGAACATGCACTTTGCCAGTCACATCTGGTTGGGGTAGTATTATGCTATGAGGGACATTGACCTAGACTTCAGCAGCACCTGTGATAGAAACCGAAAGTAGCATGACAGTTGTAGACTACCTGAACATTATTGCGGACCATCTGCAACCCTTCACGCTGTTTCCTGACTACGATGACTCTTCCAGCTGGGTAACAGTCGTTGTCATAAAAACAGAATTGTTCTACAGTGGTTTGAAGAACACGGTAGCCAACTCGTGTTGATATCTTTGCCAACAAATTCGCCTGAGCTGAACCTTATCTATTGCATATGGGACGCCACCGAACGTCAGCTGCACGTCCACAAACCACCGACCCATAATTGACAGGAATTGCTCGAAGTGTGCAAAGGTACACCATCCAGACACCTGTCAAAACCCCGAATAACCACCTTACCAGCACGAGACATGCGGGACGACAGTCAGTGAGGATCTGGAAGGTACCCACAGGGATGTGGAGCCATACCAACTCCATTGCCGTGGGCAGTTGCTCTAGCTACTCGATTGAGGATCTCGGCGAGAAAAGCCTCACCTAGGTGGTCCCACACATTATTGACTGGGTTTAAATCTAGGGAGTTTCTCGGCTAGGGAAGTACTGCAAACCCATCCTGGTGCCCTTAAAACGACACATGTACACTGCAATCTGTGTGATACGTTGCATTGTCCTGCTAGTAGATGCCATCGTGCTGAGGAAGAACAAAATGCATGTAGGGGTGGACATTGTCTCCAGGAACAGACGTGTACTTGCGTCGATCCACTGTGCTTTCCAGAATGAGATCACCCAGGAAATGCCACGGAAACATTCCCCAGACCGTAACGCTCTGACGATTGTTGCAGTGTGTTTGCTTCGAGACGTTTCACGCTGTGCACGCCAACAGCCATCTGTTTAATGGAGTATAAAACGTGATCCGTGTGAGAAGGGAACCTGTTGCCAGTCAGTGGATGTTCACTTGCGGTATTGGCGGCAAATTCCAGCCTTCGTCGCTAGAAGCACGGGTGCGCGAACCAGGTGCCTGCTGTGGAGGCGCAACGACTTTTGCTGAAAGGTCATTGAGGAGACCCTTGTTTCATCTGGGCGGTCAGTTGTTCGACAGTTTACCTCTCTGCAGCCGTGATTCGCTCCTGTCGTCTATGGGCTATGTTGCATCGGTGCCGGTTTGGGATAGTGTCGTTTGTCATTCACAGTCATGGTGGCACACGAACAGTTTAAAAACTTAGGCGTTTCGGGAAAGCTTCCGCCCTCGGCCAATGATCGTGTCCTGTTGGACGTCAGGTAAATCGCTCCATTTCCGCATAACCAGAACGATTGCACTGTTTTCCGCGTCCTCCCGACACGCTTTTTATATCGTCCACCGCTAGTGCTGCCACCTGATGTCTGTCAGTGGTTAGTGCACGTTGACGTTGAACGTAGGTGGAGGTCACATTAATGTTACTCGACCGTGTAATCATCTGCCACACTCCTCTGGGGACCTACCGAGGACTTGTAAAATCAATGGCGTGTAGAATCGAGGCTATATTGGGTTCCAAAGGTGGATTAACATGCTATTCATTATGTGGGCATAACATTTTGGCTCCTCGGTGTACATTAACAGTCTAAACAAAAAAGTGTTGACGATTCAGCAATATAAGGACCTAAAACCGTAATCATTCTCATCTTCATCGGCAGTTTAATTAAACAGTGTCAGATCTATACTCCTATTTATGAGCAATACCTATCACTTACGTGTAAACTGAAAACAGTAACAATCGTAAAATGTTTAGGAGTAACCATCCGGAGCCATCTAAAGTGAAAAGACCAGCTAGACTAGTTGTAGGCCAAACATATGCCATGCTGAAGTTCACTGGGAGAATCCAAAATCGAGGTAATTACAAAACAGTCGTTCGACCGATTCTTCAGTATCGATCGTCAGTCTGACACCCTCACCTGGTGATATTCATAGAGGAGATCCAAAGAAGAACGGTGCTTTTCGTCACGGATTCGTTTAGTAAGTATTAAAGCATTACAGAGATTTCAAAAAACTGGTGACAGACGCTAAAAGAAAAGCGTTGTGTATCACTGACAGATTTACTGTTAAAAATTCGCGATCGTACATTCCAAGAATTGTCAGGAAATGTACACTGCCTAACAAAAAAAGTGAAACACTCAGAAGGAGAGGGGGAAACGAAATGAAACATTATCTGTTGAGAGAGTATGTGAAGTATTTCAGTGATTACAAAATCATGTCAAATTTAGAAAGAACTTGGCAGTATGAATGTATTTATCAGTTACGACGTTGCAGCCTTTGTGGCCTGAATGCATATTCTGATTCTGTCGGGAATGATGTCATAAAGCCGTTGTTGGTCCACAGCTGTGGTAACTGTTGCTTAATACACTGAATACTGACACTGGGCTGGAGATTAAGTCTGGACTGGTCCGTACATTTTCTATCGGGAACAGAACTGGTTATCTTGCTGACCTCAACATCACGTAGACAGTGCATAGACACATGTCTCGTGTGGGTGGGTGCTGTCCTATTGAAAAATAGCAATACGATACTGTTGCGTGAGAGGTAACACATGAAGATGCAGGATATCCGTGACCTACCATCGTCATGGGCAAAACTGTTCATTTCAGAGATAGTATCAAAACTGGTCAGTCACTGAAATCAGCTAGCTCTTTTTCATGACTCGGCACTCACCATTCACTCAAAATAATAAGTAAAAGAAGGCACATTGCTTTTTTAATTCAGGTCACTGTACCTGTGATTTTATCTAATTTGGCCCTATTTTGAAAGAACATATAAAGAGGAGTAAAAATTTTGTGTTATAGCCTTAGTAATTTTCAGATACAAGAGTTTTAAATTTCGTCTGCAATAAAAATTATAAATATTACAACAAAATACTAAACATTTTTAACAAGTGGAAAAATTTTAAAAACGAAGACTGATTTTTGTTATATTTTGATACTTTTAATGGAAAAAAATATAAAAATTATAGCAACAGTAAGTGAAGTGTAGCTGCAGTTATCACTTACAGTCAGTATTACCACATATGCTCCAATACAGGAAAAATTAATCAATATCGTCATTTATAAATAAAATTTGACCCATTTTATTTGCTGTGAGTCTCTTTCTCTTCTTACTGCACATTTGTCTGCTTTTGAAAATATTCGTTCACAGGCCACTGATGTCACTGTGATACATAATACTTTTAGAACCAGTTGATACAGCCCTGGCCACAGCAATCTTCTTGTTTCCCACCAGTTTAACAGATTACTGTTTCTAGGCAAATTTCCCTCCAGAAAATATTTGTCCAGTTCGACAGTTGCCGCACTTTCTGGGTCATGACTTGCTTGAAGCTGACTCTCCCCTGACGTGAGGTGAGAGTTTTGTACACCGACCACGGCCTATCAGCCCGGAAGTTTCAAGTGAAGACAATACCGGCCGTGAAAGCCTACATTGTATGATCAGTCGCCTTTGAGACGGTTGTCGAGTAACATTGCTGGAGATAACCCCAAACCACTCTGATAACCCTTTCACCAATGACTCTACTTCTTGAGGATATTCTTTATTTTTATCTTTAAAAGATTTTAGTTGTCGTTTCTGTAATCTTGGCAAGATTTTCGTTGTTAAAAGTGAGACTGTTTTCTTTGAGGACACTTCTTCGGTTACCTCATCTAACACTTTCAAAATCCTGAAAACCTGTTGCATTATCTCCCAGTCTGTACCTTTTAAGTTTAATGCGGTCGATTTTCTACCTAAGATAGCGATACAAGAAATTACGAGCTCTTCATTTAAAGTAAATCTTTGCAACATTTCGTAAGTAGATTTCCATGTATTTGGGACATCTTGTTTCAGTTTCAGTCGGTCTTTTTTTTTAACTTTCTTGCGTTTCAGCAAGTTTGCCGGAAGCAAAAGGTCTCTCCTTAAGAAATATGACAACTCATTTGACCTCGTCAACAGTTTTCTGTATGGACTTCTGAATTGCGTCTTACGCAGTGAGGTTTAAAGAACATGCAAAGCGTAGGATATGTGGAAGTTTCAGAATCATGGCATTAATTTCATATTTGACACATCTTCTGCTATTATGGAAGTGATTTTAAAATTGATATTGATTTGGGATAACAGGCTTTACTCAGTTTGAGATGTTTTCTGCAGTGTGTCTGTCTTCGAAATGTGAGCACTCTAAATTATATGACTATAGTTCACTCTTATCATCTATGAAATGTGCAGTGAGTCACATGCACATATTTACACTCGTCCATCCATCAGACGAAAGCCAGACTGCGGTGGTCAAATCATCTTTAATTTTTTCAAATAACTCATGATGCAAACTTGGCATTCGAGAGGCTGAGAACGTTTTTCGACTTGCTTAATTATAATTTGGGCAAAGTATATGTTAACTATAGAGAAAGAATGGCATTGTCTGCAAATCATTTTTAAAAGCTGTACATCTAATGCCGTACTTTTACTTAATGTGAGCGGCTTTATAATACTGAAAAAAATTACTTATCGATGGTGAGGCCAGCACAAAAGGAAATAAATCAGACGTTAGTGAGGGTGGTTCACCAGAAATGATTTCTCGAATTTCTGCATCGATTGATGGCGACCTTGATCGGCTTCCTGACTCACATCGTACCAGAGGTACTATAGGATGCTCCGATTTTAGATGTCTCTTCAGGTTCGATGAGGAGCCAGAAGCCACGGCAATTATCTGCCGACGGTAGAGGCATTTTCCTTTTTCTTCCATTTTGGTAAAATGGTACCAAATATCGCTCGTAATTCTTCTAGACGAAGGCAATGTGAATGACATATTGTTGTGTAGCACTGAAAAGTACACCGTAAAATTAAAATATTTACTATTAACATAACCATTGTAAATTGTAAAAGCTTAAAGTGAGAACAAATACACTCGCAGCACATTCTATAATCAGAATTTAAAGAGTAGGATGTAGAACGTTGTCATCTGCAAAACCTACACCCATAATAGTGAAGCTTGCATCAAATACGAAAAGGTATGAGACAGTTATAGTGATTAAGAGGGCGAAGGCAAGCCTGATAATGTGGGAGAATTGAACTGCTGAAAGACAAAAATTTTGAATAATGTGATATCCGAATTTGCGCTACATAGCGTGTGAACAACAGATGGCAGGATAATGGTACGGATAAAGGCTGGAAAAAAACCAGTGCAAATGAACTCTAAATCTGTGCTTTAGGAGCTACGAACTTGCCCATTCATGCAGCCACTAGTTCTACCAATGTGTCTGTATTGTTACTGTGGAACGCAGTTGCCCGTCACTTTCAACTCATTTTGTCGAACTCCGCCGTATATTTCAGAATATCGACATCCATATCTTTCTTCTAACGAACGTGGGCACCTGCCTCAAGTGAAGCATGCTCTCCAGTTCCCTAAATACAGACTCCACTGTCCTAAGACATCACACAAATAACGGATCAGCAGGTGCAGTAGTGGTTTACAAACGCTTTAACTTGTTGCCGACCATGCTACTCACATTTATTACTAATGAAAACAAACAAGTCAAACATATGTTCGTAAACATCAAAACCCTTTAAAAAATTTGCCTAATGTGCGTCCTCTACAGACCTCCGAAAGTAGGCGAGATAGAATGATTCAAAACGGACCTTTCAAAATTCGATACGACTTAGAAGCATACAAATAATGCTAGGACCACTAACATAAATGTTCTGCCCCTTCACTGTGGAGTTCAAGTGTGTAGTTTCTTCTTCAAATACAACAGTATTTCAGCTCGCCCCTATCCATAATGCAGCCTATAGTCCGGCCTCCATACATATATTTACCACGAAATCCACAAGCAAAGAAATTCGAACCTGCAAAATCAGCTTACAACATAATATTCGTGACGTACCCTCTAAAATATGCAAGGAATATACAGAGACTTTAAGCGTATCAGTGTGCCTGAACTTGCAGCAGAGGCACAAGAGGTAATTTGGGATGGAAAACCTGCACCTTGTTTAACGGAAGAGCGAAAACCGTTCATGCCTCTCGGAGACACTGCACATCGGGCTTACAAACGACCTCCTACCCTTGAAAATAAAACTGATCCGACCAAAAGCAAACAGAGTCAATCAATGTGAGAGAAACGATAACTAAGAAATGTCAATACATTAATCTAAACCATAAAGACCAGAAGCTCTATGGAAAAGCTTCTGTGATCTAGGGAAGAAGAGGCAAAGTAGAAGCTGCAGCTGATCCCAGTGTCCCAACCAAGGGACTAAATCAGCGATAACGTTTATTGAACCGTAAGCAAATCATAGACTTACTGATTATTTCACGGAGGTAAATGATAGTAGTAACGAAAAATTCTTTCTTGAGCTCACAACACTGTCGAAAAATCATTCAGCTCAGCAGTTCCTGTACAGGACCTCGTCTCACTCCAAATGATGAAGCTTGTTGTTGACCCACTACTGCTCATAATAACTACTGCTCCGTAGACCTTGAAGCTCTTGCCTGGAAAACACAGTAGGAACACTCGTTCCCATGAAAATACAAGCTCTAGAGATCCAACTGCTAAGATGAGTAGCTTCGTACATTCTGCCTGACGGGAGAGTGAATGTAGACATCAGAAAATAACAGAGTGTGTAAAACAGAAACGAGCAGATTAAAGAATACGGAAACAACTTGAAGGATTACGTCAAAAGAAGGTGTAACAACACAATAGATTTTGAGCAATCGGTACAGTGCAACATTATTTAAGAAGTGAATAATACTCGTTACTAGTTAAGTTCTTTGGATTATTGGATGGAGGTGGTACGTTATGATGTAAATTGTTTAACGTAATAGTGGGCTTAAATAATGGAATTTTATTAAATATGTTTGTTTATGTATAAGAAACGTCAAAGTAAAAACTTGTTCATAATTAGGGATTTTGTATTGTATAATATAAAAGACATAGTGATTCCCATCCGCTACGGAAGTGGTTTGGCGCGCAAAGAACAGGTGGAAGTGGCGGTCAGGCTGAGCGGGAAGCGAGAGAGCACAATAGGAGTCAGTGGCCAGCAGTTGTGGAGTCAACACCGCAGGTGCCGAGTGAGGTGTTCAGTATCCTCATCTATGATGGAACGGCCTGCTATAAAAGGGTGCTCTCGCTTTGGGAATGCCTCTAAAATTAATATTTACGTCACCAGGAAGAAATGAAATAGAGCAATAATCCGCCAGATGAGAGACAAGGTAGCCGACACGCGCTCGCCACCGCTATTGCGCCGCTGCTACAGCAACTTCAGGAGATTAGAACTGTATATCAGTATGAACCAGTGTATTTGTGTGTATTTATCTTTGCAATAATAATCCAAGTGTTGCGAAAACTGGTATTTGAACCATGATATTTTCCCCTTCAGTCAACCAAGCAGGGTCCTTTCCTCAAAGTATTTCAGTCCGAGTGTCCTGTTTGTGAAAGACTGAAATTAATCTATTTTATTTTACATTCAATTTATGAGAAGCTCCAATTTACTTTGAATAGCTTCTAATTTACAAGTGTCACTGTTCAATGTGTAGAAACATTAAGATTGTCAGTGAGAACTGACTAATATAAGGGGCACATAATATTTATCAGATGAAAAGAATTTAATTTTCTATGAAATATTTCAGTAGGAAAGTGTCAAATGGTTAGTACTAATGAATCTAAATGTGATTGGTTAAAACCACTTAATTCACAAATGATGAAGGAGACAGAAAAATCTGAAACCTTTTGAATATTTGCTTTAATTTGAACTTACTTACCAATCCAGTTAAAATTATTGCTAGTGAATATTGTTTTCAAACTCTGAGGACTAAATGATCTTAAGAGGCTCCGGAACGCCCTATACTTGCAATGTTAAAATAACGCTTATAAATTACATCTTTCCTCACAAAGTATTTGAGGTAGGAAGTTGAACTTTTTACAGATTATTTATTGGAATATGGGCTACAACTTAACACAGGGATCTTACAAAATTTTAGTTCAGTTATTAAAGATGATTTTTTTTTCAATTGTAATGAAAATTCACAACATTTTTTTGCAATTTTTTATTTATATATTCAAAAATATACAGTTTTTTGGAAAAAGGCTGTGTTAAATTATGCAGAAGGTACTGTGTAACATTTACTGAAAGTTTGAAACAAATATGTTTGGAAGATCCTTAGAAAACATGTAATTAGTATGAGAAAATAAAAGTTTTGGAAATCGAGCGACAAAGATTGGATTAACTTTTTAGTGCATTCCAGGTCCATAGGATGGATTATCTTCATCCTCTGCAAACTCCTCCTCCAGCTTCCTCTTGTTCCTCCTCCTGTTTACTCTTGCTTGTATTTCTAGACTCTTTACAGCCCTGTCTGCAGCCCGAAGGCGTTCCTTGTCTAAAGCAAGCATCGCTCGTACCATGTTAGAACCTATCTTCATTCCCATATTTCTAAATACCTTGCACCTTACAATGTTGCCATCATTGAAAGTCGCAACAGCATCATACACACCAAAGTGAAGTGTTTCTATTCCAATTATTATACTTCAACAAAACAGAGACTCAAGAAACAGAATTAATTACGAATATTTTCGAGATAACGACAGGTAAATAAACATGAAACAATCGACAATCACACCAGCGATATATATTGAACCATCACAGGTTAGCCACAACACATACTTTATATCACATCACTAAAATGTACCTGATGAACACGGACGTTAATAATAACACCATTTGACAGCAGTTTAACAGCGCCACAGTGGGTCACGCCCATGTAGAACACATTTCAAAAAAAAATTTAAAAATAGTTGTAGTCTTCGGAATTGAATAAATTATATATCTATTAAAAGGTAATAGTCTGCAGATTCAGAAAACGCAAAAAAGTAAAAATTGAACTTTTCATGCTTTTGAGCCTTTCCGGAGCCCCTTAAGTGAAGTTGTAGTTAATCATTTATTATAACGCGAGGATTCTCTGTAAAGTGTGCTTATTTGTAAATAAAGGAGTGGTCAGTTTGTAGGATTCCACTATAATATTTAATAACAGAATAAGTCAAACTGAGAGTACGTTTCTGTGAGTGATCGTGAAACATTGACAACGAGAAATGCATATGAAATGTGAGTATTGTGAAGTTTATTGCATTTGTGATATGTGTAAGTGTGTTAACCTAAATTGAACTTTGGTCAGATCCTAGTTAGTCTCCTTTTAATTTTTTGTGCTGAATTATTTAAAGACTGAAGTAGCGATTGTAGTCAGCAGGGATAAAGTCTCTATTTTGTTTCTGTGAATGCTAGTCTTTGCAATTGAGTGCTACTACTACCCACTGTCTAGTTTCGTCTGGTTATTGTACGTGTTCATTGCACTTTTCTGAGAAAGAATCTATGAAAGTCACTTTTGCAAGAGTATATGCAAATCCATTGAAAATAATGTTTTCACATTATTATGCCTAATTAGGCTGGCAACCGTTTTTATTATTTCATTTATATTAAATCTGTTACTGTAATTTTTTACCAGATTTTAGTCTTTCTGTTGTCTACCAACTGCGACCCTTACGAATTTCATGTTCGATACCCTCTTTCTGTTACGTAACACACAGTCAAATTCAAAAATCCTCACAGAGGGTAACACTATGCTGTGCAGGTTTTAAACCAATTTTGGTAATTATTAATCCGCAGTAGTGTTATGCTTGGCTTTCCTGTGACAGGACTAGAAGTTCAGTTATTACGAAACAGGTAGCCACGCATCGCCAGTAGTGCTATAAATGGAAGACGATAGATTCCCCACTGGGAAGAAGAAATTTAGGAAGACTGAGGAAAATCAACAATTTCAACCATGAGGGCGTAACAGGCAAATGCCTAATACATGCAGAAAAAACAAGATATATATATTAAAAATATGATTTTTAAGTACCTGTGATTTTAACAACTTTTTGTATTACACATAAAACTCTGGTCTGATTTAAGAGGGTTCCTGAAGGCACTGATCTGTTTACGTTAGATAAATAAATAGGAAATTATACATAATATACTGGTTGTCCTAGGATTAGTGGTCCATATTCAGGGATATGACAGGAACGATCATTTGAAGCAAATTACGTCATGTAGACATATGCACTATTCTGAAAGGTTTCTGAGACAGAAAATATTGAATGGACATTGTTACTTTTTTTCTTTATTGTTCAGTAGAATGTCATTGTTTACAACGTACCATAGTAGTTTAGACGAAGTCGGGGCAAATACTTTGATGTGGACACATGGTCTATGAAATCAGGAGACTACCGCAAACTAGCTTACCTACATCTCAACGCAAGCACGTTGTGCAAGATTTTCGGCATTCTCTCGCTCTCTTCACGTAACCTGTAAGTACTTGAGAAGAAATGAGAAGCACCTTTTTAAAGGAAAAAAAAGTGGTTTAATTTTATAGCGCAACAAGTTTTCGCTAGAGACCGCGGATTTCGTATTGTTCAAGAAAAACGTACAAAAGTAACTTTAAATGTGCTCTATCTCAGAAGCCATTTGGAATAGGGGGTATGCTCATATTGAGATTCTTGCTTCAAATGATTGTTCCTGTCATATCTCTGAATACTGACCAATTCTCCTCAGACAAGTTTTATACATGGACTATCATGTATGTTAAAATAATTATGTGTTACACGTACCATTACATTTAGTATCCTATCCATCCTAAGTAAGTAACTTTTCATAAAGGCTACAAACACACCAAGAACAGCAACTATAAATATAGCAGACATAGAAGAACACATAATACTTCACCTAACAAGAACACTCACACAACAATAAATTAGAAGAGCAACAACATAAGAAGAAGATGACTAGAACAAATCAAATGGGCACGCAAAGAATAAAGAGCTGAACTCGGATGGAGAGACGCTCAGTCAAGAAAGAGAGTTGCAATCTGTATGACTTTGCCAAGAGCACACAGAACAAAGTGACACCTCAAGTTGCCATGTAGTTATTTCCGCGAGAGCTAGTTGCCTTGGCGGTGAGCAGTGATCTAGCTTGCAACACGATCTCTAAGAGTGGAGGCGAGTAGTGAGCTAGAGAGGTATCTTGCAATGTGATTCCTGAGAGTGGTCGGGAGCAGTTGGCTATTGAAACGGCCTACGGTCCGATTGGTGAGAGTAGTGGGGAGTCTGAGCTGTTGGGAGGGGATTGACGGCTGGATCGCTTTGCAATACGCTCCGACGGCACGGTGGCTGAAAACCGCAGCTTTTATGATCGCTGGCAACACATTCCGAGTGCGCTGCTAAGTCAAAGGATAAGAACAACTCACTCAAAAGTATGTAAACGTTTATTGAACTTCTGAAATTTGAGACATTCTTTTGACCTCAAGAGCATAAACATGATGCCAGAAGTGTTTTCTGCATTAATGTATTGTACTTAAGTCCTTTTGTATCGTTTGTTGTGGTAGCTGCGCGGTCACTCTGGCTGAATATGAAGCGGAAGGTGCCCAGGTTCGTTTCCCAGTAAGGTTCAACATTTATTTCTTTCACTCAGAGACTGGTTAAAGTATCGCGTTTACTTTCATATTGTTGTATGACTACTGAGATAGCTGAATGGGTTCTGCCAGCCAGCCAATAAATCGAAAACAAGGAGCTTTCTGTATTTTCTGTTTTAATGGAAGAAAAAAGTTTTCTGTATTAGTAACATACGCAGCATATTCACATGTGCACTGGTGTACACATTTTTTGTAGCTTGGGAAATGTTTTCTTAAGGATATGGGGTGGGGTCCCATTGCAATAGCCTAGAGTAGAGTTTACATCCCGCTCATTGCAGCCACCAGAGACACATTTTGAAGTCAAATGAGCTACCATTCATTTTTTTAACCATCCATCATCCACTCTTTAGAAAGTTCTGGCTCTTTGAATCAGTTCCGGAGTGGACTGCCCATCTCAACTGTCGTTTTGTCAGAGTTGTCTCAATTACTAACAGCCACAACCTGAAGTCATCCCCGACGGCTACCCACACCGTGGGGCCGGGACCGACAGTGTTGTGCCCTCCGAAACGTTCGACGAATGGGACCTCTCCGCATATCGCCTCTATACTCGCCAACGATGGTTATCCGGGATAAAGAACAACAGTGGTTCATCACTGAATGCAATGCGACGCCATTAATCAGCAAACCACACTTCCTGGTTATAGCACCACTCCAAACGCTTCCGTTTATCTTGTGATGTTACTTACAGCCTACGCAGGGATGGTAATGTCCTAGTCCAGTGGCTGCTAGTCTCTGACCAATGGTGCAAGCGACACACAATGTTGCAGGAAGTCCACTACTTGTTCTTTAAAGGTAGGCACAGCTGTGGAGGAGCTGCGATGTGCTTGGTGCACAGTATGGCGATCCACCCAATGTGGTGGTTAGACACCTTGAGGACGAGTATGTCTGCCCTCCTGCTCCCATAATGGACGGGCATCT
The DNA here is from genome assembly GCF_023864275.1 of Schistocerca cancellata. Classification (NCBI taxonomy): domain Eukaryota; kingdom Metazoa; phylum Arthropoda; class Insecta; order Orthoptera; family Acrididae; genus Schistocerca; species Schistocerca cancellata. The sequence goes on from NC_064629.1 coordinate 929,591,409, forward strand.
GTCGCGTCTGAATATCCCACAAATCTGGATATGCACGATTCTATCAGTCAGTCAAATGGAGACCCACAATGAGATCTCTAGCACATGGTGATAACGCTATCTTACGTGAGCAACCAGCATCTCCATGTTCTCACAGTGATCACTTAACATATGACACTGTTCACATTCCTTATATACCATACTGGGCTCGGTACTAACACTAAACACGAAAAACACTAATGCACTCGGTTCGCCGTTCTACCTATCACAGAAAAGTGCAACTGTAATCATTTGCATACCCGCCGATAGTGTGCATGTACACGAAGTTACATTGACATCCGACCGTGTCTTGTCGGTGTTTCACTTTTTCCGTCGGGCAGTTTATTATTTCCTCCTTCGAGGATCTCGCGAAGTCACCAAGACAGAAAATAGGGGAAATTAGATCTCTTACGTTGGATCTCGACAACAGTTTCTCCAACACATCATTTGCGTACGGAACAAGAAAGCTGAGGGAATGATAATGGTGCAGTATATTCCCTCCAACAGCCACCGTACGGTGGCGTGCAGAGTACAGATGTGGATGTAGCGACTTACACTTTATCTCACTCTCAGGATCATCAATATATTGTTATTCTCTCTGAGACAGTGGTACCGAACAAGGTTGCACTGAATGAACTAGCAGCTCGGAAAAGACAAAATTCATGGATTGCTTAAAGTGTTGTGTCAGTTTTAGAGGGCATCATATTTGGTGCAGATGTTTTAATACTATATTTGGTGGATGACTTCCGTTGGACTGCACACCTGCAGAAGGATCAGCAGCGTGTTGTTTGAAGTATTCGCAGATTAAGCAAAAATACAGAAGAAATTGATGTTGCCGTGGCGTGCAGCCGCCCTAAGACTCGAGGAGCAGAGACGTGTACACTGTCCTCTTCTCACGCTCAACATGGCTTCCTAAAATGAAAGTTTAAGCGCGTTGTGGTTCCCAGAGTGTCGGCTTGCGAAAGTCCGTTAGTACCTGCACAGTGCTCCAGATCCTTCGCGTTACCTTGTTTGGACGCCTCTCCGCCAACCGGTTCCGGCGACCGACGCTCTGTAAATCACGTCCGAATCTGTCGCCAGCACAGCACAAAAATAAGTCGCCACTTCCTTTGCTCACCCTCTCAAAGGTAGTGAAAAGAAATGCGGCAACCGTCTCAAGTAAGACAAGTTCCCCCATAATCGCAGTCTTTGTGTTTGCGGCGTTCTGCCAATCTACCGCTGCCTCCCTTTCCTCAGTAATAAAGACAGGTCCACTCAACAGACACCGAAATTTTTCACGGCGAACTGTTTCGACGTACACTTTCAAAATTGCTTCTCGAGAAATGTCTAACCAATAAAATCGGTTCTCATATTAACATTGTACACTAAAATAATAAATGTTTGTTGCCGGCTTCAGCCTGAAGACTGACTGGACGCGTCTCTCCGCGGTAATTCGTCCTGTGCAAGTCTTTTCTGCTGTAACCGACATCCACTTAAATCTGCTCACTGTAGTCAAGCCTCGACCTTCCTCTGCAGCTTTCACTCCACACACTTCCCTCAACTACCAAAATACAAAATTCATAGCTCTCTGAGCATATGTATTATCGAGCTACCTTCTTTCACCCACGATGCTCCATACAGCTCTCTTCTGGGCAATTCGATGCATTTCCTCATCATTTGTTATCCGATCAACTCATACTCTGCAAGCCACCGTATAGTGTAAGGTGGAGGGTACCTTTACTACCACTATCATTTCCCCCCTTTCCTATTCCGTTCGCAAATGGTATTGGGAAGAACGTTTGTCATCATGAGTTCCAAATTCTCTGATTTTCTCTTCGTGGGCATTTCACGAGACGTATGTGTGACGGGTTAATGTGTTGGCCGACTCCTCTTGGAACGTACGATCTCAAAACTTCACCATTAACTTTCTTCGGTGCACAACTCGTATCTTCTCCAAGTTCTCGAGGCAAACTTATCTTCAGTGATCTGACATTAACTTACAAATGGAAGAGTAGCTTACCTCTGAATATTCGTTACTAGCAGAAATGATGCTGAGCGAAGCATTGATTGAATTAGACACTAAAATATTTAGATTTGTCGCTTCTGCATAAAGCCTTCGTCCATCGCCTTATGGCTGCTCACATCTAAAACGGCGTGCTGAAAAGTAATGCTTCGTTTTTTTGTTTTTTTTTTGCTCAAAATTCTTAAAGCTTTTTAAATAAAACTAACTTTATTATCATTGTACATCTTTATTATTCATGTCTACGTATTTATTTCTCAACATAATCACCCTGGCGACGAAAACATTTCTCCCAACGAAAGACCAGTTTGTTGATCTCGTCACTGTAGAATGGTTAGCTTTGTTGACGGAGCCACAACCACATCTCTGCTTGCACCGCTTCATCACTATCAGAGTGAAATCCTCGAAAGTGCTCTTTTAGTTTTGGAAATATATGAAAGTCGGATACGGTTAAGTCGGGACTGTACAGAGGATGATCGATGACAGTGAACCCAAGGACTTGGATTGTAGCACACGTCGCAGCGCTAGTGTGTGGTCTGCCATTGTCACGCTGAAGGAAAGGGTGCCCCATGTGTGGACGAAATCTTCGAAATCAAGCTTTCAGGTTTCTGAGGGTCTCACAGTACTGTGCACAATTTATGGTGGTGCCTATAGGCACGAATTCCAAATGCACCACACCTTGAACATCCCAGAATACTGTAAGTAAGACTTTGCCCGCTGATGGCATGATCTTGAACTTTTTTGCCGTCTGCGATAATTTGTGACGGAACCCCACTAAAGCTATTTTGTTTTCGGGGTCAAAATGGTGAGCCCAGGTTTCATCAACTGTCACAGTTTTGTTCAGGAACCTATCATCCTCACACTTTCACTCTTATATTGATTCCTACTGGAGGCATGTTTTCAGCGGCTGGAAGCCGACTACAGCACGCTGTCTTTCACACACAGACACAATTCGGAGACCTCTAACGGCAGAGGGTTGCCACATTCGTTAGCGAAGCGGAAAAGACGACTGAGTAATATGCGTAACGTGTAATACCTCAACCGATGTTGAGAGCAGAACAAAAAATTCGGAGTCAGTACTTTTCAGCATGACTTTGTATAAAGCGCCCACTTTCAATAGCATACCATTTCACACCTTAAGAAAGTACACCTTGTCTCCGCCACAGCCACGCACAGATTGGAAAAAGACACGGCTTTGTCCTTAAAATTTGCAAAGCATGCCAGCGTCTCCTTGGCTATGTACCTCACTGCCTGAGGTCGATCACGCAACAAAGAACTTCAGCAGATGCATTGCCGTAGTAGACGCCACACTGAAAGTCAATTAGCGGGCTTAAAGATAAGAACAAAAGTTGCTCGCAGATAATCGACACAGAATAAACTGAATTTATGGAAGTTGGCAAGTACGTAATTATAGCAGAGAACTTTCAGTGTGATCATTCCGCTAGAGGTTGTGGAGATGGTTTCTCCAAGATATTTTATTGTTTTTACTGTTTCCAATGATTTATCGCCAACTGTGTAATCCAACAGTAATGGATCTCTTCATCTATTAACATGTAAAACGTTGCGGTCAACTGGCGGTCCGCGCTAAACACTTTATATTTGATAACTTATTTCACTTTTTCAGAAAAGCTTTCCTTCCTCTTACCAGGTTACATTTTAAATTCTCCATAGTTCCGACGTCATCAGATATTTTGCCATCCAAATAGCGAAACTTTTCTTTTATTTCCAGTGTCTCATGTCCTAATCTGGCTCCACCAGTAACACCTGACTTCATTCGACTACTCACAGTTACCCTTGTTTTGCTTTCATTGATGTTCCTCCGGCCGGCCGCTGTGGCCGAGGGGTTCTAGGCGCTTCAGTCCGGAACCGCGCTGCTGCTACGGTCGCAGGTTAGAATCCTGCCTCGGGCATGCATCTACACCTACACCTACATCTACATGGTTACTCCGCAATTCACTCTTAAGTGCCTGGCAGAGGGTTCATCGAACCATTCTCATACTACTTGTCTACTATTCCACTCTCGAATGGCGCGTGGGAAAAAGGAACACAAAAATCTTTCCGTTCGAGCTCTGATTTCTCTTTTTTTATTATGATCATTTCTCCCTACGTAGGTGGGTGTCAACATAATATTTTCGCATTCAGAAGAGAAAGTTGGTGATTCAAATTTCGTATATAGATCTCGCGCAAAGAAAACCGCCTTTGTGTCAGTGACTGCCACCCCAACTCGCGTATCATATCAGTGACACTCTCACTAGTATTGCTTGATAACACGAAACGGGCTGCCCTTCTTTGCACTTTTTCGATGTCCTCCGTCAATCCTACCTGGTAAGGATCCTACGCCGCGCAGCAACATTTCAGCAGAGGCTGGACAAGTGTAATGTAGGCTGTCTCTTTAGTGGGTTTGTCGCATCTTCTAAGTGTTCTACCAACAAAGCGCAGTCTTTGTTTCGCCTTCCCCACAATATTATCTATGTGGTCTTTCCAATTTAAGTTGCTCGTAATTGTAATTCCTAGGTATTTAGTCGAATTGACAGCCCTTAGATTTGTGCGATTTATTGTATACCCAAAATTTATCGGATTTCTTTTAGTAGCCATGTGGATGACCTCGCACTTTTCTTTGTTTAGTGCCAATTGCCACTTTTCGCAGCATACAGAAATCCTCTCTAGACCATTTTATAATTGGAATTGATCGTCTGATGATTTTACTAGACGGTAAATTACAGCATCAAAAATGGCTCTGAGCACTATGGGACTCAACTGCTGAGGTCATTAGTCCCCTAGAACTTAGAACTAGTTAAACCTAACTAACCTAAGGACATCACAAACATCCATGCCCGAGGCAGGATTCGAACCTGCGACCGTAGCGGTCTTGCGGTTCCAGACTGCAGCGCCTTTAACCGCACGGCCACTTCGGCCGGCATTACAGCATCATCTGCAAACAATCTAAGGGGGCTGCTCAGATTACCTAGATCATTTATGTAAACCAGGAACAGCAGAGGGCCTATGAACGCCAGATATCACTTCTGTTCTACTCGATGATTTACTGTCTATCACTACGAACTGTAACCGCTCTGAGAAGAAATCACGAATCCAGTCACACAACTCAGACAATACCCCATATGCATGCAATTTGATTAATAGTCGCTTGTGAGGAACGGTATCAAAAGCCTTCTAGAAATCTAGGAATATGGAATAGATCTGAGATCCCTTGTCGACAGCACTTGTTACTTCATGGAAATAAAGAGCTAGCTGCATTGCACAAGAACGATATTTTCTGAATCCGTGCTGGTTATGTATGAATAAGTCATTTTCTTCAAGGTGATTCATAATGTTCGAGTACAGTATATGCTCCAAAATCCTATTGCAAATTGAGGTCAGTGACATGGATCTGTAATTCAATGGGTTACTCCTATTTCCTTTCTTGAATATTGGTGTGACCTGTGCTACCTTCCAGTCTTTAGGAACAGACATTTCGTCAAGTGTGCGGTTGTATATGATTGCTAAGAAAGTCGCTATTGTGTCTGCATACTTTGAAAGGAACCTCATTGGTATACCATCTGGAAAGAAAGACTTGCCTTTCTTAAGTGATTTGTTTCTCAAGACCTAAGATATCTACTTTTACGTCACTCATGTTAACAGCTGTTCTGGTTTAGAATTCTGGAATATTTACTACTTCTTTCGTGAAGGAATTACCGAAAACTGTATTAAGTAACTCCGCTTTAGTGGCACCATCATCGGTAACATTTCCGTTGCTATCGCGCAGTGAAGGTATTGACTGTTTTTGCCACTGGTGTACATTACATACGACCAGAGTCTCCATGGGTTGCATGTATGTGTGTGATGTCCCTAGGTTAGTTAGGTTTAAGTAGTTCTAAGTCTAGGGGACTGATGATCTCTAATGTTAAGTCCTATAGTGCTTAGAGCCATTTCAACCATTTTATGTTCCTCCTATTACCTCTTTTTAATGTATTATCCTTTCCTTTGAACTGATCTTCCTTGTCCTTTGCCGTCTCTGACATAATTGCAGTACAATCGGCAAACGTCAAAAGTTTTTATTTAGTATCCCTTCTGAATTTTCTCCCTAGTTTACTGCTTGCTCTAAGTGCAGATTGAGTAAGATGGGGACTAGGCTACAATCCTCTCCATTCCCTTCTCAACTACTGTCTCTCTTTCATGTCCTTCAACTTCCTGTACAAGTCGTACACAAGTTTTAAATGCCTGTATTTAACCTTGACAACTTCAGAATATGTGTGTTCCAGTCAATATTATCAGAACCTTTTTTTGAATCTACAAATGCCCTAAATGCGAGTGCCTATCTCCACTCTATATAAAGAATATATCCGAACACCACTGAGAAAATTTCGAAACTTTTTCATGGAAATTTTCTGAGTCTTTTGGTATAACATGCTTGTTGTCTTCGTTGGCGCAGAGTAATAATTTCATTATGATTTACTCTGTTTGTTACCACAGTTACCTTTATTTCCATGAAAATGCAGTCACAACAGTGAAAAAGTCGATAATATACTATTACCAAACGCACAACACAAAGCACGCCTATATACAGACAGATGCAAAGGCACTGTGATGTGATGTCCGTCACTGCGAGAACAGCTTGCTCGGAGGACCTGAGCAGTAACAAATGCAAGCTCGAGGGCACAGAGTAAAACGGGCATTACTGTTATCAACAGCAAGTACCGAGTGTAGGCGGAGTAAGTTGATTTGCAGGCCAGGTACACAGCGCATGGCGTGTGCAGTACAGGTACAAAGATAACGGAGGTAAGAAGTCAAACGAAGTTCAGTTGCTGTGTAACGAGCCATCGGAGCCTATATGCCGTTATACCAAAATACTAAGAAAAATCCCTAAACAACTTCCGAAATTATGTTTGTGGAGTTCGGGTTCACGCTGTAGACAAAGGCGGGACGTATGCGAAATTGCAATATTTAAAAAAAAAAAAAAACATTATAAAGTCCAAAGTTTTCAAGAAAATGCAACTAAATTTGCAACAGTTGTTAAGAAATGTTATTTGCATGCCACCTACATACACAAGCTTTCGTGCTTATTGACGCTATATGTTCTTAATTGTAAGCAAGTGAACTTCCTTCAACAAGGTGAGTACAAATGCTCTTTTCGTGAAAAATTTATCAGAACAAAGTCAATGCATTTTTGTGCAAAATGTGATATATCTTTATTACAAACATTTGTGAACATAATTTTGATACCTTCTTTCGCTAAATTTTTACTGCTCTTCAAATATTTGTAGAAAAAAAGCACCAAATTTTAGGGCTTTTCTCTTTCATAAATGCCTTATTACTGCATTAAATGAAAATTACTTCCACAGAATATTACACTATAGTATTGACTAGTTGCATGCCAAATTTAAGTACTCTAGCATCAGTGGTTTGTGACGAAAAGGTAAAGTTTACAAACTCTAAGTTACGGGAAATCTGAACCAAAGATTTGACAGTGTTAGTATATGGCCTTACTTTTTGTGTGTGAACTCGTGCAAATCGAATGCATACTCCTATTCATTCTCAAATAGCCTTTTCTTCCTTTGTCTTCTTTGGTTAATCTGATTTTCAAACTGAGTAACAACAGCGTCAGCTGCAGAAATTCTCCTTTGACGATTTCCTCCCATACCGACAGTGTGAGGGCTCCTGAATCAAATCCTAGCACCTGTAGAGTTCGTAGCCTGCCGAGATTATTAATGTGTAGTAATTACGCTTCACTGGAACGAGGCATACTACAGATTGTAATGATAGATCTACGCGCAACTTTCATAATTTTTACTCCTTTGCAGCCACTCCTAAACACACACCGCAAACCAAAGAATAAAAAACTAGTGGCAGTGATGCTATTCCTCAACCTTCTTGATGTACTACACAAACATTCCCTGTGCGGTGATTGCATAAAACTGGAAGAAAACACTGTAGGAATAAATAATGTGAGGGAATACAGAACGAGGGAGAGGCGTGGTCCCACGCAAGCTTTTGCCAATCATTATTTTTATCACACTTAGGAGTGCAATTATAACGTAATATTCAGGAACTGAAATTTCAATAATATCTAGTAAATGAAGAGTCAATAAGATATTTTTGACAATTTTGGTCGCTTTCACGTACGTGCATGGTTGTTAACTACCCGGTTAGAATTATAACAGAGCGCGAAGTCGAGCAGCGGTTAAAACACTGGATTCACATTTGACCAACGCGAGATTTCCATTTTTCCGCTGTACCATCCCTTCTCTGTAATACGGGCGAAGGCTGGGATGATTCCGCGAACGAGGTTTGCCTTCCTGAGCCGGCGCTCCGCCTCTAACGACCTCCAGGCAGGCACCTTTCGTCGGTGAGGAGTAGCTTTGGAATTTAACGAACCGTCACCATCAAGGTTACTGCCTACCGAGCCGAGGACGAACTGGCACAGGTAAATCTGTTTTCTTTCCGACATCCGACAACGGAGAATGTCTTCAAAACTATACTTGAAAACAATTCTTCTTCTTCTTCTTCTTCTTCTTCTGTCTTTCACACATTGGGTCAATCGCCTTGTTCTGGCCTCAGCTGCAAGAGTAAAATGTCACGATAAGATAGCAAGAACGTGCATTTTGAATTTATCATTTGTTCTAGAGTGGCAGTATCAGCTACAGGCCGATAAGCAAAGTGTGCCATTATCTGTAGCATTAAAATAGCCTGATAGAAACGTGACAGTGTTGCAACTTTTACATCAGCTACGGTGAACGAGGAAACCTGTAACAAAGGGGGGGGGGGGGGGGGCGACTACCTTACTTTACGTGAAAATATTTTATTCTAAGCTTTTAAGTTGCGTTTTGGCAAGACAGAGATTTCCTACAAGCAGTCTCAGTATACAGGAAACCTCTATCTTGCTTGCATGAAATCTAAGGATTTAGAAAAACATTTCCACCTAAAATAAAACAAAAACTAGTCCAGTCATCAATCGTGACATATCTATACTACTTTGATATACTTGTAGTTTAAAAGTGCGAAAATTGCGGAAACTCTATACGACTAAGGCTCGCTATGAGTACCTGCGTTATATCCATGGCGTGGGCAAAATTGTGGAAACGACGCGAGAAAGTAATGCTTCAATATAAATACAGATGCTAGCCAAGCAGGTTGCGCTGGTGTGTTTGAATACTAAAGACACCTGTGCAATGTCCTCAATACGTTGCAACTGTGAATTGTGGTCAAAACAGTATTCTGTGTAGTGAGCGCTAGCCGAAGTGTTTGGTATTTCGAGAGGCACCGTATCGAAGATTTATACCGCATACACGGAAAGCGCATAATTGTCATACGCGAAATCACAACGCGGAAGAAAGTTGTGTCGAGTGATCGTGACGGACGGTCTTTGAAGAGAATTATGACGAAAATTTAGAGGACGACAGCTGCAAAAGACACTGTAGGACTGAAAGCTGCCCGCATCTCGTGGTCGTGCGGTAGCGTTCTCGCTTCCCACGCCCGGGTTCCCGGGTTCGATTCCCGGCGAGGTCAGGGATTTTCTCTGCCTCGTGATGGCTGGGTGTTGTGTGCTGTCCTTGGGTTAGTTAGGTTTAAGTAGTTCTAGGGGACTGATGACCATAGATGTCAAGTCCCTTAGTGCTCAGAGCCATTTGAACCATTTTTTTTGACTGAAAGTTACATTTACAAACACCGTCAGCACCAAAACAACAAGAAGGGAAATACATAAACGGGGAATTCTAGAAAAACACATCAGTGATGCAAATGATCCTAACAGGTAATCATGTTGCCAAAACCGTAAAACCTTAACTGTGGAGCTAACGAAGAATGTCAGTTGAGTCTTTTTTCACACTCATTCCAAATTATATCCGACTTTACGTCCCAAGAGTGAAACATGGCGGGGGCTGGGCAGCCGTAACGTAGTATTCTACGGGCCCCTACAGTCGCACTACAGCCAACGATTATGTGACCATTCTGGCTAATCAGGTCCATCTAACGGTAAAAATGATGATGCTGTGTTCAGAGACGACAGGGCCTCTCTTCAAAGAGCTCGCTTAGTCCTAGACTGGTTTTATGAGCACCTCTCCTGGTCATTGCAGTCACTAGATGTCAATATTATTGGGCCTTTGTCGTCGACTTTGGTCGCTATCCACCTCCATCATTGTTACCTCAACTTGCCATTATTTTGCAGGAGGAATGATAAAAAAAGTTCCCTTCAAACCATACAGGACCTGTATTTATTCATTCCAAGATGACTGTAAACTGCCTTGAATACCAATGGTCTTCCTACACCGCATTAGATATGGGAATGCTTTTTTTTCCACCCAGTGGATGTTTCTAACAATGGGTCGTTTGAGACGTCGCTCCCTTCTATTCTCAGTTTGGGCATATGCGACATGATAAGCGATGTAATTTGTTATCTTCTTCACACCTTATTTAGCCAATGGTGTTGTCAGTATCTTTCTTCGCATGTAAAATACCTATCATATTTTTATAACCGTAATAAAAGATCTGGTACCTCCAACATCTTGGCTATTTCTGTACATAACACTAAATCTTGCTGCATCTCCTTCTCCATTTGTCATGCGACTCTGGTACACACTACCCAGTCACCTGCACCTGATCCAAAACGATAGGCCGGCCGAAGTGGCCGCGCGGTTCTGGCGCTGCAGTCTGGAACCGCGAGACCGCTACGGTCGCAGGTTCGAATCCTGTCTCGGGCATGGATGTGTGTGATGTCCTTAGATTAGTTAGGTTTAACTAGTTCTAAGTTCTAGGGGACTAATGACCCCAGCAGTTGAGTCCCATAGTGCTCAGAGCCATTTGAACCATTTGAACCAAAACGATACTGGATTCGAGAGAAGATGGAAGCTTTACCTACTGTCATCGTCTACCTTCGCTGTTGACGTATACCAGTGGTCTTCTTTCTGTCCAACACCATCCAAGATTTCTCGTCAATATTTCTAGAGATAACATCTTGGACCTACTGATAACAAACAGACCCGAACTTTTCGACTCTGTAAGTGCAGAACAGGGAATCAGTGATCATAAGGCCGTTGCAGCATCCCTGAATATGGAAGTAAATAGGAATATAAAAAAAGGGAGGAAGGTTTATCTGTTTAGCAAGAGTAATAAAAGGCAGATTTCAGACCACCTAACAGATCAAAACGAAAATTTCTGTTCCGACACTGACAATGTTGAGTGTTTATGGAAAAAGTTCAAGGCAATCGTAAAATGCGTTTTAGACAGGTACGTGCCGAATAAAACTGTGAGGGACGGGAAAATCCCACCATGGTTCAACAACAAAGTTAGGAAGCTACTGCGAAAGCAAAGAGAGCTTCACTCCAAGTTTAAACGCAGCCAAAACCTCTCAGACAAACAGAAGCTAAACGATGTCAAAGTTAGCGTAAGGAGGGCTATGCGTGAGGCGTTCAGTGAATTCGAAAGTAAAATTCTATGTACCGACTTGACAGAAAATCCTAGGAAGTTCTGGTCTTATGTTAAATCAGTAAGTGGCTCGAAACAGCATATCCAGACACTCCGGGATGATGATGGCATTGAAACAGAGGATGACACGCGTAAAGCTGAAATACTAAACACATTTTTCCAAAGCTGTTTCACAGAGGAAGACCGCACTGCAGTTCCTTCTCTAAATCCTCGCACAAACGAAAAAATGGCTGACATCGAAATAAGTGTCCGAGGAATAGAAAAGCAACTGGAATCACCAAAGAGAGGGAAGTCCATTGGACCTGACGGGATACCAATTCGATTCTACACAGAATACGCGAAAGAACTTGCCCCCCTTCTGACAGCCGTATACCGCAAGTCTCTAGAGAAAAGGAAGGTTCCAAATGATTGGAAAAGAGCACACGTAGTCCCAGTCTTCAAGAAGGGTCGTCGAGCAGATGCGCAGAACTATAGACCTATATCTCTGACGTCGATCTGTTGTAGAATTTTAGAACATGTTTTTTGCTCGCGTATCATGTCGTTTTTGGAAACCCAGAATCTACCCTGTAGGAGTCAACATGGATTCCGGAAACAGCGATCGTGTGAGACCCAACTCGCTTTATTTGTTCATGAGACTCAGAAAATATTAGATACAGGCTTCCAGGTAGATGCTAATTTCCTTGACTGCCGGAAGGCGTTCGATACAGTTCCGCAATGTCGCCTGATAAACAAAGTAAGAGCTTACGGAATATAAGACCAGCTGTGTGGCTGGATTGAAGAGTTTTTAGCACACAGAACACAGCATGTTGTTATCAATGGAGAGACGTCTACAGACGTTAAAGTAACCTCTGGCGTGCCACAGGGGAGTGTTATGGGACCATTGCTTTTCACAATATATATAAATGACTTAGTAGATAATATCGGAAGTTCCACGCGGCTTTTCGCGGATGATGCTGTAGTATACAGAGAAGTTGCAGCATTAGAAAATTGTAGCGAAATGCAGGAAGATCTGCAGCAAATAGGCACTTGGTGCAGGGAGTGGCAACTGACCCTTAACAGAGACAAATGTAATCTATTACGAATACATAGAAAGAAGGATCCTTTATTGTATGATTATATGATAGCGGAACAAACACTGGTAGCAGTTACTTCTGTCAAATATCTGGGAGTATGCGTACGGAACGATTTGAAGTAGAATGATCATACAAAATTAATTGTTGGTAAGGAGGGTACCAGGTTGAGATTTATTGGGAGAGTCCTTAGAAAATGTAGTCCATCAAACAAAGGAGGTGGCTTACAAAACACTCGTTCGACCTATACTTGAGTATTGCTCATCAGTGTGGGATCCGTACCAGATCGGGTTGACGGAGGAGATAGAGAAGAACCAAAGAAGAGCGGCGTGTTTCGTCACAGGATTATTTGGTAACCGTGATAGCGTTACGGAGATGTTTAACAAACTCAAGTGGCAGACTCTGCAAGAGAGGCGCTCTGCATCGCGGTGTAGCTTGCTCGCCAGGTTTCCAGAGGGTGCTTTTCTGGATGAGGTATCGAATATATTGCTTCCCCCTACTTATACCTCCCGAGGAGATCACGAATGTAAAATTAGAGAGATTAGAGCGTGCACGGAGGCTTTCCGACAGTCGTTCTTCCCGCGAACCATACGCGACTGGAACAGAAAAGGGAGGTAATGACAGTGGCACGTAGAGTGCCCTCCGCCACACACCGTTGGCTGGCTTGCGGAGTATAAATGTAGATGTAGATGTAGCATTTAACCTCGGAGTAAGCAAAAACATAAAACTTTGACTGTTCCCAGAATTCACTGAACATTACGCTCCCTCGGACTCATATTAAGCAGAAAAAGGTAGGCAAGGTCATACAATGTCGCTGGAATATCACAGTATGACGAGTTCTGAGATGAAACAAACGCCAGCCAACACATACCTGTTAGATACAAAGTTTTCACATGGTGTAAATGCTTCTCCAGTGTTGCTCTTTCCTGATGGGTCATATCCAACAGATCGTTTGGGACAATATACTACGTACATATTTTAGTAGCACATTGCATTAAACAACACGTAATTCGACACGCAATAAGGCTTATCATGCAAAAGAAAGAATTAAGACTTACAAACATTGCAGATAGAGATGTATATGCAGCAAATGACGTAGAAAGCATAAAATAACAAAAAAATTTATCACTACAGACGAATACATGACACACGATAATGCCACAAGAATTAAGCCAATGTCAAAAGAGCGTGTATCCGTAAAAATGTAATATTGTTCTACAACATGCTTTTAATAAAGGAAATTAACTTCAGATTAACCTTTGTAAATTACTGGAAGTATAATTTAAAATTCCTGAGTTTTAAGTAACGTTAGATAGGTAACAGCAATGAGAAATTGTAAAAGTAACTTCATCAAAAAATTGTATGTTTATTGTATAAGTAATTTTGAAACTAATTTGCAAGAGGTGAGCTTGCTAACAGTCAATGTCCGATGAAGAAACGGTTAGCTTTGGGAAATGGAGTAACGTCATTCAACGTTGGTGGCCCATAAATTATGTTAGCGTAATCTTTATTAAGCGCTGCAGCTGCAACTGTCCTTTTGAAAACGGCCGCTTGTATGTAGACGCAATAGAAAGTGTATTATTTACAGTCTCCTCATTGACTGAAGTATCTGTAGTCGGCAATGCAGACCGAATGTGCTTCACTCAGAATGGACGCTTTGTTTACCGACATCACTGTGCCTATTAAACATTTCTGACCACAGTTCGAACTTCATGATTTTTATACTTCTTTCTTAGATATTAGTTTGTGGTGTGGAGCACTTCAGTACATACATATATCGCAGTCCACGCTATGCATTAAAAACAGTTTCCCTTTTAAACACGTTACTCCACTGTCCAAACACCATAGCTTGCAGGTTCTTATTTTGTGAAATATTAGGTCATGCCAAGAATCACATTTGTACTTCACAGTCCATCCTGACCATTGTAAACAGTCCACTTGGCAAACGTGTCTCTTCATTGTTCCAATTTTGTGGCTTTCACATTACTTTTACACGTTGTTATTAAGTCGCTATCTTGTCTGTCTGTCTGTTTGTTTGGTACAAATTTTTCAGTTAGTTTAAAACTATCTTCACGATGAGTTAGAGACTTGAAATTATATACATATCTCAGCACTAGATGGAAGTGCAATATTATTCCCGTCGGTCTGTTCGGTAGAGCTGGGAAATTGGCGGTGGCAGTGAAAGAGGTTGAGTAATGTCTGACATCTCAGCTGCGCTGCCGCTGCAGGACTGGCATGTTGCGCAGGTAGTGGCGGAATGCGTTCCAGGTGGTATGCAAGTGGATGTTTTTTTTTTTTTGTGGTTTTAGGGCGCACAACTTCAATGGTCATTAGCGCCCTGACGACGTTAAGAATGCACCGCGAGGCACAAGTTTAAAACAACAACTAAAAGGGAAAACACGATAAAAGACAGACTGACAGGCAAAGGATTAAAAAACAGCATCATCAAATGTCCTTAGTGAGGTTTGTCAAATTGATAAAACGAAGAACACGAGCAGCTGCTCGTGGGTCATCCGCTAAAACGGCATCTAAAGTACATGGCAGGTTAAGATCGAGACGCAGTGCGTTAAAATCCGGACACGACAGTAAAATGTGGCGGACCGTCAGCAATTGCCCACATGGGCAGAACGGCGCCGGCGCAGCCGTCAGCAGATGGCGATGGCTGAAACGGCAGTGTCCAATTCTTAACCGGGCCAAAACTGCCTCCTCCCGCCGAGAAGGGCGTGAGGAGGACGTCCAAGCCACGGGAAGAGGTTTCAAGGCCCGAAGTTTGTTGGCTGTAAGGGCAGCCCAATCGGCATGCCACAGCGATAAAATGCGACGACAAATAACCCTGCTAAAATCTGACGAAGGGACACAACAAGAAGCTGTCCGAGGCTGGAGGACCGCAGCCTTGGCCGCGGCATCTGCAGCTTCGTTCCCAGGGATACCGACATGGCCAGGGACCCACATAAAGCTAACCGGAGAACCGACGTCCACCAGCTGCCGAAGAGAGCGTTGGATCCGGTGCACGAAAGGGTGAACCGGATACGGATCACTGAGGCTCTGGATGGCGCTCAGGGAATCGGAGCAGATGACATAAGCAGAATGTCGGTGGCGGCAGATGTAAAGAACAGCCTGGTAGAGGGCAAAGAGCTCAGCTGTGAAGACCGAACAATGGCCATGGAGCCGGTATTTGAAACTTTGTGCCCCGACAATAAAAGAACACCCGACCCCGTCATTGGTCTTAGAGCCATCTGTATAAATGAAAGTCATATTGATGAACTTCGAACGAAGTTCCACAAAACGGGAGTGGTAGACCGAACCGGGGGTAACCTCTTTTGGGAGCGAGCTGAGGTCAAGGTGAACGCGGACCTGAGCCTGGAGCCAAGGTGGCGTGTGGCTCTCGCCCACTCGAAAGGTTGCAGGGAGTGAAAAATTAAGGTGTTGAAGGAGGCGACGAAAGCGAACTCCAGGGGGTAGCAGGGCAGAGACATACAACCCGTATTGACGGTCGAGAGAGTCGTCAAAAAAGCAACGATAAGACGGATGGTCGGGCATTGACAGTAGCCGACAGGCATACCGACAAAGCAGTATATCGCGCCTGTAGGTGAGTGGCAATTCGCCAGCGTCAGCATGAAGACTCTCTACGGGACTAGTATAAAATGCTCCGATTGCAAGTCGTAAACCCCGATGTTGTATGGAGTTGAGGCGGCGTAAGATGGATGGCCGTGCAGAGGAGTATACGAAGCTCCCATAATCCAGCTTGGAGCGGACGATCGACCGATATAGACGAAGTAGGACGGTTCGATCCGCTCCCCACGACATACCACTGAGAACACGGAGGACATTTAAAGAACGGGTACAACGGGCGGCCAAATATGACACATGTGGAGACAAGCTAAGTTTCCTGTCAAATGTAAGGCCTAAAAATTTGGTTGTCTCCACGATTGGGAGAGCAACGGGACCGAGTCGTAAGGACGGTGGGAGAAATTCTTTGTAGCGCCAGAAGTTAATACAGACCGTCTTCTCGGCAGGAAAACGGAAGCCATTGGCGACACTCCAGGAGTAAAGACGGTCAAGAGAACGCTGAAGACAGCGCTCCAGGACACGTGTATACTGCGCGCTGCAATAGATGTTAAAAACGTCCACGAAAAGGGAGCCTGATACATCAGCTGGGAGGCAATCCTTTATTGGATTGATCGCGATGGCGAAGAGAGCGACGCTCAAAACTGAGCCCTGTGGCACCCCACTCTCCTGGCGAAAGGTGTCTGACAGGACAGAACCCACACGTACCCTGAACTGTCGATCCATTAAAAAGGAACGAATAAAAAGAGGGAGGCGACCGCGAAGGCCCCATGTATACATGGTGGGTAGAATGCCCGCCCTCCAACAGGTGTCGTAAGCCTTTTCCAAATCAAAGAACACAGCCGCGGTCGGGCGCTTCCGCAAGAAGTTATTCATAATGAAGGTCGACAAGATAACCAGATGGTCAACAGCAGAGCGGCGCCTACGAAATCCACATTGTACATTGGTAAGGAGGCGTCGAGATTCGAGCAGCCAAACCAATCGAGAGTTAACCATTCGCTCCATCACTTTACAGACACAGCTGGTAAGCGAGATAGGTCGATAACTGGAAGGCAAGTGCTTGTCCTTCCCCGGCTTAGGAATCGGGACAACAATAGACTCGCGCCAGCATGCGGGAACAAGTCCCTCAATCCAGATGCGATTGTATGTACGAAGAAGAAAACCTTTACCCGCAGGAGAAAGGTTCTTCGGCATCTGAATATGAATAGAATCAGGCCCTGGAGCGGAGGACCGCGATCGGCCAAGTGCGTTTTCGAGTTCTCGCATGGTGAATGGGGCATTATAACTTTCACGATTCGAGGAGCGGAAGTTAGGTGGCCTAGCCTCCTCTGCCTGTTTGCGGGGGAGGAAGGCAGGGTGGTAATGAGCGGAGCTCAAAACCTCCGCGAAAAAGAGGCCGAAGGCATTGGAGACATCCTCAGGGGCCACAAGGACGTCATTCGTGACCGTCAAGCCAGAAACTGGTGAGTGGACCTTAGTGCCAGATAGCCGGCGCAGGCTACCCCAGACAACAGAAGAAGGAGTAAAACTGTTGAAGGTGCTTGTGAAAGCAGCCCAGCTGGCTTTCTTGCTTTCTTTAATAATACGACGACACTGAGCACGTAATCGTTTATAATTGATACAATTCGCCACTGTAGGGTGGCGTTTAAAGGTGCGTAAAGCACGTCGACGAGCACGTAAAGCGTCTCTACATGCTGCGGTCCACCAGGGGACCGGTAAGCGACGTGGAGAAGAAGGAGGGTGAGGGATGGAATATTCAGCAGCAGCGAGAATGACTTCCGTGAGGTGTGCGACCTGACGATCGCAGCTTGGGAAGGTTTGATCCTGAAAGATCGCCCTGGAAGAGAAGAGCCCCCAGTCTGCCTTGGAGATGGTCCAACTAGAGGAGCACGGAGAGGGGGTATGCTGCAGGAGATGGATAGCACACGGGAAGTGGTCGCTCGAATATGTATCAGAAAGGGCATACCACTCAAACCGGCGTGCAAGTTGGGGAGTACATATAGAGAGGTCTAAATGGGAATAGGTGTGAGATGTGTCCGAAAGAAAAGTAGGGGCGCCAGTATTGAGGCAGACAAGATTGAGCTGGTTGAAAAGGTCTGCTAACAGGGAGCCCCTCGGGCAGGATGCTGGAGAGCCCCAAAGGGGATGGTGGGCATTGAAGTCTCCAGTTAACAAAAAAGGCGCAGGTAGCTGAGCAAGAAGTTGCATCATGTCTGCCCTGGTAACGGCAGATGACGATGGAGTGTAAACGGTACAAATGGAAAATGTAAAAGTGGGGAGAGTAATGCGGATGGCAACTGCCTGCAGGCCGGTGTGCAATGTGATGGGAGCGTAGTAAATATCATCCCGGACCAGCAACATAACCCCTCCATGAGCTGGGATACCTACCACAGGGGGTAGGTCAAAACGCACAGAGGTGTAGTGTGCCAAGGCAATTTGATCGCATGGGCGTAGCTTCGTTTCCTGGAGGGCTACGACGAGCGGACGGTGCAAGCGGAGCAGCAACTTCAAGTCCTCTCGGTTGGAGCGAATGCTGCGAATATTCCAGTGAATAAGTGCCATCGTAAGAAAAGGAAGATGAAAGAAGGGGTCACCTCGAAGGCCGCTGAGGGCCTGGCTTCGAGCGAGCACTGCCGCCGCTATCAGTAGGCGGACAGTCATCGTCCATTGGGTCTATAGGTTCATCGGCCATCTTGGGAGGATGGCCGGGAGGGGGAGCTTCCTCCGCCGGTGAACGGCCAGATGTTCGGCTACCAGCGGTGCGGCCAGGCGAAACGGATGACGGCCTGGGGCGGCAACCGCTGGGTGGCGCAGGAGAAGAAATGTGCCGTGGCGCAGAAGGAGAACTGTGCTTCCTATGAGCCTTCTTGGAAGGACGTTTGGTGGAAGTACCGGTCGAAGGCTGGGAGGTCGAGGTACGTAGGAAGTCTGCACGGGATGGTTCCTTCTTGAAGGCCCGTGCATCTGACTTCGGGGTCTTCGTCTTAGCAGAAGCTGATGAAGGGGCTGGTGTCTGTGGGGTGATGGGAGGAAGAGCAGACGTCGACCGCGCGATCTTAGCACTGGCCGAACGGACGACCGTGGTGCTGAAGGTCAGATCGCATGTCTGGGTTGCCACCTCCCGGGTAGTCCGAGGAGAGGCGAGGACAGTACTGTATTTCCCCGCTGGGAGCAGCGTGGGCTTCCTGCTAGCCAATAGCTTGCGAGCAGCCGAGGTGGACGCTTTCTCTTTGACCCGAATTTCTTGGATACAGCGTTCTTCCTTATAGACAGGACAGTCGCGGGAGGATGCGGCATGGTCACCCTGACAGTTCACACAACGAGGAGACGGAGGTGGACAGTCACCCTCATGGGCATCCCTGCCACAAGTGACACATTTAGCCGCATTGGAACAAGGCTGTCGAGTGTGCTTGAAACGCTGACACTGGTAGCAGCGCGTAGGTGTCGGGACATAGGGGCGAACAGAAATAACCTCGTAGCCCGCCTTGATGCGCGATGGCAGCTTAACACTATCGAAGGTCAAGAAAAGGGTCCGGGTCGGTACAAGGTCATTGTTGACCTTTTTCATGACCCTATGGACAGCCGTCACGCCCTGCTCAGCGAGGAAAGATTGAATCTCCTCGTCAGTCAATCCGTGGAGGGAGCTAGTATAGACTACACCACGAGACGAATTCAAAGTTCGGTGGGCCTCCACCCGGACAGGGAACGTGTACAGGAGTGTGGCCCGAAGCATTTTTTGTACCTGAAAGGCGCCCTCAGTTTCTAGTAATAAGGTACCGTTACGCAACCTGGTACAAGATTTGACAGATCCGGCTATGGCATCTACGCCCTTCTGGATAACGAAAGGGTTGACAGAGGAAAAATCCTTTCCGTCCTCAGATCGAGAAACGACGAGGAACTGTGGGGCAGGCGGTAGTACTTTTGTCACTGGTGGCTGGTCACGTTTCCGTTTTTGGGCAGAAGTCGAGAGAGATGGAGTGGAATGCATTGCGGAGGAATCCCCCATGATTGCCAGCGTCTCCGATGGCGCGCTCCTTCCTTGTGGGGACCCTCTCAGAGGGCACTCCCGCCTTAGGTGAATGTTTACACCTCAGGTCACACCTCCCGAGAAACAGACGGAGGGACCAATCGGCATGGTCAGAAGGTATCAGCTCAGGCAATCACCCCTCCCCGGGCCTGGCCTTTACCAGGGGGTACGCGCGTGCCTTACATGTCTACCCAGGGCGGGGAATTACGCGTTACCCCGTCACCGGCTACGCGTGCGAACGCGTGGGTCGGCCTTCAGGCACGCACAGGGAGGAAGGAAGAAGAGGAAAAAGGAGAGAGGGAGAAAGAGGACAGACTGTCTCAAACGCCGAGGCGGAGACCAGAGAAGGCAAGGAGAAGACGGCAATGAGAAGACAAGGAGAAGAAGGCAATGAGAAGGCAAGGAAAAGAAGGCAATGAGAAGGCAAGGAAAAGAAGGCAATGAGAAGGCAAGGAGAAGAAGGCAATGAGAAGGCAAGGAGAAGAAGTCAAGGGAAAGAGTAAGGAAGACAGTGAGGTGGAGAAGAACTAAGAAAGGAACCAACCAAAGGAAGGAAGAAACGAGAAGTGAAAAACCAAAAAGACCACAATTATAGGTCGTGGAACCGTCCGTCTCCGGACGCAGGCGCTAACTACCCCCGTGAGGGGGATGGACTCCTTTTAGTCGCCTCTTACGACAGGCAGGAATACCTCGGGCTTATTCTAATCCCCGGACCCGCAGGGGGGGCAAGTGGATGTGTGGAGCTGAGCAGTGAGAGGGGAAGAGGAGATGGGTAGTGACAGGCGTGTACAATACTTGAACATGAGAGAAGCTGTAGTAAAATCCTCGTATAGACAGAAATAATTATTTAAATAAAAATATCTCTTCAAAATGTTAAAAAACCAGAACATAATTAGTTAAATAAAAACAATATTTTAATATAACATGTTTTTAAACCGAACTAAAAAGTGTAAAATAATTTCTCGTACTCTCATACAGATTCCTGTCCCAATATAAATAGTCATAAGACTTCGTACTTGTGTATTTTTAATTGTAAACAATACTTGTAAAATTCATAACAAAAAACGTGGGTGCATGCAAAATAATAGTTAGGAGGTGAACTATTCGTGCAACAATTATGTATTGCATGCACCCCATATT
The DNA here is from genome assembly GCF_023864275.1 of Schistocerca cancellata. Lineage (NCBI taxonomy): Eukaryota > Metazoa > Arthropoda > Insecta > Orthoptera > Acrididae > Schistocerca > Schistocerca cancellata. Next base: position 929,612,647 of record NC_064629.1, read on the forward strand.
TTTCTTTATAAATCTTAGAAGTAGTGCCATCACTATTAAAAATTCACAAGCAGAAATCTTCAGGGCTTTCTTTCTGGGTTTAGGGATTCGTATGCGGCTCTTACACTTTTTATATCAATTTAAAAACGTGTAATATAAAACTGTCCACACGTCATAATTTTCAAGTTTAATTTGTGAGACGATGGTCCACGATTGGGAGTACTTTAATATATTTATGTTTTAATTTCACAGTCCGCGATATGTATCGAAAACAGTCATCGCCATAAACCGAAAACACAATTTGAAGCTGCCGGCATCCCCTCGCTCGCGCACGACAACAATCAGTCTCTGCCCATTTGTTCAGACTCTAATTATTACCGTTCTACACGAAGACCTCTCGATTCATTTCAAAGTTCGGCCTTCTCGTAGATGATTACCTAGATTACAATATTTTAAACTTTTACAATTTTACAGGCCAATGGCCTTGTCGCAGTGGTAACAGCGATTCTAGTCAGATAATCGAAGTTAAGCGCTGCCGGGCTGGGCTAGCACTCGGATGGGTGACCATCCGGTCTGCCGAGCGCTGTTGGCAAGCGGAGTGCACTCAGCCCTTGTGAGGTCAACTGAGGAGCTACTTGATTCAGAAGTAGCGGCTCCGGTCTCGAAACTGACATACGTCTGGGAGAGCGGTGTGCTGACCACATGCCCCTCCATATCCGCATCCAGTGACGCCTGTGGGCTGAGGATGACACGGCGGCCAGTCGGTACCGTTGGGCCTTCCAAGGCCTGCTAGGACAGTTCTTTTTTTTTACAATTTTACGGACATAAAAAATATTTTAACAACACGTTAAGCACACAACAGCAGAAAATGAAAGATAATTCCTTTGATGGCAGTTGCAGAACGTATATAGAAAGAAACAAAACCTGCACTATTGCAATCCTCATTAGGTGAAAACATGAAAGAAAAAGAGAAAAAAGTTGTGTAGGACTACAGTAATATTTTCACAAAACAGTGTGGCCAGTAGTCTTCGGACGTCTCACTGTACGAACTGGATGCGGAGGTAGGATATCCGATTCTCGAAGGTAGGCCAATGACAGATGTGTTTTCTGTCACATGGGTCGGGACAGAGAATTGAGTGAGTTCGGTCAGGGCAAAAATTCTGTCATTCTGTTGGTGGAATTTCACATCAGTTTCATGCATAAAGATTGAGTGTGGAGAGTGTGTGTAGTGCAGTCACCAGGGAATAATTAAATCCATGTTTCAAACTTGTAGACCCCTGAAACCACCGAACTCTGAAGCATATCGTACGAACGAAAGGTCAGACAATCTTATCCTTATTCTTTTCCCTCTGGTAATGAGTATTTAATATGAAAAATAACAAGACGAGTTTGGTTCGGTGTCCACGTTAAACTGAATGCCCCGTAAATGGCGGATTAGGTCAGTTTAGTGTTCGGAAGAAAGAAAGGGCATGCTAACTACAATAGAACGAAGCTTTACAAAGCTCAGCATTGCTCAAAAAAAGCTTCGGGTTGATGACAGCTTTGCCAGACTGTGGCTTTACTTCATGGGTATGCTGGGTGTTTCAACTATAATGGGTCAAACCGTAAGAGAGATCTAAAAGCAGAAAAGTGCCAAAACAGGATGAGGAACCTGGATTTCTACTATGGCATTTATCTATCGGACAAGTGAACTACACCAGAATAGCAGGACAAAGAATGTTTTGCCCCACATTCCATTGATGCAAAATTTATTCAAGATGGCGGCGAAGTCGTCATCCAAGATGGCGGCCTGTAGACTTGGCAACAGTGCATGACGTCATCCAAGATGGCGGATTTTGGCGGGAAGTATGAATTTTGGCGGGAAAATAGGCGAATTGGGCTACCTTCACTAACCTAACCCCCAGAAAACTGGCGCAAAATTTGAACTTCGGCAGGAAAATAGGTCAACTGTGCTATGTCACTAACCTAACCCTCCAGAAAAAATTGGCATCAAATTCAGATTCCAACAGGATAATGGCTGCAAAATCGTACTTGTCTTTCTTATTATTCACTGTTATTCATTATCATTTATTATCATTCAATATCAATTATTATTATTTATTATTATTATTATTATTATCAATGATTGGCCTACCTCCACTAGAAGATTCCAACACAATGTCACGAAAACTGTACTTCTCTTTATTATTATTAACATTTATTATTTATTCAAGATGTCAGATTACAGAGGGGAAGAAAACCACTTGCGTTACATCCATAGTAACAATCTGTCACAAGTTAAAATTCCAATACTATAATCGATCACACCTATGAAATAGTCCACATCCTACGAACTTTGACTGTCATTTATGTTTTTTCACTGCTAACCTATCAAAATTGCGTCAAATAATAAACTGCACTTGTACTAACGTAATTCACATTCTGTTATTTTGCAGGAAATTCAAATTCCAGCAGGATAATGCGTCACAACACGAAAAAGGCGGGAAAAATAGACCAATTCTGCTACGTCCACTAACCTAACACCCCATCCCCTAGAAAATGGCGGCAAGTTCAAATTCCAATATGATAATGCACCACACCGCTCTTAACTCTACTAATCAAAGAAAAACGCATGAAAATAGCTCACTTGGCCTACCTCCACTAACCTAAGTCACCCGACCACCACCTCTTCCTACGAACTAGCACCAACATTTAATTTTTGCGGTAAACAAAATTCAATTCTCATGTGTCTACTAAGCTAACAAAATGGCGCAAAAGAAAAACAATTTACTAACCTTAGTCTCCAGACTGCCACCACCTCCTAAGGATTTGTGGGAAAAGGTCTTGGACATAAGACTTTATTGAAACAATTCCATGCTGGTGTGTTCACCACAAGGTCAGGACTCCAACTGAATTAGTATACATCGCCACAATCAGAGGGCACTGTCATCTGTGACGGAATCCAACATGGCGACACCCAGTGTATTCACCACGAGGTCTGGACTCCAGTATATATCGTCGCCACCAGAGAGTGCCACCGTGACGTCATCCGAGATGGCGACCGTGACGTCAATCAAGATGGCTGCACACAACAGTAGGTTGTCCTTTCACCATGTGTATTCGGCCATCCCACAAGTTTCGCACCAAAATCGTTCCCCCGAGAATGGAATCTTCCGCAATGTCACACAACCCCTGGTCCACCACGAATCCTTAGGAGGTGGTGGCAGTCTGGAGACTAAGGTTAGTAAACTGTCTTACCTTTCATGCCATTTTGTTAGCTTAGTAGACACATGGGAATTGAATTTTGTTTACCGCAAAAATTAAATGTTGGCGCCAGTTCATAGGAGCAGCTGGCGGTCGGGTGACTTAGGTTAGTGGACGTAGGTCAAGTGAGCTATTTTCGTTTGGTTTTCTTTGATTAGTAGAGTTAAGAGCGGTGTGGTGCATTATCATGCTGCAATTTGAACTTGCCGCCATTTTCTAGGGGATGGGGTGTTAGCTTAGTGGACATAGCACAATTGGTCTATTTTTCCCGCCTTTTTAGTGTTGTGACGCATTATCCTGCTGGAATTTGAATTTCCTGCAAAATAACAGGATGTGAATTACGTTACTACAAGTGCAGTTTATTATTTGACGCAATTTTGATAGGTTAGCAGTCAAAGTTCGTAGGATGTGGACTCGTTCATAGGTGTGATCGATTATAGTATTGGAATTTTAACTTGTGACAGATTGTTACTATGGATGTAACGCAAGTGGTTTTCTTCCCCCCTGTAATCTGACATCTTGAATAAATAATAAATGTTAATAATAATAAAGAGAAGTACAGTTTTTGTGACATTGTGTTGGAATCTTCTAGTGGAGGTAGGCCAATCATTGATAATAATAATAATAATAATAATAATAATAATAATAAATAATAAATAATAATAATTGATACTGAATGATAATAAACTGTTATTACCTCCCATCCTGTTCCAGTCGCGTATGGTTCGTGGGAAGAACAACAGCCGGAAAGCATCTGTGCATGCTCGAATCTCTAATTTTACATTCGTGATCTCCTCGGGAAGTAAGAGTAGGGGGAAGCAATATATTCGATACCTCATCCAGAAACGCAACCTCTCGAAACCTGGACAGCAAGCTACACGACGATGCAGAGCACCACTCTTGCAGAGTCTGCCACTTGAGTTTGCTAAACATCTCCATAACGCTGTCACGTTTACCAAATAACCCTGTGATGAAACACGCTGCTCTTCTTTGGATCTTCTATATCTCCTTTGTCAACCTCACCTGGTATGGATCCCACACTGATGAGCAATACTCAAGTATAGGTCGAATGGCCGGCCGGGCGGTTCTAGGCGCTACAGTCTGGTACCGCGAGACCGCTACGGTCGCAGATTCGAATCCTGCCTCGGGCATGGATGTGTGTGATGTCCTTAGATTAGTTAGGTTTAAGTAGTTCTAAGTTCTAGGGGCTGATGACCTCAAAAGTGAAGTCCCATAGTGCTCAGATCCATTTGAACCATTCTTATAGGTCGAACAAGTGTTTTGTAAGCCACCTTCTTTATTGACGGACTACATTTTCTAAGGACTCTCCCAATGAATCTGAACCTGGCACCCGCCTTACCAACAATTACTTTTATATGATCATTCCACTACAAATCGTTCTGTACGCATACTCCCAGATATTTTACAGAAGTAACTGCTACCAGTGTGGAGGTAACGCAAATGGCTTTCTTGCCGCTGAAGTCGGACGTCTTGAATAACTAATTAATGATAATACACTACTAGCCATTAAAATTGGTACACCAAGAAGAAATGCAGATGATAAACGGGTATTCATTGGACAAATATCTTATACTTGAACTGACATGTGATTACATTTTCACGTATTTTGGGTGTAAAGATTCTGAGAAATCGTTACCCAGAACAACCACCTCTGGCCGTAATAACGGCCTTGGTACGCCTGGGCATCGAGTCAAACAGAGCTTGAATGGCCTGTACAGGTACAACTGCCCATGTAGCTTCAACACGATACCACAGTTCATCAAGAGTAGTGACAGGCATATTGTGACGAGCCAGTTGCTCGGCCACCATTGACCAGACGTTTTCAATTGATGAGAGATCTGGAGAATGTGCTGGCCAGGGCAGCAGTCGAACATGTTCTGTATCCAGAAAGGCCCGTACAGGATCTGCAACATACGGTCGTGCATTATCCTGCTGAAATGTAGGGTTTTGCCGGGATCGAATGAAGGGTAGAGCCATGGGTCGTAATACATCTGAAATGTAACGTCCGCTCCGGGTGATACGCCAGTATGGCGATGACGAATACACGCTTCCAATGGGCGTTCACTGTGATGTCGCCAAACACGGATGTGACCATCATAAACAGAACATGGATTCATTGGAAAAACTGACGTTTTGCCATTCGTGCACCCAGGTTCGTCATTGAGTACATCATCGCAAGCGCTCCTGTCTGTGATGCAGCGTCAATGGTAACCGCAGCCATGGTCTCCTAGCTGATAGTCCATGCTGCTGCTACGTAGTCTAACTGTTCATGCAAATGGTTGTTGTCTTGCAAAAGTCCCCATCTTTTGACTCAGGGATCGATCTGTTACAGCCATGCGGATAAGATGCCTGTGATCTCGACTGTTAGTGATATGAGGCCGTTGGGATCCAGCACAGCATTCTGTATTACCATCCTGAACCCACCGATTCCATATTCTGCTAACAGTCATTGGATCTCGACCAACGCGAGCAGCAATGTCGCGATACGATAAGCTGCAGTCACGGTAGGCTACAATCCGACCTTTATCAAAGTCGGAAACGTGATGGTATGCATTTTGCCTCCTTTCATGAGGCATCATAACAATGTTTCACCAGGCAACGCCGGTCAACTGTCGTTTGTGTATGAGAAATCGGTTAAAACTTTCCTCGTGTCAACATGTTGCATGTGTCGCCACCAGCGCCAACCTTGTGTGAATGCTCTGAAAAACTAATCATTTGCATAACACAGCATCATCTTCCTGTCGGTTAAATTTCGTGTCTGTAGCACGTCCTCTTCGTGGTGTTGCAATTTTAATGGCTAGTAACGTAATAACAAATAGAATTACAGTATGAGACATTATCGTGTTGGAATTTGGATTTGGCGCAATTTTCTAGAGTAGGTAGGCCAATAATAATAAATAATAATAAATGATAAATGATAATGAATAATAATAAAGACAAGTACAGTTTTGCAGCCATTATCCTGTTGGAATTTGAATTTGAATGCCAATTTTTTCTGGAGGGTTAGGTTAGTGGACATAGCACAGTTGACCTATTTTTTCCGGTAAAATTCAAATTTCACGTCAATTTTCTGGGGGTTAGGTTAGTGGAGCTAGCCCAATTCGCCTATTTTCCCCCCCAATATCCCCCATATTGGATGACGTCATGCGCTGATTCGAAGTCTACAGACCGCCAAATTGGATGACGTCATCGTCGCCAGCTTGAATAAATTTGGCAACAATGGAATGTGGGGCAGAACATACTTTGTCTTACTACTCACCAGTACATCCTTATGGCTAAAAAAATTAGAATGCTCTGGGATAAACGTGGAAATGTTACATAAGAAGCAACAGGAAGTAGGCAAAATAATTACAATTAACCAGTCAGTAGCAAACGTATCTCACACGTCTCTGACAGCTTACGATCTATGGTAGAGATATTATCATCATTGTCTACGTCCTTTTGACACCCTCTACTGTGTAAACGCCTCATCTAGAGTTTTTTTTCTGTACGCTTCATGTTGCTGTTTAATGTCATCTATCCACCCTCCATCAGTCGATACTCTCGGTTTTTTCATGTGTTCATTATACGTTAGTGAGATACAAGGTGGTTGTTCTTCAGCAAATTCTATTAACATATGACACCCGTCTCTTCCTTTTGTGCTACTTTCACAGTACAGAACTTAATTAGCATCTTATAGTGTGGTTTGGTGTTATTTAAGAAATTCCGCAACTTTTATTAGAGATCTTCTGCCTCTTCATCGATTGTGAAGACGTTGCTGCATAAGCTTAAATCATTTCCATGGAATATATTTTGTTTATTTTTTTTAAAAAAGTCTTGTTCTATTTGAAATTCCTCCAGTATCTTTTACACAATTCTAAATTTTCTTGTTTCTAATGAAGTTTAATTTTCTCCCTGTTCTCTTCTTCTACCGCAAAACATATCTCCTGGTTATAATTTCCCGATCATTTTTTTCACTACACTTCTGAGAACCGTACTACATCCGATTAGATCTTATTTAATTTGTCTTCCTATTACAATAATGTTTTTTCAGAGCCTAGAGATCTGGAATTTATAGTCCCTAAATAAAAAGTAGTAAGATTTCTAAGATCCTCATTACTAGTTATTTAGCCAACATGTACGGGCACTGCCATGTGGCGACGCCATTTCCTGGGTTCCGCGTCTCCTACCGAGGAAGGTGATGTAGTGGTCAACACACTAGGCTCGTATTCGGGAGGACGAGGGTCAAAACCCGTGTCTGGTCATCCAGATTTAGGTTTTCCTTTATTTCCCTAAGTCGCTCGAGGCAAATACAGGGATGGTTCCTTTTAAAGGGCACGGCTGATATCCCTGTCCATTCTTTACACAATCCGAGACTGTGCTCCGTCTCTAATGATCTCAATGTCGACGGGACGTTACATCCAATCTTCCTTCCTTTTCCTTCTGTCTCCTACTTCCAATATTCTCCCAGAAACTTGCAGGCAGAGACTCTGACAAGTCTCCCATGATAAATGCGCCTGCCACGGTCTAGAGAGCTCTTCTAAACCTCTGCAGACTACACCCACAGCAGTCTCAGCCCCAGCCTGAGGGCTCCTGAACCTCAGAGCTGGAGATCAACACGACCAGCTGTAATGGTCGTCACGTGTCAGCAGAGGTCTCCAGTATCCAGGCAATATCGTCGTTTACGGATATATAAATCGGCGAAACAGCAGTTATTTTGCAAAAGAAAGTTGAGAATCTAAAAGGAGTTATTTCCAGACAGATATGAAGTGTAAAGATACGTACCAAAATGAAAAGCTCAAAGTACAAAATTAAGTCACTCTAAAAGAACGCAATGGTCGCTGTGGAGCGCTGTAGATATGGTAATAAGCGGTCATACGATCTTCCAATGCTGACTTAAGTTATGTCAGTGAAATGGTGAAATGAAGTGAAATGCGCATGTGCTGGTGCCTACCGTCGGGCAGACCGGTCACCTGGTGCCAGTCCCTTAGTTGACTCCACTTCGGCAACTTGTGTGTCGATGAGGATGAAATGACATCACAACACCCAGCCCCCAGCGAATAAAATTTCCACCCGGCTGGCACTCGAACTCGAGTCTCTCATATGGCAGTCCGCCGCACTGACCACTCAGTTAAGTTTTTTATCTCCTCTGGACAGGAAAGAGAACTACAAAAAAGAAGATCCACTCCCCGTTGCCACTTGCGTCCTAGGAAACAAAGAACTGCACCGTTTCAGGCGTAAGCGCCTATCTGTCTCCATCCCAAGACAACTAACCTATTACTAAAAAGGGGAGGGCTGTAGGAAAAGATGAATGAACGAGAACAGAACAGACAGGGGAGCGATGAAAATGAAAGGAGTTCCGTAGGAGCATTATTTTGTGTGTGTGTGTGTGTGTGTGTGCGCGTGTGCGTGCGTGTGTGTGCGCGTGTGTGCGCGCATGTGTCTGCGCGTGTGTGTGTGTGCGCGTGTGTGTGTGTGCGCGTGTGTGTGTGTGCGCGCGTGTGTGTGTGCGCGCGTGTGTGTGTGCGCGTGTGTGTGCGCGTGTGTGTGCGCGTGTGTGTGCGCGTGTGTGTGCGCGTGTGTGCGCGCGTGTGTGCGCGCGTGTGTGCGCGCGTGTGTGTGCGCGTGTGCGTGTGTGTGTGTGTGAGTGTGTGTGTGTGTGCGCGTGTGTGTGTGTGTGTGCGCGTGTGCGCGTGTGTGCGTGTGTGTGCGTGTGTACCGAAATTTCGGACGTCGCTCGCATCTTCGGACGGTGGAACATCCAAACGTGTCTTCTCTTTTTATGGAGATTGCGTTTGTAGTTCGTTCAGAGCATCATGTCGGCAAAAAAAACATCAGAATCTCATGGTTTGGACGCTCCAGCTGGAAAGAGGGTCATGAAAGGCGCTCCATAGAAAAATTGAAAAGAACTGTTTGTATCTGGGTTGCAAACAAGTGCCCAGTGTCGATCAATACGGTACGTTCAATAGCCCAGTTCCGATTTCTCGTCGGGACCAAAAGGTAGTGGACTGTACGGTCGCATATCCAATTAACAGCGTTAGTTTTCGTTGCAGGGTGACGAATCACATCCGGGAATAAAAGCGTCTGGATAGTGATCTGAGTAAGTGTCTGTCGGATAAGGAAAGTCAGGATACACTGTGCGCCCCTCCAGGTATCAAATGTCAGATGATGGACGACATGAGAATCGGTGGGTGTCTGTGTCATCCAGCACAGTGAACACGTAAGGGCCGGCCGCTGTGGCCGAGCGGTTCTAGGCGCTTCAGTCCGGAACCGCGCTGCTGCTACGGTCGCAGGTTCAAATCCCTCCTCGGGCATGGATGTGTGTGATGTCCTTAGGTTAGTTAGGTTTAAGTAATTCTAGGAGACTGATGACCTCAGACGTTAAGTCCCATAGCGCTTAGAGCCATTTGAACCAGTTTTTTAACACATTATGGAGTGTCAACAAGGCGGATGCAATGCAAACGAAATTGATTGACCTGTTTGCCATTCACTGTGATACACCAGGCGCATTGGACACTGCTGTCGAGAAAGCGTGCATGCACCGCTTTCCATAGACGACGCCATATGATCTGGGGAAACTTGTGGTCGATGGGTTTGGGGGCGCCGATGCATTTTAATGTGTCGTGTACAGTATTGTCCAGAGCATTCATGCGAGTGGTAAGGATTCGAGGATGTAACTTAATTCCACAAAGAAATGCTGAAAGTGGTAAAAGGGGAGTGGAATGTGTGATAACATGACTGGGGCTGACATGGAGACTGGCTCGTATTCAAGTAAAAGCAGTCCAGTGAGGCTCGTTGGGCAATGACGTAGGACTTTCAGTTGGGAGCTAACACAAAGTGCTGTAACTCTGTCCAGCATGTGGAATAAGGCAACCCCACGATGCTCCCCTGGAAGTGCAAGGAAGGCATATTGAACTCTGGATAACATTTGGTACTGATAAAGGATCTCATCACCGTCATGTAACTGAGGTAACTGAGACCTGGGACGTTTGTGCCACGAGAGGGATATGGGAAGAGTGGCAGACATTCGCGTATCACGCACGCTGTACAGTGTCGAGGGATCTACGCTGGTGGTCAGCGAGGCCAGCTCTGATCGTTTGGAGGAGACGTTTCCAGTTTGTTGCTGCTGAACGACCAAGATCATTCGTAAAATCAATGCCCAAGTGACGAACGGTGGTGGCCATACTTAGAGGAGCGATACATCACTCAGGTAGGACCTCTCCAGTGAGCAGAACGTGCGATTTGGAAACATTAAGAGGAGTGCCCAGTGCCTTACCGTATGTCGCCACCAATTTCAGATCCGCGCAGACATCATTTTCACTGTGTAGGTAAAGGATGGGATCGTCAACATAGGCCACACAACAGAAGTGGTGCCCGTGCAATGCAGGCCCACCAGGTGTTGGCGAAGTCCCTGAAGTAGAGGTCCTAGCGACAAAACATACAGTGTCGTGCAAAGTGGTCAACCCTATCGGAGGGAGCACGTGATCGCTAGAGGCGATGTGAGGCATCCGTTGTAGAGTATTGCCCGCATCTCGTGGTCGTGCGGTAGCGTTCTCGCTTCCCACGCCCGGGTTCCCGGGTTCGATTCCCGGCGGGGTCAGGGATTTTCTCTGCCTCGTGATGGCTGGGTGTTGTGTGCTGTCCTTAGGTTGGTTAAGTTTAAGTAGTTCTAAGTTCTAGGGGACTGATGACCATAGATGTTAAGTCCCATAGTGCTCAGAGCCATTTTTGTAGAGTATTCTTGAAGTCGCGCCACTCAAGAGGCGCATTATCACTGTTATTATATGAGCCAGAAAACCCATGTACAGGAGGACCGACATCAAAAAGGTATGATCGACACAGTCGAATGCCTGACTGAAGTCAAGCCATACCAATGCACCAGGCAGATGTCTCGATCTGGCGAGTGCGATAGTGTCCCAGTAACAGCAAGGGGCCACATGAATATTGTTGTCACCACACAGGAAAGTCTGATCGAGGGACGTGACGTATCTTGATGCCTTATTGAGTCGCCATGCCAACAAATGGGTGAAAGTTTTCGTGCCAATGTTGAAGGACTGATGGACTGCTAATCACAGATCAGTGATCGCCTATGCAATTTAGCGACCGGGATAACGATACCATCAAGGATGGTGGCTGCTGTCGTCGTTGTTGGGACATCAGTTCACAACAGATGCACGTCCAAGTGAATGATGATGTTTGGTTTGTGGGGCGCTCAACTGCGTGGTCATCAGCGCCCGTACAAGTTCCCAACCTTTGCTCAGTCCAATTTCGCCACTTTCCTGGATGATGATGAAATGATGAGGACAACACAAACACCCAGTCATCTCGAGGCAGGTGAAAATCCCTGACCCCACCGGGAATCGAACCCGGGACCCCGTGCTCGGGAAGCGAGAACGCTACCGCGAGACCACGAGCGGCGGACTCACGTCCAAGTGAATGACATATAACTCTAAAATTCGAGGGGAAGGCCGTCAGGTCCTGGGGACTTACCCTGACAGCGTCCAGGACTTCATTCGAGGTCATGTCTTCTTGAAGTTCTAAAGCCGTGTCCTCCAGTACACTGTTTACGGTGGGTGCCGCTACATCCTCGATTAAGATTTGGTTGTGCAGGACAGCAGCGTACAGGATAGTAAAATCGGAATGGAAAGCATGACCAATGACGCATTACGTAGCATCTCATCGTCCTTCCGCATTGACGAGGTTGTGTATGAGAGTTCGGTGAAGAGGTGGTACATCAACGGCGTTTCGTGAGGCCTTTGGTCATTGATGCAGGATCTAATAACGGTCCCTTCCAAGTGTCGTCGTACGAGTGTAGTGATCTGCGCTTTAGCACGCTGCGTGTAATAAAAGTCCATTGTGCTTGTAGCCAAGACTTGACGTCTCTGCCGTATCCCAACAACCTGTCGCTTGGGTTTGAGGACATCTGCAGTTCATACAGGCGGCTGGTGGAGGTGGTGAAGGCTGCTGGTCTTGTGCGTGGGGTGCAAGCGGAGCTCGGAATTTGCAGCACTGTTCTCAGAGATGACTGGGACCCTTTGGTTTGGAGCTGCGTCGAGGGCCTCATACAAAGGCTTCGTCAACTCTGTGACGGTCTTGACTGCAGATTTATGGACCTGCGTTATCGGCTCGAGAATTGTGGGGCTCCCCTTTACATGTCGGGTTGCACTACACAAAGGAAGCAGCTACTTGGGCAGCAGAGTACTCGAGGACTGCTCAAGAACTTTTTATTGGCTAGGCTTTAGGTTGAGGTTCTGTGATGAAAACTAGCCAGACGACTCGCATATAGCGAAATCAGACCGCGTTCGGAGTAGAGACACTCTGTCAAAATTTTATCAGTAAATTGTCGAAGTATTCGTAACGAAGTTTCCTAATTTACTGCCCTCCAGGAAACTTCTCGCGCTTAAGTTATTCTTGAGACCAAGAGCTGGCTGAAACTCGAAGTAGGAAATTCTGAGATATTTCGCGATTCGTGGAACTCATATCGAAAAGACAGATTACACACTATACGAGGAGGTATGTTCACTGAAGTTACAAAAATATTGTCCCTATTGAGGTTAATTTAGAGAGTGATAGTGAGTTATCTGGTCGCGTGTAACAGTTCTAGGTGAAGAAAGGTTAATTGTCGGATGGTTTTACCTGCCACCCGATTCATCTGTGACGATTTTAGGGTCACTGACAAAAAGTCCATTGTCCGTAGCGCGGAAATAAGCAGTTGGTGCAATATTAGTTGGAGGCGGCTTTAGCCAACCGAATAAAGACTGGGACGTCTATGAATTCATTTCAGGGGCTACCGACAAACAATCTTGCGAAGTTCTTTTGAACACGTTATCCGAAAACTGTCTTGAGCTGCTGGTTCGACAGCCCACACGCAATAGCAATATTTTAGACCTCCCAGCTCCACACCGGCCTAACTAAGACGACGGCGTCTGCATATAGATACGATTAGTGACCATGATATCACAGCGACGATGGTTATTGAAGTTAATAAAAGAATCAAGAACACTTGGAGAGTACTTGTTGCTAGAAAGTGCAGATAGACAATTGTTCGCATCGCACTTAGACAATGAACTGACATTATTTAGTTCCAATACGATGGATGTAGAGGAATGATGGCAAAGTTTAAACGGATCTGAATCATTCTCTGGACAAGTATGTGTCGATAAAGTGGACTAAGGGCGAGAAAGACCCACCGTGGCTTAGCAACAAAATTCGAAAACTGCTGGCAAATGAAGCCAGGCAAAGGTTATTAGGCATTCGTATTTCTGTATGAAGATTTATGCGCGGAGAACACAATAACGACCACCATCATACCTTAGCAAAAGATCTGAGAGAGAGCGCGAGAAAATTCTGGTACCATGTAAAATCGCTGAGCGAGTCTAAGGCTTCTATCCAGTCACTCCTTTACCTCTCTGGTGAGGTAGCAGAAGACAGCAAAAGGAAAGCCGAAGTTTTAAATTTCGCATTTAAGAAATAGTTCACGCAGGTGAATCGTACAAACGTACCGTCGTTTGAGGATGGCGCAGACTCCCGTATGGAGGATATAGTAATAGGCATCGTTGTGTAGAGAAACAACTGAAAGAGTTGAGATCAAAGAAGTTGCCAGGTCCCGATGAAATCTCAGTTCGGTTCTACAAGTAATACTCTGCACCATTGGCCGCTCACTTTGTTTGCGTTTATTGTGAATCTCTCGCCCAGCGCAAAGACCCAAGTGGCTGGAAAAAAGCGCAGGTGACTCCTGTACATAAGAAGGGTAAGATAACGGATTGCAGACCAATATATCTAATATCGGTTTGCTGCAGAATCCTTGAACATATTCTCAGTTCGAATATAATAAATTTCCTTGAGGTTGAAAAGCTTCTTGGATGAAGGGCAACAGGCAGATTCCATATTCCTAGATTTCCGTAAAGCCTTTGACACGGTGCCACACTGCCGATTGTTAACGAAGTTACAAGCGTACGGAATAGGTTCCCAGGTATGTAAATGGCTTGAAGACTTCTTAAGTAACAGAACCCAGTATGCTCAAATGGGTCTGAGCGCTATGTGACTTAACTTCTGAGGTCATCAGTCGCCTAGAACTTAGAACTAATTAAACCTAACTAACCTACTCCATAGAAGAATTTTTAGATATAAATTAAAAATAAATAAATAAATATTAAAAGAAATAAAAAATAAAAATAAAAAACACAAAAAAATGAAAAAGTTGTTATATTAACTTAAGTATGTTGTTAAGTTAACTTAATTATGTCATGTATTGGAAAATTTGACTCGTTCCACATCATTACGAAATATCGTATTCATGATCCATGGAACTAGTATTAATCTAATCTAATCTAATCTAACCTAAGGACATCACACACATCCATGCCCGAGGCAGGATTCGAACCCAGACTGTAGCACCTAGAACCGCACGGCCACTCTGGCCTGCCCTAGTATGTTGTCGTCGACGGCGGGTGTTCATCAAAGACACGGGTATCGTCAGGAGTGCCACAAGAAATGTGATAGGACCGCTATTTTTTTCTAAATACATAAATGACCTTGTGAGTAGGGTAAGCAGCAGGCTGCGGCCGTTTGCTGATCCTGCTGTGGTGTACGGGGAGGTGTCGTCGATGAGTGACTGTAGGAAGATACAAGATGACTTAGACAACATTTCTAGTTGGTGTGTTGAATAGCAGCTACATGTAAATGGATAAAAATGAGTAGGAAATACAAACCCGTAATGTTCGAATAAAAGTAATATGAAACAACATGAGCATGTGAGGACTGTAGTAGGGAAGGAAAATGGCCGACTTCGGTTTATTGGGAGAATTTTAGGTAAGTGTGGTTCATCTGTAAAGGAAACAGCATATAGAATATTAGTGCGACCTATTGTTCAGCACTGTTCGAGTGTTTGGCATCCGCACCAGGTGAGAGGCGGGCTGCTAGATGTGTTACCGGTAATTTCTAACAACACGCAAGTATTACGGAAATGCTTCGGGAACTCACTGGAGGGAAGACGACGTTCTCTTCGAGGAGCACTACTGAGAAAATTTAGAGAGCAGCATTTGAGGCGATTCTACTGCCTCCAACGTAAATTTCGCGTAAGAACCTTGACGACAATATTAGAGAGATTAGGGCTTGTATGGAGGCATACAGACAGTCGTTTTTCCGTCGCTCTATTTGCGAGTGGAGTAGAAAAGTAAATGGCTAGTGGTGGTACAGGCTACCCTCCGCCATGCGCCGTACGGTGGCTTGGTGAGGAGTATGTAGACTGAGATGCTATCCATGAGGGACTATCAAGCAGGCAGCTCGCAGGACTCCAGTCTGCAAAGCACATACCCACTGATGGGTGTTGAGAAACAGAGAATTCGTTATAATTCTCGAGGAAACTCGAGGGCGATGAAACTCAGAATAACATTTTCAGTGGAAGTATACACTGAGGTGGTGAAAGTCATGGGGTGGCGATATTCACATATACAAATGGCGGTAGTGTCGCGTACGGAAGGTTTATAAAAGGGCGGAGCATTAATGGAACTGTCACTTGTACTCAGGTGAAAATGTTTCCGACGTGATTATGTCCGCACGACGGGAATGAACGGACTTTAAACGCGGAATGGTTGTTGGAGCTATAAGCATGGGACATACCATTTTGGAATCCGTTAGGGACTGCTATATTCAGCGATCCGCCCTTCACTTAACGACCGAGAGCAGCGGCGTTTTCGTAGAGTTGTCAGTCGTAACAGACAAACAACACTGCGTGAAATAACAGCATAAATCAATTTGGGACGTACGACGAACGTATCCTTTAGAACAGTGCTGCGAATATTTGGAGTTAATGGACTACGACAGCAGATAAACGACTTGAGTGCCTTTGCTATCACCTGCAGCGCCTCTCCTGGGCTCGTGACTACATCTGTTGAACTTTAGTCGACTGAAAAACCGTGGCCCGATCAGATGACTCCTAATTTTAGTTGGCAAGAGCCGATGGTAGGGTTCGAGTGTGGCACAGACCCCACGAAGCCACAGACCCAAGTTGTCAACAATGCACTGTGCAAGCTGGTGATAGCTCCATAATGCTGTGGGCTGTGTTTTCATGAAACAGACTGAGTCCTCCGATACAAATAACCGATCATTGACGGAAAACGTTATATTCGGCTACTTGGAGACCATTTGCACCCATTCGTGGACAATAACGATGAGATTTTTATGGATGACAATGCGCCATGTCATCGAGTCACAATGATTGACGACTGGTTTGAAGAGCATTTTGGGCAATACGAGAGAATGATTTAGCCACCCAGACTGCACGACGTAGAGCGAGGTGGCGCAGTGGTTAGACACTGGACTCGCATTCGGGAGGACGACGGTTCAATCCCGCGTCCGGCCATCTTGATTTAGGTTTTCCGTGATGTCCCTAAATCGTTCCAGGCAAATGCCGGGATGGTCCCTTCCTTCCCCGTCCTTCCCTAATCCGATGAGACCGATGACCTCGCTGTCTGGTCTTCTTCCCCAAACCAACCAACCAACTGCACGACGTGAATCTCGAACATTTATGGGACATAATCGAGAAGTCAGTTCGTGCACAAATTCTGCATTGGCAGCACTTTCACAGTTATGGACAGCTAAAGAGGTAGCAGAGGTAGCATGACTCAATATTTCTGCAGAGAACTTCCAACGACTTGTTGAGTCCATACCACGTCAAGATCCTACAGTACACTACGCAAAAAGATGTCCGACATGATATTGGGGCGTGTCCCTTGACTTTCGGCATATCGATGTACTCCTGGCTTTCCTGAACGCAGTTACACTAACTCAGTGAACGCTATTACCGTCTTAGGCATAGCTACCGAGCGAGAGGCCGCAGTGGCTAGCACACTGGACTCGAATTCCAGAGGACGACAGTAGTGGTAGGGCAAGGTTTGTGTCATCCCAAGTACCGTTATCCAAGATGGCGGCGATAATGACATCCAAGATGGCGGCCGTGAAGTCAGCTAATGACGCAAGTACCATTATTCAAGATGGCGTCAGTTGGCGGGAAAGTGACACGCCCCCTCTGCTACGCCCCCCCCCCCCCTCACCATGGCGGGAAGTTTAAATTCCATCAGGACGATGCAACACACCATGACTACCATCACTAACCTATGAAAATGGCGCGAAAATAGGGCACTTGGGCTACCTCCATTAACCTAAGTCACCCGACCTAGAAACTAGTGGGAAAGGGACTCAGACTGTGCTGGATATGTCTTTATTTTCAGTCTTTATTTAAACAATTAGAGGCAGTTCCACCATCAAAAGTGTTCACCATGGCGTCCGGAGTCCAACTGAATTAGTACACAGTACTGCCACCAGAGGGCACTGTTGTGGTGGGGGAAAATGGCTGGAAAAGTACTCAGCCAGTGCAGGACATATGTCTCTATTTTGCATGCAGTCTTTATTTAAACAATTAGAGGCACACCACTATCAAGTGTGTTCACTGTGGTGTCACCGCCAGACACCACACTTGCTATGTGGTAGCCGTTAAATCGGCCGCGGTCCGCTAGTATACGACGGACCTGCGTGTCGCCACTGTCAGTGATTGCAGACCGAGCGCCGCCACACGGCAGGTCTAGAGACACTTCCTAGCACTCTCCCCAGTTGTACAGTCGACTTTGCTAGTGAAGCAACACTGACAAATTCGCTCTCATTTGCCGAGACGATAGTTAGCATAGCCTTCAGCTACGTCATTTGCTACGACCTAGCAAGGCGCCATTTATCCTTTGCTATTTATATTGTGATGCCTGTACCATCAGACCGACGTACACCAATTATGGATTAAAGTTAAGTATTCCAGAAGCTATGTATTATTTTTGGCTACTATAATTCCTTGTCATTTTCCAGACCTCATGCCAGCCTGCGTGAGCTTAAATGCGTGCCTTTCGGCTTCCTCCAAACTCCGTGAATTGGCTCCTGTCAATTCACAACATTCACCACGAGTTCCAGAGTCCAACTGACATAGTACACAGTACCACCACTAGAGGGCACTGTCGTCCCTTCTGTGATGTAATCCAAGATGGCCGTATGGAGGGGGAAAATAAGGAGAAAAATGACTCATCCTGTGTGCTGGGCTGCTGCAGAGAGGAAGGAGTGTACTTTATTTATTTTAGGAACAATTTATTTAGGGATGGATTTCATGTAGTTCGTTTAGTACACTGATACAAAACATCTATGGCATATGCCAAGTCATAAGAATTGTACAGATATTTCTGTTTCCAGAGTCATAGCCATCAGCAGGGTGTATTTCCGATACTTCGCTCGTTGTTGAATGTCATTCAACTGAAACTGCAATCCCAACATTTAATTGTAAGTATAGCAATCAAATATATATTTGACCAATTTCGTAGAATGACTGTCTCTGCGTGGCCTGTGGTGGGAATGATTCACGTTTCCCACTAACCAGGGACTGTCCAAATCGAGAGGGCTGTTGAACTGCAGGAATGTAGTTGACTTAACCATGTAGTCCTCTAGATGGCCGAATAGCAAACCAATACTTAGTATGTGTTGGACAGCTCTCGTTATCAAGTGGAAATTTGACAACATTCAAAACGGACATGTGTTTTCGCTGGGCCAGATCAGAAACAGTAAAGCGTTTGTGCCAAGGGAGAAACGAGTCCGTCTTTCCGAGAGTGACTTCGATCCACTGAGGGCACTCTGGTCATGCGTTGCGAGTTGACGAACACCTGACGGGAAACATCTAGTGCCACGAGTATACTTATGGTGCAGGCCCTTATGCTGTCTGCCTTTGCGTTATATGTACAGGCGTCTGGCGGTCGATAGCTATATGAATGATGTAAAAGGGGTGATTTTGTATGGTGCAGGATACGAATTGTATGTTTACTACATCGTCGCAGTACACGATGATATATTGTCAGGTTGGAGATCGGTTTCACACTCTAATACTCAAACTTCTGTCCTCAGTGGCAGAGCAGTGTAATTGAGTAAGTCTTTCCATATTTCACGCCCTGTAAGACACTTTTGCAGGGTTTAATTGTCAGTGCAATATGGCGATCTGTGTAAAATAGTTTTCTACTGCTGAAAGTCTCATTTGCAGAAAGAAAAAAAAAGGTGGACAGTGCTTCCACACCGACGGCATCAGTAATTCGGCGGGTAAATTGGACAAGAGCCAATCATAATGTTGCATTCTTTGTGCTGAGATATAGGAGTCTCTACATAGCGGTGAGAACGTTTGCGTATGTTGAAAGCAGGATGGGTAACATGTGATAGACGGGGTGTCACAATAGGACTGCATGGAAGAATGCATTCGACGTTATTCTGCGCTATTTTCGTAAACAGGTTCTATCAGGGCAAGAATTTCCATGCAGACAAGCTGAGACATCACGAAAACTCCTACAAAAGCAACCATTAATATCTCTGGGACACTATATAATTTCTGATAGGTTGACTTGGTTCTTATTTTAAATAGCCATGTGCATCAGTATAACATTGTGAAACTTTTTAGACGCGCTTGCAATGGTATGTAGCTATGCCCACGCTTTTTGCGGTGACGAAGCAGCCATGCTGGGCAGATAAGCACATGTGCATGGCTAGATGCACCTCTAATGTCCCGTTAGCATAGCGAGGAAGAGAAAGCAGACTGTGCTATTCTGGAAAGCAATGTAAGGGATTTCTGCAGCATCTGTGAGGGTGAGTCACTCTGAAATTAGGTCTTCACTCCCATCCAGTCTTCGTTTCCATTCTCAGTGGCACAGCAGAGAAACTGAGTAAGAGTATTCCCGTATCTGACGATATGTAGGGCTCTTTTGCAGGGTTTAACTGTCAGTGCAATATGGCGATCTGTGTAAAATAGGTTTTTGCCGATCAAAGTCTTGTCTGCAGAATACAATGGTGGATAGTGCTCCCACACCAGTACCAGTTTGATGGGTAAATACAGTGACGAACGGGCTGTCCTGTTAGGATTGCAATCGAACATATTTCTATAGCGCGACCTGTGACGTCAGTATAACATTGCAAACCTCTTAGCTGCTATGCAAACACCTCTCTCAACGCTGGACCCGCACGGCAGCTATGCCTCATTGCGTCAGCAACAGTGCCTAGGTGAACACGGATTTTTGACAATAATTTCTCAGGTGTCAAATATGAAAGGGATGTCGCTGACTCATGCTTGCTGGACCCGAATGGACTTCTGTGCATGGCTTGGCAGCAGAGGTGGCTCACGGCAGCATCGACGTGTGTGCGGATTGAGCCTCTGATACGTCACGATTGACTATAGTTTGAAAGCATTTTTTATGTGCACTGAGTGTTTGTGCAGTACATTATTTTCGGCTGACTAAGCATTGTGAGAGTGTTGGTAGAGCGTTATATATGCATTATTTCGGTAATTTACGAGTAGTTTGCGGGTCTGTAGGCTGTGAATTGCGACCCCAAGTACATCAGAGTGTGTGTGTTTTGTATTAGTGTACTAAATAAACTACGTGAAATCCGTCCCTAAATAAGTTGCTCCTAAAATAAATAAAGTACACTCCTTCCTCTCTCCAGCAGCCCAGCACAGGCTGAGTCAAATGGTTCAAATGGCTCTGAGCACTATGAGACTCAACATCTTAGGTCATAAGTCCCCTAGAACTTAGAACTACTTAAACCTAACTAACCTAAGGACATCACACACATCCATGCCCGAGGCAGGATTCGAACCTGCGACCGTAGCAGCCTCGCGGTTCCGGACTGCAGCGCCAGAACCGCACGGCCACCGCGGCCAGCAGGCTGAGTCATTTTCCCCCTTTTTCCCCCTCCGTACCGCCATCTTGGATTACGTCACAGAAGGGACAACAGTGCCCTCTGGTGGCGGTACTGTGTACTATGTCAGTTGGACTCCGGACCTCGTGGTAAAAACACTTAATGGTGGTACTACCTCTAATTGTTTAAATAAAGATTGCATGCAAAATAAGACTTATGTCCAGCACAGGCAGAGTCCTTTTCCCACCAACCCCTAGGAAGAGGTTGCGGTCGGTTGACTTAGGTAAATGGAGGTAGCCTGAGTGATCTATTTTCCCGCCATTTTCTAAGGGTAGCATAGGTAGCTGTGGTGTGTTGCATCGTCCTGATGGAATTTGAACTTCCCACATTTTCTGGGGGAGGGTAGGGGAGGGGTGTTAGGTTAGTGGAGGTAACCCAATTGACCTATCTTCCTGCCAAAATTCAATCTTCTCGCCTAAAGCCGCTATCATGGATAATAGTACTTGTGTCATCAGCTGACTTAATGGCCGCCATCGTGGATGACGTCATCGCCGCCATATTGGGTAACTGTACTTGGGGTGACACGAACTTTGACCTACTACTGATGGTTCAAACCCGCGTCCTGCCATCCTGATTTATGTTTCGCGTGATTTCTCTAAATTGCTTCCATCAAATGCCGAAATGGTTCCTTTGAAAGGACACGGCCAATTTCCTTTCCCATCTTTCCCTAATGTAAGCTTGTGCTCCATCTCTAATGACCTCGTTGTCGATGATATGTTGAACACTAATATCCTCCTCCTCCTAGTCAGTTGCCTTCGACCTCGCGAACCCGAGTGTATCTTCTAAGTGATGATACTCTGCCAGCATTTCCCCTATATCCTGAGTCCGCAACTTGGCGATGACCGACACAGGGGTAGGGTCCCAGACGACTATTGAACTGTGTCTCTCTTACTTGGGGCGGGTCCTTCCTATACAGCACTTATCACGTTCTGGAAGATTACCTCTGGTGTACATTGGGGTCATTTAATTCAATATTAAAATATTTGGCGCAGATCAGGACTCAAACCCTCCGCTGTCACACATATCATTACGGGACCGGAGTCATGCACTCGGTGTACGCTGCCATATTGATGTGTGTATAGTCTGTGGTCGGTTTTTCGTCAGGATGACACTGTTTGAGTAAACTGTTACGCAAATGCATCCGCTGCCTTCCGAAGACAGCTGCTAGCTAAAACGTGAATTTAATGTCAGTTTCATCTCTCAATATCGGATTCCGTGACAGTATCTCAGGAGCGATGGGGCGAGCTTGTGAGTGCTTAAACGATATGTGCGCGTATCACTGTCAGTTCACGGGCATTTGATCTTTTTGCAGTGGTTGCGGTTTTTATTCCGCCGGTAGTCACATAGCGACCATCACAAGAGTTACGGCAGTTGGATGGAGACGCACATCAAAATCAAACACCTTAACGGCGGGTTCGAGGGCGGACACCGAAATCAAGCATTCCAGTGGTTTGGCGACTCACCATAATCAACCCCGTAGGGAACACAAAATTACGTTACCATACAAGTATCTTATTTGCCAGAAGCAGTAACGTCTAGCCGTATTATTTGTACTGTACAATCACATTTGCAAAATTAAAGTAGATATCGAATGTAGATATCTACCGTTGGAACACAAAGGTTTACCTTCACATCGTAAATGCAATGTAGAATCAAATGCGTAGGTTCTTAATTGCAAAAAGAGGCACACCCGATATTTGTCGATTACATCGCCGTCTACCACAGATGGAAAACAATGGTTTGAGTAAACCGTACAAATTTTTTGGCTTAGAATCCGAATATGCAATAAAAATGGGAGGGGGGGGTCTCAACTGTGAATATAAAACTGATTCCGCCCACTCGGGAGGCGGGGTTAAGAGGTGGCGAGTTGTACGACAGATGCTCCCTTCTTTACTAATATTAACTTTTCACCTAGAACTTTTTTTTGTAAGATGCGTCGTTTTTGAGGTATTTAGTTGTCTCAAGTTAAAACAAAGACCATATACAGGGTGTCCCAGTTGTCTTGACCAGCCTAAATGACTGTCCAGATGAAAATTACAAAATGTTTCAAGCAAATGTTCTTTAGCCGTCAGGGTGACAATCAGCAAGATTGCCTTCGTTGTAGCTTTGTTTCTTACAAAGATATGAACAATGATACGACTTTTTTAATGGCACCCTGTATTTTTTATTCGGTAATTTATTTCCTCTCCTAAAGACCTGTTCAAAAATGTATCACAGTGTACTATTCACTGCAACTCAACATTATTAATTACATAACATAGACTTTGAGCCTGGGATCACAAACTCATCCACTTGCTGGAGTTGTCAGAAAACAAATGAAAACCAAGTAAAAACGTAACACAAAATTGACTTTGACTCTCCTGTACCATTGCCCACGAGTAGAACATTCAAAGGTATTCAAGGTGGTGACCCTGGACACCGATACATTGGTGCACTCGTCGAATGAAAGTTATTTACTGCTTCCAGTGTTACCTGCTGAAGAGAATTACAAGCAAGCACGATACGTTCCAGCATGTCCTCTGGCGTTGTTGGAATATCGCGATACACAACTTCTATAATGCATCCCCAAAGAAAAAAGTCCAGAGGATTTAGATCAGGAGACCTAGCAGGCCAGGTAACTGTTCCTCCTCGACCAATCCATCTGGCAGAATACCTTCAATTCCGAACATGACGTGCACGCAAGGCATTATGTGCTGGACATCCATCGTGTTGATACCACATAAGCATTCTGGTTCTTAGCGGCACTTCATCCAGAAGAAGAGGAAGAATTCGTCTGAGGAAGTTGGCATACGCTGTGCCGTTTAGACTACCACTGATGAAATAAGAATAATTGTAGTACCAGGCATCCCACACCAGACATTAACTCTCCACTGACGTTGATGTTCCACGTGTCTAAGCTATCGTGGGTTGTCGCTGAACCAATAATGTACGTTCCTTGTATTTACCTGTCCTTTGTTTGAGAAGGAACATTCGTCGGTAAATAGAACACTGGAGAAGTAGTTCGGGTTGGCGAGGATTTGCTGCTGTGCCCACTGACAGAACTGTACACGATTCCGGAAATCATTCCCATGAAATTCTTGCTGTAGGTGTACATAGTAAGGATAGAACCGGTGACCTGTAAGAATACGATGTATACCGGTTTCAGGAATGCCCATCTCGTGGTCAAGCGATCGTGTGCTCACATGTGGATTCATAGCGACGGAAGCGAGAACAGTAACTGTGGCAGCTTCGTCTTTGCGAGTGCTACGACGATTGCGTTGTCGTGGGTTGAAACTTCCCGTTTCCCGAAGCCTCAAAACAAGACGAGAAAACATCCGACGGGGAGGTGGGTTCTTGTCAGGATATCGCTCTCTGTACAGTTCCGCTGCCTAAACAACAACAACAACAACAATAATAACAATAATAACAACAACAATAATAAAGGAAACGTTATGTCGATGCAGTTTGTAGGAAGGACAGCCTTTACTGTATGCCTAGTCTACACAACAGTATTAAAATGACTAAAATACTGTACTAAATGTACCCGTACATAAGAAAACAGTATTGCAGTTACTGTTCTGCTAACTTACAGGGTGTTTCAAAAATGACCGGTATATTTGAAACGGCAATGAAAACTAAACGAGCAGCGATAGAAATACACCGTTTGTTGCAATATGCTTGGGACAACAGTACATTTTCAGGCGGACAAACTTTCGAAATTACAGTAGTTACAATTTTCAACAACAGATGGCGCTGCAAGTGATGTGAACGATATAGAAGACAACGCAGTCTGTGGGTGCGCCATTCTGTACGTCGTCTTTCTGCTGTAAGCGTGTGCTGTTCACAACGTGCAAGTGTGCTGTAGACATCATGGTTTATTCCTTAGAACAGAGGATTTTTCTGGTGTTGGAATTTCACCGCCTAGAACACAGTGTTGTTGCAACAAGACGAAGTTTTCACCGGAGGTTTAATGTAACCAAAGGACCGAAAAGCGATACAATAAAGGATCTGTTTGAAAAATTTCAATGGACTGGGAACGTGACGGATGAACGTGCTGGAAAGGTAGGGCGACCGCGTACGGCAACCACAGAGGGCAACGCGCAGCTAGTGCAGCAGGTGATCCAACAGCGGCCTCGGGTTTCCGTTCGCCGTGTTGCAGCTGAGGTCCAAATGACGCCAACGTCCAGGTATCGTCTCATGCGCCAGAGTTTACACCTCTATCCATATAAAATTCAAACGCGGCAACCCCTCAGCGCCGCTACCATTGCTGCATGAGAGACATTCGCTAACGATATAGTGCACAGGATTGATGACGGCGATATGCATGTGGGCAGCATTTGGTTTACTGACGAAGCTTATTTTTACCTGGACGGCTTCGTCAATAAACAGAACTGGCGCATATGGGGAACCGAAAAGCCCCATGTTGCAGTCCCATCGTCCCTGCATCCTCAAAAAGTACTGGTCTGGGCCGCCATTTCTTCCAAAGGAATCATTGGCCCATTTTTCAGATCCGAAACGATTACTGCATCACGCTATCTGGACATTCTTCGTGAATTTGTGGCGGTACAAACTGCCTTAGACAACACTGCGAACACCTCGTGGTTTATGCAAGATGGTGCCCGGCCACATCGCACGGCCGACGTCTTTAATTTCCTGAATGAATATTTCGATGATCGTGTGATTGCTTTGGGCTATCCGAAACATACAGGAGGCGGCGTGGATTGGCCTCCCTATTCGCCAGACATGAACCCCTGTGACTTCTTTCTGTGGGGACACTTGAAAGACCAGGTGTACCGCCAGACTCCAGAAACAATTGAACAGCTGAAGCAGTAATCTCATCTGCATGTGAAGCCATTCCGCCAGACACGTTGTCAAAGGTTTCGGGTAATTTCATTCAGAGACTACGCCATATTATTGCTACGCATGGTGGATATGTGGAAAATATCGTACTATAGAGTTTCCCAGACCGCAGCGCCATCTGTTGTTGAAAATTGTAACTACTGTAATTTCGAAAGTTTGTCTGCCTGAAAATGTACTGTTGTCCCAAGCATATTGCAACAAACGGTGTATTTCTATCGCTGCTCGTTTAGTTTTTATTGCCGTTTCAAATATACCGGTCATTTTTGAAACACCCTGTACATTCCCCATAGATGTGTAGCATTTCTACCTTCTCTTTGCTGGTGTACATTCTGCTCGCACAACTCTTGAACTGACGATGGTTGACGGAATGACACGTGTGCATTCTACTTACGTTTGCATTTGTCCTCTGTCAACGTCATCACGTGTATGTGTTCCATTACCCCGAGTACCTGCACTAAGCCGGCCGGAGTGGCCGTGCGGTTCTGGGCGCTGCAGTCTGGAGCCGAGCGACCGCTACGGTCGCAGGTTCGAATCCTGCCTCGGGCATGGATGTGTGTGATGTCCTTAGGTTAGTTAGGTTTAATTAGTTCTGGGTTCTAGGTGACTGATGACCTCAGAAGTTAAGTCGCATAGTGCTCGGAACCATTTGAACCATTTGAACCTGCACTAAGCGCTGGGAGCGTCAACGTCAGTGTTGTGTTATGTAATTAATAATGTTGTGTTTCAGTGAATGGTACACTGTGATACATCTTTGAATAGGTCTTTAGGAGAGGAAATGAATTACCGCATAAAAAAAATACAGGGTGCCATTTAACAAAGTCATACCACTGTTCATATCTTTATAAAAAAACAAAGCTACAACGAAGGCAATCATGCAGATTGATGTCACCCTGACACCTAAAGAACATTTGCTTGAAACATTTTGTAATTTGCATCTGGACAAACAGTATTTAGGGTGGTCAAGATTTATGGGACAACCTGTATATTGTAATTAAACAATTTATTGTTATTATTGCTTTGATAAAACAGTTGATATATCTAATTGTTATTATTAAAATTCTAGGTATCTGTAACACATTAAAAAAGAGGATGACAACGAGTTATATATTGGGGATGGGGTGGGGGCGAGAGACAGTGACAAGTTATGAACTCTCCCTTCACAACCGAATTCTGGATGCGCGCTTGCTATACTTTCTTTGCACAGTAAGTAAAATTTCGTTATTTGCTACCCTTCCTAATTTTAATGGCCAATGGTGTAATTACCTAGCATCACCTGACTTATTTCGACTACTCTCCTTTGTTTTACTAATCACCTCCCAGTCAGGACAGGATATATTCAGTTCAATTGATCCTTTAACCTTCCAGGTACCACTGGGGTCAATATGACTCCATAAATACATTGTAAATTTATGTCTCCCTTATTTACAAAACCATTATTTTCATGTAATATGATTTTGTCCCTCTGACTTGATCGTAAACAATGATGTTTCGTTCATTTTTATATTTACTAAATATTAAATTTTTTTCATGGTCTTTGCCCTGAGTGCCACTGGGACAGTGCGACCCCAGCTTAAATTGTTTGAATCTTGAATGTAACATTTATGAAAACAGAATGATGAATGATGTGTTTAACAGCTATTATACGAAACACTTGAAATAATGAAAATCTTATTTCCCAGTTATTTTAGCATCCATTGCCAGAGTTTCTTGCATCAGCTGTTGTTGTATCCGACCTTGTACCACTGGGGTCAATATGACCCCATAAGCATGTTGGTAAATCATATCTCCCTTGTTTCCGAAGCTGGTTTTTTAAATATATGGCTTTCTCTCTCCGAGTCAATTGTTTCCAACAATGTTTTGTTGAGCTCTATATTTACAGTATAGTAAAATTTATTTATGGTTCTTTGCACTGAGTATCACTGGTGTCAATATGACTCCAATCTAAATTCCTTTTTGTTTCTTGAACGTAATACACTCCTGGAAATTGAAATAAGAACACCGTGAATTCATTGTCCCAGGAAGGGGAAACTTTATTGACACATTCCTGGGGTCAGATACATCACATGATCACACTGACAGAACCACAGGCACATAGACACAGGCAACAGAGCATGCACAATGTCGGCACTAGTACAGTGTATATCCACCTTTCGCAGCAATGCAGGCTGCTATTCTCCCATGGAGACGATCGTAGAGATGCTGGATGTAGTCCTGTGGAACGGCTTGACGTGCCATTTCCACCTGGCGCCTCAGTTGGACCAGCGTTCGTGCTGGACGTGCAGACCGCGTGAGACGACGCTTCATCCAGTCCCAAACATGCCAGGGTAGTTGCTGGCCAGAGTAGTTGACTTACACCTTCTAGAGCACGTTGGGTGGCACGGGATACATGCGGACGTGCATTGTCCTGTTGGAACAGCAAGTTCCCTTGCCGGTCTAGGAATGGTAGAACGATGGGTTCGATGACGGTTTGGATGTACCGTGCACTATTCAGTGTCCCCTCGACGATCACCAGTGGTGTACGGCCAGTGTAGGAGATCACTCCCCACACCATGATGCCGGGTGTTGGCCCTGTGTGCCTCGGTCGTATGCAGTCCTGATTGTGGCGCTCACCTGCACGGCGCCAAACACGCATACGACCATCATTGGCACCAAGGCAGAAGCGACTCTCGTCGCTGAAGACGACACGTCTCCATTCGTCCCTCCATTCACGCCTGTCGCGACACCACTGGAGGCGGGCTGCACGATGTTGGGGCGTGAGCGGAAGACGGCCTAACGGTGTGCGGGACCGTAGCCCAGCTTCATGGAGACGGTTGCGAATGGTCCTCGCCGATACCCCAGGAGCAACAGTGTCCCTAATTTGCTGGGAAGTGGCGGTGCGGTCCCCTACGGCACTGCGTAGGATCCTACGGTCTTGGCGTGCATCCGTGCGTCGCTGCGGTCCGGTCCCAGGTCGACGGGCACGTGCACCTTCCGCCGACCACTGGCGACAACATCGATGCACTGTGGAGACCTCACGCCCCACGTGTTGAGCAATTCGGCGGTACGTCCACCCGGCCTCCCGCATGCCCACTATACGCCCTCGCTCAAAGTCCGTCAACTGCACATACTGTTCACGTCCACGCTGTCGCGGCATGCTACCAGTGTTAAAGACTGCGATTGAGCTCCGTATACCACGGCAAACTGGCTGACACTGACGGCGGCGGTGCACAAATGCTGCGCAGCTAGCGCCATTTGACGGCCAGCACCGCGGTTCCTGGTGTGTCCGCTGTGCCGTGCGTGTGATCATTGCTTGTACAGCCCTCTCGCAGTGTCCGGAGCAAGTATGGTGGGTCTGACACACCGGTGTCAATGTGTTCTTTTTTCCATTTCCAGGAGTGTATTTATGGAAATAGAATCATCACTGTTGCAATGAACAACTGTAATATATGTTTTTATGTTATTTCATTAAAATACTGCCTATATATCTGGTGTAAATTACTTGGGGTCTATATGATCACAGTGGTACTCAGTCAGATAAAAAAGTCCCATTAGTAAGACGGATAAGTGATTTGCCATCTCTGGCACTGGCAGAATTACCATATCAGTGGCGAACCTTAAAGGTTTTGTCTCTTCTCCCTGAACTTCAATTTCCGTTTCAAATGTGTCTTCGGTTTCCATTACTTCTTCCTCTTTGTATAGATTAAATAACATTGGGGGCAGGCTACAGCTCTGCCTCCCTCCATTTCGTGCCCTTCTACTCTTATGACTACAGCCTGGTTTCTGTACATGTTTTAGATAACCTTTCGCTTCCTGTATTTTATCACCGATTACTTCAACCGAAGACATGTGGCGTTATCACACGCGACTGACGGACGAGTTGACCGGCGCTCATCTGTAGGACAGATAAGGTGGCTTCCGCGTTTTAAAACGTCGACTGCGCAGGCCGCCAGAGCAACAGGTGTGGACGGCGTCGAGGCTGGAGACACGAGGGAGGCGCGCCCGCCGTCGTGGGCAGGGTGGGGGCGGCTGTGACGTCACGTAACGGTGCGGGCGTGCAGGCAGCGCGCGCCAGCCGCGCCAGTGGACGAGATGCAGCAGCTCGCGCCGCCTGTCGTGCTCGCCTTCCTGGCAGCCGCCTTCGCCGCTTCTCCCCGTAAGTACACTCCTGCCAGCGGCCGAGCTCTGGTCGCAGCTCGTGAAGCGAAGCCAGACTAGGATCTATCGTACTGTCGACGACGACATCACTAGCGTTGGGCACGAGCTCGGACTGGCGAAGGACAGGGAAGTATATTAGCCGTGTCCTTCCGTAGGAAGCATACCAGCAGCGATTTAGGGAAATCGAACAAAACCTAAATATGGTTGGTCATCGTATCCCTGACAGATACTGTACAATAGCGTGACTGTCAACTAAATATACGGTAAATACAGGTAACTGTGGTGGTATACATCGGTTGTACAGAACGTGCGGGATGCTGGCGGATTTCTGGTGACACTCTGTATACTACTTAGTTTTGTGGCTGGTACGTGATGAAAATGCTAGCTGCCTGGTGGATATTAACACGGATACCGCACAGGAGCAGCCCCCGGTACATCGAGTACAAACATGAATATACAACCGCGCTCCTTACGAAGATCAGCCTGAAAATGTACCAAAAATAATTAATGGCGTCAAACAAATATTTCCTAAGTGACTCGACACAGTTATCAGCATCCATACCCAATAACTCCGGATGGGATCTGAACCGTCGCCCTCCCGAATGTGAACTTAGATGCTAACCACTGCGCCAGTGCAGCTTCTGGGTTATCCCAACAATTCCGGCAACTACGAAGTATACAGCTAGCAATACTCACTTTATCGCTCAACGAAATGCTTCTTGGACTATTTTCCTTTGTGGGCAGGACATCCACACCTGTTCCTCAATTGTTCGTTAATTTAGTCTTGTCAGTCTCTCCGTACAGCTGTATCCCACAAGTTATCGTGATGTTCTGTTCGTGTACGATCGACTTCGAGACTGTACAACCCCAATCATGTATTAACGTGCCACGGAATTCGCCTGCCGTAAGTATTCTTCAGAATACGAGACTTCCTCCTGCTGCTGGTAGATGTTGTTATGTGGAAAGTATATAGTGTTAAATTTGCCACTATGGGTGATTTTTAATGGCGTCCACACTTTCTTTACGAACACGAGTGGCACTTATGACACTCGGTTTTTTAGGCGTGTTAGGTACCAGGAAATAAGACTATATTAGTCTCGAAATCGATTATATACGAATTGAACGTCACACTGAATGGTGTGATACAACTGTATGGAAAAACCGGGATCAGGTTTTAGGCCTGTATTGGTTGATTAACAAACAAGTTTGTCTGATCGTCGTCCGTGACCACGATGGATGACTTCCGAACTATCTGTTTTGAATGCATCCGACGGTGCCGGAAAGGTCACTATATTCATTCCAGACGTAAACTAAATGTCGGCAGGAGGCAAAACGT
Source organism: Schistocerca cancellata (assembly GCF_023864275.1). NCBI lineage: Eukaryota > Metazoa > Arthropoda > Insecta > Orthoptera > Acrididae > Schistocerca > Schistocerca cancellata. The sequence goes on from NC_064629.1 coordinate 929,643,941, forward strand.
TTAACGCAGAATCTATCTACATGTATACTTTACAAGCAATTTACGTGTGGCTGAGTGAACCTGTAGTACCACCGTCATTTCTCGCCCTTCGTTTTCCATACACTAATACTACATTGGAAGAACAGCTGTTGGTAAGTCGCTACATATGCTCAAATTTCTCAATCTCCAGTCGTGGAGATGTGTGTCTAATGTGTTGTCTGACTTATTCGAACGTATGCTCTTGGAATTCCAACAGAAATATCCCCATAATGCCCAGTGCGTCTCTTTTAATGTCGTTCTCGCGCTAGCTAAATGAATCCGCGAAGAAATGCGCAGCTCTTTAGATCTTCTCCATCTACACTATTACTCCTACCTGGAAACTGTTCCTAAATTTTTTTCGTGGTCTTCACATTTTATGTCGCTCCGAACGGGTATTCTTAGATACTTTACGTTTGTTACTCTTTCCACTGAATGATCGTCAATGGTGTAATCAAACAATAATGGGTCTTCCCGTCTATTTATTCGCGGTATGTTATATTTATTGATCTTGATGGTCAACTGCCAGTCCCAGCAGCAAGCGTCGATCCTCTGAGGTCTTCCTACACTTTTCCTCCGCTGCAAACTGCTAGTACCCAATCGTATAGTCTGAACATCCTCATCAAGCTACCGCCGTTTTTATATACATTGCCTTGGGATACTTTCGTTGTTACTTGTTTAGTCAGAAAAATATTTCAATTTCCAGAGTTGTGGCCACACATCGACACAAAAAGACCCGTTGATACTCTCGTAAAGCAAGATTTCTCTGTAATTACGGCATAGATGATGACTGATGACGACACGTACGAGCTGTTCTCAGTATATCACCGTCTCCCACCGATAGTGAAATAATGACATGTCTCACAGGATGTAGCCGAAAGAAAAGCTCGTATACAGGGTGATTCAAAAGTCACCTCTCACTGGACAATGGTACATTGGTGAGTCGACAGTCCTAGCCCATAGAACGAAGTCGTATTTAGGGATATAACAGGAACAATCACTCGAAGCGAAAACGTCAAGTAAACATGGGCCCCAAAATGTGTATCTTCAGAGCTATGGCCACATCTTCGAAACTGTGAAACAAACCCCATGTATTGGAAGCTCTTTACTTTCCATATTTTGGTAGAAGGTAGTATGAACCAACACAAGAAAAAATAACCTTGTAAACAAGGGCTAACTAAAATATTTGCCTTAGGATCTATGAACACTTGTTCATTTTCACTACTGCGAAACACTTCTTCTGCGGGGCCCGCATCTCGTGGTCGTGCGGTAGCGTTCTCGCTTCCCACGCCCGGGTTCCCGGGTTCGATTCCCGGCGGGGTCAGGGATTTTCTCTGCCTCGTGATGGCTGGGTGTTGTGTGCTGTCCTTCGGTTAGTTAGGTTTAAGTAGTTCTAAGTTCTAGGGGACTTATGACCACAGCAGTTGAGTCCCATAGTGCTCAGAGCCATTTGAACCATTTTTTGAACTTCTTCTGCGGAAGAAGTACCCACAGCTCTTAAGATATGCATTTTAAAGTCTACATTTACTGTACAGTTTTTTTTCTTATTTTGGTCCTTTCTACCTCCTTGCAGTAGAAGAGATTCGTTTCACAGTACCGAAGACGAATAAGTGTTCATAGCTCATAAGGTATGCATTTTAGAGTCCATGTTTACTATATATTTTTTGCTTCAGATGACAGTTTCTGTCATACATCTGACTACTATATAGTCCTATGGGGCATGACTTTTGAATCAGCCTGTATAGAGAAAGATGCTCAGCTCATGTCTGTCAACGAAACTCGATACCACAACGCTACCAGTAACAACGCACTCGTGTTTATAAACACAGCTCTGTGGCTCTGTCTGAAGTGCCGAATACAGAACAGGATAAAAGAATGGTCTGATTTTTGGAAGAAGCAAACCCTGTCACATATTTTCTTCTTTGGACGATGTATGTTTGTTACAGCTCCACCGACATTTTCGTTCTGCGTGTTTAGTTACACGGAATGAAGTGAGATATCAAAAAAGTTACAAAAAGCAGCGCAACGTAATCACTGCTGCTATTCATTGGCTGCAAACAGAAATGATTTCGCGATACGCTCCATTTCCCTCGAGTTGTGTTCAGGACTGCCCGCTCTTCCTGCCCGCCAGGTTGCCGTTAGCTGGCACCACACGCTTCACTACCTGCTCGACCACTCCGGTGCGGCCCGGCTCTGCTCTGCTCTCGGCGCCACTTTCTATTTTCCGCGGGCTTTTTGTTTGTGTTTGAGAATCGTGGAGTGCCCTGTGAAACCGCTGGCTACTGTTTCTCGTCTTCGCGTGCCATTAAATAGACAAATAAAAGATTTGCCGGTGGTGCCATCATTTACCGCCTAGATGAGTTACAAAATGTGCCAAACGAATTACTAATGATTTAGACAACGTATCTGAATGGTTCGAAAAGTAACAGTTGATCCCGAATAGCTAGATCCTGCCCATTAGTGCAACGAGAATACTGTCGAATTTCTGCTGCATGGCAGGTGACACAAATTTAGAAGTTATCGATTGGAGCAAATGTCTACGGATTGCTCTTAGGAACAACTGCAATTGGAATGATCGTATAAGAAATACAGTGGGGAAGGTGATCCAATGATGTCTTTTATTCGAAGAACATTTAGAAAGTGCAACAAATTTGAAAACAAAAGGTTTACACCACTCTCTATTCTAGAATCTATACAAACAAACAAACAAACACCGTCCAAACAGGCCTTGGCGGCTCAACGGCACCGACCGGCCGCCGTGTCAACCTCACTCGTAGGCGTCACCGGATGCGGATACCGAGGGAAATGTGATCAACACGAGACGCTCCCGACCGGTGATTCTAGAATCTATATTTATCCTAAATTTACGTACATTGCAAATCACTGTCGACTGTTTGGTAGGTAGGACTTAGCGTAGTACTTCATCTGAAAAGGACACCTGTCGCCACTCATTGGACGTCCACTTCCGCAAATTCCAGCCTTAGTCGCCGATGAACAGCAATCACAATGGTTGCCTGCTCGTACGCTGAGGAGACGCTGTTGGTAGCCCCTCGGTTCAAATGGCTCTGAGCACTATCAGTCCCCTAGAACTTAGAACTACTTAAACCTAACTACCCTAAGGACATCACACTTAAACCTAACTACCCTAAGGACATCACACACACCCATGACCGAGGCAGGGTTCGAACCTGCGACCGTAGCGGTCGCGCGACTGCAGGCTGAAGCGCCTAGAACCGCTCGGCCACCTCGGCCGGCCCCTCGGTTCATGTGCACGGTCAGTTGCACGTCTGTTCTCCCGTACACTTCTACGCACCCGCGTCATCCGCGGACCGTGATGCATCATATTTGCCTCAGCGCCGGTTTTGAATAGCACCATTTATACTTCAATCACGGCAGAACGCCAACTGCTTACAACTTAACAGCTTCTGAAATGCTTCCAGCCTTGGCCCAGAAGCGCCGTCAGATAAATCGCTCCATTTCGCACTGTTTCCCGTGTCCTTTCGACATACTTTGTATTCTCTCCACTGCTAGTGCTGCCACCTGCACCTGTGAGTGGTTATTGGACTTTGGACATATGCGGTGGTCACAGTAACATGACTGGAACTGGTGTATACGTTGCTGTTATTTGGTATGGATCAAACAGACTTGAGCAATATTGTAAGTAGGGACGCACGAGTATATTGTTAACCAGTCTTCTTTGTAGACACGAGCGACGTAGCGCAGTTGTTAGTACAATGGACTCTCATTGGAGCGGACGACGGTTCAAATTTAGGTTTATACAAACAGCTTTGTGCGGAGGGCAACCACAGCTAAGAGACATTTTGAGTAACAGTAAAAAAACACTCAACACTCAACAACCTTTCAGATTATCATACAAATTATAACAATTAAGAAGTCAAGATTGATTTGTTTCCAAAAGTCACATAGCTGTAGTCAAGAACGATGAGGTGTTGCTGTATGCTACACAGATATGCAGCTTTTGGAAACACCTCATCATTCTTGAATTTTTACTTGCTATAATTTTTATGATAATTTCAATGGTTATTGAGTGTTTACTGTTTTTTATTGTGGTTCACAAATTCCGTGATTTCCTAAATAGCTTAAAGCAAATGTCAAGTGATTCCTTTGAAAGCGTACTTCCGATTTCCTTCCCTAATCCGAACTTGTGATTAACGCCTAATGATTTTGTTGTGGACGGGAATAATCTTCATTCCTCCCTTTGTGGACTGACTACATTTTCCCAGTATAACGCCTATAAACGGAAACCTACCACTTGCGTTACCTGCAATTGAGTCTATGAGATCATTCCATATCATTCCCATTCAAACTGCTACACCTAGGAATTTGTGTGGATCAATCGATTTCAATTGTAACTCGTTAATATTGTGGTCATAAGAACTATTTTCCTGCGTTTTGGTAAGTTCGCAGTATTGCTGAGCAGTGCGGGATACTTACAAGGTAGGATTCAAAACATGTCACAAAATAAGGGAAAGAGTGTCACACATATAATAAACATGTTGGGATAGCAATCATTAAAAGTATAGTAACCTCAATTGGGGCGAAATCGTTTCACGAAATTTTTGCTGTCTTCCACTTACATATACAGGAAGGACCACTACGACAAAAAAAGAAATCAGACCTAGCACAAAAAAAATTTTTGTTTGCCATTTTCCCATGCGCTGTTGAGGTGGTGTCTTGTACCCTATCTGCTAAGCACTTCAGTCACAACAGCGGAGTAATCATCTAGTTGTACGTATATCGATAGTCTACAAGTCGATGCTTACTGTGTAATAGAACCTAGCCGCATTATTTACAGAAGTAACTAAGAAATTAGTATCTATAATAAATTTCACCGACCGCACTGCTCTTAATATAATGTCGACAGTGAATACGCGAGGATGAAAGCGACTGCATCAGGATGGATGCAAAATTGCACTTTGCAATGAATACCTGTGATATTAGCTCTTCTCTCTCTCGCTCTCGTGTTCTGTATTGTCTGCAGGCCCCCGAGTGATTCTTACTGGAAGGTGCTTTCCTACTGATTCGTCAGGAACCCCGCTAACTCGTAGTTTACTTTTCGTGAGAAGAGCATGCCGTCCTTACATCTTCATCATTCGTCCGACTGAAAACTACTGTACTAGAGTACGAGTAAATCTTATCACACTGACCATCATTATTACAGCTATACATGATGAAATTTACTACTGAAACTTATAGGAGAAAATAAAAATAATATATCAATTTTTAGTTCAAAATGGATCAAATAGCTCTGAGCACTATGGGACTTAACATCTGAGGTCATCAATTCCCTAGAACTTAGAACTACTTAAACCTAACTAACCTAAGGACATCACACACATCCATGCCCGAGGCAGGATTCGAACCTGCGACTGTAGCGGTAGCGCGGTTCCAGACTGGAGCGCCTAGAACCGCTCGGCCTCAATTTTTCGTGACATCCACGTTCACTTTTAAAGAAAAGTGTTAATAGAAGCACACAAGACATAATAGTGTAAAGAATTTGTTTGAAATACAAATGAAGGCCTAAAAAGTAGAAACCTCTACACTGCACGGGCCTTGACAGCGAAAGAGGCGCCAGATATCAGTGTGTATTACCGACTCGAAACATGGTTGCCTCACCTCCCTGCATTGGTACTGGCCGCATTCACTTTCCTCCACGACGATCACCAAGCATCAGACAAATCCTGTACTCTCGACGAAGAGAACCGCGCACCATAGATCGAGGTTCCATTCGAGGTGTTCCGTTGCCAACTTTCTTAAGGTCCTTACACTCCCACCAATTTATCGGCCGACCGACCAACCGACCAATTTCGCGGCAGCCTACACGCGTCCCGGCCGACAGCACTCTGAGATTACAGCGAATCCTTGTTCCTATCGCTGGTTACCATTTGTTAACCTTAGGTTCAGTGAGGCTGCGTTCTACGAGATCCCGCTTGGTATTACAAGGTCACAAAAACTGGGATTTGCCTTGATTGTTTTAGTTCTAAAAAGGCCGAAGAACGCCGAGAGAAAGCCGTGGGCAAAGAAATGGCTAATGCCCAGGAAGAAATTCTCCCACCCTCCGCTGACTTATGGAGCTGGGAGCCGATGATTTTCAGAATTAATTAAGAATGACTGAAGCATGCCTTTCGAATCTGCTGAAATTCATCAAACCTTATTTGACGAAAAAGAATACAGTCGTGAGAGATGCTGTAAGCTGTGAGGAAAAGTGTTAGCTACATTACGATTTGTAGTCACTGAGTGAAGTTACGAGGACCTCTAATCCTTGAAACCGAAAAGGTCATTTATAGTTGCATGAGGAAACACACCACGGCAAAGCAAATCAAATAAAATAAAACGACCTGTGCTCATGTAAACTTTATGAATTTATTTATGTATATAGCATAAAAGATGCCCCGTACTATTTTAAGGAATTCGTTTCGGACAAGAAGAACAAAGACTACAATTGGTGATGGCGCATATTATGTAATAAATACAGCAAAAGATAACATATATGTGATGCATTTAGCAACTATTATAACTATGAAAAAGTCCTAGGCTTTGCTGTTCGCAGCAGAAGGCGTGGCGATCGGATGGACTTTTTAACACATCTAACAATGAAGCGAGTATGTTTTATGAGTCAGTCAGTCGAGTACCTGTATTTCAGTTTTTAAGCTTTATTAGCGATTCATATCGGAAATGAGATCTAAAATTTGTATTGTATTGTATGTTAACCGGGGACCTAGTAACGACGGAGAGGCTCCGTCCCCGCCGCAGCAGCAGTGGTCCACAACCCCACGACGACTACCGCAATCCACTTCACCCCTCCGCCGCCCCACTCTGAACCACACTCTTTCAGGGTTATTGTGCGGTGGATTCCCCCCCCCCCCTCCTTCCCAGAAAACGACTCGCACCAGACGAGTGTAACCCCTATATTTGCGTGGTAGACTAATGGTGGTACGCGTACGCGGAGAACTTGTTTGCGCAGCAATCGCCGACAGTGTAGCTGATGCGGAATAAGGGGAACCAGCCCGCATTCGCCGAGGCAGATGGAAAACCGCTTAAAAGCCATCCACAGACTGGCCAGCTCACCGGACCTCGACACAAGTCCGCCGGAGACCAGGCGCTCCTTCCCACTCAGGAAAGTCGTGCGTTAGATCGCACAGCTAACCAGGCGGGCGATCTAAAATTTAATCTGTGTCGGAAATAGAGTCTAACGAGGTAAATGTTGACAGTCGACAGATTTTTATTCACAAAAATATATATTTTTGACTCCGACTGTTTCACCACGGAAGATCGTAACACTGTCCCTCCTTTCAATCGTCGTGCGAACGTCGAAATGGGAGATATTGAGTTAGCCGATCGCGGAATTGAAAAGCAGCTACAATCGTTTAGTAGTGGAAAAGCTTCAGGACCACATGAGATACCTATAAGACTCTATAACGATTATGCGAAAGAACTTGCTCCCCTTCTAGCAGCAATTTATCGTAGATCACTTGAGCAACGAAACGTACCTAATGACTGGAAAAAAGAGCAGGTCTTTCCCGTTGTTAAGAAAGGCCGTAAGACAGAGCTACACAATTATAGACCTACATCGTTGGCCGGCCGGAGTGGCCGAGCGGTTCTAGGCGCGTCAGTCTGGAACCGCGCGACCGCTACGGTCGCAGGTTCGAATCCTGCCTCGGACATGGATGTGTGTGATGTCCTTAGGTTAGTTAGGTTTAAGTAGTTCTAAGTTCTAGGGGACTGATGACCTCAGATGTTAAGTCCCATAGTGCTCAGAGCCATTTGAACCATTTGAACCTACATCGTTGACGTCAGTCTGTTGCAGAATTATGGAACATGTTTTATGTTCAAGAATTATGACGTTCTTGAAAAAACGAACAGCTCCTCTATAAAAATCAACATGGATTCCGCAAACAGAGATCCTGCGAAACTCAGCTCGCTCAGTTCCTCCACGAGATCCACAGCGCAGTGGACAACGCGCTCATACTGATGCCGTGTTCCTTGATTTCAGTAAGGCATTTAACACCGTCCCACGTTGCCGTTTAATGAAAAAACAAAAAAACAAAAAAAAACGAGCTTACGGAGTATCGGAGCAGACCTGCGATTGGATTCAAGACTTTCTTGCAGACAGAACTCAACACGTCGCTCTTAACGGGACTAAATCGACAGATGTAAAGGTAATATCCGGAGTACCACAGGCAAGTGTGGTAGGGCCGTTGCTGTTCACAATAAATATAAATGATCTAGTAGAAAGCGTTGGATGCTCTTTAAGGCTATTCGCAGATGATGCCGTTGTTTATACCAAAGTATCAACGCCAGAATATAGTAAGAATTGGCAGAACGACCTGCAGAGAATTGATGAATGGTGCAGACTCTGGCAGTTGACCCTGAAAGGAAATAACTGTAACATATTGCGCATACATAGGAAAAGAAATCCACTACTGTACCGCTACACTACTGATGACAAACAGCTGGAGACAGTGTTTGCCGTAAAATATTTAGGCGTAATTATCCACAGCGACGTTAAGTGGAATGACCATATAAAACAGATAGTCGGAAAAGCAGATACCAGACTCAGATTCATCGAAAGAATCTTAAGGAAATGTAACTCATCCACGAAAGAAGTGGCTTATAAGGCGATTGTTCGCCCGATTCTTGAGTACTGTTCATCTATCTGGGATCGCTATCACGTAGGACTGATAGAGGAGATAGAGAAGATCCAACGAAGAGCGGCGCGTTTCGTCACGGGATCGTTTAGCTGGCGAGAGAGCGTTACGGAGATGCTAAACAACCCCCACTGGCAGACGTTACAAGAGAGGCGTTATGCATCACGGAGAGATTTACTATGGAAATTTTGGGACAGTACTCTTCAGGAGGAGTCAGACAACATATTACTTTCTCTCACATACACCTTGCGTATTGACCACGAGGAAAAAATTCGAGAAATTAGAGCCAATACAGAGGCTTACCGACAAAAATTCTTCCCACGCACTATTCGCGAGTGGATCAGGGTTGGAGGGATCATATAGTGGTATCGAAAAAGTCCTCCGCCACACACCATTAGGTGGCTTGCGGAGTATGATGTAGATATATATGTGTGCGACACGAAACGATTGTGATACTACAGTGGCTGTGTTATTCTGATTACGATGCAAGGTTCCTTTGGACGCCCGTGCATGTCAGACACACGGTTGACGGTATATGGAGGTTTGGCTCTGGCCGTGAGTCGTGCGCGGATAACCAAATTCAGACATGTCCGAAAGAACAGACACCGTATCCATATAAGCATATAGTTCTGGCAATACCGGCCATGACCTTCTTCTGTACGGATGCACACATATTACCCGAACTCTTACGGGACTTGGTAAGAATGTCTTCCACGAGTAATGAGTGTGTTGGGTAGGGACGCCACGAATGTAGTGTGTGGACATATTAGGTGAGAATGTAGGTCTCGCGGGAGGTGTGCGCGAGATAGTCCCTGCAGTCGCACCGTCCTCTGTGCCCTCTGTGGCTCAGATGGATAGAGCGTCTGCCATGTAAGCAGGAGATCCCGGCTTCGAGTCACGGTCGGGACACACATTTTCGCCTGTCCCCGTTGATACGTACCAACGCCTGTAAGCTGCTGAAGGTATTAATATATATTCATAATTTCGTTCTAGACGGCTGCAGGTCATCGATCCATATAAGTACAATGCTTAGTGGTCTGTACTGTAGTTCGCTATGGGCGCAGATCTTCAATGTTTTGTGTCTTTCGATAGCAACTGAATGTTCCAATGTCGTCACTGTGGTTTAAGCCAGTTCGTTTATCAGCTTCACGTGCTAATAACCTTTCTTACGGCAAATTGACGAAGCACGCATAGTATGAACTTGAAACGACCATTCGTTGCTTACAGACTGAAAAAAGAACGCAACCAGCACTGTCCTGTTCGCGATTGTAGATATGGGACGCTCTACGGAACTATACAGCGATTTCCTGTGCTCGAGAGAGCATTAAGAAATATGTTAACCAAATCACGGAAAACCTTAATCGGAATGACCAGACACGGTTCTTTTCAACTTGGTTGCTTATCCAAAACATCACTCAGCTGTCGAACACAGCTACTTTTTGATCGCTACAGAGTTCACTAAGTACAAAGTTTACGAGCAATCTGGCATGTAGCCAAATTTTCTAACAAAGCATCATCACCTGAGTCTTTGATTGCACCTCCTCTTTTTACTTGTGTTCTCATTTTATCACAATTTTTAAGAAGTGTCGTAGAACAAGCTTTTATTACGGAGCGTGTGTGTGTGTGTGTGTGTGTGTGTGTGTGTGTGTGTGTGTGTGCGTGTGCGTGTGTGCGCGCGCGCGTTTCGCGAGTTCGTTTTAAACATGTTTTAGCCGAAAATTTTTATATTTTAAAGGGATGTGAAGGATATTTTATTCTTATGCAATGATCTTGTTACACGGGCCAGGTAAGAGAAATTGCTATAATAGGAATGATTATGTTGAGGCACTTTTCATACCTAAATACAGTATACAATTTATGTAGTATTTTATGAGTGTAACAAGAGTATGATGACGATCAGTGTTTATTGATCGACAATTAATTACACGCCACGTTGGACGTCAAGTCAGACATCTAGTGAGTGGAGGTCGGATAAGCTGCTGATTGCATTACGAGCCTGACTTCCCTCACACAGTGTCACCACTTGCTTGCCTTGTTAAATGGTTACTGGGCTAAGCTAAAATGAACTGCTCTTCTGTAAATCATATTTGAGAAACAAAATACGAAATGGCATTAACTTGGTATTGGTTACAAATAAGACAAAGCAAGCGTTTTGTACTAATAGTTAAACAGATATAGACGCGAACAAGATATCTGCTTAGGTGCGGTAGATTTCATATAAATACGTAATGTTTATCACTAATTTTAGTGCACTATATTTTATAACGGTATGATGGCGCACATTTTGCATTATTAACTGGTTTAGTTCAAGTACTAAACATCTTCATAACTGTTAAATTAATAAAATGCGTACTAAGTGTCTTCGTTCATAATTAACCTAATACGTATGATAAAGCAAACCATATGTCTATTGCTCGTTCTGTGTCCAGCGGCCACGAGTCACTAAGGTATCGTTATATCGATAATCGTTTCCGTTCACGGTGTAAGAGTCACGCTGTGCATCTTACTCCCACTGTTCCAAGAGGTCGCGTTCCAAAATGAGTCAAACAATATATTGCTGCCTGCAGCCTATATTTCACGTAATGAAGACGCCAAAATTAGAGACCTTCGGGTTCATACGGAACGTGCGCACCTAAGCGGAACTTTTTTAAAAAAAATTTTGACTTCTTTAAACAAAGATTATCTTATATCAAAACTTAGAGCAACTATTCTAGTATCTACAAAAAATTAAGATAATCCAAATATTCAAAAATAAACACATTAAAAACAAAATTCCAAGACACTACCTAAGTGCACGGTTTCCCGAACGTCGAGGAAATGTGCGCATCTGGTGGGGTAATTGTGCGCATGTTAGAAGAATTGATACGCAGTAATACCTGGAGAGGAAAAAAAAACAATACAAGGTTTGTTCCAAACATTATATTGATAAGGCACATGTTAAATTAGGTTAAACATAAGTTTTAATCAAATTTTACAAAATTTAGCATAGTTCAGGACTATTGGTTTTCAAATAAAATGCTAAGTTTTCTTTGATGTTAGGGGCCTACAGATTTAACAAGTTAGATAAGTCCTTCACTGCACATATCACATATAAAATCTTTAGCAGAATCATTTGCGGTACAAGCTGCATGGTACCATCTTCGGCACAAAGTACACCTGTTCCACAGTTCCCTGATCTCCACAAAGTCCGCAAATCTCGTCGTCGGCTCCTTGAAGTGCACCAGGGTCCAACAGCTCCATGTCGATATCATCGTCATTACACAGTGGAACTTCGTCAACATCTGAATCGTCTGATTCTTCTTCAATCATCTTTTTGTTTACCTTCTTTTGTAAGTGTTTCTTGCCAAAAGACTGATTATCCTCTTTCTTGTTTGGAAGTCTCTTCTTATCCATACTTTCTTTTGCATTAGGCTTAGGCCTATTGCCGAGATTAAGCTTTCTAGCAACTTTTATGTTTTTATTGGCAATTCTTTGCTATTTCACCTCTTCTTTTTCCTTTTTCTTTTCTACATCCAACTCCAGCTTTATTTTCATGGGTGTGCTAGTTAGTATTTCAGAATGCTGCTTTCCTCTGGGCTTTCTTGTTTTAACCTCAGTAGGCTTAGGCCTATCACATTTCTTCTATAGGTCAAAATCTGGTAGATAAGACAAACTTCTTATGGCTTTCAGTAAAACCTGCTGTGCACGTTGAGGAAGTAGGATCATCAAATAGCCCCGCAGATGGATTTGTAGCAGTCGATGGGGTCTTATGTTCTGCGGATGTTGAAGGACTGTCAATCTGTGGTTGCTTCCACTCTTAGCTCGTCTGGGGCAAAATCAGGTTCAGAAAACTTGTCGGGGTTGTATGGGTGAATAGCAGCTGCACGGAAGCCAGATAAGGCATTTGACAATGTAGCAACTTTAAGAAAAGCGTTCTTCACAAGTTCAGCAACTTCCTACTCAGTAATTCTCTGGTGCCCTGTTCGTATCATGAAAAGGTCATATTCTCTAGAAAGAGCATTCTTCAGAGGGCAAAAAAAGGTTAGGTCCAAGGGTTGTAGGCGGTGGGACGTGAGAGGTGGAAGAGAGACCATGTGGATGTAGTTTTATTTACAAACCTTGTAAGACTCAATGGAAATGTGGCTGTTGTGGTTGTCCAGTATGAGGAGCACTGGTTCATCAGCTGATGGGCGAGTATGTTTTTTAAAATGAAGAAGCCACTCATTCAATAGTTCCGTGTTGGTCCACCCATTGTTGGAACAACGGTATATGGCCCCATCTGGTCAATTTTATTGAAGATTTGCACTCATTCGTTTTCTTGGATAAATCGTTATAGGAGGTATGAAATGACGGTGGGGTAGCGCTTAAGAAAACTGTACATCCAATCTCTGCCGGCTAAGCCACTCTCTTTGTTGAAATTGTGGTTAATACCATTCTTCTCAACGTAGTCGTATGCCAATTTCCGCAAGCCTTTAGGTGTTAGGCCATAGAAATGATTCAAATGGCTCTGAGCACTATGGGACTTAACTTCTGAGGCCATCAGTCCCCTAGAACTTAGAACTACTTAAACCTAACTAACCTAAGGACACCACACACATCCATTCCCGAGGCAGGATTCGAACCTGCAACCGGAGTGGTCGCGCGGTTCCAGACTGTAGCGCCTAGAACCGCTCGGCCACCCCAGCCGGCTAGTCCATAGAACAAGTTGCCAAGAAGGACGATAAAAGCAACCATTTCTTGCTCAACAATTTCGGGAATAATAGACTTACGCCCCAAACTTGGCTGTGTAACCTGGTTAATGGGCTTCGCGAGGTATTTTCGTATTGTTGATTCTGGTATTCTGAAGCTCCTACCGACTTCTCTGATTTTTCTCCCATCTGTTCTTACTGCATGTATTGCTTGTTTAAGCATGTCTACAGTATAACTGTACTCCTCTGTTTTCCGGACGCACTTTCTCGGCATCTGAGAACAAAGAGAGAGAGAGAGAGAGAGAGAGAGAGAGAGAGAAAGGAGAGAGAAAAACTGTTGGTGGCCTGCTGGTATTTAACTACATGAAGGGGAAACGCGCGCATCGGTGCGCACCTTTAACCCATAGTGTCTTGGAAACAAATTTTGGCCACAATTTTCGTAAAACTAATTACAACCAAACAGGACTCACGTCAAAACATACCCATACCATACAGGCTTTAACTATATCACAAGTAAATATAGTCAACGTAATAAATAGAGACTCACCGTCTTAAATCCCGAGGACTGCAAATTAGATCTCAACGTCACGTTTCACCATTTGCAAACTCACTGAACGCGAGACTGTAATGGCGGCCCAGACGAAAGTAGTTCGCTAACATGCCGCTAGGTGTAGCACTGGTTACAAAGCTTTTAAATCAGAGAAACAGCGATGCGCATGTTTACCCTCAGCGCAAGTTTCCCCTACTTTCCCATACGACAGTTTTGTTTCTCGTGTACCACCTACGAATGGAATAGGACAGGGGGAAAACCGAACTGGTACGCTCCTTTTGTAAGAAGGTTTAGCAACAATAAAGAGCAAGGAAACAGTGTAGTCATATTTGATACAAGAACGGCATACGTTAAGCATTTAGCAAGGAACAAGCCAGAATTTCATTCGCGCTAGAAAAACACTAAAATCCCTTATATATAAATAAAACCTACTCTCAGGTGCCTGAGCAGTGTAGCCAATGACGAACGGCAGAGCATACCTTTGTTTCCACCAGGGTTCAAGTAGATGTACACAGTATAGTTGTCTACAGACACAGCGACTAGCAACTCCCGTAATATTATTAATCGGCCACAGAAGGTATACTTGTGAATACTTTATTTACACAACAGATCGTATCAATCAGAAAGTACGGGCTGGAGGGACAAGTAAATGACATATCCTCTCCACCTTATTTGCTTGCTTGCTTGCTCCACCGAAGTTTCTCATTCCAGTTATCAAAAATCGGAAAAATCGGAAAAATCAGAAGCCTTTGGTAAAATAGCATATTTTCTGCAGCACCCGCATGTCGACCGTCGAGGTACAATACCGTAGCGAAGTATCAGCAAGAAATCCGCTGTTGAACATGATGGGCCGCAGCTGTGTGTTCGCAGTAGTTCATTATGCTTCTTTGATGAAATGACGGTAAGCCAACAGCGTGCGTTTACAGTCGCAGCTCGAAGCAAATTCTTCTTGTCATAGGCAAAAGAGGAAAATCGAACGGTAGGTTAACTCACGTACCTCTCCTTGTTGCCGGCCGAAGTGGCCGTGCGGTTCTAGGCGCTGCAGTCTGGAACCGCGAGACCGCTACGGTCGCAGGTTCGAATCCTGCCTCGGGCATGTCCTTATGTTAGTTAGGTTTAACTAGTTTTGAGTTCTAGGGGACTAATGACCTCAGAAGTTGAGTCCCATAGAGCTCAGAGCCATTTTTTTAACCTCTCCTTGTTAATTATTATTTCGCCTTCTTTCTTCACTCAGGTTTTGCGCCCCCCGTGTGCCGGCGCCTCTGGGAAGAGCCTATCTCGCTACTCCGTCGGTACAGCATTGTCTCCACCACACCGTACAATGCCTTGCGGAGCCCGATAATGTTAGTGTCCCTGTTTTCCTGATAGGACCTACAGAAATAGCTGTCTCATTTACACAATGACGGGGGAAAATCGCAAACCAAAAAGTAATTAATATAAAGTAATGAAATTTCGGGGATACATTTGTCTAGGCAATTAACACTGCAGGATCACAGATCAAGCGCGAGGTAAGCCGTTAAAAATGTGAAATACTTGCGCATTAATAACCAATGTAGCAGCGAGAATATTGGATGCAAATATGCAAACGTGCATACATTGTGTAGTACAGGTGCCGGATGTCAGTTTGTGGGATGAAATTCTATGCGAGTTGCACTCGGTCGGTCATTACAGGGACGGTTAATGCTGTTTGTGGATGACTCCGAAGTTGTCGTCAGATGATATCATGCATGTGTCGATTGGAGGCAGATCTGGTAATCGAGCTGGCCGAGGCAACAAATCGATACGCCGTAAAGCGAGCTGGGTTACAACAGCGGTATGTGGGCGAGTGTTATCCTCTTGGAAAACATTCCCTGGAATGCTGTTCACGAATGGCAGCACAACAGGTCGAATCACCAGACTGAGGTACAAATTTGCGCTGAGGTTGCCTGGGATAACCACAAGAGTGCTCCTGCTGTCGTAAGAGACCGCATCCCAGATCGTAGCTCCGAGTGTAGGTGCAGTGTGTGTAGCACGCGTTGCGGGCCCTCGACTGGCCTCCTCCTAACCGACCGCGATCGTCACTGGCACCGAGGCACAACCAGCTTCCACCACAGGCCTACACCCTGCCCTCCTACTAGCTCTCGCTCTACACCGTCGAAGTCGCAAATGGCAGTGGTTTGAGGTCAGTGGAACGCACGGTACAGGGCGTCCGGTTCGGAGCCGTCCTCGAAGTAACCAATTAGTAAGAGTCGGTTGTGTCACTCGGCGCCAAGTCCCGGTCAAACTGGTGCTGCAGGTGCAGTCCGATGCGCCGAACAGGAGGGTCTTCCCTCTCGGCAGTGCGACGTGGCCGTCCGGAGCACAGCTGCCAGCAATCGCGTGCAGTGGCTACATTCCTCCCAAGTCTTTCTGCAACATTTCAGAAGGAACATCCAGTTTCTCGTAGCCCTTTTACACGACCTCGTTGATAATGACGTCTTTGTCGCTTTCGAGGCATACTTGAGTAACATCAGCTCAGCACGCCCAGTCTCAAAAGTAACTGACGCTCGTGAGCGTTACAGCCTGAATTTAAAGCAAAGCTGATTTCCATCCTCCTAGTGGCGACACTAGCACTGACGTCAAATGTGAACAGGCATCATCTATCCGGTGTACAAACTGCCTACCAACTTTCGTTTATGTCGCACAACTCCTCGGTACTGCGATTTTTTCCGTCAGTGTATGTCAGATGTCTGTAGTAAGAGTCGTCACAATCTTTTTCTCTGATGTTTCGGGAGATACCTGCAATTTCGCTTTTGCAATGTGTAGTGGTAGTCTACCCAGACAAACAGTGGTCATCACGTCTTTCGTGCGACGCCCGGTGTAGACGGAAGGTATCGGCTTGTTTCCCGTTAGAAATAAAATAATTTAAAGGCCAGTTTCTCGTGCCCATTCGACAAAGTGGTCCAAATTAGCGTACTGCTACATTCGTTTCATCGATATGTATTCTGAGGGACCGTAAAACACGAAGAATAACCAGTCCTCCTGCAGCGATAGCAACGTCCCGGCCCATGCCGTAGCAGTAGCCCTGCTCACTCACTGTCGGAGTACTGATTATTCATCGTGTCTTACTGTCCCTACTAATACATACGGATGTAAGTAATATCACGCTAGTGCTATTTGGGACCGCTCCGTCGAATGGGCACCTAAAATTCCGCTTTAAAAATCATTTTGTTTGTAACGGCAAACTGGGAGTCGCATGAAAGAGACGATGCGTGGTGTCGGTTTGGGCTGACACGAAATTGCAGGTATTTGCCGTGAGAATAGACGAGGCAAAATATATCAGACAGCCATTTCTGCCATATTTTGAATAATACAAGGACTACCATCTTTGCAAACACTACGCAGCTTTCATCACACAAAGGGACTTGCAGGCTAGCAGAGAAACTGTTCCATCAACAGGATTCGATTTTAAAAAGCGCCAGAGTGAATGTGTCATTATGCGCATACGAGGAATCGATTTTTTACGAAAAAGAAGCATCATCAGAATTAAAGAGGCCAGCGGTGCCTTGGATTCATACACGATACACAGTGCATAAATGCGACAGTGTACGAACGATATTGGTAAACAATGCTAGTCAACGTTTCATTGTCGTACATTCAGGTTTCGTTTCATGTTCACTCCTCTTACCACAACACGAAAATTTCGCACTGTAATGCAGGATGTGACAGAAAAAAAAATTAAAAATATGTAGAAATGATGAAAACTGAACTCCTGAAATTAATTCAGGGGTACCAACCTTCTCCATTTTAATCCACAGACAAAATTATGCGAGAAAATGGTTCACCCCCACAGTTGCCGTAATAACTATACATATAACCTATCTAACTGGTCTTGAAATTTATCGAAAATAAAGATTCATAGTTGTAGTACGTCAAGGATTTCGAGTCTATCCCGAAGAAATAGCGGCTGACGCTTTTACTACTAGTTAATAAACGTGTGATATAGCCTGGTACAAGCCTTTCGGAGTAACGCCACTTCGGTGAATTCCACGTCGATTTCGCTGTTATATACAAGATGCTTTTCATTAGGCTTCACAAGGATGAGTGGACCTCCTTCCAGACATTTCCACCAGAGAAATGCTGATTCTCCACCCTTACCCCGCATCTGACACCAAAGTTGTTTTTCCTCCTGTCGTGTCCCACTGACGAGTCCTGAGAGGGACTGGAAGGGCTGCAAGGATGAGCGTCAAAGAACTTACCTGACAGGAGGTGTCGTGGTCGTGGGCTGCCTCCTGTGCACATGCTCCATTGAAAAGAAGGCTGTAGGGCGAGTTGGAATACGGAACTCGGCTGGGATCTCAGGGTACACCGGATGCAATCGTAAATCAGTGCACGAGGATATAAACACTGGAAGCACCCCTGGCACATCCGTTTTATAAACAGTTCTATATACAAAGTCTACTAACTGCCTTCTTAGTACTGTAACTTGTCATAGTTTCCTGAGTTTAAGTCCCAATATAGCACGGGCGGGCGCGCAAGACTACACGGAAATAAGTCTAAGTCTCCTCGTAGTTACGCAGCACTGCACTGCGATCTCACAGCATCAGAACTGCAGCTAAACCGTATCTGACCGACTGACCTGCCCCATCACTCTCCCAACAATATGGCGGCTAGCCTTTTTATAGCGGTAATGCACACGGCACCACTTGGTATAGAAGTTTCCAGTACTCTCCAGAATTGCGTGTGTGTCACACGCTAGCACGTGAGGCCGTACGGCGTTGTCCAAGGGTTGTGTCTTGCGAGAGCTCTCGAGTCTCGTGATGTGGGGTTGGGTTGTTTGGGGGACGAGACCAGACAGCGAGGTCATAGGTCTCAGGGAGGATTAGGGAAGGACAGGGAAGGAATTCGGCCGTGCCCTTTCAAAGTAATCATCCCGGCATTTGCCTGGAGCGATTGAGGGAAATCGCGGAAAATCTAAATCAGGATGGCCCGACGCGGGATTGAACCGTCGTCTTCCCGAATGCGCCTCGTGATGTGGCATATTCCGCTCTTGTTAGATAGTTCAAATGGTTCAAATGGATCTGAGCACTATGCGACTTAACTTCTGAGGTCATCAGTCGCCTAGAACTTAGAACTAATTAAACCTAACTAACCTAAGGACATGACACACATCCATGCCAGAGGCAGCATTCGAACCTGCGACCGTAGCGGTCACTCGGCTCCGGACTGTAGCGCCTAGAACCGCACGGCCACTCCGGCCGGCTCTTGTTAGATAGAGTCAAGATTACACATAAGCTACGTCCGGTCACGTCCGCCTTGCTGGTAGCAAGAATTTCCATTCCTACATTTTACTCGATTTTTAACTCTATTTTCTATCATTCGCGGCACCTCCCTTCCCGAGGGGAAAATTTTGTAAGCTCGGACTCCCGAGGTTACAAAATTTTCGATCTCTACATGCGGTGCCAGTAAAACTTGGCAGACTATTTTAAAACATGGTTTCACATAATAAAGTCTAATACAGGTATATTCTCATAAAAAAATAGAAAGCACAATGTAAGTACAACTGACATTTGGGTATTTGTTGTCCACACATAGTTGTAGTAACTCCCACATTACACCTCTATGTCATTCTTTTCATTGTTCGTAGTTCACATAACAATGCAAAGTTTTGGATTACACAGTTCAAAGTCCAGAGCTTTACCAAATATTACCAAGGTTTCACATAATAGTACACATAGTACAGACCTCTTTTTAATACAGAATCACTTTAAAATTTCATACACATAGTTTCCAACACAACACAAAAGAAAAGAAAAGGAAAAGGTTACATACAATTTTATACAACATAGTTTGTCATCAAACTTCAAATTACACTTGTTCATAATTTTTAAGTTGTATTTTCATCTCCTATCTTTCTTGGGTACCAACGACTCCACTGTATTTGCACGTGATTCGATTTGTGTAGTGAGTCGTGGCGAGTGTCTTTGCTCTCTCCACTGCATTCGATCGGGGAGAGGAGTACGTCGTGTGTACTTTAATTCATACTCTCTACTATCTTCCTCCTCTCCACACCGTACAGAATGGAGGGAAGGAGCGTATCAGACACTTCTTTCACGGCGGCAATCTGTTACCACCGTATTTGTCACACACATATTTGCACAACAATTTCCTCCTACTTCACAAAACCTGCCACACCCTCGACAACAATTACAACAGATACATGAACAACATATTGTAATAATTACAACTAGGGTTACCGAACCTTTGTATCCCCACGCGGAATACATACTTTGTGACCCTCCTCGGTAGGTCGTTCGCTGCTGGTATTCTGTTTC
Source organism: Schistocerca cancellata (assembly GCF_023864275.1). Taxonomy (NCBI): domain Eukaryota; kingdom Metazoa; phylum Arthropoda; class Insecta; order Orthoptera; family Acrididae; genus Schistocerca; species Schistocerca cancellata. Next base: position 929,664,135 of record NC_064629.1, read on the forward strand.
GCTTTGTAGTTCATCTGTTTTGTGACTTGCTATCTTTAGGTCATCTAAGTGTCTTACAATATGTTCTAAGGGTAACGATACAGGTATTTTTGTGACCTGTTTCTCCTCATTTGTCATACAACAGTCTGTATCTAAACTTAACATAGGTACTATGCCATTCTTGCTTACATTAGTAGTACTTACGTGGTCAGCTTGTAGCATGACTTGCGCACCATATCCTTTGCACTGGCTTATAAATGTTAATTTACCAGTACCTCTTATGATAAGATCATTAGGGGGTAACTCATTGCACAACATCGTCAAACCTTCGTCCTTGGGTGCGACATACAGCCATTCATTGCCTTGTATCTCCGTCCAGAAACTTTCATTCAATATAATATACTTTTGATTGCAATCTTTCGGAAGTTCTCTTATAGGCTGCAGCATACAAGCTCCACGTCGCTCGTGTTCATAGGTGGACATTAAAACAAACCTCTGCTTGCAAATCTGACTTCTTAGCGTGGCCGTTTTGCAGTGTAACTGGTCACGGGACAGTAGCGCGTATTGTCGTTTCGCATTATCAACATGCAAGTAGTTTTTCTCAGGCTCTATATAGACGAACAGTTTCTTTGCCTGATCATACTCCGCGGATAATGGCCATATTCTATATAACGTATATACGTCACTATCCATTAGAGGTACATTTAACACATAAGGTAGTGTCGGCAAGAACTACATCTATATCTGTTATACGAAGTAACAGATATCCTTGGTCCTTCATGAGTTCAACGGGAAACTTTTTGTCTCTTAAATCTTCTTTTATCAGTTCTGAATACTTCACAGCTGTACGGGGTTAATCAAGTGAAGTTCTAATAGACCTTTCTGCACGTTCACTAGTGCAGAGACTAATAAACCGTATTCCCTCTCGAGTTCTTTGAACATACCAGTAATTTGCATTACTTGCTCTGTAATAGTTATGAGAATCAGGGCATGTTCTACCTTCCTATTAGTGCTATTCTCATAATCCTCTACATGCATACTAAGTTTTCTTATTCCGTCTGCTATTATCTGAGTATTCTTAGTTACCGCGTTAAGTGTTTGATTCACCCATGTGAGTGACTCTCACAATGGTCACTTGTTCCTTGGACAGTCGTAACAGCTCTCTGTTGTTCCTCGAGTACGCCTATTTTGGCTTTGAAGAATGCCGCAACATCTTCGTCTAACGTGCCAAACAATATCTTACTTGCCTCCCCCTATAAAATTTAATATTCGTCTTTTGACCCTCGGTCGTTCATGCCTAGCCAACTGATCAATCAACTCTTTCGATCTAGAAATTTTACTCACATGCCATTTCACGGGCTGCTGTACATTCTCGCACTCTCCGGTGCTTAACTTTGCCCGATTCATCTTACCCATGCAATGTGTTACGGCTCTATTGGCAGCCACTTGTGTCATCAAATTTGTCATGCAGTTCCTTGAGGTTAAAACAGAAACAGCTCACCACTTTCCATGTAGTGCTGTACAAATTCACGCTGCCCTGGTTGTCGTAGTAAATTCCCAGCGCTGACTGGAATTTTTGCATTCGTACATCTTGCAGTGGCGCTTCTCGTCCCGCAGGGCTCATCTGCAAGATACTCCCGTCAACCACAGCGCCTTCATCCTTGGCATCTGTCATAGAAACGTATTTGTCACTCCTCTGGGTCTCTCCTCTATTGCCTACTGTCCTCCTTCCTTTTACATCACGTCTTCTAACAGAATGGCCACATTTCCGCTCAGTAAAATTCCTTCAACCTATTAGCATGCACTTTTATACATTTCTTCCATTTTAGCCTAATAAGTACGTTAGGTTCTTGCACATCAACCACAGTAAATAGCCCTCGCCATTGGCTATCTAATTTCTTCGATCGTCCTCGACGCACGCTCTCGTCACACAGCAATACGCGATCATTCCTTCTAAATTCCCTCAGGTTTTGTGTTTTGTCGTGGTTATTCTTGTTTCTTCCTTTGCTCACTTGTGTTGTCTCACGGGCATCTTGGTGTAACATTTGTAGGTGCTGTCGAATCTCCGTCACGTAATCGTCATAAATGGTTCAAATGGCTCTGAGCACTATGGGACTTAGCATCTGAGGTCAGCAGTCCCCTAGAACTTAGAACTACTTAAACCTAACTAACCTAAGTAGATAACACATCCATGCCCGAGGCAGGATTCGAACCTGCGACCGTAGCGGTCGCGCGGTTCCAGACTGCAGCGCCTAGAACCGCTCGGCCACTCCGGCCAGCCGTAATCGTCATAATTGTAGATTACGTTTGCTGTTTCTTTTGTAGCCATCCCGGCAAATTGCACTTTCTGCCGAAGAACAATTCGAATGGTGTGTATCCCGTGGTACTATGAGTAGTAGTATTGTACACAAAACATGCGAATGCAGCCCATCCATCCCAGTCTGTCTGGCCCGGTTCACATAGTGTCGCAGCATCTCTGTCAGAGTATGGTGTGTAAGTTCCAGTGCTCCATTGGACTGCGGATGGTACGCTGTCGTTTGTATTTTCTCTGTTCTCAGTAATTTGCAGACTCGTTTCATAGTATCGCCTATGAAATTGCTTCCCATGTAGCTCAACAGAACTGTCGGGATCCCAAATTTTAAAATAATGCTTTCCACCAATTTTCGTGCAATCGTATACGCGTCTTGTCGAGCTATTGGTTCGGCTGTTAAACTTCGTGTGAGAGTCTTGAAAAGTCAAAATATATTTGTGACCGGACTGGGTAACGGGTAATGGACCTACTACATCAATATCACAGTGCTCAAATTGAAATTCCGGGGTCGGAGTTAGCTCTAGTGGTTGCTTAATCTTAGCTTGTGTGATCTACATCTACATCCATACTCCGCAAGCCACCCGACGGTGTGTGGCGGAGGGTACCTGAAGTACCTCTATCGGTTCTCCCTTCTATTCCAGTCTCGTATTGTTTGTGGAAAGAAAGATTGTCGATATGCCTCTGTGTGGGCTCTAATCTCTTTGATTTTATCCTCATGGTCTCTTCGCTAGATGTATGTCGGAGGGAGTAATATACTGCTCGACTCCTCGGTGAAGGTATGTTCTCGAAACTTCAGCGAAAGCCCGTACCGAGTTACTGAGCTTCTCTCTTGCAGAGTCTTCCACTGGAGTTTATCACCTCCGTAACGCTTTCGCGATTACTAAATGATCCTGTAACGAAGCGCGCTGCTCTCCGTTGGATCTTCTCTATCTCTTCTATCAACCCTATCTGGTACGGATCCCACACAGGTGAGCAGTATTCAAGCAGTGGGCGAACAAGTGTACTGTAACCTACTTCCTTTGTTTTCGGACTGCATTTACTTAGGATTCTTCCAATCAATCTCAGTCTAGGATCTGCTTTACCGTCGATTAGTTTTATATGGTCCTTCCATTTTAAATCGCTCCTAATGCCTACTCCCAGATAATTTATGGAATTGACTGCTTCCAGTTACTGACCTGCTATATTGTAGCTAAATGATAAAGGATCTTTCTTTCTATGTATTCGCAGCACATTACACTTGTCTACAGTCAATTGCCATTCCCTGCACCATGCGTCAATTCGTTGCAAATCCACTTGCATTTCAGTACAATTTTCCATTGTTACATCCTCTCGATATACTACAGCATCATCCGCAAAAAGCCTCAGTGAACTTCCGATGTTATCCACAAGGTCATTTATGTACATTGTGAATAGCAACGGTCCTACGACACTCCCCTGCGGTACACCTGAAATCACTCTTACTTCGGAAGACTTCTCTCCATTGAGAATGACATGCTGCATTCTGTTATCTAGGAACTCTTCAATCCAATCACACAATTGGTCTGACAGTCCGTATGCTCTTACTTTGTTCATTAATCTTGTTCTTTTGGCAACTTTCGCATGTCCTTATGAACTTCTCTCTGTCAGCTTTCATACCCGGCCATGTATAGTTCTGTTTTATTCGTTCACACGTCCTTCCCATTCCTTGATGGCCTCCAATGGGAGATACGTGCATCTGCTTTAGAACTGCCAGTTTATCCTCTGCGCTCAGATCATCATCTTTGTTTATATGGGATGTGTCACTGCCTCTGCTTATCACGGTCTCTTCGGGGTCTGCTGTCTCAGCTGCCGCCTCCGTCTCCGTTATCTCGTCGCTACTCGAGTCCTTGACTGTGGCCTTGGTGGCTGCGCCCCTTCGCTTATCTTCGTGCCTGTCAGTCTCGTTTGCGCCCCTCTTCGTAACCTGCTGTGTTTGTCTGTCGCCGTCTTGCACACTCCGAATACGTGATAGCACATCGGCCACGTCATTTTGCTTTCCTTCCTTATATATGATTTAGTAATCCTATTCTTCCAGTCTTAATCGAGGCTTCATTAATCTTGATGATGGACCCGTAATGCTACCTAACCACATCAGTGGTTTATGGTCCGTGAATATCTTGAACTTCCTGCCAAAGAGATACGGCCAGAAGTACTTAACTGCCCATACTATGGCAAGCAACTCTCGCCGTATTGTACTGTAATTCAACTCTGCCTTGTTGAGAGTACGTGATATGTATGCAGTTGGTAAATCCTTTCCCATTGGACTTGACTCAAATATGCCCCTAACACGTACTTACTGGCATCAGTCGTTAATAAAAACTCCTTAGTGAAGTATGGACACTGTAGTATCGGTGGCTCGGTTAACTTCTCTTTCAATGTTTGAAACGCCTCTTCCGCCCAAACATACGGAACTCCTTTCTTTAATAGTTAGTGTAGGGGTTTTGCAATTTTGCTAAAGTTGCTCAGAAATCTTCGGTTGTATACGATCGTGCCCGGATAACTTTTTAAGTCAGCGGTTGTCGTCGGTCGCGGGTACTTTTCTATTGCTGCTACTTTACTGGGATCGGGTTTCAGACCTTTCGCTGTCAAAACGTGCCCCAAAAATGTAACTTCCATCCTTAGGAATTCACATTTGTGGACTTGGAATTTTAGGTTCACTTTTCGTAAGCGATCAAATACTTCCTCACGTCGCCCATTATGGTCCTCAAGTGATGCACCCACGACGACAATGTCGTCTAGGTAAATGAACACTATTTCCCTGTACACCCGTCAGTGCGGTATTCATTAGCCGTTGAAATGTGGATGGAGCCGTCTTCAGGCCCGTCGGCATCCTATTGTATTCGTAATGGCCTGTAGGTGTGCTAAATGCCGTCTTTTCTCGATCTCGTTCGTCTATCAGGACTCGATAATACCCTTTCGCGAGATCTAGGTTGATAAATACTTTGCCTGCCCTAGGCTATCCAGTATTTTATGAATTCTGGGCAGTGGGAAGGTCATATTCAACGACATATCATTTAATTTCCGATAATCGACAACCACTCTCCATTTTTGTGTGCTCCTTCGCTAGTAATATCAGAGGGAAGTTAAATGGACTGCTACTCGGTGATATTATGCCGTCATCCAGCACGCCATCTATTTCCTTTTTTAATGCTTCCTGTTGTGCTTGGGGGATTCGGTACGGCCTCTGATATATGACTGTCCCTTCTGCTTCAGGTTCTAGAGGAATCTGGTGCTTCACTACAGTGGTGCAGGTGAGCACGTCTCCCGGTAAATGAAAGACATCATTGTATGCCAAACAACTCCTGTACGGCTTCTTGTTCTTCTCGGTTTCAGTGCTCTATACACATGTTTTCTTTCAACAAGCTCTGCCGCGATTTTCTCCCGTCTTTCTCTACCGGCGGTACACGTGTCGGATTTTACAACTGCTCGGTGGCGGTATTCGTTCCGCGAATACCTCCGGCGCAATAAAACGGACCTCTCGTTCCCTGGTGTTCGTCACACTTGTTGTGCACATCCCGTCCCGGATAGTCACCGTGGCTTCTTGTGTATAGACCTCTGGTCTAATCTGTCGTTTCGGAATTACCGCTTCATTCCCCAGTTTTCGTGTCACGCGAACTTTTATAAATCTTTCTGCTCGCGGCCCGATTCTCATTTCTTCGGAATCCTCCGTGGCTGGAGACCTGTCACTCCTACTCGCCGTGACCTTACATTGGCCATTTTGGTTTGGTTTGGTAGAACCCTCTCGGGACGGCGCAGGCGGCGGCCGGCTGACGCGTTGTCTTGACCCGTACCGTCGTTATCTACGCGGGAAGGGGCCTCTATCGTCCGGTCGCGTTGCGGCGACTGTTTCTGTGCGGGCGGCGACCTCGGCCGGTACCTTTCCAAACCTCGTTACAGCTGCCTGACTTGCTCGTACAGTCTTCCCGTTTCTATCAACTTGTACAGTTAATCTATTGACGGTTGCTTCTTCGCACTCTTCCCGCAACTATCCATTCACTTCGTACCTGCATTCTTCTATTGCCATAATCCAACACGACTTTATTTTTGGCCAGGAACTCCCGTCCCAGTAACCCATCAAATGGCAAATCGATAGTATCATTCACTACTTTAAACTGCGTGACCCAGTTGCTTCCCTCACCGTTGCTTAAACGTATTGCCACAGGACCATCTGTCCTGACCTCTTCGTTTACGATACTTTTTATCGTTACCGCCCTTCTAGAATGCCACCTCACGTTTCCCTTCAGAACCTTGGACTGTATAAGGTTAATATGGGCACCACTATCTATCAATAACTTTGTTTCAGAGCCTTTCACATCCTTGCTCTGTACGCACATGTAATTTTTTCCCGTGCAGTGAGCAGCTCTTACGATTCCTGACGCAGCGTAATGGAACTGCGGCGTTACGCCCGCTGCTCGTTTCCCTGCACGTGTTTCCTTCGCATGTTAACCCACTTACTTTCGCGACAATCACGAGCATAGTATCCCGTTCGGTGACACGTGAAGCTTTGCTCTAGTACACGGGGGCGAGAGCCGCACCAGATTGCACGCCGCACATCGTACTTGTGGGGCACACTGTGCCCGCGATCCAGTCCCTTTGAATTCACGAGCATCGACTTCTTTTATGGGCAACCGACTACGTTCTGTCTTTTGGGAAACGTCCTTTACAGTGTGTCTTCCGGACAGTATACTTTTTCCTGCACTCACGCGATATGTGCCCCTCTTTCCCGCAGTTAACACATTTCGCACTGGTTTTCTCCGGCCGAGCTACAGTTGCTACGCGGCGCTTGTCTCTTTCCGAGTTCATTGCACACTCCTCAGTAGCTGCTAAATCAATAGCTTCGGACGGGGTTATCCGTTCACCTTCGGCCCGTATTACTGTCTTTATCCTCTCATCATACAAACCTCGTATAAAAATGGTTCAAATGGCTCTGAGCACTATGGGACTAAACATCTGTGGTCACGAGTCCCCTAGAACTTAGAATTACTTAAACGTAACTAACCTAAGGACATCACACACATCCATGCCCGAGGCAGGACTCGAACCTGCGACCGTAGCAGTCGCGCGGTTCCGGACTGAGCGCCTAGAACCGCTAGACCACCGCGGCCGGCAAACCTCGTATAAACACGGCCCGTCCTAACTTCCCTATCAACACACTGCGTCCCGTAATTTCTTCGTCCTCCACGACCCTCTTCATTGCTTCTCGAAAATGGAATTGCACGGAATCCACGCGAGAGCCCCATTGAGCCACACTTTCACACACTTTCTTTTTCTTGCCTTCTATTGAACACGGTGAGGGCACAGTAGTCGACAGTGCGTTTACTCTCTTAATTTTCTAACAAAATTGCCCTCACGTCAGACCAAGTTTCTGTGTGATCTGTAATAGCTTGCTGCGGGCGGAGCCCGTTATTTGGCCAATAATAAACTTTAAAAATATTTGCTTATAACGAGGATTTACTAAGTTTTAAGCGTTGTCACAATAATCGAATTTGGACAGTTTTTCCCTGTCCCCCCCAAATTTATGTGGCGCTCACTCGGTGGCCTCACTATAACTTAGATATAATCTGTTTTCACTGGAGTTTGCTAGCATACTCCCACGTGAGTCTACTGCGTCAGCGTTTCGCATCTTTACTACGCTCGTTTCTCGAGGCGTGTACGGCGAACTCGGCCCTCTCGACGGCAGCGCGTGGCACAGCTGCGACCGTCCGCCCCGCTGGCGCTGCGTTGGCGTGAACCGACGACCCTCTGCGTCCACTCTGGCGCAATGCCACGCCCCTTTGCCTATTCCTGTACTCTGTTTCTGCTGATTATCCACCCTTACCCCCGCATCTGACACCAAATTTGTTTCTCCTCCTGTCGTGTCCCACTGACGAGTCCTGAGAGGGACTGGAAGGGCTGCAAGGATGAGCGTCAAAGAACTTACCTGACAGGAGGTGTCGTGGTCGTGGGCTGCCTCCTGTGCACCTGCTCCATTGAAAAGAAGGCTGTAGGGAGAGTTGGAATACGGAACTCGGCTGGGATCTCAGGGTACACCGGATGCAATCGTAAATCAGTGCACGAGGATATAAACACTGGAAGCACCCCTGGCACATCCGTTTTATAAACAGTTCTATATACGAAGTATACTAACTGCCTTCTTAGTACTGTAACTTCTCATAGTTTCCTGAGTATAAGTCACAATATAGCACGGGCGGGCGCGCGAGACTAAGTGTTGACTACACGGAAATATGTCTAAGTCTCCTCATAGTTACGTAGCACTGCACTGCGATCTCACAGCATCAGAACTGCAGCTAAACCGTATCTGACCGACTGACCTGCTCCATCACTCTCCCAACAATATGGCGGCTAGCCTTTTTATAGAGGTAATGCACACGGCACCACTTGTAGACGTTTCCAGTACTCTCGAGCATTGCGTGTGTGTCACGCAGCAGCACGTGAGGCCTACGCCGCTTTCCGAGGGTTGCGTCTTGCGACGGCTGTCGAGCCTCGTGATGCGGCGTAGCACGATCGTTAGCAGAGTCCACATTACACGTAAGCTACGTCCGCCTAGCTGGTAGCAACAATTTCCGAGCCTACGTCTTACTCGATTTTTAACTCTATTTTGTGTCATTCGCAGCAGCGTTGCAGCAGAAAATGTAGCGAATGAAATAATTTGTAAAATGGAAACAGGTTCATGCGGAAACAGGTGCACGCCGTTTACGGCTTTTATTGAAATACTAGGTGATTGCAATTCAGTTTTCGCTATTTGAGCCAGAGAAGATGAAAAAGTATTTACTGCAAGATACCCAGCTTTATAGGAACGACGTTCAGACTCTGCGCTGCAGGATTTGCGTTGTTAGTCGTGTAAGTGTCACGACTTGATAGGAATCAGCATTAGTACGGCGACATAGGGCTGACACACAAGCATCAATGTACATTACAGACATGCGACTATATAAGGTGAGCAGCGCTTTTTACCCGTGAAGCTGTTTTATTAAGACAACAGAAACTGTCGACGCTATTTGCGAGTATCGACGCATTTAAGGAATACAGATAGCTCCTCTTTCCGCATCAAGGTTTGATGAAAATTATTCGAAAGTTCGAATTAACTGGCGACTTGAGAACTGCTCCTGGGAGAGGCCGACGCGACGGCCAACTGCGCCACAGTTTATTGAAGAAGTTACCGTTGCCATGCCTGAGAAAGCTGGATGCAATGTGGATATTCGAGCAGTGCGTTAGCTGTGTCACGACAGCTCAACATTCCACGGTCCACCGTTAGAAAAGCACTACTGACAGTTGTCAAATTGTATCTCCAGTGCGGTTCCAGGCTGTTGTGGATGCACATAGTCACGCTGAGCAACATTTGTAACCTGTAACTTAAACATGCCACGCAGTTCACAAATGTGGAAATTGAAATATGTTTCTTTCAATGGCTTTCCATATTTCTCTTCCACGTATCATTAGAAATGTTCCCAAAAAGTTTCATTGCCCTACGAACACTTGTTTTTCACGGGGGTCCTCTCAAGTAGCAAAAGTGTAATTGCAACCAGACTGTATTTCATCAATACCTCAACTATTTGACGGATGAGCTGTTAGAAGAGCAAAGCCTTGGAAAAAGAATGACTACATGACGGATGCAGCCGCCACATCCTGTCTCCTCCTCCCCTGTCCCCCACCTCTTTCACTCTCTCGCTCTGTCAGTCTGACTCTCTCTCTCTCTCTCTCTCTCTCTCTCTCTCTCTCTCTCTCTCTGCAAGCCACCTTACGGTGTGTGGCGAAGGATGCGTGGTGTACCACTCTCACTTCTCCCATTTCCTATTCTAGCCGCGAAAAGTGGTAAGATCGATTGTTGGTAAGCCTTCCGTGTGAATAAGAATCTCTTCACTTGTACGTTCATGGTTTTTTGCGAGATATAACAATATGTTGGTTGACTCTTACGCTCTCCGGACCTACACCGTGATGCAGACCGCCTCTTTTGCAGTATTTGGCTGAGTATCTTCGTGACGCTTTCGTGCTTGCTAAATGAACCTGTAACCTGTAATATGCTGCTCTTCTTTGGATCTTCTCTTATTCTAAAAATCCTTCCATATAGAAGAGCAATATTCGAGTATCGGTCGAACGAGTGTTTTGTAAGCTGCCTCTTTGGGGAGGAGGCTACCTTTCCTGATGATCCTTCCAATGACTCAGTCTGGCATTTGCCTAATATGCGATTAGTTTTATGTGGTCGTTCCACTTTAAATCTTTCCGTATAGATAGCACTAGATATTTTATGGGCGTGACTGCTTCCACACACACACACACACACACACACACACACACACACACACACACACACACACACACACGTCCACTTTTGTTCCTCAGTCTTCATTTGATCCGCCTCCACCCCTCACTCTCCCCTCCCCCTCCCCTCCCCTCATTCCATTTCCTGTACCGATCTCTTCGTCTTATTTATTCTATATATTCCAATCTTTGTCTTAATCTACAGTTTCCGCCCTCTGTTGCTGTCTCAAGTACCGTGCAAGTTCGTCACTGTTGCCTTAACACATGTCTTATCATTTAGCTCTTTGTTGCAGTTAATGTGTTCCTCATATTGCAACCCCTCCATTTGTCAGGAGAACCTCGAGTCTTATCAGTTGACTCAATTTTCAGTGTTCTATTGTAACATCACATCCCAAAAATTTCGAAGACCTTTTTTATCGCTTTCCTGCAGGCCACGATTCTCATCCCCACATTAGTCAGCTCCGTATGAACATCCCCAGAAATATTTCTCTCAGATAAAAGTTTGTGTTTAATATGCCTTCTCAGTTTGGCTGATTCTCAATAATTTCGTCCTTTCGTTTACTCATAGGCATATCCTGCATTCGGTTAATTGTGCTTTACAGGTCCTGTAACTCTCCCACACTTTTACAGAGAACAGCGATGTCATTAGTGAAACTTATCATTCGTATCCTTTTACCCTGAATTTTAATACCACTACAGGAACTATCTTACTTTTTACATTGCTTCTTCCGTATATGGGCTTAATAGTAGAGAGGAAAAACTGCGTTCTTGCATACGCCCTTTTCAATCCGAGCGCTTCACACTTGGTTTTTCATACATACTGTTCCATCTGTGTTCTCTTACTGTTTCTTCGTATAGCGTACAGCTATTTATCTGAGAATTTCAAACGTGTTGCAACAGTTTACGTTGGATAACTGTTCTTCTAGGGCAACAAATCGTACGAAAGTACGTGTTTTCTTTCTTATTTTAAAATTTGTATTGGAATAAGAAGGAAATGAGCGCCACGAGAGTTCTCGAAATTCTGTAAATGTCGGTTGAACTTTTAGCAGAACAAGAGCCGGAAGCTAGAAATAACCACAATCCCGGTTAATTATTCGATATTTAATTTCAATTCATATCTGCTCCATACTTTGCAATCATATGTTTTTACCACAAATTTTGTGAAGTTAGTTATGAAATGCAGTTTTGCATTACGAGACATGTGCCATTTGCAGATAGCTACGTTATATTTGAGCTCTTGAAAATCGTGCTGTAGAATATCCTTAAAATACGATCGAATATGTATTTCAGAATAATTGAGTATGCAAAATATGCTGTTAGTTCTTTAATTCTTATTCTTCAGCAACAGACACGATAGTGGATTTAGGAGTTTCTTCGAGAAGTGCACTAGGGTTCCGTATTTCATTTTCTGTACAAGCGACTCGGCATGTAATGTTGGCTACAGGTACCAACATCCACAAATGACGAATACGAGGGTTATGCCAAAAAATTTTGACAGGCATTAAGAATTTTTTTTTTACAATATAATTGTTACAACTTTTCAAAATACTCTCCATGAGCATTAGTCATTTTGCCATCCTTTCAAGCCACTTCGAAAATGTCTCAGTCCAAACTTCTCTAGGGAAACCGGTCACTTAGAATACTGTTGTTCGATGTGATAGCCTCTATACGGGATAGAAAACGTTGCCCACGGATTTTTTTTTTTCGTCTTTGGGAAGAGGGAGAAGTCATACGGAGCCAGGTGAGCTGAATAGGGTGGATGTACTTTTTCCTTCTCCAAGAAGTTCATCGTTCTAGCAGCCGTGTGTGCTGAGGCATTGTCATGATGCAGAAGAAGATGGCCACTCTTCGACGTTGGGTACTACGACCCCCAGAGGCGATGACATTCTGTCAGTTACCACTCAGAATTGACTGTGCGATGTGTGCACAAGGTCAGAGATATGCGATGACCATCTTTGTGAAGAAAGTGGCCACTATCTTCTTTTCACAGCTCCTCCTCCTCCGAACTTTCGTTGGCGGGTTCTCAACTGTAAAGCACCACACTGAAGACAACCTCTCTGTTTTGCTCATAAAGGTACACCCCATTATGCAATCGTCACAGTCATTGCTCAACGGCAGCATTCTTGCCCACCTGACGAAGCCGATGTGCAGAGTAAGAAACGAATGCCTACCTGCAGCAAAGAGTCCACGAACAAAAGACAGCGCATATTTTCAAAATTTTTAAACAGGAATTTTAAGATTTGAAAGATAAAAGTTTAGATTTCGCCGCAAATATGCCAAATGGTTATAATTAAAGCAATGAATACGGTATTCCGCAAAAGATCCCTCTCCGGTTGCTATTGTCTCTGAAGCCAGTCTCCGTGGAAGAGAGTTTAAGAACTGAAATTTACGGAGGAACACAGGGGTAGAGAAGAAATCCGACTGTTTTGTCGCATTTGTGTCGCTGGGGCGCAGCGTGGAGCTGGAGTCAGCCCAATCAAACCCTTATCGCCACGTCTCTTATACGGCGCCTACCGTCTACCGAAAGCATTGTTTTGTATCTCATTACAAACAAAATTATTTTTAAAGTGGAATTTTACGTCCCCATTCGATAGAGCGATCCCAAATACACTTTTGCGTTATTTGTTTTATCGATATCTATTAACAGGAACAATAAACCACGAAGAGTGTTCATTACTCCAGCAGCGACTGAGCAGCGAAAGCAGGCAGCGCGGGTCAGGATGGCGGGAGTTCTGTCCGTGTCGATAAAAGTAATATAGCACTAGACTAATTTGCGACTGCTCTGTCGAATGGGCAAGTAAAATTCCACTTTAAAAATCATTTGGTTTTTAACCGGAAATAAACCGAAGCATTCCATCGTCACTGGGCGTCGCATGAAAGACGTGATAAGCGGTATTTGGGCCGATTCCAGCTACACGTTGCAAAAAATAAATTGCAGATATCGGCCAAAAAACAGAAAATGCACCTGACAATTCCTAGGAGAGACATCCGTGTAACAGCTCGGGGGATTTAAGATGACGTTTGAAATTTCTGGGTTTGTTAAAAAGAGTCAGAAATTAAATTTCGTTAAATAAGACAAGAAATTTATTTGTTTCAGTAATTTTGAGGATGAAGAGCAGATAAAAATAAAGACATTTAAACATGCCTATGTACTCTGTGCTTTTGTAGTATGTGTATAGCCAGTCTTAAGAGCGGATAAAATGTGAATTGATGTTCTTATTGCAAAACGGCAGACAGAGCCTTCCCCACTGTTGCGGCTTCCTTTGACGGTCGGAAAACTCACGGCTAAAATATTTGTGGTCGCGAACACCACGTTGACGTCATGGGTCGTGAAGCCCAGGTCGGAAACCCCACGAATACTGACCCTTCGACTTAGAAGATAGACTGAAAGAAGGCAAACCTTCACCTATAACATTTGCAGATTTAGCAAAAGATTTTGAAAATGTTGGCTGACATGCGCTCTTTGAAATTCTCAAGTGAGCTGGGGTCACATGCAGGAAGTGCAAAGCTACACTACTGGCCATTAAAATTGCTACACCAAGAAGAAACGCTGATGATAAGCGGGTATTCATTCGACAAATATATTATACTAGAACTGACATTTGATTACATTTTCACGCAATTTGGGTGCATACATCCTGAGAAATCAGTACCCAGAACAACCACCTCTGGCCGTAATAACGGCATTGATACGCCTGGGCATTGAGTCAAACAGAGCTTGGAAGGCGTGTACAGGTACAGCTGCCCATGCAGCTTCAACACGATACCACAGTTCATCAAGAGTAGTGACTGGCGTATTGTGAAGAGCCAGTTGCTCGGCCACCATTGACCAGAAGTTTTCAATCGGTGAGAGATCTGGAGAATGTGCTGGTCAGGGCAGCAGTCTAACATTTTCTGTATCCAGAAAGGCCCGTACAGGACCTGCAACATGCGGTCGTGCATTATCCTGCTGAAATGTAGGGTTTCGCAGGGATCGAATGTAGGGTAGAGCCACGGGTCGTAACACATCTGAAATGTAACGTCCTCAGTTCAAAGTGCCGTCAATGCGAACAAGAGGTGACGGAGACGTGTAACCAATGGCACCCCATACCATCACGCCGGGTGATACGCCAGTATGGCGATGACGAATACACGCTTCCAATGTGCGTTCACCGCGATGTCGCCAACCACTGATGCGACCATCATGATGCTGTAAACAGAACCTGGATTCACCTGAAAAAAATGACGTTTTGCCATTCGTGCACCCAGGTTCGTCGTTGAGTACACCATCGCAGGCGCTCCTGTCTGATGCAGCGTCAAGGGTAACCGCAGCCATGGTCTCAGAGCTGATAGTCGATGCTGCTGCAAACGTCGAACTGTTCGTACAGATTGTTGTTTTGCAACCGTCCCTATCTGTTGACTCAGGGATCGAGACGTGGCTACACGATCCATTACAGCCATGCGGATAAGATGCCTGTCATCTCGACTGCTAGTGATAGGAGGCCGTTGGGATCCAGAACGGCGTTCCGTATTACCCTCCTGCACCCATCGATTCCATATTCTGCTAACAGTCACTGGATCTCGACCAACGCGAGTAGCAATGTCGCGATACGATAAACCGCATTCGCGATAGGCTACAGTCCGACCTTTATCAAAGTCGGAAACGTGATGGTACGCATTTCTCCTCCTTACACGACGCATCAAAACAACGTTTCACCAGGCAACGCCGGTCAACTGCTGTTTGTGTATGAGAAATCGGTTGGAAACTTTCTTCAGCACGTTGTAGGTGTCGCCACCGGCACCAACCTTTTGTGAATGCTCTGGAAAGCTAATCATTTGCATATCACAGCATCTTGTTCATGTCGGTTAAATTTTGCGTCTGTAGCACGTCATCTTCGTGGTGTAGCAATTCTAATGGCCAGTAGTGTATTTAAAACCTTTACAGAAACCAGATTACAATGATAAGAGTCGATGGGAATGAAAGGACAACAGTAGTTGAGAAGGAAGTGAAATGAGGTTGTAACGCCTCCCTTGGAAATGGGATTAAGGCTCAGGAAGAAGAAATAAAAGCTTTCCGGTTTGCCTTCGACATTGATTTTCTCTCAGACTTGCAAAACCAGTTGAACGAAATGGAACTTGTCTTGAAAAAGAGGTTAAGAGATGAATATCAACAAAAAGTATAACAAGGGAATGGAATGGTGTCGAATTAAATCAGGCGGTGCTGATAGAATTAGATTAGGAAATAAGGCAATAAAAGTTGTTGATGAGTTTTGCTGTTTGGGCAATAAAATAACTGAAGATGGCCAAAGTAGTGAGGATATAAAATACAGACTGCCAATAGCAAGAAAAGCGTTTCTGAAGAAGAGAAATTTGTTACATCGAATTTGGACTTAAGTGTTAGGAAGTCTTTTCTGAAGGTATTTGTATGGAGTGTAGCCTTGTACCGAAGTGAAACGTGGACGATAAGCAATACAGAGAAGAAGGAAACAAAGTGTGGTGCTACAGAAGAATGGAAGAGGCTTGCACAGCGTGGATAGCTGCATCAAACCAGCCTTCGCGTTGGATATCACAAAAACAATTCGGCGACTTTAAAAAAAATTAAATACGAAGACTGAAGTATTATAATTAGAACGAATATTTTCGTTTATACTTCATATACAGGGTGACCCAGAAGGAATGGTCAATATTAGGGATAGCATAGGAAAGATCATTTGAAGAAACCAGTCTTGTAAACATGGGCTCCAAAATGTATATCGTAAGAGCTATGAGCACTTCGTCTTCGAAACTGTGAAACAGATCTCTTCTATTGCAAGCTCTTTGCTTTCCATATTTTGAGAGGAGCTAGTGTGGCAAAACAACAAAAAGTTGTCTAGTAAATATGGGCTAGCGAAAATGCATACCTTAAGAGCTATGAGCAATTGTTCATTTTTGCTACGCGAAACATGTCTTTTACTGAACAAATGCCTGTACCTCTTAAGGTATGCGTTTTAGAACCCATGTTTCCTGAACTTATTTGCTTTGAATAATCGTTCCTGTCATACCGTGAATCTTGACCATTACTCCTGTGACACCCTGTATCTGCGGGTGGATAAATAACGATGCCTATGAAGCAGGATTTGAGCAACTAAGTGACGCTCATATAGTGAACAAAGTTTGTTAGGTAAACGAAGAGAATGAAGACGAGGCTCTTGAGGCACGCGTTATCACCCTCACCGATGAAGTGAAAAGCGTTGAACTGTTATGAGAGTCGTTAGACTATAACAATATTTTGACTCTCTCGGATATCAGAATGTGAAATAAAAACAGAATGATGATATGATATTTAGTGTGTTTTACTCGTAAGTGTACTTTTGCTAGTAAGTTTTCAGTTTTTGGAGAGTAATTGGTAAGTAATACAGTAGGGTTGTAGCTTGTTCTGGAAATACAGTGAATGGAAGTTTGTTACAGAAATATATATACCTCGTATTATTCGTGTTTTTCGGTTATCCCTGTAGTATCGGGTCCGCATTAACCTGAAGAACCGGAGCATGTTGTTTACTGATAGTCCGCACAGAGTTCTTGCACTCCATCCGTTTGTCTAAAAGAACTTAATATGCGGTGGAGGGGAAAGTACACTCCTCCAGCGCTTTGCAGGAACTTGCACGAAGCAGATGTAAATTTCCAATGCCCGCTTTAACTCAACGAAGGCAGAGAAAACTGATCGAGAATAGATCGATTTCTGTCAGGAATACCATTTAGAAAACAGTTTTTGGTATTTGAACTTGATGTAAACGAGTACGTTTAGACCAGTATATTCTTGTCAGATCATGTGGGTGTATTCGTAAGGGTTTGGATGGGGGGGGGGGGGGGGGGGAGGCAGGGGAAGGGGCGGCTGACACGTCTCTCTGCGGTGCGCCTCTATCTTTATCCCTGAGGCTCAAGGGTTCCTCTGCGGACAGTATTTTTAACCTCACTGCTGCAGCCTCCCATCCCTCCCCCGTTCTTAGTCCTGGAAGCGTTTGGAGCTGGTTGTCGCGATTACTACCACGGACGTAATAAAGCAGGGCTAATGATGCTGCTATTTCAGGTAGGGCGTTATAAGTGCAGGATGAGAGGAAGAGGACAGGAGTTTAGGGAAAAGGTACATAATTCTTATATTACGATGGAATGTACCACTTCTAATCCAAAGGGTGACTATGCTGGATTACACGCGGGAAAAGGCAGTGTGTTATCTTGACAGTCAGGAAGTGTCTCTGTAAGAGACTGAGAAGATAATAGAATATTATTCCATCGAAGTTGCAGGTCATACTTGAAAGAAAACTAAATTATAAACCCAATTCGTGACTGATTGCCCATCAGATCTGGGAAGAAGGAAATCTGTGCCAGTCTGCCGGTTGTAAGGTCACTGCGGATGAGCAAAACCGTGCGTGGGCATCGGGAGAGGGAGTGAAATGTTAATGTTGTTAGTCCTTCCAGGGACTAAAGAAGGAAATAACATTGCAGAGTAGTGCTATTGACGACTGAAATAACTCCATTCGCACTTATGTCGCAGAATCGTCATTAAGAGCTAGTAACTCGGATGTGTTTGGACGAACATCGCAGTAGTAAAATGTATCATCTGTGAGCCCGCCTTGATATAAACGCTATTTGTCAGTGGGCTACTGATGATGGCGAAATTATAGCAGAAACCAGCTTGCATCAAGGCACACCCACAAATCCCTTATTGTTTTCTTATAGACACGTGGAGTCAAGCGAACATAAATAGTCACTGTACTAGTTAACGACGATGACACATTACGAAAGCAATTGATTTTGTTGCAGTTTACCTCACTGTTACCTGTTGACCAACAGATGCTCTTCCATGACGTCACGATAAAAACGTATCAGTTTCGAATACTTCTTCATTTTTAGTATACGACGGGGGAACGACGAATACAGCCGCCGAGAAAAACAGATACGCGTGGTAGCAATTCACTGTAGAAAATTTACTATGGCTGTGTGACGTGATTTGTCTCGACGCTCAAGTTGTTTGCGGTGGGCTGACGCCTGTAGTACTGCGTGACAGACAATTATAGTTACCAATCGACATCAAGCTCACTGAGCATCAGAGGACAGTACGAATTTAGTGCACAACTCTCTGAAAATGCTAAAATAAGACATCAATATGGTTGTTGTAATAACAATTTTGGACGTAAACGCTTTTCTAATGAAATTTTACTGAGGTTACAATATGCCCATCACTACTTGGATACAGTGGGATTTGCTAAGGACTTCATTAAACAAATTTTAATGCATGTTCGTCGCATATACTCTCATTAAATTATTAAATATAATTACATGTTTCTGCAATATTCTTTCGTAGACAACGTTAAAAAAATGGTTCAAATGGCTCTGAGCACTATGGGGCTTAACATCTGAGGTCATCAGTCCCCTAGAACTTAGAACTACTTAAACCTAACCAACCTAAGGACACCACACACATCCGTGCCCGAGGCAGGATTTGAACCTGCGACCGTAACAGTCACGCTGTTCCGGACTGAAGCGCCTAGAACCGCTCGACCACCGCGGCCGGCAGACAACGTTCCATCCTACATTATATTAGAGGCTGATTATAATTAAAACGAGTGATCGTAGGACAATGAAACATGTGGAAACATTTGTGAGGACATGCAGAAGAGAAATAACTAATAAATAATCGAAAGAAACATTTTAATTTCCACGGGAGGGTAACAGTTCCTAATTACGTAGCATGTTTAAGTTACAGGTTACAAATGTTGCTCAGTGTAACGACCAACTGCATCCTAACAGCCTGGAAACGCACGGGGGATAGCGTTTCACAATTGTTTCCAGCGCTTCTCCAATGATAGACCGTGGCGTGTTGAGCTGTCGTCACACAGCTTGTGCAATGCTTGAAGATCGCGCATTGGATCCAGCATTTCCAGCCTTGGCAACAGCAACTTTTCCAAAACGTCTTGTCCAATAAACCGACGGCCTCTCCCAGGAACAATTGCCAAATCGCCAGTTAATTCGAACTTCCGAATCGTGCTCTTCAACCACGGTGCGGAAAGACTACCTCTCCGTATTCCTTTAACGTGCCGATACTCACAAAGAGTCCGCAGCTCGTGGTCGGGCGGTAGCGTTCTCGCTTCCCGCGCCCGGGTTCCCGGGTTCGATTCCCGGCGGGGTCAGGGATATTCTCTGCCTCGTGATGACTGGGTGTTGTGTGATGCCCTTAGGTTAGTTAGATTTAAGTAGTTCTAAGTTCTAGGGGACTGATGACCATAGATGTTAAGTCCCATAGTGCTCAGAGCCATTTTTTGAACTCACAAAGAGCGTCAGCAATATTGCTGTCGTCTTAATAAAGCAGCTTTACGAGTAAAGCCCTGCTTATCTGGTCCAGACGCATGTTAACTATCTGCAACTGTAATGCACCCGTATCAGCACCTAGTGACGGGACCTGACAGTAAAACTACAAACAACGCAAATCCTGCAGCGTACAGTCTGAACGTCATTCCTATAAAGTTGGGCGCCCATCCGGTAAATACTTCCACGTCCACACTAGCTCAAGTAGCAAATCATAACCACACTGTACATCGCACTAACCCGCGTTACGACGCCACTTCCGTCGGTCGCTCGCCTAGTACCGATCGGCAGCTGTGGTATCAATGAGATATGGAAGTAAGAAGGACTGGCGAACGCGCATTATACAGACATTCATGTTTAAACACCTTCGCTACGTCATTTAACTCTGTATTGACACACACAACACGACATTTCGCAACGCTTCGAAAGAACCACTACCCGTAGATCGCTTAAGCTGGCAGCGATCGACAACAGAGGACAGTCGGAATTTGTGTTTTCTTTTTCCAACTTACTATTCTATACTATCCTATACTGACTCTTATTATACGCTTTGACACTATAAAAACTTTCCCTCGGTTTGCGAAGTTACTCAAAATATGACACCGTATGACGTAATAGAGTAAAAGCAAGCAAAGTATGCCAGTTTTTTAATTTATATCTCCATTGTCACCCATTCCAAGAAAAAGCCTTGTAGTCGTGCAGTTAGAATGTATTGCGAGTAAATTACCTTAAACCTCCTCTAACTGCGTGGTCAGATGTTAGTCTTCTCCCTTAAAACCGTGGTCTCCATTAATTTATGAAGAGCAAGTAAATTGCCATTAATACGAAAGCTAGTCTGAACATTAAGTGTTTTACTAGGCACGGTCCTACTGAAAAAGATATGACGATGCCTCCTCTGACTACTGATCTTAATTACTCAGCACATACAGAGGGGGAGGAGGGGCTACTGTTTAACATGGCGCAACTCAGCATTTTTCGCATTATCTAAGATTGTCAAAGGTGAAAGACAAATATTTAAGGACTGACCGAGGATCAAAGACCAGATATGAAGTCTAGCTATTAACCAGTTACACAATATGCCACTTACCAAATGTTTTAAGAAACTTAGCTTGTTTCGAAGCTGTTTACTAGATGTACAACAAAAGTTGACTCGCTTCAAAAACGTAAGAGACCAGTCATTAGACTTAAGTCTCGTTAATACTTCCTCTCAGTATTCCGGCCCACATCCAGCCTGCACAAATGACGCACACAATAACGAATTTTCGTGTGCAATAATGTTATGTTAGTTAATTACAATGTTAAAAATTTATATATATATTTGATATTGTGCCTTTCTTTACGGTTCCATATCATGGCATCTAAAAGGAAACATTATGCTAGACCTCAAGCAGAAACTCCAAATTAGAAATAAGCTGAAGGCCACTGCTGCCGAATACAGTATTGGACGAGGAACTATTTATGACCAAATTTTAACAGACGGAGAAATAATCAAAAGCGTACGAGAAAGTTATGATCAAAATGATGAAGAGGACACAGGAGGAGTGAATATGGAGATTCACACTGCTGGTGATGAAGCTGCAGAAATCTTCCTGGAGTACATTACGCAACAATCAGAAACATGCAGTGCTGATGTAATGCTTGTAAATCCATTGTGTGATAAAGCACACTGCTGTCGCAAATCATCATTGTGACGAGTAAAAATATGGGACACGTATCATAGTGAGTGAAACTTCCGTATATGTACACACTCGAGAACTAAGACGTTTGAGAAAATGAATATATCTTCGCATTTAATAAAGGCCTTTGTGTTTACACTAAATTTAAGGCACTGTCAATCCGGCACTTCCGCTGATCTGGAACTCGTGTGCTAGGAATGGCCAGATTAGCACGAGTATAATGTATATCTTAAGCATTCAGCGTGCTTATATTCCAATGTCCAATCCATACGTTCACGCCCCGTGACGGTTAGTATCCATCTTCATGGCTTGCTTTGCAGGGAACAAATACAGTCGGTTTGCTGACCAACCCGCACTCTAGACAGCATGCTGAGTTAGCGTTTACAGCCCACTTGACTACAGTTGAAAGCATAACGAGTCACACAAAGGCTGTCTAACTACTAAATGATTATATCGACTTGAGGCCACCGCTGGCACGTGCTCGGCAAGCGAACCACTGTACGGTTCTGACATGTGAGGATTCTTAGGATACCAGTGTAACGAATTGAATGACAGAAAATTCAGAGTAGTCGCGCAAAGTTTGCCTGAATAAATAATAACACATGCACTATAAATCTAGCTTCTTGTACTACTATATATATACAATAAATTTCAGAATTTTAGATATCGTAGTGAGGTCAGTAGTTAAATAATATCAAACTGAATGTAGTATGGTAATCAGAACTGCAGCGAAAAAACGAAGACCAAATAAAATTAAAGACAGGCTATGCGTGTTATCGCAAAGGAAAAGGTTTTCAGGTTAGGCTTTACTGTAAAAAAAATTAAAAACAATATTACTGACTTGATGAATCTCAGATGGAATAGCAACTTGTTCTAAAAAACAAACAAAAGGTACGCCACGGAATTAATTCGAGTCTGCGCATTTATCTGCTTACATTTTGATAGGGAGATGGAAGACCTACCTGAAGAGCTGCAAAGATTAATAAATGAGAGCAAGAACCACTATTAAATAATAATGAGGGACCTAAATGCAAAACTACAACAGGTATAGAACGATTGTTCAGTTGGAATCTTTCGGCTTGACTGCAGAAATAACAGGTCGTACGTCGGTAGGATTTATCGAGAAGAACATGTTTGTCCTTAACATGTTCTTTCAGAAAAAAAATATAAAATGGATATAGCAACGTCCAAATGGAACCAACTGTGAAACTGATTATATTTTACAAACAGTAAGGAAACTGTACATAATGTGAGGCTTAAGATGTGAAAACTAGTACGATCCATAGTAAAATTAACAAACAAGGATGGAAAGAAACTCATCAGTAGTGTAAATCCTAAGAATTTATTTAAGAATAAGTAGGTCGCCATCGTCATAATCATCATGATCATTATCAGCCATCTGGCATCCGCTGTTGAATGTAAGGCACCTTCAGACGTGTACGGGCTGCAGCTGTGTTCGTTCATATTGATATCGACTGTTTCCTAATGTAACTTGTCCATTTTCCATGTCGTTTTTTCGGTCTTTTACTGCATCTCTGAACAAAGTACTAATTTTATCCTTTACGCCAGTTCGCAACATTCCAACCGATATGGTTATGTCACCTTAATCCTCTTTTCACAGTCCACCACATCTTCTCCTTAAAAAATAGGTTAAAGCCTTAAATTTGCTTTATCTTTATGAAATTGTTTCATTTAGAATTAGCCAGGGACAATGAACGCTGTCATTTAGAAAAGTCAGTTATGTGTAACGAAATCTACACTAATTTTTTCCTCTTTGTTACACGAACGCCAACATTGGAATTACATTATGTCTAAATATAGCATGTATGCCACGACCTCCGATAACCCTTTTCAAGCTGGAACTTCATCTCATTTTCAACCAAATTTCCCGACGCGACTAATTAATCCAATACTGATCGTCATACGGGAAACAACTTACGGTACAGCTTCTCCCTCTAGCCTATGCGCGCTGCACGAACAACGACGATAAAAGCACAAACGTTGTCGCAGGAAACGAAAACATTCTGCCATTGGCCACTGCTTATCTAACTGCGGTGCGTAACCGACACATCACGAAATATGCAGCCAGAGGAAAGAATTATTCGGTAAATAAAAAGAAAAAATTTTGTTCGTGTCGTCTGAGGACATAGGATCTCCAAAAATTCATCTGGTTATCCGTTCTGCCACCTTAGTTTCATTTTCACTGTATTCATAATTGTTTCTTATACGCCACTCAGTTCCCTGATACACTTGCTAGTGTGTGTATCTTGCAGGAATCTTTGCTCAAATAGATATTTTAGAGTAAACGAGAAATAATTGAAATCATCCAAATTCGAGCACCAAAGTGATCACAGTAACAATATGATGAAGTTACAGAAACTGAGAACTGAGAACAAATCCGACTGAAACATGATATCATTTCAGTACAGAGGTGGTACAAAAAACCGGTAGACAGCTTTCTCTCCCGTGGAGTGGAATCCTATTGCATTTTTTTATTTTTTTTTACACTTTGGCAAGAGAACGAAATCTGTCGTGAAATTTATACATCGTTATTTTCAGTAAACTAAACATTTTTATGAACAAGGAGAAAAAAGTAATCAGCGTACCCAACTGCAAATTCTGACACGTGATTGACATTCGGTACTCAATGAAATTTTTTGTGTTAGTTCTCTCACGCTATGTAGTATCTATTTTAGGACTTGTGATGATGAAAAAGCGACCAATATGTTTTGCAAATATTTGCAGAATCTCTTTTATTCACCCCCTCTCTCTCTCTCTCTCTCTCTCTCTCTCTCTCTCTCTGTGTGTGTGTGTGTGTGTGTGTGTGTGTGTGTGTGTGTGTGTGTGTGTTTCCCGAAGAAACATTTTCTTCAGGCTTCGCAGTGAACCAGATGGTACTGATCATAGAAATATGGAAAGTCGAGAAATCCACACCAGACACGAATGAAAATAGTTTTCCAGTACGCACAAATTATATGAGGGAAGAAAATACAGTCGGACTGAGGAATGAGTAACCTATCGTCAATTTAGTAGGCCCATGAGCTGATAACTTATCTATCCTTTTAACATTTATGGAATATTCTGTCGGCACTTTGAGATACACGGACATATTAAGAAACTGAAAAATAATGTTGTGGTAGGCAGGAGAGCCAACGCCGTGTTACTAGAGGAGGCCGAAATGCACGCGTTTTAGCTCACGCAGGCTGGCGTGAGGTCTGGAACAAGACAAGGAAATTAGAATTTAGAAAAACGGACGTAGCTGGTGGAATATTTAACTTTAATCCATTAATGATGAACGTCGTTCTTGACGGTACATGATTCACAATATCAATAGTAACTGATAATGGCGCCTTGCTAGGTCGTAGCAATTGACATAGCTGAAGGCTATGCTAAACTATCGTCTCGGCAAATGAGAGCGTATTTTGTCAGTGAACCATCGCTAGCAAAGTCGGCTGTGCAACTGGGGCGAGTGCTAGGAAGTCTCTCTAGACCTGCCGTGTGGCGGCGCTCGGTCTGCAATCACTGATAGTGGCGACACGCGGGTCCGACGTATACTGACTGCGGCCGATTTAAAGGCTACCACCTAGCAAGTGTGGTGTCTGGCGGTGACACCACAGATAATATTGATGTTCCACAATTATATTTCTTTTATAGTTCGCTGCGAATCGGCTTTCAGCTTTCTAGGCTAACCTCAGACAACTTAAGCGAGAGTTTATAGCTGTAAAAGTAAGGCTTTTCCAAAGTTATGTGACCGTCTACGACTATATACCTGTAGGAAAACAGATGACTATGATTTCAGTGTAAGTCTCGTACTATTTAGCTTTCCTCCCCAAGTATATCTGCAACTGACTGAAACAATTAATGCTTCGGACGTATAAATAAAAATCCTTATTTTCGAGTATTCTAGCGATTCCATCTGTTTGTAAACGTATTCTGCGTCACGATCGTTGATCTCTATTTTTTCCGAAACAGGGTAGTGTAAACGTTTTCACAGGAAATTTATTAGGTGGCCCTTGACTGGTGTGCCGAATCTCGTCTAATATTTTGTGAATGAGACAATAAATGTCTTTACTTGTAACGTCGTGTCAGTTATTGCTACCATCGTATCAAAACTTAGAACTTGCAAAAACATCTCGTCTAAATCAGTGATCCGTTGTGTGTGGCATCTCCTCGTTAAACGGCGCGTCTACAGAGAGATCATTAGAAACGGATGACAAGCATAGACGCTGTGGCCTGATGAAGGAGATATCTAAAAAAATTTCCTTGTTTGGTTTGAAAAAATTACGGGAATAGTAAATTGTGATGATTGTAGGTGGTTTGAATCCTGTTTCTGCCAAATGTTAGTGCAGTGTGTTAGCGGCCTCGCTCGGTGTTTGCACAATCTTCTCTCTGCAGCTTTCGCCGTGCGTCTCGTGCGCACGGGCAGGAACCTGCCTGCGCTCCTGCCTGATGCCAAAACCGGTTGTTCCCCACGAGCGCTCAGCTCGATGTAATGCAGATACAGTTACGAGGAGGCGGCTAGGCGGCTGCGCGCACCGAGGTCACGACACGCTCCGTTCTGCCAGCCGGCAGCCTTTCTCTTCGCTTACGGTACCGGTCGCTCCTTCCTCTCCAAGCGGAGTGTGGCTCAGCATCTGCTAGTCTGCCTCGGGCATATCAGGCATTTTCCACCAATAATGCTTTTTCTTCAAGTCACTCTAAGCCAAAAGAAAGATGAACCACGAAGGAATTATTCGAATGAGATGGGAATCGTCAGACGTGATGCACACATATAGAAAAACAAATGATTATAATTTCAGAAAAATTGGATGATTTATTCGATAGAAAGTCCTTCGCAAATTGAGCAAGTCAGTAAGGCTACGGTCCACCTCTGGCCCTTATGTAAGCAGTTATTCGGCTCGGTATTGATTGACAGAGTTTTTGGATGTCCTCCTGAGGGATATCGTGCGAAATTCTGTCCAGTTGGTGAGTTAGATCACCAAAATCCCGAAAGGGTTGGAGAGCCCTGCCCATAATGCTCAGCTGGGGAGAGATCCGGCGCCTTCCTCGCCGAGGTAGGATTTGGCAAGCACGGAGACAAACAGTAGAAACTCTCGCCGTGTGCGGGCGGGCGTTATCTTGCTGAAATATAATCTCAGGATGGCTTGCCACTAAGGGCAACAAAACGAGGCGCGAATATCTTCTACGTACCATTGTGCTGTAAGGCTAACTCAGACGACAACCGACGTGGCCCTGCTATAAAATGAAATGGCGCCCCAACCCCTGACTCCTGCCGTATGGCGGGCGACAGGTTTGTATCCTACCACTCTCCGAGGTGTCTCCAGACACGAGGCGTCTTCAGCCTGTAATCTCATTGACTGGATTAGAATTGTCTCCAGTGAAGAGTCTCGCTTCGAAACGAGCCCCGATGACCGGCGAAGACGTGTCTGGAGACACCTCGGACGACGATGCGATACCGACCTACCTGTCTTCCGCCATACGGGAGTGACGGTGTGGGGTGCCAGGACCCCTTTGGTTGTCATCCGCAGCACGCTTACAACACAGTGGTACGTCGACGATTTTCTACGCCCTGTTTTGTTGCCTTCGTGGCAGGCTATCCCGGACTTACATTTCGGCAAGATCAGCCCCCCTTCAAATAGCCAGAGTTTCTACTGTTTAATTTCGTGCTGGCCAAACCCTACATCGGCTAGCAAGGTTGAGAGCATTATGAGCATGGTGCTACAACCACCTCGTGATTTTGACAACCTAAGGCGCCAACTGGACAAAATTGGCCACGATACCTCTCAGAAGGGAAACCGACGACTCTATTATTGAAAGCCAAGCCGAATAGCTGCTTGCAATAGGACCAAACGTGGACTAATGCGTTATTGACACGCTCAATTTATGAAGCTCGTTCTGTTGATTAAATCATCCAATTTTTCTGAAACTGTAATCATTTGTTTGTCTGTACATCCACATCTTTGGTCTTACAGTGTACCTACATCTACATCTAAATGATTACTCTGCAATTCACATTTAAGTGCTTGGCAGAGGGTTCATCGAACCACAATCGTGCTATCTCTCTACCATTCCACTCCCGAACAGCGCGCGGGAAAAACGAACAACTAAACCTTTCTGTTCGAGCTCTGAATTCTCTTATTTTATTTTGATGATCATTCCTACCTATGTAGGTTGGGCTCAACAAAATATTTTCGCATTCGGAAGAGAAAGTTGGTGACTGAAATTTCGTAAATAGGTCTCGCCGCGACGAAAAACTTCTTTGCTTTAATGACTTCCATCCCAACTCGCGTATCATATCTGCCACACTCTCTCCCCTATTGCGTGATAATACAAAACGAGCTGCCCTTTTTTGCACCCTTTCGATGTCCTCCGTCAGTCCCACCTGGTAAGGATCCCACACCGCGCAGCAATATTCTGAGGACGAACGAGTGTAGTGTAAGCTGTCTCTTTAGTGGACTTGTTGCATCTTCTAAGTATCCTGCCAATGAAACGCAACCTTTGGCTCGCCTTCCCCACAATATTATCTATGTGGTCTTTCCAACTGAAGTTGTTCGTAATTTTAACACCCAGGTACTTAGTTGAATTGACAGCCTTGAGAATTGTACTATTTATCGAGTAACCGAATTCCAACGGATTTCTTTTGGAACTCATGTGGATCACCTCACACTTTTCGTTATTTAGCGTCAACTGCCACCTGCCACATCATACAGAAATCTTTTCTAAATCGCTTTGCAACTGATACTGGTCCTCGGATGACCTTACTAGACGGTCAATTACAGCATCGTCTGCGAACAACCTAAGAGAACTGCTCAGATTGTCACCCAGGTCATTTATATAGATCAGGAACAGCAGAGGTCCCAGGACGCTTCCCTGGGGAACACCTGATATCACTTCAATTTTACTCGATTATTTGCCGTCTATTACTACGAACCTAATCGGTATGCAGTCTGGACCTGAAGACTTGCCCTTATCAAGCGATTTGAGTTGCTTCGCAACCCCTAAGGTATCTACTACTAAGAAACTCATGCTAGCAGCTGTCCGTGTTTCAAATTCTGGAAGATTCCATTCGTCTTCCCTGGTGAAGGAATTTCGGAAAACTTTGATCAATAACTCCGCTTTAGCGGCACAGTCGTCGGTAACAGTACCATCGGCACTGCGCAGCGAAGGTATTGACTGCGTCTTGCCGCTTGTGTACTTTACATACGACCAGAATTTCTTCGGGTTTTGTACCAAATTTCGAGGCAATGTTTCGTTGTGGAACCTATTAAAGGCATCTCGCATTGAAGTCCGTGCCAAATTTCGCGCGTCTGTAAATTTTAGCCAATCTTCGGGATTTCGCGTTCTTCTGAACTTCTGCAACAGAAACATGTGACACTCAAAAAAACGCAAGAGCGTTTTCAAATGTGTAGGTAAAAACAAAGGCACTCATGATGATATAACAGCAGCGAAACCTGTCTGTATAAAACCGAAAAAGGACTGAAGAAGTAAATGAAGAACGACTTGGACAAAATTTGCACTTGCTATAATGAATACCAGCTCTCTTGAAATGTGCGGTTCTAGGCGCTTCAGTCCGGAGCCGCGCTGCTGCTACGGTCGCAGGTTCGAATCCTGCCTCGGGCATGGATGTGTGTGATGTCCTTAGGTTAGTTAGGTTTAAGTAGTTCTAAGTTTAGGGGACTGATGACCTTAGCTGTTAAGTCCCACAGTGCTTAGAGCCATTAGAACCATTTTCTTGAAATGTGCACTCTCAGACATAAAAACTGACCGTCGGCCGGCCGCCACAGAGACTTAAGTCCGAGTCGTTCACATAAGGTGGCCAATAAAACCGACCGCCCCTGACAACGCTATGTCCGGCCATCTGCACGATCTGGCAACACTGCTAGATGCAGAAGTCTCAGGAGGAAGTGTTGTCTACTTCCGAGATGGAGTTGTGTTGGGTGAGCCCACGGTCTAGCGTAGTTCGCCTCTGGCAGTGCTGCGGTGAGGACACGCTGTGTTCCTGCCGCGGAGCGAGCGCTCGGGTTTGTTTACATCGTACTCGACCGTTCCGCGCGTGCCGTACTCAGCATATAGATCACCATGGCGCACCAATGCAGACAATCGACGCTCAAATTTATGTTCCGCAACGAATTTGTACGACCCAAAGCACTGGAAGTCGAACGATTCCTACGAGAAGAGGCAAAAATCCCGGCGACCGACATTCTCGGCATTCACTTGTCCATTGTGAGTAGCATCGTATATGCCAAGTTCATCGACGACGCAACATGTGAACGGATCCTTCGGGAGACGAAACAGGACCTCCGTTTCTGCCATGCTGATGGCAATGTGGGGACTGTGCACGTCGATTATTCTGGCACGGGACTCCGCACGATCAGACTATTCGAACTTCCATTCGAACTACCGGCGGAGGACGTGGTGGCAGCGCTGCGCCCCTACGGCACAGTGCATAATCATATTGCGGAAAAATGGACGCAATTGCAGACATATCCTGTACTGAACGGAGTCCGCCAGGTCCGAATAGAACTTAAAAGACATGTACCTTTATATCTGAGTATCGGTGGTTGCCGTGCCATCGTCATCTACGACGGGCAACCGAAGACCTGCTCTGGTTCTGGGAAGGAGGGACACCTCAGATCCGAATGTATCCAACGTCGAATCACTCAACTGCCGCCGGCTGACGCGGACCAGCCATCGCAGCCGACGCTGCTTCCTGTGACTTACGTAGCAGCCCTCACGACCGCTACCACTTCACGACGACGACCGATATCCACTGTTGAGTCGCCGCTCCATCCTCCAATACAGGGCGATGACGACACATCCGTTCTACAAGTTACGGATTCAACTCCGATGGCGCCGCCCCCGTCGACGGATGACGCGAGGCATGACGCTAGCATGACAGTAGACTCGCTTATTGTGCCAACGGCGGCCTTTGTGCCGGAACGTCGTGAGTCGTTGCCATCGCCTGACACAGAAGGACACACCAGGAAGCAACGTTCTGCGAAGCGACGGAAGCGGAGGCGTAGAGTAACTTCCGAACGGGATGCGACACAGCCTCCAGAGGACGACGACTCCACCTTGAATGACCACGTTACCGCAGAGGCAGCAGTGTGGCACCACCGAACGGAACTGAGGACAAATCACATATATTTACAGAGGCACAATCGGATGCCGATATGCCGGACAGATGCTGCCCACCACATTCTGGAGTGCAGACACCTGTGCCGTGTCCTGAGACAGCTAGGGAAGCCGATCTTGCTCTGAGTTCCCCGGTGTGGGCGGATGACCACGACGACGACGGCACCGTGCAAGTCACGCCAACGGGGCCCACGCCATTGGCGCCGGCTCTCTAGAAACTACTGCAGCTGAGGTTTGGGGGGATGCGGAGATGCCGATACAATCGAAAGCTCCATAGACAATTCCAATCTTAATAGATAACTTAGCACCTGCGATTCGACAACAAGCGTATCGTATCACCACGATTAATCTCAATACTATAAGAACGGCAGTAAAGATCCAGTTGCTGCGTGAGATGCTTCGTTCTTCGGATGTTGTCATTGCTCTGTTGCAAGAAGCGTATATAGCGGCCCTCCCAGTCTTCTACGGCTATGTGACATACATGTCACCGTCGGACCGAAATGGCAGCGGTACGGCCATACTAGTGCGCGACGGAATTGCCATCGAAGAAGTGACTTACCTTCCGTCAGGCAGGGGGTTGGCGATCACTGTCCCGGGTACGCGCATCAACATTTACGCTCCATCAGGAACTGACCGACGCCGGGAGCGATCGCAATTCTACTCGGAGGATATCGCCCCCCTCTTTATTAGTCGCTTCGATCAATATATCTTCGGCGGTGACTTTAACTGTGTGCTCCACCCCAAAGACCAAGTCCCACATTTCTCGACTTGTCAAGAGCTTCGGCTAATGGTTCGAGATCTGCTTCTTACCGACACTTGGGAGAAAATGCATGGTGACCGTCCCGGACCCACATACTTTACTAGTTGCTCAGCCAGTCGCCTGGACCGCATTTATGTCTCACGAGCTCTGGCGCCGGGAGTGTTGGACGCCGAACGTTGGCCGCTTGCCTTCTCCGATCATAGCGCTTTCATATGCACGGTCACTCTACAGCAGCAGCGGATATGCCGCAGCCGTGGACCCTGGAAGCTGAATGTGGCACACCTTCAAGACCCGGAATGCCGTCGGATTATCGCCAGCACGTGGATGGATTGCGAACGTCGTCTTCCCCGATTTCCTTCGACTCTAGCATGATGGATGGAATGTGCAAAACCAGCGTTTCGGCGTGTGCTAACACAATATGGAAAAGACATTACAGTGTGGCATCGTCACACATTGGACTTTTATTACACAATGCTGCGGAACTCGCCAACCAACCACCGTCACCAGACCGACACATGGAAATCCGCCGAATTAAAGGTAAAATATTGTCTTTTACGAGGCACCGTTTGGAGGGGGTCGTCGTGCGATCGAGACGTGAAGACCGTTCGGGAGGAGAAAACCCGTCTGTGCATCGTATCATGCTCGACAGCCGCCGACGCCGCCAGCAGCTGATCATGGACCTCATTTTGCCCGATGGTAGGGTCGTAATGACTCTGGCGGCGGTTGCAGAAGCCTTTTCAGATCACTATCGCCGGTTTTACGAAGAAGTGACTACGGAGGAAGCGGACGATCACGACATACTGCAGCACGTGTCGCACACTCTCGACAACGCAGCAGCAGCGTCGCTTTTAACTGGACTTACACGGGACGACATCGAGGACGCGCTTAACAAGGGAGCACTCAACAAGTCGCCCGGACCAGACTGCCGCTCGAGTTTTATCGGATTTTCCGCGATCTAATGATGCCCCGATGGATCACCAAGTACGGTTTCCACATGCCACCTGGATTCGTCGAATGTCTCCTCATACCGATACACAAGCCTTCCAGAGGTCGGACGGTCGAGGACTACAGGCCAATTACATTGCTAAACGCGGACTATAAAATCTTCGCCCGACTACTCGCCGGTCGCATAAAGAAGGTTCTGCTACTACTCCTATCCCTCGAGCAAATGACACAGGGCGGAATGACCAACATGCAAACGGCAACCAGCAAATGCAGGGATTTAATAGCCATCGCCACATCCTGTCGCCTTCGAGCTGGATTTCGACCACGCCTTCGAGAGAGTTCTTCACAAGTTCCTTCTGTCAGTTATGGCCCGCATGGGCTTCCCGCCTGACTTTCTCGACATCTTTCAGCGCCTTTTCCGTGTACCGGTGACTGGACGGATTGCGGGTCCTTTGCCGATCCGACGGTCAGTTCGCCAACGATTACTACAGGCGATACGCACAGAAGTTCGCCGCAACCTACTTCGACGGACCGCCTCGCACAATTGAGCCACGGCTCCTCCTTTGTCCGGAGGATACTTATTTCCCGCCTGCGAAGACTCACGCTCTTACGTGGTTTAAAGACATGTCCATATACTACCTCTTTCGAGATGATGAGAAGATGGTCCTTGATTACTGGCAATTTCTCCAGGACAGTCATAGCACGCTTGAACGTACACCCCTATACCGACAGCTATTTTCGAACTATTTGCACAGTGTCTTCGATAACCCCCCTCACAGTTGGGGAGTACCGGGCAGAGGATGACCGCCGTCATGGAGCTCCACACGCTGCGAAATGTTTATCAACTCGGAACATGGCATTTGTGCGCAGATGGGCCATGCACATGGAATGGCGTGCAAGATTTGCTTACATTTCATTTTCTATTATGTATCATTTTACTATTAGTTTTAAATTCTATTTTATAGTTTCGGAGGTATTCTTATTTTGTTATTGATATGGATGTAAACTCTAATTTTGCTTGTCGTAAGTGAAAGACGCCTTTTTCCTAACACAAAAAAGTGGTAATCGTCGCGAATTCTAAACTTATAACCGCGTGTTCGCGTCCAACTATATATATATATATTTTTTTTACCACATTCCGGCCCTCGTCTAAAGTTATGTGTCTGATTGGACATCGAAGATAATTCGCTTCACATTCAAGCCACCGACAATAACAAGCACTTCTAGAAACAAATCCGCAGGACAGCTCGTAGCTGCGTCGCGATCAGAACAGCTTACGCTCGAGCGTTTCCTCGGACAGCAGCGGCTACCGGCCACCGGCCAGACGCCACGCGCCGCCTGTAATCCGGCGCCGCCCAGGTGAACGCGGCACGACGCTGTCGGTGTATGTATCAATTGTCATTTTCGAATTTGAAGTTCTAGTTATCATCTCGCAGTTAAGCATTGGATTTTGCATAATTGAAAATCATGAACTACGGTTAAGCATTGTAAAATTGAGTGGCAAGTGGAAAAAGGTGTAACAACTACAACACAACATTTACTTTTCGTATAACAGAGGGGCAAATGCAGAGGAGGCAGCTAGAAAGATTTGAACCGTGTGTGGAGAGAGTGCTTTTGGGAAAAATACGCCAGAAAAAGATATTCTTGTTTCAACAAAGATCGTTCTGGCATGAATGATTTTCCACATTAAGGAAGTCTCGACTACTGATATATGTGATGGATTACCATTTAACCATCATGCGACATTTGCATTCAACAGGCAAAGTTCAGAAGTCTGGTGTAGGAGTTCTGCATGCTCTAATTCGAAGCAACAAAAATCAACAGAGTGACTATTATTTAACGTCATCAGGTCGCTTATTGAGCATTCCTATGCAGTACTGTTACTGGTGATGAGTTGTGATGCCTTTATCGTTAACTTCCTGAGAAGAAATGAAAGGCTGAGCCCCACCAAAAGACGTAAACTCGAGCAAAGAGTAGCGTGAACATAATATTGTACATCTAATAGCTCCAAAAGTGTGTTTTGCGCTACGAATTCTGCCCCAAGGGGTGTGTGCATCACAACTGGAATTTGTTGCCAACAACTGAAACACCTTTCGGTCGCAGTGTAAGAAAATAGACCGACAAAACTACATCTTGTCTGGTAAGGCACTCTGTGGATTTGAGAAACAAAACTGTACAGAAGATTGATAGGAAAGTCATCTCTCAGGCACTTGTATTGATAGGGAAGTCCTCTCTCAAGCAATTGTCCCTCTCATCATATACTCGTAAAATTTTACCTTTCCCACTCTTGATCGATCAACCGTCAAGGCAATTCATTTCTAGACGAAAATGCTCTTCAAACTACACCAGTTTAATGGCATCGTTAGGACCAGTAGGTTTCTATGGGTGTAGAATTTGTAAACTACTTTAGCATTGTCAGATTGTTTTAGATATCGTGAAAGAAAATCCTCCTGCTGATTAATTTCTCTTTGATGATTACTGTTGCGTTCAGTAAACTAATGGAAAACGCAGTTAAAATATTCACTGTAGTAACGCAAATTAAATTCAGCTAACTACAGAAACATCAAGACGGCAGTCTATCTTAATAAAGCATTAAGTATCTGTAAGACAATTGAGCCTATTTTAACACGAATTAGTAGGATATTAACGACTTTTGACTTCGAAAATGTCTGTATTTACTTCCTGTTCTGTATCATTCGCAAGTATTATGAAGATGTGTCAGCTCATAGATAAAATTATGTATTCACAACAGCAATAGATATGTCGGAAGAAAACAAAAATTGTCATTATGACTTTTGCAGTACCGTAAGGTTTTCGCTCTGACACTAACGGGTACTAAAAGTAGCAAGACGAATTTTGCTCGAGCGTTGTGTTACGATTCCCTTATTGAGTTTGTATCTGCCTGCTTGTAGCTCTGCTACAAAAGAATTAAAAATCTGGCTTTCAGCGATTCTCGAAGGGCGAACGAAAGCAGCTTGCACCTGGTAGCCAAGCATGTTACCTGGGAACTGGTTTTTTCCTAAAGTGGGTAGACATCATATAGTAATCACACCTGACAAACAAGAATTAACTGATGAAATTGTCAATAGTGTCTTTCAGAAAATTACTAAGTGGTTCCTTGTAAACGGACTCTCACTGAATTTTGATAAGACACAGTACATACAGTTCCGTACAGTGAATGGTATGACGCCATTAATAAATATAGACCTTAATCAGAAGCATATAGCTAAGGTAGAATACTCCAAATTTTTAGGTGTGTCCATTGATGAGAGATTAAATTGGAAGAAACACATTGATGATCTGCTGAAACGTTTGAGTTCAGCTACTTATGCAATAAGGGTCATTGCAGATTTTGGTGATAAACAACTTAGTAAATTAGCTTACTACGCCTATTTTCACTCGTTGATTTCATATGGCATCATATTTTGGGGTAATTCATCACTGAGGAATAAAGTATTTATTGCACAAAAGCGTGTAATCAGAATAATAGCTGGAGTCCACCCAAGATCATCCTGCTGACATTTATTTAAGGATCTAGGGATATTCACAGTAGCTTCTCAGTATATATACTCTCTTATGAAATTTGTTATTAACAACCAAACCCAATTCAAAAGTAATAGCAGTGTGCATAACTACAATACTAGGAGAAAGGATGATCTTCACTATTCAAGATTAAATCTAACTTTGGCACAGAAAGGGGTGAATTATACTGGCACTAAAGTCTTTGGTCACTTACCAAATAGTATCAAAAGTCTGACAGACAACCAACAAGTATTTAAGAAGAAATTAAAAGAATTTCTGAATGACAACTCCTTCTACTCCATAGAGGAATTTTTAGATATAAATTTAAAAAAAATAAAAAAAAATAAAAAAACACAAAAAATTAAAAAGTTGTTATGTATTGGAAAATTTGACTCGTTCCACATCATTACGAAATATCGTATTCATGATCCATGGAACTTGTATTAATCTAATCTAATCTAATCTAATCTGAGGTTGAATTGTTAGCAAATGTCAGTCAGACGTGTGCCGTTGGTGTAAGTGTTTCGGTGTGTTGAATGTGTGCCAATGATTTATCTATAGGTTTTATCTGTCCCAAATCGCAGTGCACTCAAGGAACACACAAGCACACTGTAAACAAACATAACAACAACGTATCTAGAAAGACGCAGGCTTAATGGCACAAACAAGTGTCGGGGTGGAAACCATTCAAAATGGGATATCTCGTAAATGACTCGCACTAGAATCCTGCAACGAACACCTCTAACATTCTAATCTACCCTACTCTTAGGCTGTTAATGTCAATAGGCATTGTTCGGATTAAAAGAGTGTATGTTTGCGCAAAAAGCACTTTCTAAGTATTATTACAATATTTTGATGGCTAACTGAGTATCAATCCATTCTTTGAAAACCACACATCAATAGCGCTTTCCATTTCCGCAATATTTGTTGTGCAAGTTTTAGATGATTCACTCTGTAAACGGAGTGGGGCAAATAAAAGTGGCACGGACGAGTGGATATGATTGGACGTGAAAGTATGTATATAACCAGCGCACACCGCTTGCACGCCCACCACGTGATGCACACCGCTACGGAGATTAGTGCGGGCTATGTCAGTGTGAGTGGAGCTGCAAAGGGGACGATGGTACTCACAGTGGAGCAGCGGGTGTCCGTTGTGGCAAGTTAAGTTGTGGAAGCGGTGTGGTGTGAAATTCCGAGCTGTGCTTGCTGTCGGCTCAAATACTGGTGGTGCAAATACTTTTTCCTCTTCTTTAAATAGAATCTCCAAGGCAGACCAACAACTAGTAAACACATCGAATGAAAACCTCTCCTCCATCATTTCGCTACCTCTATTCTCTAGCCCATGGATGTGTAGACACAAAATTTACAGAATTGCACACATGTTAATCCCTTTTTTTCTGCTTCTGTCAATAATATTGACTTAAGTGTGGCACTTAATGATTTTTAACTTTCTCTTGCTAATTCGTAAGGATTTGGGGTATTTTGCCTTAAGAAGGCAGACTTTTTTGTACTGTTATCATATAAGTTGTAATCAATTTTTATTACTATATTGCATACTGCGTATGGTCTTTTCGGTAGTTTATTAAACACGACACACACAAATGAGGGAGATATTAATCAGCAGCAACGTAACTCCCATATGATTAGCAACAGTCTGACCAAGTCATTTGTAAAGCTACACTTGACATTTAACGGCAGACATTAACATCCCTGCATTTTGAATACTGTTTTACCTCCAGATTTCGCATTTTACAAGCATCGTTGCGAAGCGCAAATAAATATAGAAAATCAACACGATTTTTGCTCTCAAATAAAGGTTTCGGCAATTAATTTAATTTTAATGTGATTAACGAAGAATTGGAGATTTCCGACATTAAATCGAAAAGTATTCCCTATACGTGGAAGGAACTACACAATTACAATATTTGGGCAGATAGTTCTTAAAATGATCAAAGAGCATATACCTTTCCTTCAGTCACATGCCTAGTACCAGCCTAATGAAGATAATAACAGCAACCATGGCAGTAATCATCGAATTATCTGGTAACCTCACATGCTGCAGTTGTATTTCTCGAACTAAAACATTAGTTGTCAGTGAAAAAATTTCATATTGGCATCAAATCGGAGCTATGAAGACTAGAATGGTCCTTATATCATGCAGTCATGAGATTAGAATAATACCCGCATTAGAAACTAGCAGGTAATTAACAAGTTAATCGAGAGAGCCGGATTATTTCACAGCTTCTAGGCGCATCGTCGGACACAACAACAAATCAGGACATTGCTGACGGTGAGTTGCAGTGGTCTGCTGGGTTGGTCGTAGTTTGATAGTTGTGGGCTGTAGGTTCGATTCTCACTCGTGGCGTCCATTTTTAACATTCGCGAAAAGATCTAATTCACCTATGTTAACGTCAAGCCCAGAATGTTAGGTCGCACAGTGGTTCAGAATCCGCATTATACACAATACCCCTTCACTACCAACAGCGTCAGAGCCTGTCTAAATGGCGCCGTAACAAAGGCGGCAGCCGCCGAAGGCACAAACTATGTCGCCAGTAAACTAGCACTAAAAAGATTGTTTCATTTAATTTAGGATTGTTTATTTCGTTCACGGTGTTCATATTTAATACGAACTTGAGACGTTGCAATTTTTGGCCCTTGACTGAAATTCGAATTCGGATCTCTAGGAATGGAACGTATCTGGATTGCAATCCTGGTCCAGCACAAACATATTCATAATTTCATTTTACGCTCTAGCATGTGCACACTGACCTACCACCGAAAAATAATTTGCATATTTAATATCTGTTCATGAATAGTCAACAATAACGATAGGTACCGTTATTTCTAGTGAAACATGCGAGCATCTCACTACTGGTCAGCAAGCAGTTGATACTTAACGTCTATTTATGGATGGGAAACAACGACAGTATGCGGCGGGTTCGATTCCCGAGCAAGCAAAACAAATTGCACCCTCATCTCATATTGATACAGCTCGCTGCTGGTAAATAAATTCGATTTATAACATCTGATTTTACTTAGCTAACGATACGATAACGTGCTGGGTAGAAAATCCCGTCACAACCAAAAAAAAAATGCCAATAACTTGGTTCAGTATCATTATTTTCATCTGCAATTTGTGTGGCATGCAGTTCGGACAAAGGTACATCGTTTATCATCAATAAGTATGAAATATGTTAACTTTGATTTTTTGGTCGTTATGTCGTACGCGTGCTAAAGGAACTCTAGTAGCAGTAATTGCGGTAGCGTCCAAATAAATACAGTTTCATTACATGATAGCTTACGTCTATTACGGGTATATAAGGTAAAGGGTGAGGGTGACATATAGGTAGATTTGCCAAAGTCTTTATTTGCGTTCTCAGTAACATGGTAGGTTCTGTAGGCGATAACATCTCGCTCTACGAAGCTCTCCAGGCCAGATACGTTTGGAACTCCTGATCCACCTCGTACAATAGCAACAGTTAACCATCCATTGCCATGTGTAAAGGAATCATTGATGTCGATACTGAAGTTGAGTCTGCATCCACAGAAGACTGCTGGTCCATCAAGTAAAGAATGTGCTGCAACAGACTTTATAGTGTTCTTCTTCTTGTCAGCAGCAGATGTTGTCATTTCAACGTCTTCAATAGTTTTATAGATAGTCTGTCTTGAACGTCGACGATATCTTCTGTGGTAAGGCATCGTGGCAGCGTTCAATGCAGTTGCCTGTGCAGCAGCAGCAGCGCGAATGAGCTGCTCAGCAGCGCTCGCTCGCTGCTCTGCTGCTGACAAGAAGAAGCACACTATAAAGTCTGTTGCAGCACATTCTTTACTTGATGGACCAGCAGTCTTCTGTGGATGCAGACTCAACTTCAGTATCGACATCAATGATTCCTTTAGACATGGCAATGGATGGTTAACTGTTGCTATTGTACGAGGTGGATCAGGAGTTCCAAACGTATCTGGCCTGGAGAGCTTCGTAGACCGAGATGTTATCGCCTACAGAACCTACCATGTTACTGAGAACGCAAATAAAGACTTTGGCAAATCTACCTATATGTCACCCTCACCCTTTACCTTATATACCCGTAATAGACGTAAGCTATCATGTAATGAAACTGTATTTATTTGGATTAAAGGCAAAGGTATTTGTGAATATGTTAAATTTGTAGGTGATTGTACTGTATATTTTCATAAATAAAGTTATTGATTTACAAGACCAATTGATCTGTAGCGTAGCCCAACACGAGGTTAGGTTGGGAGTTTTTTTTTTGGAATGCGGGGACTTAACATATGTGGTCATCAGTCCCATAGAACTTAGAACTACTTAAACCTAACTAACTTAAGGACATCACACACATCCATGGCCGAGACAGGATTCTAACCTGCGACCGTAGCGGTCACGCGGTTCCAGACTGAAGCGCCTAGAACCGCACGGCCACACCGGCCGGCCCGTCAGAACATTTCAAATCACAGCGTTCCAATTTCCAGCACATGCATACCTGATTACTTGTGAAGGAGAGTGTATTAAACGTCTTTCGTGGTTAGTTAACAGGACGATAATTGTTTTGATGTAGTAGAAATAATTTCGTCATTTCGTTTCAAGTCCAGATGTGTTAAGTAATACTGGTGAAAACCTTTGTATTTCACGTCTCTTTACGGCTAGTCAGCATTGATGATCGTTGCCTTGATCAAGTCCCGGGCAGGTGCGAAAGTGTATTTTAGTTAGTAGTGGCTACGTCTGCTGGGTTTCTGTCCAGATCCAGAACAAAAAATTTCGTCATGTAATTTATAGTTCAAACATGTGGGCAAATAATTCTTCATGAATAATTAGTACAGTGACATTACTGATTACACTCTATTAATATAACGGTTTCTATAGAGCGTTTGCCGCTGTTTATCGCGTTTTCTTTAACTAGTCCCTTTAACAACCACTTTATGCAAAAACCAATCGTCACCTGGGACATTTAGCAGGTGCGGGAAAACCTTATACAGAGGGAAAATACTTCGAACTGCCATAGACCTTTATTAGTCAAGACATTGTCTCAGAATATCTTGTTAATGCAAACATTTACTTTGTTTAAGGATTGCTACATAGTTTATGTGGCATAGTTAGTTGTTTCAGATTGTAATGAGATGGTAACGCTTTTGAAAATTATTGTAACCTGTACAAACATTAACTACGTGTTTTTCTAGTTTTTGCAGTATCATGGTGCGATGTTACATCGCACTGATTGCATTAAAGAACAGTGTTGTCTAGTGGTCTCTCGTGGTATCCATTTTGTGTAGTCGAACGACTGTATCGCAAAGCGATTAGAGGACCCGCTAAACAGTAACGTTATATTGGTTGCATGCAAATCAGGCGGATCACAATTCAGGTCGTTCGGATACTTTTGCGCATGATAGTAGATGCACCCCTACCGAGTGTCTATTGTTCATTCATTGAAGTCATCAGATGGTCCTCAGCGCCGCCAGTTTTGTGAGCGGCTGTTAACCGAGATGACAATGAATGGCCCGGACACGGATCCGACGAAGCCCGGTTTCACCTGAGTAGTTACGTCAACTCACAAAATCGCGGGTTCTGGGAGCGGAGAATCCGCATAACTTTCACGAAACACCATTGCACGATCAGAAAGTTGGTGTAGTGTGTGCACGCGGCGTTATTAGTCCCATCTTCTTTCATCAGACGCTGACTTCGGTGCATTACATTGCCAAAATTTTGAAACCGTTTGTGGCAGCATTAACGCAAGAGGAAAAGACCTACCGTTACTTCTAACAGGATGGAGCAACTGGCCATACAACATGCCGAACCTTGGAGCACATTTACACAACCTTCGCACCTGACAGAGTTGCTAGCAGTGGTTAGTCCAGTCGCGGCCCTAGCTGGCCACCCAGGTCACGTGATCTGTCAGTGTGTGATTACTTTGTGTGGGGAGCCCTCGAGTCTAACGTGTATCTCAACAACCCTCATAGCATTCGAGAACATTGCAATTCCAGCAGTCCAGCTTCGATCCGCCTTCAGTAACTCGCCGACCAGGGCCCGAAAGTACCAAGAGATGGTGGTGATTACTTTCAACATCTGCTATAGTCAGATTAGTACTACATGTCCCTTTTTCTGCTGTGCTTGTTTGTGCCCCTCCCTGTACTTTACGTATCGCATCACTCGCACGCATCGCTACCGGACGGCATTCAGTCTCGCTATGGGCAGTGGTCATAACGTTTCGGCTCATCACTTTGATCTCGCTTTGGAACGCATGTGTACCTACTCAGCCGAAAGATGTCTTATAGATAACAAAGTGGTTAACGTATGAATTTCAAATAGCTGTCTAGTGCTAGCAAGCAGCTCCTCCACCCACCCCTTTCTTTCTCCTCGATAGTGCCGCAACGCTTCTTCACGTGGGCTTCACCAGACACCAGAAGCCATGTTAGGTGCCCATCGTGCTTTGTAACCAATAGCCGCTGCCCACAACTCACCGAGTCCGGGAAGTGCTGAACAGGGCAGTGGCCAAGTGAACAGAACTCGCGCTTTTGTGTGTGTGTGCGGAGCTATGTCTTCTGTACTCCACAGCAGTGAGGTGTTTCGGAATGCTAGCAGTATGGACCGATTTAAGGTGGAAAGGCTACGTAAACCTAGTTGACAGACTCAAATTCGTTTAAAGAATAGCAAAGAAGTGCAATTCGTCCACCAGGAGTTCGCTTACAAAATTATTGTATATCAATCCTCAGTCTTGGAACGATACGCATTTGGATGAGTGGAAGACAGAGAGTAAATCTAAAGGAAAGCAGCACGATTCGTCACGGGTCTGTAGAGCGAGGGCGCCACAGAAGTGATGTGAGACCTTGTAGAGAGAAGTTGTGCCTCACACAACGGTTTAAAGTTGAAGAAGTCCGCAGTTCATTTCAGATGGCGACCTTTACGGTACGGGACGTCACTGTCAAGCATAATTACGAATAAAGATTTGAAGCTGGCTTCGGAAATTAAATTATCATCACCGTGCACACTAGTGCTTCAGCAGTGGATTTTATGTCATTATGTATTACAGTTTGCGTTGTTTCCATGATATAGAGCGAAGGTCGCACGAATTTGTGATGCGTTTATTCCGCAGAGTGATTTTCCATCAAAGAAACACTATATCTGAAAGCTAAGAATTATTTAGGTTTTATTATAAACGGCAAAGCTTAAGCCGGCACTTTGCATAAAACGAGATCACGAAGAGATAAAAAAAATAAAAGTAGCTCCAGCAGTGAAACAGCACCATTGAAGGCGTATAGAGAGAAAAAAGAGCAAAGGATAAAGCAGAAGATAATATTCACTGCCTTTTACAGATACTGTTTGTTATATTTTGTAGAGCAAATAAATGTCGCTGTTTTGGAATCTTGTACAATACGTTTCCTAATTTTACAATTCCCTACAAGTTCTAGAATTTAGTGTACGACTTGTGTCGAGAACGCCCATTAAGAATTTTGCTTTCGCCAAGTGAACTAAGTTGGTGTTGTTACAGTAGTCCCTTAGTGCCGATACTACATGCCGGAGACGGACAGTGTATCGTGACCTCATTTTCACCGTTAAGTACTGGCATAAACGACGTCACCTTAAGTTGAAGTTGTATATTGTGCAAGCAAGTCACAATTTAACGGTTCTGTTCAATTGATGTCAGGTGTTAATCGACATTTAGTCTCAAAATCCTGAAACTGTGCGTTTCAAGGCGAATCAGGAATCATAGAACGACTTCTTCTCACTCTTGTAGCAGAGTGTACGCTGATTGAAATCTTCGCTGTTAGGAGACGAGGTACTGGCGAAAGGAAACCTGGAGGGGAGGGAGGTGGGGGGGAGTTGCGGTAGGATAGCTCAGTCGGTAAAGCAGTTGCCCGCCAGAGCCAAAGGTCACAGATTCGAGTACCAATCTGGCACATAGTTTCAATATAACAAGAAGTTTCAGGAAACATATTATTGCCTTCCGCACACATCTCTCGTAATAGTCATGATGGTAAAATTAGTTACTCGAGGAAGAAAATTAGTCGCAGTTCGTTTTTCTATTTCCAGGCGATACTGACAGTGCTGCGATGTATGAGTGAGGTAACCTCTTGTACTCCCCATGACTGCATATTGTCCGCGCTGTAGGCGGCTACATCAGGCAATCCTTCGTACAGTCAGCCCCGCGTTCTCTCTCTCTTGCAACTAAATGCGTAGCGCCGCACGTCTACACTGACTCCATTGACCTCTGTTTTTTGTGGCTCCTTGTTGCCGCGCGGGAACGGGAGTTGCTTATGACTCAGT
This sequence comes from Schistocerca cancellata, assembly GCF_023864275.1. Classification (NCBI taxonomy): domain Eukaryota; kingdom Metazoa; phylum Arthropoda; class Insecta; order Orthoptera; family Acrididae; genus Schistocerca; species Schistocerca cancellata. Next base: position 929,708,336 of record NC_064629.1, read on the forward strand.
GCTACTTCCAATGTCTGGCGCTTGGTAGCGACAAAAATTTGTTGATTGCAGTTTCATTTTAAAATCATTCCTTCCGTCGCTCTCGTCAAAATGCGGAATAATACTGGCACTGACTATAAATGCTGTGTTCCTTGACATCTGGAAAGAATTCGATACAATCTGCACTGTCGCATTGTAATCAAACCGCCGGGTGGTTATAATTAAAATGTAGCTACTCACAGAGGTCCAGTTTGGGCTGCGAAACTTGGTAGATATTCTAATGCGTTAACGTGGAACCGATTTACACTGAGAAATATGAGTTCCAATTTTGGTCACCATGTGCAAATCTGGCACCGTGATTGCAAAAAAGACGTATAGAGATCTTTCCATATAATGGATTAGGGACAGGACGTTGGCAGAAAAGCTCAAACAAGTGAGAAAAACATAATGCTGCTTTTTATTATTAACCACCGCTTACACAGGTTTTTCAGTATGAGCATTGGAGACGTCGACGAGATGCTGTACAACGCCAGATTTGCACCTGGTGGCCAAAATTGAAACTTTCGTTTTTCAGCGTGAATCGGTTCCGCATTAACGCATTAGCATATCTTCCAAGTTTTATTGCCATCGATAATTACAGTCCACACTGGACCTCTGCGAGTAGCTGCAGTTTAATTATAACTACCCGGTACATTAACTGAATAAGATGAAAGATGTAGATTTACCTACGATCTTTCAGAATTAATGTCTTCAAATCAGCGTAACTGTTAGCGGACGATGCTGCTGTTAACAGAAAAGCTGTAAGACCAAAAACCTATAGCGAAATGCAGGAAGACGTTCAGAGGGTCCGCTATTGGTCAGGGACATACTGCACGTTAACAGACAGAAAAACCCATTGCTATTCGAACACGGCATTGACGGTAACTAACTGGAGATCGTAGCAACCTCAAAATATCAAGTAGTCACCGTCCGTGGAGCGACCACAGGAGAAGTAAATGCCAGGCTGCGACTGATTGAAAGAATTTTTTGGTGGCGTAATTAATTCATGAAAGAAGTGGCTTATGGAACACTCTTTCGACCTACTCGTAAATACTGCTCATCGCTCTGGGACCACACGTTCCTTTAGTAAGCTTTATGGAGATGCTTCTCGAACACAAGTTGCAGACATCTCAGAAGAGTCGTTGGACATCATGGAGAGGATTACAGTTATAATTTGGAGAGCATACGTCTGAAGAATTATCGGGAAGCATTTTTCTTCCTATAAATGATATCGTGTTGCCCTTAGCTATTACTTTTTTATTTTTTATTGCAATTTCGGCATTTGTAGCATTTTCAAACATCTGCAAAACATAATACAACGTACTGGGAACAATGTAATATGGAATTAACAGTACATACAACCAGTTTTGCAGTTTTTTGATATTCAGACTCTTACAAGATCTTTGACATGCAGGTTAATGTTGGACGGAGGCTAAAACGTAAAATGCACGCACATCGAAAGAACAAACAGTCCGCGATATTAGTCAGTTATCGATCATGTATTTCAATTTTGTTTGGAATATGTATGTATATCACGACAGGTTAACACATCTAAAAGTGTGCACTTAAAATATGTTAGAGTAAATGTCTAAAATAATTGAGAATAATTTTATCTCCGAGGCTTGGTTATTAAATGAGTATGTATTGGGGTTGTCTTTGAAGGCACTATAAATCTCAGTTTCTTTTAGAGCATCCATTAATCGGCCTTTCTCTACCCTATGTAGTACCTTTAAAGAGTCCTCGGTGCTGCTGGTGTTATGATTTTAGTTTCGTAGACGTGAACTAAATGTGGATTTACTGTTCTCGCTCATGTTTGTGTGCTCTCGGAATCTGCTGGAGAAACAAAATCAAATGTGGTGAATGTGAAAGTTTCTATGTGGGACAAACAAGTAGATGTTTCTCCACCAGATTCAGAGAGCACACAAACATAAGCTAGAACTGTAAATCCTCATTTAGTGAACATCTACGAAACTACAGTCATAACACCAGAAACATCGAGAAATTTTTAATGGGCCTACATAGCATAGAGAACGGCAGTTTAATAGACGCTCTGTAATAAATAGAGATTTATAGCGCCTTCAAAGAACAACAACAATATACAGGGTGTTACAAAAAGGTACGGCCAAACTTTCAGGAAACATTCCTCACACACAAAGAAAGAAAATATGTTATGTCGACATGTGTCCGGAAACGCTTACTTTCCATGTTAGAGCTCATTTTATTACTTCTCTTCAAGTCACATTAATCATGGAATGGAAACACACAGCAACAGAACGTATCAGCGTGACTTCAAACACTTTGTTACAGGAAATGTTCAAAATGTCCTCCGTTAGCGAGGATACATGCATCCACCCTCCGTCGCATGGAATCCCTGATGCGCTGATGCAGCCCTGGAGAATGGCGTATTGTATCACAGCCGTCCACAATACGAGCACGAAGAGTCTACATTTGGTACCGGGGTTGCGTAGACCAGAGCTTTCAAATGCCCCCATAAATGAAAGTCAAAAGGGTTGAGGTCAAGAGAGCGTGGAGGCCATGGAATTGGTCCGCCTCTACCAATCCATCGGTCGCCGAATCTGTTGTTGAGAACCGTACGATCACATCGACTGAAATGTGCAGGAGCTCCATCGTGCATGAACCACATGTTGTGTCGTACTTGTAAAGGCACATGTTCTAGCAGTACAGTTAGAGTATCCCGTATGAAATCATGATAACGTGCTCCATTGAGCGTAGGTGGAAGAACATGGGGCCCAATCGAGACACCACCAACAATGCCTGCCCAAACGTTCACAGAAAATCTGTGTTGATGACGTGATTGCACAATTGCGTGCGGATTCTCGTCAGCCCACACATGTTGATTGTGAAAATTTACAATTTGATCACGTTGGAATGAAGCCTCATCCGTAAAGAGAACATTTGCACTGAAATGAGGATTGACACATTGTTGGATGAACCATTCGCAGAAGTGTACCCGTGGAGGCCAATCAGCTGCTGATAGTGCCTGCACACGCTGTACATGGTACGGAAACAACTGGTTCTCCCGTAGCACTCTCCATACAGTGACGTGGTCAACGTGTCCTTGTACAGCAGCAACTTCTCTGACGCTGACATTAGGGTTATCGTCAACTGCACGAAGAATTGCCTCGTACATTGCAGGTGTCCTCGTCTTTCTAGGTCTTCCCCAGTCGCGAGTCATAGGCTGGAATGTTCCGTGCTCCCTAAGACGCCGATCAATTGCTTCGAACGTCTTCCTGTCAGGACACCTCCGTTCTGGAAATCTGTCTCGATACCAACGTACCGCGCCACGGCTATTGCCCCGTGCTAATCCATACATCAAATGTGCATCTGCCAACTCTGCATTTGTAAACACTGCACTGACTGCAAAACCACGTTCGTGATGAACACTAACCTGTTGATGCTACGTACTGATCTGTAGAGCAATGAGTCGCATGTCGCATGTCACAAGCACCGAAGTCAACATTTCCTTCCTTCAATTGGGCCAACTGGCGGTGAATCGAGGAAGTACAGTACATACTGACGAAACTAAAATGAGCTCTCACATGGAAATTAAGCGTTTCCGGACACATGTCCACATAACATCTTTTCTTTATTTGTGTGTGAGGAATGTTTCCTGAAAGTTTGGCTGTACCATTTTGTAACACCCTGTATACTCATTGAACAACGGACCTCAGAAACAAAAACTTTCTAGATTGTTTTAGACATTTACTCCAATGTATTATAAGTGCACTCTTTTAGATGTGTTAACCTGTCGCGATGTACATAATCCACTCTAAATTGAAATACACACAATGGAATGTCATGATCGATAATTGACTGGTATCGTCGACTTGTTGCTTTTTGATGTGCATGCATATTATGTTGTAATCTCAGTCCAACATCAACTTGCTTCTCAGAAATCTTGTAAGTATGTGAATGTCAACAAACTGCAAAATTAGTTGTCCACAGCGTCAATCCCATATTACATTGTTCTTAATACGCTGTATTATGTTTTGTAGATACTTGAAAATGGCATAAATGCCGCAATTCCAAGGGCAAAATAAAAGCCATAACAGCTAGAAACATAATCACATCATTTAAAAAGTTATAGAAGCTGTGGAGCCAAATTACAAGAAAGTAATTTTACGTTATTCTACATTCATCCGGTGAAATGACCACGATTGAAAAATCAGAGAAGTTAAAATTCATACGGAAACTTTATTACGTTCTGTCTTCCCACGCACCACCATGAATACAACAGAAAATAATGGCAGTCGTAGTGAAATCAGAGGATGTGGTCAGCGGAGTATAGTTGGGGATGAAGATATAGACAAGAAAAGGGACAGTCATTGCTCCATTTTGATCGTTTTTTATTATTGCAGCTTATGAATCAGTTATCTCATATAGTAAAAACGTCGTAGGTGTTTTTCAGTGTTGGTCTTGATTGTTGATCCTGAACAACAAGCATACTAGAGTCAGTCGTCCCCGCAAGTGTAGTCGCCATAATCTGATCAGCGAGGGCGGAAGGGTTGCGTGAAGTATGTGCTTTAGGCATGTTGCTGGTGACTCATTCGTATAATGGGGACGTTAAACTCACGGCTCCGTTACTTCACCATGTACTCCCTGCACTCACCCCCAAGTGCACAGCTGTACATTTAACTCGTCATTCATAAGCCGAAGGAAGAAACTGGTGAATCATCGTCACTAAGACCTTACCAACGGAGCAGTACGGGAGTCTCGCATTGTCCCCGAAACTCATTAGTTCATGCGGGACTTTCCATTTCGTGCCAGAGTTACTGGAGCTATTTTTGTTGAAATATCGATAGGCCGTGATTATTAAGAAGGTGATTTCGGGTTTGAGGTTTTCCCGGCGAGTACTTCCGGGTGCTAGCATGACTGGAGTCCAGACGGCCATTACTAGCAGCACCTGATGATACATCGATTTTAGAAGTAAGTGAATCGTTAACCTAGCTGCACACCAGGAAAAGTGAATTTGACAGTTTACGAGGCGCGTTCAGTAAGTAATGCAACACATCTTTTTCTGAACGCAGGTTGGCTTCGTTTATCTGTGGGATAGATAGGTAGGGCTTTGAAGAATAATCGTAGTTTCTGGCCTGAACAAAGGTTCTTGAAGTTTTCTGCCATTACTCAAAAGGTGTAAGGTGTCTTTACTCGAGTCATAAAGACAAATTTTTTAAAATATTTCTGTTAAACCCTGTCGCCTGTAAAACAAGAGTATGATACTTATCACCTCGTGCTTTTTATATATGTTTGTAGTTGCATGGGACAAAGGGGGCCATAATATGACGTTGGTTTTTTGTTGCTAGGTGGGGTCGCTTCAGAGATATGAAGGTCGACTTTGTTTTTTTAAATGGCATGCAGCCGCAGGAGTGGCGGAGCGGTTCTAGGCGGTACATACAGTCTGGAACCGCGCGACCGCTACGGACGCAGGTTCGAATCCTGCCTCGCGCATGGAAGTGTGTGATGTCCATAGGTTAGTTAGGTTTAAGTAGTTCTAAGTTCTAGGGGACTGATGACCTCAGAAGTTAAGTCCCATAGTGCTCAGAGCCATTTGAACCATTTTTTAAAATGGCATGCTATAGTTTGGTACTCATTTTCTGGTTGTAGCTATCGAGACAAATCCAATGATGTGTTGCAGTAAGGTCCTTGAAGGTCAACAAAGGTCACAAAGGTGACATGAACATCCATTTGCAGAAAGTGATCGAAGTGGTGAACATTGATATCAATGCAATGCTGCAATCTTCTTATCATGGATTGAGTGGTATTTCTTATCACATCGGCACTTACCGAAGCACATGCTCTGACAATTCTCTCTTGCATATCTTCAGATGTAGTTGAAACATCTTTATAAACAATGTCTTTTACGAATCCCCACAAGAAAAACTCCAGAGGCGTCAAGTCTGGTGAACGAACCGGCCACGACACATATCCTCCGCGTCCAATCCAACGATTTGGGAACTGTCTCTGCAACTCATTTCTAGCCATCAGCGAAAAATGTGCCGGGCACCCATCCTGTTGATACCCATCCTTGTTCCTAAAGGTATTTCTTCCAATAACAGATCTAATGTTTCTTGCAGGAATGTGCTGTACTTCCTACCATTAAGATTTCCTTCTATGAAGTAGGGGCCTATAATTCTGTCCTCCAGAATGCCACACAATACATTCACCGCCCACGGTTTTTGGTGTGCAACTTGCCGCAGCCGACATGGATTTTCAGTTGCCCAATAATCCATGTTATGCAAATTAGCATTTCCATGTTTCGTGAATGTAGCCTCGTCAGTAAATAAAATCAAATTAATAAATGTGCCATCCCTCTGAATCTGAAGGTATGCCCATTGGCAGAATTCAATGCGACGCATACCAGTTAATCCTTGGTGGAGAATGATATGGTAAGGATGATACTTATGGCGATGCAGAACACGAACTAACACAAGGATCTCGAACCACAGTGACAAGAGTACCAATTTCCGTTTGCTCGTTAGTAACTTTCCTTTGCCGGATATGTTTCCGATGCGTTAAAGATCCAGTTGTTCTCAGTTTATCATACGCATATTTAAATGTACGACGTGTAGGATGAGTACGTTGAGGATATCTTTCAGCCTATAAGTCTCTAGCTCTCACTGAAATTCGTTGGCATTCTCCGTAAACGAGAAGCATATCGGCTTGTTCCTCGAAGGAATACATCATTCACATTCGCTTGATTCCACGATACTAGTCTTACCGTTCCTATTAGTGTTGCATTGCGAAACCGTCGAATGGTGTTCACATGTCAATGGCACGTTAGATGGATTTACTACTTGTACGATATACGAGAGAGAATCGTCAGAGCATGTGCATCGATAAGTGCCGAAGTGATAAGGAATACCACTCAATCCACGATAAGAAGATTGCAGCACTGCATTGATACCAATGGTCATCACTTCGAACACCTTCTGTAAATGGACGTTCCTGCCACCTTTGTGACCTTCGTTGACCTTCAAAGACCATACTGTTACACATCATTGGATTCGTCTCGATAGTCGCTATCAGAAAATAGGTGCCAAACTATAGCATCCCAATAAATAAAAAGGACACAAAAAGAACACCAAAAGAAAATACTTCTCGATACTGCTCTCCCGTCAGCCTAGTTACACACAACGCCCAACAGTTAAACTAAATAAATAATTCTTTATCATGAAGAAATCGATCTAATTTTTTTCTTAACTCCAGCATGGAAGATGGCAGGAGGCTACAGGCGCGCCGTAGTTCAATGCTTTCTTCATCTAGATAGGATAGAGATCACTGGTTCCACTGGATACAGGAGACATACACTTGAAGAGAATGCACGTATTGGCCATAAACGTGTTTTGTGTGTAACCTCTTTTGTACACAAACTGCAGTTTCTCAGTATCCTATCAGTCACAGTGTGCCATTTGCTTTATCTACTCCTGAGCCCATAGGGTTGTTCCATTGTCTTCTTAGACCACATCGCTAATGCACGCTTGTGCCATGACCTCGACTGGCAGGTAGCCGGTCCGAATACTGATAGTGGAAGACATTTTCAACACGAAAATTTGTTCGGCAAGGGAGGACAGGTGATGGCATTCAGTTTCCGATCACCAGATATTAAGCCAATATTCTGGATTAAATTCCAAACATCTCACAACTGTTTTATAGAACGAGGCCACGTGATACTGTTGGTGGTGAATCGTCCAATCGAATTACGCTATGTGCTGGCACCAAGTTTCATCTTCTCTCTTCTCTCATCATCATACAACGCAAAAATGAGTTCACACCACACACACACACACACACACACACACACACACACACACACACACAGATATATATATATATATATATATATATATATATATATATATATATATATATATACAACAGATCGACTTACGTCGCTACTCTCACACACCGTGTGCAGAAGGCTGATTGTGCGTGATTAGGCGGCTGAACGAGCTCTCTTTGTTTGCCAGTCAACAGTGCCATACGACTTTTTCTTTCTTTACTTCATATTACTTTTGAGATTCTTGTCAAACTCAAACTAGCGCCACAGCTTCACGATTTCTGCTTCCGATTCTCTCCAAAATAAAATAATTGTACTGGCAATTACTGCCCTGCAATGAAATTACGAGTGTGTTTCCGATACTTAGTTTGAACATGCAGGTTGAGAGCCTTTTACAGAAGTAAGACACCCGGAGGCATCGAGGCCATTAAAGAGTCAAGGAACAGTCGAGGAACTCTCAGACAGCGTTATAACAGAAAACTACATTTGGATCGCCAGGCGAGCCTTCCAGCGCAGCTCCGCCTAAATACAGTTGCTGGGCCTTAACTTTTACTGAGCCAGGATAGTTGTAGATTTTGCCGTCAAATCTAGCTCCTACATAAAGTGAGTTTCCCAATATGCTATCAATGAGTCAAAACGTGACTAAACCCGTGTCTGTCATAACACAAAACACACACTCTCTCTCTCTCTCTCTCTCTCTCTCTCTCTCTCTCACACACACACACACACACACACACACACACACACACACACACACACACACAGATCAGACCAATGGATATGGCAGCCAGTCAACAAATGGCTGAGTTTCTGATTATCTTGGTTACATACTAATCCGAATGCTGAGCCAACTCCGTTTACGCGTACTAAGCACTTGACAGGGCTATGTAAAAAGGTAAACAAATATAAAATATGTGTCAGATGTAGATATGTATTCGTATTCCTACTGGGTGCAAGTAACTTAAGTCACAATTAAGACCGTTATGTGTTGGGCACTGCGCTTCTGGCGACCCGGAAACTAATTTCTTACACAATCTTCTTTCCTCTCCCCAAGTGCAATAGACATGTCCATCCAGAACTTCATTCTGTATGGCACCTTAATTTGGTAATACAATGTCAACATTTTTCTTATTTTCATATTTTAAAAGGGCTCGTCAAGAATGCTACAGACCAGAGGCGGGCGCAAATCGGTTCAGTGAACAGCGCTCCAAGGCAGGAGAAGAGCAGAGCTTGCGCTCTGGCGGAAGCTAACCTCGTACCTCCTTGCACAGCTTGCCGCCCTCACAACTGGAGAAGGAGCGCGTATCAGACCAGATATAAACTTCTGACGTTATTGTGTGTCTAATGAATTATTCTGTTCAGTGCATCAGATTATGGTGCTAAATAAATACGTTTAATTATATTGCTTTCATTGGATTATGAGTAGGAAACAAAAGTAATTACTTTGACATCTGACAACTAAATACCCCTGGTAGTCATGAAAATACAGTAGGCCAACATAAAAGCTTATTTATAAAACAGCATAACCAATGAACAACAAACTAGCTCTAGGTTAAGCACAGAAATAAATAAATGAATAAATATAATCCACCATAAACAAAACATGGGCTTATGTGTACTTATACAGTGAAATGTCACTCAGTAGATGATGTGGAGGTATGCGTTTCTTTTCGCTGAAGAAGATGAATTATATTTAGTGCGAACGATCTCGCACTTGCAATTCGCAGAACTGCAGTGAGATATGCGTCAGTTAAAGTGGATCTTCGGGGAGATTTATTTATCTTCATTATATACGACAGTTTTGCATACATATATGTTGAGCCGAACATTGATAGCAGTTTGGCAACCATTTTGCTCATATTTGGGAAATCTGTTTGCGAAAACTGATCATAAAAATGTGATAGGCTTGTTCGTGATTCATATTTAGCCTTCAGTTCCCTATCACATCTAACTGTGAGCAACTCGCACTGTAGAGCAGACGGAACGTCATAAATTATTGTAGTAACTGAAAGGAGCGCAGCAAACTCCATCAGATCCATCGATAAATGGCCGGTATCTCTAAATCGGAAGGAAAATTCCTTCACAAGACTCGCAAGAGTTCCTGGAAATGTCTGCAGTTGATCTTGAATTATACCAGATTTCCGCACTGACAATTTGGGAAAATGGGCTAACCCATCTTTCAACATCGCACGCTGCCAATCCTCCAACATTTGCTTGGAGGCAGTAATACTGTCTACAAACTGAGTAACAAGTATGTTGCTTCCCGGCAACTTAAGATTAAGTTTATTCGTGTGGGATGTGATGTCGGTGAGAAATGCTAACTCGTCAACCGATTCAGGATCACTGAATTCACGGTCAGGACGCGCCTTCATTACCACAAGTAAAATTATTTCGTCCAACAAATCAAAATACCGATTCAGTATATTACGTCTACTGAGCCAAAGAACTTCACAAACGCACGCAATACCACCAGATTCACGCTCAGTATTCTTCAGTAGAGCTTTAAATTGGCTGTGGTTCAGTCCACGATTGTTAATAAAATTAACTGTTCTCACTACTACATTGTGACGTTTTTTTACACAAGTTTTGTTGATGAATCGAACAGTGCACCTCTCTTGGTGTTGCTTCTCAGCCGCCCTATAAGCCCTCCTCTGCAAGGGTCTTCATCAGCGGCAACTGAAACCAGTTTTTTCCAGGTAGACCAAACTTGGTAAATACCTGTACACCTTCCACGCACTGCAGTATGACTAATAAATATTGCCAGCTGGGCTGTGTCCGGTAAGTCGGTACTCTCATCTAATGCAATAGAAAACACCAAGACGTTCGAAATGACATCCGTTAATTGTTCCACTATATCACCTGACAAACTTTCGATACGACAAGTTATAGTGCTCCGCGACAGACTCAAACGTGCGAAAGAACGTGATAATTGTGGACACATTTCGTCTGCTACAACTTCCAAAATCTGCTTCACAAATTCGCCGTCACGAAAGGGTCGGGAAGCACGGCGATCAGCATAGCTGTTGTGTAACTAGTACGAACAGCTGCGCATCACATTCCTGTGGAAGAAATTATCGGATTTGTCATTTCAGAGGAAAATTTGGTTTCTTAGGCACAGTAATTAAGCTATAATACGTACCTCTACTTTAGTTCCTTCCTCGCGTAGATTATTAAGAAGATTAAGTCGTATTTCACCCTCTACACTTCCATATTGGTTGAAGTGATGTATACTGTAATGACATCTACATTGTACTTTTATATGCCCAATATTTTACCACATACCAAACATTGTGCTCCTCGTTCGCTTTCGGTGAACAAGTAATCACACTCCCAACTGTAAATTAGAGCGCCGCCTTACCGCCTTGCTTTGACTACACAACGCGCTCTACCGTAACATAATATACTCAGTCAGGTACATTGGTATGGCTATGCTTGCGCCTTGACTGCGCATATCGCCATACAGTCTTCACAGCACAAACTGCTCCCGACTCCTCGGTTCTGCCCGCGCTCATGCAGGTGGTTGCTGGAGGGCGGGTTTCTCATTGCCCGCATATGCTATAGACAGTATCCAATTCCTGGCACAAAGCTATTACTGTCTGCCAGCCATAACGTCTCTCCATCAGAAAGAACTGCCAAGGAAGTTAGAGGCACGCCGAGCGAGAGAAAATAGTCTCGGCTTCAAGGCTAGAGCGTTTAAACATACTTTAAAATTTCTACACCAGCTACGTTGAACAGCCAGTGTGTACCACCCCTAGATCTGTGCAAATCACTAACAGTACATTAAATATAGATACTGGAATACATGAAGTATTGTTGAGCATTGTATTGTTTTGAACCGGGGACCTAGAAACGACGGAGAGGCTTCGTCCCGCCGTAGCCCTCAGTGGTTCACAACAACACAACAGGCCACAGCAGTCCACTTACCTCACCGCCGCCCCGCCCCACATCGAACCCTGGGTTATTGTGCGGTTCGGCCCCCAATGGATTCCACCGGGAACGTCTCACACCAGACGAGTACAACCCCAAATGTTTGCGTGGTAGAGTAATTATGGTGTACGCGTGCGTGGAGTCAGTGTTTGCGTAGCAATCGCCGACATAGTGTAACTGAGGCGGAATAAGGGGAACCAGCCCGCATTCGCGGAGGCAGAAGCAAAACTGCCTTAAAAACCGTCCACAGGCTGGCCGGCACACCGGACCTCGACACTAATCCGCCGGGCACCGGCACGCCTTCCCGCCCGGAAGGCGGTGCGTTACACCTTGTTGATCACAGTCTTATAACTACTGTAATAAGCAACTGAATTAGAGAAACATACTTAGCAGTTTGCAGCTTCTCTTTCCCCACGATGACGGCGACATTGCTTATTATTATGGCTACCATGAGACACCATATATATCGGTTAACCGTAATGATCCATACCAACTCAACCCTCGACCACGCCGAGAGTGGATTCAAGGCGCGCTTGATAGGGTCTTACAGCTGCGCTTAAAAAAAAATATGGAGGGGTAATATACAAGACATTCCGACCGAATTCAGGTGCGTAGTGATGTGCTGTCTTGCTGAACAAAGTGCTGTAGGTCAACAAACGGAAGCATATGATCAGTCAGTCGGTTCATGCATCAAGAGAGATGCATCAAGAAGAGATAGCAGTCATATCGCGTGCCAACTTCTATTCCACATGATGATTACACACCCGACAATGCCCTCAATGCCCCCAGAATGGTGGCCTCTTGGCAAATGAGATACACCGTCTTGACTGGATTTCGATGTACTCGTATCCTGTCATCGACGTGAACCATCGTTATCACTCCAGGCGATCATTTCCATGCTTCGAATGCCCAGTGGTGGTGTTACTATGCCCAACCTAATCTCTGTGCCATGTGATACGCGGCAAGCGGAATAACATGGGTGGGATGGTGGCTTCTGTACTCACAGCGAGGTTATGATTACGGTTGGTAAAACTATCACTGATTGATGTTCTCTGACATTCATTTGGGGCACCAGAGGTGTCCTGTCCGATCTTACAATCCACCACAGTAGCCAGTAGCTGCCTGTTCTACACACGTTGCCTACTCCTCCGGCGGCAGCTTACCGAATCACGATACCCACCGTACACGTGATCTCGGAGTGGAAGTGTGCTACGCGTCAAGCATCCATAATGTGGCCGCGATGCAGTGTCCTGAAATGGCGCGTCTTGCGCGCCGTGCGCTATTGCATGGCTGTTACAAGGTCTGACGTCATCTGTCACGTGACACGCTCAACAAAAGGGGACCTTAATACTGCGTATTGCGCAATAATATTGACCGTCGGAGATCGGTATTGCCGGTTCGCGCAATATACTGAAGAAGACTGCAGAGCTTTACAAATACTGACACGCACTCAGATTATTGTACCGTGTAGTGGCGGTTTTGCGCAATATGCAGTAGTCCCTTCAGAGATAGAGAGAAATTCAATTCTCTTCCGCAAAGAACTGAAAAAGTAAATCATAAAATATCAGGAAATGGTCTGGAAGATTGCGTATAAAAGCACCATGAGGTACTGTGAGAAATGAAATTACTGATTGATCAGGAAACGCCAGATAGCTCGTTGTCCACAACAGCAGGAAAACTGATCTGGTGTCAGGACAGCAAGCAGAAATGTTTGTTTTACTTCTAGCACTTCTCAGAATTGACAAATAAGATCAAGTTATCTGTCCAGTGAGCATAAGGAGAGAGGGGCACGTTTACGCGTGAAGACCCTTTACACAGAGCATTTATCTGGGGAACGATCCTCGCTAGAGCGCTACCGAGAATGGAAGGTTAGTACTGCTATGTCGAGAGAGCTCTCGCAAACTACACGGCATGAACTGAGTGACGGTCTTAGCGTGAAGAATATATTTGTTGTGTTTGTGTACAAGGTGAGAAAATTTTGCAACCCAAATGTTGAGTCACTTAGGTAGCTTACCTTTTAGAATTAAGAATTGGTAAATCTATATTCATTTACAGGAGAGTATTCTGTTTTACAAGGTACATTTTTATAATCTGAAAGCCTAAACGTTACTACTAATTAAAACGTGGCGATGGGGCACGTTTAGGCAGTTCTATTGGGGCACGTTTACGCACTGCCATCCTGATTCCTCAATCGTGGAAGCTTTAAGTTAACACCAGCTGGAAAGCAGCCTGAAAAACTGAAGTTAGACGAGAATAAATATGCAGAAATTGCTAAAGAACTTAATGAATTTCAAGTAGAAAGAATTAATTCTACGAGAGCAAGGACTGATAACGACAAGAAATTGCTAACAGCAATGATGATGTTATTAGTGTTCTGCGCAAAGGCAGGTTTCCACATGGTAACGCTCCAGATCTCCTGTCTTCTGATGTCTTCTTCAGGTCCACGTAATATCCGCTTCCCATAATGTAGTCTATCATCTTGTATCTCCTCCTTCCCCTCAATCTCCTCTCACAAACTAGACCTTCAAAATGGCTCTGAGCACTATGGGACTTAACATCTAAGGTCATCAGTCCCCTAGAACGTAGAACTAGTTAAACCTAAGTAACCGAAGGACACCACACATATCCATGCCCGAGGCAGGATTCGAAGCTGCGACTGTAGCAGTCGTGCGGTTCCAGACTGAAGCGCCTAGAACCGCTCGGCCACATCGGCCAGCCTAGACCTTCCAGCCGGACGACGTGGCCGAGCGGTTCTAGGCGCTTCAGTCTGGAACCGCACGACTGCTACAGTCGCAGCTTCGAATCCTGCCTCGGGCATGGATATGTGTGGTGTCTTTCGGTTACTTAGGTTTAACTAGTTCTAAGTTCTAGGGGACTGATTACCTCAATTGTTAAGTCCCATAGTGCTGAGAACCATTTTGTAGACCTACCAAAGCGTCTGTTAGCAAGCGCTCCCAACTCAACGAATGTCCCATCCCGTTCCTCTTCCTTTTACTTACAGCCTGCAGCAATCTGATCAAGACGATGGAAATTTCCTTTATATTTACTGCATGAAACGATACAATCAATCAAAAAGAAGCAATTACAGCTGATGTTTTGAGTCACATATGTAATGCATCACTGACTCAGGGTGGAAACCACAGAGGTCAATAATTACCAGCCAGTATCCTTGGTTATAGCATTTTCAAAAATCTTTGAGAAAGGTATGTACTCAAGAGTGGTTAGCCATCTCAACAGTAATGGGATACTTAGTAAATCACAGTTCGGATTTCAGAAATGCTGTTCCACTGAGACGGCAATATGATGATGATGATGAATGTCCACATAATAGAGTCTTTAAATAGTAAAATGTCACCAGTAGGAATATTCTGTGACTTATCCAAAGCATTTGATTGTGTGAATCATGACATTATGTTAGAGAAATTACAATTCTGTGGTATAAATGGAACAGCATATGAGTGGCTTAAGCCATATCTACAGAACAGGAAGCAAAAAGTATCTTTATGTGCTTCAAGTGATTCAAAGGAGTTTGCCACTTCATTTAACTGAGGTGAAATTATATTAGGTGTTCCACAAGGTTCGATCATGGATCCCCTCCTTTTCTTGATATATGTGAATGACCTCCCTTCTTATGTGAAACAAGATGCTGAACTGACACTGTTTGCTGATGATACAAGCATAATTGTTAATCCAGTAGAAGAAAGTCCGATAGAAAATGATACAAATAAGGTCTTTGGAAAAGTTATCAATTGGTTTTCTGCGAATGGGTTTGCTCTGAACATTGAAAAAACACAGTGCATCCAATTTTCTACTGCAAAAAGTATAATTCCTTCATTAAACACAACACATGAAAAGAAGTCAGTAGCCAGGGTAGAGCATACTAAGTTTTTGGATGTACATATAGACGAGAATCTTAATTGGAAAATTCATATTTTGGATCTCCTAAAGCGACTAGGTTCAGCAACTTTTGCAATCAGAATAATTACCAAATTTGAGGACGTAGAATTTAGTAAGCTAACATACTTTGCATACTTCCACTCTCTGATGTCATACGGAATAATATTCTGGGGCAACTCAACACTTAAGCAAAAGGTATTCACTGCTCAAAAGAAAGTAGTTAGAATAATGTGTGGGGTTCATAGTCGCACATCTTGTAGGCATCTGTTTAAACAGTTAGGAATTCTTACAACTGCTTCACAGTACATTTACTCAGTTATGAAATTTTTCCTCAACAACATGGACCAGTTTAAAATCAACAGCGACATTCATGATTAGAATACCAGAAAAAAGAAAGACCTACACTATCCTTTACTTAACCTATCTTTGGCACAGAAAGGGGTAAAATATGCTGCTATAAAAAACTTTTTGATAAATTACCACAAGAAATAAAATGTCTGACAGACAGCAGTAATAGTTTCAAAAACAAATTGAAATCATACCTCCTTGACAACTCCTTCTATACCATAGATGAATTCTTGAATATGAATAAATAAATCTGGAGATATAACATATGCATTTTGTGCCATTTAAGGGAATGGGATAAATAATAGAAACATTTAGGTATAACACTATAATGTAAACAAAAAAAAAAGAAAAAACTTGTTTCCTGTACGCATTTCTTGTGCATTTGACACGTTCCACATCATAACGGTATTCCGTGCTGTTGATCAATAGAACACGTAACTAACTAACTAACTAACTGAAGTCAAGAATGCGTCCAGTGCCGTAGATGTAAAAGGTGGACTCACGAAGACTGTGCCACAAGGAACATAGCACACACAAAAAAGGGCATAAAATGCCATTTGGACATCGATGATGAATAGGTCTTTAATTAACATTGTTGTTGTTGTGGTCTTCAGTCCTGACACTGGTTTGATGCAGCTGTCCATGCTACCCTATCCTGTGCAAGCTTCTTCATCTCCCAGTACCTACTGCAACCTACATCCTTCTGAATCTGCTCAGTGTATTCATCTCTTGGACTCCCTCTACGATTTTTACCCTCCACACTGCCCTCCAATGCTAAATTTGTGATCGCTTGATGCCTCAGAACATGTCATACCAACCGATCCGTTCTTCTAGTCAAGTTGTGCCACAAACTCCTCTTCTCCCCAATTCTATTCAATACCTCCTATTAGTTATGCGATCTACTCTTCTAATCTGCAGCATTCTTCTGTAGCACCACATTTCGAAAGCTTCTATTCTCTTCTTGTCCAAACTATTTATCGTCCATGTTTCACTTCCATACATGGCTACACTCCGCACAAATACTTTCAGAAACGACTTCCTGACACTTAAATCTATACTCGATATAAACAAATTTCTCTTCATCAGAAACGCTTTCCTTGCCAGTGCCAGTCTACATTTTATATCCTCTCTACTTCGACCATCATCAGTTATGACTTTAAGTGTCTCATTTCCTAATCCAATCCCCTCAGCATCACCCGACTTAATTCGACTACATTCCATTACCCTCGTTTTGCTTTTGTTGATGTTCATCTTATATCCTCATTTCAAGACACTGTCCATTCCGCTCAACTGCTCTTCCAAGTCCTTTGCTGTCTCTGAGAGAATTACAATGTCATCAGCGTCTATTCAAATTTTGCACCAGCCACGTAAGAGTGGCGCTAGTAGCGCCTCTGTGAGAATGCACACCACGTTTGCTTTAAATACTCGCTGTAACGGTTGTAAGTGTTAGGCACATTTGAGACTGTAAGGAATGAGTTGATGTTAGACGAGACTGCCTTTAAGGCAACAAAGCGTCATTATCAACACTTCACTGAGTTTGAATGGTGGTAAGTTCCTATAGGACCAAACTGCTGAGGTCATCAGTACCTAGGCTTACATACTACTTAATCTAACTTAAACTAACTTACGCTAAGGAAATACACCCACCCATGCCCGAGGGAGGACTCGAACCTCCGACGGGTCGAACTGCGGCAAGGCGCAAAAGACCACGCGGCTACCCCGCGCGGCTAGTTTTTAATATTGAGATTTTTCCCCCTCAGTTTGGAACACAATAATTAGTACACGAAACACACTGCCGAAATTTTTAAATTATATTTCGCTGGGAGTAAACAAAATTGCAAACTTAGTTATACTAATTAACATGATAAAGTACAAAAATTCTACTATTAGTAAACAAACTTTTTGGTGAATTTCCACCTGTTAGCATAATATGGCCTATATAGAAGTTTAATGTTAATTAGCATTGTAACGTGCTTTGCCTTTCCTTAAACTATCAGTTTAATAAGTCACAGCTGCAAAATACTAACGCGAATTATTTACAGTCGAATGGAAAAACTGGTAGAAACCGACCTCGGGGAAGATCAGTTTGTATTCCGTAGAAATATTGGAACACTTGAGGCAATACTGACCCTACGACTTATGTTAGAAGAAAGATTAAGGAAAGGCAAACCTACATTTCTAGCATATGTAGACTTAGAGAAAGCTTTTGACAATGTTGACTGGAATAGTCTCTTTCAAATTCTGATGGTGGCAGGGGTAAAATACAGGGAGCGAAAGGCTATTTACAATTTGTACAGAAACCAGATGGCAGTTATAAGAGTCGAGGGATGTGAAAGGGAAGCAGTGGATGGGAAGGGAGTGAGATAGGGTTGTAGCCTCTCCCCGATGTTATTCAATCTGTATATTGAGCAAGCAGTAAAGGAAACAAAAGAAAAATTGGCAGTAGGTATTAAAATCCATGGAGAAGAAATAAAAACTTTGAGATTCGCTGATGACACTAACGAAAACGGGTTGACCAATGCGTTATTGACTTACTAAATTTTTGTGAAGCTCTTTCTCTCGAATAAATGATCCAATTTTTCTGAAATTATAATAATTTGTTTGTCTGTACCTGTATATCATAGCTACTGATTTCCGTCTCATTCGGATAATTCCTTCGTGGTGTGTCTTCTTTTCTTTTTTCTTTCTTTGTCTTTGAGTGTATATTACTGCGGTACTATTTCAGTCAGACTGAAATTACGGTTCGGAGAGCGCCGCAGTAGAACCTGCAGTGAAGAACACTCTGTTTAAGAAAAATACCTTCGGTGCAGAGCGGGTGCTGAGTGTCGTTCTGGCAGGTGAAATCTCCCGTTGCCTTGTGCGATGTGACGGAAATGTTTTTACCTGTGATTTAAATGGGACATCCGTTATCCTCAATGAGTGGAGGTCGTGACGAGCATCGCAGCCGGCTAGTGGAAGAGTAAGAAGCCTCGTCCTAGTTCCCTGCTTGCTTGCGCCCGAAGTGTGTGACGCCTACTGGGTCGCAGACTCCGAGCGTACACAAATAAGAGCGATGCGGAAGGTCACTGAGGAGAGAGTGTGACAGAAATGTCGAAAAACCTGACTGGAAGGCATTTTAAAGAGCTACGGTACGTCGTACACCTGGCGAGAACCTACTTAGAAAACTTCGAGAACAGTCTTTGAGGCACGTTAAAAAGAAGTCTCTACCACGAACTTCACAGTGATTTGCACAGCATAGATACAGATGTGGATGTGTTCCTGTGCTCTACCGCGCCACCGAAAGGTGAAAACGGCGGAAGTCCTACGCAGTCTCACGGAAATCGATAGGCAGGAAACGTTTTGAACAGGGGAAGGAACGAATGTGCACATCTTTAACATCAAAAGTGTCTGTCTAATTCAAATGGTTCAAATGGTTCTGAGCACTATGCGACTTAACTTCTGAGGTCATCAGTCGCCTACAACTTAGAACTAATTAAACCTAACTAACCTAAGGACATCACACACATCCATGCCCGATGCAGGATTCGAACCTGCGACCGTAGCGGTCACGCGGTTCCAAACTGAAGCGCCTTTAACCGCACGGCGACACCGGCCGGCGTGTCCGTCTAATTCATTTTGTGTCTTATGATGTATATATGTCATTGCAATGTGTGAGAATAGTACTGCTGATTTGAGTTATTTCGACGAAATTAGAGGAGGCAGTTAAAAAGTCATCACTGCAAATACACCGATGAGGCAAAACATTATGATTAATAGCGAGTTCGTACGAAAAAAAAAAAAAAATCAAATCAAATGGCTCTGAGCACTATGGGACTTAACATCTGTGGTCATCAGTCCCATAGAACTTAGAACTACTTAAACCTAACTGACCTAAGGACATCACACACATCCATGCCCGAGGCAGGAGTCGAACCTGCGACCGTAGCGGTCGCGCGGTTCCAGACTGCAATCGTAACTGATCGTGTTGTTGAGTCAGAAAGGGAACACTTACGGGTCGTCTGCTGCGTAACCGCGTTTTCAGCACTGTCCCCCGAACGGCGAGCTTGGATGCTTGTATACATTGTGCCTGCACCGCCACTGTATTCTGTGGTCAGATGTGCCATACATCCACGCCTATCGTCATTTACAGAGCGGGCGAGCCTCTGGCCTCCACCTTCTATAATGAAACGTGAATGTCCAGTACCTTGTCGGTTACTGCTATTAACACTGCCCTTCAACCACTTTCCAAAGATGCTTACGTGAGTAGCACGAGGAAAGCCCACCAGCTTCGTCGTTCCCGAGATGCTTGTTCCCAAGCGCCAGACCATAAAAATCTGTTCTTTGCCAAAGTCTCTTCTGTCAGTAGATTTTCCCATGTCGCTACCACAAGTCCCATTCGTCTCTGCTCCGCTCACATACTTTCCTTAGCCCCGTCACGTGCCTGTAAAACCGCCAGGCGGCAGTGCTCTACATCTACATCTACACGGATGTTCTGCAAATCACATTTAAGTGCCTGGTAGAGGGTTCATCGAAACACTCTCACAATTCTCTGTTATTCCAATCTCGTATAGCGCGCGAAAGAACGAACACCTAATTTTTTGGCTCATCAGTGTTGTTGGTTAGTAATACGGACTGCCTCATTTATTTTATATCGGGCATTACAAGTTTTACCGCTATTGTCGGAGCAACTTTGTCTCGATTTTTCTCTATATTCCTTTATGTATCACAATCTACTGGCCATCTATCAATTAATCATCATTATAACTTCTTCCGAAACACTTCTCAAACCATCGCACTGTACAAGGTTATCTTAAGTAGATTTGATGCAAACTGAACGTAACTGAAAAAAATAGGACCTCTCTGTGGGCGCATTTTACCATCTATTCCTGAAATGTCAGTTTTTCCGTCAGCAATTCTGGAAACATTAATATGAGAATGTTGGTAGCTGTCTGCTTAAGCGAGTATCATTGCTTTAAACAAACTATCTTCTGAAAATTTGTGAATCACACTTGAAACAAGCAAGCTCTATAGAACTATATGATCCACGAAAGTAGTTCACTAAATAAAGTACCAACAGCTCTCACGGATGTATAAATAGCCCGTTCTATTAATTTCCATTTCTAATTAATAGAGATGATCAAAACTTTGAAACACCGCCAGTAGATGGCATTAGCTGTGCCGCTGCGCTTCGAAATACAGTTTCAAGGTGATGGAGACGACGGATAGAGGGTTAACGATTGAAGTGCGAGGTGTGATGAGGTTTTTAAGTTTAAAGGAAACGTCCCCAGCAGAAAACCATTGCCATCTAGTAGAACTTCACGGAGCGAGTGAAACGTCACGAAAACAGGTGTGGATTTGATGTCAGGAGTTTGGTAAGGCAGAACAGATGTGCGAGACGAGCAGAAGTTCGGGCGGCCAAGCACGCCCACCTCAGATGACAACGGGTGCCGTGTCCAAGGGTTTAGGCTGTCACACTGACATGACACAAACTACACACGGACCTAATACCTCCATCGATAGTGTAATGGATATCGTGCACAATGGACTACCGTAAGACGTCTTCTTGCTGGGTACCGCAGCAGCTCTTGGGCGAGAATAAATCCAAGCTAATGGGGTTGTCTCCTCTGAACTTAATGGGGTATCAGTCGGAGGTTGTTCCATTTCCGCACCTTGGCGTCGCAGAGGACGAAACGTGGGTACATCATTCGAAATATGAGACACATTAAGCATCAGTGTCATGGAAACACCCTTCGTCTCTCCGTCATAAGAAGTCCAGAAAAATGGCATCCGCGGAGAAAGAAATGTCCTAAGTATTTTGGAATAGGCAGGGTGTTCTGCTGTGTGATTTCCTGACCCGCGGAGAGACCTAAAATGCTACCAATTATTTTGCCACACTTGAACAGTTCCTGAAGGTGATCCGGCGGAAACGACAAGAACTGCTCGCAGGTGGAGTCGAGTAGTTGCGCAACGCCCGACCGCATACTGCCTCGGTTAAGAGTGATTTGGTCCGGCGTTTCCAAGGAAGACCCTCCATACAGCCCAGACGTCGCACCATGCGATTTTCATCTTTTCGGATCGTTAAATAAGCGCCTGTTCAGTCGCTGCTTCAGAACCGATGCGGGCCTTAGTGAGGCTGTTGCTATGTGACTCTATCAGATCTGGACCACGATATGTTCTATACCGGTTTCGACAAAGTGGTTTTCCGATGGAACACCTGCTTGGCAAACTATAGTGGCTGTGGGAAAAGTAATAGGTACCAGCGCCTTAGTAAATTTCTATATCTCTTTCATTTCCTGAATAAACCTTTTAACGAGCGAAGAGCCGCGGTGGATAGTACACTGGACTCCCATTCGGGAGGACTAGGTTGAAACCCGCGTCCGGCCATCCTGATTTAAGTTTTCCGCGATTTCGCTAAATCGCCGGGATGGTTCCTTTGAAAGGGCATTAGATAAATCTCTCCGTTTCCGAATTACGACAACGACTGCATTTACTTCGGGCATCCCCGCAACACGCTCTATATCATCTCCACTGCTAGTGCTGCCACATGGCGTCCTTGATTAGTTATTGGACGTTGAAGCCTAACATAAGAGGTGGGCACATTAGTGTGACTGGGCTGTGGACTGTGAGTTGTACACACTTGAAACATTCTTCGTGGTATAGCGTGACGCGACTCAGGTCAGCAGTCCACGCATCGTTCTCTGTAACAGCTTGCTGTAGAGCTTGGGCACATCTTTGCGTGCGGAGTATTTATTTCACAGAAGTTCCATTTCAAATCCTTGATCGATTTTTGAAAAGAAACACCATTTACCAAAGTTTCAGAGATTAAAAACAAATAGAAAGTGTAGTTAACGAACTTACTTTCTGGTTATTTTAAGCAGAAAAGACAAATAAACCTACTTGACTCCCAAAACATTAAAAATGTTACAAAATTTTTTTTCAGGTACGTGTCTGTACAACAAAATACACATCCTAAGAAAATTTCATGTCGAGAGGTACTAAAAGCCGGAATAACTCGGAAAGTATACATTTCAGTTCAGAGAAAAACACACAACAAATATTCTAACATTTTACACACTGTTAACAAGAGAGACATGGGTTGTGCCGCACTACGTTTAGTGAAGGGATAGTGCATCACTTCTGATTAACTGCTCAGGACTACGAATTGGCATGTACATGATTGCTCGCAGGGCCCGGGGAATTTCCTGGCCAGCAGCGCGAGGAATTTCATGCTTGCCTCCCCGTGTTCGGTTTGTGGCACTGGTTCCATAGAATCACGATTATCATTTAGACACGGCTGTTACTTGGAGACAGAAGTCGACTGAACAGTTGTATCTCTCTCTTGGGGCTGACACAATAACATGCGGGCTCTTTAGGGACTGCTGGTTAGAATTCCAGTGGAAGAATGAATTATTCTTTCCGGAATTTCAGCAGCAACAAGAGGAAAAGGGCCGACAGGCATACCCATACGTCTCTATAATATAATGAGGACGCAAGGCGCCATTGGTGATGGCCTCGCTTTCCCTGGGAAACAAACTGTGAACCCTCTTTCTTCCATGTCTTTCCTACTCCTTCAGTGTCGATAGTCGGCGAAACAAAATCTTTACCAGTCCCCAATCGCTTAAGAAATTCCTAGCAGTTTCCTTCTCTAAAACGGGGAACGATTGATACACGAGGCATACCAGTACCGTATGCACGAAAGCACTTCAAAATGTAAGTTAAACATTATTATGCCAAGAGAAGTAGCTACTGCGCTACACTGCATGGTGACACAGACACATGACACCATTTCTCAGTATAGTCACTAAGACTCTGCAAACAACAGTCGGAACGTTCTACGTATCAAATGTTAAATTCCTCGACGATTGAAATCCTCTCCTAGGTTACGGACTCATTCGAGAACCGCTCACTGTTGAAAAATCTCCCCCTCCCCTCTTGGTGCCACTTCATTACGACTGGACGCGACATTCCGTACCACAAGAACTACATGGTGAATCTGTGTGCAATTTAGACCATTTATCCTCGAGAATCGTGCTGTCCCTCTTACTTCTACTTTACAGAATGCTTCCAGTTTCCGTGCCATTTCATCTCCACACTGTGCTGTACCGCAGCAGAACTGTCTCTGCACGACACCCGGAGAATGTACTCTCCCATAAGAATAAGCCACTCTTTAGCGCAGTGTTCTTTGCGTGGCATGACGTGAGTAATTTTCCTTCTGAAGTCCCTTCATAAGCACATCTACATCTGCATATACAGGGTGGTCCATTGATAATGACCGAGCCAAATATCTCACGAAATAAGCATCAAACGAAAAAACTACAAAGAACGAAACTCGTCTAGCTTGAAGGGAGAAACCAGATGGCGCTATTGTTGGCCCGCTAGATGGCGCTGCCATAGGTCAGCGGATACCAACTGCGTTTTTTTAAAAATAGAACACCCCATTTTTTATTACATATTCGTGTAGTACGTAAAGAAATATGAATGTTTTAGTTGGACCACTTGTTTCGCTTTGTGATGTATAGCGCTGTAATACGAGGTGCATTCAAGTTCTAAGGCCTCCGATTTTTTTTCTCCGGACTGGAAAGAGATAGAAACATGCGCATTGTTTTAAAATGAGGCCGTGTTCATTGTCAATACGTCCCAGAGATGGCAGCACTGTACGGCAGATGGAATTTTACCGCCAGCGGCGAGAATGAGAACTGTTTTAAATACTTAAAATAGCGACGTTTTCCTTACTTGAACAGCGTGCAATCATTCGTTTTCTGAATTTGTGTGGTGTGAAACCAATTGAAATTCATCGACAGTTGAAGGAGACATGTGGTGATGGAGTTATGGATGTGTCGAAAGTGCGTTCGTGGGTGCGACAGTTTAATGAAGGCAGAACATCGTGTGACAACAAACCGAAACAATCTCGGGCTCGCACAAGCCGGTCTGACGACATGATCGAGAAAGTGGAGAGAATTGTTTTGGGGGATCGCCGAATGACTGTTGAACAGATCGCCTCCAGAGTTGGCATTTCTGTGTGTTCTGTGCACACAATCCTGCATGACGACCTGAAAATGCGAAAAGTGTCATCCAGGTGAGTGCCACAAATGCTGACGGACGACCACATGGCTGCCCGTGTGACATGTTGCCAAGCAATGTTGACGCGCAACGACAGCACGAATGGGACTTTCTTTACGTCGGTTGTGACAATGGATGAGACGTGGATGCCATTTTTCAATGCAGAAACAAAGCGCCAGTCAGCTCAATGGAAGCACACAGATTCACCACCACCAAAAAAATTTCGGGTAACCGCCAGTGCTGAAAAAATGATGGTGTCCATGTTCTGGGACAGCGAGGGCGTAATCCTTACCCATTGCGTTCCAAAGGGCACAACGGTAACAGGTGCATCCTACGAAAATGTTTTGAAGAACAAATACCTTCCTGCACTGCAACAAAAACGTCCGGGAAGGCTGCGCGTGTGCTGTTTCACCAAGACAACGCACCCGCACATCGAGCTAACGTTACGCAACAGTTTCTTCGTGATAACAACTTTGAAGTGATTCCTCATGCTCCCTACCCACCTGACCTGGCTCCTAGTGAATTTTGGCTTTTTCCAACAATGAAAGACACTCTCCGTGGCCGCATATTCACCAGCCGTGCTGCTATTGCCTCAGCGATTTTCCAGTGGTCAAAACAGACTCCTAAAGAAGCCTTCGCCGCTACCATGGAATCATGGCGTCAGCGTTGTGAAAAATGTGTACGTCTGCAGGGCGATTACGTCGAGAAGTAACGCCAGTTTCATCGATTTCGGGTGAGTAGTTAATTAGAAAAAAAATCGGAGGCCTTAGAACTTGAATGCACCTCGTTGTCACAAACGTAGAAGTACGCGGTATCACGTAACATTCCGCCCCTCCCTCACCCCCCCCCCCTCTGCCTTTGGCTCGGGAGTGCCATATTTGATATTTGTGCCGCCATTTTCGTGCAGTGTTTTACAGTGCGTGTTTTTCCAGTGAGTGTTCCGTGTTGTGTCTTTTGGGAAGTGTAGCGAACAGCCATCATACTGTCGCTGGGTGTGATTTTTTTATCTCTTGCGAACAGAAACCAGACTGTCGCCCTGTTTTTTAATTGTGTGTCTACTATGTTACTTGTCTGATTCCTGTGTACTTTATCAACATTGCCAACCCCTTTTGCTTTCTGTTTTAACTTTCCGCATTTTTACGCCATTTTACACTTTAAGTCACCATTTTATCGCCTGTTTTTCCTTGTTTCTTTCTTCTTCCTTTTTTTACAAAAAAAGTCTGTAGGCTGTAGAGCAGCGTACTAAACTGCTGCCAGCCCGCCCCCTTCGGGGGGAATTGAAAATCAATAAAGAAAAAAAAATAAAAATAACATTCCGCCAGTGCGGGCGGTATTTACTTCGTGATCCATTACCCGTGATAAAATGGACCGTTTACCAATTGCGGAAAAGGTCGATATCGTGTTGTATGGCTGTTGTGATCAAAATGCCCAACGGGCATGTATGCTGCTCGGTATCCTGGATGACATCATCCAAGTGTCCGGACCGTTCGCCGGATAGTTACGTTATTTAAGAAAACAGGAAGTATCAGCCACATGTTAAACGTCAACCACGACCTGCAACAAATGATGATGCCCAAGTAGGTGTTTTAGCTGCTGTCGCGGCTAATCCGCACATCAGTAGCAAATTGCGCGAGAATCGGGAATCTCAAAAACGTCGGTGTTGAGAATGCTACATCAACATCGATTGCACCCGTACCATATTTCTATGCACCAGGAGTTGCATGGCGACGACTTTGAACGTAGTGTACAGTTCTGCCACTGGGCACAAGAGACATTACGGGACGATGACAGATTTTTTGCACAAGCTCTATTTAGCGACGAAGCGTCATTCACTATCAGCGGTAACGTAAACAGTCATAATATGCACTATTGGGCAACGAAAAATCCACGATGGCTGCGACAAGTGGAACATCAGCGACCTTGGCGGGTTAATGTATGGTGCAGCATTATGGGAGGAAGGATAATTGGCCCCCATTTTGTCGATGGCAATCTAAATGGTGCAATGTATGCTGATTTCCTGCGTAATGTTCTACCGATGTTACTACACGATGTTTCACTGCATGACAGAATGGCGACGTACTTCCAACATGATGGATGTCCGGTACATAGTTCGCGTGCAGTTGAAGCGGCATTGATGATGATGATGATGAAGTTTAGTTTGTGGGGCGCTCAACTGCGTGGTCATCAGCGCCCGTACAATTTCCCAACCTTTGCTCAGTCCAATTTCGCCACTTTTCTGGATGATGATGAAATGATAAGGACAACACAAACACCCAGTCATCTCGAGGCAGGTGAAAATCCCTGACCCCGCCGGGAATCGAACCCGGGACCCCGTGCTCGGGAAGCGAGAACGCTACCGCGAGACCACGAGCGGCGGACTTGAAGCGGTATTGAATAGTATATTTCATGACAGGTGGATTGGTCGTCGAAGCATCATACCATGGTCCGCAGTTTCACCGTATCTGACGTCCCCGGATTTCTTTGTGTGGGGAAAGTTGAAGGATATTTGCTATCGTGGTCCACCGACAACGCCTGACAACATGCGTCAGAGCATTGTCAATGCATGTGCGAACATTACGGAAGGCGAACCACTCGCTGTTGAGAGGAATGTCGTTATACGTATTGACAAATGTACTGAGGTTGACGGACATCATTTTGAGCATTTATTGCATTAATGTGGTATTTACAGGTGAAACGTCCCCTTTGAAAAATTAATGAATTACTGTGCTGATAAACCTCTTACGTTATTTGATTTTCAAACAGCTGAGCAGAACTGAACGTACTCAGACATTTCTCTCTTTACTTATTCTGATCAACACTAAACTGACACACAATATTTTTAACGCAACGCAATCTGACTTCCAACAATCCCTACAAAAGAATGGCCCTGACTAACAATAACGTATAACTTTCATGAATCACTTACCCCACAAAAATTTTCGTTACTCGAACTACTGAAATACAGCGAGCGCCAATACTGCCTGCTAAATAAAAGATTCTAACTACTGAAGGCACTAACTACTGATTGGCATAGTTAGCAAATGAAAGATTTTGATAGAGGACAAACAATGTATTTACCTTAATAATGTTCAAAAGTCATCATATATATATCAGTTCATGATATCCAATATTACAAATTTACTCTTTCTGATGGACACACGTCCAGATCGTCCGCTCTCAAAATTCTGCCATCTCTCTCCCCACATCCACCACTGCTGGCGGCTCACCTCCAACTGCGCAACGCTACGCGCTGTTCACATACAACTGCCCAACAGTACAATAGCAAATATTCCAACAATGCAAACCAGCCACAGACTTCACACAGCACAGTCAGTGATTTTCATATAGAGCGCTACGTGGCGTTACCCACACAAAAACCTAAACAGCCTACTTACACAGGTAATCACGCTGTAACAGCATGCGTTCTCAGAAATGATAAGTTTACAAAGGTATCTGTTACCAACTGTTCGTCTAAAATTGTGAGCCATATGTTTGTGACTATTACAGCGCCATCCATCACAAAGCGAAAAAAGTGGTCCAACTAAAGCATTCATATTTCTTTACGTACTACACGAATATGTAATAAAAATGGGGGTTCCTATTAAAAAAAAACAGTAGATATCCGTTTGACCTATGGCAGCGTCATCTAGCGGGCCAACCATAGCGCCATCTGGTTTCCCCCTTCAAGCTAGACAAGTTTCGTTCTTTGTAGTTTTTTCGTTTGATGCTTATTTCGTGAGATATTTGGTCCGGTCATGATCAATGGACCACCCTGTATACTCAGAAGCCGACCACTAGTCGCAAATAGAGCGGGGGTGGTGGTGGTGGTGGTGGGGGGGGGGACTGTCTATATGCCTCCACATGAATCCTAATTTCTCGTATCTTATCTTCATGATCCTTACTCGAAATGTATGTTGGCGGCAATAGGGTCGTTCTGCAGTCAGTTTCAAATGCCGATTCTCTAAATTTTATCAATAGTGTTCCTGGAAAAGAACGTAGCCTTCCCTCCAGGGATTCCCATTTTATTTCCTGAAGCATCTCCGTAATACTTGAATGTTGTTCGAAACTAACAAATCTAGCAGCCCGCTTCTCAATTGCTTCGATGCCTTCCCTTAATCCGACCTGGTGCGAATCGCGAACACTCGAGCAGTACTCAAGAATACGAGTGGGTCGCACTAACGTCGTATTGCGGTCTCCTGCACAGATGAACCACACTTTCCAGTAAACCGAAGGCGACGATTTACCTTCCCTACCACACTTGTAAAACGGCCAGTAGTTGCTCTGCTGCTTTTCTTTTCTTTCCTTTGTAGGTCGCAACAATGTCATCCGTCGTAAGGTCTGTTCAGAACGTGAATTTTGATTTACGATTCGGCTGCCACATGAACGGCAGGTTCTTCTCCTCGCATAGTTGTTAGATTTAGCTGAGGGTTTCCTACTCTTTCACGCAGGAAACAGAGAAATTTGGCGATGCTCCGTGTCTCTGTTTCCTTCATCGCCTAACCTTCCGTCTTCTACATCTATAGTCGTACTCGGTGAAGTGCTTTAAATTATACCACACTTATAGTTCATATCTGCCGTAACATTGGTAGAGTGAATCAGCGAGTACATTATTTTTAACAATAAAGGTTACGTCAGTCTATGTCGTTATAATTTTTAAATAGGTATAGCTGATTAGAATGACTAGTAATGATCAGTGGCTCATAATCATTTCTTGATCTACGGCTTCTACAAAGCAAGCCAGAAGTGAACGTTTCCATGAGGCTTTGCGGCGGCGCCGTTCCTTTTCGTCCCTTCATTGCACCTACCTGTGAACTTGTTGCAGCAGATCGCCGGTAGGAAAGCCGAGCACAAACCTCACCAGGCTGCATACAACGTAACTACTCTAAGAAACGGGAAAAGGTCTTAAGTTGGAATGAAAGGTGGAAATACTGACAAAACTTCGGTATATTCTTAAGTGGAGAATTACATGTTCACTGCCAAGCCCGTGCTAATCCTAACCCTTTCATACAAGTTGGCGAGTTTATGGTAACGTATTTCCCGAAATCTGAACAGCTACTAAGCACCGAAGTCCTTAAGCTGAAATTCTCGCCATACTATTAAGTTTATCTGTGTCTAATGCACTCAGGTTTTTAGTCACCGATCTGCTCAATATGCCACGTGGCTCTGAGCACCATGGGACTCAACTTCTGAGGTAATCAGTCCCCTAGAACTTACAACTACTTAAACATAACCAACCTAAGGACATCACACACATCCATTCCCGAGGCAGGATTCGAACCTGCGACCGTAGCGGTCGCACGATTCCAGACTGTAGCGCCTAGAACCGCTCGGCCACTCCGGCCGGCATGCCACGTGGAATTACTGTCTTTTCTCGTACACAAAATTACTTAAAAAAGCTGTACTTTCTAAAACACACAGGGATAAATATGCCTTCACTTTAAACAACTTTTGAAACATGTAGCACAACTAAAACAGGCAAATTATATCTTCCTTCGGAGCTCATACAACACACGACCGTACCATTGAGTATTGATATTTTCCAAAAGCTTGTTAATGAATTCTTAATGTTTCTTTTTCAATTTAAGCAAATCTTTACTAACAAACCATACACGTTATAAATTCTATGTACATACATATATATGTTGCACATCTGCTCCTAAACCAGTGGACAGTTTTCAACGAAACCTCGTTCACATATCACTTACTGTCTGCAAAGAATCGTTGTGGCGGTAAGAACCACCTACCTACCAAAGTGGTGGGGGTAGGGGTGAAAAAGCAGTGTAGCCCATAAGGTGGCTAATCCCATACTTAAGTCATCCAGTATTTGAGAATGAGAGCACTTGGTTACTTGCAAAACTTCACACATAAATTTAAACGTTTACGAAACTTCTTCTCGCTGACAACCTTCACAAAATGATGAAAGGTAAAAATTTATCGCTTACTACATTTTCGTTGTTCATGCAGTAAAACTGCCTTATGAAGCATAACATTTCAATTTATTACTTCTTTACTACTGACCGTATCCGCAGCGCATTTTGTAGAAAGTATTCACACATACCACTGAATGTACCAGTAAAATTATATTATAGTGCGACAGGCGATATGACGTCAAATACTGAGATGCATGAAAAACTGCAGCATCATGTATGACGTGTTCATTTATTACTTCTTTACTACTAATTCTGTTCCCAACATATTTCTCAGACAGCATACTCCGATCCCGCTGAATGTACCTAGAAAAATATATCATTGTACGACACATACACTATGTGATCAAAAGTATCTGGATACCCACAAAAACATACATTTTCATATTAGGTGCTTTGTGCTACCAACTACTGCCAGGTACTCCATATCAGCGACCTCAGTAGTCATTAGACATCGTGAGAGAGCAGAGTGGATAGATCCGCGGAACTCCGGACTTGGAACGTGGTCAGGTGACTGGGTGTCACTTGTGTCATACGTCTGTACACGAGACTGCCACACTCCTTTTAGAGTTTCATCGAACTGCTTGCGTGAGTGATATTTGAGTTATGTACTTCACGTACCATAAATATAAAAAAAAAAAAATACAAAACCGATCGCAGGGTAACCTCCTTGTCGGCGCTAACCGTTTGCTTTCATATACACTCCTGGAAATGGAAAAAAGAACACATTGACACCGGTGTGTCAGACCCACCATATTTGCTCCGGACACTGCGAGAGGGCTGTACAAGCAATGATCACACGCACGGCACAGCGGACACACCAGGAACCGCGGTGTTGGCCGTCGAATGGCGTTAGCTGCGCAGCATTTGTGCACCGCCGCCGTCAGTGTCAGCCAGTTTTCCGTGGCATACGGAGCTCCATCGCAGTCTTTAACACTGGTAGCATGCCGCGACAGCGTGGACGTGAACAGTATGTGCAGTTGACGGACTTTGAGCGAGGGCGTATAGTGGGCATGCGGGAGGCCGGGTGGACGTACCGCCGAATTGCTCAACACGTGGGGCGTGAGGTCTCCACAGTACATCGATGTTGTCGCCAGTGGTCGGCGGAAGGTGCACGTGCCCGTCGACCTGGGACCGGACCGCAGCGACGCACGGATGCACGCCAAGACCGTAGGATCCTACGCAGTGCCGTAGGGGACCGCACCGCCACTTCCCAGAAAATTAGGGACACTGTTGCTCCGGGGGTATCGGCGAGGACCATTCGCAACCGTCTCCATGAAGCTGGGCTACGGTCCCGCACACCGTTAGGCCGTCTTCCACTCACGCCCCAACATCGTGCAGCCCGCCTCCAGTGGTGTCGCGACAGGCGTGAATGGAGAGACGAATGGAGACGTGTCGTCTTCAGCGATGAGAGTCGCTTCTGCCTTGGTGCCAATGATGGTCGTATGCGTGTTTGGCGCCGTGCAGGTGAGCGCCACAATCAGGACTGCATACGACCGAGGCACACAGGGCCAACACCCGGCATCATGGTGTGGGGAGCGATCTCCTACACTGGCCGTACACCACTGGTGATCGTCGAGGGGACACTGAATAGTGCACGGTACATCCAAACCGTCATCGAACCCATCGTTGTACCATTCCTAGACCGGCAAGGGAACTTGCTGTTCCAACAGGACAATGCACGTCCGCATGTATCCCGTGCCACCCAACGTGCTCTAGAAGGTGTAAGTCAACTACCCTGGCCAGCAAGATCTCCGGATCTGTCCCCCATTGAGCATGTTTGGGACTGGATGAAGCGTCGTCTCACGCGGTCTGCACGTCCAGCACGAACGCTGGTCCAACTGAGGCGCCAGGTGGAAATGGCATGGCAAGCCGTTCCACAGGACTACATCCAGCATCTCTACGATCGTCTCCATGGGAGAATAGCAGCCTGCATTGCTGCGAAAGGTGGATATACACTGTACTAGTGCCGACATTGTGCATGCTCTGTTGCCTGTGTCTATGTGCCTGTGGTTCTGTCAGTGTGATCATGTGATGTATCTGACCCCAGGAATGTGTCAATAAAGTTTCCCCTTCCTGGGACAATGAATTCACGGTGTTCTTATTTCAATTTCCAGGAGTGTAGCTTGTAATGCCCAAGGGGACGAAATTCGAAGATTGCTAAATAATGAAACAAAATGTTTATTTCAAAATGAAAGAACATCACACACAGTAAAATGACTTCCATCAATGAATATCAGCCTGTAACAAAAAATTAACCTATTAAACACATATGAGCCAAATTTCCACTTGTCTTGCTTGCTTAAAAGTCAGGATGTCGCAAGGGGAAATATGGATACCGCCTACAGGAAAATTAAAGAGGCCTTTGGAGCAAAGAGAACCATCTGTATGAATATGAAGATCTCAGATGGAAAACCAGTCCTAAGCAAATAAGGGAAAGCTGAGAAGTGGAAGGATTGTATAGAGGGTCTATACACGGTAGATTAACTTGAAGAAATATTATAGAAATGGAAGAGGACATAGATGAAGATGAGGTGGGATATATGATACTGCGAGAAGAATTTAGCAGAGCGCTGACAGACCTATGTCGAAGCAAGACCCCTGGAGTAGACGACATTCCGTTAGAACTACGGCTAGCCTTGGGAGAGCCAGCCATAACAGAACTATTCCATCTGGTGAGCAAGATGTATGAGACCGGAGAAATACGCTCAGACTTCAAGAAGAATATAATAATTCCAATTCCGAAGAACGCAGGTGCTGACAAGTGTGAATGTTACCGAATTCTCAATATACTAAGGCATGGCTGCAAAATAGCAACACGAATTGTTTTCCAAAAAATGGAAAAACTGGTAGAATCTGGGAAGACCTCGGGAAGGTCACTTGGGGTTCCGGAGTAAAGTAGGAACACGCACGGCAATACTGACCCTACGTCTTCTCTTAGAACATAGGTTAAGGAGAGGCAAACTTAAGTTTATAGCATTAGTAGACTTAGAGAAAGCTTTTGATAATGTTGGCTGGAATACTCTCTTTGAAATTCTGAGAAGAAAGATTAAGGAAAGGCAAACTTACGTTTATAGCATTTGTAGACTTAGAGAAAGCTTTTGACAATGTTGACTGGAATACTCTCTTTGAAATTCTGAGTGTAGCAGAGTAAAATACAGGGAGCGGAAGGCTTTTTGCAATTTTTGCAGAAACCAGACAGCGGTTATATGAGTCGAAGAACATGAAATGCAAGCAATGGCTGAGAAAGGAGTGAGACAGGGTTCTAACCTATCCCCGATATTATCCAATCCGTACGTCGAGCAAACAGTAAAGGATACAAAAGAAAAATTTTGATTAGGAATTAAAGTTCACGAGGAACGAATGAAAACTTTTAGGTTTGCCGATGAGACTCTAATTTTGTCAGAGACAGCAAAGGACGTGGAAGAGCCATTGAACGGCATGAACCGTGACTTGAAAGAAGGATATAAGATGAACATCTATATAGCAAAACGAGGATAATGGAATGTAGTCGAATTAAATCAGATGGTGCTGAGGGAACTAGTTTAGGAAACGAGACACTAAAAGTAGTAGATGAGTTTTGCTATTTCGACAGCAAAATAACTTACGTTGGCCGAAGTAGACAGGATATAAAATGTGGAGTGGCAATGGCAAGAAAAGCGTTTCTGAAGAAGAGCAAATTTTTAATATCAAGTATAGATAAATTTCAGGAAGTCTTTTCTGAAAATATTTGTATGGAAGTGAAACATGGTTATAAACAGTTTAGACAAGAAGAGAAGAGAAACTTTTGAAATGTGGTGGTACAGAAGAATTAGATAGGTAGATCACGTAACTAATGAGGAGGTACCGAATAGAACTGTAGAGCAAAGAAATTTGTGCACAACCCGACTAGAAGAAGATCTCGGTTGGTAGGACACATTGTGAAACATCAGGAGATCACCAGTTTAGTACTGGAGGGAAGTGCCGCTTATACGACAGGCATAAAATCAGTCTCGGGACTTTTTGGACGGATGCCGTAAATACAAGCACGTCACACAATATTTAGAAGGCTGTACACAGCGACGTTTTACTTTCTCCTTTGTGTCTTGTCTTCCTTCGAAGTATCAAATCGTAGAGGGATACCAAGAGATCGGAACAGTAAGCAGTCCGAGAAGAATGCAGGTTGCAGTAGTTAAGACGTAAGCACAGGATAGAGCAGCGTGGAGAGCTGCACCAAAGCAGTCGCAGGACTGAAGACCACAACACTCTCTCCGGTGCCGATGGAATATAGGAGCTCCTGTCAGCTCGGTGCACGACCTTTGTGGAGATTTCACCCGACCGCACAGCTTAGCTCTGATACGCTCCGTAAAGATTACGAGTGCCTTGTGCACATATTAATTCGTTCCTCGTCTACGGTGCTTTTAATGTAAATTTGTACTTTCTCCATTGTTCTCCACTTACCGGTGTCACACCCAGAACACGTCACGTCTCTGTATCAGTAATAGGATTTATCATTCTGGAATGCAGCTGCGCGGTAATCGTGCAATTTGCCCGTCCGCAACAGGGGAATCTATCTGCTCTGTTGTGTTTAACCGCATTACGAGAGCGAAATAACTCGGACGCACAGCTGGAATGTATCGATAAAAATAAAATGGTGGGGAGAGTGAGTGCGAAGTGGGCAGGCAGGCAGCGCGCCGTTGCGGACTGCCTGCACCTCGGTACTTTCTCCGCTCCGAAAGCGGGTCGTTTCGCCTTACACGAGCAGTCGTCTTGTCTCAGGTCAGTAGACTCCTACTGCAGCGGCTCTGCCCGAACTGAGAAGTGCTCTTCGGATATCGTCGTTCGTATTTACACGGCAGCGTTGAAATTGCGTGTGATCTGAAAGTTGCATGTGAAATTTCGCGCGTGGGTTTTAAAACTGAGATTATCAGCTGCCTACGTGTCACAGAAAGTTGACAGTTTTAAGGAACTAACAGTGATCGTAGAGTTTGTTCACGGGCAAACCAAAATTTCTTGTGGATGTTTTTAACAAAATTCGTACGAGAAATTCCCCATTTTTTCCCCGTCAAAGCAACGATCCTTCGCTGGAATTTCTGGACCTTGTCGCTTTGCGATAGATTCGTATTGATAACACCAATTCCTCTCAGCCATTATGATTTTTTACGCAAAAGAATCGTCCGCGTATTGTATTTCAATCCAGTCACGGCAAGCGTCCGTATGTCGTTGTTTTTGTTCGGGAGGGAAATGTCCAGGCGTCTCGGAGTGAACCAAAGCGATGTTGTTCGGACATGCAGGAGATACAGAGACAGTAGCTGTCGATGACATGCCTCGCTCAGACTGTCCGAGGGTTACTACTGCAGTGGATGACCGCTACCTACGGATTATGGCTCGGAGGAACACTGGCAGCAACGTCACCATGTTGAATAATGCTTTCCGTGCAGCCACAGGACGTCGTGTTACGACTCAAACTGTGCGCGATAGGCCGCATGATGCTCAACTTCACTGCCGACGTCCGTGGCGAGGTCCATCTTTCCAACCACGACATCATGCAGCACGATCCAACAACATGCCGAATGGACCACTAAGGATTGGCATCACGTTCTCTTCACCGATAAGTGTCGCATATGCCTTCAACCAGACAATCGTCGGAAACGTGTTGGGAGGCAACCCGGGCAGGCTGTTGGGCTGTTGGACATAGTCATCGTCTAAGTTCCACTCGCCCACAACTGACCGTCACGTGGGAGGATCGCCATACTGTGCATTAGCATATTGTAATCTCTTCATAACTGCTATTGCTATCTGAAGATATGCAGTTGATTCCCTGCAACATTCCGTGTGATCTCACATCATCGGTTGGAGACAAGCAGCAGCCGTACTAGGGACCGTGCGTAGGCTGCCGTTAACACCACAACTAAACAGCTGCCAGTGACGTGGACTGCTGACGGACGGCGCCGCATTGTGTTCAGCGAAGAACCGCCGTTCTGCAGTACCGGCCACCTGGCAAGAGGTTCCATTCTTCCAATACTCTGCGGAGGCACAGATGCCTCATTCCAGGCGTCGTGGTGTGGGTATGTTTTCAGGTCGCAGCTTGTACTGACTGAGGGAGTTCTGACGGCATAAGAGTGCGTCCTGCGACATCATCGTGCTGCAATTCTTCAACAGGACAACGCTCGCCGTCATATGGCACAGTCTGCGTGATGTTGAGGTACTACTGTGGCCAAAAGATTCCCAGATCTGTTCCAGACAGAACATGTGTGGGACCAACTCGGATGTCAACTCTGTCACAGCGCCAGTATCGAGAATATCGAGGACCAGTTACAACAGTTATGGGCCAGCTTTCCTCAGGAGAGGATAAAACGGTTTTGTGGCACCCTTCCCAACCGAATAAGTGCGTGCGTCGAAACAAGAGGGGGTGCAACGCCGTACTGATGAGTGGACATATACATCCAAGTTGTTTGTGAATGTGACTCGGTTTTTTAATCACTGAAATAACACGACGTACCCTCTCAGTCTGTGAAGTTTAATTTTGTTTCCTCTTCCCCATCTATGAGCTTCACTTTTTTTTTTTTTTTTCAAGTAGTGTATTTACGCCGGCATCGCCTGACTTACTTCGAGTACACTCCACTCCACCTGCGTTATTATTATTGGAGTTCATCTTGTCATTGGTTTCTTGTTGAGTTTGGGGTGTACGGGCGCTCATCGGCGAGGTTAGCAGCGCCCTTAGAAATATTAAAAGAAACGAAAAGGGGGAAAAGAGCTCAAAAAGTTGGCACAATCACTCTCTCACGCACTCAATCACACCTACCTCAGTCGCATGCAATCGGTTTGCGTGACTCAGTCGATTACGTTCAGTTCATCTTCCAAGTTCATTGCCGTCTCTGGCAAAACAACAGTATCATCGGGAAGACGAAAAGGTTTTCATTAATTCTCCTCGAACTTTAATTCCCCAGCGCGTTGTACGGACTGTATAACATGGGGCATAGCCTCCAGTCGTGTCTCACTCCTGTCTCAATTACAACATTTCTATCGGGTCCTTCAGCTGTAGTCTGTATTCTGTACCAGTTGAAGACAACCTTTCGCTTTCTAAATTTCAAAGCGCGTATTCCTGTCAACACTATCTCGTAGCTCTGCGTATGCTGTAATACTGGAACGCAGCTCTACAGCGGCAGGTTTCTGCTGAGGCCCGTAGCGGCCACGGACCGCGTCGGCTATTTTGAACATTTCTCGGGAAAGGAGTGTGCACGTCATTTGCTTCCCGCTAGGGCTCTCAGCTGCCAAACTGATACTGTTAAGCACGCGTCACTAGTGCGAACGCTTTGGAGAGTACTTATCGTGGGTACGCTACGGTAAGCGAGCACAAAGGCTACTGACACGCTCCCATACGTGTTGTAGTTAATAATTGTCGAGTTTAACTACAACATTGCCCTTATCCTTACTGCCTCAGACATTGAAGTATGCTCTGACGTGTATATAAGAAATGCGTGGTACATAGAAAACCAATCTCAGACTGGAATGGGATAAAAGTTGTGATTAACTTTTTGTATCGACCACCATATAAAAAGCATTCACTATTACCGCCACGAAAAGTAAACACAGTGGTGCGAACATAAAATAACAGAAAAACAGCTACCCAGTTTAAGGTGCTACAGACAGCGAACTTAGATCATGTGGCTTATAAATTGTATTAGAAAAGCAACTCTTCGTGATGATTTACCAACAGTCTGTACATTCCAAGCGGTAACTAGTTGTGCAAATACATTGACGAAAAAAATCACAACACAAAAAAATAATTAATGTAGTGTAATGAAATTTCGTGAATACATTTGTTTATGTATTTAAGTGATTAACATTGCAAGATCTCAGGTTAATGTAAGAGTGAGATAAGCCATTGAAAATGTCAAATGCTGGTACATTAATAACCGATGTAACCGCCACAATGCTGAATACAAGCCTGCAAAAGTGCGCGCATTTTGCTGTACATGTGCCGGATGTCAGTTTGTGGGATGGAGTTCCGTGCCTGTTGCACTTGGTCGGCAGTACAGAGGCGGTTAATGCTGGAGTGTCGTCCGATGATGTCCCATATGTGCTCTGGTGACCGAGCAGGCCAAGGCAGCAATGTCGGCACTCTGTAGAGCATGTTGGGTTACAACAGCGGTATGTGGACGAGTGTTATCCTGTTGGAAAACACCCGCTGGACGGTGTTCATGAATGGCAGCACAACAGGTTGAATCACCAGACTGACGTACAGTTTTGCAGGCAGGGTGCGTGGGATAACCACGAGAGTGCTTCTACTGTTATACGACTCCTGACCTAAACCGAGACCTGGTGACCCTCCAGTAGTGATGTACAGGGACCGTCGAGCATAGCGATGGGTGGTTGTAGAAAAGCGCATGATATCAGGAGAAAAAATCACTCGTGAGTTCCAAAGTGCTACCAGCAGTCCCCGCTACCGCAGTGACTATGCATAGAGCGTCAAAATGAATGAGGTACAATGATTGAGAAGCTCACAAACTATACATTTCTGTAATCAATGCTACGCGACGCATGAGATGCTGGAAAGAGCGACGCCACTGAACATAAGATGGCTGGAAACGAGTGATTTGGGTGATATATCACGCTATGCCCTGCAGAAATCCGATGGAAAGGTTTACATAGATTTGGCAAATGCCTGGAGAACGTTACCTGCCATCATGTGTGGTGGCAAAAGCGAAGTATGGAAGAGATGGTGTTACAGTATGGGGTGTTTTTCGTGGTTACGGTGTGGTCCTCTTATGTGCGTAAGAAAACACTACATTCAGAAGGGTACGAATACATTTTACAACACTGTATACTGCTTTCAGTAGGGGAATAAATCACAGGCGATAATTGCTTGTGTCAGCACGACATTGCATCCTGTCATAAAGCACCATCTGTGGGGTAATGGTATCTACCTCTATAGTCTACGATCCTCTGTGAAGTGCTTGGCAGAAGGTACATCCCACTGGATCAGTTATTAAGACTTTTTCCTTTGTTTAAATGCCTCTGTGGGTGCTGTAATTAATCTAGTGTTATCCTCATTATCCCTATGGAGTGATATTTAGCGGGTTGTAGTATATTCCTTGGGTCATCATTTAAAGCCGTCTTGGACTGATTGCATTTCCCTGGTATCCTACCAATAAACCGAAGCCTGCTACCTGCTTTACCCACGACTGAGCCTATGTGATAGTTCCGTATCATGTCCCGACTAACTGTTGTTACAGCCAAGTATTTGTATGAGTTTACAGATTCCAACTATGACCCTCTAATATTATATCCATAGCATACTATTTGTTGAATGTTTAAAGCAAGTACCAATCATTGCATCTCTTTGAAATCTTATCAAGGCCTGGCTGAATATTTGTACAGCTTCAGTCAGACGGCACCTTGCTGTAGATAACTGCGTCATTAAAAATGGCTCTGAGCACTATGGGACTTAACAGCTGAGGTCATCAGTCCCCTAGAACTTAGAACTACTTAAACCTAACTAACCCAAGGACATCACACACATCCATGCCCGAGCAGGATTCGAACCCGCGACCGTAGCAATCGCGCGGTTTCAGACTGAAGCGCCTAGAACTGCTCGGCCACTCCGACCGGCTACTGCATCATCTGCGAGAAGTCTGAGGTTGCTATTACTATTGTTCGCAAGACCATTAATATACAATGAAGTGGAAAAGAAACTGACCTATAAAAATACAGAGCTATGTAAGCAAGCAGAAGATGGCACTGCGGTGGGCAACGCCTATATAAGATAACAAGTGTCTGGCACGGTTGTTAGATAGGTTACTGATGCTACAATGACAGGTTATCAAAATTTAAGTGAGTCTGCAAGTGGTGTTATAGTCGGCGCACGAGTGATGGGAGAGAGCATCTCCGAGGTGGCGATGAAGTGGGAATTTTTCCCTACGATTATTTCACGAGTGCACCGTGAATATCAGGAGTCCGGTAAAACATCAAATCTCCGACATCGCTGCGGCCGAAAAAAGATCCTGCAAGGACGGGACCAACGACGACTGAAGAGAATTGTTCGACGTGACAGAAGTGCAGCCCTTCCACAACTTGCATCAGATTTCAATGCTGGGCCGTCAACGAGTGTCAACGTGCGAACCGTTCAACGAAACATCATCGATATGGGCTTTTGGAGCCCAAGGCCCACTCGTGTACCCTCGATGACTGCACGACACGAAGCTTTACGCCTCGCCTGGGCCGGTCAACACCGACATTGGACTGTTGATCACTGGAAACATGTTGCCTGGTCGGAAGAGTCTCGTTTCAGATTGTATCGAGCGGATGGGCGTAATTGGGTATGAAGACAGCCTCACGAATCCACGGACCATGTATGTCAGCAGGGGACTGTTCAACCTGGTAGAGGCTCTGTAATGGTGTGGGGCGAGTGCAGCTGGAGTGATATGGGACCCCTGATACGTCTGGATACGACTCTGATAGGTGACACGTACGTAAGCATCCTGTCTGATCACCTGAATGCATTCGTGACCATCATGCGTTCCGACGGACTTGATCAATTGCAACACGACAATAAGACACCCCACACGTCCGAATTGCTACAGAGTTGCTCCAGGAACACTCTTCTGAGTGTAAACACTTCCGCTGGCCACCAAACTCCCCAGACATGTTCATTATTGAGCATATCTGGGTCCTGTTCAGAACAGATCTCCACTCACTCGTACTCTTACGGATTTATGTACAGCCCTGCAGAATTCATGGTGTCAATTCCCTCCAGCACTATTTCGGACATTATTCGAGTCCATGCCACGTTCTGTTGAGGCACCTCTGCTTGCCCGCGGGGCCCTGCACGATATTAGGCAGGTGTACCAGTCTCTTCGGCTCTTCAGGGTACAGCATGAACAGCAAGGGACCCAACGCACTTCCCGGGAGTACACCTTAAGTTACTTTACATCTCTCAATCACTCTTCACGCAAGATAACACGCTGCGTCCTCCCTACCAATAAATCCTCAATCCAGTCACGTATTTCATCTGATACTCCATATGATCGTGCCTTTGATAATAAGCGTAGGTTTGGTACTGAGTCAATTGCTTTTCGGAAATCGAGAAACCCTGATCCGTGGCATTCAGGACGTCATGTTTCACACGATCTGTGTTTTCGAAATCGGCTGTGCCCTTTCAGAGAAACCATCCCGACATTTGCCTGGAGCGATTTAGGGAAGTTATGGCAAACCTGCATGTGGATGGCTCTTTGGCATAGAGGAGGTCGTTCTGTTCAGGCGCCTCACTGTGTTTGAGCTCAGAATATGTTCTAAGATTCCACAAAAGATGGACGTCTAGGATATCAGACGGCATTTTTGTGGATCACTTCTGCTACCATTCTTATAGACAGGTTTGACCTGTGCTTTCTTCCAGCTACTGGGCACAGTTTTCCGTTGGAGGGCTCTACGCTATATTGAAGTTAACAAAGGGATTAGCTCTGCCGCGAATTGGGTATAAATTTGATAGGGATTCCATCGAGCCCTGGGGCTTTGTTCAATTTATTTTCAACTATTACAGTTATTTCTCAATGTCACTGACTCTAATATCTATTTCACTCATCTTTTCAGCGGTATGAGAATTGCAGTTAGGCATATACTCCTGGGTTTTCCTCTGTACAGGAACATTTCAAAACAGAGTTGGGCATTTCTGCTTTTGCTTTGCTACTCTCAATTTCAGTTCGTCTCGTCCATAAGTGACTGGACACTACTTTGGTGCTGTTAACAGCTTTTACATACGACCAAAATTTCTTTGGGTTTTGTAAAAGTCTCTTGTCAGCATTCTGTTACGGTAGTCATTGAAAATGGAAGGAAGGAAGATTGGGTTTAACGCCCTGTCGACATCGAGGTCATAAGAGACGGAGCACCAGCTCGAATTGTGTCAAGGATAGGGAAGGAAATCGGCTGTGCCCTTTCAGAGGAACCATCCCAACATTTGCCTGGAGCGATTTAGGGAAGTCATGGTAAACCTACATGTGGATGGTCAGACGCGAGTTTGAACAATCGTACTCCCAAATGCGAGTCCAGAGTGCTAACCACTGCGCCACCTCACTCGGTGGTAGTCATGAATGCTTCACGCATTGCTCTCTAGATTGCCAAGTGCGTTTCATTCAGCATCTCTCTGTCTATATCCTTATGCTTTGTTTCTCACTTAGTATGCAACAGTCTCTGTTTCTTTGCAGTGACTGTATACCATAGAGGATCTCTCCCATTATGAACTGTTCTACTGGGTACATACCTGTACAGTGCATGATCAACTATTCTTCTGAACTTGAGACATAGTTCCTGTACATGCTCCTGTCCTGAGCTAAAAGTTTCAAGGTCCTCACTGAGGAATGATACTATTGTTTCTCTGGTTCGTTTGTTGAACATATGTATCTTTCTGCTTCTTTTAGTTTCCCTTTGTGTTTTGGTATTCATTCTTGCTATAACTGCCTCATGGGCACCAATACCTGTTTCGGTGTTGACTCCCTTAAAAAGGTTAGGTTTGTCTGTTGTCATCAGTTCTAATATATTTCCATCAAGTGTGGGTTCTGAACTATCTATTTTCGGAGAAGGCATTCAGTAATGTTTCACAGGCTGTCTTGTCACACTCACCACTATATATATATATATATATATATATATATATATATATATATATATATATATATATATATATATATTTGTCTCAATTGGTTGTTGGATGATTAAAATCTCCTACAATAATTACAGTATGGTTAGGGAACTTACATACAAGCGAACTGAGGTTTCCCTAAAGTTTCTGGTTACAACAGGAGGACACTCTGGTGGTCGATGAAGGATCCTATCATAATTTTATGCCCACCCTTCATACTGAGTCTTACTCAAACGATCCCACATGCAACTTCAATTTCTATCTCGGTAATTTGAGTTTCGATGTCACTTCCATTT
Organism: Schistocerca cancellata; assembly: GCF_023864275.1. NCBI lineage: Eukaryota > Metazoa > Arthropoda > Insecta > Orthoptera > Acrididae > Schistocerca > Schistocerca cancellata. The sequence continues at coordinate 929,752,202 of NC_064629.1, forward strand.
CTCGTTTTAATATTCTTTCAGTACACACTTAAATATTCCCCAAAGATCTCACTATTGTCAACTTCAGGTGTTAACCAGCTTTCTATGCCTAACATTACGTGAACATCAGTTCTTTTTAGGAACGCTTCACGCTCTGGCGCTTTGCTGCCAGTGCTTCGGCAGTTAACTACATTGGTGTCCAAATTTAAAGCAACAAGCAGAAATTCTTCAAGACTGCATTTATTTTGCAGCAAAACCCTATAAAGAAGTGATAATAAAGTTGGAACAATGTGCAGAATATTGAACGTAAACAACTGCAACAAGCATAACGATAGACAAAAACGTTCTTCGTTTTTTCCAACTTAACAGGTTTGCGCACAACTGCTTAATGTGTTCAGTATGGGGTGTGGCCACTGTGGCAGCAATATAGGCCTGACAAGAACGGAGAATACTGTGAATGATGTCATTAATCTCATGTTGAGGCAATAAGGCCCATTCTTCTTGCAGAGCTGCTCGCAAGTCTTGGAAAGTGGTTGGTGTATAGTGACCTCAGGCAACCCCTCTCCCTAGTGCATCCCAGACACGCTCTATGGAATTCAAATCGGGAAAGCGAAAAGATCACGCCACGCGTGGAATATCATCCGTTTCCAAGAAGACATCAACGACCCATACTCTATATGAGGTCGAGCATTATCGTCCCTGAATAAGAAGTGTGAGCCCATAGCACCTCGTAACAACCGTACATGTGGTCCCAGGACCTCGTCACGGTACCTGACAGCAGTTAAACCTTAGCAGTTCACTCGCACAGTTTCATAAAGAGGTGTTAGAGTGGTCAACATGATCCCTGCCCACACCATTAAGGATCCTCCTCTTTCCGCAATGTTTGGGTCCCGAAATCGTGTTCCACGTGCCCTCCAGATGCGAATATATCGAGAATTGCTCTCCAGACCAAATCGGGCCTCATCTGTAAAAAGAACATTGGCTCTATGTTCGTTGTCCAGGTGGCAAGGTACTCGAGACATTCCCTTCTGTGAAGACGCGTCAGAGGTAAACATACAGCAGGTCTCTGACAATAAAGGCCACTCTGCTGAAGCCTTATGTAGACCATTTTCCCCGATACACGTCCAGTGATTGCTGTGAGGCCAGATGACAGTTGCAGTGCAGTACTAAGGTGGTACCTTCGTGCCCTTACAGCCAAATAACGGTCCTCTCTTTCTGATGTTGCACGTACTTGGCTCTGCCTTGGTCTTCAGGATACAGTTTTGGTCTCTATAAACTGTCGCAACATCTGAGAAGCAATAGGACGATTCACATTAAGCTATCAGACCACATCAATTTGCGACTGTCCTGCTTCTGTTCTTCCTACGGTCCTCCTCTGGTAGGCATCTTCTCTGTGCCATACTGCACCGTCAGGGACTGTGTACACAGCGATAGTGGATGTGAGACTACCTGACAAACACTACCCAGCTTGATAGGTGCCCTGATGTCATTGTTGGCGTGGTTGTCCGTTGACAAGAATGCCATCTTCCGTGCAGAACGCGATCCTATGGACATCTTTTGACAGTTTGACTATATCCTGACTTAGACACAGGATGGGGAAATAGTGGTTTGTTGCCTTAATCTTGGACACCAGCGTACTAGGAATTTCATACTCTCATCTTCGGGAGGCATTTCTTTGGATCTTACATTGATACTTGTGGGTTTTCCAAAGCTATCATTATCTGGATTGGATGGAGAGTCACCTAATCTAATAATAATAAAAAAAAAAAACACCCTTGTGTGCATCTCACACACAGTCAGCTTCTGACGTGTAGTGCACACCAGAACTCTTATCAGTAGCCCTACAACTCTCAGCTCTATAGTGCAATTCTAGGCAGCACAGGCTAGCTTGTCACGGAACCCTCAGAGTCTCTGGTTCAAGCCTTCCACTAGACTCAGGACTAGGGAGTCATGATCTGTTCCGAAGACAATGCTGCAGATTGTGATCTTCGTTGAAACTCTATGAGCAAGTATTTTAATTTTTTTTTTTTTTTTATTTGCACGTCAAGTTCCGTAGGACCAAAATGAGGAGCAAATCTCGCAAGATCGTGGAACATGTCAGTACATGACATTACAAAATAAAAGTAATAACAGATAAAAATCAAGGAACTCCTCGACAGAATAGAAGGAGTGACCCATGAGGAAACTCTTCAGTTTCAATTTGAAAGCGCGTGGATTACTGCTAAGATTTTTTAATTCGAGTGGTAGCTTATTGAAAATGGATGTAGCTGTATTCTGCACACCTTTCTGCACACGAGTTAAGGAAGTCCGATCCAAATGCAGGGTTCATTTCTGTCGCGCAGACTCGTGAGCAGGGATCGACAAGAGGTTCGTGAACTTACAACATAGCCCAAACCGCCCGTTGCTGAGCGAAAAACATCCTTTTAGAATGGGAAGAGTTACCCCAGAATATAATAAGATGCGACATAAGCGAATGAAAATAAGCAAAGTAGACTAATTTTCCTGTCGAACGATCACTCACTTCAGATACCGTTCGAATAGTAAAAATGGCAGCATTAAGTCTTTGAACAAGATCCTGAACGTGGGCTCTCCACGACAGTTTACTATCTATCTGATCGCCTAGACATTTGAACCATTCAGTTTCACTAATCATATGCCCATTCTGTGATATTAAAACGTCAGGTTTTGTTGAATTGTGTGTTAGAAACTGTAAAAACTGATTCTTACTGTGATTTAGCGTTAGTTTATGTCATGAACTGCACTATTTGAAACAGAGCCAATGTTGCAAACAACATCCTTTACTACCAAGCTAGTGTCATTATAAAACAGAAATATTTTAGAGTTACCCGTAATACTAGAGTCTGTTGCTAAAGTAAAACGTGAACGAATGGTGAGCTATTCCCCATATTCCGTAATGGTCCAACTTCTGGAGCAATATTTTCTGATCAACACAATCAAACGCCTTAGTTAAATCAAAAAATATGCATAGCGTTCGAAACCTGTTGTTTAAACCATCCAATACCTCACAGAGAAAAGAGAATATAGCATTTTCAGTTGTTAAGCGACTTCTAAAGCCTAACTGTACATTTGATAGCAAATCGTGTGATATAAATTGATCAATTATCCTTACATACATAGCCTTTTCAATAGCTTTAGCAAACACTGATGGCATGGAAATAGATCTAAAATTGTCTATATATCCCTTTCTCCCTTTTTATAAAGCGGCTTTACTAGTGAGCACTTTAATCGTTCAGGAAACTGACCATTCCTAAAGGAAAAATTACAAATATGGCTAAATACAGGTCTAACGTGGGCAGCACAGTACTTTGATATTCTGCTAGGCACTCCATCATAACCACGAGAGTCCTTAGTCTTCAGTGATTTAATTATTGACCCAATCTCCCCCTCGTCTGTATCACAGAGGAGTATTTCAGACATCAATCTCGGAAAGGCATTTGCCAAGAGAGTTATATGATTTCGTGTAGAAGCTAAATTTTTATTTAACTCGCCTGCAATGCTCGTTAAATACTGTACACATATATGATTTATCAGTAACAGAAATATTCTTACTGCAAACTGACTTTATATTGTTGACCTCGTGTTGCTGACCAGACAATTCCTTCACAACTGACCATATGGTTTTAATTTTATCCTGTGAATTAGGTATTCTATTTGCATACCACATGCTCTTTGCCTTCCTAATAACATTTTTAAGCACCTTACAATACTGTTTGTAATGGGCTACTGCAGCTTAATTGTGACTACTTCTAACATTTTGACATAATTCCCACTTTGTTCTACATGATGTCCTTATCCCACTAGTCAGCCACCCGGGCTGCCTATTACTGCTAGTACACTGTTTAGAACATTCTAATGGTATTCTCAACCTTCTCTGCTAATTGCTAGAATGAACCAAGTATGACCTTTCAATCTGTGCTACAATCTACACTTGATTGCAGCCTGCTTCCTCAATGGTTGCCAGAATAGCCTCTTCAACAAGCTGAATAAGGCCTCCAGGCATACACACTGAGTTTACCTGGTGTTCCTTTCCATCACTTGCTGCCATTTGCCTAAGAGGTATCATTGTTCACCATAATTTTGAAATCTGAAATGCTGAATATTAATAGATCCCTACTCTTTCATGTTTTTCTCCTCTTGACTCAGGGCAAGACAGGTTTCTCCAAAACAGGCGAGGCAAGTCCCACTGACTCGGTTTCAGTTTCAGTGAAAGACAGCACACTGAACATGTTTGTTAGAGGGATTGGTGTAATGCCCTGAGTCCTCCCTGGTCCCCATCTGCCATGTACAGGATGGCTAGACCCTATATTGCCAGGCCACCACAGTCAAGTGGGTGGGTAGTGATGGAGCTCACATTTCCTTCAGGAGAGGCAGTATCCATGGGACAGGATAGTACTTGAGGTGCCTTTGGTACCTCTGATACACAGTTCTCGGTAGCCCTCCCTCCACACCCAGTGTGACACAGCGGAAACGTCTGCTACTGCCAAAAACAAATTAACACATGATGCTCCATAATGTGTCATTTTGTTTTGGCTCCTGTACAGTGTGCTACGGTACTATGGTGCATGGATTTCAATGCGTGCCAGGGCTGCAGAGGCAGACACATGCCTACAAACAAAGAAAAAATTAATTACATAGCTTTATTTTTTGGAGATAGTTAAAGCTTGATGACTACCCCTTATACTTCGTATTGCCACTAGTTTTCTATTAGTCTGTGCCCAGTGCCACATCATAAAGCTGTTTTCTCTCTTGTCAACTAATAATGCTGGGACACATTACTAATTGCTTGTTGTCAGGTGGCCCTTTTGTCGAGAATGCTGGGAGCAAAAGTTTGTCATCAGCTTGTAGCACACTGGGTGCTAGAACAAGATCCACCTCATTGTCACAGGGCAGCCAGCTTATAGCCTGTAAAAGAAACGAACATGTAATAGGTTAATGTGTCCCAGAAGTGACAGGGAAGTTGACAGCAAAGAACTAGAATATCCAGGTACAGCCTTTTTGTTCATTTTTCTGAATAATAATAACCACCATGCGCAGCACCGTACAACACAAATCGACACTATTTCCACAAAAGCTACTTCATTTCTATGATGCACAACATCGTTATGTATGACCTGTCGAAAGTTGACAATGAGCACAAACATTCCATACTGGCCCAAAGTCAGCCGAATTTCATTGCTCATAAAATGATCACTTTAAAGTGTTAGATTAGCAGACATGGAGAAATACTTTCCACTTCTAAAGCTATTTTGTAAAACTAATCTGCAGAGATAGAGTATTGGTTGTTGAGCTAATAGTTTCTGAATTTTCATTATGTTCTCCATAGTGAACACTAATATGGTAAAATTACATCACCCAAAAAACAATGCTGAAAGCCTAACACACAATCAGGCATGCAAGTGTCGGAGGCAAATTGGCAAAATGGTGCTTTGGCTGAAGTGTCACGTGGTAAATTGTATCTTCCTACTGTGCATCTCCACAAGACCTGCCATCCAGTTTGCTACCATTTTAGTGTTTTTGTACCTCATTTCATTTACTTTCCCTGTCTCTATTTGTTCCTCACATGTGTTTCTAATAACCTAGGTGGCAACAGTTTGCCAAGTTCTTAGTGTTTTTCCTTCCTGTTCTATATATGTTGATTTCTGTCAAACTGCCCACTGGATGTGGCAATCACAGTGTCTATTCCTCAGGAAAATATTGGAAGGTGTTGTAATCTTCAGTTAAGCCCTTCATGTTCAACAGGGCTCCTTTTCTTTGGACCTGGATCTCCACTATGCCATTTCTGGTGTACAGTAACTGCCATACACTGACAGAACAGGACAGTGTTATGTGTATTCTATGCACAACAGCCCCAGATCTCATCCACTCTTCTCTACACTAACAGACCTAGTAAAGATAACTTGACCTCTTTTTCAGATTGAAGCTGTGGAGTTTTTTTCTGCTGTATGTGTGTCTTATTGGCAGCATATTAAAACTGTCTCATTGGGTCCCCTATAGTCTTGTAAGTAGATAATGAGCTGTAGCAAAGCAGCATTTGAGGTGTACAGATCTGCAAAATGGCATTTTGCTCTTCCTTGAAAGATATAGTATCAGTCTAATTCCAGAAATAATGTTTTGCCAATGTTTGTACAAATAAAACACTTAGTTTTATTTATTAAACCAAGGAGTAACAAATCAGAGATGTAGGTGGTGGTTTTTGTTTCTAACTACCTTTTCTATACCCAGTTTGGTATCAGCTAACATACATTGTAAGGCATTCTCCAAGTTCACACATTCCATTACTTTTGCTTCCATTGCTGCTATAGTTCAAAATGTGCTTTCACATCTGTAACTTGTGAGGAATTCATGACAGGCCACATCAAACAACTCAGAATACTGATTACAAAATCAGACTGAATGAAATTGATAACTTTAAGGCTTTTAGCAAAAATTATAGATACTCGACACCAAAAAATTCCACACAACATTACCAGCCAGTATATTGCAAGTGAATGGCTGGCTTTCCCCCCAGCAGGGTCCAAACAGACATGCATGGGTAGGGGTTTGGTAGTTATCAGGAGCTCCAACGTTAGGTGCTATTATGGAGCCCAGTAGGGAGATTATGTTCAGGGCCAAAGGAAAGCCAGTGTGTCCTCTGTATATAAGCAGGGGGCCTCATCGGATATGTGTAGGAAGCCTTACCTCTGGCTATTCTTGCATGCAGGGTGCAGTTGTCTGCAAGTTGTCACTCTCGTGGGCACCAGTGAGGCCTGTTGGATGGGCTCTGAGGCCATCCTCAGTTCATATAGGCAGCTGGTGGAAATGGTGAAGGCTACTGACCACATGTGCAGGTTGCAACCAGAGCTCACAATTTGCAGCATTGTCTCTGTCCCAGAGTTGATCGGGGTTCTTTGATCTGAAGCAGAGTGGAGGGTCTCAATCAAAGGCATCATTGACTCTGTGATGGTCTTGGTTGCAGATTTATGAACCTGCATTACTGGGTGGAGAATTGTAGGATCCCCCTTAATGGGTCACAGGTGCACTACACAAAGGAAGCAGCTATTCAGGTAGCAGAGTACTTGTGGAGTGCACATGTTTTTTTTTTTTTTTTTTTTTTTTTTAAGTTAGGTCATGCTTTGAGGTACTCTGATACACTCACCAAACAATATATGGATAGTGAAATCAGACCATGTTGAGTAAAGACACTTCAACTGTCAAAAGTTTATCAGTAAATTTTCACACTATTTGTAACCAAGTTTCCCAATTTATTGCCCTCTAGGAAAGTTCTCCCACTCAAATTCTTCTCAGGACCAAGAGCTGGTTGAAACTCAATGTAGAAAACTCTGAAACTCTGAGATATTGGAAAGACAGATTAGACACCATAGGAATGGGAGTGTTCATTGCAGTTGACAAAAATATTGACTCTATTGATGTCAAATTTGAGTGTGACAGTGAAATTATCTGGTTGCGTATAACAGGTCAGGTGAAATAAAGTTGATTGTAGGATGTTTTTACTAGCCGCTCAACTCTGCTGTGATAGTTTTAGACTCATTCAAAGAAAGACTATGGTCATTAGCACATAAATACCCAGAATGTGCAATACTAGTTGCAGGCAGCTTTAACCTACTGAGAATAGGCTGGGACATATATGGATTCATTGCAAGAGATTACAGACAGTCTTGCAAAGTATTTTTGAACATGTTTTTGAAACACTGTCTTGAGAAGTTAGTTCAACAGCCCACTTACAGTAGACATATTTTAGACCTCGTAACTATGAGCAGTTCGGATCTTATCGGTGGTGTCAGTAAAGAGATGGGGATTAGTGATCGTAATCAACTATGATTACTAAAGTTAATAAACCAGTTAAGAAGGCTAAGCGAGTATTTCTGCTACAAATAGCAGCAGATTAGCAGTTGTTAGCATCTCAGTTAGACAATGGCTCAACATCATTTAGTTCCTGTATGAGGGATGTAGAGGAATTATGGTCAAAATTTAAATGGATTGTAAATCGTGCTCTGGAGACGTATGTGCCTAGTAAGTGCATTGAGGACAGAAAAGACCCACCACAGCTTAACAACAAAATTTGGAAAACGCTGAGGAAGCAAAAGCTGTTACACTTTCAGTTCAAAAGAGAATGTGCAAATAATGAGAAGCAAAGGTTAGACTTCATATTAACAGCTAGACATATTCCAAACATTTTTAACTGTTAATATTTTCTGACCAACTAGGTGCTTTTCTTCTCTAATTTGATAAACCATCACAGGAGCGGGACTTAATATTAATTATTCCTTAATTGCACAGTAATAACAATCCAAATTAAATTGCTATCCCACCATTTATAAAATCATTGAAAATATAAAAGTTTGAACACATTCATATAATAGAAGTAACTCCTGCAAATAGAGTGTAATTATAAAAAAGAGACATGTATCATTACGTAATAATGTAACTAAAATCACAATAAGCTAGTATACAGCTGAGCATGTAGCCTACTCATATAAGTAAAACAAAAGCCAATGAAGAAATGATACTGAAAACATTACAGTTCATTATGTCAGTAATAGCACTGCCTCTGTAATCCTAGTTTCATGTGTCTGTAAAAAGATCTATGCACGAAGAATAGAACAACTATTACCGTCGTACCTTAGCAAAAGATCTGGCCGAGAACCTGGGAAAATTCTGGTACCGTGTAAAGTTGCTAAGGGGGTCTAAGGCTTCTATTCAGACCCTCACTGGCCAGTAGAAGACAGGAAAAAGAAAGCTCAAGTTTCAGATTTTGTATTTAAGAAATCATTTGCATTGTACAAACATACCATTGCTTGACCACCACACAGACTCCCATATTGTTGAAATAGTAATAGGCATCCCTGGTGTAGGGAAACAACTGAATGGGTTGAAAAAATTAAGTTACCAGGTCTGGATAGAATCTCAGTTTGGTTTTAAAAAGAGTATGTTGTGTCATTGGGCCCTTACTTAGCTTGTATTTATATGAATCTTTCACCCAGTGCCAAGTCCCAAGCAATTGGAAAAAGTGCAGGTGACTCCTATATATAAGAAGAGTAAAAGAACAGACTGGCAAAATCACAGATCAATATCTTTAACTTCAATTTACTGCAGAATTCTTGAACATATTCTTAGTTTGATTATAATAAATTTACTTGATAATGGAAAGCTTCTGTCCACAAATCAGCACGGTTTTAGAAAGCATTCCTCATGTAAAACTCAGCTTGCCCTTTTCCCACATGATTGATTGCAAACTGTGGGTGCAGGACAACAGGCAGAATTCATATTTCTAGATTTTCAAAAAGCATTTGACATGATGTCCTACTATAGTCTATTAAAAAAGGTATGAGCATATGAAATAGGTTCCTAGATACAAAGACTTCTTAAGTAATAGAACACAGTATCCTATTCTCGATGGTGAGTGTTTGTAAGAGACGATGGTATTGTCAGGAGTGCCCCGTAGAAAAGTGATATGAGCACTATTATTTTCCGTATATGTGAACCATCTGGCAGTGTGGGCAGTAATCTGTGGCTGTTGGCTGATGATGCAGTGGAGTACAGAAAACTGTTGTAGTTGACAGACTTTAGGAAGATACAAGATGACGTAGACAAAATTTCCAGGAGGCATGATGAGTGGCAGCTATCTCTAAATGTAGAAAAACCTAAGTTAATGCAGATGGGTAGGAAAAATAAATCTTTCATATTTAAATACGACATTAGTAGTGTGCTGATTGAAACTGACACATCATTGAAATATCTAGATGTAACACTGCAAAGTGATATGAAATGGAATGAGCACTATCTGCAGGTAGTTTGTTGTATCTCAGTAGGTTTTCTTCAATTAATTTTATTGTGTCTGCAATGGATATCAAAGTGTACATGTTCTCTGTGTTGAAACAGATTAGTGATGTTATTTGTGGAATGTGCAAATCATTTATTTGTATTATGAGTTCATTTGTTTCTCACTGTTTTGCTGTTCTTTATTTTGTAGTGTTGTATTACAATTTTGTTCATGTGTTCTGCCACATAGTATGATAGTGTACTCATGAAATTAATAACAGGCCTCACTGGAATAATTGTTTTGTGAACTTTGGATTGGCTTTTGAATGTTGGTGCTGTTGGGTTCTTCTGCATAATGTGTTGTTTTTTTATATATTTTTTTAAAAGTATGTCTAGAAATGTGCTGTAAGATCAAGTAACAGTTTTGTGATATTGTTAGAGGACATGAAATCTTTGGTTTCTTCTATATATTATTCTTTATTGATCAGTATTGTGCTGTTCCCTTTATCAGCTCTTGGGACTATGATGTTATTAGAGTGCAGTTTTCCTTTTAATTTCTTAATAGTGTTGTTTTCTGTTTGAAGTTTATTAGAACAAGAAATACACTCCATTGACATTTACAAACAATAGACAAACCAAGTAAATACTAAAGAGCAGGTATGTACCAGTTGAAATGTCATGAAGGTGAATCAGTATATCTGGGAATGGCACTCAGGAATTTCGAAATTAGGTATAAAGAACATATAAGAATCTGGAAGTATCAAAATAGCCTTCCTACCTGTGCTGAACACCTGATACAATATGAACATTAACCATCCAGCATGGAACAGGACATGAAAATTATTAGAGTTAGCAATGACAACAAAAAACTTCTGACGTTACAGAAAAACTTTCACATACAAAGAGCCCTTGCAAAGTAAAAGAAAGTATTTAATGAGTCAGTATAAGCACTAACTTGCTGATCATGTTAACCACTAAAACAAGAACAAACAGATGTAAAACATAACCAGAATAAATAATTAATAAATAATTCTCTCTCTCTCTCTCTCTCTCTCTCTCTCTCTCTCTCTCTCTCTCTCTCCCTCCCTCCCCCCCCCCCTCTCTCTCTCTCTCTCTCTCTCACACACACACACACACACACACACACACACACACACACACACACACACAGCCTACACAACACAAACAAAAGACAAAAGATAAATACTCAACAACAGTTGGCAACAATATACACTGTAAACACTCATGTTCAACACACAGTGAAAAATACAAGTGAAGTGTTGTTAGTTTTTTAGTTACTTAAGTATGTGGATGCTTTTGCATGATAGATCAAAATAATGTGGAAAGAGTCATTTTACACTCACATTGGAAAATAATTTGTACACATGATTACATTCTGAACATTTCTACATTTCTTAAAAATATATACAATGCAAAAAGAAAAAAGATATATTGATGTGAGCCATTAATTCCTACCTAACACATTTTACACATTGCAGCAATAGAAATATTTCTACAGAATAGAAAGACTTCTCAAGGAGAAAATTTCTCAGTTTGTTTTCATATTTTACTTTGCTATCTGTCAGACATTTTATATCACTGGGTGAGTGACCAAAATTTTTTGTTGCAGTATTATGCACGCCCTTTTCTGCTAAAGACATCCTTAATGTGGAGTAATGAAAGTCATTTTTCCTTCTGGTACTCGAATTACATGCATCATTCTCCCTTTTGAGCTGTAGTGGATAGTTTACAACAAATTCATGAGGGAATAAATATACTGTGAAGCAGTATTCAGAAAGCATAACTCCTTAAACAGGTATCTACAAGATGATTGTGGGTGGTGTGAAGACATCGTTATTTTGCGATAGATATATATATTTATCTTTTTTTTTTCCCCGTCTGTTCATATATCTTTGATGTTGCAGTGAATTTTTCTTGATACGACTTGATTTGGACTGCATTAGTTAACAGGGTACTTTTAGGGTATTTTGGCGATACTTAGTGACAGGGTAGAATCACAGTCGTCACAGTGGGCACCACATATTATTCCTACAGCACGTTTCTGCACAATGAAGGCTTCCATTCTTAAAGATGAGTTACCCAGAACATTATTTCATATGACATTATTGAATGAATATATGCAAAATATGTCAACTTACTGATTTGTCTCTCCCCAAGATCTGCAATGAGTCAGAGTGTAAGTAAATATGGGTGAAAGACATTGAAAATTGACTATGTGGAGCATGGGGACTGAATGAAAACATCTCTATACACAAGTGGACTAGCAACACATACGTTCACACACACACACACACACACACACACACACACACACACACACACACACACACACACACACACACACAGAGAAATGTATGTGATTTTCCACACATTCAAAACATTTTATCTACAGTATTATGGAACAGGGGAGAGTGCTCTCCAACTATTACAATCTTACTTATGCAATAGAAAACAAACAGTGGCTCTAAACGAAAAAAGATCCAGTTTCTTGTCAGTTACCAAAGAAGTACCACAGGGCTCCGTACTTCGATCTTTTCTGTTTGTAGTGTACATAAATGATTTGCCTTCTTCATTACCTTGTGACACCGCACTGTATGCAGACAATACAACTCTAATTACTCAGGGAAACAACTTGGATTAATTACAGAATAATGTAACAATAGGAATGGACACATGTACCAGTTGGTTTCAGGCAAATTCATTACAGATAAATAATAATAATAAGACAGAAGATTTGATTTGAATTCCCCTAAACATGAAAACAAATCTTTAAAACTACTAGTGTTCCATATCAACCAAAAACTTAACTGGGAAACTCACACAGGCATGCTATGCAAAAAACTCTCATGTGTAATCTTCTTGTTACATAAACTGAGAGGCTCTGTTAGGAGAACACTCCTACTATATGCACACTTTGCCTTCTCCCACTCTCATCTCGCTTATGGTATTGTACTATGGGGAAACTACCCAATTACAAAGACAGTGTTTAAATGGCAAAAAAAGCAATCAGATGCCTTGTAGGACTACCACCCAGAGACTCATGCAGGCAGCATTTCAAAGAATTAAATATAATGACAGTCCCTGGCTTGTATATTTATAGTTGACTGATATATGCCAAAGAAAATTTGAATAACATTGACCTTAGGATGGCAGTGCATTCACATAATACAAGAAATGGTCATACAATTGACATCCTGGTCGCCAGACTATCAAAGATTCACTGCAGTTATAAGTATCTAGCACACACATTTTTTTAACAAATTACCCAAAAGTGCACATTCTATGCACATGGATAAGTTTAAAGTAAAAGTAGCAAAATCGATAAAAAATAAAGTATTTTATACAGTTCAAGAATTTCAAGAGAGCGCAATGAAAGATATTGAATTGCGATGCTACATTTTGTGAAAGGAGTATATATTACAAAATTAGAAATATAATATTATGCAGGCAATTTTTCTTGTCAAATATATGTACATATAGATGTATTCAATGTATCTGTAACTTTTATTATATGGTACCAATTGCATGTAAAATGTTTAAAGGTGAATAAATATGAATATGAATACATTTGAATCATGTTCTTTGTTGCAGTTGGCCACAACAAAGCAGTGGTGTGTTACGTATCAAGTTGGGCTGTGTATCGACCAGGAAATGGAGTATTTACTGTCAGTGATATCAACCCAAATATTTGTTCTCATCTTGTCTATGCATTTGCTGGGCTAAATGCTACAGACAACACAATTATAACTCTTGATAAGTACAATGATCTAGAAGAGGATTATGGGAAAGGTAAGTAACCATACAAATTGTGTTAATAAGCAGTATGTAACAAAAGGAAAATTCAATAGAGAAAAATGAAAAAAGAGTCAGAATTGATGGCCAGTACATATCTTCAGCAGGCAAGATATTTACTACTGCCATAGACACATATAAAATTAAATGCACCCTCCTAGCTTTTGGAACCAGTAGTTCTTCCCTTGGGGAAGTGAGCAGGATGGGTTAGGAAAGGTTCAAAATGAACTAACTTGTCATGATGATGAAGGAGGCAAAGCTTTAGGAGGAGGTGTTAGAAGGAGTAGCTCATAAATAGTATATTGGTAAGAATTGTACCAGCTTCATGCCAGAGGTGATGTCAAATTCAGGAATAAAGGTACTTAATTTGAGTCATATGATACATCATAATTGTGACGTAGATCTCATTTGACACCACGAGAATGATATCAATAGCCAACAGAATAACTGCAGCAGCCCCAGCTCAGTTTGGGTCCTTTTTGGCAGTAGCACTTGTGTGAATGGTTATTGTGGTGAGAGTACTGGCAGACGCTTTAGCAGATGACAGAGGTGCATGTCTTTTGAAGGTGGCACTGCATTGTTTATGGCTCGGTGGCAACACAGGCTCATTAAGGCAGCAAGATACTTCAGTCATTCAGTGCATTGATCTCATGTTGTTTATGAACAGAGCAATGATAAACAAAGTTTATTCAGTGTGCATGTCTATTATTTATAAAACTAAAAGATCGCCTCAGTCACATGTATAAAGTCATGAGCATGCAACCCTAGACAACAAACAACTATAAGATAGATATATTCATGGAAGTTGTGGGTTTGGGAATCTGTGTTAATAGTGGGGGCTAGAATTAATGCCAATTAAAATATACAATTAGTAGATCTACTTGCAAATATTCATCAGGTGAGCCAAAGACTGAACTGAAGCTATAATGGGATGAGAAATGTGGGCAGCCTTCTCTTTAACAAAGTACCTCTATCCATTAGAAACAAAACCAATAGTTTAATCAGTAATGTAAATAAATTCCAACTTTTTTTATTCTGCTGATAAGTACCTGAAGGCAAACTTGCATTCATTACATGAACACATCCTCTCCCCCACAATGTACAGTGAAAAAATTAGAGCCTGAGACATTTCCAGTTCTTGCTGTAAAATATTTCCCTCCTTTAAGGTAGCTGTAATACTTATGTTATTATCATTCTTTTCCTTGTTTTTGACTCTCGGTAAGCATTTTATTTTATTTTTTTAATGTAATCTACACCGGTTGACAATGTTAAAATTTTTACGTGGATTACTTCAAGACCTAATAAAACTGGTAATTTTTTTATATAGAAAGCTGCGGATTGATGTACTATAAAGGTCACGTCCAGAAGAGGATGGGCACCAGGTTGAGGAAGTTGAAACAAAATTTGAAAGACAAGAAACTTTCTGATGGTAAAACCATAAGAGGCAGGCTGACAGACAAAATGATTGATGAACTGCAGCAGTATTATGGGATGGCCATTAGAAATAATACTGAGGATTTGTTGAAAATGAAGCAGGCAGTATGGGCTACCTTCTTCCACAGACTGTCAACTGATGAAAAACCAGTACACCACCTTTGCCCTCCTGGACGTAGTTCATGGTGCAATTACTGCAATGCCCAGTACCCAAACAGTTCATACAGCCATAAACATTCCATCCCAGCAGCAGTCATGAATATCATAAAACCTATCTACAGAGACCTGGCAAATCCTGAATCATTGAAGAAGTGTCTGCATGATCAGACTCAAAATCCCAATGAGTCGTTCAATAATCTTATATGGACCTTATATGGACTCTCTTACCAAAGAATGTTTTTGTTGGAATGAAGACACTAAAGTGGGGGGTCAGGGATGCTGTTATTGCTTTTAATGATGGCAACATCGGTAGGGTGAAAGTGCTACAGCAGATAGGAATTAATCCTGGAGCAAACTGCATCAGAAAACTTGAACGGATGGAGAAGGTTCGCATTGATAAAGCAGAATATGGAGCACAGTTGGCCACTAAGGAGTCCAGAAAGAAAAAAAAGAAGGAAAAACTTCGAAAAAGATCAAGAGGATGATATACAGAATCCCTGCTGAGCGACTAAAATTAAAAAATTAACCATATATTAAGTGAGTTACAGTATTTTGAAACTTAAGAAGCCATTCCTGAAAATTTACATTTTCCCCTAAATCTCAGAAACCACATTGAGTAGTGTATTCAAATTTTCAGGGAGTAGTAACATACATATCCTGAGCCTATTGAACTAAAAGAAGAACATAATGTCATACATAATTAAAATTATTTAGGATAACGTACAAAAAAGTACACAAAATTTTAACTGTGTAATTAAAAAATTGTGTTTCTGAAAGCAGTGGCTGAAATGAAATTATTGTAATTCAGTAGACTCAGAATATACAGTTTAATGTCCTGTAAGAGTTTCATGTCAATGGCTACAGTGGTTCCTGAAATACAGGGAAGTCAAGTCACTAAATTTAACATTGTCGCGATAGGGCGTTCCAAGTCCCCTTCAGTATCTGCTGTTTAATTTTTTATTTCTCCTATTATGCTTATACCTCTTATTTTATTATCTTCCTGTTATCACAGGTTTTGCATCCTTTTTTTTTTTTTTGGTTTCCTACTGATTTCAGAATATCTAATCAAAAATTTCATGTTTTATAAGTTTGAATTAATTAAATAATTGCTGTAAATTGTTAATTTCCTGTAACATACTTATAGTTATTACTTATTGTTATGAACACATTTTCATTTTACTATGGAGGTGCCTTAAAACCATTTCCATATTCAGAACTCAAAGAGTAGGGCATACTGTATAATTTAAACCATATGAAAAATTTTAACTCGAAATATTACGTATATAGTGTTCATTTATGTTTTGTGTTGTAGCTACGCAGGTCACTGCTGTGAACCTTGTAGTGTGTGTAAATTGATAGCCAAAAATGCGTTAAGAGTGAATGTTATGACTGCAATTAACATCACCTCAAATGGGTACCAATAACAAAGCCAGAATCATCTTTAATAACAACACGCGCAATCACAGCTCAAAATTAAAATCCGAGATGAGAAAACTGAGGTAACAGTTGTATTTGGATATCAGCATAACAGAGGCTTCAGTGGCAAGATGCGAACTGCTGAGCCTGGTCTTTATTTCCTGTGATGCACCGCACCAATGGACATTATTATGTGACGTATTTGCCACAATCTCTGAAGTCACGGCCACGGCAAGTGGGAGACTCTGCTACAAAGCTTCAGGGGTGGAGAGTTGGGAACTTGTTCCTCTCGTGGGGGCAGCGGGTTAACCTCGATGTACTCCCCATAGTCTACTGCCCATTGTGGTCTCAATGTAGTGCGCCAGATCTGATTTTGATGTCACATTGAGGTGCTTTTGTCTGGCCTCTACTTCAAACAGTTTATGTCCCCCTATGACTAGTGCTGACCCCTTGAGTCCAAAACAGTCTATGACTTTATGTGCAACCCCAGATTGAAGAGCCCATACTGTTGTACAGGTATATCTGTGTGGACTGGGCTCAGAGTCATACCTGCACAACATCTCTGCTGGACTAATGCCACATATGGCTTGGAGTGATACATAGTGAACAAGTTTGTCAGTAAGGGCTTCTATGGATGCCCCACTCATCAATGTCATCTTGTTCATTTAAGCCTTGGGCATTCTGGCCAATCCCTTTGTTTCCAAGTTTGACACAGGATGGAGAGCTGTGCCCAGATGTGTCATTCCACTCCACTGGCAAAAGGAGCAGGACTTAACTGTTGCGACCTGTGAAACATTGTCAGACATGATGACATATGGTGCTCCCTATATGGCAAAGATTGTCACTAGTCCCTGGATTATAACTGATGTTCCGCATTCAATGTTGGCATCAATGCCTGGCCATAATTCATGATGACCTCCAACCTCAAAACTCTTCCATGTAGTAATGTAAAGATGTGAGGCTGGAACATAGGATTATCACCTACACTCAGGTTTTTCTACCCCAGCAATACAACTTTGCAGAATATTGTGTCCTGATCCGTGAGTCTAGCTGTCTCCTGAGCTGTCGTGGGAAATTTGTCCGTTGTATCCCTAATACTTTCATCGAGTGGAAACCCCCTAAGGGGGCCACCATCTCATTTATGAGTATGTGCTCGGTCACCATGGGGACCCGGCCGATGCAGCGCTACTTCCCTGTCTGTGCTGCAAATCTATCCTTCTACTATTCTTTTTTCTGCTCTGACTTTCGATCGGAGTCTTCTTGGTGCTGATTGTGCTTGGTTCTGGTTCTTGATTTTGGACACTCATTTTCGTCCCTTCCAGCTTTCTACAACTTTCATTCTAAACTAGATTAGTCGTTTTACGGAATTGCGGATCGTGTAGGGGAGGTCACCTGGTGTGGCATATACTTCACCTTTTGTGCCTTTCTTTGCACCCTTCCTTTGTTCCAAAGATACATGTCCAAAATGCAGAACCTAAATGTAGATATTCTTATTATGGGGGGAGGGGCTCAAGCATGTTGGTCACCCCCTGACCATACTGAGATCACACTGTTGGTACTTGAGCTGGAAACTCCCCATGCAAACCAAGTAGTATGTGCCCATCATTGCTGGAGCATGGGACTCCAGGCAATGGTTTAACGGCCAGGTAACCATCGCTGCAGATTGATGGTGCCTGTTGGGAGTAACCCCGTTTGCAATTGATGGTACCACAGTGGATGCAAAGTAAACTTTCTTTTGTTCGTGGCTACGACATCCCGACAGTCTCTCCAAATGGGAAGGATTATTATAATGCAGAGAGATAAGTCCCAATGATGTTTCATTCCTGGCTACATCATAGGAAGAAGGCATGCCAGACATCTGGGTGCAAAACAGTTCACTCAGTACTTGGTATGTACTTAGAATGACGGGGATACTTTTACTGCAATGGAACCGCTGAAGACAAATTTGGGGAAGTTGAGTCAGTGGGAAGAATTCAAAATGGCTCATTATTAATTAAAGTTTCTCTGCTGCTCAATCTACAGCTCTTTGGGCATGTGATTGTCTAGGTGACACACTTGTGACCACTGCCCACAAATCTTTGAACATGGTCCAAGGAATCATCTTCCACACAGACCTTGCACTCAAAACAGACGAAGAGCGCTGGACTGTTCTCCAGTGGTGAGGCATACATTTTATCAGATGTGTACAAAAAGAGTCCAAGGATAATTGTATGGATGCAGGTGTCTTTATCTTAGCATTTGAAGGAAATGTACTCCCAGAGAAAATTAAGGTGTTGGTATACAGATGTGATGTGAAACTGTATGCCCCATTTCATATGAAATGCTTCAGATGTTTACGCTTTGGGCATATGTCATCCTGCTGAACAGTGAACCCAAAATGTGGCAACTGTGGATGATCACTCCACAAACATAGTCCATGTGGACATATGCCTTTGCATATCAACTCTGCAGAACATCAACATCCACTTTCGCCAGTTTGCCCAGTTCTTGTGAAAGAACAGATCTAAGATGGTAAATCTACTGACTGCCTAATGTATACTAAGGCACAGAAAAAATATGTATGCCTACATCCTGTGGATATGATGATCAATTATGTTAACATCATGACTATCAACCTCCCCCCCCCCCCCCACACACCTCTAACTTTCCCAAAAGCAGATCTCCCACCATCCTCTTCTCCACAGTACCTTCTTTGGGGACCAGTTCCCACCTCCAGCTGGAAATGTGTTCCCCTTCCTCCGTGTCTGTTGGTCACAAAACTCCCTCTTGAGATCCCTCTCCCTGGCAACCCCCAGACTGGAGGCCTGATGCCAAACAGTTGGTGAAGGAGTCATGACCTGTGGGTCCCAGGGTTTTCGACTCTTCATCTGTCCTCACACTCAATGCAGATAGCCCCTTGAATGAATCTTTCCCACCAAAGGGTATGAAGGACAAGAAGAATTTGGGCAAGGCTCCCCTGGTGCCCCAAGAGGTGTCAGATAGGTCTCCCCCCCCCCGCCCCCCCCCCCCCCACACACACACACACACTCACCGTCGGATTCCGAGGTGATGTTTGTGGATGAGGTTCCATTCCCACTGGTGACAGGCAGTAATCCTGCAGCATGACCAGTCCTCCTGGCTCCTTCGTGCCTAACCTGGCCAGCAGTGATGTGGTTGCTCAGCGGAACTGTAAAGCATACTACTGCCATCTGCTGGAAACACACCTTATTTCCTCTTTTTATGCAGTTTGCATTGCTCTCCAAGAAATGCACTTAACTGATGACCATTTTCTAACAGTCCATGGTTATTGTGCATTCTGTTGGAGCAGTGGTGGTCCTGAGATGGCATCTGGAGGGGTCTTTATTCTTGTTTGTACAGATGTTATCAGTGAACGGGTTCCCCTTCATACTTCTTTGGATGCAACAGCATTACAGGTCCAATGACCTCAGCAATTACCATTTGCTACATTTACCTACCTACAGGCAGGGTACTTGCTTATGTTGAATTGAACACATCAATTCATTAACTAATACCCATGCCCCCCCCCCCTTTTCCTTTTACTTGGGGGCTACAACTCACTCCAGTCTCTGTGAGCACCACTTTGTCTGGTAGGGGCCTTCTAAATGAACAGCTTCTCACAGGTCGTGATCTGCATCTCCTCAATGATGGTTCACCTACCCACTTCACTGCTGTCCATGCCACCTTTTCAGTTATCAGTCTAATGACCTCTTCACCTAATCTTGTGGCTTTGCTACATTGGTCATTACATTATTGGTCACAGTAACAGTGACCACTTTCCTGTGATCCTGTTATTTCTTTGCCACTGCCAGACAACCAGCTACCACATTGGCCACTTCACAGAGCCAACAAGCCTTTGTATGGCTCTATTTATTTATTTTTATTTGGTATGCATATTCCATTGATCCGTACATGCAAGTGATTTGCCTGGATGTGGAACGTGTCAATACAATTGTACAAATACAATTAATGCTACAGAATAGTAATATAATACAATTATATAGATATTAAGAAGTTTCACTTTTTCTCATTTACAAGCTGTCATTTAACTAGTATAGCTATTCACACTATAACATTATAACTACAACATTAACACTATAACATTAACATAATATCGTATCCTCCATCTAATAACTAAGAGACTAAATACATCTATTATTAATGGAGTGCATTATATCTCGAAAAGAATTCATCTAAGTAGTACAGTGGATGGTCAAGCAGGTATTTTTTTAATGTACCTTTGAACAGCATTTCATTTTCTCTTGTACATTTAATATAATTAGGCAACACATTAAAAGTCTTTATAGCAGCATACTTTACTCCCTTCTGTACAAGTGATAAATTTTTTAGTTCAAAATGTAGATCATTTTTACCTCCAGTATTGTAGTTATGGTATGAACAATTTGTTTCATACTGAGCATAGTCTTTATTAACAACATTCATCAGAGGGTATATGTACTGACATGTTGTAGTCAGTATACCTAACTGTGTGAAAAGTTTTCTACATGAGGTTCGTGGAGGAACCCCACACATGATTCTCACTGCTCTCTTCTCAGCAGTTAAGATTTTTTTTGAGGCTGGTATTACTCGAATCTAAGCCGCACTTTTTTTACATTTTGCGATGTATTCTTTCGTGTTTGCTGCTATCTCATTTAAATCCTATCTGCCTAATAAACTACGAAACTAGAGTGAGACAACAGCAAACGCGGAAGAATATACATATCATGTCATGTTTATATTAGTATTATTCTTATGGCTAATAGTGATACAGTCAGAAATGAAGCACGGCAATTGTCTAGATTTTTAAATCTAAGATGACTAATTTCTGTGCAGAATGTAATGTAATGTACTAAAGCGGTGTCTGCAAAGATTTTCAAACGGGGAAACATTTTCGCTAAACTCTCGTTCAGAACATCTTCTATCATACGCAGTCTATTATTTGGTTCTTGTTTATCATTATCAAAGAAAGCAGCAGTGTAAGTAACAACAAATAGCAGTCTCTTGCCATTTTTTCGCTAATGAGACAATTCCTCTCTCTCTTTTAAGCCGCGGTAGTGCGCAGAAAAGCAATCCATGCCGCGAGCGGTGACAGGCCATGAACACGCACTATCAGAATGCGACAAACAATGCATGACACAGTACAGTAATGCATTTTCAGCTTAGAGTGACGTTAACACCTATAACAAAGAAAATGGCACTTATCAGATAAAAGAAAAATAAGCAATCAATTCAAACCAGACGAAGCACGTGAAAAAGGAAGGGTACCCGTATCAATACGGACGGAGCGCCTGATGCATAGCAATGGCTACCTTGTAAAGCTTAACTGCTAAGCTTACAACTCGAACCAAACTACTGTAGTTGTATCGTCATTCATTCGACCTAAATTGTGTCCCGTATTAAAATGGACCAACTTTATTTCGATTTGGAGGTGCGGCCTAAAACTTTTCTCTCCTCTTGAATTTCGAGTCTCAAATTTCAGGTGCGGCTTAGATTCGGGAAATTTTTTTTTTCCTTGATTTCGAGTCTCATTTTTCAGGTGCGGCTTAGATTCGAGTGCGGCTTAGATTCGAGTAAATACGGTACCCCAGAAGATTATTCCCTAACTCATTAATGAGTGAAAGTATCCAAAGTAAGCTGATTTTAAAATGTTGATGTTCCCAAAACGAGTAATGATTCTTAAAGCAAAAGATGCTGATGAAAGCCTTTATAGAGTAAGGGACACATGCTGTTCCCAGTTGAGCCTACTGTCAATGTGAACCCCCAGGAATTTAGTGGAGTGCACCTGTTCTAGTTCCTGGTTCTCATGAGCAATTACTATATTTTCTGGAGTTTTATTTTTTTTGTGTAACTGTATAAAATTAGTTTTTTTAATATTAGCTGAAAGAGCTGTAACTTCTCTGAGTATATCATTAACATCAGTCTCCAGATCAGCAGTAGACTTACCATCTACTACAATGCTTGTCTCATCAGCAAACATTGTGAATTCACAATTTTTACTAATGGACAGAGGTAAATCATTAACATATATTAAAAACAGCAAGGGTCCAAGGACAGATTGCTGGGGAACTCCATGCTGTATTTTCTCCCATTCAGAATCCACTAGATTAGAAAATCCTTTGTTGCAGCCATTTAGAACCACCTTTTGTTTCCTGTCTTCAAGATATGATTTTAGCCAGTTACCTATAGCCTCTTTGATTCCGTAATGATGGGACTTCTCCATGATATCTTGTGGTTTACACAATCAAAGGCCTTGGAAAGATCACAGAAGACACTAATTGGTGACTTCTTACTATTAATAGACTCCAAGACATCATTTGTGAGTGAGTATATGGCGCGCTCTGTGGAAACCTCTTTTTGAAAACCAAACTGTCTATGGTTAGTAATATTAAGTTTATTAAGTGTGCCACAATACTGTTACACACTGCCTTTTCAAGAACCTTTGAAAACGTTGTTAAGAGAGAGACAGGATGATAATTTTTGACATCTGTAGCATCACCAGACTTGAAAAGAGGTCTGACAATGGCATATTTCATCCTCTTTGGAACAACTCCCTCATAAAGTGACATGTTGCAAATATGAGCAAGTACTACACTTACATCATTATTGCAGGATTTCAACAGTTTACTAGAGATGTTATCTGTACCTGAAGATCCTTTACTTTTCAATGAGTGAATTTTTTTTTTTATTTCATTAACAGTTATGGGTGGTACATTTATATAATTAAAACTTTGTGGGAGGTTAAGTTTCAGAATATCTGCAGCTTCCCTTAGGTCACCACTGCAACCTATTTGAGAAGTGACAGTTAAAAAATGGTTGTTAAATGTGTCTGCTATCTGTTTACTATGAGTTATTTCCAAATCGTTAATTTTTAGGACAGCAGTTTTTACATTGTCAGATGGTGCAGTACCTGTTTCCCTCTCTATTACATTCCAAATCGTTTTGATTTTATTATTTAAACAATTAATTTCAGAGTCTATGCACATACTTTTAGATTTTTTAATGACTTTAGTTAAAATTATACAGTGTCTCCTATAACAGTTCATCTGGATGGGATTATTGGATTGTCTGGATATTACATACAGTTCTCTTTTTCTCTGACATGATATTTTTATGCCCTTGGTAAGCCATGGTTGTTTGCTTGATTGCCTGTTCTGTAGTCTGCAGACCTCTTTTGGAAAGACACTTTCAAATATACCCGATAATTCATCAGTAAATAAATTATATTTTGTATTAACATCATCTGCAAGATAAACATACCTCCAGTCAGTATCCCGAGTGCATAATTTGAAGCTTTGGATATTTTCCTCATTCATGTTTCTAATGGTTTTCTACTGTGCACCAGCTTTGCTCTGATTTGTATTAAAGTTGTCAATTGTGAGTATTTGCCCATCACGATCAGAGAGACCATTTATGACTTTTCCAATTTTGATGTGACGAGTTCTACTCATATCGACAACGATATTGTCTATTAGAGTGCTGGAAGTGGCAGTAGTTCTTGTGAGAAAACTGACAGTGGAGACAAGATTGTAGGTATGCATTAAAATTGCAAACTCTGTCTTAAAAGATGAGATTTCTAGGAAATCTATATTAAAATCTCCAGTCACTATAATGTTCCTATTTTTCCTTGTGAAATACAATAGCACAGAATCTAACTGTTTCACGTATACTTTAAATTTACCAGACGGAGCCCTGTATACTGCTACGATTGCCAGTTTCTTGTTAGCTTCTACTATTTCTGTGACACATGCCTCAAAGTGTTTCTCTACACAATATTTATCTACAACTATTGTATTAAAGGACAGGCTGTTTTCACATAAATAGCTGCCCCACCTTTGCACATATACTTTCTACAAAATGAGGTAGCTAATACATAGTTTGGAATATTGAGCATTTCGATGCCAAGAGTGACGTGGTGTTCTGTCAGACAGAGAATATGAGCACAATTTGCGCCTGTTGGTTCATCAATATTTGCAATAAATTGGTCTAGCTTACAGAGCAGGCTTTGAATATTTTGGTGAAAAATTTTGAGCTTATTCTTAATTACATGATTGGTTGTGGTGCTGCCACTGTTGGGACTGAGTTTTATTTCTTTTGACATACTAGTATTACAGGAAGAGTTTTCTGCAGGGAAGGGGGAGCTGTTGTGCTGGTAACACTCACATTTGTTGCTATTAACTGCATTAGTTACATTCTGATTGGAACCTTCCCCCTTCTGCCCCAGTACCATAAAAATTCCCCATTTCCAGCTGAGGACTTTCTTGATCTCAGGAGCATCCTATGTGGAGCAGCTGCAGTCACTACTGTGCTCCTTTTTGCCATAGAGGGTGGATCTCCTGTTGGTGAGGTTTCTACACCGTCAGCTTGTACAATTGATCCTGTGGGGGTTGGTGTTGCTGTTTCTGCTATTGATGACTGTTCTTCCTTCTTAAATGCTGCTGCTGCTTCAAAAGTTGGTAGTGGACTAACATCTCCCACTTGAGCTGTAACTGCTGGTGCTGTCTAGCTTTTGTGTAGAAGACCTGTTTTTGTCGATTCGCATACAGGTGCTGCTGCATATGAAGTCTTCCCTTCAGCTGTTTCATTAATTTTGAACGAGTATTTTGACGACACTGTCTGTATTTCTTCCAATGGTACAGTTTCAATGGGCACGTGTGCTTTTAGTGTGGTTGGAGGAGTGGTGTTTTCAAATAGTTTGAATGTTTCTGCTATTAGTGCTTTAGCGAGTACACGTTTTCCTAGCCGGTTCCTCTGCTTTCCATGTCGAGTAAAGTGGTTCTCTCTTTGGAATTACTGTCCAAAAACTTCACGTCCTTGAATGCTTTGCGTACCTTTTGAAACGTTCTGTTTGTGAATTTGATTTCATTATTTACACATGAACTGTTTATTAGGTCATGTCTGTGTGGGATGCTAACGACGACTGTTTTTCTTGGCGAGATTCTTTCCAGTGCATTTCGCAATGCTGTGATTGCATTTTTCGACTCATTTTTATAAACATCGTTAGCTCCAGCAATAATAACACAAACATCATTTGGTTGAGCGTTTAAATCTTTAATTACACTACTGGCCATTAAAATTGCTACACCAAGAAGAAATCCAGATGATAAACGGGTATTCATTGGACAAATATATTATACTAGAACTGACATGTGATTACATTTTCACGCAATTTGGGTGCATAGATCCTGAGAAATCAGTACCCAGAACAACCACCTCTGGCCGTAATAACGGCCTTGATTCGCCTGGGCATTGAGTCAAACAGAGCTTGGATGGCGTGTACAGGTACAGCTGCCCATGCATCTTCAACACGATACCACAGTTCATCAAGAGTAGTGACTGGCGTATGGTGATGAGCCAGTTGCTCGGCCACCGTTGACCAGACGTTTTCAGTTGTTGAGAGATCTGGAGAATGTGCTGGCCAGAGTAGCAGTCGAACATTTTTTGTGTCCAGAAAGGCCTGTACAGGACCTGCAACATGCGGTCGTTCATTGTGCTGCTGAAATGTAGGGTTTCGCAGGGATCGAATGAATGGTAGAGCCACCGGTTGTAACACATCTGAAATGTAACGTCCACTGTTCAAAGTGCCGTCAGTGCGAACAAGAGGTGAACGAGACGTGTAGCCAATGGCACCCCATACCATCACGCCGGATGATACGCCAGTATGGCGATGACGAATACACGCTTCCAATGTGCGTGCACCGCGATGTCGCCAAACACGGATACGACCATCATGATGCTGTAAACAAAACCTGGATTATTCCGAAAAAAATGACGTTTTGCCATTCGTGCGCCCAGGTTCGTCGTCGAGTACACCATCGCAAGCGCTCCTATCTGTGATGCAGCGTCAAGGGTAACCGCAGACATGGTCTCCGAGCTGATAGTCCATGCTGCTGCAAACGTCAAACTATTCGTGCAGATGGTTGTTGTCTTGCAAACGTCCCCATCTGTTGACTCACGGATGGAGACGTGGCTGCACAATCCGTTACAGCCAAGCAGATAAGATGCCTGTCATCTCGACTGCTAGTGATACGAGGCCGTTGGGATCCAGCACGGCGTTCCGTATTACCCTCCTAAACCCACCGATCCATATTCTGCTAACAGTCATTGGATCTCGACCAATGTGAGCAGCAATGACACGATACAATAAACCGCAATCGTGATAGGCTACAATCCGACCTTTATCAAAGTCGGAAACGTGATGGTACGCATTTCTCTTCCTTACACGAGGCATCACAACAACGTTTCACCAGGCAACGCCGGTCAACTGATGTTTGTGTATGAGAAATCGGTTGGAAATTTTCCTCATGTCAGCACATTGTAGGTGTCACCACTGGCGCCAACCTTGCGTGAATGCTCTGAAAAGCTAATCATTTGCATATCACAGCATCTTCTTTCTGTCGGTTAAATTTCACGTCTGTATCACGTCATCTTCGTGGTGTAGCAATTTTAATGGCCAGTAGTGTATTTGCTGGAAAGGAGCCCCAGGTTTTACTGTGGCAGTAACGGAAAATTTTGATTGCATATTCATAAGAATAGTGGATAAATCTCGTCCTTGGCTGTCTGCAGAGATACAAACTTTTGGTTTTGTTTCGTCTTCTCTCAATAATTTCATTCGTCGGAGTTTCTCTTGTGCAATGGGTTCAAATGAGTTTCTCATAACTATAGCAGGTATTGGAGCACTTTGACTTTCATTAACGGTTTATTTGAGAGTGTTGTAGGCTTCACTTTGTACATTTTCACACAAGGATTAAAATCGAAATTCAAAGAATTAATTAACGATACGATGTAATTGATATATTTTTTAGCTATTGAGAGTTCTTCTTTCAGCACATCCGAGATGAGTTTTCTTCAGTACCAGCATTATACATCTCGATTGGACTTTTTCTACCACTGCACTGAACAAAGCCACAGTCACAATTGGGATTTATCACTTTTCTGTTCTTCATACACGGTAGATGGATCCATAGATGTGAAAAAGAGCACAAACGGATAGCGCTGTGAACACTGTTTTGGCAGACTATGCACTTAAAACTGAATGTAATTCGATTTTCTACGGCGCGATTTGCTACTGCTTGCAAGTGCTGATGTTACATCTGCCACTTCTCTGTCTGATTGTACTGATGATGTACAAGGCATTTCAGATGTAATCACCCACACCAGTGGAACTGCAATTCCTCTTTGTACAG
Organism: Schistocerca cancellata; assembly: GCF_023864275.1. Classification (NCBI taxonomy): domain Eukaryota; kingdom Metazoa; phylum Arthropoda; class Insecta; order Orthoptera; family Acrididae; genus Schistocerca; species Schistocerca cancellata. The sequence goes on from NC_064629.1 coordinate 929,779,963, forward strand.
ATACCTACCACAGTCAGCCAGTGCCATGGTGGGCCAAAGACATTGCAATAGCTATTCAGGATTGCCAACAAGCCCTGCGACAATTCAAACAACATTCTCTGCAGACAAACCTTGTCATTTTTAAGCAGCTTCACGCTAAGGCCCACTATCTAACCAAGCACAGTAATAACGAATTGTGAGAGTGCCATTTCTCCTCCTGGGGGATGTATGCATCTTCATGTCAGGTGTGGACCAGCTCCATGGTCTAAGGGCCGCTAACAATCGACAGCTGTTCTAGGTCTTGTCCTACAGGATGGTCTTCATACCAATTCATCAGTTCTTACAGAACACCTTGTGATCCACTTTACAACAGCACTGGAATTCTTTCCCTATATAGCTACCTCTCTACTGCATAAGTGACACGTGATGACATCCCCATGTGTCTCACTCCCCACCAAGCTGAATCATATACTGAATCCTGTACTCTCTGGGAATTTCTTCAGGCTCTTGCCTTATCACAAGACACAGCCCCAGGCCCTGATTCAATCCACAATCAGATGATCCAGCAATTTAATGTTCCCCAAAAGCAACATCTCCTCAGGGTCTTCAGTTATATCATACTCCAAGTTGCCTTCCCCTCACAATGGTGAGATAGTGTAACTGGCCCGATCCTTAAGCCGGGCAAGACCCCAACATCTCTTGACAGTTACCAGACAATCAGTCTCGCCAACATACTCTGTAAACAGCTTGAAAGGATGCTTGCCTGCAGATTATGCTGTGTTCTCGAATCTTGGGATGTTTTGTCCTTCCATCAGAATGGTTTGTGGGTGGGACAATTCACAACCAACCATCTACTGGTTGGAAGCAGTAACCCAACAGCCTTTTTTCTAAATGCCAACACCTTACCACAGTCTGATTTGACCTGCTTAAGGCATACAACACTGCTTGGCATCACATCTTACTTATCCTCCTTGAAAGCCCCACTACCTGTTTTTATCCATCAGTTTTTATATCACCAGTTGCTCCAAGTTAGAGTCAGCACTTCACTCAACTCCCCATAGATCCAAGATAATGGCAGCCCACAGGGCTCTGTGTTCAGTGTCAATCTCTTTCTCATTGCCAAAATGGGTTAGTGACCTCTGTTGGGCCACTGGTCATCCCTGGGTTGCATGTTGATGCTTTTGCTTTTGGTACAGCTCCCACACATTAGCCTCTCCTCAATACCAGCTTCAAAGTGCCATATGGTAGGCCTCTGCATGGGCTCTCTCACGTGATTTCCAATCCTCTGCTAAAATAATGTCGATCTTGCATTTTTGCTGTCATACCACAGTCCATCCTGACACTGAACTCTACTTAGGTACCCAGCAGCTGGACATCATAGCACACTCCTGTTTCTTGGGCCTCCTTTTTGATAGAAAGTTGGCTAGGCTGCCCCACATTCATCACCTGAAGACTAGCTGCGTGTGAAAGCTTAATGCTCTCTGCTTCCTTGCCCACACCTCTTGGGGTGTAGATAGTGCTACTCTTATCTGTATTTACCAGACCTTAGTTTCGTCATGACTGGACTGTGGTTACGAGGTTATGGCTTGGCTTCTCCTTCAACTCTGAAACAATTAGGCCCAGTCTACCAATACAGCTTGCATCTGGTCACTGGTGCCTTTTGGACTAGTCCCATAGACAGTCTCCTTGCCAAAACAGGGATCTTCTCTATTCAGATTTCATGGTCCCAGCTCTTGGTCTCCTATGCAATCACCATTTGGCAATTTCGTAATTGTCCCACATTTCCCATTCTCTTTGCATATGATGGGTGATGTCCTACTGATACTCATCCTTGGGTGGAATTACTAGTCAGAATGTGCCTCACTTCCCTCTGCCAAGACCTCCATCTCCTCTCCCTGCATTGTGCTTCCTGTGTTTCTTTAGGAACTCTCCCTTGGACTTTTTGTTGTTTGTTACACCCAGTTCTTCAAGAGTTCCATGGTGCTACCATCTTGCACAGCAGATTTGGGAGGGGGGAGGGGTTATCAGGGAAGTGTTGGGTGCCAGGAATAAACTTTTATTTAACAGGAATATCAGGGTTTATTGATAATCTTGTACTTACAAATTAAGGCCCCAGCTTCAAGACATTAATAAAATGCGAAGGAACACAAATAATGAACTATTACAGTTTGTATGTGGAATTTAGCACAGTCCTAAGATTACAATAACAACTTCCAAGAAATTTTTTTTAAGTGCAAGTTAAATTGTACTTCAACAACCTTGGCAATGTCTTATCAGATTAAATACTAATGAGTCGTTGTTGTTAAATTACACTATGGAATACAACATAGCAGCAAAATGACCAAAATAAATCTTAATAATATTTTCCTTAAGGCAGGTTAAATAATACTTCAGCAATGTCAGTAGTGACTTATCAGCTTGAATGCTAATGAGTAGTCACCATTAAATTGAACTGTGGAATACAGCATAGCAGCAAAATGACAACAATAACTTTTATTAACATTTTCCTTAAGGCAGGTTAAACAGTACTTCAACACCCTTAGCAGTGACTTATAACGAGTAGTAACTGTTAAATTACCAAAAGCAGGCACAGTGCTGAAATGTTAATAATAATACTGGTTTAAGAAGTTTTCATTAAATGCTAAATGAACTGATTTCAGAAGTAATTAATCACATTATATAATGCTGAGTAATTACAGCTATACTGCTCAGTATCACGTGGCACCAAAATGCCAATAACGGATGTCTAAGAATGTTTTAACTACATTAAATACCGAAATTGAAATCTGTAGAAATGACCTTAAGGCATACAGTTACATATTGCCAATTGTTGACTAGATTATGCTATATCTGCTTATATGGGATAACTCATAAACACTGACCAATAGCCACTCATGGATTTACACGCTCTCACTTTATCTGACCAAGGGTGATTTACATGGTGGCTCAACCAGACCCACACAAAACAAGTGGAACTAAGTTTATTTAACACTGGCCACTACTACAATAGGTAAAACCACCACTGGATACAAGGCAAATACTCAGTCTGAACTAGAACTAAAACTGAAACTTTTGGTGAGCACACGGATGCAGCTAGTAAAAGTGAATGAGAAATAGAATTAGATAGGACAAATACAGTTATATTCTTTTGCAATGTTGAAACTTGTCCACTGAGAAGGGATTATGAACATTCATCATAGCGGAGCAATGAAATACAAAGTCAACAGTCACTCTGAGCCACACAAGAAGTGTTGGAACCTTCAAGCAACGAAGGAAATATTAACATTCCAAGAACAGGCAAGTATTCAGCTTTTGCTCCCAATAGGATTGCTCTCAGTGCCACAGATTCCATAGGGGCAATGAAGGTCAGCCAATATAAATTAGCTTAACATCCTTCCTCACTAAAGTATAGATCTCTTTCATTTCTGCAGCAGGTACTCTAACATTCCATACACACAGCCCTTTCTTCTTTGCTCACACTGCACCGACAGCATGATGGAAAGAGCCCAACTCAGAGTAGCGCCCTCATCCTAGCTCTCTCATGGTGACCCACCTTCCCAAACTGCTCACCCTGCTCTCTTTTGGCAGACCAGACAAATTCCATGTATCAGTCAAAAAAGATAGCTGGGATTAATAGTATAGGTACAGACTTGCATGGCTCAACACTAATGGCTCTAAAACTGTGGATCAGACAGGAATGCTTTTACATCCCAAAATTTAGTGTGGACGTCAATGCGAAATGCTTTTAATAGTTTCCACAATGAAACATGTCTCAAAATATGGTAGAAAACCCAAAAAGATTCTGGTCGTATGTAAAGTACACCAGAGGCAAAAAACAGTCAATACTGTCACTGCGCGATAGCGATGGAAATGTTACCAATGATGGTGCCACTAAAGCTGTGTTACTAAATACAGTTTTCTGTAATTCCTTCACGAAAGAAGACGAAATAAATATGCCAGAATTTGAAACCAGAACAGCTGTTAGTGTGAGTGGCGTAAAAGTAGATATCTTAGGTGTTGCAAAGCAACTCAAATCACTTAAGAAAGGCAAGTCTTCCAGTCCAGATGGTGGTAGGCTATACCAGTCATGTTCCTTTCAGAGTATGCAGACACAATAGTGACTTTCTTAGCAATCATATACAACCGCTCACTTGACGAAAGATCTGTTCCTAAAGACTGGAAGGTAGCACAGGTCACACCAATATTCAAGAAAGGAAATAGGAGTAACCCACTGAATTACAGACCCATATCACTGACCTCAATTTGCAGCAGGACTTTGGGGCATATACTGTACTCGAACATTATGGATCACCTTTAGGAAAATGTCTTATTGATATATAACTAACACGGATTCAGAAAAAAATCATTCTTGTGCAACACAGCTAGCTCTTTATTCCCATGAAGTAATGAGTGCTGTCAACAAGGGATCTCAGATCGATTCCATATTCCTAGATTTCTAGAAGGCTTTTGATACCGTTCCTCACAAGCGACTATTAATCAAATTGCATGCATATGGGGTATTGTCTGAGTTGTGTGACTGGATTCGTGATTTCCTCTCAGAGCGGTTACAGTTCGTAGTGATAGACAGTAAATCATCGAGTAGAACAGAAGTGATATCTGGCGTTCATAGGCCCTCTGCTGTTCCTGGTTTACATAAATGATCTAGGTAATCTGAGCAGCCCCCTTAGATTGTTTGCAGATGATGCTGTAATTTACCGTCTAGTAAAATCATCAGACGATCAATTCCAATTATAAAATGGTCTAGAGAGGATTTCTGTATGCTGCGAAAAGTGGCTTCTAGATTACAGTAACAAAGCACACTGAAAATGAATATACAAAATATTACTAGCCTCTTTAAACATGGTTGGCTTCTGTAGAAGTCCAATGTAATTGGGTCCTGCAGACTGTGGACTGCTGTATAAATCAGCTGGGAAAATATGTTCCCTCCAATGGACTGCTGTTGCAGTGCTGCCTACTCTGCATGTTGATTGCTTCACTAAGCTAAGTTGTTGTGGAAGCAACATTCTTGGAGATATTGAGTGGGCTCCTTGGATATTTTTGTATGGAAATGTATTGCCGCTAGGTGTCACGGGCATACACAGAGCTGTGTTATACACGGAAAGGATTTTGGGCATTCAGTTAGCAGTGTGGTGCAAGCAGTGGTATATTTGTCGTCAATAAACACAATTTGTATTACTTCCACTCTTGGCTGTAGACATGTTATTTTTGTGTAAGATTTTATTTTGAAAATGAGCAAAGTGTTTTACTCAGCCAAAGAAGCCTCGAAGCTGCTATTAGACAGCAACTTTGAGGTCATCGGTGAAAGTGAATCAGACAGTGATTCATTACTATGACCAAGTGCTTTGGCACAACAGTCAGTCAGACAGTAACAGTCAAGAACTGCCTATTCATTGTGCCCAGTCGGTCAGCCAAGCCTTCCGTCATTAAAGGGTTAAAATCATCAAACACTGAAACATAGGTGCTGACAATGCAGACATAGATACCAGTCAATGGTGTTGATGTTGTTACTAGCATTGCCCCATTCTGCTGTATATTTCAAGAAGTTGCTTTACTCTTTTCATAATATCTTGAACTATCTGCAAATTTGCTGCTGCAGCATCAGTTGCTGCTGCCACAATTTGATGAACATTGAGTCTATGATTCACTAATAGTGTGGAAGGGTTTGAATCTTCATCACTACTTCTATGTTTCAGCTTGATACAAACTAAGTAGGTAAGTGAAACAAATCACATGTTATGTGGAAACCAATATCAGAGCTAAGGCAATGGCCATAAATGCAGTAGACAGTGACTTTATGACTGCAGGTAACATGAATGCAAATCAGTACCAATAACAAAGTCAGAATCATATTAAACAACAACACATGCAATAAGAGTTCCAGATCAAAATCCAGGTCCATAAAATTGAAGTAATAGCTGTAGTCTGATATCAGTGGAATGGAGGTATTAGTGGTAAGTGAAAAACTGCTGAGATTGATGTTTATTTCTTGTAATGGACCAATGCCTATTCCCAGGTGTTGTGTGTGTGCTGGGCAGCAACTTCTAGTCATGGCTGCTACAGGTGGAACTGTCTGCTACGATAATGATTATGCATGTGTGGCTAGGCTGTGAGCCCCATCTGCACGGGTTCTGGCCACCTGTTATCTAAGAAGATGACACCACCTCAGGGATTTGCATGTCAATGTGGATGAGATGATAAAAAAGACAACACAACACACAGTCTGTGAGCAGAGAAAATGTCTGACCCAGCTGGGAATCGAACCCAGGTCCATTGCATGGCATTCAGCCACTAAAATGAGGAGGAAGACAAACTTTCTGCTATACAGATAGCAACACTGCCACTTTCACAGTTAGTTTCAATATTTATGGAGGGGCAGCCTATCAGACTATATATATATATATTGCTCTGCACATAAATGTCCTATATCTTGTATACCTACATACTATGCAGGGGATGAATAAATAAATATAGAAAATCTGTGAATGATAACATGCAAAATATGTTAAAATACTGATTTCTAGATCATCATTTTTGGCAATTATTTTTATGGCAAAAGTAGCTGACCCTTAATGTTTTAGCAGGGCTATTAAACTTTTTTCCAGTTTCAGTTTACATCAAAATATATGCCCAAGTACTTTCATCTTTCTACCTTGTTTATAATTTTTTGTTAGTGAGTTAAACTATGTTAAAAGGTGGTGGGTATTTTTTACAGAACAAAACTGTATTAACTGTGTTTTCTTTTTTTCTTCTTCTTCTTGTTTTTTAATTTAAAGCTTAGATCATTTACATAAGACCAGTGAATAACTCTGAGAAAAACAGCATTTGCTACTTACTCTGTTGCTGCTTCTCTGTTTGTCTTGACAATAATGCTTGTTTCATCTGAAAAAAAAACTGATTCTGCCTCTTAATTAAAATAAAAGGGTAGTTCATTAATGTAAGAGCAGCAACAGTTATGTTTCCTGCAAAGTGCCTGTTGTGATTTCTCTTGATGTTGATAATGTCATGTCCCTCTTTGCATTACTCAAACATCCTAGTTTAGATTTCTGCATCCTATTTCTTACATAGGAACTAAACCAAGTATCTGCTGAATAGATTATTATGATTGTTACAAAAATAAAAAGTAAAAAATCCTTATACTCTCTTTGCTGTCATTCCGTATCTTTCATGCTTTGAGAATGGTAATCCTTCCTCACTTTACAGTTTACAGTAAAAAAGTCTGACATAGTTATTAATATTGTAATACATTTGTGTAGGTAATTACAAGAAGATAACTGGTTTAAAAAACCAGTACCCGCACCTGAAAGTCTCCATTGCTATTGGTGGCTGGAATGAAGGCTCTGCAAATTATTCCCACATGGCATCTACTCCAACAACTAGACAACAATTTATAAGAAGTGTTGTAAATTTCTTAAGGTAAGATTATTAGATGGCTTGAATAGACTGAATAAACATAGATGAGTAAATTAAGGTAGTTATTATGTTCTCATGTCTAGCTGAATATGGTCAGGAAATTTATCTTCTGATTTACTGTTATACAACAAAAGCCATCGGACATAAAAGCAACCATTTACTAAGAAGATTACAGTAAATATAAATTAGAAACAGCCTATAGGAAATTTAATTACTGCATGTTTCTTCGGAGGGGGGGGGGGGGGGGGGGAGGCAGAGTAATCCCACCTGGGGTTTCATCCTGGTGGTAAGGAAATTTTTATCACAAGAAAATACAGTTGTGGGAATGCAGTTCCTTGTTACCAGACAGTGTGCCACTGATTTAGGTTAATTTTTTTGTTTCTGCTCAGTGGTTCATAGAGGTAACAGATGATAATGATCCATTCATCATTCATTAGTTAAGATGAGATGATGAGGCTTGTACAGGACAGAATAGCAGGAAGAGTTGTAGCCAACCAGTCTTTCGACTGACAACATAACTACAACAACGACAACTAGAGAAAAAATGGAGTTAGTTGGACGTCTACATGGCACTAGAGAAAATCTCTCTTCCCATAGCCATAGCCATAGCCATGGTGAAAGTGTCGCAGTAGACAAGAGACCCAGATTTGCTGAAATATACATTTAAGCTACATGCGAGTTTGTCTGAAGGTTGGTCTTTAACTTGTAATTGGAATTTTTATCGACCACGAGACTCATCCGAAGATTCAGCCAAAAACATAAAGATTATTACAGTTCACTAGTACTATGTTCCACAATCATACTGTCATCACTGGATGAGACTTTAATGATCCGATAATCCACTGGGAAAATTACAGTTTTTTAATGCTGGGAGTGAGAAAATATACTGCGAAGCATTTGCAAAGGCCTTTTCTGAAAAACTGCTTAAAACTGATATTTCGGAAGCTCAGTCATGATGGAAATATATTAGACCTAATGGCTACAAACAGGTCTGACTTCTCTGAGGATGTACATATTACAACTGGTATCAATGAACGTAAGACAGATGTAGTAAAATAAAGGACAAAATGTAGCTAAAACGTCTAGGAAGAGTTACTTGCATCAGTAAGCTTGATAAAGAGGCACTCACGTTAGATATCAAAGAGGAACTCCTGAAACTTAGCTCTGGACAGGACCAAGTAGATGAACTATGACTCACGTGTACTAGAATAGCTGACAATATACTGTATAGATGTGTACCTAGTAGACCAGATAGTTACGGGAGGGACCCTCTATGGTATGCAGCCACTGTAAAGAAACATCTAGAGAAACAGTGATTTCTCCATGAGAGATGTAAAAATTATGTGTAAAGATAGAAAAATGCTGAATGAAATGCGTTTGGCTGCAAAACCCGAAAATTTTATTGACAGATGTCTCATAAACTCTAAAAAAAGTTCTGGTCATACAGGTATATAAAGGCTATCAATCTCCAAATACTCAGGGATAGCATAGGACCTGAAAATGTGGGCAGCAAACTAAATGCACAAAAGCGTTTTCAAATATTCCATTACCGAGGACGATACAGAAGTACTGTTGCAAATAACACTGCCTGGCAAGAAAAGTGAAGCACCCAGAATACAATGTCGGATAACAATGCCCTTGATGTTATTGGGAGAAGTAAGCTATATACCAGCACTGGACTTCTCTCTCTCTTTCATTTCCTAATAACAAACCAAGTGAGGTGGCACAGTGGTTAGCACACTGGACTTGCATTCAGGAGGACAAAAATTCAAACCCGCATCCAGACATCCTGATTTAAGTTTTCCACACTTTCCCTAAACTGCTTCAGTCAAATGCCGGGACGGTTCCTTCGAAAGGGCACAGTCGACTCCCTTCCCCGTCCTTACCTAATTTAACGGGACCGATGACCTCGCTGTTTGGTAACAACGTAAACACAAAAATGTACTGCACAAGCACTCTTCATTCAAATGTCACAGATATGTAGTTGACATCTCATTAACAAGTATTAGAATCTCGGTGAGAGAACAATGTAGAATGTTCCACGTTGTCCCCAGCAATAAGCATGACTCATTAAGCCATTCATCTCTCTTTGGTGAAGGCATATATGGCAGGAAAACTAATAAGGTGTAAATTTTAAAAATCCTAAGCATTTTGGAGTGAAGTACCATTTCTCATAGAAGATGAACTAATAAAAAAGATGAAGATGTATTAAGAAAGTAGGTGAAGATAAAGTAAGTAAGGAAATAGATGAAGATGAAGTAGGAAAGTAGAGGGAGATGAAGTAGGAAAGTAGAGGGACATATTCTCATACTGAGGAGTGGTCAAAGACACTTTTAAAAGAATAACTTTGTTAACAAAATGAAACTCAATTATAATGTCCTTACACGAATATCTACACAACACACAACGTAAATATCTCTCCTGTGACATTGTCTCTGAAGTGCCTAAACAATAAATCCCAGTCGTTGTAGGTGGCAGTTTGAAGACCTGGGACATTACTGGGCTGGTACTGCTGGTGTGAAACAGGGTGAATTAGATGAAGTGTCCCGGTGTGGAATGCTGATACAAAACTACTGATGCTGCTAACTGGTAGCACTGCACTGAACTGCTGATGTGGTCAAACAGAACTTCCAGTACTGCCAACTCGAGGTGTAGAGTGCAGTGTCTGGTGGTGGCCTAAATAGTCAGACGTGGATGGCTATCCGTGTGGTGCTGTGAGGGCACGTCACTCGAAATAGCAAAATAGTACCCTCCCAACAGCACTCACTGCTGCAACAGGCACATAGCCTGTCGGCAAGGTTGGCGCCCCTAAACACTGTGGAGATGACACTTAACTCCGTGTCGCACAGCCCGTGCCGTACGAGAAAAATACCTCTGTTTTAAAGAAAGCCATTTACGAACATCGTCCTGTTGGGATGGCTGCTGCACAGCCTGTGTGGTGTGTGGAGGAAACAACTACTGGGTGGATACGTTATCCTTCTCCCCTTAGAAGGAGATGGTACTACCATCTCAAAGACATATGGTTCTCATGGGGCAAGCCCATCCACCACCAGCTCTAACAGTCCAAGGAACTGGAATGAGCAACAATACAGTCAGCAAAGAAAAAATGTGCCCAGGAACTGACCAAGAAAATACAATAACAGAACCTTGCATTCTAGGCACACTGAACGCAACAAACACACTATGCGTATATAAGAAGTACACAACCACTAATTAAGAATGCAACCGAGAACTAACAAGATTCCTGAGCGTGGGGTGTAGAACCAGTGACTTTTGATACACAAGAATAGTACAGAAACTTTGCAAAATGTCAATGCTGCACACATGAAAATACAGAAATGAATCACTAATTAACACAAGAAACTATCCCAACAAAACAAGAATGCCTTCTCCACATAGGGGAACAGCGACGGGCCTCCACCGCAGCCAGTGACGGGGAAGGACTGGACGTTGACAGGTCTTGTGGCAAAACTTCCAAGAAGGCACAACACAGGGCTTGGCAGAACACACTATGGGACCTGTGGTGTCGGTGTGAATGGGGAATGTGGTGGTTGGGCTAGCAACAACGACTGGAGTGACCACGAGGGCAGCTGGGATGACACCAGCAAATGAGAAACTTGCACCATACAATACTGAAAACAACTTAGACCAGCCATGTGAACAGAAAATCACACTAGTACACACTTAAACAAACTGCCTGAACTATGCAGAGAAAACACAAACTACTAAGAAACTTGCTGCATAAATTTAAAACCACAACCAGGTGGGAGAATTGTGAATGCAAAGAACACTACCCTCTAACTGCTGGAACAGAACAAGCAGGAAAACATTGCCCCAGCAAAAGTAACTAACACACTATGAAAAACATGAAAACAAAACCAGCAGCAGCAGACAACCCATCACACAGAACAACTCTAAAACCAGACAGAAATAACACTGAAACATGAAACATGTGAGGACAATGTCAAAAAGCATTTTTACATTATTGCCATTTAAGTATGGCAGACGAGAGGAGGAAAGACAATAACAACAGCATACTTTAACACATGTAACACTGCACAAAACCTTCTTCCTCATTGTCCACTGTCCATTCACAATCCCAAGATTGTGGCGAGTGTAAAAGTAAATCGTGCTTCTCCGCGGAAAAAAGTAAATTTCGGTGGTAAAAAGAAAACGTGTGTAAATTGTAAGGACGAAATTTCAAGGCTTAATGAACGTTTTTCCAGTTTACAATTTATAATCGGTGCTTTAAAAACGAACATGAAGAAACTTCAATCCTGAATTGTGAGGCGCTGATGATCATAGAAGTTTCGTTATCAGGAAACAAGTGGGAAACGGAAGAAATCTGTTCCCAGGAAGTGCAATCTCAAAATAACACTAAAACTTACATGTGTAAAAACAGTGAAATCTTAGTGCTTAAAAACAGTCAATCACAAGTGCATAAAAACCTTATTGTGCACACTGCTGAAGATTCATTGAAAACGTCAGTCGGAGCCGAAAAGTTTGGATTTGAATCGCAAAAAGTAAACAGACTGTTGCCAATTGTAACTTCAGTGTGTAAAAACATTGAAACTTTAATGCTTAAAAAAAGACAATCATAAGTGCATAAAAACTTTATTGTGCACACTGCTGAAGATTCTTTGAACATGCCAGTCGGAGCCGAAAAGTTTGGAAATGAATCGCATAAAGTAAACAGACCGTTGCTAATTGATTCCCCGAGTGAAAAAATTGGAAAACGCGAGAAGATCTGTGTATTAGGGGATAGTCACGCCGCCTGCCGGGGTGGCCGAGCAGTTCTGGGCGCTACAGTCTGGAACCGCGCGACCGCTACAGTCGCAGGTTCGAATCCTGCCTCGGGCACGGATGAGTGTGATGTCCTTAGGTTAGTTAGGTTTAAGTATTTCTAAGTTTTAGGGGACTGATGACCTCAGAAATTAAGTCCCATAGTGCTCAGAGCCATTTGAACCATAGTCACGCCCAGGGAATGTCCGCAGTGTTAACGAAAAAATGCAACTTCATGGCATCTGGATTCGTGAAGCCTGGGGTCTCATTACGAGAACTAACAACCCTAACAAAGTCTAATGAAGTAACTAGCTTCACTAAGGATGATTTTGTTGTTTTGCTCGGAGGAGCTAATGTAGTTTATAGAAATGAATCATACAAGGCTATCACAGAACTGAGAAATTGTCTAAATAATTTAACTCATACAAATGTTCTCTTTGTCAATGTCCCACAGCGTAAACCACGAAATTAGTGTCGCTAACAAGAGTTTCGCAGAAATATATACTCATTTCCTCAATGTTGATGTTATAGACACAAACATTTTAGAGCGAAGGTTCTATACAGCTCATGGCCTTCATTTAAACGCATCAGGAAAAGAGGTTCTTGCTGATAAAATATTTACTAGTATCTCGCCTGACAATAAAGAAACCAAGTCAAGTAGCAACTTAAGGCAAATTAAAAACCGTTTTTGGCAAGCAGCAAACAGTAAAGCCCCCCAATCAGTTCGAAATTACAAAGTGGTTTAAACCCAGTAGGCTAGAAGCGAACAATCAAATCGTAAAACAGCTTCAAATTACGAAATGGTTCAAGCCGAAAAGGACAGTGGTGAATGAAGCACAAATTTTGCGAGCTCCAAAAATAACTTCACCACTCGATCGTCACCAAGAAGTGGAAGCCATACTCAACAAGCACGCCAAGAAATTTTTAGGCATAACTTCACCTGCAGAATAAAAAGAAGCCACCACCGCCAACGACAACATCAGTTACAGCAACAGCCCCACCTCCAGCAGAAACAGTGACAGTAAAAAAAAAAGCAAAAACAGTCAGTGTAGGAGAAAGCATGTCACCAACAGCAGCGGACACGGAACGGTAGCAGTGATGACTGCCTGAGGAGGGTACAGCTGCTTGACTTAGTGATGATTTTTTATGGCAAAGATTGTGACAAATCAGCCTGAAAAACTGCAGATAAGCATAAAAAATCAGGTATTAACAAAATAACAAATACTTGCAAAACTTTCCAGATAATGAGTTGAAACATTCAGTGCCTCAAGAATAAAGTGTTAGAAGTCGTCATAAACAACTTTGTAGATATCTCTTGTAGCTATTAGTCTATCAGAACATTGGTGCAGGGTCAGTGAATTAAGTCTTATAAATATAAGCAGTTTTGAATTAGCTTCTCATTACTGCCGCAGTGTTTGTAAAAATGGTGGAGTATGCATGTATACTAGGGCTGGGCTGCAGCATAAAGTTAGCATAAAGTTAGATCTGAAACATACCATCTAAATATTGAGAAACATTTTGAATTGTGCCATAGAGCTAAAATCTGAGGAGAAGCATAAAAATCTAATTGTCATATCAATATACAGGTCACCACTAGGTGACAAAAACATTTTTTTTTTAATTTGTAAGCAGTGCTAAACATTTTGTATAACAATGAAGTGAACTTATTACTATGTAGGGATTTTAACATCAACCACTAACTACTAACATGCATAAGTTCTTCTGTACCTGACGTGGTTAAGTACAAGTGGAAATATAAAAGGCACTTCTACCCAGAAAAGGTTAATATTTTTATCCAATCGTTAGCAAAAGAAACCTGGGGAGATGTGTTCTCAAAATCATCAACTGATGAATCATTCAATGCATTTTATAATACTTTCACGTCCATATTTGAGATGTGTTTTCCAAAAAAAACTGACAATAATTAATGTCATGCCAAGAAACAGCAGCCAATGGATAACACCAGCTATCAGAGTATCCAGTCAAAAGACAAAACTTCTCTATAAACAAAGAAAACACAACCAAGGTGATCACTTTACAGAATATGTTAAGACATATAAGAAAATTTATAAGAAAGTAATTAAAACAGCCAAGACAGTGCACAATGATAAAGTAATCATAGGGACAGCAAACAAGTCGAAAGCAAGATGGTGGTGAAAAAAGATTCACGAAAATCGAGTTCCACGAAAAACATAAAAAAGGATGAGCCTTTATGTATTCAGTGCAAAAAAAGTATCGTGGTTCGACCTGGGAAATGTTACTGCTGCGAAGTTAAAGCAAAAAACGCAAACGAAATCATTACAAGATCAAAACCTAGTGAAAAAACCGTGGCAAATGCAAATTCAGTGACATCAATATGCAAACATTGCGATGATTTTCGTCTCATTTTAACTGCAAAAAACAGTGAAATCAGTGAACTTAAAAGGACTGTAGCCTTATTGCAGAAACAGCTGCAACATCTTGGCTGTAAAACTCAACAAACAGAGCATCGTCTGAACCTGGAAGAAATATCGGCTACCAGTGATGTAATCAAAGGAAAACGGCTGTGGAAACCAGCACAAAACTTGGAAATAATAAAGTAAGTGCATCAAATAGTTATAATGACAAACGTGATTCCACAATGTCATTCAGAAACACGAGTCCAGATAATAATTACAAACAACAACAGCCGTGCACTGTAAATTTTTCGCGTGTGTCGCATCCTAAACAAAGAAATGTGAATAAAAATCAGTCGACTGGCCTCAAGTGTGCAACAAAAAGTGATAATTTTTGCCGATTATCATGGACATCAGTTAGCAGAAAAGGTAGCAGATACACAAACTAATGCAAGTGTCCAAGCCTTTGTCAAACCAGGAGCAGGCAGTGTAGAAGTGACAAAAACAGTGGTAAAATCGTGTGAAAACCTTAACCCAGAGGACTGTGTCGTAATTTGTGCAGGTGCAAATGATGTTGCCAGAGATAAAGGCAGTGAACTCATCACTTTTCGTGAAAGTGTGCTACCCAAATTAGGCAAAACAAATTTAGCTGTTGTAAATCAACCACACAGATACGACCTACCTCCTTGGTCATGTGTTAATAAATTAATAGAAAGAGTAAAAAAAGAGATAGATGCTGTATGCAAAAAGTTTCTGTATGTGAACTTAATAAATGTAAGCACATTAAATAGGTCCATGGACACTGGCCATGGCCTACATTTAAATCACAGTGGGAAACAATTTTTGGTTGAAGAAATCTGTCGTCTAGCAAATTTGTGTTACAATAGGCATAATATAGGAGCAGTCCAAAGTACTTTGGACAAATGGGTCACAAAGAAAGATGCGATGTCTTATAAAAAGGGCGAAAGACATTTTTTTTAGGGAAGTAGACTGTATCACAAAAAAATGTGATGCAGAATTAAACTGCAAATACACACTCAAGATTGTACACCAGAATGTACAGTCATTAACAAACAAAGTTGATGAAATAAATATACTCCTCAATAGTGAATGGAAAGATGTTTCAATGTTATGTTTTTGTGAGCATTGGTTACAAAATGAGTATTTTCAGTACTTAAAAATATTGCAGTTTAACATTGCAAACTGATTTTGTAGAATGGAATCAAAACATGGGGAAACTTGTATATACGTAAAAGAAAATGCAGATTATAAGAGTATAGCATCTGTTTGCAAACTTGGTTTTGAAAGAGACTTTGAAATCGCAGCTGTTGAGTTAATGTCTGAAAAAACTATTATTTTGTGTGTGTATAGGTCTGTTAGCAACATTAGCGTTCCTCCCCCCCCCCCCTTAAAAATTGGACGTTGCTTTAGGCAAACTCAAGACAACTGGGAAAACAGTGGTACTATGTGGTGATTTTAATATTGACTTTCTGGGCCATAGCCCTCACAGGGAAACGTTTTTAAATATAAAAGCCTACAATCTTTGTCTGACTGTTAGCTCTCTAAAACATGTAACAAAAACTAGTGTCACTCTCCTTGATCAGGTATGTGTAAACATGGACAAGTGTACATCAGAAAACTTTGATACCGGCTATAGTGACCATCTTTTGCAACTACTGACCATACCTGTAAATCACATTTCGACCAATATAGAACATGTTATCCGCAAAAGGATTTATACTTGGAAAAATATTGAATACTTCCAATACCTAATCAGCGAACAATCTCAGAGAGAAGTATATGATACCTCTGTTACCAACAAAAAGATGGAAAATTTTTTTAACATTTTCAAGCATAACTTTGACATAGCTTTTCCACAAAGGAAAGTGATTTCCAAAAGCACAGATAGATTCAAAAACTGGCTTACATCAGGCATTAGATAATCTTGCAAAAGGAAGTGGGAACTTTTTCTGCTGTCAAAAACTCACAGCAGTCCAGAATTTATTAATTATTTAAAAAAAATACAGGCTAGTTTTGAAACATGTCATAAAAGAGGCAAAAATTAAGGAAAATGACAAATATATTATGATGTCATGCAATAAAACTAAGTCCATGTGGAAAGCTGTGCAGGATCCTATGGGGAAGAGGACAACTCACAAAAATATTGTGATATCACATGATGGCAAGAATGTCACTGACCCTAGGGCAGTTGCAAACAGTTTCAATTCTTATTATGCAATTGTTGCTGGAAAATTAGTGAAGGAAAAATTTGGAAATCCACCTCATACAACATGGAAAGAACTTTCATCTATTGAAATAAATAATCTATCCATGTTCCTCAGTCCAGTAAGCCCAACAGAGCTCCTAAATACCATTAATTCACTGAAGAGTAAGTGTTCAACTGGTATTGATCATATTCCAGATTATATTATAAAAATAACAGCTAGATAAATAGTTTCATCTTTATTGGACATATGCAACTCATCCTTATCCATGGTGTCTTCCCTCAGCAACTGAAAATGGCAAAGGTAATACCCCTATATAAAAAAGGTGATCATCAATGTATGGGTAACTATAGACCTGTGTCTCAGAGTTTTCGAAAATTATTGAAAACGTGTCCCTTTCAAAACTAATTATATTCTTCAACAAGAATAATATTATTTCTGGATGTGAAAATGGCTTCAGACCACAGCAATCAATTGAAACAGCCACTTTCATTCTGATAAACCATATCTTAAATGCAGTTGACAACCACGGAAATATCTCAGGTTTATTCTTGGTCCTAACAAAAGCTTTTGATGTGATTGATCATTCTATACTCCTGAGGAAGCTTGAATGATATGGTGTAAGAGGTGTGCCAAATCAGTGGATTAAATCATATTTGGAATATCGCTCTCAGGTAACTGAAATTAAGTACATGGAAGGAAATGAACTCGAGGTACACCTTTTAGAACCATGTGGACTAAGTCATTGTGCTCCACAGGGCTCCATTTTAGGTCCCTTTCGTTTTTAGGTCTACATTAATGATTCCCATCACACATCAGGGATTCTGAACCAGTACTGTTTGCAGATGACACCAGTCTATTATTGAAGGGAATAAAGAAGAAAATCTTACTGCATCTGCAAAACATATTACAAAAGGAGTGTCTGAATGGATTACCAGAAACAGGATAATAGTTAATCCCCAAAAAAAGGTACTCGTGAATTTCCACATTGATCAAAATAAAAATCTGGTACAACCTGCAATATGTATAGATAACCAAAACATTAGTGCTGCCAATGAAACTAAATTTCTTGGGATTCATATCCAGGAAAATCTTAAATGGAGCACTCATATCACATCCCTAAATTCAAAATTAGCAAAAATGAGCTATGTAGTAAGAATTCTCTGCAACAATACTAGTGCAGAAACAGTTAGGGCTTTATACTTTGCTTGTGTACATTCAATACTGAAGTATGATATCATTCTCTGGGGAAATGTACACCAGGCCATAACAGTTTTCAGGAAACAAAAGGCAATTATAAGAATAATGAAACAAGTGAGCAGCAGAAAACCATGCAAACCTTTCATTAAATATCTAAAGATTCTACCCCGTCCCTGCATTTATATACTGGAGTAGTCATGCATGTCAAAAAAAGCATACTGAGAAAAGAAAACCTTTTTCCTCAAAACAAAAGTGTCCATGATTACAGTACCAGGTCAGACAGTGACATTCATGTTAATCATTGTAACACCACATTATGCCAAAAAGGTGTATATCATGCAGGAACAAAACTTTACAACAGATTACCAAGACATATAAAATCTCTTCCTGAACTACAAAGCTTTAAAAAGTCTGTGACAGCCTACCTTCTGAAAAACTGCTACTATTCAATCTCACGCAAGAAAAAATGTAATTTGTATCTTTAATTGTAGAAATAAGTTATAAATATACAGTATTTCAAAATTTTGTAATTATTAACTGTATAGATCCAATTTGTCATAAAAATTCAAAGTATGTATGTTTGATGTTTGAAAACCCAATAACTAAAAAGGTTTACTGTCCAATATCCTGTGTACAATATATGTCCTGAAAAAGAGATTTATGTGGACAAATAAATAAATAAATAGGAGTATAGTAAAAAAAGAAACAAACGAAAGTGTTAAAAAGCAAGATGATGTAGTAAAAGATGATCGAGGTGTGTTACTCAGAAATAGTACTCTAGCAAATTACATAAGTGACTATTTCATAAACACTCCAGTCAATCTGAGTAAACATTTTGCTAGTAATAGTAATACCACAGTTCAAAGAGAGCAAAGTGGTAATTAAATATTGCTATGTCCTACAAATAAATTAGAAGTTCTTAAGATAATAATAACAATGAAGAATAAAATGTCCTCTGGAATTGACGAGGTACCAGGTACAGTCATAATTAAATGTGCTAGTGTCATAGCAGAACCACTCTCACATATCATTAACAGAAGGGGCATTCCTACAAAGATTAAAAATTTCAAAAATAAAACCATTGTATAAGAAGTGTAATTTATATGAAGTAGGAAACTATAGACCAATAGTTTTGTTATCTGTATTTTCAAAAATAGTAGATACTGTCATGAAAAATATAATTACAAATTACCTCGAAAAATTCAATCTCTTGTCTGTAAACCAACATGGTTTTCACAAAGGCATGAGTACAGAAACAGCAATTACTCAATTCATCAAAAACATTGTAATAGGACTTGACAGAAATAACAGTACAGTAAGAATAAACTTGGACTTATCAAAGGAATTCGATACTGTTGATCATGATATCTTGCTAGACAAACTAGAAGCTATAGGTATATGAGGAGTTGCACTAAAATGGTTTCAGTCACATCTCCACAATAGAAAACAGGCAGTAGAAATTACCTCAGCAAGCAATAAAAACCAAAGCATTTTGTACAGATCGGACATGCAGACTGTACCAATCAGAGTACCTCAGGGCAGCATTCTAGGACCTCTTATTTCTTGTTGTTGTTGTTGTGGTCTTCAGTCCTGAGACTGGTTTGATGCAGCTCTCCATGCTACTCTATCCTGTGCAAGTATCTTCATCTCCCAGTATCTACTGCAACCTACATCCTTCTGAATCTGCTTAGTGTATTCATCTCTTGGTCTCCCTCTACGATTTTTACCCTCCACGCTGCCCTCCAATGCTAAATTTGTGATCCCTCGATGCCTCAGAACATGTCCTACCAACCGATCCCTTCTTCTAGTCAAGTTGTGCCACAAACTTCTCTTCTCCCCAATCCTATTCAATACCTCCTCATTAGTTACGTGATCTACCCACCTTATCTTCAGCATTCTTCTGTAGCACCACATTTCGAAAGCTTCTATTCTCTTCTTGTCCAAACTAGTTATCGTCCATGTCTCACTTCCATACATGGCTACACTCCATACAAATACTTTCAGAAACGACTTCCTGACACCTAAATCTATATTCGATGTTAACAAACTTCTCTTCTTGAGAAACGCTTGAGAAACGCTTGAGAAACGCTTTCCTTGCCTTATTTCTTATGTATATATTAATGATATCAAGATCCCAATTAGTGGTACACACATAACTTTGTTTGCTGATGACACAAATATTGTTGTAACAGACATAAATTGGGTATTTCCAACATCTGCAACCAGGGTTTTGGAATACATACAAAACTGGTTTGAACAGAACAGGCTAACCTTAAATATTTCAAAAACTAATTATATACATTACAGGAAAACAAAGTCTCATCATGATGTGAACCTCAAAATTTAAAATAAACAAATTGAAAGGGTAGCTGCCACAAAATTCTTAGGTGTGCAAATTGATGAAAATTTAGACTGGAAAGCCCACATTCTCTACCTCATTAACAAGGTAAGCTCTGCTTGTTTTGCATTACGCACAATTAGTACTGAGTGTAGTAAAGAGTACACCAGAACTGTCTACTTTGCTTACATCCATTCTGCTATCACCTATGGCTTAACCCTCTGGGGTTATAATAAGGCAAACATGAAAACCATATTCACCTTACAAAAACGTGCTGTTCGAGTAATTTCAAACAGTGAAAGGCTAACACCTTCCAAACAGTTATGACAACACCTAAATATTCTACCCTTACCATGCCTCTATATAAAAAAGTGTTGTTAATATAAAAATGTACATTGATGATTACAAAACCAACTCAGGTCTTCACTCGTACAATACAAGACTGTGCAATGACATCCACATAAAAGGAGTAAACAAGGCTTTAACACAAAAACAAACCAACGTTCAGGGTAGTATTTTGTACAACAAATTTCCAATTCAGCCAAAAGAAATAAAAACATTATCTACATTCAAGGAAGCAATATTTAAATTCTTAATGACCAACTGCTATTATAGTGTAAATGAATATCTGAAGTAACCTTGTAGCAAGTAACTACATTCGTTTACTATATGTTAATGGTACAATAAATCTAATGCTTGCCACAGCCTCAATGTTAATTTTTCTGAACAAAAGTGTTAAATTAATTATTTACTTTTAATGTATTTCATGTAAAAGATCCTTCTCATACTTTTATAATATGACAGTAATCAAAGTTGTATTGCATAAAAATATTGTGGTGGGTACAATGAACCGTTGTATTATGTAGGAAACTGTACACCCTTATCTTATTTTTCTTATACTATGGTCTTTGATGAAATCCACACAATGTACGTTGTCACTGGATGAATAAACTACTACTACTACTACTACTACTACTACTACTATGCTCACACTGAGGAGAAATCGAAGACACTTTTAAGATAATAACTTTACTAATAAAATTAAATTCAGTTATAATATACAACTGAAATACCTCTCCTGTAATGTTGTCTGTTATGTGCCTACACAATGAACCCCAGATTCATTGTAGGTGGCAGTATGAAGACCTGGGACATTACTAGGCTGGTACTGCCAGCATGTGATGGATGACATACTGTTGATGAAGACCTGAATCAACTGGGCTGGGTTTGCCAGTGTGGAGTGCTGAGACAAAACTGCTGGTACTACCAACTGGTAGTACTGGACTGAACTGCTGGGACCAGTGGTAGCCTAAATAGTTGGGCACGGATGGATATCTCCATGGCACTGCAAGGGCACATGACCTGGCATAGCAAAACAGTGCCCTGCTGACAACATTCTCTGCTGTAACCTCCTGTCACCAAAGTTGGTGCTCCAGACACCATGGAGGTGACGTGTAACTCCATGATAAACAGCCCAGGCCATACAAGGAAAATATCTCGGTTTTGATGAGAACTGTTTATTCACATCCTCTTGGCAGGATGGTTGCTTGCATGGCCTGCACGATGTGCAAAGGAAACAACTATTAGGTGGGTACACAATAGAGGGAGATGAAGTAGAAAAGTAGGAAAAGAGAAGATGAAGTGGGAAAAGCAGGTAGAGAGAGGAAAAACTAATCAGAACAAGAGATCAAGGAGGGGCAGCTGATAAAACATTAAAAGTATGACAAAAAATCAAATGTAACAAACAAGATTTAAAAACCTTCCAATTAATGTAAAAAACCTTTCAATTAAAATAGTATGAGAATTCACAGGAGAGGACAAATGATAGGGAATAGGTGGAAGGGACAGAGAAGTGCAACAACCAAAATTTGGTGTGTAGCAAACTTAAAATATTCCTTATTTCTGTGCCACCATACATACAGCTAGATAAATTTATAATGACTGCTGTTGGTAACTGGAGTATTTTTCACTGTTCTGTACACTCACCTACACTGTATGGTGTCATCTGTAAACAAGCAGCATGTGCACAAGCATACAAGTGAGATATATTAAACAGCCTGTAAACTGTCAACATTTGAATGTTTTATACAGAACTGTTACAAAATGGCCTGTTATTTAATGAGGGGGGGGGGGGGGTGGAACTAAATATTGTTAAAGAAGAACCTTTCAGATATAGATCAACAAGATGGAAGCATCATGCCAACTGATTAGAGGTGCCTGCTAAAAACAATCCATGTTGTTTAATGTCAGGCTCAGACATAATTGTACATTCATTTGACCAGAGTCACAGTAAGCAGTGGAGTACCTCACAATGAATAGGAAAGATCTGGATGAGCAGTTGGAAACCGAGGAAAGATTTTAAAAAAGTTTGTTGTCTCAGTAAGAGAGAATGGTGAGTTTATAAGATGACATAGCAAAAATTGTACTCACATGTGACAAGGTGACAGATACAATGAGCCAAAGGAGGATTGCTTTCTAAGGACATATAACATGAAGGAGAACAAATTGACTGACCAAGAAAAATTTAACCTCGACAAAAGAACCAAGGGTGCTATGAGGTTTACCAGGATCTTTAAGAAGCAGAGTCACAAATTAATACATCCAGGAACATGAAATATTGGACAATAAACTTGAAACACATCAACATTTCCATAAAATGCCAAAGTTGAAAAGTGGCAAGACATGGACTGAAGAAAAGAGGGGACTCACCAGGTGAGAGAGCACTGAGTGCGTGTGAAAACTCAATGAAAGAAATGGTTGAAATAATGGCCAAAACAGAGAAAGAAGAAGAAGAAATGTTCTGCTGCAAATCAGTTTGTGGTAAGTAATTTAATGCAAAACTACCAGTTTCAAGCATGCAGCCTTGTTTCTTATAGAAACTAATAGGTGACAACTTAAAGTAAAATGCTTGAAGCTAGCAACAGAGATCAAAATGTTATGTTGATGTTGATGTGGCCTTCATTCTGAAGGCTTGTTTGATGTACAGTAGCTCTCCACAGCAGTCCACCCAGTGCAAAATTTCTTCATTTCTGTATAATTACTGAACTTAACATCTATTTGAACCTCCTTACTGTAGTCTAGCCATGTATCCCACTACAATTTTTAGTCAAGCAGTCTCATAAATTTCTTTCCTCCCCAGTTTGATTCATTACCTCTTCATTAGTCATCCAAATTATCCTTATAATCTTCATGTTCTTTTCTAAACTGTTTGCATCACCTATGTTTCACTTCTATAGAATGCTACATTCCACCTTCAGAAAAGACCTTCCAACATATAAATGTATATCTGATGTGAGTAAATTTATCTTTTTCAGGAATGATTTTCTTTGCTAGTACCAGTCTGTATTTAATATCCTCTTCACTTTGACCATATTCAGTTATTTTTCTGGAAAAATAGTAAAACTCATCTACAGCTTTTAAGTGCCTCATTTTTAATCTAATTCTCTCAGCATCATCTAATTTAATTTCACAACATTCCATTACTCTTGCTTTAGTTTTAATTATGCTTATCTTATAACCTCTTTTAAAGACACTATCCATTCTGTTTAACTGATCTTCTATGTCCTTTGCCATCTCTGACAGAATTAAAATGTCATTCACAAACCTCAGTGTTTTAATTTCTTCTCTCTGAACTTGAATTTCCTTCCCTACTTTGTCAGTGGTTTCCTTTCTCTAATTGGCACCAGGTCGTCTGTGATTTTCTGTTTCCTCCCTCTTGTCCTCGTAGACTTTTCATCAAACTTGGAGAAGAGTATGGAACCTCCATTTGCTCATCAACAAAATTAAAAAAATCTGCTGCACAGCCATCAGTGCCCATAGTTTATCAGTATTGAGAAACTGCTGCAAGGTATAAAACATCAAGGAAAACAGATAGGTCTTCAAAATCTCTCTGTAAGCAGTCTCGCAGTCTGTGAATAAGCTACTAGCATCGTGTCTACCATATTTACCCAAATGTACAAATGTAAGGTGACCTCAAATGCGAGCTCCACCCCCGAAATGCAACTTGAAGGGAAAAAATTACTTGTATTTGAAGCATAACTTAAAAATCAAAATAAATATGGCCCATCATATGATGGATGATGGATAAAGTGTAAAGTGAACCCACCTATCAGGGATTTACTGGGAGTAGTACTTATCTGTAGTGTGGCAAGTCTCACTGCACCATTTTGTTAAAGCTCATTTATCTTCAATTTTTTGGTACCTGCCTTCCAAAAAATTAATTCCAAATAAAACTAATACTCTCTATGCGCGCGTGCCTACACACACACACACACACACACACACACACACACAGATATATATATACATATATATATATATATATATATATCTAAAAACAAAGTAGATGTGACTTACCAAATGAAAGTGCTGGCAGGTCGACAGACACACAAACGAACACAAACATACACACAAAATTCAAGCTTTCGCAACAAACTGTTGCCTCATCAGGAAAGAGGGAAGGAGAGGGAAAGACGAAAGGATGTGAGTTTTAAGGGAGAGGGTAAGGAGTCATTCCAGTCCCGGGAGCAGAAAGACTTACCTTAGGGGGAAAAAAGGACGGGTACACACTCGCACACACACACATATCCATCCACACATATGTGGGTATATGTGGGTATATGTGTGGATGGATATGTGTGTGTGTGCGAGTGTGTACCCATCCTTTTTTCCCCCTAAGGTAAGTCTTTCCGCTCCCGGGACTGGAATGACTCCTTACCCTCTCCCTTAAAACTCACATCCTTTCATCTTTCCCTCTCCTTCCCTCTTTCCTGATGAGGCAACAGTTTGTTGCGAAAGCTTGAATTTTGTGTGTATGTTTGTGTTCGTTTGTGTGTCTGTCGACCTGCCAGCACTTTCATTTGGTAAGTCACATCTACTTTGTTTTTAGATATATTTTTCCTTCGTGGAATGTTTCCTTCTATTATATATATATATATAATAGAGGGAAACATTCCACGTGGGAAAAATATATCTAAAAACAAAAATGATGTGACTTACCAAACAAAATTGCTGGCAGGTCGATAGACACACACACAAACACAAACATACACACAGAATTCAAGCTTTCGCAAATCATGGTTGCTTCGTCAGGAAAGAGGGAAGGAGAGGGAAAGATGAAAGGATGTGGGTTTTAAGGGAGAGGGTAAGGAGTCATTCCGCTCTTGGGATTGGAATGACTCCTTACCCTCTCCCTTAAAACCCACATCCTTTCATCTTTCACTCTCCTTCCCTCTTTCCTGACGAAGCAACCGTGGGTTGCGAAAGCTTGAATTTTGTGTGTATGTTTGTGTTTGTTTGTGTGTCTATCGACCTGCCAGCACTTTTGTTTGGTAAGTCACATCATCTTTGTTTATATATATATATATATATATATATATATATATATAAAATAGAGGGAAACATTCCACATGGGAAAAACATATCTAAAAACAAAGATGATGTAACTTACCAAACGAATGCGTTGGTATGTTGATAGAGACACTAACAAACACAAACACACACACAAAATTTAAGCTTTTGCAACCCATGGTTGCTTCATCAGGAAAGAGGGAAGGAGAGGGAAAGACGAAAGGATGGGGGTTTTAAGGGAGAGGGTAAGGAGTCATTCCAATCCCGGGAGCGAAAAGATTTAAAAGATTTACCTTAGGGGGGAAAAGGGACAGGTATACACTCACAGATGCGCACACACACACACACACACACACACACACACACACAAACACGGTCATGCACCAGCGAGGGGGGGGGGGGGGCAATTGCCCCCATTGCCCCCCCCTCCCCCCCTTGGATCCGCCCCTGTCTCCAAATAAGACAAACTTGGCATCTAGTAATGTAACAGATGACAGGTCATTAATATAAACAAGCAAAAGTAGTGGACATAGTATGGAACCCTGGGGAACACCACATGTAATGAAAAACAGAACAGAGTTTTGGATTAAATAGTTACTCTTCTGTTCATAGTAAAGCTAGAAATAATGATGATGAAGATCATGCAGTGAGTAGGGCTGATCATTCATGATCAAACCAGTCTCCTTAAAGTCTCAGATTGCAACATTGCTAAATTCTGCTGTTTTTTTTTTATAATAAGTTGTTCAATTACAGTGTTTGAAAACCTATTGTTCACTGAAATATGTTCATAAGTTATGTCCTTACTTGTCAGCTTTGTGTTGATATATTTTTCACAAGCTGTAGTGTCACTTTGGATGTACTGATGACTTATTTATTCAATGAATATACACCAGCATATATCTATTATAGAAATCCAAATGAATTTGTTAATTATCGAAGTATTGGTTGATGTTTGTCATTGGCAGGAAATACAACTTTGATGGGTTGGACCTGGACTGGGAGTATCCAACACAAAGAGGTGGTGTCCCATCTGACAGAGAAAATTTTGTTGCTTTAGTGCGGGTAAGTCTTGCATGCCAGATATCTCTAAGAGAATTAATATAATTTTAAAAAAGCCAAAGTATCTCAGCTAATAGTATGCTGAAAAAACAGTAGTGATGATTGTTGGATACTGCTGGACTGAGACATTGCCAAAGTTACTGAGCCTGAATGCGTATATTTTACAATTGTCCACAGTATTTGGTTGTCATAATATTGCAAAAAAATCATATGTTACTGGGCTATTATTTTGGAGTTATACCTAATCAGATAATATATGATATCTTTTGCAATATTGAAATATTTATAAAAGACACTTTTTCTTTTATTGAAAACTATATCATCTCAGGCAGTTCATTTCATTTAGAACATGCTTTTGACAATGACAAATAGATATGAATTGATTCTGTGATCCTTGATTGGCGGAAATACTTAATACACACATGCTCATAAATTAATGATAATTGCAGAATGTGGTGCCACACAATGTGGCAATACAGAAAACTGGCACTAATAGAATAGGCACATAGGGAACACACATGACACACATCTGCAAGTCCACAGTATTGGTGATAAGTTGCGAAAACCGTCCCAAAACACATGTGCTGCAAAACGCCACTGTTTCCTGCACATGTACCCCGACATCAATATGGGATATGATCACCGTGCACATGTATACAGGCCGCACAACAGGTTGGCATACTCTGGATCAAGTGGTTGAGTAGCTGCTGGGGTATAGCCTCCCATTCTTGCACCTGTGCCTGTCGGAGCTCCTGACGTGTTGTAAGGGTTTGAGAACGTGCAGCAATACGTCAACCAAGAGCATACCAGACGTGCTCAATGGGGTTTATATCTGGAGAATAGGCAGGCTATTCCATTCATCTGATGTCTTCTGTTTCAGGGTACTCCTCCACAATGGCAGTTTAGTGAGGCCATGCATTATCATCCATCAGGAGGAAGGTGGGACCCACTGCACCCCTGAAAAGGCGGACATACTGGTGTAAAATGATGTCCCGATACACATGAACTGTTACAGTTCCTCTGTCAAAGACATGCAGGGGCGTACGTGCACCAATCATAATCCCACCCCACACTATCAAACCACGGCCTCCATACAGTTCCCTTTCAAGGACATTAAGGGGTTGGTATCTGGTTCCTGGTTCATGCCAGATGAAAACCCGGCAAGAATCACTGTTCAGACTATACCTGGACTCGTCCGTCCAATGACCACGTACTGTGTTGTTGACACCAGGCTTTACGGGCTCTCCTGTGACCAGGGGGCGGTGGAATGCACCTTGCAGGTCTCCGGGCGAATAAATCATGTAAGTTTAGTCGGCTGTAGATTGTGTGTGTGGAGGCAACTGTTCCAGTGGCTGCAGTACGGTCCCAAGCAAGGCTACCTGCAGTACTCCGTGGCCGTCTGCGGGCACTGATGGTGAGATATCAGTCTTTTTGTGGTGTTTTACACTGTGGATGTCCCGTACTGTAGCACCTGGACACATTTCCTGTCTTTTGGAATCATTGCCATAATCTTGAGATCACACTTTGTGGCACACAGAGGGCCCATGCTATGACATGCTGTGTATGACCAGCCTCCTGTTGCCCTAGTATTCTACCCCTCATAAGGTCATCAATATGTGTTCTTTGAGCCATTTTTAACACACAGTCACCATTAGCACATCTGAAAACGTCTGTAGACTTACTATCTGCACCGTACCCTGACATGCACTAACGCACCACAGTGCGATGACCGCAGGTCAGATGCACCGCAAGGTCATACCACAAGGTTATTTAAACCCATAAACCTCCCACGATAGTGTTGTTTCACCATGTATCAGAATTATCCTGAATTTATGAGCATGAGTGTAGTTATAAATGAAAAGCCCAAAATTATGGGAGTTCTACGATATTAATTTGATTTGTTACATGGCTTTTGGCTTGTCTTATTACAGCCTTGCAATATGAAAACTGGTTAATGAAATAAATTAATACTTAGAGTATCCACAATCCTGTGCATTTCATTTATAATTAACAAACAAATAGTTTAGATGGGAGTGAATGTTGTTGCAGACATTGTATGATAGCTGTTTTGGTTCATAACTTGACTGATGTATTTAAAGCAAAAGTATTTTATAGCTACATTTCTGGGTATATTAATATGGTACATAAAGTCGTAGGTAAAACACAAATAATGGAAGGAGGAAATGTATCCAACAAGCATATAAACAAGAATGAATTTGATGCTAAGCTTTTAGATGACAATATAAGGAAAAGAGTGATTACTACTCGTTGTATAGATGACACACTGAGTTGCAGACAGGCACAACAGAAAGACACTTACACATTAGCTTTCAGCCAAAGCCTTCCGCAGAAAAGGAAACACACACACATTCATTCCCACAAGTAAGCACACATGACTGCCATATCTGGCAGCTTATACTGGAATGCCATGTCTGTCTTAAGATCAGAGCCAGTAAGGGCCCAGGCAACACAAGATGACACTTGGGGTGCCAAGCTGATACAGACAGCAGATGAACCACAACTTATGATTTATGTACAATGTGTACTCCAATTAGCAGCAAAAACTTACACAGTGAAAATCTACGACCTAGCCAGCTACACTCTTCTGGTGCTGCAGCCCTGTTGTGCCCACAATATTTATTCAAAGAATGGAAAATCCAGGACATAATAATGACAATATTATGGAAAAGATGGGTCTATTCACCTTACAGATGAGATGTTGGGTCACAGACAGGCACAACAAAAAGACTGTTAAACATGTGAGCTTTCAGCCAAAATGCCTTCATCTGGAGTACACAACATACACACATTCACACAAGTACAACTCACGCACACATGACCACAGTATATGGCCACTGAGGCCAGACTGTGAGCAAATGTGCATGAAGGGGAGAAGCAATCTGGGTGGTGGGGGTAACGAAGAAGCTGGGGTGGGGAGGGGAGGGATAGTGGGGTAGATTTGGGGGACGGTAAAGTGCTGCTTATGGTTGGTTGTGAGGGGGGAAGGGGGAGGAGGAGTAGGAAAGGAGGAAAGTAGAGGAGAAGAAAAAAGACTGTACATGTTAGGGAATCGAAGGTTTTGTAGTGATGGAGTGGGAGTGGGGGAGGTGTAATTTACCCTCCCTCAGATCATTTGTTGATTTTCACTCACTTCATAACTGACTCTTTTATTAAGCTTTGAGAGGAGTAAAGTTAACAATAAACTTTTTTTACTTATCCTCTTTTCTCATAGTTGACTCGAGTTCTTGACATCTAAGGGTTGATTCCTGAGGCCGAAATTTTTTGGCTTTATACAGTTTCATGTTTCCAATTGGCGTAATAACTACTGAAGAATTGCCTGCTTTTATCTTGATTTTTATTTTTTCACACTTTTCTATTTCACATTGTCTTTACAATTTCCACTTCATTATCAAAAATTACATTGTTATTGTCAAACATAAAAATGTGTCCGATCACATCAGAGACATGCCCACTACTACTTCATTCTGCGGTACTAACAATATTCCGAAGAGTTTAAAACTATTGACCAATGAATTTCTATTATTTTCTATTATTATTTTGTAAATGAATCCATAAATAAATTTAATAATTAGCATCAGATTGCGTAATTAATAATAGGAATTTTAAGTGTGCCAAATATTTTGTAATTTCAAATATTTCTTAAAGAAGAGTAATTTTAACTGTATATATAGAGCTAGTACATATCAACTGTAACAATAAAAATAAATTAATTCCTTCTTATACGTTTTAGCCTGAAATATATAGTACATCATGTACAAAATCATACAAAATTCTTTTATTTAAACAGCTGGGATAATATTAACCTATTTAAAACATAGAAAGTGTTTTTGATATCAATAACTTCTGTTGAATAAAGGTAATGTTAGAGGAGGGTGTCCCTTTACACATCCCCCTCACACAATTTGGAAACGTGTTTACAATATTTTGTGACAGACTATAAAGCTTACGAAATGGTGTACAAAATGATACCAAAACAATAAAATACAGATGTATAGAAGTATGTGATACATAACATATTACAGAAAACATAAGAATAATATCTACTGTACAAGTTATTGTCTATACAAATGTCAGGACATGGCATTCAGATTTTCAGCTCTGTGGAATGTTCTGTCACAAGACAATTGATACAAAGTCAAAACCACAACTTTGCACACTAAACTACAGAAATAAATACAGAGACAAGGTAAATTACTAGAATGACAAATTGTAAGTCTGTGTCCACAAAATCACAACTTCAAAATCTTCAAAACTGAAGAGGAAAAATTCAGAGCCTAAGTGTACAATGAGTGAACCGGCTCAGAAAACTCACAACGATGGGTCAGACCAAACGAATACCTTGACGATGAGTAGGAATATAGTACAAAATCAATCAGCCACATAAACCAAAGTATTTAAGGATATGTTGACTCATGAAAGGACAAAATAATGAAAAAATATTAGGGCGTAAGACTATGATGTGGGGACTGACCCATGAATCCAAACCACACTGGGTACAAACCAGCAAAAAATGTTTCAACACAACAAAATGAATAAAGTTCATAATCATATCAATAAGTTCAATCATATATAAAGAGCAGTTATAAGAAGCATCTAGCCCTCAATCAATAGGTGTACACTCACCTTGAGTACACATACACAGTCGCGATAACCAGCGGTACCAAAAACAGAGTTAAGCATGAGTATGTCCACAACTTATATTGCAGTACTCAGGATAAATACAGGTAGACAGAGTCATAATCGGTTTTGAATGATGACTTTATAGAGTAGCTTGAGGACCAAAATGATACATTGGTGACAGATGTGTATAGTGTTGTAGAACTTTTTAACAAACATTTTATAACTGTTACTGAAAACATGGGGTTGTCAGGTTCTGTAGCTGCTGCTATGGAATATCTCAGACCACACATTTCAAGTAACTTCCATAATATGAATTTGACCCTCACTATCCCAGCAGAAATAATGTCCATCATAAAATCTTTAAAATCAAAAACATCTAGTGGGTATGATGAAATATCAACAAAGTTAATTAAAGAATGTGATTCTGAGTCAAGTAACATATTAAGCTATATAAGCTGTGTAACCAGTCATTTACCAGTGGAATATTTCCTGAATGATTGAAATATGCTGAAGTTAAGCTACTGTTTAAGAAGGGAGATAAAGAAATAGCATCAAATTTCCGTCCAGTTTCAGTTTTCCCAGCATTCTCAAAATTTTTAGAAAAAGTAATGTACAATCAGCTTTATAACCATATTATATCAAATAACATACTGTCAAAGTCACAGCTAGGATTTCTAAAGGGTTCTGGCATTCAGAAGGCTATCTACACTTACAGTGAAAATGTGCTTAATCAGTGTATGAAAGCAGATGTGTATACATCTTGTTATTTGTCTATACTAGTAAATGTCTTCCTCACTATTTGCTAACTGTCCACTCAAACTAACCTACATACATAAAGACCTAGAAGATTCATTTACAATTGATGAAAACAATACATACTGTTTTAAAGTTACGTAATGTATTGGGAAGTCAATCCCCCTACTTGAAAAACATTCATTTATGTAGAATAACACTGTCTTGGACAGTCTTGGCTAATAATTTACAAATCCCAGTCATAACACTGATGTAGTTAACAGATGCTTGAGAACATTACCCAGCACCTATGCTTCTTGTAAGCCGATTGGTCCAGCAGAATACAGCCATACAGCACTGTGGGAAGTGGATCCACCCATGTCTTTCAGTCTCCTCCTACAGTTCCCATCATATGCTCCAATGGATAGGTAATTTCCTGTCTAGCATTCACATCAAATCATGAAACATTGTTTTGTGTACTAATATGCTGTTGAATACCTCCTTCACATCACATGGCATGTGCTCCCCCTATTTACATTCCAAAAGCAATCATTTAGGATTTCTGTGAGATCAGATTAAAAAGTGTTCACATATGAAATATTAACAAACAGAGTTAAATGCAATGAAAAAAATTAAATAATAAGGTGATACATACAGATATACTAAGATTCTATTCCTAATTTTTTGCAGTACAAATTATGAACATTGTCGCATTTCAAAATTGTAAAAGGATCTACTCATTTTGTCTCATAGGATATATGTATCAAATTCTAAAACACAAATCTATTACAAAACATAATTATATAGTGTATCATAGATTTTAACTCAGTCAACTGATAAGACAGAACTTTAAAAATCACATCATCTAACATACTAAATTCCTGATAAACAAAACACAATTATATAGTCTTATGAATCTACAAGTAGATTTAATCTCAGTCAATAGATAAGATAGAACTCTATAAATCACAACATCTTACATACTACATTCATGATAAAGAAAACACGCTTATATAGTCTTATGAATCTAAAAACATCGTGTATATTTTCTTCTAGAATAGGGGTCATTATGTATCAGTGTTAAAAGGCTTGTCCTCTATACTAAATGTTAACAGTACTTGACATTTTACGTACTTGCTTTGCTTACCAGTAGCTCCTCTTATTTTTACACATAGAATGTGCATTACCACAAAATTCTTACTACACTTAATCTTGTCTCTAAATTGTTGGGATACACCACAAATTGGGCTACCTGTATCAATCAAACAGTTCTGTTCCCACTGATCAATCTTAATCTTAATGTAAGGACACCCAAAATCTGAATCATCATCTCTGTTATTAGACACTTCTTGTAAGAGATCACTTTCTATTTCATCAAATGCTACATCCACACTGTCTTTGCAGGGTTTTATCAACTTTATTGGTATCATAGCATTACTTTGGTTACTCATGTTGTCAGGTAAAGATTGAACACAATGAATGGATTCCATAGAACAACTAACATCACTTACTACAGAAGGAACACAAAATATATTACTGTCAAAATTACACTTCCTACTTAGATCTTTCACTTCATTCCACCAATCTGGATACAAATTTTGACTAACAACAGCTAACTTATTCCAGAATGCACATTTACTTATGTTATCATCAATTTGGTTTCAAATAAACTTCAAAACGTTTTCACCTTTATTCTCTAGCCTTACAGATAACTCACCTTTACTGCTTGGATCACTACTCTGCGTGATATTAATGAAAAACTGCTTTGACTGGACTGGTATTCCATGACTCTCGCTTACATCATCACGTACATCACTTACCTTCTCTGTATTGTCAACATTATTCACAAATAACACTGGAACTTCATTATTCTTAAACTCCACACATAACTGATACTCATCATCATCATCATCATCATCATCATCATCATTATATTCTTCCAAAATTATTTCATCAACAACATCATTAACAACAGAAGTCTCATCTCCATCAACACCTCCATTCATTTGTGATAAGCTACCAGCCTCAGACTTACCAACCTAGTTATTTCACAGCTCTCATTCATATCTACATCAAAAATACTACCTAGTTCAGATCCAATACAGTCATTTCCTGATTTACATACATCAATAACACTGTTTTCTGACCAAGAGAAGAAATCATTAGTACATACTACATCAAAATTCTCATTACTCTCACATTCTGGTTCATGATTAGTACCTACATCACTATAATTAAACATAGTATCCCAAAATGTTTGATCAAAACATAAATGAGAAATTTGATACTCTTTCTGTTCAACTTCAGATACCTGTGCCATATCATTAATATTGTTATTATTGTGAAATTGCAAGTGTAAATTGAGGGTTCTGTGTTTGTTGTGTTTCCTCACCCAGAAACTGTGGACCTTCATTGAGGCTCACTGCCATTTTCCAAGTAGTTACCTCTATGATGGTTTCTTCTATTAAATTGCCAATGGTTATCCCATTAGTCCTATTCTGCTGATGTTCAAAATTTTTTGTCTCTATTAACATTTTGATCCAGATAGAAGTTACCATTATCTCTGTTTCTGTAGTTATTACCATTGTATCTACATCAATCTGATTGTTATGGTACATACTTCTTTCTCCGGCCCTATCCAGCCTGTCAATATATAATATAAACTGCTCAAAACAACTGTCAGATCTGTGTAGATTAGATTACATTAGGTTAGATTAGTATATGGTGCATGTTATAACACAGAAAACACCATTTACTTTCACTATGTAATATTTTATTGGCACAAGATAAATCAAAACACAAAGAAATAGTTTTCGACAATCACGGTAACAGTCATGGCGAATGTCTCACACCAACTAGTCAACGACCAAAGGAAGTAAAACGAGTACAAAAAAGCAAATATATTAATATTTTCTGGCAGTTCTGCCACAGAGCCGCCCCCCCCCCCCCCAAAAAAAAAAATCCCCTGAGGAGCGCAGAGCGCATAGGAGGAGTGATGAGGAGTAAGTGATAAAGGGAAGGTAAACATTTAAGGCATGACGTAATCTTGAAGACTGAGAGGTGGCTGTACGGTGCGGCCAGCACGGGTGATAGCAATAGGGGTAGGAGGATTCGGGGAAGACGAAGGAGAAGGGGGGGTTACTCTTATAAATAAAACATTATTGGAGTCTACATAGGCTGAAATGTCATTTTGTGAAGTACCAGGAGCCACATTGAAGCACTGTAATAGCTTAATGTCTTTCTGGTCAGATGGAACAGAATTGGTTTGAATTTCAAATAAAAAAAGAAAAGTGTCCACAAGTCGTATTTTTATAGAGTCCACATCATAGTCACTCAAGTTCACTTGAAACACTAGTTCATTACTGCTGGCACTTGGAGGCGTGAAGTATAGAAGAGGGGGGCCGTGACTAGCACAGGGTGTTTGATTAGCTTGTGGAGAAGGGAGAGGACAGGCCTCTGAAGTTTCCTGCAAAACAAATTCATTATCGTGTATGTCAGTGTCATTAAGGATCCATGCTGGTGTCAAGCGCTCAATGGACACGACAGATGGTTTGTTCTTAAAGAGCATCGTATAAGTATTTTCATATCGTGACAGGACCCGGTATGGGCCAATGTAGGGTGTGGAGCAAGGGGTGGACGCACGGCGTTTTCTCTAAGCATACAAGAACTGAGATGTGGGTGAATGAAAACCGGAGGGGTAGCATGCAATCGAGATTGCGGAAAACGTTACTTGATGATATGCTGTCAAACCTGTCGTACCAACTCGGGAAGTTGACCCTCGGGAAGTAGAGGAGGATCATCAAGAAAATCCACCGGAAGTGTGAGGTTTTCTCCGTATACCATCTCAGCAACTGACGCTTTAAGGTCTTCTTTGAAAACCGTCCTCAAACCTAAAAGGACCCAGGGGAGTGCCTCAGTCCAAGAGGAAGAATAACACATGAAAGTGACCTTCAGGGTACGGTGCCATTGTTCTATTAGGCCATTAGATTGCAGGTGATAGGCTGTAGTTCTGAATTTGTTGATACCACACAGTTGACAGAGGCAATTGAACAGATTAGATTCAAACTGTCTCCCCTGGTCTGTGGTAAGTGAAGTAGGGCAACCAAAACGAGAAAGCTAATGGTGGACAAAAGCATTAGCTACAGTGTCGGCTGTAATGTCCACGATGGGGGTAGCCTCGGCCCAACGTGAGGTACGATCTATCACGGTCAGTAAGTAACGAAAGTTGTTAGATATCGTTAATGGAACAATGATGTCCAAATGGACATGACGGAATCTACCTGAGGGCACAGTAAATTTGCCTAATGGGAAATTAGTATGTTTGTGTATTTTGGCTCTCTGGCAAGGTATGCATGCTCTCGCCCACCGATTACAATCTCTTTTTACATTAGGCCAAATGTATCTCTCTGTAATGAGGCGTGTAGTCGCGTGAATGCTCGGGTGAGCGAGATTGTGGATTGTGTCGAAAACGTCTTTCCTAAGAGCTTTAGGTACTATAGAACGAGGATGACCTGTTTTAATGTCACAATACAAAGAGCAATCATCATTAGGGAAGGGAAGTAGAGCAATTTGTAAGGAAGTATCAGAGTCAGAGAGAAGGTGCTGTATCTCTGGGTCGGATAGCTGGAGCTCGTGTAAGTGGTGAGGATCAATAGCTGCCTTCAGGGAGGACAGGGGTGACAGGTAGTCTGCTGCAACATTGTCATTACCCCTGATATATTGAAAGTCTGAAACATATTGTAATACGAAATCCATATGGCGAAACCTTCTGGGTAGTACATATAATGCTGGTTTGCAGAGAGCCTCGACAAGGGGCTTATGATCTGTGTAAACAGTCACAAGTCGGGCTTCAATATCTGTACGAAATTACTTTATGGCCTCATAAATGGCGTAAAGTTCACGATCAAATGTGGACCACTTTCTTTGCATTTCAGTGAGCTTTTTGGAAAAGAAACGCAGGGGTGTAGTACCTGTTGGTAGGTTCTGTTGCAAAACTGCACCAATGGCATTATCGCTAGCATCTGTGGTTATTGTCAAGGAGGCGTCAGGGTGAGGGTGAGACAGGGTAATAACGTTCACCAAGGCATACTTAAGTGAGTCGAAGGCTCACTGCATGGTCTGATTCCATTCTATGTGTCTGTCACCTGTGGTATTCTTTCCCTTTAAGGCCTCAGTGAGAGGGGCTTGAAGAGATGCCGCATGTGGAATGTGGAGTCTAAAAAAATTTACCATTCTGAGGTATCTATGTAACTCTTTATAGGTTTGAGGGAGGGAAAGGTCAAGTATTTGTTGTACTCTATCTGAGGTGGGACGAATGCCCTCATTATTGACCAAATGTCCCAGGAAAATAACCTCTGGCTTCTCCAGTTGGGATTTGTCACGATTAATCTCAACTCTGTGTTGTGCCAATCTATCAAAAACCTGTTGGAGGTGTTGTTTGTGTTCCTCGGCAGTTGTGGAGAAAATAATAATGTCATCTAGGTAGGCATAGCAAAAATTAAGGCCACGTAGAATGGTGTTGATGAATCTTTGCCAGGTCTGGGCGGCATTCTTCAATCCATAAGGCATACACAAATATTCGTATAGTCCAAATGGGGTGATGATAGCAGTTTTGGGGATATCTTCTGGGTGCATCGGAATCTGATGGAATGCCTTTTTGCAGTCTAACACAGAGAAAAAATTGGCACCGAACATAGATTGTGAAAAATCGTGGAGGTGTGGGACAGGGTAGTTATCAAGTATTGTTCTGGCATTCAAACACCTACAGTCTCCACAGAGTCGAAAGGAATTGTCCTTTTTGGGAACGAAATGTATTGTGGAAGACCACGCACTGTCCGAGGGGTGGACTATACCCAAGCGTTAAAGTTCATTAATACATTCTTTGGCAGCGGTAAGTTTTTTTGCATTGAGGCGTCGGGGGCGAGAACAGACACACAGTCCCTCAGTTGTGTTAAGCCTCTGACAGACGCCCGTGGTAATGGCCTTGATTTTGTGAGTAGGTGTGGCCGAAATACGTTGAGGGATGCAGGAAGGAGCGATGTTATCATCGGTGCGCGGTAAGTATGAGAGGGAACTAACCTGAAATACATTATCATTGAACGGTAGTTCAGTGAAAGCTGCAGTGTTGACCGCGGAGCTGCGCTGTGCGACAACCGGCGGGCTTCCAGTGACTATGGTGTTACTGCACGAAGGAATCGTTGCGCGCGCATATGCGGCGTCGCCTGTAACAGCCGTCGCCTCTGTGTTTTGATGAAAGGCGGACGGTGAAGCATAGGGTGGGGGGTTGCTGGGCGGGTTGCTGTCTTCGCTGTCTGAGTCATGGCAGGCACTGCTGTGGCTGCGTATAAACAGCGGTGCGGTATGCAGGTTCCGTGTAGTTTTGTGCGTGTTATTACTTTTAATCTTGATCTCCTCTCTAAACCAGCGCAATTCATCAGTCAGGACACCACAACGTTGAAGTAGCTTTGCATTGTCTTCGGACAGTTGGTCGATTTCAAGGCGTTGCATAACTAAGTTCACTAGGCAGCTTTGACCTCTTCAGATAGAATAGAAACTGTCTCTTTGTTTTGTTGACAGGACGTATTCGAGCTGCATTCTGTCGGTGTGGATGGGGAAAATCTCACCGAAAATTTTTGTTTAAAATCCACCGAGCAGAGGGCAGGTGTAATTAAGTCCAAAAAAAAGTTATGAGCAGTTAAGAAGTCCAATCCTAATACTGGCTCATCAATTTCTACTACTGAAAATGTCCATTCATAATTATGTGTATAATCGAAGTAAGTGCGAAGTTGCGTTACACCATAAACCTTTAATGAGGAATTGTTGGCTGCTCTGATTTGGTGAGGCGAATGCGTGATTGTAGAAGTGACCATTTAACGTGGAATGACGCTCACATCGGCACCGGTGTCCACTAAAAACCATTTCTGAGAAGCTATATCCTGGATGTACAAACGTCTGAGAGAATAATTCGGAAGTACTAGCCTGTGATCTGTTAGGCGACTTGACGTCACAGTGCGGACCGGTGCGCCTATAGCGGCCCACCGTGCGTGTTTGGGTGCATTGCACAGGGTGAGCGGCAATTCCTGGCTGTATTACCGTAAACGGAGTGATACCAGCAGAGAGGATAAACTTGCTGATCCTGTGTTGCTACCGGGTGAAGGACGTCACTTGAAGCTGTGGTATGGGATGGTGAAGGACGGTGTGGAATCTGGTGCTCAGCCAGTGTACTCTGTCTGTTGTTTTGGAAAGATCGGCCTCTGCCACGTGGGGGAGGCGTAATGTCGAGGGGGGGGGGACACGTAGATAACTTTCTTCTGTCGATTATGTTATATGCGGCGTCGGCCTGCAATAATTTCCCTTGTAGAGGTTCCTGATTGTGTGGTAGGAGCTGCAGTTGGATAGCTTGCGGCAGCTCTGCAACCCAGAAAGAAAGTAAAGCTTCATCTGGCATAGTTTTGCTATCGAAGACTGCTCTGATACGTCGCCACAGTTGTTAAGGAGTCGAGTCTTTGAGATGTACATCTTTCAGTATGTATAAAATAGACTCTTGTGTAGTCTTAGCTAGACGTTCACAGATCTGTTGTTTTGCCAGTGCGTAACGATTTGCGGGGGCCGCCGACAGCACTAAATCCTGTACCCATTCAGCGTGGTCCTTTAGGGCATTAATAAGCACAATAAATTTAGCACTGTCTGAATCAATGTTTAGGGCGGTGAATATAATCTCTGCCAAAATAAACCACGTATGCGGATTGTACATCGTGAACCTTGGTAATTTAGGAATTTTCTCACTCCTGTGTTGTGGATGTAACAGATTTGATAGCACAGCAGACGGGAGTGGCGGAGTGTTTATGAAGCTGTCACTCGCAGCGTTCGCGGCGGCTGGTTTAAACACGGCTGGCGCGTGAGGCGCGGCAGGCGCAGCCGGGGCTGCGGAAACAATCGGGGCGGGACAACTGTCCGACCAGTAATTGTTGTCACTGAAATTTGTACCCATCTGTTTTTGTAGTGAGTCTTGTAGTGGGTGCGGTGAGAATGTGTCCAAAACCGATTTATCAGCAATATATGGGGAGCTCCAAGTGATCTGTGGGCTCGAAAAGTCTGTGAGGTTCATAGTGTTGGGCACTGTTGCACACTACGTATCACAGGAGGTTGTACATACGACGCACTGTGAGTCACAAATTTAGGCACAGCACTCATGATTGGTTTGTTATAGATGAATGTAGAAAAAGATTTCATAGCAGGTGACATCACTGACGATGTTGGAACAGTCCACAACGGCATTGTTCATGACGGAGAAAACTCCACGGCATTGTACTTATCTTCCAATTTTATCCCAGTTGTTGGTGGCGTTGTGAGTAGGAAACCGTGTAAAGGCAGTGTAGAGGCACCATTAGTATCATGTTGCAGTCTGAAAGGAGCGGAAGGTGAGCGATGTGGAGATGTCGAAGTAAACGGCCACATTGTCGAATCGGACGTATGTTGCACGTCGGAGGTCACCAGTATGGCGCGTGTTATACTTATAACACAGAAACCACCATTTACTTTCACTATGTAATATTTTTATTGGCACAAGATAAATCAAAACACAAAGAAATAGTTTTCGACAATCGCGGTAACAGTCATGGCGAATGTCTCACACCAACTAGTCAACAACCAAAGTAAGTAAAACGAAGTACAAAAAAGCAAAGATATTAATATTTTCTGGCAGTTCCGCCACAAGTACTTGTTCCATAGATCATGAATACGACACTTCATAATGATGTGGAATGTGTCAGGTTAATAAAAGGTGTCGTCTATACAAGATAATACATTACACAAAATATTATGACACTATATATATATATTAGGGTGGGGGGGGCGGGGGGGAAATTACCCACTTACTATATCCAAAAATTCATCTAATGAGTAGAATTAATTGCCATTCAGAAATTCTTTTAATTTCCTTTTAAATGCTATATGGCTATCTGTCAGACTTTTGATGCTATTAGGTAAGTGACCAAAGACTTTTGTGGCAGCATAATTTACCCCTTTCTGAGCAAAAGTTAGATTTAACCTTGAGGAGTGAAGATCATCCTTTTATATTTTGTTATCTGTCAAAGGCATTTGACTGTGTGGCAGTGATATTTTTCATGTCTGGTGCAAAGTGAGATCAAAAGTGCGCGAGAGTTTTTTTTTTTTTTTGATCATGTGTTGTTTTTTATCTTTGCCGTAAGACTATAGGATCTCCTAGTTTTTGTTACTTCTCTGTTGTTTTTAGTTTTCTTCTCAGTGTGAGTTTTCACGAATAAATAGTACTCCGTTAACTCATTATACCGGACGGCTATGCAATTATTTGTTGTAGGCAAGTCGCCTACATAATTGGTGACCTCCGATTAAGGAACTTTAAATCTTTCGTTAGCTACGTCGAACATTAACTGCAGAAGCAATGACCGACGACGGCAAACGATACAGTTCGATAACGGAAGAAATTCATAGGCTTCAGAATGAGATAGAAACTTTACAGTTGCATATTTCGAAAGATATGAACTTAAAGCATATACCGGACCAAAGGAATGACGTTGGTTCAACAACCATGGCAGCACAACCACAGCAAGTAACAGCAACGGAAGTACCCGTTGGTTTCAACGCTTCACCAACTCAACGGTTGCAATTACGGACGCCCCCATTCATGCCTTCTCAGCCACACACATGGTTCGCGGTAATGGAAAATATATTTCTACAACAAAGAATATTCAGTGATCACAAGAAGTTCACCTTGGTGATAAGTAATTTGGACCATCAGACCTCGGTTTTGGTATCTGACATTATAGTCAACCCGCCTACTGAAGGAGCATACTGTAGACTGAAAGAAGAATTAATTTCTCAGTGTGTGAAGTCAGTCGACATCAGAGTCAAACAAGTACTGTACCAAGAGAAACGGGGAGATAGGACCCCATCAGAATACTGGCGTCATTTACGCAGCCTGGTAGATAGATCGACAGTCTCTGATAGACTGTTACTCCACGTATGGCAACAACAGCTACCAATGCATGTAAGAACTACACTAGCTATATACGACGAAAGATCAGTTGACAAGCTGCTGCTCACTGCAGACAGAATCTACGAGACGCACGAGCCTACTGCAACAGTCGCAATGACGTCGACAGATGCCACGTACGGTAACTACCATTACCAGCAAGACCAAACTGACGATATAACAGTAAACTGTGCCGCGGTCGCAACGCGACAAACAACAAAAAGTTCAAACGAAATTAGAGATTTAAAAACACCAATAGATGATTTGCGAGCACAACTACGCACGCTACAACGACCACAAATTATCTTTAAGCGCAAGAGAGACTGGGCTGGGCGTGAAACACAAAGTCAACAAGAGGACGAGCGTAAGGTGTTTGTACACAAAGACTTGTACAATTGCTCTCACGTAATGTTGCGAACAGACTCAGTCAAATCGCCTTTACAACCACCATATACAGGCCCATTTCAGGTGCTGAGTAGAAATAAGCATACCGTGGACATAATGTACAATGGTGTTCCGACAAAGGTATCGATTGAACGTGTCAAGCCAGCATGGGTTTTACCCTCTCCGACCTCTGACACCACGCCTGTGCATCAACACATGATGGACGCAGAGCATACCCAAACACCGCTCAGTACATCGTCCGAGACAGGTGAATCACCACCACAAACAACAACGTCACCGCCCCCGAGACACCCGACGCACACCAAAGCTGGACGTCGAATAAAATTCAAGTATCAAGATATCCCTGGGGCTCCGCACTTTAAGGGGGGGGGGGGCTGTGTGGCAGTGATATTTTTCATGTCTGGTGCAAAGTGAGATCAAAAGTGCGCGAGAGTTTTTTTTGGTCATTTGTTGTTTTTTATCTTTGCCGTAAGACTATAGGATCTCCTAGTTTTTGTTACTTCTCTGTTGTTTTTAGTTTTCTTCTCAGTGTGAGTTTTCACGAATAAATAGTACTCCGTTAACTCATTATACCGGATGGCTATGCAATTATTTGTTGTAGGCAAGTCGCCTAAAACTGTATAAATCACAATATCCTTTTAAGTAAATTAGAATATTATAGTGTAACAGGAAATGCTGCAAAATGGTTCAGATGTTATATCTCTGGCAGGAAACAAAGGGTATTATTAGGAAAGAGACATACATCAAGCTATCAGGCATCATCCAACTGGGAACTAATTACATGTGGGGTCCCACAAGGTTCCATTTTGGGGCCCTTACTTTTTCTTGTATACAGTATATCAATGACCTTTCATCAGTAACATTACCAGATGCCAAGTTCGTTGTGTTTGCTGATGATACAAATATT
Organism: Schistocerca cancellata; assembly: GCF_023864275.1. Taxonomy (NCBI): domain Eukaryota; kingdom Metazoa; phylum Arthropoda; class Insecta; order Orthoptera; family Acrididae; genus Schistocerca; species Schistocerca cancellata. Next base: position 929,823,398 of record NC_064629.1, read on the forward strand.
GCAATAAATAGCAAATCAAGTGTAGTCTTAGAAAGATCAGCTAATAAAATATTTGTGGACATTAATCACTGGTTCCTAGCTAATTCTTTGTCACTAAACTTCGAACAAACACACTACATGCAGTTCAGAACTTGTAAAGGGTGTCCCATGAGTATATGCCTACATACGATGACAAGCAGATAGAAGAAGTGGACAGTGTTAAATTCTTGGGATTACAGCTTGATAATAAATTGAACTGTTGAAGCATCTTAACAAATCTCTATTTGCAATGCGAATTGTGGTATACGTAGGGGATATAAAAATGAAAAAGCTGGCATACTGTGCTTAGTTTCATTCCATAATGTTATACAGGATTTTTTTTTTTTGGGGGGTAATTTATCAAGCCAAGCTAAAGTTTTCCAGACACAAAAACGTGCAGTAAGAGTTATATGTGGTGTTAACTCCAGAACATCCTGCAGAAGCCTGTTTAGGGAACTAGGGATACTAACTACTGCTTCCCAATATATTTATTCCTTAATGAAATTTGTCATTAAAAATATATCACTTTTTCAAACCAACAGCTCAATTCATGGAATCAATACTAGAAATAAGAATAATCTTCACAAGGATTTAAAGTCACTTAGTCTTGTACAAAAAGGTGTGCATTATTCAGGAACACACATTTTCAATAACTTACCAGCAGCCATAAAAAGCTTAACAACCAGTGAAATTCAGCTTAAGAGAAGCCTAAAGGAGTTATTATATAACTTCTGCACAATTTCAGTTTAGTAGTGTGTTCATTGTAAATAAATGTGTGTATTTGTGTGTGTGTGTGTGTGTGTGTGTAAGTACAATCTAACTTCTGCGCCATTTCAGTGTAGTAATGTGTTCATTGTAAATAAGTGTTATAGTAGTTGTATTACACGTTCATTACTTATGAATAAATAAAAAAACTTTTTTATTTTAATTTCAGTGCATTAGTATTTGTAAAATGATTCTTTCATATAGTGTTCATTAAAAAATGACGATCATTCCACTTGGGACCTGTGGAATGGCACATTAGCTTATTTGTTTGAGTTGTAAATATTTGTCATGTATTGTTGTTTTTCTGACATGTTCTACATCCTGGAGGACGTCCTCACTACGGATCAGTTGGAATGAAAGTAAATCTAATGTAATCTAATCTAAGACCTGACCATTTTACTATTGTTTTCAGTTCTTATGTCAGTTAACTGATCATTAACTGCAGTAAACTTGGTATTGTTATCTGTCTTCATTTCTTCTAGTGTTGCCAAAATCAACTGCAAATATAAGTTTTTACTGTTTCTTTGCTGACTACGACTTCACTCAGTTCAAACATGTCCTGGCTGGGTTGTACAGCTTTCACTTCTACATCACTACCCCATTTTGTTAACAAGCACACGAGTCCACAAACAAATTAATTTCACAAATAGTTTGCACTTATCTTTCCTTTTTGGTGTCCCTTGTCATAGTTTTAAAGTCCATCATTGTTAGTAGTATCTTGTCACTGTTGATACGACTTTTTCGGGTAACCCTCTGTCCTCTTTCTTTGCATGATCAAAAATTCATTTATATATAAATTGTAATTGGCACAAATCACTGCCCTTCTTCTGCAACAGACAAAACTTCATTCATTATCAGTCAGTTGGTCGTAGACAACGCCACTAGTTGTATCTTACCCTCCGTCACATCATTTGTTGATTTTCACTCACTTCATAATTGACTCTTTTATTAACCTTCAAGAGGAGTAAGATTAACAATAAACTTTTTTACTTATCTTCTTTTGTTGAAGTTGGCTCCAGTTCTTCATGTCTAGAGGTTGATTCTTGAGCCTGAAATTTTTGACTTTATAGATTTTCATGGTTCCAATTGGCATAATGTGTTAGTTAGTTGGTTGCATGTTCCATTGATCAATCGCATGGTGCAGTAGCCATTACGATGTGGAACATGTCAAGTGCACAAGAAATGCACATATGAAACAAGATTTTTAAAAATATATATATTACTGAAGAATTGCCTACTTTTTCTTCATTTTTATTTTTCATATTTTTCTATGTCACACTGTCTTTACAATTTCCAATTCATTATCAAAAATTGCACTCTTATTGCCGATCATAAAAATACATCGGATCACATCAGAGGCATGTCCAATACTACTTCATTCTGTGGTTCTAACAATATTCCAAAGAGTTTACAAATTTTGTTGACAAATGAATTTTTTAATTTCTAATATCATTTTATAAATGAATCCACAAATAAATTTAATGATTAGTGTCAGATTGCATAATTAATAATAGAAATTTTAAGTGTGACAAATATTTCGTAATTTCAAATGTTTTTAAAAGAAGAGTAATTTTAACTGTACATATATAACTAGTATATATTAACTGTAACAACAAAAATAAATTAATTTCTTTTTATACATTTTAGCATGAAATATAATACATCGTTTACAGAATCATAAGAAATTCTTTTATTTAAACAGCTGAGATAATATTAACCTGTTTAAATGGTAGAACTTATTTTTGGTATCGATAACTTCTGTTGAATAAAGGTAATGTTAGAGGAGTGTCTCCCTTTACAAAGGGGATATATGGGTGATGGACAGAGACTAATGTAGGTTGAGGCCAGGGTGGGATATGGGAATGTAGGATATATTGCAGGGAGAGTTCCCATCTGCACAATTCAGAAAAGCTGGTGTTGGTAGGATCAAGATGGCACAGGCTGTGGAGCAGTCATTCAACTGAAGAACGTTGTGCTTGGTGGCATACTTGGCAACGGGATGGTCCAGCTGTCTCTCGGTCGCAGCTTGTCAATGGCCATAAATGCGGACATACAGCTTGTTGCCTATCACGTCCACATAGAATGCAGTGCAGCAGTTGCAGCTTAAATTGTAGATCACATGACTGCTTTCACAGGTAGCCCTGCCTTTAATGGAATAGATGATGCCTATAGCTGGACTGGAGTAAGTAGAGACAGGAGGAGGTACAGGACAGGTCTTGCATTTGGGTCTATTACAAGGATGTGAGCTATGAGGCGAGGTGTTGGGAACAGGGGTGTGTTATGGATGAGAATAATGCATAGGTTTGATGGGCAGTGGAATACCATTCTGGGAGGGGTGGGAAGGATGGTGAGTAGGATAAACACAATTAAAATTTACAGGAGATTACTCATTTCAGGGCATGATGAGAGGAGTCAAAACCCTGGCAGAGTATGTGATTCAGTTGCTCCAGTCCTGGGCAGTACTGAGTACCAAAGGGAATCCTTTTTTATGGCCAGATGGTGGGAATGTGGGAGGTAGTGGGTGACTGGAGAGATAAGACGTGGGAGATCTATTTCTGTACAAGATTGGGAGGGTAATTTCTGTCCATGAAGGCATCACCTACACACAAATACATGGCATGGAAATGGGTATCCACATTGCACCATACTATACCAAACTATTCATAGTCCATCTAGAGGAATCCTTCCTAACCACCTAGAATTCCAAACCCCTCACCTGGTTCAGATTCACTGATGACATTTTGTGATCTGGATCGAGTGTGAGGACACCCTATCCAAATTCCTCCGCAACTTCAACACCTTCTCCCTACCGCAGCCTCTTCATTACCTCACCAACCAAACTGCTTCTCCCATCATGCACAATTGCTCATGGTTTGGCCTCAGTGGCCAGAGACAGTGGTCAAGTGTGTATGATTTGTGCTTGTATGAATGTATGTGTGTTGTCAACTCCAGAAGAAGACCTTTTGGCTGAAAGCTCACATGTTTAGGCATCTTTGCTTTGTGCCTGTCTGTGACTCAGCATCTCCTCTATATAGTGAGTACAAGTCTGTCCTTTTCATAATGTGATTTTTATTCCATGGCCTAAAGGACCCCAGCTTCATTCTGCATTATACATTTAATCTGTTTGAAAGTAGCTCCTGAAGGGTGTTCAGCCTTTAGACATTCAACTATTTAGCTATGCAGTTACAGTGTGATTAGCTGTTGGCTAAACAATGTACGTTCTCATTAGTTATGCACCCTCTTTCACTAATTAAACCTCTCTACTTGTCACTGCCTCCTGCCACAACCTGTCGTTGCTGCTATTCACATTCTTAAACCAAACAATATTTCTATTCCAATAATGAAGGACCTGCTCATCCTTAGACTAACACAGAAATTCCTGAAGTTTTTATCATTTATTGAAGCTCCTTTGGGAAGTCAGCTATGTTTTAGTTTAGTGAAATTCAACCTCTGTTTGTGATTACCAACAAAGAAAGCATACATGTCCCTGAGCAGACTGTATCCATCTTGCACAGACAGAGCACCAGGTACAGCTCATTCTTAAGGGTCAGAGGGGCCCAGCTCCACCAGAAATTTTGTAATATAATTTTATGTTGTGTATTTTTTCAGTGTTGTATCAAACAGTTTGAGTATGACACGATTTTGTTGTAGTAGGAGTGACAGAGACCATAGGTAATCCAACCCAGTTTCTGCTGCTCCCTTGCAGAGACACCATACGCTGAGCTGTCAGTAGCCAGCCCAGGTTTCACCACTACCCATCTCTCACACCTACCTTCAGCATTTACTTCCACAGTGATGAACATTTACCTACCCATTGCCAAGGGCCAATGAACCATGCTGTCATTCTTCCCTCCTTGCCCTCCTGCCCATATGGCTATTCAGTGTTTCAGGCAAGTCAGGTTCGGCCGGTATGCTGTAGCCCAACGTTCACTCACATCACTTTATGCACCAACTAGTAGTCTCTGTCTTGTGCCTTACTGCATTCCTGCCCCCCCTCCACACTCACACACACACACACTCTACCTTCCACTGCCATTCACAATGCGAGATGTTGCAAACGTGCAAACAGTAAATGGGACCATCTCTCAGTAGTGTTCCGTATTCTGAAAGTGTATAGTTGAAACTTGAGTATCGCGTGTTATTTCAACATTAATAAAGCAAGGCATTTGCTAAAAACGCCCTTTAAATTATTAAGTATGGAAGAGGATTGGGTGATCTTATTTGTAGTTGATATGACACAAACAGATGATTGTTGGTGTTGTATGCAATGAATATCTGGATAAGTCATATGGACCTGCTTCCAATGCCCCATATATTTTCCCTTGTGTTTCAGCCACTGTTACAAATAGCTTATTGAATTTGGTGGGCAGTGATTTGAATTTAACGTTATCTGTGTCCTTGCTACTGACATCAAAGAGTTGAATATCATGTGCCTTACCACGTTAATTTGCTTTATGCCTAGAAAAGTCCAAACTGCCTTTGATTTGTCCTTGGAATTTTGAATTCTGTGTGCATGGAACGTAGTTCTTGCCTTTTTTCTCCCTCTCTCATTTAGAATCATTGGCGACTACTTCAAGTATCTGTAAAGCATTTCCAGAAGCCTTCTTTGCAGCCCAAAAGGGTTACATTCTTTGTCTTGTTCATCAGTTTGGTCAGTTAGAGATTTCTTCTTGATTTACTTCAGTGCTTTTGAGTTCTTCTTTACTTTCTTGAAACATTTATCAGAGACTTTAGCTCTATTGTCCAATACATTAAAAATTTTCTTTAGTAGTGGAGTTGCATCATAAACAGGTTCCTTTTATTTGACACAGTAAAAAATTTTGTAATCCTCTTTGTAGTCCGTCTTTAAGTCTCGTTAGGCCTCTGCATTAACACATTGGCATCCACGAGGCTGCTGTGCCGACTGGTAGCCTCGTGGGAATCACCAAGTTAAATTAAGCTGTTTCTTCCTGGCCCAAAATACTTTGATCCCAGATAGTAGCCACCATCTCTCTCTGAATGGCAGAATGCATAATAAGAGTACAGTAGTAGATTTTTACTGACATTTCAGCTTAATTTATGTAAAAAAATAATGCTCTTGCTAGTTTGCTTCTTGAATAGCTTATTTTTCCATACCATAAAAGTCTGTTATCAGTCTTAATTCAAAGTAATTTCACATTCTCTTTCTCATTATCTGAGACTCAAAGTTCTTCAGTTTTTGCTTTGTCAATGGGCAGCTGGTTGACCACACACAGTCACAAATCATCTCAATTATTTTTCTGTTGTAATTTTATACATGTTGTACATTTTCATTTGTTGCCAGTGTGATATCATTGGCACAGGGTATATTCTCAGATGATATATCACTTGATAAATCATTTACATAGACAATGGAGACAAAAGGTCCAAGAACTGACCCCACATTTTGCTGATATTTGATTTATGGGCACAAGGCTGTGATCCAAGATATAGTTCTATGCGTAGCATTTCATTTTACCATGCTGGAGACATTGTGAGAACCTTTTATGATTTAGAAAGCTGTTACATATTCAAACAAGCTTGGCATACATATACATACAATGGCCACTTCGGGGCATCATCAGACTGCTGCCTAAAATCAAAGAGTCACACGACCATATGCTATGGAGCTTGTAATGTGGATGAGTTGATGCTATTTGTTTTATTTAGAACTAAAGCCCACAATTTATGTAATTTCAACCCTCCTTCTTTCTTGGTGAATTTGGTGTTGTGCTTTTGAATTTCTGTGTACCCTATGTACAGCCTACTGTAGTAATTATTCAATTTTCAACAATGATCTAATGATATGAACTAAACATTGCACAAATATGCATAAACAGTTCAGCTTGCTGAGTGTGTCTGAATCAGTAACAGCTTTCTGATTTGTTGATGTCTCTGATGGTGTTTCCAGCATGTGAAGACGAGGTTTTAGGCAGAGAATTATGCCTCAGACATTGGCCTTATGCCCATAAATCAAATATCAACAATAATGCAAATACCATCCAAGTAAACCTGCATTCTGTGGTTCTACATAATATTTTCACCTGTTTTGATATTTGATTATTTGCATATACTTACTGTATCCTGTCAGATAGAAGGGCTATGAATAGACTTAATGACTTATCTCTCATGCCATAGTGAGCTAACTTTATTGTTATAGTCTCAAGTGTCACAGAGATGAACACTTTGTTCAAGTCTCAAAGCATAGCACAAGTAGTTTCTCTGTTATCCACTCCATCATATACACTGCCTGACAAAAAAGTGAAGTACTCAGAAGACATTGTCAAATTTCAGTGTAACTTTGTACACGCACGCAACAACGGCGGGTATGTAAATGGTTAGAGTTCCAATTCCCTGTGACAGGTAAAACAGCTACCAGAGTGCATTGGTGTAGTTCATGTTTACTGTCATTATCAGGCCCGGTAGGATATACAACTCATGTAACCAGTGTCAGATGTTAATGATCTCTGTGAAGGACACAAAAAAGTCATGTTCATGTGTGAGACAGCATTATTAGCACGTGGTGGTTTGAAAGGGACTGTGTTGTGGTTCTCCATTTCACCAGCAGGTTAAATTGTACAGTATCCAAATTTGTGGAACCTTCAGATGTGACAGTGGCCCAGTGTCAGACTTCACGGGAACACGAGGGTCGACATAGCCAATGTCAAGGTTTCAGTCGACCACAGCCGATCGTCACAAGGGAGGATCCCCAAATTGTGCAGTAAGTGCTTCATAATTCCTTCCTATCTCCATGTGCTGTCTGAGAACAAGTAATGGGCTACTTGAAAGATTTTGTGTCATTCTGCACAGATTGGCTGCTGAATAGGAGAAGCCAGACAAGGGAATCACCATCCTATGTGTAGTTTGTCATTAACACTATGACACAAATGGCTGCATTTGATACGGTGCCCGAATGGGGAACCCGAAGTGCTGAAGAATGGCATCACATCGTGTTCATCGATGAATCGCCATTCTACTCTACCCCAGTGGACAATTGTCAACAAGTATGGTGATGACCTGGTGAGAGGTCCCATAGGTCAAATGTTTTGGAGAGACACAGCAGTGTTACTTCTGGTGTCATAGTGTGGGGAGATGTTGGGTATGAATTCAGGTGATGGTTGGCAGTAATTGAGGGAACCCTGACTGCACAGTGGTATGTCATGGACATCATGCGACATCCTCATGTGTTACCTCTCATGCACATCATGGTGCAATTTTTTGACAGGACAGTGCTTGTCTGTATCTAACACTGTCTCTGTGAACTGTCCAGGTACTCATTTGGCTAGCAGAATCCTAATATGTTCCCCTAGGACCAGTCTGGACTTCCAGTTACAGGAGTTGTGGCCCAAATTGCCTCAGGAGAGGATACAATGGCTTTATGACACACTTCCCAATGAATTGAGTGCATACATTCCGGCCAGAGCTCACGGAACTTCATACTTGTAAGTGAACTTATACAGCCAAGTTCTTCATAAATTTGACGCAATTTTTTAATCGTTGAGATGACATCAGGTATCCGACCGGTCCATAAAGTTTCATTCCGTTTGCTCCTCCCCCTTTGAGTGCTTCACTTTTATTGTCTGGTAGTGTATAATATGTTAACTGATTTCCTATTCCTTTTACTGTTTACAGATTTGAACTGAAACCATACTTGCTTGCATTCAACAACTTGTTATTTTCGAAATAGTCGTATACCTGTTTGTGTATGGCGCTTTCTATTATTTTTTATGGTGCAGTAACAACTGAGGCTGTTTTGTAGTTACTAGGGCGGTGGATTTTTCCTTCTTAAACACCAGGACTGTAACAGTGACTTTAAGAGCTCCTGGGGAAATTCTACCTGCCACTGTTCTGTCAGCAAGATGAAGCAATGGGATTTTAATTTCATTTGCTATGCTCTTTACGATAAAATATTAATTCCCTAATAGCCTCTGTTTCGAAACTGCTAAACTTTTTAATTGCTTAACTACTAATGTGGGAAGTAATTTTAGACCACAAGAATGTAGTTAAATTTTTTGCCTGTGGTAGAAGTGTGCCAGCAAGTAAGCTGTTGTTACTGCTTGAACAATAAGAGCCTGTACAGTTTACAAAGTTTTCAATATTGTCATTTAAATTGGTGATTTATCACCAGTACGAAGTATTAATGTAATGTTTTACAGACTTTTAGAATGGCATTACCTTTTTTTATTGGTTTCTTTTATTTTCAGTGACGTTCCAGGGTGCTTTAAAAATATTTTTGGATTTTAAAATGTAGTTATCATTTGCTTCATACTTGACTATTTTTATTTCAGTTTTGTAGATTTTTGTCAGTTTTGTGTATATTTTTGTATTTTCATCACTTTTAGTAGATCTGTCTTTAGCTATAAGAAGCAGTATTATTATTTTCCTCATCCTTGGGGTGTACCAAATTTTGTTATTTCATGGTGCACAATTAGCGGCGTTAACATTTTTATTAGTGATCGTTGGTCATTTGTTACTTCGTGTAGGTTGAACAATGTCCAGAAACATAGAAGTGCATTCATTTATAATTCTCTCAGTGGCCAATTTACTGGAAAAGTCCAGTGATTGTAATTGATTTATCAGTTTTCAACATTACTTTTATTTAATATTCGATGCTTTACAACATCTGTAGTATCTTCAGAGACTGACTGCCTTATTTTTAGATCTAGTCCTTCATGGTCAGATATTCCCAATTTAACTACACTACATTCTACATATAGTTCCTATGTTCATTGGTAGTTATGTTGTCTAAGGATGCTTATAATAGTGTGGGTTTTTCATTGAGCCGATAGAGATTAAGTGTATTTATTAAGTGAAACACATTCTTTTTTCCCTTATACCTATGTTAATATCACATACTATAAAAATTTATGCTGTTTGTATCTTGAAACTAATAGTATTAGTGTGTTAAGTTTATCTATGAAAGTTTTTTCATCAGATCCTGCCATACAGCAGTCAATAGAATGAACAATTACAACTTTTTGTGTATGAAGTACCACATGTTTGCGTTTTGTATTTGTTTTCTCTAACATATATTGATTGATATGCGTTTTTGTATCCTCTTCACAGTTTCTCTTAAAATTATGAAAATTTAATGCTGCTGTTTCACTTTTATTCATTATTAGATTGTTTTGGCTGAACCAATTCACAGCACTAGTAAACATGTCAGATGTTGTATTTCAGGTGTTGTACCACTGACTAAAATGCTTGTGTCATCTGCAAACTGGATAGTGCTATGACACTTTTCAGTTAATGCTAGGTCATTTACATATATCAAAAATAGGATGGGACGCAATACTGAGATCTGCAATACACCATACTTTACATCTTTGTAATCAGAATGGCTTGTTAGATGTACTTCTGATATCAGTACTATCAAGTTTCTGCAGCAATAGGATATGGTCCATGATGTCAAAGACATTAGACAGATCAAGGCATATTCCAGTTACTTTTTCTCCACTATCAAGTTTTTGGAGCACTTCACTCAGAAGTTCAAATACTGCTGTTTCTGCTGATTGACCTTCCCAGAAACCATATTGGGCTGTGGATAACATGTTTCACTTTTCTAGAAAACCCAGCAACCTCCTATGAAAAAAATTGTCTAATATTTTTGAAAATACAGATAGCAAAGCAATAGGTCATTTATTGGCTATGTATTCTTTCTTACCCTTTTTGTACAATGGCTTGAGTTTCGCTATCTATAAGCAGGAAGGGAAGATTCCAGGTGAACTGCTGAAATGGTGGGCTAATGGCACTCTGATGAGGTACCTGCATTATTAATGCATAATCCAGAATATCATCCGTACCGTTGAAAATTTTGCTCTTAACTTTGGTGTTTTATGGTGGACTGTTCAGCATGTCTAAATGATGTGGTGTTACACCCATGGCATTAAACAAGACATCAGAATTGCAGTCAGAAAAATATCCTGATTGAGAAGGACTGAAGACATGTTTCACAAATTGTGGATCAAAATTGATTCCAAATCTGACAGGAATGGCTGCAGGCAATGAACGAAGGTCCATTCCAAACTGCTAATGAGAGAACATTGGGACAGGAACTGCATCCAATAAACAAGATGGCGCCGAATGAAAAGTGTAACGACACGTCTGTCTCTACCAAAAAGGAAAAATATCAGCGGTTCTACATGTAAGCAATGCAGAAAAGTGTGATAAAAGGAATCTTATACGTAAAGTGCAATTTTTGGTTTCATGAGAAGTGCGCAAAAGTGAACCAGAAATTCATTAGTGACGAAGTTCCGTGGACATGCACCGACTGTTTGCAGTGGGAAACATCAGAACTTGTAAGTACCATTAAGGCAAAAGAAGAAATAATTAAAGTGCTACAAGGTGATATCGGAACTCTCAAAAAAGAGATTCAGTCTCTGAAAGAAAAAAACGCAAAGCTAAAAAGCGAATCGGCAAGCTGCGTATGTGGAAACCCATTACAGAACAAAACAGACAAATGTGAGGACTCCTGTGTGAAAACTCCATTACCGAGCAAAAAACAAAACCGTGAAAACTTACATCTGCATATTCCGGCAAAAACAGTGGCAGCAAGCGAAATATGTGGTAATTCTGTAAATTTCCGTGTGCACACTCCTTTACTGAGAAGTAAACAAACCTGTGTAAACTCGCATGTGCAAATCCCAGTGAAAACAGTGGTGGAAAATGAATCGTGCGGTAAATCTATAAGCAAATATAATTGGAAAACTGTGACGAATAAGAAAAAAGATAAATGTGAACGCAATCCGGCAAAACAGATCGAAAAAAGTGATTTCTTTGTTATTGGTGATTCCATGTTAAAAAATGTAGTGGTTCCGAACTGTAAAGTCGATGTTCGCCCTGGAATCCAACCACAGCAGATTGTGAAACATTTCAACAACATTAGGAACACGGAAAAATCCAACCAAAACAACAATGATTCCAACACAGATTTTAAAGGCGTGGTAATTCACGTAGGGACCAACTCTATTAGAAGCAGCAGACAAGAAGAAATCATAAATGATATTCGTAATGTAATTTGGTCAGCCAAAGGTTTGTTTACAAGCTCCAGAATTGTTATCAACAGAATTCTTCAAAGAAGGTCGGTGAGTAACGCGTATATAAACAAAATAAACACTGGCATCAGGGAAGAGTGCGACGAACTTGGTGTTGTATTTGTTGACCCAAATAAATTTCTCGACGACAAATGTCTGGGTAGGGATGGCCTGCACCTAAACAGACTAGGTGCAATGACTTTCAGCAAAATGCTCCTGGACTTATGTAAAACTATAAAAAATAAGGGAAACTAATACAGTCTGCAGGAGGTGACTATCCAAGAATGCGTTATGCAAACAAAAAATGTGATTGTAATCGTAATAAGGAAGCAGTTGAACCAATACAGAACGACATTAAAATGGAAAAAAAGTGGGAATTCAAATAGTGTTGGCAAAAATTACTTAACAGTTGTTCACCAAAATATATGTTCCCTAGCAAATAAGACCCAACAGCTAGAAGTGGAGCTGGAGTCTACAGAGTGCTCAGTTGTTTGCCTCACTGAGCATTGGTGCAATGAGCCTGAAATTAATCAATTAGTCTTGCAGTCTTATAATTTAGCGTGTGCATACTGTAGGACTTCTATGGAGTGTGGAGGGTGTTGTATTTATGTAAAACAAAATTATCAGTATAAGACCAGAAGCGATTTAGGTGTAATCAGTGAAGAGCAACATTTTGAACTGGCAGCAGTTGAAATCAGGTACCAATACAGGTGTAGGAATTTGATCATCTTATGTATATACAGATCGCCTAGTGGAGACTTCAACATCTTTTTCTCCAAACTTAATCATGTTCTTGACAAGATATCCACTCCAAAGAACCACATTCTCATATGTGGAGACCTAAATGTAGATAAACTGAATCCTGATGCTACATGGGACTCATTACTAAGTCTTGCTCAAAGTTTCAATCTAGTTCCAATGGTTAACAGTGCAACAAGAACAACAAAATACTCAAAGACAGCTGTTTATCAGGTATTAACAGATTCAGGCAAAGAAAACTGTCAGGTGGTGCTAGCTGAGCTAGGATTATCTGATCACTCAGATCAAATCATTAATATAAAAGTGGCTCCAGAAGAAACAAAGAAAATGCATATTTACAGACGAATTTTTTCTAAACAAAATAGATATGAGTTTGCCAAACAGATAGCAGGACAAACTTGGGACTCAGTATACTCAGAGGTGGATGCAAATGAAAAACTCAAAAATTTCATGAGATTGTTTAAATTAAATTTTGAAGAAACATTTCCTAAAGTGTTATGTCCATTATCAACAGCAGGAAAAAACAAGTGGGTCACAAAAGGCATCAAAAAATCTTCTGAAACACTAAAGTACCTGAGCACCATTAAACACAGCCAAATTAAACCTGCTTTCTCACTCTTTTATAAAAGATATAGGAAAATATTGCTTGCAGCAAAGAGAGGTCATAACTCCAAACTGGTGCTCTCTGCTGGAAACAAAAATAAGGCAGTATGGAAGATTGTAAAACAGGAAACTGGTACCAGGAAAATGAATCTGTCAAACTTGAAAATCAAAGAGGAAGGGACTCTAATAAAAGACCCAATATACACTCCTGGAAATTGAAATAAGAACACCGTGAATTCATTGTCCCAGGAAGGGGAAACTTTATTGACACATTCCTGGGGTCAGATACATCACATGATCACACTAACAGAACCACAGGCACATAGACACAGGCAACAGAGCATGCACAATGTCGGCACTAGTACAGTGTATATCCACCTTTCGCAGCAATGCAGGCTGCTATTCTCTCATGGAGACGATCGTAGAGATGCTGGATGTAGTCCTGTGGAACGGCTTGCCATGCCATTTCCACCTGGCGCCTCAGTTGGACCAGCGTTCGTGCTGGACGTGCAGACCGCGTGAGACGACGCTTCATCCAGTCCCAAACATGCTCAATGGGAGACAGATCCGGAGATCTTGCTGGCCAGGGTAGTTGACTTACACCTTCTAGAGCACGTTGGGTGGCACGGGATACATGCGGACGTGCATTGTCCTGTTGGCACAGCAAGTTCCCTTGCCGGTCTAGGAATGGTAGAACGATGGGTTCGATGACGGTTTGGATGTACTGTGCACTATTCAGTGTCCCCTCGACGATCACCAGTGGTGTACGGCCAGTGTAGGAGATCGCTCCCCACACCATGATGCCGGGTGTTGGCCCTGTGTGCCTCGGTCGTATGCAGTCCTGATTGTGGCGCTCACCTGCACGGCGCCAAACACGCATACGACCATCATTGGCACCAAGGCAGAAGCGACTCTCATCGCTGAAGACGACACGTCTCCATTCGTCCCACCATTCACGCCTGTCGCGACACCACTGGAGGCGGGCTGCACGATGTTGGGGCGTGAGCGGAAGACGGCCTAACGATGTGCGGGGCCGTAGCCCAGCTTCATGGAGACGGTTGCGAATGGTCCTTGCCGATACCCCAGGAGCAACAGTGTCCCTAATTTGCTGGGAAGTGGCGGTGTGGTCCCCTACGGCACTGCGTAGGATCCTACGGTCTTGGCGTGCATCCGTGCGTCGCTACGGTCCGGTCCCAGGTCGACGGGCACGTGCACCTTCCGCCGACCACTGGCGACAACATCGATGTACTGTGGAGACCTCACGCCCCACGTGTTGAGCAATTCGGCGGTACGTCCACCCGGCCTCCCGCATGCCCACTATGCGCCCTCGCTCAAAGTCCGTCAACTGCACATACGGTTCACGTCCACGCTGTCGCGGCATGCTACCAGTGTTAAAGACTGCGATGGAGCTCCGTATGCCACGGCAAACTGGCTGACACTGACGGCGGCGGTGCACAAATGCTGCGCAGCTAGCGCCATTCGACGGCCAACACTGCGGTTCCTGGTGTGTCCGCTGTGCCGTGCGTGTGATCATTGCTTGTACAGCCCTCTCACAGTGTCCGGAGCAAGTATGGTGGGTCTGACACACCGGTGTCAATGTGTTCTTTTTTCCATTTCCAGGAGTGTATTTGGCAAACTATATAAATAATTATTTTAGTAGAATAGGCATAAAATTACAGGAAAATTTTCTAACAGCCCCTCAGGTCAAAAAGCCAAATAATGGTGTATCACACTCAATGGTGTTATTACCTACAACATAGGAAGAAGTCTACAAAGCAGTCAGCAAACTGGAAAACAAAAACTCAGCTGGTCTGGAGGAAGTCCCCATTTTTATAATTAAGGACTGTATCAAGAGCCTACTTCCACCTTTAGTTGATATTATAAATCAATCTTTCAAGCAGGGCTACTGTGCAGACTATTTAAAATATGCTAAATTACTACCTCTCTTCAAAAAAGGTGATGCAGGAAAAATTGAAAATTACAGGCCAATTTCTCTACTCTCATGCTTTGCAAAAATATTAGAAACTATTATTCTCGTGGTCGTGCGGTAGCGTTCTCGCTTCCCACGCCCGGGTTCCCGGGTTTGATTCCCGGCGGGGTCAGGGACTTTCTCTGCCTCGTGATGACTGGGTGTTGTGTGATGTCCTTAGGTTAGTTAGGTTTAAGTAGTTCTAAGTTCTAGGGGACTGATGACCGTAGATGTTAAGTCCCATAGTGCTCAGAGCCACTTGAACCATTTTTTGGATTTCGATCAGGGAAAAGCACAGAATCAGCAACAGCACACCTCACAAAACACATTCTAGAAGCACTAGATAAAGGGAACTACACAACAGGCATATTTCTTGATCTAACTAAAGTGTTTGATACAGTAGACCACAACATATTGTTAAATAAGTTAGATGAACTGGGAATAAGGGGACTTGTGAAAAAGGGGTTGCAGTCATATCTAAAAAATAGAAGACAGATAACTGAAATCTCACATATTTCAAGTTGCTCAAACTATATTGTAAAGTATACTTCAGACCCAAATTATGTAAATATAGGTGTCCCACTGGGTAGTGTCCTTGGCCCAATACTATTCCTCATTTACATAAATGACTTCCCACAAAGCATCAAGCATGGCCAAACAATATTGTTTGCAGATGACTCAAATGTTCTAATCAGTGGCAAATCACCAGATGCACTGAAAGAAAAAGCTGAATAAACACTAAACAGTGTACGTGAGTGGGCATCCAATAATAAACTAACACTAAATTAAAAAAAAAAAAACAAATGGTGGTAACTTCTATGTCTGCAAAAAACCACACTATAACAACTTTAAGTTAAACAATGAAACTATAGAATGTGTAGACTACACAAAATTTCTTGGTATGCATGTTGACAGTCAGTTAAACTGGGAAGAACATATTAAAATACTTACTAACAGAATTGCTACAGCAGTGTGTGATACTACATGTGTCAGATCTGTATATTTTTCTTATATCCACTCTGTTATTACCTATGGAATAATATTTTGGGGAGTCAACAGTAAAAATATTCAAATAGTTTTCAAATTACAGGAAAGAGCAATTCGTATAATAACCAGGAGGGGCAGTAGGGCTCACTGCCTTGAACATTTCAAAAATTTGGAAGTCCTAACTTTCCCCTGTGAATACATTTTTCAAAGTATTATGTAGGTAAAAAAAATATTGACTGCTATGTTAAAAATTCTTTAGTACACAGCTATGAAACTAGAAACCAATACAATCTGCATCTTGAGAGGAAAAATAAAGTTACAACTCAGCAGAGCTTGTTGAACAGTGCCGTTAAATTATATGATAAATTACCCCAAAATATAAAAGATATTGACACAATTGGACAGTTCAAAACAAAACTAAAAAAATGTTTATTAAATAAAAGTTATTATGCAGTAACGGACTATGCTAATTGAAACATGTAACGTAATTAAAGTAGCCTGCATTGTAATACATGAGGAGATAATTATAATATGAAATTCAGAATTGCACAGTACTATAAGAAAATTACATAAGGATATAAAACTAATGTAAGATACTTTAGTAATGTGTGTAAATATTAATTTTATGTGTATAAATTGTAGGTATATTGTATTGTGCATGATTTTGCTGACGAAATCCACACAATGTAAATTGTTACATGAATTAATAAAGAAATCAATCAATCAATCAATCAATCATTAGAAGTCCATCACATTGAAAGAGGCTATTGCTCACGCAGGCACATAAAGACAATAGCAAAGTTCATCATGCTGGGAGAATATGTGACTGGTTTTCTAAACATTCTCCCATTCTGTTACAACTTGACTGGCCTGCAAAATCACCTGACTTGAACCCCATGGCAAATCTGTGGGACATGTTGGAACAGCAGGTAAAATGCCAACATCAGCATCCCACAGTTTGATGGAATTGTGTGATCAAATCCTCAGTGAGTGACATAACCCGGATTCAACATACATGCACAACCTTATGCACAGGAGCACAATTACATGGTATTTAAAGATGCTTGTAATGATTTCTCTAGGGGTGACTAATTTATTGTCCGATTAGCCTAGTATTTGCTATGTAAGAAAAGACAGATTGCTAATTACCATAAAGAAGACATCTTAAGTTGCAGACAGGCACAATTAAAAGACACTTACATAAAGCTTTTGACCACAGTCTTCATCAGCAACAGAGAAACACACACCATTCATAGACACAAGCAAGCACTCTTCATGCACACATGTCTGCCAACTCAGCATCTTAGGCTGGAATGCGACTATCGTGTGAGATGCATGTAGCAATCTGGAAGAGGTGAGGAAGGAGAAATGATAGTAGCATAAAGATGGGGAGAGAGAGAGAGAGAGATGAACACTGTTTGGTGGAGTGTGCAGGGACTAGAATGCCAACAGGTGTAACATCAGGAGGTTGTGGGGCAGGGAGGTGGGGAAAAAAGAGCAAAAAAGGAGAGGAATCTGGAAAGATTGGCAGGTGTACTGGCAGAGGGCAACAAATAAACAGGGTTGGAGATGTGAGTGGGAAGGAGACCATAGGACAGAGAGGGTGGAAAATATTGGGTGGACGGTGTGGGGACAGTATGTTACCACAGGGTTGAAGCCAGGACAATAACAGGAGTGGAGAATGTTTTGCAAGGACAACTCCCATATGTGCAGTTCAGAAAAGCTGGTGGTGGAGGGAAGGATCCAGATTTATTGAGTAGTGAAGCAACCATTGAAATCAAGTATGTTATGTTCAGTTGCATGTTCTGCCACAGGTTGATCTAAGTTGCTCTTGACCACAGTTTGGCAGTGGCCATTCATCCTGGTGGACAGCTGGTTGGTAGTCATACTAATATAAAAATCTGTGCAGTGATTGCAGCAGAGCTGGTAAACGACGTGGCTGCTTACACAGGTGGCCTGGCCACTGATGGCGTAAGAAAGTGCATGGTGGGCTGATTGGGCAGGTCTTGCACCTGGGTCTTCCACAGGGATATGACCCTTGTGGGAAGGGGTTGGGATTGGGAGTGGCATAGTGATGGACTAGTATTTTGTGGAGGTTGGGTGTGTGACGGAACATCACTTTAGGAGGGGTGGGAAATATTTCAGGTAAGCTATCCCTTGTCTCAGGGCATTATGAAAGGTAATCAAAGCTCTGGGGTAGTTCCAGTTGTTCCAGTCTTGAGTGATACTGGGTGAGGAAGGGGCCACTCCTTTTGGCTGATTCTTGGGGGTGATCAGAGGATTAGGGATGTGAGGGGAAATGGCATGACAGATCTTACTATGGTGTCACAATGAATGATACAAAATGTTTCAGATTGTATCTGTCTGACTGAAAACAAAGGATGTCAATACAAAAGAGTCCTGTATTAAACTATCAGTTATTGTCAGACTAGGAACTAATTACATGTGATGTCTCATGAGAGTCAATTTTCAGGCCCTTACTTTTATTGTGCATATTAACAACCTTTCATCAGTAACATTACCTGATGTCATGTTAATTTTGTTTGCAGATGGCTATAATAATGCAATACTTAGAAAATTAAGTTAAGTTTTAGACAGACCAGTTAATGGTATTCTTATGGGTGTCAGTTAATGATTCATTGCTAATTCTTTGTCCCCAAACTTTGAAAACACACACTATATTTAGTTCAGAACTTGTAAGAGGTTTCCTACTATACAACAATTTCAGTTAGGAATGTATCATAGAACTGTTGAAACTCCTAAACAAAACTTTATTTTTAATACAGATCTCGCCAGGTATATGCGATATAAAAATAAAAATGCTGACAAACTTTGTTGACTCCCATTCCATAATGTCATATTGGGTCATTTTTGGGGTAACTTATCAAGTCAAGCTATTTTTTTCTAACTCCAAAATATGTGTAATGTGATTTATTTGTGTTGTGATCTGAAGAAAGTTCTGTAATCACCTGTTCAGAGAATTAAGGATACTAACCACTACATCCCAATATATTTATTTCTTGATGAAATTTGCCATGTGTAATATATATAGTTTTTAAACCAATACTAGCAGTAAGAATAACCTTCTTACAGTATTACAGTCATTTATTTTGGTCCAGAAAGGTGGCCCTTATCCAGGAACATACATGTCAATAACTTGCCAGCAGCCATAAAAAGTTTAACTGCTGTTAAGAATATCAAATTACACACGTTACACAAAAATCTCACTTCTACACATCTTCTGAACAGTAATGGGATCAGTGTAAATAAATGTTGAAAATTGCTTTCTATTTGACAGTGTGGGACTGCAATAGCTTAAGAATTATGCACTTTGTTGTATGAGATTTATATTTTTGTGGCAAGTTTGGTATCATCTCTTAAATGAAAATATGGTGCAGATTTTTTGCTTATTCCATGTCTATGTGAACCATTCTACTTAGGGACTATAGAAATGACATCAGCATATATTTTTTTTATTTTATTTACTTGCTTACACTCTTGAGAATCTATGGATCCATGGAACAAAGAATATATCTGATTTAAGCTACTCTATCAATTTCATAGCACAGTGTATATTCTAGTAAATCATGTTATTGAGATATGCTACTTCTCATATGTGTTTCAAAGTGGGTTGTATGACTGGAAACTGGTGAATATTGGAAGATAAATATTTGGACAATGCTTCATTTCTCAGTCAAATCTCTAATTGACATTTTTAGGCCTTATTTATTCCTCTTTTTGGAGTAACACTGAGTCTTTGTATGACAAGATATCTCAAACATGACATCTCCACCGGACATACTCGTATGAGTATATATGTTGACAAATTTCCGTATATCTTTTACCCAATGTGGTTTGAAATTAGGATCATACCATTCATGGAACCAGGTAAATACATATTTCACAATGTAACTGTAAAATTTGTGAAGTAGCTCAAAAACAAGTATTTGCAAAAGCAAAATTCAGAATTTTAGGTCTTTGTGTGCAGTTTTTATGTGTTGAGGAATCTTATTACGATGAAGAATCTATTGTACATTTGTTACTAAATTTGTGTTGAGGCATAAATTGAAAGCACGTAAAAGGGACAGTGAAATATTCTCTAAATCAGTCTAAGAAAAGAAAAATATAACCGTTAATTATTCTGAGAGAATTGACACGTAAGCTGTAAAAGTGATCTGCTGAAAGAATAAAATGTATTAGTTCCATTATGGTGTATGATTAAGCAGAAGAATCAGCAGGTGGTACCTGTGCTAATACAGTTTTATGGGAAAGAGCTTTATGTTTTTTAGTATTATACAGATCCAACATTCTTCTGTCATTGTACAAAAGCACTAGTGTTAAAAATGTGGCTTGTTTACTTTCTTTCATAATTCATTCAAAAATTGGTTTGAAATGGAGACTGTGAACTTACAAGCAGTTGTAGTGTTACATTTTACTATCTGATGTTAAATAATTATTTATGCTAAACGATGTGCTTTTCCTTACAGGAACTTCGACAAGAGTTTGATAAAAACGGTTGGTTGCTTACTGCAGCACTCGGTGCATCCACGGCAGTTATCGAAAAAGCTTACGACGTGCCAATGCTCGGCAAGTACCTCGACTACATGCACATTATGTGTTACGATTACCACGGTACCTGGGATAAAATGACAGGGGCCAATGCACCGTTGTATGGATCCTCACCTTCTGATACACTTAGTGTTGTAAGTTGTATAAAACTGTGCCAGTTTTATAAATTACATACCTTATCACCACCTTATTCATTGATTTGTGTCAATGTTGTAACATATATCTTCCAGACAGGTGTGTGATTATGAATAATGGTAAGTAAAACCTGTGCTCATTTAAAAAGATGTATAGTGTGGCTAACTGAGTACCTGGCATTTCCTAGGTATGTATTTTTTCCAATTTTGTTAGTCCATCTCCTTCTTCCTCCTTTGTCTGTCCATCTTCCCCTCCCCTTCTTTCTGTCCACCAGCTGCTCATTCCCATCTCTCTTTCCATCAATCCGCTCCTCCCCCACTCTCTGTCCATCTGCTCCTACTTTCCATTCTCTGTCCATCTCCTCCTCCCATCTCCCTCTGTCCATCTCCTCCTCCCATCTCCCTCTGTCCATCTCCTCCTCCCATCTCCCTCTGTCCATCTCCTCCTCCTCCCCACCCCCCACCCCCACCCCCCCAATCTGTCCATCTCTTCATATTCCCTTTCTCTGTCCATTTTCACCAAAATGCAACAGGGAATAATGATATTAATGTGCTAGTACAAACTGCAGGAGCGTCTATAGAAAGGTCCCAGAACTGCTCTCATTAATAAACAGTCACAATGCCCACATAGTACTAGGGACAGAATGTTGGCTGAAACCAGATGTAAACAGTAATGAAATTCTAAACTTAGATTGGAATGTATACTGCAGAGACAGGCTGGACAGTGAAGGGGGAGGTGTGTTTATAGCGATAAGAAGTGCAATAGTATCGAAGGAAATTGACGGAGATCCGAAATGTGAAATAATTTGGGTGAAGGTCACAGTTAAAGCAGGCTCAGACATGGTAATTGGATGTCTTTATAGGCCCCCTGGCTCAGCAGCTGTTGTGGCTGAGCACCTGAGGGATAATTTGGAAAATATTTCGAGTAGATTTCCCCACCATGTTATAGTTCTGGGTGGAGATTTTAATTTTCCGGATATAGTCTGGGAGACTCAAACATTCATAACAGGTGGCAGGGACAAAGGCTCCAGTGAAATTTTTTTCAGTGCTTTATCTGAAAACTACCTTGAGCAGTGAAACAGAGAACCAACTCGTGGCAATAACATATTAGACCTTCTGGTGACAAACAGACCCGAACTATTTGAAACAGTTAACACAGAACAGGAAATCGGCGATCATAAAGCGGTTACTGCATTGATGATTTCAGCCATAAATAGAAATATTAAAAAAGGTAGGAAGATTTTTCTGTTTAGCAAAAGTGACAAAAAGCAGATTTCAGAGTACCTGACGGCTCAACATAAAAGTTTTGTCTCAAGTATAGATAGTCTTGAGGATCAGTGGACAAAGTTCAAAACCATCGTACAATATACGTTAGATGAGTATGTGCTGAGCAAGATCGTAAGAGATGGAAAAGAGCCACCGTGGTACAACAACCGAGTTAGAAAACTGCTGCTGAATCAAAGGGAACTTCATAGCAAACATAAACATAGCCAAAGCCTTGCAGCCAAACAAAAATTACGCGAAGCGAAATGTAGTGTGAGGAGGGCTATGCGAGAGGCATTCAGTGAATTCGAAAGTAAAGTTCTACGTACTGACTTGGCAGAAAATCCTAAGAAATTTTTGTCTTATGTCAGAGCGGTAGGTGAATCAAAACAAAATGTCCAGACACTCTGTGACCAAAATGGAACCGAAACAGAGGATGACAGACTAAAGGCTGAAATACTAAATGTCTTTTTCCAAAGCTGT
Organism: Schistocerca cancellata; assembly: GCF_023864275.1. Lineage (NCBI taxonomy): Eukaryota > Metazoa > Arthropoda > Insecta > Orthoptera > Acrididae > Schistocerca > Schistocerca cancellata. Next base: position 929,845,978 of record NC_064629.1, read on the forward strand.
TTCACAGAGGAAGACTGCACTGTAGTTCCTTCTCTAGATTGTCGCACAGATGACAAAATCGTAGATATCGAAATAGATGACAGAGGGATAGAGAAACAATTAAAATCGCTCAAAAGAGGGAAGGCCGCTGGACCTGATGGGATACCAGTTCGATTTTACACAGAGTACGCAAAGGAACTTGCCCCCCTTCTTGCAGCGGTGTACCATAAGGTCTCTAGAACAGCGTAGCATTCCAAAGGATTGGAAACGGGCACAGGTCATCCCCGTTTTCAAGAAGGGACGTCGAACGGATGTGCAGAACTATAGACCTGTATCTCTAACATCGATCAGTTGTAGAATTTTGGAACACGTATTATGTTCGAGTATAATGACTTTTCTGGAGACTAGAAATCTACTCTGTAGGAATCAGCATGGGTTTCGAAAAAGACGATCGTGTGAAACCCAGCTCGCGCTATTCGTCCACGAGACTCAGAGGGCCATAGACATGGGTTCCCACGTAGATGCCGTGTTTCTTGACTTCCGCAAGGCGTTCGATACAGTTCCCCACAGTCGTTTAATGAACAAAGTAAGAGCATATGGACTATCAGACCAATTGTGTGATTAAATTGAAGAGCTCCTAGATAACAGAACGCAGCATGTCATTCTCAATGGAGAGAAGTCTTCCGAAGTAAGAGTCATTTCAGGTGTGCCGCAGGGGAGTGTCGAGGACTGTTGCTATTCACAATATACATAAATGACCTTGTGGATGACATCGGAAGTTCACTGAGGCTTTTTGCGGATGATGCTGTGGTATATCAAGAGGTTGTAACAATGGAAAATTGTAGTGAAATGCAGGAGGATCTGCAGTGAATTGACGCATGGTGCAGGGAATGGTAATTGAATCTCAATGTAGACAAGTGTAATGTGCTGCGAATACAAAGAAAGAAAGATCCCTTATCATTTAGCTACAATATAGCAGGTCAGCAACTGGAAGCAGTTAATTCCATAAATTATCTGAGAGTAGGCATTAGGAGTGATTTAAAATGGAATTATCATATAAAGTTGATTGTCGGTAAAGCAGGTGCCAGACTGAGATTCATTGGAAGAATCCAGAGGAAATGCAATCCGAAAACAAAGGAAGTAGGTTACAGTACACTTGTTCGCCCACTGCTTGAATACTGCTCAGCAGTGTATGATCCGTACCAGATAGGGTTGATAGAAGAGATAGAGAGGATCCAACGGAGAGCAGCGCGCTTTGTTACAGGATTATTTAGTAATCGCGAAAACATTACGGAGATGATAGATAAACTCCAGTGGAAGACCCTGCAGGAGAGACGCTCAGTAGCTTGGTACGGGCTTTTGTTGAAGTTTCGAGAACATACCTTCACCGAGGAGTCAAGCAGTATATTGCTCCCTCCTACGTATATCTCGCGAAGAGACCATGAGGATAAAATCAGAGAGATTAGAGCCAACACAGAGGCATACCTACAATCCCTCTTTCCACAAACAATACGAGACTGGAATAGAAGGGAGAACCGATAGAGGTACTCAGGGTACCCACCGCCACAAACTGTCAGGTGGCTTGCGGAGTATGGATGTAGATGTAGATGTAGACTCTCTCTCTGTTCATCTACTCCTCCCCCCTTCTCTCTCCATATTATCACCCCTACCCCTATTGGAGTTTGCTGGTTCTTAACCCCACAGTGTTTCTTTTCAGATGGTAAATGATATGTGCACCAAGTTTGGTTGAAAGTCAATCCAAAGGTTTAGTAGGAGCTTTTTACCTACAGTATTGCCCACATACACATGTCACATCCATTATATATCCATTTAGCTTATTTCATGCACATGTGTACATATATTTCACCTGTATCTCTAGCCCTGCAGTTTTCAGGCAGCTCAATCTTTGTAATATCATATCTCCTGAACTATGGTCTCACTGTGATACAATTTTGCAGGTACGAGGGTTGAATGAAAAGTAATGCCTCCATATTCATTAATTGGGTTTGGATGGGAATATTTTAATAAATCAAATGCAAAAATAATCTTTAGAATGTGATCTTTAATTACCAACATCCACTTTTCCACATAACCATCAGCCAATTGGTTACATTCTGCCAACGATGAACTAGTTTTCTGAAGCTGTCACGGAAGAAGTCGAGACTCTGTTTCCACAACCACTGTCTCACAGTTCTCTCAACATCTACATCATAAGCATAATGATGTCCCCGCAGATTGTCTTTCATTATCGGGAACAGATGGAAGTCAGACAGTGTTAAATCTGGACAATATGGAGGATGTCGTATGGTGGTGAGATTCTGTCTCTGAAGTTCTGCTATGGTGGCATGTGAAGTGTGTGGTTTGGCATTGTAATGCTGCAGGAAAACATTTCCCTTTTCCTTTCGGGCCCTTGTTAGCTGTCGTTTCAGAGTCTGCAGCATTGTGATGTAACACTCTTGAATTTATTGTTGTTCCATGATCAAGGAAATCAACATGGATAACACCACCCACGTCCCAGAACACTGTGGCCATCATTTTTCCAGCTGAGGGCTGCGTCTTGAATTTCTTTTTCTGCTCGAGTCTTTGTGTCGATATTCCATAGAACAACGTTTCATCTCCGGGTGGTAATGGTGTACCCACACTTTGTCTCCTGTCACACTTGAATGGGTAAAGGCATCACGTCCATTCTCATAATGTAAGAGGAGTTCATGGCAAATTTCAAGTCTGTGTGCTTTCATTTCAGGAGTCATCATCCAGGGTACCCATCGTGCACAGATCTTCCGACAGCCAAGCATAGCAATAATGTGACCCACACATTCTTGTGAAATGCCGATTGAGCTTGCAATTTCTCTCTGAGTGATACAATGGTGATCCTGAATCAGTCTGTCAGCATATTGCTTGTGAAACTCGGTGGTTGCTGTCACAGGACGTCCACCTCTTTGTTTGTCATGCAGATCAGATGTTCCCGCCTCAACATCTTTAAATTTATTCAGCATATGATGCAAAGTACTCACATCAGCACAATCACCATAAACTGCTTTCATTCTCTGATGACTCTCCTTTGGGGTGACACCTTCTGCTGTTAAGAATTCCATGACTGCACATTGCTTAAATCGCACTGACCAACCATCTACACAGGGTTCCATACTTCACACTGTAACTACACAACCATTCAATGCTAAGGCTTCCCGCCAACTGGAGCTGTAGAGAAGAGGCTACAGAACAAGCCAGTATGTGCCACATACCAATGCTGCCAACTGCTGAAGAGTTGTGAAGGTGGAGGCATTACTTTTCAGTCAACCCTTGTACATCTAGTGGTATATGCGCATACTGTTTGTGAAATGTGTTGCTATTAGTTAGTAGTAAAAAAGTAATAAATTAAAAGGTCATACTTGATGTTGCAGTTTTATTGCATGAACAGTGAAAATGTATAAGCGATAAACTTTTTGTCTTTCATCATTTTGTGGGGGCGTCAGTGATTCTTACTTCCCACGGTGGAGACTTCCAGACAGTAAGTGATGTGTATACTAAGTCTGGTTGAAATCCATCCAGTGATTTAGCAGGCGATGTGGAACATACATACATAATTTACTTTTATAGTATGTATTAGGACTGCTGATATTTTTAAAAATATCGGGAATCCGATATATCGTTTTTTAAAATAATTTTATTATCGGCTCTTGATATATCAAGGAAAAGTATCAATATATTAGCAGAGGAAATATAGGTTTATGTGCCTATAAAAATATTGGCTGCATACTGTAAATATACTGCCAGTTTAAGGGCTGTATATTTAAGTTGTGAGTTATTATTAGATAGTTTGTAAATCGAAAAGCTAGTAGACTGCCTATCCCTCTTAGAACAAGAACTTAAAGGAAAATGATGCATGTTCATGCGTGGCAATAACCGCTTTGGTAACAATGATAACTGCATGTAAGTGGCACAAGAAAAGGACTCTGATGGGTCGATTGTTCGGTTTTGTCACATATCAGATTTGACAAGTGCCGAATACATCAGCAATTTCCTATCACACATCTCCACCCAACGCGGTTACCAATCTTGTAGTTTATAAATTTGTTCATCATTTTCAACAACCGTTTTTGAAGAACATTGATGTGAAGAAATAGCACACTAGTTCCTTTAAAAATTGTTTTTTAATGCAGTTGGTGTGCTGTTTCTTCACACTGGAAATCTTGTTATTCCATCCACACCGTCATCCCCCCAGTGCAATTGGAGTTCTTTTGTGCCCCATATACTTGCTTGACACAGTCAAAGGGAAAGACTGAAGATGATGAAAGCTCAAAAAGTAGTAAGATTCCTTCTCACAGTGGAAGTAAAATTATGTCCTACTACAATTTCTAAAGAACAACTTCAAATATTGTCCAAAAATTATGAAAAAAGTATAATATAAAATAAAAATATTGGCACATCAGAGGGGGGGGGGGGGGGGTGAAATATATCTGATATATATTGACGTTTTTTGTAGAAAACATCAATATGTTATCAACATCCCTAGTGTAAATGGAAGCCTTCAATGTGAAGCCTTAATTATGTAAACTCTCATATAAAATGTGAAAATAACTGATATAATTTTCAATTTAAAGCTGGACAATGAGAATTACTCATAATACTACTGTCAATAATAGTTGTAATATCTAATTCAGATTAGATATATGTTATAAGGTTCACCATTCTCTTGATTTGATACTTTGTGAATAGTACTGTATTTAAAATACAGCACAAACTAAGTTTGCTGATGATCAGCTGAATATGTTATTGATGTAGTGTGTGGTGCGAATGTTAGGGTTAGTTATACAGCTAGCTGCAAGATACAATCAAGCATCTCTTAGCCAATTTCCATCAACAGAGTTTGAAAAATGTGTAACTGCAATGATGGATTAAAATGATATTGTCAGCAAAAACTGCGAAGGTCATTCATGTCCGGCTTTATTGTCAGCTACAATGAGACAATGAAAGCTGGCAGATAGCTAAAAGAAGTAATTAAACATTAGTGTACCAGTTTCTTGCCACAGAATTAGAAAAAAAATGGAAACTGCATGGGAAAATTAAAATGAAATGCTAAACAGAGAGAAAACATATAGCTCATTCATATCAAGTGTGACTGTCACCTGAAATGGAACACAGAATTGTCAGTACAGCTTAAATGATTTTGAGCAGTCATGATTGTGAAACAAATTTGTGGATTGATATTGGTGTTTAATAAATCTGTGAACTTATTTGAAATGTCTTAACAGAAAACAGATAATAGCTTATCTCTTAGTAGTGCAGGGATTCATGGTATATGCAGGTTGATGCATAGAATAGTTCAAATACGTGATTAGTTTGTTAAACATAATGAAGAAATTGAATTGTGGACACACGATTGTGAACTACAACAAAAATAATCACATCTTAAGAAGAGTAACTGACATGAATGCATGTCTCAGTAAGAATGGTACTATATAATGAATGCCTCTACACTGTCATGGGAACGTATTAACATAGTGTTTGGAGTGAATATAACGATGAAGGAAAAATTATTTGTGGGACATGTTGCTAGAATAATAGCAGAATTAAATTAAATGATCCACATTCACTGTAGCCAACGTATTTCTCTTGAAAGAATCAGCATGTGTATTTATATTTACAATAATTCTCATTTATTGTTCAGTCTCAGTTGCACATGTTTTTTAATTAAATGACATGTTTCAGTCACTCTAGATCCTCTTTAGATCCAAAACAAAGTAAAAGTAAATATGTGCCATGTAATATTTTAAAATAAGTACAAAAAATAATTGTATATAAATGCAGAATTTATCTACGTGTTTATGTCAGTGACCTGTCTTGTCTATTCAGAACCTCAGATCAGAGTACAGTCTTTTGCAACTGCAGTCAGTGTTTTAAATAGGTATCTGTTGAAGGTAGGAGAGAGGGGAGTAGGAGAAGGGAAAAAAGAGGGTAGGGGGAAGGGGAAAATGGAGTGAGGATGACTGGTGGAGTATAAGGATACTGGGAGGGGGAGTGGTGGGGATATCACGAGTTTACCAAGAATGAGCCTGCTAAACTTATAGAAAGCATAATTATGTAAAAATGCTTGTTTAAATATTAGTAGTGTAGGACAATGGTTGTGTAAAATGTAAATGGCATAAAATAGTAAAATTATAAAATGCAGCTAGGAGGATCGAGAACAAAGAAAGACGGTGAGGGTGGTAGAAGGGTCAGGTAGTGGCTGTAATGCTATGGGTTTAACATGAGTGAGTCTTTTACTAAAACTGCAAAAAGTCAGTTGTGTAAAAAATCTTCTGTTAAAATACTAAAAGTGTGGACCGAGGGATGTGTAAAACTGTAAAAGGGTATAAAATAGCTAATTATAAAATTGGGAATAAGGCTGCTAAAACTGAATTAGTGTTTTAAAATATTAAAAGTGTGAAACTTTGAAAGTATGAAACCATGAGGTCTTACCCTGAATATATAAAAAAAATAAAAATAAAATAATGTGTGAATGGATGATTGTTGCAACTGAACCCACACCACTAAGTGGTCTCCCAGAACATAACAGTTCTTGACTGATATGCATTAATTATCTGCTCTGGTGTGAAATTAATCTCTTCAATAAAATGTGTTAGTTGCATAACAAACACATTGGCTTTCTTTTGTATATCAGTGGCATCACCAACAAACCTATCAGAGAAAGTATCCTGTTTTTTTCCCCTTGAACCACTGCAGGCATGTTTTGGAAGCTTTGAGTGTTAAGGTGTTGTTTGGATCACTTTGTGTTTTAAAGAACATCACCCAGATCTGTTGTATTTGGTTGTGTAAATATCCATGTTGTTTTCACATTGCAATGAACAGTTCATTGTTTATTCTTTCTTGTAGCACCTTCATCTTTCTGCCATGTTGGTTTGGAATCTTTTTGAAGTTTTTCAAAACTGTTTTGTTTTTTATTTGTCTTTTTTGTGCCATTACAGCAGCGAATTTGACTCTAGGAGACATGTTTAGGGCTACTTCATGAGGACACCATGGTGGAGGATCATTTTCTCTTGGCTGCTTTGTCCACAGTTTGTAAGCATCGGCCCAGTAACATTCAGGAAATTTTATTCTATTGTTCTTTGGTGGTGATTGATAACTCTTGTCACTGCCATGTAATGCTGGACCACCTTCCACAGTCAGCTCACTTCCTAGCTATATCACTGGATCATCCCCATAAATACACTCCTGGAAATTGAAATAAGAACACCGTGAATTCATTGTCCCAGGAAGGAGAAACTTTATTGACACATTCCTGGGGTCAGGTACATCACATGATCACACTGACAGAACCACAGGCACATAGACACAGGCAACAGAGCATGCACAATGTCGGCACTAGTACAGTGTATATCCACCTTTCGCAGCAATGCAGGCTGCTATTCTCCCATGGAGACGATCGTAGAGATGCTGGATGTAGTCCTGTGGAGCGGCTTGCCATGCCATTTCCACCTGGCGCCTCAGTTGGACCAGCGTTCGTGCTGGACGTGCCGACCGCGTGAGACGACGCTTCATCTAGTCCCAAACATGCTCAATGGGGGACAGATCCGGAGATCTTGCTGGCCAGGGTAGTTGACTTACACCTTCTAGAGCACGTTGGGTGGCACGGGATACATGCGGACGTGCATTGTCCTGTTGGAACAGCAAGTTCCCTTGCCGGTCTAGGAATGGTAGAACGATGGGTTCGATGACGGTTTGGATGTACCGTGCACTATTCAGTGTCCCCTCGACGATCACCAGTGGTGTACGGCCAGTGTAGGAGATCGCTCCCCACACCATGATGCCAGGTGTTGGCCCTGTGTGCCTCGGTCGTATGCAGTCCTGATTGTGGCGCTCACCTGCACGGTGCCAAACACGCATACGACCATCATTGGCACCAAGGCAGAAGCGACTCTCATCGCTGAAGACGACACGTCTCCATTCGTCCCTCCATTCACGCCTGTCGCGACACCACTGGAGGCGGGCTGCATGATGTTGGGGCGTGAGCGGAAGACGGCCTAACGGTGTGCGGGACCGTAGCCCAGCTTCATGGAGACGGATCCGAATGGTCCTCGCCGATACCCCAGGAGCAACAGTGTCCTTAATTTGCTGGGAAGTGGCGGTGCGGTCCCCTACGGCACTGCGTAGGATCCTACGGTCTTGGCGTGCATCCGTGCGTCGCTGCGGTCCGGTCCCAGGTCGACGGGCACGTGCACCTTCTGCCGATTACTGGCGACATCATCGATGTACTGTGGAGACCTCACGCCCCACGTGTTGAACAATTCGGCGGTACGTCCACCCGGCCTCCCGCATGCCCACTATACGCCCTCGCTCAAAGTCCGTCAACTGCTCATACGGTTCACGTCCACGCTGTCGTGGCATGCTACCAGTGTTAAAGACTGCGATGGAGCTCCGTATGCCACGCCAAACTGGCTGACACTGACGGCGGCGGTGCACAAATGCTGCGCAGCTAGCGCCATTCAACGGCCAACACCGCGGTTCCTGGTGTGTCCGCTGTGCCGTGCGTGTGATCATTGCTTGTACAGCCCTCTCGCAGTGTCCGGAGCAAGTATGGTGGGTCTGACACGCCGGTGTCAATGTGTTCTTTTTTTCCATTTCCAGGAGTGTACTTTCAGTATCATCTTCATTGATGACTTCATATACCATAAGAGTACTATACTCTTCAATGGCAACATCTTCATCAAGTAGCTGTTTTATAACTGTTTGAAAACTATGTAATCTACCATATTTGGCCTTTCCTCCAAAATACTGAAGAAATCCATCAACAGCTTAACAATCACAGCTGGTTTCATTGTGTAACAGTCTAGGCCTACAAAACATCTCATTCACCTCTAATATGTAATTAGCAGGCTGTCTACTCCTTTTCTTATACTCTGTACACTCCTTCCCTCCTTCCACTTCCAGTAGAGTATAGTCTGTCAAAAATGTCTTTTTCTTATGTTCTGAAACTTAAAGAAACTGGTCCAGTTCAAAAGTCAGCGATAACTATGGGTGCCTTTCTGTGTGAGTCAAAAAGCCTTTTAAAACTTAAGGAGGGGGGGAACTGGTGACTGACCTGATTCTCATTCTCCATCTTTCATTTTAGATTTCATGAACAAAGAGAGTACCTGAGTTTCAGCCGGGTGGTTTTACAATCCTCCATTTCAATAGCTGTCATCCCTGGCAAACTAAAAAATATCTCCCATACAATCTAACCACCTGTGTTCAGCACATCTGCAGTGACAAACAGTCCCTTGCTCAGTTTGTTTAAGGTCTTACTGTGGCATTCCCAAACAGGTACTACCTCTCAAATGTAGACCACAAAGATATCTCCTTTGCCATATCAACATAGCCTCCAACAACTCTCACTAATCAGCTGAAAAGTAACCTCCTCCCCTCTTATTGTCCTTAAATAGAACAGCTTAAACACATCCTCTACCAAGTCTTCCACAACTTTTCATTGTGCTCTGAAATGAGGAATATTGTTTCTTAAACTCATCCCACCTCTCCCAAATGCCAAGTGCTTCTCTATCACCCACAGCATCTACAAATCCTCTTGGGCCGTCCTTAAACTGTGCCCCCTCTCAACTCCTTTCAACGTGGGTGATATTCCTGTGAAAGATCTGATTATGCGTTAATTCTGCTACATCTACAGCACAATCTTTTACTTGAACATAACCACTAACCTGCTGTCCAATCAAATGAATGGCCTCCACCAAAATATGACAAAGTGCAAATTGACTGCTATCAGCAGAGAATGCCATTAATCACAACATACTGACCTTCAATTACTGCTTCAAAACATATACCATGTGGATCCTCACTCTCTCAGAATCAGTTTGTCGTAACTGCATACATGGGAATAGTTCCTACAACACCCGTCATAAGTGGTGCAGTCCATCTAGCTTCACTCTTCACTAATTCCTCGTTCCCTGTCCCCCCTTGTGATCTCATTCTTCTTCTGTTTTATCTTATCTTCTCCCATTCCTAAATTTCTTATTTTCATATGCACCACTCATACACCTTCATAACTAAGTGGATAACATGTCTGACTAGAGATAGGAGGACTGGAATGGTGTGCTCATAGCCTCATGATGACAGTTGAGGAGCTACTTGAGTGAGAAATAGTAGCTGCAAGGTCTGGGAAGCTGATAATAAGCAGGAGAGTGTTGTGCTGACTCCATACCACATCTGAATGAGACTCTTGTATGAGCAAGACACAGTGGCCATCAAGTATTCTGTGATCCATCAGTACCAGTACATGGAGATGATTTTATATGTAGCATACATGTCTTCTCTGCCTCAATCACGATGAGATCACCAATGCCATTCCAGTTTATTCCTTTCCCTTCCTGCCTCTCCTCCTCATGACAACTCACTCCCCTCAGTGTTGTTGTAACCTGCTCCACCCACCACAAACCCTCATCCCAATGCGACCATAGTGCCTGAATAAAAACATGTGGTGCTTTCTCTTTTCAACCCTGCAGGAAGCACTTTGTCTGAAATCTTAGCTACATATTGTCTTGGTCATATGCATATCTACAGCTCAACACCTTAACTATATGGTGAATAATTACCTTTACTCCATCCACTTTCAGTTTCATACTTTAGCTGTTATTTCATTGTCAAACCCATGGGAAAAATCTCTATATGAAAAAGGTACAGAATAGATGGGCTGTAACCAAGACAAACACTGGAAGAGCACTACAGTGCATTGTGTTTGGTATACTTCACTAGAAACTTGTAATGCACGGTAAAAACTCTGTAAAACTGGTATATTATATGACAACTATAAAAACTGTACATTAGTTTTATGTTCTTCGAGACCGCTAATTGTTCTGCAACATAATTGTCAGTTTGACTCTATATTAGTTTACCATTAAGAAACCATCTCTCACACTTTGATTTCTTGTTTTGCAGGACAACAGTATTCGATATTACTTAAAGCTTGGAGCTCCAGCAAAGAAACTGTTGATGGGTGTGCCATTGTATGGACGTACTTTTATGTCTGATGCAAATGCTAATGTGGGAGGTCTCGGTGCTCCTGCAGAGGAGAAAAGCTTTCAGGGACCATATACTAAAGAAGATGGATACATGGGCTATAATGAGGTAATAATTTTAAAAGTTTACTGCATATTAATAATGTGGATAAAATATATTATTAAATCCTTGGACTATTATTGGGCTCATTCTCAGCATTGGCAAGCTCATCTTACTTGAAGTTAAATCAGGACACTGCAGATAAATTTTGAATTTGAAGCAGTATTGTCAGTGATGTGACATTAAACCATGAAAGAAAAAGTGCTGCTTCATAACAACTTCCTACAGGAACACAATATGTTTAGAACTCAGTTCTTCACTCAGTGCTAATCTGACGTATAGAGGGGTAAATTCTATTTATGAAAGTATTAAATTTGGATGGATATTGAAGGAAAGAAAATAGAATGGAAAAATAAATAAATGAAATGATAATATCAGTATAGGAAAACAGAGGGTCAAATAATAGGTCAGTGTCAGTTGAATCTTAGAATATGATCAGATGAGAGGATACTTTGAGAACAGGTTCCCATCTGAATTCAGGGAAACTTGTATTGGGTGGGAGTATCCTAATTACCAGTGTTGCACAGCAACCATCCCTGCTATGTGGCCAGTGTAACTTCCAGTGTACAATTGAATCATACACCATAGAGGTGGGTGCAAGTTACTGACTGCAGCTGTTGTAACCAATGTAATCACCAACTCATTTGAAAATGGTTCAAATGGCTCTGAGCACTATGGGACTTAACATCTATGGTCATCAGTCCCCTAGAACTTAGAACTACTTAAACCTAACTAACCTAAGGACAGCACACAACACCCAGTCATCACGAGGCAGAGAAAATCCCTGACCCCGCCGGGAATCGAACCCGGGAACCTGGGCGTGGGAAGCGAGAGCGCTACCGCACGAACACATTTGAAGATTGATGCTTTATCAAATGAATAAGGTGTAAAGAAAACATTCAACAGACAACTCTTTCTAAAGTGCTTGCTGTAGTACTGTGGAGGATACACTTTATTATTAGATCCTAAGGAAATGAACTTTCATTGCTTTTCATTCTCTTCAGGGATGGCACAACAGTTTGTAGACCAAATATATACATTTATTTATTTCATGTTCTGGTGATCGATGTTGTGAGTATATCACAGGAAATTGAACAAACTACTTTTACAAATCTGTTGTGGTTACATTCTATGGCATTATGTAAATGGTACTAATCAGCTTTATGTTAAAGAATCTACTGCACAGGTACTATTACAGAAAAAAAACCATTTTACAGCTAAATAAATATTACATAAAATTAATCTATTACAGAAAAATAAATATGTTTACAATAATGAGCAGAAAAAATGGCTCTGAGCACTATGCGACTTAACTTCAGAGGTCATCAGAACTTAGAACTAATTAAACCTAATTAACCTAAGGACATCGTACACATCCATGCCCGAGGCAGGATTCGAACCTGCGACCGTAGCGGTCGCTCGGTTCCAGACTGTAGCGCCCAGAACCACACGGCCACTCCGGCCGGCTTAATGAACAGAAAGGAAGACAAATCAGAATCAGAGAATGTACCTGAGTGTGACAGGCACATGGATATTACAAACTGTGGCTCAGGAATTCTTCTATAGAGTAAAATGACCCCTGCTGTAGGAACTGCCTTAGAGTCCCCCCCACCCCCACCCCATGAGCACGTCATAAACTAAACACTGATTTTGTGAAGGGGTAGGGGTGGGGGTGTATTGAAAACCATATAGCCATTAAAATGGACCCCCTTTTGTGCCATACTCAGGTTTGCATGTTCATAGTCAGTATCACCTTTCCTTTAGCATCATGTCTCTGAGATACACTATTAGGTTTAGAAAGGGACTTTTTTCTTTATGAAACACATCAGCAAGAATATATACTGTGCAATGGAAAGGCGGATTTTAAGTTCCTTAAAAAGATTTTTGCATATGGCTCTATGGGGACTCCACTCATGTTTCTTATGACTCTTATCTTTTCTAGCTTGTGATTGATTTTCCCAAAATATGGTGCCACATGCAATAATGGCATTACAATGACCATAATAAGCTGATTTAACGGCTTCTATTCTACTATAAGGGAAAATAAGGCATAAACAGGATGTATACGACCCAGGAAATCCGGGAAAAACCCAGGAATTTTTTCATCCAGGAGAAAACCGGGAAAAACCCGGGAATTTTTTGGAATTCCGGGAATTTTTCATTGTTTTAGCTTTCAGTTAAATTTTTGTAGTTTTGATTGCAGAATTGATTCTCTAGCAAAGAATGTTATTGTATCCTGCTACTGGAGAATGATACTGCAGCAATAAAATATAAACGAGAGGGAAAAAAATAAAACATTTAATGGCAAAGGAAATGTACAATTTACAACAACAAAACACCGTGCACGCACAAGCATCTGCAAATAGCAAAAATATGTCAAAGGCCATAGGGTGCAGACTGTAATTCTTAGTAACAATAAACTGCTTGCTATGAGCATGACGTCACAACTGTTCACATTAGGTTCATTTGACCAGTTGCCAGCAGTCTGTTGTGCATGCGCATTTGACTCACGTATAAGCAGTACCTTCTCCCGTTTCCTGCTACTTGGAAGTTTGGCTATTACCTCTATCAGTAGTAGCAGCAACCAGCCAGATGCAAACGAGAAAAATTTTTCTCTTGCGGCCTAACTGCCAGATTCGCGCTTGCACAGAGTTGTCTGAGTTGTAGTGGGGAGGGGGCTAGTCTCCACGTGACCTGTGTTTATGTGAAGTGATTTCACTGCTTCTCTTTGTGTACAGCTCCCACGTCAAATGAAAACAAAACGGATTTCTGTGGCTGGGAGCTATCGAGTGAATTAAAATACATTCACATAATTATGGAGGACAAAAATATATTATTAATTTCAGTTTTCCGATTTTATTTTATTTCGACGTTAGTAGCAGTCAAGCATTAATTGCCTTGCAGAGCAATAAAATTATTTTTGCAAGTTTGCTAAAGAAATTTGGCTTTATTAATCTTTCTGCTGAGACAATCATTTTATTTGAAACGAAGTGTTTCATTCTACAGTATTGGCTAGTTCCAACTGTTCGCTGAATTTCAAGTGCACGTTATCATCGTCTGCCATGTATGGCATTATGTCATAATAAAGAACCAAAAATGAGATTGTAGAGTACTGGTACTCCAAGAAAATTTACATCCCAAAAACCACACTGAAAAGCTTGATGGGACCTACTTCATTGTGAATCTGAAAAAAACCAATTTGTGCTTCAAGCCGAATTATGCATTTTAGTATGGTTTACAAAATTCCGATGCTCCTTGGAGTATCCTCTGATGCCCTGTTTCTTTTATTGTGTAATGTAAGCTCCCTTAGTGCTTTATACATACGAACATGCGGGCTTCCTACACCACTGTAGTTGCACACGCACAATGATGCCTGTTTTCTGGCGCTCTCTGGCATCTGGTAAATCGAACCTATTTCTAACAGTCTCCAGATAGTATTGCGAACGGTAGTTAGAAAAGCGTTACTTTCCAAGTAAATTTCTTTTCACGCAAGATGAATTATGTTACGTGTGAGAAAGTGGGATGGATTTCTAAATCACAGTGTTCGAAACTGAACTTTTTGAGGACCAGTCACTTACAAGAATTTTGAGCCGAGACATTTATGTCATAATTTTAAATTTACTGGCACATTTGTCTGATGTATCTTAAAGTACAACACATGCAAAAAAGATCAATATTAGATGTGAAAGCTTAGCTTCTGTTGTAGAGTGTTAATCTTAGAGACCAATATTATACGTGAAAGCTTAGCTTTTCTTGTAGATATACGGTACTGTGTATATTAATGTAAACCGTTAATTTTTCCTCTTGTGTGTTCGCATGTAACCAGTGATCTTGCTATTGGCTGACTATAACACGTATCCTATGCTCTGAATAGCTGCTGTCATCGGCTGGCGAGATCTCGTGGCTTGAGATACGACTCGCTTACAAAAGGACATCGCAACCTTGGTTTCAACGTTCCGGAGACTAATGCTCTGTGTTTGGTGCAATTCAAATTTATACTTTCGTAATACAAAAATATGCAGCGTATATGTTGCTGCAAATCAAAGGACTTTCCAAAACTTCTCTCCTTTTTTATTAGAAGTCTCTCCAAAACTTCTCTGCCCCGTCTTTTCCTTTTTTTTCTGGGAAGTTCTATGCGATTGTATAAAACGTTAACCATTCAAAGGATTGATAATTTTTACAGTTCCGAGGGAAAATCTACGGAAAACCTACTGTCACTTAGCACAGAAAAAGTGTATTTTCGCCCGGGAAAAAGCATATTTTTTAAATGGGATATCCGGGAGAAATCCGGGAATAATCCGGGAATTTTTTTTCCTTGTCCGCGTATACACCCTGATAAAGCATAAGTTTCAGAAAATAGATCCAGAATTGTAGTTTGAGCAGTTAAGTTTGCTGTCAGTATGTAAGCCCAGGTATTGTGAAGTATCCACCCTAGCTGTCTGCTGCTCACCCAGTTTTTTTTTTTTAATATATATATATATATATATATATATATATATATATATATATATTTAAAAAGAAAGATGATGAGACTTACCAAACAAAAGCGCTGGCAGGTCGATAGACACACAGACAAACACAAACATACACACAAAATCTAGCTTTCGCAACCAATGGTTGCCTCGTCAGGAAAGAGGGAAGGAGAGGGAAAGACAAAAGGATTTGGGTTTTAGGGGAGAGGGTAAGGAGTCATTCCAATCCCGGGAGCGGAAAGACTTACCTTAGGGGGAAAAAAGGAGGGAAAAAAGGACAGGTATACACTCGCACACACACACATATCCATCCTCATATACACAGACACAAGCAGACATTTGTATTGGCCTTTACAAATGTCTGCTTGTGTCTGTGTATATGAGGATGGATATGTGTGTGTGTGCGAGTGTATACCTGTCCTTTTTTCCCTCCTTTTTTCCCCCTAAGGTAAGTCTTTCCGCTCCCGGGATTGGAATGACTCCTTACCCTCTCCCTTAAAACCCAAATCCTTTTGTCTTTCCCTCTCCTTCCCTCTTTCCTGACGAGGCAACCATTGGTTGCGAAAGCTAGATTTTGTGTGTATGTTTGTGTTTGTCTGTGTGTCTATCGACCTGCCAGCGCTTTTGTTTGGTAAGTCTCATCATCTTTCTTTTTAAATATATTTTTCCCACGTGGAACGTTTCCCTCTATTATATATATATATATATATATATATATATTTTTTTTTTTTTTTTTTTTTTTTCTTCATCTTTAGAAGTTGTGTGAAACTGAATATACTGAGTGAAAATTATTGAACTATATGAAATAAAATCATCATAACTTCTGAACAGTTTGCATTAGGATGTTCAAACTGCACAGTTGGCCGTGGGTCATGATGGGAATTAGTATGGTATGTATGGTTCGGTTTAGGGACTAAGCCCACTTTCATTTGGATGGGCTCATTAATAAGCAAAACTGTCATATTTGGGGGGACTGAGAATCCACATTTCACAATCGAGAAGTCTCTGCATCCTCAATGGGTGTCTGTGTGGTGTGCTATGTCCAGTCACAGAATAGTCAGTGCAATATTCCTTGATGGCACAGTGACTACTGAATGTACATGAAGGTTTTGGAAGATAATTTCATCCCCATTATCATAAGTAACCCTTATTTCAACAAGATGTGGTTCATGCAAGATGGGGCTTGACCCCATCAAAGTAGGAGAGTGTCTGATGTCCTGCAGGAGCACTTCGGGAATCACATTCTCATTCTGGGGTACCCAGAGGCCACTGGCATAGACCTCAATTGGCGACCTTATTCTCTGGATATGAACACATGCGACTCCTTTTTGTGTTGCTATGTTAAGGACTAGGTGTATAGCAATAACCCTACAACCATTGCTGAGCTGAAAATAGCCATTCAGGATGCCCAACAGTATCGATATTCCGACAATTCAGTGGGTCATACAGAATTTCGCTATTCATCTGCACCACACCATCACCAATGATGGCAGGCATGTCGAACATGTCATAACCTAAATCTGAATATCTGTAGCGATGTTTACATGTTGAATAAAGTGTGTTCACACTGTAGTTAGTAACTAATTTGCATTTTTTCCTTCATATAGTTCAATAATTGTCATTTTTTTACTGAAATTAACTGAAATACCATTTACATAACATAAATGATAAACCAACTCACAATATCCCTACAAACCTTATTAGCTGACACCTCAAGTTTTTCTTTCGGATTATCAATAAGTAGCATAGTGTCATCAGCAAAAATAATGAATTTGCAATATTGTGCCCAAAGAGATTGATCATTAATAAAAATATAAACAAGTAGGGGGCCCAGAACTAAGCCCAGAAGCACTCCCCTTTTGGCAATGTTGAGCACCTTTTTGGCAAACCAATACAACTTTCCGTTTTCTGTTTGGAAGGTATGAATTGAGCCACTTCCCTGGTGCATCACTTATACCTAGGCATGTAGTTTGTGTTAAAGTATTTCGTGACGGACACAGTCAAATACTTTTAACAGGTCACAAAATATTTCAACCACCTTCTGTTTTTTGTTGATGGACTCCAAAACATTAGCAGCAAATGCAAATGCTTCTACGTGTTGATAACCCTTCTGAAATCCAAACTGACTTTTTCATTAAGGTGCTTAGCAATCCTGGCATGCGTTAGTTTCTCTAAAACCTTGGAAAAACTTGTCAGAAGTGAGACTGGCTGATAGTTAGCAGTATCTGCATTATGTTTCTTCTTATACAGTGGTTTTATGATTACATACTGAAACATTTCAGGAAATATTCCTTGTGTAAGTGATACAGTGAAAATATGGCAAATGATTTCACTTACATGGCTGCGGCAATATTTTAATAATTTTCTATATATATTGTCATTCCAGTAGAGTTTTTACTATTCAGAGATTTAATGACTTTCAATTTCCTATATAGTGATTGTTATTACTTGGTTTTGTTCTACTATGCACATGACATTGACATGTAGAAAATTTGTGGCTTCATTTATGGAGCCTAGCAATCTTATTTTTTTGTTACTGTTAAAAAAAATGTTTGTTGAATATATCAGCAACTGATTTTGGATCACTAACAAGATTATGATCATTTTTTATTTGAATATTTTCTCTATAAACTGCATTTTCCCCTGTTTCCTTCATTACAAAAATCCAAATAGTTTTTACTTTATTGCTTGAGTTAGCAGTTTCTATCCCCCATGAACCATGGACCTTGCCGTTGGTGGGGAGGCTTGCGTGCCTCAGAGATACAGATAGCCGTACCATAGGTTCAACCGCAACGGAGGGGTATCTGTTGAGAGGCCAGACAAACATGTGGTTCCTGAAGAGCGGCAGCAGCCTTTTCAGTAGTTGCAAGGGCAACAGTCTGGATGATTGACTGATCTGGCCTTGTAACACTAACTAAAACGGCCTTTCTGTGCTGGTACTGCATATGGCTGAAAACAAGGGGAAACTACAACCATAATTTTTCCCGAGGGCATGCAGCTTTACTGTATGGTTAAATGATGATGGTGTCTTCTTGGGTAAAATATTCTGGAGGTAAAATAGTCCCCCATTTGGATCTCCGGGTGAGGACTACTCAGGAGGACATGGTTATCAGAAGAAAGTAAACTGGCATTCTACGGATCGGAGAGCGGGATGTCAGATCCCTTAATTGGGCAGGTAGGTTAGAAAATTTAAAAAGGGAAATGGATAGGTTAAAATTAGATATAGTGGGAATTAGTGAAGTTCAGTGGCAGGAGGAACAAGACTTCTGGTCAGGTGAATACAGAGTTACAAATACAAAATCAAATAGGGGTAGTGCAGGAGCAGGTATAATAATGAATAAAAAAATAGGAGTGCGGGTAAGCTACTACCAACAGCATAGTGAACGCATTATTGTGGCCTAGATAGACACGAAGCCCATGCCTACCACAGTAGTACAAGTTTATATGCCAACTAGCTCCGCAGATGACGAAGAGATTGATGAAACGTATGATGAGATAAAAGAAATTATTCAGATAGTGAAGGGAGACGAAAATTTAATAGTCATGGGTGACTGGAATTCGGTAGTAGGAAAAGGAAGAGAAGAAAATGTAGTAGGTGAATATGGAATGGGGGTAAGAAATAAAAGACGAAGCCACCTGGTAGAATTCTGCACAGAGCATAATTTAATCATAGCTAACACTTGGTTCAAGAATCATTAAAGAAGGTTGTATACATGGAAGAAGCCTGGAGATACTGACAGGTTTCAGATAGATTATATACTGGTAAGACAGAGATTTAGGAACCAGGTTTTAAATTATAAGACATTTCCAGGGGCAGATGTGGACTCTGACCACAACTATTGGTTATGAACTGTAGATTAAAAATGAAGACACTGCAAAAAGGGGGGAATTTAAGGAGATGGGATCTGGATAGACTGACAGAACCAGAGGTTGTAGAGAGTTTCAGGGAGAACGTTAGGGAATGATTGACAGGAATGGGGGAAAGAAATACAGTAGAAGAAGAATGGGTAGCTTTGAGGGATGAAGTAGTGAGGGCAGCAGAGGATCGAGTAGGTAAAAAGACGAGGGCTAGTAGAAATCCTTGGGTAACAGAAAAAATATTGAATTTAATTGATGAAAGGAGAAAAATTGCAGTAAATGAAGCAGGCAAAAAGGAATACAAACGTCTCAAAAATGAGATCGACAGGAAGTGCAAAATGGCTAAGCAGGGATGGCTAGAGGACAAATGTAAGGATGTAGAGGCATATCTCACTAGGGGTAAGATAAATACTGCCTACAGGATAATTAAAGAGACTTTTGGAGAAAAGAGAACCACTTGTGTGAATATCAAGAGCTCAGATGGAAACCCAGTTCTAAGCAAAGAAGAGAAAGCAGAAAGGTGGAAGGAGTATATAGAGGGTCTGTACAAGGGTGATTTACTTGAGGACAATATTATGGAAGTGGAAGAGGATGTAGATGAAGATGAAATGGGAGATATGATACTGCGTGAAGAGTTTGACAGAGCACTGAAAGACCTAAGCCGAAACAAGGCCCCGGAGTTGACAACATTCCATTAGAACTACTGATAGCCTTGGGAGAGCCAGCCCTGACAAAACTCAACCATCTGGTGAGCAAGATGTATGAGACAGACGAAATAGCCTCAGACTTCAAGAAGAATATAATAATTCCAATCCCAAAGAAAGCAGGTGTTGACAGATGTGAAAATTACCGAACTATCAGTTTAATAAGCCACAGCTGCAGAATACTAACACGGATTCTTTACAGATGAAAGGAAAAACCACTAAAGCTGACCTCGGGGAAGATCAGTTTGGATTCTGTAGAAATGCCGGAACACATGAGGCAGTACTGACCCAACGACTTATCTTAGAAAATAGATTAAGGAAAGGCAAACCTACGTTTCTAGCATTTGTACGCTTAGAGAATGCTTTTGACAATGTTGACTGGAATACTCTCTTTCAAATTCTGAAGGTGGCAGGGGTAAAATACAAGGAGATGAAGGCTATTTACAATTTGTACAGAAACCAGATGGCAGTTATAAGAGTCGGGAGGGGAGGGGGGGCATGAAAGGGAAGCAGTGGTTGGGAAGGGAGTGAGACAGGGTTGTAACCTATCCCCGGTGTTATTCAATCTGTATATTGAGCAAGCAGTAAAGGAAACAAAAGAAAAATTTGGAGTAGGAATTAAAATCCATAGAGAAGAAATAAAAACGTTGAGGTTCACCGATGACATTGTAATTTTGTCAGAGATGGCAAAGGATCTGGAAGAGCAGCTGAATGGAATGGATAGTGTCTTGAAAGGATGAATATCAAGAAAAGCAAAACGAGGATAATGGAATGTAGTCGAATTAAATCGGGTGATGCTGAGGGTATTAGATTAGGAAATGAGACGCTTAAAGTAGTAAATGAGTTTTGCTATTTGGGGAGCAAAATAACTGATGATGGTCAAAGTATAGAGGATATAAAATGTAGACTGGCAATGGCAAGGAAGGTGTTTCTGAAGAAGAGAAATTTGTTAACATCGAGTATAGATTTAAGTGTCAGGAAGTCATTTCTGAAAGTATTTGTATGGAGTTTGGCCATGTATGGAAGTGAAACGTGGACAATAAATAGTTTGGACAAGAAGAGAATAGAAGCTTTCGAAATGTGGTGCTACAGAAGAATGCTGAAGATTAGATGGGTAGATCACATAACTAATGAGGAAGTATTGAATAGAATTAGGGAGAAGAGAAATTTGTGGCATACCTTGACTAGAAGAAGGGATCAGTTGGTAGGACACATTCTGAGACATCAAAGGATCGCAAATTTAGCATTGGGGGGGGGGGGGGGGCAGTGTGGAGGGTAAAAATCATAGAGGGAGATCAAGAGATGAACACACTAAGCAGATTCAGAAGGATGTAGGTTGCAGTAGATACTGGAAGATGAAGAAGCTTGCACAGGATAGAGTAGCATGGAGAGCTGCATCAAACCAGTCTCTGGACTGAAGACCACAACAACAACCATAAAACCATGTTCTTTGATGTATGTATGGTCTTGTTAAGAATTATATTGTAAGGTTTGGGATCATTTGATCTCTTGGGTCCTGCATAGACCTCTCCTTTTCTATATAAGAAATTTTGAAGCCTTTAGAGATCCAAGGCCTGTAACATTATCTAAACAAATTTTCTCTCATTAACTTTTTAGGAAATGTTTCTTCAAACAGACTTGTAGCCTTATTGATAATATATTAAATTTGGAGTTGACACCAACAGCAATATATACAGGCCAGTCCACAAGCTGTAATTGATGATTAAATTTTTACATGGTGTATCTGTTTATAATCATCATGTTTTCCCAAATAAAATGTACATTTCTCTGTACATTTATCTGGTTTATGGTGAGGAGCTGTGCATTATGATCAGAGCCGTTTACAAAATTTTGATATTTAAATTATAATATGTATTCATTTCTGTAAATATGTTATCTGTTAAAGTACTTTCAGTATCCTCACCAACAGACATTTCATTTGGTGCAGATGAGCTGGCCTGGGTAGTACCATGGAATAGTGCAAAAACCTGCCATGGGGGATGCACAAGGCACATATTATGGGCAGACCCACAAACAGAAGTGTTTATCTGTGGACGACAGTAAGCTGAGCAGGCCAGTGTTTAACACTGAGGTGAACTATTGCGGACCACCCCTTGCACGTTGTGCTGAGTGTTGTTGCCAAGAGCACAATCGACAGCTGTGTCTGCC
This sequence comes from Schistocerca cancellata, assembly GCF_023864275.1. Taxonomy (NCBI): domain Eukaryota; kingdom Metazoa; phylum Arthropoda; class Insecta; order Orthoptera; family Acrididae; genus Schistocerca; species Schistocerca cancellata. The sequence continues at coordinate 929,868,266 of NC_064629.1, forward strand.
AGCTACATGCTGAATTATCATTGTGCATGTATCTAGGAGGGTTCAGACTTTTTGCCTCCTGTAGACTGACTCACACAGTATATCTGAATGTCGTGTGATTAGGGCCTCCCATCGGGTAGACTGTTCGCCGGGTGCAAGTCTTTCGATTTGACGCCACTTCGACAACTTGCGCATCAATGGGGATGAAATGATGATGATTAGGACAACACAACACCCAGTCCCTGAGTGGAGAAAATCTCTGACACAGCCGCGAATCGAACCCAGGCCCTTAGGATTGACAGTCTGTCACGCTGACCACTCAGCTACCGGGGGCAGACACTCACATGGTGAGTTTTTTTTTCCTCTCATGGGGTTCTGTTCCCTGGTTATTATCAAACCACTGGTGGTCCGTGAAGTACATCCACTGACAGTGTAGAGCAGTGGCAATGAATGACATTCTCTCATGTATGATAACCCTATTTTTTGTTTCCCATTTCCTAGTTTTAACTTTGGGCCGTCATGAACCAGGAACTTCTGCAATGCTGACAGGACCAGCTGCACCTACAAAAAGAACAGGAGCAGGAGTAGATGCAGGCATCAATGAACCAGACATCAGAGTTGCTCTGTGCCCTTGCCCCACCAGTGGTGGGTCAGTTGCTGTTTGTGCAGTTTCCTTTTCTGACATTGCTGCATCTGATGCCGTTTGTCAGTTTTGATGAGTTTACGAGAAGGTGGCAAAATTACCCACACTGGTTCTTGCTGCACTGCTAGGTAAAACATATTGTCAATCCAGTTAATAATGCAGCCTTGTTGTCCAAAATTTGAAGCCCTCCAATGAACCTGAGAAACACCACTTAGACAAGCTTTGTTGGTTGCTCACTCAGTATTTCAGGCACCAAACCCACATGGTCACAACACAGTTGAAGTTTAACCAGCACCACAAGATTCCTGGGCAAATTTATGAGGCCTGGATCACTGATTTGTACGGTTTTTCACATAAGCATTATCTTGAATGTCCCAAATGTGCTACTTCTTATGCAGATTTGCTGATTTGGGACATTATTGTCTGGTTAGTGCCCGATCCCAAAGTTCAGACTTGGGTGTTGACCTTGCCCAAACTCTCCTTAGCCAGTGTTGCCCAGATTGTAGACTTGCATGAGATGAAGGTAGTGCAAGGGATGTCCTTTCTGACATTGGCAGGTGGCCCAGTTAGGTGTACATGGTGGACAGCTCCCCTCTTCCCTGCGGGGTAGCCCAGGAGGCCTTGCCTTCCACCAAGTCCCCATGTGTTGATACCACTGATGATTTCTGTACAGTGGCATCATGGTGATGTCCATCTTTGTCTATGCCAGGCTTGACAGATCCGCATTGGTCACAGTGTTGTAATTCCTGCCCATGGCAATTTCCTGGTCCTTGGCATCATTCTCCTGCTTGTTTGGTGAGCCAACAGTCTTGTCCTAATTGTCATTTGTTGCATGTTTGTTAAGACTGCCCACATGTGGAAGACAAGTATGGGACATACCTTTGGATAAGCCATTTGTCAACTGTTTGTGACAATCAGCAAGCTGTAAGTTAGTCTCAGACAGTGCATTCCTTTGTCAGGCAGTTCTCCATTTCTGCGCGTTCTAAGAATATGGATGTCAGCTTATATTGTTAATCAGCTTCCAGATCATTGTCCAAGTGCATTTAGTGTCGCAGTCCATTCCTTTTCACAATTTCAAATTCTTATTGCAGCCATACGGCCTGCTGTTGGAGAATACTTTGGGTTAGGCTGAAAATTTTGAGGCACATGTTTCTCTTAAGCCATCAGTGCTATCTGAGATTTTTGTTTCCCCCACTCCACCATGTACAACAATGTAAGGCTGAGTTGCAGCATTGGCAAGATCAAGGAATTGTTTCTCCTATTCAATCAAGTCAATGGGCCACCCCTTTAGTGGTGATTCAAAAGCTTGATGGCACCATGTGCCTCTGTGGCAATTTCAGATGGTCACCATGCAGTGTGTCACTGATTCATATCCAGTTCTTCAGACAATGTAGTTGTTGCCGAACTTTGGGGACCAGTATTTTTCACACATCAACTTACGCAATGCCTACCTGCAGTTGCCATTGGACGCAGTCTTCTCAGATGTTCTCGGTCCTCAACATCCCCTCTGGGCTATATCAGTGTAATTGCTTGCCTTTTGCTATCTCATCTGGGCTAGGAAATTATCAACAGTGTTTGTATCAACTGTTTCAGGACATTCCCTGTTGTGTTGATTACTTGATGGCATCTGGGTAATGGGCTCTACCAGAGAGGAGCATTTATGAAACCTTCAATTGGTTGCCCATTGCTTCCTGGAGGATGGTGTGTATTGCAAATTGGAAAAGTGCAGTTTTTTCTCCCGTGAGGTTCATTTTTTTCGGGCATGTGCTTAGCAAAAATCACCCCATCCTAACAGATGACCACATCAAAGCTATCATCAACCTGCTAGTGCCCAAGAACCTGAAGGAGCTCCAGTATTTCTTGAGTAAGATTTCATTTAATGTCCAGTTCATCCACTAGGATGTGCACATCAACTGGCTTTGCCAGAAGGGCATTAAGTTTTTTGCTCTACAGATTGTCAGTCAGCTTTTCGTTCCCGCAATCAATGTTTGTGCTCTGCTCCCTGTCTAGTTTCTTTTACACCAGGTAAACATATAACCCTGTGGTGCACCACATTATGGCATTAGTGCCATCCTGTCCCATCATAACCCAAATAACACTGAACAACCCATTGCCTGTGCATCGAACTTGCTTTCTGCCGTGCAATGTAATTATTCACAATTGGAAAATCAGGCACTAACTGTTATTTTTGTAGTTAAAATTTTCATGTTAACATGTATGGTGTGAGGTTTCACTTCATCACTGGTCACAAGCCACTGGTTTCATTATTTGGCCCTTATTGTAAACTGCCCAAAGGACTGCCCGCCAGTTTCAAAGGTTGGCCCTCTTTCTCAGTAACTATTGCTATGACATTCACTATCACTCCACTGCCTGACATGCCAATACTGATGTACTATCACAGTTACCAGTGGGACCTGGTCCAGACTTTGATTGGCAGGACGCTGTTGTGCTCACATTTGATGATTCCATGCAGCAAACCCTGTCGGGTTTCCCACTGACAGCAGGAGTGGTTGTGGCTGCCACAGCTGCTGACCCACTTTCCTGCGAAATCGTTTTGGTGGTCCTGATGGGTTGGCCAGAGTGCACCTCTTCTGGTATGGATCCAGTGTTTTTGCTCCTACGTGATTGACTCAGCATTGTCCAGGGGGTCCTCATGCTTCCAGAGAGGAGCAATGCTATCAAGTAGTCATCCCGCAAGTGTTGCAACCTTGCATACTCCAGTTGCTGCATGCTGCACACTGGGGTATGACTCATATGAAGGCATTGGTATGATGTCACATCTACTGGCCTGTGATTGATTGTGACACTGAACATCTGGTGTATGCTTGTGAGGCTTGTGCTCAGGCCCAGGCTGCACAATTGCACCAGTTTTTTCTTTAGCCAGTCCTGCATCCCTTTAGGACAGGGTGTACATTGATTACCTGGGTCCAGTTTTGGGCATCATGTGGTTGTTGGCGGTCAGCACATTTTTCAGTTTCCCGTATGTAGTCAAAATGTGCTCCACATCGTTGACTGCCACTGTTTGCATATTTTAGGTTATTTTTGCCAGTGAGAAGTCCTCCTGGGCCTTTCTATTCAATAATTGTAGACAGTTTGTGTCGAGAGAGTTTGAAGACTTTTGCATTCGTAACAGTATCTGGCAGATGACTATCACCACTTCATGCCACATTCAAGACCCAAATGAAGAAGTCATTGTCTGCCTCTTCCCAGAACACTGCATCATCAAATTTTCTGGCTATGTACACAGCGATATCCGTCAATGGGTGCAGTCCAGCAGAATATTTGCACGGGTGCCAGCCGTGGTGTCTCATGGATCTGCTGCAGCCTCAGTGGCATGCCACAGACCACTGTGGCTCACCACGTTTTCCTCTCAGGCTCGATCCTTTGGCTGGTGGCAGGAGTGGCTGCTGGGTGTCGTGGTAGGCCACAAAGGTTTACAGTTGCTTGCAGTGGATGTTGACAGGAGCAGCTGACCCATCATGCAACTCAGTTGTGCCCGTACCCTGGTGGGACATTACTGCCACGATCTTCTGGTCCACAGCGTGGCAGGCTCGATCACAGCATTCTTCCAGGTGCATGCTCCCACTTGCAGCGGTGTGCTTCCTCGTTGCCACTTCCTCTGTGACCTCTGTTGTCCCCCCTTCCCCTACAGCCTCAGGCCGCAGCGAGACTTGCACCTGTGCCTGCTGCAGTGAACCTCTATGGATTTGAATCCACTCTCCTCCTCCTCCACTTCCTCTGCCACCACATCCTACCCTCACATCCCTCCTCTGATGGAGGTGGGCTCATCTCCACTGCTGCTGATAGATGCCCCACTCTCCCAGTTTTCAAGCCCTTCTGAACTTCTGTGAGAACCAGTGATGTTGGTGTTGCCTTCTTCAGTGGGTGATCTGCTGCCAGTTTCTCTGGAGGCCTCTCTGGTTCTGTGCCAGAGATTTTGGCATGGTCATTTTCAGCCCTACAAGGGCTTTTCAGGAAAGAGGGATTTAGTATCCTTGCCAGTGGACATTGCAGTGGAGACAAATGAACTGGCTTGTGTACCACTATGGTATAGAGCAGAAGCCTGCCATGAAGGACACATGCGGCACATAGTATGAGCAGACCTGCTGATATAGGTGTTTACTTGCAGGTAGCAATAAGCTGAGCAGGAGTGCTTACGCTGAGTTCAACTACAATGGACCTCATGTTGCGCATCATGTCATGTGTTATTGCCAAGTGCTCAGTCACCAGCCGCATGCTTAGTTACCCGCTTGCACATTTCTACAAGCATTTGGACTTTCTCTCTTCCTGTAGATTCATTCGTACAGTGAGTTTTCATTTCCTCTCACAGGTTTCTGTTCTCTGGTTATTATCGAGCCTCTGTTGACCCGTGAAGTACCCCTGCTGACAGTGCACATACTGAAGTACTTGAATGGGCCGTTATTCTACACTTATGCTCATAAATTAAGGATAATTGCAAAATGTGGTGCCACACAACATGGCACTAAACAAAACTGCCGCTAATAGTGTAGGCACATAGGGAACAAATATGACACAAATCTGTAAGTCCACGGTATTGGTGATAAGTTGAGAAAACCATCCCGAAACACGTGTGCTACACAACGCTACTGTTTCCTGCACATATACCCCGACATTAATACGGGATAAGATCACCGTGCACACGTACACAGGCTGCACAACGGGTTGGCATACTCTGGATCAGGTGGTTGAGTAGCTGCTGGCGTATAGCCCCCCATCCTTGCACAAGTGCCTATCGGAGCTCCTGAAGTGTCATAGGGGTTTGAAGACTCTATTCTTCAGGCACTTCCTGCCAGAAAACTGAGCCATGGTGGCTTCAAGAAATAATGGCAGCTATCAAAGAGCACTGGAGAGGATTCCAATGACACTAACATCAATCTTTTGTGGATCATTTAATAGCTATACAAGGGACTTCAAACAAAGGTACTGTATTTAATAAAAAAAAAAAAAAAAAAGTGCAAGCAGGAACGTTAGGAATGGTATGTAGCAGCAATGAGAGCCCACACCACTTAATCTCAAGTATGAACTAAACTGCATGACATTTGCAGCCACCCACCGTCCATAGTTATTTCTGGCATCTCCCTCAGTGGCGACATCTGTACTAGTCCTGTGGTTATTATTGAGTGTTTTGTGGCACACTTTGTCAAGATGTTGGCATGCAGTTACTACCATCCTAATTTCCTAACCCAGAAGCATGTAGCAGAGCAAAACTACTAATCCTTCTTTACACAAGGTCTTAGTTCATACAGTATTCCAGTTAGTGAATAGGAATTTGATAGCACTTTAGCAGAAGCCTAAAGGATGTATTGGTGGCCAACTCCTTCTACTCCATTGATGAATTTCTCAGTAGAACCAACTGATATATATATATATATATATATATATATATATATATATATATATAAGTACAATACAACTTCTGCACAATTTCAGTGCAGTAATGTGTTCATTATAAATAAGTGTGTGTGTGTGTGTGTGTGTGTGTGTGTGTGTGTGTGTGTGTGTATGTGTGCGCGTGTGTAAGTACAATCTAACCTCTGCACCATTTCAGTGCAGCAATGTGTTCATTGTAAATAAGTATTTTAGTAGTTGTATTACATGTTTATTACCCTATAAATAAATAATAAAACTTTTTTTATTTTAAATTCAGTGCATTAGTATTTGTAAAATGATTCTTTCATATAGTGTTCATTAAAAAATGATGATCATTCCACTTGGGACCTGTGGAATGGTACATTAGCTTATTTGTTTGAGTTGTAAATATTCGTCATGTATTGTTGTTTTTCTGACATGTTCTAAACCTGGAGGACCTCCTCACTATGGATCAATTGGAATGAAAGTAAATCAAATCAAATCAAGAAAACACAGCCCCTAGACTCAATAAAATCTATAATAAAATTCTTAAACACCTTAGCAATGACAGCATAAAACACATCCTGGGGTTCTTAAATCACATTTGGCAGGAAGGGGAGTTCTTCTCCCCCTTCCACCCCTATGGCAGGAGAGTATTGTTATGCCTGTCCTGAACCCAAGAAAAGACCCTCAAATTTTCACTGACTGTAGCATAAATTCTCTAATGAACTATCTGTATAAATTATTCAAAAGAAGTGTTGCGGTGCCTGGAAGCCAGAGGGCATTTATTGCAATTTCAAACTGGCTTTATAATGTTCTAGTCCACCACAGACCAACTGAATCATCTGTAATCTGCTATGCATAATGCTTTCAGGCATTACCAACGCCTGATTACTGTGTTTTTGGATCTGCAGAAGGCATACAATACTGCCTGGCACAATCTAATTCTGTCCGCTCTGCATGAGTGGGGCTTTCAGAGTTGTTTACCCATTTTTATACAAAATTTCCTATCCCTTTGACTCTATTGAGTCTGCATAGGTTCAGACATTATCAACCAATATGCAAAGGAAACTGGGGTCCCTCAGGGATCAGTTCCGAGCGTAATCCTCTTCGCCATCACAATCGATGGTGTCATGACCGCATGGGACCTATAGTCTCATCGTGATGTATGTGGATGACCTTTGCCTCTTTATAGCTCCACATCACTGTGCGTCACAGAGCATCAGCTTCAGGAGGCCATTGAGAAAGTACATAAATGGGCCCTGAATCTTGGATGTCAATTTTCTACCATGAAAACTTGTGTCATGCACTTTTATAGACTCAGGACTGTGCACCTGAACCCAGAACTTTACATCAGTAACCAGTTACTTGAAGTTGTTGAAACTTTCACATTCTTAGGCCTGTTATTTGGCAGTGAGCCAACACGGTTGCCACTTGTATGCCAACTCAAGGAAAACTGCATGAGGAAACTTAATACCCCAGATTTCTTACTAGCCCTCTTCTGCAGTTCTACATAGCTTTGATTTTATCCCGCATTAGCCATGTATGTGTTGCTTGTGGGTCAGTACCACCATCAGTATTGAACTTGTTAGATCCTTTTCACCGTAGTACTGTGCTCAATAAAAACAATACCAATCGTCTTTGTATAGGTTTATTTCTAGGCAACCAGTTTCGACGTTACACTACATTATCTTCAGGCCTAAACGGCTTCAATCCAGTAACCTTCATGTTACTTATGAGACCAGTTAAAGGCACTGCTATATTTGTAACACAAAGGTTACTTACAGGATTGGAGCAGTTTAGGCCTGAAGATGAAGTAGTGTAACATCAAAACTGGTTGCCTAGAAACAACGGCGATTGGTATTATTTTTATTGAACATTGAACAGCCGTAGTCCCATACTCCACCATAAGATGGAGTTACATTCACAGTAGTGTGCACTCAGTAATTGGAGCTTTCTGTTCAGACACTATAGCGGGACGTATATGCCCCAGGACAACTGCGAAATTTAAGGAAACATGGGAATTTTTTCACCTGGGAAAAATCTGGAATAAACCCAGGAATCTTTTAGAATTTTTTCAAAGAAAATTCCGCACTGGCTGTATGAATGATTTTTATTAAATCTGCGACCGGTTTCGCACCGCTATCCCTGCATCCTCAGGCAATCTGTACAAAAAATAATGTAATAAGAGCTCATACAAACTATTCGATCCCACAATAGTGGATTAGCTATTGGGCGTAAATTCCACAGGATACATTTCTATGGTAACATTTCAAGCAGAATCGGCAAGTGCTTAAGTTCTAAGGTAATAAATCCGGCTTTTTATATTCCTAAAAACAATGGACAGAAGTTCAGGCACAAGGAGGCTGCAACATGGAATAGTTTCAAGTCATCGGGGGTATATATATCACCTGTGATGATTGTGATGTGGAGTACATAGGCCAGACAGGAAGAAGTTTTGAGACCCGCTTTAAGGAGCACACCAACGACCTAGGCTCAAAATCGGCTGTAGGTGTGCATTTGTGGGAAACGGGTCACCATATCACTGGTATCCAGAACAACATGCGGGTGTTACACTTGGAAAGTAAGGGCAACACCCTTAATGTTTTGGAAGAGGTTGAAATCTTCAGGGTTCTGAAGAAAGCCCTTTGCTCCTCACTTAATGTCCAGACCGATCTGAGGCACAAAGATCTTCTAGAAAATTTTGATTACTTAAACAGATAGCCTAACCCCTATAGCTTACTTGTTAGTAGGTTCTGTCCAATATATTTTTAGGTGTACTCTGGGCCTTACGCATTCAGAACCAGAATGTTAGTTTTAACTAACTGCCCCTTTTTTATATTGGCCACCTAGTATGGTATTAGACTTAAAAAAATAGACATAAGACCTTATACACGTCATCTGGCCTCCGGCAATTCTCGTGCCACTGCGTGAGCACTTTCTGGGTTTTGGCCAGTCAGTCAGGCCATGTCCGCTGTTGCGAGGCTCCTCACAACTTGCATGGTGTGTTCTGATATGTTTACATGGCCCTAAGTCTGCTGTTTGTTCATGCTAATGTTCTGCTCTTCGTCGTTCGTGTTTAGGGAGTTTTATCAGCATTGTATTTTATTTTTATTTTCTAGGTCATACCCGCTCCCATCATTAAAATTTTTTTTTTAAAGATTTTTAAATTTTAACTACCGCTTTCACCAGATGACGGTATATTGGACGTGAATGGCAGGGAGTGGCTACAGGGCAATGTTCAATGTTACTATGTTATAAATAGCGTATGTGAGTACTTTCTTATTTCATTCAAAAAACTGGCTATTTAAAAGTTTAATTTACACATCAGAATTGGGGGATCAAATAGTTTATATGAGATATTATTATATTATTTTTTGTACAGATTGCCTGAGAATGCACCGATAAGTGGTGCGAAACCGCTCACAGATTTAATAAAAATCATTCGTACAGCCAGTGTGGAATTTTCTTTGAAAAAATGTCAAGGTTTGGCTGTGGTTGCCCGCCTTACAAAACATCTTTTAGAATTCCAGAAATTTTTCATTGTTTTAGTTTACAGTTAAATTTTTGTAATTTTAACTGGTAATAACTGATGCTCTAAGAAAGAATTTTACTTTGGCCCACTACTGCAGAATAATACTGCAGTAAGGAAATATAAACAAGAGAAGAGCACCAAAATAAAATTTTAGTTGCAAAGAAAATGTGCCATTTACAACAAAACAAACTGCACGTAGGCATCTGTCAACATCAAAATGTGTTGATGGCCTTAGAACAAAGACTGTGTAATACTTTGTAACAACAAACTGCTTTCAATGAGCATGCTGTAACAACTGTTTAAATTTATAACAGGTCATGAGAAAATATTGTGATTGGCAGTTTAAGAAGCATTACTTTCAAAGTAAATTTCCTTTTACACAAGCTGAATTGTGATAAATCTGAGAAAGTGCACTTAATTTCTTAAACTACAGAGCATTTGACTGTCACTCAAAACTTAACACTCTGAGGACCAGCCACTTAGAATAATTTTGGGCTTGAAGACCAGCCATTAATGCCATTATTTAAAACTTACTGGTGTATTTGTGTTTGATATATCTTAAAGGATAACATGCTAAAAAGTACCAAGCTTCAATGTTAGTTTTTCGTTTTTATTTTAGTTCTTTCATAGATTACAAATTATGGAATAACAATGGTGAAAACTATAAAAGTGTGAGGTGAATTCTTGAGCAATTTCACATGCAACTGGCATTTCTGTGGAAAAATCAAAGTGCTCATCAGAACATTTGTTCAGTCAGGTAACCCACAAATTTTCAGTGCACAGCAGTGAAATTTATAATTTTACTTGTCATAAACATTCAACTGCTGCCAAGGTGGCCCAGTGGTTACCATGCTGGACTCACATTTGGGAGAATGATGGTTCAAACAAGTGTCTGGTCATCCTGATTTAGGTTTCATTTCTCTACGCACATGTTTCCGCACCTCAGACAAGTGCCGGGATGGTTCCTTTGAAAGGACACGGCTGACTTCCTTTCCCATCCTTCCCTAATCCAATGGGACCAATTACCTTGCTTTTTGGTCCCCTCCCCCAAATCAACCAACCAAGCAATCAGCTGCTGAAATTTAAGCTGTGCTCTTAGGATCCTGCCTAAGCACACCCTCAGAGAAAAGAACAAAAAAATGTAATGCCAGTATTATAGGTGATGATGATGATGATGTTTGGTTTGTGGGGCGCTCAACTGCGTGGTTATCAGCGCCCGTACAATTATCCAATCTTTGCTCAGCCCAATTTCGCCACTTTCGTGGATGATGATGAAATGATGAGGACAACACAAACACCCAGTCATCTCGAGGCAGGTGAAAATCCCTGACCCCGCCGGGAATCGAACCCGGGACCCCGTGCTCGGGAAGCGAGAATGCTACCGCGAGACCACGAGCGGCGGACAGTATTATAGGTGAAAGATTAGCTTGTCATGTAGCTGTACTGAATGTATATTAATTTAAACCAGTAACTTTTCCTATTTGTGTGCTCATGCAACTGAACAGTGATGTTGTTATTGGCTGAGAAAACTGCATCAAAATCTTGATTTCATTGCTTTGAAAGCTACTGTGCTGTAATCGACAGAATTTGTATTTACACTTTCATAATACAAAAGTATGCAATATACAAGTTTCTGTGCAATGAAGATCTTTCCAAAATGCATTGTGTTTTGCTGGGTTTCCTTTCCTAAAGTGCTGGCAAGTTCAACACTGGTATATATTACTTTTACCATTCAAAGGATTTGTAAGTTTTATAGCTCCAAGGGAAAGCATATTGTCACTTAACATGGAAAAAGCGTATTTTCACCCATGAAAAAGTGTAGTTTCACATGTGAAAAAATGTATTTTTAACCAGGAAACCAAGGACTTTCTTTTTCTTGTCCACGTATACACCCAGTATGGACAGCCTACTGGTGGAAGCTGGTGTCCCACCGCTGAGAGTCAGATGTCAACAACTCTTGTTGAATTATGATCTCACAATCTGTCAGATGTCTACCGATCTATGTTAGTCAACTCTGTTTCACAATCGACAGTTCACACTGTTCATAAAGTAGACTAGATTGTATATAATTGGAGGCTCTGTGCAAGGGTCTCCAACTAGCCTTCTTGCCTGTGTTTGTGGAGTTCTCTCTTCCCAGCCCCCATGGCTATGTTTCCAGTCCCATGATTCAAATGGACCTCTTTTTTGGCACCAAGAAAATTGTTAGTCCCATGATTCTCAGATGTCTGTACCATTTGGTTCTCCATGACTACTCAAATTCAGCATGCATCTACACAGATGGATCAAAACTCAATAGCAGGGTCAGTTTTGCTTTTGCAGATGCAAGGGGGCAAGAGAAGTATTCTCAATCAAGTGCATACAGTATTATACACTGTGGAGTTGGTCACCATATTATGGACTCTGCAGCACATTAAAACTCTTACCACAAAAGACTCCATAAACTGCCCACAATGAGTATCGTAGTGGTAAAATCCGAGACCTATTAGTTGAACTACACAGCTCCAGTACAACAGTAACATTCATCTGGATATTGCACCACATGGGTATTCCAGGAAATGAACTAGCTGGCAAATTAACTAATGAAGAAATCACAGGACTTGGAATATGAGGCACAGACTTAACGTTGCAGCCACAACATCACATTTTGAAAACTAGGATATGGAATTCGAGGCTACCACAAGAACAAGCTAAGAGCACCAAGGCCTGACATATTTCTGTCTCTCAGGAAGTTGAAATCTTAATGTGCAGAAAGCATATCAGCCACACCAGACTTGCTCACGATTTTCTTTCGCATCTAGAGGATTCCCCTCAATGCAGCTGTAACAGTCCTCTTATGGTAACCCATAATCTCACCCAATGTGTCCTGCTGATTGATCTGAGACAAGCAATCAACCTGCCTATCTCATTACCTCAGATCCTCTCAGACAGAGAGTCAGAAACTACCAAAGTTCTGTTTTTCCAGGGGGAAAGTGGCTTTTATATCAAAATTTAGTGCAGTTCCATGTTCGGTCAGTACCTCTCACTGTGGCACGTGCTCCGAGTGGCCTCAAGCTACTTTCTCCTTTTGCACTGTCACACATTTCTTAAACTTTTATGTATATATTCTATTTACCTAACTTTAAACTAATTTTCTCTATAGTCTGCTGCATTTCCTCACTCCACTTTAGTTGCTCGACTAATTTTTGTTGCACTATGCTGACCCTTCTCGGTGTATCCAGCAGTGTATCCTTCAGTGACCAGTCACAGTTTTTACCTGTCTGAGTTTTATCTCACTTTTAAGAATCCTGCTAAAGCTGTGGCGATGGACTATGAAGCTGACAATTCTCCTTCTCTTGTTTTGTATATGTTTCCATCATTTTTGTGTCATCACCATCTTCATCATCATCTTCATCATTCTCTAATGCTTCAGACCAGAGTGCTTCTTGAAGAATGAAGCAGTGAATATACTCAGAAAATACTTCCTTAATTTACTTTGGAGTTTATTTTGTGAAAAAGGACTACACTCTAGCAGATGCCTAGTGACTTACGTTGAAACTGGCATTTACAAAATGGAGCTTCTCTTACAACAAATTTAAGTTTTCTTGTAGTTTCTCAGTTGCTTACTGCTTCATATCAACATCACACAAAAATTTAAAAACCCACAGTCAGATACATTAGTGCACTCAATAAGCATGAGCAGAGAATCAACAGGCCTCTGGGCTTTATTCTTCAACGTCGTCTTTAGATCTGCCTCCCCCCCCCCCCCCCTCCCTCCCTCCCCATCTTGGATTTGAAGAGAGACTGTTTGCTTAAAAAGATAGGCTCCTTCAACTGCCTCCAATTCAACTGGAAATTTAGTATCTGAACAGGTGTGACAATGCCACTACACTACACTGTCAGTGTGGGTACTTCACTGGCCAATGATGTCTTCATAGTAACCGAGGAACAGAAGCTTGTAAGAGGAAACAAAACTCACCATGTGAGACAATCTACAGGAAGCAGAAAGTTTGAGACCACATAGAGACATTCAGTACATGGATGATTAGTGAGCACTCAACAATAACTCTTGGCATAAAGTGCAAGGTGAGGTCCACGATGGCTGAACTCAGTGTAAGCACTGGCCTACTCTGCTTACTGCGACCCCTAGGTAAACAATTCTGTCAGTGAGTCTGCTCATACTATGTATCCCTGTGAGTGTCTTTGCAACAGTTTTCAAAGTACTATGCGAAAATGAGTGTAATGAGAGTGTGTGTTACACATGTGAATGGATTTGGATTCTTTGCAACGTACAGGACATAGCAACTATCCATTTTCATCAGTGTCTTATTCTCTTCACTTGCATTTCCTTCTCTTCCATATTCATCCAAATTTAATTAGTTTTTGAATAGAATTTTCATTTCAGAGTTATTTAGCTCCCATGACTATGAGAACATAACAGCCGAAGAGAATGTTACGTCTGTTTAATCTTGTGGACATGGGCACTGCTAAGCATTCTCATCCTGTGGGGTGCTGTCATAACAGCAAATGAGTTTAACATGTCTCCAGGATAGGTAGTTCATCTGCATTGATACATTCTGCTAGTTTGGTGGTGATCATTCCCACATGAAATGGCATTCAGTGAACACATATCAGCCAATAAATGATGTAAATAGTTTAACATTTAACATATTGGTGTGACTGTAATCCTATACATTTTTCCAGTGGTGGGACATTTTTCCAGTGGTGGGACTAGAGCAGGCAGTAGTAAGCCAATGTGTGGGGCATGTTCTACAGTCAGTATTTTATTATTATTGTACATAACACCTGCACATTTTTGATTATATGGCTACATATAAACAACAGTTTGATAAATATTTGTGAGGAACATGCTGTCTACTGCTTTTGAAAACTATTGTTAGAGTAAATTGTTATTGCAATAAATTAAAAACATTCATTACAGTACATTAATTAAATTGGAAATGTGAGTGAAATAAGTTTTGTGAGTGAATAAGTTTTGGTGGCTTCTTCACATGTGAATTTTAAACAAGCTATTGAGTATATCATTCACAAACTACATAACACACAAAAACAAAATCTACAATGCAAAATATGTGTTAAACTTTTGTCTGCTGCAATTATATGCCTAATTATTTGATGGCACAATCAATTGTATATTTTCAGATATGTTTGGAACTAAAGACTAATAGTTCTATGTGGACAACAATGTGGGATGACAAATCATCTACACCATATGCAGTTAGTACAAACAAAGTGATTGTTTATGACAATGCCAAGAGTCTGACAGAAAAGGTAATATAAACGTGTTTTCATTATGCTTATAGATTAAACGATTCTTCCTCAATTAATGTCTTCTCTTGATAAATTAAGTGGCTACTTTTTACATAAATTCAGATTATCATTCCTAAATTTGTATTATGTTGGTGTATAAGTTCATAGTGTTGTTGTTTTTTTGTGTGTTGGTATTCCAGTTACTGTGGGTCTATTTATTGATTGTCATTAGTTATTTATAGTTTACTTTTGTTGCTTTAGTTAACATATTGTAATTTTGCGATTTGGAGATAGTGAGTTAAGCTGTGAATGCTAGAAAATGGAGTGCCAAGTGGAGAAATCAGAACATTTCTGATGTATTCTTCTGTTTGAGTTCAGTAGCATTGTGCAGCAGCAGAGGCAGTCAGAAACATTTGCATCATGTATGGGGATAACCCCATTCGACAGACAATGGCAACAAAATGGTTTCTCATCTCAAGGGGGATCATTTTGACATCCACTTTTGGGAAGGCCTTCAGGGTCTGATGAAGATCCTTTAAACACATTAATCCACAATGATCCACATAGTGTATTCAAGAACTGGCAAATGTGATGAAGTGTGATTGTTCCTCTATCGTGCCTCATTTGCATCCGGTGGGAAAGGTTCAAAAATTGTGTGTATGGGTACCTCATGCTTTAAGCCACAATCACAAAAATCACTGTTCGACCCAACAACTATCGATACCTCTCTCGCTCCACAGTTCTTAAAGAACTTCTGCCTACTGAATTCAGTTTCACACAATACATTTAATAAAACTATCTGAAAGATCATCAGAAACAAAATCCGAGTCTTTGCATAAGGAACTCATACAAAACAAAAAGGACAGTAAACATAGTCATACACAATTCACGTTCTACAGTATACAATCAAATGAAAAATATTCTACATCATCAGAAATATATCTATGGAGTACAAGGTAGTAAATGAAAGGAAAAAAAGTATATCTTATTATTAGCCAAGGCATCACATGTGCCCCTGATTTATCATGTCTTTGACACATGCGAGTCCCATCTACCTAAAACTAGTTATGGTCTTTGATTATGTCAATATAAATTTTAAAATTTCATTTCACAACATATAGCCTCAATAGTCCAATATATCACAAAAAAGTATGAAATTTGTCCAATAATAATGAAAGATTATATTACAAACTTCTTACCAAAGAATATCAAAAGTTCAATAATTAAACTCATCATAGGGTTTATGATCCCAGAAAGAGTAAGAAGAAATGTATGTGTTGGTGCAAATAGTGAAGCAAAAGAATTAATTATCATACATTTTTATGCTAAAACTGAAGACATATCGAATTAGTTAAGTACCTACAATACATATTACACAACACTTTTCATCACACCTTTGAGTGTCTTTTCTACTGCTTCACACAATAATGGCTCTATATCATCAAGTCCCTTTTATAGCCTTTTTTTGTACTTGAATTCTCAGTCATTAAATACCTTTACAAATAGTCATGGCATGTGTTTCTCTTATAATTTGTCATATCTCTTGGAAGTTATTGCTTCTCATCATATGCTGTTACAACTCAGAATCAATTATCAAATTACTGATTTAAATATCTTGTCATTTCCAAACCTCTGACCCCATCTGACAGCTTACTTCTTCATTATTCCAAATCACAATACTACAACACTCTACAAGCAAGAACTCCTCTTTAACCATATATTTTGATTAAGTCATCAAGTATCTTTACTCGTTCCTAATCCTGAATAGGTTGACATTTGAGCTGTTTTGATAGATATAAAGAATAGTAAAAGAGTAGGCAGCAGTGCAGAAAACTAAAGAAGAAATAGCACTACTACGGCTTGGGGCCCTGTGCACGCTACTGAAGTATAGTGAATTCCCTGAGGTCTGTCTGAAAATACCTCTCTGTTTACCCACAAGACTTCCCTTAACTCTTCTTTCTGTTGCTTACTTAACCCCTCTACCTTGTCCATCTGGTTCTTCAATTCTTCTAGTATCTCTCTTGCCTCTCTTGCTACCCCCATAATCCATGTTCAATCCTAAATCTCTCGTATCAACTCCTACTGTCATCACTCTGATTTTTAACTGACCAATTAAATCATTGCTATCCACTATCATTCCATCAAAATTCACACTTATTTCTGTTTCTTCACTATGAAAAGTGATAAAACTGTCCCCACAATTTACTTCTGCTTTACACTCTATCAACCAGTCCATGCCCAGGACAATTTCCACACTGAGCCCAGGAATGACAAAAAAATTATGTACTAAGCTTATGTCCCCAAGTTCAAATTCTAAAATGATCTATTGCTTGACAGCTTTTTGTAATTTGCCTGTAGCACCCACTATTTTCAACCCCAACACCAGTACGTCCATTACCCCATTACCCTCCTTAATAGAATCATAGAATTTGTCAGCTATGGCACTTATTTCACTCCCTGTGTCCAAAAGAACCCTTTGCTCCCTATCATAGAACTTTATTTTCACAAACGGTTGTCCTGCTTTAATATCCCCCACATCTTCATCCTCACATAACAAATCTCTTTCGATATTCCCAATTTCTATAACCTATATATGAGCTGTCTTCTTCTTTTGACTCCCTTCTGATTGCACATAAACTCTCTTCCTCCTCCATACAAGTTGCCACACCCTTACCCTTGCCTATAATAAACACATTAACTTCCTTCTCCTCATTAGTATCTATACCATGGTTCAAGGAATTGGTAGAAGTCTCTCCCTCAATAAGCTGAGAAATTGGCCCTCTCTCTCCCTCGTGACTCTTATCCAAATTACTTTGCAATAGAAATATATCCTCCTGTGCCTCATCTTCTCCCTCTTCACTATCACTATCCTCACTGCTTGTTTCTTCCTCCTCACTTCCACTACTTTCCAATTGTACCACTTTATCTCCTTCTGCCTGTCTACTTGCTCTCTTTCATATTCTTTAACACCACATAAGGGAAAACACCTCCATACATAAACATCCTGACTCTACATTATTCCTACACTTAACTTCAGGCTCTAGCTCTTCAATCACCAAGCTCTGACTTTCACAACTCCTCTCACCATGATTAGCATTACTATTGCTGCTCATTACAAAACATCTAGCATCATTGGGGCAAATGGCAACATTGGTAGGCCCGGACAGTTGACCCCCCCCAGCATGGGCCCTCACTATTGCGGGATACTGCATTAAAACTTCCTCTCCTATCATAACCTCTATCGTTACCCCTGAACCTCTTCCTCCTCTATCTCTCACATTTACTTTATTCACTCTGTTGGTCTGTTCCCTGTGCTCTTGGTACCTCCAAGAATCTCTATTTTCTTTAAATGAACAATTTGTCTACCATCTATCTACATCTCTCACCCTATTCAGAAAATCTTTCAGATTATTATTATGCCCAATTAATCTACATCTCCTATTAGGAGGTAACTTCCCCATCAATACCTCAATTGTATCTTGGCCACTCCAAGTACTATCGAAATGTTTCAACCTAGATACTTTCTTAAAAGCCTCTATGACATCACTCTATTTCTCCTTAGACCAGTGCTCTGCTAGGAAAGCTAAACAAAATCCTCAAAAGTTTCATATTTATCCAGTGCATCTGGCTCCCAATCTACATCTACATCTACATGGATACTCTGCAAATCACATTTAAATGCCTACCAAAGGGTTCATCGAACCACCTTCACAATTCTCTATTATTCCAATCTCGTATAGCGCGCGGGAACAATGAAAACCTATATCTTTCTGTACGAGCTCTGATTTCCCTTATTTTATCTTTCTGATCGTTCCTCCCTATGTAAGTCGGTGTCAACAAAATATTTTCGCATTTGGAGGAGAAAGTTGGTGAATGGAATTTCGTGAGAAGATTCTGTCGCAACGAAAAACGCCTTTCTTTTAATGATGTCCATCCCAAATCCTGTATCATTTCTGTGACACTCTCCCCCATATTTCACGATAATACAAAATGTGCTACCTTTCTTTGTTTGAACTTTTTCGATGTACTCAGTCAGCCCTATCTGGTAAGGATCCCACACCGCACAACAGTATTCTGAAAGAGGATGGACAAGCGTACTGTAGGCAGTCTCCTTAGTAGGTCTGTTACATTTTCTAAGTGTCCTGCCAATGAAACGCAGTCTTTGGTTAGCCTTCCCCACAACATTTTCTACACTCCTGGAAATTGAAATAAGAACACCGTGAATTCATTGTCCCAGGAAGGGGAAACTTTATTGACACATTCCTGGGGTCAGATACATCACATGATCACACTGACAGAACCACAGGCACATAGACACAGGCAACAGAGCATGCACAATGTCGGCACTAGTACAGTGTATATCCACCTTTCGCAGCAATGCAGGCTGCTATTCTCCCATGGAGACGATCGTTGAGATGCTGGATGTAGTCCTGTGGAACGGCTTGCCATGCCATTTCCACCTGGCGCCTCAGTTGGACCAGCGTTCGTGCTGGACGTGTAGACCGCGTGAGACGACGCTTCATCCAGTCCCAAACATGCTCAATGGGGGACAGATCCGGAGATCTTGCTGGCCAGGGTAGTTGACTTACACCTTCTAGAGCACGTTGGGTGGCACGGGATACATGCAGACGTGCATTGTCCTGTTGGAACAGCAAGTTCCCTTGCCGGTCTAGGAATGGTAGAACGATGGGTTCGATGACGGTTTGGATGTACCGTGCACTATTCAGTGTCCCCTCGACGATCACCAGTGGTGTACGGCCAGTGTAGGAGATCGCTCCCCACACCATGATGCCGGGTGTTGGCCCTGTGTGCCTCGGTCGTATGCAGTCCTGATTGTGGCGCTCACCTGCACGGCACCAAACACGCATACGACCATCATTGGCACCAAGGCAGAAGCGACTCTCATCGCTGAAGACGACACGTCTCCATTCGTCCCTCCATTCACGCCTGTCGCGACACCACTGGAGGCGGGCTGCACGATGTTGGGGCGTGAGCGGAAGATGGCCTAACGGTGTGCGGGACCGTAGCCCAGCTTAATGGAGACGGTTGCGAATGGTCCTCGCCGATACCCCAGGAGCAACAGTGTCTCTAATTTGCTGGGAAGTGGCGGTACGGTCCCCTATGGCACTGCGTAGGATCCTACGATCTTGGCGTGCATCCGTGCGTCGCTGTGGTCCGGTCCCAGGTCGGCGGGCATGTGCACCTTCCGCCGACCACTGGCGACAACATCGATGTACTGTGGAGACCTCACGCCCCATGTGTTGAGCAATTCGGCGGTACGTCCACCCGGCCTCCCGCATGCCCACTATACGCCCTCGCTCAAAGTCCGTCAACTGCACATACGGTTCACGTCCACACTGTCGCGGCATGCTACCAGTGTTAAAGACTGCGATAGAGCTCCGTATGCCACGGCAAACTGGCTGACACTGACGGCGGCGGTGCACAAATGCTGCGCAGCTAGCGCCATTCGATGGCCAACACCGCGGTTCCTGGTGTGTCCGCTGTGCCGTGCATGTGATCATTGCTTGTACAGCCCTCTCGCAGTGTCCGGAGGAAGTATGGTGGGTCTGACACACTGGTGTCAATGTGTTCTTTTTTCCATTTCCATGAGTGTATGTCTTCCTTCCAATTTAAATTGTTCATAATTGCAATTCCTAGGTATGTAGTTGAATTTACGGCTTTTAAATTAGACTGATTTATTGTGTAACTGATGTTTAATGCTTTCTTTTTAGCACTCATGAGGATGACCTCACACTTTTCATTATTTAAGGTCAATTGCCACTTTTCGCACCATTTCGATATTTCTTCTAAATAATTTTGCAGTTTGTTTTGATCTTCTGATGACTTTATTAGTCGACAAATGACAGCGTCATCTGCAAACAACCAAAGACGGCTGCTCAGATTGTCTCCCAAATCGTTTATATAGATAAGGAACAGCAAAGGGCCTATAACACTATCTTGAGGAACGCCAGAAATCACTTCTGTTTTCCGTCAATTACAACGAACTGTGACCTCTCTGACAGGAAATCACACATCCAGTCACATAACTGAGATGATATTCCATAAGCACGCAATTTCACTACAAGCCGCTTGTGTGGTACAGTGTCAAAAGCCTTCCGGAAATCCAGAAATACGGAATCAATCTGAAATCCATTGTCAGTAGCACTCAGCAGTTCATGTGAATAAAGAGCTAGTTGTGTTTCACAAGAACGATGTTTTTTAAGCCCATGTTGACTGTGTGTCAATAGACTGCTTTCTTCGAGGTAATTCATTATGTTCGAACACAATATATGTTCTAAAATGCTGCTGCATATCGATGTTAATGATATGTGCCTGTAATTTAGTGGATTACTCCTACTACCTTTCTTGAATATTGGTGTGACCTGTGCAACTTTCCAGTCTTTGGGTACGGATCTTTCGTCGAGCAAACAGTAGTAAATGATTTTTAAAGTATGGAGCTAATGCATCAGCATGCTCCGAAATGAACCTAATTGGTACACAGTCTGGACCAGAAGACTTGCTTTTATTAAGTGATTTAAGTTGCTTCACTACTCCAAGGATATTTACTTTTACGTTACTCATGTTGGCAGCTGTTCTCGATTCGAATTCTGGAATATTTACTTCGTCTTCTTTTGTGAAGGCATTTGGGGAAGGCTGTGTTTAGCAACTCTGCTTTGGCAACACTGTCTTCGATAGTATCTCCAGCACTATTGTCTTGAGAAGGCATTGATTGTTGTTTGCCGCTAACATACTTCACATACGACCAGAATCTCTTTGGATTTTCTGCCAGGTTTCGAAACAAAGTTTCGTTGTGGAAGCTGTTATAGGCATCTCGCATTGAATTCCGCACTAAATTTTGAGCATCTGTAAAAGATCGCCAATCTTGGGGATTTTGTGTCTGTTTAAATTTGGCATGTTTGTTTCATTGTTTCTGCAACAGTGTTCTAACCTGTTTTGTGTACCAAGGAGGATCAGCTCCATTGTTTGTTAGTTTATTTGGTATAAATCTCTCAATTGCTGCTGATAGTATTTCTTGGAATTGAAGCCACATCTGGCCTACACTTATATTATTAATTTGGAATGAGTGGAGATTGTCTCTCAGGAAGGCGTCAAGTGAATTTTTACCTGCTTTTTTGAATAGGTATATTTTTCACTTATTTTTCGAGGATTTGGGGATTACAATACTCAATCTTGCTACGACAGCCCTGTGTTCACTAATCCCTGAATCAGTTTTGATGCTCATTATTAACTCAGGATTATTTGTTGCTAAGAGGTCAAGTGTGTTTTTACAACTGTTTACTATTTGCATGGGCTCATGAATTAATTACTCGAGACAATTTTCAGAGAATGCGTTTAGCACAATTTCAGATGATATTTTGTGCCTACCTCTGGAATTAAACATGTATTTTCGCCAACATATCAAGGGTAAATTAAAGTCACCACCAACTATTATCGTATGATTCGGGTACGTGTTTGAAATCAAACTCAAGTTTTCTTTGAACCTTTCGGCAACTGTATCATCTGAATTGGGAGGTTGGTAAAAGGATCCAATTATTATTTTATTCATGTTGCCAACAATGACCTCTGCCTATACTAACTCTCAGGAAGTATCTACTTCAATTTCGCAACAAGTTAAACTACTTCTGACAGCAACAAACACACCTCCACCAACCGTGTTTAGCCTATCCTTTCGGAACACCGTTAGGTTCTTCGCAAAAATTTCGGCTGAGCTTATATCCGGCTTTAGCCAGTTTTCAGTGCCTATAATGATTTGAGCATCAGTGCTTTCTATTAGCGCTTGGAACTCTGGTACTCTCCCAACACAGCTATGACAATTTACAACTGTTATACCAATGGTTCCTGTATCTACGTTCCTCCTGTGTTCAGCCTGCACCTTTTGTGACTGAAGCCTTTCTTGTGTTTTCCCAAGCCCCTCTAACCTAAAAACCCGCCCAGTCCACACCACACAGCCCCTGCTACCTGTGTAGCCACCTCCTGCGTATAGTGGACACCTGACCTATTCAGCAGAACCCTTAACTCTCACCTTTCAAACAAACACTGGTCCTCCTCAATTTATCCTTCTCAAACAACTCTACAGTAAACTGACTTCTTAAACTATTCACAAAAGCCACAGGATGGACATTGTCTTTAGGATCAAACACTATACTATTAAAATTATTACCATTCCTCACATGTACTACCACAGATGGAGCTGCTCTCTTCTCAGTCACAGAAGTGGACCCTTTGATTTCTTCCACTTCTGCGTGAGCTTTCTTGCTATGTTCCTGCCACATTCTCTCACAATACTCCTTCACTTCTGTCTCTCTTATCACACACTTCAGCTTGCGCTACTATATTTTTACCCAAGCATTCCACCCTTCCATTTACCTCCTCCTTGAATCTCTTGCTTTTCCACCAACTCGAATTCTGTTTCTTTAAATGACTCTTTAACATCATCTTTAAATTTGACAAAATCTTTGCCTACATCTGACTTTATCTCAGAAATCTTCTTTTCTAGTCAATCATCTAGTTCCCTTTTAAAATCCCTAATTCTTTGTACAAATTTCATATCTAAATGCCTCAGTTCTTCTCCCATATCCTTCTGAGATTTATTAACCGCTTCTACCTCCCTACTAACAGCTTCCATCTTTCTACTCAATCCCTCTTTCACATCCTTCATTCCTTTTCTTACATCCTTCATTTCTTCTCTTACATCCTTTATTTCTTCTCTCACGTCCTTCATATCTTCTCGTAAACGTACTTTCATACGTTTCATTTCCGCTAATGGTGCAGCGAACATACTTTCTATATGAACTTTCTTCCCCACTTCTCTATCAGCACCTGGTTCTGTCTTAAATTACTATATCTTTTTCCACCTTTTCCATAGCAGGTTCCTGTTATTTATTTTCACCTTACTCATCACTTCACACCTTAAAACTGGCTAGCTGTTCATCCTCTTTGATAGTCATCTTTTCTATTATTTGACCCAAACACAAAAAAAACCACTCTCACTAATTTGGGAACTTCGAACCAAAGATTGCAAATTCTTTAAGAGAGCCTCAAACTACCCTGTCCTGTCACTCCATGGTCAACATATGCGAAGAAAATGGTTCCTGGAGATTTACTAAGACCGTGAGTTTGTAATCAGAAAAAAAAATGTTTAAAGAAAAACTGCATGAAGAAAATTAATATTGTGTAAACCCCATGAATCCCTTTTACTTCTGAACTTAAAAAGCACACCTCTATATGAGAAGTTTCCAAATCCTATAAATTTCTGATAATAAAATCCTTTGACAGTGGAAAACATTTAAAAAATGAAGCTAATTTGATAAATAATGACAGAGTGTACAGTAATTTTGCTTACCGGTAACAATTAAACCCAGATAAATTTGCACCTAAACATGAATGAATGGGAATATGACATTAAGTGGCATGTAAACAAAGATCACATACTTTGACAACTGTCAGATTCAAAGTTCCCTCCAATGTGCCTCAACTTACATGTTTGGCCACATTTTGCTGTGCAGCACATAAACTCTCCTGTCTAAATTACTGCAGATACACATCAAAGCAGGCCCACATGCAATTACTAATACAAATACTCTGAGAACAAAAACAAATAAATGATGGCAATAACTGCTGTTAGAGGTGGTGTCAACAATCACTGAAGGTGAACAGTCCTTACAATACACTACTTTTATTTATAGAGAGAAACATTAAGAGATAGTCTATTAGAAAGCATAAAGCAATTAAATTGGTTAGAATTGTGTTTCTCGAAGAGAGGAATGTTTATAGGTCTTAGCTGTTCCGGGTCACTGTGATGTGGTGACAGCGGCAGAAGCAGTTTCAAGTTGCTGATATGAATCCTATTAGTCCTCCAGTCATGTCCTTGACGTTAAAATATCCTCTTTCTTTACATTCTATTTCAGCTGGCAGTGGTAATAAGTGGCTTAGCATCCATTTGTCATAGGCTGGAACAAAGTAACTACTTGTGCAGCACCTGAAGGTCGTATTAGCTCAACTGCAACATTCCACATGCTATACTTTGCGAATTGTGAAGCTAAACAGTCCATCTACTGTTAATATTTGCGCTTCATAATGATACTGTTCCCGCAAAAACAAGTCACTTACGTAGCAACACAGTTCACAGTTTCCACATTGACAGTTAGTGTTTTAGCACACGTCACATATTGTAGTCAAGAAAATAAGCAATATTAAATTCACAGTTTATGTAATGTAGCTCAATTCTGAACCAATGACAATACTGTCTGTTCACGAGTGCACTGTCACTGCCACAGGCATCGTTCTGCAAAAACCAACAGTGTTTGCATAATACAATGTCCATTTAGAATATCCATCGTAAAGTCAAATTCCAAACCAATCTTACACAAAAAAGTCCAGTATTAATATTGCTTTAAATGCACACCATTGCTATACCACAGCACTCGCTTCCATACCACCATGCTTTCACACCAACTGCCACTGTCTCCTCACTGTTCAACCCGGCAACTATTGATACCTCTCTTGCTCCACAGTTCTTACAGAATTTCTGCTACTGCATTCTGGTTCACACAATACATTTAATAAAACTGTCTGAAAGATCATCAGAAACGAGATCCGAGTCTTTATATAAGGAACTCATACAAAACAAAAAGGACAGTAAACATAGTCATACACAATTCACGTTATACACTATATAATCAAATGAAAAATATTCTACATTATCAGAAATATATCTATGGAGTACAAGGTAGTAAAAGAAAGGAAAAAAAATCTCATTATTAGCCAAGGCATCACAGATGCCATGTATGAATCTCTCTTTGCTTATCATCAATTGCCGCTCATGAGGAACACCAACCATTCCTATCCTTATCATTATTGGTGACTGTCTTTATGCTAACATAAGGACAAGAAAGGAATTTCTGAGTCCGAAACAAACCAGCAACTCCCCTTACAAAGACCTGCACACATTCACAAAGGATGATTATGCACATGGTGGAAAAGGGACGGTGTGGCATACCACAAATTCCTTCTCCGAGGTGTAACCATCACTCCTGGCATTTATTGTTGACAACTGAGATGACTTGCAGACACAAAACAATGACCAGAAAGACTGTGTGAAGTGATGCTACTCCACAATAACAACTGCCCGTATTGTGGTAGACTATCAAAAACACTATATAGGAGTTTGATTGGGAAGTAGGTCCACAACTACCTTATACACCTGATCTTGCACCTTCAGATTTTCACCTTTTCTGCCTTCTGTCAAACAGATTTCAAAGAATTTCCTGGGTGAAAATACACTCTGAAAATGGTGTGACGAGTTCTTTGCCTGAAAACCATGTTATTTCTACAGCTGTAGAATCGAAAAGTTATCCCAGCGTGGGCAGACTGTTGTAAATAGTAAAGGAGAATATATTATTGATGGCTCAGCTCTCTATTACAAGTATCTGTTGTGTTTATTAAACTTACGGAGAAACATTAAAAACTTTTGTACTCACCCAATACAATAATAGCTAAATCTCTTTTTCGTTTTGTAATTTTCTGTGACCTATCTAACTGATGTCACATAAAGTACTGTACATGTTTATCTGTAAATGTCTTTACTCATTTCCTGTCAAATAATTGGCTGAATATAAAACATTTTTGATATTTTGAGACAGGTTTACAGATTAGTTTAACAGATTTTGTAACATTATTAATGTGGATTTGGACATTAAAAACAGCTACTGTATGTTAATATGGCAATGAATGACATTTATAAAGGAATGTATTTAACTTGTAGGTTTCAAGTGAGATATCTAGTTTTAAATACAAACTATTAACACTAACAGCGACAGCAGTGAATTATTACATAGTTGTGGTTCTTATAAGTGTCAGAGAAAATGAATGAACAGACATGCAGAGAGTAATCTTTTATGAAATGTGTGTGGCACATTCGATTAATTTGTTAGTCTACACCTACATTTACTTCTGAGCTGCACAAATCACCTTACGCTGTGTGTCGGAGGATACCATGTACACCAATCTCATTTTCCTATTAAGTTTATTGAATGGTACCTGGGAAGAACAGTTGGTAAGCCTCAGTATGAGCTTGAATTTCTCTGATTGTAAAATGATAGTAGTTTCACAATATTTATAAGAGAGAAAATAATACAATGCTCAGCTATCTTTTGAATATATGTTCTTGGAAGTTTTGAAGGAAACTTCTCCATGATGAACAGCACTTCTCTTGTGATGTCTACCACTGGAATTGAATGAGTATCTGTGTGACGGTCTAACACAAGTTAAATGAAACTAAGGTAAAATGTTCTACTCTTCATTATTTCTTCTCTTTCTCGTCTATTTCTCCTGTCTGATATGGATTTCAGAAATGAGCAATCCTCATAAGCATGCCAAATGAGTGTTTTGTGTGCTACTTGCTTCTTAGGTGAAATAATTTCCTTAGGATTATTTGACTGAAGCTGGCACCTGTCCTACATATAATTAATGTGAGGTCACCCGTCAATGTTAAATCTTTCCAGATACATACACCTAGGTGTTTTATGGTTTTCAGGTGGTAAACTGCCAGTTCCTTTACCATGTGTCAATCCCCTGCAGGTCCTCTTGTATTTTACTACAGTTTTGTAGTGTTGTGGTTGTGTAGAATGGGACCATCTGCAACAGCCTAACAAACATTTCCACATTAGTTTCCAAGTCCTTATATACTCCAAGTCCTTATCTATGTCACATACTTCAATGGTTGCAACAGGGTGGACTATATCTTCTCATCCTTAACAGTTCTAGCACACTGGACTCGCATTCAGGAGAACGATGGTTCAATCCCACGTCCGGCCGTCCTGATTTAGGTTTTCCATGATTTCCCTAAATCTCTCCAGGCAAATGCCAGGATGGTTCCTTTGAAAGGGCACGGCCGACTTCCTTCCCCATCCTTCCCTAATCCGATGAGACCGATGATGTCGCTGTTCGGTCTCTTCCCCCAAACAACCCAACCAACCTTAACAGTTCGCTCGACCTACCTCTATATGCTTCTTGTTGTCTCCACCTTCACTCTATGCTGGTTGATACTGGTTCAGTTGTTAAATGCCATCTGCTTCTTATTGTTTCCACCTTCACTCTGTGTTGGTGGATACTGGTTCAACTGCTAAAAGCAACAGTGAAGAAAATTCGACTAAAATAAAGGCTGCATAACTTGAAATTGGAAACAGCATCTGTAAGTTTGTAAAAATAATGAGCATGTTGGATACTAAGTAACTTGTGCAACGAGATATAAAGTTCCATTAATTGCCTCAGAAACATGTTGTGAATGGCTATCAAGTCCATATTTACTGTAAACTACACTGAAGTGTCAAAGAAACTGGTATAGGCATGTGTATTCAAATACAGAGATATGTGAACAGGAGAATATGGTGCTGTGGTCAGAAATGCCTATATAAGGCAAGACGTGTCTGGCACAATAGCAGTTTATCAAGATTTAATTGAGATTGAACTTTGTGTTATAATTGGCACACAAGGGATGGGACACAGCTTCTCCGAGGTAACAGTAAAGTCGGGATTTTCCCATACGACCATTTCACGAGTGTATCGTGAATATCAGGAATCCAGTAAAACATCAAGTCTCCAACTTTGCTGCGACCAGAAAAAGATCCTGCAAGAACGGGACCAACGACGACTGAAGAGAATCATTCAAGCTGACAGAGGTGCAACCCTTATGCAAATTGCTGCAGATTTCAATGCTGGACCATCAACAAATGTCAGCATGTGAACCATCTAATAAAATGTCATCAATATGGGGTTTCAGAGCCAAAGGCCCACTTGTGTACCCCTGATGACTGCACATGAAGCTTTACACCTCACCTGGGTCTGTCAACACTGACATTGGACTGTTGATGACTGGAAACATGTTGCCTGGTCAGACGAGTCTCATTTCAAATTGTATCAAGCAGATGGACATGTACAGGTATGGAGACAACCTAATTAATTCATGGTCCCTGCATGTCAGCAAGGGACTATTCAAACTTGTGGATGCTCTGTAATGGTGTGGGGCATGTGGAGTTGGAATGATATGAGACCCCTGATGCATCTAGATATGACTCTGACAGGTGACAGGTACATAAGCATCCTGTCTAATCACCTGAATCTATTCATGTCCATTGTGCATTCTGACGAACTTGGGCAATTCTAGCAGGACAATGCAACAACCCACACATCCACAGAGTGGTTCCAGGAACACTCTTCTGAGTTGAAACACCTCTGCTAGCCACCAAACTCCCCAGACATGAACATTATTGAGCATATGCGGGATACCTTGCAAAATGCTGTTCAGATGAGATCTTCACCCCCTCGTACTCTTATGGATTTATGGACAGCCCTGCAGGATTCATGATGTCAGTTCCCTCTAGCACTACATCAGACATTAGTCAAGCCCATGCCATGTCGTGCTGCAGCACTTCTGCATGCTCACAGGGACCTTACATGATATTAGGCAGGTGTACGAGTCTCTTTGGCTTTTTAGTGTATTATTGATGCAACCTGGTTACTGTTTTAAGTACAAAGCTTAACACAAAAACAACCAGATGCTCACCAGTTTGACCCAATAATTGTCACATCTCATACAATCACTTGCCCACAGCTATTTGTGAGTTACTATATCAAGTCATTCAGTGATCTTCTTAGAATGAGCTGCTCACTCAAATGTTCCGAGAAGTATATGATACATGTCACATGGAGTTAGCAGTACACTATGTGATCAATAGTATCCGGACACCCCACAAAACATACTTTTTTCATATTAGGTGCATTGTGGCCACCTACTGCCAGGTACTCCATATCAGCAAGCTCAGTAGTCATTAGACATTGTGAGAGAGCAGAATGGAGTGATCTGCGGATCTCGCGGACTTTGAACGTGGTAAGGTGATTGGGTGTCACTTGTGTCATACATGTGTACGTGAGATTTCCACACTCCTAAACATATCTAGGTCCACTGTTTCTGACATGACAGTGAAGTGGAAACATGAAGGGACACGTACAGCACAAAATGGTACAGGCCGACCTCATCTGTTGACTGACAAAGATCACCGACAGTTTAAGAGGGTTATAATGTGTAAAAGACAGACATCTATCCAGACCATCACACAGGAATTCCAAACTGCATCAGGATCCATTGCAAGTACTATGACAGTTAGGCAGGAGGGGAGAAGACTTCATGGTCGAGCAGCTGTTCATAAGCCACACATTGTGCTGGTAAATGCCAAACCTCGATTGGTGTAAGGAGCGTAAATGTTGGATGATTGAACAGTGGAAAAATGTTGTGTGGAGTGACGAATCATGGTACACAGTGTGGCAATATGATGGCATGGTGTGGGTATGGCGAATGCCCGATGAACGTCATCTGCCAGCATATATAGTGCCAACAGTAAAATTTGG
Source organism: Schistocerca cancellata (assembly GCF_023864275.1). NCBI lineage: Eukaryota > Metazoa > Arthropoda > Insecta > Orthoptera > Acrididae > Schistocerca > Schistocerca cancellata. The sequence goes on from NC_064629.1 coordinate 929,898,466, forward strand.
AGGCGGTGGTGTTATGGTGTGGTCATGTTTTTCATGGAGGGGGCTTGCACCCATTGTTGTTTTCCATGGTACTATCACAGCACAGGCCTACACTGATGTTTTAAGCACCTCCTTGCTTCCCACTGTTGAAAAGCAATTCAGTAATGGCGATTGCATCTTTCAACATGATCGAGCAACTGTTCATAATGCACGGCCTGTTGTGGAGTGGTTACATGATAATAACATCCCTGTAATGGACTGGCCTGCACAGAGTCCTGACCTGAATCCTATAGAACACCTTTGGGGTGTTTTGGAACACCGAATTCATGCCAGGCCTCACCGACCAACATCAATACCTCTCCCTCAATGCAGCACTCTGTGAAGAATGGGCTGCCATTCCCCAAGAAACCTTCCAGCACCTGATTGAACTTATGCCTGTGAGCATGGAAGCTGTCATCAAGGCTAAGGGTGGGCCACCATATTGAATTCCAGCCTTACCGATGGAGGGCGTCATGAACTTGTACGTCATTTTCAGCCAGGTGTCCGGATACTTTTTATCACAGAGTATATGACAAGAAATTCTCTAAGTAAATAACTTCCAAACTCAGATTCCATGGATAAACAAAGTAATCCAAGTTATTGCTTTAGAGATCTATAATAAATTCCTGCTAGAAGAAGAGCAGGTCATTTCATATAATTCATACAGAATTATGGGTGTATTCCATCATGGGATGTCACCAAAAATTTGGCGAGGTATTCTAGTTGATTTTGTAATCCCTGATCATTAATTTCAGTATTTGTCATTTCATTGTTACTGTGACAGTTTAAAAGAGGAAACATTGTAAGAGCTTCCATAATGAAATATTTTAGGAGATGGAATTCAGACTATCATGCTTCTCTGTTTCATCCTTCATTTAAATATGGTTTTTGTGTGTTTACTGACTTTTTGCAAGCTTCACATGTCATAAGGTTTTTCATCAGATGGGCAGATAGAATTTTACTTTCAAATCCACTGAATGCTTCTAGAATTGCTTTCCTTATGTTTATTTTATAGTCAGATTCGTTTTTCAAGGTTTGCACTTCATTAAAATCTATGATGAAATCTTTTTGATCCACAGTGAGTCATTCCCAGCCCTCACAATCTTTGACAGGACATACTTATCTAAAGCATATTATACAATATTCTTGTACTCTAACAACTGATTCTCCACATTTTTAGTCCCGAAGTGAACATATGATGTTTACTGTTCAGATAATCTGCATCCTCTTTCTTCTGAATTGCTAAGCAGGCATATTTTCTTACCTTTATTAATAGTCCTATTTACACCTGCAGTCATTTATATGATAACACTGATGGTCACTGATTCCCATCACAAGATTAACTGAATTGAAATATCCTGGTCTGGTTGCCAGCAGGATATATTAGGTGTAACAGTCTCAAGTTGGTCCTGTAATTAACTACTCGAGATAATTTTTGCATAACACATTCAGAACAGTAATACACAAATCCCTATCCATTCCATCTGCTTTAGGCATCTGAATCTCCCAGCATAATAGGTTTAAATCTCTTTTATTACTATAACATGACCAGGAAATTTACCTGTAGTATTATCCATAGACTCCTTTAGAAATTCTGTCACTACAACTCCTCAGGCTGTTTAATGTCCTTTCTAATTAGCTTATTTGGACAGCTATTTTCAAATGATGATATGAATTTATCATAAAATACATTAAATTTTATGTTAACATTTGATTCATTGTAAACATAAACTATTCTTAAAAACATTTGTCCTGGAGTCATCAATTATTCTAAATGATTTCCACTGAGGAGTATCTGTACTTTAGGGCACTGTGTTATTTATCCTAATTAACTGAGTGTCATTATCAGAGAGAGCATTTGTTACTAGTAAACAGTTACTTTCTTGCATTGAGCTTCACCAATGAAAACATTATCAGTTAGAGTCCTATGATGGTCTGGAACTTCATCATTAATTTTTTCACAAGTTAATCAGTTTTATGAAAACTGGAATACACTACTGAGGAGTTGGAATGCCAGTCCTTCTAATGGTTTATGTTAATTTATTTAAATGTGTGAATTAGCCCATTATTTTCAATTAGACCTAATGTTTGTTTAGCAAAGCTGCCACAAAAACTACGTACACTACAAGAATCAGCACATTAAAAGTACTAACCTGAATAATAAATTTAACTGAAATTTAGCCTGGACAACATTTCTATATAGTTATGTAAACACTACATACACTGATGTCCAAAATTAAAGTAACAAACTGAAATTTTGCAAGGTTGCATATATTTTGCCATGAAACAATATAATCAGATGACAGTAAAGTAGAAGCAATATAAAGAATACAGAATGTAAACAAATGCAACATGCATAAGAGCAGACAAAAATATTCTTCATTTTTTCCAACCTAATGGATTTACGCACACATTCCAACAACTGGTTGTGCTGAATATGGGGTGTGACCACCTCTGGCAGCAATACAGGCCTGACAGATGATGGGGCATACTATGAATGATGTCATAAATCTCATGTTGAGGCAATATTGCCCATTCTTCCTGCAGCACTGCTCAAAAGTCTTGGAGAATGATTGGTGGATACTGACGTGGTGCAACCCATGTCCCTAGTGCATCCCTGATGTGCTCTATGGGGTTCAAATTGAGAGAACAAGCAGGCCACAACATGCATTGAATATCTTCTGTCTCCAGGAAAGCATCAACCACCCGTGCTCTATGAAGTTGAGCATTATTGTCCAGCAATACAAAGTCTGGAACCACAGCACCTCACAACAACTGCACATGAGGTCCAAAGATCTCACCATGATGCCTGACAAGAGTTAAACCGTACTGATTTAACTGTACAATTTCATGAAGAGTTGTTCAAGTGGTCAACATAACCCCTGCCCATGTCATTAGGTATCATCCTTGATCTAAGTCTCTTTCCACAATAATGGGTCTCAAAATCATGTTCCACATTCCCTCCAGATGCAGATCGATTGAGAATCACTCTCCAGATCAAATTGGGACTCATCTGCGGAAATAACACAGGCCCACTGTTTGACCATCCAGGTGGCATATTGACGGTTCTACTCTAGATGTTCCTTTCTGTGAAAACATGTCAGAGATACACATACAGCAGTTCTCTAACAATAAAGGCCATTCTCCCAAATCCTTCTGTATGCCACTTGCCATGATAAATATCTGCTGGATGCTGCGAGGTCAGATGCCAGTTGGCATGCAGTACTAAGGTGGTACCGTTGTGCTCTTACAGCCAAATAACGGTTCTCTCTTTCTGATTTTACACGTGATCAGCCCCGCCCTGATCTTCGTGATACAGTTTCGATCTCTATAAACTGTTGCCACATCCAAAAAACAATAGAACAGTTCACATTAAGCCATCGGGCCACATCAGTGTGTGACTGTTCTGCTTCAGTTCTACCCATGGCCCTCCATTACAAAGAGCTTGGTAGGCACCTTCTCTGTGCTGTATTGCACCATATGTGACAGTGTACACAGCGATTGTGGATGTGGAACTACCCGGCAAACAATATCCCATTTGACAGGTACCCTGATGTCATTGCTGGTGTGGTTGCCCATTGGCTGGAATGCCATCTTCTTTGCAGGACACTATTGTATGAACATCTGTTGACAGTTTGTATGATATATCATGTATTAGACTCAGTATGGCGAAATATTGGTTTGTTGCTTTAATTTTGGACACTAGCATATAAATTATGCAGGTAACTGTATCCAGGGGTATAATGGTCAAAGAGAAAAATTTAGTTATTATCAGGAGCTGAACTCACAGCAGATGGAGTAATTCCAACTTGCTATCTCTCTCACTAAATGCTCATCATCATCGTCATTTAAGACTGATTATGCCTTTCAGCGTTCAGTCTGGAGCATAGCCCCCCTTATACAGTTCCTCCATGATCCCCTATTCAGTGCTAACATTGGTGCCTCTTCTGATGCTGGAATAAAATTATTTATCACATCCATAAATACTCAGACAAATTAAACAGTTTGTTGATTACCTTCAGAACGATTCTTAATTTTAAATGTCGTCATATTATTCTCTGTAACCCTAAAGCATACAGGGTGCCTGAAACCTTTTGGGTCAAATTTAAACAGATGGTAGTGAATCCACAACTAGTTATATTGTGATAGGGGACCAATAGTTGGAAATGCATATTTATTGTGTTATGGATGTACACCACAGAAGAACTTAGCTTATAGTAATTTTTCAAAGTGACGACCTTCAGTCTGAGTGCATCATCATACTGGCACATTAACTTGTGCTTTGTCTATTGCATCAAACAGTTTGTGATATGTCCATGGTGAGGTATGTTCCTGTTTACAGTGCATGATACGTAGTCAGAGACAGAATGTTACTCATCACAAGAGTTGGAAGACGTGCATTTAGTGTACAGTATCTCTGTGGTACCAACTTACCTGCCAGGTTAGCTGAGAATGCTAATGGACTGCTTCCTGGACACAGGTAAGCGCGCTGGCCCTGGATCAAATCCGCCCGGAGGATTAACGACAAGGACCGGTGTGCCGGCCAGTCTGGATGTGGTTTTTTGGTGGTTTTCCACATCCCCCTAGGTGAATACTGGGCTGGTCCCCATGTCCTGCCTCAGTTACATGACTCGCTGACATCTGTACACGTTCGCACTATTCCACGGATTAAACTAGGCGCAGACAGCTGTGGTACACTATTTCCGTCCCGAGGGGTACGGGGTGGCAGCAGGAAGGTCATCCAGCCACCACTTAACATTAACCTCGCCAAATCTGTACCTAAACATGCCGACAATGTGAACCACAGGCTAAAGGCACTAGCGAAAGAAAGAAAGACAGAGTCTCTGTGGTACCTACTTACTAGAGATGGACTCATTCATGCCCCAGAGAACTGGGCAAGATTCCTGCGAAAGATATGTCCAAACTTCAGACTTTGAGGAGATGGTGTTGAATCGTGTGGCCAATCACCCAGCATTAAGCAGACATCAACTTGCCCATGAAATGCACACTTTGATTATATAAATATGTATTTCTGACCAGTGGTTCCCTATACCAATATTATCTGTTGTGGGCCCACTATCAGCTGTTTTAGTTTAACCCAAATAGTTTGTGACACCCTGCAGTTCCATGGTCTGCAATCACCATTTGTTAGCTGCAGCTCAACTGGAGTGAGGATTTGTGTCAGGTGAATTGGTTGAGTGGATAAAAGCAGTGTGGACTTTGGTATAGCATAGAGTCAGGATGGCTAATGGCTCAGAAGTATCCTCAGCAGTCACACAGAATAGGAATGTAACCCTGGAAAGCTCATCCTCTGCACAGGCAGGGGTACTGCATGCAGCACACAGTGATGTGGAAGAGTGGACTGGAAGATGTAGCTATAACAGAGGAAGAGGGAGACTGCAGAGAGGAGAGTGTGAGTGTAAGATGAGTGAAGTTAGTCATAGGGAAAGGGTGGAGACTGATGTGGGACAGGGTCTAGCAAAGATTGAGGTCAGGAGGATTATGGCATTGAGAGACATGTTGCAACACCAGCTGGTGTTGGTGAAAAGGATCCAGTTGTCACATTTTATAAACCAGTAACTGAAATTGAGCATGTTATGCTCAGTAGCACATCTCAGTACTGGTTAGTTGACTCTGCTTTTGGCTACAGTTTGGCAGTGACCATTCATTTGGGTAGACAACTCATGCTCACATAAAATGTTGTACAGAAATTACAGAAAAGCTGATATAATTGATTTTACAGGTGACCATGTCTCTGATAGCATAGGATATGGCATCAGGATACCACTTTGGGAGAGATGGGAAGGACATTGAGTGGTTTGTTTCTCATTTATGGGTTCAATAAAAAGTGGTCGAAACTTGCAAAAGATAGTTATGTTGTTCCAGTCCAAGGTGACATTGGATACAAAGGGGTGCTCCTTTGCAGATGATTAATTGAAGTGGTCAAACAGTTAATGTCATTTGCAAATGTGTCGTCACAGGAAATCTGTTTGCAGCTTAGGTTTGAGAGGGTAATACCTGCATGTGAAGGTCTTTGAGATTCAGCATCATACTAGACAAGGACGTCCTCATTACTGAAGATGCACTGTCCATGGGTTGCCATTGGGCCACACTGGTCTCATCTCCAGAACTCCATCAAAAGCTCCAATCCCTACCCAAATCATCAGCCCCATCCCAGAACTGACCTCCCAGATCCATCCACCTCCTCACCTTATACACACTCCACACAGTGACCTTGCACAGGCTTTCCAAAATCCACAAACATAACCACCCTGTAGTTGGTTACTGTGTGCCCATGGAAAGAGTCTCAAACCATTAACACAGCCTAGCTTCCCAAATCAAAGACAAAAACCACTTCCTTCACTATCTTTCTCCCATCCATATGTAATTACCACCTGGATCCCCAATCATCACTGTAGATGCTGACCCCCTATATTTCAACATCTCCCATGCCTTTTGCCTTACTGTTATTGCACACCATCTCTCCCAACATCCTACCAGTTCCAAACCCACCACCTCATTCCTTTTACACCTGAGAAATTACATCATTATGCGTGACTACTACTCCCACAGCATGGCCATTGGCACCAACATTGCATCTTCCTATGCTGAGCTGTTTATAGACCATCTAGAGGACTCATTCCCAGCCACATAAATCCCAAACTTGGTTCAGGTTCATTTATAACATTTTCTGATCTGGATCCAAGGCCAAGGCATCCCATCCTCATTCCTCCACAGCCATGATACCTTCTCTCCCACCTGCTTCACCTCATCCTCCTTAGTCCAGTGTGCCAGCTCCGATGGCTCCATATAAACCTCTATCCATACGAAGCCCACTTATCATTTTAATAGCTGCCATCTCTTCCCCAGTGAAAAAGTCTCTCCTATATGGTTTGGACATGTATGTTGAATGTCTTATTAGGCTTTCACAGAGGTATTAGCGACAAAACCTAGGGCACAAACAGATTTCCCATGCCACGTCCATACACAATCCCAATCCTGCAACCATTCACATGAACCAGTTGCAAAGTAGCATCCTCTCATCACCTTAGCCATCATCATTCACCAAGGTTTCAACTACTTATGCAAATGAGGAACATTCTAGCAACATTCCTTCCCATCCCTCCTAAAGAGGTGATTTGATACCCATCCAATGTATGGAATATCCTAGTCCATCCTTGTGCCATATGTACTCCGAGTCCCTTCTCAAATTGATCAATACTCTTGGAACAGACCCAGATGCAGGACTATTCCACTGCAAACTCCTAGCAAATCCTGCTGCAGTCCTGTCACAGGTATAGCCTGTCATAACAGAGGCAGGTCCACCAGTGATATCAGTAATATCATGTATATGCTGTGTTGTATCTGCTGCACAGCATGAGCAAATTAGGTCCAAAAGGGCAATTGACCACCCAGTGGGGGAACACATTGCTCAGTACTACACGCTAGATTTCAATGGCTGCTTCATAACTCATGGCGTGGATCCTCCCCCAACGTTAATTTCTCTGAAATGTGTAGATGTCAATTGTCATTGCAACACATGATTCAGTCATGTAATCTTCCTGGCCTCCATCTCTGTTAGCCCTGTCCCCCATCTACCACTGCCCAGTGATCCTAATTTGACTCATCCAAAATTCATACATTCCTTGATTCTGAACCCAAGGCATTGGATAGTTGCAGATGTTGCAGTGCTTATGTGTGGTCTGCCATTGCCCTGATGAAGGATAGGGTCTCCACATGTGGATCAACTATTCGAATTCATAACTTGATTACAGCATTCTTTTTCTCACACACTAACATAGTTACGTTGCACATGGCCATGTTACATGCTACAGTTCAGAGCCGTTTAGTGGCAGAGAGCTGCAAGGTTCACAGGAAAGCTTCTGTAAAGTTTGGAAGGTAGGAGATGAGGTACTGGCAGAAGTAAAGCTGTGAGGGCGGGGCGTGAGTCGTGCTTGTGTAGCTCAGTTGGTAGAGCACTTGCCCGCGAAAGGCAAAGGTCCCGAGTTCGAGTCTCGGTCCGGCACACAGTTTTAATCTGCCAGGAAGTTTCATATCAGCGCTGCAGAGTGAAAATCTCATTCTGGAAACATCCCCCAGGCTGTGGCTAAGCCATCTCTCCGCAATATCCTTTCTTTCAGGAGTGCTAGTTCTGCAAGATTCGCAGGAGGGCTTCTGTAAAGTTTGGAAGGTAGGAGACGAGGTACTGGCGGAAGTAAAGCTGTGGGGACGGGGAGTGAGTTGTGCTTGGGTAGCTCAGTTGGTAGAGCACTTGCCCACGAAAGGCAAAGGTCCCGAGTTCGAGTCTCGGTCCAGCACACAGCTTTAATCTGCCAGGAAGTTTCAGATGTAGAATGTTAATAACATAACAACCTTAAGAGTTTTCACATAAAAAATTTGGAGGCATTACTGTTCAGCACAACCTCATACATTCACAAGTATGCAGGTGGTGCTAAACTTTTTTTTAATATTTTGACTAGGATCCAAATAAAATAAATGGTGCTGATTTTATATTAGCTGTTTCTTCCACTGCATCTTGATACAACAGCATAATAATAAATGAAAAGCACTGTAACTCATATGTTCTACAAGATTCATTAATGTTTTGAACATGTTCTTGGCTTACAGTGCCATCATCGGTCTTCAAAGTCTGCTGACCAGCCGGCCTGGTTAAATTAATGCTGTATAACATAAGCAATATAGTGCTTTTCATTTATTACTGATTTAATAACTCAGTGCCAAGTTTGCTCTCTCAGGGGGGATTGCCTACTTCTCAATCCTATCCTACACATCTGTGAAGTTTACCAATGTAAATTCCTCCTCAATATTGCTTTCTGAAGTAGATGGTTTTTATCATTTTTTACCTATTTCAGTAACAAATTTGTGGTAATAACCTTAACATCTGTTATTTGATCCCGAGAGTTCTAAAACTTTCCAGTCTCTTTTTACTCATTAATTTTCCAAAAAAACTGGTCTATTTCTACCCTCTGTTACCTATTTTTCCCCAGGATTAGTTCTCTGTTTAAGTAATAAGTTTTTTTGGTCCTCTTCATCTGGTGATTTTGTTGTTAACAACTCAGCATATGCATCCTTTTTTTTTCTTCTAGTTACACATAGTTGTTTCACAGTTTACTTTTTAGTGAGGACTTCATAGGTGATTCATGCACCATTTTCTTAACTTCTTCATACATAATATTTGCTCATGTTTCTTGTATATTTGCTAGTTTTAAGATTAGCCTGACTATGATTCAGGAATTTTGTGTGTTGTCACCCAAGCATTTTAGATATTACTTGACATTAAGGTTTGTAGTTTGCCCATTTATGACATAATTTATAACTGATTTTAGTTGCCTAATAGGTTATGTTCATGTTTATTTGTATACTGATTGATGTTTTTACCACCTGTTTGTTATTTTTAAAACTTTATTTCCCTCATAGAACTCAGTCTTTTACCATTGTCATTTAAGCTGTCCTCTTCTAAGGTCCAACAACTGAGTCATTTATTTTTTATGTAGTACATGAATTTGGGTCTCCAGTACTACAAATCCTATTCTGTAAGCTATTTTTTCTAGTAATGTCATCAACTCATTATAAAATAATTGATTTTTTGCAGCATTTCAGCACTGTAATTTGGAATAAACACAATTAAAATTACTAAAGGACAGATTTTTATAACCATTTATAACTCTCTTTCTATTGGGATGAATGTTTTGCATGTTGTAATTCAGCCTGAAGCACACAAATCTTTCCTGCTGTTTTGTAATTTTCCAGTCTTTCTTATAGAATGTTAACTTCCATAGAAGAGCCTCACAGAGCATGTCATACTCCCACACTGTAATTTGCCATTGAAACAACGCTGTACAGTTTTTACATAACACTCAGAGTTTAACTTGTGAACAGCAACATTCATTCTTTTCACACACACAGGTGACTGGTTTTATAAAATTTCAGTAGGTAAATACAATTATATATAAAATTATGCAACAATGTGCTAATGTTTATTATGCATAATACTAGGCCTAGAAATCCAACAGTTTGCACAAGAAAAAATACAAACCTTTCACTGTTTTACATTGTAGCACCTCCAGTAAAGCAGCTACACTTCATTGTATCTACAACAGCAAAAGTGCCTAAAAGTAACTTCTGATCTGTATTTATTTAAATATCATGACAAATGAGAACCACATCATTTGATATACGCAGTGCTACAAAACAAAGAGCATCATCTTTGTCATCTTCACCATTTTAAGTATGCTGCATATCCTAAATATGTTTTTAAAATTCTACATTGCTCTATGGGTAAATTGGTGATACTTTCAACATAAACAGACATGAATGAATTTTCACTCGGAAGCACAGTGTGTGCTGATACAAGACTTCCTAACAGATTAAAACTGTGTGCCAGACCGAGACTCAACCTCCTGTATCACAGGAGAGCTTCTGTGAAGTTTGGAAGGTAGGAAATGAGGTACTGGTGGAAGTAAAGCTCTGGGGATAAGTTGTGAGTCATGCTTTGGTAGTTCAGTTGGTAGAGCACTTGCCTGCGAAAGGAAAAGGTCCCCCCATTGGAAGTTGGGGTCCTCCCTCGGGAATGGGTGTGTGTGTTTTCCTAAGTATAACGTAGTTTAAGTTAGATTAAGTAGTGTGTAAGTCTAGGGGCTGATGACCTCAGCAGTTTGGTCCCATAGGAACTTACCACCACCAAAGGAAAAGGTCCCAAGTTTGAGTCTTGGTCCGGTACACAGTTTTAACCTGCCAGGAAGTGTCATAAACGAACATGTTCTTAAGTTGTTGAAAAGTTATACACACTGATAGTGATCTAGACACCACTCCAAAACTACTTTTACGCAGCTTGTCTGAGAGCAACATTTAGTTTTGTGAAGTGTATGCAACTAAAAACTATACTCCAGTAATTATGTGTATGTGAAATACTGTGCAAATATAAGACTGAGTCCAGTGTATAGGTCAGATAGTCAATATATGCTGTTTTTGATTTCATCAAGCCATTAATTAACTGTTTTACCTGGTAAGTTTAGAATCTTCAAGCCCTTCTCTTACACTTCATCAGGCATTCATTTGGAAATTTTTGCTACAGATGGCAGTGCAGCATTTACAGGAACTCATGCTTAAGTAATATTTTATGTGTACAAATAATAATAATGGAAAAATTTATAAATAATGTATTAGTCAACTGGGAATACTAACAGAAAGGTATAACCAGAGTATGGAAAGAATCAAACCTGGAATATAAAGAATATGAAAGAGTAGGGAAATGTCAGCAGAAGAGCTAGTGGGTGAAAAAAATAAAAACAGAAGGAAAAAAGAGAAGGATGAGAAAACCTGCAAGAGATTCTGACAACAGAACAGAAATAAGATAGCTGGGATATATCATGTGAGAAGCTATGACAACAACAGCAAAAGCTTCAGCTATATTGTGGTTTTGAATCAGGAGATGGATAAATACACCGAGTGGCTGAAAGTAATGAGTATGCCCTGGATTGGATGTTGGTCTTCAGCTGCTGATGCATTTGTCTCCATACAGTCCTGATGAAATGAGTTCCTAACATGCCACATTGAAATCAGTGGTGATCTTACTCACAGTAGGCTGTTGATTGTCCCATGTGGCTCTGTAGAGGCAGTGAGATGTCATCTATTAGTTGTCATGTGCAACAGTTTATGGGATCAAAAAATTATCTCTGTGATACTGAAAATTCACCCTAGATGCTGTTGGTAACCCAAATTCTTGTAAAATCTCCTATATGCTATGAGTCATGTGTCATGTACCAGTAATCTCCACACATTCAAAGTCAATTAACTCATGACATGCTGCCATGTTCACTACACACCTGTGTGTAACAAACTGCTTATATATCAAGTCTAGTCTAGTCTATGCTGCACTTACCTGCAACATCCAGGCATTATACACAGCACATCTTTAAATGGGAAAACTCTTCCCATGACTTTTGACCTCATTTTTTATTTAGAAATGTATAGGTTCAGCTAAGATGCAGGACATATCAGATCTTGCCATACAGTCAGGGTCATTCTGAGACAGTGACAAGATGGCAAGATAAGGTCCCCACCAAGGCCACATGTAATAAATATCTGGGGGGACTTTAAGAATTAATCAGGATGGGGCATGATTTCTTCTGCCTCTCATGTTTCAATATTATACACATGAGAAGAAGCCTTGCAATTGGCCTGTAATAGGAGACACACACAGTTGCCACAGAGCCACTTCTATAGTGTCATATCATCCAAGTACCGCCATCAACAGACCGCTATCACTGACATGGTTTGTGTGGCATCAAAGTGCCTTAAATGGAAGCTCTGTATCTCATACTGAAAAATGTGCAGCTTATTTTTGAGCCAAGTACAGCCCAGATAGTGATACAACAGAACTAGTAAACAAAATAGTTGTCATTAAGTCACATGTGATAAAGCTGATGAAGAGCACTTAAATGGCTTCCCATTTGGATATTCTGAGGTTTTTCAAAGTAAGGATTAACCCTCTATTGCATGTTGTTGCCATCTGACAATAAACCATAAATTTATGTATAATATTAAGGAAACCACTCATATATGAATGATGTTGCTGTCTGGCAACAAGCACAGTCTGGCTGCATTGAGCTAGACTGTTTTCAGCATCATTATGCTGGCATTATGTTGGCATTTGACAAAAAGCCAAGGAATTTAATAAATCAAAATTTCTATGTTCAACCTGTCTTATAGTATTTTGTGTGTCAGACCCTACACCCAGGTTTTTTTTTTGTTTCTGCTGAAATTGGTTTCTTTAAAAAAGAGTCATGCAATATATGGTTAATAGATGCTTATCTGAACACTGAATTAGCTTTGAGGATATTTGTGACAGTGCCAGTGACTGCAGTTTCAGCAAATTAAAGGTGGTGAAACACTACTTAGGATCAAGCAAGGATGAAAACAGCCTGTCAAATATAGCTGTCTTGCTGATAAAATACAACACAGCTACTAAACTTGGCTTCAGTGACACAATCAGTGCATTTGCTTTGTTCAGAGTAAGGAAATTCAAAGTAAAATTAAAATGAAAACACAATTCCAGGAAAGTAATATATGGCGAACCAATAAAATCTGTTCTTTATTATACATCACTCATAGATTTTGTTTCATTTTCAATTTTTTACAAAGTTTATACAAGTTTAAATGCAAACATTTCACGTTTGGCACTGTTGTGACTGTTATTGATACAGAATAAAGCAACAAGTTTACTGTTTCCAGTCACTCTTTATTTGTATCCATAATGCATTTCAAGGGTTTAAACTTTCACCATCAGGTGGATTTGTCTGTGTTAATATGACGTGTGTTGCGTTACAACTTGTGGGGTAAACTGTGGCACTGTCTGAAACAAAACACTATTTCAGAACATGGCTCTGTGGACATCTTCGACTAAAGACTAAATATAAATGAAAATATGAAAATAAAACAACTAAAGTAGAATAGCTCCAGTGGAACTAGGTGCAAAGAACATAGGACAGTGATTTCCTCTTTTGTGGAATTCAATTTCCTTACACAGTACAATTTGGCTAGGAATTGAACTTGTTAGCTGACACAAGGAAGTTTGATGGGTCTCCATAAACAGCTGGAAGCTGCATTGGCTGTGGTTGGCAGGCTCCTGGCTACTGCCCAAAGCTGTGGCAACATCAGCTGGTGATAAGATCTGCAACACCTTTGGTGCCACTGGGATCTCCTGGTGACCTGGTTGATGCTGCATCTTCTGATACACAGCATCAGAATGGGCCATACTCACTCAAGCATGATTGGTGGACAGTGTGGGTTTTAGCATCACTGGGCAGAAGGCAAAAGAGGGAACGGCCCATACAGCGGGCTCCTTATGCCTAAGTAACAGGTATGACGTGCTAACCTGATTTGATAATACTTCTGAACCAGCATGGGATGCCTCTCCTGTTGGGCCAGTAGCTGATTTTCTTGCCCAGTCTGGACAAATGCTGAGGGCAGCTATGCTAGTTATTGGGAGCTCCATCACTATGCAGGTATTGGAAACCTTCAGGGAAATAGCATGAAGGGTGGTAAATAATGCCAGTGTGCACTCGGTGTGTGGCGTATTTATTGCAGTAAAGAACTCAATAATATCTAGTGACATTATCTTGGATTCCAAATGTAAATGAATTTGGATGAAGTTAAACATCAAAGGTTAGGCAAAAATGGTAATAAGATGCTTTTATAGACCACCTGAGTTGAAAGCTGTAGTGATAGAGTGCTTCAGAGAGAACTTGCAGAATATCATTAATAATTTTTCTGAAACTTCCTGGCAGATTAAAACTGTGTGCCGGACCGATCCTCAAACTCGGGACCTTTGCCTTTCGTGGGCAAGGTAGGAGATGAGATACTGGCAGAAGTAAAGCTTACAGCTGTGAAGACGGGGCGTGAGTCGTGCTTGGGTAGCTCAGTTGGTAGAGCACTTGCCCGCGAAAGGCAAAGGTCCCGAGTTCGAGTCTCGGTCCGGCACACAGTTTTAATCTGCCAGGAAATTTCATATCAGTGCACACTCCACTGCAGAGTGAAAATCTCGTTCTGGAAATAATTTTTCTGATCTTTTTGTTGCAATGCGGGGGTGACTTCAACTCACCAGTTATAGACTGGGAGAGTCGTGGTATGAAAACAGATGCCAGAGACAAGGATTCATGTGACATGATTCTGAATGCTGTGTCTGAAAATTACTTCAAGATGCCATAAGTGAAGCAGTCATCCATGTTTAACATTTGCTTGTGCTTATTTAAGATGTTTCAATTAAGTGAAAATCCCACCAATTGTGAAGTAAACTCAGATTAGTAAAGTTTATGAATAAAATGAAATGGTAAGAAACTGGATAAGAATGTTGGAAGAGAGGCTGTACTAAGGTTCATGACACAGTTTTACATAGGCATCTATCACCCATCATCGAAGACTTGGTGCAGATATTGATGCAAAATTTAAGAAAACAGGTGCTTTATAAGTTCATCATTACCTAATGAGTTTCCTCAAGTTGAAATAAGGATCATTTATGTGACACGACAATGATAATGATGTCAAAATGAGGCAGTTCAATGAAAATGGAATTCTCAGGCCGGTTATTCACTATGATAAATGCCTTAATACTGGGGAAAATGACAATGAAATTGAGGTTAAGCTACAGAATTTCATTTAATAACCAAACTAATTTTTAAAATGCTGTTGAGTTTTATCACAGGAGGTACTGAATTAAACTGATGAAAGGAGAAAATATAAAAATGCAGCACATGAAGCAAGCAAAAGGGAAGACAGGCGTCTAAAAAATAAGATTGACAGAAAGTGCAAAATTGCTAAGGGGGAATGGCTAGAGAAGATACAGAAGAATAGAAGCACGTATAAGTAGGGGAAAGACAGATACTTCCTGTAGGAAAATTAGAGAGACCTTTGGAGAAAAGAGAAGCATCTGTATGACCATCAGTAGCTCAGATGGAAACCAGTACTAAGCAAATAAGGAAGAGATGAAAGGTGAAAGGAATATACAGAGGGACTCTACAAGGGAAATGAACTTAACAGTAATATAATATAGTTCTGGTTGGAGATTTTAATTTGCCGGATATAGACTGGAAGACTCAAACTTTCATAACGGGTGGCAGGGACAAAGAATCCAGTGAAATTTTTTAAAGTGCTTTATCTGAAAACTACCTTGAGCAGTTAAGCAGAGAACCGACTCGTGGCGATAACATGTTAGACCTTCTAGTGACAAACAGACCCGAACTATTTGAAACAGTTAACGCAGAACAGGGAATCAGCAATCATAAAGCAGTTACTGCATTGATAATTTCAGCCATAAATAGAAATATTAAAAAAGGTAGGAAGATTTTTCTGTTTAGCAAAAGTGACAAAAGGCAGATTTCAGAGTA
This sequence comes from Schistocerca cancellata, assembly GCF_023864275.1. NCBI lineage: Eukaryota > Metazoa > Arthropoda > Insecta > Orthoptera > Acrididae > Schistocerca > Schistocerca cancellata. The sequence continues at coordinate 929,914,389 of NC_064629.1, forward strand.
CCTGACGGCTCAACACAAAAGTTTTGTCTCAAACACAGACAGTGTTGAGGATCAGTGGACAAAGTTCAAAACCATCGTACAATATGCGTTAGATGAGTATGTGCCAAGCGAGATCGTAAGAAATGGAAAAGAGCCACTGTGGTACAACAACCAAGTTAGAAAACTGCTGCGGAAGCAAAGGGAACTTCACAGCAAACATAAACATAGCCAAAGCCTTGCAGACAAACAAAAATTACGCGAAGCGAAATATAGTGTGAGGAGGGGTATATGAGAGGTATTCAATGAATTCGAAAGTAAAGTTCTATGGCAGAAAATCCTAAGAAATTTTGGTCTTATGTCAAAGCGGTAGGTGAATCAAAACAAAATGTCCAGACACTCTGTGACCAAACTGGTACTGAAACAGAGGATGACAGACTAAAGGCCGAAATACTAAATGTCTTTTTTCAAAGCTGTTTCACAGAGGAAGACTGCACTGTAGTTCCTTCTCTAGATTGTCTCACAGATGACAAAATGGTAGATATCGAAATAGACAACAGAGGGATAGAGAAACAATTAAAATCGCTCAAAAGAGGAAAGGCTGCTGAACCTAATGGGATACCAGGTCGATTTTACACAGAGTGCGCAAAGGAACTTGCCCCCCTTGTTGCAGCGGTGTACCATAGGTCTCTAGAAGAGCGTAGCATTCCAAAGGATTGGAAAAGGGCACAGGTCATCCCCATTTTCAAGAAGGGACATCAAACAAATGTGCAGAACTATAGACCTATATCTCTAACGTCGATTAGTTGTAGAATTTTGGAACACGTATTATGTTCGAGTATAATGACTTTTCTGGAGACTAGAAATCTACTCTGTAGGAATCAGCATGGATTTCAATAAAGACGATCGTGTGAAACCCAGCTTGCGCTATTCGTCCACGAGACTCAGAGGGCCATAGACACGGGTTCCCAGGTAGATGCCGTGTTTCTTAACTTCTGCAAGGTTTTCAATACAGTTCCCCACAGTCGTTTAATGAACAAAGTAAGAGCTTATGGACTGTCAGACCAATTGTGTGATTGGATTGAAGAGTTGCTAGATAACAGAATGCAGCATGTCATTCTCAATGGAGAGAAGTCTTCCGAAGTAAGAGTGATTTCAGGTGTGCCGCAAGGGAGTGTCGTAGGACCGTTGCTATTCACAATATACATAAATGACCTTGTGGATGACATTGGAAGTTCACTGAGGCTTTTTGCGGATGATGCTGTGGTATATTGAGAGGTTGTAACAATGGAAAATTGTAGTGAAATGCAGGAGGATCTGCAGCGAATTGATGCATGGTGCAGGGAATGGCAATTGAATCTCATTGTGGACAAGTGTAATGTGCTGCAAATACATAGAAAGAAAAATCCCTTATCATTTAGCTACAATATAGCAGGTCAGCAACTGGAAGCAGTTAATTCCATAAATTATCTGGGAGTAGGCATTAGGAGTGATTTAAAATGGAATGATCGTATAAAGTTGATCGTCGGTAGAGCAGATGCCAGACTGAGATTCATTGGAAGAATCCTAAGGCAATGCAATCAGAAAACAAAGGAAGTAGGTTACAGTACGCTTGTTTGCCCACTGCTTGAATACTGCTCAGCAGTGTGGGATCCGTGCCAGATAGGGTTGATAGAAGGGATAGAGAGGATCCAACAGAGAGCAGCGCGCTTCATTACAGGATCATTTAGTAATCGCGAAAGCATTACGGAGATGATAGATAAACTCCAGTGGAAGACTCTGCAGGAGAGACGCTCAGTAGCTCGGTACGGGCTTTTGTTGAAGTTTCGAGAACATACCTTCACCGAGGAGTCAAGCAGTATATTGCTCCCCCATACGTATATCTCGCGAAGAGACCATGAGGATAAAATCAGAAAGATTAGAGCCGACACAGAGGCATACCGACAATCCTTCTTTCCACGAACAATACGAGACTGGAATGGAAGAGAGAACTGATAGAGGTACTCAAGGTACCCTCCGCCACACACCGTCAGGTGGCTTGCGGAGTTTGGATGTAGATGTAGAGGTACAGATTATACTCACATATGTTAATGGTAATTAGTTCAAAAATGAAAATACGAATTTAAGTAGGCAGATGGCAAAACAAGAGGGGAAGTAAAAATATTCCAGCTTGTTTCATCACAGAAAGAGAAAGAGAGAGGAAAAGAGAGAGATAGTATGCGGGGGGAGGGGTGTAAAAATTGTAGAGCAAGACTAAGAGATGAATACAGTAAGCAGAGTCAAATGGATAGGTTGCAGCAGTAACTCAGAGGTGAAGACCTTTCCACTATTTATGAAATGGGACAAGCATGTGAGAACTGTGGTAGGGAAGATGAATGTTTGACTTCAGTTTACTGGGAGAATTTTAGGGAAGAGTGGTTCACCTGTAAAGGAGACCACATACAGGATGCTGTTGCAACATATTCTTGTGTACTGTGTGAGTGTTTGGGATCTGTACCAGGTTGGACTGAAGGAAGACATCAAAGCAGTTCAGAGGCAGGCTGCTTGATTTGTTACCAGTAGTTTCGAACAACATGTAAGCATTATCGAGATGCTTTGGGAACTCAAATGGGAATCCCTGGAGGGAAAGAAACGTTATTTTTAAGAAAAACTGTTGAGAAAATTTAGAAAACCAGCATTTGAAGCTGACTGCCAAATGGTTCTACTGCTGCCAACATACATCGTGTGTAAGGACCATGAACATACAAGAAATTATGGCTCATATGGAGGCTTATAGACAGTAATTTTTCCCTCGTTCTATTTACTACAGGCAGAATAAGGAAGGAAATGACTAAGTAGTGGTACAGGGTACCCTCTGCCACACATCGTGTGGTGGCTTCCAGATTATTTCTGTAGATCTAAATATAGAATTATATTATAGATGTGATTTATACACCAAAACATAATATTGCTAATAAATGAAATATGAAATACAAACTTCTTTAATTAAATAAATATTACTCTTTATTATTTGACAGTTCTGACCATTGTGTGGAATTGTGTTTTATTCACCTCATGATATACATTTGCAATCCATTTGGCTTACATAGTGGAGACATGTCAAAAATTTATAATAAAGTTACAATGATTTTTACTCCAATAAATAGCAGCACTAAACAAATAATAACACTATAAGGATATTTCTTAGAATATGTAATACATTGTATCCAGCTCAAATTTCCAGTTTGTCCTGCATAAATTCATCCACTGAGTAATAACATTTCAGTGTCAGAGCCTCATATAGCTTTCTTTTAAATGGACCTAAATTCATCTGCATTAACTTTTTCCCTTTTAATTTATCACAAAATTTCATTTGCATGTATTGAGGTCACTGGGCATACAGTCTTAGGCATTGGGTGGGGAGCATAAAATTTTCTTTGTTTCTGGTATCATGTGAATGGACAAAATAGTTTCCATCAATAATTCATGTCTGGTGTACAAAAATATAATAATCACATATATGTTTAGGAATGGCAGAGTTAATATTTTAAGTTTTCTAAATAATAGATGACACGGTTCTCTGTGATTTCCAGTGCACATATTTTGAAGGATTTTTTCTGTATTTTTAGTATCCATACTTATGTTCGTTCAGTTACCCCAAAAAGGGATACCATATCTAATAATGGATTCAAAGTAGCTTGTTTATGCTACTTTACATGTCTCCATGTCAGTTGCAGTTGATTATATTTGCATTGCACATGCAAAGCTGCTCAGTTTCTTTGATAGGTATGCAATTTGTTCCTGCCTGATCAAACTTTCATCTACATTTAAACCTAAGAATATGACTGAGTGAACTTCTTCTATATCTTGGCTATTGTGAACAATCTTAATCTGCTCAGTTTTTGACTGTTTGGTTTTGAATTGCATCATGTGAGTCGTAGATATGCTTAGATTCAACCCATTTAGCTGAAACCAAGTTTCTAAGGTAATGAGGGTACTGGTCACAGATTTGGGAATTTTTTCCGGATCCTGACGTTCAAGTAAGGCAGAAGTATCATCTGCGAACAGAATTGATAGGGAGCTATATTTAATGGTAAGTCATTAACATACAAGAGAAATAGGACTGGGCCTAATGTGAAGCCCTGTGGAACACTCTGAGATATTTTTATTTTTTTTTCCAGTTAGAAAAGTAATATGCGCCATTTAAAGTGATGTTAACTATTTGTTTTCTCTTTGATAAGTAGGGTTTAAGCCATTGTAGGGCACTGGCACTAATGCCGTACTTTTCAAGTTTGTAAACAACCAATGTATTGTGAGGTTGCAGAAAATTCCTGCCATCTTATTTCTCTTGTCTAATGATGTACTTATTTACTCAATGAAACTGTTGACTGTATCTATGGTGTTTTTACCCTGCTGAAAACGAAATTGATTGTTTAGAATAACAGAATATTTTGCAATGAAGTTTTGGGTTTGGGCGAGAGTAAGTTTTTCAAATATTTTAGATATGACTGGAAGAGTTGAAATAGGATGACAATTTCCCATAATCTCTCTTGATCCCTTCTTGAAGAGTGGTTTGACTTCAGCACATTTCAGTACCTCTGGGAAACATCCCTCTTCAAAACATTGATTTATTATTTGATCTAGTGGGTTTGCAATTTTATTGTGCACCACTTTAGTTACTTTAGTGGGTATTCCATCCCAACCTGCACATTTTTTGTTTCTTAATGTTAGAATAGCATTTTCTACATCCTCCACAGTAACTTTTAAAATTTTTGTGAAGTTTTCACCCAGACTGAAGGGATTTACTTTATTGTGATAATCTGTTACATCTACATCGGACTTTGCTACATCTATAAAGAATTAATTAAAGTACTGTGGCGTCTGAGCTGGACTTACAGTAGTATTTCCTTCAATATCAATTTCTGAAATTTTGTGATTACAGGCATTTATTACACCTAACTCAGATTTAATGACTTAGCACACAGCCTTTGTCTTATTTTTATGATTTAAAATTAGCCTGTTATTTGCCAGTTGTTTTTCACCCTTGACAACTCTTTTAAATATGGTTTTATAGAGTCTAACATATTCAATGAAATCAATATCTTTATTATGTTTTTAATTCTCTGTGCAGTTGCCTTTTCCTTACACTAGAAATTTTTATGCCATGACTCCACTTTAATTTGTCATTTTATTGCTGCAGAATCTAGATGGAAATGTTTCATTAAAGACACCAAGAAAACTGTTTTGGAATTTCTCAAAGTTTTCATCACTTAAGTTACAAGGCCATTTTTTCTCTTTTAGCTTCTTACTAAATATTAGCAAGTTTTCTTTGCTATGGTTCCTGTTCATGTGGGTTCTCATACATGAAATGGTCTGTCTGTGGCAGCTCAATTAAGTAAATGCTACTGTGCCTCCTTCACCTGTTCATAACTGCCATACAAAGTGCAATACAATCTTTTGATTACAGATAAATCTGGCCATGAAGCTTGAACTGGGTGGTATCATGGTGTGGCCTTTAGATACAGATGATTTCCGTGGCGAGTGTTCCGAAGGCATCTATCCTTTAATGCACACAATAAACAAAGCAATTGTGCAGTCATCACAGCAAAAGAGTGACTCATCGGGTATGGAGGTAGCTGGTTCTACAGCAGCTGCTTCTTGCGGATGTGCATCATTGATTTTCCTAAGTTTTCTGTATTTATTCCGACTATAAGATAATTTTTGATAGTTATACTTCTTCCATGCATTAAAATGCAGTGCTGAGCCACATGCATATGATCAGAAGATATAATGCTCAGACTTTCAACTTACACAGCATCTGTGAAACTAATTAAAAACCTTTTTCTGAGTGCGACTATTTTCTCTGTAAACATTCCAGTGTCACTCGGAATTTACTTGTCCTACATTAAGTTTAGAAGTTTTGCATTTTTGTACATTCACTATGGAGCTCTTATGTTTGTAATTTTTGAAGTAATTATCTTACAAAAGGATATTCATGTTATATTACACAACTTCTTTTCATAAATGTAGGATAATTATTTTACTGTGAACACTTGATGTGTGGATGTAATATTTGAAACTTAAATACAGGATCTTAAAAAAGATTTAGTGGTTGATTTTGAGATATGAATTGTTGCCTTTCTACATGTGATTATACCATATTTAGAAGTTGAATACAGTCTCCTTCTGCCAGATCTACTTTTCTAGTGACAGTAGACAGAACAGAGAGTTATGGGTAATGGTCCAGGTAAGAGGTAACTGAAGCTGAGAGGGAGGTATGAATTAGTAGTCAAAGGCTTACATGAATAAGGGCAGAAAATGATAGAAGCAATTAGTAAGCAGATGAAATAAGAGTATAAACAAGAAGTTAATGAGGACCTTGATGGCAATGGAATGGGGTGGGGGGATTGATTTTCAGAAATTTTACACAGTAATGTGTTTATCCACAGATCAGTTTGGTGACAGAAGCATCATACTTGAAATTTCACACACACACACACACACACACACACACACACACACACACACAGAAATTATTAAGCCACTCAACATGTGCATAAGGAAGTAATTATTTGTAAATGTGATATTGCTGATATTTGTGTTACGGGTATTAGGCTGCTGTTCAAGGCACAATTCTCTGTCTAAAACTTTGTTTTCCAATCTGGAGACGTCATCAAAGGTTTTAATGACTCAGAAAGCAGTTACAGACTCAAACAAACTCAGCAAGCCAAACTGCTTATATGTATCCAAACAAGTCAGTTCATGATGTTATAAAAACAGTTTGGCCTGTTGAGCTTGTTTGAGTCTGTAGCTGCTTTGAGTCATTAAAGCCACTGATCATGTCTCCAGCATTGGAAGATATGATGTTATGCAGAGAAATATGCCTTGGATTGCAGCCTAATGTCCATCATACAAATATCAGCACTCTTGGAAATACCAGCCTTGTAAAACTGTGTTCTATGACTATTTTTAAAGATTATGGGTCAAAAATGTATGTGATAAGGTAAAGAAGTTTTGAGAACTAAACTGATTAAAAGTGCCACAGCACAAATAAGAGAGGGTACAACAGCTGAGTCCATATTCATGGATGGTACAGTCGAAGACGGCATAAAGTAATTGAAACAGAGTACTAGCCTGTGAGATACCTCTGAAACACCTTACTGCCTCAGATTTTTCATGAGGATACAAGAATAAAATCAGAAAAATGAAACATTGTATTAATAAAGGGTCCTGTTTCTGGTGCACCAAAAGGTGTATGCACTTTTGTTCCGCAATATTATATGGGATGTACACTTGTCAATAGTGTAGCAAACTGTTTCATTTTTAATGTAAGCATCTGAGTTAAAAATGATGGTTAGAGGTGGTGGTGAAAATTTGTAATCACTGGAAAATGAGAGACTAGGGAGAAACAGACATTATCTTCATTAATACTGTGACATGCAATGAATGTGAAGCAAATGAATCAGTATTTAAAGACTTTTCTTTTCTTGTTATCTGAAAGGACATAATAATGTGGAATAGTTATTGTTTCGTTTCCAGGTCTTTACAGTTATGCTCAATGATTTCATTGCAAAGCAGTACCGTATTTACTCGAATCTAAGCCGCACTCGAATCTAAGCTGCACCAGAAAAATGAGACTTGAAATAAAGGAAAAAAAAAATTTCCCGAATCTAAGCCGCAGCTGAAATTTGAGACTCGAAATTCAAGGGGAGAGAAAAGTTTTAGGCCGCACCTCCAAATCGAAACAAAGTTGGTCCATTGTAATATGAGACACAATTCAGGTCGAATGAATGACGATACAGCTACATTAGTTTGGTTCGAGCCGTAAGCTTAGCAGTTAAGCTTTACCAGGTAGCCATTGCTATGCGTCAGGTGCTCCGTCCTTATTTATACGGGTACCCTTCGTTTTTCACGTGCTTCGTCTGGTTTGAATTGATTGCTTATTTTTCTTTGATCTGATAATTGCCGTTCTCTTTGTTATAGGTGTTTTCGTCACTCTAAGCTGAAAATACATTACTGTACTGTGTCATGCATTGTTTGTCGCATTCCAATAATGAATGTTCACGACCTGTCGCCGCTCGCGGCATGGTTTGCTTTTGTGCATGCTACCGCCGCTTACAATAAAAAAAAAAAAGAGAGTAATTGTCGCAGTAGCGTAACAATGTCAAGAGACTGCTATTTGTTGTTATTTACACTGCTGCTTTCTTTGATAATGATCAACAAGAATCAAATAATAAACTGCATATGATAGAAGATGTTCTGAACGAGAGTTTAGCGACATTTTTTCTCCGTTTGAAAATCTTTGCAGACGCCTCTTTAGTACATTATTTTCTGCACAGAAATTAGAGTCACCTTAGATTTAAAAATCTAGTCAATTGCCGCGCGCGCTTCATTTCTGACTTTATCACTATTAGGCATAAGAATAATACGAATATGAACATGACATACGTGTATACTTCCGCGTTTGTGTTGTCTCACTCTAGTTTCGTAGTTTATTAGGCAGACAGGAGTTAAATGAGATAGCAGCAAACACGAAAGAATACATGGCAAAATGTTTATATTCGTATTATTCTTATGGGGAAGAGAATACTGCATGTGATTCAGAATTCACAAAAGTTCCCATTAGCAACCATCTCTTCTCACAGGTAGAAAAAAAATCAGAACGTAGAATTGGCCATACTGACAAACAACGCAAACGGTCTTGCCAGTCGGATTTTCGTAGTGCATTGAAAAGCTGCTACATTCGAAGATGTTGGATAATGTATGAAAATGCAGTGGTCGAAATTCGGGTCAGAGAAAAAAGCTCGTCTTCCATCTTTTTTTTTTAAATTTATTTACTGACGTAGAGGTTTTGGCGCCAGTATTTATCTTTGTGCCTGTAAAGCATGCCTGTGTAGCGCTACATATATTCGACGGCAGAAGTTAGTTGTGGCGGCACCTACCAACATATTTCAGAACTTCCGATTACTTTGCACTCGATTCTAAGCCGCAGGCGGTTTTTTGGATTACAAAAACCGGAAAAAAAGTGCGGCTTAGATTTGAGTAAATACGGTAATCATTTCAAGATCACTGTAGTGAGTTTTGAGGTCATTATTATAAGGCACACAGTTTTGGCCAAGGTTGCCGAGTTGCAATTTCCAGTGGTGCAAAAATATTACCTAATTGCACTGCATCACAAAATCTTCCCAGAAATTAGCAGTTGCACAACCAGGAGGGTAGATGATTTCATTTTCTTCATTTCTTAGGAGACATTAAGAGGAAATAACATGCTTGCACACATACATTACCAGCATTAATACTGCCTTCTTAATTTTGAAAACTTTTACCAGTTTTCCACCAATATGCATTTGTGAGGACATTGGTTGTCAGCACAAGAAGCTGAGCTCTACAACTGTATTGACTGCTTAATTTTGGTGAGTGCATGGATCCAGTACAGAACAACTGCTTTCTGTGGCAGTGTATCTTTATATACCAACAGAAAATTTTGTGTTAAAGAAATTGATTTATAAAGCTGCTGTGTGACCTCGATTTAGAGTTGGCTGCTTTGAAGTTATTAGATCTTAACATAATTTTTGTCTCCAGAATATTATTCTCCAAATGGGAACTTTGAAAATTTTCTCATCCAATTGGAATCTTGCCTGTGGTATTTAATGAGCCTAAAATGAAAAATTGCATTGTGCGTTGATTTCAGTTTACACTTCGGCAAAGAGAGAAGGGAGGAGAGAGAATTTATGAACTAGTTATGGAACTTTATAGAAAGAGAACTAATAATCAACCAGCTGCGTCCTGGCATTCTAATTACACATTCACAAAAAAGGGTTATGCATGGTGACAGTTATTGAACTACATGAAATAAAATCATCATAACTTCTGAACAGTTTGTGTTAGGATGTTGAAACATCATGGTTGGCCATGGGGCATGATGGAAATTAGTATGCACATGCATGGTTTTGTTTAGCAATGGAGCCCACTTTCATTTGGATGGGATTCTTCAGCAAGCAAAATTTGAACATTTGGGGGACTGAGACTCTGCATATTGCAATCAATAAGTCTCTTTACCCTCAATGTGTGGCTGTGTGGTGTGCAATGTCCAGTCACAGAATAATTGGTGCAATATTCCTTGATGGCATGGTGACTACTGAACGGTATGTGAAGGTTTTGGAAGATGATTTCATCCCCATTAGCCAAAATAACCTTGTTTTCGACAATATGTGGTTCATGTACGCCAGAGCTCAACCCAATCAAAGCAAGAGAGTGTGTAATGTCCTGGAGGAGCACTTTGGGGACTGCATTCTGGCTCTGGGGTACCCAGCGGCCATGGCGCAGGCCTTGATTGGCTCTCATATTCTCCTGATCTGAATATAAGCGACTCCTTTTTGTGGGGCTATATTAAAGACAAAGTGTACAACAATAACCCCAAAACCACTGCTGAGCTGAAAACAGCTATTCAGGATGTCATCGATAGCGTCGATGTTCCGACACTTCAGGGAGTCACGCGGAATTTCGTTATTCGTCTGTGACACATCATTGCCAATGATATTGAACATGTCATAGCCTAAATCCAAATATCTGTAGTGATGTTTACATGTTGAATAAAGTGTGTGCACGCCATAGTTTGTAACTAATTTACATTTTTTTCATATAGTTCAATAATTGTCACCTTGTAAATATGGAAACATTAAGAGTTTTTCAAACACCACTATCTGTAGTAGAGTGGCAGCCTGGATTACAAGAAATGGCAGTGACTGATGCAGTGAAAGAGTTCTACCAGCCCATCATAACCTGATCTGACTACATCTATCTACAGAAGACCAAAAAATGTTCTTCGAACATGTCACAGCACAGGCAAAATCTGGTGAAAGAAAAAACATGGTATACTAGTGAACTGAAAAAATTAAAACACATTGCACTGCTGTTACATGATAACTTCAAAACAGCAACAGAGTTCTGTGCAAAGGAAATGTTTTACTGCAAATATTTACAGGCAGAAAGACTTTATAGAAAGCATGTAGAAGAAAGCAAAAAGGAAAAGATTTATAGGTTCACTGAAGGAGCTCACAACCCATGCAAGGCAGCCTGAAACGTAATGAATGAACACAGGATAAACCTTAAATCTCCCTTAAGCTTGTGTAGTCCAAATGTCTTCATCAGTTATTTTATTGACACTGTGAGAAACACTACAAGTACAAGCCCTGAGCTGAATGTAGAAACTGCAGCAACTGTAAGAAATGACAAAAGGTGCCCATGGTGAACTGGAGGAAATTACAAAAATCTGATTTTTTTTTTTTTTTGCAATTGAAGGAACCAAACCAGTAGGTCATTATTATTATTATAATTATATATATATATATATATATATATATATATATATATATATATATATATATATATATATATATATATTTTTTTTTTTTTTTTTTTTATAGACAGGTCTACACGATTGTACATCAGAGATGGCCTACCGCACAGCATCCAGGGGAAGACAAACCCGAAGTTGTTTACCAAAGATCAACAAGCTCGCACTAAAATATCAAAAGTTGCGGAAAGGAGACATGCAGAATCGGAGAAATTCCAGTGTGTAGTAACTACATCTAACGAACAAAATCAGTATATTACGCCTAAAACAACATCTAAAGCTGGGAAAAAATTTGCGAATGATTCCTCGTTATACATTACGACAAGGAACAGGTTTGATGTGCTACAAAAATATGAAAATTGTGAACAACAAAGCACTGGGGTAAATAGAAACTTCATAGTTCAAGAAAACAGCATAAGTGGCAAGAAAAATTCGTACAACAGACACAGCACTAACACAAAAAGTTCACCCAAACACAAAAAAAGAATAACAGTGTTTGCAGACAGCCATGGGCGATCAGTTGCATCTAACTTAATGCATCAAAGTCATAATAATTTCGTAATCCAAGGAAATGTTATACCAGGTGCACCATTAATTTCAATACTTGAAAGCTGTAACAACTTACAAGATCTCACAATGAATGACACAGTTATAATCTGGGGTGGCTCAAATGATGTAGCCAAAAACGAAGCAGACAAGGCATTAAATGCTATAACATCAGCATTAATTAAGCTTCAGCACACAAATGTAATCATAGTAGGGATACCCCATAGACATGATCTTGAAAGCTGGTCTTGTGTGAATGATGAAACCAGGCGAACAAATAGGAAAATAGCCAAAATAGTGAAATCTTTCCAAAACACTCAGTTCATAACAGTCCCTGACAACAGAGACTGGTACACTTCTCATGGACTACACCTAAATGCTAATGGCAAGGAAGAAATGGCCAGAACTATACTTGCAGCCATCTCTCCAAAAAATCAACTAAAGCCTGCAATATCACTTGAGTGGAAGGATCCAGATGGAACTGAGCAAATAATACCACAGCAAGAAAAAATTACAGTACCAGAAATCAACCACAATGTTGTCAAGAGGACAGTAATGAACAATGGAGTAGGAAGATCAGTTTGCAGGAACAGGATATTCAAAAGTCCAGAAACACATTGTGCTCCTAGAAGATCCTCAAGACCAATAAAACCCAGAGTTCAAAGTGACATGTTTTTGTGGGAAAGTAAAGCAACTAACAAATTCCCAGGACTGGGTAAAAACAACTGGCCAAGCCAGCTAGTTAAAACAACAGAAGCTGTTACATCAACTGCAGACTCTTCAGCATCACTTACTCAATCAAATGTGGTGGAGTATACAACTCCAGTTACTGCAACACCAGGCAGCTCGGCAACTCCTCGGACTGTACGGAGCAAGAAGGCACCTCAACAGCTACCTTGACAACTAGACAGACAGAAGACAGGTTGGGTAGTAGATCGAGAAATGCAAGATCGCCAAAGAACAGGAACACTTTTAGTGCCTGGATCCAGAACTTATGTAAGTGAACCAACTCAGTGCGTTTTAAAGGAATATAATCAGAGTGACCAGTTAAAAATACCACTAAGGCTCATGCACCTAAACATACAGTGCCTTAGAAATAAGCTTAATATATTACAGGTTTTTGTAAGTGAGCAGTCACCTCATATAGTAGTGTTAACTGAGCATGGATTAAAATCTGATGAAATTATTTACTGTAAACTAGAGGGCTACTCCTTAGCAAATAGTTATTGTAGACAGCAACATAAGGGTGGTGGTGTGGCAGTTTACATTAGTGAGAATCTCGAGTACAAGAAAATAAACTATCTAGACCAGTACAACAAAGAAGGCTTGATTGAAGTGACAGGCATTGAAGTCCACACCAAAGAGTGTAGAGAGGTTATGAGAAAACATAAAGTTATTGGGATTTACCATCCACCAAAGGCTGATGTAGTTAGCTTCATAGACATATTTAGTAGAGTAGTTGGATGTTGTGGTCCCAGTGACCTAACTATACTTGGTGATCTGAATATTGAGGCAAAATCTTCCAGTTTGTGTAATATGAGGTTAATAGATACTCTTAACTCATATAATCTCATAAATGTAGTAAATAGTGATACCAGGGTAACAAAGTCCATATCTAGCAGAATTGATTACGTTATACTATGTAAACATATTAAAGACAGTGTTAGGTGCTGGAATATGGATTTTCACTACTCTGACCACAAATGCCAGCTTGTAGAGTATGTAAACACAAGCATCCCAAAAATGACAAAAGTTATCGAAAATAAAAGAATCCTAAAAGAGGGTAACATCCTTGCCCTAAGAAATAAATTAGCTATAGAGGACTGGGATCTGGTTTACCAGACTGAAGCATCTGAAAACAAATGGGCCAAATTCTATTATACTATGCTAAGACACTTTGACAGATGCTGCCCTGTTAAGAAAATACAAAGAGTGTTCACCCATAACCAAAGTGCAAAAACCAACAGACTGATACTTCCAGCAAATATGGTAAAACTCAGGCAAAACATCCAGGACCTGGATGTGTTACACAAGTCAACAAACCTGCAGGTTTTTAAGGCCAAGTACAACGAAGCCAAGAAAATCTTTAAGAAAGAGCTTTCAAATCTAAGAAAACAGATATACAGCAGTGAAATAGCTCAATCAGACAATATAGCCAAGACCTCATGGAGAATTATAAATCAATTTCGCAAAGCCACACCAAAGCCAGAAACTTAAAATTTAATTATAAGACATGAAGGAAACACAATTAAAGATCCTAATAAAGTCTGCAATATTTTCAATAAATACTTTATATCTGCAGCTGTTAGTCCAATTAATAACACAGTTGTGAGTAGTGAGGTAAAGCTCTGCCCTTTTGAAGAGCCACCTTTTGAAGTCAAACAAGTAAGTGAAAAAGAAATAGGCAGGATAATAAATAACCTAAAGAATAAGTTCTCATCTGGATGGGATGGTTTGAGTAGTATCGTGATTAAAAAATGTAATAAGGAATTAGTTAAAATAATCACCCACCTGGTAAACTGCAGTAGCAGAGAACATAAATTTCCAAATGTATTGAAATGGAGCACAGTTAAACCAGTGCATAAAAAAGGATCCAAGGAAGAGGTTTCAAATTTCAGGCCCATATCATTAATACCTGTCTTCAGCAAAGTATTTGAAGTTGTGCTGCTGACACAACTTAGTGACTATTTCTTGAAAAATAAGTTCCTAACAGAGACACAACACGGATTTCGAAAAGATCATAGCACTATCACAGCAACTACGGAATTTCTTCACAAAACGTATGGTGCCCTTGATCAAGGAATGCAAACAGATGGCATATTTCTAGACCTTACTAAAGCCTTTGACTCGGTAAACCATGAGTTACTTTTAAGTAAACTTGAGTCATACAATGTAAATGCTGCATCCATGCAATTGCTGGCTACATATTTATTAAACCGCATGCAGTGTACAAAGCTAACTTACAAAATCAATAATCAGATAATTAATTTCCAGTCCAAATATGAGACAGTCACACAAGGTGTACCCCAGGGCTCAATTTTGGGCCCTTTCCTTTTCCTGGTGTACATAAATGATATAGAGCAACCTTGCAACTCCCAATTGGTAACCTATGCAGACGATACCTCACTGTTATTTCTTGGTAAACAAAATGATGAGTTAACGTTGGTAGCAACTGAGGGACTACAGCAAATAACTACTTATTTCCAAGATCAAGGTTTGAAAGTTAATATCAGTAAATCTCAGTTATTGCCATTTAAACTTACAAACTCACACCAAACCTCTATCAGTAACATAGGTGGAATTGAAGTAGTGGACACAGAAGGCTGCAGATTTCTAGGTATACACCTAGATGAAAATCTAAGATGGGTAAACCATATCAAATTTGTATGTAATAAAATCAGCAGTTCATTACATCTAATCAGCCAGTTATCAAAAGTAGTTCCACATCAGACATTAAAAACAATTTATTATGGAACCATTTTTGCACAGATTAATTACGGGATAGAGATATGGGGTTGTGCTGCCAACATACATATGAACAGAATATTAACCCTACAGAAAAGAGCAATTAGAATTATCTATGTATTAGGGTATAGAGATTCATGCAGGGAAATCTTTGTTCATCATAAATACCTCACAGTCTACTCACTGTATCTTTACAAATTAATTATATTTTTTGTGACACATCAAAACAAAGAAACAAAGTGTTCTGATATGCATGCCTATAATACAAGAAATAAAGACTGCTACTACAGACAAAGAACAAAATTAAAAACAACAGACCATAGTCCATGTATTAGTGGTCAAATATGGTACAACAGATTACCGAGCTCTATAAGGTGCCACAAAGGGAACTTATTCCAAGTGAAACTGAAACATTTCTTGATTGACAAGTGTTTATACTCTTTAAGTGAATATTAATATTAAACTAAAATAAATTATTGTGTGTGTATATATATATATATATATATATATATATATATATATTGTACTAAACTTGTAAAAAAATGCTATGACGTTTGCAAAAGACACCAGTTGGTGTCTCCATGCAAAAAAATACAATAAATACAAAAAAATACAATAAATACAAGAGACAAAAAAGAAGAAAGAGACACATAGGAAGAAAGGCAGGCAAGGTGCCCCATCCAGGGAGCAGTCAGAAGGCCCTAAAAGAAGAGTGCAATGAGGGGACATACACCTCCAACCCCTAGTCATTTACCAGAGGTACCCCACTCATAAATTGCCTAGGAAAGACTAGCAACACAGGCATAGCAAGAACAAAAGCAAACAAGTGAAACAGACCATGCAAGAGGGTGAGGAAGAGTAAAAGAGCAGGTGGGGTGATGACCGGGCTGGACCACCAACCTCAGACAGCCAAAGCCCAGTCTGGGCAGAGGCAGCAGCCCTCAATGAGCCGATAAGATTAAGTGGCCCTCCTTTAAAGAGAGTAGCAAAAGCCCCTTCGTGAATAAAATGTAAAAGTAAGTCAGCTGCTGAGACAATGTCTCCTAACACCAGGGGTGGTGAGTCAGTGAGATTAAGAGTTCACCACAGTGTGGGTAGACTGGGACAGTCCAGGGGCTGTGGACCACCATTAAACAGAAGCCATAATGACAGTATGGTGGGTCCTTGCTATGGAGGAGATGACTGTGAGTCAACCAAGTATGGTCAATGTGGAGCCAGCAAAAGACAGTAGAGTCCTTGCAAGAGGCCTACATGGAGGACCTCCACAGATTCATAGTTTCCTTTATCACCTTTAGTTTGGTGAAGTCAGAGTGAGCCATTCTATATTCCTGATTCCTAAAACTTGATGGCATAATACCGACTGGAGGTCTTTTTCCAGAATACCAGTTTCAAGAGCCGGCTTACTGGCAGCCAGTTTGGCCAGGCTATCAGTCAGTTCATTCCCTGAGAGCCCAACATGGCCCGGGGTCCAGACAAAGATCACTTAGCATCCACATTGTTCAAGGGCATACAGGGAATCCTGGATAGCAAAGGGAGGTGAGGGTAACATTGCTTGATAGCTTGCAAACTGCTCAAGGAGTCGCTGCAGATGAAAAATGACTCACCAGTGCAGGAATGAATATGTCCAGGAGCACGGGAGATGGCTACCAACTCCACAGTGAAAACAATACATCTATCCAGCAAGGAGCAAAGTTCAGTATGTCCTATGTTAGTATAAAAAAGATTACATGGCCAGCGTTCATTGAGCCATCAGTATAGACTACTTCTGAACCCCGTGGTGAACCGAGGATGGAGAAAAATTAGTGGCAGAGGAGTCTCGGGTTGAACTAAGTCTTTCACATCTTGTGACAGGTCAAGACAAAGTTGTGGTCAAGGAATGCCCTATGGAGGTGTATGTGAGTGGGCCCAGAGAAGATGGTAGAGGAGACAACTGGAGTTCAGAGAGGAGAGACCGGATGCAGATTGCATTCATAACCCCTGATCTATGCTGCCATTGTCAGAAGTGGATTTCCATGTTTGTAAAGAGGAGATGGTAGTCCATGCTCAGGGTGGCTGTGAACATGTAATCTTACCCTCCCACACATCACCATTAAAAGTCACATCCTTGCACAAATTTTTGAAAATTATGAGAGGAGTAAGATTACAAAAGAAGAACTTTTTACTTGTCTTGATTATCTCATTGTTGTTGTAGACAGCTCAAAGTCTTGTCTAGGAGTACTTTCCTGCAGCTGAAAATTTCGATTTCTTAGGTTTGTGATGACAAAATAACTGTTGAAGAGTTGCCTATTGCTATGAATATTCTTTTGTTTTATCCCATTCTTCTAAATCACACTGATTTTACAATTTCCCTGTTCAAAAAACCACCAATTACATTGTTATTGACAAGTTTACCAAAATACATGCGTTTCCATCCACCACTACTTACATTTTGCGATACTCACATTATTCCAAACTGTTTATGAAGCAAATGAGTTTACAGAAAAAGATTAATCATTCCTAAAATATATCATTATTTTATAAATTAATCCAGAAACGAATTTAATAATTAGCATTTGATTGCACAATTAATAATATGAAGTTTAAATGGGCCAGAAATTTCGTAATTTCAATTATCTTTAACAGAAGAGTAATTTTAACTGTTAGTACATATTGATTGTAACACATTAATTTCTTTTTATACACTTTAGCCTGAAATATAATGCACTATATACAAAATCATATGAATTCTTATAATGAAACAGCTGAAATAATTTCAACCTATGCGGGATATGAGATTATACACAGTATTGGTTGTCTCTACAAAAAAAAAAAAAAGGTAATGTTGGAGGAGGATGATTCATTAAAGTGTGTAGCATAATTGACAAGCTCTTGTTGGCACCTGATCTGCAATGGAGGGACCCCCAGCCTCCACGAGTAAGCTGTTCACATGGCTAGTTCAAAAGGCTCCTGGTGCATGTTGAACTCTGCAGTGGTGTACTGGACACTGGTACCTGAAATGTAGAGAGCAATACTGAACCGTATACCATAGTCAAGACAGGATTGTATCAGGGCTTCATAAAGCTGTAGAAAGATAGTGTGATCTGCACCCCAGCTGGTGTTACTCAGGCAGCAAAGTGTATTAAGGTACAGCCAGGACTTCTGCTTAAGCTGGCAAAGGTGGGGAAGCCACGTCAACTGAACATCAAAGACCAGTCCTAGAAAGTGATAATTCTCCAGCGCACCGAGTAGTCAGTTGTCGAGGTAAAGTTCTGGTTGTGGGCGAACAGTATGACATCGACAGAAGTGCCTGATGTGGGTCCTGGTGGCAGAAAACTGAAAGCCACGGGTGAGGGCCCATGCCTGCATCTTTTGTACGGACCCTTGCAGTCGCCGTTCAGTGACACCCACACTAAAGGAGCAATAGTAGAGGCAGAAGCCATCAGCATACAAGAAGAATGATACTGAGGTCCCCAGAGCTGCTGTCAGACCATTGATGGCTACTAGAAAGAGGGGAGACACTTGGTACAGAGCTTTGCAGGATGCCATTCTCTTGGATATGGGGGAAGAGGGGGGGGATTCTCTAGGAAGCGCCAACTCAAACTCAGAAAGTATGGTATGATATGCATTTCTGCATAAAAATCTGGAGTGGCCCCAGAGACCCCACTCTTGCAAGGTAGCAAGGATGTGGTGTCACCATGTGGCGTCATAAGCCTTTTGCAGGTCAAAGAAGATGGCTGTAAGGTGTTGACATTGGGAAAAATCTGTTCGGATGGCAGACTCCAGGTAAACCAGATTATCAGTAGTGTAAAAACCTCGGAAAAATCAACCTGGGACAGAACCAGAAGACCCCACGACTCGAGGAGCCAACTCGGTGACCGGCTCACCGTCCATTTGAGCAACTTATAGAGAACGTTGGTGAGACTAATTGGGCAATAACTATCCGTCTCTATAGTGTGCTTATTCGGTTTCAGTACAAGGAATGGTGACGCTTTCTTGCCATTGCAATGGCAACTCACCCTCACTCCAGACACGGTTAAAGATGCCGACAATACGACACTAACAACCACCGACAGGTGCTCGATCGTTCAGTCGTATATGCAGTTGGGTCCTGGGGCTGTATCAGGGCAGTGGGCTAGGACACACGAATTCCCGCAAGCTGAATGGAGCATTATACGGCTCCAGGTGGTGTGTAGTAAAAACTAATTGTTTTTGCTCCATCTGCTGTTTTAGGACGTGAAAGGCAAGTTGACAATTCTGAGTCACAGAGGCTCAAGCATAATGCAGAGCAAAATGTTTGGTGTGTAAGGATGACCCTGATAGTAGGGGATTTTATTCTGCTTTTTATTCACTTTCAAAAGTAACTTTGTTCTCGAGCCGTAGCCGGCAGCGTCGGCTGCCTGTTATTTTCCATCCCACGGTCTGGCAACAGCAAGTCGGCAAGCATCTCGATCACGCGCCTCCCTCACGTGCTGACGAGGTAATGCCGCCCCAGCGTCGATGCCGAGCAGGACACGCTCTGGAAATTTCTGTGCTGTCCCCACAGGTTTCTCAACTTCTGACCAATCAGGGACGAGGAAGCCGCGTGGCCGTGCCAGACGTACCCTGCCGCTCGCCACCGGGCTCCCTTCTCTCGATCGCGCGCCCCGTAGCAGTCAACGTGTCCCGCCCTTCCCGGTGCTGCGGCACCGCTGACTTTGTCTTTCCAGACACCGCTTTTCCTTAACTACGCAAACTACGGTTCGCCCCTGACTACGCTACGGCTCACTCTCACCTCCCTAGCCCCGACTGTGTGACCTTTTAGAAGGCAGAAGTGGTCAATAAAAGACTTATTACTTAAAATCTTTCTAATGGTTCTTTCACGCCCACCACCTTGCGATCCGGTTGTCCCGAAAAAACTGGTGTCAGAAGTACGGATGCCTTCCCACAGCAACTTTGTCGCTATTCCAAATTCTTCCGGCAAAGAGCCGAGTATTTCGCGTATAAAATGCGCCAATTGGCCGACACGTTCACCCCGCACGGGCCGCAGCCGTAGAAACGCAAAGGGTGCGCGCCGCAGTGACGTGGCCGTCGGAGTCCGCCGGGACGAGTGACGCAGTCGGAGACAGCCGGCCACGCAAGCCGCCCGCCGCCGGCGCGTCGCCTGCCGCCGCCTCTCCACCACTCGGTCACGCCAGTCCGTGTCAGGGCCTGGGGCCTGCCTCACTGCGTACCGGCTGACCCGATATCGACCACAGCCAGCGCGTCAGCCGCCCACCCGCATCTACGTCTGCTGCCGCCCCGCCACTCCACCACGCAGTCACCGTCGCCAACGCGTCGCGTAAGTCGCACCGATGTTTCCGACTTTAACACCGAGCTGTCCGCTGTGGGAATACGTTATTTGTGACCTTTCTTTTTCTTTTTGTAACAATAATTTTTTGGGTCACTAACAGCCCTCCCCCCTCTAATTTTGTAAACGTGGTGACGGGAACGAGAGCGACGGAATGGGATACTCCTGCAGTGGCACCGGCCTCCCGTGACCCGCTCAAAGCTATTAATACTCAAATGCACCAATTGTTCAACCAAAATCGAGAATTACTTGAGCAAAACCCCATCTTGAAACAGATGCCGGAAGCCAGTGTGTGACCTTCAGTACCAGTGGCTAGCTCTGTGCCAGTAACAAATGTGCAACCAGTGACAACTAATACTAATTCTGTCACTACTGTGACTACCACAATTTCGGCTAACATGGCAACTGTAAGTAATTTTCCTGTGGCCGATTTTATTCCCACTGTAACGACGATGACTCTGTACTATTGTACATATAAGTAATTCTTTTCATCTGGTTTTATGATAAACGATTTTATTTCCTTTTGTTTCGTGCCATTATGTTAAGAAAACTGTTAATAAGTTTCAATGTGAATATTAATGTTTATGTCAAATGTCATGTAATATTGTAATAGAATTGAAATGTAACAAATGTTGAAACTGTCGTAAGATGTTTGAAATTGTAACTGTGCATCTGGTCCATATGTAGGCAATGGGTTAGGATATGTAGAATGCAAAACCTTGGGTGAATACCCGGTCTGTCAGGGAGCGGTAAAAGGTGGACGGCAGGCGAGCGCGGGAAAATGCGTACGGGCACAGCACGGCATGACGGGCTCAGTAGTAGTTGGAGTTTGGCACTGGTTTTAGCAACACCTTCTGGAACGAGGAGGCTCTCCTGGAAGACGTAGCTTCACTGAGCCATGGGTATGCCGTTCCAATGCCCACACAGCATGGCAAGATTCCATAGGCACTAAATGGAAAAGTATTGCGACACTAAGAAGAATTAAAGTGCCGAACGTCAAGAGCCATAGCTGCGGTTGTACGTGTGCTCTGTGCCTCGCCATCTTGCTGCCCACCAATCACCGTATCGATACTAGCGGGTTGAAACTTTTAGTACTGTATTCGTGTGGATCAGAGAGTGAACTGTGTTTGTTAGGTGCAATAATAACCTAAATTTTACCAGAACTTTTCCATCATTTAATTATCCTCACAACTAATCTAGACAGGATCCTTTCCAAACGTTGTGCAATCCGAGTGTCTCGAAATGAAAATTAAAAATTGTGTTAATAATAATTATTTGCAGAACTTGCTATATTAGAATAGTGTTTAAAGAAATGTTTTGTTAATGAACCAGTAAATGAATAGTGAAGGTGTAACGAAGTCGAGAAATACTTTAGTATTGATACAGTAATGAAGTTTATTATTTCGAGACAGATTTAAAGGCATTTAAATGAGCAGTGAATAAGATGAAAAGAGTAGTAACTTATATTCTGGAAATCTTGAATGAACAATAAATTCAGTAATCTTTTTTTTTAATACAGCGATCATAACAGTTTCAGGGTCATCCCCCCCCCCTCATTCATTTGAATTCTGAAGTGTTCTAAATTGGTTTGACCAGCAAAAGTTAAAGTCAATATAAAAGTCAAAATTTATCAGTGTTTTATCTTTATCAAAATTGACGTTTTGTGTGTGGCATGAAAGCATAACTTCTAGGGTAACCTATGCCCGATTTTAATCAGATTAATAGACAGTATAAAGTTTTGTAGTAAACATTATAGTGTAGTGTTATGTATTCATGATTTTCCATATCAGTACAGAACGTGAAACTATCGCTTCAATAGATTTTCTGGTTCTAAAATTCTACTATATTATGCAGTGTTACAACTTGTTGTTTTGCATGAATATATACCAACTTGTACAGGGAAGAAGCTCAGTTAATGCCTAATTAGGCTGGCGACCGTATTATTGTCGCATTGGTAGCATCTTCTGGTTTGCTTTTGATCCATCCTGACGTGTGATTGCATTTCAAACTTACTTGTCAGATCATTGTTATTACAGAGTAGGTGTAAGTCTGATTTGCCACCATTCAGGTACACGCGGTCTTTATCTATGCGAAAATCCTTTCTCATAAGGTGAATCCCGCTCACTTAGCATAGCACAGGCTTTAACGAATACTGTGTCAGGGATTACACCACCTTTTCGGGAAAGTCCCATGAAAATGTGGCTATGTTGATACAGAATATTCACGATGTGGGTCGCACTTGTGTCTGGCCGGATGATCTATTAGTCAACATAGCCAGATTAAAGTCGACAGGGGAAGCCCGAATGTTTATAGAGACAGTGAACGAATTTCGTGATACGCGTGACTGAAGTTTTGGCTCCTGGACTAACTACGCGTTATTCCAATACCAGAGGTACCGGATATTACAGAGATCAATTATCAACTCTTAGGCAGAAGCCTAACGAGAATTTTGATGCTTTTGCAGATCACCTACAAGCCGTATCTTGTCATGTCTACAAGCTAGACGAAAATGGTGCAATTGATGCATTTGTTTGTGGTATTGACCCCCGCATTGGAGGAGAAGTTAAAGTCGCCTCCCCCACCCCTTTGTTTGTAGCTGTTCATTTGGAAATAGTATGTGAAGATGTATTGCACTTCTACACTGCTGCACCGCGTCCACCATATCCAGTACTGGTATTAGCAAAGGAAGTATTTCGTCAGCATTGTGGGAGACCCAACCACATGCCAATGCACTGTTGTGCACCTTTTTGCACTATTTGCCAGACGGTAGGTCATCGTAATAATGTCTGTCCAGCAAAGTCCCAATTTTCTAACCAGATGCGCGGCCAATGCTGCAACGAGGGGTCAAACTCAGGAAACGCGTGGGGGAAGGCTCCACCACCTGCCCGCGCCCCCGACCAGAATAATACACCCAGTGAAGACCAGAGAAAGTAAAGACGTGGAACATGTTAGTTTAAGTGGCATACTCGGGAACAAAATAGTTAAGATTTTAGTTGACACTGGTGCACAAATTAGTGTACTATGAGTAGATAAAAATGATGGAAGGCTGCTACGGCCACCCCAATTTCATATCAGTGGCCTTGGTGAAGGAATAATTGTCCCTGCAGGTTCATGTATAGTGAATCTGCAAATGTTGTTGTTGTAGTCTTCAGTCCTGAGACTGGTTTGATACAGCTCTCCATGCTACTCTATCCTGTGCAAGCCTCTTCATCTCCCAGTACCTACCGCAACCTACATCCTTCTGAATCTACTTAGTGTATTCATCTCTTGGTCTCCCTCTACGATTTTTACTCTCCACGCTGAACTCCAATACTAAATTGGTGATCCCTTGATGCCTCAGAACATGTCCCACCACCAATCCCTTCTTCTAGTCAAGTTGTGCCACAAACTTCTCTTCTCCCCAATCCTATTCAATACTTCCTCATTAGTTATGTGATCTACCCATCTAATCTTCAGCATTCTTCTGTAGCACCACATTTCAAAAGCTTCTATACTCTTCTTGTCCAAACTATTTATCGTCCATGTTTCACTTCCATACATGGCTACACTCCATACAAATACTTTCAGAAATGACTTCCTGACACTTAATTCTATACTCAGTGTTAACAAATTTCTCTTCTTCAGAAACACTTTCCTTGCCATTGCCAGTCTACATTTTATATCCTCTCTGCTTCGACCATCATCAGTTATTTTGCTCCCCAAATAGCAAAACTCCTTTACTACTTTAAATGTCTCATTTCCTAATCTAATACTCTCAGCATCACCTGATTTAATTCGACTACATTCCATTATCCTCGTTTTGCTTTTGTGATGTTCGTCTAATATCCTCGTTTCAAAACACTGTCCATTCCGTTCAACTGCTCTTCCAATTCCTTTGCCGTCTCTCACAGAATTACAATGTAATCGGCGAACCTCAACGTTTTTATTTCTTCTCCATGGATTTTAATACCTACTCCGAATTTTTCTTTTGTTTCCTTCACTGCTTGCTCAATGTACAGATTGAATAACATCGGGGATAGGCTACAGCCCTGTCTCACTCCCTTCCCAACCACTGCTTCCCTTACATGCCCCTCGATTCTTATAACTGCCATCTGCTTTCTGTACAAATTGTAAATAGCCTTTCGCTCCCTGTATTTTACCCCTGCCACCTTCAGAATTTGAAAGAGAGTATTCCAGTCAACATTGTCAAAAGCTTTCTCCAAGTCTACAAATGCTAGAAACGTAGGTTTGCCCTTCCTTAATCTAGCTTCTAAGATGAGTCGTAGGGTCAGAATTGCCTCACGTGCTCCAACATTTCTACGGAATCCAAACTGATCTTCCCCGAGGTCGGCTTCTACTAGTTTTTCCATTTTTCTGTAAAGAATTCGCGTTAGTATTTTGCAGCTGTGACTTATTAAACTGATAGTTTGCTAATTTTCACGTCTGTCAACACCTGCTTTCTTTGGGATTGGAATTATTATATTCTCCTTGAAGTCTGAGGGTATTTCGCCTGTTTCATACATCTTGCTCACCAGATGGTAGAGTTTTGTCAGGACTGGCCCTTCCAAGGCCGTCAGTAGTTCCAATGGAATGTTGTCTACTCCGGGGGCCTTGTTTCAACTCAGGTCTTTCAGTGCTTTGTCAAACTCTTCACACAGTATTGTATCTCCCATTTCATCTTCATCTACATCCTCTTCCATTTCCATAATATTGTCCTCAAGTACATCGCCCTTGTATAGACCTTCTATATACTCCTTCCACCTTTCTGCTTTCCCTTCTTTGCTTAGAACTGGGTTTCCATCTGATCCCTTTATGTCCATACAAGTGGTTCTCTTATCTCCAAATGTCTCTTTAATCTTCCTGTAGGCAGTATCTATCTTACCCCTGGTGAGATAAGCCTCTACATCCTTACATTTGTCCTCTAGCCACCCCTGCTTAGCCATCTTGCACTTCCTGTCGATCTCATTTTTGAGACGTTTGTGTTCCCTTTTGCCTGCTTCATTTACTGCGTTTTTATATTTTCTCCTTTCATCAATTAAATTCAATATTTCTTCTGTTACCCAAGGATTTCTACTAGCCCTCGTCTTTTTACCTACTTGATCCTCTGCTGCCTTCACTACTTCATCCCTCAGAGCTACCCATTCTTTTTCTACTGTATTTCTTTCCCCCATTCCTGTCAAATGTTCCCTTATGCTCTCCCTGAAACTCTGTACAACCTCTGGTTCTTTCAGTTTATCCAGGTCCCATCTCCTTAAATTCCCACATTTTTGCAGTTTCTTCAGTTTTAATCTACAGTTCATAACCAATAGATTGTGGTCAGAGTCCACATCTGCCCCTGGAAATGTCTTACAATTTAAAACCTGGTTCCTAAATCTCTGTCTTACCATTAGATAATCTATCTGAAACCTGTCAGTATCTCTAGGCTTCTTCCATGTATACAACCTTCTTTTATGATTTTTGAACCAAGTGTTAGCTATGATTAAGTTGTGCTCTGTGCAAAATTCTACCAGGCGGCTTCCTCTTTCATTTCTTAGCCCCAATCCATATTCACCTACTACGTTTCCTTCTCTCCCTTTTCCTACTACCGAATTCCAGTCACCCATGACTATTAAATTTTCGTCACCCTTCACTATCTGAATAATTTCTTTTATTTCATCATACATTTCTTCAATTTCTTCGTCATCTGCAGAGGTAGTCGGCACATAAACTTGTACTACTGTAGTAGGCGTGGGCTTCATATCTATCTTGGCCACATAATGCGTTCACTATGCTGTTTGTAGTAGCTTACCCGCATTCCTATTTTCCTGTTCATTATTAAACCTACTCCTGCAGTACCCCTATTTGATTTTGAGTTTATAAACCTGTAGTCACCTGACCAGAAGTCATGTTCCTCCTGCCACCGAATTTCACTAATTCGCACTATAACTAACTTTAACCTATCCATTTCCCTTTTTACATTTTCTAACCTACCTGCCCGACTAAGGGATCTGACATTCCACGCTCCGATCCGTAGAATGCCAGTTTTCTTTCTCCTGATAACGACATCCTCTTGAGTAGTCCCCACCCGGAGATCCGAATGGCGAACTATTTTACCTCCGGAATATTTTACCCACGAGGACGCCATCATCATTTAACCATACAGTAAAGCTGCATGCCCTCGGGAAAAATTACGGCCGTAGTTTCCCCTTGCTTTCAGCCGTTCGCAGTACCAGCACAGCAAGGCCGTTTTGGTTAGTATTACAAGGCCAGATCAGTCAATCATCCAGACTGTTGCCCTTGCAACTACTGAAAAGGCTGCTGCCCCTCTTCAGGAGCCACACGTTTGTCTGCCCTCTCAACAGATACCCCTCCGTTGCGGTTGCACCTACGGTACGGCTATCTGTATCACTGAGGCACGCAAGCCTCCCCACCAACGGCAAGGTCCATGGTTCAGGGGGGGGGGGGGGAATCTGCAAATAGACAAGAATAAATACGGTCAAGAGATGGAAGTGGTGAGGTTAAAGAAAGGTGTTGTTGACATCATATTAGGGAATGATTTCTTGCACCGTTATCAGGGAATAATGAATTATCGAATGCGAACTGTGCAGTTTGGTGAAGCAATTCACCATTTCGGCAGTGCACTATACCATCAAATGCGAGGAAACTGTGAAAGGCGCCGTTCACAGTCTCCCATAAAACCACGGATGTGGGCGATAAAATCCACTGACCCTGTAAGGATAAAAGGCGGAAGTGGAAAAATTCTTTGGGTAGATGTCAAAAATCGGAAGCAGCTGAAGACAGACGATCTGGTGGATCTGCTCACCCAGAATGATGTATTAGATCGTCAATCAGTTCATATTAAGAGAAGTATTTGCTGACTGGAAAGAAAACAGAAAGATTTTGCAGTACCGGTGGGCATAGATAACTTTGGTATGAAATATGTTGTAATACTGAAAGGCACTATTGTTGCTAGCTGACAAGAAGTCTTGGAAGAAGTAGGAGGAGCCGAAATTCCACAAAGTAAAAATGAAAAGGGACGGAGGAGAAAGAAGTGTCCAGTCAGAGAAGTGAGTTATGTCACATCGTCATTAAGGACTCAGTTGACAGAGAAGTTGAGTCATTCAAATGTTGAGGAGAAAAAGATGTTGCACCCAGTTTTAGAGGAATTTTCTTGGTTGTTTGAAGAGAGGCAGTTTCTACCGGCCACGGATTTGGTTCAGCACGAAATTCAGACCGGTGAAGCATGGCCGTTTGCGCATAAACCATATCGTATACCATATAATTTGCAATCTGCAGTCGAAGATACGATTCAGCAGCAATTAATTGCAGGAATGATTCAGTCCTCCTCAAGTTCATGGGCATCCCCCGTGGGCATCCCCCGTGGTCGTCGTACCGAAGAAGTCAGTAAATGGAGAGAATTCCTATCGTCTATGTGTCGATATGCGGGCAGTGAATCGAGTAACTACCCCAGACATGTATCCGTTACCGCGCATTGACCAAACATTAGACCGACTAGGCAACTGTATGTATTTCACCACCCTTGACTTATGCTCTGGATATTATAAGATCCCTGTTGCACCCCAGGACTGCCATAAAACTGCTTTTGTTGTACTTACAGGATTATATGAATTGGTAAGAATGCCCTTTGGTTTGAGAAATGCACCCACCACTTTTCAAAGATTTGCAGATTTGTTGTTGCGTGGATTGAAAGCCACAACATGCTTGGTATATTTAGATGCCATGATTATTTTTTCTAAAACCATCAAAGAACATGCAGAAAGGCTGAGGGATGTTTTGGAAATAAAACGCAATAAAAAAAAGTGGCTGGTCGCTGTATTTTTATAGTAAAATATCATTATCCACAGCCACAGAGCCCAACAGTCCAAATAAAATGGACAAATTGTTAGTGTTTTGGAAAGGTTGAAGGGAGCTCAGTTGAGTGTGAAACTGGAGAAGTGTACCTTTGCCCAATTGCAAGTACAATATTTAGGGCCACATAATAAGTGAAGAAGGTGTCAAACCAGATCCCTGTTTGACCACAGCAGTAAAGGAATTTCCAACACCAACAAATATTGAAGAATTACAGACATTTTTAGGTCTTGCCAATTAATACAGACGTTTTGTGAACAATTATGCTACCATTGCTAAGCCCCTGACTAAATTATTGAAAAAAGGAGCTAGTTTTACCTGGACCAAGGAGTGTGATGAAGCAATGCAACAAATCCAACATGTTTTAACTAGAGCCCCTGTACTAGCATACCCAGATTTTGAAAAACCATTCATTCTGTTGGTAGACACCTCCAATTATGCTGTAAGAGCCATCCTGTCACAAGAAATTGATGGAGAGGAATGACCAATTGGTTACGCGTCTCGGCAGCTTAACAAAGCAGAATTAAATTACAGTACAACGGAGAAGGAGCTCTTAGCACTCATGTTTGGTGTAACCTATTTTCGATGCTATTTGTATGGGTCCAAAATTTACTGTCATCACTAATCATGACTCATTACAGTAGTTGTTAAGTGCAAAGATCCTAGTAGCAGGTTGACTCGTTGGGCTTTAAAACTGAGCGAGTTTGAATATGAGGTGAAACATGAACCGGGCAAGTTGCAACACAATGCAGCTGTGTTAAGCCGGAAAGTTAGAGTGATTCTTACCAATGATGTTTCTATTGAAGAATTGAGGGAAGCACAGCAATGAGATGTTGAATGTCAGAAGTACGAAACTTTACCTGAATTTTCTATTGAAGCTGTAATTTTGTATCGAAAAACCCCATTGAGTAAACGGGTGGTAATTCTGAAAGAACTACGTCCCAATATAATAGCACACTGTCACGATAGCCTGCAAGCGTTTCATAATGGTCTTCATGCCACTAATTGTTGAATAGCCGCCCACTATTTCTGGGAAGGCAGATGGAGAGACGTACAAAACTATATACAAAATTGCTTGCCCTGCGTTAAGAGGTCATTGCCACCCCGAACAAAGGTACCCTTACAGCAAGTGCCACTTTTCATTGTGCTTTGGTAGCAGCAGATATCGTTGGTCCTTTCCCTTTGAGCCCACAAAATAACAGATATATATTGTCCATCATAGATCATTTTTCTAGGTTCTTAATTGTCATTCCCATACCAGCTATGTCCGCAGAAACTGTAGCTCGTGCATTTGTCACCCACTTGGTGTTACCCTATGGAAGCCCTGAAGCTGTACTCACAGATCAAGGCACGAATTTTATGTCTGCATTGTTTACATAAGTCTGTCAATTGCTGCAAATCAAAAAGTGGAGAATGACACTGTTTCACCCAAAAGCGAACAGACGCCTGGAGCGAGTCAACAGCACCGTTGCACGCATGCTCTCTTACTATATCAATAAAAGTCACTCTGACTGGGACAGGTATGTCCAATACTTCACGTCGGAATATAATAGCCGTGTCCCTGAAGCTACAGGATATTCCCCTTATAAAGCGGAATATGGCCGACCTATTAATTCACCTTTTGAGATTGACAAACTGCCCCCTGGAATTAAATCCAAAGACATGAAAGGTTTGGCACGAGTCTAAAAGCCATTTGGAAAAAAGTGAGAGTGAACAATGAGAAAGCCACTGCTCAACAGTTAAAGAGGGATAATCAGAAAGCAAAAACGCCCGAGTACAAGATAGGAGATCTAGTTATGTTACGCAATCCAGTAGTAAAAAAGGGAAGAGCAAAGAAGTTTACACCTGTGTATGAAGGACCGTACCACATCACAATGCGGAAATTCAGTTAGCAGAATGCACAGTGATCGTTCATTTCGATATGTTAAAGTTGTATAAGGGCTCCGAGCCACCCCCGCTTGATAGTGAAACAGAGGAAACAGAGCCTGTTGCGCCAGTAGGTTCAGCCAAGAAAGAAGGTAGTGCAACTGCCTAGAGTGCAACCTAGGTATGCTCTAAAATCAAAACACCGCGATGGGTTACGCTCCAGAGATGAGGCGCAACATGACATATAATCAACTGGAAAAGTCCTGGGTGAAGTAAGAGAATTAATTGACAGGAAGATGCCATTGTTGCTATGTATTTATCTAAGTTGTGCATGTTAGTTATAAGTATACATAAGAATTGGCAACCATTGGTAGTAGAATTTAGAATGTCACATGTTAATGGAAGTGATTGGAGTTTTTGTAATCATTTTGTCTGGTATCTTTTAACATCTCCAGTAATGTTATTGTAGCAGTAGAGAACTGGAAACACAAACACTCATTGGTAACAGAGTTAAAAAAGTTGTCCTCGTCAGTGGAACATGCAGAGACAGGAATCAATTAATCTTTTATATGTCAAATGGATTTACACTTCACCTGTTGATTTAGTGAATAGTGAACAGACCCAGCTGTTAAAGCTTTACCATATCTGCCATCTATGTGCCATTTGAAATACACCCTGTTAACATGTATGTTTATGCTAATTGATCACACACTAATAATAACAAGAATATTTACGTCCAAGTTAAACAACAAATATATTACTTTAAAAGTAAAAGGAGTCTTTCTTAAATGCTATTTTATTGCTTTCATAATGCGATGTTGAAGAGACAACGAGGTAAGTTTTTATGATGCTACGTGTTTCTGTATATTAAATGCCAAAGAGAAGGTCGCATGGTTACTGCCAGGCAGAGCCTGCCAGCTACAGCTGTTTGCAAATCACAAGCTTGGCGACGCTGCACATCCTTCACTCCCCTCTCTCCACCCCACCGAGCGATGGATCTCTCCCTCCCTGCCACTCTGTGAAGCCCCCACATCTGCGGGCCCTCTACCGCCTCGCTTCCAGCTGCCTAAGTCAACGTCTCATGTCTTTTTTCTGCGTAGAGGCTTTCCTACTCACTCCTCTCCCCTTGCCCCTCCTCCCCACCTCCCTTTGCCACGCAGGCCACGTGCCTTAGCCGCGCCAGATCCAGCACCCGTGCTACACCTTGGTACATTCGTACGTTGTAGTGTAACCAGTAAATCCAAGAAGACAGTTAAGAAAATAAATCCACCAGCCTACTATTGCTCTACAGATTTTACTTGTCTTACCCAATAATGGAAATCTATTCGTGTCATTTATTTGAATTTTCAGTAAAGAACAAAACCGACACAGAAAAGGTTTTCCTCGTAAACACCTATAGCACCAAAAATAGGAGATATTGGAATTTCAGACCAGTCTCCAGCTGTGTTGTATTACCACTCTTGTGGTTAATAAACAGATCTATACGGCGCAAGGAAGGCGGCCCTTGCTGTGATATTTATTCTGTGAGTGATTGCTGTGTGGAAAACACGACAGCAAAATGAACGAGTCTGAGATGCCATCGTACCGTACAGTAAAGACCAGTAAAAACCAAGTTAATGTTAATTCAGAATAACAGCCCTAACGTCCGGTTCAGACGTTATTAGCTACTAGTTCCAAGTACATGATATCTGAGAGAGTCATATCGTCATTACAATCCACACAGAAGTATAAAAATCCATAAATTACGTACATTTCAGAAGAACAGAGTATCTAAGTGAGTAAATGAATGGTGATAGTTCAGAGAACATTAACGACGAGCTATCTCAACACCACTATTACTGAAATTAAGCTTTAATCTGTTGCAACAGTAGCATTGAGAGTGTTTTATGTACATATCAATCAGGACGGACCCAACGCGGATGGGAGCATTGCTGCCGCTGCAGCCGGCTAGAACCGGTCACAGCCGTACTGCAATCCTATGCCTGTCACATCTAGCGCCCTAAGTAACACTGAATCTCAACACAGAATTCTTAACCACTCTACAACAAACATTTTGAATAACTTTACGCACATTTGCAATGGTAAGGATCTGGTACCGCGCGCCGCGGAAATTGAATCCCCCCCCCCCCCCCCAGACGTCATGGACGTCGAAGACCCCTAGAGGTCTCTGCACCGTGGCTCCGTAAGCTGTGGCGGCACTCGCTTCCTAGCCCGCTTTTAGTGTGAGGGCACCGCAGTGGAACACGTGGTTCCAGTGGCCAATAGCGGCGCCCCCGATAGACTACTTCAGCGCCTGTCTTTCACTCAGCCAACCCCCTACACGGATCTTGTACGATCTCATCCCCTTCCCCCACCTCCTCCTTTTCCTTGAAAGGATATCGATCCTGTACACCTCCCGTAAACTAGATCCTCCTCACCCGCTCGTCTCCCCGATCCTCTCCCACCCCCGCCCGCTGCCGCACCTCTATTCCCGTGTCCCACCCGGTCTCCATCTCTCCACCCTCCTTATCCTCTCCCGAGGTGGCTTCCGCCAGCTCCCCCTCCCTGATGATGTCCTCCTCCCCTCCATCTACCCCTCCTATCAACTTTGACCCTGCCCCACCCCCCACTTCCGATGTCCTTTCCTTTAGGCACCCTCCCTCCCTTCTCTTCCCTTCCCTTTTCTTTCCTTTTCCCCCGTCCCCTCCCTCCACCCCTCTTCCCCCGGGCTTCCCCTCCCCCTTCCTCCCTCCCCCCTCTCTCCCCTGCCTGTGGCATCTCTGCTCTCCCCTCTCGCTCTCCCACTCCCCTTCCTCCTCCTCCTCCTCTCTTGGCAGGTCCCCGGACTCGCACACGCATAGTGAACATTCGCGCGCCGGAGATCATCGCCATCAGTGTCTCGTGTGTGTGCTTCGTTTTGTGTTTCGCGTTCTTTTGCAGTTACAACTCCACTGTTCGCATGTGCCGTCGCCGTCCTCCGTGTTCTGTTCGCCGTGTCAACAAGTGTTAGTGTTTTTATCGTCCAGCGTGAACGGCTTCATGTTTATTGTTTTTTGTCTCTACTTTTTTTGCCCGCCATTTTCATTGTATTGTCTATGTTGCCTCTTTGTCACATGATTGTACCACTTAAGGCTGAAGAGCGGCGTACTATGCTGCTGACAGCCCGCCTGTATGAGGTGCTAAAATTACAATAAAGAAAAAAAAAAACTCAGCCAACCCTTTCCTCTGTCCTTTTCCTGGGCTCCCTCTTCCCCCCCTTCCATCCTGTTTTCTCCCCACTAAACCTCTCCCTATCTCCCTTCTCCCCCCCCCCCCCCGAGTCCTTTTGTATTCCCCTCCTCTGACTACCCCACTCCCTGTCGCGTCTGCCCAGCGCCCCCCACCCCTCTTATGGGTCCTCATCCTCCATCAGCTCCTTTCCCGGCTCCCCCCTTCGCTTTTACTCTCCTTTCCCCCCTTTTTTATTTTCCCATCGTCTGTCCAGTTTCCCCCCACCTGCTCTCGGCTGTGGTATGTCACATTTGCCAACTTTTTAGTGCAGTGTTCCAGTGACTATTCAGTGTTGTTCGTCTTTCTCATGTTGCGAACAGAAACCATGCTGTCGCTAGGTGTGAATTTTATATCTTTCGCGAACAGAAACCAGACTGTCGTCGTGTTTTTTTTAATTGTGTGTCTATTGTTTTACCTGTCTGCTTCGTATGTATTTTATTAACATCATCATCCCTCTGTTCTTTGTTTTAAGTTCCACGATTTCTTTTCGCCATGTTACTCTTTAAGTCTCCGATTTTATCGCCTGTTTTTATTATTTATTCTCTTCATCTTTCTAACAAAGTCTATAGGCTGAAGAGCGGCATGCTAAGCTGCTGCCAGCCCGCCCCCTTCAGGGGGAATTGAAATTCAATAAAGAAAAAAAAAAAGAAAAACTCAGCCAGCCAGTCTAATCTCGTGTATGGCTGTGGACACATCGCCTCGCATTAGGCAGCTTACTTACTTTCTTGTTCTGTGTATGAGTGGACGTGTTTGTTAGGTTTCCTTGTGACTCCATTGTTCGATCTTGTTGTTCGTTCTGTCCTTCTTTGGTCGTGTCCGACCTCTCCCGTTGGGTTATTGTTCACTGATTTCTCCGCGGGTCCCGCCGCACTTTTCGTCGCTTCAATCCTGCGACCGACCCGGTTGCAGCTACAACAAAGGAAATTACTTTCCTGCCTATACTCTCTATACGTGACAAATGAACTCCAATTTTATTACAAACAAAAACACCGACAGGTAAGTTATATCGACGTCAACGAGAGGCAACTAGTACCAGTACCAGTATTAGGAAGCGGGTAGGTGAGAAAGTAACAAAAGGAACAACAAACAAAACTCGAAACAAGGGGCTAGGGGACTGCCAACAATCAACCTTATGTAGTTATGAGACCAGAAGTACAAATAATGCAGGAAATATTATACCAAATGTTTAATAATATTAAAGAAGGTAATGGCAAATAT
Organism: Schistocerca cancellata; assembly: GCF_023864275.1. NCBI lineage: Eukaryota > Metazoa > Arthropoda > Insecta > Orthoptera > Acrididae > Schistocerca > Schistocerca cancellata. The sequence goes on from NC_064629.1 coordinate 929,949,176, forward strand.
TGATCTGATAACTGAAGAAGACATAGAACCACTTTAAGTTAAAAGCTTGCTAACAGAAGCATTCACATAACACTGTACTATATCACAGCATTGCTAATGACACTGGCACAAATTAAAGACAGCACACCTTTAGGTGGACATTCCAGAGATGTGTCATTTGGTATGGAGATGCAAACAAAAGTGTACAAAGAATAACAGAGACCTTTTACACTTATTTTGCTACGAAATGTAACTGGAGAATAAGGAAGTTTTGTGTAAGGAAAATAATATTTTGTACTTTCGCTTCTATTGTAGTTTTGCTACCGCTTGTGTCACTATGATGGGTTGCCAGTTACTTATGTCTATGTATTATTTTTACTATTGTTCATTTTGTCTACGTTTCATTACCAGTTATTGCTAGAACTTTACCAGCACCAGTAACTGAGTATTTGTGTCAATAAACCTAGTGTTTGCATGTCCCACTGTGTTACTAGAATGATGAGGATAATTATTTAACTTGTAGGGTCCCAAGTATGCCAGAGTAAGTTCCCGAGTATTGCGCATTATGTAAGTGTTTATTAATAATGTTCTAGGTAAGAAACTATTTTGGTAGGGTAATTTAATGCGCGACCATGTTTTATTTCATTTGTATTTGGATGTTTATTTAGAGGGACATGCCACATGCCTGCCACCATGATAGATAACATAAACGGAGTGAACAATGTCCACAGGACAAGCAAATTTTGCCCATACTCCTAGTCTGTTGGATGAATAAGAGAACCAGAAATTGCAAGGGCATGTACCTTACGTGACGTGACTGGCAATTGCGTGGAACAGTAGCCTTCTGTAATGTTCCTTAACTTTTCAATTTTGCGGCATAGTCCATCCTGCCCACTTTCATCTTTCCTCTCTCAACAGAACAACACTGAGTCATGCAACATCCTCAAGGGTATGCACCTGGCATGACGCAACTGGCAATCATGCGGACCCCAGACGTCTATGTTATTCCTTCACTTTTCAGTTTCGTGGCATAGTCCGTTCTAACCACTTTCATCTATCAACTATCAACAGAACAACACACGTAGAGTCATGCACAACCTGCAAGGGAGTGTACATGACGTGACGCATAGGGCAATCGCGCGGACCCCTAGCTGTCTATGTCGTTCCTTCAGTTTCCAGTTGCATGGCATAGTCCGTTCTAACCACTTTCAACTATCAACAGAACAACATACGCAGAGTCACGCGCAACCTCCAAGGGAGTGTACCTGACGTGATGCTACTGGCAATCGTACGGACCCCTAGCTGTCTATGTCGTTCCTTCACTTTTCAGTTTCGTGGCATAGTCCATTCTACCACTTTCAACTTTCAACTATCAACAGAACAACACACGAAGAGTCACGCGCAACGTGCAATGAAGTGTACCTGACATGACGCAACTGGCAATCGCGTGGACCCCTAGCTGTCTATGTTGTTCCTTCAGTTTTCAGTTTCGTGGCATAATCCGTTCTAACCACTTTCATCTTTCAACTGTTAACAGAACATCACACGAAGAGTCATGCACAACCTGCAAGGGAGTGTACCTGACGTGACACAACTGGCAATAGCGCGGACCCCTAGATGTCTATGTCGTTCCTTCGCTTTTCAGTTTTGTGGCATAGTCCGTTCTAACCACTTTTATCTTTCAACTATCAACAGAACAACACATGAAGAGTCACGCACAACCTCCAAGGGAGCGTACCTGACGTGACGCAACTGGCAATCGTGCGGACCCCTAGCTCTCTATGTCGGTCCTTCACTTTTCAGTTTCGTGACATAGTCCACTCTAACCACCTTCATCTTTCAATTTCCAACCGAACAACGTCTTTTGGTGTTTATTATCCAGACATATTCCAGCACAAAACTATTCTGTTCAAGTGAACTAAGACAGTTAGACTTTAATTTTACATGTCGAAGAAGAGTTGACGAGAACAGTGTTCCGTGCCCTCTGACGACCGCTGATCAGGCACTATCAGATGCGAACCACGTGTAGCCCGCAGCTAACCGCCAGTAAGCGGAAATCTCAGATCAGAACTTGAGCCTTCTTTGACATCAATCTTCCATTGTATTTTCCGGAGGATCTCTGACTACTGAAGTAGTGTTATTTAACTGTATGACATGTCCCAGGACACTGTGATATACCCAAGGATAGATGGAGCTTTAAGCAATTAGCTCGGCCTGATGAGGCTAGCACCTAGGAGTTATAGAGACAGTGAGTTTAGTTGCAAATGGTGAGAGGACGAAGACGGCGAATTTTGTCACACAGTGAGAGATGTGAGAGATGTCGAGTTTTGAGAAAAAGTATGTAGCAGCTATCTTGGAATCGCAGCATTGTCGCATGCACAGTTAAGTAGGCGATACCATCATGTCAACAATGTGATTGGTTCAGTCTTTCAGTTTTTGGTTTCATAAACCGATCGTCTACCTATATCTTTCACCTGTGCATCATTGCCTCCCTCCAGGAGCCAATACAACTACTGCAGTCAGAGTTTCTCTATTGTCGCCGTGTTCAGCCTTCTGGCCTCTCTCGCAGCATTCATCTTCATTATACTTTTTCAATGCTGATGTGAAGGTTGCTCTTATATCTCTATACAATTACTACAATCGGAATTTCTCTCTTGTCATCTGTCCCAGTCACCATGGGACCATTCCTATTCAGTCGTCTGAGCCTCTCTAGTAGCGGTCATCCTGCACCTGGCCTACTCTTAGGCTATTCCTCTATTGTACACAGAGGTTTAATGACTATCACTTGACTGTACCATCTAGTTACAGACGGTAATCGTACAACTGCAGTAACAGTGCTTCCCCCCCCCCCCCTCCCTCCCTCTTTTCCCTAGCATTGGAATTAAGCAGAGCTGTGTTTCCCTCACCAATACAAACACACATTCACACACTAGTAACCCTGGATATTTGACACTGTCCTCCCACACTAACACTTCCTACTGTCGAGGCTATGCGACTTTACATAGTCAACGGGCAATGAGATGCCCCACCTGCACCAAACTGGTGTCATTATTCTTTGTCATTTTCACACATGACTTTATGGTGTTTAACAAATATAATGATGCATGAGAAACTTCTTCTCATAATGTGAACACTATCACACTTGGATAGTTAGCCCAAAGAGGCATTTAACTTTGTTTACTTATTGATATGGAATATGCAGTATATTTAATATGATACTTGTGTACCTCATTTCTATATTTTCATGTTTATGTAAAAATTATACTTGGGCTAAAATGGATTCCCAAGGAACTTTGATATTGGATGTAACTAACACTATGTTAAAAACTTCTATTACTTTGTCTTGCAGAACGCTAATTGATTACCCTTCATTGATCAGTTAATAGGGAGTGTTGGGGTTAATTTTCGTGGACTGGGAAGGTGAAGCTGTGACAAGTCTGTTGTGCAGGGAATGCCGAACACACTTCTCCCTCCGGCGCCACAGTGAAGTACTGGGACAGTGGGCGATCCTGGGTGGGGGGGTTTCCTGTCTTTGGGGTCTGTCATCTTTTCCTCTTCAACTCCAACATTCCGAATGTTCTATTTAATCAGAATACCAAGCTACCCTTCCCTCTCTCCACATGCATACGTCTCTATTGCTGAGACCCTTCTCATTTACCGTGTCACCTTTGTTAAGTGACTAAAGCCTGTTATATAGGAGGATCTGCGTGACAAGCTAGCATTTCTGTGCAGTGGAAGACACTGAATTTACTTGAATATGTTTTATGTATAATGCCTAACTGTGTAATTGTTGTGACATATCTGTCACTTATGAACCAATTTACTAATGCATAATGTAATTTTAAACAGAACCCGCTGTAACAACCCATCTTGCGTGATGTCACGCATAATCCCATGTCTGACGTGCGCTGCTCTGACATAGCACAGCCTTGAAGTCATCTGTCGTGCACCACTCTGATGTAGCCGGCACGCTGACTCCCGCCCGCAATACTAGTGCTACCACGATATTAACGCTTCATTGCTGTGAACACAACTTCCAGTCACAGACATTTGAGATAGAAATCTCAAACAGTATTAGGTTTCACACTTGGGCACAGAGCTTCTTAAAGGCAATGAGGTGCTCCGTCAATGGGTGCCACTTGTGCCATTGGACAGCCAGCCTACAATCTTTAATGGCTTCTGTGATTCCTGGTGACCACCAAGGTACTGTCTTCCATCAGGGCACGCCCAAAGAACAGGGAATCACTAAATCAGCTGCCAAAAAAATGGCTATAGCTATATTATGGGCTGCCTCATTGATGTATCCATGCTGCAGGGAGCCAAGGGTGACAGCACAGGTAAAAGCACCCCAGTTGTAACACTAATTGGCCCTGCTCACTACAAAAAATCTCATTGTTGCTGTCTGTTATGTTATTGGCTCTCTCTAGGGATGATTTCACTTAGCATTTTGCCAATACTAGTGTTACCTGATATTTGTACACTTAATACTGTTTTAAAACATATTACTTTATTCCATTTAAGTGTTCAAGATGGCACCGCACAGTAAAACAGTAAATGAGGACGGCTCCGATAAATATGACTATAAAAGTGTTAACAATTGTAAGATGTGCTACAAAAAGTGATTATAGGTATTCAGTGTAAAGGCTATCACCGCTGGTTCCACGAGAAGTGCGCTAAATTAAGCATAAAATTTGTAAACGAGGACTACAGATGGACTTGTTTCACGTGTGTTAGTGATGCTGTGGAAAACAAATTTAGAAACACCATCAAGGAAAAAGACGAAAAAATCAGAGTACTTCAAAGTGATTCACTTACTCTAAACAACAAATATGCTACTCTGAAGAATAAGTGTATATGTGGTGCAGAGGTACACCTTCAATACAAGGAACCAGGTGTAAACAAACCAGACTCCTTCTCGGTAAGAGAAGACGATTTCTCGATTAAGGAAGACTATGGACATAAAGAAACGTCGAAAGAAGTCTTCTCAGTGTCATGTAAAAACGATTCTACAAAGACGATACAACAGAAGAAGAAGGTGAAAATATTCGGCGACAGTCACGGTCACAACATACGGGAACTCTTTTCAAACAGTGTAAATAACAATGTTCAAATCTCAGGCACTGTAAAGCCTGGTGCCACTTTTGGCAATGTGGTTAAAAGTGTTAACGAAGATTGATCAGAACTCACAAAAAAAAGACAGTGTGGTGATAATAGTTTGTTTACAAAAACGAAGCCACGGCCTTTGTTAAGAAGCTGCGATTCCTGAATTTCACAAACGTAATTGTAACAACACTCCCACAAAGGTATGATCGTTAAAAAGATTTTGTGCCATATTTGTAAATGTAAAGCTCATAGATATTGATACTTACGAAAGAAACTGTTTTACATGCCACGGAATGCATCACGACAAACATGGTAAGAAAAGATTAGCTGCAAGCATTAACGATGTGCTTGAACAGATATCTCATGATAACGAAAACAGACTGTTACTGCAATGGAAGCTCCTTCACAGGGAAACTAATACGGTGGACCAATTCCTATGGAATTAGGTCTGAAAGAACTAACAAAGCGAGGAACCGTAAATTAGCGGTAAAGACGCACATAGGTGTAAACTTTGCTGACAGTTTAATAGATACTGTTAAGTTCTTTAGTCAGTAAAAATAGCTTCATAATGCACTTAAACATAGGTGGTGTGTCGGGAGAAATGATGAACAAACTATATGACTTAGAAATACTCTTAGGGCAAATAAACTCTGTAAAAGTCATATGTTTGAAGGAACATTGGCTTAAATGGGACAATGTCAAGCTACTAAATTCACCCTCAGATTACAAGTTAGCATCGAGTTTTTGCAGAAAAAAGGGGTATGGGGGATCATGTATATTAGTTGAACAGACACAGAACTTCGAAGCCAAAACGACTTCCAATTGTTTAAATGAGGAACAGGTATTCGAAAGCTGTTGCATTGAGCTGTCTGAATACGGTTTATTAATCATAAGCATATATCATGTCCCGGAATATTGGGCTACAAGGGCATTTCTAGAGAAATTTGAAACTCTGCTAAGTAGGTTGCAGGTAGGGAAACCACATAAAAAGATTGTAATTTGTTCTGATTTTAATATAGATATAAGAGACTAAAACAGATTTGTTACCACCCTGAATGATTTGTTGGCTACAAACGGCTTAACACTAAATTTTACTGAGTACACGAGGGTAACAGCCACTTCTGCCACAAGCATTGATAATATAGTGAGCAGCAAAAATTATGGGAATACAGAAAAACATGTATTAGAATTAGGAATATCTGATCACTCAGCACTTTTTATGTCATTGCCATACATAGACAAAACATATAGGCCCACCGTAAAATTGGTCAGAAATTTCAGGCAGCCAAATATAAACACATTTATCTTGAAATTAAAGGAAACCCACTGGACCTTCAGCAACCAGTGTTCAGTAAACAATAATTACAACACTTCCATATCTGAATTCAGGAACATTTTCAATGAATGCTTTCCCCTCGTTTCAACATGTGATAAATACAATAAAAGTAAGACATGGATTACGGAAGGTATCAGGATCTCAAGTATTAGAAAGAGGGAAATGCATAAGGAAGCGAAAACCAACCATGATGCTGAATTTATTAGGTACAAAATCAAATACAAAGAAATATTTGATTGGGTAGTTAAACAAGTAAACAAAACAAATGGCAAACAGTAAATATATAGCTAATGCCTCAAATAAATCAAAAGCAGTATGGCAGGTTGTCAAGAAAGAAACAGGTACTGAAGAAACAAAACATTTTAATTACAAACTAGAAATTGATGGGAATATTGTTACTAACAAAAAAAAATCGTTCAAATGGCTCTGAGCACTATGGGACTTAACTGCCGTGGTCATCAGTCACCTAGAACTTAGAACTACTTAAACCTAACTAACCTAAGGACACCACACACAACCATGCCCGGGGCAGGATTCGAGTCTGTGACCGTAGCGGTCGCGCGGCTCCAGACTGTAGCCCCTAGAACCGCTCGGCCACTCTGGGCGGCATGTTACTAACACTCAGCACATCTGTGAAGAATTTAATAAGTACTCCATAACCACAAACGAAATTCATAACTTCTTGCTTCCACAAATAAGACCTGATGCAGTACTGCAGGAATCAAGAGAGTTTAAATTTACTGCAGTATCATGTCAGGAAGTAGCTAGATTAGATTAGATTAGATTAGATTAGATTAGATTAATACTTGTTCCATAGATCATGAATACGACACTTCGTAATGATGTGGAACGTGTCAGGTTAATAAAAGATGTCTGTACAAGATATTACATTACACAAAATATCGCATGACACTAATGTTTAAGTTGTTTTTCCCTTAATTTATATCTAAAAATTCAGCCAATGAGTAGAAGGAGTTGTCATCTAGAAATTCTTTTAATTTATTTTTAAATGTTGGTTGGCTATCTGTCAGGCTTTTGATGCTGTTTGGTAGGTGACCAAAGACTTTTGTGGCAGCATAATTTACCCCTTTCTGTGCCAAAGTCAGATTTAACCCTGCATAGTGAAGATCATCCTTTCTCCTGGTGTTATAGCTATGCACACTGCTATTACTTTTGAACTGGGTTGGATTACGAACAACAAATTTCATAAGTGAATATATACAGGGTGTTACAACAAGTTACGGCCAAACCTTTAGGAAACATTCCTCAAACACAAAGAAAGAAAATATGGTATGTGGACATGTGTCCGGAAACGCTTACCTCCCACGTTAGAGCTCATTTTATTACTTCTCTTCAAATCACATTGATCATGGAATGGAAACACACAGCAACAGAACGTACCAGCGTGACTTCAAACACTTTGTTACAGGAAATGTTCAAAATGTCCTCCGTTAGCGAGGATACATGCATCCACCCTCCATCGCATGGAATCCCTGATGCGCTGATGCAGCCCTGGAGAATGGCGTATTGTATCACAGCCGTCCACAATACGAGCTCGAAGAGTCTCTACATTTGGTACCGGAGTTGCGTAGACAAGAGCTTTCAAATGCTCCCATAAATGAAAGTCAAGAGGGTTGAGGTCAGGAGAGCGTGGAGGCCATGGAATTGGTCCACCTCTACCAATCCATTGGTCACCGAATCTGTTGTTCAGAAGCATGCGAACAATTCGACAGAAATGTGCAGGAGCTCCACGTGCATGAACCACATTTTGTGTCGTACTTGTAAAGGCACATGTTCTAGCAGCACAGGTAGAGTATCCCGTATGAAATCATGATAACGTGCTCCACTGAGCGTAGGTGGAAGAAACTAAAATGAGCTCTAACATGGAAATTTAGCGTTTCCGGACACATGTCCACATAACATCTTTTCTTTATTTGTGTGTGAGGAATGTTTCCTGAAAGTTTGGCCGTACCTTTTTGTAACACCCTGTATACTGTGAGGTTACTGTGAGGATCCCTAGATCCTTAAATAGATGTCTGCAGGATGACAGTGGGTGGGCTCCAGCAATTATTCTGATTACACGTTTTTGAGCAATGAATACTTTTTTACTCAACAATGAATTACCCCAGAATATGATGCCATACGAAAGCAGTGAATGAAAGTAGGCATAGTAAGCTAATTTACTGAGATTCTTGTCACCAAAATTGCAATAACCATAATAGCATACGTAGCTGAACTCAGACGTTTCAGCAGACCATCAATGTGTTGCTTCCAGTTTAACCTCTCATCAATGGACACACCTAAAAATTTTGAAAATTCTACCTTAGCTACAGACTTCTGTTCAAAATCTATATTTATTACTGGAGTTGTGCCATTTACTGTACGGAACTGTATATACTGTGTTTTATCAAAATTTAAACAGAGTCCGTTTGCTGAGAACCACTTAATAATTTTGTGAAAAACATCATTACAATTACATCACTTAGTTCTTGGTTTTTGGATGTTATTACTATACTTCAATCATCATCAAAAAGAACTAACTTTGCATCTTCATCAATGTGGAATGGTAAGTCATTAATGTATATCAAGAACAGTAAAGGACCTAATACCGAACCCTGTGGGACCCCTACTTGATAGCCCCCCCCCCCCCCCCCCCCCAGTTTGAGGAATCAGCTGTTATTTTAACATTACATGAACCACTTATTTCAACTTTCTGCATTCTTCCAGTTAAGTATGAATTAAACCATTTGTGCACTGCCCCTCTCAAACCATAATGATTTAGCTTATCTAAAACAATTCCATGATTTACACAATCAAAGGCCTTTGAGAGATCACAAAAAATACCAATGGGTGATGTCCGGTTATTCAGGGCATTTAATATTTGATCAGTGAAAGCGTATATAGCATTTTCTGTTGAAAAGCCTTTCTGAAAACCAAACTGACATTTTGTTAGTACTTTATTTTTACAAATGTGGGAGGGCTACTCTTTTAATACATTACTTCCTCAAAAATTTTTGATAGAGCTGTCAGAAGAGAGATTGGGCAGTAGTTGTTGACATCCGACGTATCCCCCTTTTTATTCAATGGTTTTACAATGGCATATTTCAGTCTATCAGGGAAAACACCCTGCTCCAAAGAGCTATTACATACGTGGCTGAGAATCCTACTTATTTGTGGGGAACAGGCTTTAAGTACCTTGCTGGAAATGCCATCAATTCCATAAGAGCTTTTACTTTTCAGTGAGTTTATTATTTTACTGATTTCAGAGAGAGAGGTTGGTGGAAATACAGTTGTTTCATACTGCACAGGTATGGCCTCTTCTATTAGTAGCCTTGCCTCTTTTAGTGAAGATCTAGATCCTAACATCATACAGTCCCTAAAAAATCTTAAATCTGTGGGCTGGGATGAAATTCAAAGAAATATCATAAAGGTAGGAAGTGACAGAATTGCACTTCACCTCTGTAAAATAATAAACCAATCATTTGATGAGGGCTGCTTTCCAGACAGACTGAAATATGCTGAAGTCTGTCCAATCTACAAAAAGGGAAAACAAGATGATTTAGTAAATTTCCTCCCAGTGTCTATACTCCCAGTTTTCTATAAAATAGTTGAACGAATAGTATGTAATCAATTAGAAAAGTACAATAAAGAAAGTAATATTATTCTCAATAACCAGTATGGGTTTAGGAAGGGACAAAACACTTTACATGCTGTTAATGAACTAATCTCTAAAGTAAGTAAATGCCTCGACAACAAACAAAATGTATCTGGTATTTTTGTGACCTCTCAAAGGCGTTTGACACAGTACACCATAATCTACTGCTCCAAAAGCTGGGTACCTATGGGTTCCATGGAAAATCTATGAGATGGTTTTCATCTTATCTCAAAAACAGACACCAAAGGGTGGTGATACATCAAAAGGGAGAGAAAACTTGCTCTAGCTGGAAAGAAATTCAAGCAGACGTGCCCCAGGGCTCAATATTAGGACCACTTCTGTTCTTGTATTACATAAACTACATGCCTAGCAAAGTAAATACAGATACAATACTTTACACAGATGACTCAACTGCTGCAGTCTGCTGCAAAAACTTTGATGAATTAGAATGAACCACGAAACACTCTCTACAAGAACTTGAATAATGGATAAAAAATAATGCTATGAAATGAAATCCTGAAAAAGCCCAAATCACACACTTCAGGACCAAACAACCTATTGAATGTATATCGCAAATAGAATATTCATGTAAAGAACTGACTACAGTTGATTCTGTAAAATTTATTGGGATAACTTTAAATAAAAACTTGCGATGGACTGGCCATGTGGACAGTTTACTGAATAGATTAAATAGTTAAGTTTATGCAATGAGGGTACTACACAAAGTAACGGAATTAACGGTGAAGAAAACTGTATACCACGTGTATTTCATAAAAGTTATAAAATATGGAATAATCTTTTGGGGTGCTGAAAAGACAAACCTCCTTCAAATCTTCAAACTAAAAAATAAAAAAGTAAACAAAAAAAAATCAGAGCAATGACAGGAACCAATAGTAGACATTCGCGCAGACCACTATTCGAAAGCCTGGACTTCATGTCAATCCCTTCCATCTTCATATATGAAATACTTCTCTTTGAACAGAAAAACTAGCATCTTTTTGAAGGAAATACATTCATACATACCTATGAAACTAGACATAAATTGAAATACATGCTACCTTGTCACCAACTCACATTATATGAAAATGCTCCATATTACATGTCTCTGAAGATCAGAAATAAGATAAGGTCAATATTTGGGGAATCCACATTGGAGACCATTGGCACATACTTAAAAAGCAAATGTTATTATAGTCTAGAAGAATTTCTAAATGAATAAAAAGCAAATGTTACAGTTTAGAAGAATTTATAAATAGGAATAGGGAGTAAGGATACAAGTACAAATGGTATACTTTCGAAGCCATATACACTCCTGGCCATTAAAATTGCTACATCAAAAGAAATGCAGATGATAAATGGGTATTCATTGGACAAATATAGTAGAACTGACTTGTGATTACATTTTCACGCAGTTTGGGTGCATAGATCCTGAGAAATCAGTACCAGAACAACTACCTCTGGCCGTAATAACGGCCTTGATACGTCTGGGCATTGAGTCAAACAGAGCTTAGATGGCGTGTACAGGTACAGCTGCCCATGTATCTTCAACACGATACCACAGGTCATCAAGAGTAGTGACTGGCGTATTGTGATGAGCCAGTTGCTCGGTCACCATTGACAAGACGTTTTCAATTGGTGAGAGCTCTGGAGAACGTGCTGGCCAGGGCAGCAATCGAACATTTTCTGTATCCAGAAAGGCCCGTACAGGACCTGCAACATACGGTCGTGCATTATCCTGCTGAAATGTAGGGTTTTGCAGGGATCGAATGAAGGGTAGAGCCAAGGGTTGTAACACATCTGAAATGTAATGTCCACTGTTCAAAGTGCCGTCAATGCGAACAAGAGGTGACCGAGACGTGCAACCAATGACACCCCATACCATCATGCTGGGTGATACGCCAATGTGGCTATGACAAATACACGCTTGCAATTTGCGTTCACTGCGATGTCGTCAAACACGGATGCGACCATCATGATGCTGTAAACAGAACCTGGATTCATCCGAAAAAATGACGTTTTGCCATTCGTGCACCCAGGTTCGTCGTTGAGTACCCCATCACAGGCGCTCCTGTCTGTGATGCAGTGTCAAGGGTAACCGCAGCCATGGTCTCTGAGCTGTTAGTCCATGCTGCTGCAAACGTCATCGAACTGTTCGTGCAGATGGTTGTTGTCTTGCAAACGTCCCCATCTGTTGACTCAGGGATGGAGACGTGGCTGCAGGTCCGTTACAGACATGCGGATAAGATGCCTGTCACCTCGACTGCTAGTGATACAAGGCCGTTGGGATCCAGCATGGTGTTCCGTATTACCCTCCTGAACCCACCGATTCCATATTCTGCTAACAGTCATTGGATCTCGAAAAACGTGAGCAGCGATGTCGCAATACGATAAAATGCAATCACAATAGGCTACAATCCGACCTTTATCAAAGTCGGAAACGTGATGGTACGCATTTCTCCTCCTTACTCGAGGCATCACAACAACGTTTCACCAGGCAACGCCGGTCAACTGATGTTTGTGTATGAGGAATCGGTTGGAAACTTTCCTCATGTCAGCACGTTGTAGGTGTCGCCACTGGCGCCAACCTTGTGTGAATGCTCTGAAAAGCTAATCATTTGCATATCACAGCATCTTCTGCCTGACTGTTAAATTTCGCGTCTGTAGCACGTCATCTTCGTTGTGTAGCAATTTTAATTGCCAGTAGTGTAGATACAAAGTATACACGTTCACTGTATATTCATGTTTATATATAGAATTATAGTTTGAATGGCAGTTTGTATTCCGTTCAGTACATCCATACCTCATATACAGGGTGTTTCAAAAATGACCGGTATATTTGAAACGGTAATAAAAACTAAACGAGCAGCGATAGAAATACACCGTTTGTTGCACTATGCTTGGGACAACAGTACATTTTCAGGCAGACAAACTTTCGAAATTACAGTAGTTACAATTTTCAACAACAGATGGCGCTGTGGTCTGGGAAACTCTATAGTACGATATTTTCCACATATCCACCATGCGTAGCAATAATATGGCGTAGTCTCTGAATGAAATTACCCGAAACCTTTGACAACGTGTCTGGCGGAATGGCTTCACATGCAGATGAGATGTACTGCTTCAGCTGTTCAATTGTTTCTGGATTCTGGCGGTACACCTGATCTTTCAAGTGTCCCCACAGAAAGAAGTCACAGGAGTTCATGTCTGGCGAATAGGGAGGCCAATCCACGCCGCCTCCTGTATGTTTCGGATAGCCCAAAGCAATCACACGATCATCGAAATATTCATTCAGGAAATTAAAGACGTCGGCCGTGCGATGTGGCCGGGCACCATCTTGCATAAACCACGAGGTGTTCGCAGTGTCATCTAAGGCAGTTTGTACCGCCACAAATTCACGAAGAATGTCCAGATAGCGTGATGCAGTAATCGTTTCGGATCTGAAAAATGGGCCAATGATTCCTTTGGAAGAAATGGCGGCCCAGACCAGTACTTTTTGAGGATGCAGGGACGATGGGACTGCAACATGGGGCTTTTCGGTTCCCCATATGCGCCAGTTCTGTTTATTGACGAAGCCGTCCAGGTAAAAATAAGCTTCGTCAGTAAACCAAATGCTGCCCACATGCATATCGCCGTCATCAATCCTGTGCACTATATCGTTAGCGAATGTCTCTCGTGCAGCAATGGTAGCGGCGCTGAGGGGTTGCCACGTTTGAATTTTGTATGGATAGAGGTGTAAACTCTGGCGCATGAGACGATACGTGGACGTTGGCGTCATGTGGACCGCAGCTGCAACACGGCGAATGGAAACCCGAGGCCGCTGTTGGATCACCTGCTGCACTAGCTGCGCGTTGCCCTCTGTGGTTGCCGTACGCGGTCGCCCTACCTTTCCAGCACGTTCATCCGTCACGTTCCCAGTCCGTTGAAATTTTTCAAACAGAGTCTTTATTGTATCGCTTTTCGGTCCTTTGGTTACATTAAACCTCCGTTGAAAACTTCGTCTTGTTGCAACAACACTGTGTTCTAGGCGGTGGAATTCCAACACCAGAAAAGTCCTCTGTTCTAAGGAATAAACCATGTTGTCTACAGCACACTTGCACGTTGTGAACAGCACACACTTACAGCAGAAAGACGACGTACAGAATGGCGCACCCACAGACTGCGTTGTCTTCTATATCTTTCACATCACTTGCAGCGCCATCTGTTGTTGAAAATTGTAACTACTGTAATTTCGAAAGTTTGTCCGCCTGAAAATGTACTGTTGTCCCAAGCATATTGCAACAAACGGTGTATTTCTATCGCTGCTCGTTTAGTTTTTATTGCCGTGTCAAATATACCGGTCATTTTTGAAACACCCTGTAGGTGTGTGAAGTCTATGGTAATGATTCGATGAGTTACAAAAAGATTTAAAATATAATGTCGTATTTTCATTAAAATAAGCAATGTACGTATTACGTATTTCCGGTAGTATATAAAATACTGTAACAACTTAGGTTAAAGACTGACGAGTCACCAATGTTCCATACCAAGAACGCTAAAGATCCTCCTAGCAGACCTACGATTTATGAATGGCATAAATCTGCCTCGTGATGACGGGGTGTTTTGTGCTGTCCTTAGGTTAGTTAGGTTTAAGTAGTTCCAAGTTCTAGGGGACTGATGACCATAGCTGTTAAGTCCCATAGTGCTCAGAGCCATCTGAACCAATCGAATGGCGTAAATGTTTTGTAGAAACAGGGTGCTCGGTAAGACATGGGAAATCATCAGGTCGTCCAAGCACATCTGACAGTATTGTTGAATGATTAGATTAGATTAGATCAATACTAGTTCCATGGATCATGCATAATACGATATTTCGTAATGATGTGAACCTAGTGAAATTTTCCAATACAAGACGTAATTAAGTTAATTTAACAACATAATTAACTTAATATAACAACTTTTTTATTTTTTGTTTTTTTATAATTTTTTTCTTTGGTTTTTTTCTTTTTTTCTTAATTTATATCTAAAAATTCCTCTATGGAGTAGAAGGAGTTGTCATTCAGAAATTCTTTTAATTTCTTCTTGAATACTTGTTGGTTATCTGTCAGACTTTTGATACTATTTGGTAAGTGACCAAAGACTTTAGTGCCAGTATAATTCACCCCTTTCTGTGCCAAAGTTAGATTTAATCTTGAATAGTGAAGATTATCCTTTCTCCTAGTATTGTAGTTATGCACACTGCTATTACTTTTGAATTGGGTTTGGTTGTTAATAACAAATTTCATAAGAGAGTATATATACTGAGAAGCTACTGTGAATATCCCTAGATCCTTAAATAAATGTCTGCAGGATAATCTTGGGTTGACTCCAGCTATTATTCTGATTACACGCTTTTGTGCAATAAATACTTTATTCCTCAGTGATGAATTATCCCAAAATACGATGCCATATGCAAGCAATGAGTGAAAATAGGCGTAGTACGATAATTTACTAAGATGTTTATCACCAAAATTTGCAATGACCCTTATTGTATAAGTAGCTGAACTCAAACATTTCATCAAATCATCAATGTGTTTCTTCCAATTTAATCTCTCATGAATGGAACACCTAAAAATTTGGAATATTCTACCTTAGCTATATGCTTCTGATTAAGGTCTATATTTAATAATGGCGTCATACCATATACTGTAAAGAACTGTATGTACTGTGTCTTATCAAAATTCAGTGAGAGTCCGTTTGCAAGGAACCACTTAGTAATTTTCTTAAAGACATTATTGACAATTTCATGAGTTAATTCTTGTTTGTCAGGTGTGATTACTATACTTGTATAATCAGCAAAGTGAACTAACTTTGCCTCTTCATGAATATAGAATGGCAAGTCATTAATATATATTAAGAACAGCAAAGGACCCAAGACCGACCCTTATGGAACCCCATTCTTGATAGTTCCCCCGTTTGAGGAATGTGCTGATCTTTGCATATTATGAGAACTGCTTATTTCAACTTTCTGCACTCTTCCAGTTAGGTACGAATTAAACCAATTAAACCATTTGTGCACTGTCCCACTCATGCCACAATACTTGAGCTTGTCTAGCAGAATTTCATGATTTACACAATCGAAAGCCTTTGAGAGATCACAAAAAATCCCAATGGGTGGTGTTTGGTTATTCAGATCATTCAAAATTTGATTGGTGAAAGCATATATGGCATTTTCTGTTGAAAAACCTTTCTGGAAACCAAACTGACATTTTGTTAGTAGTTCATTTTTACACATATGTGAAGCTACTCTTGAATACATTACTTTCTCAAAAATTCTGGATAAAGCTGTTAGAAGGGAGATTGGACGGTTATTGTTGACATCAGATCTATCCCCTTTTTTATGCAAAGATATAACAATAGCATATTTCAGTCTATCAGGGAAAATGCCCTGTTCCAGAGAGCTATTACACAGGTGGCTGAGAATCTTACTTATCTGTTGAATGATTGTATAAAAACATGTTATATGACAATAGAGTATCTTATCTTATCTTATCTTATCTTATCTTATCCACAACCCAGCACTGCCCAATGGTAAAGACCTCAAGCAACATGTGTCTAGGCCCCTCACCACTTGCGCTGTTTCTGTCACATTCCGACACACAAAGTAGTCTGTCCATAATAACAAAGATTTCTACAACTTTCCCACATTCTGACATTCTAAAACTGTCTTTTTATGGCTATATGCCACTGTTATTGAGCAAATATAACTATTGTATTTCAGTTCTATGGAAAAGTCTTGTAAGACATATTGTGCATAGATACACTATGTAAGCATACTGATTTCCTACGAAAATCACCAACATTTCACATTATTTCAAAGAGCCTTTATGATGTTGTCTGCCACTGACCATCGATTGTAATGTTACAATTACCCACCAGAAATTTTGGCCAAATCACAAATGAAGGAAAAAATCTCCTAATGGTTAGTCTGAGGGACATGAAATTTAAAAAGACTGTTTACTTTTAGTCCAAAACAATACTTAAACAATCCCACTGAATGAAAAAATATGTTCCCAGTGGGCATTCCAGTGTTAAATAAATAAATAGTAAACACAACATAAGACTATAAGTGACAAATAGAATTCCAGTATTTAAAAAATATACAGATAATATTACCTATATACCAGAAATGTGGAGGATGTTTAGATTAGATTAGATTAATACTAGTTCCATGGATCATGAATACGATATTTCGTAATGATGTGGAACGAGTCAAATTTTCCAATACATGACATAATTAAGTTAATTTAACAACATAATTAAGTTAATATAACAACTTTTTTATTTTTTGTTTTTTTTTATAATTCTTTTGTTTGGTTTTTTTCTTTTTTTTTCTTAATTTATATCTAAAAATTCCTCTATGGAGTAGAAGGAGTTGTCATTCAGAAATTCTTTTAATTTCTTCTTAAATACTTGTTGGTTATCTGTCAGACTTTTGATACTATTTGGTAAGTGACCAAAGACTTTAGTGCCAGTATAATTCACCCCTTTCTGTGCCAAAGTTAGATTTAATCTTGAATAGTGAAGATCATCCTTTCTCCTAGTATTGTAGTTATGCACACTGATATTACTTTTGAATTGGGTTTGGTTGTTAATAACAAATTTCATAAGAGAGTATATATACTGAGAAGCTACTGTGAATATCCCTAGATCCTTAAATAAATGTCTGCAGGATGATCTTGGGTGGACTCCAGCTATTATTCTGATTACACGCTTTTGTGCAATAAATACTTTATTCCTCAGTGATGAATTACCCCAAAATATGATGCCATATGAAAGCAACGAGTGAAAATAGGCGTAGTAAGCTAATTTACTAAGATGTTTATCACCAAAATTTGCAATGACCCTTATTGCATAAGTAGCTGAACTCAAATGTTTCAGCAGATCATCAATGTGTTTCTTCCAATTTAATCTCTCATCAATGGCCACACCAAAAAATTTGGAATATTCTACCTTAGCTATATGCTTCTGATTAAGGTCTATATTTATTAATGGCGTCATACCATTCACTGTACGGAACTGTATGTACTGTGTCTTATCAAAATTCAGTGAGAGTCCGTTTACAAGGAACCACTTAATAGTTTTCTGAAAGACAGTATTGACAATTTCATCAGTTAATTCTTGTTTGTGAGGTGTGATTACTATACTTGTATCATCAGCAAAGAGAACTAACTTCGCCTCTTCATGAATATAGAATGGCAAGTCATTAATATATATTAAGAACAGCAAATTACTTTCCATTCTATGTTAAACATAAACATCCAAATTTGTATTTAAAAGGCTTAAGACCTGCAAATATACAATGAAATGCTTTAAAATTAATTTATTCTTACACCACACAGAATTTCTCCAACAACAACGTGTTTCTTTTTCCTGTAAAACATATACATATATGTGAACTTTACACAAATGAAGCACATTTTTCACTCTATTGTGTGCTCTGCTTTCACTTTCATTATCCACAGCAGAAGCTTTCATGGTGAGTAATGATATTACAGTGAAATAATAATGATTAACACCACTTTATCATAATGATATATAATGATATACTTTATTCACTTCATGATCACAAAACAGAACAAAGCTAGATGTCAAAAGAGTTCAAAGATCATCATAAACAGAGATCACATGGACTGATGTATCAACTGCAACTGCCACAGAGGGACCCCCCCCCCCCCCCCCCGAGAGTTCGGAGCAAAGTGCAAAGTGTAGGAGCAAAAGGAGAAGGGAATTGTATTGAATTGTATTGGGGAGGCGATCAGGGAAGACACAACATAATCTTTCATCCACGTCAGTTGGTATAGGAGACAACCAGTGTGGGAAAGTGGGGTCTGAATAGGAGGGGAAGGGAGGGATTGTGAATGGTCACATAGAATGACAACTGACAGTTTGCCATACTCGTCAATAAAAGCTAGAAGGGAGCTGCTGACAAAATCTTCAGGTAAGTGAATAGCTCAGACAATCATGAGGTTAACATACCTAGATTTACATACATAAGAAGCTGCACAAAATAGAAACAAATAGTCATTATGACATTGCACTGAAATGTTAGCGACAGAGAATGATGAGGTGTCAACAGTAAATGTGGTCATAGTTGAGCATGATGTTGGGGGTGAGAAAAAGGGTACAGGAAGTTCATCACATGCACCACTGTCACTGGGGGAGACATGATCACTAAAACTGGCTTCACAAGATGTAAAGGAGGGTGGGAGGGAAGTGCCTGCTGAACACTCTCTGGAAACTGATTCACTTGTTGTGTTGACAGTTTGAGGAAGCTCTGAGGCTTCATTCTTTGAGACGTGTTTAGTGAGAACCCATGCCGGTTTAACACTGTGAAGAGAGACCATTTGCAGTATGTCACTTAGCAGGATGGTCATAGTGTTTGCAGCATGGTTGAGAACCCGGTGAGGTCCTGAATAGGGTGGAGTAAGAGCCGGAGGAACGGTGTCATCTTGCAACATAAAAAAGTCACAGTCTGCAAGTTCATTGTGTAAAAAGACTGGTGGGCAAGAATGTGCTCGTCGTTGTGGTATATGCATAGATGAGATATGAGAGTGAACTTACTCGACTAAGAAGGGTAGCCTCTTTTCATGAAGAGTAGTAGTGTCCTCGACAAATTCTGCTGGAAATATCAGGGAAAATCGACTATTAAATATCTTGTAGTACCCACAGAAGTGCATCCGACCAAGAGTCGGAGTGCCAGATTAATGATGCCTTTAGTGTGCAGTGCCAGCGCTCCACTAACCCATTACTTTGGGGTGGTAGGCGATTGTATGGAAACGCTTGGTACCACATAGGACAAACAATCGTTTGAAGAGTAGAGATTCGAATTGCCCTTCCTGATCTGTGGTGATGGATGCAGGGCAGCTGAAACGAGAGAGAGCCAGCAGGTAATCAACACTCGAGCCATGGTATCTGAAGAGATATCATTCAAAGGAACCGCCTCTACCCACCGTGTCACGTGGTCAATGACTGACAAAACGTAACGGTGGCCGTTACAAGGGGGTAGGGGGCCAACAAGGTCCACATGAACGTGTTTGAAGCATCCATCTGTATTTCAATGTGTCCCAGAGGGGGATGTGCATATCGACCGACACATTGACAAGATACACAGGCTCATGCCCACTCACGACAGTCTTTCTTGATGAGGGGCCAAACGAAATGTTCAGTTACTAGGCATACTGTCGCTCTGATGCTCAGATGAGGTAGACCGTGCAGCAAAGAGAAAATGGCCTGTTGAAGGAGAAGTGGTACGAGTGGTTGTGGATGGTTAGCCAAAGTATCACAAAGAATAGGTTGTGTGACACCAGGGAAAGGGCATGGTTGAATTTGGAGAGAGGTGGAGTTATTAGTAGCTAGTGACTGTACCTATGCATCAGTAGTTTGTAGGTGTACGAGTTCCATGGGATCAAACCGGCTCATAATAGCATTAATGTGTGACACGTAGTGAGTGCTATGATGTTATTCACACCTCTGAGAAAACATATGTCTGTTGTATATTGCCTAATGAAATGCATATGCCTGAAGCGACGTGGAGGGAGATCACTAGCAAGGTTAAGCAACACGTCAACCAGGGGTATGTGATCTGTGTAAATGTTGACGTCACGTGCCTCAATAACCTCTTGGAAATAGCATATGGCTTCATAAATGGCCAGTAGCTCCCTGTCAAATGCCGACCATTTCCGTTGAGAGGCAGATAGAGAAGAAACGTAGTGGTTGAGAGTCTTTCTGAATGTGTTGCTGCAGCACAGCGCCGATTGCGGTGTCACTAACATCTGTAGTGATTGAGATGAGCGCATCGGCACTGGTATGGGCTAGTGTGACTGCATTAGCTAGGGCCATTTTTAGGTCACTGAAGGTGCGAGTCATGTCGTGAGTCCATGTAACCTTGGGATCACCCGAGGTAAGTTTGCCTTGCAAGGCGTCAGTTAGAGGATACTGCAGGGAGGCAGCAGAGGGATCTGGCGCCTGAAAAAATTGATCATGCCCAAGAAGCGACATAGGTCACGAAAAGTGACAGGTGGTGGTAAGCTCGTAATCTGAGTAACACGTTCAGATGTGGGGCGTATGCCTTCAGAGTTCACTGTGTGGCCCAGGAACATAACTTCTGGCTGGTGCAACTACGATTTGTCTTCATTTATCTCCACCATTATCTGAAAGCATGCGGAGTACTTGAGAAAGATGTTGTTCACGTTCATTATCAGAGGTGGAGAAAATTAAAAGTCATCAGGGTAAGCATAACAAAATGAGAACTGGCGAAATAATGAGTCTACAAAACTTTGCCACATTCTGAGCTGCATTTTTAAGTCCATAAGGCATATAGGAATATTTTAACAAGCCAAAGGGGCCTATAATGGCTCTCTTAGGAATGTCGTCTTTGTACATTGGAGTTGATGGTATGCCTTACGACACACAATGACGCAAGAATACCGAGCACCATGTAATTGCAAAGCCAAATCTTGAATGTGGGAGATGGAGTAGTTGTCTAAAATGGTGCAGATACTTAGTATATGGTAGTCTCCACAAAGTCTGAAGGTTGAGCCCTTTTTGGGGATGACATGAATTGGTGATGACCAATTACTGTCAGAAGGACATGTGATTCCTAGTTGTAAAAGTTCCTAAACGCATTCTTTTGCACCGTAAAGTTGCTTAGCCGATAGACTGCGTGCTTATGTGTGGTTTGTGTGGACAGAGGGTCCTTCTGTAGTATGTTGCATATGACATGTTCCATTTGTAATAACTTTAATGGAGAACCTCACTGGGCCTACATGACCAGAAGGTACTCCAGAGCAGGGAACGATGGGAGATGCAGCACTGTGAAACTGAGAACTGACCTGTAGAATAGGTGGCGAAGGTGGTGAAGATTCTCTGCCATCAGGTACTGTGTCGGCAGGGGGCAATGTGGCACGAGGGTGTGTGGGCTCAACGTGAGCATGCAGGATGACATCAATCATAGCAACTGCATAGCTCATTGGTTGACGGCTCTAAAGTGAGTGTAGTCTGCCAACGCGCAGGAGGTGAATTGTTTGCTATGGGAGCAAGAAGATAGTTTGCGCTGAACGTTGTCCATAGAGAGCAAGACTGGAGCAGTGGCCAGCGTTGTAGTGGTGGTAGCTGCTGAAAGTACAGGGATGGTCGTTCATGTGCATGCCATGCCTGCGTAAATGTTGTTGATCAGTGCCTGCAGCAATGCATTGGCTGCGTGTAGGGCTGCAATGTCATGTCATTGGTTGAGTAGCTTACATAGTGACTCCACCAGGCCTGAAGTGATGGATGAGAGTTCAGCCAACTTGCACGAATGAGCAGCCATTTTTCCTCATGAATGTATGGGTGTTTCGATGAAGGAGCCCTCAATGCATGTGTCAGAAGAGTGATGGAGCAGCATTCCTGATGATAAATCTGGAGAGAGGCCATAGTGTTGTAGAAAACCAATGCCCAACACTGGCTCATCAATGTCAGTCATGTTGAGTGCCCATTCAAAACAAAATTTCAGTTTAAGTTTGAGGTGAAGGTGTGTGGAGCCGTGGACGATGACTGACGAATTGTTTTCTGCTCGCAATGTCATGGCGGAAGGCATTGATGGTGAAGTTGACAATGGTATCTGCGCCGGTGTCAACCAGGAGGAATGTATCACAGATGAGGTCACGTATGTACAGTCTGCTCAGAGGTAGTTGTTTATTGTGATCGTTGTTGCTGCAGGCGCCTTGTAGAATACCCGTGAGATGGTGCGTCTAACTCATCCCGCGATGGAAGTTTGGGTGCAGGGTGCATGGTGGGTGACACTTCTGAGCCATATCTCCATGATGAGCATAGCATCAACACATCGGATATATGGGGTGGGGCAGTGGACAGTGTGCAACATCTGTAGTTGCAGCACCAGCACTGGGTGAGGTGAAGAGGGGGCCTGGGTGAGGAGGCATGGAGGAAGTGGCCAGTTTACTGCCATCAGGTAGCACCTCGACTGAGGTTGTTGACTGGAGCGACCTTGCATGGCCTTGCACAAAAGTACGAGCTGGGATGTGTGCAGTATTGCCAACTGTCGGCGAAGAACTCTGCAGTTATGTGAGTTGTCGACATCTGATGATTTTATAGCCGTCATCTGCTAGCTGTAGGCGCATCTGTAATGGGTTGTTAGCGTGTGATAAAAGTTGCATCTGCAAAGTTTCCAGTATTTTCACTATCCATTGCAATCACAAAGCAGCATCAGGCATGAAGGAGGGATCAATCAATGCTCTGATCTTTCACCACAACTGCGTTGGTTTGAGCTCAACAAGCAATACGTCGTGCACTATGTGATTAATTGCTTCTTGTGGAGTTCTCCACAAGTGCTCGATAATAATAGATTTGCATGTTCATGGCAGTGCTCAGTGGTGCCGTGAGGATGAGATCAGATGTTAAATCCATGTGCTCGTGAAGAGTTGCAATCAACGATATGAACTGTGCTTCATCAGATAAGACTCCATAGACATTGAGGATGCTGTCCACAAGAGAAAACCATGTCATCGGGCTATCCTTGTTTAGCAGAGACAGTTGTGGTAGACGTCCTGAAATAACGGGTAGGAGCAGAGCGGTGAACACAAACGATGTTGCAGCAGCCTGAGGAATATCTGGATGCTCCACTTTACACTTTTATTGATGCTCGTACATATAACCTGACATAGCAGACACAGTTGCAGGGGGTAACCAGCGAGTAGAAACAGCTGTGGCTGCCAAGAGATTCAATATGCACAACACAGTATATTCCAGAGGTTTGTTTACTAGTTATGGTGCACTGGGAATTCTCAGCCTAGGAGCACTGGGTGGGAGAATGTGCAGCGATGTCCATTGTTTGTGCACTTTGTTGAGCAAGTTGTGATGATGCCAATGAAAATTGGTCACAGTTTTCTATTTTCACACAATTTGAAGCACAATGGAGGCAAACTGAAGCAGAAGACGTAAGTGCAGGCATAGAACCAGTGGATGGAGTCAGTTGCTGCATTGTAACAGTAGTTGCTATTGTAAGCCACCTTGTCCTGTGGTAATTCGATCAAAAAAATTGTACAAATCGCTGGATTCACAGAAAACATGTAACACAGGGTCACAAGTGTGATGAGTAATGATATTACAGTGAAATAATAACATTAAGCATCACTTTATCGTAATGATACACTTTGTTCACTTCCTGATCACAAAACATAACAAACAGAACAAAGCTAGACATCAAGGGAGCTCAAAGATCGTCATAAAGAGGGATCACACAAATCGATGTGTCAAACCGCTACACTTTCAACACTCACTAATACATTAGGTTTCATCAGTCTTGTCTCTTGCAATAGTTGAGTCAACATTTCCAATCCAGAGTCCATTTTACTGACAGTCCAAGTATCACACCCACAAGCAAAATGTGCTGCACAACAACAAAAATGAGCACAGTATCAGTTTCAGTCTGTGGCCTGTCCATCATCCTTCATATACATACTTAGACCCCCAAATGTGAAACAAGCTATGATATCCGAATGAAACGCACATTCACTGAAATATTACTGTGATAAGCCATCAAGGGAAACAAAAAAAGGCTTAAGAAATGCAGAAATCAAACCTTCAGTTTGGGATTCAATTCTCAAACTAACATGAAAAACACAAAATACGTCCTAGCTGTGATATCATAGCAGTCCTCTTACCATCAATGAAACAAAGTCCAACTCCATATCTGACAAGAAAATTAACCATTAATCCTCAACTATTTCCATTATGAATCAAATGGCTCATTTTACCCTCCTGCTTGTGTATAACAACCATACATAATGTAAAACCTAACCAATAACAAAATCTTTAAATGTGCACTTGAGAAAATCACACTAAGTGTTATTGCAATGTCACTGATCAACTAATACTCTTTTTTAAAAAAAAAAAAAAGAAAGAAAAGAAGGTTTAATACAGAATCTTTACCCTTCAGAAGTTGTACATAAATACACACACTCACATGGAAACTTGAAAACTAACTGTTAAAACTGAAGGAGAAGTTTGGGTTGGTTACACCAAACAACACCCACTTAACAATAGTTCATTTATTCACCTAAACACATGCAAGGCTCACAAAGAACTGAACATGATGGAACAGCCCAAAGACAATGCTCAGAGTCCAAAGATGATGCTCAGAGCCCAAAGACGAACGCATATCGATGCTGGTGTCGACCTCATCGGCGCCACATAGCTCCCCCCCCCCCCCCCCCCCCCACAGTACAGAGTACTCTTGAAAGGCCGGGGGGGGGTAACTAAAGCGTTGGCAGGGGTGGTCCGCGGGAGCCGGACCATGGTCAGCTCGACAGCGTCGTCACGGAGTTGTGTGGGTAGATGTCGTGAAGGAAGGTTAGGCCACCGAACCTAGAAGTCGTTGAAGCAAGCCGGGCATCGTACTGGGTGGGCTGGTTGTGCGGCGACAGGTTTGCTGGTGGAATGGAGCGACGACGACGATGTCTACGGTGGGTGTGGCGAACAAACGAAGCATGTCCAGGTTGAGGTCAGGTGGGAGGGGAACACATTTCACAAGGTTGGCAGGGAATGGTGGAGGTTGTGTCATAAGCACTGGATGAAGAGAAACACATGACGAACAGTGTATAATCGCGCAGTATTATTGAGATGTTGTGGATTATGTCCAGGTGGGGACAGGCACAAACACCTCGAGTGAGGGCACGTTCAAGATGGGGGAGCGTGAGAAACCTCGACAGGGCGACGCAGGCGACGGTGGAGAGGTCGAAGGGACCGGCAAAGGGCCCGGCGGCAGGGGCGTGATCGTAGGTAAGCTCGACATGGGGAGCATGTGGTCACTCGACAAAGTGCGTGAAACGAGAGTAGAGGGCAAGGTCGGAGGAGAGCTTGACGATTGGAACTGGAAGTCACTCGATGGAGTGTGTGAGACTGGCGTAGAGGGCGAGGTCGGAGCGGAGCTCGACGATTGGAGCAGGAAGTCACTCAATCAACTGTGTAAGTCCGAAGTGGAGGGTAGGAGCGTCGTGAGCCACGACAGTGAGTGGCGTGGTCGGGGCCTGAAGGGGGGTAGAAGAAAGCTCGACATGAGCAGGCTTAAGTCTGTTGAGAGAGACTGTAACAGCTGAATCTTCCATCTGGATGTTGGCTGAGCGCTGGCTCGGTATGGGCCGGTATATGGATGTTGGAGGGGAGCACAGACAGTGTCATCTCGGAGCATGACGTACTCGCAATTGTCCAGAGATTTTGAGATGTGAACCTTAGGGCGGGAATGGCTGGTGGGCAGAGGGATATGGAGGTTGATGAAGTGGCGTCTGATGTGGTCCACGAAGGAAGGTAAGTCAGACTGAGGGAGAGAAGCAGAAGGGCGCACAAGTTCGCCAGGGAGAACAATGTTCTGGCCATACACGAACTCAGCTATTGTGCCTTTGAGGTCTTCCTTATAGAGTGCACAAATGCTGAGTAGCACAAGGGGAAGGGCCTCCATAAATAGAGAGTCGTGGCATCGAAGAGCTGCGTTGAAAGTATAGTGCTAGCACTTGACTAGCCCATTACTTTGCGGATGATATGCTGTGGTATGGATGTGCCGGATGCCGCAAATGTTACCAGTTCCATTGAACAGGGCCGACTCAAATTGTCTGTCCTGGTCAGTTGTGATGATAGCTGGACAACCGAAACGCGATACCCATGACTCTACGAAAGCTCGAGCAACAGTTTCTGCCATAATATTGGGGAGGGGGACAGCCTCGACCCAGCGAGTTGTTTGGTCGATAGACGAGAGAACATAATGAAAGCCGTTAGAGGGGGGGTGAGGGCCGACAATGCCAATGTGAATATGCTGGAAACGGCCAGGAGGCATCGAAAAGGCGCCAAGGGGAGGTGAAGTGTGCTTGTGTACTCTGCAGCATTGGCACACGAGGCAGGAGCGTGCCCATTGCTGGCAGTCCTTGTTGACATTTCTCCACACAAAACGCTCCGCTACGAGGCAGGCGGACGCACGAACACCTGGGTGGGCTAAAAATGCAATGCGTTGAAGACAGCTCGACGGAGTGTGGTTGGGATGAGGGGGCGTAACGTGCCCGTACCATCGTCGCACCAGATCTCAACAGAAATGCCATGGAAGGTTGTGCGGACAAAGTGTGAAGAAGTAGAGTCTGAAATCAGGTTTCGTGTTTCCTCATCGATGAATTGGAGGTTAGGCAATTCAGAGACGTGTAACAGCAAATGGACATCGTCGACTCATGAAAGGAAATCGGCAACTATATTGTCGGCACCCTTTATGTGTCTGACATCGTTGGTGAACTGAGATATGAATTCCATGTATCTGAAACGGCGAGGAGGCGGGTCAGCTGGCAGGTTTGTAATGGCCACAGCCAGGGGTTTGTGGTCCGTTAAAACATAGAAAAGGCATCCCTCAACGTCGGTCTTAAAATGCTTACTCGCATCGTAGCATGCGAGCAACTCCCTGTCAAATGCGGAATATTTCCATTGTGGATTGGTGAGCTTGCATGAGAAGAATTGCAGAGGCCAAGTTTGGCCATCGATTGTCTGGCTAAGGACAGCGCCGATGGAAGTATTGCACGCGTCTGTGGTGATGAAAAGCTGCACATTGGGATGAGGATGCGCGATGGTGCAGGCTTCGGCAAGAAGATTTTTGAGGGCAGTGAAAGAGTCAGTCATAGCAGGGTGTTGGTGCCTGCCAAGGCATCCGTCAGTGGAGCCTGAATCTTCGAAGCCCAAAGTAGATGTCGGTGATAATAATTAACTGTCCCCAGAAAGTGCCGGAACTCTTTGAATGATGGTCAGGGTAGGTTTAGTACTGTTTGTACTTTGTCAGTGGGCAGTGAAATGCCATCAGCAGAGACCCTAAAACCAAGAAAAGTGACAGTGGGTTGATGTAGGTGCATTTTGTCCTGATTGGTCTTGATGACTACTGCTGCGAGAGTGTTCATAAGAGTTTGCACATGTCGAATGTTGTCCTTGACGGAGGAGCTGAACACAAGAATGTCATCAAGATATGCAAAGCAGAATTTTATGTCGAATATCACTTTGTTGATGAAGCGTTGCCAGGTCTGGGTTGCGTTTTTCAGACCGAAGGGCATGAATCGTAACTGAAATAACCCGATCGGGGTGGTGATTGCTGCCTTCAGGTGCCATGGGGACCTGGTGGTAGGCCCGTTTGCAATCAATGACAGAGAACGTAGTCGCACCTGGAAGGGAACTGATAAAGTCAGCAATGTTGGGTATGGGGTAGGTGTCCATAACTGTTCGTGCATTTAGTTGACGGTAGTCTCCGCACATGCGCCACGACCCATCTTTCTTGGGTGTCATATGTATGGGCATAGACCAGCTACTGGCAGAGGGTTCAATGATGCCGGAGCTTAGTAGTTTAGAAATATGATTTTTGAGGACGGAGAAGTGCTGGAGACAAAGTTGACGTGGTTTACTGGAGATCGGTGGACCTGGTGTGAGGCGAAGCTTGTGGACCATGCTGTTGGTGACGACGGAAATGTTGCCGGCGGCACGGGAGGTGGTTTGTTTACAATTTGTGGCGGGCGGGGCAGGCGAGGCGTAGTCGTGGCGTTCGGTGCCACTCAGCGGTTACGACAGGTGCCGAGGCGGCGAATGCCCAGGAGTCATCGTGACAAGATGGCCGCCGGCCCGAAGCAGTGTCACCATGGTCGGGTGAGCTCTGTAGAGCTCGTGAGCCGTAAGTGAGTCCATTGTCCTAGGGCGCTGCCTGTGGCAGCACGGTTACGGGCGAAACGCTTGGTGCGACTGCACTGTTTGTGTTGTCAGTGGCGGTCGTACGGTGGCGCGCAGGAGCCGAAGTTGCATAGTATAAGGTGCTGTCCGCGAGGGGCGGGGTAGGAGCCATCAGTTTGGGAACATGTGATGCTCATCGCGCATGCGTGCTTGTGTCCGGCCGAGTGTCAAACGCTGTCGTGTTAGGAGGGTGTGGCCATGCAGTCAGTACACGTTATGGCAGTCTTTATAGCACAGTTGCAAGGGGTAGCGGGAGGTAAACACACGGAGGCTCGATTGCTGGGATTGCAAGCAGATTCGGCGCACTTACTGACCTTGCTTTGTTCTAGCTGTAGTGTCTGTAATTCCTTTGTTGCATCAGAGAGTTGGAGCTGTGTTTTGAGGAGCCGGAGGGAGAGCTCGAAGTTTTCCTTGCATAGCGGAGCGACGTGTTCAAGAGCGACAATTCACTTATGGGTGGCTTGTTGTAACGTCGTCGAGAGAGACGAGCATGTACGGATGAGATGAGCCCGGACCGATGTGTCACGGGGAGTGTTGCTCGACGGAGCACGGGGCAAGTGAGTCTTGGACGGATGATGAAACACGGTGTTTTGCACTAGGTCCAGTGAAAGTTTGTGGTGTCGCAAGAAGTTAATGCCTAGTGTAGGTTCATCAATTTTGCACACTAAAAATTCCACTCAAGTTTGCAGTTTGCGGAGAGTGAGACGATGTGTGAAGTTGAACCCGAGCATTGTAGTTTAGTTGAATTCGCGGCTTGCAGTGAAGTATGATGAGGGCAGATGTTTGACAATGCCAAGGGTGTGGCCAGCAGTGAAACATCGGCACCTGTGTCCACTAGGAAAAGGTATCCTGACGAAATGTCTTTAATGTAAAGTCTTCCACAATTATCCGGTCATTCCCGGACAGAATGTAGCACTGGGGGATGCCTGTCATGTTGTGCGCAGGAGGCAGCACACAGACCTACCTGTGATTGGCGTTTGGGAAGTAGCAGGGTGGTCTGCAGTTCCGTGCTGCCTCACCAAACCGTATGTGGAAGTAACAGTACCGGTAGTGCGGTTGCATTTCCTGCGGAAAGTTAGTTTCCAGTGGCAGTGGCCGATGCTCAGTGCCCGCAGCAGGTTAGGTTGCAGGAGGGGGCGTGACCGCGGGAACAGCCAGTGATGTCCCAGTTGCTTGTTTACTGCTTTCCGGAGCGAGTGGGACGGTCGGTACAGTACGGCCCCGGCCGCAGGGCGATGAGCCTGAACCTGAGACTTGTCAGGTAGGCAGTGGCTGGTGAAATGGAGCAGTGAGCTGATGTGAGGAGAGCTGTGTCAGAAAATAGATCGGCGCTGACCAGGCCACATAGCCATCTCCAGAGCTGGGAAGGTTTGTCGTTGTCTAGTTGCTCAACGTGGAGCACTTGCCGTATTGATGCCTCAGTTGTGCAATATAGAACTGTCTCTTTGGCTAGAGTGTACCGGGTAGATGAGTCGGGGGCGTCGACCAGGTCAGCAATCAAGTCCTCCTGGTCATGCAGGTGGGTGATGATAGCACAGAAACCTTGTTGACTCGTCGAGTTTGTAATGGTTGAACACTTCATCTGCAATTTTGAACCAGGTTGTAACTCTGTCGGGATTAAACGGCGGCAGCATTGGTAAGTGTTGTAGAATGTTCATAAGAACAGGTTGAGTTGAGTTCGTCGGGGCACTGCCTGAAACGAGCTGTTGTTGCTGTAGTATTCCAGGAGATTGTGCCTCCAGGGGATGTGGCAACAATGGCTGTTTGGGAGTCAGCGTGAAGGTGACACGTTGTGGTTGAGCACGATCCGTCGCGATGCGGAAGGCCGACGTGGGTGATACACCATAATGTGTCGATTGCGGTAGCGGAATCTAAACACATTGCGGGTGTGTTCGGATTGACGTGTCGCGGAAGACCGATGTGGATGAGGCATCGAGATGTGCCGAGAACGGTAGCGGAAGCTCGACTGGAGCCAGCACGTGGGCGTCAGATTAGAAAAAGTTCAGAGTTTGAGAACGCGTGTTAGTCTGTGGAAAGCTCGACATATGATCAGAGCCGGGGCCACCTGTGTTACAGGAAGGCTGCGGAGGTGCGGGCCGTCCAGAAGCACAATGTGGGAAATGATGTTGAACTGGGGATGGAATGTGTGAATGTTCACTGTTCATAGTCACTCCACTCAAAACGGTGTGCGGATAAGGTGAGTGTCGTGGCACAAAACACTGAGGCGTAGCAGTGGGACAGAGGTGGAGGTCAGGCACAGATAACAAGTTATTGTTCCTGTTGCAGGCTGAGGTATCGAAGTAGGAAGGCAAGCGCTGTTGCTGAACCGAGGCAGGTGCGGGCGTGGTCAAATGGTGAGTAGGTTGACCTGTGAAGGAAGCAATTCCGGCCACGTGGCAGGTATCTGCATGGTACTGCACAGATTGCGGCGTGGCCAATCATTGTCACGGCAGTGGTAGGTTGTTCAACGAAGCATTTACAGAAATCGGCATTGGTCCTGCACTACTCGGAGATCCATAAGAGGTAACTGCACCGTCAGTGAGGGAGGGCACATGTGGTGGGAACAAAGGTGTTCGATAGCCGGAGTCATGCACACTCCTAACCTCACTTATTGTTGCAGGCTCGAAAACGTCCAGCGAAATCTGTGTAATCGTCGAGTGAGAGGCATCATGTTGCAGTCCTGGCGGGTATACATCTCCCGCAACACAATGCATGGCTCTGAGCACTATGGGACTTAACATCTATGGTCATCAGTCCCCTAGAACTTAGAACTACTTAAACCTAACTAACCTAAGGACAGCACACAACACCCAGCCATCACGAGGCAGAGAAAATCCCTGACCCCGCCGGGAATCGAACCCGGGAACCCGGGCGTGGGAAGCGAGAACGCTACCGCACGACCACGAGATGCGGGCCACAATGCATGTAGTTCACAAAATCCGGCGTTAGGCGTTGGGCCAAAGTCATTGTTCCAATGCTGTGTCGATGTAATACACGCGAAAATAACCGACGCGGAGGTTGGGGACACAGTAAAACAGCGAAAACAGAAGACGTTACAACTCCATATCAGAAGGTTGCATGTTCAGTTCACGTCGGGGTGACCAGTGAGGGAGAAGTTCAGGTCGGTTACACCAAACAACACTTCCATTTTGGAGTAGTTCGTTTATTCACCTAAGCACATCAAAGGCTTACAAAGAACTGACATGGCAGAACTGCCCAAAAATAATGCTTAGCTTAGTTCAAAGACAACACTCAGATCGATGCTGGTGTCGGCCTCATTTGCGCCACACCATCAATATGTCACCCACATAGATTGGCAGTTCGCTCAGAAACTCTCTACATAAAACATGATCAAATGCTCTTATAAAAATAGCCACAGAAATGATTAGACAAAAAGGAACTATCTTAAATTGGTAGCATCTACCACGGTATTAGAAAGCAGTATACTGCCTACTCTTCTTGGCTAAGGGAATTTGCCACAAACCATAAGTCAGATCAATATTTGACATTATTTCAGCATGGTGGAACTAATAGAGCAGATCATCCATATTTTCTGGATGGTCTGTTTCCCAACAGATTATGGTATTCAGCCTTCCTTAGTGAAACAGCTACATGGTATGGCCTCTGCATGAATGGTTTATGTGGCTTAACACTTATAACACATTCAAAGTCATTCACCCTTCTTGCCATATCACAAAATACATAATCATATTCACATAGCAGATCATGCAGTTCCTTCCGTTGTCCTTCACTTATCCATCCAATATTATCAACTTTGTGTTTAATTTGTGACATTGTCTTCTCCAGATCTCTGTGGCTTCCCACCCAATTTTCACTATTTTCTCTTGCCCTTTGATCCACCAGTGATGCTATCATCATTTTCCTTGTTAATGACTCCTTGTAGTCTTAACTAAATTAGTCCCTCTTTCATCTATTTTAACTGGCTTCTTTTACAGTCTAGAACAGTTCCTACATCGGTCATTAAATCCATCCCAATAATAAAACTCATACAGAGCTCAGAAATAACCACACAGTTGTGACTAAAGTCAATACCAGCTATCTTAAAACACAGCATTACCTGGGTCCTAGCAGGTTTGCTTAACCTGTTAATTGCACCCCTAATCCACATTCCAATGACTGACAATTCCATAACTTGTGTAATGGATTTCAGATGTCCATAAAACATTTCAGAGATCCCACTAATCTCACTGCTTGAATCAAGAAGTGCTTCAGTCTCAAGCCCTCCAACAGTCACTTTAATTTTTGGTTGTAATTTTACCCTATTATTTCTAAAAGGTAATCAAGCAGATCCATCTCAATGCTTTGAAATTCTTCTGTGGCAGCTTCTATGGTTGTGATATTGAAATCTTTCCCTATGTGATACATTGCCTTATTGCTACTCCCAGAACTAATATTACATTTTAATTCAACACAGTCTATTTCCTCATTTACACCTCTACTACTTGAATCTCTTGTTGTATCGACAACAGACCACAAAACATTGCTGTCTGCCACACCTGTTTCATGAAAGAGTTCCTCAGTAGCTGGCAATAATTTTATATTTATTTCATTTGCCCCACGATAAATATTTCTCCACTGTGCTTCAGTATTTCTGGTGGCCTGGTCTTTTCTTGTTGCTCTAAACTGCTGACTATTTTTATGAATTCCTCACAAATTTCATCTTGCCCTGACTTTGGTACCCAAAAAGATGAAATTTAATTTTGTTTACAATTTTCACTCATATTCTTATTTATCGCTACCTCTACATTTCCATTTGCATCAGATACATCTGCCAGTGTCCCCTCTCTGCAATGAATTTCGTCTTCTGCGTATGAAGAACTATTTACACCAATAACATCTACATTGCACACAGGCTCTGCCTCTGCAGCACTACTGGTTGCAACAAAGACATCTAAGGCATTGCTCCCAATAATGGCTTCAGAAAGATCTCCAGTAATACCACATGCACCATTAATATTATTAGGTGGATCTGCTACCATTACCCCGTTTACTGCATCCTGTACACTAGAATCAACATCAGAAATAGCACATGCAAATCAACAACTTTCTTGACAAAAGATTCAAAATTCACATCACCATCAACAACATTTGAAATATCACATATAGAACTAGCACAAGGAATATTAGCACATAAAGGATCCACCCTTCCAACATTTGAATGCATAGAAATACGACTTCCAGTAACTTCATTTACAATTTTCTCATGCTGCTCAGTAAAAACACACTTGACCTCTTAGCAACAAATTATCCAGAGTTAATAATGAGCATCAAAACCGATTCAGGGATTAGTGAACACAGGATTATCGTAGCGAGATTGAATACTGTAATCCCCAAATCCTCGAGAAATATTCCTATTCCAAAAATCAGATAAAAATTCAGTTGACACCTTCCTGAGAGGCAATCTCCACTCACTCCAAATTAATTACATAAGTGTAGACCAGATGTGGCTTAAATTCAGAGAAATATTATCAGCAGCAATTGAGAGATTTATAACAAATAAATTAACAAACGACGGAGCTGATCCTCCTTGGTACACAAAACGGGTTAGAACACTGTTACAGAAACAATGAAACAAACATGCCAAATTTAAACAGACGCAAAATCCCCAAGATTGGCGATCTTTTACACATGCTCAAAATTTAGTGCGGACTTCAATGCGAGATGCCTATAACAGCTTCCACAAAGAAACTTTGTATCCAAACGTGGCAAAAAATCCAAAGAGATTCTGGTCGTATGTGAAGCGGCAAGAAACAACCAATGCCTTCTCAAGACGATAGCTCTGGATATACTATCGAAGACAGTGTTGCTAAAGCACAGTTGCTAAACACAGCCTTCCCCAAATGCCTTCACAAAAGAAGACGAAGTAAATAATCCAGAATTCGAATCGAGAACAGCTGCCAACATGAGTAACGTAAAAGTAAATATCCTTGGAGTAGTGAAGCAACTTACATCACTTAATAAAAGCAAGTCTTCTGGTCCAGACTGTATACCAATTAGGTTCCTTTCGGAGTATGCTGATGCATTAGCTCCATACTTAAAAATCATTTACTACTGTTTGCTCGACGAAAGATCCGTACCCAAAGACTGGAAAGTTGCACAGGTCACACCAATATTCAAGAAAGGTAGTAGGAGTAATCCACTAAATTACAAGCCCATATCGTTAACGTCGATATGCAGAAGGATTTTAGAACAATATATTGTGTTCAAACATAATGAATTACCTCGAAGAAAATGGTCTATTGACAGAAAGTCAACATGGGTTTAGAAAACGTCATTCCTGTGAAACACAACCATCTCTTTATTCACATGAAGTGTTGAGTGCTATTGTCGAGGGACTTCAGATCGATTCCGTATTTCTGAATTTCTGGATGGCTTTTGACACTGTACCACACAAGCGGCCCATAGTGAAATTGTGTGCTTATGGACTATCGTCTCAGTTATGTGATTGAATTTGTGATTGGATTTGTGATTTCCTGTCAGTTCGTAGCAATTGACAGAAAGTCATCAAGTAAAACAGAAGTGTCCAGAATGAGATTTTCACTCTGCAGCGGAGTGTGCGCTGATATGAAACTTCCTGGCAGATTAAAACTGTGTGCCCGACCGAGACTCGAACTCGGGACCTTTGCCTTTCGCGGGCAAGTGCTCTACCAACTGAGCTACCGAAGCACGACTCACGTCCGGTACTCACAGCTTTACTTCTGCCAGTACCTCGTCTCCTACCTTCCAAACTTTACAGAAGCTCTCCTGCGAACCTTGCAGAACTAGCACTCCTGAAAGAAAGGATATTGCGGAGACATGGCTTAGCCACAGCCTGGGGGATGTTTCCAGAATGAGATTTTCACTCTGCAGCGGAGTGTGCGCTGATAGAAACTTCCTGGCAGATTAAAACTGTGTGCCCGACCGAGACTCGAACTCAGGACCTTTGCCTTTCGCGGGCAAGTGCTCTACCAACTGAGCTACCGAAGCACGACTCACGTCCGGTACTCACAGCTTTACTTCTGCCAGTACCTCGTCTCCTACCTTCCAAACTTTACAGAAGCTCTCCTGCGAACCTTGCAGAACTAGCACTCCTGAAAGAAAGGATATTGCGGAGACATGGCTTAGCCACAGCCTGGGGGATGTTTCCAGAATGAGATTTTCACTCTGCAGCGGAGTGTGCGCTGATATGAAACTTCCTGGCAGATTAAAACTGTGTGCCCGACCGAGACTCGAACTCGGGACCTTTGCCTTTCGCGGGCAAGTGCTCTACCAACTGAGCTACCGAAGCACGACTCACGTCCGGTACTCACAGCTTTACTTCTGCCAGTACCTCGTCTCCTACCTTCCAAACTTTACAGAAGCTCTCCTGCGAACCTTGCAGAACTAGCACTCCTGAAAGAAAGGATATTGCGGAGACATGGCTTAGCCACAGCCTGGGGGATGTTTCCAGAATGAGATTTTCACTCTGCAGCGCAGTGTGCGCTGATATGAAACTTCCTGGCAGATTAAAACTGTGTGCCCGACCGAGACTCGAACTCGGGACCTTTGCCTTTCGCGGGCAAGTGCTCTACCAACTGAGCTACCGAAGCACGACTCACGTCCGGTACTCACAGCTTTACTTCTGCCAGTACCTCGTCTCCTACCTTCCAAACTTTACAGAAGCTCTCCTGCGAACCTTGCAGAACTAGCACTCCTGAAAGAAAGGATATTGCGGAGACATGGCTTAGCCACAGCCTGGGGGATGTTTCCAGAATGAGATTTTCACTCTGCAGCGCAGTGTGCGCTGATATGAAACTTCCTGGCAGATTAAAACTGTGTGCCCGACCGAGACTCGAACTCGGGACCTTTGCCTTTCGCGGGCAAGTGCTCTACCAACCGAGCTACCGAAGCACGACTCACGTCCGGTACTCACAGCTTTACTTCTGCCAGTACCTCGTCTCCTACCTTCCAAACTTTACAGAAGCTCTCCTGCGAACCTTGCAGAACTAGCACTCCTGAAAGAAAGGATATTGCGGAGACATGGCTTAGCCACAGCCTGGGGGATGTTTCCAGAATGAGATTTTCACTCTGCAGCGGAGTGTGCGCTGATATGAAACTTCCTGGCAGATTAAAACTGTGTGCCCGACCGAGACTCGAACTCGGGACCTTTGCCTTTCGCGGGCAAGTGCTCTACCAACTGAGCTACCGAAGCACGACTCACGTCCGGTACTCACAGCTTTACTTCTGCCAGTACCTCCACTCCTACCTTCCAAACTTTACAGAAGCTCTCCTGCGAACCTTGCAG
Source organism: Schistocerca cancellata (assembly GCF_023864275.1). NCBI lineage: Eukaryota > Metazoa > Arthropoda > Insecta > Orthoptera > Acrididae > Schistocerca > Schistocerca cancellata. The sequence continues at coordinate 929,986,280 of NC_064629.1, forward strand.
AACTAGCACTCCTGAAAGAAAGGATATTGCGGAGACATGGCTTAGCCACAGCCTGGGGGATGTTTCCAGAATGAGATTTTCACTCTGCAGCGGAGTGTGCGCTGATATGAAACTTCCTGGCAGATTAAAACTGTGTGCCCGACCGAGACTCGAACTCGGGACCTTTGCCTTTCGCGGGCAAGTGCTCTACCAACTGAGCTACCGAAGCACGACTCACGTCTGGTACTCACAGCTTTACTTCTGCCAGTACCTCGTCTCCTACCTTCCAAACTTTACAGAAGCTCTCCTGCGAACCTTGCAGAACTAGCACTCCTGAAAGAAAGGATATTGCGGAGACATGGCTTAGCCACAGCCTGGGGGATGTTTCCAGAATGAGATTTTCACTCTGCAGCGGAGTGTGCGCTGATATGAAACTTCCTGGCAGATTAAAACTGTGTGCCCGACCGAGACTCGAACTCGGGACCTTTGCCTTTCGCGGGCAAGTACTCTACCAACTGAGCTACCGAAGCACGACTCACGTCCGGTACTCACAGCTTTACTTCTGCCAGTACCTCGTCTCCTACCTTCCAAACTTTACAGAAGCTCTCCTGCGAACCTTGCAGAACTAGCACTCCTGAAAGAAAGGATATTGCGGAGACATGGCTTAGCCACAGCCTGGGGGATGTTTCCAGAATGAGATTTTCACTCTGCAGCGGAGTGTGCGCTGATATGAAACTTCCTGGCAGATTAAAACTGTGTGCCCGACCGAGACTCGAACTCGGGACCTTTGCCTTTCGCGGGCAAGTGCTCTACCAACTGAGCTACCGAAGCACGACTCACGTCCGGTACTCACAGCTTTACTTCTGCCAGTACCTCGTCTCCTACCTTCCAAACTTTACAGAAGCTCTCCTGCGAACCTTGCAGAACTAGCACTCCTGAAAGAAAGGATATTGCGGAGACATGGCTTAGCCACAGCCTGGGGGATGTTTCCAGAATGAGATTTTCACTCTGCAGCGGAGTGTGCGCTGATATGAAACTTCCTGGCAGATTAAAACTGTGTGCCCGACCGAGACTCGAACTCGGGACCTTTGCCTTTCGCGGGCAAGTACTCTACCAACTGAGCTACCGAAGCACGACTCACGTCCGGTACTCACAGCTTTACTTCTGCCAGTACCTCGTCTCCTACCTTCCAAACTTTACAGAAGCTCTCCTGCGAACCTTGCAGAACTAGCACTCCTGAAAGAAAGGATATTGCGGAGACATGGCTTAGCCACAGCCTGGGGGATGTTTCCAGAATGAGATTTTCACTCTGCAGCGGAGTGTGCGCTGATATGAAACTTCCTGGCAGATTAAAACTGTGTGCCCGACCGAGACTTGAACTCGGGACCTTTGCCTTTCGCGGGCAAGTGCTCTACCAACTGAGCTACCGAAGCACGACTCACGTCCGGTACTCACAGCTTTACTTCTGCCAGTACCTCGTCTCCTACCTTCCAAACTTTACAGAAGCTCTCCTGCGAACCTTGCAGAACTAGCACTCCTGAAAGAAAGGATATTGCGGAGACATGGCTTAGCCACAGCCTGGGGGATGTTTCCAGAATGAGATTTTCACTCTGCAGCGGAGTGTGCGCTGATATGAAACTTCCTGGCAGATTAAAACTGTGTGCCCGACCGAGACTCGAACTCGGGACCTTTGCCTTTCGCGGGCAAGTGCTCTACCAACTGAGCTACCGAAGCACGACTCACGTCCGGTACTCACAGCTTTACTTCTGCCAGTACCTCGTCTCCTACCTTCCAAACTTTACAGAAGCTCTCCTGCGAACCTTGCAGAACTAGCACTCCTGAAAGAAAGGATATTGCGGAGACATGGCTTAGCCACAGCCTGGGGGATGTTTCCAGAATGAGATTTTCACTCTGCAGCGGAGTGTGCGCTGATATGAAACTTCCTGGCAGATTAAAACTGTGTGCCCGACCGAGACTCGAACTCGGGACCTTTGCCTTTCGCGGGCAAGTGCTCTACCAACTGAGCTACTGAAGCACGACTCACGTCCGGTACTCACAGCTTTACTTCTGCCAGTACCTCGTCTCCTACCTTCCAAACTTTACAGAAGCTCTCCTGCGAACCTTGCAGAACTAGCACTCCTGAAAGAAAGGATATTGCGGAGACATGGCTTAGCCACAGCCTGGGGGATGTTTCCAGAATGAGATTTTCACTCTGCAGCGGAGTGTGCGCTGATATGAAACTTCCTGGCAGATTAAAACTGTGTGCCCGACCGAGACTCGAACTCGGGACCTTTGCCTTTCGCGGGCAAGTGCTCTACCAACCGAGCTACCGAAGCACGACTCACGTCCGGTACTCACAGCATTACTTCTGCCAGTACCTCGTCTCCTACCTTCCAAACTTTACAGAAGCTCTCCTGCGAACCTTGCAGAACTAGCACTCCTGAAAGAAAGGATATTGCGGAGACATGGCTTAGCCACAGCCTGGGGGATGTTTCCAGAATGAGATTTTCACTCTGCAGCGGAGTGTGCGCTGATATGAAACTTCCTGGCAGATTAAAACTGTGTGCCCGACCGAGACTCGAACTCGGGACCTTTCACTTTCGCGGGCAAGTGCTCTACCAACTGAGCTACCGAAGCACGACTCACGTCCGGTACTCACAGCTTTACTTCTGCCAGTACCTCGTCTCCTACCTTCCAAACTTTACAGAAGCTCTCCTGCGAACCTTGCAGAACTAGCACTCCTGAAAGAAAGGATATTGCGGAGACATGGCTTAGCCACAGCCTGGGGGATGTTTCCAGAATGAGATTTTCACTCTGCAGCGCAGTGTGCGCTGATATGAAACTTCCTGGCAGATTAAAACTGTGTGCCCGACCGAGACTCGAACTCGGGACCTTTGCCTTTCGCGGGCAAGTGCTCTACCAACTGAGCTACCGAAGCACGACTCACGTCCGGTACTCACAGCTTTACTTCTGCCAGTACCTCGTCTCCTACCTTCCAAACTTTACAGAAGCTCTCCTGCGAACCTTGCAGAACTAGCACTCCTGAAAGAAAGGATATTGCGGAGACATGGCTTAGCCACAGCCTGGGGGATGTTTCCAGAATGAGATTTTCACTCTGCAGCGGAGTGTGCGCTGATATGAAACTTCCTGGCAGATTAAAACTGTGTGCCCGACCGAGACTCGAACTCGGGACCTTTGCCTTTCGCGGGCAAGTGCTCTACCAACTGAGCTACCGAAGCACGACTCACGTCCGGTACTCACAGCTTTACTTCTGCCAGTACCTCGTCTCCTACCTTCCAAACTTTACAGAAGCTCTCCTGCGAACCTTGCAGAACTAGCACTCCTGAAAGAAAGGATATTGCGGAGACATGGCTTAGCCACAGCCTGGGGGATGTTTCCAGAATGAGATTTTCACTCTGCAGCGGAGTGTGCGCTGATATGAAACTTCCTGGCAGATTAAAACTGTGTGCCCGACCGAGACTCGAACTCGGGACCTTTGCCTTTCGCGGGCAAGTGCTCTACCAACTTAGCTACCGAAGCACGACTCACGTCCGGTACTCACAGCATTACTTCTGCCAGTACCTCGTCTCCTACCTTCCAAACTTTACAGAAGCTCTCCTGCGAACCTTGCAGAACTAGCACTCCTGAAAGAAAGGATATTGCGGAGACATGGCTTAGCCACAGCCTGGGGGATGTTTCCAGAATGAGATTTTCACTCTGCAGCGGAGTGTGCGCTGATATGAAACATCCTGGCAGATTAAAACTGTGTGCCCGACCGAGACTCGAACTCGGGACCTTTGCCTTTCGCGGGCAAGTGCTCTACCAACTGAGCTACCGAAGCACGACTCACGTCCGGTACTCACAGCTTTACTTCTGCCAGTACCTCGTCTCCTACCTTCCAAACTTTACAGAAGCTCTCCTGCGAACCTTGCAGAACTAGCACTCCTGAAAGAAAGGATATTGCGGAGACATGGCTTAGCCACAGCCTGGGGGATGTTTCCAGAATGAGATTTTCACTCTGCAGCGGAGTGTGCGCTGATATGAAACTTCCTGGCAGATTAAAACTGTGTGCCCGACCGAGACTCGAACTCGGGACCTTTGCCTTTCGCGGGCAAGTGCTCTACCAACTGAGCTACCGAAGCACGACTCACGTCCGGTACTCACAGCTTTACTTCTGCCAGTACCTCGTCTCCTACCTTCCAAACTTTACAGAAGCTCTCCTGCGAACCTTGCAGAACTAGCACTCCTGAAAGAAAGGATATTGCGGAGACATGGCTTAGCCACAGCCTGGGGGATGTTTCCAGAATGAGATTTTCACTCTGCAGCGGAGTGTGCGCTGATATGAAACTTCCTGGCAGATTAAAACTGTGTGCCCGACCGAGACTCGAACTCGGGACCTTTGCCTTTCGCGGGCAAGTGCTCTACCAACTGAGCTACCGAAGCACGACTCACGTCCGGTACTCACAGCTTTACTTCTGCCAGTACCTCGTCTCCTACCTTCCAAACTTTACAGAAGCTCTCCTGCGAACCTTGCAGAACTAGCACTCCTGAAAGAAAGGATATTGCGGAGACATGGCTTAGCCACAGCCTGGGGGATGTTTCCAGAATGAGATTTTCACTCTGCAGCGGAGTGTGCGCTGATATGAAACTTCCTGGCAGATTAAAACTGTGTGCCCGACCGAGACTCGAACTCGGGACCTTTCCCTTTCGCGGGCAAGTGCTCTACCAACCGAGCTACCGAAGCGTGACTCACGTCCGGTACTCACAGCTTTACTTCTGCCAGTACCTCGTCTCCTACCTTCCAAACTTTACAGGAGCTCTCCTGCGAACCTTGCAGAACTAGCACTCCTGAAAGAAAGGATATTGCGGAGACATGGCTTAGCCACAGCCTGGGGGATGTTTCCAGAATGAGATTTTCACTCTGCAGCGCAGTGTGCGCTGATATGAAACTTCCTGGCAGATTAAAACTGTGTGCCCGACCGAGACTCGAACTCGGGACCTTTGCCTTTCGCGGGCAAGTGCTGTACCAACTGAGCTACCGAAGCACGACTCACGTCCGGTACTCACAGCTTTACTTCTGCCAGTACCTCGTCTCCTACCTTCCAAACTTTACAGAAGCTCTCCTGCGAACCTTGCAGAACTAGCACTCCTGAAAGAAAGGATATTTCGGAGACATGGCTTAGCCACAGCCTGGGGGATGTTTCCAGAATGAGATTTTCACTCTGCAGCGGAGTGTGCGCTGATATGAAACTTCCTGGCAGATTAAAACTGTGTGCCCGACCGAGACTCGAACTCGGGACCTTTGCCTTTCGCGGGCAAGTGCTCTACCAACCGAGCTACCGAAGCACGACTCACGTCCGGTACTCACAGCTTTACTTCTGCCAGTACCTCGTCTCCTACCTTCCAAACTTTACAGAAGCTCTCCTGCGAACCTTGCAGAACTAGCACTCCTGAAAGAAAGGATATTGCGGAGACATGGCTTAGCCACAGCCTGGGGGATGTTTCCAGAATGAGATTTTCACTCTGCAGCGGAGTGTGCGCTGATATGAAACTTCCTGGCAGATTAAAACTGTGTGCCCGACCGAGACTCGAACTCGGGACCTTTCCCTTTCGCGGGCAAGTGCTCTACCAACCGAGCTACCGAAGCGTGACTCACGTCCGGTACTCACAGCTTTACTTCTGCCAGTACCTCGTCTCCTACCTTCCAAACTATACAGAAGCTCTCCTGCGAACCTTGCAGAACTAGCACTCCTGAAAGAAAGGATATTGCGGAGACATAGCTTAGCCACAGCCTGGGGGATGTTTCCAGAATGAGATTTTCACTCTACAGCGGAGTGTGCGCTGATATGAAACTTCCTGGCAGATTAAAACTGTGTGCCCGACCGAGACTCGAACTCGGGACCTTTGCCTTTCGCGGGCAAGTGCTCTACCAACTGAGCTACCGAAGCACGACTCACGTCCGGTACTCACAGCTTTACTTCTGCCAGTACCTCGTCTCCTACCTTCCAAACTTTACAGAAGCTCTCCTGCGAACCTTGCAGACCTAGCACTCCTGAAAGAAAGGATATTTCGGAGACATGGCTTAGCCACAGCCTGGGGGATGTTTCCAGAATGAGATTTTCACTCTGCAGCGGAGTGTGCGCTGATATGAAACTTCCTGGCAGATTAAAACTGTGTGCCCGACCGAGACTCGAACTCGGGACCTTTGCCTTTCGCGGGCAAGTGCTCTACCAACCGAGCTAGCGAAGCACGACTCACGTCCGGTACTCACAGCTTTACTTCTGCCAGTACCTCGTCTCCTACCTTCCAAACTTTACAGAAGCTCTCCTGCGAACCTTGCAGAACTAGCACTCCTGAAAGAAAGGATATTGCGGAGACATGGCTTAGCCACAGCCTGGGGGATGTTTCCAGAATGAGATTTTCACTCTGCAGCGGAGTGTGCGCTGATATGAAACTTCCTGGCAGATTAAAACTGTGTGCCCGACCGAGACTCGAACTCGGGACCTTTGCCTTTCGCGGGCAAGTGCTCTACCAACCGAGCTAGCGAAGCACGACTCACGTCCGGTACTCACAGCTTTACTTCTGCCAGTACCTCGTCTCCTACCTTCCAAACTTTACAGAAGCTCTCCTGCGAACCTTGCAGACCTAGCACTCCTGAAAGAAAGGATATTTCGGAGACATGGCTTAGCCACAGCCTGGGGGATGTTTCCAGAATGAGATTTTCACTCTGCAGCGGAGTGTGCGCTGATATGAAACTTCCTGGCAGATTAAAACTGTGTGCCCGACCGAGACTCGAACTCGGGACCTTTGCCTTTCGCGGGCAAGTGCTCTACCAACCGAGCTACCGAAGCACGACTCACGTCCGGTACTCACAGCTTTACTTCTGCCAGTACCTCGTCTCCTACCTTCCAAACTTTACAGAAGCTCTCCTGCGAACCTTGCAGAACTAGCACTCCTGAAAGAAAGGATATTGCGGAGACATGGCTTAGCCACAGCCTGGGGGATGTTTCCAGAATGAGATTTTCACTCTGCAGCGGAGTGTGCGCTGATATGAAACTTCCTGGCAGATTAAAACTGTGTGCCCGACCGAGACTCGAAATCGGGACCTTTGCCTTTCGCGGGCAAGTGCTCTACCAACTGAGTTACCGAAGCACGACTCACGTCCGGTACTCACAGCTTTACTTCTGCCAGTACCTCGTCTCCTACCTTCCAAACTTTACAGAAGCTCTCCTGCGAACCTTGCAGACCTAGCACTCCTGAAAGAAAGGATATTTCGGAGACATGGCTTAGCCACAGCCTGGGGGATGTTTCCAGAATGAGATTTTCACTCTGCAGCGGAGTGTGCGCTGATATGAAACTTCCTGGCAGATTAAAACTGTGTGCCCGACCGAGACTCGAACTCGGGACCTTTGCCTTTCGCGGGCAAGTGCTCTACCAACCGAGCTAGCGAAGCACGACTCACGTCCGGTACTCACAGCTTTACTTCTGCCAGTACCTCGTCTCCTACCTTCCAAACTTTACAGAAGCTCTCCTGCGAACCTTGCAGAACTAGCACTCCTGAAAGAAAGGATATTGCGGAGACATGGCTTAGCCACAGCCTGGGGGATGTTTCCAGAATGAGATTTTCACTCTGCAGCGGAGTGTGCGCTGATATGAAACTTCCTGGCAGATTAAAACTGTGTGCCCGACCGAGACTCGAACTCGGGACCTTTGCCTTTCGCGGGCAAGTGCTCTACCAACCGAGCTAGCGAAGCACGACTCACGTCCGGTACTCACAGCTTTACTTCTGCCAGTACCTCGTCTCCTACCTTCCAAACTTTACAGAAGCTCTCCTGCGAACCTTGCAGACCTAGCACTCCTGAAAGAAAGGATATTTCGGAGACATGGCTTAGCCACAGCCTGGGGGATGTTTCCAGAATGAGATTTTCACTCTGCAGCGGAGTGTGCGCTGATATGAAACTTCCTGGCAGATTAAAACTGTGTGCCCGACCGAGACTCGAACTCGGGACCTTTGCCTTTCGCGGGCAAGTGCTCTACCAACCGAGCTACCGAAGCACGACTCACGTCCGGTACTCACAGCTTTACTTCTGCCAGTACCTCGTCTCCTACCTTCCAAACTTTACAGAAGCTCTCCTGCGAACCTTGCAGAACTAGCACTCCTGAAAGAAAGGATATTGCGGAGACATGGCTTAGCCACAGCCTGGGGGATGTTTCCAGAATGAGATTTTCACTCTGCAGCGGAGTGTGCGCTGATATGAAACTTCCTGGCAGATTAAAACTGTGTGCCCGACCGAGACTCGAAATCGGGACCTTTGCCTTTCGCGGGCAAGTGCTCTACCAACTGAGTTACCGAAGCACGACTCACGTCCGGTACTCACAGCTTTACTTCTGCCAGTACCTCGTCTCCTACCTTCCAAACTTTACAGAAGCTCTCCTGCGAACCTTGCAGAACTAGCACTCCTGAAAGAAAGGATATTGCGGAGACATGGCTTAGCCACAGCCTGGGGGATGTTTCCAGAATGAGATTTTCACTCTGCAGCGGAGTGTGCGCTGATATGAAACTTCCTGGCAGATTAAAACTTTGTGCCCGACCGAGACTCGAACTCGGGACCTTTGCCTTTCGCGGGCAAGTGCTCTACCAACTGAGCTACCGAAGCACGACTCACGTCCGGTACTCACAGCTTTACTTCTGCCAGTACCTCGTCTCCTACCTTCCAAACTTTACAGGAGCTCTCCTGCGAACCTTGCAGAACTAGCACTCCTGAAAGAAAGGATATTGCGGAGACATGGCTTAGCCACAGCCTGGGGGATGTTTCCAGAATGAGATTTTCACTCTGCAGCGGAGTGTGCGCTGATATGAAACTTCCTGGCAGATTAAAACTGTGTGGCCGACCGAGACTCGAATTCGGGACCTTTGCCTTTCGCGGGCAAGTGCTCTACCAACTGAGCTACCGAAGCACGACTCACGTCCGGTACTCACAGCTTTACTTCTGCCAGTACCTCGTCTCCTACCTTCCAAACTTTACAGAAGCTCTCCTGCGAACCTTGCAGAACTAGCACTCCTGAAAGAAAGGATATTGCGGAGACATGGCTTAGCCACAGCCTGGGGGATGTTTCCAGAATGAGATTTTCACTCTGCAGCGGAGTGTGCGCTGATATGAAACTTCCTGGCAGATTAAAACTGTGTGCCCGACCGAGACTCGAACTCGGGACCTTTCCCTTTCGCAGGCACGTGCTCTACCAACCGAGCTACCGAAGCACGACTCACGTCCGGTACTCACAGCTTTACTTCTGCCAGTACCTCGTCTCCTACCTTCCAAACTATACAGAAGCTCCCCTGCGAACCTTGCAGAACTAGCACTCCTGAAAGAAAGGATATTGCGGAGACATAGCTTAGCCACAGCCTGGGGGATGTTTCCAGAATGAGATTTTCACTCTGCAGCGGAGTGTGCGCTGATATGAAACTTCCTGGCAGATTAAAACTGTGTGCCCGACCGAGACTCGAAATCGGGACCTTTGCCTTTCGCGGGCAAGTGCTCTACCAACTGAGTTACCGAAGCACGACTCACGTCCGGTACTCACAGCTTTACTTCTGCCAGTACCTCGTCTCCTACCTTCCAAACTTTACAGAAGCTCTCCTGCGAACCTTGCAGAACTAGCACTCCTGAAAGAAAGGATATTGCGGAGACATGGCTTAGCCACAGCCTGGGGGATGTTTCCAGAATGAGATTTTCACTCTGCAGCGGAGTGTGCGCTGATATGAAACTTCCTGGCAGATTAAAACTGTGTGCCCGACCGAGACTCGAACTCGGGACCTTTGCCTTTCGCGGGCAAGTGCTCTACCAACTGAGCTACCGAAGCACGACTCACGTCCGGTACTCACAGCTTTACTTCTGCCAGTACCTCGTCTCCTACCTTCCAAACTTTACAGGAGCTCTCCTGCGAACCTTGCAGAACTAGCACTCCTGAAAGAAAGGATATTGCGGAGACATGGCTTAGCCACAGCCTGGGGGATGTTTTCAGAATGAGATTTTCACTCTGCAGCGGAGTGTGCGCTGATATGAAACTTCCTGGCAGATTAAAACTGTGTGCCCGACCGAGACTCGAACTCGGGACCTTTGCCTTTCGCGGGCAAGTGCTCTACCAACTGAGCTACCGAAGCACGACTCACGTCCGGTACTCACAGCTTTACTTCTGCCAGTACCTCGTCTCCTACCTTCCAAACTTTACAGAAGCTCTCCTGCGAACCTTGCAGAACTAGCACTCCTGAAAGAAAGGATATTGCGGAGACATGGCTTAGCCACAGCCTGGGGGATGTTTCCAGAATGAGATTTTCACTCTGCAGCGGAGTGTGCGCTGATATGAAACTTCCTGGCAGATTAAAACTGTGTGCCCGACCGAGACTCGAACTCGGGACCTTTGCCTTTCGCGGGCAAGTGCTCTACCAACTGAGCTACCGAAGCACGACTCACGTCCGGTACTCACAGCTTTACTTCTGCCAGTACCTCGTCTCCTACCTTCCAAACTTTACAGGAGCTCTCCTGCGAACCTTGCAGAACTAGCACTCCTGAAAGAAAGGATATTGCGGAGACATGGCTTAGCCACAGCCTGGGGGATGTTTCCAGAATGAGATTTTCACTCTGCAGCGGAGTGTGCGCTGATATGAAACTTCCTGGCAGATTAAAACTGTGTGCCCGACCGAGACTCGAACTCGGGACCTTTGCCTTTCGCGGGCAAGTGCTCTACCAACTGAGCTACCGAAGCACGACTCACGTCCGGTACTCACAGCTTTACTTCTGCCAGTACCTCGTCTCCTACCTTCCAAACTTTACAGAAGCTCTCCTGCAAACCTTGCAGAACTAGCACTCCTGAAAGAAAGGATATTGCGGAGACATGGCTTAGCCACAGCCTGGGGGATGTTTCCAGAATGAGATTTTCACTCTGCAGCGGAGTGTGCGCTGATATGAAACTTCCTGGCAGATTAAAACTGTGTGCCCGACCGAGACTCGAACTCGGGACCTTTGCCTTTCGCGGGCAAGTGCTCTACCAACTGAGCTACCGAAGCACGACTCACGTCCGGTACTCACAGCTTTACTTCTGCCAGTACCTCGTCTCCTACCTTCCAAACTTTACAGAAGCTCTCCTGCGAACCTTGCAGAACTAGCACTCCTGAAAGAAAGGATATTGCGGAGACATGGCTTAGCCACAGCCTGGGGGATGTTTCCAGAATGAGATTTTCACTCTGCAGCGGAGTGTGCGCTGATTTGAAACTTCCTGGCAGATTAAAACTGTGTGCCCGACCGAGACTCGAACCCGGGACCTTTGCCTTTCGCGGGCAAGTGCTCTACCAACCGAGCTAGCGAAGCACGACTCACGTCCGGTACTCACAGCTTTACTTCTGCCAGTACCTCGTCTCCTACCTTCCAAACTTTACAGAAGCTCTCCTGCGAACCTTGCAGACCTAGCACTCCTGAAAGAAAGGATATTTCGGAGACATGGCTTAGCCACAGCCTGGGGGATGTTTCCAGAATGAGATTTTCACTCTGCAGCGGAGTGTGCGCTGATATGAAACTTCCTGGCAGATTAAAACTGTGTGCCCGACCGAGACTCGAACTCGGGACCTTTGCCTTTCGCGGGCAAGTGCTCTACCAACCGAGCTAGCGAAGCACGACTCACGTCCGGTACTCACAGCTTTACTTCTGCCAGTACCTCGTCTCCTACCTTCCAAATTTTACAGAAGCTCTCCTGCGAACCTTGCAGAACTAGCACTCCTGAAAGAAAGGATATTGCGGAGACATGGCTTAGCCACAGCCTGGGGGATCTTTCCAGAATGAGATTTTCACTCTGCAGCAGAGTGTGCGCTGATATGAAACTTCCTGGCAGATTAAAACTGTGTGCCCGACCGAGACTCGAACTCGGGACCTTTGCCTTTCGCGGGCAAGTGCTCTACCAACTTAGCTACCGAAGCACGACTCACGTCCGGTACTCACAGCTTTACTTCTGCCAGTACCTCGTCTCCTACCTTCCAAACTTTACAGAAGCTCTCCTCCGAACCTTGCAGAACTAGCACTCCTGAAAGAAAGGATATTGCGGAGACATGGCTTAGCCACAGCCTGGGGGATCTTTCCAGAATGAGATTTTCACTCTGCAGCGGAGTGTGCGCTGATATGAAACTTCCTGGCAGATTAAAACTGTGTGCCCGACCGAGACTCGAACTCGGGACCTTTGCCTTTCGCGGGCAAGTGCTCTACCAACTGAGCTACCGAAGCACGACTCACGTCCGGTACTCACAGCTTTACTTCTGCCAGTACCTCGTCTCCTACCTTCCAAACTTTACAGAAGCTCTCCTGCGAACCTTGCAGAACTAGCACTCCTGAAAGAAAGGATATTGCGGAGACATGGCTTAGCCACAGCCTGGGGGATGTTTCCAGAATGAGATTTTCACTCTGCAGCGGAGTGTGCGCTGATATGAAACTTCCTGGCAGATTAAAACTGTGTGCCCGACCGAGACTCGAACTCGGGACCTTTGCCTTTCGCGGGCAAGTGCTCTACCAACTGAGCTACCGAAGCACGACTCACGTCCGGTACTCACAGCTTTACTTCTGCCAGTACCTCGTCTCCTACCTTCCAAACTTTACAGAAGCTCTCCTGCGAACCTTGCAGACCTAGCACTCCTGAAAGAAAGGATATTTCGGAGACATGGCTTAGCCACAGCCTGGGGGATGTTTCCAGAATGAGATTTTCACTCTGCAGCGGAGTGTGCGCTGATATGAAACTTCCTGGCAGATTAAAACTGTGTGCCCGACCGAGACTCGAACTCGGGACCTTTGCCTTTCGCGGGCAAGTGCTCTACCAACCGAGCTAGCGAAGCACGACTCACGTCCGGTACTCACAGCTTTACTTCTGCCAGTACCTCGTCTCCTACCTTCCAAATTTTACAGAAGCTCTCCTGCGAACCTTGCAGAACTAGCACTCCTGAAAGAAAGGATATTGCGGAGACATGGCTTAGCCACAGCCTGGGGGATGTTTCCAGAATGAGATTTTCACTCTGCAGCAGAGTGTGCGCTGATATGAAACTTCCTGGCAGATTAAAACTGTGTGCCCGACCGAGACTCGAACTCGGGACCTTTGCCTTTCGCGGGCAAGTGCTCTACCAACTTAGCTACCGAAGCACGACTCACGTCCGGTACTCACAGCTTTACTTCTGCCAGTACCTCGTCTCCTACCTTCCAAACTTTACAGAAGCTCTCCTGCGAACCTTGCAGAACTAGCACTCCTGAAAGAAAGGATATTGCGGAGACATGGCTTAGCCACAGCCTGGGGGATCTTTCCAGAATGAGATTTTCACTCTGCAGCGGAGTGTGCGCTGATATGAAACTTCCTGGCAGATTAAAACTGTGTGCCCGACCGAGACTCGAACTCGGGACCTTTGCCTTTCGCGGGCAAGTGCTCTACCAACTGAGCTACCGAAGCACGACTCACGTCCGGTACTCACAGCTTTACTTCTGCCAGTACCTCGTCTCCTACCTTCCAAACTTTACAGAAGCTCTCCTGCGAACCTTGCAGAACTAGCACTCCTGAAAGAAAGGATATTGCGGAGACATGGCTTAGCCACAGCCTGGGGGATGTTTCCAGAATGAGATTTTCACTCTGCAGCGGAGTGTGCGCTGATATGAAACTTCCTGGCAGATTAAAACTGTGTGCCCGACCGAGACTCGAACTCGGGACCTTTGCCTTTCGCGGGCAAGTGCTCTACCAACTTAGCTACCGAAGCACGACTCACGTCCGGTACTCACAGCTTTACTTCTGCCAGTACCTCGTCTCCTACCTTCCAAACTTTACAGAAGCTCTCCTGCGAACCTTGCAGACCTAGCACTCCTGAAAGAAAGGATATTTCGGAGACATGGCTTAGCCACAGCCTGGGGGACGTTTCCAGAATGAGATTTTCACTCTGCAGCGGAGTGTGCGCTGATATGAAACTTCCTGGCAGATTAAAACTGTGTGCCCGACCGAGACTCGAACTCGGGACCTTTGCCTTTCGCGGGCAAGTGCTCTACCAACCGAGCTACCGAAGCACGACTCACGTCCGGTACTCACAGCTTTACTTCTGCCAGTACCTCGTCTCCTACCTTCCAAACTTTACAGAAGCTCTCCTGCGAACCTTGCAGAACTAGCACTCCTGAAAGAAAGGATATTGCGGAGACATGGCTTAGCCACAGCCTGGGGGATCTTTCCAGAATGAGATTTTCACTCTGCAGCGGAGTGTGCGCTGATATGAAACTTCCTGGCAGATTAAAACTGTGTGCCCGACCGAGACTCGAACTCGGGACCTTTGCCTTTCGCGGGCAAGTGCTCTACCAACTTAGCTACCGAAGCACGACTCACGTCCAGTACTCACAGCTTTACTTCTGCCAGTACCTCGTCTCCTACCTTCCAAACTTTACAGAAGCTCTCCTGCGAACCATGCAGAACTAGCACTCCTGAAAGAAAGGATATTGCGGAGACATGGCTTAGCCACAGCCTGGGGGATGTTTCCAGAATGAGATTTTCACTCTGCAGCGGAGTGTGCGCTGATATGAAACTTCCTGGCAGATTAAAACTGTGTGCCCGACCGAGACTCGAACTCGGGACCTTTGCCTTTCGCGGGCAAGTGCTCTACCAACCGAGCTAGCGAAGCACGACTCACGTCCGGTACTCACAGCTTTACTTCTGCCAGTACCTCGTCTCCTACCTTCCAAATTTTACAGAAGCTCTCCTGCGAACCTTGCAGAACTAGCACTCCTGAAAGAAAGGATATTGCGGAGACATGGCTTAGCCACAGCCTGGGGGATCTTTCCAGAATGAGATTTTCACTCTGCAGCAGAGTGTGCGCTGATATGAAACTTCCTGGCAGATTAAAACTGTGTGCCCGACCGAGACTCGAACTCGGGACCTTTGCCTTTCGCGGGCAAGTGCTCTACCAACTTAGCTACCGAAGCACGACTCACGTCCGGTACTCACAGCTTTACTTCTGCCAGTACCTCGTCTCCTACCTTCCAAACTTTACAGAAGCTCTCCTGCGAACCTTGCAGAACTAGCACTCCTGAAAGAAAGGATATTGCGGAGACATGGCTTAGCCACAGCCTGGGGGATCTTTCCAGAATGAGATTTTCACTCTGCAGCGGAGTGTGCGCTGATATGAAACTTCCTGGCAGATTAAAACTGTGTGCCCGACCGAGACTCGAACTCGGGACCTTTGCCTTTCGCGGGCAAGTGCTCTACCAACCGAGCTAGCGAAGCACGACTCACGTCCGGTACTCACAGCTTTACTTCTGCCAGTACCTCGTCTCCTACCTTCCAAATTTTACAGAAGCTCTCCTGCGAACCTTGCAGAACTAGCACTCCTGAAAGAATGGATATTGCGGAGACATGGCTTAGCCACAGCCTGGGGGATCTTTCCAGAATGAGATTTTCACTCTGCAGCAGAGTGTGCGCTGATATGAAACTTCCTGGCAGATTAAAACTGTGTGCCCGACCGAGACTCGAACTCGGGACCTTTGCCTTTCGCGGGCAAGTGCTCTACCAACTTAGCTACCGAAGCACGACTCACGTCCGGTACTCACAGCTTTACTTCTGCCAGTACCTCGTCTCCTACCTTCCAAACTTTACAGAAGCTCTCCTGCGAACCTTGCAGAACTAGCACTCCTGAAAGAAAGGATATTGCGGAGACATGGCTTAGCCACAGCCTGGGGGATCTTTCCAGAATGAGATTTTCACTCTGCAGCGGAGTGTGCGCTGATATGAAACTTCCTGGCAGATTAAAACTGTGTGCCCGACCGAGACTCGAACTCGGGACCTTTGCCTTTCGCGGGCAAGTGCTCTACCAACTGAGCTACCGAAGCACGACTCACGTCCGGTACTCACAGCTTTACTTCTGCCAGTACCTCGTCTCCTACCTTCCAAACTTTACAGAAGCTCTCCTGCGAACCTTGCAGAACTAGCACTCCTGAAAGAAAGGATATTGCGGAGACATGGCTTAGCCACAGCCTGGGGGATGTTTCCAGAATGAGATTTTCACTCTGCAGCGGAGTGTGCGCTGATATGAAACTTCCTGGCAGATTAAAACTGTGTGCCCGACCGAGACTCGAACTCGGGACCTTTGCCTTTCGCGGGCAAGTGCTCTACCAACTTAGCTACCGAAGCACGACTCACGTCCGGTACTCACAGCTTTACTTCTGCCAGTACCTCGTCTCCTACCTTCCAAACTTTACAGAAGCTCTCCTGCGAACCTTGCAGACCTAGCACTCCTGAAAGAAAGGATATTTCGGAGACATGGCTTAGCCACAGCCTGGGGGATGTTTCCAGAATGAGATTTTCACTCTGCAGCGGAGTGTGCGCTGATATGAAACTTCCTGGCAGATTAAAACTGTGTGCCCGACCGAGACTCGAACTCGGGACCTTTGCCTTTCGCGGGCAAGTGCTCTACCAACCGAGCTACCGAAGCACGACTCACGTCCGGTACTCACAGCTTTACTTCTGCCAGTACCTCGTCTCCTACCTTCCAAACTTTACAGAAGCTCTCCTGCGAACCTTGCAGAACTAGCACTCCTGAAAGAAAGGATATTGCGGAGACATGGCTTAGCCACAGCCTGGGGGATCTTTCCAGAATGAGATTTTCACTCTGCAGCGGAGTGTGCGCTGATATGAAACTTCCTGGCAGATTAAAACTGTGTGCCCGACCGAGACTCGAACTCGGGACCTTTGCCTTTCGCGGGCAAGTGCTCTACCAACTTAGCTACCGAAGCACGACTCACGTCCAGTACTCACAGCTTTACTTCTGCCAGTACCTCGTCTCCTACCTTCCAAACTTTACAGAAGCTCTCCTGCGAACCATGCAGAACTAGCACTCCTGAAAGAAAGGATATTGCGGAGACATGGCTTAGCCACAGCCTGGGGGATGTTTCCAGAATGAGATTTTCACTCTGCAGCGGAGTGTGCGCTGATATGAAACTTCCTGGCAGATTAAAACTGTGTGCCCGACCGAGACTTGAACTCGGGACCTTTGCCTTTCGCGGGCAAGTGCTCTACCAACTGAGCTACCGAAGCACGACTCACGTCCGGTACTCACAGCTTTACTTCTGCCAGTACCTCGTCTCCTACCTTCCAAACTTTACAGAAGCTCTCCTGCGAACCTTGCAGAACTAGCACTCCTGAAAGAAAGGATATTGCGGAGACATGGCTTAGCCACAGCCTGGGGGATGTTTCCAGAATGAGATTTTCACTCTGCAGCGGAGTGTGCGCTGATATGAAACTTCCTGGCAGATTAAAACTGTGTGCCCGACCGAGACTCGAACTCGGGACCTTTGCCTTTCGCGGGCAAGTGCTCTACCAACTTAGCTACCGAAGCACGACTCACGTCCGGTACTCACAGCTTTACTTCTGCCAGTACCTCGTCTCCTACCTTCCAAACTTTACAGAAGCTCTCCTGCGAACCTTGCAGACCTAGCACTCCTGAAAGAAAGGATATTGCGGAGACATGGCTTAGCCACAGCCTGGGGGATGTTTCCAGAATGAGATTTTCACTCTGCAGCGGAGTGTGCGCTGATATGAAACTTCCTGGCAGATTAAAACTGTGTGCCCGACCGAGACTCGAACTCGGGACCTTTGCCTTTCGCGGGCAAGTGCTCTACCAACCGAGCTACCGAAGCACGACTCACGTCCGGTACTCACAGCTTTACTTCTGCCAGTACCTCGTCTCCTACCTTCCAAACTTTACAGAAGCTCTCCTGCGAACCTTGCAGAACTAGCACTCCTGAAAGAAAGGATATTGCGGAGACATAGCTTAGCCACAGCCTGGGGGATGTTTCCAGAATGAGATTTTCACTCTACAGCGGAGTGTGCGCTGATATGAAACTTCCTGGCAGATTAAAACTGTGTGCCCGACCGAGACTCGAACTCGGGACCTTTGCCTTTCGCGGGCAAGTGCTCTACCAACTGAGCTACCGAAGCACGACTCACGTCCGGTACTCACAGCTTTACTTCTGCCAGTACCTCGTCTCCTACCTTCCAAACTTTACAGAAGCTCTCCTGCGAACCTTGCAGAACTAGCACTCCTGAAAGAAAGGATATTGCGGAGACATGGCTTAGCCACAGCCTGGGGAATGTTTCCAGAATGAGATTTTCACTCTGCAGCGGAGTGTGCGCTGATATGAAACTTCCTGGCAGATTAAAACTGTGTGCCCGACCGAGACTCGAACTCGGGACCTTTGCCTTTCGCGGGCAAGTGCTCTACCAACTGAGCTACCGAAGCACGACTCACGTCCGGTACTCACAGCTTTACTTCTGCCAGTACCTCGTCTCCTACCTTGCAAACTTTACAGGAGCTCTCCTGCGAACCTTGCAGAACTAGCACTCCTGAAAGAAAGGATATTGCGGAGACATGGCTTAGCCACAGCCTGGGGGATGTTTCCAGAATGAGATTTTCACTCTGCAGCGGAGTGTGCGCTGATATGAAACTTCCTGGCAGATTAAAACTGTGTGCCCGACCGAGACTCGAAATCGGGACCTTTGCCTTTCGCGGGCAAGTGCTCTACCAACTGAGTTACCGAAGCACGACTCACGTCCGGTACTCACAGCTTTACTTCTGCTAGTACCTCGTCTCCTACCTTCCAAACTTTACAGAAGCTCTCCTGCGAACCTTGCAGAACTAGCACTCCTGAAAGAAAGGATATTGCGGAGACATGGCTTAGCCACAGCCTGGGGGATGTTTCCAGAATGAGATTTTCACTCTGCAGCGGAGTGTGCGCTGATATGAAACTTCCTGGCAGATTAAAACTGTGTGCCCGACCGAGACTCGAACTCGGGACCTTTGCCTTTCGCGGGCAAGTGCTCTACCAACTGAGCTACCGAAGCACGACTCACGTCCGGTACTCACAGCTTTACTTCTGCCAGTACCTCGTCTCCTACCTTCCAAACTTTACAGGAGCTCTCCTGCGAACCTTGCAGAACTAGCACTCCTGAAAGAAAGGATATTGCGGAGACATGGCTTAGCCACAGCCTGGGGGATGTTTCCAGAATGAGATTTTCACTCTGCAGCGGAGTGTGCGCTGATATGAAACTTCCTGGCAGATTAAAACTGTGTGCCCGACCGAGACTCGAACTCGGGACCTTTGCCTTTCGCGGGCAAGTGCTCTACCAACTGAGCTACCGAAGCACGACTCACGTCCGGTACTCACAGCTTTACTTCTGCCAGTACCTCGTCTCCTACCTTCCAAACTTTACAGAAGCTCTCCTGCGAACCTTGCAGAACTAGCACTCCTGAAAGAAAGGATATTGCGGAGACATGGCTTAGCCACAGCCTGGGGGATGTTTCCAGAATGAGATTTTCACTCTGCAGCGGAGTGTGCGCTGATATGAAACTTCCTGGCAGATTAAAACTGTGTGCCCCACCGAGACTCGAACTCGGGACCTTTGCCTTTCGCGGGCAAGTGCTCTACCAACTGAGCTACCGAAGCACGACTCACGTCCGGTACTCACAGCTTTACTTCTGCCAGTACCTCGTCTCCTACCTTCCAAACTTTACAGGAGCTCTCCTGCGAACCTTGCAGAACTAGCACTCCTGAAAGAAAGGATATTGCGGAGACATGGCTTAGCCACAGCCTGGGGGATGTTTCCAGAATGAGATTTTCACTCTGCAGCGGAGTGTGCGCTGATATGAAACTTCCTGGCAGATTAAAACTGTGTGCCCGACCGAGACTCGAACTCGGGACCTTTGCCTTTCGCGGGCAAGTGCTCTACCAACTGAGCTACCGAAGCACGACTCACGTCCGGTACTCACAGCTTTACTTCTGCCAGTACCTCGTCTCCTACCTTCCAAACTTTACAGAAGCTCTCCTGCGAACCTTGCAGAACTAGCACTCCTGAAAGAAAGGATATTGCGGAGACATGGCTTAGCCACAGCCTGGGGGATGTTTCCAGAATGAGATTTTCACTCTGCAGCGGAGTGTGCGCTGATATGAAACTTCCTGGCAGATTAAAACTGTGTGCCCGACCGAGACTCGAACTCGGGACCTTTCCCTTTCGCGGGCAAGTGCTCTACCAACCGAGCTACCGAAGCACGACTCACGTCCGGTACTCACAGCTTTACTTCTGCCAGTACCTCGTCTCCTACCTTCCAAACTTTACAGAAGCTCTCCTGCGAACCTTGCAGAACTAGCACTCCTGAAAGAAAGGATATTGCGGAGACATAGCTTAGCCACAGCCTGGGGGATGTTTCCAGAATGAGATTTTCACTCTACAGCGGAGTGTGCGCTGATATGAAACTTCCTGGCAGATTAAAACTGTGTGCCCGACCGAGACACGAACTCGGGACATTTGCCTTTCGCGGGCAAGTGCTCTACCAACTGAGCTACCGAAGCACGACTCACGTCCAGTACTCACAGCTTTACTTCTGCCAGTACCTCGTCTCCTACCTTCCAAACTTTACAGAAGCTCTCCTGCGAACCTTGCAGAACTAGCACTCCTGAAAGAAAGGATATTGCGGAGACATGGCTTAGCCACAGCCTGGGGGATGTTTCCAGAATGAGATTTTCACTCTGCAGCGGAGTGTGCGCTGATATGAAACTTCCTGGCAGATTAAAACTTTGTGCCCGACCGAGACTCGAACTCGGGACCTTTGCCTTTCGCGGGCAAGTGCTCTACCAACTGAGCTACCGAAGCACGACTCACGTCCGGTACTCACAGCTTTACTTCTGCCAGTACCTCGTCTCCTACCTTCCAAACTTTACAGGAGCTCTCCTGCGAACCTTGCAGAACTAGCACTCCTGAAAGAAAGGATATTGCGGAGACATGGCTTAGCCACAGCCTGGGGGATGTTTCCAGAATGAGATTTTCACTCTGCAGCGGAGTGTGCGCTGATATGAAACTTCCTGGCAGATTAAAACTGTGTGCCCGACCGAGACTCGAACTCGGGACCTTTGCCTTTCGCGGGCAAGTGCTCTACCAACTGAGCTACCGAAGCACGACTCACGTCCGGTACTCACAGCTTTACTTCTGCCAGTACCTCGTCTCCTACCTTCCAAACTTTACAGAAGCTCTCCTGCGAACCTTGCAGAACTAGCACTCCTGAAAGAAAGGATATTGCGGAGACATGGCTTAGCCACAGCCTGGGGGATGTTTCCAGAATGAGATTTTCACTCTGCAGCGGAGTGTGCGCTGATATGAAACTTCCTGGCAGATTAAAACTGTGTGCCCGACCGAGACTCGAACTCGGGACCTTTCCCTTTCGCAGGCAAGTGCTCTACCAACCGAGCTACCGAAGCACGACTCACGTCCGGTACTCACAGCTTTACTTCTGCCAGTACCTCGTCTCCTACCTTCCAAACTATACAGAAGCTCTCCTGCGAACCTTGCAGAACTAGCACTCCTGAAAGAAAGGATATTGCGGAGACATAGCTTAGCCACAGCCTGGGGGATGTTTCCAGAATGAGATTTTCACTCTGCAGCGGAGTGTGCGCTGATATGAAACTTCCTGGCAGATTAAAACTGTGTGCACGACCGAGACTCGAAATCGGGACCTTTGCCTTTCGCGGGCAAGTGCTCTACCAACTGAGTTACCGAAGCACGACTCACGTCCGGTACTCACAGCTTTACTTCTGCCAGTACCTCGTCTCCTACCTTCCAAACTTTACAGAAGCTCTCCTGCGAACCTTGCAGAACTAGCACTCCTGAAAGAAAGGATATTGCGGAGACATGGCTTAGCCACAGCCTGGGGGATGTTTCCAGAATGAGATTTTCACTCTGCAGCGGAGTGTGCGCTGATATGAAACTTCCTGGCAGATTAAAACTGTGTGCCCGACCGAGACTCGAACTCGGGACCTTTGCCTTTCGCGGGCAAGTGCTCTACCAACTGAGTTACCGAAGCACGACTCACGTCCGGTACTCACAGCTTTACTTCTGCCAGTACCTCGTCTCCTACCTTCCAAACTTTACAGGAGCTCTCCTGCGAACCTTGCAGAACTAGCACTCCTGAAAGAAAGGATATTGCGGAGACATGGCTTAGCCACAGCCTGGGGGATGTTTCCAGAATGAGATTTTCACTCTGCAGCGGAGTGTGCGCTGATATGAAACTTCCTGGCAGATTAAAACTGTGTGCCCGACCGAGACTCGAACTCGGGACCTTTGCCTTTCGCGGGCAAGTGCTCTACCAACCGAGCTAGCGAAGCACGACTCACGTCCGGTACTCACAGCTTTACTTCTGCCAGTACCTCGTCTCCTACCTTCCAAACTTTACAGGAGCTCTCCTGCGAACCTTGCAGAACTAGCACTCCTGAAAGAAAGGATATTGCGGAGACATGGCTTAGCCACAGCCTGGGGGATGTTTCCAGAATGAGATGTTCACTCTGCAGCGGAGTGTGCGCTGATATGAAACTTCCTGGCAGATTAAAACTGTGTGCCCGACCGAGACTCGAACTCGGGACCTTTGCCTTTCGCGGGCAAGTGCTCTACCAACTGAGCTACCGAAGCGCGACTCACGTCCGGTACTCACAGCTTTACTTCTGCCAGTACCTCGTCTCCTACCTTCCAAACTTTACAGAAGCTCTCCTGCGAACCTTGCAGAACTAGCACTCCTGAAAGAAAGGATATTGCGGAGACATGGCTTAGCCACAGCCTGGGGGATGTTTCCAGAATGAGATTTTCACTCTGCAGCGGAGTGTGCGCTGATATGAAACTTCCTGGCAGATTAAAACTGTGTGCCCGACCGAGACTCGAACTCGGGACCTTTGCCTTTCGCGGGCAAGTGCTCTACCAACTGAGCTACCGAAGCACGACTCACGTCCGGTACTCACAGCTTTACTTCTGCCAGTACCTCGTCTCCTACCTTCCAAACTTTACAGAAGCTCTCCTGCGAACCTTGCAGACCTAGCACTCCTGAAAGAAAGGATATTTCGGAGACATGGCTTAGCCACAGCCTGGGGGATGTTTCCAGAATGAGATTTTCACTCTGCAGCGGAGTGTGCGCTGATATGAAACTTCCTGGCAGATTAAAACTGTGTGCCCGACCGAGACTCGAACTCGGGACCTTTGCCTTTCGCGGGCAAGTGCTCTACCAACCGAGCTAGCGAAGCACGACTCACGTCCGGTACTCACAGCTTTACTTCTGCCAGTACCTCGTCTCCTACCTTCCAAATTTTACAGAAGCTCTCCTGCCAACCTTGCAGAACTAGCACTCCTGAAAGAAAGGATATTGCGGAGACATGGCTTAGCCACAGCCTGGGGGATCTTTCCAGAATGAGATTTTCACTCTGCAGCAGAGTGTGCGCTGATATGAAACTTCCTGGCAGATTAAAACTGTGTGCCCGACCGAGACTCATACTCGGGACCTTTGCCTTTCGCGGGCAAGTGCTCTACCAACTTAGCTACCGAAGCACGACTCACGTCCGGTACTCACAGCTTTACTTCTGCCAGTACCTCGTCTCCTACCTTCCAAACTTTACAGAAGCTCTCCTGCGAACCTTGCAGAACTAGCACTCCTGAAAGAAAGGGTATTTCGGAGACATGGCTTAGCCACAGCCTGGGGGATGTTTCCAGAATGAGATTTTCACTCTGCAGCGGAGTGTGCGCTGATATGAAACTTCCTGGCAGATTAAAACTGTGTGCCCGACCGAGACTCGAACTCGGGACCTTTGCCTTTCGCGGGCAAGTGCTCTACCAACCGAGCTAGCGAAGCACGACTCACGTCCGGTACTCACAGCTTTACTTCTGCCAGTACCTCGTCTCCTACCTTCCAAACTTTACAGAAGCTCTCCTGCGAACCTTGCAGAACTAGCACTCCTGAAAGAAAGGATATTGCGGAGACATGGCTTAGCCACAGCCTGGGGGATCTTTCCAGAATGAGATTTTCACTCTGCAGCGGAGTGTGCGCTGATATGAAACTTCCTGGCAGATTAAAACTGTGTGCCCGACCGAGACTCGAACTCGGGACCTTTGCCTTTCGCGGGCAAGTGCTCTACCAACTTAGCTACCGAAGCACGACTCACGTCCGGTACTCACAGCTTTACTTCTGCCAGTACCTCGTCTCCTACCTTCCAAACTTTACAGAAGCTCTCCTGCGAACCATGCAGAACTAGCACTCCTGAAAGAAAGGATATTGCGGAGACATGGCTTAGCCACAGCCTGGGGGATCTTTCCAGAATGAGATTTTCACTCTGCAGCGGAGTGTGCGCTGATATGAAACATCCTGGCAGATTAAAACTGTGTGCCCGACCGAGACTCGAACTCGGGACCTTTGCCTTTCGCGGGCAAGTGCTCTACCAACTGAGCTACCGAAGCACGACTCACGTCCGGTACTCACAGCTTTACTTCTGCCAGTACCTCGTCTCCTACCTTCCAAACTTTACAGAAGCTCTCCTGCGAACCTTGCAGAACTAGCACTCCTGAAAGAAAGGATATTGCGGAGACATGGCTTAGCCACAGCCTGGGGGATGTTTCCAGAATGAGATTTTCACTCTGCAGCGGAGTGTGCGCTGATATGAAACTTCCTGGAAGATTAAAACTGTGTGCCCGACCGAGACTCGAACTCGGGACCTTTGCCTTTCGCGGGCAAGTGCTCTACCAACCGAGCTAGCGAAGCACGACTCACGTCCGGTACTCACAGCTTTACTTCTGCCAGTACCTCGTCTCCTACCTTCCAAACTTTACAGAAGCTCTCCTGCGAACCTTGCAGACCTAGCACTCCTGAAAGAAAGGATATTGCGGAGACATGGCTTAGCCACAGCCTGGGGGATGTTTCCAGAATGAGATTTTCACTCTGCAGCGGAGTGTGCGCTGATATGAAACTTCCTGGCAGATTAAAACTGTGTGCCCGACCGAGACTCGAACTCGGGACCTTTGCCTTTCGCGGGCAAGTGCTCTACCAACCGAGCTACCGAAGCACGACTCACGTCCGGTACTCACAGCTTTACTTCTGCCAGTACCTCGTCTCCTACCTTCCAAACTTTACAGAAGCTCTCCTGCGAACCTTGCAGAACTAGCACTCCTGAAAGAAAGGATATTGCGGAGACATAGCTTAGCCACAGCCTGGGGGATGTTTCCAGAATGAGATTTTCACTCTACAGCGGAGTGTGCGCTGATATGAAACTTCCTGGCAGATTAAAACTGTGTGCCCGACCGAGACTCGAACTCGGGACCTTTGCCTTTCGCGGGCAAGTGCTCTACCAACTGAGCTACCGAAGCACGACTCACGTCCGGTACTCACAGCTTTACTTCTGCCAGTACCTCGTCTCCTACCTTCCAAACTTTACAGAAGCTCTCCTGCGAACCTTGCAGAACTAGCACTCCTGAAAGAAAGGATATTGCGGAGACATGGCTTAGCCACAGCCTGGGGGATGTTTCCAGAATGAGATTTTCACTCTGCAGCGGAGTGTGCGCTGATATGAAACTTCCTGGCAGATTAAAACTGTGTGCCCGACCGAGACTCGAACTCGGGACCTTTGCCTTTCGCGGGCAAGTGCTCTACCAACTGAGCTACCGAAGCACGACTCACGTCCGGTACTCACAGCTTTACTTCTGCCAGTACCTCGTCTCCTACCTTCCAAACTTTACAGGAGCTCTCCTGCGAACCTTGCAGAACTAGCACTCCTGAAAGAAAGGATATTGCGGAGACATGGCTTAGCCACAGCCTGGGGGATGTTTCCAGAATGAGATTTTCACTCTGCAGCGGAGTGTGCGCTGATATGAAACTTCCTGGCAGATTAAAACTGTGTGCCCGACCGAGACTCGAAATCGGGACCTTTGCCTTTCGCGGGCAAGTGCTCTACCAACTGAGTTACCGAAGCACGACTCACGTCCGGTACTCACAGCTTTACTTCTGCCAGTACCTCGTCTCCTACCTTCCAAACTTTACAGAAGCTCTCCTGCGAACCTTGCAGAACTAGCACTCCTGAAAGAAAGGATATTGCGGAGACATGGCTTAGCCACAGCCTGGGGGATGTTTCCAGAATGAGATTTTCACTCTGCAGCGGAGTGTGCGCTGATATGAAACTTCCTGGCAGATTAAAACTGTGTGCCCGACCGAGACTCGAACTCGGGACCTTTGCCTTTCGCGGGCAAGTGCTCTACCAACTGAGCTACCGAAGCAAGACTCACGTCCGGTACTCACAGCTTTACTTCTGCCAGTACCTCGTCTCCTACCTTCCAAACTTTACAGGAGCTCTCCTGCGAACCTTGCAGAACTAGCACTCCTGAAAGAAAGGATATTGCGGAGACATGGCTTAGCCACAGCCTGGGGGATGTTTCCAGAATGAGATTTTCACTCTGCAGCGGAGTGTGCGCTGATATGAAACTTCCTGGCAGATTAAAACTGTGTGCCCGACCGAGACTCGAACTCGGGACCTTTGCCTTTCGCGGGCAAGTGCTCTACCAACTGAGCTACCGAAGCACGACTCACGTCCGGTACTCACAGCTTTACTTCTGCCAGTACCTCGTCTCCTACCTTCCAAACTTTACAGAAGCTCTCCTGCGAACCTTGCAGAACTAGCACTCCTGAAAGAAAGGATATTGCGGAGACATGGCTTAGCCACAGCCTGGGGGATGTTTCCAGAATGAGTTTTTCACTCTGCAGCGGAGTGTGCGCTGATATGAAACTTCCTGGCAGATTAAAACTGTGTGCCCCACCGAGACTCGAACTCGGGACCTTTGCCTTTCGCGGGCAAGTGCTCTACCAACTGAGCTACCGAAGCACGACTCACGTCCGGTACTCACAGCTTTACTTCTGCCAGTACTTCGTCTCCTACCTTCCAAACTTTACAGGAGCTCTCCTGCGAACCTTGCAGAACTAGCACTCCTGAAAGAAAGGATATTTCGGAGACATGGCTTAGCCACAGCCTGGGGGATGTTTCCAGAATGAGATTTTCACTCTGCAGCGGAGTGTGCGCTGATATGAAACTTCCTGGCAGATTAAAACTGTGTGCCCGACCGAGACTCGAACTCGGGACCTTTGCCTTTCGCGGGCAAGTGCTCTACCAACTGAGCTACCGAAGCACGACTCACGTCCGGTACTCACAGCTTTACTTCTGCCAGTACCTCGTCTCCTACCTTCCAAACTTTACAGAAGCTCTCCTGCGAACCTTGCAGAACTAGCACTCCTGAAAGAAAGGATATTGCGGAGACATGGCTTAGCCACAGCCTGGGGGATGTTTCCAGAATGAGATTTTCACTCTGCAGCGGAGTGTGCGCTGATATGAAACTTCCTGGCAGATTAAAACTGTGTGCCCGACCGAGACTCGAACTCGGGACCTTTCCCTTTCGCGGGCAAGTGCTCTACCAACCGAGCTACCGAAGCACGACTCACGTCCGGTACTCACAGCTTTACTTCTGCCAGTACCTCGTCTCCTACCTTCCAAACTATACAGAAGCTCTCCTGCGAACCTTGCAGAACTAGCACTCCTGAAAGAAAGGATATTGCGGAGACATAGCTTAGCCACAGCCTGGGGGATGTTTCCAGAATGAGATTTTCACTCTACAGCGAAGTGTGCGCTGATATGAAACTTCCTGGCAGATTAAAACTGTGTGCCCGACCGAGACTCGAACTCGGGACCTTTGCCTTTCGCGGGCAAGTGCTCTACCAACTGAGCTACCGAAGCACGACTCACGTCCGGTACTCACAGCTTTACTTCTGCCAGTACCTCGTCTCCTACCTTCCAAACTTTACAGAAGCTCTCCTGCGAACCTTGCAGAACTAGCACTCCTGAAAGAAAGGATATTGCGGAGACATGGCTTAGCCACAGCCTGGGGGATGTTTCCAGAATGAGATTTTCACTCTGCAGCGGAGTGTGCGCTGATATGAAACTTCCTGGCAGATTAAAACTGTGTGCCCGACCGAGACTCGAACTCGGGACCTTTGCCTTTCGCGGGCAAGTGCTCTACCAACTGAGCTACCGAAGCACGACTCACGTCCAGTACTCACAGCTTTACTTCTGCCAGTACCTCGTCTCCTACCTTCCAAACTTTACAGAAGCTCTCCTGCGAACCTTGCAGAACTAGCACTCCTGAAAGAAAGGATATTGCGGAGACATGGCTTAGCCACAGCCTGGGGGATGTTTCCAGAATGAGATTTTCACTCTGCAGCGGAGTGTGCGCTGATATGAAACTTCCTGGCAGATTAAAACTGTGTGCCCGACCGAGACTCGAACTCGGGACCTTTGCCTTTCGCGGGCAAGTGCTCTACCAACTGAGCTACCGAAGCACGACTCACGTCCGGTACTCACAGCTTTACTTCTGCCAGTACCTCGTCTCCTACCTTCCAAACTTTACAGAAGCTCTCCTGCGAAACTTGCAGAACTAGCACTCCTGAAAGAAAGGATATTGCGGAGACATGGCTTAGCCACAGCCTGGGGGATGTTTCCAGAATGAGATTTTCACTCTGCAGCGGAGTGTGCGCTGATATGAAACTTCCTGGCAGATTAAAACTGTGTGCCCCACCGAGACTCGAACTCGGGACCTTTGCCTTTCGCGGGCAAGTGCTCTACCAACCGAGCTACCGAAGCACGACTCACGTCCGGTACTCACAGCTTTACTTCTGCCAGTACCTCGTCTCCTACCTTCCAAACTTTACAGAAGCTCTCCTGCGAACCTTGCAGACCTAGCACTCCTGAAAGAAAGGATATTTCGGAGACATGGCTTAGCCACAGCCTGGGGGATGTTTCCAGAATGAGATTTTCACTCTGCAGCGGAGTGTGCGCTGATATGAAACTTCCTGGCAGATTAAAACTGTGTGCCCGACCGAGACTCGAACTCGGGACCTTTGCCTTTCGCGGGCAAGTGCTCTACCAACTGAGCTACCGAAGCACGACTCACGTCCAGTACTCACAGCTTTACTTCTGCCAGTACCTCGTCTCCTACCTTCCAAACTTTACAGAAGCTCTTGTGCGAACCTTGCAGAACTAGCACTCCTGAAAGAAAGGATATTGCGGAGACATGGCTTAGCCACAGCCTGGGGGATGTTTCCAGAATGAGATTTTCACTCTGCAGCGGAGTGTGCGCTGGTATGAAACTTCCTGGCAGATTAAAACTGTGTGCCCGACCGAGACTCGAACTCGGGACCTTTGCCTTTCGCGGGCAAGTGCTCTACCAACCGAGCTACCGAAGCACGACTCACGTCCGGTACTCACAGCTTTACTTCTGCCAGTACCTCGTCTCCTACCTTCCAAACTTTACAGAAGCTCTCCTGCGAAACTTGCAGAACTAGCACTCCTGAAAGAAAGGATATTGCGGAGACATGGCTTAGCCACAGCCTGGGGGATGTTTCCAGAATGAGATTTTCACTCTGCAGCGGAGTGTGCGCTGATATGAAACTTCCTGGCAGATTAAAATTGTGTGCCCCACCGAGACTCGAACTCGGGACCTTTGCCTTTCGCGGGCAAGTCCTCTACCAACCGAGCTACCGAAGCACGACTCACGTCCGGTACTCACAGCTTTACTTCTGCCAGTACCTCGTCTCCTACCTTCCAAACTTTACAGAAGCTCTCCTGCGAACCTTGCAGACCTAGCACTCCTGAAAGAAAGGATATTTCGGAGACATGGCTTAGCCACAGCCTGGGGGATGTTTCCAGAATGAGATTTTCACTCTGCAGCGGAGTGTGCGCTGATATGAAACTTCCTGGCAGATTAAAACTGTGTGCCCGACCGAGACTCGAACTCGGGACCTTTGCCTTTCGCGGGCAAGTGCTCTACCAACCGAGCTAGCGAAGCACGACTCACGTCCGGTACTCACAGCTTTACTTCTGCCAGTACCTCGTCTCCTACCTTCCAAACTTTACAGAAGCTCTCCTGCGAACCTTGCAGAACTAGCACTCCTGAAAGAAAGGATATTGCGGAGACATGGCTTAGCCACAGCCTGGGGGATCTTTCCAGAATGAGATTTTCACTCTGCAGCGGAGTGTGCGCTGATATGAAACTTCCTGGCAGATTAAAACTGTGTGCCCGACCGAGACCCGAACTCGGGACCTTCGCCTTTCGCGGGCAAGTGCTCTACCAACCGAGCTAGCGAAGCACGACTCACGTCCGGTACTCACAGCTTTACTTCTGCCAGTACCTCGTCTCCTACCTTCCAAACTTTACAGAAGCTCTCCTGCGAACCTTGCAGACCTAGCACTCCTGAAAGAAAGGATATTTCGGAGACATGGCTTAGCCACAGCCTGGGGGATGTTTCCAGAATGAGATTTTCACTCTGCAGCGGAGTGTGCGCTGATATGAAACTTCCTGGCAGATTAAAACTGTGTGCCCGACCGAGACTCGAACTCGGGACCTTTGCCTTTCGCGGGCAAGTGCTCTACCAACCGAGCTACCGAAGCACGACTCACGTCCGGTACTCACAGCTTTACTTCTGCCAGTACCTCGTCTCCTACCTTCCAAACTTTAAAGAAGCTCTCCTGCGAACCTTGCAGAACTAGCACTCCTGAAAGAAAGGATATTGCGGAGACATGGCTTAGCCACAGCCTGGGGGATGTTTCCAGAATGAGATTTTCACTCTGCAGCGGAGTGTGCGCTGATATGAAACTTCCTGGCAGATTAAAACTGTGTGCCCGACCGAGACTCGAAATCGGGACCTTTGCCTTTCGCGGGCAAGTGCTCTACCAACTGAGTTACCGAAGCACGACTCACGTCCGGTACTCACAGCTTTACTTCTGCCAGTACCTCGTCTCCTACCTTCCAAACTTTACAGAAGCTCTCCTGCGAACCTTGCAGAACTAGCACTCCTGAAAGAAAGGATATTGCGGAGACATGGCTTAGCCACAGCCTGGGGGATGTTTCCAGAATGAGATTTTCACTCTGCAGCGGAGTGTGCGCTGATATGAAACTTCCTGGCAGATTAAAACTGTGTGCCCGACCGAGACTCGAACTCGGGACCTTTGCCTTTCGCGGGCAAGTGCTCTACCAACTGAGTTACCGAAGCACGACTCACGTCCGGTACTCACAGCTTTACTTCTGCCAGTACCTCGTCTCCTACCTTCCAAACTTTACAGGAGCTCTCCTGCGAACCTTGCAGAACTAGCACTCCTGAAAGAAAGGATATTGCGGAGACATGGCTTAGCCACAGCCTGGGGGATGTTTCCAGAATGAGATTTTCACTCTGCAGCGGAGTGTGCGCTGATATGAAACTTCCTGGCAGATTAAAACTGTGTGCCCGACCGAGACTCGAACTCGGGACCTTTGCCTTTCGCGGGCAAGTGCTCTACCAACTGAGCTACCGAAGCACGACTCACGTCCGGTACTCACAGCTTTACTTCTGCCAGTACCTCGTCTCCTACCTTCCAAACTTTACAGAAGCTCTCCTGCAAACCATGCAGAACTAGCACTCCTGAAAGAAAGGATATTGCGGAGACATGGCTTAGCCACAGCCTGGGGGATGTTTCCAGAATGAGATTTTCACTCTGCAGCGGAGTGTGCGCTGATATGAAACTTCCTGGCAGATTAAAACTGTGTGCCCGACCGAGACTCGAACTCGGGACCTTTCCCTTTCGCGGGCAAGTGCTCTACCAACCGAGCTACCGAAGCACGACTCACGTCCGGTACTCACAGCTTTACTTCTGCCAGTACCTCGTCTCCTACCTTCCAAACTTTACAGAAGCTCTCCTGCGAACCTTGCAGAACTAGCACTCCTGAAAGAAAGGATATTGCGGAGACATGGCTTAGCCACAGCCTGGGGGATGTTTCCAGAATGAGATTTTCACTCTGCAGCGGAGTGTGCGCTGATATGAAACTTCCTGGCAGATTAAAACTGTGTGCTCGACCGAGACTCGAACTCTGGACCTTTGCCTTTCGCGGGCAAGTGCTCTACCAACTGAGCTACCGAAGCACGACTCACGTCCGGTACTCACAGCTTTACTTCTGCCAGTACCTCGTCTCCTACCTCCCAAACTTTACAGAAGCTCTCCTGCGAACCTTGCAGACCTAGCACTCCTGAAAGAAAGGATATTTCGGAGACATGGCTTAGCCACAGCCTGGGGGATGTTTCCAGAATGAGATTTTCACTCTGCAGCGGAGTGTGCGCTGATATGAAACTTCCTGGCAGATTAAAACTGTGTGCCCGACCGAGACTCGAACTCGGGACCTTTGCCTTTCGCGGGCAAGTGCTCTACCAACCGAGCTACCGAAGCACGACTCACGTCCGGTACTCACAGCTTTACTTCTGCCAGTACCTCGTCTCCTACCTTCCAAACTTTACAGAAGCTCTCCTGCGAACCTTGCAGAACTAGCACTCCTGAAAGAAAGGATATTGCGGAGACATGGCTTAGCCACAGCCTGGGGGATGTTTCCAGAATGAGATTTTCACTCTGCAGCGGAGTGTGCGCTGATATGAAACTTCCTGGCAGATTAAAACTGTGTGCCCGACCGAGACTCGAAATCGGGACCTTTGCCTTTCGCGGGCAAGTGCTCTACCAACTGAGTTACCGAAGCACGACTCACGTCCGGTACTCACAGCTTTACTTCTGCCAG
Organism: Schistocerca cancellata; assembly: GCF_023864275.1. Taxonomy (NCBI): domain Eukaryota; kingdom Metazoa; phylum Arthropoda; class Insecta; order Orthoptera; family Acrididae; genus Schistocerca; species Schistocerca cancellata. Next base: position 930,018,734 of record NC_064629.1, read on the forward strand.
TACCTCGTCTCCTACCTTCCAAACTTTACAGAAGCTCTCCTGCGAACCTTGCAGAACTAGCACTCCTGAAAGAAAGGATATTGCGGAGACATGGCTTAGCCACAGCCTGGGGGATGTTTCCAGAATGAGATTTTCACTCTGCAGCGGAGTGTGCGCTGATATGAAACTTCCTGGCAGATTAAAACTGTGTGCCCGACCGAGACTCGAACTCGGGACCTTTGCCTTTCGCGGGCAAGTGCTCTACCAACTGAGCTACCGAAGCACGACTCACGTCCGGTACTCACAGCTTTACTTCTGCCAGTACCTCGTCTCCTACCTTCCAAACTTTACAGAAGCTCTCCTGCAAACCATGCAGAACTAGCACTCCTGAAAGAAAGGATATTGCGGAGACATGGCTTAGCCACAGCCTGGGGGATGTTTCCAGAATGAGATTTTCACTCTGCAGCGGAGTGTGCGCTGATATGAAACTTCCTGGCAGATTAAAACTGTGTGCCCGACCGAGACTCGAACTCGGGACCTTTCCCTTTCGCGGGCAAGTGCTCTACCAACCGAGCTACCGAAGCACGACTCACGTCCGGTACTCACAGCTTTACTTCTGCCAGTACCTCGTCTCCTACCTTCCAAACTTTACAGAAGCTCTCCTGCGAACCTTGCAGAACTAGCACTCCTGAAAGAAAGGATATTGCGGAGACATGGCTTAGCCACAGCCTGGGGGATGTTTCCAGAATGAGATTTTCACTCTGCAGCGGAGTGTGCGCTGATATGAAACTTCCTGGCAGATTAAAACTGTGTGCTCGACCGAGACTCGAACTCGGGACCTTTGCCTTTCGCGGGCAAGTGCTCTACCAACTGAGCTACCGAAGCACGACTCACGTCCGGTACTCACAGCTTTACTTCTGCCAGTACCTCGTCTCCTACCTTCCAAACTTTACAGGAGCTCTCCTGCGAACCTTGCAGAACTAGCACTCCTGAAAGAAAGGATATTGCGGAGACATGGCTTAGCCACAGCCTGGGGGATGTTTCCAGAATGAGATTTTCACTCTGCAGCGGAGTGTGCGCTGATATGAAACTTCCTGGCAGATTAAAACTGTGTGCCCGACCGAGACTCGAACTCGGGACCTTTGCCTTTCGCGGGCAAGTGCTCTACCAACTGAGCTACCGAAGCACGACTCACGTCCGGTACTCACAGCTTTACTTCTGCCAGTACCTCGTCTCCTACCTTCCAAACTTTACAGAAGCTCTCCTGCGAACCTTGCAGAACTAGCACTCCTGAAAGAAAGGATATTGCGAGGACATGGCTTAGCCACAGCCTGGGGGATGTTTCCAGAATGAGATTTTCACTCTGCAGCGGAGTGTGCGCTGATATGAAACTTCCTGGCAGATTAAAACTGTGTGCCCGACCGAGACTCGAACTCGGGACCTTTCCCTTTCGCGGGCAAGTGCTCTACCAACCGAGCTAGCGAAGCACGACTCACGTCCGGTACTCACAGCTTTACTTCTGCCAGTACCTCGTCTCCTACCTTCCAAACTATACAGAAGCTCTCCTGCGAACCTTGCAGAACTAGCACTCCTGAAAGAAAGGATATTGCGGAGACATAGCTTAGCCACAGCCTGGGGGATGTTTCCAGAATGAGATTTTCACTCTACAGCGGAGTGTGCGCTGATATGAAACTTCCTGGCAGATTAAAACTGTGTGCGCGACCGAGACTCGAACTCGGGACCTTTGCCTTTCGCGGGCAAGTGCTCTACCAACTGAGCTACCGAAGCACGACTCACGTCCGGTACTCACAGCTTTACTTCTGCCAGTACCTCGTCTCCTACCTTCCAAACTTTACAGAAGCTCTCCTGCGAACCTTGCAGAACTAGCACTCCTGAAAGAAAGGATATTGCGGAGACATGGCTTAGCCACAGCCTGGGGGATGTTTCCAGAATGAGATTTTCACTCTGCAGCGGAGTGTGCGCTGATATGAAACTTCCTGGCAGATTAAAACTGTGTGCCCGACCGAGACTCGAACTCGGGACCTTTGCCTTTCGCGGGCAAGTGCTCTACCAACCGAGCTAGCGAAGCACGACTCACGTCCGGTACTCACAGCTTTACTTCTGCCAGTACCTCGTCTCCTACCTTCCAAACTTTACAGAAGCTCTCCTGCGAACCTTGCAGAACTAGCACTCCTGAAAGAAAGGATATTGCGGAGACATGGCTTAGCCACAGCCTGGGGGATGTTTCCAGAATGAGATGTTCACTCTGCAGCGGAGTGTGCGCTGATATGAAACTTCCTGGCAGATTAAAACTGTGTGCCCGACCGAGACTCGAACTCGGGACCTTTGCCTTTCGCGGGCAAGTGCTCTACCAACTTAGCTACCGAAGCACGACTCACGTCCGGTACTCACAGCTTTACTTCTGCCAGTACCTCGTCTCCTACCTTCCAAACTTTACAGAAGCTCTCCTGCGAACCTTGCAGAACTAGCACTCCTGAAAGAAAGGATATTGCGGAGACATGGCTTAGCCACAGCCTGGGGGATGTTTCCAGAATGAGATTTTCACTCTGCAGCGGAGTGTGCGCTGATATGAAACTTCCTGGCAGATTAAAACTGTGTGCCCGACCGAGACTCGAACTCGGGACCTTTGCCTTTCGCGGGCAAGTGCTCTACCAACTGAGCTACCGAAGCACGACTCACGTCCGGTACTCACAGCTTTACTTCTGCCAGTACCTCGTCTCCTACCTTCCAAACTTTACAGAAGCTCTCCTGCGAACCTTGCAGAACTAGCACTCCTGAAAGAAAGGATATTGCGGAGACATGGCTTAGCCACAGCCTGGGGGATGTTTCCAGAATGAGATTTTCACTCTGCAGCGGAGTGTGCGCTGATATGAAACTTCCTGGCAGATTAAAACTGTGTGCCCGACCGAGACTCGAACTCGGGACCTTTGCCTTTCGCGGGCAAGTGCTCTACCAACCGAGCTAGCGAAGCACGACTCACGTCCGGTACTCACAGCTTTACTTCTGCCAGTACCTCGTCTCCTACCTTCCAAACTTTACAGAAGCTCTCCTGCGAACCTTGCAGACCTAGCACTCCTGAAAGAAAGGATATTTCGGAGACATGGCTTAGCCACAGCCTGGGGGATGTTTCCAGAATGAGATTTTCACTCTGCAGCGGAGTGTGCGCTGATATGAAACTTCCTGGCAGATTAAAACTGTGTGCCCGACCGAGACTCGAACTCGGGACCTTTGCCTTTCGCGGGCAAGTGCTCTACCAACCGAGCTACCGAAGCACGACTCACGTCCGGTACTCACAGCTTTACTTCTGCCAGTACCTCGTCTCCTACCTTCCAAACTTTACAGATGCTCTCCTGCGAACCTTGCAGAACTAGCACTCCTGAAAGAAAGGATATTGCGGAGACATGGCTTAGCCACAGCCTGGGGGATGTTTCCAGAATGAGATTTTCACTCTGCAGCGGAGTGTGCGCTGATATGAAACTTCCTGGCAGATTAAAACTGTGTGCCCGACCGAGACTCGAAATCGGGACCTTTGCCTTTCGCGGGCAAGTGCTCTACCAACTGAGTTACCGAAGCACGACTCACGTCCGGTACTCACAGCTTTACTTCTGCCAGTACCTCGTCTCCTACCTTCCAAACTTTACAGAAGCTCTCCTGCGAACCTTGCAGAACTAGCACTCCTGAAAGAAAGGATATTGCGGAGACATGGCTTAGCCACAGCCTGGGGGATGTTTCCAGAATGAGATTTTCACTCTGCAGCGGAGTGTGCGCTGATATGAAACTTCCTGGCAGATTAAAACTGTGTGCCCGACCGAGACTCGAACTCGGGACCTTTGCCTTTCGCGGGCAAGTGCTCTACCAACTGAGCTACCGAAGCACGACTCACGTCCGGTACTCACAGCTTTACTTCTGCCAGTACCTCGTCTCCTACCTTCCAAACTTTACAGAAGCTCTCCTGCGAACCTTGCAGAACTAGCACTCCTGAAAGAAAGGATATTGCGGAGACATGGCTTAGCCACAGCCTGGGGGATGTTTCCAGAATGAGATTTTCACTCTGCAGCGGAGTGTGCGCTGATATGAAACTTCCTGGCAGATTAAAACTGTGTGCCCGACCGAGACTCGAACTCGGGACCTTTCCCTTTCGCGGGCAAGTGCTCTACCAACCGAGCTACCGAAGCACGACTCACGTCCGGTACTCACAGCTTTACTTCTGCCAGTACCTCGTCTCCTACCTTCCAAACTATACAGAAGCTCTCCTGCGAACCTTGCAGAACTAGCACTCCTGAAAGAAAGGATATTGCGGAGACATAGCTTAGCCACAGCCTGGGGGATGTTTCCAGAATGAGATTTTCACTCTACAGCGGAGTGTGCGCTGATATGAAACTTCCTGGAAGATTAAAACTGTGTGCCCGACCGAGACTCGAACTCGGGACCTTTGCCTTTCGCGGGCAAGTGCTCTACCAACTGAGCTACCGAAGCACGACTCACGTCCGGTACTCACAGCTTTACTTCTGCCAGTACCTCGTCTCCTACCTTCCAAACTTTACAGAAGCTCTCCTGCGAACCTTGCAGAACTAGCACTCCTGAAAGAAAGGATATTGCGGAGACATGGCTTAGCCACAGCCTGGGGGATGTTTCCAGAATGAGATTTTCACTCTGCAGCGGAGTGTGCGCTGATATGAAACTTCCTGGCAGATTAAAACTGTGTGCCCGACCGAGACTCGAACTCGGGACCTTTGCCTTTCGCGGGCAAGTGCTCTACCAACTGAGCTACCGAAGCACGACTCACGTCCGGTACTCACAGCTTTACTTCTGCCAGTACCTCGTCTCCTACCTTCCAAACTTTACAGAAGCTCTCCTGCGAACCTTGCAGAACTAGCACTCCTGAAAGAAAGGATATTGCGGAGACATGGCTTAGCCACAGCCTGGGGGATGTTTCCAGAATGAGATTTTCACTCTGCAGCGGAGTGTGCGCTGATATGAAACTTCCTGGCTGATTAAAACTGTGTGCCCGACCGAGACTCGAACTCGGGACCTTTGCCTTTCGCGGGCAAGTGCTCTACCAACTGAGCTACCGAAGCACGACTCACGTCCGGTACTCACAGCTTTACTTCTGCCAGTACCTCGTCTCCTACCTTCCAAACTTTACAGAAGCTCTCCTGCGAACCTTGCAGAACTAGCACTCCTGAAAGAAAGGATATTGCGGAGACATGGCTTAGCCACAGCCTGGGGGATGTTTCCAGAATGAGATTTTCACTCTGCAGCGGAGTGTGCGCTGATATGAAACTTCCTGGCAGATTAAAACTGTGTGCCCGACCGAGACTCGAACTCGGGACCTTTGCCTTTCGCGGGCAAGTGCTCTACCAACTGAGCAACCGAAGCACGACTCACGTCCGGTACTCACAGCTTTACTTCTGCCAGTACCTCGTCTCCTACCTTCCAAACTTTACAGAAGCTCTCCTGCGAACCTTGCAGACCTAGCACTCCTGAAAGAAAGGATATTTCGGAGACATGGCTTAGCCACAGCCTGGGGGATGTTTCCAGAATGAGATTTTCACTCTGCAGCGGAGTGTGCGCTGATATGAAACTTCCTGGCAGATTAAAACTGTGTGCCCGACCGAGACTCGAACTCGGGACCTTTGCCTTTCGCGGGCAAGTGCTCTACCAACTGAGCTACCGAAGCACGACTCACGTCCGGTACTCACAGCTTTACTTCTGCCAGTACCTCGTCTCCTACCTTCCAAACTTTACAGAAGCTCTCCTGCGAACCTTGCAGAACTAGCACTCCTGAAAGAAAGGATATTGCGGAGACATGGCTTAGCCACAGCCTGGGGGATGTTTCCAGAATGAGATTTTCACTCTGCAGCGGAGTGTGCGCTGATATGAAACTTCCTGGCAGATTAAAACTGTGTGCCTGACCGAGACTCGAACTCGGGACCTTTCCCTTTCGCGGGCAAGTGCTCTACCAACCGAGCTACCGAAGCACGACTCACGTCCGGTACTCACAGCTTTACTTCTGCCAGTACCTCGTCTCCTACCTTCCAAACTATACAGAAGCTCTCCTGCGAACCTTGCAGAACTAGCACTCCTGAAAGAAAGGATATTTCGGAGACATGGCTTAGCCACAGCCTGGGGGATGTTTCCAGAATGAGATTTTCACTCTGCAGCGGAGTGTGCGCTGATATGAAACTTCCTGGCAGATTAAAACTGTGTGCCCGACCGAGACTCGAACTCGGGACCTTTGCCTTTCGCGGGCAAGTGCTCTACCAACTGAGCTACCGAAGCACGACTCACGTCCGGTACTCACAGCTTTACTTCTGCCAGTACCTCGTCTCCTACCTTCCAAACTTTACAGAAGCTCTCCTGCGAACCTTGCAGAACTAGCACTCCTGAAAGAAAGGATATTGCGGAGACATGGCTTAGCCACAGCCTGGGGGATGTTTCCAGAATGAGATTTTCACTCTGCAGCGGAGTGTGCGCTGATATGAAACTTCCTGGCAGATTAAAACTGTGTGCCCGACCGAGACTCGAACTCGGGACCTTTGCCTTTCGCGGGCAAGTGCTCTACCAACTGAGCTACCGAAGCACGACTCACGTCCGGTACTCACAGCTTTACTTCTGCCAGTACCTCGTCTCCTACCTTCCAAACTTTACAGGAGCTCTCCTGCGAACCTTGCAGAACTAGCACTCCTGAAAGAAAGGATATTGCGGAGACATGGCTTAGCCACAGCCTGGGGGATGTTTCCAGAATGAGATTTTCACTCTGCAGCGGAGTGTGCGCTGATATGAAACTTCCTGGCAGATTAAAACTGTGTGCCCGACCGAGACTCGAACTCGGGACCTTTCCCTTTCGCGGGCAAGTGCTGTACCAACCGAGCTACCGAAGCACGACTCACGTCCGGTACTCACAGCTTTACTTCTGCCAGTACCTCGTCTCCTACCTTCCAAACTATACAGAAGCTCTCCTGCGAACCTTGCAGAACTAGCACTCCTGAAAGAAAGGATATTGCGGAGACATGGCTTAGCCACAGCCTGGGGGATGTTTCCAGAATGAGATTTTCACTCTGCAGCGGAGTGTGCGCTGATATGAAACTTCCTGGCAGATTAAAACTGTGTGCCCGACCGAGACTCGAACTCGGGACCTTTGCCTTTCGCGGGCAAGTGCTCTACCAACTGAGCTACCGAAGCACGACTCACGTCCGGTACTCACAGCTTTACTTCTGCCAGTACCTCGTCTCCTACCTTCCAAACTTTACAGAAGCTCTCCTGCGAACCTTGCAGAACTAGCACTCCTGAAAGAAAGGATATTGCGGAGACATGGCTTAGCCACAGCCTGGGGGATGTTTCCAGAATGAGATTTTCACTCTGCAGCGGAGTGTGCGCTGATATGAAACTTCCTGGCAGATTAAAACTGTGTGCCCGACCGAGACTCGAACTCGGGACCTTTGCCTTTCGCGGGCAAGTGCTCTACCAACTGAGCTACCGAAGCACGACTCACGTCCGGTACTCACAGCTTTACTTCTGCCAGTACCTCGTCTCCTACCTTCCAAACTTTACAGAAGCTCTCCTGCGAACCTTGCAGAACTAGCACTCCTGAAAGAAAGGATATTGCGGAGACATGGCTTAGCCACAGACTGGGGGATGTTTCCAGAATGAGATTTTCACTCTGCAGCGGAGTGTGCGCTGATATGAAACTTCCTGGCAGATTAAAACTGTGTGCCCGACCGAGACTCGAACTCGGGACCTTTGCCTTTCGCGGGCAAGTGCTCTACCAATTGAGCAACCGAAGCACGACTCACGTCCGGTACTCACAGCTTTACTTCTGCCAGTACCTCGTCTCCTACCTTCCAAACTTTACAGAAGCTCTCCTGCGAACCTTGCAGAACTAGCACTCCTGAAAGAAAGGATATTGCGGAGACATGGCTTAGCCACAGCCTGGGGGATGTTTCCAGAATGAGATTTTCACTCTGCAGCGGAGTGTGCGCTGATATGAAACTTCCTGGCAGATTAAAACTGTGTGCCCGACCGAGACTCGAACTCGGGACCTTTGCCTTTCGCGGGCAAGTGCTCTACCAACTGAGCTACCGAAGCACGACTCACGTCCGGTACTCACAGCTTTACTTCTGCCAGTACCTCGTCTCCTACCTTCCAAACTTTACAGAAGCTCTCCTGCGAACCTTGCAGAACTAGCACTCCTGAAAGAAAGGATATTGCGGAGACATGGCTTAGCCACAGCCTGGGGGATGTTTCCAGAATGAGATTTTCACTCTGCAGCGGAGTGTGCGCTGATATGAAACTTCCTGGCAGATTAAAACAGTGTGCCCGACCGAGACTCGAACTCGGGACCTTTGCCTTTCGCGGGCAAGTACTCTACCAACTGAGCTACCGAAGCACGACTCACGTCCGGTACTCACAGCTTTACTTCTGCCAGTACCTCGTCTCCTACCTTCCAAACTTTACAGAAGCTCTCCTGCGAACCTTGCAGAACTAGCACTCCTGAAAGAAAGGATATTGCGGAGACATGGCTTAGCCACAGCCTGGGGGATGTTTCCAGAATGAGATTTTCACTCTGCAGCGCAGTGTGCGCTGATATGAAACTTCCTGGCAGATTAAAACTGTGTGCCCGACCGAGACTCGAACTCGGGACCTTTGCCTTTCGCGGGCAAGTGCTCTACCAACTGAGCTACCGAAGCACGACTCACGTCCGGTACTCACAGCTTTTCTTCTGCCAGTACCTCGTCTCCTACCTTCCAAACTTTACAGAAGCTCTCCTGCGAACCTTGCAGAACTAGCACTCCTGAAAGAAAGGATATTGCGGAGACATGGCTTAGCCACAGCCTGGGGGATGTTTCCAGAATGAGATTTTCACTCTGCAGCGGAGTGTGCGCTGATATGAAACTTCCTGGCAGATTAAAACTGTGTGCCCGACCGAGACTCGAACTCGGGACCTTTGCCTTTCGCGGGCAAGTACTCTACCAACTGAGCTACCGAAGCACGACTCACGTCCGGTACTCACAGCTTTACTTCTACCAGTACCTCGTCTCCTACCTTCCAAACTTTACAGAAGCTCTCCTGCGAACCTTGCAGAACTAGCACTCCTGAAAGAAAGGATATTGCGGAGACATGGCTTAGCCACAGCCTGGGGGATGTTTCCAGAATGAGATTTTCACTCTGCAGCGCAGTGTGCGCTGATATGAAACTTCCTGGCAGATTAAAACTGTGTGCCCGACCGAGACTCGAACTCGGGACCTTTGCCTTTCGCGGACAAGTGCTCTACCAACTGAGCTACCGAAGCACGACTCACGTCCGGTACTCACAGCTTTTCTTCTGCCAGTACCTCGTCTCCTACCTTCCAAACTTTACAGAAGCTCTCCTGCGAACCTTGCAGAACTAGCACTCCTGAAAGAAAGGATTTTGCGGAGACATGGCTTAGCCACAGCCTGGGGGATGTTTCCAGAATGAGATTTTCACTCTGCAGCGGAGTGTGCGCTGATATGAAACTTCCTGGCAGATTAAAACTGTGTGCCCGACCGAGACTCGAACTCGGGACCTTTGCCTTTCGCGGGCAAGTGCTCTACCAACTGAGCTACCGAAGCACGACTCACGTCCGGTACTCACAGCTTTACTTCTGCCAGTACCTCGTCTCCTACCTTCCAAACTTTACAGAAGCTCTCCTGCGAACCTTGCAGAACTAGCACTCCTGAAAGAAAGGATATTGCGGAGACATGGCTTAGCCACAGCCTGGGGGATGTTTCCAGAATGAGATTTTCACTCTGCAGCGGAGTGTGCGCTGATATGAAACTTCCTGGCAGATTAAAACTGTGTGCCCGACCGAGACTCGAACTCGGGACCTTTGCCTTTCGCGGGCAAGTGCTCTACCAACCGAGCTACCGAAGCACGACTCACGTCCGGTACTCACAGCTTTACTTCTGCCAGTACCTCGTCTCCTACCTTCCAAACTTTACAGAAGCTCTCCTGCGAACCTTGCAGAACTAGCACTCCTGAAAGAAAGGATATTGCGGAGACATGGCTTAGCCACAGCCTGGGGGATGTTTCCAGAATGAGATTTTCACTCTGCAGCGGAGTGTGCGCTGATATGAAACTTCCTGGCAGATTAAAACTGTGTGCCCGACCGAGACTCGAACTCGGGACCTTTGCCTTTCGCGGGCAAGTGCTCTACCAACTGTGCTACCGAAGCACGACTCACGTCCGGTACTCACAGCTTTACTTCTGCCAGTACCTCGTCTCCTACCTTCCAAACTTTACAGAAGCTCTCCTGCGAACCTTGCAGAACTAGCACTCCTGAAAGAAAGGATATTGCGGAGACATGGCTTAGCCACAGCCTGGGGGATGTTTCCAGAATGAGATTTTCACTCTGCAGCGGAGTGTGCGCTGATATGAAACTTCCTGGCAGATTAAAACTGTGTGCCCGACCGAGACTCGAACTCGGGACCTTTGCCTTTCGCGGGCAAGTGCTCTACTAACTGAGCTACCGAAGCACGACTCACGTCCGGTACTCACAGCTTTACTTCTGTCAGTACCTCGTCTCCTACCTTCCAAACTTTACAGAAGCTCTCCTGCGAACCTTGCAGAACTAGCACTCCTGAAAGAAAGGATATTGCGGAGACATGGCTTAGCCACAGCCTGGGGGATGTTTCCAGAATGAGATTTTCACTCTGCAGCGGAGTGTGCGCTGATATGAAACTTCCTGGCAGATTAAAACTGTGTGCCCGACCGAGACTCGAACTCGGGACCTTTGCCTTTCGCGGGCAAGTGCTCTACCAACTGAGCTACCGAAGCACGACTCACGTCCGGTACTCACAGCTTTACTTCTGCCAGTACCTCGTCTCCTACCTTCCAAACTTTACAGAAGCTCTCCTGCGAACCTTGCAGAACTAGCACTCCTGAAAGAAAGGATATTGCGGAGACATGGCTTAGCCACAGCCTGGGGGATCTTTCCAGAATGAGATTTTCACTCTGCAGCGGAGTGTGCGCTGATATGAAACTTCCTGGCAGATTAAAACTGTGTGCCCGACCGAGACTCGAACTCGGGACCTTTGCCTTTCGCGGGCAAGTGCTCTACCAACTTAGCTACCGAAGCACGACTCACGTCCGGTACTCACAGCTTTACTTCTGCCAGTACCTCGTCTCCTACCTTCCAAACTTTACAGAAGCTCTCCTGCGAACCTTGCAGAACTAGCACTCCTGAAAGAAAGGATATTGCGGAGACATGGCTTAGCCACAGCCTGGGGGATGTTTCCAGAATGAGATTTTCACTCTGCAGCGGAGTGTGCGCTGATATGAAACTTCCTGGCAGATTAAAACTGTGTGCCCGACCGAGACTCGAACTCGGGACCTTTGCCTTTCGCGGGCAAGTGCTCTACCAACTGAGCTACCGAAGCACGACTCACGTCCGGTACTCACAGCTTTACTTCTGCCAGTACCTCGTCTCCTACCTTCCAAACTTTACAGAAGCTCTCCTGCGAACCTTGCAGAACTAGCACTCCTGAAAGAAAGGATATTGCGGAGACATGGCTTAGCCACAGCCTGGGGGATGTTTCCAGAATGAGATTTTCACTCTGCAGCGGAGTGTGCGCTGATATGAAACTTCCTGGCAGATTAAAACTGTGTGCCCGACCGAGACTCGAACTCGGGACCTTTGCCTTTCGCGGGCAAGTGCTCTACCAACCGAGCTAGCGAAGCACGACTCACGTCCGGTACTCAAAGCTTTACTTCTGCCAGTACCTCGTCTCCTACCTTCCAAACTTTACAGAAGCTCTCCTGCGAACCTTGCAGACCTAGCACTCCTGAAAGAAAGGATATTTCGGAGACATGGCTTAGCCACAGCCTGGGGGATGTTTCCAGGATGAGATTTTCACTCTGCAGCGGAGTGTGCGCTGATATGAAACTTCCTGGCAGATTAAAACTGTGTGCCCGACCGAGACTCGAACTCGGGACCTTTGCCTTTCGCGGGCAAGTGCTCTACCAACCGAGCTACCGAAGCACGACTCACGTCCGGTACTCACAGCTTTACTTCTGCCAGTACCTCGTCTCCTACCTTCCAAACTTTACAGAAGCTCTCCTGCGAACCTTGCAGAACTAGCACTCCTGAAAGAAAGGATATTGCGGAGACATGGCTTAGCCACAGCCTGGGGGATGTTTCCAGAATGAGATTTTCACTCTGCAGCGGAGTGTGCGCTGATATGAAACTTCCTGGCAGATTAAAACTGTGTGCCCGACCGAGACTCGAAGTCGGGACCTTTGCCTTTCGCGGGCAAGTGCTCTACCAACCGAGCTACCGAAGCACGACTCACGTCCGGTACTCACAGCTTTACTTCTGCCAGTACCTCGTCTCCTACCTTCCAAACTTTACAGAAGCTCTCCTGCGAACCTTGCAGAGCTAGCACTCCTGAAAGAAAGGATATTGCGGAGACATGGCTTAGCCACAGCCTGGGGGATGTTTCCAGAATGAGATTTTCACTCTGTAGCGGAGTGTGCGCTGATATGAAACTTCCTGGCAGATTAAAACTGTGTGCCCTACCGAGACTCGAACTCGGGACCTTTGCCTTTCGCGGGCAAGTGCTCTACCAACTGAGCAACCGAAGCACGACCCACATCCGGTACTCACAGCTTTACTTCTGCCAGTACCTCGTCTCCTACCTTCCAAACATTACAGAAGCTCTCCTGCGAACCTTGCAGAACTAGCACTCCTGAAAGAAAGGATATTGCGGAGACATGGCTTAGCCACAGCCTGGGGGATCTTTCCAGAATGAGATTTTCACTCTGCAGCGGAGTGTGCGCTGATATGAAACTTCCTGGCAGATTAAAACTGTGTGCCCGACCGAGACTCGAACTCGGGACCTTTGCCTTTCGCGGGCAAGTGCTCTACCAACTGTGCTACCGAAGCACGACTCACGTCCGGTACTCACAGCTTTACTTCTGCCAGTACCTCGTCTCCTACCTTCCAAACTTTACAGAAGCTCTAATGCGAACCTTGCAGAACTAGCACTCCTGAAAGAAAGGATATTGCGGAGACATGGCTTAGCCACAGCCTGGTGGATGTTTCCAGAATGAGATTTTCACTCTGCAGCGGAGTGTGCCCTGATATGAAACTTCCTGGCAGATTAAAACTGTGTGCCCGACCGAGACTCGAACTCGGGACCTTTGCCTTTCGCGGGCAAGTGCTCTACCAACTGAGCTACCGAAGCACGACTCACGTCCGGTACTCACAGCTTTACTTCTGCCAGTACCTCGTCTCCTACCTTCCAAACTTTACAGAAGCTCTCCTGCGAACCTTGCAGAACTAGCACTCCTGAAAGAAAGGATATTGCGGAGACATGGCTTAGCCACAGCCTGGGGGATGTTTCCAGAATGAGATTTTCACTCTGCAGCGGAGTGTGCGCTGATATGAAACTTCCTGGCAGATTAAAACTGTGTGCCCGACCGAGACTCGAACTCGGGACCTTTGCCTTTCGCGGGCAAGTGCTCTACCAACTGTGCTACCGAAGCACGACTCACGTCCGGTACTCACAGCTTTACCTCTGCCAGTACCTCGTCTCCTACCTTCCAAACTTTACAGAAGCTCTCCTGCGAACCTTGCAGAACTAGCACTCCTGAAAGAAAGGATATTGCGGAGACATGGCTTAGCCACAGCCTGGGGGATGTTTCTAGAATGAGATTTTCACTCTGCAGCGGAGTGTGCGCTGATATGAAACTTCCTAGCAGATTAAAACTGTGTGCCCGACCGAAACTCGAACGCGGGACCTTTGCCTTTCGCGGGCAAGTGCTCTACCAACTGAGCTACCGAAGCACGACTCACGTCCGGTACTCACAGCTTTACTTCTGCCAGTACCTCGTCTCCTACCTTCCAAACTTTACAGAAGCTCTCCTGCGAACCTTGCAGAACTAGCACTCCTGAAAGAAAGGATATTGCGGAGACATGGCTTAGCCACAGCCTGGGGGATGTTTCCAGAATGAGATTTTCACTCTGCAGCGGAGTGTGCGCTGATATGAAACTTCCTGGCAGATTAAAACTGTGTGCCCGACCGAGACTCGAACTCGGGACCTTTGCCTTTCGCGGGCAAGTGCTCTACCAACTGAGCTACCGAAGCACGACTCACGTCCGGTACTCACAGCTTTACTTCTGCCAGTACCTCGTCTCCTACCTTCCAAACTTTACAGAAGCTCTCCTGCGAACCTTGCAGAACTAGCACTCCTGAAAGAAAGGATATTGCGGAGACATGGCTTAGCCACAGCCTGGGGGATGTTTCCAGAATGAGATTTTCACTCTGCAGCGGAGTGTGCGCTGATATGAAACTTCTGTAAAGTTTGGAAGGTAGGAGACGAGGTACTGGCAGAAGTAAAGCTGTGAGTACCGGACGTGAGTCGTGCTTCGGTAGCTCAGTTGGTAGAGCACTTGCCCGCGAAAGGCAAAGGTCCCGAGTTCGAGTCTCGGTCGGGCACACAGTTTTAATCTGCCAGGAAGTTTCATATCAGCGCACACTCCGCTGCAGAGTGAAAATCTCACTCTGGAAACATCCCCCAGGCTGTGGCTAAGCCATGTCTCCGCAATATCCTTTCTTTCAGGAGTGCTAGTTCTGCAAGGTTCGCAGGAGAGCTTCTGTAATGTTTGGAAGGTAGGGGACGAGGTACTGGCAGAAGTAAAGCTGTGAGTACCGGACGTGAGTCGTGCTTCGGTAGCTCAGTTGGTAGAGCACTTGCCCGCGAAAGGCAAAGGTCCCGAGTTCGAGTCTCGGTCGGGCACACAGTTTTAATCTGCCAGGAAGTTTCGTATCAGCGCACACTCCGCTGCAGAGTGAAAATCTCACTCTGGAAACATCCCCCAGGCTGTGGCTAAGCCATGTCTCCGCAATATCCTTTCTTTCAGGAGTGCTAGTTCTGCAAGGTTCGCAGGAGAGCTTCTGTAAAGTTTGGAAGGTAGGGGACGAGGTACTGGCAGAAGTAAAGCTGTGAGTACCGGACGTGAGTCGTGCTTCGGTAGCTCAGTTGGTAGAGCACTTGCCCGCGAAAGGGAAAGGTCCCGAGTTCGAGTCTCGGTCGGGCACACAGTTTTAATCTGCCAGGAAGTTTCAAAACAGAAGTGATTTCTGTCATTCCCCAAGGTAGAGTTATAGACCCTTTGCTGTTCCTTATCTATACTAACAATTTTGGAGACAATCTGAGCAGCCGTCTTCGGTTGTTTGCAGATAACACTGTCATTTATCAACTAATTAAGTCATCAGAAGACCAAAACTAACTGCAAAACGATTTACAAAAGATATCTGAATGGTGCGAAAAGTGGCAGTTGAGCCTAAATAACGGAAAGCGTGAGGTCATCCACATAAGTGCTAAAAGGAACTCATTAAACTTCGGTTACACGATAAATCAGTCTAATCTAAAAGCCGTAAATTCATCTAAATACCTAGGTATTACAATTACGAACAACTAAAATTGGAAGGAACACACAGAAAATTATGTGGGGAAGGCTAACAAAGGACTGCATTTTATTGGCAGGACACTTAGAAAGTGTAACAGGTCTACTAGGCTTGTCCATCGTCTTTTAGAATACTATTGTGCGGTGTGGGATCCTTACCAGATAGGACTGACGCACTACATCGAAAAAGTTCAAAGAAAGGCAGCACGTTTTGTATTATCGCGAAATTTGGGACAGAGCGTCACAGAAATGATACAGGATTTGGGCTGGACATCATTAAAAGAAAGGATTTCGTTGTGACGGAATCTTCTCACGAAATTCCGATCACCAACTCTCTCCTCTGAATGAGAAAAATTTTGTTGACACTGACGTACATAGGGAGGAATTATCACCAAGATAAAAGAAAGGGAAATCAGAGCTCGTATGGAAAGATATAGGTGTTCATTCTTTCCACGCGCTATACGAGGTTGGAGAATTGTCAAGGTGGTTCAATGAACCATCTGCCAGGCACTTAAATGTGATTTGCAGAGTATCCATGTAGATGTAGATGTAGTAGTTTTATTTATTATTTTTTATTTACGCATCAAGTTCCGTAGGACCAAATTGAGGAGCGAATCTCCAAGATTGTGAAACGTGTCATTACATGAAATTACAACTTCAAAGTAATAACAGGTAAAAATAAAATGTTTATGAACCCAGAAAAAGTCAGTCCATAAAATTAAGTAAACACAATCAACAATACAACAAGACAACAAGAATCAGCTTAATTTTTCGAGGAACTCTTCGGCAGAATAGGAGTGACCCATGAGAAAACTCTTCAGTTTCGATTTGAAAGTGCGCGAATTACTGCTAAGATTTTTGAATTCTAGTGGTAGCTTATTGAAAATGGATGCAGCAGTATACTGCACACGTTTCTGCACAAGAGGTAAGGAAGCCCGATCAAAATTCAGGTCTGATTTCTGCTGAGTACTAACTGAGTGAAAGCTGCTTATTCTTGGGAATAAGTTGATATTGTTAACAAGAAATGACAGCCAAGAATATATTTATATATTGAGAGGGAAATTAAAATGTCAGGTCTGGTTGAATTGTGTGCTAGAAACTGCAAAAACTGAGTCTTATTGTGACTTAGCATTACTTTATTTTCTACAAGCCATGAACTTAGGTCATGAACTGCATTTGAAACTGAGCCAATGTTGCACACAGCATCCTTTACTACCAATCTAGTGTCCTCAGCAAACAGAACTATTTTAGAGTTGCCCGTAATAGTAGAGGGCGTATCATTTATAGAAATAAGGAACAGGCCTGGCCTCAACACTGATCCCTGGGGCACCTCCCACTTGACCATACCACACTCAGACCCCACATCACAGCCATTCTCAATACTGTGAATAATGACCTTTTGCTATCTGTTGCAAAAGTAAGAGGTGAACCAACTGTGAGCTACACCCCACATTCTATAATGGTCCAACTTCTGGAGCAATATTTTGTGATCAACACAATCAAACGCCTTAGTTACATAAAAAAAAATACGGCTAGCATTCAAAACCTTTTGTTTAACTCATCCAGTACCTCAAAGAGAAAAGGGAATATAGCATTTTCAGTTGTTAAATGCCTTCTAAAGCTGAACTGTACATCTTATAGCAAATCATGTGATATAAAATGATCAATTATCCTTTATCAAACACTGATGGCATAGAAATAGGTCTAAATTGTCTACATTATCCCTTTCTCCATTTTTATAAAGCAGCTTTACTACTGACTACTTTAATTGTTCAGGAAACTGACCATTCCTAAATGAAAAATTATGAATATGGCTAAATACAGGGCTAACATGTGCAGCAAAGTACTTTAATATTCTTATAGGCACTCCATCATATCCATGAGTGTCCTTAGTCTTCAGTAATTTGATTATTGACTCATTCCCCTCCTTGTCTGTATCCCAGAGCTGTATTTCAGATATCAGTTGTGGAAAGGCATTTGCCAAGAGAATTATATGATTCACTGCAGAAACTAATTTTTTATTTAATTCACCAGAAATGCACAGAAAATGATTGTTAAATACTGTACATACATCTGATTTAACAGTAACAGAACTATTTTTACTATGAACTGACTTTATATCGTCGACCTTGTGCTGCTGACCATAAACTTCCTTCACAACTGACCATATGGTTTTAATTTTATCCTGTGATTTAGCTATTCTATTTGGATACCACATACTCTTTGCCTTCCTAACAACATTTTAAGCACCTTACAGTACTGTTTGTAATGGGCTACTGTAGCTTGACTGTGACTACTTCTAACATTTTGATATAATTCCCACTTTGTTCTGCATGATATCCTTATCCCACTAGTCAGCCACCCGAGCTGCCTTTTACTGCTAGTACCTGAGTATGAGAAATGTGTTAAGAAAAGCATTATATTTATCATCTATGTTATTGGCACTATAAACATCCTGCCACTCTTGTTGTTTGACAAGGTTTAAAAAACTCTCTATTGCTGTTCAATAAACTTTCCTACATATTTTGCAATTATATTTGACATTTGTTTGAGTACAAAAGCCTTTTTGTGTTAAAATCTGTGCATCATGGTCTGAAAAGCCATTCACTCTTTTACTAACAGAATGCCCATCTAGTAATGCAGAATGAATAAAAATATTGTCTATGGCTATGCTACTGTATCCCTGAACCCTAGTTGGAAAAAAACACAATCTGCATCAGATCATATGAATTTAGGAGATCTACCAACATCCTTTTTTCTTCCACCATCATATACAAAATTTATATTGAAGTCACCACATATAACTAATTTCTGGTACTTCCTATAAAGTGAATCAAGGAACCTCTCTAGCTTGAGCAGAAATGCTCTGAAGTCAGAGTTAGGGGACCTATAAACAATAACAATTAGAAGTTTAGTTTCACTAAATTCAACAGCCCCTGCACAACATTCAAGTATCCGTTCATTGCAGTGCTGTGATACATCTATGGACTCAAATGGAATACCGTTTTGCACGTACATGGTCACTCCCTCATCCTGCATGGAGCTCCTTGAAAAACAGCCAGCTAATCTGTACCCTGGTAAAGGAAGACTGTGAATTGTCAAATTATTTATGTGGTGCTCTGATATACCAGTACTTTCAGAGTCAACACTTATAAGCAGTCCACTAACTTTATCTCTAATACCTCTTATATTTTGATGAAATATGCTAATTCATTCTCTGCTTGGAAACATGATATCCTCTGAAGGTGAACCCTTAGTTAGAGGGACTTCCTTTAAGCAGATATACCTATCAGCTGACTTCAATCTAAAAAAGGTGCACCTCTAACACCAACTACTACAGGAGTTTTGCCATTAATGGTCCCATCACCACCCACTACACTATCACCTACAAGCTTTGCAAGTCTCCCCTTCCCATACCTATTGAGGTGCAGGCCATGCCTAGTGAAACACGATCTACTGATAGACACAACTGGCACCACCTAATAGTGAACCCAAGCCCTCTGCCTTTAGTTCCCTCCCCAGCCCCATGTTAACATGCCTAACAGCCGCTTTAAGATGAGGCTGATGATGACACTGAAACACTTGCACAAAATGCACATAGTGCCAGCAGTTTGAGCAGCTATCTTTACCAGGTCACCACCTACATCATATTCCCTGTCCCTACCAAAACTGTTCCCTGGTCCAATCACTATCAGTTCTTGATCCTCCCTTGTAAAATTCCTACATAACTCCCCTATGCAATCAGTCACTGGGCTTCACAATGCTGGTGATGTGGTACTCTCTCCCCAACACCTCCTGCAACTGCTGGCCCACACCTCTACTATGCAAACTATCTAGCAGCAGAACCTTCTTCTCTCTGGTAGACTTTGCAACTGACCTAAGCCTCGTAGCTGCTGAGGACTGCTGCATGTTTCCTAGACCTACAGCTACAAGAGGCTCCTCTCCACTCAACTCTGACAGTTGGTCAAATCTACAGCATATACATGAAGTATAACTGTCTGAATACTTCCTCCTCCTCCTAGCTGCTTTCTTACCAATGGCCAGTTCCCTTTCCCCACCACCCTTCACTCTCCTCAACCTATCTAGTTCCTCTTTTGTGTGTTGTGATTGCACCTGAAGGGCACAGACATTACACTCCTGCTCCTCAATCAACTTATCGCTACTACAGATTCTGCATTACCAGGAGAGGATCTCGCTAGAATGCCCACTGGCTTCCCCACTGCATTCCCCCAACAGAAATACTTTGAACAAATCCCACACCTTAACCCACTACTCACAAACCTACGACAGAGCCCACACTTTTCAATCGTGGTAAAATTTTACAATTACTGAAAAAAACTATATATCTACAATATCTAAGTTCAGTTACACCAGTAGAACTATTTCTAGAACTAACAATAGTAGTCTCAAAATGCTCTCTCTGCCAAGAAAGCAACTACTCGTATTAACACCGCTAAACCGCAACTAATACCAACACCAACAAAACTTCACAAAATTATTATCTAAAACTAAAAATTCAAGGGGCCACTGGAACACTCCATGAAGTTAAAACACTGAATGAAAATTTTATTGAAATATTTCATTAGAAACAACAATAAATGTCAGCTGAAAATCCCAAGCTTTCGATGACTACCTTTACCCCTGACGAAGATGATGGCGGTAGTCATTGAAAGCTTGGGATTTTATCAAAATTTGACACGGCAAGTAAACCGAAAACTTTGTATGCAAGGACTCCGTCACGAAAGACTTCATAGTCATATTAGTTTCCTCTACGGGGAGGATGTAGCACGCAGCGTTCGTCGGCTGGAGAAGCTGCGCTTGAAACAGTCACAGCTGCTGAGTAATCTGGCTTTTCTACAACGTTGTCGTGACAAGGAGGTTGTACCAAATTTCGCAGTTGTCAAACATCACATCCGAACTGCTGCAGTGAATAGAATTTTATGGAAGACAAGTCATGCGATCGTCAGGGAGAGGATACATCATACGAGGTATGAAATGGATGCCAACACTCGCTCCTTATATAGTTGCCGTCTGTTTTTGTCTGCAGTTTTGTCACCTTGGGACTGGGAATGGGTAGACACGACCTTGGCTGCATATCAGCGAGCTAATTTAAGCAAGACTACAGCAAAACAAGCTGATAAATTTGTGCACCTAACCCAGGGAAAAGGAATTTCTGGGTCCAACGACGCACATCGCACTGTTATCAACTTCTCCGACAAGGAAATTGATAATGCCACCATCTCGGTTCTCAGTAAGGGACTGAACTTTTCTCCAGCTCCACAAAAGCTACCAGTGGCCGAGAGTATCAGTGGAGTAGAACAAGCGGTTCGGCACCTTCCTGAGGAGGCTGCAGATAAGGTAAGGCTTGCAACTAGTAGTATTTTAGCAACAGCCAAGCCTCCTAAGTCGAATGTAAGCAGAGTGGAGAAACTGGCATTGAAATTATTGGGGAAAGATGAAGAGTTAGTTGTACTACAAGCCGACAAAGGGAATGCCACAGTTATCCTCAATGCTACCGATTATCGTAAAAAAGTGGCCATATTATTGAAAGATGACACGTACCATATTCATAAACGGGATCCTACAGCAGCACTTAGTAGGAAGACAGGGGAGCTACTGAAGAACTCTGGCCTCCCAGAAGAACTAGTCAAGAATCTACGACCAAGAGCACCAAAGCCACCCAGGTTATATGGTCTACCCAAAGTCCATAAGGATGGGGTTCCGTTGAGACCTATTGTTAGTGCTATTGGGTCTCCTACATATCGGTTGGCAAAATACTTAACCAAATTATTAGCACCTATAGTTGGCCACTGTAGCCATCATATTAATAACTCAAAAATGTTTGTTGACATTATAAAGCAGATGAGGATAGGTCCGAATGACATCATGATC
Source organism: Schistocerca cancellata (assembly GCF_023864275.1). NCBI lineage: Eukaryota > Metazoa > Arthropoda > Insecta > Orthoptera > Acrididae > Schistocerca > Schistocerca cancellata. The sequence goes on from NC_064629.1 coordinate 930,040,056, forward strand.
AGCCTAGATGTGGTCTCTTTGTTTACAAAGGTTCTGGTGGAAGATACGTTAAAATTGTTGGCTGCTCATTTCTCTCCTGAAATACTGAAATTATTTCGGCACACTTTGATGACCACTTATTTTTTGTATGGTGGAAAATGTTATGAAATGACTGATGGAACAGCCATGGGTTCGCCACTGTCACCAGCCATAGCTAACTTCTTCATGGAGGATTTCGAAGAACGAGCGTTGAACAGTGCTCCCTTATGTCCATCCTGCTTCTTCAGGTATGTTGACGATACAGTTTTAATCTGGCCACATGGCAATGAGGCACTGCAGCAGTTTGTTGATCATTTGAATGGTATACATCAGAACATAAGATTTACAGTGGAGGTGGAGAAGGATGGGAAGTTACCCTTCTTAGATGTGCTGGTGGAGCGAAAATCAGATGGACATCTCGGACATTCTGTGTACAGAAATCCGACGCATACAGATTTATATCTAAACGCGCGTAGTTTTCACCACCCAGCTCAGAAGAGAGCTATACTGAATACCTTGGTACACAGAGTAAGGACTATTTCGGACAAGGATCATCTCGGCTCCAAGATTAACCATCTGACGACGGTATTAATAAATAATGGATATTCCGATCGTGATATCAGATCTACTCTGGCGAAGAAACCAAGGAAGGACGCTGTTCGAACATATCAAGAGGACCAACACATCGCGCGGCTACCATTCTGCGGTGCAACGACCAGCAAGATCGGCAGTCATGAGCTGGCAGGGAATCAGACCAGTCTTCCGGCCACCCAGGGTGATTAAGGAAATGCCGCAACCCGTGAAAGATAATCTTGGCCTGAGAGTACCGGGAATTTACAGCACTCCTTGCGAGTGTGGCAAAAATTATGTGGGCCAGCCTATAAGAACTGTTGCTGATCGCTGTGTGGAACATCAGTGTCACCTGAAAGGTATCTAGAAAAATCAGCGGTGGCTGAGCACAGTTTGTTAAATAAACATAAGATTTTATTCGATGAAACAAGACTACTTGTTCATGCTTCAAACTATTGGGACTCTCTCATCGGGGAAGCAGTTGAAATTAGACTCTGTGAAAATAATTTCAACAGAGACTCCGGTTATGCACTCAGCAATGCATGGAAGCGCGTAATTGATAAAGAAAGAGCACAGAGGGAAACTTCTTACATTCCTCGCAGTTCTCCGCCTGTTGCGATGGATGGCGTTGCAAGCAACGCTGGACAAAGCGCGCAAACAAAATCTATGGATATAGAGGCCGCCACCTCAGTACACACCGGTTTCACCACGATGTCATCCAGCCAATGAGAAGCCGTCCATTGCTTATAAAAGGTTTACATAGACATCCTTGGACTAGCAGGGACCTGGACCAAACCTACCGACAACATGAGACTAAATCACAACTACGACCATTACGCCAAACACCGACCTGATGGCAGAGACGGCGTTGCTATATACACCAAGACAACCCTGGCCACCTAAGTGGTCCCACTCCCACCTCAATATCAACATCTAGAGGCAGTCATGATATCCATACCCCGTCCCAGACGCAGACGCCTCATTATAGCCTGCCTATACAACCCAGGCAGGCTGCCTATACAACCCCCCCCCCCCCACATGAACCATGGACCTTGCCGTTGGTGAGGAGGCTTGCGTGCCTCAGTGATACAGATAGCCGTACCGTAGGTACAACCACAACGGAGGGGTATCTGTTGAGAGGCCAGACAAACACGTGGTTCCTGAAGAGGGGCAGCAGCCTTTTCAGTAGTTGCAAGGGCAACAGTCTGGATGATTGACTGATCTGGCCTAGTAACAATAACCAAAACGGCCTTGCTGTGCTGGTACTGCGAACGGCTGAAAGCAAGGGGAAACTACGGCCGTAATTTTTCCCGAGGGCATGCAGCTTTACTCTATGATTAAATGATGATGGCGTCCTCTTGGGTAAAATATTCCGGAGTTAAAATAGTCCCCCATTCGGATCTCCGGGCGGGGACTACTCAAGAGGATGTTGTTATCAGGAGAAAGAAAACTGGCGTTCTACGGATCGGAGCGTGGAATGTCAGATCCCTTAATCGGGCAGGTAGGTTAGAAAATTTAAAAAGGGAAATGGATAGGTTAAAGTTAGATATAGTGGGAATTAGTGAAGTTCGGTGGAAGGAGGAACAAGACTTCTGGTCAGGTGACTACAGGGTTATAAACACAAAGTCAAATAGGGGGAATGCCGGAGTAGGTTTAATAATGAATAGGAAAATAGGAATGCGGGTAAGCTACTACAAACAGCATAGTGAATGCATTATTGTGGCCAAGATAGATACGAAGCCCACACCTACTACAGTAGTACAAGTTTATATGCCAACTAGCTCTGCAGATGACGAAGAAACTGAAGAAATGTATGATGAAATAAAAGAAATTATTCAGATAGTGAAGGGAGACGAAAATTTAATAGTCATGGGTGACTGGAATTCGAGTGTAGGAAAAGGGAGAGAAGGAAACGTAGTAGGTGAATATGGATTGGGGCTAAGAAATGAAAGAGGAAGCCGCCTGATAGAATTTTGCACAGAGCACAACTTAATCATAGCTAACACTTGGTTTAAGAATCATGATAGAAGGTTGTATACATGGAAGAACCCTGGAGATACTAAAAGGTATCAGATTATATAATGGTAAGACAGAGATTTAGGAACCAGGTTTTAAATTGTAAGACATTTCCAGGGGCAGATGTGGACTCTGACCACAATCTATTGGTTATGACCTGTAGATTAAAACTGAAGAAACTGCAAAAAGGTGGGAATTTAAGGAGATGGGACCTGGATAAACTGAAAGAACCAGAGGTTGTACAGAGTTTCAGGGAGAGCATAAGGGAACAATTGAAAGGAATGGGGGAAAGAAATACAGTAGAAGAAGAATGGGTAGCTCTGAGGGATGAAGTAGTGAAGGCAGCAGAGGATCAAGTAGGTAAAAAGAAGAGGGCTAGTAGAAATCCTTGGGTAACAGAAGAAATATTGAATTTAATTGATGAAAGGAGAAAATATAAAAATGCAGTAAATGAAGCAGGCAAAAAGGAATACAAACGTCTCAAAAATGAGATCGACAGGAAGTGCAAAATGGCTAAGCAGGGATGGCTAGAGGACAAATGTAAGGATGTAGAGGCTTATATCACTAGGGGTAAGATAGATACTGCCTACAGGAAAATTAAAGAGACCTTTGGAGATAAGAGAACCACATGTATGAACATCAAGAGCTCAGATAGAAACCCAGTTCTAAGCAAAGAAGGGAAAGCAGAAAGGTGGAAGGAGTATGTAGAGGGTCTATACAAGAGCGATGCACTTGAGGACAATATTATGGAAATGGAAGAGGATCTAGTTGAAGATGAAATGGGAGATACGATACTGCGTGAAGAGTTTGACAGAGCACTGAAAGACCTGAGTCGAAACAAGGCCCCCGGAGTAGACAACATTCCATTGGAGCTACTGACGGCCTTGGGAGAGCCAGTCCTGACAAAACTCTACCACCTGGTGAGCAAGATGTATGAAACAGGCGAAATACCCTCAGACTTCAAGAAGAATATAATAATTCCAATCCCAAAGAAAGCAGGTGTTGACAGATGTGAAAATTACCGAACAATCAGTTTAATAAGCCACAGCTGCAAAGTACTAACACGAATTCTTTACAGATGAATGGAAAAACTAGTAGAAGCCGACCTCGGGGAAGATCAGTTTGGATTCCGTAGAAATACTGGAACACGTGAGGCAATACTGACCCTACGACTTATCTTAGAAGAAAGATTAACGAAAGGCAAACCTACATTTCTAGCATTTGTAGACTTAGAGAAAGCTTTTGATAATGTTGACTGGAATACTCTCTTTCAAATTCTAAAAGTGGCAGGGGTAAAATACAGGGAGCGAAAGGCTATTTACAACTTGTACAGAAACCAGATGGCAGTTATAAGAGTTGAGGGACATGAAAGGGAAGCAGTGGTTGGGAAGGGAGTGAGACAGGGTTGTAGCCTCTCCCCGATGTTATTCAGTCTCTATATTGAGCAAGAAGTAAAGGAAACAAAAGAAAAATTTGGAGTAGGTATTAAAATCCATGGAGAAGAAATAAAAACTTTGAGGTTCGCCGATGACATTGTAATTCTGTCAGAGACAGCAAAGGACTTGGAAGAGCAGTTGAACGGAATGGATGGTGTCTTGAAGGGAGGATATAAGATGAACATCAACAAAAGCAAAACGAGGATAATGGAATGTAGTCGAATTAAGTCGGGTGATGCTGAGGGTATTAGATTAGGAAATGAGACACTTAAAGTAGTAAAGGAATTTTGCTATTTGGGGAGCAAAATAACTGATGATGGACGAAGTAGAGAGGATATAAAATGTAGACTGGCAATGGCAAGGAAAGCGTTTCTGAAGAAGAGAAGTTTGTTAACATTGAGTATAGATTTAAGTGTCAGGAAGTCATTTCTGAAAGTATTTGTATGGAGTGTAGCCATGTATGGAAGTGAAACATGGACGGTAAATAGTTTGGACAAGAAGAGTATAGAAGCTTTTGAAATGTGGTGCTACAGAAGAATGCTGAAGATTAGATGGGTAGATCACATAACTAATGAGGAAGTATTGAATACGATTGGGGAGAAGAGGAGTTTGTGGCACAACTTGACCAGAAGAAGGGATCGGTTGGTAGGACATGTTCTGAGGCATCAAGGGATCACCAATTTAGTATTGGAGGGCAGCGTGGAGGGTAAAAATCATAGGGGGAGACCAAGAGATGAATACACTAAGCAGATTCAGAAGGATGTAGGTTGCAGTAGGTACTGGGAGATGAAGAAGCTTGCACAGGATAGAGTAGCATGGAGAGCTGCATCAAACCAGTCTCAGGACTGAAGACCACAACAACAACATATACAACCCACCAAACACTCCACTTCCAAGATCCTTCCTCCGCTACCTAACAACCTTTAAAGAATACTTCCTCCTAACTGACCTTAACGCAAGACACGAACTACTAGGAGACACCACACACAATCAATATGGAACCGACTTACTTGACTTCCTCACCACTGAAAACGCAACACAACTTCCCATCAATACCTTCACCTTCATAGGACACAACAGTTGCTCCCTCCCCGATCACATCCTATACAGCCCCTCCCTCTCCGATACCATCACCCACTATTCAGTAGGTGACACCCTTACCAGCCCCCACCTACCCATCCTCTTCATCACCACTGCCATCAATCCCCATCCCCCAGCTCCCACTTCCCGAATGATAAAACTCTACAGCAAAGCTGACTGGGCAAAGTACAAGGAGACCATCAACAATAACCTACTAGCTCCACTAACCATTACCAACACCAACGACCTTAATCACATCAATGACAGAATAACAGACACCATCAAGACAGCCATCGACGCAGCCATCCCCGCCAAAACCATCGCCTTCTTCAAACCGCACCTGCCCCCCGAAATACTCAGACTGATCCGAGAAAAAAGAAAGCTTTACCGCGAAATCAACAAAGACAGAAACCCCGCCCTCAAAACAATTTCGAACAGGCTGAACAACGAAATTAAGCGCCCCACCTCTGAACACCGACAAAAACAATGGGACGAAACCTGCTCCAAACTTGACTACAGACAAGGACGCAAATTTTGGAACAAGTTCAAGACACTCACGGGACAAAACACTGACAGGACCTTCAAACTAAATGTAGACAACTCACCCACCACCGACCCCACCCAAGTAGCAGAAGCCTTCAAAACCGTCTTAGGAGACACCGACAAATTTCCACAGGACCCCTTTTTAATGAACCATTCTGCCACACAGTCGCCACAGAACTCCCGCTGCTACTCGTCTCCCCCACGGCCCCCACAGAAGAAGACATAAAATTGCAGAATGCAATTACTGAGAGAGAAGTAAAAAAGGCCATCTTCTCAGGCAGGAATTCAGCCCCTGGCGAAAACGGAACACAGCGACTACACCTCCGCAACTGCCCCCTCAACACCATCATCCCCCTCCTTTTCAACTACTGCCTGTCCCACAACACCATCCCCACAGCGTGGAAATCCGCCAAAGTCATAATGATCCCCAAACCAGGTAAACCCAAATCAGATCCCAAATCCTACCACCCCATATCCTTCCTTCATGTCCTGCATAAGACCTCTGAGAGAATAATTACAGACTCACACACTTTACCGACAAAGTCCAACTCGTCCCTCACCACCAGTCCGGCTTCCGCAAACTCCACTCCACCGATGATTCCCTTTTCCGACCCACTTCAGACATAACGAGACACCAGAACCTCGGACAGTGCACGCTCGCTGTCTTCCCGGACATCGAGCGGGCATTTGACAAAATCTGGCACGACGGACTTTTATACAAACTGCTAAAGACGGGCTTCCCACCTCAGACAGTACGACTAATCCAAACCCTCTTACACGACAGACGCTGCCAAATCCACATCAACCAAACCACCTCATCCCCTTTCTGCCCCGAAGCCGGAGTAGCTCAGGGCGGGATTATCTCGCGCATGCTCTACTCCCTTTACACCAGTGACATCCCCACCCCGACAAGAACAACCGAACAACTCCAATTGAACGCAGACGACACAGCATATTGGAACTCAGGACCCTCGACAAATGCCACCGACAACCAGACGGTAATCCACCTGACCAAACTAGAAGAATGGATGCGCCAATGGCGCATTAATCCCAACCCCACCAAAACCAAACTCATTCTTTTCAAACACCGCAACATCCACAAAAAGACCAACCAAAACCCCGACCACATCTCCCTCACGCTGTGGGGCACCCAGCTCCTCCCCTCCTCTGATGCAAAATACCTAGGCGTCTGTCTAGACAAGTACCTTAACCTGAGCAACCACGTAAAGGAGACCCTGAGCAATGTCCGTCAACGCCAATCCCTCATACGACATGTCCGAGGCAAATTCATAGGCTGTAACAATAAGACAGCTGTAAATACTTACAAAACGTTCGTCCACCCACTATTCGAATATGCGGCAGCACCTCTCGTCTGCATCTCCAGAACCCAAGCAGAAAGAAACTACCACACTGAGAGACGAATTTTACGCAGCATCCTACGACTCCCACCCTCCACCCCCAGACGAGAGGTCTTTGAGGAAGCAAAAGTAACACCCATTCAAACAAGACTAGCCATCCTGAGAGCCCGCTACCCTCACCTCCTGACCAGACCTACACACGATATACACCCTCAGAACCAGACACAGAAACAAACCCAAACAGAAATACATCTACCCACCCAGAACAATCATAAACACCACCCTACACACCTTCCCTGACACAATACACCAAAACGAACATGCAAGACAATTACACATACAGAACAACGACACTCCCACCCCTCCCCACCTCCAGGCGCTGAACCCCGACCGCCCACCACCGTAAACCCGACCTAGTCGGTTTCGGCCAAAACGGCAAATAAATCCGCTTCCACTGTCACCCTAGCAACATAGCAACAATGCAACAAAACCCATCACTTGACACGTACAGTGGCCTGAGCTCACATAAAAATATAAAGTAAGTCATTGTAAAGTTGTACCAAGGCAGTCCAATCACACAATTGTTAACCCATTCCCATCCCCTCTCAGACCACGGGTACAAAGTACCTCTGTAAGATACCATCAAAATTCAATTTCCATATTAAGAAAAATACTACTAGCTTATAAGATAGGGTAAAGTTAAATAAAAACGAAATCACTTATTAAAATCAGTAACTAGGTAACTACTTATTTCTTGAAAAATTGTAATTAGTCTCTAAGTTAACAAAACAATCATATATTGCTAAAAGCTATTTAAGGAAAACTGTAATTAGTATGCAAGTTCAATATAAATAAAGAAAAGCAAAAGAAATACCCTCATCTCTGGCCCCAATAGAGCAATAAGCTCTCCAGCGGCTCGTCCACCTCCCTTTAGGAGCGGAAACGAATAGTAAAAAAAAGAAAAAAAAAAGTCTGCGACAGTGAGTTTTACCCCTGACGAAGACGATGGAGGTAGTCATCGAAAGCTTTGGGATTTTATCCACATTTGACGAGGCAAGTAAACCGAGAACTTTACAAATAACTTTGTCAGCACTTAGCTTTATAAGCGCTACAGCTGCAACTGCAGGCCACAAAATGTAAACACACTACTGAGGCGTGAAGCTCGGATGAATGACGTAAGCACACTCGTGAATAACAGACCACTCAAGTCAATAACACAGCAAGAAAGACTGAGATTAATGAAAATCCTCAAATAAGTTACTTTTACAGCAAATATTAACACAAATAAACTTTAAAATAAGTAACTGAAGACCAAAACCTTATCAAGTATTGACGAGTAATTTCAACAGCAGTCCAGCACATGTGATGTCACACCAAAGATCGAAAACTGACACACACTCTCAACTTTTCTATTGTCAGCTACAATATCAGAACAAACAGCACTATGGTACCTCAAAATTTCTGGACTGGCATTTCTATTATCATAAATATTTGAATCTTCACTATTCACTCCATTACTTGATTCAGCCCATTGAAACAGATCATTTAGATTTTCATTGACATTCTTTACTTTGAATTTTCTCATCCCTTTCCTTTTCTACCCAGAACATTCAAAAAATTCTCCCCAAAATTCACCTTCACCAACAGTCCCCTCCATATGGAATGAATTAAACTGCCTACACATAGGTTCCTTAGTCAGGCGTTTCCTCTTGGTCCTTTCACAAGCCTTGTCAGTCTTCATCCCAGCCCAGACATCAGGTGGAATACCTATTCGTTTCCCCAGTTGTGAGATCTGTCCGATCCCCTAGCTGTCCTTTCAACATGATCATATTGTGATCTATTGTAATCCCCTTTATCATTTTATCCTGAATTTCTCCTACCAACATTCCTGGAATCTCTGTGACAGTTTCTGTTGTCATCCCTGTAATTCCTCTTCCATCATGATTTCTGTCATTTTTGAATTTTTTTCTGTTTCTGAATGGTAAAGCAGTATCCATATTCCCAACATAATCAAGGAATACGTCTACATCATCTCCTGGAGCATTTTTGAGATCCCATTGTACATTTTCAGGCAGCCTCCTCTTTAAAGTGGAAATTATGATCAACGGCCCCATTGGCTTGTCCAAATGTGCTAATTTTTCTATTTCCCTCACACAAAAATCTCTCATATTTAACTTCCCTAGTCTGTATACAGTCCCATTTAAAAAAAATTATTTTGGATTCTGTGTTCTTTTACCTCTCCCTGGTATTTATTTAAAAATCCCCTCTCAAAGTCTTCGTAAGTCATAAAATTGTTCCAATTTTGGTTTGCCCATGTCAAAGCTTCCCCTTCTAATGCACCTGTCATAATCTTTTGCAAATCAGTTGTGGCGCCGATGAGGTCGACACCAGTATCAATCTGAGTATCATCTTTGAACTAAGCAAAACATTATCTTTGTGTAGTTCTGCCATCCAGCTCTTTGTAAGACTTACTTGTGTAAAGAGGTGAATAAATTAACTCCTGATTATAAGGTGTTGTTCGATGTATCTCACCCGAGCATCCACCTCACTGGTGACCCAGAGTTGTAACGTCTTCCGTTTTCACCGTTTTACTGTGTCCACGGCCTCCACGTCGGTTATATTCAACACAACATTCGAACAATGGCTTCGACCCAAAGCCTAATGCCGGATTTTGTGATTGACATGAATCGTGTTGTGGGCGATGTACACCCGCCAGGACTGCAACACGGTTCCTCTCACTCGACGATTACGTCGATTTTGCCGGACGTTTTCCTGCCTGCAACAATAAGTGTGGTTAGGAGTGTGCATGGCTCCAGCTATCAGACGCCTATGTTCCCACCACATGTGCCCTCCCTCATCGACGGTGCAGCTACCTCTTACGGATCTCCGTGCAGTGCGGGATCAATGCCGATTTCTGCAAATGCTTCATTGGATAACCTACCACCACCAGGACAACGGTTTGCCACACCGCAATCCGTGCAGTACCACGCTGATTCCTGCCCCATGGCCAGAATTGCTTTGTTCACAGGTCAACCTCCTCAGCATCCGCCCACGCCCGTGCCTGCCTCAGTTCAGCATCAGCACATGCCTTCCTGCTTCAATACATTGGCCTGCAACAGGAACAATGGCTTGTTATCTGCGCCTGACCTCCATCTCCGTCCTACTGCTACGCCTCAGTGTTTTGTGCCACGACATTCACCTTATCCGCACACTGTTTTGAGTGAAGTGACTATGAACAGCGAACATTCACACATTCCACCCAACGTTCGACGACATTTCCCTCACTGTGCTCATGGACAGCCCACACCTCCGCAGCCTCCCTGCAACACAGGTGGCTCCGACTCTGATCGCATATCGAGTTTTCCGCGGACTGGCACGTGTTTTTCAAACTTTGAACTTTTTCTCACCTGTCGCCCCTGCACCGGCTCCAGTCAAACTTCCGCAACCGCAATTGACACATTACGGTGTCTCACCCGCGTCGGCCTTCCGCGTCGTGACGGATCGCACTCAAGCACAATGCATCATCTTCACGCTGCCACCCGACCAGACGTCGTTGCCACATACCCTGGAGACACACTCTCCTGGAATACTGCAGCAACAACAGCTCGTTTCAGGCAGTGCCGCAACGAATTCAACTCAGCCTCTTCTTCCGAACATTCTACAACGCTTACCGATGCTGCCGCCATTCAATCCCAACAGGGCAACAACCTGGTTCAAAATTGTGGACGAAGTGTTCAACCGTATCAAACTCAACAAATCAACCAGGTTTCTGTGCTTTATCATCCACCTGCACGACCAGGAGGACTTGATTGCTGACCTGGTCTGCACCCCGGACTCTTCTACCCGGTACACTCTAGCCAAAAACACAGTTCTACGTCGGCTTGCGCGCTCAACTGAGACAGCAATACGGCAAGTGCTCCACGTCGAGCAACTAGGCAATGACAAACCTTCACAACTTTGGAGACGGCTACAGGCCCTGGTCAGCGACGATTTACTCTCTGACACAGCTCTCCTCGTCATCTGGCCAGATGAAGTACCTCCCCACATCCGCTTTGCTCTGGCTCAGAGGTCTCCCGAACCTGTCGAGCAACGAATGACGATTGCTGACAAACTACATGATGCATCACTGCTCTATTTCGCCAGCCACTGCCTACCTGGGAAGTCTCAGGTTCAGGTTCCTCGTCCTGCGGCCAGGGCCACACTGTACCGACTGTTCAGCTCGCTGCGGGATGCAGTATACAAACAGCTGGAACATCACTGGCTCCGCCTTTGGTCACACCCCCTCCTGCAACCGAACCAGCTGCAGCCACCAAACCTCAGCCATCGCCTCTGGCAACGAACTTCCCACAGGAAATGCAGCTGCACTAACCCATACTGTTACTTCCACACACAGTTTGGTGAGGCGGCACGGAACTGCAGACCACCCTGCTGCTTCCCAAATGCAAATCGCAGTTAGGTCCGGGTGCCATCTCATGTGCACAACATGACAGGCACCTCCCAGTGCTCCATTCTGTCCGGGATAGTAATGGACGACTTTATATTAAAGACATTTCGTTGGGATACATTTTCGTAGTGGACACAGGCGCTGATGTTTCGCTGCTGTCTACATCGTTAGTGTCGTTGAACATCCTCCCTCATCTACATCTACATCTACATCCATACTCCGCAAGCCACCTGACGGTGTGTGGCGGAGGGTACCTTGAGTACCTCTATCGGTTCTCCCTTCTATTCCAGTCTCGAATTGTTCGTGGAAAGAAGGATTGTCGGTATGCTTCTGTGTGGGCTCTAATCTCTCTGATTTTATCCTCATGGTCTCTTCGCGAGATATACGTAGGAGGGAGCAATATACTGCTTGACTCTTCGGTGAAGGTATGTTCTCGAAACTTTGACAAAAGCCCGTACCGAGCTACTGAGCGTCTCTCCTGCAGAGTCTTCCACTGGAGTTTATCTATCATTTCCGTAACGCTTTCGCGATTACTGAATGATCCTGTAACGAAGCGCGCTGCTCTCCGTTGGATCTTCTCTATATCTTCTATCAACCCTATCTGGTACGGATCCCACACTGATGAGCAGTATTCGAGCAGTGGGCGAACAAGCGTACTGTAACCTACTTCCTTTTTTTTCGGATTGCATTTCCTTAGGATTCTTCCAATGAATCTCAGTCTGGCATCTGCTTTACCGACGATCAACATTATATGATCATTCCATTTTAAATCACTCCTAATGCGTACTCCCAGATAATTTATGGTATTAACTGCTTCCAGTTGCTGACCTGCTATTTTGTAGCTAAATGATAAAGGATCTATCTTTCTGTGTATTCGCAGCACATTACACTTGTCTACATTGAGATTCAATTGCCATTCCCTGCACCATGCGTCAATTCGCTGCAGATCCTCCTGCATTTCAGTACAATTTTCCATTGTTACAACCTCTCGATACACCACAGCATCATCTGCAAAAAGCCTCAGTGAACTTCCGATGTCATTCACCAGGTCATTTATGTATATTGTGAATAGCAACGGTCCTATGACACTCCCCTGCGGCACACCTGAAATCACTCTTACTTCGGAGGACTTCTCTCCATTGAGAATGACATGCTGCGTCCTGTTATCTAGAAACTCCTCAATCCAATCACACAATTGGTCTGATAGTCCATATGCTCTTGCTTTGTTCATTAAACGACTGTGGGGAACTGTATCGAACGCCTTGCGGAAGTCAAGAAACACGGCATCTACCTGTGAACCCGTGTCTATGGCCCTCTGAGTCTCGTGGACGAATAGCGCGAGCTGGGTTTCACATGACAGTCTTTTTCGAAACCCATGCTGATTCCTACAGAGTAGATTTCTAGTCTCCAGAAAAGTCATTATACTCGAACACAATACGTGTTCCAAAATTCTACAACTGATCGACGTTAGAGATACAGGTCTATAGTTCTGCACATCTGTTCGACGTCCCTTCTTGAAAACGGGGATGACCTGTGCCCTTTTCCAATCCTTTGGAACGCTACGCTCTTCTAGAGACCTACGGTACACCGCTGCAAGAAGGGGGCAAGTTCCTTCGCGTACTCTGTGTAAAATTGAACTGGTATCCCATCAGGTCCAGAGGCCTTTCCTCTTTTGAGCGATTTTAATTGTTTCTCTATCCCTCTGTCGTCTATTTCGATATCTACCATTTTGTCATTTGTGCGACAATCTAGAGAAGGAACTACAGTGCAATCTTCCTCTGTGAAACAACTTTGGAAAAAGAGATTTAGTATTTCGGCCTTTAGTCCGTCATCCTCTGTTTCAGTACCATCTCGGTCACAGAGTGTCTGGACATTTTGTTTTGATCCACCTACCGCTTTGACATAAGACCAAAATTTCTTAGGATTTTCTGCCAAGTCAGTACATAGAACTTTATTTTCGAATTCATTGAACGCCTCTCGCATAGCCCTCCTCACACTACATTTCGCTTCGCGTAATTTTTGTTTGTCTGCACGGCTTTGGCTATGTTTATGTTTGCTGTGAAGTTCCCTTTGCTTCCGCAGCAGTTTTCTAACTCGGTTGTTGTACCACGGTGGCTCTTTTCCATCTCTTACGATCTTGCTTGGCACATACTCACCTAACGCATTATGTACGTCGGTTTTGAACTTTGTCCACTGATCCTCAACACTATCTGTACTTGAGACAAAACTTTTGTGTTGATCCATCAGGGACTCTGAAATCTGCTTTTTGTCACTTTTTCTAAACAGAAAAATCTTCCTACCTTTTTTAATATTCCTATTTACGGCTGAAATCATCGATGCCGTAACCGCTTTATGATCGCTGATTCCCTGTTCTGCATTAACTTTTTCAAATAGTTCGGGTCTGTTTGTCACCAGAAGGTCTAATATGTTATCGCCACGGGTCGGTTCTCTGTTTAACTGCTCAAGGTAGTTTTCAGATAAAGCACTTAAAAAATTTCACTGGATTCTTTGTCCCTGCCACCCGTTATGAACGTCTGAGTCTCCCAGTCTATATCCGGCAAATTAAAATCTCCACCCAGAACTATAACATCGTGGGGAAATCTACTCGAAATATTTTCCAAATTATCCTTCAGGTGCTCAGCCACAACAGCTGCTGAGCCAGGGGGCCTATAGAGACATCCAATTACCATGTCTGAGCCTGCTTTAACCGTGACCTTCACCCAAATCATTTCACATTTCGGATCTCCGTCAATTTCCTTCGATACTATTGCACTTCTTATCGCTATAAACACGCCTCCTCCTTCACTGTCCAGCCTGTCTCTGCGGTATACATTCCAATCTGAGTTTAGGATTTCATTACTGTTTACGTCTGGTTTCAGCCAACTTTCTGTCCCTAGTACTGTATGGGCGTTGTGACCGTTTATTAATGAGAGCAGTTCTGGGACCTTTCTGTAGACGCTCCTGCAGTTTACTATTAGCACATTAATATTGTTATTCCCTGTTGCATTTTGCCTACTCCTACCTTGCCGCATCTCAGGAGGCGTCTTGTCGGGCCTAGGGAGGGGATTCTCTAACCTAAAAAACCCCCATGTGCACTCCACACGTACTCCGCTACCCTTGTAGCCGCTTCCGGCGTGTAGTGCACACCTGACATATTCAGGGGGACCCTACATTTCTCCACCCGATAGCGGAGGTCGAGAAATTTGCACCCCAGATCTCCGCAGAATCGTCTGAGCCTCTGGTTTAAGCCTTCCACTCGGCTCCAAACCAGAGGACCGCGATCGGTTCTGGGAACGATACTGCAAATAGTTAGCTCTGATTTCACCCCGCGAGCGAGGCTTTCCGCCTTCACCAATTCCGCCAACCGCCTGAACGAACTAAGGATGACCTCTGAACCCAGACGGCAGAAGTCATTGGTGCCGACATGAGCAACAATTTGCAGTCGGGTGCACCCAGTGCTCTCTATCGCCGCCGGTATGGCCTCCTCCACATCTCGGATGAGACCCCCCGGCAAGCAGACAGAGTGAACACTAGCCTTCTTCCCCGACCTTCCCTCTATTTCCCTAAGGGGCTCCATCACCCGCCTAACGTTGGAGCTCCCAATAACTAATAAACCCCTTCCCCCCTGTGCCTGCTCGGACCTTGCTCAAGGAGCAGCCACATGTCCACTCACAGGCAGAGCGGGCGATGCCACACGGCCAGCCTCCACATTGACCCTCCGCTTCGTGCGCCGCGAACGCCGCTGAACCCGCCACTCCCCTTGGGGAGAGGGTGGCCCAACCGCGCCCGGTACCCGCGAAGATGTCTCGACAGCAGGGACAGGGGGTGAAGCATGTAACACCTGGGGTGTACCTTGCGACGCACCAGACTCCCCACTGCCGCTACACTCCGAGGCAGCAGCCTGAAGACGGCTGACCGCGGCCATCAACACGCTCAGCTGTTCGCGAACAGTGGCCAGCTCCTCCTGCATCCGTACACAGCAGTCACACATCCTATCCATCCTAAGAAATCAATTAACTGAAGAGAGTTAATCAACCTTTAACTCGACTGCTAATTCACTAAAGGCGGCTGTTTATTCACTAAACTGTGGTTGCTAGCCACTTCTACATCTACATCTACATCCATACTCCGCAAGCCACCTGACGGTGTGTGGCGGAGGGTACCTTGAGTACCTCTATCGGTTCTCCCTTCTATTCCAGTCTCGTATTGTTCGTGGAAAGAAGGATTGTCGGTATGCCTCTGTGTGGGCTCTAATCTCTCTGATTTTATCCTCATGGTCTCTTCGCGAGATATACGTAGGAGGGAGCAATATACTGCTTGACTCTTCGGTGAAGGTATGTTCTCGAAACTTTAATAAAAGCCCGTACCGAGCTACTGAGCGTCTCTCCTGCAGAGTCTTCCACTGGAGTTTATCTATCATCTCCGTAACGCTTTCGCGATTACTAAATGATCCTGTAACGAAGCGCGCTGCTCTCCGTTGGATCTTCTCTATGTCTTGTATCAACCCTATCTGGTACGGATCCCACACTGCTGAGCAGTATTCAAGCAGTGGGCGAACAAGCGTACTGTAACCTACTTCCTTTGTTTTCGGATTGCATTTCCTTAGGATTCTTCCAATGAATCTCAGTCTGGCATCTGCTTTACCGACAATCAACATTATATGATCATTCCATTTTAAATCACTCCTAATGCGTACTCCCAGATAATTTATGGTATTAACTGCTTCCAGTTGCTGACCTGCTATTTTGTAGCTAAATGATAAAGGATCTATCTTTCTGTGTATTCGCAGCACATTACACTTGTCTACATTGAGATTCAGTTGCCATTCCCTGCACCATGCGTCAATTCGCTGCAGATCCTCCTGCATTTCAGTACAATTTTCCATTGTTACAACCTCTCGATACACCACAGCATCATCTGCAAAAAGCCTCAGTGAACTTCCGATGTCATCCACCAGGTCATTTATGTATATTGTGAATAGCAACGGTCCTATGACACTCCCCTGCGGCTTGTAGAAAACAATGAAAATAGCACTACCTGTCTCTGGACTGTATTGAAAACACTAGCACTACTGGCACTATGGTTGACTAAAGGGAATCTCTCTGACTGTATTCAAAACAAACACGAAATCTATGGAACACTATTAATAGCACCCTACAATTAATGCTTCCTAAAAGCAAATACACACGGAAGAAGAAGTGACAAGTAAGAAAAATACAGTTAATACTTAAATTAAGGTAGCTCGCTGCACAGCAGACGTGAGTTAGGCGGCAATTACGACGACACTGACTCTACGGGCACTATGGCTGACTAAATGGACTCTCTCTGACTGTATTCAAAACAAACACGAAATCTATGGAACACTATTAATAGCGCCCGACAATTAAAGCTTCCTAAAAGCAAATACACACGGAAGAAGAAGTGACAAGTAAGAAAAATACAGTTAATATTTAAATTAAGGTAGCTCGCTGCACAGCAGACGTGAGGCAGGCGGCAGTTACTACATACTACACTGCAAGCTGTGAATTCTACTAAACTACAATGCTTGAGTTCAACCTCCCACGTTGTCTCACTCTCCGGAAACTGCAAACTCGAGTGTAGTATTTTAGTGTGCAATATTGAGGAACCTGTATTAGGTATTGACTTCTTGTGACACCACAAACTTTCACCGGACCTAGTGTGAAACACCGTGTTTCATCACCCATCCAAAACTCACTTCCCCTGTGCTCCATCAAGCAAACCCCCCCGTGACACGTTGGTCCGTGCTCATCTCATCCATACATGCTCGGCTCTGTCGATGATGTTACAAGAAACAACGCACAAGTGCCTTGTCGAACTTGAACATGTCGCTCGCCTATGCAAGGAAAACTTCAAGCTCTCCCTCTGGTACCACGAAACTCAGCTCCAGCTATCCAACGCAGCAAAGTAATTACAGACACTGCAGCAAGGACAAAGCAAGGTCAGTAAGTTTGCCAAATCTGCTTATAGTCCCAGCAATCGAGCCTCCATGTGCTTACCTCCCGCTACCCCTCGCAACTGTGCTATCAAATCTACCATAACGTGTACTGACAGTTCCATAGGACCACACACCCCTACACGGCAGCGTTTGACACTTGACCGGACACGAGTGCGCATGCGCAATGAGCGTCACGTGTTCCTGCACTGACAGCTCCTACCCCTCCCTTCGCTGACAGCACCGCAAACGATGCAACTTCGGCTCCTGTGCGCCGCCGAGAGACCGCCACTGATAACACAAACAGTGCACTCGCGCCAAGCGCTTCGCCCGCGACTGTGCTGCCACAGGCCGCACCCTCAGACAATGGACTCACTAACACTTCACAAGCCCTACCAAGCTCACCCAACCACGGTGCCACTGCTTCGGGCCAGCAGCCATCTTGTCATATTGACTCCTGGGACACTCCCGTCAGATCCGCCGAGTGGCTACGAACACCACGACCTCGCCCCACCTGCCCTGCCCACCTCACATTGTAAACAAACCATCTCCTGTGCCGCCGGCAACATTTCCGTCGTCACCAATGGCACGGTTCACAAGCTTTGCCTCACGCCAGGCACCCCGATCTCCAGTAAACCACGTCGACTTTGTCCCCAGCACCTCTCCGACCTTAAAAAGCAGATTTCTGTACTTCTAAGCTCCGGTGTCATCGAACCCTCTGCCAGCAGCTGGTCTACGCCCATTCATATGACACCCAAGGAAGACGGGTCGTGGCGCATGTGCGGAGACTACCATTGACTAAATGCACGAACAATCATGGACACCTACCCCATATCCAACATTGCCGACTTTACCAGTTCCCTCGCAGGTGCGACCACGTTCTCTGTCAGTGATTGCAAACGAGCCTACCATCAGATCCCCATTGCTCCTGAAGACAACAAGAAGTCAACAATCACCACCCCAATCAGGTTACTTCAGTTTAGATTCATGCCCTTCGGTCTGAAAAACGCAACCCACACCTGAGAACGCTTCATCAACGAAGTGCTATTTGGACTAAAATTCTGCTTTGCATATCTTGATGACATTCTTGTGTTCAACTCCTCCATCAAGGACAACATTCAACATGTGCAAACTATTATGGACACTCTCACGGCAGCAGGCATCAAGACCAACCAGGACAAATTGCAGCGACATCAACCAGCTGTCACTTTTCTTGGTTTTCGGGTCACTGCTGACCGCATTTCACAGCCCCCTGACAAAGTACAAACAATACTAAACCTACCCAGACCTTCGTCATTCAAAGAGTTCTGGCACTTTCTGGGGACGGTTAATTATTATTGCCGTCATCTACCTCTGGCTGCGGAGATTCTGGCTCCACTGACGGACACCTTGGCAGGCACCAAGACTTCTGGATCTCGGCCCATTCCATGGACCCCTGCTATGACTGACTCTTTCGCTGCCCTCAAAAATCTTCTTGCTGAGGCCTGCACCATCGTGCATCCTCATCCCAATGAGCAGCTTTTCATCACCACAGACACGAGCGATACTGCCACTGCCGCTGTCCTTAGCCAGACAGTCGACGGCCAAACTTCGCCTCTGCAATTCTTCTCGCACATGCTCACCAATGCACAATGGAAATATTCCGCGTTTGACAGGGAGTTGCTCACAGTCTACGAAGTGATAAAGCATTTTAAGACAGAGGTTGAGGGATGCCCTTTCTATGTTTTAACAGACTACAAGCACCTGGCTGCGGCCATTTCAAACTTGCCAGCTGACCCACCTCCTCACCGTTTCAGATACATGGACTTCATATCTCAGTTCACCAATGATGTCAGACACATAAAGGGTGCTGACAATATAGTTGCTGATTTCCTTTCACGAGTCGACGCCGTTCATTCGCTGTTAGACGTCTCTGAAATGCCTAACCTCCACCCCACTGATGAGGACACACAAAACCCGATTTCAGACTCTACCTCTTCAGTACACTTCGTCCGCACCACCTTCCCAGGCATTTAGTGAGATCTGGTGCGACGACAGTACGGGCACGTTACGCCCCCTCATCCCAACCACGCTCCGTTGAGCTGTCTTCAACGCACTGCATAATTTAGCCCACCACGGTGTTCGTGCGTCCGCCCCCCTCATAGCGGAGCGCTTTGTGTGGAGAAATGTCAACAAGGACTGCCAGCAATGGGCACGCTGCTGCATCGCGTGCCAATGCTGCAAAGTTCACAAGCACACTTCACCTCCCCTCGGCGCCTTTTTGATCCCTCCTGGCCGTTTCTAGCATATTCACATTGACATTGTCAGCCCTCTCCCCCCCCCCCCCCCCCCTCTAACGGCTTTCGTTTTGTTCTCTCGTCTATCGATCAAACAACTCGCTGGGTCGAGGCTGTCCCCCTCCCCAGTATCACAGCAGAAACTGTTGCTTGAGCTTTCGTCGAGTCATGGGTATCGCGTTTCGGATGTCCAGCTATCATCACGACTGAACCAGGGCAGACAATTTGAGCTGGCCCTGTTCAACGAGATTTTTAACATTTGCGCCATCCAGCGCATCCATACCACAGCATATCACCCACAAAATAACGGGCTAGTTGAGCGCTGGCACCGCACTTTCAAGGCGGCTCTTTGATGCCACGACTCTCTTTGGATGGAGGCCCTACCCCTTGTGGTGCTCGGCATTCGTGCGATCTATAAGGAAGACCTCAAAAGCACAATAGCTGAGTTTGTATACGGCCAGAACATTGTTCTCCATGGCGAACTTGTGAGCCCTTCTGCTTCTCTCCCTCAGTCTGACTTACCTTCCTTCATGGACCGCATCAGATGCCACTTCATCGACCTCCACATCCCTCTGCCCGCCAGCCATTCCCGCCCCAAGGCTCACGTCCCGAAATCTCTGGACAATTGTGAGTATGTCATGCTCCGAGATGACACTGTCCATGCTCCCCTCCAACCCCCATATACCGGCCAGTACCGAGTTCTCTGGCGCTCAGTAAACACTTATGACATCCAGATAAAAGATTCAGCTGTTACAGTCTCTCTCAACAGACTTAAGCCTGCTCATGTCGAGCCCGCTTCTACCCCCCTTCAGGCCCTAACCACGCCACTCACTGTCGTGGCTCACGATGCTCCGACCACTCCCTCCACGTCATACTTACTCACTCAGTCGAGTGACTTCCAGCTCCAATCGTCGAGCTCTTCTCCGACCTCGCCCTCTACACCAGTCTCACACACTCCATCGAGTGACTTCCAGTTCCAATCATCAAGCTCTCCTCCGACCTCGCTATCTACTCCGGTCTCATGCACTCCATTGAGTGATCACATGCTCCCCACGTCAAGCTTATCTGCGATCACGCCTCCGCCACTGGGCCCTTCTCCAGTCCCTTCGACCTCTCGGCCGTCACCTGCCTCGCCCTGTCGAGGTTTCTCACACACCCTAATCTTGAACGTACCCTTGCCCGAGGTGTTTGTGCCTGCCCCCCGGACATAATCTACAACATCTCAATAATATTACGTGATGACACACTGTTCGTCGTGTATTTGCCTTCATCCAGTGCTCATGACACAACCTGCACCATTCCCTGCCACCTGGTGAAATGTGTTCCCCTCTCGCCCGACATCAACCTGGACATGCTCCGTGTGTTCGCCACGCCCACCGGAGACATCGTCGTCGTCGCTCCGTTCCTTCCACAAACCGCCAGCTTACCTGTCGTCACACGACCAGCACGCCCACTACGACGCCTGGCGCCCTTCAATGACTTCCAGGTTCGGTGGCCGGACCTTCCTTTACGACATCTACCCACACAGCTTCCCGACGACACTGTCGAGCTGACCGTGGTCCGGCTCTTGTGGACCACACCTGCTGATGCCATAGTCATAAGGGGAGGGGGGGGGGGGGCGTGGGCCTATGTGGCGCCGATGAGGTCGACACCAGTATCGATCTGAGCATCATCTTTGAACTAAGCAAAACATCTTTGTGTAATTCCGCCATCCAGTTCTTTGTAAACCTTACTTGTGTAAAGAGGTGAATAAATGAAGTCCTGATTATAAGGTGTTGTTTGGTGTATCTCACCCGAGCATCCACCTCACAGTCATTCCATCCACAAATTGATCTCTAAAACATGCAACAAAACTGGCAGGGTGACATGTTCCATCATTATTAAAACATCTAATGTTCTGAACATTATGTATGGGCAGCATATTTACTATATTGCTAATGTTTCCATGTTCCATCCTGGCTACCTTTGACTCTACGTTTTCCATTTTCTTTGATATCACAGGATTAATGTCAAGCTTTAATAAACTCACATTACTATGTACTCCACTAACATTTTCTGTTATACCAATATCATTCCTTTCGAGCTGCCCTTTCAACTGTTCCTCCAATTTGGAATTTTCAACTGTGCACTTTTCATTCAACTTAACAATTTCGTCCCTTACCTCTGCATTTAATCTGACACATTCCTATTCATTTCTATCTGTTTCTAATCTTAGCTTGCCTTCTATTTCTGACAGCCCCTGATTTAATCTCTCCTCCACAGGCTGCATACTGCTTTTTATTTCATTCATACTACTCTTAGCTTCTTTTACTTGTTCATTCATTTGGCTCCCTTGAACATCAATTACAGTTTTATGCAATCAAGCAAGAGAGCTTAAAATTTCTTTAAATGTACCTACATCAGTAACGTCTATTGTAACAATAATATTTTCGTCTGTTGATTCCACAACACTTGCAGCATTATTTTCTGTTGTTGGTTCCCTCATTATGACAAACAAAGAAAGCAAACAGAAACATTTGTAGTACACGACAATAAATGCTACACATAGCACATACTCGCAGATTTACTAAACTTTAGAAGTTTTTGTTTCTGTTACTGCACTTCATAGTGCCAGAAGATGCTGCTGCACTGAATCTGCCGTTGTCTCTTGTTGTGCTGTGCTTCTGCTGCCCACGTGGTTCCTGCTGCTTTATTTGCTGCCAATCTCCAGTTGAAGCACCAAATTGTCATTTAATCCTTCTTCACTGCTTCTTGCTACAACCAACACTGCTTTTGGGTCATCTGACATGAGTCAGACATCGCGGACGAGCCCCCATTTTGTCAGACCTCCACTGATAAGTGCTTATGAAGTTATTGTCAGAAGTTGAAAGAACTACATAAATGTACTTGCTGAAACGTGTTGGAAAACATGAATAGGGAAAGGATAACAGCTCTCCACAGAGAAGTGCTTACGAGGTTACTGTCAGCAGTTGAAAGAACTGCATAAATGTGGTAGGGACATTACAACATTTTGATATCCTGCTCACTACGAAAATCTTGTCATTGTTTTCTGTTAACTTATTGGCTCTCGCTACGGACAATTTTGCTTGGCATCTGGCCAATACTAGTGTTACCTGATATTTGTTCACTTAATGCAGCTGGTTGGGCTAAATAAAAATCACTGTTTTAAAACATATTACTTTAACCCAGTTAAATGCTCACATCCACACTCCAGAGCTGCCCAAATGGTAAAGACCCCAAGCAACATGCATCTGGCCCACCACCACTTTAGCACTGCTTCTCTCACATTCTGACACACAATGTAGTCTGTCTAAAATAACAAAGAATTCTACAACTTTCCAACATTCTGGCATTCTAAAACTATTTTCTATGGCTAAATGTTGCTGTTCTTGAGTAAATATAACTACTGTATTTGAATTCTAAGGACAATTCGTGTAAGACATATGGCGCATGGCTACACTATGTGAGCATACTGATTTCCTGCAAAAATAACCAACATGTGGAGGTAGCATCTTTGCATTATTTCAAAGATGCCTCTATGATGTTGTCTGCCACTAACCATTTATGTTATTGTAATGTTATACAGTCAACCCTGTTGACAGCACATCTGGGTAGGCCTCCAGCAGAGGGATGCTGAGGGAGGGGCAGAAAGAATGGAAAGTGGTCACTACCACAGAGGTCATCATTGACTCTCCACTCAATGGATGGAAGAAGACAAGGGCTGCAAGTGGATAGGTCAATAGCCGAGAAAGTTCCGTGAGTCACACTGAAGTGTGTGAGGGCACCAGTATTCAAGAGGCAAAGGTCAAGTTGTGCTGGTAAGTTTACAAGGTCTCTACATGGCCAGTGATTGTGGTTCCATCCCACAAAAGGTTATGGGTGTTGAAATCATCCAAGATTAGGAAAGATTGAGATGGGGGGGGGGGGGGGGGGAGAAGGGGGGGGGGAGCTGAAAAACCAATGAAAACAAATCAATATGTTATGAGACACTTCACCTTCAGATTGTAATATCCTGGAATGCCCTTACCCAAACAGCCACAGCCTAACAAGGTGTATTATGAGGCTGAAGTTTGCTATATAGAGTGTCCAGAACATACGTACAAATTCTGCCTGATGCCCTGTCATACATAGCATGATTCATATAATATCCTTGGTATCCATGAAAGGCCAGCGCCCAAGTTGCTGGAAACCAAGTCTCCTGGAGGGCACTGCAGAAGACAGAAAAGTGCTTAAAACATGTTGTAGCTCAGCCAAGTAGTGGGAAAAACTGCTACAATTCCACTGGAGAATAATGTTGTTGTACTATGAGGCCATGATGGGACCAAAGAGGTGGGTTATGTGCTAGGGTTACCTGCTGCCATTGGTTGAGGGGTTATGGCATCAATACACATAGATTCTGGGTGCCATTGTATGGTGCAAGCTGGGGCCTCAGAGGCCACTAGAATTTCCACACGAGTGGAACGCATGGGATTTGGTAGCATGGGAGTTCTTCTTGGAGAACTTATTTTCTGTGGCTCCTTCAGATACTGGCTGGTATCTGGTTGTAGACCAGCTGAAACCTTGGAAGGAAGTGTCCTGATAGACCCCTTCCTGGTGACAGAAGCTGGAGGAAGATGATTTGTCTCTGGCTGGAAGGTGGGGACCAATGTTCCTGATGGATGGGATGCCAATGTTCTAAAGCAGTTGTGGGGAAAGCAGCAAAAGGAGGGCTCCCAACCATGTGGGAGGGGGACAGGGGGATCAGGCATGGTCGAGTGGCCTTGAGGACCCACTGTAGGAAATGTAAAGGGTGGCAGTACTGTTGCCAAACAGGGCAGTGTTGTCATAACTGTAGTATATGACACTGTTATCCATGCTGGGTGCAACTGCACGTACTTCTTCATGGTCTCTTGATGAGTCAGTTTGTCCAGACTCTTGTTTTCTTGTATCTTCTTCTCTGTCTGGAAAATGATGCAAACCGGTGAGCAAGGAGAATGGAGCTTTCCACAGTTGATACAGAGTGGGGGGAGGGGGGGGGGGGGGGGCACAAGAAACAAGAAGCATTCAGATGCAGTACTTGTCCACAATCTCTACAGATGGGGCTAGCAATGCAACATGAAGACATGTGCCCCTTGACCTTTTCAGGCAATGAATTGCACTCAAAGGCCAAGATGAAGGCACCAGTAATGGCCCTATTGTCCTTTGACCCCCTATGTACACTACAGAGTGTGTACACCATTACTCCAAGCTGGTGTGTAGCTCATCATCAGATTGCAATAGCAGGTATCAGTTGAAAATGATGTTCTGAACCATATTTAAACTATTATGAAGAATGACAGTTGCTGGTAGTTGCCCACCTTGTTACAAGCGTGCAGTACCTGTGACTGGGCAGGGGACGTTGTTTTAATCAAAATTGACCCACTTTTTATTTTAGAGATGGCTGCCACTTCCCCAGACTTGTCTTCTGTGTTCTCCACAGAGAACAAGGGCTTTGTGGCCAGGAAGGAATCCCCATCAGTTCTTATGCAAACTAAGTATTGGAGGGAGTTTTTCCCTGCTTGCCACTTAGCTGCACACTCCTCCCATGGCATAGCTAGGGAAGGGAAGATTTGAGGC
This sequence comes from Schistocerca cancellata, assembly GCF_023864275.1. Lineage (NCBI taxonomy): Eukaryota > Metazoa > Arthropoda > Insecta > Orthoptera > Acrididae > Schistocerca > Schistocerca cancellata. The sequence goes on from NC_064629.1 coordinate 930,065,345, forward strand.
TTATATCCCTCTGCATTAAACGAGGACTTTCCTTCCATAGAGACAGCTGGGGCCATATAAGCACCAGGGGGAGATAACTCCATCCGCTTCATTTGCGGCTCATCTGCCGTGGTGCCACCCACCCTTTAACAGGGGCTTTCACCATGGGGGCCACCCAGTCTCAGCAATAGCTAACTGGCCAGTAATCTGTTGCTCAGAATCCCTATGCCCCAGTCAAAATGGGCACATACTCTTTGGCATACAATGGGAGATTTCAGCTCAGGCACCACTCATGTGATCCCTGCATGGTCAGGGAGCTACCACCATGCAGGTACTTGACAACACTCCCACAACAGGATGGCTACCATGTTGGGTTTTGAGTATGTTACCATATTAAAGAAAAGAGTTAAAAGATGGAAAGGCACAAAGGTTTAGGGTACACTGCATTGCACCACTTCCATGTACAAACAACACTTCTGGAGACTTTTGAAAATTGGTGACAGGTCAAACCCAACAATGGGGATCATGTGTTTATTTAATGAAAAGTTCTGGAAAATGCTGGAAGTGGAAACTTGAGTCCTAAATCATAAAGCTGGTCCAAGCAGGGTCTGCACTAAGAAAACAATGTGATGGAGGGGCACAGTGGGAAATGGATAGTGAAAATATATAAGCTTGCAGCATGGAAAGTACCAGCTTGTAAGAGGGGTGATCATGCCATGATAAAAAGCTTCAGATCAATCTCAACAATTCCATTCTTTGATAAGTCATTGAGACTGAATGAAAGACCAAATCTTAAATTTGAAATAAATGAACTCTTCTGAGATGCACAACATGGTTTTGCGAAGGTAAATCTACAATAGCGGCAGCAATAGGTTCGGTTACTGTGATAAAGTCCAGTTTTGAAGAAAAATAATCTTTAGTACTGACACTTTGTGACCTTCATAAGGCATTTGAATGTATTCCTCACAAGATCCTTCTAAATAAACTCAGTCAATATGGAGTTGGAGGCACTGTTCTGTCAACCCTCAAATTTTATCTGGGAAACAGAAGACAGATCATCTCAGTCCAAAGAGTACTATCATATGAACGGAAGTTGGAATATGGCATGCCACAGAGTTCAGTAATGGGCCCCTCCTGTTCCTAGACTTTATAACTGACTTAGCTCTCATCAACAGGTCTTGCAGTTTGCAGATGACACAACTTTGTACTCAAAAGTCATCAATGCTAGAAAGAGTCAAGAAGAAGCAGATGCTTAATTTTATGTGAAAAAAAAGGTTTTGTTATGAACAAAATGAAAATCAATGAACCACAAACACAAAAACTGATATGTAGCCTCAGTGACAAAGGCTAGTAAAGATCATAACACTGAACACAAGACAGGAGCACTGCAGGCCATTACTCACAAAATTGGGAATAATGACTGTTTATAGTTATTATGAATTTTTGTACTTCCTTCATGTTAAAGAAATTTAAATTCCTTCAGCAAGAAGCATGAGATACATGACCACAACACCTGCAACAAACAGAGCATAAGCATACCAGCCTGTTGACTGTCCAAAACAAGAGATAGCTTTCTGAACATTGCCATGAGAATTTTTGGATCACTAGCCATGGAAATATAGGTCCTGCGAGTGGAGAGATTCATGAACAGAATTTCAGGAGACTTATAACTGTGTCTGCAATAGTCCCATCCAGGAATGTTTCAACTGTGAAGAAAGTGAATGGATTTATTGAACTTTCTCCAAAAATAGTAAATGTCAAAACTAAAATGTTAGTAGCAGAATAAATGTATCTGTAGTAAAATGCTTAATTATTAAGGAAATTTTTGTAACATTACATATTAATTGTATTTTAATACATCAGTCTGTAATTTTTGACACTGTCTATCCAGCCACTGCTGATGAACAACATGTACTTGGTAATAAATAGTAATAATAATGGTAATTTTCACCTTCCAACCTAACCTACATCTCAGACTAAAAACAAAATTTCAGGTGCAAGATGTTCACTAGCAGACTCACTCAAAGCAGGCCATATTCTTAACTGAATAACTGGTAAACAATCAACTACTGTTTATTCTCAGTTTGCCTAAAGAGTTATATTTCATAGAAAGTGAGTAAATTACTATTAGCTAAAAGCACATATTGTGTTTGAACTTAAATGAGCATATCGATTTGTCTTCTGAATACACAATCACAAATCAAGTTCATTAAAACCATGCTCTGTGCGAGTTAGAGTATTTTGTCATAACAGACTTGGTAGTTAAGCACTTTTGAGAATTTCGGAACAAATCACGCAGTTTCTTTCTTTCTTTCTTTCTTTTTTTTCCCCTCAATAGAAACAACAAAGACATGCTGTAGCATGACATGAAATCCTTCAATTTTTCGTGTTTAGTTCTCATGCACAACAGTAAAAACGTGACACAAATTCCATTACTTTCTTGTCAACTTCTGTTCATTCAAATTCTTTACCAAACTCTGATGCAGACTAATGATAAATGTTTCATTGAGCAATGCATTTTCTTGTCAACAATTGGATATCACTCAATTACAGTGTAGGGATTTATTTGAATTTAACAAGATAGTGGGATAACATTATTTTAGTAGATCATAATTAACAAAACTCAAAACACGTAGATAGTCAATTTTTATTCACTTAAAACAACAACAACATGGAATGCTGCATGCACACACACAGAAATATTGCCATAGTGTACAAAAAACTCCTTTATTTGCATTAACAATATTAGGAAAAGAATAGATTGCTACTTACCATGAAGATGGCATGTTGAACTGCAGACAGGCACAATGAAAAGACTGTCACACAGTTAGCTTTAGGCAAAAGCCTTCTTCAGGAAAGAAAACACATACAATCAAGCACACTTCACTCACACATATTCCACTCAGATATCATCAACAGAAGAAAAATCAACACCATCGGAGCTTCATTTATCAGCTTCATACGCAGCTTCAACATCCACAGTAACGTCAGTGCCAACTGTAGTTCAATATTTAAACGAAAATACAGTTTCAGCAAAAGTTCCAGTATCAATTGGAACATCACTTACAAAACCAGACTCAGCATCAAAACTGGCAGCATCTCTAACATCCACTGAATCATCAGCTTCAGAAACACCTCCAGCATCCACTGAAACAACAGCTACAACTACAGATACAACAAGTATGGTGGTACGCCCAGGGGTAAGAAATACAAGGAGCAGGAAACGTGTAATTCTTAAGGATTTTTGGTACCCAGCCTCAGCAAGGAACAGCCGGTAACATTGGGAAACATGAGTACAAACTCCTCTCAATCTAATTTCAATAATTTAAAAATAATGAGCCTTAACATACAATACATTAAAAATAAAATATTAGAACTTGAGATTGCAGCCAGTGAAGCTAGTATAGATTGTATTTGCATTCAAGAACATTGGTGCATGAGTTATGAACTAGAAAATATTTGCATTTCCCCATACAAATTAGTAAGCCATTTTTGCAGGAAGGAAACAAGACATGGTTGTGTTTGCATTTATGTAAAACCTGGAGTAAAGGTTTAAAATATGACTATAACTTAGTCCTTGAATGAAGAAAAACATTTGGGGCTGCAGCAATACAATTGAATATGCAAAAGAGTAAATTAATAATAATGTCAGTGTACAGATCACCATGTGGTGATCCTGAAATTTTTAGAAATAAGTCAGAGGCATTGCTCAAAACATTACATCATAAAAAATCAACAATAATTATAAGTGGAGATTTTAATGTCAACTTATTGACTGAAGGTGCATCCAAAGATCAGTTCCTGAATGTTTTACATAGCTTCAATTTGTATCCACATGTAACTAACCCTACAAGAATAACAAACTCTTCAAAAAGTCTCATAGATAATATCTTCACAAATATAGATGCCATAGATATAGATGTAATAAATGTTGACCTAGGAATATCTGATCACAATGCACTTATCCTTAAATTTCCCATAGCCCCTGTGACCAAAAATAGTTCATACCAAACGTACAAAAGAACCTTCTCCACAAATAGCTGCAGTCACTTCATAAATACACTGACTAACCAATCATGGGCAGAAGTACTGTTACAAACTAGCACAAACACTGCATATAATGTTTTTTCTTCCCTGTTTATGTTGAATTTTGAAATGTGTTTTCCTAAGAAACTTGTCAAAACAAACACATATGGGCATACACATGCTAACTCCTGGATCACAACAGGTATTAGAAATTCCTCCAGGACCATGAAAATGCTTAACTATAGACTAAAAAGTTGGACTGACCCCAAGTTTAAAGAATATGTAACAAATTACAAAAAAATATATAGAAAAGTAATTACAAAAGCAAAATTACTAGGTAATGATAAATTAATAAGAAAATCAGGCAATAAATCAAAAACTATTTGGGAAATTGTGAAAAGGGAAACAGGTAAGGGCCTCAAGGATCAGGAAATAGTACTCAAAAATAGTGAAAATATTGAATTAAAGATGAAACTCTGGCAAATTACACCAATAATTACTTTTTAAGTGTACCAGTGCCATTAAGTAAAAACTTTACTAAACATGAGAAACTAACAGCCCCAAAAGTAGACAGTAGTATGTTGTTAACTCCCACAAATGATAATGAAATATTAAAGGTGATAAAGAGTCTAAAATCAAAAATGTCTGCAGGTGTGGATGAAGTGCCTGTGTCAATAATAAAAAAAGTTGCCCAACAAATTATAAAGCCCCTGGTACATATTGCCAATTTGTCTTTCAGCGAAGGTGTCTTTCCTGAGAGGTTGAAAATCTCTAAGGTTAGACCTCTGTTTAAAAAAGGAGATCCATACAAGGCAGAAAATTATAGACCAATATCCCTTCTCCAATTATTTTCAAAAATTCTAGAGAAATTAATGAAAACCAGACTTATAAATTACTTAGATGCTCACAAACTTCTAAACTGCAATCAACATGGCTCTTGCTAGGGCCACAGCACAGAATCAGCTATCCATGCCTATACCAAAGAGATTGTCAGGAGTCTCGACACTAAAAAATGTGTAGTGGGAATTAACATAGATTTATCTAAAGCTTTTGATACAGTAAATCACAAAATTCCATTAAACAAGATGGAGGCAATAGGTGTAAGGGGAGTTGTGAAGCAGTGGTTTGAATCTTACCTTCAAGATAGAACTCAGGTGGTAGAAATCATCACAGAACATAAAAATCAGAAAATCAAGTGGGTCTCAGATGCAAAGAAATTGGAAATAGGTGTCCCACAGGCCAGTGTTCTTGGTCCCTTATTATTCTTGCTTTATATAAATGACATAAAAAATCCTAATATTTCTAGCAAAATATTGTTGTTCACAGATGACACTAGCATCATTATAAGTGATGATAAAAAATCATTAACCACCACAACTGATATAGTCCTGAAATATATTCAACATTGGTTTAATGCTAATGAGTTAACACTTAATCTAAGTAAAACAAATTATATACAGTATGGCAAAGCAACTCAAGATATGGACCTCCAGTTAAATCTAATGGATAAGAAGATAGAGAGTGTGCAATCCACAAAGTTTTTGGGCATGCACATTGATCAAAACTTAAGCTGGAAAGACCATCTCAAGTACTTATCCCACAGGCTCAATTCGGCATGTTTTGCATTGAGGATATTATCTAGAGTATGCAGCACAGACTGTACTAGACTAGTGCATTTTGCTTACTTTCAGTCCATCGTGTCTTACAGCATAGTGTTCTGGGGTAAAACTAAATCAAGCTTAACAGATATCTTCAAATTTAAGAAAAGAGCTATACGAATCATAACACATAACTCTCCAAGAACTCATTGTAGGCCCCTTTTCAAAGAACTGCAAATACTCACAATACCATCACTGTATATTTTTAAAAGCATTCTGTGTACAAGAGCACATATGAAAAATCTACGTACAAATGAGGACTGCCATAATTATAACACTAGAACTCATAAGAATTTGTATGTAGAAAGAGTAAGGACAACACAAACCCAAAAGCATGTAAATTATTTTGGAATAAAACTCTACAATGCTCTGCCAGTGTACATGGAGGCAATAATAGATGAAGTAAAATTTAAGACTGAGCTTAAAAATTACCTTTTAAGCAAAACTTTCTATGACGTAGATGAGTACTTTGATTGTGTGTAAATTTATTGCCAAAAATTTTAATTTATATGTCTAAATTTGTACTTTTAAAAAATGCCTTGAAAGTGATATTCCATTATTATGTCTGTAGTACTTGTACTAGTATGATAACTTTGTTGTGACAATTCCTACATCATGTAAATGATATACAGGAAGATAACAAAATGAAATGAAATGACCGCTGCTAGAGATAGCGGCCAGGTGTGCGTGAGGTATGCTTGCTTGTATGAACCTGTGTGTGTTTTCTTTCCTGAAGAAGGCTTTGACCTAAAGCTAAATGTGTAAGTCTTATTGCTGTGCCTGTCTGCAATTCAAAGTGTCATCTTTACAGGGAGTAGCAATAGATTCTTTTCCTAATATTGTGGATATTCCAACATGGGGTTTCCTTTATTTGGATTAACATTTCATAAGCCCTCATGAAATCCTCCTCCCCATTGTGGAAAAAAATCTAGCTTGAATTTTAGCCTTGGCATTCACGTTTAGTGTATTTTATTGTGAGAAACACAAATCTCCATTCAAATCATGAACAATCTTCTTCAGACAGTTCAGACTTTTGGCCTTCATTTGCTGTCCACACTGTGTTCTTTTGCTGAGTGCAACTATAGTTTTGCAGTGAGATATCGCATCCTGTTCAAACACGTCCGCAGATTTTCCTCAATCACATATTCATGATCTACACTAGAGTGCAAGAAATGTTGCTAACTCTTCTAGACAGAACCAGACATGGATTTGACACATGCACGTATATGTTTACAAATATTAAAATTTAAAATGTTGTCTAAACAACTGCATTTATATGAATGCACAATATATTTCAGATATTACACTTAAGTCAACATTTTCTTTCACATGTCAGTTTGAGATTTTGGTATACATCTGAACTAATGGAAGAAAGCACTTCCCACAATCCTTCACCCCTGCAAAAATCATGTAATTTGTTATCTCGCAGCTATTATTGTGGCTTGCTTTCATTTATGATGCCCTAGAGCATTCTTCATGTTTTGAGAGCTTCACAAAACCCTCAAAAACTTTGTCTATCACTAAACACAACAACACATTTAATGAACTGTCCAGCCTTCTGCATTTTTTCTTATAGGTAATTGTATTTAATTACCTTCTGTAGCAACTCCAAGTTATTGTTTGTATGATTGCCTAATCGGTGCCTAAACCAATATACCCACTTTTTGGCAGTATGTCCTATGAATTTACTTTCCAAATTCAACAGTGTCCAGATCATGTATGAGGGTCATTCAATAATTAGAGAGACAAATTGGTCTGGAGAAAAATCGTTTATTTTTACAAAACAATACTTTCTCTACTTTTCAGTATAATCCCATTGAACACTTGGTCCAACAGGCTACAAGCTTTTTTATTCTGGCTGCAAAGAACTCTTTATCTTGATGTTTGAACCAATTTCCCACAAACTTTTTCACATCCTCATTGTCCTGGAACCTCTTCCCATGTAATGCCCCCTTCAGGACACCAAACAAATGGAAATCACTAGGTGATAAATCAGGACTGTAAGGGGGATGATGCAGTTCTTCCCAGCCCATTTTATCAATGGTTTCATGGGTTAGTTGAGCAATATGAGGATGTTTGTTGTCTTGCTGGAGAATCACATGTCTCCTCTGAGAATCATGTCGTCTCTCTCTCATGGCTGGCTTCACCTTGTTTAAAAGCAAATCCAAGTAGTACTGGTTGTTCATTGTATGCTGCTCTTCAAGGTAATCACAAAAACTGGACATTCAGCATCCCAAAACACCAACAACATGACATTTCCTGCTGATTGTTGGGTTTTGTATTTTTTCTTGACAGGTGAATTGGTGTGCTTCCACTCCATGCTTTGTCTTTTTGATTCTGGCTCATAATAGTGAACCCAAGTTTCATCACAAGTTAAATTTTGTTGAGGAAGTGCTCACTTTCTCTTTCATAATGTTCCTTTAGCTCTGTGCACACTCTCAAGCTTGTTTCCTTGTGTAGCCACGTTAACTCCTTTGGGACCCATCTTGCACATGTTTTGCAGTACTTCAGCTTATTACAGATAATGTTATTAACTTACCAGTACTAACTTGAACCGTATCAACTAACATTTCTACAGTCACATGGTGGTCAGCATGAATAATGCCATCAGTTCAACTTTCAAACGAGGGAGTTGAAACTGCAACTGGTTGGCCAGAACAGTATTCGTCAGTCACTGAATCGCAACTATTTTTGAGCTACTCTACCCACTTGTAAAAATTTGCATGATTCATACAAACTTCACCATAAACTTTAGACATTGTACAGTATACAGTCACTGGTTTCTCACCTTCAGCAAGTAAAAAACGAATAACATAATGTTGTTCAACTAATGTGGATGTTTCAAACTGACTCGCCATCTTGAAATCTATTTTTGAGGTTATAAACAAAACAATGTTGAAACATTAGCTGATCATGGCTCATCCAAGTGATGCCAACTTAAACCCATGAAAGAACCAAACTTGCGCTACTAACAGTTTTTTCCTCAGACCAATTTGTCTCTTTAATTATTGAATGACCCTCGTAATAAGTCTTCCATCAGTTTCTCTAGAATACTACTAAAAACATTGTTATCCAGTTCAGTCTGAAACTGATTCAGTGAACTGAACACTGCTGATTTCTTCTCACTACCCCCAGCAATTCTCCTTAAATTCTGATACCAGTTCTGCTGTATATGCCAAGAACTCAGCAGCTGGTTTGGCACAGGTGCCATTACTGCTGGCCATGCTTCATAAAAATCTGGAAGTATCATCAGAGGCAAAAACTTTGGTGTTTACACATTGGATATATAAAGATGGTTCGCAGATATCTCCCCTATTCAAAAATCAAAATGCAATGGGCATTCCAGCACCATAGATATCAACAACCATAATACACACATCAAAAAAAGTTTTTCATTACTCCGGTTTCCAGAACTCCTGACGACAGACATTGACAGTGGACATAGTATCACAGACACAGTCCCTTTGACTGTTCAGAGATGTCACTAAACCTGCCGAAAGATGTAAACAACCATGCATGAGCAGCACCTATTAGACGGAGGGGGTCCGACAGCCAATCAGTTCCAGTCATTCCACCAGGAAGGAGGTACACAGCTTGTGTTGTCTGTAGTTCAACCATGCCTAGATGGTCAATACCAAGGCTTGATTGCATCCACATTGTTACTTTGTGCCAGGAAGGGCTCTCAACAAGGGAAGTGTCCAGGCATAACGGAGTGAACCAAAGCAATGTTGTTCGTACATGGGGAGGAGATACAGAGAGACAGGAACTGTTGATGACATGCCTCGCCCAGGCCACCCAAGGGCTACTACTGCAGTGGATCACCGCTACCTATGGATTATGGCTCAGAGGAACCCTGACAGCAGTGCCACCATGTTGAATAATGCTTTTCGTGCAGCCACATTATATTGTGTTATGACACAAACTGTGTCCAATAGGCTGCATGATGCACAAATTCACTCTCGATGACCACAGCAAGGTCCATCTTTGCAACCATGGCATTATTCAGCATGGTACAGATGGGCCCAACAAGATGCCGAATGGACTGCTCAGGATTGGCATAATTTTCTCTTCATCGATGAGTGTCGCATATGCCTTCAACCAGACAATTGTCAGAGATGTGTGGAGGCAACCCGGTCAGGCTGTACGCCTTGGACACACTGTCCAGTGCGTGCAGCAAGGTGGAGGTTCCCTGATAATTTGGGGTGGCATTATGTATGGCTGACGTACGCCGATGGTGGTCATGAAAGGCGCTGTCGGCAGCATATCGGCGAGGCATTCGTCTTCATGGACGACAATTCGAGCTCCCATCCTGCACATCTTGTGTGAATGACTTCCTTCAGGATAACAACATCGCTCGACTAGAGTGGTCAGCATGTTCTCCAGACATGAACCCTATCGCACATGCCTGGGATAGATTGAAAAGGGCTGTTTATGGACAACGTGACCCACCAACCACTCTGAGGGATCTACGCTGAATCACCATTGAGGAGTAGGACTATCTGGACCAACAGTGCCTTGCTGAACTTGTGCATAGTGTGCCATGGTGAATACAGGCATGCATCAATGCAAGAGGATGTGGTACTGGGTGTTAGAGGTACTGGTGTGTACAGCAATCTGGACCACAACTTCTGAAAGTCTCACTGTATGGTGGTCCACCGTGCGATGTGTGGTTTTCATGAGCAATAAAAAGGGCAGAAATGATGTTTATGTTGATCACTATTTCAATTTTCTGTACAGGTTCCAGAACTCTTGGAACCGAGGTGATGCAAAACTTCTTTTGATGTGTGTAGTAAAAAGCTGAAAATCGTATGCAGTCAAGGCATTAGTGCCATCCATACATATTCTATCTTCTCCATACTTTAGAAGTTGTTCTGCCTGAAAGTCTGTCATTATAATAACAATGGAGTTTTCATCCTTAAAAATAAGAATCCACTTTCTTTCTGTTTAAAATACAGTATTTCAGTCCTTCAATCAACTATTTCACACTCACTGCTTGATTTTCATGTTTCTTCATTGTATAACTAATATCAGAATCCCTATTTATGTTATGCAAATCTTTTTCCTCAAGAACATGAATTCTCTCCACACTTGCAGTGACTGGGGCACTTCATAAATCTTGCAGAACTTCTGAAACAGCCATCCTAACAGAAGAAGAAGAAAACGATGCTACTTGTCTATTTAGATAAATAAAATTTATAATTTCATTTACAAAAAACAGTTGCATTTTTCATTTTACCTACCAACTTTGTTCTCTCATTCCTATGCAGACACATTCTTCCAATATCTTGAGTGTCCCCCACATATTTTGGAAACAATTTTATGAAGCATTTGTTGTCTCTTACAGTCACTTGCATGTTAGGTGGACACTATGATGCAACAGCCTCCCCCAAGATCAGTATGAACTGTCCAAAACCACCTTATTTTATATGCATCCGTGTGTTTATCATACAATTCAGTGCTGCCTAGGGCCTTTTCAGTTTGCCCAAAACCCTATTCTTCTTTGTAAATACATATAGAATATTCTGGAATGACGTACATTCTCGTGATTGTTAATAGATTGTTGTCATTAACAAAAATATGTACATATGCCAAATTAAATATCAGATTGTGAAACTGAAGTAATAAATGTTTAGCAACAAATATTAAGAAGCTGTGGAAATGTTAGCATAAATAACTAACACCTCTAATTACCATAATTGCAATTTATAAATTCGCTAAGACGAAAACCTCATTACGATTCAAATGAAAATAACAATCATCATCCAGTGATGTAATTTCATTTGTTATTCATTTTTATGTAATTCATTGTAATTAATGATGCTCGTAAATTATGCAGATATTTACCTCTTGTTGGTTACACCACCCAAATTTATGAAACTCTGGTATTTAAGAAAACGTGTGTATTTAATTTATGTAATCTGTTGAAGCACGAGGTGTATACTTCGAACAAAATGTTAGCAATAAAATCCATACAGTCACTAATTACGAAATTAAAGTAAAATCAAAATAATTGTTGAAATCAGATCGTGAATTTATTTTCACACATAAAACCAAGATGATGATAAAAATATTATGTTATTTGTCATTATATTTTTAACCTGTACAAATGTAACAACAATTAGTTTAGATGAAATTGTTTTTAATTTTAAGTTACATTTTGCAATAAAGTAACAATGGTAGCGATTGTTAAAATGGTACTGAAAGCGACGCAGCAATGCTGTGTGGGAGTCAGTCAAGTTCTATTTAATTCAGGAGTCAGTGCAGTTCAGTTTGATTTCGTCAGTTGTTTTGCACTTATGTCAGTTCTGTCAATCAGCTGACGTCAATAAATAATTTGTCAAGCTTGAAATTTTCGTGGTGTTCTCATTATTCGCAGCATCCATACCATCAATGAACCACAGGCCAATGGAAGTTAAGTAGTAATGTTTTAAAAGATTGTTACAACAGGTACTGCCTATTTTGTTTGTGCTCATACTTTTGAGACACCTGGCACCTGTTCCTTTAGCACTGAAACTCTTTGAGGTCTGAAAAAATGTTATGACAGTATTTGTAAGTCAAGTAAATAGGACCAACGAATTCATTAAAATGTGACTAACACAATAAATGTAAAATACAAACCTGCAATACTATCAAATTCACTCTCTTGGCACTCAAAAGTAGCATCATGGCTTTATTGGAGATTTGTTCTCAGTGTGTTGTAGGAGATAGTTTTGTAGGTATCTAATGGAACATTTCCATCCATTTTAGTCTGGCTTCATACGATGGACCACAATTTGATGCCATTTTAATACACTACTGGCCATTAAAATTGCTACACCAAGAAGACATGCAGATGATAAACGGGCATTCATTGGACAAATATATTATACTAGAACTGGCATGTGATTACATTTTCATGCAGTTTGGGTGCATAGATCCTGAGAAATCAGTACCCAGAGCAGCCACCTCTGGCCGTAATAATGGCCTTGATACGCCTGGGCATTGAGTCAAACAGAGCTTGGAAGGTGTGTACAGGTACAGCTGCCAATGCAGCTTCAACACGATACCACAGTTCATCAAGAGTAGTGACTGGAGTATTGTGACGAGCCAGTTGCTCGGCCACCATTGACCAGACGTTTTCCATTGGTGAGAGATCTGGAGAATGTGCTGGCCAGGGCAGCAGTCGAACATTTTCTGTATTCAGAAAGGCCTGTACAGGATATGCAACATGCGGTCGTGCATTATCCTGTTGAAATGTAGGGTTTTGCAGGGATGAAATGAAGGGTAGAGCCACGGGTCGTAACACATCTGAAATGTAATGTCCACTGTTCAAAGCGCCGTCAATGCGAACAAGAGGTGACTGAGACGCGTAACCAATGGCACCCCATACCATCACGTAGGGTGATACGCCAGTATGGCGATGACGAATACCCGCTTCCAATGTGTGTTCACCGCGATGTCGCCAAACACGGATGCAACCATCATGATGCTGTAAACAGAACCTGGATTCATCCAAAAAAAAAATGACGTTTTGCCATTCGAGCACCCAGGTTCATCGTTGAGTACACCATTGCAGGCGCTCCTGTCTGTGATGCAGTGTCAAGGGTAACTGCAGCCATTGTCTCCGAGCTGATAGTCCATGAAATTGCAAATGTCGTCGAACTGTTCGTGCAGATGGTTTTTGTCTTGCAAACGTCCCCATCCGTTGACTTAGGGATCGAGACGTGGCTGCACGATCTGTTACAGCCATGCGGATAAGATGCCTGTCATCTCGACTGCTAGTGATACGAGGTCGTTGGAATCAAGCACGGCATTCCGTATTACCCTTCTGAACCCACCGATTCCATATTCTGCTAACAGTCACTGGATCTCAACCAGTACAAGCATCAATGTCGCGATACGATAAACCGCAATCGCGATAGACTACAATCCGGAAGTCGGAAACATGATGGTACGCATTTCTCCTCCTTACACGAGGCATCACAACAACGTTTCAACAGGCAACGCTGGTCAACTGCTGTTTGGGTATGAGAAATCGGTTGGAAACTTTCCTAATGTCAGCACGTTGTAGGTGTCGCCACCGGCGCCAACCTTGTGTGAATGCTCTGAAATGCTTTGCATATCACAGCATCTTCTGCCTGTCTGTTAAATTTCGCGTCTGTAGCACGTCATCTTCGTGGTGTAGCAATTTTAGTGGCCAGTAGTGTAAGTTGCATCTCGTAAATGCCATTCCCCACTGTGGACAGGGTCTTTTCCTTTATTCAACCTGAAGTTCGTTAACTTTCCTCATATGAGTGTAGAGGTTCTTTCACATTTTAAACTCTGAACTCCATCCTCACACTTATAGAGCATTTTGTGTGAATCACTCGTGTTCACTGAAACAAACTGTGGAAATGGGGTACCAACGGCATGACAGCAGAGTAGTGACACAGCATAGAGATATGATTTCCACATTATTTATTGGTAAGCACAATATACATAATTCATGTAATCATTATGAGTGTACTGACCCTCACTGACCTGTGGAGCAGCAATCCTCCATTTACCATGTCAGAGACGTTACACAGCCACAGAGCAACCCTTTCCCCATACTGCAGAGTGTCTGAGGTGGGATGTCATTTGTCTGAAGTGATGTAGGCAGCTGTGTGGCAGTGGATGTTACGGAAGACATGTCACAGTCAGCAAGGCGCATCAGGGGATGCAGGCACACCCAAACCGTGACTTTGGTGGTGCATGTAATGGGTTGCTGCTGGTGGTGTTAGCAGATAAGGTCATGGCCTCAGTGGCATCTTAAATTGTTGCTGGTTCAGTACCAGTGTTTGAAGAGGGAGGCATGTCGATGGCATTGCCTCGCACTGTTGCATCCACAGGAAGTGTTGCGCGGACTGCTTAAGTGTAAGCTGGGACAGTGATAGAGAGTGTAGCATCTGCTGAGAAATGAGAGGTGACGCCTGCCATGTCAGTTTCTGGTGGAACAGGAGTGGTGTGCACGAAACTGTGGGTGACAGTGCTTGCACCCAACTGCCTGTCTGTGTAGGTAGCAGTAATCACCAGGTTGGTATCACATAATGTGCCGGATATGTCATCAGCAGAAAATTGTGAAGATTCACATGCACTTGGAAACTCACTAATTGGTGCATATTAGGAACTGGGGCAGGGAGAGTCTGTTGTAAAAGGTCCACTAAAGTCCACGCCGATTTAAGCTTGTTCATTGTCACTGTTGTTTGTTTCCCAACAATTTCTACATAAAAAATGTTTGTACTGTATTGTATTCACACACGGTATGGTAGAGTAAATGGCGATTGTAGGGTGAGTTTCACTGCTTCTGTGTGTAGCATCACATGAGAAACATATGGCCAGATCTTTATGAATAAAAATTCGTTGTATCGTGTGATGGGAGGGGGGTGGTACATGGGTGTTTTGTATATGTGTGCACATGCACGACTATGTCTAGTGAGCCCTGGTCTGTGGGGACTGTTTCATGTACTACAAATTCAGTGGGTAGAGTGACGGGTTTGCTGTATAGTATTTTGGCACATGACATATCAAGGCCATTTTTATTTGCCCAGGAGAACCCATGGAAGGGCCTCACCCAGGATTCAGAGTGGCACATGAGAGTATCTTTCATCATCCGATGCCACCATTCCATGAGGCCATTGGATTGGGGGTGGCAGGCGGTTGTGTTGAATTGATGGCATCCACATAGGTGGCATAAGTCATTGAGCAGTTGGGATATGAACTGCTGACCCTGGTCTGATGTTAACGAAGCCAGACAGATGAATCTGGCAACCCAACAATTGCTACTGTCTCTGCTGGTATGTTGGAAATATACACGCCTGGAAATTGAAATAAGAACACCGTGAATTCATTGTCCCAGGAAGGGGAAACTTTATTGACACATTCCTGGGGTCAGATACATCACATGATCACACTGACAGAACCACAGGCACATGGACACAGGCAACAGAGCATGCACAATGTCGGCACTAGTACAGTGTATATCCACCTTTCACAGCAATGCAGGCTGCTATTCTCCCATGGAGACGATCATAGAGATGCTGGATGTAGTCCTGTGGAATGGCTTGCCATGCCATTTCCACCTGGCGCCTCAGTTGGACCAGCGTTCGTGCTGGACGTGCAGACCGCGTGAGACGACGCTTCATCCAGTCCCAAACATGCTCAATGGGGGACAGATCCGGAGATCTTGCTGGCCAGGGTAGTTGACTTACACCTTCTAGAGCACGTTGGGTGGCACGGGATACATGCGGACGTGCATTGTCCTGTTGGAACAGCAAGTTCCCTTGCCGGTCTAGGAATGGTAGAAGGATGGGTTCGATGACGGTTTGGATGTACCGTGCACTATTCAGTGTCCCCTCGACGATCACCAGTGGTGTACGGCCAGTGTAGGAGATCGCTCCCCACACCATGATGCCGGGTGTTGGCCCTGTGTGCCTCGGTCGTATGCAGTCCTGATTGTGGCGCTCACCTGCACGGCGCCAAACACGCATACGACCATCATTGTCACCAAGGCAGAAGCGACTCTCATCGCTGAAGACGACACGTCTCCATTCGTCCCTCCATTCACGCCTGTCGCGACACCACTGGAGGCGGGCTGCACGATGTTGGGGCGTGAGCGGAAGACGGCCTAACGGTGTGCGGGACCGTAGCCCAGCTTCATGGAGACGGTTGCGAATGGTCCTCACCGATACCCCAGGAGCAACAGTGTCCCTAATTTGCTGGGAAGTGGCGGTGCGGTCCCCTACGGCACTGCGTAGGATCCTACGGTCTTGGCGTGCATCCGTGCGTCGCTGCGGTCCGGTCGCAGGTCGACGGGCACGTGCACCTTCCGCCGACCACTGGCGACAACATCGATGTACTGTGGAGACCTCACGCCCCACGTGTTGAGCAATTCGGCGGTACGTCCACCCGGCCTCCCGCATGCCCACTATACGCCCTCGCTCAAAGTCCGTCAACTGCACATACGGTTCATGTCCACGCTGTCGCGGCATGCTACCAGTGTTAAAGACTGCGATGGAGCTCCGTATGCCACAGCAAACTGGCTGACACTGACGGCGGCGATGCACAAATGCTGCGCAGCTAGCGCCATTCGACGGCCAACACCGCGGTTCCTGGTGTGTCCGCTGTGCCGTGCGTGTGATCATTGCTTGTACAGCCCTCTCGCAGTGTCCGGAGCAAGTATGGTGGGTCTGACATGCCGGTGTCAATGTGTTCTTTTTTCCATTTCCAGGAGTGTATGTGGCCTCCAACCACTGTGTCACGCAATCTATCATTGGCAGAATGTAACAGTAACTATGCAATTTGGAAAGTGGTCCTATGATGTCATGGTGGACATGCTGGCACCACCCTTTTGGAATCAGTGATTTACCGGGCGGGGGAGGGGGGGGGGCTGTGCGTGGCAGTCAGTTTTTGCCTGCTGGTGCAATCCTTTTTAATGTTGGGCCTGACAAACTGTTCTATGACAAGGCATATGGTAGGGCCCACACCCAGATGTGAAAGGTTGTGCAGAAGGTCAAAAGTTGACACACGCGTGCTCACACATATATGCTACAGCTCTAGGAAGACTGGCCGGACATGACTGTTCAAAACATCATACCAAACTTGTTTGGTCATTCCGAGCAGCATGCATTTTTGCAACTGGAGTCTGGTGTCGGTTTGTTAAACAAGCTGTGGAGATAGGCATCTTTTGTTTGTGCATCTGTGATTCTGTTGAAGTCCAGCTGGGTGGAGTTAGCTGAGATATGGGAAAGATAGTCCACCACAATATTATCGGCATCTTTAACA
Source organism: Schistocerca cancellata (assembly GCF_023864275.1). Taxonomy (NCBI): domain Eukaryota; kingdom Metazoa; phylum Arthropoda; class Insecta; order Orthoptera; family Acrididae; genus Schistocerca; species Schistocerca cancellata. The sequence goes on from NC_064629.1 coordinate 930,082,789, forward strand.
TATCACACATCAATAGTGATCTGTGCTATGAAATCTAGATGGCGGAATCACCCACGAGTAGAATCTACTGACAGGTTGCAGAATGTATCTGCCAATGGGCAATGGTCTGGATATATGGTAAGGGGTCCCCCTCAACATAATCTTGAAAGTGACAAACTGCTTCATATATGGCTAGTAGTTTGTGATCAAAAGTAGACCATTTTTTCTGCATGTCTGTAAGTTTGCACGAGAAAAATGTGAGTGGCCGAGTGATTCCACTTATCTCTTGCTGTAAAGCAGTCCCAATTGTGTGATCACTAGCATCAAATGCAATAATTAGATGTGTATCAGGCAATGGGTGGGTCAGGGTCATGGCGTGTAACAGGTGTTCTTTTATTTTGTTGAAGGCCATCTGCATTTGCAGTGTCCAATTGAGGCATAATTTATAAGAATATCCTCGCTGCACAATGCTTGGGTGAGTGGTAAGAAAGTCTCAGTGCCACGTGGCGTGTAGAAATTTATGACCCTCAAAAACCTATGCAGCTGTTGGTAGTTGTTGAGAAGGGGCAGAGGCATATCTGTTCAGTTTTCTCAGGAGTAGGACGTGCCCCAGAAGCATTGTGGTATCCGATAAAGGTCGCATGGGGTTGCCGAAGTTGGCACTTGTTACCACTTATCGTGACCTCACGAGAGGCCAGTTTATCAAGGATAATACGCAGGTGGTCATCGTGGTCTTGCTCATCTTGCGAAAAGATTACATCATCTAGACAGGAGTGACAAAAAGGCAAATTGAACAGTACACTATCAATAAATCTTTGCCCTGTCTGTACCACATTTTTTACTGTGTGTGGCATGCAGGGGAACTCAAGGGAAAGAATGGTGTGATTAACACAGTTTTTGGTAAATCTTCATTTGGCATCAGAATTCGCAGGTATGCTGTTTTGCAATCAACAATGCTGAAAATTTTTGCCCCAGCCAAGATGTGGGAAAAATCATGCAAGTTCAGAATGGGGTAGCTGTCAATGATTGTAGGGGTGTTGAGGTAGCGGTAGTTGCTGCATAGGTGCCAAGTACCATTCTTTTTAAGAACCAGTTTAATTGGGGAGGCTCAAGCACTGTCCAATGAACTTACTATGCCAGCTCATAGAAGTTACTCCAACACAGCTTTAGCTGGTTCAAGTTTGTGGGAAGCTAGACGGTGTGGGTAGTGACGGACAGGAGTACCTGGTGTGGCTGTAATATGGTGGACTGTACCTTCCCACACCATACAGTTTGTATTTGGTCTAATGGGAGGGTATGGAGTGAGTCCAGAAGGTGGGGCATGGAGTGATTCACTGTCACTGTTAATATCACAAGGCATTGTCCCAGGAGAGCACTTGAATGGGGATTGTTATGCTTCACTAACCTGAGAAGTTGGTGATACTAAAGTGCGCGTCATATATCTTGGCGGCCGAGTTTAGGTTCGTTCTGCGCATCTGACGTCACAAATCACATTCAGCCAATGAACAGAGAACGACGTTGCCAGATCTCGACTGCAGTGCAGAGCACCGACGAGTGTCTTCAGTTTTAGAAACGTTCAGTCATAAATGAAGTAATTGAACAAAAGCAATGTCTTGATAGCAGACTTTCTTTTATAGAAAGTTTGGAAAAAGCGTTCTTTACACCAATTGCTTCATATTCTATTAATTAATTAAACCAAACAAACAATAAGCCTCCTAATTCAGGCGGTAGCAAGGAAAGGTGTTTGTATCAGTCTCACGAACCGCTTTTTCGCAATAAAGAACAGCGGTAATGTTTATTTCCTATTGTACTTCGACGCAACGTGAGTAATTCATAGTCACCCCAACAGTGTTTGTCGGTATTTTGCAAACGTTTAGTGTGCTCCAGGAGAGCTCTGAAACGAGCAGCTGCGTTAGCGTAATGGTTAAGGTGTTGTGTTGCTAATCGAAGATTCTGAGGTCAAGCCTTGTTGCTTACTTAATATTTTATTTATTTAAAAACGACAGCGAAATGTCTTATTTAATGAATTTTATTCGTTTGAATGTAATGTTTTGAAATTTCCTGTGCTTTGTCTCTCCATTATAATCATAATAAGTTTTCAGTTTTTTTAATTTTCTCCTCAAATATTTCTTTTCAAAGCAGTTAAAAACAGTGAAAAGGCACACATACAATATTCATGTTATCCGTTTTGTTTGTAAATCGTCTCTTCCGCAGTCGCTGTTTTACTATTCATATTGAGATATATTCTTTTGCGGCAGTATTAAAAGTATTATTTAGAGCAGAATTTCGGCTCGTGCGTTGTTGAGCTATTTGATTGTCTGACGGAATTCTTTGCTTCTCTGCTTTGGCAACATCATATTCAATGTTTTCGTCGACTGATCTATGTTTTGGCAAGTATTTGCTGTCCGTTGTGACAAACATAAAATGTTTGCGCACTGCGCCACACTGGCAATATATTTTAGTTTTATGTTTTATTACGTCCAAAATTCAGTTTTGTGTACTTCGCCAACTTCGTTTTAATCAGAACGTTTTAGAAAACAGCGAAATGACTCTGGTATAAAGAAAGTTTTGTTACAGGTGCTAAAGATAGAATATTTCCCAATTTATAAACACTGTTTATGTTATAAATGGTGTTCATTTTAACTGGGGACATTGAAATCTCTTGAAAACGACACACAGCGCCAAAAGAAATCCTAATGAAAATTAGTTCCTCCCGGAAGGGGACATCCAATTATAACAAACTTGACCACAAATTCGTCGGATTTGGTATCATTGGATGTCCCCCTCTGAGACAAAAAAAAAAAAAAAATTAGTTATAAATTTGTTTGATCCAATGCGTAGATTTGCGGATATTTCAATGTCTCCAATTAAAATGAACACACTGTATAGTTGGAACCATGAACGACTGCGGTCGATTTAAGGCTCGTTCTACGCACCTGACGTCACGCATCCGCTGACAGCCAATGAGTGTTCAGTAGTTTTCTGAACGGTCTGCTGGGAATGTCTTGGCGAGTGCGAGTGTGAAATGTGATTGTAGTTATTCTTTGGTGAATTTTTATCGCATTTGTTGCAAGTTGTCATGGCTGATTATGGTGGTAAGCGACAAACTCTCCATAAACAGGCGAGGGACATAATTTACCGGATACACGCTTTTTTCAAGCGCGAAGCAGAAAACGGTGGACCTATCACGGATGTCGCCAGATCTCAGGAACGCACTGCAGAAGCGACAGGCGTTAGCTTGAGAACCGTTCAGCGGATTGCCAATGAAGGAAAGTTATCTACGGAGACCTGTGGAAGCCCACTTTTCAGATCGCCAGGGAAATATCGCACTCGTGAGAGGACTGTAACTAATTTAGATAATTTCGACAAAGATGTTCTAAGACGAGAAGTGCTCAACATGTACAACACAGGCGAATTTCCTACTGTAAAAAAAATCACTGTGAAAATGCGTTAAATCATAAATTTTAAAGGTAGCATGACTTCAATGAATAGAATACTTAAAAACATTGGATTCAAATATGTACATACAAATGGCGGAAGAAAGTTTTTAATGGAACGTAGTGATATCGCTGCTTCAAGGGCCCAGTTTTTAAGACGTATTATTGAAGTAAGAAAATCCGGGAATAAGAACATTTTTTTCTTGGACGAAACACGGGTAAACCAAAATCACACAAGGAAAGCGTGTTGGAAAATGAGTGATGGTTTGGGTGGGTTTAAAGTACCAGTTGGTAAAGGTGGACGAATAATTGTGCTTCACGCTGGCTCTGCTTCTGGATTCATTCCAGAAAGCAAATTAGTGTTCCGAGTAAAAAAGAGAAATTCAGGGGATTATCATTCCAAAATGGACTCTGAGACATTTAAATTGTGGTTTAGGAATCAGTTTCTCCCTTACTTGCCTCCAAACTCGGTGATTGTAATGGACAATGCGAGTTATCACTCTGTTTTTGTTGACAAGACACCCACAACAAGTACAAAAAAAGCCGATATCATGTTATGGCTTGCAAGTAAAAATATACCACATACTGCCAACCAAACTCGTGCTGAAATGTTGAATCTTGTAGTGCTCCATAAGCCTCGCACAAAAGTTTATGAAATCGATTGTATTGCACAGGAACATGGACACACAGTTTTGCGTTTGCCACCGTAACATTGCCAATACAATCCGATAGAGTTAATTTGGGCACAAGTGAAAGGGTATGTCGCAGAACGAAACGTGACATTTAAAATTGCCGATACAGAAAGGCTTCTGCACGAAGCACTTGACAGAATTACTCCTTCAGCATGGGCTGAATGTTTTCGGCATGCACAAAGGCTACAGGAGGAGGACATGGACAGGGAAATTGTAATTGACAATCTGCTTGAACCCATCGTCATCACTCTAAGACCTGATGATTCGGACTGCGACACTGACTACAGTGATGCAAAAGACAATCGCAGCGATTTACAACAATGAAAGGTAAGGCACATACACAATAATACTCATGTTCTCTTTCTTGTTTTTGTTCCACAGTTGCAATTTTACCAATGGTATTGAAATATATTCCTCTTCTGCAACTGTAATAAGCGTCTTATTTAGACCAGACGAGTTTTTCTCTTTTGAAGCATCTTCAGTGGACAGCATTTTGTCTCCTCCATTGCCAAGTCACCTTTCGTAGTTTTGTGCTGAGGTAACACAATATTCAACGTTTGTGTCAGCCGATCAGTGTTTTAGCAAATAAATGCTGTTTGTGTGTGCCACACGCAAAAATTATATTTGACATAGCTCAGAGCACAGTATATTCAAGTCCTAATGTTTTTGTAAGTCCACAGTTTTGTTTAACGTCTTTTGTTTACTTCCTTTTGATTGATTGAAGTGCTTTAAAATAAAGTCAAACGCGCCCGGTGTAAATAAAACTTTTATTACAGTCGCGAAAGACTGAATATTTCTCAATATTACATACGACACCAATCTGGTACTTAAATTAAATGAGATATTGTTATACAGTAAATTTTGTATGAAATTTAGGTATCTTGTCAACATTTCATTCTCAACATTGTGGCAACTACAATCGAACATACGGAAAGTATACGCTATGAACTTTACCTCTGCAAACTCTTCAAAATTTCGTGCAATGGTTTACTACATTTAATGCTGCAATATAACTGCGTTGAAAATCGAAACAAAATTAAGTCATTTATGGGGGGGAAGTTATCAGTCAATAAGATGTGTCAAAATCAAAATTTTGGACCAAATAGTTTTTGTGAAATCGAATGATGTTGTTGTTGTTGTGGTCTTCAGTCCTGAGACTGGTTTGATGCAGCTCTCCATGCTACTCTATCCTGTGCAAGCTTCTTCATCTCCCAGTATCTACTGCAACCTACATCCTTCTGAATCTGCTTAGTGTATTCATCTCTTGGTCTCCCTCTACGATTTTTACCCTCCACACTGCCCTCCAATGCTAAATTTGTGATCCCTTGATGCCTCAAAACATGTCCTACCAACCGATCCCTTCTTCTAGTCAAGTTGTGCCACAAACTTCTCTTCTCCCCAATCCTATTCAATACCTCGTCATTAGTTACGTGATCCACCCACCTTATCTTCAGCATTCTTCTGTAGCACCACATTTCGAAAGCTTCTATTCTCTTCTTGTCCAAACTAGTTATCGTCCATGTTTCACTTCCATACATGGCTACACTCCATACAAATACTTTCAGAAACGACTTCCTGACACTTAAATCTATACTCGATGTTAACAAATTCCTCTTCTTGAGAAACGCTTTCCTTGCCATTGCCAGTCTACATTTTATATCCTCTCTACTTCGACCATCATCGGTTATTTTACTCCCTAAACAGCAAAACTCCTTTACTACTTTAAGTGTCTCATTTCCTAATCTAATTCCCTCAGCATCACCCGACTTAATTTGACTACATTCCATTATCCTCGTTTTGCTTTTGTTGATGTTCATCTTATATCCTCCTTTCAAGACACTGTCCATTCCGTTCAACTGCTCTTCCAAGTCCTTTGCTGTCTCTGACAGAATTACAATGTCATCGGCGAACCTCAAAGTTTTTACTTCTTCTCCATGAATTTTAATACCTACTCCGAATTTTTCTTTTGTTTCCTTTACTGCTTGCTCAATATACAGATTGAATAACATCGGGGAGAGGCTACAACCCTGTCTTACTCCTTTCCCAACCACTGCTTCCCTTTCATGCCCCTCGACTCTTATAACTGCCACCTGGTTTCTGTACAAACTGTAAATAGCCTTTCGCTCCCTGTATTTTACCCCTGCCACCTTCAGAATTTGAAAGAGAGTATTCCAGTTAACATTGTCAAAAGCTTTCTCTAAGTCTACAAATGCTAGAAACGTAGGTTTGCCTTTTCTTAATCTTTCTTCTAAGATAAGTCGTAAGGTCAGTATTGCCTCACGTGTTCCAACATTTCTACGGAATCCAAACTGATCTTCCCCGAGGTCGGCTTCTACCAGTTTTTCCATTCGTCTGTAAAGAATTCGCGTTAGTATTTTGCAGCTGTGACTTATTAAACTGATAGTTCGGTAATTTTCACATCTGTCAACACCTGCTTTCTTTGGGATTGGAATTATTATATTCTTCTTGAAGTCTGAGGGTATTTCGCCTGTCTCATACATCGTGCTCACTAGATGGTAGAGTTTTGTCATGACTGGCTCTCCCGAGGCCATCAGTAGTTCAAATGGAATGTTGTCTACTCCCGGGGCCTTGTTTCAACTCAGGTCTTTCAGTGCTTTGTCAAACTCTTCACACAGTATTGTATCTCCCATTTCGTCTTCATCTACATCCTCTTCCATTTCCACAATATTGTCCTCAAGTACATCGCCCTTGTATAAACCCTCTATATACTCCTTCCACCTTTCTGCCTTCCCTTCTTTGCTTAGAATTGGGTTGCCATCTGAGCTCTTGATATTCATACAAGTGGTTCTCTTCTCTCCAAAGGTGTCTTTAATTTTCCTGTAGGCAGTATCTATCTTACCCCTAGTGAGACAAGCCTCTACATCCTTACATTTGTTCTCTAGCCATCCCTGCTTAGCCATTTTGCACTTCCTGTCGATATCATTTTTGAGACGTCTGTATTCCTTTTTGCCTGCTTCATTTCCTGCATTTTTGTATTTTCTCCTTTCATCAATTAAATTCAATATTTCTTCTGTTACCCAAGGATTTCTATTAGCCCTCGTCTTTTTACCTACTTGATCCTCTGCTGCCTTCACTACTTCATCCCTCAGAGCTACCCATTCTTCTTCTACTGTATTTCTTTCCCCCATTCCTGTCAATTGTTCCCTTATGCTCTCCCTGAAACTCTGTACAACCTCTGGTTCTTTCAGTTTATCCAGGTCCCATCTCCTTAAGTTCCCACCCTTTTGCAGTTTCTTCAGTTTCAATCTGCAGTTCATAACCAATAGATTGTGGTCAGAATCCACATCTGCCCCAGGAAATGTCTTACAATTTAAAACCTGGTTCCTAAATCTCTGTCTTACCATTATATAATCTATCTGATACCTACTAGTATCTCCAGGATTCTTCCACGTATACAACCTTCTTTTATGATTCTTGAACCAAGTGTTGGCTATGATTAAGTTATGCTCTGTGCAAAATTCTACAAGGCGGCTTCCTCTTTCATTCCTTCCCCCCAATCCATATTCACCTACTATGTTTCCTTCTCTCCCTTTTCCTACTGACGAATTCCAGTCACCCATGACTATTAAATTTTCGTCTCCTTTCACTACCTGAATAATTTCTTTTATCTCGTCATACATTTCATCTATTTCTTCATCATCTGCAGAGGTAGTTGGCATATAAACTTGTACTACTGTAGTAGGCATGGGCTTTGTGTCTATCTTGGCCACAATAATGCGTTCACTATGCTGTTTGTAGTAGCTAACCCGCACTCCTATTTTTTTATTCATTATTAAACCTACTCCTGCATTACCCCTATTTGATTTTGTATTTATAACCCTGTAATCACCTGACCAAAAGTCTTGTTCCTCCTGCCACCGAACTTCACTAATTCCCACTATATCTAACTTTAACCTATCCATTTCCCTTTTTAAATTTTCTAACCTACCTGCCCGATTAAGGGATCTGACATTCCACGCTCCGATCCGTAGAACGCCAGTTTTCTTTCTCCTGATAACGACGTCCTCCTGAGTAGTCCCCGCCCGGAGATCCGAATGGGGGACTATTTTACCTCCGGAATATTTTACCCAAGAGGACGCCATTATCATTTAATCATACAGTAGAGCTGCATGTCCTCGGGAAAAATTACGGCTGTAGTTTCCCCTTGCTTTCAGCCGTTCGCAGTACCAGCACAGCAAGGCCGTTTTGGTTAATGTTACAAGGCCAGATCAGTCAATCATCCAGACTGTTGCCCCTGCAACTACTGAAAAGGCTGCTACCCCTCTTCAGGAACCACATGTTTGTCTGGCCTCTCAACAGATACCCCTCCGTTGTGGTTGCACCTACGGTACGGCCATCTGTATCGCTGAGGCACGCAAGCCTCCCCACCAACGGCAAGGTCCATGGTTCATGGTTCATCGAATGATAAGTGTGTCAAAGCAGTCGGAACACTATGTGTCTGCACAGGCAAGTAGTGCAGTGGTTACAAAATCGCGCACGGCGCGGAATGCGGGAAGCACGTCTCTGAATGTGTGTGTGAAATCTTATGGGACTTAACTGCTAAGGTCATCAGTCCCTAAGCTTACACACTACTTAAGCTAAATTATGCTAAGGACAAACACACACACCCATGCCCGAGGGAGGACTCGAACCTCCTCCGGGAGCACGTCTCTGTAGCAGCGAAAGGTTTAATGCGGCTGTGGTGGCTTCACTTCATAAACTGCGTGCTCCCCCCTAAACGTAAGTTTGCGAACTACACTGCTACGGCGCTGCTTCTCTTGACGCGTGCAACTGGCAACGCTGCAATCTCCCGCGTCTGGGCGGGCATGCGCGAGCCGCCAAGATAAATGAATTGAACTATAGCAGCACCATCGTAGGGATTGATTTTGAGATGACAAACGTCACTGAATGATGTTGAGCTGCATGTAGTGATGTGGTGGCATCCTCGATTCATCTCAGTAGTTGTTTGTTGGTGAGGCATATGACCTCATTGTCATGATGTAATGTTTTGTATTCAGCTGCCTGTAAGGGTAGCTGGTTGAAAAGTGCATCACTTTGTAGCTTAAGGTCGAGTGGTGAGTCAAGTGGCAGCAGCGTGGCCAAGGGTGTTGTGCCGGCAGGTAGTGTATCACTGACCACACCATGGATCCACTGCTGGCTGACCTGTTGTAATAGCAGGGTGTGTTTTAAGTCCAGTAGTAGTTGATAGTACCAGAGGAAGTCATGGTCAGAATAGTCAAAGACTGTCTGCCCATTAAAACCCTGTGTCAGTGCTGTTTTGTTGTAGTGTATAGAGGCATCTTGTTAATGGAGAGTGGCCTGGTGTACATACGTCATGTTGGTGTTCTAGATTTGGGTATGCAAAGTGTTGTCTGTAGTGCTGTGTGTGCAGCCCAAATGTGGTGTGAAACCAACAGTAGTGCTGTTGTGTGTTGCGCATGGAAGCAGGCGATGCACTTGGTCAGCACAGCCTCTGTTTAAACACAGACGCAGGGCACTGGTCAGCTGTGGGGGTGACAGTCTCGACTGTTGCAGTAGGTGACTGCTGTCTGCCGGAACCGTGAAAGGCGAGGTGGTAGAGGCGGAGGGCACGGCCCAGTTCAGGTCAGTCTGGCTGTCATTGGGCATTCCAGGCCAGCACGGAACGTTGGGGCAGCTTGGCCGGGATCATGCAAAAATGGTTTTTGTGCGGGTGTACAGGGCATCAGCTACAGCATAGTGCTGTTCGTTGTTGATTAGAATACAATGCTGTGTTGGTGCCTGCATTCTGTCAGCAAGTCGAAGTTTAAACCCCAGAGGTGCCACCTCATGTGCTAGCATCATTGTCTGGATGTTCTCTGGTAGTTTTAGGAGCTAACATGTCCACAGTGTGTGATCAGGCAAGAGCATTGGATCAATTAGAACTCTCAGTTGGCACCAGAGCAAAGATGGTGTGCTGTTGCCCAAAATAGTCTCGTTCATGACGAGATGTAGTTGCTACTCAGGCGTGCATGTTAGTCATTGTAACAGTAGCGTCTTGGCAGTTTTGTACTTGCGAGAAGCCAGAAAATCCAAAAGCAAGTTACTAATAAGGTCTGCACTGTCGGGGGTGGTAAAGAAGAGTGGCGAACTTCTCATAATCCCCAATGATGCCACTGGCTGATAAGAAACACTCACTGAGGGCAAACCGCATTGCAGGAGAATCTGTGTGGAATGACGCTTGTTTCGAATAGTGATGGATGGTATGGTGGCTGTCAGTGGTTTGATAGTACCATTGAAAGGTGAGTGTGGCATGACATGGGAGATGCAGGAACATCAGTGTGTGAGACAGGCAGGAAATGCAACTCGATGTAGGGCAGTATATGATGAGGTGGGTCATGACATGGTGCAGGAGGCATCAGCATCATGCAGAATTGTACACAGAACTTGGGTGGCTGTTAAAAGAGCGGCCGCACATGTGAGTGGAGCTCCGGGGACAACACGATAGGTACAACTTTCCCTGTGTCAGATGTCTGAGACAGCAGAAAATGTATATGAGGGTGCACATGAGGGCCTGGCACCATAAAGAAGAAGGCATCGTCCATTTATTATCCAGTGTCATAGTCCATGCCTCATGGAGTTCATGTGGACATGCAGTCATTCGCAACACGGCGTATCGGCTGGCTTATGCAGGTGCGACGTCACTGGAATGTGTGGGGGGAGGGGTGGGAACAGTATCTGACATTGTCAAGCAAGGTGATGAAAAATACGTTCTCAGAGTCCACAGTTGGTTTTGGTGCTGGACGCAAGTGATGCAAATGCAAAGCATGGTGCTGGACTGGAAGTGAGTCTTATATGGATGTGGTGTCTGTTCTTTCGGACATTGATGACCTACAGCCGTCTAGAACGAAATTATAATTATACATTAATGACTTCAGCAGCTGACGGACGTTGATAGATATCAACGGGGACAGGTGAAAATGTGTGCCCCGACCAGGACTCGAACCCGGGATCTCCTGCTTACATAGCAGATGCTCTGTCCATCTGAGCCACCAAGGGCACAGAGGATAGTGCGACTGCAGGGACTATCTCGTGCACACCTCCCGCGAGACCCACATTCTCACCTTTTATGTCCACACACAACATTCGTAGTGTCCCTACCCAACACACTCATTACTCATGGAAGACAATCTTACCAAGTCCCGTAAGAATTCGGGTAGTGTGTGTGCATCCGCACAGAAGGAGGTAATGGCCGGTATTGCCAGGTGAGAATGTGGGTCTCGTGGGAGGTGTGTGCGAAATAGTCCCGGCAGTTGCGCTATCCTCTGTGCCCTCGGTGGCTCAGGCTCAGATGGATAGAGCATCTGCCATGTAAGCAGGAGATCCCGGGTTCAAGTCCTGGGCGGGGCACACATTTTCACCTGTCCCCGTTGATATATTTCAAAGCCCATCAGCAGCTGAAGGTATTAATATATAATTCTAATTTCGTGGAAGTGAGTCAGTTGTGTTGACAGGTGTGGTTGGGATATATGAGTGACATCATAGTGTGTCTCGTGGAACTTGTATTTAGTCGTAACAATCAGAACTGGTTTGGAAAATTGCACAGGTACTGAAAGCTGATGTCAACCCTGATCCTGTGGTCTGTTGGCAGATGCATGATGAAAAAGAACAATGGAGGGGTATGGAGCAGGCCATTTTTGTTCAAATGTAATGGCGTGTGTGAGGCTTCCATATGCTTCAGGTCATTAATGTGAGCACTATAATGTTCATAATCACTAGCACTGGAACAAGCAATGTTTTGTCCTGTGCAAAAGTTGAAAGCATTTAGATTATCGTTTGTTATGGAGGAGGTTGGCCATTGTTTATTGTGATACCCTGCAGCACTTTTGTCTGATGCAACAGGGACAGATTTGCTTGGTGTCAAATTTGGAAACTAGTGGTTTAATTATGTGGTAACGATGTGTTTTGGAGGTATGTTATTGTGTAATTTAGTGTGCAACAGTCACCATGAATTGTGGTTTATTCATCTCATAATGTACATAATATAAATCATTTGATTGAGATACAGGGGACACGTCAAAATTGCAGTAAAATTTCACCATGAACACAGAACACCTGATGTTAACAAACAGCATCACAATAATAAAATAATTTCATCATATGTATATACAACCAAATTTAACATTTAATTACCCCTTGCTCAAATTATCATTTCATCCTCTAGGAATTATTCTATTGAATAGTAGCATTTCTCCCACAATATCTGCCATAGCCTCATTTTTAAAATTTCTGGTTTTGTATTAAATATGTTTTTGCCCATTAGCTTGCCCATATAGCGTGGAGTCCAAGCGTATAATTTCAACTGGTGTGGGGGTAGCATAAAATTCTTTTTATTTCTCATGTTATACGTGTGGTTAAAATGATTCTCCTCAAATACTTTTTGTTTGCTGAGTAGGAAGATTATAATGTCATACATGTATATGGATGCAACAGTTAGGATTTGTAGTTTCTGAAATAATGGGTGAGAAGACACGTTTGCTTTGCAGTATGTAACAATAATGTACCTATAATAATTTTTTTTATGCATTTAGATAAATGTTTCTTTCTGAATTTATGTAAAATAATGTAAATATTAATTTGAATTTTTTTTCTTTTCGTGTCATGTTAAAGAAACTGTACACAACTTTTGAAATGAATGTTATTATTTATGTTAGATTTCAAGCGATTTGATAACCAAAGGAAAATGTATTTAATGTTAAAACTATTGTAAAATGTGAAAATTGTAATTTAAACACTTGGTCCATATGTAGGTAATGCATTAGGATATGTGTAGTAGAAAACCTGTGGTGAATACCCTACCTGTAGGGGCGCGGGAAAAGGTGGATGCAGGCGAGCGCGGGAAAACGCACACTGGCGCGGTTCGGCACAACGGGCTCAGTAACACAGTCTGAGTTGGGCATCGGTCAGAGGAACATGTACTGTACCGAGGAGGCTATCTAGGAAAAGTGGATTCCATTAAGCCTTGGATGGGCCGATTCGACGACTACTTGGCATGGCTATATCCTTAGGCACAAAAGTGGAAAGATTACGACGCTAAGAAGAGTGAAAGTGCCGATACTGTGAGAGCCTTAGCCGTGCTTGTATGTGTGCTGTGCTGCCCGCTATCTCGCTGCCCGCCATCCGCCGCACCGACGTGCACAGGTCAAACATTTATTTCATCTTTAGAAGTGTATCTGTGTGGACCAGTGTCGAATCTGTTTTAACTGTTCAATAATAACGTGACTTTTACCAGAATTGCCTTAGCCGTTACTTATCCTTATCACTGACCTAGATAGGGTCCTTACCACATATTGTGCAACCCGAGTATCCCGAACTGAAAGTTTACAGTTAGTATGAAATTATCTGCAGATCAATCTATGCTATAAAGCAGTTTGAAAGTTAGGAGTGCGAATGTAAATATTAGTAAAGAACATCAGTGGGGTTAAATTGAAAGATAAATTTTGAAGGGAGTTAGCAATGTTATTTAATTGATTTGTGACTAAAATAATTATAACTAAGTAATTCAAAATAAAAAGGAAAAGAGTCGTTATCCACAGATTGACAATTTTGAGTGTTAAATTAACTTCAGGACTTACTAGTTTCAGTATAACAACCATAACAGTTTCAGGGCCCCCCCCCCCATTCTCTTGCCTAGTCTTGCACATTTTGAAGTGTACTGATCAGAATTGAACAGTAAAATTAATTTCTATGTTAAACCTAAGTGTATTAGTGTTTTTTCCAATTTTAACAGTGACATTGTATGTGTATTTTCAAAATTGCTGATTCTAGGGTAATCTATGCCCGATTTCAGTCTGATCAATATACAAAGTACTACTCGTAGTAATCATTGCTGTGTGGTGTTGTATAAGTTTAGCTCATCCAAATTAATACAAAAGAAGAAAACCTTAGTTCAGTAGATTCTTTCTGGTTCTAAATTTTGCTATAAAACGCAACATTACTACACGTCATTATGCTTGTACATGCTACCACTTGTACAGGGAAAAACTCACTCAATGCCTAATTAGGCTGGCGACCGTATTATTTATCATTGGTGGTATCTACTGTGTGTACTTCTTGTCCATGCGAACGCGTAATTGTACTTTACATTTGCTTGACGCATCACTGTAGTTACTGACTGAGTGTAGGTTCGATCTTGCTTCCATTAGGTACACGCGGTCAACTTATGTACTAAATCCTTGTTTACAAGGTGAAGCCCGTGAACTTATTACAGTACAGGCTTTATTGAGCTAACGCACGCCCGACAGGGCGGTAGTGTTACAAGTGGCTTCCCGGTGACAGGACATCCAATTGTTGTCGGTTATACACTAAAGTAAAGACCGAACAGTGGATGTCCAGTGGCACGAATAGGAATAAAGTTCAGTAAAATAAACTGCAGTGTGAGTCAAGTATAATAGTGGTGTAATTGGCATTTAATATGGACAGGAACGGGGACAGGATAGATGTGCCAAGCGAAATGGAGAATGCGGCTAGTAGTAGCAGGAGTTTACGCGGCCAGATAACAGATGGCGTTAGCGGAAGACAATTGGCGTACATACAATACCATGAACACGTCAACGAACAGATTGAAATGTCGCGATCGCCTCGAACACAGCAAGGGACAAAACAGGAAGCAGAGGGTGACTTTGTAGAGGATAGTGGGTACGTGAACGAATCCACTGACATATTTGATTCACCGCAAATAAAGAAAGAACCGAAAGAAACTTATGAAGTAGGACCGGAACACACGGATTCCGTAGAACAAAACAGTGTAAAAATTTTAAGCATGAATGACTTATTTGAACAATTAACCAAACAAATTGTAGGACAGAATGAGCAGCTCAAAACGCACGTTGACGAGCAGCTCAAAACACAGGGCCATCAGATAAAAACACAGAATGAACAACTTCAAAAACAAGTTAGTAATCAGGTTAATCAGCTTAAAACACAGAATGAGCAGCTCAAAACACACGTTGATGAGCAGCTCAAAACACAGAGTGATCAGATTAAAGCACAGGTTGAAGGACAGGGAATTAAAATTAGTAAACAAATAGAACAAGTAGAACAAAAAGTAGGTAATTTAAGTTCTGTGGTAAATGCTCTGAAATTTGAAATTGATACTATTAACAAAAATATGGATACTATGCAGGAGGAAATTGGAAACATTAATAGTAGATTCGATGTTGAAATTCTCAACATCCAAGAGAAAGTAGAACCTCTGGTTGAAACTAAGGTAGACGAAAAAGTTTTCGGTCTTAAAACTGAGATCGTAAACGAATGTCAACACGGAATATCACAGTTGAAAAAGGTAGTTCTAGACACTGGAAGAGATTTAGGTGAAATAGTAACCGGCTGTATTCAAAATTGTGAACAAAATACTACGGAATTTCAAGGCAGAATTTTCGATCTGGAGAGCAAAATAAAAGATAGGCCTGGTGTTGTCTGTAATGGCACACCAATTACGAAGCTATTAGAAGGCGAGGAACGTTTCGATCCAGCCAAGAAACATAACGGGTGGCATCCGTTAGACTTAATCAAAAATTGCGAGAGAGTATTTCCTGAGCACTTGTCTGATCAGGAAAAGATAAACGTTGTAATTAGCGCCTTAGCAGGTGACGCTAAGCGCTGGGGGATAAATCTAAATACCGAACGAATGACGTTCGAAGAATTTAGGCAACGTTTTACGGAAGAATATTGGTCTGAACAAAAGCAGGACCATTTATGGTGCGAATTTATCATGGCCAAACAGCATGATAACAGGGGCAGGAATTCTTTGAAAGATTTCTGCGAATATTGGTACAGGAAATTGACTCATTTAAGAGGCCGAAGATCAGATTCGGAAATTATCTGGGAGCTATATAAAAAGCTTCCAGAAGATTCAAAGAGGTATGTAGGAAGCAATCATCGCAGCTTCCAAGCGTTTCTCGAAAGAGTCGAAGACGAGGATCATTGGCGCGAAAGTCGAGCCAATTATCAAAATTTTGGCAACCATAATACCCGACACAATGATGAAAGAAATGACGGCGACGGATTTCGCGTCAATGTAATACAGAGAGGAAGAGGCAGAGGAAATTATACAGGTCGCGGTAGAGGGTATGCCGCGCAAAACAATAACGACGCGGGAAACTAATTTCCGCGAACGTTGCGGGCCAAACGGAAGCGGACAATACATACCGGCCCCGATTTAAGAAAAGATACCGGACCGACCGCAATGTAATGAGACAGGTTAGAGACAGGCGTGAAACGACGCAACGTGTTGTGGCGAGACATGCGTCAGGTGCGAGCCAGCATGAGTCATATCGGCCGCACAGAATACTCCAGGTGAACGGGCGAGTGGAGCATCAGAGGGCAACGGCCCAGCCTAGCGGAACATCTGTTCGGAAGGAAACCGTTAGCAATACGGCGGCAGTAGGTGCGAACGTAGCCGTAAGAGATAATAAAAATTTTACGAGTGATAATTCCGTGGCAAAGGAAACAATAGATGAGACTGTGAATACACAGAGAGGTGCGGTTAGCAGTGTTTGCAATGAGGAAAAGGGCGATAATGAATTAGCAGAAGTAACTGATTGGCGTGTGCAGATCGACGATCTGTACAAGGGCCTAAAGCGATGTGAGTGGGAGGATTTTAAGAAGGAGTATGAGGCGAAGAAATTAGTTAATAGGAAGGGAAATGATAGGGGCGTCAATAAAGTGACGTGGCCCAAATTTGAAGAGGGGAGAATAAATAGCGCCGCGAAAAGTACGCGTGCTGCCGATAAGGGGAAGGTTAATGATAGGAAGGATTTGGAGGATGAAATCCTCAGCATTGACGAAGAAATAACTTCTGCTAACAATCCGCCAATAGTACAAGCT
This sequence comes from Schistocerca cancellata, assembly GCF_023864275.1. Lineage (NCBI taxonomy): Eukaryota > Metazoa > Arthropoda > Insecta > Orthoptera > Acrididae > Schistocerca > Schistocerca cancellata. The sequence continues at coordinate 930,099,743 of NC_064629.1, forward strand.
GCTACTGAGAGGCACCGTGGAGAAGGGGTAGATGATTACATGAAAGTAATTAAAGTCCACGAGGATTACACCGAATATGAAGTCACAGTAGATGTAAATAAAGCTGATGATGAGGCCGTTTCGCCAAAAGAGGAGATTGAATTAAAATCTAAGCCTGACGACAATACCGAGGAGGAACTTAGTGCCTGTCTCAGAAAAGCCTTTATGTTAGAACCTGATAGCGATCCGGAATGGTCGGATTCCGACGATAGTTTAGATGATGAAAGATACGCTAATATAGACAAAATTGAATATACTAACTTTCCCTATTGTGCAAAAGTAGCATACTTAAATGAATCTGGTGTTGAGGAAGAGAGTAGTGATGACTCTAGTGAAGATGAATTTTTCGGGGTAAAAGAAAGTGAATATACTTTTACTGAAAGAGGATATGAAAAAATCAGTGAAATCAAAGGGGATGCAGTTAAGTACGATATTGTACCTAACGATGACGAGGTATCAAAACAAAATCCAGATGTTGAGACCGAACAAAGAAAGAAAGAGCCGCCTGACGACTCAGTGTTTATTTTGCGAAGAGTTCAAGTGAGCAAAGACTTTGAACTCCAGAGGCCTAAGAAGCCACCAGACTTAAGTGACTGTTTTATGAACCATAAAAGACTGTCTTGTTAATAAAGAGATGAGCAGGGGCAGGATACTGTATTTGTAGATATTATTAATATTATGTATGACTTTATTGTTACTGTAACTCAGTGTTATTTGAAAGTGAATTATTGTTTTGTTGAATTAGAGCCTGGGGCAGATTCATATCGGATTTTGAGAACGTCATGAACACATTACATCATGAGACTACAGGATTCCCACCGGAAGAAATTTTGTTAGGTAGAAGTAGTAAAAGTTTAATTGAAGAAAAATTAGAGTTTCCACCTTGTACAAGTTTGGGATTAAATCAAAAGAAAGAATTGGTAATAAAAAGGGCAAAGCAAAAAGCCGAATCTAGATCTAGAAGACACGATAAAAATCTAAAGGTTTCAAAATTCAAAATTGGAGATTATGTTCTTCTAAAAACCCACGAAAAATCTAGTGAACTAACCCATGAGATTTCAAAATTTAAATATATTTATAATGGACCATATATAATACAGAACATTCCACACGAAAATGCTTACTACCTAATCTACCCAAAATCCAAAAGACCTTTAGGTGTAAGAAATATTGTGGACCTGAAACTGTATGTTCCCAGCAACGAGTAATTGTGCTATATTTTATGCTGAACCCAAGTTATTTCAAATGTAACTATTCTTTGTAAATGTCTGTATAATCTTGAAAGTGTGTTAATGTAGTTATGTGAGTTTCAGATTACCAATTGTACTGTAACTATAAAAATGTATGGAGGAAAGGACTGAAAGGAAAGGATAAATGCTTTCAGACAGATAACAGATGGAACTGTCAAAAATGAAAATGGGCAGTATATGAACCATAAAATGAAGGACTGCCAAATACCAATGAGGGCAGATAAATAGTCGATGGAAAATTGTAAATGTAATCCAGGAGGTGTGACAATATGAAGTGAAAGGGACTGCCCAAATCCACAGAATAGGCAGCAAATATGTGTAAATAATTTCTGAAAATTTTGTGGGTGTGTTTTGTTTAATAAGTTAAGAAATGGACTGCTATTCAAAGCGAGCATCGACGGATTATCTTATAGTGTATAAGAAATATGCATTTGTTTTTGTAGTTAAATGTTTGCATTCCAGAATTTAAAATTATTTCTTTAAGAAATTTGGGAAAAAATGATTAAATTGCTATTTTAGTAATGTTAGAATTGAAAGTTGGACTGTGCAAAAGGCACTTAAGTAAATAACGAGAAATTGATCTTGATATGTTAAAATAGTGTGAACCTATATACAGTGAGTGGAAGGAAATATGTAGTGTAAATTTTCTTGAACATTTACGTAAAGATTCAGAACCAGTGTATTATTGTTAAATTTAGTGTTCCCATAAAATTTAGACTTAAGAAAATTTTCTGGAAACAGGGGCATGTGTAACAATAATGTACCTATAATAATTTTTTTTATGCATTTAGATAAATGTTTCTTTCTGAATTTATGTAAAATAATGTAAATATTAATTTGAATTTTTTTTCTTTTCGTGTCATGTTAAAGAAACTGTACACAACTTTTGAAATGAATGTTATTAATTATGTTAGATTTCAAGCGATTTGATAACCAAAGGAAAATGTATTTAATGTTAAAACTATTGTAAAATGTGAAAATTGTAATTTAAACACTTGGTCCATACGTAGGTAATGCATTAGGATATGTGTAGTAGAAAACCTGTGGTGAATACCCTACCTGTAGGGGCGCGGGAAAAGGTGGATGCAGGCGAGCGCGGGAAAACGCACACTGGCGCGGTTCGGCACAACGGGCTCAGTAACACAGTCTGAGTTGGGCATCGGTCAGAGGAACATGTACTGTACCGAGGAGGCTATCTAGGAAAAGTGGATTCCATTAAGCCTCGGATGGGCCGATTCCGACGACTACTTGGCATGGCTATATCCTTAGGCACAAAAGTGGAAAGATTACGACGCTAAGAAGAGTGAAAGTGCCGATACTGTGAGAGCCTTAGCCGTGCTTGTATGTGTGCTGTGCTGCCCGCTATCTCGCTGCCCGCCATCCGCCGCACCGACGTGCACAGGTCAAACATTTATTTCATCTTTAGAAGTGTATCTGTGTGGACCAGTGTCGAATCTGTTTTAACTGTTCAATAATAACGTGACTTTTACCAGAATTGCCTTAGCCGTTACTTATCCTTATCACTGACCTAGATAGGGTCCTTACCACATATTGTGCAACCCGAGTATCCCGAACTGAAAGTTTACAGTTAGTATGAAATTATCTGCAGATCAATCTATGCTATAAAGCAGTTTGAAAGTTAGGAGTGCGAATGTAAATATTAGTAAAGAACATCAGTGGGGTTAAATTGAAAGATAAATTTTGAAGGGAGTTAGCAATGTTATTTAATTGATTTGTGACTAAAATAATTATAACTAAGTAATTCAAAATAAAAAGGAAAAGAGTCGTTATCCACAGATTGACAATTTTGAGTGTTAAATTAACTTCAGGACTTACTAGTTTCAGTATAACAACCATAACAGTTTCAGGGTCCCCCCCCCCCCCCATTCTCTTGCCTAGTCTTGCACATTTTGAAGTGTACTGATCAGAATTGAACAGTAAAATTAATTTCTATGTTAAACCTAAGTGTATTAGTGTTTTTTCCAATTTTAACAGTGACATTGTATGTGTATTTTCAAAATTGCTGATTCTAGGGTAATCTATGCCCGATTTCAGTCTGATCAATATACAAAGTACTACTCGTAGTAATCATTGCTGTGTGGTGTTGTATAAGTTTAGCTCATCCAAATTAATACAAAAGAAGAAAACCTTAGTTCAGTAGATTCTTTCTGGTTCTAAATTTTGCTATAAAACGCAACATTACTACGCGTCATTATGCTTGTACATGCTACCACTTGTACAGGGAAAAACTCACTCAATGCCTAATTAGGCTGGCGACCGTATTATTTATCATTGGTGGTATCTACTGTGTGTACTTCTTGTCCATGCGAACGCGTAATTGTACTTTACATTTGCTTGACGCATCACTGTAGTTACTAACTGAGTGTAGGTTCGATCTTGCTTCCATTAGGTACACGCGGTCAACTTATGTACTAAATCCTTGTTTACAAGGTGAAGCCCGTGAACTTATTACAGTACAGGCTTTATTGAGCTAACGCACGTCCGACAGGGCGGTAGTGTTACAAGTACACGTGTATATGACAAATTTTCTTTTGCAGTTTCAGTATTCAATATACAATACTTGAGCTTCCCCAGAAGATTATACCATATCTAATAACAGACTCAAAATAATTCTTATAAGCAACTTTTCATGTACCCAAGTCAGTATTTTCACTGCAAATGGAAAACTGCATAATTTATTTTACAGGAAGTCAATATGTGTATTCCAGTTTAAGTTCTTGTACACAATTAGTCCCAGGAATTTTACTGTGTCAGCTTCTTTCATAAGTTGACTGTTATGTTGTATTTTAAGTTCCACACATTTTAAATGTTTGGTTTTGAAATGAACCATACGGATTTTTGCCATGTTCATCTTCAATCCATTTAACTGGAACCAGTTTTCTAAAATATCCAGTGTGCTTATGATGGAACTAAACAGAAGTATCGTTTGCAAACGAAACCAATGGGAAATTTATATTTGTGGGTAAGTCATTTACATGGAACAGCACAAGGATTGGCCCCAGAATCGATCCTTGAGGCACACCTTTTGATACCATACTCCATTTAGAATAATAATCCACTGCATCTGAAGTGATAGTCACCCTTTGTTTTCTGTTGTGTAAGTATGAAGCAAGCCAATTTAGAGCACTGTACTTAACCTCGTACTTGTCTAGTTTGTAGATAAGCAAGTCATGGTTCACGGAGTCAAATGCTTTTATGAGATCATGGAAGATACTTGCAACTTTACTCCTCTGATCCAATGATTTGCATATCTTTTCAGTAAAGTTATTCACTGTATCCGAAGTGTTTTTTCCTGGTTCAAACCCAAATTGGTTACTTATAATAATATCATTTTTTACAATAAAATTATTGATCTGGTTTGCAGCTACTTTCTCTAACACTTTTGACAGGACTGGAAGAACAGAAATAGACTGATAGTTTTCCATACCTTCCCTTGACCCTTTCTTGAACAGAGGTCAGACTTCAGTATACTTCAAAACATCGCGAAAGCATCCCTGTTCCAACGATTGGTTGACTATTTTAGTTAGGGGAGTTGCTATTATGTCACACACTGTTTTAGTAACTTTACTGGATATCCCATCCCACACGGCAGAGTTTTTATTTTTTAATGATAATATAACATCTTGCACAACCTTTATTGTGATTTTTTGAAATCCATAAGATACTCAGCTTCTTGGTGGAGTCCAAAGGGATGTACTTTACTCTGATACTCTGCTACATCAATATCTGACTTTGCCACATTTATGGAGAAATCATTTACACACTCTGATATTTGAGTGGGGTTTTCAAGAAAGCTATTATCTACTTTAACCCTAGATATTTCATTGCTAATAACTTCAACACCTAACTCTGATTTCACAACAGACCACACTACTTTTGTTTTACTTTTACATTGTACAATGAACTTTTTGTTAGGCGTTTGTTTGGCTGTCTTCACGACTTCTTAAAAATAGCTTTATAATGACACACATACCCAGCAAAACATCTGTTTTTATTATATTTCAGCTCATTGTCAAGTTTCCTCTTTCTGGCACTGGAAATTTTTATACCCTGAGTGATCCATTTAAGTTTATTAGTCGTTTTGTTACATGTGGTTGTAAGTGGAAAAGTTTCATTAAATATTTCAACACAGGCTACTTAAAAAATTGTTTAAGTTACTATTACACGAAGTACAGCTATTGTAAGTCTATTCAGCCTCTCTTAACTTATTTCTAAATGTAAGTGAATTTTTTTCATTGATGTTCCTTTTACCCTGCTTCCAGGATAGCGATCAGCAGAATCATAAATAGGAGATCGGTGGAGGCAGTTATATCAATCGAATCAATTGCAGAATTAATGAGTGTTGTGACAGACTAGGTGCAATATTTATAAACTCAAATAAGTTTTTGGGCAAGGAATGTCTAGCCAAGGATGGACTGCATCTAAACAGACTAGGATCGATGATGTTCAGCAAAATGTTTATGGATGTTTGTAAAATCATTAAAACTAAGGGAAACTAATATTTACTGGAGGGGATGTAAATGAAAAATACCTGTTAGCTTGAAAGAAATCTGCTAAAGAGTGTCTAAAAAAATGTATGCTAAATACCATTAAAACAAGCAAAAGTTCTTATTTGATGCACTGGAATATAAATGGCTCAAGTTCTAAATCTTCCAGCAGCCTAAGCTACAAACTCAACGAGTTACAAATTCTTCTCTCAGAATGTAAAAACATAACAATTATTTGTTTAAATGAACACTGTCTTAGCTCTAACACAATAAATATTTTATATAAAATTGAAAACTCTAATGTTGCAACCAGCTATTGCAGGGAGAAAAAATCTCATGGAGGTTGCTGCATACTCTTGGACTCTTCTATAAGCTATGAAGTGAAAACAGATTTTAATTCTTTAAATAATAATAATAATAATAATAATAATAATAATAATAATAATATCGTGTGACGAGGGCCTCCCGACGGGTAGACCGCTCGCCTGGTGCAAGTCTTTCGATTTGACGCCACTTCGGCGACTTGCACGTCTATGGGGATGAAATGATGATGATTAGGACAACACAACACCCAGTCTGAATGAAGAAAATCTCCGACCCAGCCAGGAATCAAACCTGGGCCGTTAGGATTGACAGTCTGTCGGAAATTCCAGTGCTTTGTAGATAAACTAAAGAAAGAAAAGAAGAAAAAAGTTGTAATAGCAGGAGATTTTAATAAACACTGCAAATGACAAAGAATCAACAACATTTATTGATTCAATTAAAAAGCCTGGGTTTAAACTAAATTTTTCGGAGTTCACCAGAGAAAGTATTCACTCAGCAACATACATCGACAACACTGTAACAAATTACTACTTTGATAATGTAGATAAATTCTGTCTAGACTTAGAACTTTCTGATCACTCAGCCTTATTTGTCTCACTGCCAAAATATGATAAACATAATATAAGAAAAACATATCAAAAGAAGTTTCAGTAAAACAAATATTGAAATATTCTATGAGAAACTAATCCACCTAAAGGCAGCATGTCACACCAGGGGCACATGTCCATCTTCATCTTCACAAAGGACATGGTCAGTAATACAGGTGTGTCCAGTGGAGAGAGACTGAAGAAACTGTGGTGGAGCTCACAGGCACTTAGCACCTTCTAGCAAGCTACTTGCTTACCTCCTGTACTAGCTGACAGATTCATCAAACTGCTGTGGTACTAACTTGGTTTCTGTACACTCCTGAGATTCTTTGTAATTATGCTAGTGAAAAACTCTCGTTATGAACTCATTCTAAGTGAGAAGTGAACTGCTTAACCTACAATTATACTGCTGATCAAAGGACTGTACTTCTGTGTTTTTGTACAGTTCACTGCTTCAATAAAGCGTGGCCTTGTGCCAACAAATGAATCAGGGCATAAAGCATTATTATTCATGTCCATTACACAGTATTTCAAAATTCATAAACTTTCATCCAACAGCACAAAATGGGAATATATTTCAAAATGATGTCAAGTAAGATGAGACTGATACACGACTCGAAAGTGCTCTGAAACATTGCAGAAGTAAAAAAGGAGATGAAGGAAGATACAGAACTCTTAAGTGCCATAAGAACCTGTCTTATAGAATTGATAACTGCTCAACACGACATGAAAAATGAAAATGAGAAGGTTAGAAGAAGACAAACAGATGACATAAGGAAAGGGCTTCTCTACAGGACAATTGACGACATCCATTCCTCCGTGCACTAACAGGAGACAGGCAATGCTTATCAATGGAACAAATAGTGACACCCTGATACACAGAAACAAACTAGCGACAGCTGGCATCAACGTACATCTCCTGCTTATGTGGCTGAGCCAATGCAGGCAATGCCCATACAATACAAAACCACAATCGTTGAAAAAGATGGCATAAGAGACATAAAAAGGGTTATGCTATTTATAAAGGATTTTATATCAAATAAGTTAAATGTAATAATAGAGGAGAAAGTAAAAGTGTAAACCAAAATATGGTGGCAACACATTTAACAACTCAAAATGAAAACAACGAGACACACAACAAAAACAACGAGGACAATCATCACTGAACAACGGAGAGTACGTCAGCAAACAACAGCACAAACAGACAAAGTAGCAAAAGAAATACCGATCGAGTAAAATCTATTATTGAGACCAGAGCAGATGAAAACGATCTTGAATCTGCAGAAAGAAGGGACTGTATCTAGGCAGCCTAAAGAGGAACACCACTTCAGAAAAGGTTAGAAGCTACCTACAGAGAAAAGGAATTGAAGATGATATAAAATGTGAAGAACCACACATGCAAGCAGTCAAAAGGGCATTCAAAATGGGGTTTCCATTCAGATTTCTCAAGGATATAGAACAATTAGAATCTTGGCCACAAGGAGTAAGAATAAGGGGATTTCATTTTCTGACAACACACAACAGTGAAGGAGCAGAACTACAATACACGCACAAATATTCTCTCACGAAACATCAAAAGGTTAAAAAAAGTGATGTTATTCATACCGACAGAGTCACTAGCAAACTGTGACATCATCATCCTCACAAAAACTTTTTACCAGAAGATTGCACTATAAAAGGATACTACGGACTTCACTTTTTTGCACCCCAAATCACAGGCAGACCAGCAGAAGCAGTCTCCCACTTCCTCAAACCGTGCCTAGAATCAATAAATGAAGCAATACGAGATGAAAACACTATTATTGTTAAAATACATCATGTTGCACTAATAGGCATATATCACAACCACAGATGATGGTAGAAGATGAAATTTTAAGAGTAACAAATGTATTAACACAAAGATTGACCAAAGAATAGTCTTTGCAGGCGATCTCAACCCAAGAACAGACCAACCAAACACTAAAACAGTTACGATCTCGAAAACGCTACGAGGAGGAAGACAAAGCCTCGTCAACAAACTTGACCCCAAAACCTAAATAGCACAACATAGAAGAGGTGGTTAGACGACGAGCAGAATACATTCAAAGAGACCCCATTTGCACTGCTCAAAAAAATCAATACCACCAGCAATAAAAGGAATTTCAATGGACACATGGGAAAACTATTCTAAAGTCATCCTAAACCTCCAACACAAGGAAGCAGCCTATGAATACAGTACAACAGAAACAACAGAAAGTCAAACCCCTATAACAAGACAAGAAATACACCAAGTGAAAAAGAAAAAAGCCTTCAGGACCAGTGTGTGTGTGTGTGTGTGTGTGTGTGTGTAATCCTATCACATGACGGAAGACTACTGGTCAGAACTATTCAACAACTGCATGAGCACAGAAAAAAAAAAAACACCACAACAATGGAGAACATCAACAATCCAAATTCTTTTCAAAGGTAAAGGAGAAACCTGCAACCCAGACTCTTACAGTGGCACAGGCCTCGAAAACACATTTTACAAAATTTTCATTGAAATATTAATCAGCAGGTTTACTGCTGAAGTAGATGCCCAAATGCCACAAAACCATTTTGGTTTCAGAAAGAAAGGATGCAGTCTACATGCAGTGAACTGCTTAAAAGAACAAGGGCAAGACTCACTAAGGTACTCGAGGAAAAAATATTTTTTAGTCTTTATGGACTATAGCCAAAGCCTTTGACAGTTAACAGAGAAAGACTTATCTGAAAACTAAGCCTGTTAACTGGTGACACAAACCAAATAACAAAAGTACTTCCAGACATCCTAATATACAACCGCATCCAAATGTCTGACGATATCACCCTACTCAAGAATCTAGCACAAACACATTGATCAGTCTGACACTGTTCAACATCAGGGCAGCAGACATCATGAAGATTATCACAGACAGCCCAGCAACACTCACTTTCTGTGGATAACACGGTAATAGGTTCAGAAAATGATGAAGAGCCACAAAAGGCGCTAAACGGACCCACATCTGTGGGAAATGACCTACGAATAAACTACACCAAACGCAAACAGATGATTTTTCAGAATAGGTAGTAAACTCGTACCAAAAGACATGCTGGCCCTTCAAAACAAAACAGAGTCACTCTGCAAACAACACTGACATCATTCAACATCCATGTGAAAGAAAGAGCCACAGCAGCAATAAAAGCAATTTACAACATCCAACTGCCTCAAAAACTCTCAATAAAAATGGAAATGAAACTTTAAAATGGCCAAAGCAACTTACAGGATCCACATAATCCTTGACAAACTAAAAGTCAGTGACATAGTAATACTAAAGAAAGTCAAAGCCTACTATATGAAATTAATTGTGACAATCAGGAAGACAGCAACTTCAAGACTTGTTTACATCTTAATGAAAGAAGACATCAGAATGCAGATGCTGCTCCTCACCATCAAGGACTATGAAAGCCCACACCAAATACTCATATAAAAACACAACTCTTTATGGAACAACATCTATTCAATCGACACCATAATGACAACAGTGGAAACGATAAGCAACTCGTGGATTCCATCACAAGTTCTGCCACAACAAGAGACTCCACCAGCCAAACGAAGCATGTGTGAACTGTGCAATGAACACTGTGAAAGATATCGTGCAAAAAAACTACAGAAAAACAACAATGCCAATAATAAAACTAGGGCTAAATGTAATGTAACTCAGCTTTGTATTTGCACACTGAACACATTTTCATTAATAAAAATTTCAAAATTTTATCTGGAGTAACTGTCACATTGTGAACTTAACTTTAATGAAAACTCTGGTCAACTGGTACTACTATTTTTTTTTTTTTACACACACAGAAGAGTATCAACGATATTTTCTTTAAGGAAAATAAATATCATACCTACTCTTTCATTACAACACTGTTCTAAATTCCTTTTGTGACAACTGCACTAAAAGACTGTTCAAAAATCAAAATTCAGAAGCACCTGTGGATTTCTGCGTTCACTTTCATGCCTGAATATTTTGAGGAAAAGGTGAAACACTACATTAGAGATTAGATGGAGGAGCAACGAAACACAGCCACTGAATTTCTAACTGTACTTTGAACAAGAAATAAAATTAGTTCTTGTGAAAGCCATGTTTGTTAAAGAATGTGCCAGTAATTTCATTACTATGATCACTTTTAGAGTGTTCAAAATATGTTACTTTGAACTAACTATATTTCAAGCTAGAATCTCTTTAAGATGACTTCACTACTGTGGGAAAGTACGTTTTGCTGACTAAACAAGCAAAATAAATGAAAAAAAAATACAAATACTTCAGGCAAAGATCAAAGAAATAATCCAAGTAAGTTTTTAACAACCCTAGGTTCCTGATTCAATCACAAGACAATAAGCATGGACTATCATCGATACTATGGTAAAGTGTCTGGTATACACCAGGAATGGCAGGTATCAACAGCCTCAATATCTTGTAGGGATTCAAATTTCTTCACAATTTAGTGGAAAAACAAACTTCTACGACACCAGGAAATGTTGACACTGTAAAATATTTACACGCAACAAAACTATAATGTGACAATTCACAATTGTGGCAATCAAGCTGATTTCGTTTTTGTATTCAAATGTAGACAGTAAAGACAGTAACCAGCTATTTTTTCCACTATAGTGGATTGTTGATAGGTGGGCAATTACGACCACATTCTCATTCGCACAATTGTTCAGTAGTGTTCAGCTGAGAAACTATTTGCCTCTAATTGTTATTTTTCTTTAATTATTTAGGTTTGTCAAGTTAGACAAATATCATGTGTGCAGTGTCTAGTAAATACAATGTAAATAATATAGCCGTTTTTCATGTCAATCTCAAACTAAAAAGAAAACAATCCTTTCTTGTCCATACTTGTTCCTTGCTTGAATATTTTATGCTGTTTGTACAGAATATTCCAGTCCTGCATTCACGTTATCTTTCAACTAATGCACATCAGTTTACATTTTTTCCTCTTGCAACCCATTCATGAAGTCCTGCTATAGTGGCACAAATTGGCTGAAAATCTACACATTTTATTTTATAAAAGTAATAGCTCACCATTCAAAGTAGTGTGTTTCAACGAGGTTGCCAACATCACTGAAGGTGTGTTTATTGTGAAGTTTCACAGACCTTTCCTGTGGTTCAAGAGATTTAATGTTTTTCACTTTACAGATACCTGTATTTGCCCCACTGCCATTGTTTAGCATTTTCAACCTACAATTTCTGTTTCATTAGATAAAGTAATTGCTTGTAAGTTTACAATACTGCTTCTGCTGTAGTATGCCTACTAGATGAATTGTCAACTTTATATTACTGTTTATGAAATTGTCTCTTTATTCTCCTTGTCTCTAGTATGTGGCAGAGTATTTCTATGAATTTACGTGTCCAGCACATATGTCACTAGCAATTTTTTATGGCTCACGAGCAATGGCCACTAAATTTTAAAACAGAGCTAAAATGTTAGATTTGTTTATATGGTTTTGCAATACAACTGTTGTTAATTTCATGTTTTTATTCTACCTCCTAATTCTCATCATAATAACAATTCATTGTATCCAAATCTTACAAAGCAAAACGTGAACAGCCAAGATTAACCTCCTAAAGTAACTATTACTGACACAAAACTTTACCTCCATTTTTCTAGGTAATTTTATGCTTTTTTTGAAAATATATTGCTTTGGCAATTCATTCCTGTTTTTATCTTTAAACTCTAAGGAGATACTGTAGGTGGAAGTGGATGAAAGGTATCATCCCGAGGTAACTCGGGCTCGTCAAAAATCTCTGCAAATAATTGTTACTACACATTTATTAGAAACATGAAAATTTTTGATTTTAATATACAGATAGATGGTAGATAAGATATACATATGACAACCACACTCTAGAATGGTATCAGAAATTGTTTTGTGTACAGTACATTCTGAAGCATGGTGTCACACACAAGAGGACCTGGCACTGAGGGCAGTAGTCTCTTGCTTCTCTCCAGATGCACCTCCTACACGTATCCTGCTTCTTGGAGCAAACTCTTACCTTGCTTCCTGGGTACTGGATACAATGCCATTCTCTGATTAGCTTGAGCCACTCCTCCCATTGTGTCGCTGTAGTCAAGCACAAGCTTTGGCTTCATTATTTCCTTTTAACTCTTCTCAGTCTCCACCATACCTGTAATGTGGATAGTTGAAAGAAGAACCACATCTTTCTTGTTCTCCTGTTTCAATGCTAGAACTTTTCCTTGCCTTTCAGCTGCAGTTCCCCCCTTTTGTAATTTTTTATTTCAGACAGATCGTGGCATCTCTTTTTGGGTCATTTTTACTGTTCTATGACTATCAGTGGATTTAAAAATTAGGAAATTCACTAACTGTGGGGATGTGTAAAAGTTATCTGTCATCAGACAGTAGCCTTGCTTTAGGAGTGATTTTGAAAGTGACAAAACAACTTGTGATGACACAGGAAAATTAGTGAAGTCTGCATCCAGCTCTGTCCCTCTTCCTGTGTAAGTAATCAGGACCACACATATCCACTAGCTGATTCACAGAGCATGTACTGTACCCAACCCAGTTCACCCTTGTACAAAAGCAAATTTTCAGCCACCCTAATTTCAGGAATATATGAAGTTCTCAATTTATTTTCAAGGTGCTGGTAAACTAACCAAATTTTGTTCAGCTTAGGGTTTGGACAATTTGAGGCATTATACACTTTTTTATCACGAAAATGAAGATACTTTTTGATTCGGCAAAACCTCTTTCAAGACATTGTGTCATTGAAAAATGGAATTGATATGCTTGCCCACTGCAACCAGTACATCTGCAATTCAGGGTTCTGAACAACACTTTGTAAAAGGGTCAGAGCAAGGAAAATTGAAAGTTCTTCACATGATGGTAGTAAAACATTGGAGCTGCTGGTTGAAACACATTGGCTGATATATTTAACTGTTTCCACCTGTATCATTTTCATCAAATCCCTATAAAATAAGTGTTCAAATATTTCAATTTTGTCATCGGAAAAGGAATCGTACCGCGAGGATTTTCAGCAAACAGAAATCTTGTAGAGCACAATCAGTATTTGTATCAACAACATGCCACACTCTCACCTGAGACCAATCTATATCTGTGTGTTCCTCATGTTCTTCCTCACTTGATTAAAGTTCAAATTCTGAAACAAGAATGTCTTCCTATTGCTCTTCCTCATTGGAACAATCTCTATTCATTTTAGAAGACTGCAGGCAGATGTAACACTGCAAAAACTGCTCCAAAATACTACAAAACAACATGGTAATGTTTCAACAACTTCATGAGGAAGAAGAAAAAAAAGAGTGAAACTATGAAAAAATGCTAACTAGTGACAGCGAAAGGAACTACAAAAGTTACAATCTGGATGCTGGTGCAGAGACATGCAAAATTTGAACGCCCGAGTTCTCAGGATTATATTACTCAGCAAAACAGTTTAACCTTAGTCATCACAGGATAATCAGTTAGGAGGTATTTAAACTATTATTCATAGTCTGCTTGATACTTTCCACTTCCTCCATCTGCTTATCCCACGGCTCACTTTAAAATTTAGGTAACATCATTATAACGTATAACAAATTTGACTGCAGAGAAGCAAGCACCTCTCACTTGCTCTGCTATTAGCTCTCTACTGATAATATTTTTAACTGTCACATACCATCCACTTGTAATTTCCCCTTATGTGTACCTTTCAGAAATATTTCTCCTTTAGCAATATGATACCTAATGTACATACTGTCCCCACTCTTGATAATGTACACATTTTGAATACAAGCAGTCTTCTTTGTAATAATGTGTTAAATGATATACATGCCTTTCCTGTATGTGTCTATGGAAATATGGGTCTTTCTGAGAAAGCCATTGAATAATTTCAATGAAGACTAAATTGTTTCATTTTTCATAAAGCACAGTTCCCACCTTTATTTTTATATCCCTCTGCAGAATAAAAGTACTCTTAATTTCTTGCCATTGCATTTAAGAACATCCACTGTATTTTGTTAAGAGATGGTTAAAAGGTACATGGTCCCCAAATTGTGGAAGTGATTATCCAATATCTGTAAATTCATTTCTCTATTTACGAGGGTTGAATAAAAAGTAATGCCTCCACCTTTGTTAATTGGGTTTGGATGGGAATATTTTAATAAATCAAATGCAGAAATAATCCTTAGAATGTGATCTTTAATTACCAATATTCACTTTTCTACATAATCACCTTCAATTGTCCTTAGGTGGCTGAATGGATTTGTTCCACATCACATAACAAATTTGATGGTGGGTACCATATACTAAGTAAACTTTTAGAATTAGAATCTTTTAGGCCCAAAGAAGAACAGTACTAAGTCCAACTCTTTTCAGCAGTCTAGTCCAGACGAGAAAATTGTCATCACCTTCATCATGTCAAGATATTAGCTCCCACCAAAAAGAAATCACATTTGCGTCACACCGGATACTAGGATCTTCAATTGGCAATGCATAACCCAACACCTGTTTTAGGAAAACTCTTGGTAAACCGTAAGTGCAAAATATGTATTATGATTACAGAGTCAGTGTTTTACATATCTGTTAGATCTTTGCAACAGTGAAACCATGTTTATTAATTACAACACATAAGTGCTATTTCATAAGAACACAAAGAAAAATATAGCTTTATCAAGCAGCCGACATGCACTTGTTAGTTAATACAGCTTATTCTTCTAAAATTAATTTTAACCCCCCCCCCTCCCCCACACACACACACAGACACACACACACACACACACACACACACACACACACACACACAGACAGACAGACAGAGAGAGAGAGAGAGAGAGAGAGAGTTTTTCACACCTGTTATTTCATCATAGTTATTCCTGTTCACACTGCTGCACGTAAATTTGAGGTATAAAGGCAGAAGTGCTTACTGCTGCTATTTTAGTATGCAGCTGAGTGAGATGTGACTGTAATATGTGAAGAGATGTAGCTGCTTCTTGAAGTTGTACCTGCGATCTGAGAAGTTGTTGGTTTGTCAAGTTCAGATCTCTGCCAGCACTTGTGAGAGTGCTGTATGCAAACTCTGATATATTCTTATAGAGTGAAATGTTACGTTCACCTGAAACAGTAAATTTTCAAGCATTGTGCTGTAAATTTTATTACACTCAATTCTACAAAATTAATTTTTTTTTACTATCAGTCAATACTTGTCCTTTCAGAATTTATCTTTCTGTAATTATATTATCACTGGCTGCATTTCCTTTAACCCAACATCAAATTTCAACTGAAATATTCTACATTTACAAAATTGTTTTTTGTAACAACTAATATTGTCCACAACCTCGTGAGCCTACAGCCACAGTTATAAAATTTATCAATATAACAATGCAATGACTAACATGAAATTATAGAATATTTTCCCTAAATGCCATTTCACATCTGAACAGAGTTTCTTTATGAATGCAGATGGTACGATTTAAATGATGTTACATGAACAACAGCCTAACAGATAATAATGACAAGGGTAACTAAATACACAGTATGGTACTTGGAAGCTGCTCACAATTCACACACAATTTTAAAAATGTTGAAGGATAACCAATATATTTTAAGAGATAAAAACTGTTGTCCATGGGTGAAGCATTTCACAATTAAGAGTTTCCATCTAGACATTTTAAAATACAGAACAAAGATAAAAAAATAAATAAAAATAAGAAACCAGGTCGAGTTCAGACGACATTTTACTTTTTTCATAGTATGTTGATAGGCAAGGCCTACATTTGCGACTTGACATCTTTACGGGCAGCACTAAAGTGTTGCACAGAAAACACTAAATGGCATGATTCTGTTGCAAAGTGAGCCAATTGAAGCATGTGGGTCTCTTCAGATATTGGGAGAGCTAAGGCTGCGGCGATGCATTTGGTATCTCTCACGCCATGAAAAGTATTCCAGCAACTGATAGTAGATACAATGAAATCTACATTGTCATACATATTGACACCATGTTACACTTGGACAAGCTCTTCAGTATGGTAGACAACTCCAGCTGTTGAGCTTTTTTACTTAAAAGTGCACCTAACAACCGCAAATAGGAACTCAATAAAATGAAAGTATCTCCATTATATCAAAACCAGATCAGTGATGTTACTTTTTCTACTCACATTAGACAACAGGACAGGAAATTCAGGAAAAATAGTCTGCTTGTAAACTGAAAAGCGAGCAGCAATCACGGTAGGGGGAAGTTACCTTTCCTATAAGAATCCTGCTGCTGCCGCCGTACAGGATCACTTAAGAACCAACTTATGTAGATGTTGTCCATGTGTGTTTCTTGCATTAGTATTATTAGTAACTCTTGTCTGTATTCCATGTACTGTTAGCGCACTTTGTAGAAAATAACTCACCGGACACGTATGTGCACTATGTTACCAGTGATTCGTAAGGGGCACGCCAGAAGGCTTTGTGAAACACCTGGTAGTTGCTTCTTGTGGTTTAGTGGGATAGATATGAATGGGGAGTCACCTGCTCACTGTTTTGTTTGCAGGCCTATCCAGGATGGAACAGCACGAAAACAACCTGGCAACCTTCACTCACATTTCTACCCTCCACTCTGTTGCAACCCCAGAACACAATTTATCTCTTAATTTTGTCCTACTGCACTTAGATGTGGCACACACTGAATATTTGTTTTTAACCTATTTTATTTAAAAATAAACATTAATTTTATACCATCAATAATAGTTTTAATAGTCTGTTTTTTGCATCCCCTGTAATGCAGGAACAGGATTTTTAGTATGTTTTTCGTGGCACTCCCTCCTACCACTGCAAAATAAAAAATTTAAAAAAACTGTAGTTATATGAATTTTTTCTGCTAATTTCCCTCATTGACTGGACTATGTTACCTACTCTGTTTATAATTATTTCAAATATAACAATGCAATCACAAATCAAATGCACTTATATTGCATATTGCAGACTGTCTAGTAATGATCATTGGATACAGATGTGGCTCTCTGCAGTCCGTATATAAATTCCAGGATGTTCCCACCAACATTTACAAAAGCTGGCATTAACTTTGGATATTTATTTACATTTTTCTACCTTAAGTCCTCAAGTGAATGCCTTTTGCAAATGCCTCAGTAGTCATTAGACATGGTGAGAGCAGAATGAGGCGCTCTGCGGAACTCATGGTCTATAAACGTGGTCAGGTGATCGAGTGTCAGTTGTGTCATAAGTCTGTATGCGAGAGTTCCACACACCTAAACATCCCTATGTCCACTCTTTCCGATGTGATAGTGAAGTGGAAACATGAAGGGACACGTACAGCTCAAAAGCGTACAGGCCGACCTCCTCTGAAGACTAACAGAAACGGCCGACAGTTGAAGAGGGTCGTATTGTGTAATAGGCAGACATCTACCCACACCCTCACACAGGAATTCCAAACTGCATCAGGATCCACTCCAAGTACTATGAAAGTTAGGCGGGAGATGAGAAAGCTTGGATTTCATGGTCGAGTGGCTGCTCATAAGCCACACATCATGCCGGTAAATGCCAAACAACGCCTCACTTAGTGTAAGGAGCGTAAACATTGGACGATTAAATATTGGAAAAACCATGTGTGGAGTGATGAATCACAGTACACAACGTGGTGATCCGATGGCAGGGTGTGGGTATGGCGAATGCCCAGTGAACGTTATCTGCCAGCGTGTGTAGTGCCAACAGTAAAATTTGGAGGTGGTGGTGCTATGGTGTGGTCGTGTTTTTCAGGGAGGGGGCTTGCATCTCTTGTTGTTTTGCATGACACTATCACAGCAAAGGCCTACACTAATGTTTTAAGCACTTCTTGTTTCCCACTGTCGAATAGCAATTCAGGGATGGCGACTGGATCTTTCAACACAATCGAGCACCTGTTCATAATGCAAGGCCTGTGGTGGAGTGGTTACACGACACTAACATCCCTGTAATGGACTGGCCTGCACAGAGTCCTGACCTGAATCCTATAGAACACCCTCGGGATGCTTTGGAATGCCGACTTCATGCCAGGTCTCACCGACTGACATCGATACCTCTCCACAGTGCATCACTCCATGGAGAATGGGCTGCCATTCCCCAAGAAACCTTCCAGCACCTGACTGAATATATGCCTGCAAGAGCGGAAGCTGTAATCAAGGTTAAGGGTGGACCAACACCATATTGAAGTCCAGCATTACCGATGGAGGGTGCAGCAAACTTTTAAGTCATTTTCAGCTAGGTGTCTGGATACTTTTGATCAAATAGCGTACAAAACAGTTCACACGTAATGCTCCATTCTCAGTCACAATGGAAGCAATATCATAGTATTTCAGAACTGCCACTTAAAATTCTTTGAGTAAATATAAACAACGTCCTACCACAATTTTTTTATGTTTCTGTTGAAATCATTTCCCTTACACGTTCTGTGTGTTCCGATAGCCAAATCGATAGCCAATTTGATAACCAAATCAAACCACTGATTTACAAGTTTCAAGATATTATTTTAGTTCTTTGTGGAACACAATCATATACTGTCCTTGGGTTCTTATCATGTGCAGCATTGCATAAATTTCCTCCAACTTGTTGACCCACAAAAATTAAATACAAACAGGAAGAAAGAACATTTTTTGAAGTAATTCTGCTTATGTCACAAATAAAGGACAAATGAAAACAAGACAGACTATACAATCAACACGTGGCTGACATCGGTAACTGAGGTAGCTGCATGTACGGAAGTACCCTCTACTGGGACTCGGGAAGGAACAGTGCGAACATTCACTGCTGTGCCACTTGTCTGTTAGGCACGCTCAACATGAGGTGGAAGTGTCGTGTGTGCATCCTACTTAAGTATGGAGGCCAGGCCGGAAAGAGGAGCAGCAATGTGTAGTACCGTTTCTGACTCCGAAAGGAGTGTCAGGAACTGAAATTCGTGCCCAAATGTCTGCTGTGTATGACAAACACAGTATGACACATGCACACGTGTTTGCAGGGAATAAATAATTTCGAGAAGGTTGGGTGTTGTTTAAAGATACCAGACAACCAGGACACGCTCATTGTGTCATTACCCCTTCTGTCACTGTTATAGTTGATGCTGCCATCAGTAATGACTGACAGAGGACAGTGGAAGACATTCAGTTCATTTTGGGCATCAGTCACAGTACTGTTCATGTCATCATGACAGTGTGTCTCAAGTTTCCAAAAATCTGTGCATAGTGCGTTCCCCTCATCCTCGTGGAGCATAATTTGAACAAAATGTCGACACCACTGGAGCACCTGGAACACTATCATGATGAAGAGTATTATTTCCTGTCCTGTATAGTCACAGGAGATTAAACACTGTCATCATTTTGAGCTACAGAGCAAGCGTCAGAGCCAAAAGTGAAAGTACAAGATTCGGCTCCACTGAAAAATCCAAAGCCACGCACGCCAGCTCCGCGAAAGTCACAATGACCTTTTTCTTTGACTGCAGAGGCCCACTGCTCATTGACTTTCTGGAACACAGTGTCACAATTAACCCTCTGACAGTGGACAATTTTTAACTTTTCCATACTAAATAATAGGGCATTTTTATTCTATCAGCAGAATAGTTGCAAGGACAAAATTAGAGAAATGTAACAAGAAAACCAAAAACTTATTTTAGAGCTAACTTTTATTCGACACTTAAAGAAAATAATGCGAGAAATGTGATATCTCACTGAACATTATAAAAGCAGAAGAAACACACATAAATTTTCTGAGTGTTGTATATCTCAAAGCAAGGTTCCATACATAAGCCTAGGAATAGGGTTATGAAACTGCTAGCATGAGAAGATACATGTATGCGAGAGAGAGTGGAAAACATAAAATGTGACTTCCATAATTTCAAGTGGAGAAAATAGTGTCCTCTGATGTTCCAGAGCAATAGGAAAGGATTTAATGGCAAAATCGCACCCAACAATGTCAAAAGCAACAGAAAATTACTAACAGTGAAAAATTGTACAACTTCTGATATACAAGCAGAACAGAAATTAAGTCCAACATGATAATCACAGGCCCCGCAAAATTAATGGTAAAAAGCTAAAAGCAATTGTCCATGTTGCCTGCAACTGGAGTGTTAACATACAGTGGTATGTGGGTGCTTTGCAGAAACTGAAGCACGCCCCCTAGTCCAAATGCCCAAGAATGTTTATGGATGGCATCATTTGTCGCACAATAATGCCTACCCCAATGCTGCCTAGGTTGTTTCGACTATGGTGCAGAAGCTTCACTGGAAAACCCTCCATACAATCCAAATCTCTTCCCATGCAGTGTCCGTATTTTTCAAGCCCTCAAGAAAGACATTTGTGGCTGCTAATTTACTTCAAATGAATAGATACCTGTCCGGGTACAACCACAGTTCTGGAGGGAACTGCAAACAGTTATGGTGATTACTTTTGAAATACTACACAGTTTACTTACTTTTTTCTATCTGTCTTATTTTCATTTGACTGGTCCTTATATAAGGTCTTACTGCCCTTTTCTTCAACAGCAATATTCTTTTGAAGTATATGTCCAAAAGTAAATAAAATGGATTGTGAGTTGGTAATCTGTGGTGACTTCAATATTGATTCCCTCACAAATAGTGAAAATAGGTAGACCACTTTGAACCTTGCAACATCCTATAATTTAAAGGCTGAAGTAAAATCTGCTACCCGAGCAACAGAAACTTGCCAAACGGCTCTAGATCAGTTTCTAGTCAAGAAGAGTTTACACAATGCCTCACTAAAAATTTTCAATGCAGGTTTTAGTGACCGTCTTGCTCAAATATTAAGCATAAAAGTACAAGGCAATATTATTAACAACATGTCTTTCAAAACCATATGTAGAAGTTATAATCAGGATAGTGTAAACTACTTCAACAACTTGTTACAGACAGCAAAATGGTCAGAACTGTACAAAATGAATCATATAAATGAAAAATTGAACGCTTTCATTGATACATTAGCCCGTTTCTTTGAAATTGCATTCCCACTGAAAACATTAACCATACGGGGCAACTCTAGAACAAACAGCTGGATCACAAGGGGAATAAGGGTTTCAAACCAGAAGAAAAAACTACTTCATGAAATATGTAACTCAAAACATACCTCACCTGTAGTATGCACATACTATAAAAAATACTCCAAAATATTAAGAAAAATAATAAAAGCAGCAAAAATAATGCATAATGATGAATTCACTTATAATTCAGCTAATAAACCAAAGGCTATGTTGGGTGTTACAAAAAAAAGAATCTGGAGAATACAAACAATTTTGCAAAAATATAACACTATCACATAAAAATAAAAAAAAGTAGCAAACCCCTTAGAAGTAGCCAACACATGTAACAACTTTTTCACCGATGTTGCTGATAATATGTTACAATCAAACTTTAAGAGCACCCAGGAAAATGAATATAAAATAAGTGCATGTAGAGGATCAATGTATGTCAATTCTGTTTCAGAAGATGCAGTAGCTACAGCAATAAAAGGACTAAAAAATTCCAAGTCTACAGGCAGTGACAGTATACCTGCAACAATATTAAAGAAGAGCGCATCAAACCTAATTGAAATACTCGCACACTTATGTGAATGCTCACTTCAGGAAGGCACTTTCCCCAATGTATTGAAAACATCAAAGTTATTCCTGTATATAAAAAAGGTGATAGAGACAATGTAAATAACTACAGACCCATCACAATTTCCTCCTGCATCTCTAAAATACTAGAAAAAGTTATGTATAACAATCTAATGAAATTTATAAATAAAAACAGCATCCTATGTAATGAACAACATGGATTCAGAAATAAGACGTCAACAACAACTGCTATTTACGAGTGCATCAATTCCATCCTCAACCATGGACAAAAAGCAAGAATTAATAGTAGTATTTGTTTACTTGTCAAAAGCTGTTGACACAGTGGATCATAAAATTCTGCTATCAATGCTTGAAATATATGGTATTCGAGGTCTGTCCAACAAATGGATCAGTTTCTTCCTGACTAATCTAAAGCAGACAGTGTGCATCAAATCACACAAATATTTAACTAAAAACTGTATCTGAACACTTATCCGACTACAATTAAATGTGGTGTACCCCAAGGATCAGTAATGGGACCCCTTTTGTACATAAATGATCTAAACTTAAATGTTGATGCACAAAAAACAATCATATTTGCAGATGACACCATGATTCTGCTAAAAGGAAGACAACAAAGATCAGTTACAGCAGACAGTAAATGTGGCCACGAAACAACTTCGCAGCTGGGCACAGAGTAATCAACTAGTAATAAATTGTAAAAAAAACCATTGCACTAAAATTCTACAATGTTCCTAACAAGTCTCTAATGATGACAAACCAGTTGGTAACAATATTGAAACAAAATTCTTAGGACTTTGGCTGCAGAGCAAGGTCAGATGGACTAAGCATACGGAATATCTCAATGCAGAACTGAGCAAAACATGTTACCTTCTTTGCTCATTAAAATCATGCTGTAGCGAGGAAACAGTAATGAATGCATATCATGCCTACTTTCATTCTCATCTTAGATATGGGGTCACCTTCTGGCGAAACTCTAAAACAGCTAATAGCACTTTTAAACTACAAAAAAGGGTCATTAGAATCTAGTTTGGGTGCAAGCCTAAAGACTCTTGTAAACCTCTGTTTAAGAAATCTGGTATTCCTCCATTACCATGTTTATACATTATGGAAACCCTTTTGTTCTGTAAATTAAATGTACTAAGTAAGAACTGCAGACTGCAAAAAAACTGTGATACACATGATGACTTTACCAAACAAAACAGAAACTTACATATAACTCAAATCAGCACAGCTCTGTGCCAAAAAGGTACGTTTCACATGGGAGTTAAGCTTTATAACAAACTTCCTGAAAACATAAAAGCTATTACAGAGGTCAATATCTTTGGAGCATCTCTAAAGTCATATTTACAGCATCACTACTTTTACTCCATTGAAGAATATTTAAACTTACAAAGTGTGTTATATAAAAACTTATGTATAAAGTGTATTATTGTAACCTTAAATACATATGCCTAGAAATGACTTTCAGTTGTATATTTATAACTTGACTTGTCCAATGTCTTATGCATAAGCTGCTTTGTAGACAACAGGACCAATAATATATAATGTATGCCTATGGACATGTTTTGATAGCTCACTAAAGAGATGTAAGACAACTAATTTTTCCACAAACAAAATTAATATGGTTTATCCACTGAACATTTTCATCCACACAATGCCAAGAAATTAAAATGTACCAATTTTGGTTGCTAATGTAGTACAAGCATAACTAACAATAGTGTTTTTTTTTTGTTATGGTTTTAGGGCGCAAAACTGCTATGGTCATCACCGCTCGGTCTGTGACTAAGGAAAAGGTAAAAAAAAATGAAACTGGAAACCAGCAGCAATGGGAGCGAAACTCAAAAAATTGGGGAACTAAAAACAGAAGGAAAGCTAAAAAAAAAAAAACACTATAGAAGGGGGGTTGTTTGTCCCCCAAAAAGAGCTTCAAATGACTGACGTCATCTCACTGGCACTAATAAACTCGAGAACGCGGTCGGCTGAGCGTGCGTCATCTGCTAAAATGGAAGATATATCAGGCGACAGCTGTAAACGGGCACGTAACAGAGTAAACTAGGGGCACTCAAGTAAAAGGTGTCTCACCATCCACAGCTGAGAGCAGTGGGGACAGAGTGGGTGAGGATCGCCACTTAAAAGATGTCGATGGCTAAAAAGACAGTGCCCTATCTGGAGTCTTGTTAAAATTACCTCCTCCCGACGACGAGCTCGGGAGGAAGAGGTCCAAGCACAGGGAAGAGCTTTCAAGTCCCGCAATTTATTATTGGGAAGTGTCGACCAAGGTGCGTGCCATAAAAGAGCAACATGACGACATAAAAAACTCCGCCAATTGGCGAAGGGAATCATGCGAATAGCTGGCTGAAGAAGAGAGATTGCAGCCTTGGCCGCTATATCGGCCACCTCATTTCCACAGATACCAACATGTCCTGGAATCCAGAGAAACGCCACAGAGACATCCCCCAAGTGGAGCAAGTGGAGGCAGTCCTGAATCCGGTGGGCCAAAGGGTGGACAGGGTAGAGAGCTTGGAGACTGAGGGGAGAGCTGAGTGACTCTGAGCAGATAACATACTGTATCTGCTGATGGCGACGGATGTATTGGACAGCCTGGAGAACAGCGCAAAGCTCTGCAGTAAAAACCGAACACTGGTCGGGAAGCCGAAATCGATTGGGGGTGTCGCCAACAGTATAGGCACTCCCAACTGCAAACGATGTTTTTGAGCCATCAGTGTAAATAAATATGGCATCCTTCATTTGTGCGCATAGAGCAGCAAATGCCGGATGATAAACAAGAGAAGAGGTACCATCCTTGGGAAACTGACAAAGGTCACTGAGCAGGCAGGTCCGGGGCCGGAGCCAAGGCGGTGCTATACCCGAAGTTGTCAAGAAAGTTTTAGGAAAGTGGAAGGAAAGAGAACGGAGCAATTGACGGAAGCAGACTCCCGGTGGTAGCAGGGAGGAAGGGTGGCCTGCATACCCTAAATCCAAAGAGGTGTCGAAAAAAATGTCATGGGCTGGATTAGCAGGCATGGAAGACAGACGGCTAGCGTAACGACTCAGAAGGACAGCTCGCCGATTGGACAGCGGAGGTTCAGCAGTCTCAGCATAAAGGCTTTCCACAGGGCTGGTGTAAAAAGCTCCAGACACTAAATGTAATCCACGGTGGTGGACAGAGTCAAGACGCCGAAGAACAGACGGCCGAGCAGAGGAGTAAACTATGCTTCCATAGTCCAATTTCAAGCACACTAAGGCGCGATAGAGGCAGAGAAGGACCACTCGGTCTGCTCCCCAGGAGGTGCCATTCAGGACACGGAGGGTGCTGAGGGATCGCAGACAGCGAGCCGAAAGATAGGGAATGTGGGAGTACCAGCACAGTTTTCTGTCAAACATAAGACCCTAGAATTTAGCGACGTCCGCGAACGGAAGGTTGACAGGGCCTAGATGTAAGGAAGGCGGAAGAGACTCTGTACGACGCTAAAAATGAACACAAGCGGTCTTACTGGGAGAAAAGCTGAAGCCGGTTTCGATGCTCCAAGAGTGGGGGCGATCGAGACATCCTTGGAGACATCCTTGAAGACATCGTGCAAGAAGGCTGGTCCGTTGAGAGCTGTAGTAGATCGCAAAATCGTCCACAAACAGGGAGCCTGAGACATCAGGAAGGAGACAATCCATAATTGTATTGATGGCAATGGCAAACAGTACAACACTCAGCACGGAGTAGTGTTCACCCGCACTTTAAAAGTGCGCTCAGCCATAAATTCATGAAGAAAAAGGGGCAGCCGACCTCGAAAGCCCCAAGAGAACAGTGTGCAGAGGATGCCTGCCCTCCAACAAGTATCGTATGCTCTCTCCAGATCAAAAAATATTGCTACTGTTTGGTGTTTCCTAAGAAAATTGTTCATGATATAAGTGGAGAGAGCAATAAGATGGTCAACTGCAGAATGGTGCTTTCGGAAACCGCATTGGGCAGGTTTTAAAAGACTTGGGACTCCGGCCACCAGGCTAAATGGCAATTCACCATAGGCTCCCAAACCTTACATACACCACTCGTGAGAGAAATGGGGCGATAGCTAGAGGGGAGACGTTTGTCTTTTCCAGGTTTCGGAACAGGAACGACGATAGCTATCCGCCATCGTCTGGGAAAAGTACTGTCGGTCCAAATTCGATTATAAAGGTGAAGGAGGTAACACAGACTATTGTATGATAAATGCAGCAACATTTGGATGTGGATACCATCTGGTCCTGGGGCAGAAGAGCGAGAAGAAGAGAGTGCGTGTTGGAGTTCCCGCATGGGGAAAACAGTATTATAGCTTTCGCGATTTTGATAGGAGAAAGCAAGAGGTTGCACTTCCGCTGCACATTTCTTCGGGAGAAATGCTGGCGGGTAATTTGAAGAGCTTGAAATCTCAGCAAAGTGTTGACCCAATGAGTTAGAAATTGCAATGGGGTCCACTAATTTATCATGCGCGACAGTGAGCCCAGAGACCGGGGAGAAACTAGGTGCGCCAGATAACCGTCGAATCCGACTCCAAACTTCCAAGGAGGGAGTGAAGGTGTTAAATGAGCTAGTAAAGAATTTCCAGCTTTCCTTCTTGCTATCGCAGATGACGCGACGGCATCGCGCTCGGAAATGCTTATAGTGGAAACAATTGGCCAAAGTAGGATGGTGGTGGAAAACACGAAAAGCACATCACCGCTCACGTATTGCGTCTCGGCATGCCTCATTCCACCAAGGAACTGGGGGGCGCCAGGGCAAGTTGGACGTGCGAGGTATTGAACTTCTGTAATATGAGTGACCTCATCGTCGACGCTAGGAAAGTGACAGTCATTGAATGTCGCTAGAGACGAAAAGTGTGTCCAATCGGCTTGGGCAAACTTCCAGTGTCTCGGGCGCATATATGGCAGTTGTGGATGCAATCTAAGGACACATGGAAAGTGGTCACTGGAGTGTGTATCAGCAAGAGCGAACCATTCGAAGCACCGAGCTAGCTGAACAGTACCGACCACAAGGTCCAAATGAGAGAAATTTGTCGTGGAGGCAGACAAAAATGTAGGGTCCCCAGTGTTGAGACAAACAAGATCCGCTTGGTGGAAGACGTCTGTCAATCGGTCTCTCTTCTATGCTTTCTCTGCTGGCAAGTCTTTGTCCTTCCTTTGTCCTTACCTCTTCTCTTTACCCTTTTCTCTGCTGTGGCGTTTGAGACCTCTCTTCTTTTCTTTCCTTTCCTTTTCTTTGTTCCTCCCTTTCTCTTTTTTTCCTACCTGTGAGTGTCTGAAGGCCGACCCACGCATTCCCATGTGTAGCTGGTGACGGGGTAACGCGTAATTCCCCGCCCCGGGTAGACAAGTAGGACTAGAGGTGTACAAATTCCCCTTGCAGCCTGCTTACCCCTAGCTCCTCTGCAACCATTCATGCAAGTGAGCCTGCCGCGACGTAAACACAAGAGTGCGCGTGTACTAAGTCGTAGTGGGTAATGCAGCCGACACGGGCTCCCGCAAGCCCGGGCAACCTGGGTTCCCGCAAGCCCGGGCAACCTTCACGGGACCCGCTCAGCTTGCTGCGCCTGACAACAGGGTGCGCTGTCAAGCTACCGTGACTGGAGTAGCCAGCCCGCAGTTCATTTATCGCAACGGTGGAGGCAGCACATTGAATAGGTCGAA
Source organism: Schistocerca cancellata (assembly GCF_023864275.1). Taxonomy (NCBI): domain Eukaryota; kingdom Metazoa; phylum Arthropoda; class Insecta; order Orthoptera; family Acrididae; genus Schistocerca; species Schistocerca cancellata. The sequence continues at coordinate 930,127,704 of NC_064629.1, forward strand.
GTTCAGTGAGATTTAAAAAAAAATTGACAACTGGCGAATACATGCTGGTAACGAAACAGAGCACAAGTGCCGCATGGGAAACGTTTTCGTGTGTTTACGAGGCCGCTTCAAATAAATCGGTAGGTGTGTCTCAATGCAAACTATGTAAAAAGCTCTTAGGTACTTATTCGGCAACCTCGAGTATGTTACGACATGTGTGCAAATTTGACAAGCAGTTCCCTCACTCCGTAAATATCTTGAAAGAGGACAAAGATTTAGTGGCCGAAAAGTGCGTCGAAATGTGTGCTAAGGACCTGAGACCATTTAGCAGTATAGAAGGAGAAGGATTTCTTAATTTAGGGCAGACACTGATCGACATAGGTAAAAAATATGGCTCAGTTGACATTAAAAATGTTATGCCTTCCCGAGTGACAGTAGCTAGGAAAGTTCAAACCTTAGCTGATAAAGTGCGCAGCAAAATGCTCCCAGATATAGTGCATGCGATTCGTTCTGGTATATGTGCCAGTGCAATTGATCTATGGACAGACAATTACAAAGGGGTGCATTACATGTCCGTGACAATGCATTACATAAATTCAGACTGGCGTTTGAATAAATATGTACTGATGTGCTATGCGTTTCCTGACTGCCCAAAAACTGGCTCGAATATTCGAAACGAATTGGAAGATGGCTTAGAAACTATGGGTGTTTCTCGTGAAGACATTGCCAAAATTACGTTTGTCACAGACCAGGGCAGTAACATTGTCAAAGCTCTCGAAATATATCAGCGTCTTCCATGCATGGCTCATAGTATAAACACAGTCTTGAAACATGTTCTGAGCGAACAGTTTTTGAAAGAAAATGTTCCAAATATATTAGCCATTCTTAATACAGTGCGGGCTACGGTTTCGTACTTCAAGAGAAGAGGTCTCTGTGTGAGACTGAACTCATCTTTAAAGCAGTGGGTTTCAACTTGTTGGATAGTTATTTTGACATGCTTGTATCAGTCCATTCTCAGATTGATTCAGTGAAGGCTGTCTTACATAATGAAGGTGCCTCTGATAAGATGCTGGGTTATGACCACCATATAACTGGCTAGCTTATAGAATTTCTTAAGCTGTTTAAAGAAGACACAGTTGATCTAGAGGCTGATAAGGAGCCAACCCTACATTTAGTTCTACCGTGGTTTCATGCTTTAAAAGCTCACTGTACCGTACGGGATAACGATGAAGAGGTTTGTAATTTTATTCCATCTGAATATTGTAGAACCACTTGTGAAATATGTATGTTGAGAAAATGTATTTTCAGGTCATGAAACCTTCGAAACAAGCCGCCAGTGCCTTCCTAGAACAGAAAATGTGCGTTAGTATGTTGTATAAAATTGCAACGTTTATGGTGGCTAACTACCGCAGATTAAGAAAGTTAACCGAGGATGAAAAAATTGAAGTTTACCAAGCAGCACGACAGATGTGTGCTGAAGGTAAGCTCCTAAGATAATGCATATATTCTTCATCTACATGTACATGGTTACTCTGCAAGTCACACGCAAGTGCTTGGTTGAGGGTTCATCGAACCACTTTCGACTTATTTGTCTCCTGTTCTCGAATTTTGCGCGGGATAGAACACCTACATCTCTCCGTCTGAGCGCTGCTATTTTGTATTTTATTCTGATGATCATTTCTTCCAATGTACATGAGACTCAACAATATATATTCGAATTTGGAGGTGTAAGTTGGTGATCTAAATTTCATATATAGATTGCGCCACGTCAAAAAACGCCATTGTTATAATGATTCCCACCCCAACTCTTGTGTATTTTCCGCGACACTCTTTCCCCTGTTTCACGATAATACCAAACCAGCTGGCCTTCTTTAGACTCTTTCGACATCTTCCATCAATCGTATCAGAAAAGGCTCTCCAACTGCGTAGCAATGCTCCAAAAGAGTGTTTTGTCATTAAAACGCCTACAGCATTTTCTGTGTGTCCATTCCTGTTTAAGTAGGTCGTAATTGTAATCAGAGGTATTAAGTAGAATCTACAGCCTTTAGATTTTACTGGTTGATCTTGTAAACGAAGTTTAACGGACTTAGTTTAGTACACACACGGATAACCTCGCTCTTGTCATTATTTATTGCCAACTGCTAATTTTCACACCAAAAATATATACCTTATTTAAATCGTCCTGCAGTTAGTTTTGATCTTCTGGTGACTTTACTGGACGATAAATGATAGCATAATCTAAAAACTATTATAATTTCAACTATGTGTAGTACGATCTTCACATTATTCTGCAAATATTAATTGGAACCTGTACAGTTTCAGTACAAGTGCCCAATCACAGCACCCAAGAAACAAATCCAGGGCCGTACAAAATGACGAAATTTGAGGACTGGGCAGAAGAGCCTCCTCTCCTACATGATGAAGTCAGCAGATACTTGCAAGAACACTGTGTGAACGAGGGAGATATTCTACAGTGGTGGAAAAATAACTCCCAACGACTTCCTCGACTTACGTGTGTGGCAAGAAAAATATTAAATATACCAGCCACTAGTGCCTCTAGTGAGAGAATTTTTAGTTGCGCTGGAAACCTAATTAGCGAAAAACGATCACGTCTTAATGCAGACAGACTTAACGATCTCGTCATAATTAATTCAAACACTAATCAGCAGACACATTAAGAATACAGTAGAACATTAAACAGGAAATAATGAGTTTGAGCGCAAATTTACTATTTAAGAGTGCAGATTTCTTTCTTGTGCTTTCTGGGCGTCAATTTCTGAGATAGAAATTTTGTAATGCATACAGTTAATTTTTATTTTAGACTAAACTTTTTGATTTCAATCCTCCCAAGTGACATTTATTATTGTTTGTAAACCATTCTCTGTTACTTGTGTTTGCAAAAGTAGCCAAATATTTTTAGGAGTATCTGGTTTGGACTAAATAATACTTTCAGGGGAATTGAAGGAAAACTTGTAAATATTTTATATTGAAAAGTGTTCTGCAAAATAAAATATTCATTTGTGGATTAAGGCAATACACATTATGAGTTTAAATTACAATTTATTTTGTTGAGTTCCACACACATTGCAAAAAGTAATTTTATTCTTGTATTTATATATTAAGGGGAATCCCACATGCAGAGTCAAGATGCTGAAGACCTAGACACTACAAATGCTCCTAAAATGAAGAGCGTCTTTTTCCATGAATGTATTGTAGTAGGAATATAATGGAAACTCGGAGCCACTCTCCACAGCGTCTACATCTGCGTCATGAGGATTCAGACTCGTCGTTTAGGTCTGTGTTATGAGGGTCTACAGTCGTCGTTTAGGTTTGCATCATGCAAGTAAACACTCGTCGTCTTAGTCTGCATCATGATGGTCCGAAATATGGTCCGTCATGACGCAGACCTAGACTACAAGTGTGGACTCTCATGACGCAAACGTAGGCGCCGCGCAAAATGGCTCAGGGTCGCCATTGTATTCCCAGTACTATAGTTTTTAGACGAACTGGATACGAAACAAGTCCTTCGATTTTGTTAAAATGCATTTTGGCAATTTAGAATGATTTAGCCAACTTCGAATGAATTCACAGAACCAGTAAAATACATCCTGGAAAAGTAGTTAAATATTTCTATAATTGGTGTCATATTTGGCTGAAACATACTAAAGTTAAAGAATCTAGACTTCCAAAATCTTAATTTGGTTCTCATTGCAGTACAGTGGATAATAGAGGCGTAGATAATTTATTCTTCTGGGGAGGGGACCAATCTTCTTTTTGGGGGGTGGAGGTTCACTTCTTTAGTACAAATATCCAACCATTTCGGTGTTGAAAAGTGCAGCACAGACCGCATTGCTTTGCCTGGGCATTTATTTATTCCATACTCTCGTAGTCCATCTTCCCTCCCCTATTTTCTCTCTATCCATTTAGTCCTCTCCCACTATCTCTCTGATCACTTCCCCCCCACCCTCCCCATCCCTTGGCCGGCCGGAGTGGCCAGGCTGTTCTAGGCGCTGCAGTCTGGAACCGCGCGACCGCTACGGTCGCAGGATCGAATCCTGCCTAGGGCATGGATGTGTGTGATGTCCATAGGTTAATTAGGTTTAAGTAGTTCCAAGTTCTAGGGGACTGATGACCTCAGAAGTTAAGTCCCATATTGCTCAGGGCCATTTGAACCATTTTTGAACCCATCCCTTGGCCCATCTCCCCCCACCCTCTATCCTTCTCCTCGTCCTCTCTCTGTTGGATTCCGCCACCTCAGTTCATCTCCTCTTCACCTATCTATGAAAACTTATATGTATCTGTCAACTTTTGTGGTGATCAGTGAATCAGTGTCAAAGTTAATTGCTAGGTAGCATTTATTGTAATACTTTTTGATACGCAGCATTGATAGTTTTGTTTTCTGGTGCGTAAACAAATGATGTTGAAGGTGTCCCGACAGGGGAATATGCGACATACAAATGGCCATGTGAAAAACATGATTTTCAAGATTGATGCCACAAACGTACGAGGTGCATTCAAGTTATAAGGCCTCCGATTTTTTTTCTAATTAACTACTCACCCGAAATCGATGAAACTGGCGTTACTTCTCGACGTAATCGCCCTGCAGACGTACACATTTTTCACAACGCTGACGCCATGATTCCATGGCAGCGATGAAGGCTTCTTTAGGAGTCTGTTTTGACCACTGGAAAATCGCTGAGGCAATAGCAGCAGGGCTGGTGAATGTGCGGCCATGGAGAGTGTCTTTCATTGTTGGAAAAAGCCAAAAGTCACTAGGAGCCAGGTCAGGTGAGTAGGGAGCATGAGGAATCACTTCAAAGTTGTTATCACGAAGAAACTGTTGCATAACATTAGCTCGATGTGCAGGTGCGTTGTCTTGGTGAAACAGCACACGCGCAGCCCTTCCCGCACGTTTTTGTTGCAGTGCAGGAAGGAATTTGTTCTTCAAAACCTTTTCGTAGGATGCACCTGTTACCGTAGTGCCCTTTGGAACGCAATGGGAAAGGATTACGCCCTCGCTGTCCCAGAACATGGACACCATCATTTTTTCAGCACTGGCGGTTACCCGAAATTTTTTTGGTGGCGGTGAATTTGTGTGCTTCCATTGAGCTGACTGGCGCTTTGTTTCTGGATTGAAAAATGGCATCCATGTCTCATCCATTGTCACAACCAACGAAAAGAAAGTCCCATTCATGCTGTCGTTGCGCGTCAACATTGCTCGACAACATGCCACACGGGCAGCCATGTGGTCGTCCGTCAGCATTCGTGGCACCCACCTGGATGACACTTTTCGCATTTTCAGGTCGTCATGCAGGATTGTGTGCACAGAACCCACAGAAATGCCAACTATGGAGGCGATCTGTTCAACAGTCATTCGGCGATCCCCCAAAACAATTCCCTCTACTTTCTCGATCATGTCGTCAGACGGGCTTGTGCGAGCCCGAGGTTGTTTCGGTTTGTTGTCACACAATGTTCTGCCTTCATTAAACTGTCGCACCCACGAACGCACTTTCGACACATCCATAACTCCATCACCACATGTCTCGTTCAACTGTCGATGAATTTCAATTGGTTTCACACCACGCAAATTCAGAAAACGAATGATTGCACGCTGTTCAAGTAAGGAAAACGTTGCCTTTTAAGTATTTAAAACAGTTCTCATTCTCGCCGCTGGCGGTAAAATTCCATCTGCCGTACGGTGCTGCCATCTCTGGGACGTATTGACAATGATCGCGGCCTCATTTTAAAACAATGCGCATGTTTCTATCTCTTTCCAGTCCGGAGAAAAAAAATCGGAGGCCTTAGAACTTGAATGCACCTCGTATAACAACTGCCCTTGTGATTTATCTATCGACATGGCAAATGTAAGCTGCACTGGAAATTATAAACGTTTAAAGTCGAATGGCATGTCGGTCGGAATCTTAGTGATACTGGAATCAAACTGTCTTCACCTTTGTACTTTCCTTTTAAAATTGTGGCTTCGATTACGTTGTTCTTTAATTTCTTCCCCGCAAGCCGGGTGCCATTACAAAGATGTGGCTGGTTTACCTTTCGCAACATAATGATTGCCGATCCGACTTAATTACAGATTGGGAGGCGGTAATCCGGGGAAATCCAGCGAAATTAAAAATTCCGTAGGATAGTTGACTACATCATCTTGGTTAGTAACTGAATAAACCGACCTGTATGTCAGCAATTCACCAGGTGTCATATTTCTAATCTGAAAATTCATTTCGTTAACATCAAGGTTTTTTGCAGCCAATATAACACGTTCACTCAACCAAAAATGGTTTGAAACTGTTAAACGACATTTGTTGTGCGCGAATTGTCAAACACGATGACTGTGAATGTGTCAGACATCTCTCAAATTTCAAAAAGATCATAGATATTTCGTTAAAAAATTATATATATATATATATATATATATATATATATATATATATATATATATATATATATACACACACACACACATATACACATATTCATAGAGAGATATACACTCCTGGAAATGGAAAAAAGAACACATTGACACCGGTGTGTCAGACCCACCATACTTGCTCCGGACACTGCGAGAGGGCTGTACAAGCAATGATCACACGCACGGCACAGCGGACACACCAGGAACCGAGGTGTTGGCTGTCGAATGGCGCTAGCTGCGCAGCATTTTTGCACCGCAACTGCCAGTGTCAGCCAGTTTGCCGTGGCATACGGAGCTCCATCGCAGTCTTTAACACTGGTAGCATGCCGCGACAGCGTGGACGTGAACCGTATGTGCAGTTGACGGACTTTGAGCGAGGGCGTATAGTGGGCATGCGGGAGGCCGGGTGGACGTACCGCCGAATTGCTCAACACGTGGGGCGTGAGGTCTCCACAGTACATCGATGTTGTCGCCAGTGGTCGGCGGAAGGTGCACGTGCCCGTCGACCTGCGACCGGACCGCAGCGACGCACGGATGCATGCCAAGACCGTAGGATCCTACGCAGTGCCGTAGGGGACCGCACCGCCACTTCCCAGCAAATTAGGGACACTGTTGCTCCTGGGGTATCGGCGAGGACCATTCGCAACCGTCTCTATGAAGCTGGGCTACGGTCCCGCACACCGTTAGGCCGTCTTCCGCTCACGCTCCAACATCGTGCAGCCCGCCTCCAGTGGTGTCGCGACAGGCGTGAATGGAGGGACGAATGGAGACGTGTCGTCTTCAGCGATGAGAGTCGCTTCTGCCTTGGTGCCAATGATGGTCGTATGCGTGTTTGGCGCCGTGCAGGTGAGCGCCACAATCAAGACTGCATACGACCGAGGCACACAGGGCCAACACCCGGCATCATGGTGTGGGGAGCGATCTCCTACACTGGCCGTACACCACTGGTGATCGTCGAGGGGACACTGAATAGTGCACGGTACATCCAAACCGTCATCGAACCCATCGTTCTACCATTCCTAGACCGGCAAGGGAACTTGCTGTTCCAACAGGACAATGCACGTCCGCATGTATCCCGTGCCACCCAACGTGCTCTAGAAGGTGTAAGTCAACTACCCTGGCCAGCAAGAGCTCCGGATCTGTCCCCCATTGAGCATGTTTGGAACTGGATGAAGCGTCGTCTCACGCGGTCTGCACGTCCAGCACGAACGCTGATCCAACTGAGGCGCCAGGTGGAAATGGCATGGCAAGCCGTTCCACAGGACTACATCCAGCATCTCTACGATCGTCTCCATGGGAGAATAGCAGCCTGCATTGCTGCGAAAGGTGGATATACACTGTAGTAGTGCCGACATTGTGCATGCTCTGTTGCCTGTGTCTATGTGCCTGTGGTTCTGTCAGTGTGATCATGTGATGTATCTGACCCCAGGAATGTGTCAATAAAGTTTCCCCTTCCTGGGACAATGAATTCACGGTGTTCTTATTTCAATTTCCAGGAGTGTATATACATGCACATGGAAATATTCAAAAACCACCTCCGTGGAAACATCCATACATAGTGAACTTTCATGGTAACCCGCAAACGATGTCAAAATCTTTTGTGAGGTATTCTATTCAATGTACTGTCCGAAATATTATGTAGACAGTGATGTTCCTCTTGATGGTCAAGTGTGCAAAATTTCTTCATGATCGGAATAAAATTGTAGGTTAATGTAGAAGTGTGTAAGTAAAATACCCTCCGCCATGCACCATTCAGAATTTTAAGCAGACAGCGCCCTCCATCCTGCTTTGAATATCAAGTGTGCCAAATTTCATCAAGATCGGAATAAATACGTACAATTTGTCGAATTCCGTTATGTAAAGGAACCTCTGCCATGCACCATACGAAATTTTATGTAGACTGTCACCTTCCTCTTGGTTTCAAGGTATAGTGTGCAAAATTTCATCGAGATTGTATGCAATACAAACACACAGAGACAATGAAAACGCACTTTCAGTTTTTGTCAAATTTTCCAATCTTTCGGTCGATTTTCGAAAAATTTTATTTCATGAAAACCTTGTCCTGAGAATTACGAACAAAAAATTTAGCCGAATTGGTCCAGCCGTTTTCGAGTTTTACGCTTATCAACACATTTTGCAATTAATTTTTATTTATATAGATAATAAGCCCGAAATATAAGCGTAAAGGAAGAATATACAAATAAAACCCAATATTTTTTACCTGAAATTAATATATATATTGGGGTTTGTCTTTTGGTGCTCAGGTAAAATAAAAACTTTTAATTAACGTTCATAATACGACAATGACGCGCACAGACTAAACGGCTGCGTAGCGTGGCTCAGCAGTAATATGGGCAGGCAAGCAAGTTTCCCGCAGCCTGCCCGGGCTGGGTTCTGCTTGGCTTGGCTGGGAGTGAAGCAGCCTGCCCGTTCTGTTGACAACGCGCGGAGGCCTGCCCGCCTGGCCACCGGGCAAGCATGGGCGGGTTAAAAGCGGAACATGTACACCACTAAGTAGGACACGTATGTACCCCCTGGTAACGGCCAGGCCCAGGGAGGGGTGATTACCCAAGCTGATACCTTCCAAAAGTGCCGATTGGTCCCTCCGTCCGTTTCTCGGGAGGTGTGACCTGAGGTGTGAACAATCACCTAAGGTGGGAGTGCCCTCAGAGAGGGCCCCCACAAGGAAGAAGTGTGCCATCGGAGACGCCGATAATCACGGGGGATACTTCCACAATGGTTTCCTCATTATCTGTTGTGTCTGCTCCCAAGTGTAAGTTCAATGAGTCTCAGCCACGGACAGATTTCCATCGTTGCCACAGTTCCTCGTTGTTTTTCGGTCGGACGAAGCCCAAGACTTCTCCACAGTCAACCCTTTCATTATTCAGAAAGGTGTCAATGCAATTGCAGGTCCTGTTAAGTCTTGTTCCCATTTACGAAATGGCACCTTGTTAGAAACAGTCAGTGCCCTCCAGGCACAAAAAATGTTACGTGCTTCACTACTACACACCTTCCCTGTCCGGGTGGAAGCGGACCGCACTTTAAATTCATCACGTGGGGTCGTTTATACACGCTCCCTTGATGGATTGTCCGATGAGGAAATTCTAAACTACCTGTCTGACCAGGGCGTTAACGGCTGTTCATCGAATGATGACAAGAACATCGTTGACAAGAACATCGTTCCAACCTGTACTGTCTTCTTGACATTTGACAGAGTTCAACTTCTATCAAACATAAAAGCAGGCTATGAGATAATTTCCGTTCGCCCTTACATCCCAAACCCTATGCATTGCTATCGGTGTCAGCGGTTCAATCATACCGGCCAGTCCTGTTGCAATCCGGCCAAATGCATTACGTGTGGCAGGGATGCCCATGAGGGTGCTTGTCCACCTCCATCCCCTCGTTGCATCAACTGTATGGGTGACCATGCTGCTTCCTCTCGAGATTGCCCCATTTTTAAAGACGAACGGCTCATTCAGGAAATTAGAGTGAAGGAAAAGGTGTCAACCTTTGCTGCTCAAAAGTTATTCGCCAGTCGAAAGCCCACTGTGCCTCACACAGGTAAATACAGCACTGTCCTTGCCTCTCCTCAGCCAACAAAGGAGGCAGCCACGCAGACTTGTGATCTCACCTTTAGTGCCACGGTCGTCAGATCGATCAGCGCAAAGATCGCCCGTTCAACGTCCCCACTCTACCCTGCTCACTCTATGGCTCACCCTTCATCGGGTTTTTCTAAATCTTGAGCCCCAAAATCAGACAGCCAGAGTTCCAAAAAAGAGCCTACTCGATAAGATTTTTTACGTACCCCAACTTCACAACCATCGGTTCCTCCTTCATCTCAATGTCCAGTTTCCAAGGAGGCTAATAAGAAACCCAGTTCCTCTCCTCCTCCGCCACGGCGTGTCTCCTCTACAGCACCACCCGGTGGTAACCGCCCTTGGCCATCTTCTGTGTCGCCGAGGCGCACTGCTGGTGGCTGGTCAACCGGCCGATCGCTGGTGGCAGGAGCTGCTCCCAGACATCCTACGGATGAGGATCTTCTGCCTTCGTCTCAATGCCGTTCCATGCTGTCGCTCGCAAGGTCTGAGCAGTCGTTGAGTTGAGGGCAACCCTGGTCACATTCTTCCCTTTTCTGTCCACCCTATGTCCATTATCCATTGGAATATCTGTGGCATTCGAGCCGATCGGGATGAATTGTCGATCTTCTTACGATCCTACTCGCCGGTCATCTTCTGTCTTCAGGAAACAAAGCTGTGTCCCCACAATCGCTTTGTTTTCCCCCATTTTCAGTCAGTCCGATGGAGTCAGCACATGGAGGACTCATGATTTATCTCCATGATATTGTCCATTATTACCCAATCCCCTTAAACAGTTCCTTCCAAGCTGTCTCAGTCCGTCTTTCCCTTTCTGGATAAACCTTCTCTCTTTGCACTGTATACATTCCATCATCCACACCAATGGCAAGAGCTGATCTCCTTCATCTTTTTGGTCAGCTTCCGCCTCCCTGTTTGCTGATTGGGGACTTCAATGCCCACCACCCGCTTTGGGGATCTCCGCGTCCTGACCGACAACATTTGTTGCAACAATGAACATTAAATTACTGTAATTAACACTAAATTCTGTTACAGTTTGTAACAGTTACTCTGATTTCAGAGTTTACCACATTCATAAAATTATATTACTTTCATGTATCAAAGAGTTTCATGTAGCCTATATCATTAACATTTGCATCTACATTGGGTCAAATGTAAAAACCGACAATCTTCTTTCACTGTAAGTAAAGTAATTAAGCCCTCAGGCAATAATTCTCTCACTACTCTATATGAATATAATACGAGGGTTGGAACTTAAATAGTGGTAACTATTTATTCACAACCGATACAAAAGTTACATGTCCTTCAAAGTAGTCACCAGCATCGTTTAGAACCTGTTGCCAGTGATGTGGAAGGCGTAATATACCATTAGCAGAGTCTGTTCTGTTGATGGTGCGAATGGAGCGGACTACTGTCTGTCGAATCTCTGGAACAGTTCTGAAGCAAATGCCATGAAGTGGTTCCTCCATCTTCGGAATCAAATCAAAGTCATGAGGACTTAAGTGCGGGGAGTGTGGTGGGGAGTATGGTAGATGGTACAGTATTTCCCAGTCCCATCGACTGAACAGAGCAGCCACAGCTTGCACTGTATGCGCCCGCGAATTGTCGTGCAAAATGATGGGTGGGTTGTGCAGAAAGTGTTGCTGCTTCTTTTGCAAAGCTGGTCGCAAGTGATGCTCCAAAAACACACAGTAATACTGTGCATTAACAGTCTGTCATGGAGGAACGTAATGCGTTAGGATAACACTATCACAGTTGTACACGAGAATCACCATAACTTCCACCATTCTGGGGCTCTGATGCACTTTTGACTTTCGCGGCAACCCATAATGACACCATTTGTTGGATTGGCATTTCAGTTTTGGCTCGTACGATGTGGCCCATATCTCATCCAGTGTTACGATACGGCGTAAGAAAGCCTCTCCTTAGTGATCATAGTGCTCCAAGTTCTTCCGAGCAGCGTTTCAACGCATCCAATTCCGCATTTCTGTTAAGTCATGCAGAACCCATAGTCATGCAATTTTTCACATGTCCAGGTGTTCCTTCAGGATGCAAATCACAGTCATATGCGTTAATCTAGTTTTGTGGACAAGCTCACGAATCGTATGGCATCTATCACTGTTCACTATGCGGCAACAGCATGCACTACTACTTCAGAGACGATAGGACGACCGGCCCAATGCATGTCTGCCACAGTTTGCTGACCTCCATTGAAGGCTTTTACCCAACATGCCACTGTTCTGTACGGCAATGCCGATTCCCGGCATGCCTCTTTAAGACCTAGATGACATTGTGGTGCTGTACAACCTCTGGCACATTCAATCTTGATCCAACTCCGTTGTTCCTGTTACGAAAACATAGTGACACCATTACGTCATACCGCTTGATCACAAGTGACTGTTTCCCTCGATTGTGCGCATGCCGGTGACGTGGAATGGGCGAGTCCATTTGCTCGGAGGTAAGGTAGGTATGTCAGCAATGTGTGCTATCAGCGACAATAGCAGATGCTATTGCATAGTGTCTCCACAGCAGTGTTGCCACTATTTCAGTTCCAACCAATGTATATGGACAAGGATATGAAGAAAGTCAGTCATGTCTCTTCCTAAGGAATCATCCTGGCATTTCCCGTGAGCAACATAAGGGAACTGCAGAAAAAACTATGCTGGCTTTATGGGGACTTGAAGCACCATTACTCTGAAATGGGAGTCCAGTGTATTAAGGACTGTAATCTTATTTGGTAAAAACAAAATGGAGTATGAAAATTAATAATAAAAAAAAGAAATTATCACTAATAGTCTCAATCCTCAAATGAACTGTTAATACCCAAGTGAAATTTTAATCAAGCTTTACTGTTTGGTGACAAGTCCATAAGGTCTGGTAAAAGAAATCTTAAGAATAATTCTCAAAACAACAACAGTCATCTCAGACAACAATGGAATGATTCTGGATTAACCCCCTGTGACTTTTGTGAAAGTTTCAGTTTTGACTAATCTGATGTAAGAAGAATGTCGTGCAATGTTTCAAAAAGTGCTTAGAAATGTTGATGTATGGAAAAGTACACAATAATTTGTATAATTTGATTCTGATTTTAATAATTCTTCAAAATCGACTGCTTGTTTAAATAAGTTTACATGGGCTATATGCTGCTGACAATATATACCAACAACATGTCGATGACATGAATTGCAGTCACATGTACAACAACATTACTGGCCTTGCCACTACTGTCCAGAATTACATATATCTCATAGAAGCACTTTGAAAATTGCCAAAACCCATGCAAATATGAAAGTGTGTGTATCAATTACAATCTTATTGCTGATAGCCCAATGGTTTTTTTGCTATGACGATTTGTACCTGTTGCACTGCAAGTAATAGCTGAGCTCTGAACTTGCCCTTTGGAGAGATGCTACAGCTATAGTTTTATAGCTACCTTTTGGAAACTTAATACAGCGTATCTCCATTCCACCTAAATCTAAACATCCTAGCTTTAATAATGTGAAAGTTTCATCCTAGCTTTATCTAATCACTTACTTAATGTATTTTGCTTCCATACTCTTACGACACAAAAACAGAAAATCATGAATTTCAACCAAAATATTACTTTGAGAGATCCAGCATGCTGTTTCCAATAAATTACAATGAAAAAGGAATCCAAATATAAATTTTGAAGTTTCTAGTTCCATCCTGTTGCGCCGATGATTTTTATGTAAAATGTCCAAATTTCAAAAACTGTTAAAGTTACTAAACTGAAACTTATCACATTATTATTTTAGCATCACTCCTGACATGCTATTAACTTTTCAGATCATTTACTTTACTTTTAAGATATTGCACAACATTTGTGATGGCATAGCTAGTTACCATGGACTAGGTTGGCACACAATGGAAAGCATATGAATTCTATATGGCGTGAGTAGGCTGCTTCCCTACAAACTGTACATTTGATAGCAAATCATGTGATATAAAATAATCAATTATCCTTACATACACAGCCTTTTCAATAACTTTAGCAAACACTGATGGCATAGAAATAGGTCTAAAATTATCTACATTATCCCTCTCTCCCTTTTTATAAAGCAGCTTTACTACTGACTAATTGTTCAGGAAACTGACCATTCCTAAAGGAAAAATTATGAATATGGCTAAATACAAGGCTAACATGTGCAGCACAGTACTTTAATATTCTGCTAGGCACTCCATCATATCCAGGAGTGTCCTTACTCTCCAGTGATTTAATTATTGACTCAATCTCTCCCTTGTCTGATTCACAGAGGAGTATTTCAGACACCAATCTTGGGAAAGGCATTTACCAAGAGAATTATACAAGTCCCTGTAGAAACTAAATTTTTATTTAATTCGCCAGCAATTCTCAGAAAATGATTGTTAAATACTGTACATACATCTGATTTAATAGTAACAGAACTATTTTTACTATGAACTGACTTTAGATCATCGACCTTGTGCTGCTGACCATAAACTTTCTTCACAACTGACCATATGGTTTTAATTTTATCCTGTGATTTAGCTATTCTATTTGCACACCACATACTCTTTGCCTTCGTAATAATATTTTTAAGCACCTCACAGTACTGTTTGTAATGGGCTACTGTAGCTTGATTGTGACTACTTCTAACATTTTGATATAATTCCCACTTTGTTCTGCATGATATCCTTATCCCACCAGTAGGCCGCCCGGGCTGCCTTTTACTGCTAGTACCCTGTTTAGAACGTTCTAATGGAAAATGACTCTCTAAGAGCATGAGGAATGTTGTGTTAAGAAAAGCATTATATTTATCATATATGTTATTGGCACTATAAACATCCTGGCACTCTTGTTGTTTGACAAGGTTTAAAAAACTCTCTATTGCTGTTGGATAAACTTTCCTATGTATTTTGTAATTATATTTGACATTTGTTCGAGGACAGAAGCCTTTTCGTATTAAAATTTGCGCATCATGGTCTGAAAAGCCATTCACCCTTTTACTAACAGAATGCCCATCTAGTAATGGAGAATGAATAAAAATATTGTCTATGGCTGTGCTACTGTTCCCCTGCACCCTAGTTGGGGGAAAAAAAAAAAGAAAACAATCTGCATCATATAATATGAATTTAGGAGATCTACCAACATCCTCTTTTCTTCCACCATCATATACAAAATTTATATTGAAGTCACCACATATAACTAATTTCTGGTACTTCCTATAAAGTGAATCAAGAAACCTCTCTAGCTTGAGCAGAAATGCTCTGAAGTCAGAGTTAGGGGACCTATAAACAACAACAATTAGAAGTTTAGTTTCACAAAATTCAACTGCACCTGCACATCATCCAGATATCTGTTCAGTGCAGTGCCATTATATGTCTATGGGCTCAAACGGAATACTGTGTTTTTTTGTTGGTTTTTTTTCTTAGAAAAACAGCCAGCTTATCTGTATTCTGGTAAAGGAAGCCCCTGAATTGTCAAATTATTCAGTGGTGCTCCAATATACCTATAATTTCAGAGTCAACACTTGTAAGCAGTTCGCTAACTTTATCTCTAATATCTCTTATATTTTGATGAATTATGCCAATTCCTTCTCTACTTGGAAACACGACGTCCTTTGAAGGTTAGCCCTTAGCTAGTGGGACTTCCTTTAAGCAACTACCTGTTGACTTCAATCTAAAAAAGGTACAGCTCTGAACACCAACTACTACATGAATTTTTCCATGAGTGACCCCACCACCACTATCACCTACAAGCTTTGCCAGCCTCCCCTTCTGATACCTACTGAGGTGCAGGCCGTGCCTAGTGAAACCCGATCTACTGATAGACTCAACTGGCACCAACTGCCAATAACAATGCATGTCTCGAGCTGCTACCAAACCCAGAATATTTAGCATGTATTTTTAAACTGCTATCGAGATGACAGCTACGGCAAAAGTTAAGCAGGTGCCTTTCCAAAAGAACGTGAATATTGCTGTGAAACAGAAAATGTGTGAAAACTAAGGATGAAACTAGCAAACTGAATGGATGCACAAGAAGTTTAAGGTTTATAAATGGTACATTAAAAATAGGTATTAGCAGATTACAGCATGAAAAAAGTAAACTGAACATGCTAAAATTTGTGTATGATAGCGAGACACTTATAGAAAAGTGGACATCACCGATTGTGGAAATCCAGTATGCAGTTCTCATGAACGATGTGAAAAGGAAAAGGACAATCTGACCAAGGTAGAAGACAATATACTGACACACATAAATAAGAAATTAAGCACGAATGGAAAAATGCAAATTTGCTGACCCAAAGTTATGTTTAAGTGTTTATTGAAACAAATCAAACAATCTTTGCCAGAAGATTATGGGTACGAAACTCACTGAAACGTTGCGACAAGACGACACCACAACTCGGCTGATAACCTGAGAAGAATTCATCAGTGGAATACGCTGAGAAAGACTGCAATCGCATAAATCAAAATGACTTAAAAACTGTGAACTCCAATAATAGCAAACTGTTTATGCTTTCAGACAGTAATGATCATGGACTTGCAAATAAACTAAAAGAAAAAACTAATAAATGTTTGTGTGGTACAAGAAAGCTGGGGGAACCAGACAGTGGCATCAAAAAGATGATGCATCTGCAGAGGTAAAAATACCTACCATGACCTTGAGACACAGTCATGTATTTATACAGAAAGACAAAGAGCTAATAATCAGTTTGCTAAAATCTGCACGCATTTTAAAAATTTGAAATGCTGCTGTGAGTAATACAGGATGCAATATTCCACACCCAACACAGACTACACCTGAACAGCTTGGGAGAAGAATATTTGGATTACATAAAAACCAGGGGAGGTGGAACCCCCCCCCCCCCCCCCCCCCACACACACACACATACTAATGTAACTCCAAAACTAAAATGATAACTGCAACACAATCACCAGACACAACAGGAACAACAAAAATACCTCAAAAAGAAATAGAAGTGAGAACCACCATCAGTGTCAGCAAAAAAGGCAAGGAGTCAACTGAAACAACAATGGATAGTGATATGAATGACAAGACAATTATAGCTCCTCATCATTCAAACGATTTTTTAGTTGAAGACAAGAAAAATAAAACTACTTCAAGGTAAGCAGTGCTCCGTATAAAGGAAGGTATTACCTATGAAGTTAGAAGTGACATTAGTTCATTAAGTGAGGAAAAGACATGTAGAGATATCAACTATAGAGATAAGCAACACCTGTGTTTCGAAGATTAACTATACTATTTATTTATAATTCTCTTGCAGATGAAAGATTAGAGGGTGGTTTGATTAGTCCAGTAAAAAAGAACAAAACTTCTTTTTTCATAAACAACTCACATTATTGCTTAACAGTCTCCTTTGATGGTTACACACATTTGCACAAGTGACCCTTCAGCTTTTGCATCCAATTGGAAAAATACTTTCTGTCAAACTCTGCAAAATACTCTTTATATATACTAAAATGGTATCTGTTCTTTCGGACATGTCCGAAAGAACAGATACCATCTTAATATATACATAGTTAAGGCTCACCGGCCACTTGACCATCTTCTTCTTCTGTGCAAATGCACAAACAGTGCCCGAACTCTTACGGGAATCGGCAACGTGCCGCGAGTAATGAGTATAATGGGCGGGGGCACTACGAACGTAGTGCGGGACAATACGTTGAGAATGTGGGTTTCGCAGGAGGCGTGCCAGAGATAAATCCCTGCAGTCGCATTATCCTGTGTGTCCTCGGTGGCTCAGATAGATAGTGTGTCTGCCCTGTAAGCAAGAGATCCCGGGTTCGAGTCCCAGTCGGGGCACACATTTTCATCTGTCCCCGTTGTATGTCAATGCCTGTAAGCAGCTAAAATACTCTTTGACTGCAACTCACTTCCTCATTCAATGAAAAATCAACCAATGGAAAATCCAGGATGAAGTGTAACAATATTATGAGAATGAAAGTTGCTACTCACCATACAGCGGAGATGCTGAGTCACAAAAAGACTGTCACGAATAAAGCTTTTGGCCATAAAGGCCTTCGTCACCCGCCCGGTTAGGCGTGCCGTCTACCGCACTGCTTTCTGGGCAGGAAGGTGTGCCAGGCCCTGGCATGAATCTGCCCGGCGGATTAGTGTTGAGGTCCAGTGTGCCGGCCAGTCTGTGGATGGTTTTTAAGGTGGTTTTCCATCTGCCTCGGCGAATGTGGGCTGGTTCCCCTTATTCCGCCTCAGTTACACTATGTCGGCGATTGCTGCGCAAACACTTTCTCCACATACACCGTAATTACTCTAACCCGCAAACATTGGGGTTACACTCGTCTGGTGTGAGACATTCCCAGGGGGGCGTCCACTGTGGGCCGAACTGCACAATAACCTTAGGTTTGGTGTGGGGCGGCGGTAGAGTGAGTGGACTGCTGTGGCCTGTTGTGGGGTTGTGAACCACTGAGGGCTACGGCAGGGACGAAGCCTCTCTGTCTTTTCTAGGCTCGCAGTTCAATACGGTAATACAAGGCCTTCATTAACAATAGATGACACACGTGCACGTGCACACGCACACACGCACGCACACACACACACACACACACACACACACACACACAGCAGTCTCAGGCAACTGAATCCCCACTTAATGGCCGAAAGCTTTATTTGTGACAGCCTTTTTGGGGTGCCTATCTGCAACTCAGCATCTCCACTATATGGTGAGTAGCAACTTTCCTTTTCATAATCTCATTACATTCAAAGAAAACTGCTTCCCTGCATTCCAAAGATTCTAGTAAGGGAACACGAAGTAGTCAGTTGAGTTTAAATCTGGTGAATAGGGTGGATGAGGAACCAATGCAAAACCCAACTTATGCACTTATGCCATTATCGTCACTGATGTGTGTGATGATGCATTATCTTGGTGACAGATCACTTTTTCATGCCAACCTCAGTCTTTTTCCGGCCAACACTAGTTACAGATAATACAGCATAATAGCGTCTGGTTATGTTTCTGCCGTTTTACTAATAATCTACGAGGATTATTCCCACGGAATCCATCCTGGATTTTCCACTGTTTGTACTTTGAATAACAAGTTTATAATGACAATATTCCCCTCAATGTAAATGTGTGTCAAGATAGGTTCAATGAATTCACTCCTTTACACAAAGCAGACTTACCAAAGCAACACAAAAGCAATAATTTTACACACACACACACACACACACACACACACACACACACACACACACACACACACTTATGTGCATAGTATTACTTCATGCATTATTTATTCTATGATAAACTCACGCAATTTTTTATGCAGCAATGAGCTGTATTTGCTTTCCGATTTCTTTCCCTTATAGCCTTTTTTCACATTTGTTGTCAGCGAAGTTTCTGAAGAAACACTTGCAGCACTACTGATGCTGCTCACACTACCAGGTTCTGAAATATGAGAAATGTACACTAGTGTTGAGACTTTTTTTTAACACAATGTACTAAAAATAACGGGGGGGGGGGGGGGGGGGGGGGGGTTGAGAGAGAGAGAGAGAGAGAGAGAGAGAGAGAGAGAGAGAGAGAGAGAGAGATGGTAAGGGCACGGGCAGTGGGAATAGGTTCAAGTATAGGAAAGACTAGTGCCAGTTGCTGAATGTTGTTAAGAATTAAAGATATAAATGTCATCTACCTCTATTTCTAAAAACATTTGTTCTCTGCAATAACTTAACTAAAAGTATTCTCTGCATAGCTTGCAGGGAATTTAAGGAAACAGAATTTTGCAAGTTCAGTCTGTTCCACAAGCTAAATGACGAATGCCTACACAATTTCACTGTGTTAACAACTGAATAATTTTGTACGCAAATTTTAAAATAAGTAAAAAACTGGAACAAAATAAATTCTCCTTCCTAATCTCACAAGTGTGGGCAATAATACACATACAGTTATTGAGTAACTTAGATTTATCAACAAAATGACAGGAGCAACACTGATTCATATGCCAAGAAACCAGAAATAGATACGATCCAAATAAGTGTACAAAGTAGTAGTTTATTCCAACTTTTTTAATTCACTGAAGGCAGTTTCTTGGATTAATTAGGAATGAGCAAATTATTTTCAGATTATTAAATAGTCACTCAACAAGTGATTAGATAAACAGTGTGGGAGGCAGACAAGTGAGAATAGTCTGATACTGTCCAACATTAAATGAGAGCTTACCAGCCTGAACTCAAGGTGGTGCTGCTATCAATATGACATGTGTAAGTACAAATATCTTTTACATCCATAATATCACAACAAAAATTAAAACAGACACTTTAAATTTCTATTTATCTGTTTTGTTAAGCGGAGCACTCAAAAGGCTTGCTCTGCATATTCTGTGGGTTATGTATACTCCAAAAACATTGATTACTTGAAACTTTGAAGTATCCTCCCTCCCCAACTACAAGTACAGGTAAATTAAAAACGAGATATAAATACCTGAAAATCATGACTTTTAGCTAGAAGGCTGTAAAAATAGCAGATATACCTCTGAGAAGAACTGGAACAAAACCTTTAATTTACACACTCAACAATATTCCACCAGAACACACTAAATTGAGGATGGCAAGAAATCATTGCTATTATTCACGAGAGGAAGAATCAGGCAAGGATTGGGAAATGTCCTCCAAAGCTCGTACCTCGTATATGCTCAGTGTAATTTTGAAAGCTTTCTCAATAAAAGCTAGGTAAGACAGGTTCAGCTGCCCACTGCAATGCCAAGTTATCAATGGTATGCGGTAAACAATTTATGAAATTCATTACTAATAATATGAGTAACCAACAGCACATACACAGCTTTGGGAAGGTTCTCTATCACAAATTCAGCATTACTAAAGACGACATTACATATAACTGAATGCAATGTAGAGTGCATAAATGAGACAAATTCTCTAAATGACTTGATTGTATTAACAGTCACAAGTGAATTTTCTATGCATCAATTAAAATAATTCTGGTGTGCATTTCTGAGATTCCCATGTTGGGAGAATTGCTGTCATCCGCTCAAGTCTTCCTCAGACTCATGCTCACTGTATTGGCTTTTCAGCTGGGGAATTTGTAGGCATGGCACGCAAAGTGACCAGGCCAACAGTTTTACTGCTTTGTACTTAACAGGGTTGTCAACTGTAAGATACTGATTGGCAACAAATGATTCCAGGATATAGCTGATGGTAAACAAATGGTTTCCATAATAAGCAAAATGCACAAGAACACAGGCGGCTGCTGCTGCTGCTTCTCCCTTAAGCACCGCACCTTCATGACTACCTCCACTGTAAAGCAACTTCCTACTCCACTTATCAGTGCTGCATTTTATCAAGTGTAAGATCAGTAATATGTATGCCAAATTTGCCGATAACTCAACACCTATCTAAGTTTGGGGGAAGACCACTGAGTGACCACTGATCACTGGGATCAGGGCCGGATCTAGGGAGTGGGGAGGGGGAATGGGGCACTTGCCCCAGGCAGCAAGTTTTAGGAACAGTTTCATTTTTTGGTTAAGTATAAAATATTTGTTTCTGCTAAATTTTAATAAAAATAATTATTACAGAACTAAAAAAAAGTGCAATCAAAAAGTAATACCAGTCCATAACACAGAAGTTTCTCCAAGTTGACATGGAAATGGCCTCAGACATGACACAGTGCTGCTTATTTCCTGCCATCACATGACATTCCATTGTTTACTAATTGCGACTGGTGTTTTGTTGATCTCCATTGTTTTGACAATTTTTATGTATTTAAATTTGTTTAATAACTTCCATAATCACAGATACTTGAAAACGAAGTAGTGGAGTTACGTGTAGAAAAGATGGAAGAAAGTAAGTGAGGCATTTTCCCAAACACGACAATTGGATTCACCTTTCACTAAGTCCACTGCCAGTAATGAAAACCAGCTATCATGTAAGATTATATTCCATAATCACAGCTCGTAATGGATACCGCAAAGCTGACAACTAGTATCGAACACTCCTCTTGACCCGACCACTGTAGTATAAATACCAACTCAAACTTGTACAGACTTTGTAACAGATGTTTTGTCACCAGTAAAAGCCTCTGCTATCCATGCAGCACTTTTACTACTTTCCTGTGCAATGACTTTAATCTTTTAAGATTTCTGTGCTTAATCCTTTCAAGACATTATCTCACCTGGAGGAAAGGAAGGAAGGAAGGAAGGAAGGAAGGAAGGAATGAATGAATGAATGAATGAACAACCCACAAGCACGAGAGACGCCGATCATAATATCTTTCTTGATAGCCAAACTCTTGAGACATTCTAACCACCTCAAGAGATGTGAGTATTAGAAATGTTTCATTTCCAAAGTACAGCACACTGACTGTTTAAAATGATACAGGGTTATTACAAATGATTGAAGCGATTTCACAGCTCTACAATAACTTTATTATTTGAGATATTTTCACAATGCTTTGCACACACATACAAAAACTCAAAAAGTTTTTTTAGGCATTCACAAATGTTCGATATGTGCCCCTTTAGTGATTCAGCAGACATCAAGCTGATAATCAAGTTCCTCCCACACTCGGCGCAGCATGTCCCCATCAATGAGTTCGAAAGCATCGTTGATGTGAGCTCACAGTTCTGGCACGTTTCTTGATAGAGGAGGTTTAAACACTGAATCTTTCACATAACCCCACAGAAAGAAATCGCATGGGGTTAAGTCGGGAAGCATGGAGGCCATGACATGAATTGCTGATCATGACCTCCACCACGACCGATTCATCGGTTTTCCAATCTCCTGTTTAAGAAATGCCGAACATCATGATGGAAGTGCGGTGGAGCACCATCCTGTTGAAAGATGAAGTCGGCGCTGTCCGTCTCCAGTTCTGGCATGAGCCAATTTTCCGCAGGCTACGTGTTAAACTTGCCCGCACGCGTTCAACCGTTTCTTCGCTCACTGCAGGCCGACCCGTTGATTTCCCCTTACAGAGGCATCCAGAAGCTTTAAACTGTGCATACCACCGCCGAATGGAGTTAGCAGTTGGTGGATCTTTGTTGAACTTCGTCCTGAAGTGTCGTTGCACTGTTATGACTGACTGATGTGAGTGCATTTCAAGCACGACATACGCTTTCTCGGCTCCTGTCGCCATTTTGTCTCACTGTGCTCTCGAGCGCTCTGACAGCAGAAACCTGAAGTGCGGCTTCAGCCGAACAAAACTTCATGAGTTTTTCTACGTATCTGTAGTGTGTCGTGACCATATGTCAATGAATGGAGCTACAGTGAATTTATGAAATCGCTTCAATCATTTGTAATAGCCCTGTATTTTCTATTCGTGTGCTGTGACATTCAAAACATTATCTTCGACTCTACATTTACACTGAGTAGCAGGCTTTGTGACTCAGTCTATTACTTTATTGTGCAAGAAGTCAAACCATCTTATCATTCCCATTTTACTCTGCAACCATGGAATAACTTGTGTATCTTCTTGACAGTCATGGTGCATGACATAAAACTGCCTTGCAATAATACAATGAAGCTCCAATGAAACTGGTATAGGCATGCGTATTCAAATACAGAGATATTTCAACTGGCAGAATATGGTACTGCAATCAGCAGAGCCTATATAAGACTACAAGTCTCTGGCACAGTTGTTAGATTGGATACTGCTGCTACAATGGCAGGTTATCAAGATTTAAGTGACTCAGAACATGGTGTTATAGCCGGCGCACGAGCAATGGGACACAGCATCTCCAAGATAGCGATGAAGAGGGGATTTTCCTGTACAACCATTTCATGAGCATACCACGAATATGCGAATGCAGTCTTTCTCGGCATATTCCACTGATAAATTCTTCTCGGGTCATCACTTCTGGCGAAGTGTCAGAAGATGATGGGTACAAAACTCATTGAAACGTTGCGACAAGACAACGCCACCACTTGGCTGATAACCCGAGAAGAATTCATCATACCATGAATATCAGGAATCCGGTAAAACATCATACCTCCAACATCATCAGAAGAAGATTGTGCAAGAATAGAACCAACAACGAATGAAGAAAATCATTCAACATGACGGAAGTGCAACTCTACCACAAATTGCTGTAGATTTCAATACTGTGCCATCAAAAAGCGCCAGTGTGCAAACCATCATCGGTATGGGCTTTTGGAGCTGAAGGCCCACTCACGTACCCTTGATGAGTCGTTTCAAATTGTACTGAGCAGATGGACATGCAAATGTATGGAAACAACCTCGTGAATCCAAGGACCCTGCATGTCAGCAGAGGACAGTTCAAGTTGGTGGAGGCTCTGTAATGGTGTCGGGTGTATGCAGTTGGAGTGATATGGGACTCCTGATACATCTAGATATCACTATGACAGGTGACATCCTGTTTTTATCACCTGCATCCATTCATGTTCATTTTGCATTCCGACAGACTTGGGCAAATCCTGTAGGATAATGCAACACCCCACACATCTAGAATTGCAACAGAGTGGCTCCAGGAACATTCTTCCGAGTTGAAACACTTCCGCTGGCCACCAAACCCCCCCCCACACACAAACAATACTGAGCATATCTGGGATGCCTTGCAACGTGCTGTTCAGACGAGATCTCCACCCCTTCGTTCTCTTACAGATTTATGGACAGCCCTGCAGGATTCATGGTGTCAGTTCCCTCCAACACTACTTCAGACATTAGTCGAGTCCATGCCACATCATTTTGCGGCACTTCTGCACGCTCGCTGGGGCCCTACACGATATTAGGCAGGTGCAGCAGTTTCTTTGGCTCTTCAGTGTATTCAAGAAGATACCAAATGAGATTAAATACTATCAGAATCATGAGCAGGCTAAAAATTCATGTAACACTTCTGACGACAAAGAGTGGAAAACATAAGGAAAAAATGGTTCAGAACAGTCAAAAATAAGCAAGTACAAGTAACAAATATTGATACCTTTTTTTGGGGAGTGAAACAGTGCAATGTTCATGCTTATTGAAGTCAAAGAACGTGATCTCAAAAAATTTCAGCATTGGCTTGAGGATTCCCTACTGGAAAATTTTATGTTATCAATGATACATTATAACAGTCAACAGTTTGCAACAAAAGTTTCTCTAGGAAACATGACATTAGTGACTGGCTAAAATGGAAGAATATTTGGATTCTAGACAACATGGGTAAATTGGTGGGATTTGTGAATATGGAAATTGAGTTCTACGGCTGCCACTACATCTACATCTATACTCTGCAAACCACTGAAGTGCATGGCAGAGGGTATGTCACATTGTACCATTTATTATGGTTTCTTCCTGTTCCATTCAGTATGGAGTGCAGGAAGAATGTTTGATTGAATGCCTTTGTGGATGCTGTAATTATTCTAGTCTCGTCCTCACGATCCCTATATGAGTGATATGTAGGAGATTGTGGTATATTCCTGAGTCATCATTTCAAGCTGGTTCTTGAAACTTCATTAGCAGACCTTTCTTAGGATAGTTTACGTCTCTCTTCAAGTCAGGCAGTTCAGTTTCTTCAGCATCTCTGTGACACTATCCTTGGGTCAAATGAACCTCTGACCATTCTTGCTGCCCTACTCTGTATAGGTTCATGATGATTGGTTTGTGGGGCACTCAACTGCGCGGTTATCAGCGCCCGTACAAATTCCCAACCTTTGCTCAGTCCAATCTTGCCACTTTCATGAATGATAATGAAATTATGAGGACAACACAAACACCAAATCATCTCGAGGCAAGTGAAAATCCCTGACCCCGCCAGAAATCGAACCCAGGACCCCGTGCTCGGGAAGCGAGAATGCGACTGCGATACCACGAGCTACAGACAGGCATAGGTTCAATATTCTCTGTTGGTCCTATTTGGTATGGGTCCCACAAATCTTCAGCAATATTCCAGATTGAGTCACGAGTGATTTTTAATCAATTTTCTTTGTAGACAGTGTGTACTTCTACCAATAAGCACAAGTGTACCATCTGCTTTACCCACGACTGAGTCTATGTGATCATTCCATATAATACCCCTACAAAGTGTTACACCCAGGTATTTACATGAATTGGTCAATTCCAACAGTGAGTCACAGATATTAAAGCCATAATACATTAGATTTTTTTTTGTGAAGTGCACAGTTTTATATTTCTGGATATTTCAATGATTTGCCAATCTTCACACCACTTTGACATCTTATCAAGATCTGACTGAATATTTATGTAGCTTGTTTCAGACAGTAATTTGTTGTAGATAACTGTATCATACACAAAAAGTCTGAGGTTACTATTAATATTGTCTGCAAGATCATTAATATACAACATGAACAGTAACAGTTACAACACACTTCCTAAGCACACACTCAAAGTAACTTCTACTGACTCCCCATCCAGGATAACATACTGCAGGCTTCCTACCAATAAGTCCTCAATCCAGTCACAAATATAACTTGACACCCCATTTAGCATTGGAGGGCAGCATGAAGGGTAAAAATCAGAGGGAGACCAAGAGATGAATACACTAAGCAGATTGAGAAGGATGTAGGCTGCAGTAATACTGGGAGATGAAGAAGCTTGCAGAGGATAGAGTAGCATGGAGAGCTGCATCAAACCAGTCTCAGGACTGAAGACAACAACAACAAAAACAACAACAACAACAACAACAACAACAACAAAAACAACAACAACAACAACAACCACCCCCCCCATATGAAAAAACTTTTGACAATACGCATAAGTGTGGCACTGAGTGAAATGCTTTAGCAAAATCAAGAAATACTGCAATCACCTGACTGCCTTGATTCAAACCTTTCAATATGTTATGCGAGAAAAATATGAGCCGAGTTTCAAATGATTGATGTTTTCAGAATTCACACTGGTCGGCATGGAGGTCATTCTGTTCAAGATACCTCATTATGTTTCAACTCTGAGTATGTTGTAAGGCTCTACAACAAATTGTTGTCAAGGACATTGCTTGGTAGTTTTGTATATCAGTTCTACCTTTCTTGTAGAACTGTGCTTTCTTTCAAGAACTGGGCATGGTTTTTTGTTTACGGAATGTATGACAGATTACAGTTAGCCCCTCTTCCAAGTCAGCCACAAATTCAGTACAGAACCTGAAGGGATTCCATTGGACCTTGAGGCTTTGTTCAACTTTAACAGTTTCAGCTGTTTTGAACACCACTGACTAACACTATTTTCACTTATCTTTGTAGTGGTATGAGGCTTAAATTGGGACAATTTTCCCAGGTTTTCCCTTGTGAAGGAACATTTGAAAACAAAGTTGGGCGTTTCAGCTTTTGCTCTGCTACCCTTAGTTCCAGTTCCTGTCTCATTCACTATGGACTGGACACTAAACCTGGTGCCACTAACAGCCTTTAAATATTACCAGGATTTCTTTGGCTGTTGTGAAAGATCATTTGACAATATTCTGCTACAGTAGTCACTGAAGGCTTCAAGCATTGCTCTCTTGAGAGCGAAACTAGTTTCATTACCATCTCTCATGTATTGTCCTACACCTATTATGCAGTAGTTTTTATTTCTTTAGATTTGTTTACAGTGACTGTATACCATGGAGGCTCGACTGGGTACATATCTACCCAATGTACAGTAAATCATTCTTTTAAACTTGAGCCATAGTTCCTCTACATGCTCTTGCCCTGTACTGAAAGTCTGACATCCCTCACTGTAGCCACAACCGCATCATGGTCACTATTACCAGGTTTGATGCAGACGTCCTCAAAGAGCTCAGGACTATTTGTCGCCATTAGATCCAAAGTATTTCCATCATGAGTGGGTTCCGAACTATCTGTTCTAGGTAGCTCTTAGAGAAGCATTTAGTAATGTTTCACAGGATGTCTTATCACACCCACATCAACAGTGAAAGTGTTTCTTGAACTGGTGATGCAACAGCAGCAGTAGTACTGAACTGTGGCACTTTAACAGAGATATTGGGCACATCATATCGCAGATGAAAAAAAAATTCATATATATAGAGGCATTATATAAGAAGAGGTCTAGTTTGGGAAGGCTAGGACATGTAATTGGACATGACTTTATAGTAGGAACCATTCTGGATATTGCATTCAGTAATTTACATAGAACATGGAAAATCTGGATCAGGATGACTCAGTGTAGATTAGAGCCCCCATACTTGTTACCAACAGCACAGTCTTATTCAGTTCATTCGTATTGTAAGGAGGGGAGGATGTTTTGTACTATACCAGGAAGCAGCGAAAGTGGCAACTGACGGAATAGGTCAGATCCTCCCATCCCTCATTTTCCCTCCACTTTTAAGTGCCAATGAGATGCTTTTGGCCCAGTTTGGCTTGGTCCATTAGTAAGCTCTCACTGCTGCCACAGTGACATTTCCACCACAGGTGCTGAACAGGTAGCATGTTAAGAAGCAACAGCTAATAAATGAATACCTATCGTCAACACAGTTTATGTGACAATGCTGCACTTCATTTATGCTTCTGCTGGTATGGCTTTACAAATTTGTTGCTACCCACTATCCAGCATTTACTCGTGTGTGCTGCATGGAAGTGTGTGTCTGCAAAGAGATCAGTGATTTTCATCAGATAGTACCACTATTTTTGTTTGAGAGATACAATAACAGTTTCAAGACACACACAGCCAAATAAAGAGTGATGTACACAAGGTATGCAAATTTCTTCTTACCTTAAATACAATGCCAGCAGAAACAAAATCTTACTGGCACCACAGGCTGCAACAACAAGGACATGTGGTGTTTCACTATGAACTTTGTGAAGTACAGGTAATGGAAACCTGTGGTGAAGAAATGAAGTTTCAATCTTCATGATAAGATAAGTGGAAGAACAACTCACCAATCTGCAAGACTTTGCGAAAGCTGTCTTTTATATTCGAATTTTGTGACTGTGGAGAGTATCCTACAATCCAAAAGGAAGCATGTTTTACACAACAAGATTGCTTTCACAAGGGGCTTCCATTTGAGTGGAAGAATTCCAGCTTCAATGCTTTAGAAGTCATATGTGAGAAAATGGAATTTGCACAAGCGCATTTCACAGATGTTTAAAGGAAGGCGGGAAGATTAATGTTATAGTACTGTCAATTATTCCACTACAGATGGAACACAACACTGTAGTGGCTACTTGGAGATTAGACTTCTCTGAAATGACATTCGAATGTTATCACAATGGCAAGAAGATAAACAACAAACACCAATGGCGGAAGATTACAAGAAAAGAATTACTTTTACAGCTAGACCTAAGAATAAGATTTCACACATGGTTCTAAAACTACATAATCCATCCTCCTGTCACACCTAATAAAGCACACAAACAAACAATATGGAACTGGAAATAATGCACTACTTTCAACATTATGGTCTACAGAGTAGGAACGCAATTTGGCAATAAACTGAGTACGTAGTAAATGACAAAGTAGCTGTACACAGAAAAAGCATGAAGAAAAAAATTGTAAAAAGTGACTTAAGAATCGAAGAAATGTTAAGATAAGTTCTTGGCACAATGTAGAGTTTTTAAAGCTGGCAGTGATCACAGCAAGGTTTTCTTTCTTCTTTACTTAGGTATTTTGTAATATGTAATACTCTAAGTAATATTGTTCACATTATTTTTGTAAACCTTTTTTATTCTTGGTAGTTTTATTTGCTCTAAAAAATCCATCACTCCTGACATTTTCTTCCTGTTATCTATATCTATACTTATTTTTGGTACCTGATTCAACCAACTATGATTTTTCATGGCTTTCCCTAACCGCTGAAGCAAAGGCAGGTGATTTCTTTGAAGAGACTATTTCCACAGACAAGTAAGTTTTTCTTTCAAAAATATACAGATGTGAATGAGTAATTTTTACCCACTCACTTTTACACACAACAAATTCTTCTACAAACTAGCAGGAGTTGTCATGAAGAAACTTTTTTAGTTTGTTGACTAAATTTACTTTGCTGTCTGTCAAACATTTTGTGTTCTAAACCACTTTATGTGCTAAAGACAACCTTAATGTGAAGTGATGAATGTCAGTTTTCCTTCTGGTATGGTAATTATGTACATCATTGTTCTTGTGAACTGTAGAGGGTTATTTACAAACAACTTCATGAAGGAATAGCTGTACTGCGAAAAGTAGTCAGAATGACCAACTCCTGAAGCAAATGTCTACAAGATGAACGTGGGTTAGCACTATATATTATTTCTATAGCACATTTTTGAGCAACAAAGACGTTTGTTCTTAAAGGTGAGTTATCCCAGAACATTATTCCCTATGACATTAATGAATCAAAATATGTGAAATACGCCAACTTACTGATTTCTCTCCCCCCAAGGTTTGCGATGATTCTAAGTCCAAATGTGGTTGAACTACGTTGTTTTAGGAGTTCCAAAATATGTTCTTTTCCCAGTTTAATTTCTCACCATTTTGGAAACAGGATTACAGAAGTGTCCGATTCCACCTACCTGCTTTCATCCATGACGCCATTAACATGGCGGAAATGGCTATTCTTAGAGTCTCCAATATAGCGCCTATGATGTCCCTACATACACACATCAATGAACACAAAAATATGTATAAATAAGACAATAACAGGTCCCTTCTTAAATACAATCAAATTAATGGGACAACTACGTGAAATGGGGGGTTTTAGGGTGGGGATAAGCAAAATATAACAGTAAAAAAATACACCATATCCCAAAACGAAAAACGAGGGAAAAAGAAATTACAAAATCTGCAGGAATCAGACACTTCCCTTGATCTACATACGTCAACCACAGCTGACTATAGCAAAACACCAACACCTACAGCAAAAACTATGAAAATTGGAATCAGACATTTCCCTTGGCTTATATAGGTCAACCATAACTATTGATACCAAAAGCCAACACCTCCAACTACAAAACCCAAAACCACAACACCTCAAAAATTCTAAAGTCAAACATACCCATGTAAGTTAAAACACATTCAATACAAAATAAATGCACAAAACATTACAACTTGACAAAAATAAACCCAAAAATCTCTCTCTCTCTCTCTCTCTCTCTCTCTCTCTCTCTCTCACACACACACACACACACACACACACACACACACACACACTCTCTGCAGTCTCAGGCAACTGAAACCCCACTTAATGGCCGAAAGCTTTTAATGAGAGTGAGAGTGAGAGTGAGAGTGAGAGAGAGAGAGAGAGAGAGAGAGGCGCCCACTGACACATGCACCAGACACAATGGGACTCGGGGTCAATCCCATGTTCTCATGACAAATAGTACCCTTCACAATCTCACATCCGCCCCCATCTCCGATCGCAACATAGCCCTGTTATATTTCATCGTCATATCCATATCTAACAACAGAAGCCACACAATAAATTAAATGTCTTACTGCACCACAAACAGCAGTTTTACCGCACCACAAACAGCAAACTAATAACATGTAATGAAAATGCCAAACACAAAAAAAAAAATTAATTGATAACCACTGAAAAAATTCCAAACCTTATGTCCTGAACTACAAACACTGCCAACAACTTCACACATCCAACAACAAGGTTCAAATGAACCCAATACAACACATTACATTCAGCACACACACACACACACACACACACACACACACACACACACACACACACACACACACACACACACCACCAGAGGACAGCATCGAACACAAGACGACATCTACAAAAACAACCAACTCGATGAAATTTTAAACATTTTTTATTGGCTGACATCCAGCAACAATGTGTTAACTTACTTACTGGATGTATGAATAGCCACCTCAGTTATATAAAATTATTGTCAATTTCATCACGATTTCGACAGCACTAAGCCGGTCTTCATCAAAATAAATATTATATAGGGTTACATGTAATCACACCATGGGTGAAAAACATCTGAGCAAAAATGCTCTTGTCAAACAGAAATTGTCACAATAAAAAAAATTAAACTGTAAAAATGTAACATGCTTGTCAACTGAAATAAAATGTTCCAACAAAATACAATGGCAGCCGCGAGGTCGCTTAGGGCCAAGAACTGCATCAAACCTCTGCTACCGAGACACTCGACTAACTCTTCCATAATGACGTCACATACCACAACACCCTTACTTCCTGGGTCAAAGCAGACGGGTGGAATCTGAAGCTTGCATTGACCCATGGAAACTTAAGAGCTTCCCCACCCCGTTTATTAATTCCTCACCACGTGTTACACTGATCATATGAGTAGTACCCCTAATACACGGAACTGAATATGTCGTGTCTTCGCAATGATATTTTTAAGAATGTTGCTTACCATTTCTTTTGTTTCTGTATGTATGTTTGGATCCATTACTAAACTAGAGTCATCTGCAAAAAGAACAGAGTCTGCTTGTGTGTTAGACAGAAGACTGTTTACATATGAAGGGCTTATTTCAATAGTGGTACAAGTCCATTTTTGTTCATTCTGAGATACAAAGTCCTAAAGTTAAATGAGTGCTGAAAAATCTGTGCTCATTTAACTTTAGAACCTGTATCTCAAAATGAACAAAAATTGACTTGTACCACTATTGAAATAAGCCTTCCATATATAAGGAACAATGGTGAACCTACTGTGGAACCCCATACATGATTTCTCCCCATAGAAATATCAAAGGAGTATGTTGGGTGAATAGAACTTTCTACAGTCTTTTGGAGGTATATGACATCACCCATTTGTTGACTATAACATCAGTCCAACAAAACTTCAATTTATCTAGGAGATTACTGTGATTCATACAGTCAAACACCTTAGATAGGTTGCAGAAAATACCAAGCGGGACTATTTTATTATGTAATTTGCTTAAAACTGTGAGTGAACATGTAAATGGCATTCTCAGTAGGGAAACTCTTCTGAAACACAAACTGATGTGCTGAGGATATTATTGTTGCTAAGATGAGATACTAGTCTAGAACACATGACCACCTCTAAGATTTGGAAAGTTATCTAGCAGTGAAACAAGTTTGTAGTTAATATACCATCACCTTTCTTAAAGTGTAATTAAGCAATGTCATATTTCAGTCTGGCAAAATGCCTTGAGTTAGTGATGCACAACATATCCCAGATAAGACTATGTTTATTACATGGGAAAAACTTTTTAGTACTCTACTCGAAAAACCATCAAAACCAGATGAGAGTTTATTTTCAAGAGAATGTATAGTGTTCTTAATTTCAGAAGGAGAAGTTAGTGATACATTCATAAGACAGTTTTGTGAGTCACTTTTCCCATGTACTGCTCTGATTTTTCCATTTAATTATTTTCACTTGTGCTTTCTACTATATTTAAGAAAACATTATTAAATCTATTCGCTGACAGCCCTGCCATTCAGTTCAATGGTGACGTTACCCTGTGTGGGGGTTCCATATATTATACATAACCTTATGCCTGTTTTTGGAATAACTGATTATTGATTTATGTGCATGTTTTTTGTTGTTTTTCCAAAAATCTTTCTTAGTAATTCTAAATACTTTTAGTAGTGTGCAACTACTGCAGGATCTCTTAACTGTTCTTGCCAACACATTCATCCCCCTTTTCCTTTCACCTAATACTTAAATCCCTCTAGTAAGCCTTTTTTTTAACATGACTGTTTAATGCCCTTTCTGGTTAGCTTTTGAAGAAAGCTATTTTCAAATGATAATATGAATTTAACATTGAATAAATTTTATGTTAACATTTGGTTCAATATTTATTTCATCACCATGTATCTCTTTTCAGCTATTCTTGAACACATCTGGCCTGGAGTCAATTATTCTGACACCCACTGATGAGTGTCTATATTGTAAGGCATTATGTTATTTATCCTCAAAGAATTTTGATATGGAATTATAGTCGTTTTCCATACAAAAACAGTAGCCAGACGACTATAACACTTGTGATATTATTTTGCACTTTAAATAATTTCCTTGCTCAAACTAAACAATGTTAGAAAATTATGTGAATGTACACCAGCCTTTCCACTTATAAAATGGGTACATGCTCTTCAGTACACAAAGCACATAACATGAATTGGGGCTTGTGTACTACTAAATTAACACATAGGGAAGCCCAATTTTCTTTTATCTCCCTATGTAGTTTTAAGTAGTGTAGAATAGAAAGTAACTACGTTTAACACAAGTGGTAGGCATTATTTCTGTGCAAAAACACTTGCCATTGAAATTTGTTCTCTATTACTTAAATTGTTCATTATAAAAACAAATTTATTTAGAAAATAATTTTACCACATTTTTTCAGTATTTATTAATGGACTACTGATACACTACATCTATTCCAGTCGTAAATATTACACAGAAATACAAATGCCGACGACAAAATTTACAAAAGACACAAGACGCAATACATGCATTGTATTGAAAGTACTGCACATTAAACGAGCTGCATAACATCGCGAATGAGTTTACCAAAAAATGTTACCCTCGCGTTCCTCGTCCGACTCGGGCGCTTCTCCTGCGACTATTATGCCTTGCAAGTTGCTAGCACTCGAAGTTCCAGTCTGTTGGAATGGAGCATCCTGAAAAACAATGTATCTACAACAGTTGCAATACATTTACCACATACAAACAATTCACGAACATAGCACTACCGAAACAGCGAATTCCTCGCCACCACTGTCAGATTCCGGAGCTTCACCGGACACAATGTATGGCTTTTTCTCCATACTCCATCAACTTGCAACGCACTTGTACAGTTGTATTTACTACGGGTGGCAAAAAATAACGTAGCTGATACAAATAACCGGTTACTGAGAAATAACGGTTACTGTGATATCCACTCATCTGATGCTGGCAGTTACTTCAATAACTGCCAACAGTGCCTCGCGTCATCTGTTGACCGAATATCGTACTACGCTTTCGCGTCAACTCATCGGAGATCTGGCGACGGAGGGACCATTTGGAAGGCGTTCTATATGTCATGAGAATAACTGAGGCGCCATCTGTTGATACTATTTCGTGCGCCTTCGTTACTTTTAGCACAAACTATTAAATAAAGTTATTATCAGAGCGGTTGCTGATAGGAACTGCAGTACAGACATTAATTAACAAGTACGGTCGTTCCCTTCAGACACCGCCTTATATGTCCATTTAGCTTGGACGGGTAGTTACCATAAGGAATTCGAGCGACTGTGGAAATATCTATCAGAGATCGGTATTTTCCTCCGGTAGTTATCGTTATTAGCTCATAGTTCTCGTTTTCTTGCAGTTATCGGGCTACCACTACAGGTAATCTGGAAGTGGGTAACGGAGTAACTCTGTGTTCATGAATCGCTGATGTCTCCAGAGAGTATAGTTACTGGAGAGAACAAATGTTTTCGTACTGCTTCGGAAATGCCCCTGGCCATCGCGAACGACAAATAACATGTCAGAAAGTATAACATAAAACATTTGAATACAATCATTATTATCCTCATCATTTGTCAGGAGATTGTCAAAATATGTGAATATATAACGGTAACTGCTAATATTTACAGAATTGATACACTGTCAGAATAAAACACAGTTATGCACTTTTAATAAATTTATCATACACAGAATACCTGATATTGACAGTTGTGATCAAGTGCTGTCAAAACTGAAATATAGCATAATTTTTACTTAAGCTGGTTTAACAGTCTCTATTAAGATATTCATCTACAGAGTAGGAGGACGGGTCAATGGAAGCGTCCGATTCCACCCGTCTGCTTTGACGTAAAGGTGTTGTGGTGCACGGTGTTTATGAGTTGGTTGTCTTTGTGTGTGTGTGTGTGTGTGTGTGTGTGTGTGTGTGTGTGTGTGTGTGTGTTTGAGCCTTGGTGTTGGATGTGTGAAGTCGTTGGCAGCAGTGATTGTAATTCCAAACATAAGATTTGGAAGTTTTTTCAGTGAATTATCAAGTTTTTTTGTTTATGTGTTTGGCGTTTTCCTTCGGTGTTATTGGTTTGTTATTTTTAGTGTGGTAGGATGTTGAATGTGTGTGTGTGTGGGGGGGGGGGGATGGGGGAGATGGGTGGGTTGGGCTGGCCGATCTAGTTTAGTTTGCAGCGCCAGAATTTGCTAGTGGTAAATACCTTTTTTTTTTTCTAGTTGTCATGTTTTGTGTATTTATGGAGTATTGAATGTGTTTTAATTTATGTAGGGATGTTTGATTTGTGGATTTTTGAGGTTGTGGTTTTGGTTTTATTTTTCGCAGTTGTAGGTGTTGGTTTTTTGGCATCAATGGTTGTGGTGGACCTATATAGGTCATCAGAAATGACCGATTACTATTTTCGTAGTTGTAGGTGTTGGTGTTTTGGTATCGTCATCTGTGGTTGACCTATATAGGTCAAGGGAAATGTCCGATTCCAATTTTCATAATTTCAGTTGTAGGTATTGGTGTTTTGGTAACGTCACTTATGGCTGTTCAAGGGAAGTGTCTGATTCGCTCTGGGTTTGTTGATGTAATTTTTTTTGGGATCGTGGTGTGTTTTTTTACTATTATATTTAGCTTGTCCTCACCCTGAAACCCCCAACTTCTCGCAGTTGTCCCGTTAGTTTGATTGTATTTTTGGAGGGAGATGTTATTGTCTTATTTATATGTATCTTCGTGTTTGCTGCTGTGTGTATGTAGTGACGTCATAGACACACTTAAAATAGCCATTTCCCCCATATTGAGGACGTCATGGGTCCAAGCAGACGGGTGGAATCGGATACTTCTGTATCAAAAAGTCTTTCAAACACTCTGTAAACCGTGCTTTATCTGAAACTAAGTTTTTAATGGTTGCTGGCTTGCTGGCAGTTTATTGAAAATGTGTGTTCCTGAATATTGGACCCCTTTTTGAACCAAGGTAAGTGATTTTAGGTCTTTATGTAGATTGCTGTTCCTATTTCTAGTATTGATGTTGTGTATTGAGCTATTGGTTGGAAATACTTGCAACAAATTTCAGTAAGGAATAAATATACTAGGAAGCAGTGGTTAGAATACCAAGTTCCTCGAACAGGTTCCTACATGATGTTCTTGAATTTATACCACAAACGATTTTTATTACACACTTTTACATGCTACAAACTTTTGCTCCGTTTGATGAGTTACCCCAGAATATGATCCCTTATGAAACAAAGAATGAAAGTATGCAAGCTTTTTTATATTTATGTCTCCTACATCTGACATCATTCTCACTGCAAATACAGACTTGTTTAGGCGCTTCATCAATTCTGTGGCATGCCCTTCCCAACTGATTTTAGTATCGAGTTGTAGTCCCAGAAATTAACACTGTCAACCTTTTCGATCTGCATGTCTTCATATGTTATACACATGCTGTAGCTGGAGAAATCGAGCAGTTTTCCAAGGCTCACATAAAACTTGGATTAGCATACTCACACTTTCGCCAATAGGCCTATCTTATACAGGACAGGAGTAAACGAATCTGTCATATTACGTATATTTTTTGTTTATTACAAGGCTGTACACTTATTCTATTAAGTGAGCAGCACAAAAAATTAAGCTTCGTATTTAACCTACAGTATTCAGTTTACATACTACTTCGTACTTAAAAACTCACGTTGTTAACATTTTACTTATCAGTGCTGTAGCGAAGTTCCGCGTACTTTCTGTTGCAGCTGCGAGGATAACATTTCTAATAGCGACCGATAACCTACACACATATAATATGAAACATTAATATCGTTCTAACATCAACTGAAATGTACCCGGAGTTAATATGCTAAGGTTATGACACGATTCATACGACATTCGTACCATTTCGCATTACTCACAGTTATACTTATAACTAAACTGATGTATTCCAACTACATCGTTATTTAACTGTAACCCCGTCGGAGTATTCGGTATCGGTAGTGAAAAATAACTTGACACTTTTTGATAACCGTTAAAAATAACGATTATCGAAGAATAACTGGAACCGTGATAACGGTTACTCCAGAATAACCGTTTGGCCCACCACTAGTACTACGTACTGATCACAGAACACCAATATAGGTACTGTACTGAACTACTGATATTCCAACACTCATCAGATGACGACTGGGAATCAGTGGCAAAGTGGCCAACGCTTATCGATAAAATTACCCATCCAGGACCTTCAAATTGCCCGATTTTACATCAAAATACCCTCCGTTTCAAAATAGTTGCAGAAGTACTTACATGCAAGAAAAATGACCATAAATTACATGGAAAATTAACAGTTAAACAGACTGATGACCTGAGAAGTTAAGTCCCATAGTGCTCAGAGCCATTTTGAACAATTAAACATTTTACTTACCTAATCCGAGTTTTCTGGCGTTGAAGGATGCCATACACTGCTTCTCATCATTTCTCTCTCTTATTCGAAAGACACTTATCCTCCTTCCCCGTCCCATAGTGCTCAGAGCCATTTGAACCTCCTTCCCCTTCTAACCACTCTCTTGCAGCCATAAATGCTACTATTGTTTCAGTTTTCAGTCTTTCCCTACGAACCGTTTTGATGGGTACTAAACACTCTTTCCATTGAGTCCACTGGAAAAGGGGAGAAGGAAGAGTAGTTTTTGTAAATTTTGAAAATTTGGGGTTTTGGCTCACAATTTCATATCAAAAACTTGCTTTCTATGTACAGTGGTAGGTCTAATATTGTCGCAGAAGAAGGTGAATAGCACAGTAAACCGTGGTATAGTGGTTATGATACTAGACTGTTGCATGGAAGGCTGTGATTTCAAAACTCACCTGAACCGTAAAGTTTTAATTTCTATATTCGGTTCGAGTACATTCTACAAGTATCCACAAATGTCAAGCATCATTGTACTGGAATGTTACGTAACTGTACATAATACCAGATGTGTTCTAGCCACAGGCAGTTTGCTCCGTGCTCTTTTATGTGCCAGTGCTGAATAAACCTTCGTTAAGTGAAGTTAGTGTTCGTCATTCATCTAATTACATCCTCTTCTACGTGACATTATTCTGGCGGATGCGCCGGGTATTGGAACTTGTGACAGTGCACATAATCGACGACACAGTGGCTCCCATCAGGCCACGACAGAGCCGCCGTTTACGTGGCGAGAAACCCGAGTTCGAGCCATATTCAACAGACCGCAATCTACCGGAGACAGAAGAAGAAGAGGAGGACGTTAAGATGACAGCAACTGCATGCCACCACATGAGACATCCTTCTGGGTTCTCTGGTGACGATGGCCAAGATCCAAACAAGTGGCTAAAGGTGTATGAACATATAGCCAAATTTAGCAAATGGGAAGATTGGTTGGTTGGTTGGTTGGTTCGGGGAAGGAGACCAGACAGCGAGGTCATCGGTCTCATCGGATTAGGGAAGGACGGGGAAGGAAGTCGGCCGTGCCCTTTGAAAGGAACCATCCCGGCATTTGCCTGGAGCGATTTTAGGAAAATCACGGAAAACCTAAATCAGGATGGCCGGACGCGGGATTGAACCGTCGTCCTCCCGAATGCGAGTCCAGTGTCTAACCACTGCGCCACCTCGCTCGGTCAAATGGGAAGACACTGTGTGTTTAGCTAACGTATTTTTCTACTTGGCGGGCACTGACAAATAATGGTATGAGAACAACGAGGAGAAGTTCACAAGTTGGGAAGTATTCCAGGCGGAACTGCGCAAGTATTTCGGCGACACACAACGACAGAAGTGCAAAGCTGAAGATAAGTTAAAGTGCAGGGCACAGCGTCCAGGAGAAACTACATCATCCTACATTCAAGACGTCTTGGAGCTGTGTAAAGTAGCGGATCCTAGAATGAAGGAGGAAGATAAGGTTGCACATCTCATGAAGGGTGTTGCTGAGGACATGTATCAAGCCCTACTCCTGAAGAAGGTTTCAACAGCAGACGACTTCATAAAATGGTGCCAGTACAACGAGACAATGCATCAAAAAAGAATTACACGCAAGAAGTTTGAACGGCTTCCAAACGTCGTATCGATGTCTGTGATGGAGGAAGGACCTGATTTCACAAGTGTTCTTCATCACATAATGAGGGAGGAAGTTCAGAAGGCACTCGGATTGCACGGCGAACAAAAAACCGAGACGCTTCAAGAGGTCATAAGGAAGGAAGTGGAACAGACATTGAACCCAATCTCTCGTCCTTCATTTCCCTTTAAGACAGTGAAAAAGTCGAGACCCAGTCGTAGTTACGTTCCTGCAATGCTGCATGAGGAACCTGTTTGGGCACCAAGGAAAACTGACGCCTGGAGGACCCAGGATAACCAACCAGTTTGTTTCCACTGCGGACGACGGGGACATGTGGTGTGCTATTGTCGTGAAAGGCGGTGGATATTTGATGACACCTGCGCCAGAAGACAGCAGACCGATCCAAGCTGACACAAACTCCAGGACGACGAAGATGAACAAGAAGATGTGGGTGCAGGACGACGTAGGTCATCATCGCCGCAAGCTAGTCACTGGAGAGGACGCTCCGCAACACGCCGATCGAGGTCTCCATCACTGTTTAGAAGCTCCAGCCAATCACCTAGCCACCGCAACCTCGAAAACTAAAGGGTGCGACCTTCCTCGGAGGTGAGGCCGCCGAAGAGAAAAAGCCTCACCATCGATCACTACAAAAATGATGGGAAACTACTTCGATATACTCATGGATGGCCGACCAGCCCAAGCTCTTGTGGACTCTAGAGCAT
Organism: Schistocerca cancellata; assembly: GCF_023864275.1. Classification (NCBI taxonomy): domain Eukaryota; kingdom Metazoa; phylum Arthropoda; class Insecta; order Orthoptera; family Acrididae; genus Schistocerca; species Schistocerca cancellata. Next base: position 930,168,240 of record NC_064629.1, read on the forward strand.
CATATTCAGTCATTCATTCATGTAGTATCGCCAGTTGCAGAAAACCGTATTCACTGACAACAAAACATCTCCGCTGAAGGTGGCTAATGGGAAATGTGTAAAACTTACAGGAAGATGTGTCATTTGTGTGGGTATAAGTGGCCATACACAGCTCTTAGAATTCATCGTCTTACAAGAGTGTAGTCATGACGTCATTCTTGGATGCGACTTTTTTAAAGCGCCTCAGGCAATTATAGATTGTGATCGTTCGAAGATTATGCTAGACAAAATGAGATACTGTGAAGATGCGCATCCGAGTGTGTGGAGACTGTGTGTGCTGGATGAAGTGATCATTCCTGGAGTCAGCGCGAGAAAGGTAACTGTCATGTGTCATGCCATGCATCAACGAATGGATCTTGAAAGGATTCGGTGAATTGTGGATATTTAACTGTCGCCAAGAACCGCAGATCCTTCCAAGACGCATGTGCGTAGCAAACGCTGTGCCATTAATTGCCTAACAGCTAAGTGTCATAGAAACCTCCCATGCCGAGTCTGTGGGCGAAATTGGCGCAATCACTATGAGACAAGATCTTCTAGCTCGACTATCACCAGATCTCACTAAGGAACAACAGAAGAAACTATTTGCCATTCTTCAAGAGTTCTCTGAGTGCTTCAATCCACAAGTGAAGAGCAAATTAGGCAAATCGATGGTGAAGCACCGGATTAGCACTGGAGATCATCAGGCAATAAGCCAGACAGCATACCGTGTATCAGCAACGGAACGTAGGATAATTCGTGATGAGGTAGAGAAAATGATGAAGAATGACATCATCCAACTTTCGCAGAGCCCATGGTCGTCACCAGTGGTTCTCGTCAGGAAGAAGGGTGGCAGTTGGCACTTTTGTGTTGATTGCAGGAAGTTTAATAAATTAACTAAAAAGGACGTTTACCCTCTTCCACGAATTGACAATACACTAGATTGTCTGGGCTAAGTTTTTCTAAACAGTTGACATGTACTCGGAATACTGGCAAATCGAAGTAGATGAGGCTGATCGTGAGAAAACTGCATTCATCACCCCTGAGGGCCTGTATGAGTTTAAGGTAATATCGTTTGGTTTGTGTAATGCACCAGCCACTTGTGAACGGATGATGGATAATCTTCTACGTCACCTGAAGTGGAGGATGTGTCTTTGTTATTTATATGACATTATAGTGTTCTCAGAGACACTTGATGAACACATAGAAAGACTGAGGGCCTTTCTTAAGTGTCTCCAAAAAGGCGAACTGAAACTTAATCCAAGAAAGTGATTCTTTGGAGCAAAAAAAAAAAAAAATCAAAATACTTGGACACATTGTGTCAAACGAAGGTGTGCGGCCAGACCCAGAAAAAGTGAGATCTATAACGGAATTTCCTATTCCTAAGAGTATTAGAGATGTGAGAAGCTTCCTCGGATTATGTTCTTATTACCGTCGTTTTATCAAAGGCTTTTTTTACCAAAGCCAGGCCACTCCAAGAGATATTAAACGCTGATGCTAAATTTATCTGGGGTGGTGCTCAACAAGATTTTTTCGATGTGCTGCGAAAAGCTCTTGCGACTGACCCTGTACTTGCTCTGTATCATGAGAGAGCACTTGCAGAACTGCACACAGATGCCAGTGGGTATGGGATCGGTGCTGTTCTAGTCCAAATTTCGGATGGAAAAGAGAAGGTTATAGCCTATGCTTCCAGGACACTTACAAAAGCCGAGAGAAACTACTCAGCTACAGAAAGAGAATGTCTTGATGTCATCTGGGCCATGTGCAAATTTCGATAGTATCTCTATGGAAGGCCATTCACAGTTGTTACAGACCATCATTGACTTTGTTGGTTGACAGGTCTTAAGGATCCAACAGGATGACTCGCCAGGTGGGCACTACGTCTTCAAGAGTATGACGTTACCATAGTGTAAAAAAGTGGAATAAAACACCAAGATGCCAACTGTCTTTTAAGATGTGCAAGACCATCAAGATTTTGATGAAGATAGTGACTGTCTCACTGCACTCCAGGATCTCTCTGCTGAGCGGAAGAAGGACACCAAGATATCTCAAATTATGCTTGCCTTAAATCGATCAGAGGATGTGAAAGGACAATTTAAGATAGTTAATGGATTACTTTGCAGGAAAGAGGTGGCTACCAGTGATTCCATACTCATGCGCTTAGATGTTCTATAGAAATTCCATGACACACCTTGAAATGTTCCCTCAATCACTTCAGTTTAACACTACGTGCAACGGATTTATTTGTGGGACCTTTGAATAAATGCCCTAACTTGAAAGCTATGTCAATTCTGCTTAGCCCAATGATTGATATTCACACATACAGTATAATCATTAAATAAAATTTCTTTTTTCAACAGATAATAAAATAAAATAAGGAAAGGTTTGTCTACTCTTATAGAAAGCATCTTCCGACTTAAGTTTGAATTTTATACAACAAATGGTTTATTCATTAAACATTTATTCATTAAACATTTCAGATGATTATAAGAACAAAGAAATTCACTTTTTTCAACAAATCTTAACGCATCTGATCTTTACACAGCATGAAATTTGCATCAGATTCCACAATGTAAATTAAACGCATCTGACTTTCTTATTAACAACGTAAAATTTCATGCATCTGACTGTGTATTTAAATTTATCGTTAGCGCATCTGACTTTTTTACTAAAATTATGGTCTCCTACACAATGGTATCTCTTATTAACACAAATGCCCACTTTTGGATCGGAAGAAAAGGATATTCCACAGCTGTATCCATTAATCGACATGGACACACAATTACTGCACCAACATATGCACAGAAGAAATGTAAGGCTCAAACCGTTAGCAGTTCCGATATTCAGCATTCAGTAACTATCTCTACCCAAAATTATCCCACCGAAAACCAGAATTATCACATATAAATTCCGCACCTACTTGATCATTCACTTTAATAGCCACTATTGTACTGCTACCTACTCCCAACATAACTTGACCCGTTGAAATATAAAAAGCCTTCCAAAATTACACATACAAAATACACACACTCAAGTTGAACTACTTACTTTGTTGCATCCAAAGTTCATGGCTACGTTATCAGTTTACTAATCTCTTTCCCCACTTTGCAATATTAATTATTCAGAAAGTTTCCCCACGTGACTCTACATTCCAATAAACATGAATAAGCAAGCATTATCTTCACTTGGTTTGCTAAAATTCGACACACGTTTTCACACGAGATACCACGTGTCCTTAACGAAGCGTCCACGTTACTAAATCTTTCAAGATTGCAGATATGTAATAAAATTGCAAAATTCTAACAGTACTTAATTCCACACGCATATTTCACGTAATAGCACACTTCCTACTTACATGCTATAGGTCCCTAGCACTCATGCCTCCACTAGTTACAAGATTCTAGATGAGCATTGCGTGGTGAGTGTCACGTGTGAAACTAAGTAAATTGTCACACGCACTTAAATATTTCATTTTTTCTAATGAACTTGCTTGCTCAACAAATTAAGATTAAATAATTCACCCCGAAATTGTTATAAAACCCCAAAAATTGCGAATTGCTGAAACAAAGCAAAGCAACATTTCTACATCACCTACGATTGCATATTACCTACCTAAATAAATTTCGTTCCCCCAAAATATTAATATTACTTTACGGCTAGCTGCAAAAAGAGGGTTGTTCACCTAATGTGAAACCATTCATCATAAATATAGCACATTGCCCACTCTCAAATCGAGCATCGCTCGCCCCATCTCAGAAAAGCGTCCACTCTCGTCCAAGTCTTCAGCATCAGTTCCCGACTCAGACCCACGCTACTGTTCTGCTCGCCTGACCACTCATGGTGGAGGCGGCTTCCACTCAATCATCAGCTCAGAATTTCCTCGGTTTAAATTTGCCAGTCAAACCTCCCTCCTACACAATGGGAAAGATCCCGCTCTTTGCCTCCCAAAGACTGAAACGTAAGTTTTGTAGACTATCCAACCTTCCTACACCTCGCTACAGCCAAAGTCTGAAGTTTCAGAGCTTTCATAATCGCTGCCAATTGACTAGTTGTTCCCTATCGTACACCCACAATCGCTAAATGTCGTTCGATCCTTATTCTCTCCCCAAACATTCTTCCTGCAATTATTTTCATACATTCATTTCTTTCTTCCTCCTGCTGTGGACTCAATAGGATAAGGAAATATAGAAAACAGTGGGCATTCTTAACTTTTTTAATCAATAAAAACAGTTCAATTCCTCACGTCATTCTTTTATAACTTGGTGTTGGTTTGCAGACACCGACAGTAAATCTGTGCAAAGTAAATCAAATGATATTATTACGATGAAAAATGATATTATTACGTTCAAACTCGTGTTCTCAGAAGAACACAATTGCATTAAATATTGTTACATTATTAGAAACATAAGTGAGACTTGCCATTGCTGAAGACAACGGCCACCTCTCAACCTGAGAACGGACATTTAGGATTTATTAAGACCTACGATAGAATCGGCAAGAGATTTTCCTGGCCAAGTTGATTTTAAGAGTGTCCGTCACTATGTGTCGCACTGTCGAGAGTGCCAGAGGAGAAAGGCAGTTCCTCAGAAACCACTTGGCCGACTCATACCAATTCCACCAGCCGAATCGCCTTTCCAGCGTGTTGGGATTGACCTCCTCGGACGATTTCCAACGTCTGATAGTGGCAATAGATGGATTATTGTTTGCACTGATTATCTGACACGCTATTCCATTACAAAAGCCGTGAAAATAGCCGAAGCATTCGAGGTAGCCAAATTCATCGTGGAAGACATTTTATTAAAACACGGTGCCCCAAGGTTGTTAATTACGAATTGAGGGAAAGGTTTTCAATCGAATCTTGTGACAGAGATAAACCATCAGTGCAACATTACTCATCACATGACGACTGCCTACCATCCACAAACTAACGGGCTTACTGAACGCCTTAATACGACCTTGGCCGACATGCTATCAATGTTCGTCAGTGTTGAGCAGTGCAACTGGGATGACGTGCTGCTACCTTTCGTGACGTTTACCTACAACACCACCAAACAAGACACCACAGGATTTACGCTATTTTTCCTGGTGCATGGGAGTGAGGCGACTACGACGATGGACAATGTGTTTCTGTTACATCCTGATGACGTGAGCGACGACTACATCGGCCAGAGGTCCTATTCTGTATCGTTAATACCGATCGGTGTAGTAGGTTTGTCTCGGCAGTGACGTCATTTTCGGTTCTGTATTGAAATATCCTATTCAGTAAGCTTCTGAGACTTGTTACCGAACGGTCCTGCCACCGATTTTACGACAGTTGTACCGAGAGGTTTTGGATTTCGGTCTGGCCCTGTCGATCAGTGAGTTGTGGTTTATGTACACCCATAATTCGTTATTTTAAACATATTTGGCGGTTTTAGCTTTGGATTTAGTGATTGTGTTACTAAAGAATCACCAGAGGACCCATCCGGTTGGAAAGAGAGTTCATAATTGACTATTTTTCCTTTGTTAGAAATATGGTTAGGTTAGGTTGTTACTGTGAATGATTACATAAAAAAATACGTTTTCGGTCAATATTCTCTCAAAATACGTGTTATTTTTATGCAAAGAAGAGTTTAAAAATCATTAAATATCAAGACATTGGCTCTGCTAACGTATATTACATGAGCGTGAAATGACGTTACTAGTGCCTTTGTGTACTTTTTTCCCACAAATGGGTTAGTTTGTAATTTTCGAAACGTGTTTACAACTTTCAAGTAACAATGGAAAGCAATTATGTGAAGCCTGATATTGGAAACCTTCCAAACTATCACGCATTTATGACTTACGCAGCACCGTTTGACAACGAAGTCAGCCTACGTTCCAGCTGGTATGGTAACTCAGCGTGTTCGGTCAGGGGGTTCGCTGCTCTCTGTAATAAAAAAAAAACTGAGTTAATGGATCAACGACGAACGGAAACGGGTGTCTTGTGACGTCCGCCCCGAGCTGATACAACGAACGAAAACGAACAAAAAAAAAAAGTGCTTAGCGCCCAGGATTGCGATACGAAAGGACACGGGTTCTCGCATGGGTGAAGGCAAAAAAATTTTTTTCCTCTTCATATATCCAACACATTCTGAGACATTGTTATTCGTGTAAGTTAAGATTTTTCTGCAATATTCGTTAATACTTACATGTAAGAGCGCGCTTCCTCAGTATTGATTTCGTGATTTCTGTGTGTTTAAAATACGAAATATTGTTGGAGATGAAATTGCTCTTAGTGAAACAAACGACAGTAACCTTTATATTTTTTCTTGTCAGAAATAATGCACAATTTTTTCCGAATGTGTAGCGATTTCCGAGTATGCGGTTAGACAGGAATCTAAGAGCACAACTTAAATTACTGGGAATGTAACTAGCAGCAGTCATCTACATAATCTTGCTTGTCACAAGTATTTATCTGCGATCGAATCCTCAACCACAGTAGACAAAGATGAAAGATCTCTGCCGTAATGTTTTCATTCATGAGATGCATGTTATAAACTTCGACGAACTGCAGGAGCTCTCGAAAATGCGTTTTTCTTTTCAATATTCATACTGAATAACGCAGGGATTCTCATTCGAGTACTAGACCGTTCGGTGGTGTTGAGTACCGAAACGATCGGCACAATGGCGGAAAGATACAGAATAGGCACCCAGGTGTTAACCATAGCTGAGGAAGCTCGGCAGTTAGATCGACTCCACACGCTGCAGGCTCAAGAAAACGATTGCCGAAGGTATGCCGCAAGCCACCGCCCTGTTGTCTGCCAGCCTAGTGACCTCCTATGGATCTTCATTCTGTTGACGTATCATATAAGGAAGTGGTCTACTTAATCATCTGGATCTCTAGGAGCGAGTTATAACCACATTCTGTTTATCTTCTTATTCTTTGAAACTCTCTGAATCAATTTTTCGGGTGTTTTTATAGATGTATTAGTACAATGTGGTACTACACACTATTCCTAACTCATTTTCCGAAACGTAAAATCCAAAACACGATGTCAGTGTGAATGAGAATAAGACCTCATAATGCGGCATTTACGACAATCTGCAGAATACAGTCAAATACGCTATCGTTATTATGCATGCATGGAAACATGCGGTCAGAGAAAAAATTTTATGCATTTCAGTCGAGAATCATGGAAATAGATATACTGCGCCTAATACTGTTAAGGAGGAGGCAAGGGCGATGAAGGCGGCACGTCAGCTCGATGGAATGCGGCGTCATGCATTATGGCAACATAAACGCAATTTTCGGTACTTGGCAGAAAAGCGCGCCTGTGTCGTCTGCTAGCCGCTTTGTGTTGGTGGCGCTGTGCGCGCTGCACTGCGAATGCGCGGATCTGCGGCCACTTGCTTTTGATTGGCTTGCGTGACACGAACCGACAACAGCGCTTCGGTTCTCTAGACCTGAACGGTATCGCTACCGAAATGCATACTGAATAACGCAGGGATTCTCATTCGAGTACTAGACCGTTCGGTGGTGTTGAGTACCGAAACGATAGGCACAATGGCGGAAAGATACAGAATAGACACCCAGGTGTTAACCATAGCTGAGGAAGCTCAGCAGTTAGATCGACTCCACACGCTGCAGGCTCAAGAAAACGATTGCCGAAGGTATGCCGCGAGCCACCGCCCTGTTGTCTGCCAGCCTAGTGACCTCCTATGGATCTTCATTCCTGTTTGGAAGGTTGGTCTCTCTGAGGCTTCTCAGAGAGAAGCACTACTTTGGACCTTATAAGATTGTAAAACAGTTGTCTGATGTTACTTATGAAGTTGATGATTTCAACATCGAAACAAGACGATGAAAGATCAGAGATACGGTTCACATCCTTCAAATGAAGCCCTATAAGGATCCTGCAACCCAGGGTAAATTCGAAGTTCCAGCGACAGGCAACAAGCGGAAACGTGACGAAGAGCGTAGCAGCAAAGGATTTTCTAAGATCACCACCAGGGCGAACATCAGTCATTGTGAGTCGGAGTATGCAGGACCGACGATTCTTTTGCGTACTAGGAGAACGTAACACCGAGACGCTGCTCTCTTACGGAGGGAGCAATGTCACTGAAGAAACTGACTAGCATAGTCACTGTGGTGGAATAGAAAAGCAACTGGAATCACTCAACAGAGGAAAGTCCACTGGACCTGACGGGATACCAATTCGATTCTACACAGAGTACGCGAAAGAACTTGCCCCCCTTCTAACAACCGTGTACCGCAAGTCTCTAGAGGAACGGAAGGTTCCAAATGATTGGAAAAGAGCACAGGTAGTCCCAGTCTTCAAGAAGGGTCGTCGAACAGATGCGCAAAACTATAGACCCATATCTCTGACGTCGATCTGTTGTAGAATTTTAGAACATGTTTTTTGCTCGAGTATCATGTCGTTTTTGGAAACCCAGAATCTACTATGTAGGAATCAACATGGATTCCGGAAACAGCGATCGTGTGAGACCCAACTCGCTTTATTTGTTCATGAGACCCAGAAAATATTAGATACAGGCTCCCAGGTAGATGCTATTTTTCTTGACTTCCGGAAGGCGTTCGATACAGTTCCGCACTGTCGCCTGATAAACAAAGTAAGAGCCTACGGAATATCAGACCAGCTGTGTGGCTGGATTGAAGAGTTTCTAGCAACACAGCATGTTGTTCTCAATGGAGAGACGTCTACAGACGTTAAAGTAACCTCTGGCGTGCCACAGGGGAGTGTAATGGGACCATTACTTTTCACAATATATATAAATGACCTAGTAGATAGTGTCGGAAGTTCCATGCGGCTTTTCGCGGATGATGCTGTAGTATACAGAGAAGTTGCAGCATTAGAAAATTGTAGCGAAATGCAGGAAGATCTGCAGCGGATAGGCACTTGGTGCAGGGAGTGGCAACTGACCCTTAACATAGACAAATGTAATGTATTGCGAATACATAGAAAGAAGGATCCTTTATTGTATGATTATATGATAGCGGAACAAACACTGGTGGCAGTTACTTCTGTAAAATATCTGGGAGTATGCGTGCGGAACGATTTGAAGTGGAATGATCATATAAAATTAATTGTTGGTAAGGCGGGTACCAGGTTGAGATTCATTGGGAGAGTCCTTAGAAAATGTAGTCCATCAACAAAGGAGGTGGCTTACAAAACACTCGTTCGACCTATACTTGAGTATTGCTAATCAGTGTGGGATCCATACCAGATCGGGTTGACGGAGGAGATAGAGAAGATCCAAAGAAGAGCGGCGCGTTTCGTCACAGGGTTATTTGGTAACAGTGATAGCGTTACGGAGATGTTTAACAAACTCAAGTGGAGACTCTGCAAGAGAGGCGCTCTGCATCGCGGTGTAGCTTGCTCGCCAGGTTTCGAGAGGGTGCGTTTCTGGATGAGGTATCGAATATATTGCTTCCCCCTACTTATACCTCCCGAGGAGATCACGAATGTAAAATTAGAGAGATTAGAGCGCGCACGGAGGCTTTCAGACAGTCGTTCTTCCCGCGAACCATATGCGACTGGAACAGGAAAGGGAGGTAATGACAGTGGCACGTAAAGTGCCCTCCGCCACACACCGTTGGGTGGCTTGCGGAGTATAAATGTAGATGTAGATGTAGATGTGGTGTAGTGGCTATGACACTAGACTGTTGTATTGAGGGTTCTAAGTTCAAAACTCCCCTGAATTGTGAAATTTTAATTTCTATTTTCGGTTCGAGTACATTCTACAACTATCCACAAATGTCAAGAATCATTGTACTGGAATGTTCCATAAATGTATATATACTGTATGTGTTCTGGCTTAAGGCAGTTCGCTCCGCGCTCTTGTATGTGCAAGTGCTGAACAAACCTTCGTTAAGTGAAGTTAGTGTTCATCATTCATCTAATTACACCTTCTTCTACGTGACAATATATATATATATCTGATCCAAATTTTTCATCCTCTAGCATAGCATGATGTATCAATTCAGAATCCAGCTGCTAATGGTTAACTAATTTTTGAAGAACATGAAACACTTTTATGACAGGAGCAAGAATTTAACAGTGTAGGATTGGGCTACGTTAGGTTCCACTATGAAAATTGTTTAAAAAATGGAATCTGAGAAATCAAATCGTATTTTGATCTGCCATACAAACTCTACATAGAAATTCAAGCAATTTTTGTAAAAACAAAATTATGTCCTGTTGCTGTACTTCAGTATTGGCTTTGAGTTCACTGAATGTTTTCTGTGCAGCGATACCCAAGTATGTCTTATCTAATCCAACAAAGTGCCTTGGATTTGTATGGTCTAACAGCAAAATTGCAGTTGTCTTAATAACATCAAAATTAATAAAATTAGAACATGCTGGATCTTTTAGCGTTTTTTCTACTTCTGACTTCTGTTTGTGAATGAGAGGGGGGGGGGGGGAATTCATTTTAAAAAAGTGTCCACAAACGTCAAGAATCATTGTACTGGAATGTTCTGTAAATGTATATATACCGTATGTAGAAGGTATTAAAATCTGTAAGTATACCTGAAACATATGACATGAATTCAGATATGCTACAGTAAATGCGTTATCCATAGATGAAAGCCTAAGTTCTGTAGTTACAGATGAATCTCCATTACAACATTTCTCAGATAGGCATTAAGTGCATTACATTGTTCCAGCATCATATCTACACACGATTTAACAGACAACGATCGAGTAGCACATGGACACAGAATATTGTGTAATTAAGTACAAAAAAGACTTAAAATTGTTAAAACGTCTCTCTCCTGTCGAAACGTCTACTGAAATGAGAACCCAAGATTCTCAACAAATCCTCGATGCTTCTTGGAAGTTATAAGCATGGTTTTGAAGCATGAAGATGAATCATATGACATTAGCATTTAATAGATGCTACATATGGAAAGTCTCCTCTTAGGTTCGAAAAAACTGAATGACACTCTCCAGCCATAACATTTGCTGTATCCCTGCTAAAACCAATGAGATTGTCAAGACTAACACTCTTTGCTTTCACAGGAGCTATCATTGCCTTGCATAAGTTGTCAGCAGTACCTAATGAGATTTCAAACATATCAAAGAAACTAGTTTTAATCTGGTCTGAATCCCTATCACAATGCATGACTGTTACTGCACATTGCTTAGTAACAGTTATATCGGTACTTTCATCAATGATGAATGAGAAAAACGTACCTGGATGTCCCAGTTTATCAAAGTAAGGACTCTGAAAATGACTCATCATCATCATCATCATCATCATCATCATCATTTAAGACTGATTATGCCTTTCAGCGTTCAGTCTGGAGCATAGCCCCCCTTATACAGTTCCTCCATGATCCCCTATTCAGTGCTAACATTGGTGCCTCTTCTGATGTTATACCTATTACTTCAAAATCATTCTTAACCGAATCCAGGTACCTTCTCCTTGGTCTGCCCCGACTCCTCCTACCCTCTACTGCTGAATCCATGAGTCTCTTTGGTAACCTTGCTTCTCCCATGCGTGTAACATGACCCCACCATCTAAGCCTGTTCGCCCTGACTGCTACATCTATAGAGTTCATTCCCAGTTTTTCTTTGATTTCCTCATTGTGGACACCCTCCTGCCATTGTTCCCATCTACTAGTACCTGCAATCATCCTAGCTACTTTCATATCCGTAACCTCAACCTTGTTGATAAGGTAACCTGAATCCACCCAGCTTTCGCTCCCATACAACAAAGTTGGTCGAAAGATTGAACGGTGCACAGATAACTTAGTCTTGGTACTTACTTCCTTCTTGCAGAAGAGAGTAGATCGTAGCTGAGCGCTCACTGCATTAGCTTTGCTACACCTCGCTTCCAGTTCTTTCACTATGTTGCCATCCTGTGAGAATATGCATCCTAAGTACTTGAAACCGTCCACCTGTTCTAACTTTGTTCCTCCTATTTGGCACTCAATCCGTTTATATTTCTTTCCCACTGACATTACTTTCGTTTTGGAGATGCTAATCTTCATACCATAGTCCTTACATTTCTGATCTAGCTCTGAAATATTACTTCGCAAACTTTCAATCGAATCTGCCATCACAACTAAGTCATCCGCATATGCAAGACTGCTTATTTTGTGTTCACATATCTTAATCTCACCCAGCCAGTCTATTGTTTTCAACATATGATCCATAAATAATATGAACAACAATGGAGACAGGTTGCAGCCTTGTCTTACCCCTGAAACTACTCTGAACCATGAACTCAATTTACCGTCAACTCTAACTGCTGCCTGACTATCCATGTAAAGACCTTTAATTGCTTGCAAAAGTTTGCCTCCTATTCCATAATCTTGTAGAACAGACAATAACTTCCTCCTAGGAACCCGGTCATATGCCTTTTCTAGATCTATAAAGCATAGATACAATTCCCTGTTCCACTCATAACACTTCTCCATTATTTGCCGTAAGCTAAAGATCTGGTCCTGACAACCTCTAAGAGGCCTAAACCCACACTGATTTTCATCCAATTGGTCCTCAACTAATACTCGCACTTTCCTTTCAACAATACCTGCGAAGATTTTACCCACAACGCTGATTAAAGAGATACCTCTGTAGTTGTTACAATCTTTTCTGTTTCCATGTTTAAAGATTGGTGTGATTACTGCTTTTGTCCAGTCTGATGGAACCTGTCCCGACTCCCAGGCCATTTCAATTATCCTGTGTAGCCATTTAAGACCTGACATTCCACTGTATTTGATGAGTTCCGACTTAATTTCATCCACCCCAGCCGCTTTATTGCACTGCAATCTATTGACCATTTTTTCCACTTCCTCAAATGTGATCCTATTTCCATCATCATTCCAATCCCATTGTACCTCGAAATCTGAAACATTACTGATCGTATTTTCACCTACATTGAGCAACTCTTCAAAATATTCCCTCCATCTGCCCAAGGCATCCACAGGATTCACCAGCAGTTTTCCTGACCTGTCCAAAATACCTGTCATTTCCTTCTTACCTCCCTTTCGAAGACTGCTAATTACACTCCAGAATGGTTTTCCAGCAGCTTGACCCAAAGTCTCCAACCTGTTTCCAAAGTCTTCCCACGATTTCTTCTTCGATGCTGCAATTATCTGTTTGGCTTTGTTTCTTTCTTCAACATAACTTTCTCTGTCTACCTGGGTTCTGGTATGTAGCCATTTTTGATACGCCTTCTTTTTCCTTTTACAGGCTGCCTTGACTGTATCATTCCACCAAGCTGTTTGCTTCATCCTACTTTTACACACTACTGTTCCAAGACATTCTTTAGCCACTTCTAGTACTGTGTCCCTGTACCTTGTCCATTCCTTTTCCAATGAATGTAATTGACTACATTCAACTAACTGGTACCTTTCTGAGATCGCTGTTATGTACTTGTGCCTGATTTCCTTATCATGAAGTTTCTCCACTCTTATCCTCCTACATATGGACCTGACCTCCTGCACTTTCGGCCTCACAATCCCAATTTCACTGCAGATTAAATAATGATCAGTGTCATCAAAGAATCCCCTGAATACACGTGTGTCCCTCACAGCCTTCCTGAATTCCTGATCTGTTATTATATAGTCAATGACAGATCTGGTTCCCCTGCCTTCCCAAGTATACCGGTGAATGTTCTTATGTTTAAAAAAGGAGTTTGCGATTACTAAGCCCATACTGGCACAGAAATCCAAGAGTTGTTTCCCGTTCCTGTTGGCCTCCATATCCTCTCCAAATTTACCCATAACCTTTTCATACCCTTCTGTTCGATTTCCAATCCTGGCGTTAAAATCACCCATAAGCAGAACACTATCCTTGTCCTTTACTCTAACAACTACATCACTGAGTGCCTCATAAAAACTATCCATCTTATCTTGATCTGTCCCTTCACAATGCGAATATACTGACACAATCCTAATTTTCTTGCTAGACACTGTCAAATCCATCCACATCAGTCGTTCGTTTACATACCTTATTGCAACTACGCTGGGTTCCATTTCTTTCCTGATGTAAAGCCCTACACCCCATTGTGCTATTCCTGCTTTGACTCCTGACAGGTAGACCTTGTATTCTCCCACTTCCTCTTCTTTCTCACCCCTTACCCGAATGTCACTAACAGCTAAAACGTCCAGCCCCATCTTACTTGCAGCCTCTGCCAGCTCTACCTTCTTCCCAGAGTAGCCCCCATTGATATTAATAGCTCCCCATCTCATTACCATTTGTTTGCCAAGTCGTATCTTAGGAGTCCCTGGTTTGTCAGTTAGAAGTGGGACTCTGTCACCTCCAAAGGTCCGAGGCATTTTGCTCTGATTATTGCCAGCATCATATTTAAAGTACCAGGGAAGCAGGTTGCTAGCCTTACTTGCCCCGAGTCCCATTGGGTTTTACCCCTAACGGCTGAGGGACTAACCGGTGGATTTGGTAGTCTTTGCCGTGTGAGCACAAAGGTGACCACGACTCAGAATATGTCCGAGATGCCCAGCCTTATTCCAAAGTAACTGGTATCCCGACTGTCGGGACCACTTACTTGGCCACTCATACGTTGCCCGTGGTTCATGAACTAGGACATGACTTCCCTATCAAATTCGAAATAACATTTGAAGATTTCATACGCTTTAAAGCAATCTTCTGAGAGATTGTTGAATCAGAAAAGACATTCTTACAAAGAAGAATCAATGTATCCAAAGTGCTGATTGGTAAATTATTGGCAGTGAGAAGAGCTGTTAATTTAATTTATGCTCTTTTTACGTCGTCGGCCTTGCTATTTAACACTGAAGGTATGTAAGAAGCAGACGTAACAGTTTTCATTTGAGTCATATGTTTGGAAGACTCTGTGTGCCTCAAAATTTAAAATTATACGCTGTTAAAGCAGAGTCACATACCTTGCCATGTTGTTGTTGTTGTGGTCTTCAGTCCTGAGACTGATTTGATGCAGCTCTCCATGCTACTCTATCCTGTGCAAGCTTCTTCATCTCCCAGTAATTACTGCAACCTACATCCTTCTGAATCTGCTTAGTGTATTCGTCTCTTGGCCTCCCTCTACGATTTTTACGCTCCACGCTGCCCTCCAATGCTAAATTTGTGATCCCTTGATGCCTCAGAACATGCCCTACCAACCGGTCCCTTCTTCTTGTCAAGTTGTGCCACAAACTCCTCTTCTCCCCTATTCTGTTCAATACCTCCTCATTAGTTATGTGATCAACCCATCTAATCTTCAGCATTCTTCTGTAGCACCACATTTCGAAAGCTTCTATTCTCTTCTTGTCCAAACTATTTATCGTCCATGTTTCACTTCCATACATGGCTACACTCCATACAAATACTTTCAGAAACGACTTCCTGACACTTAAATCTATACTCGATGTTAACAAATTCCTCTTCTTGAGAAACGCTTTCCTTGCCATTGCCAGTCTACATTTTATATCCTCTCTACTTCGACCATCATCAGTTATTTTGCTCCCCAACTAGCAAAACTCGTTTACTACTTCAAGTGTCTCATTTTCTAATCTAATTCCCTTAGCATCACCCGACTTAATTCGACTACATTCCATGATCCGTGCTTTGCTTTTGTTGATGTTCATCTTATCTCCTCCTTTCAAGACACTGTCCATTCCGTTCAACTGCTCTTCCAAGTCCTTTGCTGTCTCTGACAGAATTACAGTGTCATCGGCAAACCTCAAAGTTTTTATTTCTTCTCCACGGATTTTAATACCTACTCCGAATTTTTCTTTTGTTTCCTTTACTGCTTGCTCAGTGTACAGATTGAATAACATCGGGAATAGGCTACAACCCTGTCTCACTCCCTTCCCAACCACTGCTTCCCTTTCATGCCCCTCGACTCTTATAACTGCCATTTGGTTTCTGTAAAAATTGTAAATAGCCTTTCACTCCCTGTATTTTACCCTGCCACCTTCAGAATTTGTAAGAGAGTATTCCAGTCAACATTGTCAAAATCTTTCTCTAAGTCTACAAATGCTAGAAACGTGGGTTTGCCCTTCCTTAATCTTTCTTCTAAGATAAGACGTAAGGTCAGTATTGCCTCACTTGTTCAAACATTTCTACGGAATCCAAACTGATCTTCCCCGAGGTCGACTTCTACCAGTTTTTCCATACGTCTGTAAGGAATTCGCGTTAGTATTTTGCAGCTGTGACTTATTAAACCGATAGTTCGGTAATTTTCTCACCTGTCAACACCTGCTTTCTTTGGGATTGGAATTATGATATTCTTCTTGAAGTCTGAGGGTATTTCGCCTGTCTCATACATCTTGCTCACCAGATGGTAGAGTTTTGTCAGGACTGGCTCTCCCAAGGCCGTCAGTAGTTCTAACGGAATGTTGTCTACTCCCGGGACCCTGTTTCGACTCAGGTCTTTCAGTGCTCTGTCAAACTCTTCACGCAGTATCGTATCTCCCATTTCATCTTCATCTACATCCTCTTCCATTTCCATAATATTGTCCTCAAGTACATCACCCTTGTATAGACCCTCTATATACTCCTTCCACCTTTCTGCTTTCCCTTCTTTGCTTAGAACTGGGTTTCCATCTGAGCTCTTGATATTCATACAAGTGGTTCTCTTTTCTCCAAAGGTCTCTTTAATTTTCCTGTAGCCAGTATCTATCTTACCCCTAGTGAGATAAGCCTTTACATCCTTACATTGGTCCTCTAGCCATCCTTGCTTAGCAGTTTTGCACTTCCTGTCGATCTCATTTTTGAGACGTTTGTATTCCTTTTTGCCTGCTTTATTTACTGCATTTTTATATTTTCTCCTTTCATCAATTAAATTCAATATTTCTTCTGTTACCCAAGGATTTCTACCAGCCCTCGTCTTTTTACCTACTTCATCGTCTGCTGCCTTCACTACTTCATCCCTCAGAGCTACCCATTCTTCTTCTACTGTATTTCTTTCCCCCATTCCTTTCAATTGTTCCCTTATGCTCTCCCTAAAACTCTCTACAACCTCTGGTTTAGTCAGTTTATCAAGGTCCCATCTCCTTAAATTCCCACCTTTTTGCAGTTTCTTCAGTTTTAATCTACAGTTCATAACCAATAGATTGTGGTCAGAATCCACATATGCCCCTGGAAATGTCTTACAATTTAAAACCTGGTTCCTAAATCTCTGTCTTACCATTATATAATCTATATGATACCTTTTAGTATCTCCAGGCTTCTCCCATGTATACAACCTTCTTTCATGATTCTTGAACCAAGTGTTAGCTATGATTAATTTATGCTCTGTACAAAATTCTACCAGACGGCTTCCTCTTTCATTTCTTACCCCCAATCCATATTCACCTACTATATTTCCTTCTCTCCCTTTTCCTACTCTCGAATTCCTGTCACCCATGACTATTAAATGGTCGTCTCCCTTCACTACATGAATAATTTCTTTTATCTCATCATACATTTCATCAATTTCTTCATCATCTGCAGATCTAGTTGGCATATAAACTTGTACTACTGTAGTAGTCATGGGATTCGTGTCTATCTTGGCCACAATAATGTGTTCACTATGCTGTTTGTAGTAGCTTACCCGCCCTCCTATTTTTTTTATTCATTATTAAACCTACTCCTGCATTACCCCTATTTGATTTAACTTCACTAATTCCCACTGTATCTAACTTTGATCTATCCATTTCCCTTTTTAACTATTCTAACCCAAAAAGTTAAAGAATGGTTTGAATATAAAGAAAAATGTTTGCTGTCGAAATTACAAAATTACCCAGAAAATAACGCCTCTTCATATTACTCTTTGCTAACATAAGAACGACAGTCTGACTATTACCCTTACGAGTTATGACACATACCAGTTCAAACAAACAGTGGAAGCAAGAGCAGAAAAGCCGAGTCATCCCCACACTCACTGCATAATATAACACATGGCACAATTCTGATATTCTATACTGTGTCTCTACTTCCATTTCAAAACGTTGAAGAATGGTTTGAATATACAGAAAAATGTTTGCTGTCAAAATTACAAAATTACCCAGAAAATAACACCACTTCATATTACCCTCTGGAATACCCACCGATCAAGGTTTTACACAAAGATTGGGTAATTACTCTCCAACTGGCAAGGCTGCAGTCGACAGTGAGAGGCTGCACATCAGTATCTGAAGCTGATTGGCTAACATTCCTGATGCCATCAAAAGGCATATGATTGTACAGCTGTCGTTGCAGGGACGTAACTTGTCTTTTGGGGCAAGTGATGTCACACACTTGTGGCGACAATCACTTGTTAAAAGTGGATTTGATCGTTCGTACTACTGTGCATGGCACATGCGCTTATTTGCTCGACCTTATATCCATTGCACTCCGAAGATAAATCTCGCCAGTGCAGTCAACCAATGAGAATGGACGAAAAAAAAAAACCAGCAGAGGCAAAATATTTGAGTGTCAGTAGTAGCTGCTTCATTGGTGGAACAGAGTCATTTCTTAAAGGAAGAAAAACAATGACATGAGATAATTTGTTTGACAATTCAAGATAAATTTAGAAACATATCTTGCTAGCCACCCCTTCCATTGTTATGATTATGTAGATTCAATAACTAAAGATTCCCTATTAGCTGAATGACAAGCACTTATGTTCTTATGACACTCAGATAGCAATTACTCCATGATAGATATAGATGTGGTTATGTGGGTGATAATAATAACAGAGAAACACAATAGCCCTATCCTGTATGTTTTTGTTTTTTAAAATGACTGATTTTCCTGTTAATTTTACTGTGTCGAACTTAGCTTGAGTGATCACAAATAATTTGTGTGTTTACAGGAATAATTCTGGGTGGTGTATAATTTTTTTCTCTGAAGCATTCACTAAAAGATGGAAAGTTGTTGTCCCTATGGGAGATACTAGTGAACAATGTTTTCTGCTATAGCGGTGGCTCAGTGAACTCTGGACATTAGTATGCTATCAAACTTTTTGTTACATTTAACAGTCATAATAAGCCCTCACTTTCAGAGCAAGAATGCTTCTGTTTAAAACACCTTCAGCTAGCTACAATCTGAAATAAAGGCGAACACTGAAAATAACGTGACAAAAACATAGCATTCTAGGCTCTCCTTCCAAATGCCACAGCCATGTAGATTCATTAACTAGGTTACGGTTCTGCTCATATAACATATATTTTACGATAAATATGGATGGGCTTGTGTGGATAATAATGATAATTGAGAAACACAACAGCTATCTTCTGTAACGTTTTTTTTCAAATACTAACTTTCCTGTTAATCTCAGTGTTGTCAACGTCCGACCTTTGTATCTCCACAGTGAGTGTACTAATGTGTACAAACTTAGCTTACCACTTAGTGCGCAAATGGAAAAAAAAAACACCTGAACTGTCTTCTCAAGCCCAGGGTGTCAAACAGACATTCTAAATAAATATGAACCTGACCCTGTAAGGTGGCTAATACTAGGTGCGGATCGTAACAACAATCATCAGAAATGCTGCTGTCATGTAACTAGAATGCATGAATTAATAAAAGCGAAAGTTTAGGATCTGTTCTAGAAACACAAAACAGCTATTCCTTTTTTTATTCTACATATAATTTATCAACTGTGCTTTCATGGGTCAAGTGATACACAACAATCATGTTCAGTTACTTTTGACACTCAATAACAAAATATTTAACTCTTGGACATATTCAACTGACGATTATTAGAATAGTTATCTCTACACATAAAAATTTTTTATCGCAAGAAAGAACGATTAAAAATCTTAATCAACTGATTTACATCTATGTTGTCGTAGCTGGTCAATGCACTGAGCTGGTGTAGAATAAATTTATTTTTTGTGTCAATGAGAAAACTCTCATGTACTCTGTGTGAGGGTAGGTTAGTATTTTTTATTTATTTATTTATTTTAATTTTATTTATTGCCAAATTATAGACCTGTTACCTGATGTTTAAAACAGGTCGTACATCTTACAATTTTCGTTTTTCATCTTTTTACAGTTTTCTTTCCTTTTGTTTTATCTACAACATTTACAAAGAATGATTCAAAATAACAATAATTTGAGGTTGAAATATAAATAAAATTTTGTTGTTTTTAAGAAGAATATAAAAAGAAGATAGGATAGATGAGAGATTTGTTAGTACCATCACCGAGTGTGACTGACGATGAATACCTCAGAATGGTTTCATCGAGCCGTTGACCGCCAGTCACACACACACACACACACACACACACACACACACACACACACAAATGGTTATTAGTAGAGAAATAATGTTTCTTATCCTATTTGTTACTAATCCTATGTATTAACTACATTAGGTGCGCATCCATGTACAGCATTTGGTGTTTTCTTGGCTAGATTGCCAGCAATTTGCTTATTTACTGTCACATCTCAGCTTCCTCCTCCTGTTCCTCCTCATTGTCACTATTTTCGCTGTCACTGTGGGTATCGCTGTCCATCCTCTGGAGATTTCTGTTACGCTGCACATAGGCATGTCTGTGATGTCGTGTCCGCATATGCTCTTCATGTGTTGTTTTTGAAATACTGTTTGTCAGTGCGTTTAATTGTGCCCATTCTTCTTCGTCTCTTATTGCTGTGTATATATCTATGTCTGTATCTGTGTAATCTAAGTGTAGTGTATGTCTATTGTTCGCGTACTGCCCGCAGAAAAAGACAGTGTGTTCTGGGGAACCTTCTTCCCCGCATGTGCATGTAGGTGTCTGCCTCAGACTCACACGGTTTAAGTGCGTGGGATAAGGTCCGTGCCCGGTTAAGAAATGTACCATACCGCGGCTGGGATCGATATGTCTCATTCTCAACCGCTCCCTTATGTCAGGGAGGAAGTCGTGCAGTCTACGTCCCTTATCACTTACATCCCACTCACCTTGCCACGTATCCAAACGCCAACTTTTAAGGTGACGTATCGTCTCTATGGGCACACCGGTTATTGTGTGTACCTTATCTAGTCTCCCCACCTTTAACCAGTACCTTGCAGCTCTGTATTTGATCGTGATATCTATGGGGCATATTCAGAGCACCACACACAATGCATCCGCTGAGGTGGTACCGAAGGCTCCAGATAGCCTAAGTAGGACACTTCTCTGCCCTCGTCTGACGGATACTTTGTTGGTGACCACGTTCAGTCTATGTGCCCACCTGCTAGCTGCAAAGCTGAGTACTGATTCGAAGAGCGCACAGTGGTATGTACGTATGACTGGTAGAGGTAGTCTGTACTGTTTTGGATTTAGCCTCACCAGTTTGTGGAGTATTTTTTCTGCTTTGTCTGTTGTTAGCCTTATGTGTTCGTGGAAATTCAATTTTTCATCTATGTGTACCCCAAGATAGCGCGTAATGCGTGCTCGTTTGATGTTTGTGTCCCCAATTTTAACCGAAGGATTCCTTTGGAGTGATCCTTTCAGTAAAGTGTATGTTGTTTTGTTTTCGGCTATCCTGAGTTTGTTGTTGTGACACCACTGAGTAATTGTTTGTAGTAATCCACTGGCTTTCTCTTCTAACTGGGCTCTGTTGTTTGCAGTGACTACATCTAATAGGTCATCTGCGTAGGCGACAATTCCGTCTGACCTGTCATCCCTATCCAGAAGTTGTAGGAGGGGTTCGATTGTTATGTCCCAGAAGATGGGGCCGCAGATCGACCGTTGAGGACAGCCTTTGGTAATTCTTTTAATTACTTTCCGGCTGTCCATCTGCCATTCGACTACTCGGTCTTTACAGTAGTCCAGAAAACTGTTGTACAGTGATAGCGGTACCTCCAGATGTCTTAGCCTCTGAAACAGTGCTGGCCACCAAAGACTATCAAATGCTCCGGCAATGGCAATCATTATTGCCATGGCATATTTCTGTTTTGTGGTGTTAACTATGTGCAGGGCCTGGTTGATGGCATCATCTATTGATCTGCCAGATCTGAAGCCGAACTGGTGTTGGCTCATACCTATGAGAGGTCTGTGTGTTTGCAGGCGCTTACACAGTAGCTTCTCCTGAATCTTTGCTAGGGTGTTTATTAGGCATATTGGCCTGTAAGTCTTTGGATCTGAAGGATCCCTGTCCGCTGATTTCTTAATAATGACTGCTTTGGAGGTTTTCCATACTGTAGGTACCCTGCCCAGCAGCAAGGCATCGTTCAGTAACGTTGTTAGGAACGGGGTGATCTGCGGTGCTAGTTTTTTCAGTGTTTCCGAGTGGATACCATCTGGTCCAAGTGCTTTTTTGTTTTTGAGCTCTGAGATTGCTAGCGCAACCTCTTCTTGCGCAAAAGGACAGGTGACAGTTGCAGTGTTGTATGGTGTGTGTAGGTTTTCTCTTAGTGTTGCATGATATTGTGTGTCTGTATCGATAACGTCGTCAGGGAGCAGTTTATACAGCAGAAACTCCGCTGTATTCCTCCATCCCCTCGTCATCGTGCCGTCATCCTGCCTTAGCGTTCCCAGAACTAGTGGGGTTCTTATCTTCTCTGTCAGTATTTTGTATGGTTCCCCCCATATATTTTGCTCTGTTTGTGTTGTTACAAATAGCTGCCATTGTTGTCTACGCGTGTTGTATAGGGTCTGTCTGTATAAGTCTTGTGCATGCCTACATGCTTCAAGTCTTATTCGTCGGTCCCTATCTGCTATCGCCCTTTGATATAATTTTCATTTGCGTCTTGCGTCTTGTTTGAGTCTCGTAAGGTCGTTGGTCCATGGTACTGGTGAGCAATTTGTGTTCTTTGCTGTCGGTATTGATGTGTTTTGTGCATGTTGTATCACCTGTGTTAACTTGTGTGCTCTATAATCGATACTTCCATTGATGTTTTCTAGATCGTGTCGTTGGATAATTTCCGTTAATTTGTTCCAGTCTGCTTTGTGCAACAACAAGTGTCTGGTGTGTCATTTGGTCATTGTGTTCTGAGTGTGAGTTAGTGTGTATGTTATGACATTATGATCACTACTGGTTATGTTGTCGTGTGCAGTCCAGTTTGTTACGTATGCCATTGCTGCATTATTTGCTAGCGTGAAGTCGATATTACTGCGCGCATCATCGAACCCTGCAAATGTTGGTATAGGTCCTTCTGTATTCATTACATGTAATTGTGTTTCTTGTATTACATCGGTGATTATGCGTCCTCTGTCATCTGTTCTGTCTGAGTTCCAGAGGGTCGATCTGGAATTAATGTCAGCACTTATCACTAATTTTTTGCCTCTGGCATACATTACTAGGTCTCTGATGTAGTCTGCATACGGCTGTATTTGATGGCTGTATTGGGCGTACATGGATGCAATAACCCATGTGACGTTCCCGTTAGTTATCTCTATGGCAACCAAGTGTTGATTGTATAAATGTGTTACCTTAACTATGTTATAAGTTCTATTTAGAATTAGCCTTACAGTCATTGCTGCCTGTTATTGTGGTAGCATGTTTTGGTAGACATATCAGTTGCCCGTTTCTGTTATAGGGTTCTTGTAAGCACATGATGTCTGCCTGCAGGTCTTGTGCTATTTTAGGGATTTCCACGCTGACGGTCGTACTGTTTTTTGTATTATGTTGTAAGATATTCATTTTTTGTCTATGTGTTCTGGGTGTTTTACGTGTACAAAACATTTACTGCCAGTCTGTGAGTAATCAAAATATGTACGTCCGTGTGCTCTTACATGATCTGTATATATTTTGTCCAAGTCGAAAGATTCTGACCTGCGCAGGCAGACCTGGAGCATGAGATCGAGCAGCGGCTCTGCTGATGTAGGAATATTTTCTGTCTTTAGGATAATTCTGTCTGTTTGCTCAGTTACTGGAACACAGAGAGAATCTCCCTTTGGAATGCACAATCTAAGTAGCATCCGCTGCGCTGTCTGCAGTATCTCTTTTCTCTCTAGCCTACTTAAAAGTAAGTTAAGTTCTTAATTATCATAATTAGGTGCAGCTGGCTTGCTGTTGGTGCTGGTTTCTGTTGCGGTCTCTGAGGTGGTACAGGACGGATTGTGGCTTGGTGTTGGCCGCTGATTGGGGGACATTTTAAGACCTCTTTGGGATGTCACACGGTTACTTTTCGTTTTGTCACACGCCTCTTCAATGCTGTTTGCCATCACAAGTTTTTCACTGATGTTGGTGGTGCTTGTTGGCGTGGTGTCGGCGATGGTGGTGATTTGTATGGGACTGACTGTATGTGTTATGTTGTCTTTGTTTGTGTTTGGAGTGGAGGTTGTTGCTAGACGCACGTTGACATCGTTGCAAATGTCACATGTCACTACCTCAGATTTGTCCTCATCTAATTGGTCTACTTTTATAAGCCTGGGTCCAGTAGTTTTGAGTTTTGTATTGGTCTGTAGCCTGAGTGTTTCGATGTGTTTTGATTCAGGGACTGCATGCCTGTCTGTTCTTTGTTCCTTTTTCCCGGGGTGAAGAGTGCCTCCCGAGACAAATTTGACTGGTTTGGTGTACTGTTCACATTTACGTGTGTCGTAGGGTTTTCCATGTGATGATGATTCTGGTTTGTGTTCATCCTGTGTATGTGTGGTGTGATGTACTTCGGCTGGGAGAAATTGTAACGGAGTATGTCGATTTTGTTTGTACATTTTCCTGTGCACAATATATATAAGCTCATCTCCCAACTCATCTATCCTCTGCATTAATGTTATTTGGAAGTTTATCCAGTAGTGTAATTGTCTTTTAATTTGCTTTGCCACCTCGTAGTGGATGGAACCACAGATTGTCATGTCATCTATATATTCTATCGTATTAATGTAGCTATCCTGTAACGTCGTTGAGTGTGTTAGGGGCGGGATGGGTTCATTATCGACGTAATTATCAGGCAGAAGATTCATTTGTCTTCTCCAGGAAATTGCTCTTTGGTAGCTTCTCTGTAATGTTGACGGTGATTTGTATTTATGTGTTTCGGGTGATTGGCTTTGGACTTTGGTGTTTCTTGTGTATGTGTTGTTTTTAGCTGCCATAGCGGCCATGCAACAGTTCATAGGTCTGACAATCACCTCCTTTTGTTTTATTGCAGACGCGCCCTCTGTATTGGCGGGGGATACAGACGCAAACCGCGGACCTGCACTCACTGCGCTTGTGTCCTCGGTTGCCGCTCTTGGCACACGTGACGTCGGCTTTTCTGCAGGTTTTAGTCGTTATGTCCTAGGTCGCAACACTTAAAACACTGGTTTACTACTGTATAGTCTTTCACAGAAAGTGATTCGAAGTCTATGTAGACTCTCTGTCTTCTTGTAAGGAGTCTGTACAGGTGTGGGCTGACCTCCAGTATGTGGTGACTGAAAGCCCTTCCCTTAGGCCCTGTTTTGAATCTTATTTTGACCTCTCTGTCGAAGTCTTCTTTCGTGGTGTCACCGCTTAGATTCTGCTCGTAAAGGCTTTCTAGAAACTCTTCGTCGGTAACTGTATCTGGCACGTGCCATACTGCCACGAGTGGCTTGCGTTTTCGCGGTCCTTCACAGACAATGGTGTGCAGGTCTTTAGTCTTTTCTATTATTTTTCGACAGTCTTCCTGTGTTTCCGTTTCTACTATAACTGCAGTCTGTGTGGTTCTGATTGATTTTATATGTATATTCTTCCTGGGATTTATGTTCTTGGTGATGGTCTGTCGGACAGCTTTGGCGTCTTGATTTTCTGTCGATTTGATATAGAGGGTTGTGGCCTGTTTTGTTTTAGCCTGTTCTATTCTTCGAGCCTCTTTGGTTTTGGGCTCTATAGTTAAGGCGGCAGCATATGCCAGTGTCTGTGCTTGTTGTGTGACTTTATTAGTTAGTTCTCTTATTTGTTGCTGCAAGTCTCGGTTCGCTACACTCAATTCCCTATTTTCGTTCTCTAATTTCTCAGCCTTCTCTTGCAAAGTTTGTATTTGTAAGTCTTTGACTGGATTCGAGGCTCTCTGTAGTTCTAGTCTTAGGCGCCTATTTTCGTCGTTTAGGCAGCACAGTTTAGCTTCGAGGATAGTTATTTCGAAAGCCAAGGGAAACACTTTGTCTCTAATGACGGTTAACAGGGCAGATGAAACATGCTTAGCTTTTAACTCTGCTCCTATTTCACTGAATATTTTGTCTATGGCTGCTATCTTTTGACTGGGGGACATGGGCACAAGTTCTTCCTCCGTGTGCTCCATACCGGGTGTGACGTCGGTGGCTCGAGCAAGTGTCTTACCCCACGCTTTCCTTCCTCTTCCGTCGGCCTCTGGTGTGGTGGTGTCGCTGCTTCGTCGGCTGGAATCCAGGGGGGACGTGGACGGCGGGGCGCGGGGCAGCCGGTGGCCGCTGCCGACGCGTCGGATTCCGCTGCGGCTGGTGAGGAGTCGGAGTGCTGACACGCGGGAACCGACGCGGCTGACTGGCGAAACCGACACAGCGGGAGGGCGACGGCCTCTCCGTTGACGCGTTGCACACGACGAACGCACTAGCAGCACTTTTATCACTCTCGCTGTTTCATTTACAGTATTTAAAGAGTAAACGAGAACGGACTGTGTAAGATAACACTCCCGGTACACGATAATTAAAAATCAGTGTCCACAATCAAATTTTTACCGAGAAAATCTGCATCTGAATGCGGAGCCACATCACACTGCAACCTACTCGGCCACCATCTTGCCACTGTACATACTGTAGGTTAGTATCCTAGCTTTTGATATTCAATGGTTAAAGTGTACACAAGTTGGAGTGAGCAATTCGAGACTCAACATTTTTACTGTGGCCTAATGTGCGATGGTACTTTACCGAGCGGCATCTGCAATGGTGTTGTCTCTGTGCTGGATCTGAAATGCAAATGCCCTATTCTGGCCTCGAATGAATTCACTCACTTTCCTGCATTCCGTAGAACATTAATCTTTCTCTAGTTGAAATAATGGCTATTGCACACTCGCTAAGGGTAGGAGTGAGGTGCACAAATTCTTTGCCAGCAAAAATTCCCACAAGAATAATTAACTACCTCTTTGCTATCTATCACCAGAATATGTGAAGCAGATCGTCCTCACTTCACAGGGAGCTAAGCTCTCAACGCCATCACTATTTTCCACACACTTGTACAGTCTGGGACGAGACTAGAGAGAGAGATCTAGAACTCAAAATGCTTTTATATAATGGGGTACTCTCCTCCGTGTCGCGTCTGCATCGCCCAGTATGTCTTCAGCCAATCACCGTCTCACTAGACGTGAATTTCGTTTTCCTTGCCTAGGCCTGTCAATGCCGTGCAGCCACTTACCCTCAGTCCCGGCCGTATTTACGTTAAAAGGAATAACGTACTGTTCTGGCCTTATCCGTTTCTGCACCGAAGCTCGCCGTTCTCTTGTTAAATGGGGTTTTCCGATAGCATTAACCACCTGCTCGGTTCATCTCCAAAATGCGTTTTACTTTAACTTGTTTATTCGTGCCCCTGTCCATACATTGGTAGATATTGTTTTGTTATTTTTCGGTACATGAGATTAACAGCAATTGCCTTTTGTTGATATAATATAATTATTATTTTCTGAGGATCTCATATTGTATCATACTGTCATTATGGATCGAGCTCACGTAAGGTCCGTAAAATCTGGACACCTTACAGTGTTTTAAACTTAGCTTGAGTAAGCACATATAGTTCACAGGCTTCAGTGAACGGTGTTAGGTGGGAGACAATGCTGTTGGTCTGAAGCATTAATGGGCCTGCAATTCTAATATTTTCACTAAAAGGCGAAAGTTGTTCTCTTACTGCTGGGGTGTTTACAAAAAGGTCCATTCCTAATAGAAAACAGAGCGGAACAACATTTTCTGCTATTGAAGTAATGTGGCTGATAGAAATTAGAACACAACCATTTTATCAAAACGTTTTGCTACATGAAAAATCAACATTGTTGTCTAAAAGTGAAACAGCTGTTGATACAAATAGTACCCATAACTGGTGTGGTTCTTCAATTTGGTTAAGTCTGTTAAGGCACCGCCAAATAAAACGAAACTGTCCATTCCACTACTGCTGGGACTGTAGCACATGCCAGATAAATAAGACTATTTTGGCATGAATATTCATTTTAATATTCCTGATTTATATGAATAATACAATGAAATTCACGAAGTACTGAAATCAGATGCATACTAGTACAAATAATCAGGATGATTTAAGAAAACTGAGAAATAGTCTCACCTGTCTATCACATGCTGCGGTTTCTCACATACAAGATCGAGAAGACAAAGTACGGATTCCTTTGACAAGCGAAATCTGGATATAAATTCGGATTCGGAGTCGTCTCACTTTTTTCTCTTTCATCATTCTCATAAACAGTTCAGACAAAATCTTAGCATTCGTGTCTGCAACTGCATCTGTCACTATTTCTACCATCTTGAAAACTTATTCGCCGATTAAGCTCGCTAACCGGCCAAAAATCGCTATTCAAGTTATACAGAGTATATTCTCCGGTTAGGCGTTATTCTGTGTTCGTACAACGTGTTTTTCGCATTATTCCGGCAATAGAGCTTGTGGCGACTAAGGCGGTCGCGCGGCTGGAACCCCTATCAGCTGGCAGAACGCAAGTGTCAACGAGGTTCGCGTGCCGGCCGCGATGAGCGCTGACATGTACTTACGCCTTGCCGAGGCGTGCAAGCGTTCCGTACTTTCAAACGATGTGTTGATTTCATAGAACGTTTCTGGAGAGTTTTACCAAAGTTTCCTGTGACATTCTATTGGTTATTATTGTGTAATCACTGCCTATGTTATGTGTACTTTCCTGAGTGATCTTCAATAAAAACATGATGAACGTAGAAGACGTACTTGTTACACAATAAGAACGCGATAGTTAATCGCGAACCTAACACACAGTGGGAACGCGACATCTGGTGACCCTGACGTGGTTGTGGCGAAGAACACATATCATCTGGACCAAGAAAGTAACATTCGTTAGCGAAAACATGACAGATATACCAGAAACTCTGGCGATATGGCCGGTGTGGTCGTGCAGTTCTAGGCGCTTCAGTCTGGAACCGCGTGACCGCTACGGTCGCAGGTTCGAATCCTGCCTCGGGCATGGATGTGTGTGATGTCCTTAGGTTAGTTAGGTTTAAGTAGTTCTAAGTTCTAGGGGACTTATGACCACAGATGTTGAGTCCCATAGTGCTCAGAGCCATTTGAACTTAGGCGGGAAGTGCGCATGCTTGGAAGGCGCCAAATTCGATGGCCAATAGCGACGATATCAACCGATAGCTGGAAGTACAGCAACACCACCTACATGATGAAGAACCAAAGACTTCGGCGCACGCGCGGAGGCTGCCGCTGCTGCGTTGCGATGCCATCGGCCGCCCCAGCGACCTCTGTCGGAAGCCGCAAACAAAATGCGCGTCCGCGTAAGGCGTGTGACTATCCTCCCGTTGTCAACAGAATATTTATGTTGCTGGCGAATCGTCATCCGTCGTATGACCAATAGTACTCCTCTCGGCTCGATGCGACCTCAATATGGCCACTGCTGGATCCCAAGCTGTACTGAGCTGAAAGCCCAGGTCTCTGTTTCCAAGATTCGTCGAGCTACGTATTTCCACTGCTCCCTTAATAACACTGTGCCAGTACGAACTCGCCGATACGAGAATTTTGGTGTGCCGATAGTTCATAGAATGGCCTGTAATGAGACAATGCTCGGCCACTGCATACTTCTCTGGTTGCTTCAGACGAGTGTAGCGTCGGTGTTCAGTACATCTCTCTTCTACAGTGTGACAAGTTTGTCCGATGTACGACGTGCCGCAGCTACAAGGAATCTCGTAAGGGGGCTCTGCTAGAAATAGGTGCAATGACCGAGTACAGTACTATGATTGCTGTCAACTACAGACCGATGACGTAACGAGTAGGCACAGCCCGTCAGGTGACAGAAACGTCAGAGGCAATTGCGTCAGACAGCAGGGAAACGATTAGCGGTCTGTAATGACGCTAGCGTTTGCAGACTGCAACCGTACAAATTACACCCGCTAGCGACACCCTTTGTGAAAGAGGCACCTACAACAGTTTTGGAAGTAATGTTAGTGAAATCAGGAGGGCAGAGGAGAGTGACACTGAAAAGCAATTTATTTATTTAGGAAATGAAGTAGTATTTCATGAAAGTGAAAGTTAAAATAAAGTTCACAGGAATCGTGTTAAGAAGGAACTAAATACAGAAAGTGAAGACTCAGATCAGGAGGTGGGGGTAAATCAGAACTGTGAAAAGACATGAGACTACCTATAGATTGTGGAATTAATACTATGGAAATACAAGAGGAGGTTGTGAATAGGTTGAATCAAGTAATTTCAGAGATGAAGAGACGGAAGAGGAAGAAGAAGGAGATATAAACAATTCTGACAACACATTGGATATGGTTGCAGAAACAGAAGTTAGTACAGAGGGTGAAAAGTTAGAGAGATGTTTTGATTTATCTGTAGTGGATAGGATTGTAAAAGCCGTCACTATTAATGAAGTTAAAGGGGATCCAGTTAAGTGTACTATCCACAGAAAAGGTAGGTTTTGACAGGTGTGAAGTAGTGCATGATTTATTAGAGGAGTCTGAATCTGTAATCAGAAGAGAATATATTGGGCAACCTATCATTGAAGTAACTGTGTTTAAAGAAAAGGTTCCTTGTTTAATAGATGCTAGTTCTGAAGTTTGTGCAGTGTCCCAGAATTTTGTTAATGCTCTCCCTGAAAGTAAGCAAATGGTTATAATGCCAGTGAGCGAGCTGAAAATTACGGCGGCCACTGGGAAAACCAAGAAGGTGGTTAAACAGGAAATCATTGCAAGTGGAGTACAAATAGAGCTAAATTTTTTGATTGTTAATGGACTCAGTGTTTAAATGTTGACAGGTGTCGATTTCTTACGTAAATATGTAGGATGGGTGAATTTTGGGACAACTGATGTGATTATTAGAGTAAATGAAACTCTGGTAGCTATTTCCTTTATAGGAAAAATACAGTGTGTAGACGATGACCAAAGTGACATTCCAATAAGACTCTGCAGGACCACAGAGTTGATCGAGGGCTATAATGAATATGGTAAGAGAAAGGAAGTAGGCCTTTCTGCGGGAAGGGGAAGGCGCAATGTCACTGATTTGACAATGAAAAACATACTGGAGGAGGGTGGAGACACCAGTAATTAGGGAGCCTCAGGGAACACGCATTCTTTGCGTCGTCAGGTGTTTGACGCAGTAGGCATCCCGAGTTGTTGGCAATACTACTTCCTTTTCATTTCGTGTTGTCAACCTCACTGTTCATCATTCAAAACTTTTGCTATCGTCTTTCCTCCTTCCCTGTTCTTGTAAATAATGTACCTAGTGTTACAACAGAGTTATTAAAGGCAGACAAAATACTAATCAGTATGAGAAACAAATGGGAATGAGATGGTAAGGCATACAGTAATGTGACTAGTTTCAAAAGTTTGGAACTTGGAAAGATGTTTTTGTAAGAAATACGTTCAAAGCAGGAAAGAATTGCCTGCAAAATGAGTAAAAAGAAGTTGTGTATTTGATGTGTTTTGAAAACCACAGAGGTGAACTTAAGTGGAATTTAGTAATTTCAGTAATGTGTATTTTCTTTGAATAATGTGTACAAGGTGTAATGGAGAGCCACAGAAGCTGGCAAGGGTAATTTTTAGTAGTTTTATAAAATTGTATTCCCTTTTATATAATGTATATAGGAGATGTTGCAGAACTGTAGAAGGTGGCTATGAACGACTTTCAGTGTTCAATAATTTTGTATTCTTTATGTATCATGATTTTTTCAGAGCCGCAGAAGTAGGCGGAAATGATTATTCAGTATAATGTATAACAGCTCATTTTGGGTGAAGTCATGGAGCTTAATTAGTAACTGTAGAAGAAAAATTTTTTGCTAAAGGAAAATTCCTAGAGAAAAAAATTTGTGGATTTTTTCAATCAGCAATAATTGTAATATAACTTGCGTAATGATTAAAACAGATTTTGAAAAAAGATTTCAGTAGTAGTACCGATACTGGGAACTGTTAAAATTTTGAGAAGCAGTTGATTCACTTTTTACTGAGAGGATTAATATGAAAATGTTACTACAGCAAAGTTTGAAAAAATTCTGGAAAAACATTTTTGAAAGATTCTTTGAAAAATTTTGCTTTTAATTTTGAAAAGGGAGAATTATTATTTATTAGGATAAATGTGTGTGTTAGGTAAGGATGTAAGTGCTAATAATGGACATTTAGATGTGCTGTATATTGCAGGTACGAAAAATGGGACAGAACCAGATACGATACTGAGATGGAACCTGATGTTGAGACAGCGCTGGATACTGTATCCCAGTGAAGAGCCATTATGCGACCCATTTGTAGAAGTGATCCGCACCCATTTGTTTCACCAGTGAAAATTGTCGAAACCTCCAACTTGTTGTCAGAAAAGTGTTAAATTAAGAGACGACCCCCACATCACAGTGTAAGGTTCAGGAAAGGACACCACCTGCAGTGCCTAAATTACAATTAGTAAAGTTTTTGGAAGCTGATTAAGCGACAACATAAAATTATTGTTTATTTTGGTTAAATGATATGTGCAACATATAAAAGTTTTGATTATGGAAAGTTTGTAGTTTCAAGAACTTATGTAAAATTTCCCTGTGTGAACAATTTGTAAATTTAAATTGAGAGAAAATGTTGTAATAGGTGATTTTGGGAGAAAGGAGAGAGAAATTTTTTGTAAGCTAATTTGAGTGTATGCTATCAAGCCCTAGCCATCAATATTTGATGTAACTATATGTTGAAACGTAATTTTGGATATTTTGTGTATTTGAGAAAGATTTCAGTTAAAATTAGATTTTAGTAAGAACTATTTAGATTTGACAGTGTCGGTATAGCTAACGAAATTATTCTTAACTAACATTTGTTGCAATAAGAACCATAAAAATGCTCAGGAGAAATTTTAGGTTCTTAGGGGGTGTGTAATGGCGCGAGTCAATACTCGATAACTTTATTGCAGTTAGCTACTTTGCAGAACAGGCCATAGCATTGGAGCCATTGGCTGTGAAGGAGACAGCCAGTTGTGTCTTAGCAATGACTCATTCGCACCTGTCGCTATGCTAGCCGTGGGAAGCGGTATCTGTGTCACTTCGAGCGACTGAATATTCAAACCCTTAAGAATCAAAATGAACTATATTAAATATTATTTAATATCGTTTAAAGTCGATACACTACCCTTCGTTATTCAAGAGAATATGGTATAAAAATTTCAGCCTTCTGTCTGTCGTAGTTTTGGAGTTAGAGGAAATTACCTACAACACCCCAAACCCCTCTGGATGCTGGATGACTGTCGCCTATCAGGCATTACTAATGGTTCTTATTATAAAATCAATACCACCGAGGGACCTCCTGTTTGTCACATGCTCGTCGGCTCAATCCAAACAACCTCCGCAGGCTAAATCCATCGTTGGCAAGCTCCTTAGTTCGTGTATTGTTCGCCAGTCAGGTAGCAACTGGTCTTCTCCCATACACCTCGTTCAATAGAAGGACGGTGTGGCCAGCCTCTGTGGTAAGTATATGGCTCTTAACACTCTCACAATTATCGACAACTATCCGATCCTGCACATACAAGACTTTGCTTAGTGGTGCAAAGCCTATCATCAGATTTTGATGGCCCCAGAGGAGATTCCGAAGACTGCTGTGATTACACCCTTTGGGCTCTATGAATACTGCTGTACTTCATACAGCCTAAAAAACGCTACCCAGACCCGGCAACGTTTTACTGTCTCCTTACTTTTTAACATACTGTATGCGTACGGCTATGTACATGACATACTCATTTTCTCCTCATCCGAGGCTGAGCACGAATTACATTTTGCACATATTCTGAACATCCTATCTAGAAATGGTGTCGAGATAAACCATGAGAAATCTCAACTGCACAAAGCAGACGTCACCTTTCTTGGCCATGTAGTTTTGGCTGATGGCATCTATCCTACCTCCGACCAGGTTGATTTCATTTAACATCTTCATCTTCCCAGTGACTACCATGAGTTGCACCGATTGCTCGGCACTATCAACTTTTACGGGCGACACATTTCTCATTCTGCATCCCTTCAGGCCACCCTCACTGATGTGCTTGAAGGCAAAAACACTTTTGGTG
The DNA here is from genome assembly GCF_023864275.1 of Schistocerca cancellata. NCBI lineage: Eukaryota > Metazoa > Arthropoda > Insecta > Orthoptera > Acrididae > Schistocerca > Schistocerca cancellata. The sequence goes on from NC_064629.1 coordinate 930,202,226, forward strand.
CAAGGAAGGTTCCCTGGATGGAAGACATACATTGCACTTTCAACGCACTGAAGTTGGCTCTTTCCCGCGCTGTCACTTTGGTCCGTCTTATCCCAGATGCTCTTATTTCCATTACGACCAATGTCAGAGATTGGTCAATATAAGTGGTGTTACAGCAACATGTGGGCAGTACAACACAGCCTTTGAAATTTTTTACTAAGAAACTGGTAGCCTCTTAGCGCAAATGGTCCACATTTGATCATAATTTACTAGCAATATATGTAACTGTACAATACTTTCGTGATGACACTGAGGGCCACAAGTTCGTCAAGTGCATAGATCACTGTCCCATAGCAGATTCGATACGAAGCCTGTGCAAGAATGTACCTGCATGACGCCTATGGGACATGGATCTCGTCTGTCAATACTCCACTGATGTGCGGTATATGCAAGATGCAGACAGTGTCATCGTGGACTATCTCTCTCACGTGAACTGTATAACCCCCTCCATCAACACGAATGAGCTTGCCAATCTTCAAGCAAACGGCCTGGTGTTGTCGCAAATGCTTCAGGATTTGAACTGTTCTCTAATGCTCGACCAGTGCCTCCTCCTGGGCTCCACGATGCCTATCTTCTATGACACTTCCAGAGGTACACTCCACCTGGTCATCCTCATTTTCCTCCATCATACAGTTTTCAATTACCTTCATGGTCTCGCCCGACTGGGGATTAAAGCTACGAGTATCATCATAACAGAACTCTTCATCAGGCCAAGAATTTAAAAAAACTGCAGGGGGTGGACGTGGGCATATGTACCATGCCAAAGGAGCAAATGCCGAAGGGCAGGTTACGACACGTCCACATCGACATCATCAGTCTAATATGGCAAAGCCCTTGTCCTACCTGCTCATTTTGTTGAGCCAATGCCGATTCTAACCAAAGATGAACTTCCAGAACCGGTTAAACGACTGTGAAAATGCACTCATACTGTTCCTCGCATAAACTGCCTAAAGACTTCAAACACTATGCCTACGTTATGCTATGTGATGACTCACTCAGAGCCACACTCAAGCCCCTGTACTCTGGCCTGCACAGAATCTTCAGTAAAGGTCAGAACACCTTCGATATTCTATTGAATGGGAAGAAGCAAACAGTGTCCGTTAATCAGCTCAAACCAGCATGGTGTTCAGCTGATGCCTCCCTAGTGTGGATGAGAGTTCTGATTCAACAGTTGTCGGACCCCAGGATGTGGTTACCGCTTCTTATCCAAGTGATTCCTCTAGGGATACGTCACTCCCCATGTGCAGTGTCTCTTCCTCTGCATGAGATTCTGTTCATTTATGTAGATCAGTGTTCCAAGTCAATGTCTATGGTGTTACCATCGACGGCCTATCTGTCAGAGTGAGTAATGGCACCATTTGCGTCTTCTGTGTTCCTTCAACACTATCACAGGACACAGCGCCACACTTCGACGTCACCCCTCACCACGTTCGATGGCCCCAACGACGCTGACATCGACCCTCTAATAGCGTCTGTTTCAGGTGATGGCATTCCTTCAATCTACATGCCTCTCCTCCCGCCGTTGATCGCTCTCCCCTTGACTGTCGGACAGCAACTGTACTCTCAGGTGGGATTCCGCCTCTGTCCTCCCGTACGGCTTCGAGACTTTGTCGTCGACACCGCTTCCAGCTTTGCACCCATATTGTGCTCTACATTACACGAGTGTGGGGGAGCCTGTGGCATGTGTCGACCACAGCAAAGCATAATCGCTAGTTATGTATTCTCCCCTACGCTGACTTCTTTGTCTTCTCCAATCTTCTGTGACGTTTTTCGCACCATGCTTTAAAGCTTCGTGTTGTATTGTGTTCTCATGTTGAATAAATCTGTTCAAATCATTACGTGGTTGACTGTTATTAGTGGAGTATATATCACTACCATATGTAATATTCACAAGTATTTTATGTGATGTTTCGGAAAATCGCCCAAAAGAAATCTCTCTGATTGCAGTTGACCATCACAACAACTGCATGGCAAGAGAAGCAGAACAACATACATAGAAACACCGCATAAAATATCTATGTGAATATTTCCTTCTGATAATGAGAATAAATTCTCTAAAAGCGTCATATTAAGCATGAAAAATAAGTAACTAGTACAGTGTTTCATTATTTAAATATTGTATTACACAGTTGCAGGCTTTCAAAAACATCGGCCACAATGAATGAAGTTAAGATGTGGCATTTCTTAAATGAATATCATGTATGCAAATTAGAGGGGCCGTTCGGTCGCTACACTAGCCCGAGCCACTGGAGAGTTATTTGTACCTGAGGGACAATGGCCAGGACGCCACCACTCCAAGGGCGGCTAACGTGACACGCCACAGCCAGAGGGGTTGTAGTTACGAATGGACACTCGGTCTGGAGGCCCGCGCGCCTCGTGTGCCAAGCGACGAATATGTATATTTTCTTTGTATGTCATTGTTTTTAGTAACAACTGCTTCTCTACATAGGTGTTTCTGAACCATCATACACTCCTTTAAATTCGTGGTTCTCCAGTAAAATTGATGATTCAGCTTTCCGTCTGCGGAAGCTAACAGGGGCCACTTTCGTGAGATCAAATTGAGGTGTTTGTTCATCGATTCTCAAATAATTTTTATCGTTCCTTATGTCCATGCATTGTAGCTCTCGAAGCAAATTCTGATTAACTCGCTATTCACGATTTCACCCACATTAGTTATCACCTCTGTCTGTTCCAGCAAGACGCTCGCCATCAACATATGCTGTTTTAACTGTTTGTCATCCGTCCCCGAACACCTTTGACGAAATATTGTGCGATCGTGTAATAGCTCCAGTGAAATAGTTCGGTCAAAGAAATTTCACAAAATCTTTGACAAGGCATGCATTTGTGTCTGCCAGCTGTTAACATTACATTACTGTCGTCAGAAAGACGTGTGCCTAGGCTCGTATTTATCGTAGGCCACGGCGCCGCATTCCTGACGTCGTATAGACATGCGCTCAGGCATGTATTTATCGTGGGTCACTGCCACAAATGACTTATGTCACTTGCGTCAGTAGACAAGATATGGACTAACGTCACCAAATGGCGTTAGCTACAGACTCAGGTAAGTGCTCAGATGCCTTCCTCATGATGTGATAAACTTCACCCAATCATTGTCAGAAACTGTGCGCAGCCTCTCAGTGGCGAATCCCCGCCAAAATTCATTGCTCTCAAGGACGTTGGGATATAATCAATGTCATATGACACCCAAACAGACCCTCACATGGTCAACAACGTTGTGAAACTGGCCATATATTGACCGTCTGAGGGCATGTATTGACATATTGTCAGTACTAGAAATATTGACAAGCAATATTAATATACCTCAAAATATTCTCAGTATTGTCAATACATACTGAATATGTGAGGTCAAATGTTAACTGTTTGACAATATTCTCCAGTCAGATGTTGACAGAGCTTCAGGAACCAGCCACGCAGCGTTAGTGCGCACAGCTTATTTTTTCCATTCACCATACCGCAGACATATCTCACACTGAATTTATGAGGAGTCTTTTAACTCAAAAGAATTTTAGTTACTCTATACGAGGGTAATCATTTCATATGCCACTTCAGGGTGATTAATGGAGGATTCTCTATGACACTGCTTACTTCATTAATGTAAAAATATAGTGTAGATTGTTGTATTACAGGTGACAATTATTGAACTATACTACATAAAATCGTCATAATTTCTGAACAGTTTGCGTTAGGATGTTGAAGCTGCATGGTTGTCTGCGGGGCGTGATGGGAATTAGTATGTGCATGCCTGGTTTGGTTTAGCGATGATGCCCACCTTCTTTTCGATGGGCTCGTCAATAAGCAAAATTAGCGCATTTGAGAGACTGAGAATCCGCATTTCGCGATCGAGAATTCTCTTCACCCTCAATGGGCGACTGTTTGGTGTGCAATGTCCAGTCACGGAATAGGCAGTGCGATATTCCTTGATGGCTCAGTGACTACTGAAGGGTACATGAAGGCTTTGGAAAATGATTTCATCCCCATTATTCAAAGCGACCCTGATTTCGACAAGATGAGGTTCATGCAAGATGGAGCTCGACCCCATCGAAGCAGGAGAGTGATATACTGGAGGAGCACTTTGAGGACCGTATTCTGCCTCTGGGGTACCCAGAGGCCACTAGTATTGGGACAAGGGGGATGTTACCCCAAGGGGGACGCTACCCCAAAGCACCGCTATCCAAGATGGCGGCCGTGACGTCATCCAAGATAGCGGATTTTGGTGGGAAGTTTCAATTTTGATGGGAAGCTTGGTCAATTGCGCTACCTCCACTAACCTAAGACCCTCCCCCAGAAATTGACAGGAAGATCAAATTCCATCAGGACAATGCAACACACTTCTACTAACCTAAGAAAATGGTAGGAAAGAAAGGGCATTTGGATTACCTCCACTAACCTAAGTCATTCGACCGCCACCTCTTCCTAGGGATTAGAGCGAAGTTTGAATTTTGGCGGTGAAGAAAGGTCACTTGTGCTATCTCTACTAACCTAAGAAAATGGCAGGAAAGAAAGGGGAGTAGGGCTACCTCCACTAAGCTAAGTCACCCGACTGCCACCTCATCCTAGGGATTGGCAGGGGAGGACTGAACCTATGCTGGACATAAGTCTTTATTTTGCAAGCACCAGTTTTTATTTAAACAATTTGATGCAGTACAGCTATCCAGTGTGTTCACAAAGAGGTCTGAACTCCAACTGACCTAGTACGCAATACTGCCACCAGAGGGCGCTCTCATCTGTCACGTAATCCAAGATGGCGTCACCTGATGTCACAAGTATCATTATCCAAGATGCCGGGAAACAGTGTCTTCACCACGAGGTTCGGGCCTAGTACACCATACTGCCACCAGAGGGAACTGTCATCTATTCCATGATATAACCCAAGATGGCGGTCTGGGGGGAAAGTGGCGGGAAAAGGACTCTACCTGTGCTGGACATAAGTCTTTATTTTGCAGGCAGTGTCTCCATCATGACATCTAGAGTGCAACAGACCTAGTACACAGTATTGCCATTGGAGGGTGCTGACATCCCTCCTGTGACTCAGCCTGCGCAGGGCTGCTGGAGAGAAAAAGGAAGGCATGTACTTTATTTATTTTGGACCAATTTATTTAGGGACCGATTTGAGATAGTATATTTACCACACTGATACAAAACAGTCGCCCTAATGTGCCTGGGCTCACACCACACAGCCTACAGACCTGTAAACTACGCCTAAATAACGCACTACAGACACACAAACAACTCCTAAATTACCAAAATAATTTCGGTACAGACATGCAAACTCCTCCTAAATAATGCAGTACACTGACATGCAGAGACGAAATCAACTCATAAACTGTCCAGAAAACACATAGCACAGACTACAGACCTGCTAGCAAAATAATGCAACAGGCACGCAATCAACGTACGCAAGCACTGCCCACCATGCCCTGTCCACTGGACTGCACAGGTGCTACCGGCAACCCCCCACAAAGTGACGTGGCCGTCAGCTGCCAAGCCATGCACAGGCGCCCTCAAGCATGAGGTGGCGACATCCCTTTCATACTTGACACCTGAAAAATTCCTCTCGAAATACGTGCTCACGTAGGCGCCTTTGCTAATGCGACCAGATGGGAGCTGAGGTGTATTTGCAGGGTGCAGACGCTCCAAGAGTGTACATGCGTTGACGCCACCGCTGGAAGCAAGAAAGTGCGAGCCACCACTCTCACTCGGCTGCCGATGGCATGTGAGAGTTCTTTGAGTGTTGTACTTGCGTCACATGTCTATCTAAATAAGCGCCAAGTCATCCTCTGGACTGTGCGGGCACGTGTGTTTACATTGCTGGTGCAATGATGCATAGCTGTCCAGTGGGAGCACCATTCGCCATTGTTTTCTGTAGACAAGACTTTCAGTGGCAAAATTATTTTGCACAGAGCGCTGTATTGCACTGACAGTTAAACCCGCAAAAGCTGTCCACAGATCATCAAATACATACAAGACTTACAAGAATATTGGAAGCCAGGAACATATTTACCAGTGCAACTACAATTAAATATTACGATTGCTGCTACAGTCTGACACCAATCGATGTACAGGTAATGTCTCCTCTTGACAGCTGTAGTTCTGGAACGAATCTCAGTATGTATAGTGCACATAATTTACCCCATGAAAAACCTCTCTCACATCCATGCATTTACCCATGTGCTGAATCTATACGTTCCTCATGATAGGACACACACTCATCTTCCTTGGTCATGCCACAACATAAGCCACAGAAACTTTACACTGCAATATATACAAATTTTACACTCACACCGGCTATATGTCTCGTTTCTTCTCAGCCCTAGGAAATTATCTGAAAAAGTCTTGCAATCAGTGCATCTGGAAGGTGCTGCATCCTGCCAAGATTCTCTCAAACAAGAGTTATGAAGGACAGGCGTCCGGCACTATGTGTGATAATGAATGCCGCACCTGTGGACGTAATGCTTGGAAAGACATCATCAACGTGGGTTGGTGTATTGTAATCATCATCAATATCGATAGAACAACAAGGAAAATGTAAATTCGTTCTTCCTTGCTGTCCTAACGTGGCACACCATCCATCATGTGTTACCCTGCCTGCTTTCAACATACATAAACATTCTCACCGCTGTGTAGAAACTCCTATATCCCAGCACAAAGGATGTCTTGTGAATGAATGGGTGATTATGACAGGCTCTTATCGAATTTCCCCGCCGAATTACTAAAGCCGCTGGTGTGCAACCACCGTCCGCCTTTTTTTTCTTTCTGAGACGAGTCTTTTAGTGGCAAAAAGCTATTTTACATTGATCGCCATATTACACCAGCAACTACACCCTGAAACGTGGCCTACAGGTCGTCAAATATGGAAAGACTCTTACTCAATCACACTGCTCTGCCACTGAGAACAGGAGCTTGAATACTAGAGCACGAAACAGATCTTCAACCCAGCAATATATCACTGCATACCATGTCGATGTAGTAAACATACAATTTGTATCTTGCGCCATACTAAATCAGCCCGTTTACACCATTTGTACATTTACCATGAAGACAGGAAGCACCATATACGCTCCTCGCAGCACTAGATATTACCCTGGAGGTCGGCGGTCATCTACCCCGGACAGGTGACCAGAGCACCCTCAGCGGACTGAAGTCACTTCAGAAGCATTCTGCAAATTCGGGCCTGTTCCCCATCGGCACAAATGCATTATTGTTTCCAGTCTGGACCTGCTTGTTTGCTTGCTTTTCTACATCCATCTCCAATGTGGAAGTGACTGTACACAATAGAGTATAGTGCTATGCTACACCTCCCGATCGGAGCATTTGGGCTAGGTGTTGGCAGCTGTGCTACATTTACAAGCAATTTTAGAACACAGAACAGGAGGTTATGTCATGATCGGACGGATAGATCTGACATAAAATCGATAGAATTTCGAAAAATGATGTGGGAATAGATATAAATTGACCGAATATGCACCGAAATGCAGGTAAATTGAGGAAGTGCTTGCATATCTTCTGGTTCGCGCAGAGCAATTTGTACATGGGAACAAATATGCATCAGCAAGAGGAATCCGAAAAAACGTCGACATGGACGCAAAGGGAATCAGGGAAGCAGTCCATTTTTCTCTGCCAAGGCAGCATTATACTGTATGTCTATTGAGGTACCAGTGATACACATGAGTTGACTACTGTATTTGACGCTTTTCAGGAAGACAGAGAACCATCCGCCTCTAAACTTACATGCATGTGCGTTAAAGGGTAACAGAGAGTGGACGGAGTGATCGATTGAGATGGAGCTGGACCGTGATACGATTTAATGGTAGATTTATGATGCATTCTAGAGAGGGAGAAGTTGCTGCAGGTCAATTTTTCCACAGTTCTGTGAGGATGCACCAGTCACGTGACATAGCCTGTGTTCTACTGGTATACAGCCACTTGTTCTGTATGTGGTTTAAAGCACCATCTACTTGCGATCGTTAACGGTAAACCCGTCGGTCATTAGAGGACTTCCATCTCACGTGTGATGAAACGTGACATATTCCTCTAAACGAGCATTTATGTGATGTACTCCATCTCCCCATCGCATCTTGGGCGTAAAATCAAGACTTCAACTTCATAACTAAGTTAGTGATAGATGCTTGTGAGGCACTGCAATCCCCGTGTATACATTTACCTGACAAATGTGCTGTTTACAGAGTGGCGGAATGACTGGCTATTTTCACTTGTCAGACACTGCTGGTGTGCGTTTATCTGTTGCCTTGTAAGAGGTATTCCCCGTTACTAACGATCATTTTATATAGGGCTGAGGCAGGCATAGTATAATTTCTGAACCGTGATCGGACGTGAACAGTGGACGCTATACATCTCCGGAAAGCTATATTGGGCTCGTATCACACAGAGCCGATGTTTTAAGGCAGTAGTTTTTTCGTTTTAAAGATCGATAACATAGTTTATCGTAGAGAAACTGGGAAGAAAGGTGTATGACATGCACTTGAAATATATTTTTTACATTCGAATATTCACAGCGCCACAGTCCATACGACTGGTTGGTCAGATAAGCAAGCAATCTAACATTATAGCCCATTTTATGTGCAGAACGTTGTAGCTTTAAGACTGCATGTGTTTATGTTCGCTATTACAAATACCTTCCACGTACTGATCCCAGACTCCGGACTAATGCTTTAAAATTGATAGCTTGGTTGATTTACATAAAAATGCTTTGCACTCCATCTGTCTGGAGCTCCATCGCGCATAAAAATCACCCGTTTCTTGTACTTCTCCACTGTCTACTACTACATGACAACACTTTCAAATCTGTTACTATACATCGATAAGGAGTGCTAACCTACTCGACATGGGCACATCTCGAGAAATCTTGCGCATTTGGATGGGCGATGACTCGGCAAGCTCTATTCATTCATGAGACATGGAATGTAGCAGCCTACTTCTGGTCGATTGCAGATTAAATTGGTAATGGTGCTGCAGGGTGGGTTGGTCAATGACAGTGTAGGGGGAGTCTTTCAGTCTCTAATTTTACACTAAGACTCCGAGAATGTTCTGTGACTCACATCACCATAGAGATAGATCATAAAGTAAGCACTATGCTCGAAGTGTTAGAAATATGTAGAGCGCTGTCTGATATACTTTGGTGATGGATGTGTTCGAGAATTAACAACACATGTCCGTACTGAATAGTCATCTATCCACATTCGAATGCGACTTGCAAAGTGAGGTTCAAAATGGTTCAAATGGCTCTGAGCACTATGGGACTTAACATCTGTGGTCATCAGTCCCCTAGAACTTAGAACTACTTAAACCTAACTAACCTAAGGACATCACACACATCCATCCCCGAGGCAAGATTCGAACCTGCGACCGTAGCAGTCGTGCGGTTCCGGACTGAGCGCCTAGAACCGCTAGACCACCGCGGCCGGCGCAAAGTGAGGGATGGGGTGGTTTAGCTATGATACGGAAATTGAGAAACATGCTGTCATATCATTGGTCGGTGTTGAAATTACTGTAAAATTGGTAAAATTGTTGACACAATCAACTGGAACTGTTATTATATCTGTACATCGGGGGTGTCTTTTCTATCCTATCTGTCCACTGGTACGCTGTTGGTTACCACATAATGAATGACTGACATCACTTGTTTGAGTTGGAGAAAGAGTTTTGGTGCAGGGATAACATCTTCTGGGGACGGATAGCACCGAAACAGTGATTGTGTACATGACTGCAATATGGGGAATCAGTTGAAATGGAATGTAGAGCCATCAGCTATTCGGTCAATGTGACAGATGAGTTTAAATGTAGTTTGGAAACCCTCGTCAACGCCGTAAAACTCTTCCAGTTTCCTTATGTTGTAACTGTCTTTTATTTAAAATCATCCAGTGTGTGCGGCATGTCATGGTAGGTGCAGTAACAACATTATTTACACCGTGTGACGTCCAAGTTTTACTGCGAGAGGCAATGGATCAGAGCGTGTTAATGTCAGTTTAGAACCTGACACAGACCTCAAAGTCGTGGCGAAAAAACAAAATGTATGGCAGTGTACAAAGTGTGTTACAGCAGAAAAAAAACAATGTTTCAAACAACGACATAGAGTCACAGGGAGCGTCTCTTGCGACTTACACTATAGTCTGTGGGATCTACGTCTACATCTACATTTATACTCCGCAAGCCACCCAACGGTGTGTGGCGGAGGGCACTTTGCGCGCCACTGTCATTATCTCCCTTTCCTGTTCCAATCGCGTATTGTTCGCGGGAAGAACGACTGCCGGAAAGCCTCCGTGCTCGCTCGAATCTCTCTGATTTTCGGGAGGTATAAGTAGGGGGAAGCAATATATTCGATACCTCATCCAGAAACGCACCCTCCGGAAACCTGGGCAGCAAGCTACACCGCGATGCAGAGCGCCTCTCTTGCAGAGTCTGCCACTTGAGTTTGCTAAACATTTCCATAACGCTATCACTCTTACCAAATAACCCTGTGACGAAACACGCCGCTCTTCTTTGGATCTTCTCTATCTCCTCTGTCAACCGGACCTGGTACGGATCCCACACCGACGAGCAATACTCAAGTATAGGTCGAACGAGTGTCTTGTAAGCCACCTCCTTTGTTGATGGACTACGTTTTCTAAGGACTCGCCCAATGAATCTCAACCTTTCACCTGCCTTACCAACAGTTAATTGTATATGTTCATTCCACTTCAAATCATTCCGTACGCATACTCCCAGATATTTTACAGAAGTAACTGCTACCAGTGTTTGTTCTGCTATCATATAATCATAGAATAAAGAATCCTTCTTTCTATGTATTCGCAATCCATTACATTTGTCTATGTTAAGAGTCAGTTGCCACTCCCTGCACCAAGTGCCTATCCGCTGCAGATCTTCCTGCATTTCACTGCAATTTTCTAATGCTGCATCTTCTCTGTATACTACAGCATCATCCGCGAAAAGCCGCATGGAACTTCCGACACTATCTACTAGATCATTTATATATATTGTGAAAAGCAATGGTCCCATAACACTCCCCTCTGGCACGCAAGATGTTACTTTAACGTCTGTAGGCGTCTCTCCATTGAGAACAACATGCTGTGTTCTGTTTGCTAAAACCTCTTCAATCTAGCTACACAGCTGGTCTGATATTCCGTAGGCTCTTACTTTACTTATCAGGCGACAGTGCGGAACTGTATCGAACGCCTTCCAGAAGTCAAGGAAAATGGCATCTACCTGGGAGCCTGTATCTAATATTTTCTGGGTCTCATGAACAAGTAAAGCGAGTTGGGTCTCACACGATCGCTGTTTGCGGAATCCATGTTGATTCCTACAGAGTAGATTCTGGGTTTGCAGAAATGACATGATACACGTGCAAAAAACATGTTCTAAGATTCTACAACAGATCGCTGTCAGAGATATAGGCCTGTAGTTTTGCGCATCTGCTCGACGACCCTTCTTGAAAACTGGAACTACCTGTGCTCTTTTCCAATCATTTGGAACCTTCCGTTCCTCTAGAGACTTGCGGTACACGGCTGTTAGAAGGGGGGCAAGTTCTTTCCCGTACTCTGTGTAGAATCGAATTGGTATCCCGTCAGGTCCAGTGGACTTTCCTCTGTTGAGTGATTTCAGTTGCTTTTCTATTTCTTGGACACTTATTTCGATGTCAGCCATTTTCTTGTTCGTGCGAGGATTTAGAGAAGGAACTCAAGTGCGGTCTTCCTCTGTGAAACAGCTTTGGAGAAAGAAGTTTAGTATTTGAGCTTTAGGCCTGTTACACACTTACGCGGATGGTCCGCGCTCCGCGTTCCCCGCGCGGTTGGCGGACCCGCGTCATGGTTCACACAGTCGGGCGGCCGCAGTCGAGTGGACGCGCTCTTCCCTGCACTCTGCTGGATCTCATCTGTGGTGTAACACGTCGTTCTGTTTGATCGGATGTATAGAGATGAGCTCGCTGCAAGTAAAAGTCATTTCAGCCTATATGATGTACAAAAAGAGAAATTCCACGTGCGAGAGACGGTTTTGGGTGCTTCCTATGGTGGAACAAAGATGTACGAAAGGAGCGTTCGTCACTATTCCGAATTGCGTAAAGACCGAGACAAATTTAATACATATTTTCGTATGTCTATTCGTTGCTTTGACGAGCTTGTCGGCAAAATACGAGACTACCTGACACTTGAAAGTCTCAGAAGGATACCTATTACTCCGACAGAACGAGTAGCAGTAGCCTTAAGGTAAGAATATGAATATTTATACGGATGACGATTAATTTTAATAATATATTTAATCATTCAAAGATTTGCTACAACTATGTATTACAGTCGTTTGGCAATAGACAATTTTACATTTGTATTGTATTACTACTGAATTCCAATAATTTTTATAACATCTCCCAAGACGATGATGACGTTCATTGGGCTGGAGAGGGATGGGGAGTCGCAACTTGTGTCTGTACGGACGGATCCTCCGGTACTGAATTGATTGGTTAGGATGCTGTTGGGATATTGAAGGTGGGGTGTAGGTAAAAGAGTTCGGTGGATAGTGGAAAGAGCTGATGGGAGCTGGGGCGTGTATGTTTAAATTAGCCTGAGCAATACGTGCATTCTCTTTATCTCCACATAACTATTGCAGCCTGCATCCACTAGGTCCTGCTTACTGTATTCAAACCTTGGTTTTCCTCAACTGCCCTTACCGACCGCCCCCCACCCATCCGTACAACTCCCCCGTTTACCAAATCGACATAAGCAGTTGAAGTGCCTGAGTACGAAATAATAGCTTCTGATCAACATTTAATGTCTTCACAGAGGGCAACAGCGAGACAAAGAATGCTCGGTCGTCGTCTTCCTCTTTTTCATTTCCATCTTTTAATAATGTAAGTAAATTATCTTCAAATGTTGTGTTCTTGATAGGCCTCTTCCTCTTGAAGGATTGTTTTTTGGTGTTGACATTCAGTCGGGCATCATCGGTTTGTTCTTCAGAGGGTTCGTCTCGACTGTTTTCTGCGAGTGTATTGTTGTTATACAGGTTATCTTGCACGACCGATACTGAGTCAAAGTTACTCTCTGTTGGTGCATCTCGGAGACGGTCAAGAAAGTGTAACTGCTCACGGTAGATGTAGTTTGGTCTCTTAGTTGCTGCTGATCCGGACCTCGTTTGCTTTATTCTAGTGAGGCTTTTAAAATAGGCATCCCGTGCAGTTTTCCATCTCGTCTGGACCTTGTCAACTGAAATAACAAGGCCGATAAGTCTTTTATTACTGAGGACGCGTACATATATTATTTTAAGAAGGAATACATGTAAGGTTTTATGTCAGCGTAGCCGACTTAATACCTAGAATTAAGTCTACTTTCCTCTGTGAATGTACATTAGTATCAAATATATGCTTTACACGTTACAGGTATCTTGGACGCGGAAATACATTTACAGACCTGCATTACTCTTATTTAAAGGGTGCATCAACAATTGGACAGATTACGAGGCAGGTGAGCGCCACTATTTGGACTACGTTAAGAGAAGAATGCATGCCTGAGCCCTCAACAGACAAATGGAACGAAATTAGCCACGGTTTCCAAAACGTCACCAATTTTGCTCATTGCATCGGAACCCTGGATGGAAAACATATTCGTCTAGTAAAACCTATCAAAAGTGGATCACTTTTCTTCAATTACAAGAATTATTTCTCCATTATTCTTATGGCCATATGTGACACTAACTATTGTTTCGCGTTCATTGATGTCGGAGGATACGGAAGGAACTGTGATTCAAATATTTTTTAAAACAGCGTCTTTTGGAGGAAAATGGAAAAAGGAAAATTAGCGTTACCCCCACCAAAGCCACTGCCAGGTACACACGACTCTCCAGTGCCATACGTTCTTGTGGCAGACGAAGGCTTCGCATTAGCACAACATGTGTTAAGGCCGTATGCGCGAAAAAACATGACTCACGAAAAGAAGATTTTCAATTACCGACTTACCCGAGCCCGAAGGTTTATTGAATGTACTTTCGGAAATACCGCGAAAATGGTGTATTATTATGGCAAACCATGTGACAATACATGTGTTCTTGTAATCCCAGAGACTGAGATGGGTGTAGGAAAGCAAGCACGTCCGGACTAGAAACAGTAATGCGTTTGTGCCGAGGGGGAACGAGCCCGAATCTGTAGAACAGTTCTGAGAGTGACTTCGGTCCGCTGAGGGTGCTCTGGTCACCCGTCTGGGGTAGGTGACCGCCGGCCTCGCACGAAAATATCTAGTGCTGCAAGGAGTGTATACGGTGCTGTCTGTCTTCATGGTAAATGTACGAATTATGTAAATGTAATTTTTCCTCCTATCTACGTGATTATGTAGCTCTCAATTCGTTCGAGCAATCAATCATTCATGATAGGAAACACAGTCATAGCTCAGTCGCTCAAAATGATTCTGAAATTTTACTTCTTAGAATGAAATCAGGCGATGATTCTTCTTCTCTGTAGGCTCGTGCTTAGCGGCAGTCTGCTAATCTGTACAAATAAAATGCCTCGTAATTTTGGGAGCGTTGCATAATCAGTCGGGAAACCTCAGATCAAGCGGATATTTGGCTTTGATGAAGTTTAACCTTCCGAAGATGTAATGGAGCTCTTGGATTATTAAATGCAGGTTCGTATCCAGTCTTTCGGAAGTTCCCTTCTGATTACCAACTACGCAATATATCGATAAATATCATTAATTCTCAAATGTCAAATACACACCTTTTGTATGAAGGAGCAATCTAGATATATTTCCCTTTTAATCGTACAATTTCGTATCAGTTATCTTCTGTCATAAATCTCAATAATCAGATTACAGTTCTTCAATCAAAACTCAGGCTAATCGGCACGAAGACCATCTCGGAAGCTTTTTTTCTTTTTTTAAAACAACCACCAGAGAGAGTACTACAAAGAATAATTATGCGCTCATGGCATAGCTATTGTATGAAACTATTTTGCGCATGGATTCTGCGAGTATGAAGATAGAAAATTTGTAAACGTCATTCAAGGGTAGATTGTATCAGAATAATTCATCAAATATAAAGAGATATTACAATTGCCCCTCGCAGTCAGCAAAGTTAATGATAATACACTTTGCGAGCTAAAAGAAAAAATTTGTTGGGTTGTTTATTCAAAAGAGGAATATTTTGAATTAGTAGAATTTTACTATAGTGGATCACTTTTCTTCAATTACAAGAATTATTTCTCCATTATTCTTATGGCCATATGTGACACTAACTATTGTTTCGCGTTCATTGATGTCGGAGGATACGGAAGGAACTGTGATTCAAATATTTTTTAAAACAGCGTCTTTTGGAGGAAAATGGAAAAAGGAAAATTAGCGTTACCCCCACCAAAGCCACTGCCAGGTACACACGACTCTCCAGTGCCATACGTTCTTGTGGCAGACGAAGGCTTCGCATTAGCACAACATGTGTTAAGGCCGTATGCGCGAAAAAACATGACTCACGAAAAGAAGATTTTCAATTACCGACTTACCCGAGCCCGAAGGTTTATTGAATGTACTTTCGGAAATACCGCGAAAATGGTGTATTATTATGGCAAACCATGTGACAATACATGTGTTCTTGTAATCCCAGAGACTGAGATGGGTGTAGGAAAGCAAGCACGTCCGGACTAGAAACAGTAATGCGTTTGTGCCGAGGGGGAACGAGCCCGAATCTGTAGAACAGTTCTGAGAGTGACTTCGGTCCGCTGAGGGTGCTCTGGTCACCCGTCTGGGGTAGGTGACCGCCGGCCTCGCACGAAAATATCTAGTGCTGCAAGGAGTGTATACGGTGCTGTCTGTCTTCATGGTAAATGTACGAATTATGTAAATGTAATTTTTCCTCCTATCTACGTGATTATGTAGCTCTCAATTCGTTCGAGCAATCAATCATTCATGATAGGAAACACAGTCATAGCTCAGTCGCTCAAAATGATTCTGAAATTTTACTTCTTAGAATGAAATCAGGCGATGATTCTTCTTCTCTGTAGGCTCGTGCTTAGCGGCAGTCTGCTAATCTGTACAAATAAAATGCCTCGTAATTTTGGGAGCGTTGCATAATCAGTCGGGAAACCTCAGATCAAGCGGATATTTGGCTTTGATGAAGTTTAACCTTCCGAAGATGTAATGGAGCTCTTGGATTATTAAATGCAGGTTCGTATCCAGTCTTTCGGAAGTTCCCTTCTGATTACCAACTACGCAATATATCGATAAATATCATTAATTCTCAAATGTCAAATACACACCTTTTGTATGAAGGAGCAATCTAGATATATTTCCCTTTTAATCGTACAATTTCGTATCAGTTATCTTCTGTCATAAATCTCAATAATCAGATTACAGTTCTTCAATCAAAACTCAGGCTAATCGGCACGAAGACCATCTCGGAAGCTTTTTTTCTTTTTTTAAAACAACCACCAGAGAGAGTACTACAAAGAATAATTATGCGCTCATGGCATAGCTATTGTATGAAACTATTTTGCGCATGGATTCTGCGAGTATGAAGATAGAAAATTTGTAAACGTCATTCAAGGGTAGATTGTATCAGAATAATTCATCAAATATAAAGAGATATTACAATTGCCCCTCGCAGTCAGCAAAGTTAATGATAATACACTTTGCGAGCTAAAAGAAAAAATTTGTTGGGTTGTTTATTCAAAAGAGGAATATTTTGAATTAGTAGAATTTTACTATAGAGAGTATGGGTAACATGTTAAGACAATAAGTTACGAGAATACCTAAGCTGTAGCTTTTACATGTACCGGGGTATACCCGCATACCCGCATCCCGAGTACATAACCAGGGAAGATGTAGATTGGTGTAATTACGAAAAGGGTCTACCGATTTGGGAACTGGCCTTCACAGGGAAACCCTGGAGAACCCAGAAGAATAGACCCCAGCTCAGGTATTAAAGAAGATAGGGAAGCCTAAATCCAGTAATTTTGAAAGATATAGAAGCTCCATAGATTACATCGAAGGAAAAGTGCCTCATAGCCAAAAAAATTTTACAATATTGCTCAAAAAAAATTTTCAAAATTCTTCGTTCGACGATGTAGCCGGCGATCTCGTTGTGAAGTCGATGGAACAGGAACACTGGGTACGGACAACAGGTAGGCGACGTACAGCGTTTGGTGGAGGCGGCACGGAGGACAGGCGATGGCTTATGGTACAGGATAGAAGCTGGTAATGTGCCGTAGAAACAGAAAGATGATCTCAGGAACAGATGGTCAGGGACGTGAACATGGAACAGGTTTAAAGTGGAATAAAAAAAAGTTCTGACTGAATAAATCCCTGGAAGAGAGTGGATTAAGGCAACGAAGTCCATATTTCATCGTTGAACTCAAAATCGGCGTGGATTCTTATATTCTTCTATCTGTACTAGACTGGAACATCCATCAGTCCTGACAATTGCGAATTTTTTTTTTGTAGTCATAAATACCAATTACAACTGATGATTGTCCAAAATATTGCCAAATAAATTTTGTTGTAGCTCATATCGAATGTATTCCTCTAAAAAAAATTTTTTTTTTCTAATCTTCGTTTTGTTATAGTGCAGGTGGAAGTAGAGCATTGAATCTGTCCAAGGTTTGCTTTCAATTACGAAATTATGGATAAAATTTAAGTTTACACCTGAAGAAAAATTTTAAACATAGGCATATGACACTGACTCCACAAAAGAAATAATTTCTAGAAAAAAATTCTCTGAAAAATTACATTATTCTTATAATAAATTGATTTATAGATCCACTTGCAAATAAATATCATTAATGATGACGTATGTTCATTTAACAAATCATCTACTCGCAGAATCTTCTTCATTCTCTCATGAACATTTATGGAAATATATTTCAACAATTATGTCCATAATATGAAACACACAAACTGCTATTCTTAAAATGTTAATTAATATTCTTAAATTAATTCTCCTGGTAGAGAAAGCATAATGAAAAATCTAAAAATTGTAATAATTTTCTCTCGCGCAACCAGAGAGTTTCTTCAATTGTTAGCAGCAGTAACCTTATCGACTGTTGCTCCATTTCACAGTTCATTTGTTTTCTCCCGCGAACAGCGCACATCATACACACAGCGTATTTACCTACATATCCCGCACTGTACAAGTTTCACACGCAATTCTCACACAAGTGCCGTGTCTTGAGGAAATGTAGATGCACTTTCATTGTATATCACTATGGCTTCTGCTCATAGTCCACACTTACAAATACTAGTAATTAACAAATTCTTCTACCTATCTTGAAATTTTGTGCTAAACTATCACAGGAGCAATCTCACTGTCTCTTAACCTATCACAGGCGCAATCTCACTGTCTCTTACCCTCTAGACTACATAAACTTCTTGATATTTATATACACATTCGACTCATAGTCAAATTCCACTCTAAATTCTTCTCCATATTTGGTATCAGAGATCTACGATCCTTCAAAAAATTTCTTAATATCATTATGCGGGAATAATCCCTTTATTCTTTTCGATTCGGGATATGCCAAAAAGTATGATCCAGGATTTGGTATATTTACAATAACATATGGTCCGGTATAAATAAGATTCCATTTCTTTATGTTCTTCATCAGTTTCGAGGAATGGATGTGTCGCCTCAATAAAACCTATTCTCCAAGATGAAACGTCTGAATCCGGTGAATCCGTTTATCATATGTCAATTTACGTTGTATTGCCTTTTTAGTTAAATTGACAAGTGCGAGTCGAATCTTTTCCTCCCATTTTAAATTCTGGTCTTCATACTTTGGCAGATGGTTTATCCAGAAGTTCTTTTCAATCTGACTAAACATAAGCTCTGTTGGAGTAAAGTTAGTTGAGGTATGTGTCGGATTTGGTCCAAGAACATAATCCAACGCTAAAATAAATATTCCAGCACTAATGTTAAGTCTGAACGGGACAACTCTAAATTGGTAACTTCTCCCGGCATAGATAAATGCGGTATATTTCCTAGATTCTTCATCCATTTGGACCTGCCAGTACAAACTTCACCACTAATGAAGTACGAAACATCCTGGAAATTTTGAATTAATTCATCTATATTTTCCGGATGAGTTCTTACAGGTACTATTATTTTATTAATCTCTCTCACATCCAGAACTAATCTTACGTTGCCTCCAGGTTTTGGAACGACTAAGAGCGGAGAACAATATGGACTAGTTGATGGCTCAATCAAGTTCCATTCTAACATTCTATTTATCTCCCTTTGAACAGATTGTTTTAAACGCCAGGGGATCGGATAGTGCGTGTAACAGTAAGTCTGATGTGGCTTCACTTGTAGGTGACAAATATACCCTTTAATAATTCCTGGTTTCTCATCGAAAATCTCTTCATATGCCTCTAACAAATAATGAAGCTGCTGCCTTTGTTCTCCAGTAAGCTGATTAGCTTCTATCATTGTTGTTTGGTTATAGTTCTCCTGTTGTATCAAATCCTTTGAAAGCTCCTTCCAACGACCGTTTGTAGTATCAATTAATTAAATTATGGCACCGCGACAATATTTCTCATGCACCGTTTCCTTTCTATTTAAAGCCAGTGCTATCTCTTCTCCATTTAATCTAAATTTAACTATTCCTTCCAAAAAATCAATCTGACAATTGTACTCCTGCATACTCCAAATACCAAGAGTACAGTCCACTAATAACTTCTCCACTACAAGGAACGTGCATTTTATTGCTACATTTCCCATTTTCATCTCTAATTGTGTTTGTATTTTGACATTGGGAGAGCGTGCTCCAACAGCTCCGATGATTTTGCAGTTCTGTACCGGCAAAATTGGTACCTTCTTCTTCCTAATAATTCTCCTAAAAAGAGCGCCTGAGATGACATTGGCGGAAGCGGCGGTGTCTAATATCACATTCGTTGGAACTTCCTCTATTTCAACAAATACTTCCGATACCGGAACACTCGATCTGTCATTATGACACGTTATTAAATCCTTTGTTAACTCTTCAGTCGACAGCTCACCATCATTATATCTTAACAATTGTAATTTTACTGTTTCGCCCCTAACACATCCCCTGACCGCTCCTCTGGGGCACGATGCGGTCATGTTTAGTTTGACTGATTGTTGGTCCGATTGGTATTTGTCTCTTCAGCTACTTCAGTGATTATCGGTTGTTGTGGTGAATTCTGTCTATGTTGTCTTGCTTGATTCGTGTAATTATTGTTGTTGTTCTGCTGGTGTTGGTAGAACTGTCCTGTGTTGCCATACATTGGATTCTATCGATTAAAATTCCTATTGTTCCTAAAATAGCCCCTCGCTGCACCATTACTTAAGTTTCCATTATGGTAATAATTATTGTTTGCATTTTGTCCATTTCTAACTCTCCTTGGAGAGTGTAGTTGGTTATGATTATTGTTACTGCTACCATTACTGCCATTCCCATTCGAGCTGCAGCTCGGATTTGCTTCTATTACTCTTCTTTGATATGACATTTTGAAACGTCCGCTTTGAACAATTATACATGACTGTGCTTAAACTGACACACAATATTTTTAGCGCAACGCAATCTGACTTTCAATAATCCCCACAAAACAATGGCCCTGACTAACATTAACCTATACCTTTCACAAGTCACTTACCTCACAAAAATGTTCGTTACTCGAACTACTGCAATACAGCGAGCGCCACTACTGCCAGCTAAATAAAAGATTCAAACTACGGAAGGCACTAACTACTGATAGGCATAGTTAGCAAATGAAAGATTTTAATAGAGAACAAACAATGTATTTACCTTAATAGTCATAATATATATAGCAGTTCATGACATCCATTCTGTACTAAAAAATTCCGCCTTCTCATTTCCCACATCCACCACTGCTGGCGGCTCACCTCCAACTGCGCAACACTACGCGCTGTTCACGTCCAGCTGCCCAACACTACAATGGCAGACAACAATGCAAACTAGCCACAGACTGCACACAGCACAGCTAGTGATTTTCATACAGAGAGCGCTACGTGGCGGCGGCGTTACCAATATAAGAAAACATAAACAGCCTACTTACATAGCCCCCATGCTCCCCACAAAAAAGTATTACAAATTGTTTTGGGCACTGGCCAATACATATTTGTTAAAATTTTTTCACAATTACAATAAGAAAATTATACTTTGACCAACAGAAACGTGTGCAGTGAAATGTAACTTACAAGTTACTTAATTTGATGAACTGGTGTCAATTACAATTTTATAACATAAAAATACAATAACAAAGGTACAAAATACATCATTAAAGAACATAACAATACAGATAACATTTGTAGTATAGGGCTTTACAAAAGAATCGAACTAACATATACATCAGTGTTACAGGAATTATGACTCAAGTAAATACATAAAAGATCAGAATAACTTTTGAAACATCGACTTTACATATGAGCATTAAAACAAAACAGAATAAATAATGTCTAAGCATATTTACATGGTAAATAACATATTATTAATGCCAATTATATTTGAGGATAACAGTATTCCTCATCATAGTGAATGTAGCTTAGTATTAGTAGAAGAAAAAATTCTATGAAACTACACAAAGACAGGAAGAAAACAAATACACAAGGGTACACAAACACATAGTGGGATAACACAAAAGGAAAGGACAGGGTTTGTTTTCAGTGTAACATTTGGTACTGCAGTCCAACCCAAAACTTCATTCCATAGATCTTTCGTCTTATTTCAACCTTTGCTTCCACCAAAAAAAATCCTATCCAAGCATGCTTTCTGTATTTTTCTCGTATAACCTCTCAGTGCATTTCTTCAAATTCATCGCAACTCATTCTCTTATAGGCTACCCCCTCTTAAGCTAACTTAAATCCACTGAGCTCAGATGCTAAACTAAGGGACGAGGCAATGCAGCAGCACAAAACAATTAACACAAACATCCATGACAAAAAATTTAAATAGGCAAAGCAATTGCAATATTACAACTAATATAAGGCACTGTGCAGTAAACAAGAAAAATAAATCAGTAGTAAAACTAGCTTAACAGAGTAATACAAAGTGAAATTTAGTAGCACTATGCCTGGCAAACAGCCGCAGCAAATGCAATAACTTATATCTAAACGTGAGAAAGCTCAAGCAGAAAAAATATTACAGTAAAAATGGCCATGTTTAATACCTATGTCACATCTTAATACTAGGGTGATGCATCACAATTTATTCTACAATAAATTACCAAGTACTTGAAAAGAAAATTATATATGCAGTTACTGTTATTAGTCCCTTCTTATTCTTCTTTCCATTCCAAGAGCTCCTTTTTCGAAGTATGTGGATCATAAAATAATTATTTAATAGATCTGTTGACAGAAAGTGTTCACATTAGCAAATACAGTTAAGTTTATTTTATAAAACCAATGCTGCAACACAGCTGGAAAACAGATATCAAATGAAATAAGCAATTACGCAAACCAAAGCATAAAAACATCATTCAACAGCTATGTGGCATTTCATAAGTCAGTAGTAATTCTCTCAATTCTCGTAGAAAGACACTTTTCATAATCAGGTGTGCAGATGCACGAATATTTCCCATCAATTCATAAGCATTTCAGTAAGTAGCACAAAGTACGAGTACGCATGTTTCCAAGTAATGAGCGTGTCGTATTTGCGATGCTTTCCACAAAGAAATGTCAATAGCGAGGATAATGGCCTCTTTTTTTCTCCACCTGTGCGTCTGAAAGGCACACACTAATGGCTTTTTTGCAGGCAGATGGTACAGCTGGGCGTCCACGACGCATTACGTGAAGGTCACTTAACTTTCTTACCGAAATATTTACGACAGCAGTTTCTGCTACAATGACAGTCTCATACAAAAATATTTCACAGGTCAAGAATTTGCGTTACAAATCTGTAGAAACAAAATCCTATTGATATAACAGTGTCCAAAAAATTTTCGTCGGCATTGTAATACATTCACGCATTTACATACATTTCATAACTCTTAAAGTACGATTCTTGTTTTCCAACAACCTTTTTTCACAAACCAGAGTCCCTAACCACTACTCATTATTCCTTACCTTATTCGTCGACACTTCTTCAGTATTTCATCATAACAGATACGTAGCATAATCAAATAACTCATATAGCATAAGCTTATTGATCATAAACATACCTCAACAGCATAATACACATCGTCGTCGTAAAAATAACATCATAACACCTCAGTCAAATCTCAAAAACGTCGTAGATTCCTACAACAATTCCAAAACCTAAAAAAAATTCTCTGCTCATTTCAATAGTGTCATCTACCTCAAACGTACTTTAAAATCATGCTCCCTTACCAAATACATCATTCAAAGCTCTCATAGTATCACAATGGTTCCGAAAAAAATATGAACAGTTCACACAGTACAGACAAAATACAGTTTCATAAGTGTGAAGTTATACAACGGTGTAATTATGTAAACATCTGTCACTGATGTAGTAAAAAAAATGTTTGTCTCTCAGTTAAACGATCAGACAGCTGTGTAATTATGTGTTAGAGAAATATGGTACCGATGTGTAAAGTTGTATAAGCAAATACCATATTAGCTAGGGTTCCTTGTGCTTGCCAAACACATGATACACAAAGTAAGCGTGTACCCCCCTGAGGATTAATGTAATTATACCCTCAGGTGTTACAGATTACAACAGTGGAATGAAATGTATTACGGAAAACCTTTGTATCTTTGTACTTCAAATATCTTCAAAAATAAATGATTTAAGTACAAAATTAATTACTCAAATACGTGTCCTGTAGCGCTAAATGTGCGTCTTGCTGTAAGATAATCTCTGTGGAAGTGTCGTAGTTATTATCCTCCGAAAGCTAAGTTCTGCAGAAGTCAATGTACTTACCTCATGATAAACAAAAGTGAAATGCTTTGCGTATAGATATCTTAGTTATTATGCTTATTGTTGTGATGAAGAAATTACTGTGCTGTAACATATTGTTGTGCTATGGAAAAGGCTGTCTCATTGTAGCTATACCACAAAAGTTACTACTAAAACATGTTTTACTTTCCAGAATAATTCAGAAAAACTGTGCAGATATAAAACAGAAACACCGCAAAAGCAACATTGTAAATTGTCACTCATTAGTAGTGTCGTGATAAAATCGTGAAGCTGTCACATAAACTAACCATTGTGTCATCTGGTATCTCACAGAAAGTAAATCCAGAATGTATTTTCAAGTAAACCAAAATGTTGCATTAAAATCTCATTAGCATTACTGGTAAATGTTCTAAGTATGTGAGCCTTATAGTCGTTACGTAATCGTGCAAATAACAAGCAAGAATGCACACACACAATAACACTGTGTCGTCTGTTCACAATAACAATGCATTCGTAATTTCTGTTTAAAAATGTTCCCTAGGTTCTAGACTGGATAGTTAACTTCAAAACATTGTTGCATGTTAACAGTTTCTCAGTGTGACAAATTGTACTAGTAGTGTGAAGTGAAAAATTTAATGGCAAAGACTAAGTTAAAAAGCAGATTATCTCTCAATAAACGGTTTTACATGTGAAATGTGGTGCAATCCTTTACTCTTCATAGTACTCATAGTTTCAACTTGAGCGCAGTTATCAAGCGGTATACGTCGGTAAAGAATACTGGAATTTTTCTCAAGGTTAGGGTCTATGTTATTTTTCTCTGAGCCAGCCGGCGCACGTGGCTGCTTGCGGTGCGAGTCATTGTCTGTTTGCTTGTTGCCGCGCGTCAATATTGGGATTTGGAGACCTAACTTCTACAAATTCGCCTTGCCGAGAGGGCCCAGCCCTGTTAGAATCCCGCCAGTTCTGATGAAATTCACGTCTGTCGTTATGATTATATTGTCTGTCATCATATCGGTAGTTGCTATAATTTTTTTTATGTCGGCCACGTGGTGGAGAATTTCTCCATGAGTTGTAACCGTGCGGTGGACCTTTGCGTCTGAAGTTATTCTGTCTCCCTTGATAATAATTATTTTGGTTCCCATATTGTCTGTTTCTCTGATTGTCTCTGTGATAGTCATTACCGCGGAGAGGTGATCTTTCCCTGTAATTATTACTACTCTGCCAATGGTTGTCATACGGGTGGTGTCTATTTTGGTCACGTTTTGTGTTGTGAGAATAGCCTTGTCGCGTCCAGTTATTATTTCTTTCATCACGGAATTGTGACGGATGTGACCTGTAATTGTTGTGTTCCTGTTTTCGCGTTCCGTGATTGTCAGTGTCAATTTCTAATTCTCGTAAGAGTCCCTGAAAAGCTTCAATGTCGTCTTTGCAACATCCTGCCAAAATAATATGTCGTAAATGTTCAGGCAATTTCATTAAGCAAATGCGGATGAGTTCTGAGGGGCTGTATGGGTTTGACAGGTACTGATTCTTGTGCAACATGTCTTCAAAATATTTCACAAGCCTGGAAAATTCAGATTCTTCGAAATGTTTCATCATTATGATGCCGTGTTTTACTCGGTCTTGTGTAGCTTGAGACCAATATGCTGAGAGGAAGGCATGATAAAATTCTCCTGCACTGTGGCAATCGTGAATGACCGATCGCATTCTTACAGCGGGTTCATTCTCTAAGTAGCCACACATAAATTCTAATCTGTGTTCTAATCACCAGTTAGGAGGAAAACAATGAGAGAATTGATGAAGCCATGCTTGTGGATGAATGTCGTTGTTAGAATTCTTAAACGTTTTGAATTTACGTGTAGTAATGAACAGCTTATAGTCAAAATCATCGTGTCGGCGAGTCGCATATCGGTCATTGTTACGTCGTGTCGGCGGTTCCATCTCAAAATTCGGTGCACCTTGCCAATTTCTTTCATAATTTCCGAAATGCCCTGTGTTATTATTTTGTAGCTTTTCCGTATTTCTAAGTTCCTCTTCCCATGTTGGAGCGCGAGTGTCCTCTGAAATATGAAATTTTTGTATTACTTGTGCCAACTGATCTTGTACTTCCCGGATTTCTCTTTTGTATTGCGTATTAATATGATTCTGATTTTGTTTGAATTTCCTAATTTGTTCGCACTCTTCTGTGTCATTAAAGACTACTGGTTTTGTGTCATTCAGATTATCATCTACCTTTGTAGATAAATTATTTAGCTGATCCGAAAGTTCAACTACTTTCTCTGATAATGAACAAATTTCCTCCATGTGTTTTTCTACTGTGTCCTTTAAGTTTTCCTGAGTTTTTGCATGTTGCGTAACCAAATCGGTAGATGCAACTGAGTCCATTTTAGCTTGCAAGGTCTCATGATTTGCATGAACAATAGTTTGCAGTTCTTTTATGGCTGCTTCGTGATTCTGTAATGCATTTTCATGACACGAAAAAATAGGATGGAAATGCTCGCAAATTTGTGTTTTTACGTCATTACAGACTTTTTGACATTTCGATTCTATTTTATGTAACTCAGTAGTTAAATCTTCACGTGTTTGTTCAAGCGTGGTGTGAAGATTTTGTTCCATTGCGTCTAACTGTTGCTGTGTTTGTCTCTGGTGTTGTTCCATTGTGTCTAACTTTTGAAGCTTTTGCTGTGTTTGTCTCTGATTTTGTTCCATTGTGTCTAACTTTTGAAGATTTTGTTTCATTGTGTCTAACTTTTGAAGCTTTTGTCCCATCTGTTGCATTAATTGTAATAACAATGCACTGGTGTCTGAAACATGTTCCTCAGTGCTTTTCGGCAGTGAATTTGCACCGGCAACATTCACATTTTGACAAGCGGAAAATGTGTCTTGACTCATTTGAGAAAACGGTGAGAACCCAAAACCTGAGTCTACAGTATTTGCAATATTGTGTTCTGTCATTCCCGATTCCTGAAGCGAGCTGTTGCCGACCGATCAATCGATAATGGTTCCCTGTTCACTACCTGTTTCACTGTCTACACCATTATTTGACGCCCGCTCCATTTCCCTATGCACAGTTACCAAATTACTACTTTGAATATTAGTTAATTCATTACATGGTGGCGTTAACACACTGCTTTTGTCTTCACTGTTATTTCTCAGTTTACTTTCGAGCCTAGTATTACGTTTTTCACACGCCATTATTGTCACAATATTTCACACGATAACACAGAAAAACACAATTTGAAGAGCAAAAATAAGAGAACACATTAACTTAGCACTGAAAATAATATCTCGTTAATTGCAAGCGCAGCTGCAAAATACTTGGTGCAAATCTACATGCATGCCACAACAACAATGAAAGGCTGCTACTACAAAGGAGATTCTCTCTACAATAAACAATAGCTACACGAATTACACAAACTACATGAAAAAAATCAGAAGATTCCAGATTCGAATCCTGGCAGGGTCGCCATATGAAACGTCCCCTTTGAACAATTATACATGACTGTGCTTAAACTGACACACAATATTTTTAGCGCAACGCAATCTGACTTTCAATAATCCCTACAAAACAATGGCCCTGACTAACATTAACCTATACCTTTCACAAATCACTTACCTCACAAAAATGTTCGTTACTCGAACTACTGCAATACAGCGAGTGCCACTACTGCCAGCTAAATAAAAGATTCAAACTACGAAAGGCACTAACTACTGATAGGCATAGTTAGCAAATGAAAGATTTTAATAGAGAACAAACAATGTATTTACCTTAATAGTCATAATATATATAGCAGTTCATGACATCCATTCTGTACTCAAAAATCCGCCTTTTCATTTCCCACATCCACCACTGCTGGCGGCTCACCTCCAACTGCGCAATGCTATGCGCTGTTCACGTCCAGCTGCCCAACACTACAATAGCAGACAACAATGCAAACTAGCCACAGACTGCACACAGCACAGCCAGTGATTTTCATACAGAGAGCGCTACATGGCGGCGGCGTTACCAATATAAGAAAACATAAACAGCCTACTTACAATTTCTCTTGCCCTTTTATTGTCCTCCTCAATTATATCAATATGATCAAGCGTAGTCATAAATGAGTCTATATCCTTATCATTTATATATAACAGCTGATTCCTTATACTGGTGGGTAGTCTGGACTTGAGTATCCTAAGTATATCCGTCAAAGAAATCGGTACATCCCAATACAAAGATTTATTAATGTATTTCTCAAAATATCTCTTTAGAGATCCTCTAGAAAATGAGAAAGGCTCAGGATATAATACTTCCTGCCTAAGTCTTTCTTGCATTCCAGCAGACCAATATTTTGCTAGAAAAGCCTGCTCAAATTCTTTGTAACATTTACAAGAAGATGTTTGTTCGGATGCCCACAATGCTCCTGATCCTTGTATATATCCAGATACAAAACTAATCTTTTGCCATTCTGTCCAAGATCGTGGAAATAGACCTCTGAAACTTCGAATAAAGACTATAGGATGAACATTCTTTTTGTCAGGGTTAAAGATTTGAAATTGTCTCTGTTTAATCATCTTCTCCTCAACGGTACTATGATTCCAAAAATCATCCTGTTCGTACTTTTCCCTGTGGCTCTCCGTTATATCGAATCTAGCTTGTGACATTCCAGTTCTGCCTACATCGGATCTTGACGTGGACGGAATGTCATGCACAGATTGAGAATTTTGTTTCCTACTTCTCGCTGTTTCTAAATCCTCCTGCGAGAGATTTTGTGATCTTTCGATATTTTCTTTCCATCGCGAGAATTCTTCGCCAAGTTGTTCTCGAACTTCCTTTAACCCTTTGTTGAAAAAATTCTCCTCGGAACTCTCTGAAATTGACTGTAAAGCTACTTTCAGTTTCTTCTATGGATTCCGAAGGAAAATTTTGCCACTCTAATGTCATTTCTGAATACTTTCCCGCAAGTACATTCATTCTATGTTCCACTGTCTCCTGTTTTTCCTTCACTTCGTCAAATTGCTTCTTTAGATTATCTTGGGATTCAATAATTTCTGGTATCATAGCTATGGAACACTGTATGTCCTCTTGAGCTTGTATTACTTGAGGAAACAGTTCTACTTGTTTTTGTATCGTGTCAATTTTGATGGATACATATTCGGTTAGTTCCGCTTTTAATTTACTATTGTTTTTTTGGCATTGTTTGGCGGACCTGCTCAATTTGAGCAATAAGATTCTGTTCGGTCCTTTCTGCCTGTTCTTTTATTTCCTGTCTCTGGGTATTTAATCTCTGATCTAATTCGGTAAAGGTTGCTCTTAACTGATTTTGTAACTCTGTTTGATTTTCGGCTAATTGATTTTGGAGTTCATTTTGTATAACGGATAAGTCTCGTTTTACCTCCGCTTGGTCTTCGGCTAATAGAGACAACTGTTGCATAATAACAACTAATGTGTCAACAACCCTCTGATCAGCTGTTGTATGAAAGTTTTCTGAACCAGCGGGATTATTTATATTGCTACCGCTAGCCACAACAGTCTCAGAATTGATGTCCGTAGCCTCTGCTTCTGCCCAAACAGCTGAAGGCTGTTGCACATCTCGTTGCTGATTCAATGACATTTTAAATGCCGCTCTAGCCAATACCATTAAATAACTGTCAATATCAGGTTCTAGTCACTAAATACAGTTTCAAATTTACTGTCGTAGACACACTTAACTTTCAAATTACTTCACAGATGGTATAAAGTTAAATTTGTTCAGATACGAAAATCACACAATATACAGTTCTACAATCTAACTACTATCTGGAAAAAAGTTCTTTCTAAATCGATTTCAAACTACTTTAACTACAGGATAAAAAATTAGATTTCTCTGGTCTTGTTCCGTAGTCTCGGTGTTGTCCAATAGTTGAAATCGTTTCTTGGTATCAGCAATCTTTTACTATGGGCACCGAATCTCTCTTCATATTAGTTACCTCTCGTTCTCGTTGGTTTTCATGAAACAAAAAAATACATATATTATATAACAATCCAAGAGAGTCCTGTCACACTGATGCCACTGTAATTTTTCCTCCTGTCGTTCGAGCAATCAATCATTCATGATAGGAAACACAGTCATAGCTCAGTCACTCAAAATGATTCAGAAATTTTACTTCTTAGAATGAAATCAGGCGATGATTCTTCTTCTCTGTAGGCTCGTGCTTAGCGGCAGTCTGCTAATCTGTACAAATAAAATGCCTCGTAATTTTGGGAGCGTTGCATAATCAGTCGGGAAACCTCAGATCAAGCGGATATTTGGCTTTGATGAAGTTTAACCTTCCGAAGATGTAATGGAGCTCTTGGATTATTAAATGCAGGTTCGTATCCAGTCTTTCGGAAGTTCCCTTCTGATTACCAACTACGCAATATATCGATAAATATCATTAATTCTCAAATGTCAAATATACACCTTTTGTATGAAGGAGCAATCTATATATATTTCCCTTTTAATCGTACAATTTCGTATCAGTTATCTTCTGTCATAAATCTCAATAATCAGATTACAGTTCTTCAAACAAACTCAGGCTAATCGGCACGAAGACCATCTCGGAAGATTGTTTTTTTTTTTTTTAAACAACCACCAGAGAGAGTACTACAAAGAATAATTATGCGCTCATGGCATAGCTATTGTATGAAACTATTTTGCGCATGGATTCTGCGAGTATGAAGATAGAAAATTTGTAAACGTCATTCAAGGGTAGAATTGTATCAGAATAATTCATCAAATATAAAGAGATATTACAATTGCCCCTCGCAGTCAGCAAAGTTAATGATAATACACTTTGCGAGCTAAAAGAAAAAATTTGTTGGGTTGTTTATTCAAAAGAGGAATATTTTGAATTAGTAGAATTTTACTATAGAGAGTATGGGTAACATGTTAAGACAATAAGTTACGAGAATACCTAAGCTGTAGCTTTTACATGTACCGGGGTATACCCGCATCCCGAGTACATAACCAGGGAAGATGTAGATTGATGTAATTACGAAAAAGGTCTACCAATTTGAGAACTGGCCTTCACAGGGAAACCCTGGAAAACCCAGAAGAATAGACCCCAGCTCAGGTATTAAAGAAGATAGGGAAGCCTAAATCTAGTAATTTTGAAATATATAGAAGCTCCATAGATTACATCGAAGGAAAAGTGCCTCATAGCCAAAACAAATTTTACAGTATTGCTCAAAAAAATTTTTCAAAATTCTTCGTTCGACGATGTAGCCGGCGATCTCGTTGTGAAGTCGATGGAACAGGAACACTGAGTACGGACACCAGGTAGGCGACGTACAGCGTTTGGTGGAGGTGGCACGGAGGACAAGCGATGGCTTACGGTACAGGATAGAAGCTGGTAATGTGCCGTAGAAACAGGAAGATGATCTCAGGAACAGATGGTCAGGGACGTGAACAAGGAACAGGTTTAAAGTGGAATAAGAAAAAGTTCTGACTGAATAAATCCCTGGAAGAGAGTGAATTAAGGGAACGAAGTCCATATTTCATCGTTGAACTCAAAATCGGAGTGGATTCTTATATTCTTCTATTGGTACTAGACTGGAACATCCATCAGTCCT
Source organism: Schistocerca cancellata (assembly GCF_023864275.1). Classification (NCBI taxonomy): domain Eukaryota; kingdom Metazoa; phylum Arthropoda; class Insecta; order Orthoptera; family Acrididae; genus Schistocerca; species Schistocerca cancellata. The sequence goes on from NC_064629.1 coordinate 930,233,671, forward strand.
GACAATTGCGAATTTTTTTTTGTAGTCATCAATACCAATTACAACTGATGATTGTCCAAAATATTGCCAAATAGACTGTGGGCATTAAATTTTGTTGTAGCTCATATCGAATGTATTCCTCTAAAAAAATTTTTTTTTCTAATCTTCGTTTTGTTATAGTGCAGGTGGAAGTAGAGCATTGAATCTGTCCAAGGTTTGCTTTCAATTACGAAATTATGGATAAAATTTAAGTTTACACCTGATGAAAAATTTTAAACATAGGCATATGACACTGACTCCACAAAAGGAATAATTTCTAGAAAAAAATTCTCTGAAAAATTTTCATTATTCTTATAATTAAATTAATTCTCCTGGTAGAGAAGGCATAATGAAAAATCTAAAAATTGTAATAATTTTCTCTCGCGCAACCAGAGAGTTTCTTCAATTGTTAGCAGCAGTAACCTTATCGACTGTTGCTCCATTTCACAGTTCATTTGTTTTCTCCCGCGAACAGCGCACATCATACACACAGCGTATTTACCTACATATCCCGCACTGTACAAGTTTCACACGCAATTCTCACACAAGTGCCGTGTCTTGAGGAAATGTAGATGCACTTTCATTGTATATCACTATGGCTTCTGCTCATAGTCCACACTTACAAATACTAGTAATTAACAAATTCTTCTACCTATCTTAAAATTTTGTGCTAAACTATCACAGGAGTAATCTCACTGTCTCTTAACCTATCACACCAGAGAGAGTACTACAAAGAATAATTATACGCTCATGGCATAGCTGTGGTATGAAACTATTTTGCGCATGGATTCTGCGAGTATGAAGATATAAAATTTGTAAACGTCATTCAAGGGTAGAATTGTATCAGAATAATTTATCAAATATCCAAAGATATTACACAAACTGGCTGATATTGTATGGCGCAGGATACGAATTGTATGTTTACTACATCGCCATGGTACGAGGTGATATATTGCAGGGTTGGAGATCTGTTTCATGCTCTAGTATTCAAGCTCCTGTCCTCAGTGGGAGAGCAGTGTGATTGAGTAAGAGTCTTTCCATATATGACGATCTGTAGGCCACGTTTCAGGGTGTAGTTGCTGGTGCAATATGGTGATCAATGTAAAATAGTTTTTTTGCCACTGAAAGTCTCGTCTGGATAAAAAAAAAACAAAGGTGGATGGTGCTTCCACACCGGCGGCATCAGTAATTCGGCAGGTAAGTTCGATAAGAGCCTGTCATAATCCCCCATTCATTCACGAGACATCCTTTATGCTGGGATATAGTAGTCTCTACGTAGCGGTGAGAATGTTTATGTATTTTGAAAGCAGGAAGGGTAACATATGATGGATGGTGTGCCACATTAGGACCCCAAGGAAGAATGAATTTGCATTTTCCTTGTTGTTCTATCGATAGTGATGATGATAATAGCACACGAACCTGCATCGGTGATGTCTTTCTAAGCATTACATCCACAGGTGTGGTATTCATTATCACACATAGTGCCGGACGCCTGTCTTTCATAACACTTGTTTGAGAGAATCTTGGCAGGATGCAGCACCTTCCAGAAGCTCTGATTGTAAAACTTTGTCAGATAATTTCCTAGGACTGAAGAGAATCGAGACATATAGCCGGGGTGAGTGTAGGCTGTAAGGTGCAATATTTTTGTGGTTTACTTATTCTAGGATTGAAGACAACTGTGTAAGTTAGAATGACATGTTTAATGTCGCAATATTAGCACAAAATACACACTTTTACGCAGTTTTCAATGTGACAACAAAAAACAGTTACCATGATAACGCATCTCGTCAACATCAACAAGTGAAATAATCCTAAACACAACAATATTAAATATTAACTCTCAGAAGTTTAAATTATCCTAAACACGACAATATTAAAGTTTAACTAGAAGTTTCTTTACAAAATTTTTCCCACGCTTATGTTATGATGTTGGTCAGTACTACGAAAGTCATCCGATTCCTGTTCAAAGTTTAGGAACTGTTTTTAGGATGACAAGCAAGTCTGTGGTTGATGGTTAGGGATGTGACAAATTGAGCAAAAGATTACCCAAGTTCACTCGAGTTTACAGTGGATGCAGGCTGGTGAACCAACAGTTTTACGCCCCTGCACGCAGTATTTACCTTAAGCTGTGATTAGCTGTCGTCTGATAGGCCGCTGTCTTCCGTTGAAGTTCATATAAAACTAATTAAACTTTTGCTGAATTTCCCTGCAGAAACTTTCCCTATGTTTCTCATTATGCGAGAAAACATGCACTCATCCCTAGTCTTAGAAAGTGACAATATACACACACAAGGCTGGAGCAGCGTGCATATTATAATGCCCTCTCAGTTCTTGCAAGAACAATTATCTAATTGGCTGGTTCGTTTCTCCACAGTTGGAGCTAAACGATGCTACAGCTAAATTCTAACTGTATGTCAGCCGCTGTGAAGGCAGTGTTCACCCAAATTTCTTCTCTGCGTCGTACAGAGCGTTATGCACTCCATTCTGCACTTGACGCCAGTTCAGAGAAGAGTCCCCTGAAATTTCCGTCTTGTCTTACTCATAGCCGAACTGTCTCCCTACCTGGGTTCTTTTGCTCTTCACCTCACGGCTTTTTTCGACCAGTAGGAGCGTTCCTCTTATATTGTGGAAACTCTCTCTACCAACCGCAAGGTCCTTACCATTAAACTGCTTTGAAACTTTGGCTCTTTCCTCCTTCGTAGCGCGTTTCCGCCAATCGGACACCTAAATGTGTACATTGTCTCTGTCATGTGTGTAGCACTTGCTGGACACGTGATCGAAAATGCGTCACTGGTTTTGTTCATATCTCTTTGGAATCCCGAAACACAATTTTTAAAAGCTTTCTTTCCTGTCCTCCCTCAGATGGGCCGTTATACTCGCTCTCCCAATCTGAGTCACCTGGTCGGTCGTTGACCTTCCACCTGGGACTCCCCTTTAAGTGGTTTCTGTGGTAACCCCTGTAGCGCGGCCTTGCCTCTGCTCACCCCTCTGAAATTGCAAACTGAAACGCCTCTCGCTGCTTGTTGCACCTTCTGCTCATAGATATCCATTATATAGGAACAGTGTGTTAATTACTGTCAATTGAGTGTCATCCATGTTTTGCATTACATACTGATAAGCAAATTTGGTCATAAACGCCAAATTAAGTTAGGTGTCATATTCACCTTCCCGTTACAATGTATAAAGCTCTCATGTAAGGAGCGAATCTGACCTTCATTTACTCTGACACCTTACATATCCTGCTCCTTCCGCATTCAGTTTTCTGCTGGGTCAATCAATGGTTGAGAATTTGCTTGAAGTCAGTGCTAAACTGGTTGCAACTGCTGACTGTAGCAATTGACATATTTACTGACCAACTTCCTGTTTTAATATTTTGTATAACATAAACAGTGGTTTCATGCAGTCTCATTAAACTTCTACTTTACATTGTACTTTAATTGTAATTTTAAATTCAGGCCATTTGAGTAGATATATAAATTTGTATCATCCATATAGTTTTTCTACTTTGAGACTGATCTGTTTTCTTTACCTAATTTTGTTAAATGATGATGGATATGTATTGAAGTTGAGGAAACCATCATTTGACATTATCCTCCCCTTTTATTATAAAATTTTTTCCAGCTTCCATATCAATTATAATTTAAACAGTTTAATTACTTACAATAAAGCTTTTTGATCTACAACTCAACCATTTCCATGACTTAACAGGCATAATTCTATGCATGAACTTATTTATATTCCCCAAAAATCTTACCTCTATGCATTATGACTTTACAAAAATTTTCAAATTTGACTTTCACAAACATATTAAATTTCCAATCCTACTAATTAATTTACCAAATTTTCATTGACATCATGGAACAGCTAAACTCGTTCATATTTATCTTTCCTATATTTTTAATGAACACATTACACTAGAATCTTAACCCTCCAAAAATGTTAATATTAGATTTTCTTAACTTAAACATGTTGAAAAATATATAATTCAAGGAAATATTATTGATATGTCAAGATAAAGAAAACGTCGTTAATAAAATCTAGTGCTAACACACAAAAGCTTTCTAATTCAGATTATTTTTAAACAAAAATTTAAATTGTTTCCTTTTTGTTCAGATAGTAGTCTAACACAGACAGTTCTTTTCCTACATCTTTACCATGGTTCATTACAATTGTCGTTTTTTTCTTCATGTGTTTCGACGTGTCTCCATCGCACGTGGAGTGACGGTCGGCCGTGTGCTTCGTCGTGTGTCTGCTGAGCACGGAACGACGCTTTGTATGTGTCTCGCAGCGTTTCCGTTCAGTATGGAATAACGGTCGGCACAGAGAAAGGTTGCTGAAGGTCTAAGCGTGTTTTGAGTGAGTGGTTGCCTTTGCTTCGTGTTGCATATGCCCATGGTGACGTTGTATTGGAGATCCCCTTTTGTCAGCATAAATGTTTCTTCATCTTTCGTCGAGCCTTTATTCCCGTTCATCGTTGGTCATTTCATCTCTAGGTTTCCATACGATTTGTCATCTCCCATTTTTCGGTATGACATCTGAAGGTGTTGCAATTTGTCATAAAGAATATCGAATTTTTATATCGCTAGAACAGTTAAATTGGATTCTCGTTGTTATTTAAATGCAATAATGGTCTTGTATGGGGAGGGATTTGAAAAGGTTTCTTGATCTCTTCTACCCCAGGCTCTTCCTTCTTCCAAATCTTTTGCGTTACAACTTCTGTTCTTGGTGCATCTTGCTGTCTAATCACTTGTATCTTCGCTCTTCTTTGGACCAGGAATTAGGATTGAAGACCTGTTTAACCTCGTTCTCGTTTAATCCGCTCTTATGACTTCTTCTTTGCAATTGTTGTGTATTCTTTATTGTAATCGGTTGTTCAAAAATGGTTCAAATGGCTCTGAGCACTATGGGACTCAACATCTTAGGTCATAAGTCCCCTAGAACTTAGAACTACTTAAACCTAACTAACCTAAGGACATCACACACACCCATGCCCGAGGCAGGATTCGAACCTGCGACCGTAGCAATAATCGGTTGTTCATCTATATACACTCCTGGAAATGGAAAAAAGAACACATTGACACCGGTGTGTCAGACCCACCATACTTGCTCCGGACACTGCGAGAGGGCTGTACAAGCAATGATCACACGCACGGCACAGCGGACACACCAGGAACCGCGGTGTTGGCCGTCGAATGGCGCTAGCTGCGCAGCATTTGTGCACCGCCGCCGTCAGTGTCAGCCAGTTTGCCGTGGCATACGGAGCTCCATCGCAGTCTTTAACACTGGTAGCATGCCGCGACAGCGTGGACGTGAACCGTATGTGCGGACTTTGAGCGAGGGCGTATAGTGGGCATGCGGGAGGCCGGGTGGACGTACCGCCGAATTGCTCAACACGTGAGGCGTGAGGTCTCCACAGTACATCGATGTTGTCGCCAGTGGTCGGCGGAAGGTGCACGTGCCCGTCGACCTGGGACCGGACCGCAGCGACGCACGGATGCACGCCAAGACCGTAGGATCCTACGCAGTGCCGTAGGGGACCGCACCGCCACTTCCCAGCAAATTAGGGACACTGTTGCTCCTGGGGTATCGGCGAGGACCATTCGCAACCGTCTCCATGAAGCTGGCCTACGGTCCCGCACACCGTTAGGCCGTCTTCCGCTCACGCCCCAACATCGTGCAGCCCGCCTCCAGTGGTGTCGCGACAGGCGTGAATGGAGGGACGAATGGAGACGTGTCGTCTTCAGCGATGAGAGTCGCTTCTGCCTTGGTGCCAATGATGGTCGCATGCGTGTTTGGCGCCGTGCAGGTGAGCGCCACAATCAGGACTGCATACGACCGAGGCACACAGGGCCAACACCAGGCATCATGGTGTGGGGAGCGATCTCCTACACTGGCCGTACACCGCTGGTGATCGTCGAGGGGACACTGAATAGTGCACGGTACATCCAAACCATCATCTAACCCATCGTTCTACCATTCCTAGACCGGCAAGGGAACTTGCTGTTCCAACAGGACAATGCACGTCCGCATGTATCCCGTGCCACCCAACATGCTCTAGAAGGTGTAAGTCAACTACCCTGGCCAGCAAGATCTCCGGATCTGTCCCCCATTGAGCATGTTTGGGACTGGATGAAGCGTCGTCTCACGCGGTCTGCACGTCCAGCACGAACGCTGGTCCAACTGAGGCGCCAGGTGGAAATGGCATGGCAAGCCGTTCCACAGGACTACATCCAGCATCTCTACGATCGTCTCCATGGGAGAATAGCAGCCTGCATTGCTGCGAAAGGTGGATATACACTGTACTAGTGCCGACATTGTGCATGCTCTGTTGCCTGTGTCCATGTGCCTGTGGTTCTGTCAGTGTGATCATGTGATGTATCTGACCCCAGGAATGTGTCAATAAAGTTTCCCCTTCCTGGGACACTGAATTCACGGTGTTCTTATTTCAATTTCCAGGAGTGTAAGTTGAACAGCCTTCCATCGTTTTCTTGTTCCGTCCCACGAGTGTTCAGGGACTGTTTCGCAGTTGTCGAATTTCGTCTGGTCTGATAACAGTTTCCGATATTCTGCTCACTGAGTTACAGAAATGCGTTTCTTCTTCTTCCTGTGGTGAATCTAAGCCTCTGCTCGTTCTCACCGTAATATGTCCGCCTCCAGTCCGGTTCGGTGGACATCCTTTATCTCTTCATATGCTGCTTTGAATAGCTCACGATAAAAGTGTCACGTATCGAACACTTTCGCAAAACCTTTGCTATAACGCTGGTGTGTGGCTTTCATATGAATAAAGCACACGTCATGGTACATGTTGATTGTATCCAAGTTGCGTTATAGCTCTCCAAACTTTTCCACAGAGGAGTTATCCTCTAGGAACATTGCTTCCACCAAGGCCTCTTCTTTCGTTATCACGTACCAGGCACTCACACTCAGTGTCCCTTCCTCCCACGCCTAACCGCTCTCCTCAGTCTCGTCGTTGATCTGGCCGCAATGATGCTGCACCTTGTCTGCTGACTTCATATCTGATATAATGTTTTGCCTTAAATTACGCTAAAACTTTACAAACATTAAACTTTCTTTTATATGACTTTGCAAAAAGTATCATTTACGTTATAAAAATATTTTTCTTGTTACCTTTTCCATTTTTTTTAATTCTTAATATAAAGGTTATGGCTTTCTCATCTTCATCACGATGGATAGTATGAGTGAAATTGATGATGATGACGGTTAGTAAGTTAGTGAAATTTTCCCACTACCTCTTATTTTTATATTTCTAAATACAAGCATATTATATTATTTTGGAAACTTCGCACCTTGACTCCGACTCCAGCGTCTTTTTCTCTGCAATCTCTTCGTTTTGTCCTTAGCCGTAACAGAACTTCAAAAACACTTTATCTCTGATATTGTTCTTTTGCCTTTCAAAAATCTTCTCTATTAATCTATTGCATTGTTTTTTAAGTTTAAAATTGCTTTTCTCAATTGTTCTTATCCCTTTCTCCTTTTTTCTCGATAGTAAACTTTTATATTCCTTTCTTCCCTCATCATACTCTTCCATATAGAAATCTTTTCTAGATTATTTTTCTTCCCACTGTTTACCTCCTTCCACGAAATAAAATGTTTCTTGCTTAACTGCATACTTCAGTTCTCTTTCCTAATTATTACCTCCTAACGATTTCTAATATTCATTTCCCTTATATCTCTCGTTCAATATCAGATTGTGGTACTTTCCACAAATCATAAATGATTTTCATATTCCCCCAAAATATCTCCTCAATTATTTGTTCACCGTCCTCGACAGAACATATTAAAAATGTCTAGCTCCCTCCAACCTAATTATCTATTTCTATCCTACTTCTTCACTTCCTTTCGTCTACAAAAATCAACTGCCTCCTCCTTCACTCTACGTGTTTAAGAGAGAATCTACTACTATTTCTTCAAATTATCCACATGCTGATCTCTATTTTTCTCCTTACTTTCAACTCTTTCCCCAGAACACATTTAGTTCGTAGAAGAGTTACTTTAGTTCTTATTTTCCTGCCATTTCTTCATCACTCTCCCTTTACCTTTCTAACAACATTTATTTTAATTATTTAACTGAGATAACTACAAGTTAAAATTTTTATCTGTGTGCATTTTGCTATCTTTCTTACTCTTTGATTTCTGGACATGTAATACAACTAAATTCTCGTGTGGAGTTACTCTTTTCTCTTTTGTCTAACTATGGTGTGCGTACTGTAATACCTTCGGTACACACACCATCAGATTATTTGACTTATCGCTCTAACAAAGTAGGCGAGTGTCAGCAATATGTCTCGTGGTCTTATCGTAGCGTGTTTCTCTTCTGCCGTTAGGTCAGACGATAGAAATGCCACTTGCACGCTTAGAATTTGCAGATTGATGGTGACCAACTTTAAACAGAACTTGATTAATTTTCACACACATTTATTAAAATAATAACAAGCATAAAAATTACTTATCTTGGTTCTGGATGCTATTTACAATTGACCATCTGAAGTTCCTTTGGTATTGGTACGTTAATCTTATTCTCACATATATCTCTGAAACGTGACAAAGTGTCTATACATTTCTCTTCATGGCTATGTACAGGAATATGATAATCTTATTAGGTGCAGACTGAAACTTGACTACAGACTAATGCAGACTGACTAATCAGAGGTCTGTACACATGTTATAGTACCTCGAGCGTTCAGGTATCAATGTGAGAGTATGATCCGCGAGGAGAAAAGGTTCTATGTTAGCAGCAATCTCACTGGCTGCGTTACATATTAATACGCCGATCGGCGGAAGCAGAATTTGGTCCGTCTCTAAGACAGCGCCATCTCGTAGTGTGGAGAGGACGAGCACTGCGCCTGCGCTGTTGTGCTTAGCGGGGCGCGCTCTAGTGGGAAAGTTGTGTATGTGCTGACTACGCGGAACTATGTACACAACACTAACTTTTGTAAAATTTTAAATGACTCATGTGGTGCAAACCCAATGATTTCACTGTTTTTGGATTCATCAATTCGACTGCATTATTATGGTTACTTTACTTACTTCCATGGGGCCTTTGCATATACAAAAGCATTTGTTGTCAATGCTGTAACCTTCCCATTGCTTGGTGCTACTTTTACAAAATGTCGATGTTTTACTTTAGGTACTGGAGGGACTTCACTTGTAACATGGATGTTACTATTGGTCTTCGTACCGCTCATATCGTCAGTTCTGTCTCTTACCTGGGTTAAGTGGCCTCAACTCGACTTCTTCTACTGGTTCATTTCGTGTGTTTTACCCGCTGAAGCTTGAATTTCCCAACCTTTCAGCGTTCTGGCCATTCCATTACCATCTGAATAACCTGGATTTTGCTGCTGAAAACCTCTAAACCTTCCGCCTTCGTTCGTACGGGGTTTGTATCTCGGATCATAGTTGCCACCGTAGTTCCTAGGAACAAATCCATCATTGTAATTCTGCGGCCCACCAAAACCATAATTGTTATTTGCCCTCTGTGCGTTTTCAAAACCATAATTATTATTGTTATCCCATGGGCGATTACCACTCCTTCCAAAACCATTACCTTTTCCTACGTTATTACGGCCAATGTAATTATTATTAACGCCTTATCGGTTGCTGTTATTCCCTCTATTATTGTTTTCTCTCACTACACGTTGTTTCTAAGCGTCATCTTTACTGAAAATGAATTCAAGTTTCCTTAGCATTCCTTTAAATGCTTGTATATTGTCTCGAGTCCTACCAACGAATGACTGCTGATAACATAACGGTAAATTCATTGTGCACATCCCTATCAGTTCCCCATCTCTGTATGGATTATCTAAACACTGTTTTTTCTTAGTCATTTCTTCGAAAAATCTAATTGGTTTCCTGTCTCTTGAATTTTCGAACAACTCTTTCTGTAATAACTCGTACTTTATTCTATTTTGGGTTTCTATGGACCAGTATCGCTCCAAGAAAGCGGATTTAAATTGTTCATACGAGTGGCAGTTTGCCGCTACTCTTTGCGTGGATTTCGCTATTGCGCCGTCCATGTGCTCGCAAATGAAGTCAAGTTTATGGCTAAGTGGCCAATGCTCTGGTAAACCGATCTGAAATTGATTTATAAACGTACGTGGATGTAAGCCGTTCCCGCTTTCTTTGTAATGTTGGAATTTTCTGACTCTCAAAAAGTGATCATTGTCAAAATATTCTCTTTCACCAAACGGCGCTTGTGTTTTCACAACATTACTCGTTCCCTTAGGCTGTGCCATGTTCTCCTGTACTCGTTCTACCAAATTTGGGTCTTGATATGACGTATTTATGCCCCATGTAGCATCGTATCTGCGCAGTGGTGTGCAGTTGTCTACACCGTACCGTTCCTCGTGTATCGAACTGAAAGATTCGGTAGATTTCCCGGTAATGGTTCAGTGTTTGGCCTTTCTGTTACATTCATATTGTCTTGGGGTCCATAACCTGTTGTACTGTAACTTGGAAATTGCGCAATTGGTGCACGTGTCGCCGCAACTAGCTGAGTTCTCGCGTCGCTCGCGTACGTTCGGAGGGTCGGCTGCCGCTCTGTTGGAATGCGCCCGTTTACCGTTTTTCGCTCCCTTGTCAGTCGCCTAGAACTTAAAACTAATTAAACCTGACTAACCTAAGGACATCACATTAATCCATGCCCGAGGCAGGATTCGAACCTGCGACCGTAGCGGTCGCTCGGCTCCAGACTGTAGCGCCTAGAACCGCACGGCCACTCCGGCCGGCTGTACGAAGGCCTTCATACTGTTTCTGATTTTTCGGGACTATGTTTTCAATGCGTGTTTCAAATCGTTTTAATGCTGCTCGCGTAACACGTTTTCTGACATTGAGCTCTTCCACGATTTGTTGCGCCTTACCAGACGTCTTACGTGCTAACTTATCCACTCTTTGATTAACGTTAGACACTGCATCCTGCACCTGGTCAACGTCAGAACGCATCTTTTTCTGGTCAGCCATTAACGATTGTATCAGCTCGCGCGAGTCTCTCGCCTCTCTCCGGATTTCTGTAAACTGTTCATTAACTTCCGTTCGTAGTTTTTGCTGATCTTCGCGGACTTTTTCGAATCCAACGCAAGTTTCAAATTGGAGACTACTTAATGCTGCATTTGTCTCTGTTTTTAACTCTGCTGTTTCGAATTTTAAATTCGCTGTTTCTGTTTTAAAGTATGCTAACCTTGCATTTGTTTCAAATTTCAAATCTGCTAACCTTGCATTTGTTGATTCACTCGTTTGCTTTACTACCATACTGAGTTGCTTCAATAATGCGAACACACTATCTGATTCTTCGCCATCGTCACCTGTCACTATCTGATGTAAATTTTGCAGTTCGCATCTTTCACGTGGCCTTTTATCGCCTTCCGTGCACAGTGCGGACGCATTTACACACATACTTTCTGTTGGAAACTGTCCCGTTTGGCTCAAAATTACTGTATTTGGTTCAACATTCCGAAGTTGCTCGTCCACCATGTCTGATCGTCTCGCTAACCTCTGTCTTTCTCGAATTGCTAGATCTTGCGCTCTTCTCAACATCAAGTTACATGATCTTACACGTTTCCAAAATATCATAGGAAGTTTCTTAGATTATGTTCACATCATTAGCAACACTATTCACTGTTTATGGATTTTCAAACCCACACCAACAACGCCGTGAATAACTTCGCACGCGCCAAGAAGGTCATGCACAAGCTACTTCTACACAATAACAAATGTTCTTCTGCTTGCTAATACAACTTTTCTACACTTTGAATCAAATATTTACTACATTCTGTACACTATACATTTACATACATTGGGTAACCTCGTCACAAAACAACACGAAAAAAAATTATTTTCATAATTCAAAAATTCCTATTTTTCTTACTAATTTGACTAATCGCCATCAAGGCTGAGCAGTTTCCATCCTGGTAGGGTCGCCATTTGTAAGGTGCAATATTTTTTTGATTTACTTATTCTAGGATTGAAGGCAACTGTGTAAGTTGAAATGACATGTTTAATGTCGCAATATTAGCACAAAATGCACGCTTTTACACAGTTTCCAATGTGACAACAAAAAAACAGTTGTCATGATAACGCATCTCGTCAACATCAACAAGTGAAATAATCCTAAACACAACAATATTAAATATTAACTCTCAGAAGTTTAAATTATCCTAAATGCAGATGATAAACGGGTATTCGCTGGACAAATATACAGGGTGATTCAAAAAGAATACCACAACTTTAGGAATTTAAAACTCTGCAACGACAAAAGGCAGAGCTAAGCACTATCTGTCGGCGAATTAAGGGAGCTATAAAGTTTCATTTAGTTGTACATTTGTTCGCTTGAGGCGCTGTTGACTAGGCGTCAGCGTCAGTTGATGCTAAGATGGCGACCGCTCAACAGAAAGCTTTTTGTGTTATTGAGTACGGCAGAAGTTAATCGACGAGAATCCGCGGGAAACAAATCAGTATGAACGTGACTCGCCTAAGGTGAACGTTTTCTGTGCCATTTCAGCCAATAAAGTTTTTGGTCCCTTTTTCTTCGAAGGTGCTACTGTAACTGGACTACAGTATCTGGAGATGTTAGAGAATTGGCTGTTCCCTCAGCTCGAACAAGAAGCACAACAATTCATATTTCAGCAGGATGGAGCGCCACCACATTGGCACTTATCTGTCCGTGACTATCTGAACGTCAACTACCCAAGGAGCCCTGATCTTACCCCCTGCGATTTTTTCTTATGGGGGTATATTAAGGATATGGTGTTTCGGCCACCTCTCCCAGCCACCATTGATGTTTTGAAACGAGAAATAACAGCAGCTATCCAAACTGTTACGCCTGATATGCTACAGAGTGTGTGGAACGAGTTGGAGTATCGGGTTGATATTGCTCGAGTGTCTGGAGTGTCTGAACTTGTTTTTGAGTGAAAAAAAACTTTTTTAAATACTCTTTGTAATGATGTATAACAGAAGGTTATATTATGTTTCTTTCATTAAATACACATTTTTAAAGTTGTGGTATTCTTTTTGAATCACCCTGTATTATACTAGAACTGACATGTGATTACATTTTCACGCAAACTGGGTGCATAGATCCTGAGAAATCACTACCTAGAACAACCACCTCTGGCCGTAATAACGGCCTTGATACGCCTGAGCATTGAGACAAACAGAGCTTGGATGGCTTGTACAGGTACAGCTGCCCATGCAGGCCTAACATGGTACCACAGTTCACCAAGAGTAGTGACTGGCGTATTGTGACGAGCCAGTTGCTCAGCCACCATTGACCAGACGTATTCAATTGGTGAGAGATCTGGAGAATGTGCTGGTCAGGGCAACAGTCGAACATTTTCTGTATCCAGAAAGGCCCGTACAGGACCTGCGACATGCGGTCGTGCATTATCCTGCTGAAATGTAGGGTTTTGCAGGGATCGAATCAAGGGTAGAGCCACGGGTCGTAACACATCTGAAATGTAATGTCCACTGTTCAAAGTGCCGCCAATTCGAACAAGAGGTGACCGAGACGTGTAACCAATGGCACCCCATACCATCATGCCGGATGATACGCCAATATGGCGATGACGAATACACGCTTCCAATGTGCGTTCATCGCGATGTCGCCTAACACGGGTGCGACCATCTTGATGCTGTAAACAGAACCTGGATTCATCCGAAAAGATGACGTTTTGCCATTCGTGCACCCAGGTTCGTCGTCGAGTACACCATCACAGGCGCTCCCGTCTGTGATGCAGCATCAGGGGTAACTGCAGCTATGGTCTCTGAGCTGATAGTCCGTGCTGCTGCAAACGTCGTCGAACTGTTCGTGCAGATGGTTGTTGTGTTGCAAACGTCCCCATCTGTTGACTCAGGGATCGAGACGTGGGTGTACGACCCCTTACAGCCATGCGGATAAGATGCCTGTAATCTCGACTGCTAGTGATACGAGGCCATTGGGATCCAGAAAGGCGTTCCGTATTACTCTCCTGAATCCACCAATTCCATATTCTGCTAACAGTCATTGGATCTCGACCAACGCGAGCAGCAATGTCGCGATACGATAAACCGCAATCGCGATAGACTACAATCCGAACTTTATCAAAGGCGGAAACGTGATGGTACGCATTTTTCCTCCTTACACGAGGCATCACAACAACGTTTCACGAGGCAACGCCAGTCAACTGATGTTTGTGTATGAGAAATCGGTTCGAAATTTCCTCATGTCAGCACGTTGTAGATGTCACCACCGGCGCCAACCTTGTGTGAATGCTCCGAAAAGCTAATCATTTGCATATCACAGCATCTTCTTCCTGTCGGTTAAATTTCGCGTCTGTAGTAGTGGTGTATACCATACCGCTCCATCACGGTCATGAAATGTTCATTGTAAAACTCCCCACAGTGATCGGTTTGAAGATTGGCCGGGCATCGATTCGTTCCTGTGTGCAGCAAACGCTCAAACACCACAGCAACATCTCTACTGGTTTTAGTTTTCACAGGTAATGCCAATGCGAATTTAGAGTATGTATCAATAACCATTAAAATGCATTTGAATCCATTATTATGATGTGAATATCGATTCATATCTACAAGACCAGCTTGCCACAAGTCATCCAGCTCTTTAATCATGACATGCCTGCGAGGGTATGTTTTGCGTGCTAGCTCGTGCAATTCTCGAACTACGGTCTCCATACTTATTCAATGATACCTCTCTATCGAAGCTCAGAGATTATCGAAACAACCTCATTCGAGTGAGCAGTATTGCCAGCAGCAGCCGAAGTCATCAACAGTAGAAGTCTGTGTATTAGTTCATCCAGCTCATCGTAATATATATATATATATATATATATATATATATATATATATATATATATATACTGAGGGAGTTGATCGCTCACTCCTTCATGCTGAAAGTCTACACCCTCACCGATGCTTTTAGCTTGCTCATTCAGTAAAGGTTGTATAATAGTCGTGTATTTACAGTTTTGCGGCGGCTTTCTCAGTGTTCCGTCGGGATTTTTATACAGATCGGCAAGTGAAGTATTTCACGATAGACTTTGCGATCATCAATAGAGTAACTTAAGTTTTTTGATGTCCTTAGGAAAATTAGATTCATTAAGTCAGGCGTTCTTTTAAACTCTGTATCGCCTATGCCTATTGTGCTATCGGATAAACTTATAGTCTGAGAGCCTAGCATGTACGGTCTCTCTCTGCTGATACCAAATGTTCTATCTATCTTAACGGCCGGATACTGGTTGCTGAATTCAGCGATTGGATCATTATCACGTGATGATAGATTCGGTAACAGGTTTAAAAGTTTCTTTTAGTGTTTGCTGGCGATAAATATGCCCCCAATTTAAGCAAACGTAATTTCTCTCGAAGTGCTTTGCGCGCCTGAATGACTTTATGCTTTGTCGACATCTCGAAGGAGACTAATCAGGGCTCTGAAAATCACATGGTTTTATATATGCTTTGTTGTTATTCTTCTTCTTGTTTCCTGTAGCACTTTCTTCAATAACAACTACCTCGGCTTGTATCTTCCCCTCAACGGCACTAATTCTATTCTCTATCCGGTTTTGGTTACGTGCAAGAAGTTTCTGAGTGTCCTTTAATTCCCTTACAACTTAAGCGAGTCTCGCCTCAAGATTCTTAAATTTGATATCGGTGTACATGCGTGCATTCTGTCTTTGCACACCTAACCTCTCAGACTGAGCGTCCGATTTGCGTGCGAATTTTTCCATCGTGTAGTGTCAACTGACGCACCAAGCTACAAGGGTGAGTCAAATGAAAACCTTCAATTTGTAATAACAAATCGAAATTACGCGCCGTTATCCTGTAGGTTGGTAAGCGTGCTACAAACAGCATGCAGAATGGCCTGTAGGTGGCAGCAAAATGCAGATGCACACATACCGTCGCAGTATCAGTATAAAGATGGCCGCCCCACTTGCGACTTGCACCAGCGAAGAACAGCGTGCTGTTATTCGGTTTTTGCGTAGTGAAGGTGTAAAACCTATTGAAATTCATCGACGAATGAAGGTTCAGTACGGTGATGCATGTTTGTCACAGCAGCAAGTCTACGAATGGAGTAGGAAGTTCGCAAATGGTGTGACTTCAGTGGAAGATGCTCCTCATCCAGGTCAGGCACAACGAGTTGTGACTCCACAGAACATTGAAGCAGTTGAATCCATAGTGAAGGAAAACCGCCGAGTGACACTGAATGACATTGCAGCATATTTACAGATTAGTCATGGGTCAGCACACCACATTTTGCATGATGTGCTTCAATTTCACAAAGTGTCTGCAAGATGGGTGCCACAGCATCTGACTCCTGAAATGAGAGAATGGCGTGTTGATTCTGGTGAAGAACTTCTTCGGCGTTTTGAACGAGAAGGTGACGGCTTCCTTGCAAGAATGGTTACTGGGGACGAAACCTGGGTTCACTTCCACCAACTGGAAACGAAGAGAGAGAGCAAGGAATGGCGTCATTCCTCATCACCAAAACCAAAGAAGTTTCGAACAGAACCATCAGCAGGGAAGGTTATGCTGACTCTCTTTTGGGACGAAAAAGGCGTCGTTTTGAAGCATTACATACCTAGAGGGACCACTGTCTCCAGTGCATCATACACAGATCTCCTAAAAAATAATCTGCTGCCTGCAATCAAATCAAAGCGACGTGGACTGTTGTCAGCAGGTGTCCTTTTGCAACATGACAATGCAAGGCCCCACACTGGCCATACAACAGTTGCAACAATCACAGACCTGCATTTTGACTGTCTTCCTCATCCACCATACTCACCAGACCTTGCCCCAAGTGATTTACATATGTCGGGACCACTCAAAGACGCAATGGGATGAAAGAAGTTCCGTTCTGATCAAGAGGTACGCCACGTGGTGCATGAGTGGTTGCACGGACTAACAAAAGAATATTTTTCTAAAGGAATTTATGCACTTTGTAAGCGCTAGAGGACTTGAATTGAGCGTGGGGGAGATTATGTTGAAAAGTGATGCAGCTTTGTACCACTTCTGCACAATAAATAATGTTTAAAAAATATTGAAGGTTTTCATTTCACTCATCCTCGTATATTGCACGATTATATATGGAGAAAGTCTTGGAAGTTCCGTCTATACCTACCGTCATTCAGTTTGCTAGTTTTATCAATAACGAAAAACCCCTATTGTGAGTGGTTCCAACAATCAGCACGTATCTTTACAAATTCCTTGTATGACATGTCTGTCCCTACGTGAGCATGGTAAATGTGCTTTAAATTGAGATTGTCTTGTTTGAAGGCTATAATGAGGTTGGTGTTACCCCTCACCAACTGTTTTGGGATCCTGGAATACGTCTGACTCAGATAAAATACATCAATTCCCATATGACGGCCAAAGCAGAATTATTTACAGATTTGATCCTGCTTTTCAACAGTGACATCGTCAGATATGAAGACAGTGTTAGGCTACATCTGTTCAGGTAGGGGGACGCCCTCGCTATCACTGGAGGCTCTGTACGTTACACGATCTACTCCATCTAATATTTTCTTCAGTAACTGGTACTTGAGTTGAAAGAGTGTTTTGGAGGAGAAGAAAAGGTGCTCGAAGCGGACTTCATCTATTTGCGTTAACAGAGCCATGAGGATATTTGTCTTACCACAGTTCAGTGGACCTACAATTATAGCTCGTATGCTGTCAGGAAGGAGTGCTCCATTCTTGTTGGTCTTCTGGTCTTGGTCATCACAGGACCAGTCACCTACAACAAAGTCCTTGTGGCGAAGGTGTTTCACCTATCCTGCCGTGCAACCTACTGTGCTAGGTCCAGGCGTGCAGTAGGCTTTTATATGGTGAACAATACGTGTGTGTAGCCCCTATAGCGCAGCCACCTTACCAACTGAGCTACAACGGCTACACGATATAATGAACAAAAAGTCATATATTTGAAGGTTGTCATATAAATTAAGGTAGGTGACATTATGTCTTGACAAATAAAAACAGAAACACAATTTTAAGATTATAAATATATTTATTTATAAAAAGATTTACAAATATGATCAGCATGAGAAAAAATTACTTGATTCTTTTTTAAACGGTGCAGCAGAAGTACAGTATTTGGAAAATAGCTTCTCCTTGTGCGCTTCAAATTCAGGACGTATATCTCGTTATGATATCGGTGAATTGCAGTAGTCTAGTATTCCATCAGTAAAGTTGAGTTCGACTTACTCGAGGAATAGCACAAAACTTGGGCACTGGTGTTATACACATACTAAAACAATGTTCTATATCATCTATGTGGATGTTACATGTGTGAAGCCAGTTAATGATGTCACTGTATACTGCCTGAACATATGGACACCATCTATTTAGTCTCTCTATCGCACTAGTTACAGCCATGCATAATTGAACAAGTTATCAACAGTGGGGTGCTGCATGATGTGAGCATGTGGGTGCTATTCTGTCGTTCTGTATACTGCCTGAACAAATGGACGCCATCTATTTAGTCTCTCTATCGTACTAGTTACAGCCATGCATAATTGAACAAGTTATCAACAGTGGGGTGCTGCATGATGTGAGCATGTGGGTGCTATTCTGTCGTTCTGTGCACCGGATTAATCTGAGATGTAGCCTTTACCCTGTGGCACCTACAAGATGCAATTTCCACCCCCACACTACTACAGAAGCTAGACAGACGCTCCTAATGTTCTAAAGAGAAATGCCTGAAAAACTTTCAGCAATAAATATCTTCTTGAGTCGTCCGCTGTAAGGAAATGACACAGAAATTCACAAAATTTCTTACGTAACTAGTGGGATACTTGGGTACTGGAGTAGTGCTAGTTAGTTTAAAAGAAACATGAAACTAACGAAAATTATTATTTATTTTGCAAAAATTCTGAGAAATCACAATGGCACTTTTAGTTATGAAATAAACAATTTATTTCCTGGTTCTTTTCGGAATGTGAAGTTACCTATTAAGGATAGAATTCGCTAATGAAATTTGTATACAAAGTTTAAGATTGTTATTGACTTGGCTGAATGGGTGAGAGCTGCGCCTACTCAACTTGAATAATTACCCGTTAGAATGTTGGTAGGTACGGTAGAGGCTGTCACGTG
Organism: Schistocerca cancellata; assembly: GCF_023864275.1. Classification (NCBI taxonomy): domain Eukaryota; kingdom Metazoa; phylum Arthropoda; class Insecta; order Orthoptera; family Acrididae; genus Schistocerca; species Schistocerca cancellata. Next base: position 930,252,778 of record NC_064629.1, read on the forward strand.
GGAAATGCAGTGAAGTGTATTGTTGTGGAGGAAATATGGGGCTCGCAAGAGCTGTAGCACACAATACTGTAAGCTGCAATGACTGCTGTCTGCGCCGCTCGCTGCTGACAAATAAGATAACTCTCGTTCTATCTGGATTGACCTTCGCCAATCAAACTGTCCCTATGCCTTGATGAAGTCAAGGACTCCTATTCGTCCCTAGTCTAACTATTGGCGTGGTACACCGGTCAGATAACCAGTCCACCGCAATGCCATTCAATAATTCACTGGGAGGCATTAACTTTAACTGTGTCCGCTCACACCGCACAATAAGTGTGGCGGCCAACACAGTAAACAATGCTTAATCACAAGGACTCAATATAGAGTCGCACTTCGATTCGCTCTCGACAGAGGAGCTCTCCCAGTGAAGTACTGAGGAGAGACTTGTTCCTCACTCTCTGAGTACACGTACGAGCGCACACACTCTCGTTACGTGTTCTCGCTCCAAGAGCGACACCGGAACGGCCCCTCTCCATGCCAGACGTGAAGAGGTATGTCTTTCTGTCTTTTCCATTACTCCCTCAGCTCAAGGTGTCAGAAATATCGTCTGCCAATCAGCATCGCTCTTCTAAAGCGGGAGAACGACGTTTCGTTTAAGGCGACCAATCCAGAAATCTGTTGCATTGGCGTTTGCTGTCTCCCTGTGAAAATCTCTGAAACTGCGTGCTATGTATAAAGAATGCGTAGGCTGGCTGCTCCCACACAGTGTAGCGGAACTTGCTTTTAAGCCGAACATGGGGTCGTTCCTCCTTTCCCTTGGGCAAACGCTGTCCACTCCACGAGCGGCCGCTGTCCGATGTAGATAGCTGCCTGTGAAAACCTCTGAAGGGACCGGTGTCCTGGTGTGTGGTGTTTGCCTCTCCCAAACTAAAAGCTTTTGTGATCATCGTGTCTTGAATGTGTGTGTGTACGCCAGCCTCGAGTAGTTCAACCACGGTGCACTTACTTGTTATTTGCATATCGTTTACATGACTTCAAACAACATCGACTTTATCTTATCGAGATTGGGTTAGAACGAAGCGTCTTTATGTGCAGAATATGATTGTGAGGGCGCAATACGTTTAGCAATGAAGGTCAGGAGACCACAACGTCTTATATACCTCCCTCCTTCTGACAAAATTTTTGTCTGGGGTCTGTCAATGTCGAGGAATACATTGACAAAGTCAGGCAAAAATTGTTCTTATAGATTTTCCAATAAACTTTTCTCAGCCATTCTTAACATTTTTTTCTAATGATTTCTTTATAGCTATTGTTCCTATTTTTTAATTGTACTATTTGGGAAAAGCAATCGTCACCAAAGTTAAACTGTCGGTAAAGAGGGAGGAAAGGGTTACATATAAATGAAAGGAAAAATGCTAATGAAACTGGTGGAAATTAATTTTGAAAAGGGGTAAAGTTAATAAAGAAAGTAAATGTGCGGCCTTTACGTTAACAATCAACTAGCGGTAATTAGATATTTGAGATTTGGGGGAAATTACGGTCGCCAGTCCTAAGGACAATTACTATAGTAACTGAAAAAGAAAGATTATTACTCATATAACTAGCACTAGAAGCGTGGCAACAGAAGGCTGACAAGTGTAGTGTGAAAACTGAAAGTTTGTCAGAAGTAATAAAGTTCGCTACACTCTGACTTAATTTAGCAAAAGAATTAATAAAACCGGAAAATCGAAAGTTAATTTAGTGACTGAAGTTAATAGTGAGCTTTCTTTCTGAAGCACATCGAAATTCAGTAAAATACGGTTAGTCTTGGACTACCTCAACAATCATTTCAAAAGCTACTTGAATCTACGTAATTTAGAAATAAGAGATTTAACTTTGAACTTGAATGAAATGATTCTGAACAATTAACAATAGTAAAATTTAGTACATACCAAGCTGAGCTGCAGTCACAGGTAAGTTAAAATACGGTAACAAAACTCGCACTCTTAATTTGTGCTTGTGTAATCTGAATATTGTAGCCAGCTATGAATACTTTAACTGAACTTTGAAATTAAAGTAGTGAAATGGAATGATTGTACTTTAATGCGTCACCAGACGAAACGGGCCCTTGATATGCGCCAGCTAATGCTTCCCGTCCGCGACACCATGTCAGAAACTATCATCGCAAGTCGAGCACAATTACATGCTGTCAAACCCCGAAAGCGCGGCAACTCGCGGGAGCTTCACACAACACACCTGCTCCACTCGCTACTCCAGCCAGACTCTCTCTGCCCGCGCTCCACGCGACACAGTTAACACTACCAAAGATCCTAAACACTTTCGTTCTCCACAGGACCTATCGATGTAATCGTTCGATAGCAGTTTTCCCTAGGCGAGACCCAGCGTAAAAATACAAATAATATTTAGAAACAAACCAATTATACATCGACATAAATGCATAAATATATATATATATATATATATATATATATATATATATATATATACAAATAGTAAAACAATTACAATATGTAAAGACACAGAAATGTCATATATTCAGGTAACAAAAATAAGGAAAACAAATTTATAATACAATAGATGGATATAGGAGGATATGCATTTCCGACGTTACAGTTAGGCGAACATTGACTTTACAAAGGTTGTTATTCTTTGTCATTGCCAGTACGTGTCTGTTTTTCTTTTTCATTTCCAAAAATTGTTTTTACAATATTAATGTTTCTAAACTCGTTAGTGTACAGTGTACCATGTTTTAGTGTGGTTAATAATTACTTTTACAAAAAAAGGAAAAAAATATTTTTACAAACATATCATTTTCTTAACTCTACATTTGTATTTTATTAGTTTTTTCGTTTTGTGCTGCGTCAGTTTCTGTGCTCGACGATCCCCACTGAAATACTGGAAGGCGTCGACTCATTTGTGTCACAAATCATGAGAGAAGCACTCTAACATGCGATGCCAGGTCTTACTTGTTGACATTGTCATCATGGAGTGGTACTTTTAACCGATGATTATGACTGTGGTTTACTACATGAACAGTGATCTGTTGGTACTCCTTTGCTGTCACACCTGGGAAAGTATGGCAGTTCGATGATTGTAGTTGACTACCGACGATCATCACCCAATATTGTGCTGAGACGTCTTGGTACTTCACATCTGGTTCGGTATGGCAATTTGATGATGTGGTAGGGAGAATACTGTTCATTTTGCTGAATCTATTTCTAGATAATGTTATCTGGTACTACTTAATAATTCGTTTGCGCCTGCCGGAGTGGCCGTGCGGTTCTAGGCGCTACAGTCTGGAGCCGAGCGACTGCTACGGCCGCAGGTTCGAATCTTGCCTGATGTCCTCAGAAGTCGCATAGTGCTCAGAGCCATTTGAACCATTTATTCCGTTTGCCATTCGCTTGTATTCGTTTGACGATTCAAGGTTTATTTTTGGAGAGGTGGTTGTAGTAGTTGACATGCCTCAAAGTTCATGGAAAGACGTTTGTAGCAATTTGATTTGTAGGATAGGAGAGAAAGGTATCTTTCTGTCTTGTGCCCTTCTTCATCTTGCATCTTCTGTTTTTCTCTTCTTTCTTGCATTCTTCTGTTCTTCTTGGGCTAGGAATATGTGAATTTTAGTGTAGAAGTGATATAGGATTTGTAGAATCTGACTGCCTTTCCAAATGTTACTTGATGAATTTGTAGATCTCAGTAATTTTTGTACCTTCATTATCGTCTCGTCATATTATGATTCTCCCCACGCTCTTCTGTCGTGTAGCAGTGTCGTGACATATGAAATGTCCGTGGTGTGCGTTCTTCTCCTGAAGTCCAACCTGGTTGCAACCTGTGGCGTTGGTCTTCATGTTGTTGTTATTGCCCTAAGTGCTTTCACAACATGTCTGTACCCTCTCCGTCGCTATCTCGAAGCATCTGGCGTTAAGGGAGCTGGTGATTGGTGTTGGTGGCGATGTCCCTCTGACACGTAGAAATATTTACAATTTTTGTATTACATATATTTGTTATTTACAAAAAACTCTGATTTTATATAATGCAAAACTTTTCTGATAGTGGCAAAAATTATTGTATATATACGATTTCTTTTCTTTATTCTAATTATGTCCTGCCACTTCTTCATTCTTTTAATTGTTGTGTACCATTTATTGTTTGTGTGCATGTTGTAGCGTACTTGATACTACAAGAGATTGTTAGTGTGTATTGCGTCTCTCTTTCTTTTAATTAATGTGTTACTTTGTTGAGTCTTTTAATTTAACTTTTATTTAGTGGTTAGTATAAGATAGGGCGGTCGTTAGTTTTCCTAACCTCTTCCGCATTTTTCAATTCAATCTTTACGTTTTGCAGTATTTGGTGGCCTAATTTCTACTTCTGGTTTCCCTTTGCTGTGTTGTTCTTGTCTTTGTGGACCATAATTTCCTCGGTAATTATTCGCGCCCTGGTCTCGCCAGTTGCTGTTTCTGACATCGTGACCTCTTTCAAAGTACCCTTGACCGTTGGCCTTTTTGATTCCTAAACCCATACTCGCCACTGTATGAGTGTCCATTACCGTTCCTATTTCGGTACCAATTATTCTGGTTATCGTTTCTATGCCAATTGTCTCCATTGTGCCACTGTCCTTGTCTGTTAAATTGCCTGAAATTATTGGTGTTAGGATTACGATTATTATTATTGGAATATTCGTTCCTAGTCCTCTCCTTTTGCTGTTCCCTTTCCTTTCTTTTTTCTTTCACCTCGTCTTCTTTAAAAATAAATTCAAGTTCCCTTAAAACCTCTTTGAATTCTTCGGTATTTTCATTTTTTCCTACTGTCGCCTGTTGATACTTTACCGGTCATTTCATTCTACACAGACGTATCAGCTCTCCGTTACTGTATGGTTTGTCTAGGCATTGATTCTTTTTGTCCATTGTATCAAAGAATTTTACCACGCTTTTCTCTCCTGAGTTTTCATATGGTGTCATCTGAAGTAACTCGTATTTAATTTTGTTTTGCGCCTCCTTAGACCAATATCTTTCGAAAAATGCTGTTCTGAACTGTAGGTAAGACGTACAGGTAGCCGCGAACTTTTGCATCACCTCTGCTACTGTTCCTGACATGTGTACAAATGAAGTCAAGTTTGTGAGCTACTCTCCAGTGGTTTGGTAAGCCTACTTGAAACTGATCGATGAATGTGCGTGCATGCAAGCTACCGCTTTCTTCCTTGAAATGTTGAAATTTTCTAACTGTAAGGAAGTGGTCTGTATCATATCCACTCATAATTCCGGTTTGTGGCTGATTCATGGACTCAAATAATCTTCCACTGCTTGTGTCGTCGTGTTTATTCTCTGGTAGCCTGTCTGCCTATTCTCAATTTCCTGACTCATATCCGCGTCATATCGTATCATTGGTGAACAAAAGTGTTGTTCGTGTGTTTCAACTCTCGTCGTTCGCGGTACAGTACCTGTGCTGCTATTATGTTGTGCCATTGGATTTACTGGTTCAGTTGCCTGCCTTTCGATTGGTATCGGCTGAAGGTATGTATTGCGTTTTTCTAGATACTGTACCTGGTCCTGTGACATGTCATGTATTACTTTAATCGGGGTTTTCTGTTTCGATTTCTGCGCGAGTGTTACGTGTAGACTTGGTTCTACTTGAACTTTCTTAGACGGCGCGTGTTCGTGTACTGAATTAATGCTTGACGTGTCAGTTTTTTCGCTACAGGTGTAATCGGCCTCGATCTTTTCTTCGATAGTTTGCATCAACTCTATTCGAAGCTTTTCAAACTGATCTTTGTTTTTAAGTTCTATTTTATTGATCCGCTGATCATATTTTTTTAGTGCAACCTTTGCGACCTGGCTTTGAATTGCTTGTTCTTCCGAAATTTGTATTGCTGTTCGAGTGGCTTTTATCGTAAAACGTTCCACCTTTTTGCCAATGTTTACGATGTCCAATTGGACCTTGTCCACGTCAGTGCGTAATTGCTGCTGACCTTGTGTTAGTACTTGAATTCTTTCTCTAGATTATTTCGCCTCTTTGTTTATCTCTGTGATCTGACTATCAGTTTTAGCGATCCCTTCTTCCATTTGGATTTTAACCTGTTGGATCTGTGTCTTAATAGCCTGATTATCCTGTTTCAATTTCTGATATTGTTTTGTTATCTGTGTATTCTGTTTCGTCATACTAGCTTTCATTTTTTGTAACATCTCCATGATCGCGTCCTGTCCTGTAACACTACCTTCTGCTGAACTATATATTCTCGATCTATTGTTTTCTACTCGGTCAGTTACGTCGTTTACTGGGCTATGTTGTGGCGTTTCTAAGTTCGATAACTGCTATAACCCGTGCTGTCTGTGTTGAGGACTAGTTGCGTTTGTCATTGAACCATTACATGGCGCAAACAACTCCGCGTTCTGCCCTCTCTGTTGTGTATGTCTTGTGTTTGCAGGTACAGTTGCGTCTGTTACGGAACCTTTTCGTGGCGCTCGTAACTCCGCAAAATTCTGTGTCTGCTGTTGGGGCATATTTAGGATGTGTACGATAGGTCCGACGTATTCTAAATGTTCCCCCTCTTCCTCACTGTCTACTTCTCTTTGAACGTTAGCTAACTGCCGGTTCATTGACTGTATTGACGCGTATTCTGTCCCTGAATATGCGGCAAACAAACGCATTTCCTGTGCTCGTTTCACTTCTATTCTTTGCCATTTCCTACGTGAGCTGTCTATTTTTGGCTCAGAATGTGCCCTACCTGAAATTTCATATTCTGGAAATTCGATGTTCTCGTCCCTTCGATTCCCATCTGTCTGGTCTGTCTCAATTTTATCCCAATCTAACTGAGCCTGCTGATTCTACAGCTCCCCGACTGTCCTATTCTCTGATTCATCGTCTGCTCTATTCTCAGGTTCACCATCTATCCAATTCTCAATACGCTCGTTTACTTGCTGCCTATCTGGTAGGTTCTCCCCCATCTTGTCTACTTGTTGTCTCTCACGTATCCTTTTGGCTTGTGATCTCGTTAACATGGAAATTGCCGGCCGGAGTGGCCGCGCGGTTCTAGGCGCTACAGTCTGGAACCGAGTGACCGCTACGGTCGCAGGTTCGAATCCTGCCTCGGGCATGGATGTGTGTGATGTCCTTAGTTAGGTTTACTTAGTTCTAAGTTCTAGGCGACTGATGACCTCAGAAGTTGTCGCATAGTGCTCAGAGCCATTTAACACGGAAATTCTTTCAACACACCACAACCCTATCTACAAAACTGTACGACCACTTACCAGTTGGTTGAACCAACAACAACGTCGTGACTTCTCGGCTAATGTTCCGTCTGCTCTGCTACAGTCTCCAATCTCCACCTGTGAGCTTGCAAAGGGAGAAAAAAGTTATTTCTTAATTCTAACTTATATGATGCTGCGTCACACTGCGTCTCTGCGTCAACCTGCGTCTGTGCCTATCACCTGAAAATTCTATGCTCTAACAGCTACGCAAAAATCGTGAAAAATGCAAAATTTTCCAACACAATAACACACGCCCTTTTCCCTACAATTCTGCTTTCTTCACTACCTGTATCTATTCTGACCCCAATCTTCGAAAATAGCTATTTAATACATGAAATAAAGTTCTTTAAAGGGCTACTGCTGCGACCTGCCCTACGTAACTATCCTGACACTTTCCTATCCTGGTAGTTTACCTACTTTTACCTACCCTGGCAGGGTCACTATTTTCTGTGAGCGTGTGGGTGCTATTCTGTCATTCTGCGCGACAGATTAATCTGAGATGTACCCTTTACCCTGTGGCACCTACAAGATGCAATTTCCACCCCCACACTACTACAGAAGTTAGAGAGACGCTCCTAACGTTCTAAAGGAAATGCCTGAAAAACTTTCAGCAATAAATATCTTCTTGAGTCGTCCGCTGTAAGGAAATGACACAGAAATTCACAAAATTTCTTACGTAACTAGTGGGATACTTGGGTACTGGAGTAGTGCTAGTTAGTTTAAGAAAAACATGAAACTAAAGAAAATTATTGTTTATTTTGCAAAAATTCTGATAAATCACAATGGCGCTTTTAGTTATGAAATAAACAATTTATTTCCTGGTTCTTTTCGGAATGTGAAGTTACCTATTAAGGATAGGATTCGCTAATGAAATTTGTATACAAAGTTTAAGATTGTTATTGACTTGGCTGAATGGCTGAAAGCTGCGCCTACTCAACTTGAATAATTACCCGTTAGAATGTTTTCCGTGATTTCCCTAAATCGTTTCAGGCAAATGCCGGGATGGTTCCTTTGAAAGGGCACGGCCGATTTCCTTCCCAATCCTTCCCTAACCCGAGCTTGCGCTCCGTCTCTACTGACCTCATTGTCGACGGGACGTTAAACACTAACCACCACCACCACCACCCGTTAGAATGTTGGTAGGTACGGTAGAGGCTGCCGTGTGGGAAATGCAGTGAAGTGTATTGTTGTGGAGGAAATATGGGGCTCGCAAGAGCTGTAGCACACAATACCGTAAGCTGCGACGACTGCTGTCTGCGCCGCTCGCTGCTGACAAATAAGATAACTCTCGTTCTATCTGGATTGACCTTCGCCAATCAAACTGTCCCTATGCCTTGATGAAGTCAAGGACTCCTATTCGTCCCTAGTCTAACCATTGGCGTGGTACACCGGTCAGATAACCAGTCCACCGCAATGCCATTCAATAATTCACTGGCAGGTGTTTAACTTTAACTCTGTCCGCTCACACCGCACAATAAGTGTGGCGGCCAACACAGTAAACAACGCTTAATCGCAAGGACTCAATACAGAGTCGCACTTCGATTCGATCTCGACAGAGGTGCTCTCCCAGTGAAGTACTGAGGAGAGACTTGTTCCTCGCTCTCTGAGTACACGTACGAGCGCACACACTCTCGTTACGTGTTCTCGCTCCAAGAGCGACACCGGAACGGCCCCTCTCCATGCCAGACGTGAAGAGGTATGTCTTTCTGTCTTTTCCATTACTCCCTCAGCTCAAGGTGTCAGAAATATCGTCTGCCAATCAGCATCACTCTTCTAAAGCGGGAGAACGACGTTTCGTTTAAGGCGACCAATCCAGAAATCTGTTGCATCGGCGTTTGCTGTCTCCCTGTGAAAATCTCTGAAACTGCGTGCTATGTATAAAGAATGCGTAGGCTGGCTGCTCCCACACAGTGTAGCAGAATTTGCTTTTAAGCCGAACATGGGGTCGTTCCTCCTTTCCCTCGGGCAAACGCTGTCCGCTCCACGGGCGGCCGCCGTCCAATGTAGATAGCTGCCTGTGAAAACCTCTGAAGAGACCGGCATCCTGGCGTGCGATGTTTGCCTCTCCAGGTCTAAAAGCTTTTGCGACTGTCGTGTCTTCAACATGTTTGTGTACGGCAGCCTCGAGTAGTTCAACCACGGTTCGCTTACTTGTTATTTGCATATCGTTTACATGACTTCATACAACATTGACTTTATCTTATCGAGTTTGGGTTCGAACGAAGCGTCATGATGTGCGGAATATGATTGTGAGGGCGGAATATGTAAGCAATGAAGGTCAGGGGATCACGACATCTTACAATGAAAATACTATAACCGTCAGCACTTTCAAGTTTTAGTGTAGCATTATCATACATTGACAGAATGCTCACAGTTAGACTGTCGCATTACATGTCCTGGTAGTAGTGGGATGGATAATATTCGGTAGTCATATGATTCTTGATGTGTGTTTTTACGACACAGTTCATCATACTCATAGTCAGAAAATTTCACTTTAATATTTTTGAGCACATTTTCCAGCACTAAAACAGTTGACAGGATACCGCATTGTGAAACTTCAGGTCTTACATGGATACGTTTTGAAACACTAACTGTTAACACATAACTTGAGGCGAATAGTAAAGGTTGAGGTGCACTGGTGGTCAGTATCTTCTCATCCACAACATCCACACCAGCGCGGTTAGGGTGCTGTTCTTGCACTGATGGTGGCATGTCTCTCGTGAGATGATCAGTGGATGGTGCGTACGAAGGAGCCCGGTACTGTGAAGCCCCGTCAAGCGCAGCCTCTGGCACCGACATTAACACCTGGCTATTCTGCTCCAGCATGCTGAGAAGCTGCACTGCTGGATCCTGTGTGGATGAGTCTGAGACCTTCACGTGTGCGGACCAGGACAGGTTGGGACCTGCTGGTGCTGACGTCATGGGTGCAGCTGCTGACGTCACGGGTGCAGCTGCTGCAGGACGAACACGAATATTGATAAGAATGATGTGATGTTGATAGAGAAATAATAATAATAATTTTGAGACTTACTTTCCTGCTGCTTCCTCCTCCTATTCTGCTGTGGTGGTGACTGACACTTCATCTTGACTGACTGGAACATAGATCGAGGAGCTGCTGATTGCTCCTTATATAGAAGTCGACTACGTCATCATGATGCTGTGTTTCTATTGGCTGAATGACATGAACACGTGACCTATCAAAGTGCCCTCTAGTGGAGAACTCGTGAACTAGATCAGTTCAACAACAATGCAAACTAGCCACAGACTGCACGCAGCACAGCCAGTGATTTTCATGCAGAGCGCTACGTAACGTTGCCAATAAGAAAACATAAACAGCCTACTTACAGATTTATAGCATGGAGAGCTGCATCAAATCAGTCTCTGGACTGACAACAACTGCGTATCACATTATAAGTTCGGCAATACATCTGATTTTATTATGATGGTCGTCTGTCCCTGTGTAGGTGAGAGATTCAGTTATCGTCCCAACGAAAAACGCCAAGTCAAGAATCATATCCGTGGTGCCGTAGCCATCACCTCCGTCCACCAGGCAGCATGTCACTGATATCAAATTGAGAGACTAATTAATTAAATCGATCGTGAGAGATTCTGCTGGATCGGAGACAGTCATATCTTGTGGGCTAGGAGCTTATATGTAGGCTTTTAGAAAAGGCAGACAGTTCCAACAGTAGCAGTTGTTTCCATGAGATGGATAATGCATTTTTAAAGCATCTCGCTGCAAAGAATTTATTTGGAGGACAGTATTCTTTTTCTTGTTCATATGTTCCAGCATTAATGAGCGCTTCCATTCCACATGTAGGAGGCTATGCGGGCAGTCCTCAGCTGTTTGCTTGCAAACTACACTGCTGTTAAACTCATCATGGTCAAACACCAATAACTCATCGATAGAACACATTCTGCAGGATGGTCTTCAATAGTATATACGGAGTATGTGAATATACTTAGACCGAAGTGAATTGATATCAACTGGACGTCGATTGCGTTTTGAGAGAGTGAATGCTTGATGGTGAATATGTCTGCAGTTTGCACATGCGCATGACCATGTGCTGGTTATGAGATGCATCCTGGCTCCATCCCTCTGCATTAACAAAATCTGTTGAACAGAATTCTTGTGTTTATTCCCCAGACACTCATCCATTATCATACTCTTCCATACCTGATGTAGTGAGGTGTGGCTACAGTCCTCCTTCGAATGTCTACATGTAATGCAGCTATTGAAAGCTGCTCTATTGCTCACATTTATCTCAATGATCGAGCATATGGTGATGGTTTGACAATGACAGCTCAGCAAAGACTGAATGTGCAGGAGCATTTAAGGTCATAATGATAGTTGAGTGGATGTGGCCCAATTGGCTTTCTTCCTGCCAAAATCCGCCACCTTGAATAACGTCATGGCGGCACTCTCTAGTGGCAGAGGTATGAACTAACACAGTTGAACTCCGGACCTCGTAGAGAACACAGGTGCATGGTATAAATAATAATAATAAATAATATTAAATGATAGCATATAATAATAAATGATAGTAAATGATAATAAATGATAATAAATAATAATAAATGATAATAAATGATAATAATAAAGGCAAGTACAGTTTTCGAGACATTATTCTGTTGGAGTTTGAACTTCCCGCCATTTTCTAAGGGGTGGGGGGTTAGGTTGGTGGACGTAGGCCAATTGGTTTATTTTCCCGCCATTTTCGTGGTATGATGCATTATCCTGCTGGACTTTGAATTTGCCACCAATCTTTTTCTAGAGGGTTAGGTTAGTGGAGGTAGCCCAATTGACCTATCTTCCCACCAAAATTCAAACTTCCCCACAAAATCCGCCATCTTGGATGACGTCATGCGTTGTTGTCAAGTCTACACGCCGCCACCTTGGATGACGTCATCGGCGCCATCTTGGATACATCTGGCAACAATGGAATTTGGGGTGGCACCCCTGTAGCTCTACTACTGGCGGATAGGATGGAATAGACACCATCGATGTACTGTAATAAGCATCACAGTTGATAGACGGCTCCCATGACCCATGGTGGAATGAATTTTGCAGACACTCGATGCATGTTCAGATCTTCAGTTAAAATTGACTGAACTGCATAGTAACTTAAATTAAGTTCATCAGCTATCTGCACCGAGTGAGGTGGCGCAGTGGGTAGACACTGGACTCGCATTCGGGAGGACGACGGTTCAATCCCGGGTCCGGCCATCCTGATTTAGGTTTTCCGTGATTTCCCTAAATCACTCCAGGCAAATGCTGGGATGGTTCCTCTAAAAGGGCACGGCACACTTCCTTCCCCATCCTTCCCTAATCCCATGAGACCGATGACCACGCTGTCTGGTCTCCTTCCCCAAACAACCAACCAACCAATCAGCCATCTGCCTAATTGTAAGGCTATGATCTCAGTGCACTAAGTCGCGAACTTTCACAACCTTTTCATTCGGTTTTCAGGTGGAAGGACGGCCGGATCATGGTTCATCTTCAAATGATTCGCAGCCATTTTTAAATCTGTTGAACCAGACAAAAACATTTGACTGGCTCATACAATTATCTCCAAAAGCTGTTTTTAATAGTTCGTAAGTCTCAGTAGCTGATTTCCGGGTTTTAAAACAAAATTTCACAGAAACTCGTTGCTCCTCTTTTGCATCCATTTTCACGCAGACAGAAACTGGCAACAAGCCCCGCACTCAACCAGCTACCGCAACGAACTGCATAAAGGAAACGCTGTTTCCTATCAGAGGGCGTTCAAGGACAAGGCAATGACTCACTTCCCACCCACCGTGTACCTACCCGCCAAACCAGTAATCAGTAACGGAACCATTCTTAAAACTTTCCAATCACAACTCGCATACATTTGAAGACAGGGACAGGGAAAAATCGTATTGAGTTCTCTGATGGACGTCGTTAGGGGAGCATTTATAGTTCGTAGTTGTTCTCTGTTGGATGGTACAAATAACGAGGATAGAATGTTTGGGTGACAGATGTGAATGCCCATCCTAAGGGACATAGATCTCCTTCGGAATGCAGTACCTGTATGTAGTTTAGAGATGCACAGCAATGCAGTAGCAAAACCCTTGTCCTTCTTCCAGTCCTTCTGCCAGTTCCCATACTGTCTTTTATACCACCTCGTGTTGCAGGAGAAATCTTCATTTTGGCGCTGACCTTGCACACCGTACACGGTTGGCAGAGCTATGACAAAATGTCTCCATTTCCACCGAGTGGTCAAAAAACGGTCCTATCGCATTAACTCAGCTCACCTTGTTTCTACAGAGATTCCAGAAGGTGGTAGATATAGTTCTCTCCGATTTCTTCTCAATGCCGACCTCAGTTGGGACCATCACATTGACTAAGCTGCTGGGAGGGCGGGGTAGACACTGAGGAACAGTTACAAGATGCAGAGGGACTGTCTAAAGCCACATTGCAGTTTTGCTGTAACTTCGAAAACGGTGACTCGTTTTGGGATATGAGAGTGGTGCGATATGATTCACCAGTGATTGTAATCATTAAAAGAGATCCCCATACGATCCAACTCAAGTAAGGCGGCTTCCAAATCACATACAGCATTTATACCAGAAAACGTAATACTATCAGCGATTCTTGTGTGTGTCTGTAGAACCAAGATCTTTTTTTATGCAAGGTGACGGTAACATTGTCATGTGATCGAGTTTTCAATAGCGCTGTCCTTACGCGAAATGTATGTTGCTGGTGGTAGAATCCTTCTGTGGTCAGTTAGAAATGTCGGTTGTCAATAGTGTTCCTCGAAAAGAACATCGTCTCTCCTCCAGTGATTCCCATTTGAACTACCTGGTGAGTGAAAAAGAAAAATTTCTCGCCATACGAAGTGACTCTCACGATCGATTTAATTAATTAGTCTCTCAATTTGATATCAGTGACATGCTGCCTGGTGGACGGAGGTGATGGCTACGGCACCACGGATATGATTCTTGACTTGGCGTTTTTCGTTGGGACGATAACTGAATCTCTCACCTACACAGGGACAGACGACCATCATAATAAAATCAGATGTATTGCCGAACTTATAATGTGATACGCAGTTGTTGTCAGTCCAGAGACTGATTTGATGCAGCTCTCCATGCTATAAACCTGTAAGTAGGCTGTTTATGTTTTCTTATTGGCAACGTTACGTAGCGCTCTGTATGAAAATCACTGGCTGTGCTGCGTGCAGTCTGTGGCTAGTTTGCATTGTTGTCTGCCATTGTAGTGTTGGGCAGCGGCAGCTGGATGTTAACAGCGCGTAGCGTTGCGCAGTTGGAGGTGAGCCGCCAGCAGTGGTGGATGTGAGGAGAGAGATGGCGGAGTTTTGAAATTTGTAATACTGGATATCATGAACTGCTATATACATTATGACTTTTGAACACTATTGAGGTAAATACATTGTTTGATCTCTATTAAAATGTTTCATTTGCTAAGTATGCCTATCAGTAGTTAGTGCCTTCCGTAGTTTGAATCTTTTATTTAGCTGGCAGTAGTGGCGCTCGCTGTATTGCAGTAGTTCGAGTAACGAAGATTTTTGGTGAGGTAAGCGATTTGTGAAACGTATAGGTTAATGTTAGTCAGGGCCATTCTTTTGTAGGGATTTTTGAAAGTCAGATTGCGTTGCGCTAAAAATATTGTGTGTCACTTTAGTGAATGTTTGAGTACGTTCAGTTTTGCTCAGCTGTTTGAAAAGCAAATAATGTAAAAGGTTTATCAGCACAGTAATTCTAAAATTGTTCTACGGGGACGTTTCAAACATAACATTTACAACTTCTCTGTCATGTTACCTTAAGAGAGATTTTGAAAGTGAAGGAGATTCCTGTGACAATGGTAGACCTTAGCACTCCAAAAAAAATGGTTCAAATGGCTCTGAGCACTATGGGACTCAACTGCTGTGGTCATAAGTTCCCTAGAACTTAGAACTACTTAAACCTAACTAACCTAAGGACAGCACACAACACCCAGCCATCACGAGGCAGAGAAAATCCCTGACCCCGCCGGGAATCGAACCCGGGAACCCGGGCGTGGGAAGCGAGAACGCTACCGCACGACCACGAGATCCGGGCCCCTTAGCACTCCATCATGAGCCAAAAATGAGAGTAATACACTAGTCGTGTGATGCACGACATGACAGATACGAAAAGATATTTTTCTACCTGATGAGACAATACCTAGAGAGAGAATATTGCCTATGCCATAGTCCCGCACAGGATTTTCACAAGTAACGATACTTTAGCGATGTGAAAACGCGTGTATGGTCCGATTTCTTCTATCTTTGAAAATAACTCGTATAAAATGGAGAAATCTACATTTCGCGTGATCGATCAAATCGTTGCCTCGGATTGGGTAAAGCAGTTTTTTTTTCTTTTTTTAACTGATTGGTATGTGTTGGGGTTGAATTGTTGAGAACTACAGTATACGTCCAAGCTGCAGCTGATTGTTTTGCAGTGAACCAGGCTGGCTGCACCAGCGGTCATGAGGAGTCGGAAAACGGAATTAATGGATTAGCTCAGCCTGGACAGGGTACAAGGAATGCGCCGACCTGTCTCATCTGGCGAAGTGACTAGTGTGCTGGGTGAGCGCGACGTGTGCGAGAGAAGATTCAAAATGATGGATGTATTGATAACATCTGAATTCCTACCACTCCAGTCATTCCCAGATGCCCTCCGTGGCCGGGGGTGGTGCATTATGGCATACACGCTCGTCCACGACTGCGGCTCGAGTTTCCTCCCGGCGCTGGACGTCGGCGGTGTGCGAGTGGTCGGCTGGACGTCTGGGAGGTGTGCGAGGGTTTCAGTGATCTCCGAGGAGGAGGAGGAGATTAGTGTTTAACGTCCCGTCGACAACGAGGTCATTGGAGACGGAGCGCAAGCTCGGGGGAAGGGAAGGATGGGGAAGGAAATCGGCCGTGCCCTTTCAAAGGAACCGTCCCGGCATTTGCCTGAAGCGATTTAGGGAAATCACGGAAAACCTAAATCAGGATGGCCGGAGACGGGATTGAACCGTCGTCCTCCCGAATGCGAGTCCAGTGTGCTAACCACTGCGCCACCTCGCTCGGTTGTGATCTCCGACATCTACCCGTGGCAACTTCTGCTGCACATTGGATCGTGGCTTAAGCGTGTCGTGTTTAGTGCTTCTCAATACATCGCAGTGGACTCTGACTCGCAGTGGTATTTGCTGTTGTCTCTATCATATCACGCAACAGAGCTTTACTTCTTCTGAATGTAGCGGAGAGAACCAATTTAGGAATTCCGTAAGGCTCTGAAAGCCTAGTCACGACGCCAAATTCCCGACTGATAGCAATCTCCGACATCTAGCCACAACTACTTACTATGGATTCGATAGTGTTTTGAGTGTGTCATGTTTAGTGCTTCTCAATATATCTCAGTGGACTCTGTCTTGCACTGGTATTTGCTGTTGTCTCTATCCTATAACGGAGTGGAACCTTTACCCTCCTCCTTATTCCAACTGTAGCGGAGAGAACTAATTTAGGAATTCTACAGCGGTTGAAAAACCCAGTTGCGACATCGTATTCCCAGCTGATGGCGATTTTTGACATCTAGCCATGACAGCTTATTGCTACGGACTGGATAGTGGTTTAAGTGTGTCGCGTTAAGTGCTTCTCGAGACGTTGCGGTGGACACTGTCTTGCAGTTGCATTTGCTGTTTTCTCTGTTCTATCACGCAGTAGAACCTTCCCCCTCCTTCGGAATGTGGCAGAGAGAACCGATTCAGGAAGTCTATACTACTTTCAAGAATCCAATCGCGACGTCAAATCCAGATAGACAACTTATTTTTGCAATAGCTGTATGGTGTGCATGCATGCGTTCGGTACGGGCGGACATGTCCGATCTCTCTCTCCCAGCCGACGTGGACGAGTCTACGGCGTGCTTGGTGATCGCGAGTTTGTGTGATCGTCAGGATTTTTTTTTTTTTCACTAGATATGTTTAGCGGAATTGTCGTGGTGGAGGACGGTGTTTATGCTCTCAAAGTCGGTGCATGCAAGGCCTCGGATACATTTAGCGCTACGATCTATTTGTGATGGAAATTTCATTACTTCATTTGCATAATGTCTATGTGTCGTACATAAACGTTGAAAATGTGTTTTATTACGGAGATGGATCATCGTATGGTGGAAGTGAGTGTTTTAAGCTAGCTATCTGACTCCCGTAGATTCTCAAACAATTAATCTGACAGGGTAGAGCAGATGGATTATTTCACTCTAATTTTGATATCGAAATTTCACCAGCTTTCCCTTTGTCTGCAGCATTAGCCGATAGGAATACAGTATTCTGAGGAGAGATGGAAACTTCCATCTTCGTCCTCGGAGACGTTGGTTCACACAGACAAGCTGAGGGTGGGTTCTTGTGAAAGACGGAGACAGGAAGCGATTCTGGAATTTGCCGATCAACAGGGGGCCGCAAGATCAGAGGAGGTTGATATCCCGTCTGTGGTCAGTAACGTGATCTGTAGTTAGTTCAAAATGGTTCAAATGGCTCTGAGCACTATGGGACTTAACATCTATGGTCATCAGTCCCCTAGAACTTAGAACTACTTAAACCTAACTAACCTAAGGACAGCACACAACACCCAGCCATCACGAGGCAGAGAAAATCCCTGACCCCGATCTGTA
The DNA here is from genome assembly GCF_023864275.1 of Schistocerca cancellata. Lineage (NCBI taxonomy): Eukaryota > Metazoa > Arthropoda > Insecta > Orthoptera > Acrididae > Schistocerca > Schistocerca cancellata. The sequence goes on from NC_064629.1 coordinate 930,270,651, forward strand.
GTTAGGACATTGGCCTGTTTTCACTTTGATGGCGGCTCCTTGACGATAGACATAGGTGTAGGAGACCCCAAATGGTGGCTACTACACCGAACTTCATTCCTTTCCCTGGTGATGACAGTTATTATGTTAGGGGGTGTAGTCATGATGTCTACCCAAGATGGGAACGCTGTCTCCTGCAACTGATTAAGTAAAGAATATGTACCTACATATTATCGAATTTCATGTCGTGATATCCTTCCTCTCCAGCACAGACTGTGTCTTTTTCCTACCAATTTCGTCTGGCACGGCTGGGGAGGGGTTGGACGTCTTCTGATGGTGGCGCTGTGCACTGGCTCAATCGATTCCTGCATGTCAAGATGAGTGCACACATGAAAATTTTCCAATAAGACGACACGTCCTATCTGCAGGTGTAATTAGGACATGTACGAGGGCAGTTCAATAAGTAATGCAACACATTTTTTTCTGAAACAGGGGTTGTTTTATTCAGCATTGAAATACACCAGGTTATTCCCCAATCTTTTAGCTACACAACACTATTTTTCAACGTAATCTCCATTCAATGCTACGGCCTTACACCACCTTGAAATGAGGGCCTGTATGCCTGCACGGTACCATTCCACTGGTCGATGTCGGAGCCAACGTCGTACAGCATCAATAACTTCTTCATCATCCGCGTAGTGCCTCCCGCGGATTGCGTCCTTCATTGGGCCAAACATATGGGAATCCGACGGTGCGAGATCGGGGCTGTAGGGTGCATGAGGAAGAACAGTCCAGTGAAGTTTTGTGAGCACAATACACTTCAGAGTTGATCGTTTGACCATGGGGAAGGACATCGAACAGAATAACCCCTTCAGCGTCCCAGAAGACTGTAACCGTGACTTTACCGGCTGAGGGTATGGCTTTAAACTTTTTCTTGGTAGGGGAGTGGGTGTGGCACCACTCCATTGATTGCCGTTTTGTTTCAGGTTCGAAGTGTTGAACCCATGTTTCATCGCCTGTAACAATCTTTGACAAGAAATTGTCACCCTCAGCCACATGACGAGTAAGCAATTCCGCACAGATGGTTCTCCTTTGCTCTTTATGGTGTTCGGTTAGACAACGAGGGACCCAGAGGGAACAAACCTTTGAATATCCCAACTGGTGAACAATTGTGACAGCACTACCAACAGAGATGTCAAGTTGAGCACTGAGTTGTTTGATGGTGATCCGTCGATCATCTCGAACGAGTGTGTTCGCACGCTCCGCCATTGCAGGAGTCACAGCTGTGCACGGCCGGCCCGCACGCGGGAGATCAGACAGTCTTGCTTGACCTTGCGGCGATGATGACACACGCTTTTCCCAACGACTCACCGTGCTTTTGTCCACTGCCAGATCACCGTAGACATTCTGCAAGCGCCTATGAATATCTGAGATGCCCTGGTTTTCCGCCAAAAGAAACTCGATCACTGCCTGTTGTTTGCAACGCACATCCGTTACAGACGCCATTTTAACAGCTCCGTACAGCGCTGCCACCTGTCGGAAGTCAATGAAACTATACGAGACGAAGCGGGAATGTTTGAAAATATTCCACAAGAAATTTCCGGTTTTTTCAACCAAAATTGGCCGAGAAAAAAAATGTGTTGCATTACTTATTGAACTGCCCTCGTAGTTACTGGATTTAAGCTTCTCCCACCAAACAAAAGTGAGATCCAGATCTTGCTAATTGAATTTTATAAATAAACAGTATATCCTATGGTATATAATTGAATTTCCGGTCGCCAGTACTTCCTCTCCAGCACAGACGGCAGCTTAGAGACCGTGGCGGAATCCATTCTCAGTCAGGCATTTGCCTTAGACGTAGTTCTCACACGTGTTGGTATTCCACAGGGGTTTACCGAGTAAATGCTGCTTTGTCTGCGGTTCAGTCTTGCCATGGTTGATGGCGCGTGCAGGCAAGCACTGGGTTACTATAGGAAAAGAAAGAGAGAGAGAGCGAGCACGTGTTTCGACAGGAATTTCTCGGGTGCTTTTGTTCAGGGATTAGCGTGACATCTGGTCTGTCATTTGCGGCGCGTCGCACAGCTGCTGACCGATGCATCGATTTGTGAAACCCTGAGCAGTGCGAGCTGGCACTGGGTGCAGAATGGCGGACAGTGCGTGCTTCTTGATCGAAAGATTTTTAACAGCGCAATTAATCGTGATGCGTGTTTCATGATGGCACTCCTTGCGCAATCGGGATGAAAAAGCATCGCAATTGTTTCAATATTCAATATATCACTGTCTGTCCTGTGAATTGTTTAAATAAACAATATTCCACACATTGTCTGAATTGTTTAAAAATATTCCATACACTGCAATCGATTTTCCGCCAAATACTTTAAATAAATAAATAAACTATATTGTCGAAATTGTTTAAACAATATTCAGTACACCACAATCGATTTCCCTCTAAATGGCATATCAACTGAGTCTTTTTCCCGCCAATTTCCGAGAGGAGGAGGGTTTGAGGGAGGGCTGGGGTTTTCCCAGAGGGGGAGGGATTAATTAACTGATCAGTCGAATAAAGTAGTCAATCAAATTGATATCAAAAGTGTGCTTGTACCGGCGAGGGGAAGACGGAGGGTCGGAGGTTTCCTGAGGGGTTGGGAGGAGGAGGGGGAGGGAGAGGGATGGGGGTGACGTGGAAAACCACCTAAACAAGCAATGGGTTAAGCATCTGTCAATCAAAGGAGAAGTATAGGTTTGCCCCTGAATGTACGCTTGCCCCTGACATAGGCAACACGCTGTGTGGGGTGATGCTCGCTTTGTCCCCCTACTCTCGTATTCTTCGGTCTGTGAGTAACATTTAAGGACGAGATCGACGTTTCACGTGCAGACCTCGTCTACGGCTTCACGGAGGAGATACCACTGCCACACTACATACACCTCAGGCAGAACATCTGTGCAGTCACACGGACAGCCTCCGACCGCACGCACCGACGCGGCGGGGCACTGGCAGAGTATTTGTTTGTGCTTACTTACAGTGTTGCGTGCATTTTATGTTAGGCACAGGTGCAGTACAGCCAAAATTAGGCCTCTCTACTTGGGAACACACTGCCTGATTACTCGCGATGAGATGACCCTGCAGATCGAATGTAGTGGCAAGCTGTCTGAAGACTCCACTGACCGAGTCAGGCTGACGCTGTTCATTTCTTCGACCCAGTGGAGGATCTGTCAATGGACGACGCTCCCCGTGCAACGAGTCAGGGAGAGCCCGCTCCCGTAGTCACCAGTGACCCACGTACACCTCCAGTTGTCACCGTGCAACCACGTGCACCTTAGCCTACAACCTGAACTTAGTACAGGGACACAGCAGTAAAAGCCGGCTCACGCATGGCGAACTTCAAAGCGATAAAAATAACCCATTTTCCGCTTCACTGTAACTTCTGTATTTTGGTTTATTATTGAAATTAACATGGCTATTTCTATGTAGGCTAGTTACGCTCAGAGGTATGTTTACATGTACTACACATTTTGTCTGTTTCAAAATTTGTGTTTTCTCGATTCGATATTTGTGTAATTACAAATTTGGTTAAAAGCCTACACTGAAGGTAAGTTTCGATAAACTGTAAAATCCATATTACATTTCTTGTATTTAGAACTTACAGGGTGCCTACAAGCGTTACCTATAGCACTCTTGCATGAACAATTTGAACAAATTAAATGCTAAGACCTGTAACATTATGTGATTGCCTTATCATTTTAAATCATTCACTAATCGAGCAGTCGCTCGGCAACAGCTACAGTTAGCAAATAATGTTGTGAGAATGTAAAAGGTGAACGACCTGTGACGTAACGTGTTTATTGTCGAAGCGCCGTCAGAGATGCAGTGAGTTATTGACTTTGAAAATCGCGGCGCGAAAAACGGACAGAAGAACACTTTTTCACTTTTTTTTTTTTGAGGTACGAGATATTCTCGATGAACAGTTACACATTTTTACTCTTGTTTCTTGTAACTTGTGTCGGACGCGCATGTCTTGCCGCCGTATTATTATTGTGAAAATTAATATTATTTTGGTGTAAAGTAAAAGTGCAATACTAAAAGTGCAATACTGCACAGCAGTAGATTTATTGTGCGACGTGTATGTGAAAACGTCAAAGGAATTATTTTCATTACGAGAAGTGCCAGTCAAAACGGCATCCATGTTAAATCCTTCATTGCAGTGTAAGTTCATCTATTAATTGCCATAAATTCAGAGTTAAATGAAACTGGTGTATGGACTACTTATTTAATATAGAATCAATGTCTCACTCCTTCATGAAGTTATTTAATTTTCTTTATGTTCCTGCCAAATAGAGAGTTCACAGTCACGAATTCTTTCGTCTAAATCGGACGGAAGTTGTATACGGCGAAATATTTTCTCCGCGCCATATTCTACTGGTAAATGCATGATAAACTACGGTTCCTTAGGAAATTCACGTTGAGCTATCCAAAAATAATTATATTTTGAACAGGCATTTACTCTCCTCTGCAATGCAACTTCCGACTGATCAGACGATCCAACAAGAAACAGCCGCACACGGTCGGCGTTCGCAAATATATTTCCACCGCTGATTATAGCTATATGTTACAGCACAAAAGTAAACATATTGTTATAATTAGCGACTATGAACGGGGACATTTATAACTGTATGTTTATGTATACACATTACGTAAACATATCGTTATAGACCTATATCTCCTCAAGATCGTAATGATGAACTAAAAAGCTTTAATGAATCTATCGATACCATATCCATAATGTTATGAGTTCTCCATTAAATGCGAAAAAGCACCAAAAACAGATGCGAATAAAAATAACGTAGACTATAACAAATAGGCTTACATAGAGTTAAATCTGGCAGTTCACACGCGGATTCGCAGGCAAGAAAAAATGTCCTCAGAACAGTATCCAACGAAACCATCTTCTGTTTTATATTAAACAAAAACATATAACCATTTACTCCACCCAGTATTAAGAATGTGGGTAAAAATCAAGCAGAATACAAGTAACATAATCACAATGTAATTCAAAAAGTGAAATACACGCAATAAATCGTAATCAGGAACAGAACGTACTGAAAGCAACTTCTCTTTACTACGAAATGAAAACAAGTATGGACCGAGATAATGGATCGATAAAGGTGCAGCACCCGAGATTGCCTGACAACGAACCAAGGGCTTGTTACAGGAAGTCCCTATTTGAGTGTCGCGCCACTGGTCTCAAAGTCATGCAGCTGTCAAATAGAGCGCCAGATTTCTGGAATGCATCTCTTGTTACACTTACAAAACAAATCTGTTTTACTTTGTAATAAGAGCATTTATATGACTATAGCATGCATGCAAGAAAGAATCACTAATATTATTCTGATCTAAATAGCAACAAGTGGAATTCTAACAAGTGTCGAAAAGTGTAATACACGAAAACGAAACATAGTGCAGAAGTCAATTTCATGGTAGGACGTGTGGTATGATAATCAATTAGCGCGATTCTGTGATTTAAAGATGTGTACAAGTACAAATCTGTATTGTGTTTCCCATTTAAATGCTATGAGTGGAATTTGTGGTATGTTATTTCTTTTGTTTTTTCTCCTGTACACCTTAAAGGCTGTTCATGCAATAGATGATGCTGAGAACTGGAATTTTAAAAGATAAAGATGATTTTATACGAAAACAAAATATTGTGCAGCTGCGAAATGTAGGACAGCATGATCAGTACATACTTACATCACACATTGACAAACAGGTTTTCCACGCCATTAAATGTAAAAGATAACAATAACTTGCTATTATGTATTAAAAGAAATATACATCAAGTGCCTTGTACAGCTATTAAACAGTTGCTTAATTTGTTGCAATTTCAGTGAACATTTTCCCAGTATTTGCAGTAGGAACCAGTAACACGATTATTTTGAAGAAGAAAAAAAGCAACATAATTTTGCTGAGCTATTCTGACAGATTTCCTGGTGTGTGTAAATCCATTTGCAGTTACTCAAAGGCTCACAAATTAGGGAATGCAAAGAAAAGGTGCTATGTGTATGCAACTTCCCTTTCAGTAATTGCCTTGAACACTTTGTGGTAGGAAAAATTTCACATGGTGTGGTTTGACATTAGCATAAAATTTATGGTTTTTTTAGCGCACAATACCACACTTTCTAAATCAGGAGAATCAATAGACAAAATCTGGAATCTGATATATAAGAACAAAGCATGAAATTCTTTGGAGATAGGTCTGAAGTACTAATAAAATCACACCATTATGTAATCAGATTTTTATTTTCCTTGAAATACATTAAGCTTCCTCTTACTTTTATTTGCTACTTATTTTGACTGTATGTTATGATTCCTTTCTTTTACATAGTTATTCAGCAAAACATTTCAAATTATTTTGGATACATCTCCATGCATGTTACTTAAAACATCATCACAAAAACATGTATCTTGAAGAAATACGTTTAGAATTGTGCTTGAAGGCACTATTCTTTTCAAAATTAAGTTAAGAACCTGCTTTTGGTTACAATCAAACAATGGAAAATTCAGGATGGAATGTAACAATATTAGAGAAGGAAAGTTGCTACTCACCATATAGCAGAGATACTGAATTGCGATAGGCACAACAAAAAGATTCACATAATTATAGCTTTCGGCCATTAAGGCCTTTGTCAGCAATAGACACACACACACACACACACACACACACACACACACACACATACACACGCAAACGTAACTTGCACAAACGTCTGCAGTCTCAGACAACTGAAACCACACACACGTCTGCAGTCTCAACTGAAACCACACTGGTTTCAGTTGTCTGAGACTGCAGACATGTGTGCAAGTTGCGTTTGTGTGTGTGTGTGTGTGTGTGTGTGTGTGTGTATTGCTGACAAAGGCCTTAATGGCCGAAAGCTATAAATGTGTGAATCTTTCTGTTGTGCCTGTCATGACTCAGCATCTCCGCTATATGATGAGTAGCAACTTACCTTCTCTAATATTGCTTTTGGTTACACATTATTGTAAAGTGTGATTCATATGACTCTGATATTAGTACACAAACAATACTCTGAGCAAGGTGACATAATAATTTTGTAACCACTGTGGATGGCCAAGTTACACCACTCTTATTAATAATGCCAAAATAAAGACTGCAGCATAAATCTGACTTTTGACCTGCATAGACTTTTGTGCTACAAACCCAACATTAACAGAAGCAGTATTATTGTTAGCTATATCATTTTTGTTCTTGAGTTTGACACATGAATCTTCAAATTCCAGGTCTACTAGACTAATGCAGTCATCCACATCAACACCATCAGACTGGACCATTCCAAAATCGTCATTCAAAATCTGATAGTAGAAACAAATGCTTCCATAACATGAAGAGCACAAACCCATAAAGTCTTGAAACGAATTCTTTTTTTTTTTTCAGTTTCTAAAATCTAAATGTGTGAGATGTGCTCTAGATAATTCTGTGTACAAACCAAATCATGCTTGTAAATTATTAGTGTGAAACCGTCCAGGCAGAAAATATTGGAATTTGATAATTATTAACACAGAACTGAATAATGCGAAGAAGGACTTCATTACTTTGGTGCAATGCTTTGTGTTTTTCTCTTTTGATCTATGAACCCTTTATATTTAATGACTGCCTCCTATATAACCAACATTTAAAATATCCAAAAACATAGGTTGTAATCAGTAAAAACAAATCGTGAACTAAGCTTCTCACATTAACTAACTGTTGTGTACATAGTTCCGCATAGTCAGCGCATACACAACTTTCCCACTAGAGTGCGCCCCGCTAAGCACAACAGGGCAGGTGCAGCGCTCGTCTGTCTCCGCACTACGAGATGGCGCTTCCATAGAGACGGACCAAATTCTGCTTCCACTGATCCACGTATTAATATGTAATGCAGCCAATGAGATTGCTGCTAACGTAGAACCTTTTCTGCTCACGGATCACACTCGCGCAGTGATATGAGAATGCGAAAAGTATTATAACGAGTGTACAGACCTCTGATTGGTCAGTCTGCATTAGTCTGTACCAGTCTGTACGAGTTCTACATTGGTCTGTACCAGTCTATAGTCAAGTTTCAGTCTGTGCCTAATAAGATTACTATATTCCTGTACATAGCCATGAAGATAAATGTATAGACACTTTTGTCAAGTATCAGACATATATGTGAGAATAAGATTAACGTACCAATACCAAAGGAACTTCAGATTGTCAATTGTAAATAGCATCCAGAACCAAGTTAAGAAATATTTATGCTTGTTATTATTTTAAAAAATTATTCAAGTTCTGTTTAAAGTTGGTCACCATCAATCTGCAAATTCTAAGCGTGCAAGTGGCATTTCTATCGTATGACCTAACGGCAGAAGATAAACATGCCACGATAAGACCATGAGACATATTGCTGACACTTGCCTACTTCGTTAAAGCGACAAGTCAAATAATCTGATGGTGTGTATACTGAAGGTCTTACAGTACGCACACCACACTAATTTTAACCAGTCTATAATTATTCTTACAAATGGTGTTTACCTTCATTCCGCAATTCGAAAAACATCGAAGCAGCAACAATTGTATCTCGAAAAATATGGTTTGCCAAGTTTCATTTTGACACTCGGTGGCTTTTGGGATAAGCGCTTTGTAATTGAGCTTTGGAGCTGCTTTTATAATAGGGGTTCTCCACTCTGTATAAGCTGACACATCAGAAAACTTTTGTTTCTAAAAGCAGCTCACAATTCTGATCAAATAAAGGGAATGTAAATGCCTTGTTAGCACCTGCCAAGTTTATCGAATTGTTTCCTATATTGTCAAACAGATATACAGTGTCATCAGGACATTTTCATTACTGTCAAAAGGAAAAGGGAAGTAATAATTACTTTCAGAGCTTTCTGTCAGTTTCAGGAACAAGTTTCTATTTACAGCATTGCTGTCACAAATTAAACTTATGAATTTAAGTCGACAAGACAAGTTGAAAAAAATACTAGTGTTTTTTAATACAGTTCCTGCCAGACATATTTTTCACTGGATGCAATGGAACAGTTTCTTTCATGCTGCCAACTACAGATGAAACAGAAAAGCCAGAGCGTTGTAGCTTCAGTTCTTAATGAATTCTCACCAACTCCAGCTATAACTCCTACCCTGAACTGAAATTTTGGAATAATATAAACCTTATCCAACTGTAAAATACATATACTTTCCTCTTCAGACAGTCTGGTTGCTACATTCTTAAGAATATGACACATATTCTGGAAACCACTCATCATTTCTCTTATAAAGATCTCCCCCCCCTCCCCACTCCTTATATTTAATCTTGTTTCATTTTGATCTTTCCTAGAGACAGACTTAGGTGGATGGCTTAAACAATGAAGTACACTGGAGAAAATTCTTGGTATTGTGCCGTCTCTTAATTTTGGTTGAGCTCCTGGGTATTTCTGCTCGTTTCCTAGCATATCAAAGTTTATTATATCCTCTTCTGACAAATGCTTGGCATGGGCCAGAGATGTCTTAGAATGTAACCAGTTCTTTGTTGTAATTGCTGTCAACTATTCACAGTATGTTATGGGGAAGAGGTACGCCGTGATGCAGCTTTTACCGCCACTGCTTGAACATCATGGGAAATCCTTTTCTGGCATCTGAAAAATATTGCTGAATTAATAGTAACACATCTGCTGTAGATGTCAAACAATGCTTCACTAACGCGAGTACTATGCGGCTTCACTCACTTACATTATATTTTAATTTCATTTCGATTAAAAACGTCAGAAAACGTACCATTATAGACACTTTTGAATCTCTAGAAAAAAGATTAACAGAAGTACTACCGGTAGGTCTACAACTTTGCGTCTGCCGTTTTTTCTCGAAGTTCGAGGCTTTATTGTGAAAAGTATTGGCCATTGCTGCCCATTATTTCCTCCCATCTTTCAGGCAGCATACGAATCCTACGACAGAAGGACTGGGCGTCTTTTGAAGAGATCCATGAATCGATCCAATTTTCCCCTTGTTTATGCCAGCGGATGTGCTGGTCAGCCACGTCGTGAGCCACTGATCGAAAACGGTTGTAATCAGACGGAACACTGTCTGTAGAATTCCGCGGGTGGGGTAGGACTTCCAATTTCAGCGTTTCCAAGTACGTTTTGAAGGTTTTGCGACATGAGTGGAACTATGTCACTGTGCAAACTCAGCTTTTATATCTATCGCTGTATTGTGGCCATTTGCCTTTCAGTGCTCGGCTCAAACGCATCAATTGCTTTCGAAAACAATCTCCTGTGAGTACTTCAGTAGCTTCGAAAACATTGTCCCTTCCACTGCCTTGTTGGTCTTCGACGTCGAAATCACAGTTTCTGAAGCGCTGAAACCATTCTTTTCACTAATAAGTGACCCAGCATAAGTACTACCCAGGATTTTATGAGCGTCAGCGGCAAAGTTCTTCACGTTAAAGCAGAAAATTAAAACTTCCCGCAAATGACGAGAATTTGGCTTGTAAGCTAACATGTTCAATCGAGAATAACTGCATGATTCAATCACAAATCGACTAATATTTTGATGACATTATGTTTACAAATACCTAATCTTACTGTATGACACATCCGACCTACCACCTGCACCACCACTAAAGCCCTGTGCATAGAAAGTAGCGACAATAATTATGTGTGGATTGCCGACAGTCGCATCTCGCCGTTGGTCAGTTGAACGTCTCGTGGTACTCGGTAGCCATTTCTGTGCCAAACTTCGCAAGTGCGTACATTATAGAAATGTACTAATGTACGGTTTATTTATTTATGCGATGCTTTTGTGTTATAAAAGATCATTTTGTATTAACTGCAGAATTACTGGATTGCTTTATGGGACAGGAGTCAAGGCTAGACTTAACAGTTGTGTATTTAAATTACTGTGGTGCACTAAGCGATATCGCTCGTAGGCCCGTGTTTCTTTATCGGAGCAAAAGTTAACTTAGTTCACGTCTTCCTGATGTTTATATAATATTTTTGTGCTGTCTTCTACATAAACAACAAATAACTTTGTAATTCTATCGTTTCATCTAGTAGTATACTTACAGAGCCAACTGTATATTACCGATGATTACCGCATACAAGGGTGAGAGAGGTGATGGTGGTACCGTAGTATGTACGGTGTCTGCCTTCTAAATTGGAATGCATCTGGCATAGATTTGATCTTCATCCGATTTCATAGTTTTTTTAAACTTGTAACAGACATAAGAGTGCAAAGAAATAATGGGACTGAACAATGCCTATTTTCATTTAAACAGAACTTTTTTTTTTGTAGATGCAAGACAATGGAATTCACAATGACTTTATCGGAGAAAGATAATTAATACAGCTATGGTTAAGTGACCTTTTTCTGACTCTTATGCCTTTTCTTTCCTTCTTTGCTGGACGATGGCAGAGAACTGGTGGTGAAGCATTTGGCTTTAGCTTTTAAGACCATCCTTTCGATTATTTTAGAACTGATCAGGTGCAAAATAAAACTAAGAAAAGAGAAAAATTGAAGTTGAATATATGTTAGGGCCAATATTTTAACTTTTTTCGTGGTTTACTTCAATAACTCTACCACAATTCAGCTCAGTGGAGGAAAGTGATATTCTTTGATGGGATACAACAATTTTACATAAGTGTGAATTCTTATCTCACGTGGTTTAGCTAATTCGTAAGAGAATTGATCCTTACATACGCGTTTCGATAGGGTCCGCCTTTAACAAAACACAGTTTTATTTTTTAAGCCAAACATGTTTCACTGCAGTTGCAGCATCTTCAGTGGGCTTTTATTTTATGGCTGTTAAAGATAAAGAATGTTCTTTACTGTTTGTATACATGTAACTATTAGTTTTTAAATCGTAATTACAGATAACTGAAAAAACATACAAAATTATGAATTCATATCTTTTTACCACATTGTGTGGTTTTTCTGATGTATTATGTTTCTACAGTGACTGTTTTTTGTTCCACAGTTAGTCATCTGCAACCACTTACACCTTAAAGTAGATAAATTGTTTAAGCCAAAATTATGATTTGAAAATTGTTATTTCTATGCCTGAAATTAATTCTGTGTGTGTGTGTGTGTGTGTGTGTGTTAGTGTCTATTTATATTATGTTTTACCTACGTTTTCTTTTTCCTCATCTTCATCACTATCAAACACTATATATTGAGCTGTCACTGTCACTGTTTCATTGTTTACAAGATGTAAAAACAAAACATGGCTGACAGTGGAACAGTTGGAAGGTGTAAAAACAAGATGGCTGATGGTGGAACAGTTGAAGGTGTTCCTGGCAGTTGTTCCTAATCTTTTGTGCATCTCTGTGTGTGTGTGTGTGTGTGTGAGAGAGAGAGAGAGAGAGAGAGAGAGAGAGAGAAGAGAGAGAAAGACACAGAGAGAGAGAGAGAGAGCAGGTTTGAGGGTTTTTCATTATTATTATTACAAGTACTTTTTTAGTGAATGTGTTGTGTGTGAAAAGGGAGAGAGAGAGACAGTAGGTTTGAGGATGTTTTTTCTTTTGTGTGTGTGTGTGGGGGGGGGGGGGGGGGAGAGCTCTATAGGTTGATCTTGTCTAATAATTCATTGAGGGCAGAGAACAGAGTTCCATTGCAGAGAACTGTGTATTCATTTATCACTTGTTTTCCTTCGACCATGGCTTTTTGTATCTGATAATTTTCTTCAATTATTAGGTTTTGTGGGGGGCTGTTGCTGCATTTAAGAATTTTCAAATCACTACTGATGTTTGTTGGGTTATGTTTCTTGTCCATAAGGTGTTTAGCAAATGTGGAATGACAGCTGTTACTTTTTAATGCTCTGTGGAAAATCACTACTGTGGAAAGAAAACCTAATTCTAAGTCAAGTAAAACGTCCATAGAAGGCGGAACCGATAATTCGGCGGTTGGCAAGGTATCGTTGTTCGGATGCATTGTCGGTAACATAGTTTGTTCGAAAATTCCGTAACTGAGCGGCAATAACTCGCGTTACTCGGGATAAACTTGACTGGGGTCACAAATGTCGAGTTTTGGTAGGTATTGAGTCCCATAAACCAACTTCTTACAGCGCAATAACGATTCATTCGGATAACGTTCAAAGGTTAACATCACAGTGCACGAGTAAACACTCGACTCCTTCCAATTCTCTAGGCGAAGCAGACCCAAAGATCGTAAATATAGCAAAGACATATACATAGGTATGCACGGAAGTACAGGTTATTACTGTACGATCGCAAGAGAATGGATATGACACAAACGCTATAGATAAACTGAACCACAAAATTTAAAAGGATACTGTGATGGGGCAGTAGATAAAGTGCGGGTGAAGAGTTCACACGAATGTTTGTTAAAAAAGGTTAGTGCAAATTTTAGCTCTCACGTAAGTTTCAGGGGATGATTTTCACACTTGGTGCATTAGTACACTGGTCCACACCTGCACATTAGTTATAACATATACAGGGAACTAAAATTAGGCGATTATTATAGCAAAATCAGTTTTTCGTGACACAATTCAATCACTATTTATTGGTGTTGTCCTTTTCTTTCATACAATGAAATTAGCACGGGTAAGACAGATTTACAGTTTTACTTTAATAATAATGTGCCTCCGAGACCCCAATAGCGATAATGTAGGCTGCTATAAACGAAAATTACTCACTCAATTCGAACAAAACCACAAGTCCCACTGTCCTCTTTGTTCTAGCAGTTTTGGCGCAAAATCACAGATCGCCACATGTTTACGTACGCCGATGTATACCTCGTAATTCGTACTCACACAAAAAATCGTAGCACTTCCAGTTCACCAAATATATGCATGCACACTTGCACTATTAAGCAATACTCTTTATCGAAATAAATCGGCGCGAAAAAAATTCTTACTCAAACGACCACATGGGCCACCCAAAAGTGGGGCTTGCTCGCCGCCCACCGGCTCCCCGACTGCCGAACGACTGCCAATGACTGACCAACGATTGACCCCTGGTCAAGTATACTGTAGTATAGAGGTGGAGCCCCTCCACGCCCACACCGGCATGATGGGCAACACAAAAGGTCTACTGCCATCTCTGCATAAGGGTTAGTATTCACTAAAGTGAGGTGTCGCAGGATGTGGGTACTGCGATGTTTGCGTACGTCTGGTTAGGATTAACCATTAATACGCGCTCATCTGGAGATAGATTGGTCGAAATCTGACGAAGGGTAGCGGTTTGAAGGGCAGAGGAAAAAATGTGCCAAGGCAAGAGCCGAGGGAAAAAAAACCTCTGCGAAAGTTAGGTCGGGTGGTAAGAGCAGTAGCGGTTGTCTTGCTGCCTGCGATAGGTTGTGCAAGGATAGGCTTTGTTAGTAGTGGGTATCATGCATGTCGATACCTTGACGTTGTGCGTTTGTGCTGCTTGGCGGCTGGCGCTGGGTGCTGGTACAGAGTCCTCGTTCAGCGTCAGCAACCTGCAACAGTTAGGTTTGTTATCGATCTTGTGTCTGATAGGTCATATACCGGAGGCACAGTGTGAGGGAGTGTTGGCAGACTGTTTGTGCGTCTGTGGGCGAGCTCGTCGGTGTCCCTGCTGTGGCCTGTTGGTCAGCTCTAATAGCAGCTGGTAGTTGCCAGTCAGTGTTGCTGATATGCAGGGGCTTAACGACGTTTGTCGCTGTTTGGGTATGTTAGTTTACCATAGGTGGCTATGCCCTAGCTAGCAGTGTCTTTGGCCGCTTGTGCTTCCACCTGTGGTTGTGATAACGCCTGGTCAAGATGGCCGCTCGCTTATATACGCTTGGACGTCTACCCCCCTCGTTATGCAAGTACCAATCTCACCAGTTAAGGTTACAAATTTTCATACATACATCCCTCAACAGAAATAAGTACACCATCGGAACTGCGCTAAAATGTACATCTTAGTTACTATGTTACATTTTTTACTAAGATTATTCTATCGCCCGTAAATCAAGTTTTAATCTTTGTAAAATTTCGCCACTTAGCGCAAATTTGTTTGTTTACATCTGTGCTGAAAAGTTTTAACATAGAACTGCATTTAGCACCGTTTTTAGACGTAATCTATAGCGATCTACACATTGCGCTGCTCAAAATCTTCATATCTATAATAATTAATTAATTGTGGGCGATAAATGTTAATAATAATTTGCAAACAATGAAAACTATTGCAAGTTAGGTGTATAGTATAACATAAATAGTTTAAAATACGTGTGATGCCACCCAAAATATTATATAGTGCCCTTCTTTACGCCATGAATTTTCTATTGAATTTTATAAACAATTTTCCATCAAACTTTGTTTATTGCTCTTTACAGGCTTCATTATTTATTAATCTTAACATATGACTATGGCACTCGATCCGCTATGACGAAACGTTTTTAATGAGTGCTTTACTATCTTTATTAATCTTTCAGTATTCGTGATATTATCCGATTTTGAGGTTACTATAACTTTTGCGTCTCGTGACTTAAAATAAAAATCGATATTTCAGAAGGTGCATATTGCTGACCACTATCCACTGCCACATCGCTTTTCACCGTAAGTTACATAGTTTTCGCGTAATGGGAGAAAAGCCAAACAATGCCCCAAGCTGTGGGCCACGTGGTCGCCCGGCGGTGAAGACATCCCACCGACGCGATTTCGTGAAGAGTGCACCATATCGCGTGCTCGCTCTTCACAAAGCAACCCTTGCGTATTAGACCTATTCATCTAGTA
The DNA here is from genome assembly GCF_023864275.1 of Schistocerca cancellata. Lineage (NCBI taxonomy): Eukaryota > Metazoa > Arthropoda > Insecta > Orthoptera > Acrididae > Schistocerca > Schistocerca cancellata. The sequence continues at coordinate 930,286,350 of NC_064629.1, forward strand.
ACAGGGGTTTGTATCGTCACAATACCTCCACTTGCTAGCGCATGCAGGCAGTAAATGTGGTAGCAAGTAGCACAAAAAAAAAAGTGGCTGACCAGTCATGTTAAATTAGTCCTAGAAAGTTAACAGTTTATTTGGTAATCTAGTCGCCAGTGGCATCACCTTAAACTAATTAAAACTGCCTATATATTTTGTGCCCAACAAAAAGAAATTTGTAACATATCTACACTCCTGGAAATGGAAAAAAGAACACATTGACACCGGTGTGTCAGACCCACCATACTTGCTCCGGACACTGCGAGAGGGCTGTACAAGCAATGATCACACGCACGGCACAGCGGACACACCAGGAACCGCGGTGTTGGCCGTCGAATGGCGCTAGCTGCGCAGCATTTGTGCACCGCCGCCGTCAGTGTCAGCCAGTTTGCCGTGGCATACGGAGCTCCATCGCAGTCTTTAACACTGGTAGCATGCCGCGACAGCGTGGACGTGAACCGTATGTGCAGTTGACGGACTTTGAGCGAGGGCGTATAGTGGGCATGCGGGAGGCCGGGTGGACGTACTGCCGAATTGCTCAACACGTGGGGCGTGAGGTCTCCACAGTACATCGATGTTGTCGCCAGTGGTCGGCGGAAGGTTCACGTGCCCGTCGACCTGGGACCGGACCGCAGCGACGCACGGATGCACGCCAAGACCATAGGATCCTACGCAGTGCCGTAGAGGACCGCACCGCCACTTCCCAGCAAATTAGGGACACTGTTGCTCCTGGGGTATCGGCGAGGACCATTCGCAACCGTCTCCATGAAGCTGGGCTACGGTCCCGCACACCGTTAGGCCGTCTTCCGCTCACGCCCCAACATCGTGCAGCCCGCCTCCAGTGGTGTCGCGACAGGCGTGAATGGAGGGACGAATGGAGACGTGTCGTCTTCAGCGATGAGAGTCGCTTCTGCCTTGGTGCCAATGATGGTCGTATGCGTGTTTGGCGCCGTGCAGGTGAGCGCCACAATCAGGACTGCATACGACCGAGGCACACAGAGCCAACACCCGGCATCATGGTGTGGGGAGCGATCTCCTACACTGGCTGTACACCACTGGTGATCGTCGAGGGGACACTGAATAGTGCACGGTACATCCAAACCGTCATCGAACCCATCGTTCTACCATTCCTAGACCGGCAAGGGAACTTGCTGTTCCAACAGGACAATGCACGTCCGCATGTATCCCGTGCCACCCAACGTGCTCTAGAAGGTGTAAGTCAACTACCCTGGCTAGCAAGATCTCCGGATCTGTCCCCCATTGAGTATGTTTGGGACTGGATGAAGCGTCGTCTCACGCGGTCTGCACGTCCAGCACGAACGCTGGTCCAACTGAGGCGCCAGGTGGAAATGGCATGACAAGCCGTTCCACAGGACTACATCCAGCATCTCTACGATCGTCTCCATGGGAGAATAGCAGCCTGCATTGCTGCGAAAGGTGGATATACACTGTACTAGTGCCGACATTGTGCATGCTCTGTTGCCTGTGTCTATGTGCCTGTGGTTCTGTCAGTGTGATCATGTGATGTATCTGACCCCAGGAATGTGTCAATAAAGTTTCCCCTTCCTGGGACAATGAATTCACGGTGTTCTTATTTCAATTTCCAGGAGTGTATATATATATATATATATATATATATATATATATATATATATATATATATTTCCTTAGCCATGATTCTGAATTTGTGTTTTCTATGTGTGTGTGTGTGTGTGTGTGTGTGTGTGTGTGTGTGTATAGTACAACAGGTCTGGCAAAGCAAAACAAACACAAACAAATTTAACAAAATCACAATAAGTTTTATCAATTTTTTTAAATAACTTCCTTATTTTGGGCAGCGTATTAGGCACACCACATTGTTTCCAATCAATCTATTCACTTTGGAATAGATGCAGTGTCACAGCTCCCTACTCTGACGCTATTTCCTGTCCTCCCACTAGCCAGTTTATGGAGCACTACCAGTCAACACACAAAATCCCCAATGAAAATCTCATATGCACGAAAGTTTTCCCTGTTTACCATAGAGTGGTCCAGCCTAGACCTATCCTCATGCAATCCAGAGCTGACACAGCTAAGACAGAATTTCAGGGCAAACCATCACTAAGAAATTGGCTAGAGCAACAGCTGGTTGGTTGTGCCCAACAATCTGTTCAATACTAGATTAGAAATGACCACGTCATTGAAGGAGTACTGCTTGGTGACAAAGTCTCCCTAATCAAAATGATACTGATAATGTGGCAGGAATCAAACAACTTTAAATAAATCTGACAAGTTGTCATGGCTTGACAGCAGAAACTCAAAAACAACTTTACTTGATTATTACAGACCATTAATTAAATTCCAGGGTTTGGCAATGTTTCCTCAAAAAATCACTTAATCTAATTTTAAAAATTCCTATTGAAATTCACCTATACACTTTGTTAAAATATCCTGTATTCATATCATCTAGCCCAGACTGAGATTACAAGCATCAAAATGAACTAACTTTTATTTTACAATTCCCATGCTGTGTTGCTTACCCTAATATTCAGTCCACCAACTTGACCCCTACGCACCAAAGGAAGTTTGGTGTGTCTACATACAGAACCCAGTACAAAATATGTTCAAGTTAACAATTACGCCCCCAGATTTCTCAGACAACATAAAACCTTGAGCTGGACCCCCCATGCACCAAGAATTAATACAGGGTGTTACAAAAAGGTACGGCCAAACTTTCAGAAAACATTCCTCACACACAAATAAAGAAAAGATTTTATGTTGACATGTGTCCGGAAACGCTTAGTTTCCATGTTAAAGCTCATTTTAGTTTCGTCAGTATGTACTGTACTTCCTCGATTCACCGCCATGATTTCATACGGGATTCTCTACCTGTGCTGCTAGAACATGTGCCTTTACAAGTACGACACAACATGTGGTTCATGCACGATGGAGCTCCTGCACATTTCAGTCGAAGTGTTCGTACGCTTCTCAACAGATTCGGTGACCGACGGATTGGTAGAGGCGGACCGATTCCATGGCCTCCACACACTCCTGACCTCAACCCTCTTGAGTTTCACTTATGGGGGCATTTGAAAGCTCTTGTCTACGCAACCCCGGTACCAAATGTAGAGACTCTTCATGCTCGTATTGTGGACGGCTGTGATACAATACGCCATTCTCCAGGGCTGCATCAGCGCATCAGGGATTAAATGCGACGGAGGGTGGATGCATGTATCCTCGCTAACGGAGGACATTTTGAACATTTCCTGTAACAAAGTGTTTGAAGTCACGCTGGTACATTCTGTTGCTGTGTGTTTCCATTCCATGATTAATGTGATTTGAAGGGAAGTAATAAAATGAGCTCTAACATGGAAAGTAAGCGTTTCCGGACACATGTCCATATAACATATTTTCTTTCTTTGTGTGTGAGGAATGTTTTCTGAAAGTTTGGCCGTACCTTTTTGTAGCACCCTGTATATTTACAGGGCGAGTCACCTAACATTACCGCTGGATATATTTCGTAAACCACATCAAATACTGACGAATCGATTCCACAGACCGAACGTGAGGAGAGGGGCCAGTGTAATTGGTTAATACAAACCATAAAAAAATGCACGGAAGTATGTTTTTTTAACACAAACCTACCTTTTTTAAATGGAACCCCGTTAGTTTTGTTAGCACATCTGAACATATAAACAAATACGTAATCAGTGCCGTTTGTTGTATTGTAAAATGTTAATTACATCCGGAGATATTGTAACCTAAAGTTGACGCTTGAGTACCACTCCTCCGCTGTTCGATCGTGTGTATCGGAGAGCACCGAATTACGTAGGGATCCAAAGGGAACGGTGATGGACCTTAGGTACAGAAGAGACTGGAACAGCACATTACGTCCACATGCTAACACCTAGTTATTGGTCTTTTTCACTGACGCACATGTACATTACCATGAGGGGTGAGGTACACGTACACACGTGGTTTCCGTTTTCAATTATGGAGTGGAATAGAGTGTGTCCCGGCATGCCAGGCCAATAGATGTTCAATGTGGTGGCCAGCATTTGCTGCACACAATTGCAATCTCTGGCGTAATGAATGTCGTACACGCCGTAGTACATCTGGTGTAATGTCGCAGCAGGCTGCCACAATACGTTGTCTCATATCCTCTGGGGTTGTAGGCACATCACGGTACACATTCTCCTTTAACGTACCCCACGGAAAGAAGTCCAGAGGTGTAAGATCAGGAGAACGGGCTGGCCAAATTATGCGTCCTCCACGTCCTATGAAACGCCCATCGAACATCCTGTCAAGGGTCAGTCTAGTGTTAATTGCGGAATGTGCAGGTGCACCATCATGCTGATACCACACACGCGACGCGTTTCGAGTGGGACATTTTCGAGCAACGTTGGCAGATCATTCTGTAGAAACGCAATGTATATTGCAGCTGTTTGGGCCCCTGCAATGAAGTGAGGACCAATGAGGTGGTCGCCAATGATTCCGCACCATACATTTACAGTCCACGGTCGCTGTCGCTCTACCTGTCTGAGCCAGCGAGGACTGTCCACGGACCAGTAATGCATGTTCCGTAGATTCACTGCCCCGCGGTTTGTGAAACCCGCTTCATCGGCAAACAGGTAGAACTGCAACGCATTCTCTGTTAATGCCCATTGACAGAATTGCACTCGATGATTAAAGTCATCACCATGTAATTGCTGATGTAGCGACACATGAAACGGGTGAAAGCGGTGACGATGCAGTATGCGCATGACACTACTTTGACTCAGTCCACCGGCTCTCGCAATGTCCCGTGTACTCATGTGTGGGTTCATGGCAACAGCAGCTAACACACCAACTGCACCCACTTCTCCTGTGATGGGCCTGTTACGGACCCGTTTGCGTGCTACGGCCATGCCTGTTGCATCCAGTTAGCGGTAGATGTTTTGCAATGTGCGGCACGTTGGATGCTCTCTGTCCGGGTACCGTTCTGCATACACCCTGCAGGCTTCAGCTGCATTTCGTCGACACTCGCCATGGGTGAGTATCATCTCCGCCTTTTCAGAGTTCGAATACACCATGGTCACAGTTCCTACAACACTACACTATCACAGACGTCTGGTAACACGGTGTACTACAGTTGGTCTGCGTGCGGAGACGAATGCAGAATAACAATAGCAGCAAGCGCTACATGCGGACACTGCGACAGCTAGACCAAACCACAACAGTGCACTACAGCCACACTCGTAAACACGGTCGTCATCGTAAACATGTCCCTACAGATGCTGCTCGCCGACCGTGGCCCGTGTTTGTTACAACACGCAACTGAACGTCGGAGGTTTTAAGCGTCAACTTTAGGTTACAATATCTCCGGATGTAATTAACATTTTACAATGCAACAAACGGCACTGATTACGTATTGTTTATATGTTCAGATGTGCTAACAAAACTAACGTGGTTCCATTTAAAAAAACGTAGGTTTGTGTTAAAAAACATACTTCCATGCATTTTTGTATGGTTTGTATTAAACAATTACACTAGCCCCTCTCCTCACGTTCGGTCTGTGGAATCGGTTCGTCAGTATTTGATGTGGTTTACGAAATTTATCCAGCGGTAACGTTAGGTGACTCACCCTTTATATAAGCCCAACAGTTATTCAGACATCACAGCACATAACTTTTACTTCTCCAAAAATTCTTATTGCTAATGTAACTAAGATCTCTTCAAGTATATGTACATATAATTCTATCTTAGACTGCCAATGCCCATACTTTTCTCATATCGGTTGTTTATACAACTGCAGCTCAGTTACAGATCTAAGCCCTCGTGGCTTTCTTGATTTTGGGTACTCCAACCAATATGCATTTGGGTGTGGGCAACTTGCTACCAAAAATGGCCCATGGTACAATTCAAATAGTTTCTTTATTTCCTCATCAATGTCACTTGACCGTTCCTTCGTCTTCAACAACACAAGGTCATTTACCTTGTACCTAACTGGCTTGTACCGACTATCTTGCCTGAATTTCCTTTGTGTAGCTGCTCTGGCCATTCTTTCTATAACCAGCCTTTGCTTTTGCTGCTCAGTGATGGGAGATTCCAGAGGAAAGTCTACCGTTTCCCCTATCAAGTTTGCTGCCCTGTTGTTCAACATCATCTCACATGGTGGAAACCCAGTAGCACTGCTTTTGGCAATGTTCATGACATCTTCAAATGATACAATATGTTCAGCCCATGATGTAAGTTTATGGCTACAATAGGTCCGGCACAAGCGACCAAGTTCATGCATATAGTGTTCAGCTGGATTACCTGCTGGGTGGTAGACGGAGGTCTTTATATGTTTCACATGTACTTGTTTCATGTAGTCCTCCCATAACTTCGAAGTAAATTGTGATCCATTATCAGTCAACACCGCCTTTGGCTTCCCCAAGTTCTTAAAGTAATCTGCTTCCAGTTTCCAAATCATTAATTTGCTGGTGACCTTCTTCATACCATATAGTTTTACATATTTGGAGAACATATCGACAGCCAGCATCACATGCTTTTGCCACCATGTACTGCTTGGTAATGGGCCAAACATATCAATTGCGAGTAATTCTCCCACCCACTGGGGAAGGATGTTTTGCATTTCCCCTTGGCTGGCAAAGGTACTATGTTTGACACATTGACACCTGTCACAAGCACTCAACTGTTTCCTGACTCTTCGTTCCATATTATTAAAGATTACATAGTCCTGAAGTATCCCCAAACACTTTTGTGCCCAATATTGGCCATAACTTAGATGTGTATTGTTTATTAAAGATTGAACATGTTCCTCCAGTCAACACAAACGCCAGTCCTCCTTCTCCACAGTACCCATTTATAAATTCTGTAATACTTCCCCAATTTTTCATGCCCCTTTGTACCAAAGTCTGTTTTCACCAGTTTCAAAATTGGGTCAGTATTCTGCACCCGCCTCATGTCTTTACATATTCCCCACATCTGCTTTTCTCCTTCCACTCCCTTCATATACATCATCACAAATTTGGCCGTGCTCCTCTCTTCCTCAACTTCTTTCTCACCTTGATTTGGCAAACACGAGAGCATGTCAGCAACTACATTGTCAGTTCCTTTAATGTACTCAATCTTATATTGGAATTGCTGTAGAATGAGCACCCACCATGCCAGCCTACGGTTCAACAGCTTGCAATCCTGCAAATAACTTAGAGCCTTATGGTCACTCATGACTATGGTCTCATATCCGTCTAAGTACACCCTAAATTTCAGGAATCCCCATACCACTGTTAACAGTTCCTTCTCCGAGATCCCAAATCCTCGCTCATGCTTAGATAGCACTCTGCTAGCAAAAGCTATGTTCCTCCCATCTACTAGTTGTCGTTGGGACAGTTCAACACCTGTGCTGTAGTCTGAGCTATCTGTCGCTAGATAGAATGGAAGTGACAGGTCAGGATGATACAATATCTTGCTGTTACACAAACTGCTTTTTGTATTTTCAAATGCCCTATTACATTCTTCATTCTATACCCATGCCACATTCTTTTTCAGTAACTGTGACATATTTTGTGAATTCAAACTCAGGTCATTTACAAATTTCCAGTAGAAACTGGCCATGCCGAGGAATGGCTAATTGTTTCAGATTCCTGCGTCTGGCACACTCAGCTATTGCTCTGATCTTATCTCCATTGGGTATTATTCCCTCTGAAGGTAGTTCATGACCCAAAAAAATTATTTTTGCCTTTACAAAGTCACACCTCTTTAGTTTCAGTTTCGTCCCCCCTTTTTGCAAAGTTGTTAACACCTCTCTCAATAGCAAATAATGTTACCTCCAAGTAGTAGTAGCCACAAGAATGTCATCCATATAGATGCTTAGCCTCCTCATCAATTCATCCCCAGATACATAATTCAGTATTCTAACAAAGACAGCAACTGATATGCAGAGGCCGAGTGGGACTACCCTATATTGGTAAGCTCTACATTCAAACAGGAAAGCAGTGTATTTCCTGCTTTGCTCTGCCAAAGGAACCTGCCAGAACCCAGCTGTCAGGTCCATACTGGTCATTATCTTTACGTTTTTGTAGCCTTGGACTAGTTCGTCCATATTTTCAGGGTGGTCAGTTTCTGGTATTATAATTTTATTTAATTTCCTAGCATCTACAACTAGTCGTACTGATGTGTCCCTCTTTTTGACCACCACTATTGGGTTACAGTACTCACTCCTGCACTTTTCAATCACCCGCCAAGCCTCTATGTGTTTTATTTCTGACCTAACAGCATCTTTGTCTGTTATGGCAATAGGATATGGCGTAACCTTAGTAGGCTCATGAGGCTTCACCCTGAGTATATATTCAAAATATACCACTCTCCCAGGTCTCTCAGATAACACATCTTTATTCTCTACCTGTAAATTATAAAGTTCTTCCCTCTCACTGTCACCAATACTCTCTATCTCATAGACCTTCCTTTTTATCTCCTCAACGATCCCTACTTCATCCAACTTGCTCTGGGCCATGTGCAAGCTTGCCACTAAATCATCACCTGTTGCACTTACAAATTTTGTCTCCTTTATACATTCCCCAACATTCAATTGCAATACCTGTTGTAATGGTGACCGGAACAGTCGCGGGGTTGAAGTAACGGGAAACGTGGTGGGACCTGTGGAGCAGCCCGTGAACAACAACACAACGGAGGGGACGGACACGACCGACGAAGGACCTTACGACAACAACAAGAATGAGACAACAGAGTCAAGAAAACCTAACTAGACAATCACATCCACTTGTAAACAAAACACGAAAGTAAATTCGCTATGTAAGGCGAGGCGATATGTCAAGAGACGTACGCAATGTTAGACTGACTGGCTGAGCGAGAGGCAGTTGCTTAAGTACTCTGTCAGGGACGCCGCTGCAACCATGTGTTCCACTGTGGCGCCCTCACGCTAAATGCAGGCCAGGAGTCGCGCGCCGCCACAGCTTACGGCGCGATGGTGCAGAGACCTCTGGGGGTCTTCGACGTCCGTGACGTCTGGCGGGGATTCAAATTCCGCGGCGCGCGGTACCAGAATACCTGTCCCCCACAGTTATATTTGTCCCATATTCATTTAAAAAATCTGTACCCAGAACCATATTTATACTTAAATTTTGAATCACCAGGAATGGGTGAGTAAACAACTCTCCAGCAATGTTTACATCTAACACAGCCTCCTTCCTCACAGGCTTGCTGTAATTACCAGTAGCATTTTATATTCTAACCCCTGTGACCGGGAATTCTACCATTTTGTCATTCCTGATATAATTGTAGAAACCCTCTGCTATCTCACTGGCTGTACTACCTGTGTCCACCAAGGCTTCTTCACTGACTTTACCTATCTGAACTTTAACTATTCGTTGCACCTTCCTAAAATTTTTCTTCTTCAGCTCTACTTCTGCTAAAAGATCCTCCTCCACTTCATTAGCACAGTACTTTTCCATAGTGAATACCTTCCCCCCATTGAATGATTCTATTTCATTATCCCCTTCAAATATTACTTCAAAAGCATCTTTGTGTTCTTTATTTTCGAAGCCCAACCATCCTAATTTTCTGGCTAAACTAAACTTCTCCTTGTCCCATACCTTTGGTCCCAACTTCTGTATATACTTAGAAAAATCCACCCAATCACTTGCATCAAAATCACATTCAGTCTTCACCATCCAACCAGTATTCCATTCAGCCTCTTCCTTAACCCCATACTGATCATCCTCATACACTACATAATTATTCACCTTTTCAACTTCATCTCCCTCATCACACACTAATTTTCCACAATATGTAACCCTGCAGTTACTCTCCACAGCACATCCTACCATTTCATTTATAAAATCCCCCCTTAAGCCATAAAACTCCTTATCCCCATCAAATATGCCTCATCCTCAACATTTGACTGCTTTAAAATGTTCACATAATTATATTTCCCTACTGTCCAATTTTCTGGAGTATATTTTTGCAACTATTTTGCCCTTGCTACCCAATCACTTAAGTTCAATTCAGATTCCCCTTTAGTTCTCCACTGTTCATTATTTTTAGTTTGCTGCTTAACCCCATGCATGTAAACACCAGCGCAATTTGTTTCATCATGTTTCATGGATCCAGATACAGTTATTCCCACCAAAACATCACTTGCATTACCATTCTGCACATTACAAACACTTTCACCAGACATTTCAGAACCAGCCCCTTCTGGCTGCTCACAGCTAACCTCATAAATTTCACCAGATACACTCCCTGGTACATATTCATTTATCACTACATCAACAATAGGCACTATGGCCCCAAAATCATTACCATCATCTACAAAACATTAGTTTCAAGCACCTTGGCCCTCTCAGGATTAACATTATCATCCACTGTATCCGCTTCCATTACACACAACTCAACAAATTTCTTACTATTACTTTCACACACACTTTGGTCATCACAACATCCATCTATACCTTCAGACAGTGCCATAGTCCCTAACCTGTTAATAATGCTCACCAAACCAATACTATCTTTCTCAGAATTCACATCCCCAAACTCTTAACACAAAACGTTCTCAGCATTGATTTCTTCCATTTGGGCCTTTAAACCTCTAACATTCTTCCTCTTAAAAGCTCTCCTTTTGCAATGCTCCAAGAACCAGCTCCCCAATTCATTTTCGTCATTTAAAATGGCCTCCATATCACAAATTCTTTCCTCTCTCGTACTTCTATCATTATTGTCATACCCCCTTTTAGAATAACCATCCCTAGTCTGATTATAATCATTATTGTTCCATCTCTTGGCCCTCTTGTTTTCAACTTGTCTTGTCCCAAAGTGGACCCCTTTTGAGACAACTCCTAGTTTAAAGGATGCTGTCCCTGTTGTGTGCTGTTGTTCTGTCCCCCTCTTCCAGGTCCACTTCCCAGCATTGGCCTTGGTTCATTTCTGACATCACTGCCCCTAAAATCCCTTTGACTGTGGCTCTCTTCATTATATCTTCCCACATTTCCTCTCCAATATTCATTTATATTTCTGTCCCCATGATGGCTTATTTCCCAATTCCTATTTCTGAGACCATTTTGACGATTGTTACCCCAATTCATACTTCTTCTCTGTTATTCTCTATAGCACATAGCCTGATCCATCCTCTCAAAAAGTCTAAAAACTTCTCCACAGAATCAGTGGGGCAATGTATGAGTTCCAATTGTAACTCCTCAGGTAGTCTCCTCCTTAAAGTAGATATTTCTGTTAACACACCTAAAGGCTGATCCAGATGTACTAATTTATTCAACTCTTCCTGGCAAAATTCCCTCATAGTTTGTCTGCCTCCCCTGTATACAGGTCCATTCAAAAACTCATTTTGCAACGTACACTGCTTGTTTTTACTCCAGTATTTGTCTAGAAACATTCGTTCAAATATTTCAAATGGAATGAACTGATACTTAATTTTTTTAGCCTATGTCTGAGCTGAACCTCTCAGCATTCTCTTTACAAATTTTACTTTTGCCTCATCTGACATGCCAGGCAGAAAATAGTCCTCGCAACTGGCCAAAAAATCCACAGCACGATATCTGTTTTTGCCTGAAAATGACTTTCCACTAGGTACCCGCATTTGAGGACGCCCGGCATGACCCGAAACATTATACAATTCTATCTGGGTAATTTTGTTATTTACTTTTGAGGTGACAGTTGCCATTTCCTTTCTGCGATCGTCAGCTGTGCTGTCTAATTTATTTAACAGCTCAGCTTTTGTCTCATCATTGCTAGCCACTATTTTCGCATTCACTTCAACCAAAGATTGCCTCGTCGCCTCTTCCCTATCGTCACACATCTGTCTTCCCGAAACAATTTCACCCCTCAGCTCGGCCTCGACCGCTTCAACCTCGGAATGCCAGCTCTCTTCTATTTTTTCTAATCTATTATCTAATTCGGTCACAATTTCCTGTTTCATCGACCCCAATTCACTATTTATTTGGCCCACATTAGTTTTTAATACAGCCAATTCATTTCCCACATCAGTCTTCAGAGAATTTAATTCCGAATTTAATTTAGTTCCAAAATTAGTGTCTAAAGCAGTTAATTTAATATCCATATCAGTTTTAAATGAACCTATTTGGCTACTCATATTTTGGAGAAAAACAATTAATTTTTTAGACATTACAGGGATGCCGATTTCCTCCTGTCTCTGAGAGCATTACGGTTCACTACCACTCCCCGACGACCTGCAGTCACTAAGAGATTTTTTAATATCGTGCTCCATTGCCCTGGCCAGCACAAGAACTGAAAACAAGGAAACCAAAAACAGAAATTGTGCCTGCTGTGGAGGGGCTGCATACGTGGCCTCTGGCTTGATAACCGGCCACTCCCGCACTCTGCCGGCGCTGCCTGCAGGTCCGCTGGTCGCTCTATCCGCGCTGCGTGGCGTCGTCGGACGGTGACAGTAGGCCGCGAATGTTGGTGCTTCACCTAGTTCCACTAGCCTTCAGGCCCAGTCGATTCACACTAGTATCCCGGACGAGCCACCCAATTGCGACGGGGCGGTAAATTAAGTGTGGTTGAAGAGTTCACACGAAGGTTTGTTAAAAAAGGTTAGTGCAAATTTTAGCTCTCACGTAAGTTTCAGGGGATGATTTTCACACTCTGTGCATTAGTACGCTGGTCCACACCGGGTGTTAGTTATAATTTTTGAATTAATATTCGTGAGTACAGTGTATGCTAGGGAACAAAAATTAGGCGATTATTATAGCAAAATCAGTGTTTCACGACACAGTTCAATCGCTATTTATTGACGTTGTCCTTTTCTTTCATACAATCAAATTAGCACTGGAGAGACAGATTTACAGTTTTAGTTTAATAATAATGTGCCTCCGAGACCCCAATAGCGATAATGTAGGCTGCTATAAACGAAAATTACTCACTTAATTCGAACAGAACCACAAGTCCCTCTGTCCTCTTTGTTCTAGCAGTTTTGGCGCAAAATCACAGATCGCCACATGTTCACGTACGCCGATGTATACCTCGTAATTCGTACTCACACAAAAAATCGTAGCACTTCCAGTTCACCAAATATATGCATGCACACTTGCACTGTTAAACAACACTCTTTGTCGAAATAAATTGGCGCGAAAAAAAATTCTTACTCAAACGACCACATGGGCCACCCAAAAGTGGGGCTTGCTCGCCACCCACCTGCTCCCCGACTGCCAACGACTGACCGACGACTAACCCTTGGCCGAGATGGCTGCTCGCTTATATGGGCTTGGACGTCTATCCCCCTGGTTATGCAAGTACCAATCTCACTAATTAAGGTTACAAATTTTCATACACACATCCCTCGACAGAAATAAGTACACCATCGGAACCGCGCTAAAAAGTACATCTTAGTTACCATGTTACATTAATTTCTAGGATTATTCTATCGCCCGTAAATCAAGTTTTAGTTTACATCTGTGCTGCAAAGTTTTAACATAGAACTGCATATAGCACTGTTTTTAGACGTAATCTATAGCGACCTACACATTGCGCTGCTCAAAATCTTCATATCTATAACAATTAATTAATTATGGGCGATAAATGTTAATAATAATTTGCAAACACTGAAAACCATTGCAAGTTAAGTGTGATGCCACCCAAAATATTATATAGTGCCGTTCTTTACGTCATGAATTTTCTATTGAATTTTATAAACAATTTTCCATCAAACTGTGTTTATTGCTCTTTACAGGCTTAATTATTTATGAATATTAACATATGACTATGACACTCGATCCACTATGAAGAAACGTTTTTAATAGTGCTCGCTCATCCCTGTAAGTTGTTATTTACTATCTTTATTAATCTTTCAGTATTCGTGATATTAACCGATTTTGAGGTTACTATAACTTTTGCGTCTCGTGACTTAAAGTAAAGATCGATATTTCAGAAGGTGCATATTGCTGACCACAGTCCACTGCCACATCGCTTTTCACCGTTACAGAGTTTTCGCGTAACACTAGATAAACCAAACAATCGCCCAAGCTGCGGGCCACGTGGTCGCCCGGCGGCGGAGACATCCCACCGACCATTGCAAATCTCGCGCAGGCGCTCCACGCGCTTCTGTGAATGGTGCACCATGTCGTGCGCTCGCTCTCCACAAAGTAGTCCTTGCGTACTAGACCTATTCATCTAGTAACTGGGGTTTGTATCGTCACAACACCCAACACCCGAAAACAAAAGCCTCCTCATCAACTTACACAGAACACACATATGAGCAGACATCAACAAGAAACACTCACAATGACAAACAAGTGGTTCACTCTGAGCTACAACAACGAAGCAGGCCACAGAATAGGCAACATACTCAAAGAACAAGGGGTAAAAACAGCCTACAGGACAGACAGCTCAACACAGAGGAAACTAAGGACAACCAAAGGAAGCACAGACAAACACAACACATATGGTATTTACCAACTAACATGTCAGGACTGCAAATCAGTTTATATAGGGCAGACAACAAGAAAATTTAATACCAGATACACATAACACAGAAGAGCATTAAAAAGTAACAGCTGTCATTCCAGATCTGCTACACACCTTATGGCCAAGAAACATAACCCAACAAACATCACTAATGATTTGAAAAATCTCAAACACAGCAACAGCCCCCCCCCCCCAAAAAAAACTAATAATTGAAGAAAATTATCGGATACAAAAAACCATAGTGGAAGGAAAACTAGTGATGAATGAATACACAGCTCTCTGCAATGGAACTCTGTTCTCTGCCCTCAAAGAATTATTAGACAAGATCAACCTATAGAGCTCTCACCCCCCACCCCCTCACACACACAAAAGAAAAAAATCCTCAAACCTACTGTCACTCACTCTCTCTCTCTCTCTCTCTCTCTCTCTCTCTCTCTCTCTCACACACACACACACACACACACACACACACACACAAATAGACTGACACCTCTGAAAGATTCAGAACAACCACCACGAACACCTTCAAGTGTTCCACTGTTAGCCATCTTGCTTTTACACCTTCAACTGTTCCACTGTCCGCCATGTTTTGTTTTTACAGCTGGTAAACAGTGAAACTCTGACAGTGACAGTGACGGCTCAATATATAGTGTTTGACAGTGATGAAGATGAGGAAAAAGAAAACGTAAGTGAAACATAATGTAAATAGACACACACACACACACACACACACACACACACACATACACACACACACACACACACACACACACACACACACACACACATAGAATTAATTAATTTCAGGCATAGAAATAACAGTTTTCAAGTCGTAATTTTGGCTTAAACAATTTATCTACTTTAAGATGTAAGTGGTTGCAGATAACAAACTGTGGAACAAAACACAGTCACTGTATAAACACAATACATCAGAAAAACCACACCATATGGTAAAAAGGTATGAATTCATAATTTTATGTGGTTTTTAAATTATCTGTAATTACGATTTAGAAACTAATAGCTACATGTATACAAACAGTAAAGAACATTCTTTATCTTTAACAGCCATAAAATAAAAGCACACTGAAGATGCTGCAACCGCAGTGAAACATGTTTGGGTTAAAAAACAAAACTTTGTTATGCTGAAGGCAGACCCTATCGAAAAACATACGAATTGTTAAAGCAAACACGCAAAAAAAAGCTTCATTGCCAAGATGATCCTTTCTCCCTACTCTATGCAGCCACACCCTGTGACGTTCTGCATTTCATTCGTCTATCCTTGAACTGCAATTAATGGAATGACAGTGGAACATTATTCTTTCATAACAGTTTTCAATGTGTTGATAGTGGCAGAAAAAAATCTTTCCTGTGAATGAAAAATTTCTTAGTTCCCAATCGTCAACAAGAGTACGAGTATTAGAGACCAGTACTGTCACTGCAGCAAAGAACTTGTCTCACAATGTGCTGTCCTGTTTCTCCATTGTAGACAAAATTGTTCATGTATTCATTACAACAAGGGTACCGATATATATACTCTTGAAGAAGGATAATTGACTTGTTCAGGTGGCAACAAAATCACAATACAGTAGCAAGAGTTGTTGTTGTTGTCGTGATGGTCTTCAGTCCGCTTTGATGCAGCTGTCCATACTACTCTATCCTGTGCAAGCCTCTTCATCCCTGGATAACTACTGCAACCTACATCCCTCTTAATCTGGTTGCTGTATTCATCTCTTGGTCTTCCTCTACGATATTTACCCCCCAGGCTTCCCTCCAGGAATAAATTGGTGAGCACGTGATGCCCCAGAATGTGTCCTACCAATCGATCCCTTCTTTCAGTCAGGTTGTACCACAAATCTCTCTTCTCCCCAATTCTGTTCAGTAACTCCTCATTAGTTATGTGATTTGCCCATCTAATCTTAAGCATTATTCTGTAACACCACATTTCGAAAGCTTCTATTCTCTTCTTGCCTTAACTATTTATCATCCACGTTTCACATCCATACATGGCTACACTCCATACTAATACTTTTAGAAAAGACTTCCTGACACTTAATCTATACTCGATGTTAACAAATTCCTCTTCTTCACAAAAGCTTTTCTTGCCATTGCCAGTCTACATTTAACGTCCTCCATATTTCGATCATCATCAGTTATTTTGCTTCCCAAATAGCGAAACTCATTTACCTCATTAAGTGTCTCATTTCCTAATCTAATCCCCTCAGTATCACTTGATTTAATTCGACTACATTACGTTATCTTCGTTTCACTTTCGTTGATGTTCATATTATATCCTCCTTTCAAGACACTGTCCATTCCGTGCAAGTGCTCTTGCAAGTCCTTTGCTGTCTCTGACAGAATTACAATGTCATCAGCAAACCTCAAAGTTTTTATTTCTTCTCCCTGGACTTTAATTCCTACTCCAAACTTTTCTTTTGTTTTCTTTACTGTTTGCCCAATATACATAATGAATAACGTTGGGAATAGGCTACAACCCTGTCTCACTCCCTTCTCAACCACTGCTTCCCTTTCATGACCCTCTACTCTTATAACTGCCATCTGGCTTCTCTGTACAAATTGTGAATAGGCTCTCGCTCCCTGTATCTTACCCCTGCCAGCTTTAGAATTTGAAAGAGAGTATTCGAGTCATCATTGTCAAAAACTTTCTCTAAGTGTACAGGTGCTATCAACATAGGTTTGCTTCATTAACCTACCATCTATGAGAACTCGTGCGGTCTGTATTGCCTCGCGTATTCCTACATTTCTCTGAAAACCAAACTGATCTTCCCCAAGATTGGCTTATTCCAGTTTTTCCATTCTTCTGTAAAGAATTCGTGTTAGTATTTTGCAGCCATGATTTATGAAACTGGTTGTTCAGTAATTTTCACACATGTCGACACCTGCTTTCTTTGGAATTGGTATTATTATATTCTTCTTGACATTGGGGGTATTTCGCCTGTCTCATACATCTTGCTAACCAGATGAAAGAATTTTGTCATGGCTGGTTCTTGCAAGGCTATCAGTAGCTCTAACGGAATGTTACATACTCCAGCCATGTTTCTACTTAGGTGTTTCACTGCTTTATCAAATTCGTCATGCAGTATCATACCTCCCTTCTCATCTTCCTCTACGTCCTGTCGATCTCATTTTTTAGACATTTGTATTCCATTTTGCCGGCTTCATTTATTGCATTTTAATATTTTCTCCTTTCCTCGATTAAATTCAATATCTGTTTTGTTCCACAAGGATTTCTACTACCCCTCGTCTTTTTACCTACTTGATCCTCTGCTGCCTTCACTATTTCATCTCTCAAAGCTACCCATTCTTCTTATATTGCATTCCTTTACCCAGTTCTTGCCAATCGTTCATAAATACTCCCTCTGAAACCCTCTATAACGTCTGGTTTTTTCAGTTTATCCAGGTCCCCATTTCCTTAACTTCCTGCCTTTTTGGAGGTTCTTCAGTTTTAATCTGCAGTTCATAACCAATAAATTGTGGTCAGAGTTCACAGCTGCCCCTGGAAACGTCTTACAGTTTAAAATCTGGTTCCTAAATCTCTGTCTAACCATTATATAATCAATCTGAAACCCACTGGTGTCTCTTTATCTCTTGCACGCACGCAACCTTCTCTCCTGATTCCTAAAATAAGTGTTAGGTATGATTAAATTATGCTCTGTGCAAAATTCTACCAGGTCGCTTCCTCTTTTATTCCTTTCTCCCAGTCCATATTCCCCTACCACTTTTCCTTCTCTTCCTTTTCCTACTATCGAATCCGAGTCCCCCATGAATATTAAATTTTCGGCTCCCTTTACCATCTGAAAAATTTCTTTTATTTCATGATACATTTCCTCAATCTCCTCCTCATCTGCGGAGCTAATTAGTGTATAAACGTTTAGTAGTGTGGTAGGTGTGGGCTCTGTGTCTTTTACAATAATCCGTTCTCTGTGCTGTTTTTAGTAGTATATCAGCGTTCCTATTTTTTTTACTAATTATTAAACCTTCTCCTGCACTACCCTATTTCTTTTTGTATTTATAATCCTGTAGCCATCTGACCAGAAGTCCTGTTCCTTCTGCAACCGAACTTCACTAATTCACATTGAATCTACCTTTAACCTATCCATTTCCCTTTAAATTTTCTAAATTACCTCCCCAATTAACGGCTCTGACATTCCACACTCCGATCCATAGACCACTAGTTTTATTTCTCCTGATTATGACGTCCTCCTGAGTAGTCCCCACGCGGAGGTCCAAATGGGGGACTATTTTACCTGCGGAATATTTTACCTAAGAGGATGCCATCATCATCTAACCATACAGTAGAGCTTCACGCCCTCGGGAAGAATTATGGCTGTAGTTTCCCCTTGCTTTCAGCAGTTCACAATACCAGCACAGAAAGGCCGTTTTGGTTTATGTTACAAGGACAGATCAGTCAATCATCCAGACTGTTTCCCTGCAGCTGCTGAGAAGGCTGCTGCCCCTCTTCAGTAACCACATGTTTGTTTGGCCCCTCAACAGATACCCTTCTATTGTGGTTGCACCTATGGTACCCCTATCTGTATCACTGAGGCACACAAGCCTCCCCACTCCCCACCAAACAGCAAGGTCCATGATTCATGGGACCAGTGGTAGCAAAAGTATGAGTATGAAAATGCAAAATGAAACTGCAAATTATTGTAAAAATGATGATACATCAAGTTCCAGCACATTAAAATAAAAATTTGTTATCATAATCCATTCTTTTGTTTCGTTTATTAGCAAAAAAATGTAAACATTGACATAATTGTAATTTGAAACTTTCATTCTGGTCCTGCGGTGACACATTTGTCAAAATTTATGGGTCCACAAGTGTTATACTACTGCACGTTATTTCAAAGTAATTGCAAATGTTTCTTACAAAGACCTTTGAAAACGTTAAGGAAGGTATTAAATATTCCTTTGCACAAAAAATTATTATTATTTCATTCCTACTACTGTGGAAATTCGAGAAACTAGAGTCAATAAAAGGCTTATTGACAATTCTTCCTGTGTGCCATTCGCAAATGGAACAGGGTAGGGGACACACCATTAGGTGGCTTGCGGAGTATGATGTAGATATAGAAATGAAAGACTGTGATTAAGAACTTGCTCTGGTAGAAGGATTACAAATTCCAATGTGTTGACTACTTCTGTCTGCAGTATCGGCATTTAGTGATGCATAACTGTGCTACAGTATGTATTTCAATTACTACACTATCGTTTGCACCTTCACTCCCATCAGAAAGTAATTACACACTCGTTGTAACACAGTGGCCTTTGCTGTGCTGTGGGATCGTGCCAGCTGCCTGGTCCAAAAAGGTTGGCCACCACTGAGTTGGCACTATTTCCTTCATAGAGGTCTTTAACCATCATTTGCCGTTGCTGCATTGCAGAACAGCGGAAGCAAAGCTGTAGACCTGATAGCAGATCTCACAGACAGCGAAGACAAACATCCACAATCTATGCATCTCATAACAGATAACTGCATCAGTTCTGTAGGCTGTCTTCCCAGTGTTTCCACGTCTCATGACTTCAACTTGTGTGGAGTAAGCTATATCACAATTGTCTAGCTATGGTCGTGTCTGCAATGTCTGCAGTGTCCAGTCTAGCAATGGAATTAAAGCAACAGCTCATTATACCTTCATTGTAATATTGGAAACTATTGACATCTTTTATTTCTTTGAAAGTAACAGCCTACCAACTTCATACTCGTTATTTACGTAGTAGTACGTATTATGAGAAGTTGTTAAGAAGAAGCTCCACCTATGCTAATTAAATCTGCTGGCTGCATGATGCACATTCTAATTTGTACAAAAAATTACAATTCACTGGGAGAAAAGTAAACTTCTTCCTTTGCACTTGAAAGTATGTGGGAAAACGACAAAAAACAAACACCAGCAAGAACATTCTGTACTAGTACTAGAATGTATTTCATCTGCATACATACTTTAATTGAAATCATTTGCAAAAGAAGACTCCCAAAATAGCTAGCTTGTATATTTTCTTTTATACTTTATAGACAGCTGATACTAAATCTTCTTTTAAGTCTTTTTTACAGATGTCAGTCCTTTCATCTCTTTTTATTCTGAGTGGCAGTCTGTTTCACCAGATAATTATAGTTTTTGAATACTTACTCACATTTCCATGTTTCATGCGTCATTTGTAAATTATTGGCAATGGCAAATCACTCCAGACAGAGCGCTCTTGTATGTACATAACATCAATATTACAGAACCTACTTATATTAAATTAATCAGAAAAATCTTGGAATGTTTCATACATAAACGTGAATAATGACATTGTCCCAGGTGGTAAGACAGGAACTAGAGTCATCAAAATCATAGCTCCACATCTACATCTACTACACCATAGTAATAATATACAAATTTGACTTTATCCTATTTTGTAGATCACCTGAAAGCTTACATTTAACTGCAAGAAGCTATACATTTTCAAGAGATTCTCAGGGTGCTAGTGTTTTGGAATAACCTATATTCATAGGACATAATTTATAATATAAAACACAGTAAATATGGGCTTGATGAAATCCAATATCCCAGTTGCTTCAGGCAAAGCACATATTTGAAAGAAGTGGAGCCACAGTTTCTCTCATAGTGTATACACACAGCCTCATTCAATTAGAGTGAAGAACAGATATGAAGGTGGGTGCAGCACATGTTCTACACAGAGAAAGTGAACATTTTTTCAATGCAAATGTTTAGTCACACACACACACACACACACACACATTCACACAGTAATTTGTCAATAATCGTGATATAGTTTCCTTCTTTAATACCATGAATGTTTAATGTTTCGTCTTTTGAACTATAATGATATGTTAATCAAAGTAATATTTGCATTAATTGCATCAAATATACATAGTGATCAAATACATATAAAGCATTTTTAAGCTTTAAAAATGTGTGATCTTAAGGATATCAGAAATAGATCGTTTAATGGGTTACTAAAAGCTAATTTTTCTTTCATTGTGCTACATGCTACATCGTTGAAATATATTTAATTGAAAGAAATTTGTTTTATGAAGAAAACTGTGTTATAACTATGCCAAAAACGAATATTTGAACTGTTAACAATTTTTATTGTACCTGCGTACACAGTAATCCGAACTAAGTCATGAGTACCAGTAATTAATACTTACACACTTCACAGTGAGGAATGCACATCCATGATGCAGATGACTCACTTTCAGCAAGATGTATAATGAAAGGTTCTATAATGATGATGATGATAATAATAATAATTTCATTAATATTCGGCCATTACAGCAATAGACAACGTCACACATATTATACAACACAAATGATATTTTAAAATAAACAACAAGTTTGTTACTAGTGTTACAATACTATATTGCAGTCATTTGTGTCATATAATAGATGGGAAACTAGCCAGTCATACAGTATTTGTTTGAATGCTTGTATGGGCAATTCTTGTACAGAGTGTAGAATCTTATTAGATAATTTGTGCCCCATGAGTTTATAACTGTTCAGTGATTTTGACAGTGTGTGGTATGGGGTATAAATGCATCTGTTCCCTCTTCTACTGCAACAATGTACATTTTTGCTGTGTTTTGCTTCATGTAACTTCCTTTTTGTGTAAATTAAAAGTATAAGTTTATTACAGTCAAGATCTTTTGTTCATAAAACAATGCTTCACAGTGTGCCTTACAGGAAGAACCAGTAATTACCCTAATAACTTTTTTTCTGCAGTATTAAGATGTCATGCACACAACTAGAGTTCCCTATAAAATGATACCATATGTTTGTATGCTTTGCAAGAATGAAAAATATGATGTTCTAACATTCTTTCCAGGTACACAGTGCATAAGTCGCCTTAACGGATAAATTAGTCTTGACATCTTACTACTAATACACTGTACATGCTGACCCCAAGATAATTTATCATCTAAATATGTCCCCAAAAACTTAACATAACTAAGATCATCTGATTGGAGCTTGTCCTTCAGATTACAAAAAATGTGCGGTTTTGTTGTCATTCAATAAGAAGCCATTTGTTTTAAATCAGTTGGAATCTTGGTCCAGTGTCTTTGCAACTTATAAGGCTGGTGAGATCATTACTACAATGAAGAAAGTTTGTATCATCTGCATATAAAACATTACTATACTTTATAAACGATGGCAGTTCATTGATCATTATTAGGAACAAAAAGGGCCCAATACAGATCTTTAGGGAACACCTACCTTGTTCTATTCTTGACATTTCCTTGCCAACACAAACTGTTTGCCTACGGTTCTGTAAATACGTTTTTAT
Organism: Schistocerca cancellata; assembly: GCF_023864275.1. Classification (NCBI taxonomy): domain Eukaryota; kingdom Metazoa; phylum Arthropoda; class Insecta; order Orthoptera; family Acrididae; genus Schistocerca; species Schistocerca cancellata. The sequence goes on from NC_064629.1 coordinate 930,309,108, forward strand.
AGTTTAAGGCCACAGAATTCAATTTTTTCCGTAAGTAACGTGTGCTCTACACAGTCAAAAGATTTACTTATATTACAAAAAGTGGCTTCAGAAAGCCTTTGTCCTCAAACACTTGGTTTATGTATTTGACAATAGAGTCTATAGCGTCAACTGTTGACAAATTTTCTAAAAACATACTATGATTCACTAATTATTTCTAGATTTTCAAAGAAAACATGTAACTGTTGGTAAATTACACATTACAGTACCTTAAAAAAAGTGGGGACTATAGAAATTACCCTGTAACTTAAAGGTGAGTCAGTATCTACTTTTTATGTATTGGAACTACCCTAGACACTTTTAGCTCATCAGGAAAATATCCCTCCCCTATGCACTTATTTATACAATATGTTAAGGGATACACAATACAATCTATTACTTTCTTTAGTATGTTACAAGATATGTCATGTATATCTACACTGTCTGATTGATGGTTTTAGCTGTTTTACTATTCTTAGAATAAGACTAGGAGAGATCTCAGAACAAACAGACATGCGTGCATTAGCCAGTGGTTTACTAACATTTTTCGAAAGAATCTCAAATGAACTAATATGAGGTTTGATGAGAGAGTTTCCAATTTCTTCAACTGATTTAATAAAATAATCATTGAATTTTTGGGAACGTATATTAATTTTCTTATTTTTTCATTTTTAGCAATACTAAAATTCCACACAGTTTTCCAGCCGGGGTAGCTGAGCGGTTCTAGGCGCTACGGTCTGGGACCGCACGACCGTTGCAGGTTCGAATCCTACCTCAGGCATGGATGTGTGTGATGTCCTTAGGTTAGTTAGATTTAAGTATTTCTAAGTTCTAGGGTACTGATGACCTCAGAAGTTAAGTCCCATAGTGCTCAGAGCCATTTGAACCACACAGCTTTGCACTAGTTGGTGAATTTCTCAATGCTGGTGAAATTTTATGCTTTTTTGGCCTCCGCAATGGCTCTTTTTATTCATTACTATATTTAAGGTAGACTGATCTGGCTTTGTCAGTCTTCAGACTTTTATATACGTTATGCAATAGCATAACTTGGTTTCTCAGATTTGTTACCTCTTCAATATTCCATGTGTCTTGTTTATTTGTAGCCTTGCTGCTGAAGCCTTTGCCAGTTTTTTGCATTTCTTTATGGGAATGCAGTCATTTACACAGTTTGTGTAAAAAATGCTTAAAGAGCTTTTTAGGTGTTAGTTTTGCTGACAAATCATTACATAAGCTATAATTTGTGTCACCATAACACTGCTAAACCAGTCTCTGTCTGCAAGGGACCTATGAAACATGACAGTTTTTTCATTTTTGAAAGGTCTGGTGATTATAACTTTTGGAACAGGCCTTCCAATATTACTCTCATCAGCAGAGAATCTAGTTCTACAATTTAAGGATATAGAATCATGGTCAGAGAATGGAAATTCCGAGAATGGAAATACTATCACATCACATCATTCTTCTGAAGTTTCAAAATTGACAAAAATGTTGTCAAGACATGCTTCATCTCTTGTGGATCAGTTATTGATAAAGTGTAAATTGCGCTGTGTTAGAACAGTTTTCAGCTTTGTGACACTCCATCTGTGTGTCGTTACATCAAAATCTGAATTCGTAACTCCACCTATTACAATGTCATAATGCAACAATTTCGGTTCTCTAAATACATGTAACAGCATGTCCAGTTTCCTGAGAAATATACTTTCTACTCAGAATGAAAATTAATTGGACTAACGATTACTGCTCACTGAATTTTGAATTAAAAAAGTTACTGTTTTCATAGATAGTAGTCTTTCTATTAATTGTTATTTATCATGAGCATAAACGATACACTTTTGATCCTATTACACTATTGATATGCACTTTCAATACACAAGAGGAACCCGATATTGTACAGAATTTGCCTTGAATAGCAAGAGTAATTAAAACTTTCTGTAATTAAGTAACTTGGTGCATTTGAACCACTTTTAATGGAATGTGGCCCTTAATCTTGACCACTGTAGCAGAGAAAACTAAACACACTTTCAATACACTAGAGAAACAAGTACTTAACAAGCATGAACATATAAATCTCAACAGTTGCAGTTCTGAACTTTTACTTCAATGAAACACAAATCTGAGATATTTGTAAGATCCTTTCAACAAACAATATTAAATTTAGCACACTCTATTGCCGTATTAATTTTAATATGCTTTCAATAAAGGACACTGAGTAATCACTTTAGTTCAAACGGAGAGGAACCTGAGAGGTGTTATGATAAGGAAAAAATCAAGGCAGGTACATAAATTCATTTATAAATTACCTTATATCTGAGTACACTATAACATCCTATGAGCTGATCCTTCACTGTACATTACTGTAGTTTTCCATTACAGTGATTGTGCAATGTGGTGGCGATTGTATGTTGGTAGGTGGATTTGCAGGTAGAATTGCTGTACTCTGTCATTTGTTGGTGGCGATGATAGATGCCGATTTCAGAATAGTTCCAGCTCTTTATCCATCCATCTGAGGCATTGGAAAGCGTCAGGGAAAGCCTCTCTCGGAACCAGCACAATACACAACTTTAACATGAGTAGTTGATAGTTTGGTTGCTCGTCCCTGACTGACCTTAATCCACCTCTTCTACCTATGCCAACCTCAACTTGCGCGTGCTGCATGCTTCCATTCCCGAGGGGAACCACAGCACCTTTTACATACAAAATAACTAAGAACCCTAAGTGAAGGTCAGCAGTTTACATAACAGCAAACAATCACTTTAAATAAAATAGACCAGTTACACATATTGGTATTTCTACAAAAAATTATTCACACAGAAATTACCATTGTATACACTAAGTTTTGTTCCCTCAAAATGAGGCAAAGAATTCTAATGATAGATACACTACATTGCATAGAATCAAACCATGACATCAAAGTTTTTACACAGAAAAGAATAAACACTCTCTCATGGTATCGATTCAATCCAACAACACTTACAGAAACTCAATGTTATAACATTAAATAAAACAAAAGGCAAAATAAATCAGTAGAGCATTAGAGCTATGGTGTTACAGACTGTTTAATATGGATTGCTACACCAGCTCTTCTATGCAATTTTGTACAGTAACTCTTTGCTATACTATAGCTATCAAGTTTAACAACTGTAAGTTCACCCTCAGTAGTCCAATGTTCACTAAAAAAATCAAATTTATTATCTAGGCCAAAAGTATTCGCAAAAAATTCTTTATAATTTTTTTCTTTGAATGTTCAAGTAGCAAATTTTAATCTCGATATTGTTATTCCCTTCAGACTGAACCTTTTGGTGAGAAGCTATAGTATCTTTTACACTACTTATCTTATGGGCCTCTTCATATTGCTGCATTCCACTAAAAAATCATTTAGACAGAGAGAACCTCCTGTTTTTCGCTTGCCCCTAACACCTGACATGCTTCTTCAGCTGCAGGTCTCTTTCCTCCTCCATATGGTATTGCAGTTACTGTTGCTGGTGAAACATTTTTACAGCTTGTGATGATACCGCTACAGCTGCTTCATTTTATGATGCTGTTACTGATAATACCACTGATGACAGTGATGCCTCGTATGCTGCTGCTGATGTCGTTGCTTCATCATGATGTGTAGCCAGTGATGTTTCTCCGTCATATGGTGTTAGTCCATTCTTCTTTTCATTGGCAATTGGCAGCGAACCTATTGCAGGAAGTGCAATTTTTCGTGGGTGGCCACTCCTGCGGTTTTTATGATCTGGAGAATTTCTTTGGCCAGCACTTCCTTTCCTAGCCGGTTTCTGTTCGGTCCATGTCTGGTAAAACGCTCTCTGACACAACTGGTTGCCGCAATGAAAGTTGTATGCACAAAACTGCTGCAAATCTTCCTGAATTTTCTGTTTGTTGCGACGATTTCTTTATTTACACAAGAGTTTTCTTTTAAGTCATGTCTGTGTGGAATGCTTCCGACAAATACCTTAGCTTGTGAAATTTTTCCAAGCGATTCTTTTAGTGCTTTTACTGCAAGGCTACTATGGAATTTGTACACATCATTTCCTCCTCCGATTATGACACAATTCACACCGTTTTTTACTCTGGTTTCACAGTTCTTTAACACTTCTCGTAAAGAAACTCCAGGCTTCGAAATTCTGGTGACATTATATTCTGACTGGATATCAGAGATAATTGTAGCTACTCTCCTACCATGACTCATTTATAGTATGTATATTTCTTCTTTAATCATATCATTGTAAATTTCTCTTGTGTCTTACATAAGCTCCCCATGAAGACACTGAGATGCTGTTTGTTACCTCATGTGTAAGTCTGAGCATCTGCTGTTTTAAAGGTATTCTTCTTTTATGCAATATATTCTTTCATCTGAGTCCATACCAGCTAGATTCAGTTATAATAGATAATCAACTAATATGGTGTCCATGATGCCTTGTAGTTTTCTCTCTCTCATAAACTCTGTATGCTGGCTTGTGCGCATCGACAAGAACGAGAAGTTCTGCTCTGATATGAACGGAACCATAAGGTATTCCGTTGAATGACAACCATACAATAATGTCTGCCTTTTGGAATTCGTAGTTGAAGGTTTGTTCACTTGCACTGAGTGGATTCTAGCATTATCCATGACAATAACTGGACATTCAGAGATATACGGCAACAATTGCAATTTGTTGCCTGACGGTACTTAAAAGTACCAGTAAGTTTCGACTCTCATTATTTTCTCGTGGTGCAGTTTCGTGATGTGAAAGCATGTCGGTACGTAACAGTAACTCTGCTCTACTGTTTCACAGATGTTATTGTGCTATACATAGACCTCTCTGGCGGTCAGAGCTTGAAATTGTTTTTCGCGCGCTGCTGTGAAAACAGAAGATTGTATGTGCTTGTTTCCATGGTGTTGCCTGAATTTGTGTGCAGTTTATTGAAACTTCCGTTGAGTTTTCCATTGTACGTACTTACCTTCTTTGTTTTTTTATAATAGCTTGAAGCATTACGTTACAAATGAATGAGATAAAGTGGAAAATATAAGGCGGACTTATTAGTACCGTCAGGTTGTGCGAACAGTTTATTGTAGCAACAATACGTTACCTCTCGCTAGTTGTTCTGTCCACTTTTTCTCACACAGAAATCCGTAAATACATTTGCCTGTGGAACAATTAGAACAAACAGGAAAGGTTTGCCATGGAATTTACCTAAAGAAAAATGTCTAAACCGTGGGGAATCAAATCACAGAGAGTCATCTTTAGACCTGTCAGTATTTCAATGGAGGGAAAATAAAGTAGTGTATTTTGCGTCAAACTTCCATGGCACAGAACAGAGCGTAGTGACAAGAAAACAGAAAGCTGGAACTAATATGACTATACAATGACCAGTTATTGTATGTGATTACAATAAACACATGGGTGGTGTGGATCATGCAGACAGATTACGTTCAACTTATGGTCTTGACAGGCGATCAAAGAAATGGTGGCACCGTCTCTTCTGGGGAGCAATAGAAATTGCTTTTGTCAATGCTTACGTCATTTCCAGTGATCTACATGGGGCACTGCCACTGCTGGAATTCAGGAGTGCTGTGGCACTAGGGCTAATGAATGAACAGCAAGTGCCAAATCTCAAAAAGAGAAACTCTGGAAAAGATGAAATAACTCCCCCAAAGAGAAGGAAGGATAACTTTTCTGTTCCGAAGAATGTACGTCTTGGCAACTGAGAAAACAATTTTGTAGTGTTCAGTTGTAAAAGAGGACGATGCGAAATGTGTGCGAAAAATAAAATTCAGTCGACACCACATTCACAATGTAGTACATGTAAAGTGTATTTGTGCTACAATGAGAAAAAGAACTGTTTCCTACAATTTCATGAGGTATCACTAACACTAAATATGTGATACGTATGTATATACTGTCAAAAATGTATAGCTAAGTTACTATGTATTGTGAAGTTGCTCTAGAATAAATTTATGCGAAATTTAAAAAAAAATTCAGAAATATCATATTTCTGTTAATTAATTTTCTAATGTAAAAACATTAAATATTTATGTGGAATAAAGTACAAGTTATAAAAATTGGAGCATTTTTCTGCGCATATTGTGATTCTGTCCATGGAGTCTGACGGTACTTCTGAGTACCAGGAGAGAAAAAAGTTGTGAAAAATAAAATAAAATTTTACAAAAAATCCTACCGTCATATGAGGCCACAATAGCATAAATTCTGCAAAGAAAATGTTAAAAAGTAAATTTTTTCTTATGTCAGGAAACAAAGGGTTAAGATACTGTATGCCATTGCAGAATGGTAGTTTTCAGAATTCTTAGCTTTTGACACCTTAAAAATCAGTTTACTCTGCGGAATAAAGTCAGTATCTGCTGATCCTACGAGGTGTATTCAAGTTCTAAGGCCTCCGATTTTTTTTCTAATTAACTACTCACCCGAAATCGATGAAACTGGCGTTACTTCTCGACGTAATCGCGCTGCAGACGTACACAGTTTTCACAACGCTGACGCCATGATTCCATGGCAGCGGCGATGGCTTCTTTAGGAGTCTGTTTTGACCACTGGAAAATCGCTGAGACAATAGGAGCACGGCTGGTGAACGTGCGGCCACGGAGAGTGTCTTTCATTGTTGGAAAAAGCCAAAAGTCACTAGGAGCCAGGTCAGGTGAGTAGGGAGCATGAGGAATCACATCAAAGTTGTTATCACGAAGAAACTGTTGCGTAACGTTAGCTCGATGTGCGGGTGCGTTGTCTTGGTGAAACAGCACACACGCAGCCCTTCCCGGACGTTTTTGTTGCAGTGCAGGAAGGAATTTGTTCTTCAAAACATTTTCGTAGGATGCACCTGTTACCGTAGTGCCCTTTGGAACGCAATGGGTAAGGATTACGCCCTCGCTGTACCAGAACATGGACACCATCATTTTTTCAGCACTGGCGGTTACCCGAAATTTTTTTGGTGGCGGAGAATCTGTGTGCTTCCATTTAGCTGACTGCCGCTTTGTTTCTGAATTGAAAAATGGGATCCACGTCTCATCCATTGTCACAACCGACGAAAAGAAAGTCCGATTCATGCTGTCGTTGTGTGTCAACATTGCTTGGCAACATGCCACACGGCCAGCCATGTGGTCGACCGTCAGCATTCGTGGCACCCACCTGGATGACACTTTTCGCATTTTCAGGTCGTCATGCAGGATTATATGCACAGAACCCACAGAAATGCCAACTCTGGAGGCGATCTGTTCAACAGTCATTCGGCGATCCCCCAAAACAATTCTCTCTACTTTCTCGATCATGTCGTCAGACCGGCTTGTGCAAGCCCGAGGTTGTTTCGGTTTGTTGTCTTACGATGTTCTGCCTTCATTAAACCGTCGCACCCACGAACGCACTTTCGACACATCCATAACTCCATCACCACATGTCTCCTTCAACTGTCGATGAATTTTAATTGGTTTCACACCACGCAAATTCAGAAAACGAATGATTGCACGCTGTTCAAGTAAGGAAAATGTCGCCATTTTAAGTATTTAAAACAGTTCTCATTCTCGCCGCTGGCAGTAAAATTCCATCTGCCATATGGTGCTGCCATCTCTGGGACGTATTGACAATGAATGCGGCATCATTTTAAAACAATGCGCATGTTTCTATCTCTTTCCAGTCCGGAGAAAAAAAATCGAAGGCCTTAGAACTTGAATGCACCTCGTACATGAAGCGCTATACTTCTATTACCCATAACAACTGGAAATTTTAATCCAACGTACCCATCGCTCATTTTCCAGCGCGTAGCCCTTGCATGGTTTTGATCGACGAAACTTTCGTCTACAAAATACACTCGACATGTGACAACTTCCCTGATCTCCGACATTGTTCTCAAAAACACAGTCCTTGCAGCTACAACAACGCTTCGTTCTATTAGTAATTTCCTCCTGTCATTCGTTTCTAATATCTGAACCCCCATGTCTATCACTATCCCCAACATGGTGCAATTACTTTTATTAAAAATGCTCTGCTGTCGAATATTCACCTATGCTCCACAAAATGTTTTTTGTAAAACCGTCTAGTTCACCCACTTCTTTTTTGCAGTTGTGTTGCTTACCTGGTGACTTGAAATCGACTGAGCTGCAGCCTTGAATAGACGTCTTAGCTTCGCTGGATATCCTATAAAAGGTTCTCAAACCAGTACTATAAACTTGCGCTGCACTTACTATGTTTCGTTGGCTTCTAGTTGTGGACAGAAGACAAATCGCTATGGGCAGTTGTCAAAAGTATATAGAAGTGATGTGGTGTTCACCTTATTTGAATAGATTTAAATATAGTCTCACAGTATTGTCGTTGTTTATTCAAATATCCCTTCAGCCGAATGTTTTATCGAGTTTCAGTGTTGGTAATTTAAAACATTTTCGCATCTTAAAATTTAACTGCCATTTGCAACACATACCCGACCAGTACAAGCATAAATGGAGTTTAATTAGTGTTGGTTAGCCACACAATTGCCAAAATACAGCAAAAACTGTACCTTCAAAATATTTCTTCCAATCCTACACTTTCACACACTTATTGGGTATGTATAATTATACCAACAGTAAAGCAAAAACTAATACGTTTACAGCTGAGTATCAATTTCTACCTTTTTCAGTTCACATCACACAGTTAATTGCTATTAATCTCATATAATGTAAGCATACAGTGCTAAAGTCGTCTGTGGGAGTGCTGGTACATGAAAGTACAATGTATAAGAAAAACTCAACAGGACAGTACATGCCCATTGGCAATAATACATCAGTAGTAGTACAAGATGACAGTTTCCAGTACTGTTTATGAATTCACACATGCTGGTAACTCTCATTCTGTCTCAGAAAAATATTTCAAAATTGCCTGCACTGGTATATTCTAAAGCATGTTCTTTATTGACTGCCAATGGGAGGGGTAAATCAGATTTTAAAGATGAAACAGTCTAGCATTATCAAAATGAGCATGGAATCCAGAAATTCAACATCTTTCACAACTCCACAATCAATATTTTTTTGTAATTGTAAAATACTCATAAATATCTCGAACAGAGAAACATCATGTGCCTGTGTTATAGTCTGCAGCAGGCAAAAAGCAATGCACTTTCAGCTCTAAATTATAATACTGGTCAAACAAAATTAAGGAAACAGTAGAAGGGATGTATTCAAATAATAAACTGCTAAGGTTTACATTTGTTTTTATTTCAGTACTGTACATCAGAAACAGTGTATACTACATAACAGTGGAAAGTTTCCTCTCATTTCCCAAGTTTCTGTTCCTGCAACTGCCATTCTTTAACTTAGCGTAATTTGATATAAGAATATTGGCAAAGCATGGTAGCATTAATGTTGAGAACACAAAAAGATGACATATGGCAAATAAACAGCATCATTTCGTAGAGCCTCTTCAACTTTTGTAAGTTCACACCTCATTCTAAGATAGAACACATTCTGATTATTTTGCTGCAGAAATATATGTGCAAAATGTGGGCTAATCAATATTTGGAGTATCAGACTCCATCACTTTTGATCATATACCACCTCTATTAATATAATTGAAATAGCTGCCAGTAGTAGTACTGCTAGCAATGTATAAGGAACAGCAACTAATATCAACATATCTGAGGACCGTATGTACTACATAACCACTTACATAAATAATAGCAGACATATCAACATCAAAATTTGTTGTAAAATATTCAGTTACAATTGAAACCAAAAAGCCTTTTTCTATGTACACAAGTTCAGTAGGTTCCCTTGCATTTACAAATTCTAGAGAGGTGACATCAAACTTCGCTTTGCAATACTTTGCAGAATGAATTCCAAACTCCTTTACACTGAAACATTATAATTCCCAGCTGACAGCTGTCAACATAAAATGAAGCAGTTTTCTGATCTATCAGTTTCAAATGTATGAGGTGGGACATATGGCATCTTCAGTTCAATTAAGATTAATTAGATTAATTATTCATTCCATGGAACCAAAAAAGAGGGGATCCTCCTGGGCGTGGAATATGTCAGATAAACACATTACAAAAATGTAATTAGAAAAACTTGAGTTTAATTAATTTTAATGATCATCAGTTAATAAACAGTAAAATTATGTACACGAATTAAAATTAAACTTATAATATTTACAGGTTTAATACATTCATTAGCTAGTTACTTGACTATTACAACCAGGTATTGTCAAAAATTAAAGTAAATTATTCATTTAAATGATCCTCAGTTCAGAACATTCAAATTATGTACAAGATTTAAAATTAAATGTCCACTATTTACAGACTTCAGACTTACATCTGCTTTCCACACATCCATCATTCACACAGTAGGTAGTTACTTGGCTGTCAAAACCAAGTATTGTCTCTAAACCAAGTATTGTCACTTATTAAAGTATAATAAATATTTATTAAAATGGCCTACTGCACTTGTTGAGAAATTCATGGATGGAATAGAAGGAGTTAGCCACCAAAAATTCTTTAAAATTATGTATAAATTGTGCCTTTTCTGAAACTAAACTCTTAATAGTTGCTGGTAACTTACTGAAAATATGCGTTGCTGAATATTGGACTCCTTTCTGGGCAAGAGTAAGAGATTTTAAATCTTTATGTATATTGTTCTTATTCCTAGTATTGATACAGTGGACTAAGCAGTAAGTTGGAAAAAGAGATATATTATTTACATTAAATGTCATTAAGGAATAAATATACTGAAAAGCTGTGGTTAGTATGCCCAATTCTTTGAATAGGTTTCGACATGATGTTCTTGGATGTACACTACGCTTTACTCTTATTATACACTTCTCTACTCTAAAAATTCCTTCTCGGTTTGTGGAGTTACCTCAAAATATGAAAAAATAAGACATAATGGAGTGAAAATAAGCAAAATATGCCAGTTTTTTTATATTTATATCTCCTATGCCTGACAGCATTCGCATTGCAAACACAGACTTGTTTAGGTGCTTTAGCAGATCATTAGTATGACGCTCACAACTGAATTTATTATCACATTGTAATCTCAAGAATTTTACACTCTCAACTTCTCCTTTTTCCATGTCATCATCTTTATACACACACTAGAAGGAAATCTCTTGGAAGTTCTGAACTGCATATAGTGGGTCTTTTCAAAGTTTAATGACAGTGTATTGGCTAAGAACCACTTAATAATGTCAATAAAAACTTGATTAGCTGCCCTTTCTAAATTTATATTTGATTTACTATTTATTGCAATGTTTGTATCATCTGCAAATAAGACAAACTTGTCATCTGGTAATGTAACAGATGACAGGTTGTAACGACGGAAATGCATATCCTCCTATTTCCATGTATTATACTATAATTTTTTCCTTGTTTTGTTACCCCAAGATATGACATTTCTGTGTCTTTATATATTGTAATTGTTTTACTATTTGTATATATACATTTATGCATTTATGTCGATGTATAATTGGTTGTTTTGTAAATATTATTTGTATTTTTACGCTGGGTCTTGCCTAGGGAAAACTATGCTATCAAACGAATACATCGATAGGTCGTGTGGAGAACCAAAGTGTTTAGGATCTTTGGTAGTGTTAACTCTGCCGCGTGGAGCACGGGCAGAGCAGAGAGAGTTTGGCTGGGGTGATGCAGTGGAGCAGGTGTGTTGTGTGACGCTCCTGCGAGTTGCCGCGCTTTCGGGGTTCGGCAGCATGTAATTGCGCTCGACTTGCTATGATAGTTTCTGACACGGTGTCGCGGACAGGGAGCATTAGCTGGCACACATCAAGAGCCCGTTTCGCCTGGTGACCATGTCGAGAAGAAGGCGCGCCAACATCCAGCTTCTGCAACAGTGACGGCCGACAATGAGTGACTGTCGCCACCTCCTCGATCGACGGCTTCAAACCTTCAATCAACCAACAAGGAAGACTGGAAGCACGTAAAGTTTTAGAACTGTATGGCAGACCACAGCTTTTCAAACTGATCCATTTTCATAACTAAAGCAACAGCAACGTAGCATGAACCTTTGTTGCTCATTGTCCCAATTGCATTACCAAGCAGGGTCCCTTCCTTTTCCGGAATGAACCTGAGTGTCGTTGAAATTCAAACGCCAGCATCATTCGATTTCACTGCTTTAATTTCAAAGTTCAGTTAAGGTATTCATAGCTGGCTACAATATTTAGACTACACAGTCACAAATTAAGAGTGCGAGTTTTGTTACTGTATTTTAGCTTACCTGTGACTGCAGCTCAGCTTGGTACGTACCAAATTTTACTATTGTTAATTGTTCAGAATCATTTCATTCAAGATCAAAGTTAAATCTCTTATTTCTAAATTGTGTAGATTCAAGTAGCTTTTGAAATGATTGTTGAGGTAGTCCAAGACTAACCGTATTTTACTGAATTTCGACGTGCTTTAGAAAGAAAGCTCACTATTAACTTCAGTCACTAAATTAACTTTCAATTTTCCGGTTTTATTAATTCTTTTGCTAAATTATGTCAGAGTGTAGCGAAATTTATTACTTCTGACAAACTTTCAGTTTTCACACTACACGTGTCAACCTTCTGTTCCCACGCTTCTAGTACTAATTATATGTGTAATAACCTTTCCTTTTCAGTTACTATAGTAATTGTCCATAGGACTGGCGACCGTAATTTCCCCCAAATCTCAAATATCTAATTACCGCTAGTTAATTGTTAACGTAACGGCTGCACATTTACTTTCTTTATTAACTTTACCCCTTTTCAAAATTAATTTCCACCAGTTTCATTGGCATTTTTCCTTTCGTTTAGATGTAACCCTTTCCTGCCTCTTTACCGACAGATTAACTTTGGTTACGATTGCTTTTCCCAAATTTCCATTAGGTACACGCGGTTTAATTTTTCACTGTCATTAAGGTCGATAAGTGAGGGGGAGGTTACACGTGACGACCTGGTGACAGGACAATCTTCAAATTTGAGGTTGTTCTGGACACGAATTTTGCATTGTGCAAATCTCGTAACAAAGTACTGGTTACGAAATGGTCGATACGTCAGCGAGAATATTAGTGTGAGGAATCCTAATTAGATTTGAGATTTGGCATTTATATTGAAAATTCTTAAAATGAGTGAAGGCAACAATTACCAAAATTTGGTAGACTTGGATACGGAACAATCGGTCGAACAGTGGGAAACGCGCACCGTGGAACCCATTGTTCAGGGGCAGGCGGCTAGCATGAAAGACGCGACCACCGAAACGCAACAAAGAGCAGAAATGGAATTCCAAACTTTAGAAAATGTTTCGGAATCGGAAGTGAAAATCAAATGTGAATCCCTTGATGACGAATACGGGGGGACAATTAAAGAGGAAGCCGCTACGGAAGTAAAACCGGTAGTTTCCGGGAATTTAACTGATTTATTGAATGTTTTGAATAACGAAATCACGAGTCAGTCTGAAAAAATTGAACGGAAGCTAGACAATCAGAACAAAGCTATTAATGTTGTTAACAGCAATGTTGGAGTTGTTAACACAAAAGTTGATAAAATCAAAGAAGATATTGTTGTGATTAATACCGAAATCGGTATTCTTAAACAGGAAATGATAGGCGTTCAGGCGGTAATTGCGAGCATAAATACTCGTTTTTATTCCGAAATTAGCAGAATCGAGAAAAGTGTAGGAGAAGCAGTTGCTCCGATCATCGAGAATAAGGTGACGGAACAAATTCAATTAGTGAAAAAAGAGGATCAAAAGAAGGTGGAAACTTTAAAGGCTTTAGTATTTGAAGTAGATACCAAAGTGACGAAGCAGGCTAATACCTGCGAAGAAAAAAAAAGGGAAGTAGAAACGCTTGCGACAACCACTTGCCAAGTAATTAAGAGAGTGTCGGAATTAGAAAAGAAACTTGACGAAAAACAGAGCTATGTGCCAATCTGTGCACATAGTTCGGAATTGTTGACGAAAGAGGAGCGCTTCGACCCCTTGAAAAAAGGCGGTATACAAGCGACGGATATCATTAAAAATTGTGAAAGAGTTTTACCCAGATCATGGACTAATGCGAGAAAAATTAATGCGGTTATTGACGTGTTGGCTGGTGATGCCAAGTGTTGGGGCTTAAACCTCAACATTACGAACCTGACTTTTGACGAGTTTAAAAATTTGTTTCTGGCTGAATACTGGTCAGAGCAAAAACAGCAAAGTGTCTGGCGCGAATTTGTCGTATCGAGGCCTTTCGATGCGAATTCGCGCGGCTCGATGAAGGAGTTTTGTGAGGGCTGGATCCGCAAGTTGGAATATTTGCGTGATCGCCGCACGGAATCCGAAATAGTCTGGGAACTCTACAAGAAGCTTCCACATGATACAAAACGCTACATAGGAAGCAATTACAGGATAATCAATGATTTCCTGGAAAGAGTTCAGGACGAGGACAATTGGCGCAATAATCGCGATAGTGGTAGAGGCCGTGGTAACAACAACGGGTACCACAGCAACCACAAAAACGATAACCATGGGAATAATGCATACCGCAACCATGGCAGCAATAACAATAATGGTTCGGACCTTAATAACAATCGGTACAATGCAAATAATAACAGGAATGGCGGAAACCAGTATCACACTAACGTGATACGGGCTTCACAGGATAGTAATAACGCCAGAGGGTGCGATAAGCCGCCTCAGCAGCATCCGGGGAGCAGATCTGCTGGGACGAGACAGGGAAACAATTAGCCGCGCCGGTGAGGGGCCCACCGGGCGTGGAGAAATTTTGGAGGCCCAACAACAGGAGAAAACCCAGGTGTCGTCGTTATGAAAATTCCGTATGGAATATTCAACGGCGGGAGAGTGTGCCAGTGTTAGGAGAAAGGAGTGCGCCCACAAGTAGTAGATCAGCTGTAGACACGGCGGTAGAAAATACATTCACTGTCAGTGAGAACAATTTAAGTAGTGTTCCAGAAAACGACTATAAAGTGGCAGCTGTAACACCCACAGCGGAAATTAAGATTGAGTTTAAGAATGATTCGCAATTGTTGAGAGAACATCAGATGTCGGATAACACGTTCGTCATTGAGCGAGGGGATGCAGAGAGGGATGAGGTCTGGTTAAGGCAGTTCGGTCGTTTATACGACGATCTAAGAGATTATAGGGGCCTGTACGGGAGAAGTGTTTATGGGGAGCGCGGGCAGGATTTGCCGCGTCTCGTCCCACAGGAAGATAGTATTTGTGAGGTGATAGAAAGTTCTGGCCCTAACCGGCAGACTTTACCGAAAGTTATAGTGGTAGAAGTAGCCGACCCATCCGACGCAAATCTCCAGTTTAAACATTGCGAGAGTATTAAGGAGAAAGATTGCGAAAATTTTAGTGATAGCCGGACACGATTGGTAGAAAAGCACATAGATTACAGCGTGTATGAGGTTAGAGCTGACATTATACGCTGAGACGATAGCAGTGTGGGTTGCGCAGATCTAGAGGAAGTAATTGCAGATACTACTGGGCACATTCCTCCAGGTAGATTGGCAGATGAGATCAATCTGACCAAAGAGGAATCGGCGAAGGTGACAATGAATTGATAGCAAAGCAACACTCACTAGTTGACGAGTTACAGGAAAAGGTTTCGGTATTGGAGGCGAAGCTACAGACTAAGCCTCAGGACAAACGTGTTGAAATTAAAAGTGTATGTGAACAGAGGCTGAAAAGGCCGCCAGATAAGCCGGATTTAGGATCAAAGCCGGATGGTTTTTTCTGGAATGACCTTGATATAGACGAGGATTTACCGTGGGAAAATAAAGAAACAGTCGAGGTCAACTGTAGACAGATAGTAGTGTCTGTTAATATGCACGACCTACAACTAAACGTGTTGATTGACACCGGTGCAGAATTGAGTGCTGTATCTGGGAAAATATTTGAGTTACTGAAAGACAGACCTGGCATCGTAGTTATGCCAGTAACAGGAGTGAAAATTGTCGGTGCTACTGGGAAAGCCAGTAAATCGGTCACAAAACAGATTTTTGTCAACTTCGAGATATGTGGGGCACGATTTGAACAAGAGTTTTTCGTCGTGCCAGACTTAACTACGGAAGTAATTATCGGGTTAAATTGGCTTTTAAAGTACCGTGCAGTGATTAATTGCGAAAGCAAAACTTTGACATGTACGTCACAAGATAAAACAATAGTAGTTAGTTTTGACGAGGCAGGAGACGGTGTGCATAGGCAATACCAGCCTATACACATTGTTAACTGGCCGGGTGGTATTGACGTAGGTGTGAATTTGAACTACTGTAATGTGAGGAATCTCGGCATTGACAATAGTGTAGAAAGTGAATTGGAAAGTATTGTAGACGGTGTGTCAAACGTAACACACGAAAAAAGACGAGGCCGACTTTCCCGTACCTATTGCCATCACAACCATAGGGCATGGGGCATATATGTAGCAGAATTTAAGAGAATTATGAACGCCTTGAGACATGAGTCTACGGGATTTTCTCCAGAGGAAATCCTGTTAGAAGTAAAAGTTTAGTGGAAGAGATAATCAAATTCCCTCCACGGATTGACATTAGTATTGGTGTGAAAAAAGATCGTTTGCGAAATAATGAAGCTAAAAGCTGATGCTCGCATACGTTGTCATGACGGAGACTTAGTGCTTGTAAAAGCGCATGAGAAATCGAGCGAGATAGACAATGAAATCTTTATATTTAAGTTTGTTTATAATGGACCATATAAAGTCATTGGTATACCTCACACAAATGCTTATTGCTTAGAGTATCCAAGCTTTGGAAAACTATTAGGTATACGGAATATTGTAGACTTGAAATTGTACCAACCAAGGATCGATTAATACCACACAATGGGCAATTTGTACAGTATGTAAATATAGAGTGTAAGATTTAAGGTTTGCTAGATTGCCATGCTTTTGCCTGACCAAGAGGACATTAAAGAAGTTGTAATTAATAAGTAATTAATTTTTACTAAATGATTTAAGAGAGAGTCATTATAAATCAATTGAAAAATCCAAGCTGCTAGTTTAAGTTTTCAGCTGAGTCACAGTAGATGAAGCAATGTAAATATGATTTTGTAACTAGCTGTAAGATTTCATGAATGTGTGTTTTAGTAGTCATTGCCGATGTACTTAGACGCTGTTTTAAGTTTCAGGCTAGTACATGTGCATTATGATGGACAGTGTTGAGTTATCCACTGTGATAGTATTAAGGGACTCCTTGAGATTACTCGGGAGTGAGTTTTTCCGAAAGAATTCAGTGAAACGGACGTTCTGGAAATGCCATTACACAGGCAAGTGAGATCAAGCCTGCCCCGCAGGCGGGCTCAACAATACTGGCGAGGCAGAGCCGCTGTCGGCTCTTGTACCACTGTCGGTATCTTTTGTACTTGCGAGTACGGAAGGCGGAGTTGTTTTTCTTCACGGACAGCTGATGTGAAAGAATTCTGTTGTCAATACTTATGTTTTTGTCGATCTGCTGTATATTATTTTCTTGTTTAGCGTTGAGTGGACTCTCATGACGAGAATATTAATTATGAAAAGTTTATATAAAATGTGTATTCCATGTAATTAATTATTAATTTGCGTATTTTGATATACCTGTTTTTTATGACCATGTACTCTGATTAATTTTGTAAATAGTATTCCATTTCTTGATACTGTTATGAAATTTTCTGATTTTAGAATAGCTAAACCACTTTCTATGTTTTCTATGAATTTTAATATATTGTGAACCTGTTTTCTTTTGTGTAAGATGACAGAGTGGAATAAGGTTAGGAGTGTCTCCACTCAATTATTATGGTCTAAAAATTGGTTTATGGTTAATTAGCCTAAAGCTAAATTTTCTAGATGTTTTGAGCATATGCATTTCCGCTGGTTTTTTTGGGACGTTTTCTGAGTCTGTTTACGTTACACGAACATCTTCAGACAATGTGGGCACGTGTAACGCCGGAAATGCATATCCTCCTATTTCCATGTATTATACTATAATTTTTTCCTTGTTTTGTTACCTCAAGATATGACATTTCTGTGTATTTATATATTGTAATTGTTTTACTATTTGTATATATATATATATATATATATATATATATATATATATTTATGCATTTATGTCGATGTATAATTGGTTGTTTTGTAAATATTATTTGTATTTTTATGCTGGGTCTTGCCTAGGGAAAACTATGCTATCAAACGAATACATCGATAGGTCGTGTGGAGAACCAAAGTGTTTAGGATCTTTGGTAGTGTTAACTCTGCCGCGTGGAGCGTGGGCAGAGCAGAGAGAGTTTGGCTGGGGTGGTGCAGTGGAGCAGGTGTGTTGTGTGACGCTCCCGCGAGTTGCCGCGCTTTCGGGGTTTGGCAGCATGTAATTGCGCTCGACTTGCTATGATAGTTTCTGACACGGTGTCCGGACAGGGAGCATTAGCTGGCGCACATCAAGAGCCCGTTTCGCCTGGTGACCATGTCGAGAAGAAGGCGCGCCAACACCCAGCTTCTGCAACAGCGACGGCCGACAATGAGTGACTGTCGCCACCTCCTCGATCGACGGCTTCAAACCTTCAATCAACCAACAAGGAAGACTGGAAGCACGTAAAGTTTTAGAACTGTATGGCAGACCTCAGCTTTTCAAACTGATCCATTTTCATAACTAAAGCAACAGCAACGTAGCATGAACCTTTGTTGCTCATTGTCCCAATTGCATTACCAAGCAGGGTCCCTTCCTTTTCCGGAATGAACCTGAGTGTCGTTGAAATTCAAACGCCAGCATCATTCGATTTCACTGCTTTAATTTCAAAGTTCAGTTAAGGTATTCATAGCTGGCTACAATATTTAGACTACACAGTCACAAATTAAGAGTGCGAGTTTTGTTATCGTATTTTAGCTTACCTGTGACTGCAGCTCAGCTTGGTACGTACTAAATTTTACTATTGTTAATTGTTCAGAATCATTTCATTCAAGATCAAAGTTAAATCTCTTATTTCTAAATTGTGTAGATTCAAGTAGCTTTTGAAATGATTGTTGAAGTAGTCCAAGACTAACCGTATTTTACTGAATTTCGATGTGCTTTAGAAAGAAAGCTCACTATTAACTTCAGTCACTAAATTAACTTTCAATTTTCCGGTTTTATTAATTCTTTTGCTAAATTATGTCAGAGTGTAGCGAAATTTATTACTTCTGACAAACTTTCAGTTTTCACACTACACGTGTCAACCTTCTGTTGCCACGCTTCTAGTACTAATTATATGTTTAATAACCTTTCCTTTTCAGTTACTATAGTAATTGTCCATAGGACTGGCGACCGTAATTTCCCCCAAATCTCAAATATCTAATTACCGCTAGTTAATTGTTAATGTAACGGCCACACATTTACTTTCTTTATTAACTTTAACCCCTTTTCAAAATTAATTTCCACCAGTTTCATTGGCATTTTTCCTTTCGTTTAGATGTAACCCTTTCCTGCCTCTTTACCGACAGATTAACTTCGGTTACGATTGCTTTTCCCAAATTTCCATTAGGTACACGCAGTTTAATTTTCATTGTCATTAAGGTCGATAAGTGAGGGGGAGGTTACAAGGTCATTAATGTAAACAAGAAAAAGTAGTAGACCTATTATGGAACCTTGGGGAACACCACATGTCATTTCTTCCCAATCAGATGATGTCTGATTGCCTACTGCTAAAGTGTTATGTAGTGACACCCTTTGTTTTCTATTAGTAAGATATGACTGAAACCACTTTGCAGCACTACCAGTGATGCCATAATATTTTAATTTACTTAAAAGAAAGCTGTGATTCACACAGTCAAAAGTCTTTGACAGTTCACAGAATATGCCAATTTCTCTAATTTGTTGTCTAATAAATTAAGGACATTTTCACTATAAATGTAAATAGCCTTCTCAATATCAGCACCCTTAAGAAACCCGAACTGTGACTTTGACAGTATGTTATTTTAACAGGTAGACACTTGAACATAACCTTTTCAAAGATTTTTGAAAAAGCTGGCAAAAGTGAGATCGGTCAGTAATTTGATGGCATTTCTTTGTCCCCTTTCTTGTGGAGAGGTATAATTTCAGCATATTTAAGCCAGTGTGGGAATGTTCCTGTGATAAGTGATTGATTACACAAGTAACTTAAGATATGACTAAGTTCACGTGATCACTCTTTTATTAACTTTGTTGATATGTTATTATAACCACTAGAAACTTTGATTTCAAGGACTTTATGATGGATTCTATTTTTGTGGCTGAAGTAAGTGTCAATTCCATTTTACTGAGATTGCTTGTGTGCACTGATCTCAGATATTCCATTGCATTATTTACTGAACCTGACAACCCCATGCTATCAGTAATAGAGAAAAAAATACTTGTTTAAATGGTTTTAAACACAACATTCATTTGTTACCAGGGTTTCATTTATTTTAGAGCTATTTGTTCCTCCTCATTTCTGTTCCTAGCTGTCTCTGACTTAACTATATCCAATATTGTTTCTATTTTATTGCTGGATGTATTTATCTTCTTCTCATAATGCAGGTGTTTAGATTTATGGATAACCTTCTTCAATATTTTGCAGTAATTTTTGTAATGAGCTATAGTGCTAGTATCAAAGGTGTCCGTACATATCAGATAGAGTTTCCTTTTTGTCTCACATGATATCTTTTTCACTTGTGTCATCCATGGTTTCTTATTAGACTTATGCTTAATTTGAGTTACCTTCAGGGGAAAACAATTTTCAAATAAGGTTCTACCTTTATTAATGAATTTTTCATATTTTCCATTTGTGTCTTGAATGCTGTAAACATCCATCCAATTAATTTCTTTGAACAATCTCCTAAATTTCTCAGTTTTTGACTGTTTTATTGGCCTTCTGTACTCAGTTCTGATAGATATTTTGCACTGAAAATTTTCAAAATTTAATGTTAGGTGTTACATGTCACAGTCAGTTGGCCCATTTACTACTGGTTTTGTAATGTGGCTTAGTTGCCTAGAATTGCCTATAAAGATATTATCAATAGCAGTATTAGAACATTTGCAGACCCTAGTTGTGAAATTCACAGTAGAAATTAAATTGAATGACAATGTAACTGATTTTAGTAACTGTTCACTGACTGTTTTTCTGGTTATCTATATTGAAATCACCAGCATCCACTAATTCTTTGTTTTTTAATTTTAGATGAGATAATAAATCTTCAAGACCGTTTATAAACAGGATGAAATTTTCTAAAGGTGCTCTGTATATGCCTACTATTATAAAGGATCTATTACGAAATTCTATCTCTGTTGCACATGCTTCTAAGTGCTGCTCTAAGCAAAATTTATTAATGTCAATATTCTTCAGTTTAAAACTGTTTTTAACAAATGTGGCAACTCCTCCTTTTTCCACATTTTATTTACAGAAGTAAGAGGCTAACTTACATTCTGTAAGGTTTAACATATCTATACCAGTGGTCACATGATGTTCAGAGAGGCAGAATATATCAACTGGGTTCAATGACTCTGATTCCTCAATGCATATAAGTAGCTCATTAATTTTACTTCTAAGCCCTCGAATATTTTGATGCACTAAAGATAGTTGGCATTTCACATTTACCGAGATGAAATCGACTGGAAATAAAATTTCTGCTGATTGCTGTAAATTTTTAACCAACAGCTGTGTTCACTGATACAATGTGCCAGGATTATGCTGTTTGATTTCTTTCTCAATCTGAAGGTTTGTTCCAGTCTTTACTTCTCTCAGAACTTGACTTCACTCTGTTCTACCTATCCTAAAAAAGGTGCTTCTCCAACACCTACGACCACTGGTATATTACCAATCATGGCAGTTCCTCTCCCCTTACATTTCCTGCTATTAGCCCAGCCAGTTTACCCTTCCCTTTCCTGTTCAGGTGTAGGCCATGTCTAGTATAATCCCACCTACTGAGAGAATCAACAGGAACCAAACCAATATGTGACCCTGCACCTGACCCAAGTAGCCTTTCCAACTCCAAATTAACTCTCCTGACAGAAGAGTTTAAATGAGGTCGGTCATGGCGTCTCAGAACAGACACAAACCCAACACTGGTATGTCTCGTTGCTGATGCAATATTTGCCAGGTCACACTCTGTATTGTTCCCAGTATCTCTGTTAATACTATTGCCCGGCCCACACACAATAACCACAGTGTCTTCCTTGGTAAAGTCTTTACAGAGTGAACCTAAATCCTGTCACCTGACCCAGAGCAGCACTAGCTTTAAAAAAAATTGTGACCCGGTATTCTGATCCTAACTGGTCCTGCAAAAGTTGGCCTACACCTCTGACATATGACCTACCTAACAACAAAACTTTCTTTCTCTTTGTTGACTTCCCAACATTCTTATTCAATTTTATACTGGAAGTTTGTTGTGCCCTCTCTACACCTACCTCTGTCTGAGGCTCATCAGTTTCTAACTGAAGCAACAGGTCAAACTTATTCTTCACCACAGAAACTATCTGACAAAGCTCTAGGTCTGTTCCTCCTGTTACCTGTTGCCACTTCCCATCTCTCTTTACCCTTCTCGCTCCTTAACCTGTTCAGATCTTCCCTAGCCTGCTCTAACTGTGCCTGAAGGGCAGCAATTTTCCCCTCCTGTTCCACTATTTTCCTATCTCTACTGCATATCCTACAGAACCACTGATGAGTCTGATCCACTTCCCCACTTCCCATGCCGCTACAGTCACCCCAATGGAAAAAACTACTGCAGCCATCACACCAAACCCCAGAGCTAACAGTTCTATGGCACGTCAGGCACTTTTCATTCATGGTAAAAATCTTACTTTAGCGAGAATAAGTTAAATTAAATTACTGAAAAACAAGAAAACACGTTTACGAAAGATTAGGTCATGTCTCATTCATATGTAAACAAACTTACTTTAGTGACAATAAGTTAGATTACCGTTCCTTTCGCGTTTTCTGGAATAATATGCAAAGAGAACTGAAACCTTTAGTAGTAAGCTTCCAAAACACTCTAATACACGTATTAAACTAGTTTCCTGAACTAAACTGAGTTTTATTACAGTCTAAATCACTTATCTGTATGCTAGCACAAAACTCACGCGTCTCGCCTGCTGCGGGGCTACCAACCCAGACTGTGTACAATTATTTCTTTGATTCTTTTAGTTGTATAATGCATTGTAAAAATGTGCCATTTGTCAAGAAATCTACTTAGCCATTATCTGCAACACTCATTTTGTTCCACACTTCTAACCACTTTAGGAAACTGTTGATGAATTTGAAATATTCATGATCTGCAGATAAAAATGGCAGTTCCAATAAATTTTTCCTTAATGTTCCTTCCACTGGACAGTGAATGTTAACATTTTCCACCATCTGTGAATGATTTCAAGGAACATCAGTCTACCTGAGTCACTGTTACTTAATTTCAGAGCAGAGGAAAACCTGTCAATTAAACTAACTTTCTGCCGCTCTGTGTTACTGGCATACACGGTCTTATGATCGAGTTTTGGTGCAGCTTGAACTAACTAATTTCCTTTACTTTTGTACAGGTATCTAATAACAGAAAACTTTGGATGTAGATACACATTTTCTACTGGATTATCAAAATCATCTATAGTATATATTTTGTCAACGTCTTTCACATTCAACCAGTTGTTTCTAATACGCTTAACTATATGCACAAAATCAAAATTGTATGGCCTGAAACATGTATTAAAGTTAACTGATTGTTCATTGTTCATCATAGCAAACATATTTCTGTTCAAGAGATTTTTATCAAAAATGGCTGTGAGAACTTTGAAGCCACAGCTTGAAATGATTGCCAGTATTTTTAAAGCAAGCTCCAGTAACTCTGAATATGCGAGATTTTTTACTGGAAATAAACCGACAATTTAGTTCAAATGACCAAATGCATATGAAATCAAGAAATCCGGCTCATTTCTTGCATTATAAGGGGACTGATTTTCAGCAAACCCCTTATAGTACCACCACATAATGAAGGCTTTGCATGAACAACAACTTCATCTATCTGGGCAACAATATGCTTCTCTCTGTCACTTAGCCTATTGCAAGCTGATTCCAAATAATTCCAGCTTTCACTTGCAACATAAGGGGACAAACAGAGCTTTCTTGACATATTTGCTTGTATTTGGCTCTGTAGTTTCTGAGCAGGAAGTACCCGTAACCGCTACGATGCACTAAGAATTTGATTTTTGATATAAACCTGAACTTTTAAATCTTCTTGTATAACCAGGCCCAACGAAAGGTGGTGGGGGAGGGAGGCAAGGGGGCATTATTGCAGGAGGTCAAGTCTCATGTGGGGGGGCTAAATTTTTCAAGGGTTCAGATTTCCAAGGCTGCTCATTGAGCAAATATCAGACTGATACTATAAAATAAATTTTGTATCACGTAATAAAAGAACATTACCCAAGCACCAGCACAAACAATCTAGCCCTTGCTTCCCACTTCAGTTCTTCTCTTGTGTGATTCTAACCTACCAACTGTTTAAAATTCTACTTCGTGTTTAATCTTGAATGCACAATACTTTCTTTACCCATGGTGCCTAAACCCGCCTTCTGATGGAGTCGCAAATGCGGTTTCTTTATATATTGTTGCAAATCTCATCAAAACATTTCCTCAACAAATGCATACGATGACAACTGTGAAATGTCGTTATAATTTGGTAATGGTGCCAACTACATTCAAAGATATAGTTCCTCTGATTCCATCACAAGGTGATTTATGCAAAATCTACAGAAAATATTTTACATTCACGAGTAACCTAAAAATAAAATATATCTATTTCTATATATTTTCCTGGAAGAATTGTAAAAGTGAAGAAATGAAAAGACAAGCTGCTGCTCGGGAGTAAACAGGAAGTATTCTTCTTCTGTTCGTCTGCAGAACAGCCAATTTACATGGGAAATCTTATGTTACTTGAAATGATATAAATTTCTTGGTCAAAGAGGCTTGGCCCTCAGAAGTTCATCGCAGAAAATTGGAGATCCAAATACTGGGAATTTGCTTGGAATATTAGAGCTCTTGAGTCACTATGGTCCAGGTCTTGCAAAATACATTTGCAAGGTCAGAGACAGACAAGAGGCTGGAAAGTGTTTACAAGTGCAAGTGCATCATCTGACAAGTGATACTCAATTAAATTTATTTGTAGTTGTGCCCATCATGTCAGATGTCAGAAGCAGCATCTTTAAAAAGAGAGAAAATGAGAGGTATTATTCAGTTACAGTGTTGTTGGTGCAAGGCCTAATACATATCATGTTATATTTACTTCAATAAGGAAATTGATAAATATAACATAAATGAATGGTAATTGGAATCTGTGTATCGTAATAAGAAAACGGAAGTTGCTATACCACACCTAATACGATCAGTACTTGCTAAACACTCAATCCCTATCAGTGAATGCTATGGATGAAGTTACTACAGTATAATGGAAGTAATATGAAAGGAGCTCAAACACATTATCTTCAGTGGACTCCTCTTGCAAAATTTTTGTAGCTTGTCATAGCATTGAAGGGAGTCCATGATGTGGAGAGTTGTCATGAAACAGAATCTTTTTCAAAGAGATTTAACAACTTTCCAACCTGTTCAGTTGCAGTCCACAACGATGGGAAATTCTGAAAGTGTGCTGGAATTTCCTGATATTCCACATCTGTTGGAGAGCTGCACTTGATTGTGCAAGACCAATTGCTACCCATTTGGATAGGATTGCCACTGTTGAAACTCTCAGTAAGTTAAACTTGTCATCCAAAACACATTCTGTAGTAGGCGTTTTGGATAAAGTGAGATCATTCAAGTGTATATCCATAGCGTCAATTTGCTTGAGTTGGTACCAACTGGCGGCATAAGAAAATTACTACAAGCTCGAAATACTACCACTGATGTTGGTGTAAGACACTTTGAGAGTTTATTAATTGACTTAAAATATGTTCTCAAAACTTGGAACACCATTCGCCCTGAGTATAAAGTTGCTCCTAGGGAAATTAAATCCATCCTGATTTTCTGGATATGCACACCAAAAAAGGAGACCATTTCAAAATAAAAGCAGGAGTGAAGTGACAAATATGAATTCAGAAGATTTATTCAAGTTAAACGATTTTTATGTCATTATCAACGATCTAGTGTCTAATTTGGAAACACAATCTGAAACATAAAAGATTTTAGTTGAAACATTTGTGTTTTTATGGAGACACTCAAAGAAGACTGCTGATTAGGTCACTGAGGCGTGCAAGTTAGTTATCAATGAATACCATAGTGGTGTCACAACAGATTTAGAAGAAAAGTTAAATATCTGGAAACAATTCATACTTCAAACTTTCAATTCACTACTGTAGACTCGATTATCCGGATCTCAGTTATGGGGATCTGCAATTATCCAGATTGTCAACAATGAACAAAACCATTCTAACACAAACATAATGACGCACAACGAAGGAATTATTCGAATGAAAAGGCGTTATTTTTGTCTTAGAGTGTATCTCTGTAGTGTAACCTGTCCGTAAATGGACATCTCACGCTTTCACTATCCGCATGTGCCCATTGAAATCTCTGCCCCGAGCATTTCATTACGGAGTTACTATTTCCCAATCACTAAGCCACTACACCCTGCTGAATTTCTATAAAGGAGTGTTATTACATATAGATGCTTAGGAATTGCCTGATAGGAGGACTTTGAACAAGGCATGAAACAGAATACTAAAACTGGAGCATGAAAATTGAATAACCGATACTTATGATTCTGGTTTGGGGGATATAAATGTGGAATGTAATGCCGACTACATGAAAGAGTTGTTCACTTGCGACAGTAATGATCAACGTTTTCAAAACATACCGGATGACAAAATTGTTGAAAACATATCGTGGGCGAATGAAGAGCAGGAAATATAAGGGGATAAGACAGAAGGAAACGTAGATGCAGGAAATGATGCAGGACAGTTTTATGTGGAAGCACTTCAAGCTCTTGAAACATCTTTCAAATGGCTCGAAAAACAAACAGCTTGCAATATTATAGGTTTACTACAGTTAAAACGGGTTCGTAGTGTAACAGCAATGAAGAGAAAAAATATTTCGTAGTAATCTGTAGTAATTGCCCTATGTGACTTTTGTTAGGTATTTTATGATTAAGCTTACAGTATTTTAGCCATTTTATGAAATGGTATTGTAACACCAGAGCTCCATAGCTCTACTAACATAAATTTTTCTGTTTTGTCTGTTCTACCTTCTATCATTAAGATATTGTAAATATTGTTTGATTGCATTAATAGCACAAGAGTGTTCGCTTTTTCCTTTGTAAAAAACTTTGATGTCATAGTTTGATTCTATGCAATGTAGTGTATCTATCTTTTAAATTCTTTGTCTCATTTGGAGGGAGACAAAACTTACTGTATATATTTGAAATTTGGGTGAATATATTTTTGTAGAAATGTCAATATGTGCAAATGTTATATGTTATTTAATATGTTTGATAGCTGTTATGTAAACTGCTGACGTTCACTTAGGGTTCTTAGTTATTTCGTATGTAAAAGGTGTTGTGGGTCTCCTCAGTAACAGAGCTTCGTAGCGCGCGCAAAATGTGGTTGGCATGGACAGAAGGGTGGAAGGGAGAGTCAGACGGCGACTACTGCCAAACTGTCAACTGCTCATGTAAAAGTTGTGTATTGTCCTGACGCCTTCCAATGCCTCGGATGGATGGATAAAGATCTGGAACTATTCTGAAATTGGTATCTATCACTGCCACCCAGAAATGACAGAGTCAAGCAATTCTACCTGCAAATCCACTTACCAACATGCACTAACTACGACATTGCGCAATCACTGTAATAGAACAGAAGAATTATACTAATGTACAGTGAAGGATCAGCTCATTGGATGTGTTAGTGTGCTAAAATACACTCCTGGAAATTGAAATAAGAACACCGTGAATTCATTGTCCCAGGAAGGGGAAACTTTATTGACACATTCCTGGGGTCAGATACATCACATGATCACACTGACAGAACCACAGGCACATAGACACAGGCAACAGAGCATGCACAATGTCGGCACTAGTACAGTGTATATACACCTTTCGCAGCAATGCAGGCTGCTATTCTCCCATTGAGACGATCGTAGAGATGCTGGATGTAGTCCTGTGGAACGGCTTGCCATGCCTTTCCACCTGGCGCCTCAGTTGGACCAGCGTTCGTGCTGGACGTGCAGACCGCGTGAGACGACGCTTCATCCAGTCCCAAACATGCTCAATGGGGGACAGGTCCGGAGATCTTGCTGGCCAGGGTAGTTGACTTACACCTTCTAGAGCACGTTGGGTGGCACGGGATACATGCGGACGTGCATTTTCCTGTTGGAACAGCAAGTTCCCTTGCCGGTCTAGGAATGGTAGAACGATGGATTCGATGACGGTTTGGATGTACCGTGCACTATTCAGTGTCCCCTCGACGATCACCAGTGGTGTACGGCCAGTGTAGGAGACCGCTCCCCACACCATGATGCCGGGTGTTGGCCCTGTGTGCCTCGGCCGTATGCAGTCCTGATTGTGGCGCTCACCTGCACGGCGCCAAACACGCATACGACCATCATTGGCACCAAGGCAGAAGCGACTCTCATCGCTGAAGACGACACGTCTCCATTCGTCCCTCCATTCACGCCTGTCGCGACACCACTGGAGGCGGGCTGCACGATGTTGGTGCGTGAGCGGAAGACGGCCTAACTGTGTGCGGGACCGTAGCCCAGCTTCATGGAGACGGTTGCGAATGGTCCTCGCCGATACCCCAGGAGCAACAGTGTCCCTAATTTGCTGAGAAGTGGCGGTGCGGTCCCCTACGGCACTGCGTAGGATCCTACGGTCTTGGCGTGCATCCGTGCGTCGCTGCGGTCCGGTCCCAGGTCGACGGGCACGTGCACCTTCCGCCGACCACTGGCGACAACATCGATGTACTGTGGAGACCTCACGCCCCACGTGTTGAGCAATTCGGCGGTACGTCCACCCGGCCTCCCGCATGCCCACTATACGCCCTCGCTCAAAGTCCGTCAACTGCACATACGGTTCACGTCCACGCTGTCGCGGCATGCTACCAGTGTTAAAGACTGCGATGGAGCTCCGTATGCCACGGCAAACTGGCTGACACTGACGGCGGCGGTGCACAAATGCTGCGCAGCTAGCGCCATTCGACGGCCAACACCGCGGTTCCTGGTGTGTCCGCTGTGCCGTGCGTGTGATCATTGCTTGTACAGCCCTCTCGCAGTGTCCGGAGCAAGTATGGTGGGTCTGACACACCGGTGTCAATGTGTTCTTTTTTCCATTTCCAGGAGTGTACTATAATTGCTTGAATAAAAATAATTTCATTATACAAACTGCCTCCAGCTTCGAGGTTATAGTATAACAGTAGTGGACGGTAGTGTTATAGTGTATGCACATTAGAAAATATGTCTCTAATCTCTTAATTAACATCGATTTTTGTTGATTTTAATAAGTTTTAATTGTTTTTGATGTTCTGAATGAACACCTAACATCGTGGATTAACCCTAGAAAGATAACCGTATGACAACATACATAAAAGATAACTATATGGAGACGTTGTATATCATCTTTCTAGAGTTAATAATACAAAAATCGCTTTTCTTCATATATTCAGTTGTCAGCATTTTCGATTATCCGAATGATATATCACAACAATTACTCCAGTTATCGAGTCTCCATTGTACTTCAGAAACATTAAACCTCTTGAATAAGAGGCATGAGCTTAAAATTTCAAGCTTATTTGTGAATGTGTTTGTAGGTATACACATATTTTGCACTCTTCATGTGACTGTAGCTGAAGCAGAAAGGTCATTCAGCACACTGGCTAGTGTTAAAAATTTCCTCTTATCAACTATGCATCAACAATGTCTAACAAATTTGGGGACTTTGGCAACTGAATATAGAATCTGGCATGGCAACTAGACTTTCATGCTGTCTCAATCAGCTGCCAAACGAAAGGCTCGCAAAGAACTGTTGACACTGTTATAGCCATGTAGGTTCTAATACGATACCCCTTGCACTGTTGATTGCAGTTTACATGATAGAGCACTGATGTCTCTTTACTAAAATGTGTGGCCATGCGCGGGAACGAGTGGGGCCAGAACACTCAATACCGCACCCTTACTGATAATAGACGTTGCTGCAGTACACGGTATTTTGTTCTAGAGTGAAATGAAAGTAAATTAACGCAATTAAAAATTAAATTAGATGGTGTTTACATACATTTTACAATAACTGATAATTGAGTAGCATCTGAAGTCGAATTTGTAAGTTCGCCAGTCATATCAGTCTTATGTCCTGCCGAGTAGGTCTCGGTTGACCTATCATCCAGTTCCCTACCTGTGGTGGTCTTCTGTTTCTGATAACTGTCTTCATCACTAATTTTCAAACCAATATTTATTATAAGGGGCAATCGAAAAGTTTCCGTTTGAGGGCTTTGTTGCAGCGTATATGCAAAGTAGCACGACTCCAGTGCGGGTATATAAGCACCGCCATGCAGGAAAAAGATTAGTGTGGTATTCGTGTATTTCCGACGTGTGTACGGTAAATGCAGAAACGTGAACGATGGCGACGTTATTACCAAATGCGTCCAAACGGGACCAACGTTCTGTTTTTCTTTTCTTGGATGCTGAAGGAGAAACACCAGTAGACATACATCGGACAAGGCCCTCTTCTCTCATGGTGAGATTATCCACCTTCAGTTTCTTAAAAAAGGCCTTAAAAGTCGACGATTACTGTCACAGGAGGATGTGCAGTAGGCTGTTACGGACTTCTTCAGGCAGCTCGACGCAACGTTTTAACAAACAGGTATCTTCAACCTGGTGCGTTGGTGGATGATTGTCTCAATGCCCACGGCGATTCTGTCTGACTGGCATATTGATTGTGGACTGCATGGCCTTCGAACGGAAACGTTTTGATCGTTCTTTACACTATTCATCTTTTATTCTACGAAAACGTCAAGGTGCTGGTATTTTTTCTCGATATATTTAACCGCTGCACACTCATTCATGGTTCATCCGATTACTGTGTTAATTCTTTCAAAGCGTTAGTGGGAAACTGGAGACAAGGTTTACTGCTATTTAACTATGTCTAATTTTTTGAAATAATAGAGAACATGAAACTAGACACTTTTCTTGATAAAGCAGTGTCCACTAATGTGTCGTTTTGAACTTGTAGTGAAAGGAATGAAACTGTATATTGTGACAAAAGTGTTGGAAGGACATCACTACAAAACGAGTGTGAAATTTAGAGCACAATCTTAGCAATACCACATCACGCAGGTGTGTTAAAACTGTTATCTTTCTGCGAAATTATTATAATTCAATATAAAGAAATTTGCAAACATATTTATAAGTATTATTTAAGTCTGTAGCTACCGCCATCTAGTCCAATTCTGATAGAAAATGTAAGTGAAAACAATAAATATGACAGCAGAAAATGAGCTCGAAAAAAAAAATACCTTCTGGAGGCAGGAAATTTAATTTTCAGTTTCAGTTTACGGCGTTTTTTCATGTTCCCTAGGGTGTGGGCAATGTACGGCCATTAGCTTTGAGTGTGGTTCGCCAACAACAATAGGGGGTGGCCCTACACTGCCGCTCTTTAGCCCAACTGCACAATATAATAATGATAACATCAAAGCCTTATATTAGCAGCGAGGCATTAGCAAATAATTGAATAAAACATATACTGAGATTGGATCTGTTGGTCGAAATCCTGAAGGATAATAATGTTGCTCGAAACAGACTGATTTTAATTTTTCTATAAACCCTTTAAATTATTTTTTTAGAGAAGCACAACATATGCAAATTGTGGCCACGAACAAATAACTTATTGAATAACTGAACAGTGTCTTTCGTCAGTGCAAATTTTGTTATTACTTTGTGCAGACGTAGCATTACACACAACAGCTTACGCTAAATCACAACATACAAATCCCACTACATGGAAATATACACCACCCATATCATTAACGGCTCCAGACGAAATACCTCACCAACACTCCAGATGCAAGATGACTGGCGAAAGACCACGACCTCTGCCCCACACGCTTGTTTAAAGGTTCGGTCACTTGGTCTCTCCTGGATTCAGTGCTGGTACTTCGTAACTGTCATAAAAATTTCATATAATTACTTATGATAAAACATATGAAAATGTCTGCAGTCATTTTGCAATCTCTTTAACTTCATTTACACATTATTTTAACAATTTTAAACAAATTTCAGATACACAAATCGCCTCATTCGGCACTCTAGTCAAAACACCCACTTGACATATTTTGTGAATCACGATTACAATTCAGTATACGACAAAAGTTACTGGAATATTACAGAAAGAAACTCATGTTGATAAGATAATTTGTGTCTCTGTGGAAAAGTTCATAGTTTTGGCGCTATTTACATAAATAAACTAAATTGTTTATAACATTTTTATAGTTGTTTAATTAGAAAAATCATGTGTTCTTTATATCACAGGCATTGTCCTCTTTCATCTGGTGTATCATGAGTGTGATTTTTGTGCTGGATGGAGTTGTTACAATTTACTGTAAATAATGATGGTAATAATGTTGATAACTTTTTAACTATCAGAGAGCTTCAGACATAAATTTATGTTCAATGAGCTCATTCTGCTGCCACGGTTCAAAACTGTCATAGGTTTTACTCTAGGATGACTGTAATGATTTTTAATGTATTTTCATTAAAATCATATTACTGATGACTTTTCAAGACACGGGTCCCCCCATATTAGCCCATCCCGCAATCATGTTACTAGAATACACTCCTCTTCCTGTCTGGAAAAACCTCGACGACCGCTGGGCCTCATGGCTAGCCGCCTGTACTTTCACTTGGCTCGTCTGTCGCAGCCATCTGACAGCTAGACACCCCAACGACATCCATACCGGCGCACAGCCAACCTGTCAGATTCAATCCGTCCTGTCAAACAAATTGCTTGTAACGTCACATATCCCAGCTTCATATGTCACTAACTTGCTGAGTGATATATGAAGTAGCACCATACGTCACCATTCACATAATGTCAAGTAATACCAATTTCTCAAACTATTTAACTACAGTAGTCAAAACTGGTGTAATAATTTAGTGAGTGATGAATCAATCAGGATGAGCACTATCACTAACAAACGTTTACACATATTAACCTAAACAGAATTGATTTACCTTTACCTAAATATTCTATCAATAATTTGATGTGATTCTTGAGTTTCTCCCGGCGTATTTGATAATCAAAATATCCACGGGTGTACTGCTGGTCTACAGTGTCCAACGGGCACAGTATTTCGGCGATCATACATGTCGCCATCATCAGGTGAACTGACGGACTGAGCTCCTGTGAACGTGCCGGCACGGAGATCCGTACGCTATGGCTGCTCAGAGGGAACTGGGTTCGGTCGCGGCGGCGGTCGATTTAAATAATTTCCGCCCGCGGCGCGCTCCCTCCTCTGTCCGCGCCCCGCGCCACGGCCGCGCGGTGGAACAGATTGCGACGGCGTCTGAGATGACGTCGGTGTGATGGCTCTGTCCGCCGTGGTCGTCACAACCATACGTTTGCTCGATTTACTCTTGATTAACCCAGTCGCTGGGTCCCAAGCCTTGCTAAGATTGTAGCCACAGTCACTGTTTATGAGGTCGTCATTGGTGCGAATTTCGATGGCCTCTCTAACAACGCTGTCCCGGTATCTCGACGTCTGTACCAGAATCCTCGTGTGTTCATACTCCATAGCGTGATTTTCCGACAAACAATGTTCTGTGACCGCCGACTTGCTCGGATACATCAGTCGAGTGTGCCTCTGGTGTTCACGGCATCGATCCTCGACGGTACGCATCGTCTGACCAATATACGACTTGCCACATTGACACGGAATTTGGTACACGCCGGCCTTCCTCAAACCGAGGTCATCTTTGGCGCTCCCCACCAGTGCACGAGTTTTATTCGGAGGACAAAACACAGTTCCGACCCGGTGTTTCTTCAAAATGCGGGCGATTTTCCCCGAGAGTGCGCCTGTATATGGAATAAACGCAGTGCCTACCTCCTCCCTCGTGATTTCATCCATCTCCATAGGTTGTGCTGTAGTCGTTGGGCGGAGAGCACGTTGAATCTGCCACTCTGAGTACCCATTTTTTCGAAATACAGTTCTCAGATGTTCCAATTCCTGGGGTAGACCCTCTGCGTCAGAGATAGTGCGCGCCCTATGTACTACAGTTTTAAGTACCCCATTCCTCTGTGAAGGGTGGTGGCAGCTGTCTGCGTGCAAATACCAATCAGTGTGCGTTGTCTTCCGATACACCCCATGACCTAGGGTGCCGTCAGCCCTTCTCTTGACCAAGACGTCAAGGAAAGGTAATTTACCCTCCGTTTCAGTCTCCATAATGAATTTGATGTTGGGGTGTACGGAGTTTAGATGTGTAAGGAAGTCAAGGAGTTTATCCATACCATGTGGCCAGATGACGAACGTGTCGTCCACATAACGGAAAAAGCAAGTAGGTTTCCATTTGGATGACGACAGGGCTTCCTCCTCGAAGTCCTCCATGTACAAATTCGCTACCACCAGTGAGAGTGGGCTACCCATGGCGACTCCCTCCGTTTGTTCGTTGGACACTGTAGACCGGCAGTACACCAGTGGATATTTTGATTAATAATTTGATAATCAAGTATTTGCATGTGCTAGCAATCAAAATGATTTTAAATGAAATTAATGCCTCTGTCAGTCTTTGTACACACAGTACTTAAGATCGGAATATGTTATCACGTTCAGGTTCACTTTTTTCAAACACACCAGGTGCAGAAGTATGAAACCGGAATTTGGTTGCAACAGTTACACGTTTGTTGTTTGAAACTGATAAACAATATTTTATTCAAAATAATCTCCATTGCTATTTATACATTTCTCCAACTTCTCTGGCAGGCTGTGTATGCCACGCCAAAAGAACAGTTCTTCTTTTGAAGCCAACCAGTCAGCGAGGCATTTTCGTACATTTTCATTTGAACTGAAGCGTTGTTCATTGAGAGCGTGTCCCAGTGATGCAAATAAATAATATTTGGACGGAGACAAGTCTGGATAATAAGACGCATGCCCTAGCATTTCCCAACTGAACCCCTCGATCGTTTCCCTCACCCATTTTGCTATGTGTGAGAGGGCGTTATCATGAAGCAATATGACTTTGTGTTACCTTTTTCCAAATTCCAGTCGTTTTTCACGTAATTCTTGATTTAAATCGATCAGTTGCTGTTGATAGCGATCAGTGTTAACAGTTTCACAAGGCTTTAGCAGCTCATAAATAAGACACCCTTCCGATCCCACCAAACACAAAGCATTGTCGTCTTTCCAAAGAAGTTTGGCCTTGCAGTGGATGTCGATGGTTTGCCTGGATTCAGCCATGATTTCGCTTAGTATTCTCAAACTATATCCAGTTTTCATCACCTGTCACTATTCGATGGAGAAACGACTTTCTTTTTTATCTGGCAAGCAGCATTTCACAAGTAGTATTTCGATTTGCTTGCTGTCTTTCATTCAGTTCATGTGGAACCAATTTTCCCACTTTCTGCACCTTTCCCATAGCTTTCAACCAAAGAGAAATGGCTTTCTGCGTCACATTCAATTGTTCTGTGAGTTCCTGTTGAGTTTGAGTATCACCTTCATCCAATAAGGCCTGCAATACGTTGTGTTCGAATTTTTTCTGTTGTTTCCCGCGCTCGTCGTTTCTCACTCCAAAATTACCACTTCTGAATTTTTTGAACTACTCGGAGTACTGTATTTTCCCAAGAACATGTTCGCCGAAAACTTCGACAAGCATTTGATGCGATTCTGCAGCAGTTTTCTTCAAATGAAAACAGAAAACCAATGTTGTCTGTAAATCGTAGTTCGTAGGTACAAAACTCGACATGTTTATTGGTTTAAAACAGATACCAATGTATGGAAGAACTTGGGCTACTTTGTGTTGACATCCGTCGGTGCCGTTACAGGAAGTAGATGGCGCTGCAGACACGGTCTCACCGGCCCTACACTGATGGGTAGCACCATTTACTTTATTTATTTATTTATTCATCTGTAGACAATAAATATTGTATGGATGTTATCCAAAAGTACATGTAAAGTATTGGAAACAATTTATTGAAAAGGAACATACAAAATTTTGCATTAAGTAGTACAAAGAATAATACATACAAAATTGTACAAAAATGTACAAAGAATAATACTTGGTCATACAAGACACACTAATCCAAATTTTTATACATGTATACTAACGATATTGTAACTGCATAGTTTGTTTGCCCTAAGGCTTTACTTTTGTCTTTCCTAAACAGGAAACCCTTATATCCACTACAAAAATTCAGTAAAGATATTAACACACTCAACAGGTGTCCATCAGATATACAAAATTAACAGACACTTTAGGGGATGAAAGCCAGTGTTTTCAGTTTTGCCTTAATATAAACATATCAGAATTATTTAATGGCCTAAATAGTCATTTACTGAGTAAAAACATTGTTCAATTAAACATTCTTTAAATTCTACTTTAAATCTGTTTTTATCTTCTAACTTTCTGATGTTGGCTGGCAGTACGTTGTAAAGTTTTGTACCAATATGGCTCACATGCCTTTGTGTGTGTGTTCTTTTTATTCACTGACTATAATGTGCAGTCCTATTTCAGGTATTGTAGTTATGCATGTCTGAATTTGTCTGAAAATCTGCAACGTGGAACGTAACATATAAAACACATTTGTATATATATATTAGGAAGGTACTGTTAGAATTTTATGCCTATTCAATAAGGGTTTGCATTGTGTCTGTGGATGACAGTTATTATTCGGATAGCCCTCTTTTCCAATAGAAAGATTTGTTTTAGACGGCAAGTGGTGGATCCCCAAAATATTATTTCGTATGTTGCAAGAGACTGAAAATAGCCAAAATATGTCATTCTGGCACCCTCTGCAGTACAAAAATTTGCAATAATTGAGTTAAGTTTCTGCACAAGTTTCATTACATGTAAATTAAAATTAAGATTTTCATCAAGATGAATTCCCAGCAATTTTGTTAATGCCACTCTGTCTATGGCCTTGTCACGCAACAACAGATCATGATTTACATTTTGATATATTTTCCCAAACTGTATATAATTTGTTTTATTTGCAATTAATGTCAACTGGTTTGCATTGAACCAAGTGTGGACATTCTTTCTTACTTGATCAGTAATTGTTTGCAGCGTTTACTTTGGTGCAACTATTATCACACTAGTGTCATCTGAGATAGTATGGCCTTTGCTGCTTCATCTGAGGTGTGAAAGTCATTTATGTACACAAGGAACAATAATAGACCTAGAACACAGTCTTGCAGCACTCCTGTTTCCAATTTTTTCGCATCTGATACTAAATTTATTTTGTGGTTGGACTAATCTGACATCAGTCCTACAATCTGTGTTCTGTTTTGTGGGTGTGATTCAAATCACTTTTTCCCTGTCTCATGAATACCTAATGCTTCCAGGCTTTCTAAAAGAATGCCATGATTGAGAGTGTAAAAGTCTTTGGAGAGATCTAAATTTATTCCTACTACACTATTGTCTTTTTCTAGATTTTTGATTATTTGTTCAGTGTAGCACATTAGTGCTGTTTCTGTATTTTTACCTGCCTGGAAGCCATTCTGATTTCTGTTTAGTATCTTATGGTCATTTAGATTTTTGTTGATTCTGTCCTTCATTAATTTTTCTATTATTTTGGAAAATGCAGAAAGGAGGGATATTGGCCGACAGTTTTCTATCTTATGTTTGTCGCCACTTTGAATAATGACTTCACTTTGGCATTTTCGTCCTTTCTGGAAACACTCATTCACTAAATGATAAGTTGGCTATGTATGCCAAGGGCCTTGCGATCTTTGCAGCTGTCATTGTTATAACATAAACAGGCACCTCATCTACTCCTGCTGACATTTTAGGTTTCAAGCTTTTTATTACTTTGAGCACTTCATGTTCATCTGTTGGAACTGTCCTCATGCTACAAGCAGCTTTTGGAAATTCTGGTTTTTCTTGGTTTGTAAATTTTGAACTTAATGAGGTTGTTGCATTTATGAAATAATTGTTGATATAATTTGGCAAATCTTGCTTTTTAATATTGACATTTTCTGTGTTTTTGAGAATGATACCCTGGTCTCCACAATACCCCATATGGCTTTAGATTTGTTATCAAACTGTCTTATTAAGTTGTCATTACTCACAAATTTTGCCTTGGCAATTACTTTTCGATATACCCTCTTGTAATTCTTAACATATTCTATGAACTGTGGATCTATAGGTGTCTTCAATTTTGAATTTAGTCTCTTTAGAGTTCCACAAGAAGTTTTTATGCCAGCTGTGATCCAAGAAGTTTGCTTTGTATTGTGATGTGATTCTTTATAGCTTCTTTGGAAAGTACATTTCAAAATATCCCATGAAAATTGAAGAAAAAGTGTTATATGCATCATTCGCATTTGTTAGGGACAGCACTACTGCCCAGGACTCACTAGTTAGGATATTTGTAAATTCTACACAGTTTTCAGTGGAATATTTTCTTTTATACATGAAGTTCACTTTTTTTCTTGTAGTGACATTGAAGGTATCTTGAGGACAAGAGCATTATGGTCTGATAATCCCAAATCACTATTTGTTACTTCTACTTCTGTGGATCGTACATTTGAAAATATATTGTCTATAAGACTGTTTGTATTATGTGTATGTTATTCTTGTGGGTTCGTGTATGTGCGGAAACAGACTGAAACTACTTAACAGATTTAGGAATTGATTTTTTATCCTACTTTCATTCATAAGATTTATGTTGAAATACCCACAGACAACTACAGTGGCCCTTTCAGTAAAAACAATGTTAAACAGTGTTTCAAATTTATCAATGAATATGTCTGTATCCCCAGTAAGTGATCTGTACATTGCTATGACTATCACTTTTTGCTGTATTTCATACAACTGTATAGCTGCTGCTTCAAAATGGTTTTCTACACTCAAGGATTCAACTTCACACCTTCTTTTGTACCTTATACTTAATTTAGTAAAGGTACATACACCTCCGTTTTTGGCATTTTTTTCTACAATACTGACTTGCCTACTTATATGGATGAATATTAATGCTACTTAGTTCACAATGTTTGCACAATTCATTGCTACCTCAAGTTCTAGTGATTTATTTCTAACAAACTGAACATTTAGGCTTAAAATCTACACAGGACCAGGATGATAACTTGTTACAGTTTTGTTTATGTTTTGTGTTGTCATATTTGTTCCTGTGTCCTGGTGAGATACCAAAAATCCTTGAGAAGGACAGGTATCTTGCAGTTCTCAGGTTGTACATGTACACTGGGCTGTGGTGAGTTGCTTGTTGTTGCTATTGGTACTGCTGCTAATGTACTTAAGGGGAGTACATATGGCGGAATTGGTCAAAAAGTGACATTTTCGGATTATTATCTCTTACTAATATTTGATCTCTCCTGAATAATTTGATGCATCATTTGTTGAAAAATTCCATTTGGAAGTGTAGTTTTTATCATTTCCAAGTTAATAGTAAGCGTGTAAAATTATCTGGTCTTTCTGCACTGACTTGGCTAAGTATGTCTATCTCTTGAACTATTCAATCTAGAATGTTGTGGTTTTCAGCTATTTATTCCTTGAAATCATGTTAACCTTCGTATTAAGAGGTTGGATGCACTGTGTAAACAGAAATGGCGGCATAGCACATGCATTTTGTTTATTTACTTTGTGGTTGTTGTGTTTCATAAGTTATGAACTGAAAACATAGTGGTTTGGTGTGTTATTTTAGCTCTTATACCTCTTTTCAACATGACAAAAGAAAGGGTTGTTTTAAGAAGCGACATTTCCGTGGAAATCAGCATATCACAAAATCTGAATCCAGTGTTGATCCTGAAATAGATTTTTCACAGACCTGTGATAAGGACACGCCTACTAGCGCTTCGAAGAGGAAACTTGGATACCAAGAGGATTTATTTATTGGCAAAGATCAAAATAGTTTAGGTTATGTTCTTTTAGATTTGAGTGTGTTAGGGCAAGTTTTGGAAGATGCTGTGTCATGTAAGTTTTGTGGTGGGCAAATTAGCATATCTGAGGAGTCATGTGCAAGAACTGGACTGGCTAACAAACTTGATATTCAGTGCGAAGTTTGCAGGCTCTCGACATCATTTTGGACTTCTGAAAAGTGCAAGAATGACTTGTTTGAGAGCAATGTTAGATTCCTGTGTGGAATGAGGTGCATTGGGAAAGGATTGACTACAGCTGAAGTATTATGTGCAACGCTGAACTTGCCAAACCCACCAACCAGATCAAGTAAGTACACAGAAGTAATTAGTGAATTGTCAAATCTGTTGCTGTTGCTTCTATGAAAGCTGCTGCTAAAGAAGCAGTAGAATTAAATAACACAACAGACTTATCTGTGGCAGTTGATGACACATGGCAGAAGAGAGGTCACACATCAAAAAATGCAGTTGCAACTGTCACTAGTGTTGACACAGGTAAAGTTTTAGACATTTAAGTGCTAATTAAATACTGTCATCAGTGTAAATCAGTTGATGAAATAAGTGAAAGCCATAAAACAAATTGTTCTAAGAATTATGAGGGAACTAGTGGGGGTATGGGGGTTACTGCAGTTGTTTCTATGTTCAGACGTTCACAACAGGAGAGAGGTGTGCGTTACACTGAGTACTTGGGGGATGGGAAGCCAACCTTATGGTAATAAGCAGATTGTTAAGATTGAATGTGTGGGCCACGTTCAAAAACGGATGGGAACACGTCTCTGA
Source organism: Schistocerca cancellata (assembly GCF_023864275.1). Lineage (NCBI taxonomy): Eukaryota > Metazoa > Arthropoda > Insecta > Orthoptera > Acrididae > Schistocerca > Schistocerca cancellata. The sequence goes on from NC_064629.1 coordinate 930,349,850, forward strand.
AAATTGAAGCAGACCAAAGGAAAAGAGAAGTTATCAGATGGAAAGACTCTAAATGGTAAAGGAAGACTTACAGACAGAAATATTGATAAACTTCAGCATTATTATGGAAGGGTAATAAGAAACAATACACATGACCTACAAGGGATGGGATGAGCAGTGTGGGCTACATTCTTCCACAAATCTTCCACTGATGATACACCTATACATGGTCTTTGTCCACCTGGTGCTGATTCATGGTGAAAGTACCGCAAAGCTCAGGCAGCGGGTAGCGAGGAACAATTTAGGCACGAAAATAGCATACCATCTGCGGTGATGGAAGCTATTAAACCAATATATAGAGAATTAGCTCATCCTGACCTTCTTTCCAAATGTCTCCATTGTCGAACACAAAACACGAATGAGTCTTTCAATAATGTAATTTGCACATGCATACCAAAAATTTCTTTGTAGGAAGGATAACGTTTAATGATGATATAAATTGAAGAATTGGGGTACTAGAGGAACTTGGTATCACTCCAGGTGCCAACACACTGCAAGCCTTTCAGCGAATGGATCGACTTAGGACCATGAAAGCCCGGCGTGCAGCAGAGGGAATGACTAAAGAAGAAATAGGCAGGAAAAGAAGGAAGCTTCTAGGTTTGCAGGATAGTCAAGAACAGGATCCAGATAATACTGATTATGGGCCTGGCTGTTTGTACAAGCTGGTATGCCTCCATGTGTAAGTTAATATCAAATAAAATGTTTGAACTTGATTTGCCGGAAATGACATTTTTAAAATTATTTGACCCATTATCTCAGGAACTATTACAGATACATATCTCTAATTTTACACTATGTTACCACTTAGTATACTGCAGCTACTGAACCTCTCAAAACATCTCTACCTCTAACGATTTTTTACTTATGGAAGAAAAAGTGGACTTTTAAAAGAAAATATTGAACAACATTTAAAAAAAATCATAACTAGCTAATTATTTCTCTGTACATTTTGATTCTGGTTCAGTAATCAAAAAAGGAGTGATATTATACATCCCAAAAATTTCAGATCTCTATCTGTCACAGGTTCTGAGATAATGGGTCATCAATATTGCAAATTTAACACTGTGGGTATAGGACATACGTACTCCTCTTAATACTGCCATTTCTATTGTTGTTGACGTTGATGCTGTTTCTGACACTTCAAATATTGGTTCTCCCACTACTGCTGTGATTTCTTGTGAAATTGAAGTCTTCTCGTTTTTCTTGTTTGCATATAAAAAAAATATTTGGATGATGAGGAACTGTGGTTCTCTTGTCATTCATGCTGTTTCTGACATTTCAAATGTTGGTTCTCCCACTACTGCTGTGCTTTCTTTTGAAATTGAAGTCTTCTCGTTTTTCTTGTTTACATCTAAAAAATATTTGGATGATGAGGAACTGTAGTTCTCTTGTCATTCAAACCACTGTCCATTGTTCTTTCTGTTAACACTTCGTTTTTTTTACATGCTTTGCTGGTGCTGATGATGGTTCAAATGCTTTTACCTCAAGGGCTTTCGTTATGGGGTCTGGCGACGGCGATGCAATTATCATTTTGGTTTTGAATTTATTTTGGGGGTTTTTTATTTCCTTGGTTATCAGGTTTGCAAGATATTCTTTCCCAAACCATTCAGGTGAAGTCCGTGTTGTGTGTGAAATCTATGTCTAATACTGCTTATATCACCACATTTCACGTTTTTAAAATGTCTGGAAATTTCTGCAAACCGATTGTAGGCTCTTTTTATTTCCCTATTAACACATGAACATCTTACAAGATCATAGCGATGCGGAATATTGACCATTACTAGATTTGTATGAGTGAGGTTTCTCAGACACTGTTTAAGATCGCACATAGCACTAGCTGTTTCATATTTGTAGAAGTCGTTTGCGCCTCACAGAAGTACAAGAAAGTCTTTGTCATGCAGATTTTTCACCTCTGCGGATGCAGTCCTCTTTTTTTAATTTTGCCAGGTGGGGCTCCAGGTTTCACTGTACCACACGAATATGTTGTAGTTGTTTCTTTTAGCTTACTCGCAAGTCCACGACCATAGTTGCCTGAAAGCACAAACAGTTAGCTGTTCTTGGAGTTCACAATGTGGGAATCGTTTTGTGTTGTTTTACTAAATACTTCGGCACAATTTTTGGTCGGCACATTTACATTGACCTCATTCACATTTGGTTGCGTCCATAAATTTTCATCTCCTACCTTATTCACAGTGCCTTTTTGCTTTTCCCATCGTTCATGCGAACTATATGTTGCATTTCCACTATCGGCGGTTGAAAGTATTTGAAACGTATTTTCGCGCACAAAGCTTGCGTTACGTTCACAGGTTTTCCGATTTTCCACTTTGGTCTTGCTGTTATGGCACTTCACATTTGACCACTTTTCCGTAACTGACTAACTATCTAGTGCAAGTTTTAGCTTGTTCAGCTCACTACTTTCTTGTTGTATTTTCGAAATATCCGTTTTCAAATTACCGGTTATGAACTGTAGGCTCGTTATAATTGATGGAGTTCACTCAGTTTCGTAATTTCGTCCGTACTATTTTCACATGATTTCTTTTTTATAGCAAAATTTACGTTTTTTTGGAAGTACACTTGCTTAACTTTTACTCTAGCAACCATCTTTATTCTCTACAGGGAAATTCCAGTTTCATACTTCTACACCTGGTACACACAACCACACTTGTTCCTGTACTTGCATCAGGTTGGTGCAACTTGATTCTTACGTGCAAGGTAGTCTTAGCGCAACTGTACACCTTCCACACTCGTCAATATGCAGCCAGTTAGTGGTGGGCCAAACGGTTATTCTGGAATAACCATTGTCACGGTTCTAGATATTCTTTGGTAACCGTAATTTTTAACGGTTATCAATAAGTGTCAAGTTATTTTTCACTACCGAATACTCCGACGGGGTTACAGTTAAATAACGACATAGTTGGAATACATCAGTTTAGTTATCAGTATAACTGCGAGTAGTGCGAAATGGTACGAAAGTCGTATGAATCGTGTCACAACCCTTAGCAAATTAACTCCGGGTACATTTCTGTTGATGTTAGAACGATTATTAGTGTTTCATATTATATTTGTGTAGGTTGTCGGTCGCTATTAGAGGTATTATCCTCGCAGCTGCAACAGAAAGTACGCGGAACTTCGCCACAGCACTGTTTAGGTAAAATGTTAACAACGTGCGTTTTTAAGTACGAAGTAGTATATAAACTGAATACTGTAGGTTAAATACGAAGCTTAATTTCTTGTGCTGCTCACTTAATAGAATAAGTGTACAGCCTTGTAATACAACAAAAAATATACGTTATGTGACAGATTCGTTTACTCCTGTCCTGTACAAGATAGACTATTGGCGAAAGTGTGAGTATGCTAATCCAAGTTTTATGTGAGCCTTGGAAAACTGCTTGATTTTTCCAGTTACAGCATGTGTATAACATATGAAGACATGCAGATCGAAAAGGTTGACAGTGTTACATTTCTGGGACTACAACTCGATACTAAATCAGTTGGGAAGGGCATACCACAGAATGAAACGGAGCAAAAGCTTGTAGGATGTAAAAGCGTGTACTAAAAATCGTTTATGGTATAAATTCAAGAACATCATGTAGGGACCTGCTCGAGGAACTTTGTATTCTAACCACTGCTTCCTAGTATATTTATTCCTTGATGAAATTTGTTGCACGTATTTCCAACCAATAGCTCAATACACAATATCAATACTAGAAATAGGAACAGCAATCTACATAAAGACTTAAAATCACTTACCGTGGTCCAAAAACGGGTCCAATATTCAGGAACAAACATTTTCAATAAACTGCCAGCAAGTCAGCAACCATTAAAAACTTGGTTTCAGATAAAGCACGGTTTACAGAGTGTTTGAAAGACTTTTCGATACAGAAGTGTCCGATTCCACCTGTGTGCTTGGACCTATGACGTCCTCAGTATGGCGGAAATGGCTGTTTTAAGTGTGTCTATGACGTCAATACATACACACAGCAACAAACACAAAGATACATATAAATAAGACAATAAAATCCCCCTCCAAACATACAATCGAACTAACGGAACAACCACAGGAAGTTGGGGGTTTTTAGGGTGAGGACAACCTAAATATAACAGTTAAAAAAAAAAAAACACACACACACACACACCACGATCCCAAAATTAAAATGACGAACAAAAAGAAAAAAAATTACACCAACGAAACCAGAGGGAATCAGACGCTTCCCTTGAACTATATAGGTTAACCATAAGTGACAATACCAAAACACCAATACCTACAACTAAAACTACGAAAATTGGAATCGGACATTTCCCTTGACCTATATAGGTCAACCACAGATTACAATACCAAAACACGAACACCTACAACTACAAAAATGGGAATCGGTCATTTTCAGTGACCTATATAGGTCCACCACAACTACTGATGCCAAAAAACCAACACCTACAACTGCAAAAAATTAAACCAAAACCACAACCTCAAAAATCGACAAATCGAAACATCCATACATAAATTAAAACACATTCAATACTCCATAAATATACAAAACACGACAACTAGAAAAAAAGTTACTTACCACCTGCAAATTCTGGTGCTGCAAACTAGATCGGCCAGCCCAACCCCCCCCCCCCCCCATACACACACACATTAAACATCTTACCACACTACAAATAACAAACCAATAACACCGATCGAAAACGCCAAACACATAAACAAAAAACCTTGATAATTCACTGAACAAACTTCCAAATCTTACGTTTGGAATTACAATCACTGCCGCCAATGACTTCACACATCCAACACCAAGGCTCAGATAAACCCAGTACAACACACACACACACACACACACACACACACACACACACACAAAGACAACCAACTCATAAACACTGTGCACCACAACACCTTTACGTCAAAGCAGATAGGTGGAATCAGACGCTTCCAATGACCACTCCACCTACTCAGTAGATGAATACCTTAACAGAGGCTGTTAAATCAGCTTAAGTAAAAATTATGCTATATTTCAGTTTTGACAGCACTTGGTCAGATCAGTCAATATCAGGTATTCTGTGTATGATAGATTTATTAAAAGTGCATAAGTGTGTTTTATTTTGACAGTGTATAAATTATGTAAATATTAGCATTACTTTTATATATTGACATATTTTGACTATCTCCTGACAAATGATGAGGATAATAATTATTGTATTCAAATGTTTTATGTTATACTTTCTGACATGTTATTTGTCATTCGCGATGGCCAGCGGCATTTCCGAAGCAGTACGAAAACATTTGTTCGCTCCAGTAACTATACCCTCTGGAAACATCAGCGAGTCAGGAACACAGACAGACAGTTATTCCGTTACCACTTACCACTCTGCCAGTATCAGATGAGCGGTTATCACAATAACCGTTACTTCTCAGCAAGCAGTTATTTTTATCAGTTATGTTATTTTTTTGCCACCCTACAGCCAGGAGTGGTGTGTCACCTGTCATCAGCCAACCCATATTGGTTGGTTTGACGTAAAGTCCACAATACCGTTGGTACAGGTACCTTTGCGAAAGATACAAAATGAGTGCCTGTCATTTTCAGTCACTGATAGATCTAGAAAAGTAACAGATCCATTTGTTTCAATATCAAATGTAAATTTAGTCATTTTATGCAAGTTACAGTCATCAACACTATAAACAGTGGCATATTGTCAACGTATCTAAAGTAGTACACAATTTTTGTCTGCCCATGATGCATTTGCCGAAAAGAATATGTTCTCCAAATAACTGATAAATATATCGGCGAGCATTCCAGGTATTGAACTTCCCATGTATAGTTCGTCTTTTTTGGGAATAAGTATCTCCATTACAGTTAAAGTAGTTAAATTTCCAACTTATGGTAAGTAGCCCAACGAATTTGTCCATTTCTGTCTTAGATAGCTTGGTTTGTTTCGTTAAATTACGCTCATTTACCTGCACAGTTTAGTCAGTAGGTATGTTTGTGTATAAAGTTGATGATATCCGGAGAAACAAATTTCATTTCACCAGTTATTGGTGTATTTCTAATTTTATTGACAAGCTCGAAACTATTTTAATAGAAAATTGGTTGTGGAATTTATAATGGGTTTTAAGAAACCGCAGGCATCTTCCAGCCAACTTTATTTATTTGTTTTTATTTATTGTATTTTTTTGCATGGAGATACCAACTGGTGTCTTTCGCAAACGTCATAGCATTTTTTTACAAGTTTAGTACAGTCATATATACATATGTGATTACATATACATGATACAAATGTACCATTGTACATAATAAGGCACAATATTGGGTGTTACATTGTACCTATTACAAATATTCAGGTTTTACACAACTATATATATACAATAATTTATTTTAGTTTAATATTAATATTCACTTAAAGGATATAAACATTTGTCAATCAAGAAATATTTCAGTTTCACTTTGAATAAGTTCCCTTTGTGGCACCTTATAGAGCTCGGTAATATGTTGTACCATATTTGACCACTAATGCATGGACTATGATCTGTTATTTTTAATTTTGTTCTTTGTCTGTAGTAGCAGCCTTTATTTCTTGTATTATAGGCATGCATATCAGAGCACTTTGTTGCTTTGTTTTGATGTGTCACAAAAAATATAATTAATTTGTAAAGATACAGTGAGTAGACTAGGAGGTATTTATGATGAACAAAGATTTTTCTGCATTAATCTTTATACCCTAATCCATGGATAATTCTGATTGATCTTTTCTGTAGGGTTAATATTCTGTTCATATGTATGTCGGCAGCACAACCCCATATCTCTATCCCATAATTAATCTGTGCAAAAATGGTTCCATAATAAACTGTTTCTAATGTCTGATATGGGACTACTTTTGATAACTGACTGATTAGATGTAATGAACTGCTGATTTTATTGCATAAAAATTTGATATGGTTTAGCCATCTTAGATTTTCATCTAGGTGAATACCTAGAAATCTGCAGCCTTCTGTGTCCACTACTTCAATTCCACCTATGTTACTGATAGAGGTTTGGTGTGAGTTTGTAAGTTTAAATGGCAATAACTGATATTTACTGATATTAACTTTCAAACCTTGATCTTGGAAATAAGTAGTTATTTGACGTAGTCCCTCAGTTGCTACCAACGTTAACTCATCATTTTGTTTACCAAGAAATAACAGTGAGGTATCGTCTGCATAGGTTACCAATTGGGAGTTGAAAGGTTGCTCTATATCATTTATGTACACTCGGAAAAGGAAAGGGCCCAAAATTGAGCCCTGGGGTACACCTTGTGTGACTGTCTCATATTTGGACTGGAAATTAATGACCTGATTATTGATTTTGTAAGTCAGCTTTGTACACTGCTTGCGGTTAAATAAATATGTAGCCAGCAATTGCATGGATGCAGCATTTACATTGTATGACTCAAGTTTTCTTAAAGGTAACACATGGTTTACCGAGTCAAAGGCTTTAGTAAGATCTAGAAATATGCCAGCTGTTTGCATTTCTTGATCATGTTTTCACGTTTCACGTTTTGTGAAGAAATTCTGCAGTGATAGTACTATGATCTTTTCAGAGTCCGTGTTGTGTCTCTGTTAGGAACTTATTTTTCAAGAAATAGTCACTAAGTTGTGTCAGCAGCACAACTTCAAATACTTTGCTGAAGACAGGTATTAATGATGTGGGCCTGAAATTTGAAACCTCTTCCTTGGATCCTTTTTTATGCACTGGTTTAACTGTGCTCCATTTCAATACATTTGGAAATGTATGTTCTCTGATACTGCAGTTTACCAGGTGGGTGATTATTTTAACTAATTCCTTATTACATTTTTTATCACGATACTACTCAAACCATCCCATCCAGATGAGAACTTATTCTTTAGGTTATTTATTATCCTGCCTATTTCTTTTTCACTTACTTGTTTCAATTCAAAAGGTGGCTCTTCAAAGGGGCAGAGCTTTACCTCACTAGTCACAATTGTGTTATTAAGTGGACTAACAGCTGCAGATATAAAGTATTTATTGAAAACATTGCAGACTTTATTAGGATCTTTAATTGTGTTTCCTTCATGTCTTATATTTACAATTTCAGTTTCTGGCTTCGGTGTGGCTTGGCAAAATTGATTTACAATTCTCCATGAGGTCTTGGCTATATTGTCTGATTGAGCTATTTCACTGCTGTATATCTGTTTTCTTAGATTTGAAAGCTCTTTCTTAAAGATTTTCTTGGCTTCATTGTACTTGGCCTTAAAAACCTGCAGGTTTGTTGACTTGTGTAACACATCCAGGTCCTGGATGTTTTGCCTGAGTTTTCTCATATTTGCTGGAAGTATCAGTCTGTTGGTTTTTGCACTTTGGTTATGAGTGAACACACTTTGTATTTTCTTAACAGGGCAGCATTTGTCAAAGTGTCTTAGCATAGTTTCATAGAATTTGGCCCATTTGTTTTCAGATTCTTCAGTCTGGTAAACCAGATCCCAGTCTTCTATAGCTAATTTATTTCTTAGGGCAAGGATGTTACCTTCTTTTATGATTCTTTTATTTTCGATAACTTTTGTCATTTTTGGGATGCTTGTGTTTACATACCTAGAAGCTGGCATTTGTGGTCAGAGTAGTGAAAATCCATATTCCAGCACCTAACACTGTCTTTAATATGTTTACATAGTATAACGTAATCAATTCTGCTAGATGTGGACTTCATTACCCTGGTATCACTATTTACTACATTTATGAGAATATATGGGTTAAGAGCATCTATTAACCTCATATTACACAAACTGGAAGATTTTGCCTCAATATTCAGATCAGCAAGTATAGTTAGGTCACTGGGACCACAACGTCCCACTTCTCTACTAAGTATGTCTATGAAGCTAACTACATCAGCCTTTGGTGGATGATAAATCCCAATAACTTTGTTTTCTCATAACCTCTCTACACTCTTTGGTGTGAACTTCAATGCCTGTCACTTCAATCAAGCCTTCTTTGTTGTACTGGTCTAGATAGTTTATTTTCTTGTACTCGAGATTCTCACTAATGTAAAGGACTGCTCTTGCCTTCCACCACCAGGCGTATCGAATAACCATCTTTGTGTACCTTTATTTGTACCCTAAGTGTGGGTGCCAGGGGATTAACAATTTTTTGTCCCTGTGTCTCCCTTGGTGATACTACCTCACTGTAGGTTTTTAACTGATCAAGCAATTTCTTCTGAACTTCGGATGGTACATCCTTATCGATTTTCTTAATATCCCAAATTCTATAAAGGAGAAGAGGGTAGTTGGAAGTATTAATTTTAAACTTTCTGAAGGGAACGCGATAGTAACTAGGGTGGGCAAAGGGGGAACTATTGAGGTTGTTGCAAAAGATATCTATATTGCTAAAACTCTAAAATTCCTTGGAGATAATAATATTAATATTAAAGCTACAGCAAGTGGTCCCACAAATAAAAAATGTCAGTTTTTTTAAGTGACAGTGCAGGCCCTCAGCATCAAAACAAAAATGTTTCTCTTTATTTCAACACATTTAATGAAACAGTTTAATATTGAAAGTTGTTTTGAGCTTTAGGTCAACAAGTGAGGCTGATATGGGTGCGGAATCTAAAGGTATTTTCTTATTGTGTTCTAGTGATATTTCCTAACAACCATGTTGTAGTATGGCAAAAAACAAAACATGGGCATCTATGGGTGGCACAATGAGACAGCTGAAGTTCAACATCCAGGTAGTATAGAGATCACTGGTCTACAGACATGACTACAAATTAGGTAATTGGTTGCACTTACTTTGGTAAATAAAAATAAGCTTATATTTCAGTTATGAACATATTAGTCTAGTCATAACCATAGTTTGATTTTGACTTAAGCAGTATTAGACCAATAAGTTACTTTATATTCCATTTACACCCAACTTAAGTTGTTATACATTACATCAAACGCATTAACATTTGTTTAAATAAATTGTTTCCATTTAAATTCACTTTTAATGTAAAATATTTTTTACAATACTTATAAATTTTTAGGTCCAAATAATAAAGTAAATTTTATAGGAGTTCCAAAAAATTAATTGGAAGAAGAATCTTTATTCTATATTATGCTTATCAATACCTTTGCTTGTTATTCATAACAGACAGTTCTAATTTTGTGTTTGTCTTCTCTACCAACAGTATAAGAGTGATTAGATTCTGGCATGAAATGATTGTTCGTTGATCTAAAAAAGTATTTAACACTATACTCATTCTCACTAAGCTTAAAATCAATCATAGATGCAAATAATTTTATCTTCAACTTACCAGCCAGTTTAACAATTACAAAGTTGTTGACTTTAAATTGGGATTCCTGGGAACACACATTATCCTGATGACAATTCTCATATATCAGAATAACTGCCAGTGTAGCCTAGTTTCTTTCTTGGTTGAGGATCTGAAACACTTGGTGAAGGGAGATCAATTTTTACAAAATATAAATTTGGCAAGTTTTTTAAAGTAATTACAGTAAATAGTCATAAATTTCTTTTATTAGTCATGTATTCCTATGCATATTATGCAATTTTAACATTACAAAATCATAAGAGTAATAAATATATAAAATGATACTTTTTGTTGTTTTCACTTTAATCTGTCCAATAGTATCATGTAGACTGTGAAAATTAGCAGCATGTTCTGCACAGCTGAGTCATCTTGCCCAGATAGTTGACTTTTTCTCCATATTCCAGGTTATTTAATGTATCCTCAAAGTACTTTTGAGCACAGGCAACTTTCCAGGAAGCATCTTTTCAAGGTGAGTTATATCATCTACAGTTTTGTAAAGGATAACTCTTGGACAAGATTTTTCAAGTTCTATTAAGGCAATGCCTAGATCTGGAAAATCAGTTCTGCAAGCAACCAAATTTTTGGCAGTTCTTTTTCAACAATATTGAACACCATCTGGGTTGCCTTTACCATGGCCTTTGTCATAATAATGCCAGCACAAACTTTCAATACTTAACTGTCTTACTAAACAATTTGCAATAAAATGAAACACATTTTTGGTTTGGTGCTGAGTGTCTGCACTGTCACTTAAAAATTGACATTTTTATTGCTGGAACTAGTTGCTGCACTTTTGAAATTAATGTTTTAAGATGAGCACATTTTGAAAGTGGAACATATCATAGATTACTAGAGAGAGTGCAGAATGATTGGCACTGTGTTGTATTTTCAGGTTTAGACCAGTAATAGAGAACACAGATGTGTAATGTAATCTGGTTTCTTGAAACTCCTAAGTGAACTGATTGTATGGCACATTTAATGAATTATTGCCATTAGGCCTATTTAGTTATAGTTTATACTAATGTATTAAACTCATAAATTATGAATTGTGAAATAAGAAAATGTGCAAAGTTTTATGGCCTGACTTAAATGTTTCACATCTATAGACATGAATGTCACATCTGTGGTCACACCATGTCCATGAATGTGACATCTGTAGATGTGACAGATTTTATAAAATGCTGAATTTAAATAGCTACATTCAATTCATAAATATTGTATTATGTAATTAATTTAAACTAATGAACACATATCTTTCATGCAATCATAATCACAGGTTGTTTTACTTCTAAATGTAAAGTAGTAATGGGCATAGATGTAGCACAGTGAAGATAACCATGCACAAAAATTTATCTTAACTGCAGCCTTTCCTGTTAAGAGTGTGTCAGCAACTACATACATAATGTCCTTGACAAAATGGCTACTTGCTAGTCTTCATCAATATTATGACAATACTAATGCTGCCCTCTGTTGTGATTCATAACAATTAACATCTGTGTCTATGGACATGGCATAAAATTTAAGACATAAGTTTAGAATATTATAAAACATAGCCCCTTTTACAATTTCTTTTTAAGTTAATGTTATGTCAATGTCTGATATGTGTATTTTTAGAAAATAATGTGTTAATACTTGTAACATATAAGAAATTTGTTTTAAACTCATTGCAACTGTTCAAAGTGGAGCTGAAGACAGTCCACAGATGTGACATATCACTTTCTGTGGTCATTAAATAAAATTGAAACACAAATTTTTTGCCATTATAGTACCTTACAACATATAATTTAATAACTTTTATATAGATTTAATGGTCTGTAAAGATTTGTGTACAACATTGTGCTGGGACAAGAAAGATCCCTTTTTGTTATGTTATTGTTCTGTTATTTATTGAGCATCCGTTTTATCATTATCAATGATATAGGAGATGTCATGATACATTATATGAGTTTGTAATTATACAGAAAATTAATAACATAGGCCTACAGTGGTAAAACATATATAAATATATATCTTGTGCAGCGTATAGTAGAGAATAACAAAACAAACAATAATTAATTATTTATAGTGCATACTATTTTCATACATTTGTTTTTCATATGACTTATCATTATCATTGACCACTGTAGTAGACAATAACAGAACAAACAATAATTAATTAATTATATTGTGTACAGGCAGACTATTTTCATACATTTGTTCAAATATGGATTATCATTATCATTGGCCACTATGTTATGAAAATCCATGTACTCTGTAACACTGTAAAAACATTCTCTTAATAAAAATTTTTTAAGGTCATTCTTAAAAATGTAAAACTTTTCTATCTTTTTGATGCTTAAGGGAAGAGCACTAAAAAGGATTTTGGGGTGATATATTGCACTTTGTGATATTGGGCTGTTTTGTGTGTTTCTCTGTGGAAATCATTGTTTTGTCTTGTTGGGTAGTCATGGCACTCACTATTTAAAGAAGAAAATTGGGGGTGAGATTTGAAAAAGCAGATACTTTCATAGATATATAAAGATGGAAGTGACACTATTTGAAATTCTTTGAAAATTTCCATGCAGGGCTCTGTTGGTGCAGCCCCTTTCATTATTCTTGATGCTCGTTTTTGAATAATGAATGACCGGTTTGCCAGACTTGAATTACCCCAAAATAAGACACCATACCACAATAGACTATGCATAATAAGCATGTATTACTGTTTTTTCACTGCAGCAGCTTTTCAGCATTCTGAGCATGTAGCAGCATTTACTTAGCTTTTTATTGAGCATTTCGGTATGTTTAACCCACTTTAGATGCTCATCTAGCCAGATCCTAAAATTTTTGTGTTTGAAGTTTGTAAAATCTTCTGTTCACCAAGTTTTAAAACTAAATTCGGCTTTACTTTATTCGATACGTGGCTGAAATTCATCCATACTGTTGTTTTTTTTCTCATTTACAAATAAACAGTTATCTCTAAACCATTTTCCTGCTTCTTCTTTTGTTATTTCTACTTTGTGTTGCAAGTCAGTCTCATTTTGAGCTCTAATAAAAAAGACTTGTATTGTCTGCATACAATACAGCTTTAGCTAGTGTTGAACAGTTTGGTAGGTCATTTATGAAAATCAAGAACAAGAGGGGTCCCAGCACAGAACCTTGTGGCACTCCATTACTAACTTTCTTATATTCTGAAAAGTAAGAGGTTCCTTCGTTAACTATTTCTACTTTCTGGTATCTGTCTGACAGGTATGATTTAAACCAGCTGTGAACAGTACCATGTACACCATAGCTATATAGTTTCCCAAATAATAATTCATGATCAATCACATCAAATGCCTTTGATAAATCTAAAAACACCCCACAGTTACTTCATTATGAACCATAGCGATCAGGAGAAGTATTAGGAAATTATATACAGCTGTTTCAGTTGACCTATTTTTTCTGAAGCCATTTTGCTCACTGATTAATATTCTACTTGTGTTCAGGAGAGCAGAGAGTCTTTCATGCATTATTCTTCCAATAACTTTTGAGAAGCAGGATATCAAGGATATGGGTCTGAAGTTTTTTACATCGTGAGGATCACCATTTTTATATAATGGTTTTATTATTGACAGCTTCAGTTCTTTAGGGAAAGTGCCAGTGCTGAAAGAGGCATTAATTATGTCTACAAGAGGATGAGCAATATTTATGCTGTGTTTAAGTACTTTTTCTGGAATGCCATCAGTGCCACAAGACAATTTATTTTTTAGTTTGTTGATTGCATTCTGTACTTCTTGTACACTTACAGGGTATAAGAACATAGTTTTAGGATTCGTGGAGATGTTATGTTTAATCTTTGTTTGTCTTTGGGTTTTTATGAGGCTTTGTACAATACTTGCAAAATGAAGGTTGAATATATTGGCAATACTTAAAGGATCACTTATAGTTTTGTCCTCACTTTTAATACCAAAGCTGCTGTCTCTTACCTTACTACTGCCTAGTTGTATTTATCACACATTCCAAACTGATTTCATTTTCTTGTTACCCTTGCTTCTACTGATGTATGAGTCATTATGTAACTTTTTTGCTGGATTAATGACTTTCCTGTACAATTTTCTGTAACAAGTGACATACTGTTTCAGAGCTGGATTTAGCCTGGCTGATTTACTTAGCTTTCTAAGTCACTCTCCAGGTTTCCGTATCCCTTGTGTTACCCAAGTATTAGGCTTGCTTTTTATTTTAATTTTCTTAAGAGGGAAAGCAATTTCATAGTTATATTTATAACAAGTTAAAAATGACTCAAATTTCATATCCACGGCGTCGAGTTTGGCTAAATCCCAGTCTGAGTTTTTTAATAAATAATTAAAAACCCTAATATTGTCCTCATTGACACATCCTCTGTAGATATATTTCTCACGTATTCTAGAATTTGTGCCCAGTACATTATTTATATAGACTTTTATTGCTTTGTGGTCCGAGAACCCTGTGTCAGTTACTTTAATAACATGATCTAGCTTTTGCAAGTCAAAAAATATTTGATCTATTATCATTTCAGTGTTTTCCATATCTAGTGCATTCATGGACAGATGGCGCTAAATTTCATGAATATAACAAATTGTTTAGTTTTGATACTTTTTGACAGTTTATTTTAAAGTTGACATTGAAATCACCAAGTACAATAATGCTCTCTGTAAAATGTCTTAATTCACTAAAAAGTCTTTCAATACTGTCTAAAAACATCATAAAGTTCCCTGATGGGGAACGATATATGCCCACAATAATTATTTTGGGGTCTATAAGTTTGCACATACTGTATTCGAACTCTTTTTCAATGTGTTTTATCTTACTGAGTTTAATTTCTTTACATTCAATTCCTTGTTTCACATATATACATGTTCCTCCCCCTTTAAAATTGTCTCTACAAGAGCTACTGATCGTTTTGAATCCTGTTATTCTGGCTGTACAAGCTTGGTTTTCTTTCGGCCAGTGCTCACTTATACATAAAACTGAAATATCCTTTAATTGATCCATCAAAAGCACATCTAGTTCATCAATTTTACTAATTAGAGCCTGGACATTTTGATATAATATAGCTAATGATATGTTGTCTTTTTGAATCCCTCACACTGCTCACCTCGTTGTTTGGTTGCTGCCTGTCTTGAATAAAAAATCCTTCAGATGACCTGGTGGAGACACTCTTCTTTTGCTCAAGGGGCGGGAGGTTTCTTAAGCTTCTGGAGGTGTAGTTGATACTGCCGTTGCTGATACCGCTGGTATAGCCTGTTCCGTTTCTGATGACAATTTTTGTGTTGCAGAAGATACTGTGGACTTGTCTATCAGAGGCAGAACAGCAAAAGGTTCACTGTTCATGCATCTGTTTAATGAGTGAAGTAAGTTTTGAATTTTTCATCCTAGTAGTGTTTTTCCCTTGCTGTTCAGATGTAGACCATGCTGTGTGAAATGTTCTCTCTCCAGGGAATCTATAACAGGAAATGTGAATTCTGGAATGCTTTGCAGATCTTCCCAAACTGTCGATTGGCCTTAGTGATCTCTTTATTCACGATAGAAGCGTTCATAAGGTTGTGCCTATGTGGAATTCCAACAACAATAATTGCTGGTATTCTTCTTGCAGTGCTCAAAAGTTTTTTTTCAAATTTTTAGTGGCTTTGGCTAACTTGTTCATGTATACATCATTAGCGCCCCCAATTATGACTGCTTATTGACTCGAACTGGAGAATTTTTCATCATTTATGTTCCGTGTGATTTCCGCCATGGGTGCCCTTGGTTTTACAACGGAAGAAGCGTTTACACAATAATCGTTGCATAAGATTTCAGCAAGGCCACGTCCATGGCTATCAGAGTGTATAGTCACATTATATCTGGGAGCTTGCGAGGTTATTTGAACCTGTTTATGTACACATTTCACAGTACCTTTAGGTGTTATTGTCTTCTTCACTTTCTGCGTACTTAACATTGTGGTCATTTGCGCATGTGTGTTTGTACTGTTTTCATTATATGTTTCAGTCTTCCATGCACTTATTTCTGTTTCACGTGCACCGAGATGACTGTTTACTACTGTATGAAACGTGTTTTCACACAGTTTATGATGCATAACATAGCCACAGTTGTTGGTGTTGTTTGTATTAACATATTCACAGTTGTTATCGTCACTCATATTGTTGTAATTGCTATGAAGGGTTTTCATCATATTTTTTAATATATCTGAATACCATTCACACATTTCCATATCACATTGCAGAGAAGTCCAAACACTTTCATTTTGTCTCTCGGTAAACATTTTGACTGCCGCCTGATGACCGTTGCACGACAGCACACCACACTCGTAAATAGTTATTAAAGGTACTGACAGCGAAACATTCAGTACGGTACCATTTTTGGAATGTAGAACAAATTCTGATCCCTTTACAAACAATTCCGCTGCACAATATACACTTTACAGATGCACAGAATTTACTTTTCACAGAGCAGTTCATAAGTACTTCTATACGAGACGCCATCTCTACTCCTGATCCTTTGTTATGCTGTCATGCACATGGTGGTGAAGATTAACACGGATAATATATTACTGGTAGTTGTTTCACTTTATGAAACTGCTTACCACATGTCCCTGTTCTTTTCTAAGGTGTTGTGCACAGTGTGTGAAGCTTGCACATGCTCAAAATGCCTGGAATTGAGATCCCACCTGGAAAATATGCATGGAAAAGAAATGGTGACAAAACGAGTTGAAGTTGGTGGCAGATAAGAAAACATATCTACAGTGTGTTTTGTTGTATTTGCAATGGTTTGTAATTCTGTGGTATGAAACTTTGAGATCGGGCAACGCTACAGAGCAATTTCTTACTTCCATCGTATTCAAAAACCTGTAACTAGGTTGCCATCTATCAACGTAACGTAGATCTCACAGTATGCTAGAGATCAATCTGTCATCTCAGATGGAGTATTATTATTATTATTATTATTGTTATTATTATTGTTATTATTATTATTTTGGGGGGGGGGGGGCAGGGGCAGTATTAATAGTAGTCTCCTTGCATGTGGCTTGTTCATTGCCGACACTTTCTGTGTTGTAATTGTTTTTCCCCAATTGTAACTAGTGTGATATCAAATCTCTCCCCCATAGAAAATCATGACTCAGGTATAGTTCTTTGATTCTTCCACCAAAGACATGTTCTCATTGTGGTGTAAAATTTTTGTACAGATGTGAGGTGCAATACAGGATTAAATGTATTTTCTTGAGAAAGACAATTTTATAAAACTGTTAAGTGACTACTGATTTATCATAATTGATACTTGTATATTTAGAGTAGCAAGCAAAAGGCAGAACAAGTCTCTTAATAGGGTGGGTGAACTCAGCAGACTGCAAAACATACTCTTCAATGTGCTCCCAGGCTGGCCACAACTTTGGTAAAGAGTTCTTGTGGTAGGGGGTTCCATATTGTAATCATTGCAGGAGTAAATGATGTCTTTAGAAACTAACTATCCAAAGCAACACATAATCTTAAGACAGTAATAAACTAGAGTCCTGCATGACTGAGTAAGCGAGCACAAAATACGAGGTGGGGCGAGCACACCCTAACACGATAGGCTGCCCGCACTAGTTCTAGTGACCGAGCATAGAAGCCGTGACCGAATACATAGCACACAACTTCAAACACATTACACATATCATTATCCGTGTGACATTGCAGCCAGTATGGGCTTCTCATTTGTGGTGTGTCTCTCTATGGAGTCGTGCAGCGCGAGGAACCAGTGCAGTGAGACGTAAGATTGAAACCAATGTTTACACATTGAAGAAACGGGAAGGTCTAAAAAGCCAAGTATGGAGTACATTTCTGTTGGTTGTAGACGAAAACTGTGCGTCTATTGGGTACGTATCGTGCCTAAACTGCTCCACATTATTGTGTTTCCAGTCGGGAACCACTCATTTAAAGAAACACAGTTGCAAGAAACCTCACAAAGATACACCTCCTTCAGGGATACCGGCAGTAATAAAACATCCAACCAGGGTGCCAATGTGATAAAGACTTGTGCTGCTCACTGTATAAACACAGCACTTAGCCACATTTTCGATGCCCCGAACATCGCATCAACAATAAATACTGCAAAATGCATCGTAAGGTACATTAAGAAACGTGGCCTCTGCTCGTCTTTGAAATCATCATTGAAACAAGAGGTCTGCACACTCTGGAACAGCTTGTACACTATGCTGGAATCCTTACACACTCAGTATAATGAAGTTGCTGCTTTGCTGACGGCGCTTACAGATTGAAAAATTTCGCAATTTCTGAGACCATTTAAAGAGGCCACAGATGAATTAGAAGACGAAAAAGAACCGACAGTCCAGCTATTTCTTCTTTGGTTTCACAAACTGCAACAAATTTGCAGTGTCTATGACATTGTCTGTCAGGTAAGTAATTACTGCAGTTAAAAGCACTGTTTCATTGTGATACGTGATAGATTTATAATTATCTACCATAATTGATGTGTACTAACAGATATGTATTTTTCAACAAGAGGTACAACGGATTAAAAATCGAGCCTTGACTTTCGTTTGTCAGAAGATTATGATCACTTCCAGAGATAAAATTGCTTCGTTTCTTTGGCCATCTTTCCGTGATCTTAATATGCTTGAAATAAATGAAAAGCAGGAAATTCTTAGCAATGTGCAACAAATGTGTGCTACTTACGCAGGTACAACATGCAATCATTAACATAATCGTTTTTGAATAGATGATGGATAGTGTATTACAGAGCAATGGGAATGCTATAATTTGTATAATATTTCATTAACATAAAACATCTCGTTTTCACGGGGATGTTTCGATCATTTCCACATAAGTTCTGTATTACTTGTCTCTTTTGTTTGTCATACATACTTCAAGTACTGTGTCATCACCACCCAGAAAGAGAGATCGTTTCAAGGAATGGAGGAACAACAGATCATACGCAGCAGATGAAGTAGATCTCTACATTTTAATGCATCTCGAAGATGAGGATGACATCTTAAGGGGAGGAGCAGACATGAAACATATCTGCCAGGCCTGGCTGCAGTTGCAAGACGTATTTTATGTATCCCAGCAACAAGCGCACTTAGTGAAAGATGCTTTAGTAAAGCCAGCATGTTGCTAACAAATCGCCGCAGCCAATAAAATCCGGAACGCTTTAGTGATTTACTGCTGATCAACAATAACTATAATTTTGTTTCTGTTGCAAACAAGTGAAAAGTATGACAAGTTATGTTTGTAAATGTTTAATGTTCTTTATATGCTTTCTTTATGAAGATCATTGCCTTCTAGATTATAGGGAAAGCACTTATTTAATGTTTCTTGTTTATGAAAGGAAAAATAAATCTTCTGTTTGGAAATGAGACTCGTCTTCTATCTGCAATTGTACTGAAATATCATTTTACTTTTCAACTTAGCTGTGTCACGTACCCGTTCTAGGAAATGTTACTTTTGTATTAAAAGAGAGAGAGAGAGAGAGAGAGAGAGAGAGAGAGAGAGAGAGAGAGAGAGAGAGGCCTTGGATTTGTACAGTACAGTGGAGGAAGCCGGGGCAGAGTGAAGTGAGATGTCAGCGGTGACTGGTCATGCTCGGTTATCCGCATGTCCGGAATCCGGACATCAGACATGGGGCAAGTACGAGACCGAGCCGAGTCGAGTGGAGCCGGACACAAGCGGTTCGGTCCCCGCATCAACAGGCGAGCCGTGACCGGTCAAACACAGAGCGTTGCAGCACTCTATAATAAACACTATTGGCAAGAAAACTGTCACTGTTGTTGGAAGTCCACGTAGGCATGATCTTTCGGATTAGTCACGTGTAAACACAGAAATAAAAAAAGCCAATAGGAAATACTTGAAAATATGCGAGGCCTATTGAAAAGCACATTTCTTAAGTGTGGATTCCATAGAAAGAAATTGCTATACAAGGCATGGCATGCATTTTAATAAAATGGGCATTAAGTTGCTGTGCCAAGAAATTAGCCAGATGCTGGAAGCAGTAACCAGGCAAGACGATATAGTTGATGTTCCAGCTCCTCCACTAATGCCAGCAAAGTCTACAACAGCAGCAAAATCCACCACCAGTACAATAGAACCAGTTGACGGGCAAGATGATTTAGCAGTTTCAGCTCCTTTATCAATGCAAACAAACCACACCAGCAGCAGAATCTACTACAGTTGGACAAAAATAACTGCAAGAATAATGATCAGTAGAAGATGAAACACCAACCACACCACCACCAGCTGAAGAAGTATCAGAAGGCAACATTAGACTTCGACTCATAAGAAAAACAGCTCCACCAAAACCTTTCCACGTTTTTTTCATTGGCAGGCAGCTCACACAAATAGTAAGGTAAATGGTGCACTGAATTTGTATCAAAATGTGCAGGGTTTAGGCAGCAAGCTAGGTGAAACAGAAGTCCTTCTAAATGACTATTTAAAAGAAACTGCAGTCTTATGTGTAAATGAGCATTGGTTGAAAGAGACACAGTCATGCGCTGCCATTCATGAATTTGAAACGATAAGCGTGTTTTGTAGAGTTAATAGTAAGGATAGTGGTAAGTGGTACATGCATATATGTTAGGACAAGTCTTGATGCAAAAGAAATTAAATATAGTAATGCAGAATGCATAGAAAGACTTTGAATACTGTGTATGAGAGTTAAAGAAACTGAAAATGTTTATTGTGTGCATATATAAATCACCATCAGGGAATTTTACTTTTCTTCACAACCTTGAAATGCTGCTAAATCAGCTCAAGCAGCAATTAACAAGTACAATTGTTCTTGGAGATTTTAATGTTAATTTTAAAACTAACTGCAGTAAACAACTGACCAATCTGTTCTTATCTTATGATATGACAGCAACAGTAACAAGACACTAGATGTTTAAATGGGTCTGAAACAATAATTGATCAAGTATTTGTCAATAAGAATAAGTGTGAGCATCTCACTGAAGTAATAGATACGGGGTTCTCGGATCGTAAGGCAGTCACGTTAACATTACATAATATATCTTTTTAGGATCCAGTGGTATATGAAAAATACAAGAGAGAAAAGATTTGTAAATGAGGACAGCATAAGGGTTTTTAATCACACGTTAAAATATATAACTTGGGACATAGAATCAATCTGTGATGTAGATTAAAAATTTGAATCATTCCTATCAAGTTATTGGCATTGTTATGATATCGCATTTAAACAAGTCAAAATTAAAACCAAAACAAAGACATGGGTAACACAGGGAATAAAAAAAATCTGCAAAAAATACTGTTGCATTAAAACAATATGTGAAGATTTACAGGAAAGAATACAAAAAAATTATAGCGACTAAGAAAGTAAATAGTGACTCACATATCTGGAAAGGCACTAACAAAATAAAATCAACCTGGGAGATAATAAATAGGAGCATAGGTACACCAAAAGTATAAACAGCATTCTTGTAATTAAAAGTGAAGGGAAAACAGTTGAGGGTCCATTACAGATAGCCAACATATTCAACACACATTACACAAATATCGCAACAAAACTAATTCAAGGAAGATGTGATTTCAGCTCCAGAGTGCAACTATCAATTAATGATAATACCATGTTTCTATACCCTGTTACTGCATTAGAGGTACAAAATGCCTTAAATCAGTTAAAAAATAAAATGACATGTGACTGTGATGGGATTCCAGACAAAGTAATAAAGAACAGCACAAGATACATACATTCTCCACTTGCTGACATGATTAACGTGTCATTTAGCACAGTAGACTTCCCAGAAAAACTAAAGAAATCTATTGTCAAGCCCATTTACAAGAAGGGTGACCAGTCTGATGTTATCAATTACCAGCCTGTATCATTGTTATCTGGATTTTCAAAAGTAATTGAAAGAGTAATACAGGAAAGACTGTCTCATTTTCTTAATAAAAATCAAATTGTAGTTAAGGGGCAAAATGGTTTTAGGAAAAATAGGTCAACTGGCACAGCAATTTATAACCAGTTTGGCCAAACACTCATTTGTGCTCCAAAAGAGGGCTATAAGGATAATCAGAGGTATGACACACAGAGAATCGTGTAAAAAAGTTTTCAAGGAACTACAAATCATGACTCTACCATGTATCTATATTTATGAAAGTATATGTTTTATGAAGGCACACCAGGAACATTCTTTGTTAAACAGTCAAGTTCATAACTACAAAACAAGAAATAGACAACTTTCATCGAGAAATTCACACAAAAGCTATATATCAAAAAAGTGTTCTTTATCAGCCAAAAATTTTATTTAGTGCACGACCAAAGGAAATTTGGAATACTTAAAATCACCAGCATTCAATATACAGTAGCTTATTTCCTTTGCCATAATGACCCAAAATTCTCATTGAAAACTAAATTGTATTCATTTATTCTTCTAATCTAGCATATTATGAATGTTGTTATGCATATGGTTTCATGTTATATGTAATAATATTATATTTATGGACATATAATTGTAAATCTTTTCATGTCCTATTTTCTATGTAAGGCAATGTATGACAAATCCTATATCATTTTTATAATGATGAGATACAAGGATGCCAAGTAAATAAATAAAAATTTCCTCCCAGCACAGTTTACAATTGCAGGATGGTCATTTGTGGATCTGCTGCAACATGTCTTCCCAACACATCCCACAGATAACAGAGAGCAATTCAGGCAGGAGAATGGGCATTCCAGTCCATTCCCCAAATATCCTCTCGTTCTGGGAGCTCCTGCACGTGTGGTGTTCAATAGAGTTGTGCATTGACATTCATAAAAATGAAGTTTGGGCCGAGCCGAATGTACTCTTGGAAAGACACATGTCAGGAAGCAGTAGAGTGTCACAATGATGTTGACTGGTGAGTGTACTGTGTTCAAAGACTTGGAGGTAGTACCTCCATGCAACAGTATGCCTCCCCACACCTGGACCAGCAAAACAATCATGTTCGATGGTGTTCCTGGGTGCGTTGTGTGTGGCCTCACACGGCAAGAAATGATAACACATAATGCACCCATAAACATTGTTGAACATGATTGTTTTGGTGGTACAGGTGTTCTGGTGTGTGATGGTGAGAGTGTCTTGGTGAGAGTTGATCCGGGTGTTGTAGTAAACGTGGGGGAATAATGTTCCACTGATAATGTGTATCCAATAAAAACATTTTGCAAAAATGAATGTTGATCCATTTTTAACAGTGAATGGTGCTTGTTAGTCTTCATATACTTGCAGTATACTGAAATATAAAAATAATAATGCCATTAAGTCCTAAAAAGCTTTAGTGATGCCTTATGACTTGCTAAAGTATTATTAGATTTTACTATAGAATAAACTTATGAAAGCTGCTCATATGCACTAGAAAAATCAAACTGCTGTTCTTACTGGAGTTGACTACACAATACGCTGTGTGTTCCCATAGTAAAACGTTGGAGGCGAGTTCAGGGAAACGCTTGTGAAGGACCTGGCATCCTCTTGTATTTACTCATCAATTGAAAGAAATTCCTTACTTAAATTGAGGGCTGTAACTGAATAAACATCTTGCATAAAGTGTCAAAGTATCGTTGCATTGTTGTTTAGGATGGGAAAAACATGAACTATTTAATAAACAGTTGAGTGTATGTTATATACAAAGAATGTTTCAGAACTGCTCAATTATTTAATTAACAGTAGGTGTTTACTATACAGAGCATATTACTATTTGACGAACTGTTCTGGAGAAATTTAAAGTTTCACTAAACATTTAATCAAGATCATGACAGGGGTTACAACTATGAAATTGCACAGTAATATGTTTATATAATTTGAAATTACAATCCTTCCACTCTTGAATATATGTGTTACTTGACATTACAGTTGATTTTGCACATCAAACAGCAGAATTCACAATTATTAACTAAAACTACGTTATTTTTCATAGAGAAATATGTATTGTGCTACATCTGAAAAGTATGTTGCATCACACTAAATTCTCTTCATTGCCTGTACAACTGAACACCAAAACATAAGGTTTCGTAGACTTAAAAAATTTGTATATATTACCAATAACCAATACAAAAAGTTTTTAATATATAACACTTTTTTGTAGAACAGAGAAATGATTTGCTCACATTGGCCCAAGTCAGCTAGTTTGTTAAAGAATATGCCAAATTTTGTATATCCTTCATAAGAAGCATTTTTCTGCTGTTCCTTTCTGTTTCGATGGTTTCAGTGCAGTAAGGAACCATAATTATTTGCAGAGACCTGGACAAAATTTATACCTAGCCCTCCATCTCAGTAACAAATTTATGGTAGGCAATGAAAATCTCTTTAACTCCATTTTGTTAAACTTTACAGGAGAAGCAAAAATGGTTTCTTTATATATTTAGTCATACACATAATGTTGCAACATGTGTAACTACATAGTAGAAGCCTAGCTACTGACAGATTAGAGAAATCCATGCACTTTCAATACTCTCTCTAATAACAGAGTTACGAGGTTTTCATTGCCTACCATCAAAATGCAATATTTCATAAAATTTGACTGACTACATATGTAAAATACACAAGTGGTACCACAATTAATACTTTAAGCACACTTTTGCATGTAGAGATCATGATTTCAAGTTTATGTGAGAGAGCATTATAGTATTTGTTTTCTAATCAGAACTATATATTGAGGACAAATCGTATCTGCGTAAATTGCCACCAGTTTAAGATTTGTTCCCACAACACAGATATATTGCAACATACTAACTACAAGCAAAAACCTACACTCCAGTATATAAAGACTCTTTTAGGTAGTAGGGTACTTTAAAAAGAACAGTATGACCATACTAAACATCAAACATGGTATGAGTTCATACTTTATGGTCTAAAACAGTGGCCATCAGGCTTTGGAATCTAGTAGAGGTTTATTGTTGCTTCTAAAGCAATGTTTAAATGGCAGGATCTTTAGCCACTGTAACACTGTGTGTCATCAACTTCTGACTTCTGGTAGAATATGTTAACTACAGTTAGAATGCTTTAAATTTCAACTGACAAAACAACTACATATTACATGAATCTTTGTGAAGCCACATGGGATCAACCAAAGATAACTAGGTAAAGTGCTGCTAGCCTATCTACAATTGCATGAAATCTTGCAGCTGCATACACCTTCTTACACATATGAATCTTAATCAGGTTTGATTCCATGGAATTTTTTTCTACATATGAATGTGCTATCAAGTGGTGCCTCACTTCAATAGAAAATATAGTGACCCCAAGTATTTGAAAGCAAACATCATGTATGTGTCATCTCTACTCGCACTTGCCACTAATACATCCTTATTCTTCCACACACATGTGTGGGTTGCTAGTTTTCAGTCTGTCATCTAAATGTGTAACAAATTACTAGAATCTGACATTAAAAACAAACACTGAAGACAAGCAGCTATTCATCTGTAGGTAACTGATTCGTGGTGCACAGATCTACACAAAAAAGATGCAATGGCTCAAGTTTTTGAGCATGTAGGTTCTAGATTGACAATGACACATGCGCACCTAGACTGAATTTTCTCCTTGTTTATGTGACCAGAAGAGTGGTCAGCCAGGTCGTGTGCCACTGATCGAAAACAACTGTAATCAGACGAATACGGTGGGTGGGGTAGGATTTCCCATTATAATGTGTGCAATGTCAATATGAAGAAGAAGAATGGACAAAAATAATAAAGGAAGATTGAAACATGAAACTATAAGTTTTGTGTGGCAAAAGCAGGAACAAGATCAGAGGCTGCAAAAAGGCAGCATTGAACCACAGACCAAAGTTGTCTGGGCCCCAAGTACTGTAAAATTAATTTTTCTTTTTCTTGAAAGAAACAACTGGACAACATTGGAACTTGGACTTAGATACCAATTCCAGCAAATAAGAGACATTGACAGTAAGTGGGTTTTCAGAGTAAAAATACTTGCATCTGGAAATATCAAAATGTAGACTATAAGGACATTTAGTTATTAAAGGGTGTGCTCAGGTAAAAGGATGTGACTATCAGAGGACATATGCTCCACAGGATGAGAATTTTTCTTAGTGTGGCAAATGAACATGTTTATGGAACAAATAAATGTACACAATGCATTCCTGCATGGAGAACTGACTGAAGAAATTTATATGGAATTTCCTCATGATATATAGATTAAGGAAGGACTTGTGTGCAAACTAAATAAAACTTTATATGGTCTGAGGCAGGCACCACGAACTTATAACTGACAATTTATGATGGAAATTGGATTTCAACAATCCTAAGTTGATAGATATCTCTATGTTGAAAGCACTGATTATTATACTACTTACTTGATACTGTATCTAGATGATGTAATTGCTGGGAATCATAGAAGGAAAATCACCAATATTGAGAAGAAGTAAAACTTTTGAATGTGAGAACTTGGGGGACCAAAATTATTCCTTAGCGATATACAGAGGAACCTGACAAAATGTTTTAGTCAACACGTTTACCTTGAAAACTTACTGTAAATGACCGATGGAAATCAAACCCAGTGAAAATGCTTGTGGTGATATAGTTGGAAACAAACTGCACAGAGAATTAACAGATTGTTTGATGTATATAATGACAGCTACAAGACCAGACATACACTCCTTTAGCACAGATAACAATGACGATGCATCACGGCATGGAAGCAATGAGGCCACGGTAGACCTAATTTCCATAAATTCTGGTGAGGAAGGGGGGAGGCAGCACAATGAGCGCTCACGCCACGTTGTTCAATCACAACCCCGATGTGTTAGATCAGGTTTAGATCTGGCCAGTTAGGGGTCCAGCACATCAACTGAAACTTGCCGCCATGTTGCTCGGACCGCTCCATCACACTCCCGGCCTTGTGACGTGGCACAGTATCTTCTTTACCCTGTTCTCAACCGACCACCTCAAGAACACAACAAATGGTGCACGATTCTATATTTAGGGAAAGTCTCACTGAATGTAATCATAAAGCTTAAATCCAGGAACTTAAAAAAAAGTCATTTCATGCACACAACACTGTTAGACACTTTTTGCCAATGGTAAAGACAGCACGACAACACTTCAGCTTTGCAAAAGAGTGCGGAACATATAAAATTACTTGTGGTTGTAGGTCAATCTGACAGGGCAATGTGCACTCATTTGAAGAAATACCAGCTGGAAACTTGAAACAGGAGATTCCACTTGTGCAGACCACCTGCTTAAAGAAGTGCCTAGTTACCAAGTGCAACATGAAGTATTACATCACATCCATAAAGGAAGGAAGATGAACTACATTGAAACAATGGAAATTAATATACCTATGCTCATCTGCCCAAGCTTAATACTGAATGAACAGACACAGCTCCCTGATTTGCCACTTTAACTGCTGATACTCATAATCCCACCCAGGCCATGTTGTAAATTACTCCTCTTACTCATACTATTTTAATTTGTTTTATATAAAATTTCACTGCCTCAAAATTTTATCTTTGTAGCCAATGATAATATAACACGTAAAAACTGGTTTATGAAATAAATAATAAATATTGTAGAATATTACATAAATGTTGTGTGTGTCTACACTCATAATACATAAAATTTTCCTCCAAGAACTGATAGAACAGACAGTTAAGGTAATATCTATGCAGGAAGATCTGCAGCGGATAGGCACTTGGTGCAGGGAGTGGCAACTGACCCTTAACATAGACAAATGTAATGTATTGCGAATACATAGAAAGAAGGATCCTTTATTGTATGATTATATGATAGTGGAACAAACACTGGTAGCAGTTACTTCTGTAAAATATCTGGGAGTATGCGTGCGGAACGATTTGAAGTGGAATGATCATATAAAATTAATTGTTGGTAAGGCGGGTACCAGGTTGAGATTCATTGGGAGAGTCCTTAGAAAATGTAGTCCATCAACAAAGGAGGTGGCTTACAAAACACTCGTTCGACCTATACTTGAGTATTGCTCATCAGTGTGGGATCCGTACCAGATCGGGTTGACGGAGGAGATAGAGAAGATCCAAAGAAGAGCGGCGCGTTTCGTCACAGGGTTATTTGGTAACCGTGATAGCGTTACGGAGATGTTTAACAAACTCAAGTGGCAGACCCTGCAAGAGAGGCGCTCTGCATCGCGGTGTAGCTTGCTCGCCAGGTTTCGAGAGGGTGCGTTTCTGGATGAGGTATCGAATATATTGCTTCCCCCTACTTATACCTCCCGAGGAGATCACGAATGTAAAATTAGAGAGATTAGAGCGCGCACAGAGGCTTTCAGACAGTCGTTCTTCCCGCGAACCATACGCGACTGGAACAGGAAAGGGAGATACAGTGGCACGTAAAGTGCCCTCCGCCACACACCGTTGGGTGGCTTGCGGAGTATAAATGTAGATGTAGATGTAGATGTAGATTGCACCACTTGTGAGCACATTCAATCACTTATTCTCTAGATAGATTAATACAAACTAATTGTATTCAATGCTTTTATTTTCCATATAGTCAAAATGAAAAATGCAGTGGATTACAACTTCTTGCGTTTTGCAACCCTATCCTCAAGACATAAATTACCCCTTTTATTTCTCTCACAGGAAATGGACTCCCGTTTGGAAGATTCCCCCTTAGGAGAAACAATGACGCTGGTATAGATAACCTGGCGTTTCTTGTAACTAGTGTTAGTGGGAGTGACATTGCTACGTTTGGAATTGTCACCTCTCTTGTTTCCTCTTTTGCACTTGGACCCTTTAGTGTCGTCTACCTCAATCATTCTTTTGCCAGGTCGAAGTGTAACAGTGCCAGGACCAATAAAATAAAAATATTTGTTAAATGTCTCTAAATTAAAACATTGTGGGCAAAGAACAATTTGTCCCTTACCCTCTTCAGTGCTACTGTCTTCAGCGCTACTGTCTTCAGCGCTACTGTCGTCTTCGGCGCTACCGTCTTCGGCGCTACCGTCTTCGGCGCTACCGTCTTCGGTGCTACCGTCTTCGGCACTACCGTCTTCGGCGCTACCGTCTTCGGCGCTACCGTCTTCGGCGCTACCGTCTTCGGCGCTACTGTCTTCGGTGCTACTGTCTTCGGCGCTACTGTCTTCGGCGCTACTGTCTTCGGCGCTACTGTCTTCGGCGCTACTGTCTTCGGCGCTACTGTCTTCAGAAGTGGCTGCACTCTGGCCACTTGTATTTCCAGCGGTGGTGCCACTTGCTTTTCTGATGACCGTTGTCGTATTTGCTTTTCTGATGACAGTGGTCGGATTTGCATTTCTGATGACAGTGTTGGTGCCTGCTCCACTAGCATTTCCAGCAAGGGTGACATGTGGGACATTGGTGTTTCTGGGAATGGTGGCACTAGGCCCACTGGCGCTCCCGGGGATGGTGGCGCTCGGGCCACTGGCGCTCCCGGGGACTGTGGTGCTCGGACCACTGGCGCTCCCGGGGACTGTGGTGCTCAGGCCACTGGCGCTCCCGGGGACTGTGGTGCTCGGGCCACTGGCGCTCCCGGGGACTGTGGTGCTCGGGCCACTGGCGCTCCCGGAGACTGTGGTGCTCTGGCCACTGGCGCTCCCGGAGACTGTGGCGCTCTGGCAACTGGCGCTCCGGCCACTGGCGCTCCCGGCGACTGTGGCGCTCGAGCCACTGGCGCTCCCGGGGACTGTGGCGCTCGGGCCACTGGCGCTCCCGGGGACTGTGGTGCTCTGGCCACTGGCGCTCCCGGGGACTGTGGTGCTCTGGCCACTGGCACTCCTGGGGACTGTGGTGCTCTGCCCACTGGCGCTCCCGGGGACTGTGGCGCTCTGGCCACTGACGCTTCGGCCACTGGCACTCCCGGGGACTGTGGCGCTCTGGCCACTGGCGCTCCGGCCACTGGCGCTCCCGGGGACTGTGGCGCTCCGGCCACTGGCGCTCCCGGAGACTGTGGCCCTCTGGCCACTGACGCTTCCTACGACTTCTTCCTTAGCTGCCCGGATGGTGATTATCTCAATCCACTGACTGTTGTCCCTGGTGGCAGTGGCATTGACATCAGTTCTCCCACGTGAGTTATCAGTGGTTGTCAAATTACCATCGCCTACTGCACTGTTACGACGATGACAGCGACGAGGGTGATGACAGCGATGGTGACCTGCATGTGGCACTGCGAGATTATAATCGGCATTCACAGGGGCAACTACTGCCAGTGGTCTATTTCCTGTAGATGGCTGTGGACCGAGTGGAATAGGTTTAGCTTCTGGCAGTTCTTCAGGTGAAGAAGTATTTGACTGGGACAGTGCCGCATCTGGTAAACTTGTAGCATTTGTAAACTGGTTAGCGACAGGAGGATGGGTAGCTATGTGCATGCAGGATGCCCTACGTTCTACTTTTGGGGATCTGTTGGCTTCTGGTGGATGACGTGCTGCTGCTGTTCCTGCTCCTCCACCTCTTCCTTCTGACTTGTACCCTCTCGAACTTGTTCCCGCTAGTGTGCCACCTGCACCACCACTAGGTCGACCTTGCCCTGCTCTTGCAGTGCCCCTAGCTTCTGCAGCTCCGTCAGCTTCTACAGAACCATGTTCCTCATCATCCTCGAGAGATACTTCGATCCATACGTATTCCTCTTCTCCGTCAGATTCACAAGGTCCTGCAAACCTATCATCTACTACATACCCACCAGGTCCTACATATCCATTATTTGTTATAAGAATCTCTTCCTGTTCACTATCACCATTCTGATTAGTCCTTATCAGTTGTTCTCTACCACCTTCATCGCACACAGGAATAAAAAACTGTTGCTCATAGACAATTTTATGTTCTCCTTTGGAATCGCGGAGCATAGAGTTGTAAATAGGACATTCTTTAACGCATTTTCTAGAGTACTGCCAAACTGGGAAGTGCCATACATTAAAAGTAGTCATCCAATGGTCAGTTCCATTGCAGCTCTCATCTAGCGGTGCTCTAGTTCGAGGCGGTGTTCCGACAGGATAACCACGTACACGTAAAACCATGATCGGAGTCGGCTGACCGCACGGTTTCAGAGTTCCATCAATCTCGTGACCGCAGTCCCCTTATAAGTTTCTCTCGTTGATGTTCTTAGAATGAAATCTGGCAATTTTTAACCTGAAACAAATGCCAAAGATAACAATAATTAGTTGAAGCAAGCTTTATGATCATTTCCAGGAAAAGTTCTCAAATGTGTAGATCAGTCTATATTTATTTACATCTACCACCACCGTGGAGGAGTAACTTAAGATTTTTTTTCTAGAAATGTTTTAATTTGTAACTCGTGCCACATAAAAAGTTGATTGTCACATCATTATCAAGTCTACAAACTCAGTGATAGTAATGGTATCTCATTTCCAATTTAATGAAGCCATTATACTGCAAAAACACCATGTAATATATTATAATGTCCATGGCTAAATCTGTATGCCATATACACTGAAGCATCAAAGAAACTCCTACAGGCATGGATATTCAAATACAGAGATATGTAAACAGGCAGAATATGGCGCTGTGGTTGGCGACGTCTATATAAGACGACAAGCATCTGGCGCAGTTGTTAGATCAGTTACTGCTCCTACAATGGCAGGTTATCAAGATTTAAGCGAGTTTGAACGTGGTGTTGTAGTCGGCGCACCCGCGATGAGGCGCAGCATCTCCCAGGTAGTGATGAAGTTGAGATTTTCCCGTACGACCATTTCACAAGTATACTGTGAATATCAGGAATCCGGTAAGGCATAAAATCTCCAACATTGCTTTGGGCGGAAAAAGATCCTGCAAGAACAGGACCAACAACAACTGAAGGGAATCATTCAATGTGACAGAAGTGAAACCCTTCTGCAAATTGCTGCAGGTTTCAATGCTCGGCCATCAAAAAGTGTCCAAGTGTGAACCAATCAATGAAACATCATTGATATGGGCTTTCAGAGCTGAAGGCCCACTTGTGTACCATTGATGACTACTCGACACAAAGCTTTATACCTCGCCTGGACTTGTCAAGCTGGTGGAGGCTCTGTAATGGTGTGTGGCATGTGCAGTTGGAGTGATGTGAGACCCCTGATATGTCTGGATATGATTCTGACAGGTGACACATACATAGGGATCCTTTCTGATCACCTGCATCCATTCATGTCCATTGTGCATTCCGACAGACTTTGGCAATTCCAGCAGGACAATACGACACTCCACATGTCCAGAATTGCTACAGAGATGCTCCAGGAACACACTTCCGAGTTTAAACACTTCCACTGGCCACCACAATTGCCAGACATGAACATTATTGAGCATATCTTTGATGCCTTGCAAAGTGCTGTTCAGAAGAGATGTTCACCCCCTTCTACTCTTACAGATTTATGGAGAGCTCTGCAGGATTAATGGTATCAATTCCCTCCAGCACTACTACACAGTCATGTCCATGCCACGTCATGTTGCAGCACTTCTGCATGCTTGCCAGGGCCCTACATGATATTAGGCAGGTGTACTAGTATCTTTGGCTCTTCAGCGTATTATAAAAATGGATGCATCATATTTCTGTAGCAAATTGTTACATCTGTTTGGTAGCCAAAGCCTTTTTGAGTCTAAAAATGCATTGCCCGGGGCAGTAAAGTTAAATAAGAAGAATACTACAAAAGAAGTTGTATCCACAACAATGAGAAAGGTCATATTATTGATCGATATTTCCAAGTCATGATTGTCGGGGAGTAAAGGGCAGATAAAAGGTTTATTATGCTTCCACAGAATTTGTTAATACAGTGGTAGAAGTTGCGCACACGTGCCAGCAAGTCACCTCCTGTCCATTGCCAGAACAGCGTACATATACCAACACAGTGCACAAATAAAGAAATTGTTCCATAAACCCCATGTTCTGCTTGAATGCTGCATCATTATGCATAATAGTAAACATCTCATATTATAATGGCAATCCATTCTTTCACATGTATGTTTCAACTGACTTTCTTGTGTAAATATTTGAGATTTGTTCAGTTTTTTTCAAAGTGTGATGGTGCGATTTTCTGCCAAAGATGCAGTTTCGGTACTAAAGATTAGAAGTACTCGTATTGCTGAAACTGTTTGAAATAATGTACCTGAGGCTCGGAAGAAGTAGACTGCATGCAGAATATAATTTCAGCTGTAAGGTTATGCATGCCTGTAAATGTCAGTAGCAAGGACTCATAGTTTGTACTGACACTTCCAACTTATCGATAAACTGCATGAAAAATTCAAACTGTCACTCATACTTAAATAGCCAATATGGAAACGAGACCCCTAAATTGACCTATATCTGATTTGTAGGATGAAAAGGCTTAGCACTGTTGAACAACTGATATTGGATACCTCTAGAAGTGCTTTAATTCTCTTAGAGGAGTTGTCACCAATTACTATGAATCATGAGAACAGTTTCAGTGAAACCACATTTCAAACACAATCTTAAACAGCCAAGGAATTAACATAAATGGACATTCATTATAACTAGAAAAGTGACTTCATCTACCAAGAATATTTGCAGAAAAAGCTGCTCTTCACTGACAAAAAAGCTATCAGGAAGCTTTGTTCATATACATAATAAGAAAACATTCATCAAACTAACTTATCACAACACCTGATAAAGCAAACAGCAATCACTGGACAGGCACAATTTTTTTCCCATGAAAACAATAGGAGTTCAAATTGTTTCATTCTGAAAATGGATGTCTGCTTATTTCTTGGTGGTATCAATGGTATTACTCTTTGACGTCTAGGTACGGAACAAAAGCAAAATTGCTGATTGGCTACTGTACTGCCCTTCAAGTGGCTTTGTCAGATTATGCAGAACAGCTGTAAACACTTCCTCTCACTCTGTTCTTGTCACAGTGTATGACCACATTTCCACTACCAGACACAGACATAGTGTCATAACCGATTCTACTGTAAGAACCTTAGTACTTTCCAGACCTGACACATTTGAACATTCACCTTTTTTTGAGGTGAAGGAGTATCTCTGTGGTAAATTTGTTGCACAAGATAAGGACCTCCAGAATACTGGTGTAAACCACATGTGCGTACAGCAAAGTATCACAAAGATACACTCAGCAGCGAAAATGGTTCAAGACATTCAGGATACAGTGATAACAAAATGGGAATTAAGTCATTTTGCTGAGCAAGAGGAAGGCTGGAAGATTAGGGATTAACCTACCATTGATGACATCATCATCTGAGATAGAGCACAAGCACGATCACCATACAGATGGGAAATGAAATCATCTGAGTCCTTTGTAACGGAACCATTTCGAATTTCACCTTAGTCACCTTCAGGAAACTAAAGAAACCAGAATCTGGATAATTGGTCTGGAATTTGAAAGTCACTCCTCCCAATTATGAGTATCTTGATCTGTCTGGGTGCCAGTACCACTGCACATGAGAATCTAGGGAATGAAGAAACTGACAGTGGTCAAACAGGAGTGTAATGTGGGATTTGTTACAAAAATATCCCATACCCAGCATGTAATAACTTCAATTGTTAAGGTGGAAAGCCATATGTGAAACAGAAATTGATGGTTAGTGGAAGAAAATATGAGATTAATGAACATGACATTGACTACAAAACTTAGAAAAACATGTAACGAACCTCTTAGAGAGATGGAAAGAAATGGTGTTAACTTCATTTGTAAAATAATTGCATTATTGAGTGAATTGAGAAAGAGTCAACTCAACATCCTCTGTAAACATGCAGAGACTGGAACATGTTCTGTAACACCTGTTGCCAACTTTACACCCATATGGTAGACAGTACAACATTGTTAGGTAAAGATCTGTAAGTCACAAAAACACAGACCAAACAGAACAATTTTTTTATACAGCTGCAATATGCAGGACATATCGGCCTCATAGGTCCCACCACTGATGCAGTTACAGATAATCATCATCCCAAGTGTAGTAATATGTCATTCACAAGAGTTTCTCATTAAAAAACCATAAGTGTTCCTCAGCCAAATATGCAATATTAAAAATCAATGAGAACAAATAAATTATACACATACACCTGAAAGTTAAAATGTGTACGTGCTACAACTACTCGGCCAAGCTCTGAAGTTTCAATTACAGTTTAAGATACATATGCTGAAGGATACGCAAAAGATAGAAAAGTCATCTACGAACAGTAATGAACAGTGCAGGCTATATTACAGATACTATGCCGATTATTGCAACACCGAACCAAATTACTTCCCTGAAGGGTAACTTGCTCTGATGGATAAATTTGTGTGAAAGGAAATGCCCGAATTTGTAGCAGTATTGCTCAGCCCAGAAATATTTTTCAAATGTTAGCAGTTATGAAGCTTTTAAAGGGTTCTAAGTCTCCAGCAGGTATCATAAACTTGTTTAATGACCAAGAAGACCCCTACAAGATTTTGCCTCCAATGAAAATGTTTGTGTATTTCAGTCTCCAACTGAATCAATGTATCAAGAGTTGAACAGCAATTCTTGGACCCACTTTACAAAGAGTTACTCAATTTTGATGTCTTTAATGACACGATCACACACCACTTGTTACAGCCTCTTCACTATGCAGCTCACCAAAGTAACAGTGGATACCTCCTTGGAGATCCAGAACTTGTTTCTTAGCTTTAAGAGGACATTACAATGGTCTCTCACTACATGCTGACCACTTTTCCTCCACACGGAGAAGGAACTGTAACAATCATAATTCGCACTTGGTGGAATCGAGTACAACAGCCTCCTAATTCCAGTCTCTCTATGTGAGTACAAAGTAGAATCCTATGCACACTGTATGTAAAAATAATAATCTGCCACTCTTTTGGACAGGATAAGTTAAGAGCATTCTCCCTTTGAGCAAAGCAGTAACCACACTGATTTGCCTGTGCCAAAGGTCATTCTGACAGACACCAATATTGTGGTTGTTGAAGTGAATTCAGGAATTTGTCATGGAATGGGACAAGAGTTATCATGGTGGTCTCTGATAAGGTTAACCCCATCCTGTCATCCATATTTGGGGTTTCTGTGGTTTCCCTAAATCAATCAAGGCAAAGGCCGTGATGGTTCCTTTGAAAAGGACACAGCTGGCTTACTTCCCTGTCTTTGTTATATTCAAAGCCTGTGCTCTATCTCTAATAATCTCTCATCAACAGGCATTAAACCATAGCCTTCCTGTAGTAGCTGGTTATAAATGGGTGGTAAGCAAGACTAGGGAAGAGAGTTGTATTTTGTTAGCAAACGCACCCAGTCCAGTCCACTCCACA
The DNA here is from genome assembly GCF_023864275.1 of Schistocerca cancellata. Classification (NCBI taxonomy): domain Eukaryota; kingdom Metazoa; phylum Arthropoda; class Insecta; order Orthoptera; family Acrididae; genus Schistocerca; species Schistocerca cancellata. Next base: position 930,386,337 of record NC_064629.1, read on the forward strand.
CCTCTTGTCAGCCTAAAGCTCACCCGTTTTATGAAGACTACAGCCCTCGAGGAGGAGTGAGTCAATATCTTCAATAACTTTCAAAAAGTGTTTCTTGACAAAGTCTCCCCTGTAGAGGAAGCCTCAGTTCCTCTGTATAAGTCTCGAATCCACTCCCACACTAGTAAAATCAATAAGTCATTCTAATGGCGAAAGTGCTCTCTATGTTTTCTTATCTTGGTGGTGATTCCAGGATGACTGAGGAAAGCTTGTAGAATGGATCATTCCTTGGAATATATGTCTAATTCCATTTCAGAGCCATCCCCTTCCGATGTTGGGTTTTTCTTTAATAAAGCTTTACGATTTGCACCAATTCGTTTCTTTACTTGAAGAAGGCAGTGTAGGTTGTTAGGGAAGTGGATCACATCTTTCCATATTAAAACAACCCTCATTAAACAAAGGGTAGTGTAGAATTCTATTAATATGTTCTTATTACAAAGCATGGTGGTCATCCACACATTTTCCTGGGTGGATATACACTATACCCGAGTTAATGTACTTTTTTTCAAGTTATGTGACAATACACTTTCCCTCAGACCTGTAAAACTTGTGGTGCCGATGAGGTTGACACTGGCATCGATATACGTTTGTCTCTAGACTCCAAGCAACGTCTTTGGGTGCTGAGCACGGTCTTTGGGTTTTTTCGCCATGTCAGTTCTTTGTGAGCCTTCGATGTGTTTAAGTGAATAAATGAACTACTGTTAAATTGGTGTCGTTTGGTGTAACCCACCCGAACATCCACCTCACTGGTGACCCCAAGTTGCAACGTCTTCGGTTTTCACCGTTTTACTGTGTCAGCGACCTCCGCATCTGTTATTTTCGCACGTATTACATTGACACAGCATTCGCACGATGACTTCGGCCCAGCGCATAACGCCGGATTTTGTGATCGACACGCGTCGTGTTGCGAGCGATGTGCACCCGCCAGGACTGCAACATGATGCCTCTCACTCCACGATTACGCCGATTTCACTGGACGTTTTCGAGCCTGCAACAGTAAGTGAGGTTAGGAGTGTGCGTGACTCTGGCTATCAGACGCCTTTGTTCCCGCCACATGTGCCATCCCTCATTGATGGTGCAGTTACCTCTTACAGATCTCTGTGCAGTGCGGAACCAATGACGATTTCTGCAAATGCTTCGTTGGACAACCTATCACCACCAGGACAACGATTTGCCGTGCCGCAATCCGTGCAGTACCACGCAGATTCCTGCCACGTGGCTGGAACTGCTTCGTTCACAGGTCAACCTCCTCAGCATCCGACCACGCCCGCGCCTGCCTCGGTTCAGCATCAGCACGTGCCTTCCTACTTCGATACCTCAGCCTGCAACAGGAACAATAACTTGTTATCTGTGCCTGACCTCCATCTCTGTCCCACTGCTATGCCTCATTGTTTTGTGCCACGACATTCAGCTTATCCGCACACCATTTTGAGTGGAGTGACGATGAACAGTGAACATTCACACATTCCATCCCAAGTTCGATATCATTTCCCACATTGTGCTTCTGGACAGCCCACACCTCCACAGCCTCCCTGCAACACAGGTGGCCCCGGCTCTGATCATACGTCGAGCTTTCCGCAGACTAACATGCGTTCTTAAACTTTGAACTTTTTCTCACCTGTCGCCCTCGCGCCGGCACCAGTCGAGCTTCCGCTACCATTCTCGGCGCATCTCGGTGCCTCATCTGTGCCGGTCTTCCGCGACATGTCAATCTGAACACACCTTCAATGTGTTGAGCTTCCGCAACCGCAAGTGACACATTACGGTGTCTCACTTGCACCAGCCATCCGCGTCGCGACGGTTTGTGCTCAACCACAACACGTCACCTTCACGCTGCCACCTGAACAGCCATCATCGCTACATTCCCTGGAGGCACACTCTCCTGGAATACTACAGCAACAACAGCTCGTTTCAGGCAGTGCCCCGACGAACTCAACTCAGCCTGTTCTTCCGAACATTCTACAACACTTACCGCCGCCGCCACCATTTAATCCCGACAGAGCAACAACCTGGTTCAAAATTGTGGATGAAGTGTTCGACCATTACAAACTCAACCAGGTTTCTGTGCCTCATCACCCACCTGCACGACCAGGACGACTTGATTGCTGACCTGGTCGACGCCCCGGACTCAGCTACCCGGTACACTATAGCCAAGAAGACAGTTCTACATCGGCTTGCACGCTCAACTGAGGCAGCAATACGGCAAGTGCTCCACGTAGAGCAACTAGGTAATGACAAACCTTCCCAGCTCTGGAGACGGCTACGTGCCCTGGTCAGCGACGATCTACTCACTGACACAGCTCTCCTCACCATCTGGTCAGATAAACTATCTCCTCACATCCGCTTTGCTCTGGCTCAGAGGTCTCCCGAACCTGTCGAGCAAAGGATGACAATTGCTGACAAGCTACATGATGCATCACTGCTCTATTTCGCCAGCCACTGCCTACCTGACAAGTCTCAGGTTCAGGCTGATCATCCTGTGGCCGGGGCCGCACTGTACCGATTGTTCTGCTTGCTCCGGGAAGCAGTAAACAAGCAACTGGGACATCACGGCTCTGCCCACGGTCACACACCCTCCTGCAACCGAACCTGCTGCAGCCACTGAACCTCGGCCACTGCCTCTGGCTACAAACTTTCCGCAGGAAATGCAACTGCACTATCCATACTGTTACTTCCACACACGGTTTGGTGAGGCGGCATGGAGCTGCAGACCACCCTGCTGCTTCCCAAACGCAAATCACAGGTAGGTCCAGGTGCCACCTCCTGCGCACAACATGGCAGGCACCCCCCAGTGCTCCATTCTGTCCGGGAACAGCTAGATAATTGTGGACGACTTTATATTAAAGACATTTCGTCAGGATACTTTTTCCTAGTGGACGCAGGCGCAGATGTTTCGCTGCTGCCTACGTCCTTAGTGTCGTTGAACATCCGCCCTCATCATACTTCACTGCAAGCTGTGAATTCAACTAAACTACAATGCTCGGGTTCAATTTGCCATGTCGTTTCACACTCCACAAACTGCAAAGTCGAGTGGACTTTTTTAGTGTGCGAAATTGATGAACCTATACTAGGCATTGACTTCTTGTGACACCACAAACTTTCACCAGACCTAGTAAAAAAATGGAAATGTCGTGTGGCTAGGGCCTCCCGTCGGGTAGACCGTTCGCCTGGTGCAAGTCTTTGGATTTGATGCCACTTCGGCGACCTGCGCGTCGATGGGTATGAAATGATGATGATTAGGACAACACAACACCCAGTCCCTGAGCGGAGAAAATCTCCGACGCAGCCGGGAATCGAACCCGGGCCCTTAGGATTGACAGTCTGTCACGCTGACCACTCAGCTACCGGGGCGGACCAGACCTAGTGTGAAACACCATGTTTCATCACCCATTCAAGACTCACTTCCCCTGTGTTCCGTTGAGCAAACCCCCACGTGACACATTAGTCCGAGCTCATCTCATCTGTAAATGCTCGTCTCTGCCGATGACGTTACAAGAAACAATGCACAAGTGCCTTGTCGAGCTTGAAATCGTCGCTCGCCTACACAAGGAAAACTTCAAGCTCTCCCTCCGGCTCCATGAAACTCAGCTCCAGCTCTCGGATGCAGCAAAGGAATTACAGACACTACAGCAATGACAAAGCAAGGTCAGTAGGTGGGCCGAATCTGCTTTCAGTCGCAGAAATCGAGCCTCCATGTGTTTACCTCCCGCTACCCCTCGCAACTGTGCTATCAAGTCTGGCATAATGTGTATTGACAGTTCTGCAGGGCCACACCCCCTAAACACGACAGCGTTTGACACTCAGCCGGACACAAGTGCGCATGCGCAATGAGTGTCATGTGTTCCCGAACTGACGGCTCCTATCCTGCCCCTTGTGGACAGCATCTCAAACAATGCAACCACGGCTCCTGCGCGCCGTCGTGCGACTGCCACTGACAACACAAACAGTGCACTCGCGCCAGGCGCTTCGCCCGTGACCGTGCTCTCGGACAATGGACTAACGGCTCACGAACTCTACCGAGCTCACCTGACCATGGTGCCACTGCTTTGGGCCGACGGCTGTCTTGTTGCGTTAACTCCTGGGACACTTTTCCGCCTCGGCTCCAGTTGGATCCGCTGAGTGGCTCCGAACACCAAGACCACGTCTCGCCTGCCCCGCCCGCCACACTTTGTAAACAAACCGCCTCCCACATTGCTTCCAACATTCCTGTCATCACCAATGGCACGGTTCACAAGCTTCACCTCACGCCATGTTCCCTGATCTCCAGTAAACCACGTCGACCTTGTCCCGGTGCCTCTCTGACCTTAAAAATCAGATCTCTGAACTACTAAGCTCTGGCATCATTGAACCCTCTGCCAGTAGCTGGTCTACGCCCATACATATGACACCCAAGAAAGACGGGTCCTGGCGCATGTGCGGAGACTACCATCGACTAAACGCTAGAACAATTATGGACACCTACCCCATACCCAACATTGCCGACTTTACCAGTTCCCTCGCACGTGTGACCATGTTCTCTGTCATTGATTGCAAATGAGCCTACCACCAGATCCCCATGGCACCTTAAGACATCAAGAAGACAGCAATCACAATCCCGGTTGGGTTATTTCAGTTTCGATCCATGCCCTTCGGTCTGAAAAACACAACCCAGACCTGGCAACGCTTCACCAACAAAGTGATATTCGACCTAAAATTCTGCTTTGCATATCTTGATGACATTCTTGTGTTCAGCTCCTCCATCGAGGACAACATTCGACATGTGCAAACTGTTATGAACACTCTCGCGGCAGCAGGCATTGAGACCAACCAGGACAAATTGCAGCTACATCAACCCGCTGTCACTTTTCTTGGTTTTCGGGTCTCTGCCGACGGCATTTCACTGCCCCCTGAGAAAGTACAAACAATACTGAACCTACCCAGACCTTCGTCATTCAAAGAGCTCCAGTGCTTTCTGGGGAAGGTTAATTATTATCACCTCGGGCTGCGGAGATTCAGCCTCCACTGACAGATGCCTTGGCAGGCACCAAGACTTCTGGATCTCGGCCCGTTCCATGGACCCCTGCTATGACTGACTCTTTCACTGCCCTCAAAAATCTTCTTGCCGAAACCTGCAACATTGTGCATTCTCATCACCACAGACGTGAGCAATACTGCCATCAGCGTGGTCCTTAGCCAGACAATCGACGGCCAAACTTCGCCTCTGCAGTTCTTCTCGCGCAAGCTCACCAATGCACAACGGAAATATTCCGCGTTTGACAGGGAGTTGCTTGTGGTCTACAAAGTGATTAAGCATTTTATAACAGATGTTGAGGGACACCCTTTCCATGTTTTAAAGGACCACAAACCCCTGGCTGCGGCCATTACAAACTTGCCAGCTGACCCGCCTCCTCGCTGCTTCACATACATGGACTTCATATCTCAGTTCACCAGTGATGTCAGACACATAAGGATGCTGACAATATAGTTGCTGATTTCCTTTCACAAGTCGACGCCGTCCATTCGCTGTTAGATCTCTCTGAACTGCCTAACCTCCAACCCGTCGACGAGGAAACACAAAACCTGATTTCAGACTCTACTTCTTCACTACACTTCATCCGCAGCACCTTCCCTGGCATCTCTGGTGAGATCTGGTGTGACGACAGTATGGGCATGTTACGCCCCCTCATCCCAACCAAGCTCCGTCGAGCTGTCTTCAACACATTGCATAATTTAGCCCACCTCAGTGTTCGTGCGTCCGCCCACCTCGTAGCGGAGTGCTTTGTGTGGAAAAATGTCAACAAGGACTGCCAGCAATGGGCACACTCCTGCGTCGCGTGCCAACGCTGCAAAGTACACAAGCACACTTCACCCCCCCCTCCCCCGGCTCCTTTTTGATCCCTCCTGGGCGCTTCCAGCATATTGATATTGACATTGTTGGCGCTCTCTCCCCCTCTAACGGCAATCATTATGTTCTCTCATCTATCGACCGAACAACTCGCTGGGTCGAGGCTGTCCCCCACGGCAGAAACTGCTGCTGAAGCTTTCGTCGAGTCATGGGTATCGCGTTTCGGATGTCCAGCTATCATCACGACTTACCAAGGCAGACAATTTGAGTTGGCCCTGTTCAACGGGATTTGTAACATTTGCGGCATCTGGCGCATCCATACCACAGCATATCATCCACAAAGTAATGGGCTCACTCTCAAGGCGGCTCTTTAATGCGACGACTCTCTATGGATGGAGGCCCTTCCCCTTGTACTACTTGGCATTCTTGCGATCTATAAGGAAGACCTCAAAGGCACAATAGCAGAGTTCGTATACAGCTAGAACATTGTTCTCCCTGGCGAACTTGTGAGCTCTTCCGCTTCTTTCCCTCAGTCTGATTTACTTTCCTTCGTGGACCACGTCAGACGCCACTTTGTCAACCTCCACATCCCTCCGCCCGCCAACCATTCCCGCCGTAAGGTTCACGTCCCGAAATCTCTGGACAATTTCGAGTACGTCATGCTCCGAGATGACACTGTCCGTGCTCCCCTCCAACCTCCATATCCCGGCCCGTACCCAGTTCTCTGGCGCTCAGCCAACACCCATGACATCCAGATGGAAGATTCAGCTGTCACAGTCTCTCTCAACAGACTTAAGCCTGTTCATGTCGAGCCTTCTTCTACCCCCCTTCAGGCCACGACCACGCCACTCACTGTCGTGGCTCACGACTGGTGTCATCTTTCTATGAATAGAGCGTAGGAAAATTGGTTTACCACTATGACAAATAACTGAACACTAGTGGCAACTATTTAGAAAAACAGTTTAAGAAATGCTTTTCTTGTAAAAATACATTTTGTTCGAAAAAAACGTTTTTATGAGTTTTTTTCCAACTGTATCTTAATTCCCAGACATGTCTTTTATAACATTCCAGTGTGCCTCTTAATGGTGTCAGTTGATCATCCCCTGCTCACAAATCCCAAGTTTGCCAAACCTGAATTCAATTGTGACCATCCAGGAGAACAAGCAGAGCTTAGTAATGAGGCACTGAGAATTATCTCCCTCACACGCATGTTCTGCATCAGACCAAATACACTGAGGGCGATTAAAATCCCACCAAGGCTAAAACAATGGAAGATCTTGCTTTTCCTCCTCAAAGTTACAAGGTGCCACAGGCAGTACTTGATGAACAGCAACGAAATTCAATCTGAATGGAATCAGGTACACAACAAAAGGTCAACAAAAAGCAGTTGGAGCAATTTTATCATTGAATATTTTACCAACAAGAAATGACACTGCAGAATAAATACAGGATACGAATTTATAAATTTCCTTTACTTCACGCCTATGGTCACAAATTTTTATGTCATCAGACTACCGGTTTTGTTGTATAACGACCATTTTCAGATCTGCAGTAAAACATGGGAAAAACATAAATACAACAAGCAGATTGACTACAGCTTAAAACAATAAAATAGACCGTGATGAAAAGTATTATTGACATACATGCGCATTTGCGCGCTTTAATTATGATGAGGCATAACTGTTTTATAAAAACATGCCCTAATATACTGGAGCCATAGTGGCATCGTCAAATGCAAAACAAATCAGCGTCAGCATTGTCAAACATATATAAATAATAGTATACATAATAGTCGTCTTGTCAGCAGCAATACTGTTCAAAACAAACTTTTGCCATACAGTAGCCACAAAATGTTTGTTTTGCAAAAATGGTTCAAATGGCTCTGAGCACTATGGTACTTAACTGCTGTTAGATGCTGGGTATGAAATCGCCCAGCCAATTTAGCACTTTTGTTGGCGCTTGTTTTTACACTTTAAAAATTACAAGCTCTTCTAATAAATGAAGAACATGCATACTATTCTCAGTGTTCTCTAAGGAATGGCCAGATTCAGATAAATGCTGACCCAAAGCAGTTTTATTCCGTGGCTGTGAATGTTCTTTAAACCTCATGTTCAAAGAGTGGCCTGTTTGAGCGATATAATACTTGTCACAGTTACCAAAACCAATCCTGTGTACTCTGCATCTATAAAATTTGTCATACGTCCTTTTCAGTTAATGTTTTACTTGCAGTTGTAGGATGTTGTTAACCTGAAAGCCACATCTCACATCAGTTTTCCTAAAACATTTTTCTATTTGCAGGGACATTCTGCCATTAATTTCATAGGACTGGTTTTCATTCCTTCTTTACCGATTCTGTGTGTGTGTCCTTTGATGTACCGACAACAGCCGGAAAACTGCGCGGCGCGGCACGACGGGGAGCAGCGCGGTTCGCCGTCCACACTGAGCGCGCAGAGCCGCGCCAAAGACCTTGTAAAAAATAACTAGACTCACTGATGGCGCTGCAGTCGCGGGACAATTTGAACCTTCGGCTGGACGCCATTATAGTGGTTGTAGTCTGATGTGTTGTGTAGTATTGTTGTTTATGAAGACCCCGATTCAACGTTGTATATTTGTTGGGGCGTACATACAGTATTTGTTACTCGTAATTCTACTGTCTGTACGTTCCAATCAAAAGAAGTACAATGGTGACGAGTTGTGCAGCGATTAATTGTACAAATAAATTCGAGAAAGGAACGAATATTACATTTCACAGATATGTGAATATTTTAAGTTGTTTTGTATGTCAGTGCACTTGCTTAATAAGTGTTTTGTAACACGGTATTAGCATAATGTCTGTGCATATATTTGCAGGTATCCTTTCTCAAAACCACAGCTGTTACAAAAATGGTTACACGCTGTCAGGAGGCAAGATTTCCGACCGACAGAATACCATTTTATATGTTCTGATCATTTTGAAGAAAGTTGGCTGATCGGTAGTGTTTTCATGGTCTAGATTAGGTTGAAACTTGATAATTTGGTCGTGGGTTGCCAAAGCACTATGCCATATATAACGCACTTCTCGTCATAAAATCTAAAGCAAGGTAGAGTCAGAAAATATCTATTAATACAGTGCGCAAATCTTCGAGTATTTTGATGCATTTTGCATACATCTATCGTAAATGAACTACGAAAACTGCTAGGGGTCCAGTACATAACTTTTAGCTACGGCAGATTCCACGTAGTACGTAAGATAAATTAATAAACAGTGACTAGTTGCTGTTTGTTCATAAATTAAGAAGTATATTGTAGTAACGTATTTAAATGAGGCATTATGTTTGTGACCTAACTCAAGGGAAGGCATTTTATAACCAAAAGCGATGTATAAATATTCGAACTCCGCGTGTCAGTTTACCACTCTAATGGCCTCCACCCAGCTATTCAATTTGTCCACTCTTCACAGTCGACCACTCGTGCGGTTGTGGGGGCCTGAGCCGCGCACAGCCGTTTTGCGCGGCGCGGCACGGAGAACTCAGTGTGGACCCGCCTTTATGCGTTTCTTTAGCCGACTGTAAGGGCGCGTGACGTCCTTTACGTAAAACCGTTAGCTAAAGCAATTTGCTTTAAAATGCTGAATTCTTCAAATACACTCCTGGAAATTGAAATAAGAACACCGTGAATTCATTGTCCCAGGAAGGGGACACTTTATTGACACATTCCTGGGGTCACATACATCACATGATCACACTGACAGAACCACAGGCACATAGACACAGGCAACAGAGCATGCACAATGTCGGCACTAGTACAGTGTATATCACCCTTTCGCAGCAATGCAGGCTGCTATTCTCCCATGGAGACGATCGTAGAGATGCTGGATGTAGTCCTGTGGAACGGCTTGCCATGCCATTTCCACCTGGCGCCTCAGTTGGACCAGCGTTCGTGCTGGACGTGCAGACCGCGTGAGACGACGCTTCATCCAGTCCCAAACATGCTCAATGGGGGACAGATCCGGAGATCTTGCTGGCCAGGGTAGTTGACTTACACCTTCTAGAGCACGTTGTGTGGCACGGGATACATGCGGACGTGCATTGTCCTGTTGGAACAGCAAGTTCCCTTGCCGGTCTAGGAATGGTAGAATGATGGGTTCGATGACGGTTTGGATGTACCGTGCACTATTCAGTGTCCCCTCGACGATCACCAGTGGTGTACGGCCAGTGTAGGAGATCGCTCCCCACACCATGATGCCGGGTGTTGGCTCTGTGTGCCTCGGTCGTATGCAGTCCTGATTGTGGCGCTCACCTGCACGGCGCCAAACACGCATACGACCATCATTGGCACCACGACAGAAGCGACTCTCATCGCTGAAGACGACACGTCTCCATTCGTCCCTCCATTCACGCCTGTCGCGACACCACTGGAGGCGGGCTGCACGATGTTGGGGCGTGAGCGGAAGACGGCCTAACGGTGTGCGGGACCATAGCCCAGCTTCATGGAGATGGTTGCGAATGGTCCTCGCCGATACCCCAGGAGCAACTGTGTCCCTAATTTGCTGGGAATTGGCGGTGCGGTCCCCTACGGCATTGCGTAGGATCCTACGGTCTTGGCGTGCATCCGTGCATCGCTGCGGTCCGGTCCCAGGTCGACGGGCACGTGCACCTTCCGCCGACCACTGGCGACAACATCGATGTACTGTGGAGACCTCACGCCCCACGTGTTGAGCAATTCGGCAGTACGTCCACCCGGCCTCCCGCATGCCCACTATACGCCCTCGCTCAAAGTCCGTCAACTGCACATACGGTTCACGTCCACGCTGTCGCGGCATGCTACCAGTGTTAAAGACTGCGATGGAGCTCCGTATGCCACGGCAAACTGGCTGACACTGACGGCGGCGGTGCACAAATGCTGCGGACCTAGCGCCATTCAACGGCCAACACCGCGGTTCCTGGTGTGTCCGCTGTGCCGTGCGTGTGATCATTGCTTGTACAGCCCTCTCGCAGTGTCCGGAGCAAGTATGGTGAGTCTGACACACCGGTGTCAATGTGTTCTTTTTTCCATTTCCAGGAGTGTATTTTACTTTGGCCAAAGGTAGACGAAGGAGCCGGTGTATCGTGGAGGTGGAGGAGGCCTTTTTGTACCTGGGAGGATAGTATAAACTGGCACTGATGATACTATCTTTACAAGAAGGTTTTCTGAAAATCGAAAACTTATTCGTTGTGAACTTTCCTAATAGTAAGGTCAAGGTAGCTAATGTAGGTCTCTTTTTCAACTTCAGTAGTAAAAGATACTTTGGTAAATGCTACCTATTGCGTTGACCTCACTGGTGTCGCCGTCTATCAGTAATAAATCTTTTGCGGGAAAAATGAAGTGTCCATAACGACAACAATGCGAACTAGGTATTGAACTTCATTTCTGCCAAACAATTCCACCTGAAAATTAATGTTTATTAAATGCATTTCTTTGCAACAATACGACAAAATTTGCTTTATGCACAGGAAAAATTCTAAGTATATACAGCCGACTAATGGGTTTAAATATTTTCCATATTACAAAAAGGCAGAACAGAAAGGCCACGGACATTTCGGTATCACTAAATTCCTGAAAATATTGGGTGTTCCATACGTGCACAAGCAATGTTTCTAGCTCTGCAAAGGAACCAGCACACCTGCAGGCATGTTGTGATCACCATAAAACACTCCAGTTCGTTGCTCAGACAGTGTGGCACGTGACGAATTGGTTTTAAACTAGTATGAACTAGCATAATTATGAATTCCGAGAAAATAGCACTTCTGACTGGTGTGTGTGTAGCATCTACTAATAAAACAGCTGCACAAATTGGAAGCTTGAAAAGTAGGAGTAGTTCATCAACTGACAATCTGAGATATTTTTGCCTCACTCCAGTACTGCAACTGGCTTTTTCTGTCTTTGTAACATGGAGAAGTTGATCCTGAAATGTTCTTTTTTTTCTGACGAAGTGTTGCTGCATTTATTAGGGTATGTGAACTCCAGTGGCGTAGTGTGGTTGTAAAGGTTGGGGAGACTGGAGTTATTATAGGGAGACAAAATAGTACAATAAACAATAATTTAAACAAATGAAACAAAATGCATCAAATAAAACAACAACAGCTACTACTAAAACTACCACCGCCACTGATGATAATAATAATGATGAAATAATAATAACTAACTTGTTCAAGAAACGATGACAAATTTGTAGAATTCCGGCAGCAAGAGAAGAAGCACTCAATATTTTCTTGTACACAAGTGCAATGCGCCTGTCTTTTCCTTCCACGAATAAGTCTATAACTCGGTCTACAAAGGTCTGATCACTGGATAACTCTCCAAGTAGTGTATTTTCTATTGCTAACGTGCTCAAACACGACAGTCGGATGTTGGACATTGAATTCTTTAAATAATTCTTCACTCGTTTAAGAGCACTCATGCTTCGTTCCCTGCTTGCTGTAGTTGCGGATAGGGTCATAACCAAACACAGGAACTTCCTTGTTGCTTCATAAACGGAGTCCAAATCATTGTTGGCAATGTACTTTAAGAGGATTCTTGGAGATAAGTGTTCTTTCTCATCAGCGTTTATGTTACATAGTTCATTTTCAAGTTGATCTTGTCTGAAAAAAGGGTACTGTTCTAATAATTCAAGCAGTTTCAACTTTGGGAATTCTTTTTGATAGTTCGGGAAACAGTTTTCGTTCAAAGGTTCAACAAACTGAATTTGGGGAAAATCTTGAAACCACCTTTCCATCTGAACAATTTGCAAATCCAGTATCTCCTAAGTTAGTCCCCTGAGAGATGTCTTGACTGTCACTGAATGATAAGTTGCAATTCAAACACAAGCTGCATTTAATGCATTCATCAACGAATGTTTCCGTTCTTAATTGTCGTAAGTTTCTCAAAACAGTTCTTATTTCGTCGTGGCAAGCAGTTATACTGACAGATTTTGACTGAAGAACATTATAGAAATGATCAAAGCACCCTCGGTAGAAGCAAAGCAAGTAGACAAACGTAGGATCATCCATCCGTCGTTTCATTCCCACAGCACAGCTCAAAGATTCTGGATCCCACTGAGAGTCTGTATCATCAAATATATAATTAAAAACACTATATAGCCCTGAGAAATGACTAGATGTTCTTGAAACTGCCCTGGAACGAAAGTTCCAGCTAGTGTTGCTTGCATGTCGCAGTTCAAATCCTTTCTCAGTTAGCAATACAGTTCGTTTTGATGATTTGCTGAAAAACGCATGGAATGCAGTAAGATCACTTACAAACATGCGTACTTGTCGTATGATTTTGGAGGCGTGTAACAGTACGGTACCAAATTCAGTTGGTGTGCGTAACAATGAATAAACAGCGCATAGGGACGGAACTGCTTCACCAGTTATTGTCCTCTTTGTCTGCCCGCCATTACTGAAGCGCCATCATATGTTTTTCTTTTCCTTCCACCCTCCATTCTTTCAATACTACATGGATAATGTTTGACAAACCTTCAGCAGTTCTATCTCCAGAATCATCGTAAAATCCAACGAATCTTTCCTTAATTTTGTCTGCATTATAGTACCTGAATATTATACTCATTTGCCTCTTGCATGTCACGTCTAATGTTTCATCAGCCTGAATCGAAATGAAATTGGTTTTGAATTTCAGATTTTATTTTCTCATTAACTACCAGAGTTATCATTTCTATTACATCATTCTGTATATCTGGAGAAGTTCTTTTAAAGGTTGAAGATGATGACAGATCGTCTCGGATTAACTGATCTTGAGGTAGTAAATCCAACAATTCCAGATAGTTTTGTTGCTGGAGGATTCGTCTTCTCGATGGCCGCGAAAGGCTAGTTCTTGTTTACAAAGAAATACAATTGCCTGAAAAAGACGCGCCAATACTCTCCTGCTGGATGCAACTTGTTTGTTGTACACTCCTGGAAATGGAAAAAAGAACACATTGACACCGGTGTGTCAGACCCACCATACTTGCTCCGGACACTGCGAGAGGGCTGTACAAGCAATGATCACACGCACGGCACAGCGGACACACCAGGAACCGCGGTGTTGGCCGTCGAATGGCGCTAGCTGCGCAGCATTTGTGCACCGCCGCCGTGTCAGCCAGTTTGCCGTGGCATACGGAGCTCCATCGCAGTCTTTAACACTGGTAGCATGCCGCGACAGCGTGGACGTGAACCGTATGTGCAGTTGACGGACTTTGAGCGAGGGCGTATAGTGGGCATGCGGGAGGCCGGGTGGACGTACCGCCGAATTGCTCAACACGTGGGGCGTGAGGTCTCCACAGTACATCGATGTTGTCGCCAGTGGTCGGCGGAAGGTGCACGTGCCCGTCGACCTGGCACCGGACCGCAGCGACGCACGGATGCACGCCAAGACCGTAGGATCCTACGCAGTGCCGTAGGGGACCGCACCGCCACTTCCCAGCAAATTAGGGACACTGTTGCTCCTGGGGTATCGGCGAGGACCATTCGCAACCGTCTCCATGAAGCTGGGCTACGGTCCCGCACACCGTTAGGCCGTCTTCCGCTCACGCCCCAACATCGTGCAGCCCGCCTCCAGTGGTGTCGCAACAGGCGTGAATGGAGGGACGAATGGAGACGTGTCGTCTTCAGCGATGAGAGTCGCTTCTGCCTTGGTGCCAATGATGGTCGTATGCGTGTTTGGCGCCGTGCAGGTGAGCGCCACAATCAGGACTGCATACGACCGAGGCACACAGGGCCAACACCAGGCATCATGGTGTGGGGAGCGATCTCCTACACTGGCCGTACACCACTGGTGATCGTCGAGGGGACACTGAATAGTGCACGGTACATCCAAACCGTCATCGAACCCATCGTTCTACCATTCCTAGACCGGCAAGGGAAACTGCTGTTCCAACAGGAGAATGCACGTCCGCATGTATCCCGTGCCACCCAACGTGCTCTAGAAGGTGTAAGTCAACTACCCTGGCCAGCAAGATCTCCGGATCTGTCCCCCATTGAGCATGTTTGGGACTGGATGAAGCGTCGTCTCACGCGGTCTGCACGTCCAGCACGAACGCTGGTCCAACTGGGGCGCTAGGTGGAAATGGCATGGCAAGCCATTCCACAGGACTACATCCAGCATCTCTACGATCGTCTCCATGGGAGAATAGCAGCCTGCATTGCTGCGAAAGGTGGATATACACTGTACTAGTGCCGACATTGTGCATGCTCTGTTGCCTGTGGTTCTGTCAGTGTGATCATGTGATGTATCTGACCCCAGGAATGTGTCAATAAAGTTTCCCCTTCCTGGGACAATGAATTCACGGTGTTCTTATTTCAATTTCCAGGAGTGTATTTTATTGCTGTCAGACGACCGGCTTCAGAAAGGGCGTGCTCAATTCTACTTTTATCCAATAACTGAAATAATTCTTTGTTCTGCAGGTGACGTTTTGATATCCGATGCTTTTGTGCTTTGCTGTCAAAGTTTTTTATTGTACAAATGCCCTCGTTGCATCATTCCTTTTCACCACCGAACAGAAAACATATATAACAATATAATCTGTTATTAAGTGCATTCGCAGTCAGCCAAGCATACTTTTCGTACCAGGCTGTCTAAAAAGTGCGTTTTTGTTTGGCTTCACGTAAAACTACACTGATTGTAGGAGTAGCTCGTTTGTCCTTCAGTCGGTACTTTTCTTCGTACGTTAATGTAGAAAAAGGCGTTTTTAATAAAAATTCTGTAAGGTTGGCGACACAACGAAAATATGCACAAAAATCACACAAGAATGACTATGAACACAAACTGCGCGACTGATCACTTCCGTGTTAAAAGCCAGCATGGAAGCGGCAGAGACTAGTCTCGATACCTACCTGCTAGCAAGTGCAGCGCACTGGCCTTTGTGGAAGAGAGAAAGTGGAGGGGAGCCGAGAATGCCACTAACACACAGCCAGGTAAGGGAAGGGAAGGGAAGGGAAGGGAGGCAGAGACTGAGAGCAGTCGAGTCTCAAGCAGGCAGATACACCAATACTCAGGGTGCGTCGGCGCGGGCTACAAAACTGATGTCTCCACACATTTAGTGCTCTTAGTAGAAGTTGTTTATATTTTTTGTTATGAATTACTATTGCATCTTTTTAATGCAGGAATACAGGGGAGACCAAGTCTCAAAGTCTCCCCTCACGCTACGCCACTGGTGAACTCACAGAACGACTGGCATTAAAGTTCTGAAAATCCTCTTCAGTTACATCAAGCAGCTCAACAAGAGGTAAAAAACAAGAGACCTGTGTGCAACACTAATTACTGAACTGATCTTTCTGCACCAAACCATATGTTCTGTGATGTACAAAAATAATATACAGCAACTTTACCACCACCCCCCCCCCCCCCACCCACCCAAAGGGAACTATATAATCTGCAAACTTGCCTGAAAATTTATTCTTATTCTCATATAGCGTCAAATATTCGCTGCGGATAAGTCTGAAGGTTGTTCTTGACTTACACACACACACACACACACACACACACACACACACACACACAGCTGCAGCAGCATTGAGTATCCCACTGTTTGGCTCCTCAGTGCGCCCTACCAGAGGCTGCCTACTGTGGACACCTCAAGTTGCCTGCAGCCAATAGGGCCGCGTATCGGCTTCATTCGACAGTGTTGTGCATGTTACTAGTCTGTATTGTTCTACCTTACATTATGCTGTCACGCTGTGACTCAATAAATAGTTGTTGGTTTCTCATGATGTCTTCAGAGATAGAACACAAGGGGTGACGAGTAGAACTTTCATGTGCTCACATTCAGTGACTTTCTTTCACGTAACTTCCCCATCTAGGCAGCTTCTCGAGCAGCAGCAGCAGCAGCAACTGCAACTTAACCCTACACTGCATACTGTAGCATTTTTGCTACATGTAAGTTATTTGCTCGTAAATCTGTAGAATTCCAACAGATGGCAGCAGCACTTGTGTCAGAGTGTCTCCTTGACTTCCGTGAGCAGGTTCGTATGAGCAGTTGCCAGCGGGCTCGTGCGCATGCGCAGAGCTGAATTCACGTATGAGCAGTGCCTTCCTCCCGCTTCTGGCTACTTGGAGCGTGGCTGTTTGGTGTATGAGCAGTAGCAGCAAGCAGCCAGAAGCTACCCGGAGAAATTTTCCTGGCGCGCCCAAGCTGCCAGATCCGCGCATGCGCAGAGCAAGTTGAGTTATAGTGGGGGTGTCCTTCCCCACGTGACCCGTGGCCGTGTCTTCGTTTACAGCTCCCACGTCAAATGAAAACAAAACAGATTTCTGTGGCTGGGAGCCATCATGTGAATTAATATACGTTCTCATAACCATGAAAGACCAAAATAAGTTAGTAGTTTCAATTTTCTGATTTTATATTATTTCCACGTTATTAGCAATCAACCATTAATGTCTTAATGAAGCTATTTCTGTCCGTTTTATAGAGAAATTTGCTTCAGTTAATTCTTTTTTCCGCTGAGGCAGTTAGTTTAGTTGAAACGAAGTGTTTCATTCCGCGCTGTTGGCTACTTTCAGCCTTGTTCAGTTTAAAGTGCAAATTTTCATCTTCTGGGACGAATGACGTTATACCATAATACCGTAATAAAGAACCAAACATGAGAATACAGTACTGGACCTCCAAGAAAATTAGTATCACGAGAACCACATGAAACACTGAATATCAGGTACTTCAGAGTCCATCTGGACATAGAAATGTGCAATTAGAGCGGAATGAAGCATTTTAGTATGGTTTATGAAATTCCGATGCTGCTGGAGTAGTCTCTGATGCCCTGTTCCTTTTATGACACTGTAAGATCTCTTAATTCTATATACGTACGAACATACGTAAACATTGGCTTGAAGCTAAGTAGGCAAATTTGCTCAATAGTTTGAACTAAATATTTTGTTTCAAATATAATGACAGCTGTAGCAGAATTTTATAGATCTGCCTTCTGTGAAAGTGTTTTTCGATCACAAGGCACAAGTTATTTCTTAATTTGTGTTTACGTCTTAAATTTATAGAACGCCATTCCATGCTAAATTTTAGACTGGCAGCATACCATGTTTTATCGTTTTAACTCCCCACATGGCTTCATATTTATTGCTAGAATAGAATATAAACTGTCAGTTGTACAGTTTCTTTGCCTCACAGACCACCATGTTAATTTTTTCACATTTTGAAATAGTCATGAAATTTATTGTCCTTTATTCCGGTGTAAGCTACACAAGAAACTGTCTCTTTTTTTGTTGCAAGTAATTAGTATTCCATCCTAGTAGCTTTTTGCGGTGCTGTGTAGATGTAAACCAGTTGGAAATGCTACATAACAATATTGCAGAGTACGAATTTTAAAAAAAATCTGTCAAAGTCACCCCTTAGCAAAATTTTATGGCACTTCGAGCTGTGGAGTATAATTTTGAAATGACATTTTGCCAAGAACTGCTTCCTTATTTGCATCCTTTATCTGTGTGGGATATGATAAAACAATTGCTCTAAGTACAATTCAGTATGTCCTCTCAACAACATGCCGCACGGCTACACATGGTCACGTGATGCCCCACCAGAAATACGACGAAAAGCGTATGAGCAGAGCAAGCACCAAGCACGGGCTGCTTACGTCATCGTAGCTGCGCATGCGCACTACAGCCTGTTGTGTGGCGCTTTCTGGTAACTGCTCAAAACGAACCTTATGTGTAACACCACAGTCTAATATGTACAGTCGCGACACTCGTTGATTTTTGGTATACACCGCGACAACAGCACCCCAAGCGGTGGAGAAGCTACGCTGCTGAATACGGTATTCAGTAAATGTAAACAGTAACGTTTATATTAATTTTAACATGGTTTTTACCAAAGGCAGCGTACGTAGCGCAATCAATTGCAGTAATAACAGGAAGAAGACACCACATTTGTCATACTTCAGGTTTCCTAAGGACCCTGAGAGGTATGAAACATCACATTAGACCGCTCTTTATTTACGATTTTTTTCTAAACTTACGGTTTTTTCTCAAATGTATTGAATTACTGAATTTGTTTTTCTTTTTTAGGAGCAAGAAATGGTTAAGAAATAGTAGAAGACAGGTCCTGCTGTAAAAAGATGTCCTTTATTTCCATAATAACGTGAAGGTTTGTGCGTTACATTTCGAGTCAAACCAGTTCATGAGCGCGGAAAAGAAGACATTGGTATGGAATGCAGTTCCTACGTTATTTGACGTGCCAAATAAGCCACAACTAGTGACGATGAAGAGAAAGTTGTCATACAAACGTGAAAGTGTTACTGCAAAAACAATAAAACTGTCTCCTGACACAGAAGAAACAGCTACCACAAGTGTTACTACACGAGAGAGACATATAAAATCACACTAACAACGGAATCAGCAACACAGACATCTTTTTAAGATGAAATGCTTAGATTATGAAATTATTCGTGTGTTGGAAAATCGTGTTAAATCTAAAAATGTGCAAATTATTAGACTTCGTACAAAATTATTACATGACAAGGAAAGTGCCCATCGCAAGAATAAACTGCAACCACGTCACAGGACACAAGTACAAAGGGACAAGCTCATTTTAAAAAGTATTGGTTTCAAGTACTTGAAAAAAAGATGCTCTCGATTTATTGATAAGCCAAATCAGTATACCACTGAATGGAAAACATGGTGAAAGATGAAACTAAATTATTTGCCCTTAACTTCTTGTATTATAGTATTCAGGCATACAGTTTTTTATCACACTGTTTTAGCCTTCCATCAGTACGTACCTTACGAAGGTATGTGGAAGATATGCAATTAAATTGTGGGATAAATAATAACATATTTCATCTTTTAAAGCAGAAAGTGCAGCAGTTACCAGAAACTGATATAATTGTTAATTTGTCTATGGATGAGATGTCACTAATGGAAAATTTGATATATGACAGCTCTATGGATCGTGTTATTGGATTTGAAGACATGGGTTTCATACGTACATCTGTGGTTGCCAATACTGCATTAGTTATAATGATTAACGGCATATTCGAAAATTTTAAACAGCCATTTGTATATTATTTCTCCAAAGGACCAGTAGGCGCCTGACGCGCATATTTTTTGAAGTTGTCAAAAAACTCACAGAGATTGGTTTGGTTGTAGAAACATGTGACAGACCAAGGCTCTAATTTTGTGGAATGAAGGCACAGACTGGGTATCAGACCAGTTAATCCATGCTTAGTACACAAAGGGAGTAAGATCTACTTTTTTTATGACACCCCACACTTGATAAAAAGCATACGTAATAATTTATTCAGGTATAACATTATCCACACAACAGATGAATGATGGATTGCCACTGCTTCATGGAAGGACATTTGTCAGTTGTACTCAAGCGATTGTGAAAGGAAGTACAAGTTGGCCACCCCAAGCTCACTATAAGAGCTGTCCACTGCTAGCATTTTCAAAAATGAAGGTAAGCACTGCAGTTAGTGTGTTTAGTCATACAGCAGCAACAGGCATTGAGACACTTGTTACTTGTGGCACCATATCATCATCTGCTACTGCAGATTTTTGCCAAAAAGTAAACGATATTTTTGACATATTTAATGCATATAGTGTAGAAGGGCCTGCATCCTTAAGCAACTGCATTGCAACATCTACAAATTTTTCATCTAGGATGAAGTGTGTTAAAGGACTTCTGGGTAACATAAGCGCTTTGAACATGTTTGTTGATGATGTTTCGGGTGGAACCAAGCTATATTTATTAACACGCAAAATTAATCAAGAACCACTGGAAAACATTTTCTGTGATAAGGCACAAAGGTGGTTTTTGTAGCAACCCATCACCACGACAGTTTTGGGCTGCATTCAATAATTGTGCTTTAAGCAAATTAATGAATACACACAGTGTAGCTACTTCCAATTGTGAGGGGATCAACTGGGGTCAGACAATAGTGGATATGAAAGCAGTGCCCAAATTACTTGTTTCATCACTGTTGGACATCAGTGGCACGAGTTCAGTGATCAGACTACCAAATGTGGAAGTCCAAATAGACCTCGGAGAGGCAAACAGCACGAGATACGTGTTTGGTTATGTATTAAAGAAACTGCTTACAATTCATGACTGTTATAAATGTAGGACAGTACTTGTAGATGGCAGCCAAAACAGACGCAAATGACAAGGTTTATTGTCATTTTAAAGGTTATGAAGGCAACTTTGGAAGCCTATTTATTTGTACAGAAGATGTCAAAGAATTTTTAACTCATTGTGGGAGTAAGATGACTTCTACTTTTGATGAATATGCTCAAATAAGTAATTGTGGTGCTTTCTTTGTGAACATGTTGATGGACAAGCACAATTTTCCACCTGGGTGCTGTGCTGAAACCAAGCTGCTGTTAATAAGACTGTTTGTGAAAGTGAGGCTCTTTTAAATTATTAAATTCAGGAATCAAGACAGTCTGTAGGAGCAAGAGAATAAATAAAAAAGTGATGAAGCTGGCTCATTTGGGTTGCTAAAGTGTTAGGACTGACTCATTCATTTAATTTTATATTCGGTAAATGTATCAATGGGATATAATAAAGTTTTAAAACAGTCATGCTTTTTATTGAGAAAAGCTGATACCACAAAGAATAAGATGGAAATTGTATTTTTGGAAGCAGGCTTCCTGCAAAACAGAACATAATGAAAAGTGATCTCTCTCTTCATTTTTACACAAGGAAGAGCATCTATATACTTCATATGGTATTTCACAATCACTTATGTCTCTCGCTGTTCTCCTAACACTTGTGACGCAAAAATATACTAACTATTTTGTAAATTACGTACAAAACGAATTAAAAACAAACATTATTTTAACATCGCATCTGCCGTCAGAGGAAGGCGAGCTTTCTGGCTGCTAGTGTCACTTGAACTTTCACAGCAGTGAGTGTCACGACTTTATATATGACTGAGGTAACACTGTTGTTCCTGAAATCTCTGCTGTATTGTTCATTGTATCTTTGACAAACATGTTATGTGATCAGTAATAGCGGATGTCTACTGATATTGAATTAGTGTCTGCATTTACGAAGCAAATACGAAATTTTGAAGTCTTCAAAAATCATTTTTCTACAGAAAAGGTATGGAATTATAGATATCAATGTTGAATCTGTTTCCTTTTGGTTCTATTGGGGAAAATACATCAAAAGATAAGTGTAGCATTTTTTCTACAACATGCAACAAAGGTATTTTTTACTGTGTACAGTAATTGCCAGATTCATTTATTTGTAGTTGTTTCTTACATAGAAAATTGCTATTTGAATCTAAATAAAAGCTTTTGTTGCTTATGGAAGTAGTAATGGATGTAAATTATTTTTATTTTAGAGGCGCGGATGTACAATTCATTGACGACAAACGTCGGAAAAAAAAAAGAGGAGGATGATATTCTTGCCATCCTTGAGAAATTATCTTCACTTCCAGAATACATCTCATCAAATGACTATTGCTGGCCCAACTGTAAACATAGACACAATAGTTGACAATACTGAGGAGTATTGTCCAACAGACTCTGAATCTGAAAACTGTAATAATGAAACTTCACACGTCTCCACAGTTCCAGAACCAGATTCCTTGCCTCATATGCCTAACATGAATGAGTCATTAAGGAAAAAGCTGAGAAGATATCATGTAACATGGAAGCTGCTTTTGATTTTTCAGCTGATAAAAAATATTCAAGGGGAACCTCCATCTACCAGACGAAGTTTGTGCTTTGGAAACGCCATTTCAGTTCTTCAAATATATGTTTATAGATGGGTTACTGAATCACATTGCAGAACAAACAATATTATACAGTGTTCAAATAGATACAACAAAGCCATATAATACGAACTCTGAAGATCTTTCAAAATTCATAGGAATCTGTATCTATTATCGGTCATGTCTGCAAGAAACAGAATTCCAGACTGTAAACTTCCAATGGATGGTGATTTGCAAAAGAAGTCAAGGTGAACATCTGTGGTGTATGTGACAAACTTAAGTGGAACATATGCAGGGGAACTACCAAGGTGTGCAGCCGAAAGGTACAATCGCAAGAAGAAACAGAGAGAAGTGATATGTGCTCCTTATGTGATACAGGAATATAACAAACATATGGGGTGTGTGGACCTTCATGTCAGTCTGCTTGGACGCTAAAAAATTGTAATGAGGAGCAAAAAATTGTACTT
Organism: Schistocerca cancellata; assembly: GCF_023864275.1. NCBI lineage: Eukaryota > Metazoa > Arthropoda > Insecta > Orthoptera > Acrididae > Schistocerca > Schistocerca cancellata. Next base: position 930,409,322 of record NC_064629.1, read on the forward strand.
CAGACTATTTTATCATCTAATAGATGTTGCAACCATCAAAGCCTGGATTCTCTACAAGCATGTTGCAAAGCAAAATACAGGTTTAAAAATACTTAAATTGTTTGAATTTCGGATGGACGTTGGGAGAGTCTCTGCAAAGTGGGGGGAACACAAGGAAAGCGAGGTAAACCAACATCCAGTCCTCAGAATGAAGCGAAAAGGTCTTCTGTTGCAGCTCAGCCAACAATTGATGTACCGAGAGACAGTGTTGCTCATTGGCCAAAAGTGATGGAAAAGCGTCAACGTTGTAAGCGTGCCAGCTGCAAGGCATTTACGGTAGTCCAGTGTGAAAACTGGAGTAGCTGTGTGTGTGAAGAACATTTATTGCTTCAAAATTTATCACATTGAATAAGGGTAATTTTTTTTTACAAGGTTTGTTTCTAAATATTTCATTGTGACTGACAGTTTTGCAAAAATGTGACTATTTTTCTATATTGTGCTGAATTACATCTCAGAAGCTATGAAATATTGATTGTACAGTTTGTTAAATGATGTTAATCTAACCCATTTCATGTCACACTGCATATGTTGCATTTTTGCACAATATCAGATATTAGTCTCACTGCGTGATGTAGTGTTTCCGCACATTTTTTGTATTGTACCCATAATGCAATAATAAATGAAAATTCGAGAAATCTTAAAAGTTATAATTCATTTTTTTTTGCTCAAAATTACTGAAATAATTTTTTATCATGATTTAATAACTAAAAATAAATTATTCATGCAGTGTAGGATTAATATGACAATTTTGATAAAGCTCATGGCTATCTTGACTGTTCAGGCTCCACTGTCTCAGATGTACCCACCACCATTTCCGTTGTATGACGATTCTGCTGAAAATTCGGAAACTTACGAGCAACGGCTCCGCCAGCACTTCGTCGCATTTAGAGCAACAGATGCAGACACTTGCGAGGCTTTGTTTTTGTCTTTGATACCTCTGCTCATGTACCAATTGTTGGAACCAGCCCCCCCCATATAGAGTTTGGACCTTTTTTAGACACTTTTTGGTTGTTGATGTCTTTTCCAAATTTCCTTATGTTGTTTGTTGTCCCTCTACTACAGCAGGTGCGACAGTCAAGGTGCTGTTAAGCATTTTTTCTGTTTAAAGCATACCTTACACAATGGTTTTAAACAATGGTCTTCTATTTTTGGCTCAATACTTTCAAAATTTCTACTAGTGCAATGGCATCCACCACATTACAGCACTTCCTTTTCATCCGCATCCAATGGCAAGGTCAAACATATCGTGTGGACTTTCAAAATGCAAATGCATAAATATGTTGCAGAATTTCTGGCAGAAGAGGACATTACATCCTTTCTCAGTTCTTACAAAAGGACTCCAACCAGGGGCAGGAACTTGGGCGAAATCTTGCACGGCTAGTGTACCTTCTCCTGCTGCTGTCTGCAGTGGTACCAATGTCCTCACGGTTTGCGCCCCCAAATCTGATCTGGGCCCTGTAACGTAAGATGGGGGAGGAACACGCATGTGTCTACACTTCTGCCCCTACTCACTGGTTTGGGCCCAGGACAACTGCTTCAGACACTATGGATATGTCACCATCAGCGTGTCATCGAGGAGCTGGCATGTGATCACTCTCCCCTCACCCCCGTTCCCAAGGAAAGAGTAGTAATTGAATGGCTCTGAGCACTATGGGACTTAACTGCTGAGGTCATCAGTCCCCTAGAACTTAGAACTACTTAAACCCAACTAACCTAAGGACATCACACACATCCATGCCCGAGGTAGGATTCAAAACTGCGACCGCAGCGGTCACGCGGTTCCAGACTGTAGTGCCTAGAACCGCTCGGCCACCCAGCCGGCGAAAGAGTAACTGACACTATCATGGCACACATCACATATATGGCTATTGCACTTATAGTCAACCAGAGGCTAATTACGGTAGACGGTGCCTCAATTACCTGTGGCCGACAGCAATTGGCTCCTGATAACCGACTGCTCTTTTGTACATGTCACTAATCTGTATTGTTATGCTCTCATGCTGTGACCTAATAAATAGTTGGTGGTTTCTCACAACCATGTCTTTTATTGTGGTCTGAGTTGGAACAATATGCTCTTATCCTTAAGACTTAATACTGCCATCCAGTAACCCCTTTAAATATTGACTGTCATCTGGCTGCCAACAGCCGCAGCAGGCAGTTTTGTTGCACTGGCAGTGGCCTTGCGGCTGTCAATATGTTAAGCAGCGCACCATTGTCCTGCAGGACAACAGTGCTATGGAGTTTGGTGTAGTTATGTACTACAAACAATCAATTGTTCATTGAGTTCAATAGCACCTCCTCTTTCAGACTACAAGGAACAGTGCATCGCAGGACACAAAATTGCAGAACTAGGGGTTTCAAGAAGTAAAGGGTACAGCGATCAGCCACAAACAACATTTACTGAAAATTCAGATTTCAGTCACTGTGTGGCCATCTTCAGTACAGTAAATATAAGTAAAAACATTAAAACCACATTTACACATACAGTCCCAACTGGAGTAGTCCAGTTCTCACCTGGTGCCTGGGAATGAGCATTTAGAAAATAGCAATGCTGAAAGGCTGTCTGCATGCTACTTTTCTGAGCATCTGTGAACAAGTTTAAGGATAGTGAAATCACAAGCAGCTGAGAAGTTGTACGACATAAACACATCATAACTCAACACACAATCTTAACAGCATGACAGGTGGCATATCTGGCAACAGATGACAAGAGTATAATACTGCTGCTGCAGACAAGTGTTTCCGAACTCACCAATCACAGCACATTGTTGATCATGGGTCTCCACAGCAGACAACCTTTACATGTTGCCATGCTGACCCAATGAAATAGTCAATTACGACTGCAGTGGGCACTAGGTCATGGAGGTTTAAAATGGACCAACAGAAACATGTCACATGGCCAGAGAAATCACATTTCTTGTTACACCATGTAGATGGCCACTTTCAGAAATATTGATATCTAGGTAACCAGCTGCTCGAAACACACACTGCATGGACACAAGTTGGTGGGGGGGGGGGGGGGGGGCAGTATTATGCTGCGGTGCACATTCAGGCAGTATTATGCTGCGGTGCACATTTGGCTCAGCTTTAAAGAGAAGTGTGGTAGTAATCGAAGATACCATGATGGCTGTAGACCTCTTGAACATTGTTGCAGACTACTTGCATCCCTTCAGGATTGGTGTCTGGCCTGACAGCAATCACATCTACCAGCACACGATAACTGTCCATGTTACAAGACAGAACAATGCTACAGTAATATAATTGCGTAGGCTTCCGCAGCCTGAGTTAGTTGACATAAGTTTTCTGGGTATGATACCACGTCATAACGTATAAAACTACTGCTGCTGGAGACAAACCAACGTTTCAGCCACAGCTGCAGCAACCTTCTTCTGGGCCTATATGTGCACCAGTATGGTACCACGTCATAACGTATAGAACTACTGCTGCTGGAGACAAACCAACGTTTCAGCCACAGTTGCAGCAGCCTTCTTCTGGGCCTATATGTGCACCAGTATACCCAGGAGGAGGCCACTGCAACCATGCCCGAAATGTTGGTATTTCTCCAGCAGCAGTAGTTTTATACATTATGACATGGTACCATACCCAGAAAACTTATGTCAAATGTTACAGTACTTCGAGGAGCACAATAGCGAATTCATGTTGATGTCTAACCACCAAATTCGACTGATCTGAACTGCATGGAACACACATGCAACACTATCATGCACTCGCTCCTTGGCCACTAACGACTGGCCCATAATTGATAATAATTGCATTACCTGTGAGAAAACATCTGGTGTCACATACATCCAGAAACCTGTATCAAGCACTTGTGGAGTTCATGTCAGCACAATTATTTTCGCAAAGCATTCCTAAGGTGGACACCAATGTTGTACTGAGCAGGTGGTTGCAATGTCAAATTAATTTTCTGCTTTATAGAAAATGGGAGAGGGATCAAAGTTGATGTGATTTTATCACGTAACCCTTTTAATAGCAACACCAGTTTTCTAGCTGGCTAATGTTTAGCAGTATTCTCTTTCCAATTAATTTATGTAGCATTACAAAGCACATTTTTGTGCTATTAAAAATCTCTTAACTGTTATATGATGCTACAACAAAAGCCAAGAAACTGTCTGTCTGAACAAAATCTGTACATCATTCAAAAATTGTGACTTTAATGAAATATAGCTCTTCATATTTTATGAAATATTTGTTTTGTTAAAGGTGACAAAATAATTACTTGAAGTTTGTTTGCAATGATATATTTTATACATTTCGCATGTTATGAGCACTTCATTTAGTTACGAACAATCACTAGAAAGCACTGACAGATCTTTCCTTCAATGCCACAGCCTGTATGTATTTGAAGATTTTCAGTTATAACAAGGTTCAACTTTTTGCATATATGCTCTTTAGCAGTTGACATTGTCAATGTGCACTACAGTAAAGCAAATAAGAACTGATCCTGTAGATGCTACTTGAGTGGACATGATGCAAGAGGATTTGAGAAAGTGTTGACCAACCTTCCACATGATGAGTTAATGAGATGCAAACAAACCAAGATGTGTGCTAGTTTCAAGCTATTTAAGTATTTTATAGTGTGTAACATTTTCCCTACCTTGGCTACCTGAATCTGTAGATTTCAGCAGACACTGGGCTGTTGGTGTTTTATATTTTAGTGCTGCCAGCCAAAGTTATACTGAGTGCTGTGTTACATTTACACTGATGCATAATTTAATAGGAAAATTCTCATCACTGAACATATTAGGAAATATGATTTTAATTTAGATTCTGTGAAATATGATATGAGTTTTCATTTCCAGCAGCACTAACAATACAAACCCTCCAGAGAATTTAAGCATCTGGGAGTGCTGATACATCATGGGGCAGCATATTGTGGAGTGGGGATGTAACTGCATCCACGTTGGCATGGCCAGTGATGGTTGCAGAAGAGCTCATGGTCACTTGTGGTTAATGACTCCAAACAACAAGCTATTCACCTCCAACATTCACCACACAAATTCATCTACCAAAACTGCTGCTCAAGGACTTAGCTTCTGGGCTCACCTGAAACCCATATCAGTCAAGCTACAACAACTATTGCTATGGACTCATTTGAGAGCAGGAAGCAGAATGCAGAAATTATTATTATTTTTTGCCTACTGATTTACAAACTATGCCTTGTGGCATGAATGTTTTTGTATAGTGTTTAACTTCAATATAGTTTGGCCTGGATTTGACAAAACTGACACAGTAGTTAAAATTTTACAAGTGAACCAATAAAGAGAAAAATTATAAGTTAGCAGTGACAACAAATGATGTTGCGAGAAAACAGCTCCGGTAGCTTCAGGAACAGAAGCAGCAGTTAAAGCACCAGCAACAGTGAAAAAACAGCAACAAAATCTAACACAGCAAGAAACACAATACCACAAACAGCAAAAAAGTCTGGGATTACACACCACATGCTCTCCATTACCCAACAAAGGTCTTCTACCATTATCTTCTCCACCCTGCTGTGTTGCCTCCAGCTTCCCTATAACTTGAGAACGACCAATTTGACTAGGAATCACACTGAATGACAATTACACCAACAATTCTCAGTGTTTAATGTAGAGGAAACACACAGCCAGAAGGCTTCTTTTTTCCTCCCTCATCAGAGTCAGACATGATGACACCAGATGCTGATGATTTACTGTCATTTGTAGAAATGTATGATTTGCCAACAGCCAACTACTGTAAGACGGGTGTTCAATAAGTAATGATACACTTTTTTTCTTGGACAATTTTGGTTGTGAAATTTGCTGTTGGCATTGTGGGATATTCTCACGTCTGCCCCCATAGTTTCATTAACATTTGATAGGTGGTGGTGCTATGCATAACCTTCAAAAAATGGCATCTGTATCAAAAGCATGTTTCAAACAGAGAGCTGTTACCAAGTTTGTTTTGGTGGAGAACCAGAACATTGCAAATATTCATAGGCACTTGCAGAATGTCTACGGAGACCTGGCAGTGAAGAAAAGCATGGTGAGTCACTGGGTGAGGTGTCTGTCATCACTACAACAAAACTTCATTGGAGTGTTCCTCATTTATCTTACAGCCCAAATATCTCACCTTCCGACTTCCTCTGTTTGGCCCAATGAAGGATGCACTTCCTGGAAAGCAGTACATGGATGATGCAGCAAGACATTGGTGTCAGAGCCAATCAGTAGAGTGGTACCATGAGAGCATACAGGCGCTCCCAATAAGGTGACATAAGGCCACAGCCATTTCTGCAACTGTCTGCCAATGCCATAGTAAAATAAGACACTTAGTGCCGGTACAGTCATACTCTGAGGAATGATCTGCTGAAATGAACATCCATATGTTAGAAATTCTGTGTTACTCATGTTCAGATACACAACCACTTTGTTTTCAGTTTAATACCCATGCAGCAGTTAATAACATGGAAATTTTCAGCAGACTGTTCACCATTGTCACCAGGAGCTAATAGTAAGTTGCAGGTTCATTTGCATGCCCACAGGGGTCTCCCTGGTGCAGCTAGCTCATTCATTATCCCATATAGGCCAAATTGAGATGGCACACATCACAAAACAAACGGCATTTTGTGTCTCCATTTCAACAGGTGCAATGCAGTTACAACTGAGTGACATGAGTTTTGTCAAGAGTACAACACTGCTGCCTGTACACCTTAAACAGGCATATGGATCTCTCATTGCACCACTGGCCTCCAAGGTATCATGATCTCATGGTATGGGATTCTTTTTTTCGTGTTGTGGTTTGTCAGAATCTCTCCATTCATGCCCCCCTCCCCCCCCCCTTTCCAGTATCTCTGGATGAACTGTGACACTGTATACAACACCAGCAGTGAATGCTCCGACTCGAGACATGCTCAGAAAAGGAAGGGATGCATTTCATCACTATAGTCTCAATCGAGAATTGGCAACCATTTGTAACCTGTGGGCCTGATTCACACACTTACTTAAGCTCGCACGCTGCCTCATACCATGATGCAACAGCATCACTCCTTGTGCCTGTATCATTAACATTTATCGGACAAAGTTCACCTCATCTTCAGATGTTTACATTTATTTGTGTGTCAGTATTGTTTATTCACATACAACATTTCACAATAACTGTTTTAAAAACTTCCGGTGCAAAATTCTGCAATGCCATTAGTAAAGAAACTATGTTCATGTTACATAAAAAAATGCAAACATCTTAAAATGGGATGCCAGGCATTCTGAAATGTTATGAAAAAATACATGCCAATAAAGTCACCTGGTTGCCACTAATTTGTTATAAATTACTTTCAGTTTCAACAGTTTTAGTATTCTAATATATCCACAACGGACAGGAATTATTTACTCATGTTAATACGAGAAAGAATAGAAACAAAAAATGCGGCAACAAGATAGATAGGAAATCCCAGTTGACAACTAATTAGGAATAACTTTGTGAGTTTTGGCAATATGCAGGTCATTCGAGTGTTTAAAATACAGGGTGCCCCACTCAAACCTGCCCGATTTCAAGGACCCAGGAGAGAAAAACCACAGTAGATACGACAATGAAAAATGCACCACATTGTAGAGCATCTCAAAGAATTTATATTCCGTGTCAAGTATCATTGCCAGAGTGCAGCATGGTCACATGAAATGAAAATGGCAACTCCACAGTAGCATGCGCAAGCAGTAGTGTGGTTAGCAGAAATAATATCGTTGATTACTGTGCAAATAAATTATCATCGTGTGTATGAATGTGATCCACCTGATGTGAAAACAATTAAGGAATGGTACAGGAAGTTTCTGGCAACAGGAAGTGTTCTGAAACATTCTGGCGATGGCACGTTACGAAGTTTCAGAAGAGACAGTGGAGGATATCAGACAAACATTTCTCAGGAGCCCACGTAGGTCAATTCGTCAAGCATCTAGGCAACCTGATGTACCTTGATCAACACTGCATCATGTAGTTCACCAGCATCTTCGTATGTGTGCTTACAAAGTGCAAATTCTGCAACATCTGACGCTGAATGACAAACCACACCGACAGCAATTTGCTGTGGATATGCTGCAGTGTATTGATATGGATGCCAGCTTCCTGGAAAGATGTTTATTCTCAGATGAGGCAACCTTTCATCTATCAGGAAGGGTTAATACGCATAATATTCGGATTTGGGGTTCGCACAATCCGCACGTCATCACTGAACATGTTTATGATAACTCTAAACTAAATGTCTGGTGCGGGCTAATGCACGACAGGACTGTTGGACCACTCTTTGCGGAACAAACAGTGAATGGGTTAGTGTATCTGGGTATGTTAGAGCAGTTTGTCTACCCTCGGATACAAGACTTGCAACCCAACATCATTTTTCAACAAGATGAAGCTCCGCCGCATTGGTCAACAGCTGTTTGCAAGTTCCTGGATAGGAAATTTCCCAATCGTTGGATTGGATGTGGAGGACCCATTGCCTGGCCACCACGTTCACCTGACATTACACTGCTCGATTTCTTCATGTGGGGATTCATGCAGGACCGCGTGTATGCGACCAAAGTGGACGATATTCCTATGTTGTGACATTGTATCACTAATACAATTGCAACAATAACAGAAGAAATGTTACAAAGAACTTGGCAAGAAATTGAATATGGACGGTATATTCTTTGCACTACAAATAGTTCACATGTAGAGGTGTATTGACGATAAATAAATAAATTCTTTGATATGTTCTACGATGTGGTGCATTTTTCATTGTCTTATCTACTGTGGTTTTTTCCCTGGGTCTTTGAAATCAGGGAGGTTTGAGTGGGACACCCTGTATGGTGTGTGTTATCCACAAGTACTATTAGCATGCATTTTTTAAATATTTGTCCAAAAATACTTTTGATGACTGATCGTGTACACACAGGTTGTTTCTAGTACACTAAGTAAATCATGACATCATTTCTTTGTTCATTCTAAAAAGTTTGAAAGTCTAAATCACTTTAACACTTCGTATATTGGCTCTATTATACAGAAATCAAACTGGAAAAATGTGAACAGAATGCCAAGTTGTTAAACACACAAAACACACACACACACACGCTCAATACACATTGGTAATACTGAGAATATTTTGGTCGGCTTAAGTACTGTTCATCAATATTTCTAGTATTGCAAATACGACAATATTCCCTCTCAGACAGTCACTATATTGACATACTGATAATAATACTGAATGTATGAGGGCCCCTGTTCTGTGTGACTTTCTAACACTGCAGATAATAGGCTGAATCGTATGTCATTAGCACTGTATGATTGGTTTCAATCATTGTTCAGTCTGGACCACGGTCCATTTGTTGCCCACCCACGGTCTAGATGCTTGTCCTGAAAGTGTTACAAGGCACACTGAATATTTTACAACATACAGTGTCACCATCCAAGACTCAATAAGTCAGACAAAAGAAAGCATTCCTGCCACAACACTAAGAAATGTGTAGAAAATCTAGAAAATCTCATCCACTGTTCACATTTGGCCTACAGTGTGCTAATAATCTGAAAGCATGAGTCACCTGAGCCTACAGAATTGCTGAATTTCTTTAGGATGTGAATGGTACAGGTTGCAGTTAAACACTCTACTAACTCTTCAAGCTGTTCACGGCTGCTCTTCTCATAGTAATTTATGCAGTCCACATATTTAAATTGCTCAAATGCAGAAACACGGACTGTCATAAATTATTAGTAACATTTTATGACTTCTTCCTGTTCCATTTACATATAGAGTGCAGGAAGAATTATTGCTAGCACACCAACTGCTGCAAGGCTGAGAGCAGACACAGCAGAGGTTTACGCCTGTCACCCTAAGCCAACCAGCGGCCATACAGTTCACTATGTTTAGTGGAGTACATAGTGCAGCACTGTGCATTAATTTGTATTTCTTGACTGAGTTTATACTGGTGCACAGGAAACTGGGTACAATATCTTGTTCAACATTTTGAACTTATTTTTTGTAACTTTACACACCACAAGATATTCTGTACTAAACAAAGTGGAGCAGGTGGCTGCGGGCAAGCGTGAGCCGCTGCTGTGTCTGCTGGCAGCATTCCATGTTTTTAACACCTCTGAGCATGCTGCAGTTAGTCGAATCTTGTCTTCACTATTCTTATGGCAGTAATACTTAGGAGGTTGTAGTATATTCCTATTCAACACAAAGTTGGGTCTTTAAACTTTGTAAGTAGGCTCTCACATTGTAACTTCCATCTATCTTTTTAACATTTGCCAATTCAGGTTTTTCAGCTTCTGTGACACCCTCGCACAGGTAAAAATAGAGAGAGAGAGAGAGAGAGAGAGAGAGAGAGAGAGAGTCACCATTTGTGCTATCCTTTCTATACATTCAGTTTACCCTGTCAGTCCCATCTTGTGCGAGTTCCACACACTATCAATATTCCATGCATAAAGGTTTTTAAAGCACTGTCCTTTGCAAACTGATTGCATTTCCCTAGTATTTTATGAATGAACCAAGGTTTGTCACTTACTTTACCTATGACTGAGCCTATGTAACTACTCCATTTCATATCTCTACAAATTGTATGAGTTAAGCGATTCCAAATGCGACTCCATGATATTCTAGTCACAGGACATTATGTTTATTCACTTTGTGAAGTGTACAATTTTACATTTCTGGACATTTAAATCAAGATGGCAATCTCTACACGTTTGATGTTTTCGGGACCCATGCTGGTTGACATGGAGTAAGTCATTCTGTTAAAGATGTTAAAGACGTCTCAATGTCTCATTAGGTTTGAGCTCAGAATATATTCTAAATGGATGTTAGGTTCACAGCATGGGGGGAGGGGTGGAAGGCTCTTTTGCGATTGCGTGACTGCCGGCAGACACTCGGCACCAGATGCCATGCTCTGCTGTGGCTGCTGGAGGCCTCATGGCAGTCATGAAGTTGTACAAGAGATTGATCAACTCCAAAGTTTGAGTGTCAACTAACCCATAACAGGGAGTACAGATAGGAAATATAAGAGCATAAGTTTTAAAATACTCGGGACCTTCCCAATGCACTTCTAAAGCGTGCCTCATGGGACTGTCGAGAGTGTAAACACATTTTTGATGTCACGGTTTCTTGGTGCTCAGAGACTGAGAACAAAAGGATCAGACTTTCGCAGAACAGGTTGATGGGCTGAGCCATAAAAGGGAGTGTAGTCCTCTCTTCTCAGGGAATAGCATGTATGCACCCTGGTAGGCCTGCAACATTAAAAGTAAAAGGAAAATTTGATCATTTTATTTGAATCACGCGTTTGGCAAGAGTAGAAGAAACCTGTACTAAACTCATTACTTTTAGCATGTGCTGTTGACAGGGAAGATTGAATCCTGGGTTTGAGAGTATTTTATGTATGTCCCAGCAAATTCAGTGCAACGTCTTATTTATACCTTGTCTATTAGTTTCAAAAGCCAAAAGACAATGGGCATGATCTGCCATTTGAAGAACTGTGAAATATTTCAAGGCAGTTGGGCACCAGTAGTCACTCCTTTTTTGTACGTTACTAATGTAGCTGTGACTACTATTGACAGAATGTTAACTTATTTTCTGTGGATGTAAGTTTTTTTATTTATATATTTACATGAAGGATACACTTTTTCGAGTGAGTCACCGTAAGTACGGTATTACTCAGCAGGTGAACCATATACCTGGCAGTAGTGAATACTAAATTGGTAACATGACTAGGTACAGCCATGCTCAAATTAAAGTAGTGCACGTTGTTACCTTACAGTGGAAGCTTGCTGTTAATAAAATTTAATTAATTTATGAACAGAAGGAGAATGCTGTGACAATGCAGATGATGCAAAAGGTGACAAAATGTGGAAACTAAGCAAGTAAATGGTGCACAAATTATGGTACAAGAGAAAAGATGCTGGGACAAGCAGAACTGGAAGTATTTAATCCACAGAAAAAGTGATCGAGTTCCCGCAATAAATATGCCCTGACAGCATGAGTGACTGTGCTATTTGGTGGCAGTTTTTGGATTATTATTAATACAAAGAAATAGTAATTTCACTAAACCTTTACAGCTTATGTTGTACAAAATTGAAAGCTACAAAGAAACTGACAAGGGGGAGGTTTAGATTAGTGGTATTCTAATGGACTTCTGAGAAGACTAGTGTTTACGAACTTATTCTCAAGTTTTTGTTTGTTAATTCTGGTGTATATCTTGGTGTGAGGCAAGTTTCTCAGGTAGCTCCCTGCTGCCAGAAACAGCACATCATGTAAGTCCATTGAAATCTGTGTTAATACATACCGTAGAGTTTGATCAGTGTTTCTACCAAAAAGTAACTGTTGGTATATCCATTTTTAGTAGAGAAATGTGTATTTTAAGAGCCTGTACAGCTTCTGATCTTAGCCTACGGTGAGAACTCTGCAGAGCATATTTTAGTGTTTGTTCTCATTCTATTTTGTGAACATACGAACTTCAGCAGCACCATTGTTGAGTAATTTTCTCTCTTGCAGAAGTCTGTCTGTACTTTCTCAGTTACTCCTGACTCTTGTTTATATTTTTTGTCTTATTCAGTTTTTACACAGTACAATAGGCATAGGGACAGTGCTAGTTGTGAGCGGACACAAGGAAACTTGGCTGCTGACCGTAAACAGATGGAATCTGCATTGACCATGTCAACAGCCTTCTGGCTGATTCTCAAAGCTTTGGCAACATCAGGTGTTGTGACCTGTGACACCTCTGGTGCTGTTGGAATCCTCTAGTGACCAGGTTGTCACTGCATCTTGTGATACACAATATCTGACTGTTATGTCTCCACTCGAGTGTTTGTGGCGGACAGTGGTGAGTCCGCATGTGTGTGGATGGAAGGCAAGAGAGGAACAGGCCACACGTCTAGCTCCTTAAACCACAGAAACAGGTAAGAGGTGTTACCCAGCATTCATAACACTTCTGAGAAAGCATGGGATGTTTCTCCTGGTAGGCCAGCAGCTGATTTTCCTGCCCAGTCTGTGTCAGTGCAGACAATGGGTATGCTAGTCATTGTGAGCTCCAACGTTAGGCAGGTAATTAAATCTCCTCACAGAAATAAAAGGCAGTGTGTGGAAAAAATGCGTCTGCACCCTGTATGTTTCTGGGCGGTCTTTTTCCAAAATATGGAGGTGGCCCTGCTGTCTGCTATCGAGTGCACTGGGTGCAACCAGCTGGAAATAGTAGCATGCGATGGTACAAATGACATGTCCTGTTTAGATTCATAGACCATTCTCAATTCCCTCTGGCGTTCCAGAGAGATACTGAAAATTCTGTCAATATGTTTCCTGATCAAGCTATTGTAATACTGGGTAACTTAAACTTGCCATCCACGGATTGGGAGACAGATTATCAAAACTAGTAACAGTGACAGGCATTCGTGTGGCATTATTCTGACCGTTAGGTCCAAAAATTGCTTCAAGCAGATAGTTAACCCACAAACATGTTATCTTAGACCACCTAGCCAGAAACAGAACTGAACTTACCGAATCAGTTAATGCACAGGAAAACTGTGATAGCAGCTACAACTACGGGTTTTACAAGAAATATTAAGAAGGGCAGGAAGAGTGAAAGCATACAAACAGCACAGTACCTGAGTAGTCAACATAAAAAATGGAAAAATTCAAAAGCATCGTTCAATATGCCTCACACAAATATGTTCTGAGCAAGGTCCTAAGGGGCAAGAGAGACCCACTATGATTTAATAGCAAGAGTTAGAAAACTGCTACGTACACAAAGAGAGCATTACAGATCCAAGAGAAGTAAATGACTAGTGGACAATCAAAAGCTGAAGGGGAAAAAATGAGGTTAAGGAGAGCAATGAGAGAACTGATCAGTGGCCTGGAAAGTGAAATTTTGTCCACTGATCTGGCTAAAACCATGAAAGGTTTTGGTCTTACGTAAAATTAGTAAGCAGTTCACAATAGTCAATTCTGTCACTCAGCGGCCATACAGGCATTGAAAAGGAAGAGAACAGGGAGTGCGAAATACTGAATTTGGCCTTCCGAAATTGTTTCACTGTGGAATATCACAATACGGACCCTTATTCAATCATCGTATTAATGTTGAAATGGCAGATCTTAAACAATTGCAGAATACAAAAGCAACTACAATCACTTAGCAGTGGAAAGACATCAGGAATAGATGAGATACCTATAAGATTCAACAAAGATTATCTGAAGGAACTCACACCTCTTCTAGCAGCAGTTTATCATAGATCACTGGAGCAACAAAGGGACTGCGAAAAAGCTCGGGTCATTCCAGTTTGAAAGAAGGGTCATAGGACAGATGCATGTAATTATAGGTCAAAACTGTTGATATTCGTCTGTTGAATTCTGGAATATTTTTTATGACTTTCTGGAGAACGAACATGTCCTCTATAAAAATAACAATGGATTTTGCAAATGGAGACCTTGTGAAACTCAGCTCTCTCTGTTCCTCCGTAGAGCTGTAGACAATAGGGCTCAGGTTGATCCATTCCTCTACTGCAGAAAAGCATTTGACACCGTCCAGCACTGCTGTTCAGTAGGGAAGAGGGGGGAGGGGGGTATCAGACCAGATTTGCAACCATTCAAGATTTCCTTGCAGATAGAACACAAGAAATCACTCTTAATGGAAGAAAATTGACATATGTAAAAGTACTTTCCACGGTATCCCAAGGAAGTGCGATAATGTACATAAATGATCTAGTAGAAAGTGTCAGAAGCCCTTTAAGACTGTTCGCTGATGATATGGTTGTCTACAAGAAAGTAACAAGACCATAATAAGTTCATACAGATTTGCAGACTTACCTATATAGGATAGATGAATGGTGCAGGCTCTAGCAGTTGACCCTGAACATAAATAATGTAACATATTACGAATACATATGAAAGGAAATCCACTGCTGTACAACTACGCTATTGATGACAAATGGCTGCAAACAGTGTCTAAAATGTCTAGGATTAAATACCCAGAGCGACCTTAAGTGGAATGACCACATAAAATAAATAGTAGGAAAAACACATATTCACAGGAAGAATCTGAAGGAAACTTCATACATAAACTGAAGACATGGCTTACAAGGCACTTGTTCGATTGATTCTTTAGTACTGTTCATCAAATTCAGACCTCTACCCAGTAGGACTCATTGTGGAGGGGGGGGGGGGGGCGCAAAGGGAGGGAGGGAAAGAGAAGAGTGATGCATTTTGTCACAGGATTGTTTAGTCTGTGCAAGAGTATTACAGAAATGCTCTAAAATCTCCAATGGCAGATGCTACAAGAGAGGCACTGAGCACGAGATGTTTACTACTGACATTTTATTTTGAGAGTGCTTTCTGCGACAAGTCAGATAATGTAGAAGTTGTTCTACACTCATCTCTCAAAGTGACATTAAGGGCAAAATTCAAGAAATTGGAGGTAATCACTCTTCCCATGTGCCATTTACGAGTGGAAACAGGAGGGGGGAGGGGGGGGGGGGGAGATCACTTAGTGGTACCAGAAGTACCTTCCGTCACACACAGACAGGTAGATTGTGGAGTACTGATGTAGATTCAGAGTAGAGGGGAAGGTGTGGGATTGGACTGAATGGTTCAGTGTTTTAAGGTACATAGTATCTTACCCATAAGCTGTTCATCTTAGTGGCCTTTCATTCATGAGATGTCTACCAGATGAAATGGTCACATTCTGCGAAAGTCCATAGCATGTAAGGTCACCATCTAGTATGTTGTTTTCAGCCTAACGTAAAACCATTTTTTTCTTCTATCTCTGTTTATTGTTGCTCTACTTTCCCTTCTGATTACAGCTTTGATTGTGTTTCTTACAAGATGAAGGACATAGAAATAAAATACAACTTATTTCATATTTAATATGCAGCAGGCATATGGCAGATAGCTGGCACCTTACAGGGCACTACCATTCATCTCCAGTTGTAGAAAAAGTATCTGTACATGAAATTTGTTTTTAAATCTTGCCTGCAGAAACGAGTTATCATTACAAATGAGTTGACGGTTTCAAAAAAGACTAACTACATACGATTTTTACGGAAACATTATGCATGAAGAGCCCAGTAGTTTATTTAGACAAAACATGGATTCACACATGTTACTCTGTGAATAAACACTGCCAAAGTAATAGTATCTGAAGAATACAGTCTAAAGTGCAGGCCACATTTATTGGTGGTTGTATGCAGGGCACTGATGTTACAACATGTACACTAAGTGTAAAATGTTGTTTTGGAGTGTTACAGAGGAACCACATTATAGAATTAATGGCAATATTTTTTAGTACCACTGCTTTTTTGGAATATTTAACAGCAACTGCACATATGAACAAACTGAATATCACTGAAATGGAAAAAAAAAAAAACATTATTGCTTTCATTTAGAGCTGAATAAAATATTATCTTGTATTATATCTAACTAACCATGTAATAATAAACATGCTGGTCACCTTTGCATTGTTTTTCAATTTAATATTGATTCTTTTAATACAAAGTTTAGAACAAACAATCACAGAGAAAGTAAAACTGAAGAGCAAATACAACTTTATTTAATAGACAAATTGCATTTTTTCCTGAATAACATCAAAACTGGTTTTAGTTTTATGTCATTTCCTCTTACAAATAAACTTATTTCCATAGTAATTAAGAGGTTAAAGCAGATCAATTACAAATGGCGACATTTAAAGTCCTATATTGATGCACGTAACTGCATTTTGCACACAATTGCGGCTTGTCTATGCACAGCTTAACTAAAGGTCTCTATGCATATTATATGTCTTAACCTGATAGCTGCACTCCTATAATGGAGTAATTCTTGTAGTAACAGTACACTGATTTGCATACGGGTTAAGAGACGGTAGCACAGTTCAACATTTATCATGGTGCTTCACAAGATTTGACATTCTGAATATTTTTGTCAAGATTAAGCTAGGTAAATTCCCATGCCTACACAAATAGTTATCAAGGAGCTGAGTAGAACACTTCCATTATATGGGGCAAAGTCTACAATAAACATGCACTTCATCATAAATTCATATCCAATTTTTATACTGGCAGAGCTGTCCAGATTATTAGGAGGAATATTATAAAGTATCTACCTCTCCCAATTGGTGTTCCAAACACTCCAATATTTCTAGGTTACTTACTTCAACTTGGAACAAATGCTGTAAGCCCCACCAGGTAATTCAACAAGATCATTTTTACTGGCCAGAACAAAGTATGGCATTTCAAAAATTTACAATCCATGTTAAGACAATGAGTTTAAGATTAATTTTGACAAACAGAAGTTTTGGAAGAAAAACTTGAATACCTATACTCTGAATGGTGAAAGAAGATTCCTGACATGTAACAGCACTATTATAGTCCACAACAGTGGCCTCTGGGCTGGGAATGTGCAGGACAGCTGCACAGCTAGCTAATCAGTGCTTGGTCTATTTCTGTGTTCTGTACTATGTGAACTCCCGTTATATTTGAGCATTCTATTTTGGTTTATGTGCATGAAACTATGAGTGACTTATTTCTGTGGTATTACGTGTATTCTGCTAGTTTTGTCAAAATGGCTGAAACACCTAGAAGGATCCAAATATTTCCCAACCAGGCAAGGAAACCTATTTCTGAAGTGTTCTTGTTCTTCAATTGGGGGACAGTTTCTGGTGGGCTGGTCTGTGATGTTGCCAATGTGCAGGAACATAACATAGTTGTTGCCTGTGCACTTTCAGTCAAGTTGACAATGCAACATTCCTTGTGAGCCACAGAGCCAGGAGTCCCATTAATGCTGTTGCCCACTACAGCAATTTTTAACTGTGAAGAGCGAACGACTACCATAACAAAGAGACATTGCCACATAGAAACAAACATGACTGGTTGCGGCATGCCCATGAAGCAGCCTTGCTAAGCCCAATTTATCTGTCGAGGCTCTTCTCTGGTTGTACAACTACAGTGTATGCACTCAATGCAAGACACATAACATGCATATAATGATATGTAGCCACAACTGATGCACACATTAATCCAAAGAACCTACTAGAAAATGTAAGTAGTCCTCAAGAAGATTAACTTCTACTCAAAATTCATCCCTTAGGGAGCAGGCCTTGCATCCCCTCAACTATGTCACAGGGCCACTCTTTTTTAACGCACGTGGAGCATAGAATTCAGACATCGAAGCATAAGTTATGCTTAGCAGCTTCACTGGCTATGTACTCGTGGGAATATGCTGGTGGAAAAGGCAATTTATTTCTTTCGCCTCAAAGATATTGGAGTAGCTCATGGCAGCCCAATTTCTGCCATTCCCACTGAAGCCCCTTTGTGTCAGCAGATAGAAATTCTTCATTTCTGGATGTTTTATTAATAATTGTGCACTAATACAGGGTGTATACACAGACAAGGAAAAAAAATTACCGAATTTTTTCCAGATTTCACAGCTCAAAATAAACTTTCTACCAGGTGAAAATACACTTAAAAAGTGACAGCATACTTTTCCTTGGAACTGTGAAACTTATTGATCCGTTGAATCATTATGGTTTTATACGCCAGCGTAAAATTTACCGGCACATTACAAAATGAAACTTAGGCGGGAGAAAAAT
Organism: Schistocerca cancellata; assembly: GCF_023864275.1. Classification (NCBI taxonomy): domain Eukaryota; kingdom Metazoa; phylum Arthropoda; class Insecta; order Orthoptera; family Acrididae; genus Schistocerca; species Schistocerca cancellata. Next base: position 930,427,924 of record NC_064629.1, read on the forward strand.
CACTTTTTGGAAAGATCTATGATTTGCAGTAACATGTACACTGCATATTTTCGTATTACCAATTCCACCAAACACCACGTGTTACTTTCCAAAGCATTGAAATCTAGACTGCGAGGTGCTTGTGTAAGAAAGTGATAGGTCATGTCTTGTGATCTCGCCAGCCAATGACGGCGGATATTCAGTACATAGGACACGTGATGTAGTCCGCCAATAGCAACATCAGTCAAGTAGCGCGGCCACAAACCGGGAAAGTTAATGGTTTAAATTAATATACATGGCATTGCTAGAAGAAAAGCAAAGTTTTTGCATATAATATTGGCCTCGAAGATTAATAAGCTTTAAGAAAATGTAAGGTTTCACACATAAATTTGATCTTTTATGCGTGTTACACTTAAGATACATCACACAAATGTGACGGTAAAATTTTTAATAATGACACAAACGTCTGATCTTCTGGGCTCGAAACTTTTTCTAAATGGTCGTTCTCAAAGAGTTTTTTTTTTTTTTTTTAAATGACAGTCAAATGGTGTGTGATTTAAGAAATTCATTGTACATTCTCGCACATAGTTCATCTTGTGTAAAAGAAATTTACATTGGAAGTAACACTTTTCAAACCACCATTTGCAATATTTTCCCGCAACGTATTAGAAATAGGTTCGTTTTCGTAATAGCCAGAGAGCGCCAGATATTGCACGTCACCGCATCTGTGCAACTACAATGACGCAGGAAGCCCATATGTTCGTATGTGTAAAACATTAAAATATCTTACATTATGCCATAAAAGAAACAAGACATCAGAGGACACTCCAAGAGCATCGGAATTTCGTGAACCATACCAAAATGCATGATTCGGCTTAAAGTGTACACTTGTATGTCCAGATTCAGATGTAAATTATCTTTGAGTACCAGTACTTTATTACCTAATGTTTGATTCTTTAGTATGGCATAATGCCATATGTGCTAGAAGATGAAAACATGCACTTTAAACTCAGCAAACAATTGAAACTAGCCAATAGTGTGGAATGAAACACTGTTTCAAATAAATTGACTGCCCTCAGTGAGAAAGGTTAATAAAAGCAAAATTTCTTTAGCAAACTCACAAAAATAATTTCATTGTTGTGCAAGACAAATAATGCTGGATTGTCAGAAAGGTTGAAATAAAATAAAATCTGAAACTAATAACTTATTTTAGCCTTCCGTAATTATGTGAATGTATTTTAATTCACTTGATAGCTCCCAGCTACAGAAATCCATCTTGTTTTCATTTGATGTGAGAGCAATAAATGAAGAAGAAACAGCAGAATCACTTAAACGTAAACATGGGTCATGTGGAGACTACCCACTACAACTCAGACTGCACTGTGTATCAGTCCCGAATCTATGGTATTTCCAAACCGTGGCAATACTAGATAGCCCCCCCCCCCCCGCCTCCCCTCCCTCCAGCGTTTGAATTAGGACACCAAATACTAAAACAACTCTTCAAAAAGTGTTCATTTTGTAGCGCACATCTTTCTGAAGAGTCTCAAACAGAAAACTTATGTCTTTGAGGAAATGTAAGCCACGTTATTTGGTCTTTAGTGTCCCAAAGTGCAGTGCCACGCCTCTTCACACAGCATTCTTCTATCACACATCACTGTATTTCGTTCCGTAAAATTCAAACATGTTTATTTTGTAATGGATGCCATCAAACTATACCTAGGACAGTGGAAATTAGAATGTCCCGTGGTGCCTCTCCTGTTCCCAGTTGGCCAGTTTGACATGCTGCCCCTCCTTATAAAACTCTCAATTAATTCTGGATGGGATTATTTGTAACCAAGAGAACAAGAATTCCTCAGAAAATTAGCACTATTTATTGCCTATTAGCTAATAACTTTCTCTTTTGTATGACATATTAAATACAGGATACATAAAACCAGTAAAGACAAGAGACAAGCAAGACAGTGCACGTTTCTTCAATCCATAAATCCTAGCATTTTTTTCCTCTCTAAACTTGCAACAGTTTTACATGGCGTGCTTTTCTTTCTGGGAAAGAATCTATTACCTCATCAAAGCTCATCAAACATTTTGCTACACGAAAAAGTGAAATGTCATTGTCTAATACTAAAAAAGCTGTTAATACAAATAGTACCCAAGACTGGTGTGGTTTGTCGAGTTGATTATGTGTATTTTGTCACTATCTGCCAGATAAAATGAAATAGGCCTGTCTAATATTGCAGCAATTTTAACACACACCAAATAAAATAATTCACGAAGTACCAATATCAAATGCCAAGGCCTACTACAAGCAAAAAGCTTTATGTTAGGAAATAGTTTCACATTCCATTCATAGGCACCAGCTTCTCAAGCACGAGATCGAAAAGTAGTGGTACAAAATTTTTGTAAAAATTTCAAATTGTCATATTCTTCCATAATTTGTGTGATGTCCCCATTTCTTTTCCTTCCTCATTCTAACGAACAATCTTGTCATCTCTAATTCTGTAGCTATTCCTGCCAGTGTCAAAACTTATTCTCCGGTCAACTTCACTAACCCTGCCACAATCACCAGTTTAGTTATACTGCACTTATTCTCTGGTTAGGCATTATTACATGTTCGTTTCAGCAGTACTCCCACAACATAACTTATGCACCTGTTAGCCAGGGACTGTACAACTGGCCCTTACTGGTGTTGCGGTCTGTCCAAAAACTTCGCCAAAATTTCATTTTCTTGGATACACCGAGAAGGTAACATGTAATCTTTTTTACCTGTTAGTCATTTATTTTCACTCTGGTAGTTTGAATGTACGGCTTTCACTAGTAATTATAAGAATGTTGATCATTCGCAAACCCAGTCAACAACATAAATAAACAGTGATCGGCATTCACCCATTCGGCTTTATTCCGCTCAGCTCATATAGCCCCGTCCCCTTTTGTTTGCAGGAAAGTTTATCTCTAGATGCAACAGGGATTCTCCTGGCAGAAACATCATGTACAATATGCACGCATTCAAAACTCAACTTATGATACATTCAGATATCAACTTATAATGTGTTCAAAAATATTCAAAACCCAACAGGGATGCATTTCAAAATAATGAATAATCGATAGACCAGCGTGCGCTGGATGCTAGGTGCTTTGTGAAAAAAGGTTTTTTCCTCTAGAATATGAATTTGTATTTGCCCCACCACCATTGCCTGGCATTTTCTACCTACAATTTCTGTTTCATAAGGTACAATAATTGTTTGTGCCGAAAGTTAACAATACTGCTTCTGCTGTAGGATTCCTGCTGGATGAACTATCAACATTTTATCCCTGTTTGTGTCCATCTGATATAATCAGGATGTTTTCAATTCAGCCCTGATTTTACTACACATATGATCCCAGAAATTTGCTCTCTATTGTCCCTGTCCCTAGTACGTGGCAGTGCCTTCTATGAACTTGCCTGTCCAGCACATTTCATTAGTGAGTTTTTATGGCTCTTGAGTGGTGGCCACTACATTTTAAAACAGAGCTAAGAAGTCAGATTTATGCTGTTCTTCCTATACAATGACCATTGTTCATTTAATTTTTTTTATTTACCCACAAATTCTCATCATAGCAACAATTCCATTGTGTCCAAATCTTACAAAGTAAACATTCAAAGCCCAAGATTAAGGAAATTACACTAGAAATACTATTTAAACCATTATTTACAGTCTGCTTGATATTTTCCACTTCGTCCATCTGCTTATCCCAGAGCTCACTGTATGATTTAGGGAATAGATCATTATAATTTATAACAAATTTTGTTGCAGTGAAGAACACACCTCTCCCACTTGCTCCACTTTCAGCTCTATATTGAGAATATCCACTATTGAGAATATTCACTCTTAATTCCCTTTATTTGTGTCTTTCACAAATATTACTCCTTTAGTAGGATGATTATCTGATGTATGTACTTCCCACTCTTGATAATACATACATTTTGTATGCAAGCAGTCTGCTTTGTAATGAAATGGTAAATGATGTACACGCCTTTCATGTATGCCTCTACAGAAGTGTGGATGTTTCTAAGATATACTGTAAATAACTTCAGTGAAAACTGAATTTTTTGTCTTTTATAAACCACAGTTCACCTCTTTATTTCTATATACCTCATCACTGCATTTAAGAACATTCACTGTATTTTCTTAAAAGTTGGTTAAAAAGCATATGGTTCCACCATTGTGGGAGTAATTATCCAATATCCACTTCATTTCTCTATTGAGTACCCTTGAAGTTGTCCTTGTGTGGCCGAATGGATTCTTTCCACATCCAACAACAAATTTGGGGGTGGGTACTATAAAGTAAATATTTTTTTAGAATTATAATCTTTTTCTACAGCCCTTTTCTGCCTAACACAAGAACAATATTAAGTCCACCTCTTTTCAGAAGTCTCATCCAACTGAGAAAATCCTATCATCATTTTCATGGTGTCAAGACATTAGCTCCCAGCAAAAAGAAATCACATCTGTGTCACTTATGTGTCACATCAGGTACTAGGATCTTTGATTGGCAATGCAGAACACAATGCCTTTGGGGAGAAAAAAATTTTTACTGAATGTTTTAGCAAAACATTTAGTGAACTATAATTGTAAAATGTGTATTATGATGACAGAGTCTGTGTTTCACAATTGTTGTTTCCATCATAGTTATTCCTCTTCACATTGGTGCACATAAATTTGAGGTATGAAAGCAGAAGTGCTTACTGTAGCTATTTTAGTATGCAGCTGGGTGAAATGTGACTGTAATATATGAAGAGATGTAGCTGCTTCTTGAAGTTGTACCTGAGATCTGAGAAGCTGTTGGTTTGTCAAGTTCAGATCTCTACTTACACTTGTGAGGGTGCTGTATGCAAACTCCGATATATTATTATGGAGTGAAATGTTACGTTCACCTGAAACAGCAAATTTTCACGTAATGTGCTGCAAACTGTATTCCACTCAATTTTACAAAATTAATTTTTTTACAATCAATCAATATTTGACCCTTCAGAATTCACCTTTACGTAATTATAATATTACTGGCCGCATTTCCTTCAACCTAAAATCAAATATTCAACTGAAATATTCTACATTCACAAAATTGTTTTTGTTACAACTGGTATTTTGCACAATCTTGTGAGTCTACAGTCATAGTAATAAAATTTATCAAATATACCATTGCAATGGTTAACATGAAATTATAGAATATTTGAGAAAAATGGCATTTTACATCTGTACCGAATTTCTTTACGAACGCAGATGGTGTCATTTAAATGTTGTTACATGATTAACAGACCATAATGATGAGAATAAATAAGTACACTGGAAGTGGACCCTATTCACAATTCACACATCATTTTAAAAATGTTGAAGGATAACCGATATATTTTAAAAGATAAAAACTGTTGTCCATGGGAAAACATTCCACAATTAAGAGTTTCCATCCAGACATTTTAAAATACAGAACAAAGATTAAAAAATAAACAAAAATAGAAGCCAGGTTCAGTTCAGAATAATTTTTACTTTTCTCATAAAATGTTGGTTTGCTTGGAAAACACTTTGCTTTCCTTTCCTTCTGTTCATTCTCAAAATACGTACATTCTGTTGTATAATTTGTCAGAAACATTACTTTACTTTCCTCACTATTTTCAGTCAAAAGAATGGATATATTTACTTGAATGCTAACACCACTACAAACATCAAACAAAGTGCCAGAATGAGATTTTCACTCTGCAGCGGAGTGTGCGCTGATATGAAACTTCCTGGCAGATTAAAACTGTGCCGGACCGAGACTCGGGACCTTTGCCTTTCGCGGGCAAGTGCTCTACCAACTGAGCTACCCAAGCACGACTCACACCCCGTCCTCACAGCTTTACTTCTGCCAGATTCGCAGGAGAGCTTCTGATAAGTTTGGAAGGTAGGAGACGAGGTACTGGCAGAAGTAAAGCTGTGAGGATGGGCCGTGAGTCGTGCTTGGGTAGCTCAGTTGGTAAAGCACTTGCCCGCGAAAGGCAAAGGTCCTGAGTTCGAGTCTCAGTCCGGCACACAGTTTTATTCTGCCTGGAAGTTTCATCAAACAAAGTGCTTCTCTATATCAACAAGGTCACTACAGCAAATGCATATTTCCACTGTGAAACTGTCACTTAACTACCAACTATCTACATCAACCACTGAGGAAAACTGAAATGTTAAATATTGATTATCAGTACATAATAATTCCTTCAGCTCTTAGTCACGGAGATTTGAGCATCATCATTAAGGTTCTTCTTATACTTTTTGACAATCACTCAAAAGAAGGACAGTGAGATAACGCTGGCAGTTACTGAAAAATCAAATGTTTGCCAAATATAAACAGCTGTACTAAAATATTGGGGTTATCCAGCAAAATCACATTCACAACAGCTACTTTCTTAATGAATCAAGGTCATAATAAACAAGCCTACATAGAGTTTTCTTGGGGAGAAGGATCATTATTAGCTGCAGCAGCAGCACCACCAGCAGTAGCAGTACCAGCAGCAGCATATGCAAAAAGCTTTCTGTTTCAGAATAGTAAATTTGAAGCTAAGAGCAAATGATGATGTATAACTCTGACTTTTTAAATGACTACAGACCATGAATGCAGCCTAAAGGGATTATACTTCCGAATGACAATATTTTTGTAATTGAAATTTCTCTGATGTTTTCCCTAGAATAATTCTACAACTGTTGCTTCTAGAGAAAATATTCGCCAGGATGAAATTAACCCATAACTCCTGAGGTGTGGTCTCTCAGACCGCACGGAAATTTTCTAACTCGCTCTCCAAGGCCAGTTGTGGAATACTTCTATACTCCCCCTACCCTGCTTAAACTGCCAAGCCTATGATGTTTTGTTGTCTGCTGCATTATCACATTCTTTGTTTATTCATACATGTTGGAGTCTCCTAGATCGCGCCTCATGAACTAGGTACATCTACATGACCTGGTTCTGTTGCAGAGCAAGCCAACTGAGGTGTTTGAGTCTCTTCAGAGATTGGGCGAGCTAGGGCTGCAGTGATTCATTTGGTATCTCTCATTCCATGAAAAGTATTCCAGCAAGTGATAGTAGAGACAATGAAATCTACATTGTCAAATATATATTGACAGCATGTTACACTTGATGCAGGTGCTCTTCAGTGTGGTAGACAGCTCCAGCTGGTGAACTTTTATGTAAAAAAGCTCATCTAACAACTGCAAATAAGAACTCAATAAAATGAAAGTAATTCCATTATATCAAAACCAGCTCAGTGAAGTTACTTTGTCAACTCACATCAAAGAACAGGACAAGAAATGCAGGAGAAATATAGCCTGATTGTAAACTGAAAAGCGAGCAGCAATCATGGTAGAGGAAATTGTCTTTCCCAGAAAAATGCTGCTGCTGCTGTACAGGATCACTAAGAACCAACTTCCCCTCTAGCAGTGTGGAACAGAGCAGAGATTTACATAGACACAGATCATGTGTGTTTTTTGTGTTAGTATTATTAGTAACTCTTTATCTGTATTCCATGTAGTGTTAACAAACATTGCAGAAAATAAACGCTCACCAGGTATGTATGTGCACTGTGTTGCTAGTGATTCATAAGATGCACTGCAGAAGGATTGGTGTATCTTCATGAAACAACCTGTAATTACTTGTTGTGGTGTAGTGGGATAGATAAGAGTGGGGAAGGACCTGCTCACTGTTCAGTTTGCAAGCCTATCCAGAATGGAAGTGTGTGACCACAATCTGGCAACCTTCCCTCACACTTCTAACCTCCACCCTGTTACATCCCCAGAACACAATTTATCTTTTGATCTGGCCCTACTGCACTTATATGTGGCACGCATTGAGTGTTTTTTTTTTAAACGTACTTCATTTCAAAATAAACATTAATTTTACACCATTAAAAATATTTTTAATAATCTGTGATTTTTCCATCTCCTGCAACGTAGTCCTATGAATAGGAAATTTCCTGTAGCTTAATTTTGTGCTGGGAAACATTTTCACTAGAAAACAGCAGTTTTCGAGTTATTCAACAAAATACGTAAAAGTGACCTCTGAATACCGTCCACCCATCAGTCAGGATTTTTAGTAAGTTGTTCATGGCACTCCCTCCTAACACTGTACAAAAATCTGTAGTTATATGATTTTTTTCCCTTAATTTTCCTTCATTGACTGTACTATGTTACCTACATTGTTTATAATTATTCCAAAGATAACTACACAATCATGAATCAAATGTACTTATAGCGTGTATTACAGACTGTCTAGTAGTAATCATTGTACTACAATCCAGGGATATTTCCCATTAACTTGTCAAGTGGGTAGTTTGCGCACACGCGCGCCTCTTCCACAGTGGGTAATATACGCCAGCGCGCCCGTTCGCGGTGGTGCTGCGCACTGTTCTCAGGTTTTCCCTCGTGTTTTCATTGTTGAATTTAAATTGATATTAGGTGGAAATGAATAAAATATATTGCGGAAGTTAACAAAACTGTATTTTCACAATATTACATATTGTTTTCAGTGTGAAACATTTTAAAACAAGGTGCTGCACACAAGGAAACTTCGCATTCTGCGCACCAGTATGAAGTGTCTTTGCGAAGGCCTTTTCTCGTACACACCACACACCTCCTTGTTGGTCTTTTCTTCGATGTGGGTGGCAGAAGGTTTGGAAAACGCCTGGCTGTAAGGTGTGTTGCTTTTGGTGTTCGAGGTGGTCGTCTTACTGATGTCCATTGATGTGGTGAAGATATGGTCAACTGTTCACCAAGACTAATCAGGAAGCTCATTCTACTTTGTTCACCACCATGCTTCTTGTACAGAATGTATGCATTGTAGCATGCAATGTTCACCAAGCGGTGGAAAAGCTTCTGATAGAATTTTTTCAGCCTGCTTCTGGCCATCTGGTAGCTTTGTAACTGAGAATCGCACCTATCCACGCCCCCCCCATATTCTTGTTTTAGTCAACGACAACTTGTGGCTTTTGAACGATTCCCTTATTCGAGTTTACATTAACAAATGTATCGTCACGGAAGGTGCTGACCATAAAAACGTCTCTCTTGTCTTTCCATTCCATTACCATCTGCTTGCCTTTGTACCCTGTTATGTACTCCCCTTTCTTCAGTTTTTCCTTTTTAATGAAGTCAAGGAACCCCTTCCTGTCTTGCCCCATTGTGCCGACAACATCGGTGTTATTGCTGGTTAGTTTGTCCACCAAATCTGTACTGGTGTACCAGTTGTCAAGGTAAATACAGTGGCCTTTCCCGAGTAGATCGTGTGCAAGCTCCAAAACAATTCGAGAGGTTATTTTTCGTCCGGATAGTGGCTACCATAATTAGTGTCCTTTCCAGTGTAAACAATAAAGTCTCATACATACCTGGAACTGCTTTCACAGAGTTCGTACAATTTGATGCCAAATCTGCTACGCTTTGATGGAATATATTGCTTCCATCCAAGCCATCCTTTCCAGAGCAACAACGATTCGTCAACGGTGATGTTCCTTTCTGGCATGTACAATGATCTGACTTTACGCCACAGATGCTCCATAATGGGGTGAATTTTGAATAGTTTCCTGCTGATAGTGCCAAGTGGATCATATGAGGTATTGTCAGCAAACTGGAGGAATTTCAATAGAAGATGAAACTGCTTTTCACTCATCATTTTCCTGAAGAAAGGTGTGTCAACTGATTCCCTCTTTGAAAAGTACATTTTGTGGTCTGGTTTGTGAAGAATTCCTTGAAGTACAAGCATTCCAATAAGTGTTTTTACCTCGTTGCGTGTAGTATTCGGCCAACTGTTAACCCTGGAGCGTGCTGCTAAATTGAGATGAGAAGCTATGAACTCCAGAATGAGATTTTCACTCTGCAGCGGAGTGTGCGCTGATATGAAACTTCCTGGCAGATTAAAACTGTGTGCCCGACCGAGACTCGAACTCGGGACCTTTGCCTTTCGCGGGCAAGTGCTCTAAGCTATGAACTGTTCTGCATATAAGTTCGTCTGTTCAGCTATCATTGTGCACAAAGCATCATCCACAAAACACATAAAACAACTCATCACATCATTTTGTTTTAGAGGCGCAACTGTACAACTATTACCACTGAACAAATATTGAATACAAAGTGAACTAGCCCGCACAAATTCACTAGGTACCGTCTGCTGCAGTAGTGTCTCGTCGTCAGATGTTTCTGAATCAAAGTCACTTTCACTAGCCTCAACATCTGTATCTTGAAAACTTTCATAACTGTCACTGAAATTATTGTCACTTTCTAAAAGCAGCTTCTCAATCTCCGAATCTGAAGAAATACTTCTTTTCGCCATTGCAAAAGATCACTCACTAACGCTGCGGTAAATACAGACTAAAAAGGCGCGCTTTTGCGGCTGCTTCACACGACGCATTTTCTCGATGCGCGCTCAGGTGGACAATGTTATAACTAGCCTAGAACACACTGTGTTGCGTGACAAGAGCTGCCATCTAGTGGACGAAGCTCAACTAATACCACAGTGTCAACGGCAGGCTGATAACTGGTCATTCCCACTAGCTACTAGCCACAGAACTCAGTGGACAGATATATCCGTCGAACCCACTGTGCAATAGCAGAGCATGGACGGATATATCCGTCATGCCCACTTAAAAGGTTAACATTTGTAAAAGCTGATACTAACTTTGGGTATTTATTTATCATTTTCTGCAATGAGTCCTCAAGTGGATGCCTTTTTCCAAATGGCAGAAACCATCGTAATAAAACAATTTTAAATTACAAAACAATGTCACATAAAAAACTGATCATATTACATCTATTTTATAAATTTACAAAACAGTTCACACGCTAATGCTTCATTCTCAGTCACAATGGAAGTTATATTGTAACACTTCAGAACTACCACCTAAAATTTTTTGGGAGAATACAAACACTGTCCTGTCAAAAACTATTTCGTAAACCACTTCCTATTGATCTGATGTACATTAATGTCCATTAAAATTGCTACACCACGAAGAAGACATGCTACAGACGTGAAATTTATCCGACAGGAAGAAGATGCTGTGATATGCAAATGATTAGCTTTTCAGAGCATTCACACCAGGTTGGCACCGGTGGTGACACCTACAATGTGCTGATATGAGGAAAGTTTCCAATCGATTCCTCATACACAAACAGCAGTTGACCGGTGTTGCCTGGTGAAACGTCGTCGTGATGCCTCGTGTAAGGAGGAGAAATGCGTACCATCACGTTTCTGACTCTGATAAAGGTCGAATTGTAGCCTATCGCGATTGCGGTTTATTGTATCGCGACATTGCTGCTTGCGTTGGTCGAAGTCCAATGACTGTTAGCAGAATATGAAATCGGTGGGTTCAGGAGGGTAATACGGAACACCGTGCTGGATCCCAAAGGCCTTATGTCACTAGCAGTCGAGATGACAGGCATCTTATCCGTATGACTAATGGATCGTGCAACCACGTCTCGATCCCTGAGTCAACAGATGGGGACGTTTGCAAGACAACAACCATCTGCACGAACAGTTCCGACGACGTTTGCAGCAGTATGGACTATCAGCTCTGAGACCATGGCTGCGGTTACCCTTGACACTGCATCACAGATAGGAGCGCCTGCGATGGTGCACTCAACGACGAACCTGGGTGCACGAATGGCAAAACGTCATTTTTTCGGATGAATCCGGGTTCTGTTTACAGCATCATGATGGTTGCATCCGTGTTTGGCGTCATCGCGGTGAACGCACATTGGAATCGTGCATTCGTCATCGCCATACTGGCGTATCACCCGGCGTGATGGTATGGGGTGCCATTTGTTACACGTCTCTGTCACCTCTTGTTCGCATTGATGGCACTTTGCACAGTGGACATTACATTTCAGGTGAGTTACAACCTGTGGCTCTACCTTTCACTAGATCCCTGCGAAACCCTACATTTCAGCAGGATAATGCATGACCGTATGTTGCAGGTCCTGTAAAGGCCTTACTGGAAACAGAAAATGTTCGACTGCTGCCCTGGCCAGCACATTCTCCAGATCTCTCACCAATTGAAAACGTCTGGTCAATGGTGGACGAGCAACTGGCTCGTCACAATACGACAGTCACTACTCTTGACGAACTGTGGTATCATGTTGAAGCTGCATGGGCAGCTGTACCTGTACACGCCATCCAAGCTCTGTTTTCCTCAATGCCCAGGCGTATCAACGCCGTTATTACGGATAGAGGTGGTTGTTCCGGGTACTGATTTCTCAGGATCTATGCACCCAAATTGCGTGAAAATGTAATCACATGTCAGTTCTAGTATAATATATTTGTCCAATGAAACTGGTTTATCATCTGCATTTCTTCTTGGTGTAGCAATTTTAATGGCCAATAGTGTAGATACGCTTTAAGACGGTATGAAACTCATGACATCAAATGCAAACCACATGAACGAACAGTTCCACTCTCCTATGCAACTATTTTGCCTTGCATCTGACTTAAGTTCGAGGACTTCAGAATTTTATGTGCGCTTTGTCGAGTGTGATGCCTAGCTGATCGGGAACAGCTTTCCATCTCTTTTTCGAATCACAGTTTTTGTATTCTACATTAATTTTGACATCCCAAAACAGGTTGTAGATGAATCGCATTTATAAAATTCACAGTTTTTTTGTTCATTCACTTCTCCATTGCTGTACACAACAAACAACTGCAACACATTTGGGTACATGTACACGCACAAACTTACAAACAAAAGCGAAACATGTGACTGAAATACTTTAGGAGAGAAGTAGGAAACAAAGATAAGAGCAAAAGGGAAGTAATTACAGACAAGGACGGAGACAGGTGTTGCCTTGCAACATGAAATATTCTCCATCGTCGGTGGAAAACACCAGCAACCCCTTGGCAGTAAGTTGTCAACTACCTGCAACAGCCTGTAACACCAACATTACTGCACAGCCATACTGCAAGGTTGAAGTCTATTGAAGCAACATTGATGGCAATTTTATTGCCCCCAAATATTGCCATAAAATATGGCTCATCTAAATGCACCTTTGTAAGAGAGCCGACTGCACGGTCTCAGTCTTTCCAGCCACAGCATATGCCAGTCAATGACAATGCAGGAGGCGACACACTGGAAAATCAGTGCAAGAGTTCAAACGAATGGAACATTGACACTGAATGGGTGTGAGGTGGGAAGCAGAAGCGTAGCTAATTATTAGTACCAATGTAAGTAAATTATTCATTGTGCGATTCCTAGAGGGCACCGGAAGTAATTTACTGCAAGCAATGATAAATGACATTTGTGGCGATACATTTACGTAGGTAACCAAAATGTGCGGCACCTAAACAGGCTGAACTGTTATGACTAAGTGAAGTAACCGGACACCAGCTGTCCAGGGCAGTTCTGCAGGGAAACTAATATGTTCAAGATATTCACTACACAAAGGCTGTTTTGCAAGCCGCTGCTATGGACCCTCATACAGGCTTTTGTTTGTTTTGGTTAGTATAGCTCAGTGTCTGATAGATCGTCAGTGACAGAGCACCTGGTGTTCCTGCTGCTAAGAAGGCGAGTACACAGTTCATTTGTTGTATATTTTTACGAGCTTCAAACGGGAGCAACTGCAGTAATGGATAGGAACTGTGATTGCTGTGTACAGATGTGAGCCGAGTTGGCAACCCTTCGCTCACAGCTCCAGACTGCGTTGGATTCAGTCACACAGCTTGAGGCTGCTGCCACGGGGCATCACTGTGGGGGGTAGGACGTGGTGATGTGAGAGACATCGAGCATGTCACACGTGTCCCCTGTTCAGTCCACTACTGTGGCCACTCTGGATACTGCCTGCACTGAAGTTGACCCCTCATCTACATCTACATCCACGCTCTGCAAGCCACCTGACGGTGTGCGGCGGAGTACCTCTATCGGTTCCCCCTTCTATTCCAGTCTCGTATTGTTCATGGACAGAAATATTGTCAGTACGCCTCTGTGTCGGCTCTAATCTCTCTAATTTTATCCTCACGGTCTCTTCGCGAGATATACGTAGGAGGGAGCAATATACTGCTTGACCCCTTGGTGAAGGTATGTTTTTGAAACTTCAACAAAAGCCCATATCGTGCTACTGAACATCTCTCTTGCAGAGTCTTCCACTGGAGTTTATCATCTCCGTAACGCTTTTGCGGTTACTAAATGATCCTGTAATGAAGCACGCTGCTCTCCGTTGAATCTTCTCTATCTCTTCTATCTACCCTATCTGGTACGGATCGCACACCGGTGAGCAGTATTCAAGCAGTGGGCGAACAAGTGTACTGTAACCTACTTCCTTTGTTTTCGGATTGCATTTCCTTAGAATTCTTCCAAAGAATCTCAGTCTGGCATCTGCTTTACTGATGATTAATTTTATATGGTCATTCCATTTTAAATCACTCCTAATGGCTACTCCCAGATAATTTATGGAATTAACTGCTTCCAGTTGCTGACCTGCTATATTGTAGCTAAATGATAAAGGATCTTTCTTTCTATGTATTCCCAGCACATTACACTTGTCTACATTGAGATTCAATTGCCATTCCCTGCACCATGCGTCAATTCGTTGCAGATCCTCCTGCATTTCAGTACAACTTTCCATTGTTACAACCCCACGACATACTACAGCATCATCCGCAAAAAGCCTCAGTGAACTTCTGATATTATCCACAAGATAATTTATATATGTTGTGAATAGCAATGGTTCTACGGCACTCCCCTACAGCACACCTGAAATCATTCTTACTTCGGAAGACCTCTCCACTGAGAATGACATGCTGCATTCTGTTATCTAGGAACTCTTCAATACAATCACACAATTGGTCTGATAATCCATATGCTCTTAATTTGCTCGTTAAACGACTGTGGGGAACTGTACCAAACGCCTTGCAGAAGTCAAGAAACACAGCATCTACCTGGGAACCCCTGTCTATGGCCCTCTGGATCTCGTGGACGAATAGCGCGAGCCGGGTTTCACACGATCGTCTTTTCTGAAATCCGTGCTGATTCCTACAGAGTAGATTTCTAGTCTCCAGAAAAGTCATTATACTCAAACATAATACATGTTCCAAAATTCTACAACTGATCGACGGTAGAGATATAGGTCTATAGTTCTGCACATCTGTTCGACGTCCCTTCTTGAAAACGGGGATGACCTGTGCCATTTTCCAATCCTTTGGAACGCTACGCTCTTCTAGAGACCTACGGTACACCACTGCAGGAAGGGGGGCAAGTTCCTTCACGTACTCTGTGTAAAATCAAACTGGTATCCCATCAGGTCCAGCGGCCTTTCCACTTTTGAGCGATTTTAATTGTCGTCTATTTTGATATGTACCATTTTGTCATCTGTGCGACAATCTAGAGAAGGAACTACAGTGCAGTCTTCCTCTGTGAAACAGATTTGGAAAAAGACATTTAGTATTTCGGCCTTTAGTCTGTCATCCTCTGTTTCAGAACCATTTTGGTCAGAGTGTCTGGACATTTTGTTTTGATCCACCTACCGCTTTGACACAAGACCACAATTTCTTAGGATTTTCTGCCAAGTCAGTACATAGAACTTTACTTTCGAATTCACTGAACGCCTCTCGCATAGCCCTCCTCACACTACATTTCGCTTCGTGTAATTTTTGTTTGTCTGCAAGGCTGTGGCTATGTTTATGTTTGCTGTGAAGTGTTCCCTCTGCTTCCGTAGCAGTTTTCAAACTCTGTTGTTGTACAGACGGTGGCTCTTTTCCATCTCTTATGATCTTGCTTCGTACATACTCATCTAATGCATATTGTACAATGGTTTTGAACTTTGTCCACTGATCCTCAACACTATCGATACTTGAGACACAACTTTTGTGTTGAGCCGTCAAGTACTCTGAAATCTGCTTTTTGTCTAAACAGAAAAATCTTTCTAACTTTTTTAATATTTCTATTTATGGCTGAAATAATCGATGCAGTAACCGCTTTATGATCACTGACTCCCTGTTCTGCATTAACTGTTTCAGATAGTTCGGGTATGTTTGTCACCGGAAGATCTAATATGTTATCGCCACGAGTCTGTTCTCCGTTTAGCTGCTCAAGGTAGTTTTCAGATAATGCACTTAAAAAATTTCACTGGATTCTTTATCCCTGCCACCCATTATAAATGTTTGAGTCTCCCAGTTTATCTGGTAAATTAAAATCTCCACCCAAAACTATAACATGGTCAGGAAATCTAAATATTTTCCAAATTTTCCTTCAGGCACTCTGCCACAACAGCTGCTGAGCCAGGGGGCCTATAAAGACATCCAATTACCATGTTTGAGCCTGCTTTATAACTATGACCTTCGCCCAAATTATTTCACATTTCGGATCTCCGTCAATTTCCTTCGATAGTATCACACTTTTTATCGCTATAACCACGCCTCCCCCTTCACTGTCCAGCCTGTCTCTGTGGTGGTCAAGTGGGAGATCATTCCAAAGTCTGACAGGCAATGAAAATTTTCTGAAGGGCTGATCGTAGGGCCTCCCCGGTTCATTTGACAAACAGGTTTTGGGCGTTATCTGTGGCTGACGATGTCTCTTAGCTGGATACAGAGGAAGCTTCTCAGCCCACAAGGTCTGGGCATTCACAGAGGGTGGGTTTGCCAGTAGTTGGGAGCTTCTACGTTAGGTGTGTAATGAGGCCCCTTAGGAACATGGCTACCAAGGAGGGGGAAGCCAGTGTGCACTCCATGTGCATTTCGGGGAGAGTCATTCCGGATGTGGAAAGGGTGCTTCCAGATGTCACGAAGAGTACAGGGTACAGCCAACTGCAGGTGGTGACTCATTTCAGTACCAATGACATGTGTCACTTTGAATTGGAGCAGATTGTCTGGTTTAGGGCAGCTAGCAGAAATGGTAGACTACCAGTCTTGCTTGAGAGGTTAAGGCGGAGCTCTCAATCTGCAGCATCATTGATAGAACCGATTGTGATCTTTTGGTGCAGAGCCGAGTGGAGGGTCTGAATCAGAGGCTCAGGCAGTTCTGTGACTGTAGGCTGCAGATTCCTTGACTTGCACCATTGGGTGGTGGGTTTCCGGGTTCCACTTAATAGGTCAGGAGTCCACTACACACAGGAAGTGGCTACACGGGTAGCGGGGGCTGTGTGGAAGGGACTGGGCAGTTTTTTAGGTTAGACGGCCTCAGGAAACCACAAAAAGGGCGTCCGTCTAAAACGGGGCAGGTAAAACACAGTAAGTTAGTTGTAGATATGATCAGTATTATAGTTTTAAATTGTCGTAGCTGTGTTGGGAAAGAACCAGAGCTCGAAGCCCTAATAGAAAGCACTGAAGTTCAAATAGTTGTAAGTACAGAAAGCTGGCTACAACCAGAAGTCAGTTCAGCAGAAATTTTTTCTAATGATCTAACAGTGTTCAGAAAGGATAGATTAAATACAACTGCTGGTGGAGTATCTATTGCCGTCAGAAGTAGTTTGCCTTGTAGTGAAATTGAAGTAGATACTTCCTGCAAAATAGTATGGGTAGAGGCTATACTTGACAATATGACTAAACTATTAACTGGGTCATTTTACCGACCCCCCAAATCAGAAGATATAGTTGCTGAACAGTTCAAAGAAAATGTGAGTCATTTCAAATAGGTACCACATTCATACAATTATAGTTGGTGGTGATTTTAATCTACCTTCAATATGATGGAAAAATTATACATTTAAAGCCGGTGGCAGGCATAAAACGTCATCCGAAATTGTACTGAATACTTCCTCAGAAAATTATTTTGAACAATTAGTTCACGAGCCCACTCAAAGCACAAATGGTTGCGAAAGCATAGTTGACCTCTTAGCAACAAATAATCCTAGACAAATAGTGAGTATTGTGACGAATACAGGGATTAGACCACCAGGCAGTAGCTGCTAGGCTGAATACGGTAACTCCTACAACCATCAAAAAGAAACGCAAAGTGTATCTATTCAAAAAAGCTGAAAAAATGCTCTTAACGCCTTTTTAAGAAACAGTCTGCATTCCTTCTGATCTGATCATGTAAGCGTAGAAAAGACGTGGAACGATTTCAAAGAGTTAGTATCGACAGCAATTGAGAGACGTATACCACATAAATTAATAAATGATGGTACTGATCCCCCATGGTACAAAAAACTGATCTGATTGCTGTTGCAGAAGCAATGAAAAAACATGCCAAATTTAAAAGAATGCAAAATCTCCAAGACCAGCAAAGTTTAGCAGAAGTTTGAAATATAGTGTGTACTTCAATGCGAGATGCTTTCAATAATTTCCACAATGAAACTCTATCTCAAACTCTGGCAGAAAACCCAGAGAGATTCTGGTCATACAATAAGCACGCCAGTGGCAAGACGTGATCAATACCTTAACTGCACGATAACAATGGTGAAGTCACTGATGCCAGTGCCACTAAAGCAGAGTTATTAAACACGATTTTCCAAAACTCCTTCACCAAAGAAGACAAAGTAAATATTCCTGAATTCCAATCAAGAACAACTGCCAAGATGAGGAACATAGAAATAGATATCCTCGTCGCAAAGCAGCTTAAATCACTTAATGAAAGCAATGCTTCTGGTCCAGTTTGTATACCAGTAACATTTCTGTCAGAGTATGCTGATACAATAGCTTCATATTTAGCAATTATATACAACCGCTTGCTCACAGAAAGATCCAGACCTAAAGACTGGAAAATTGCTCAAGTCACACCAAAACCCAAAAATGGAAGTAGGGGTAATCCGTTAAATTACAGGTCCATATCACTAATGTAGATTAACAGTAGGGTTTTGGAACACATACTGTATTCAAACATTGAAGAAAACAATTTATTGACACGTAGTCATCACAGATTTAGAAAATATTTGTTCTTGCGAAATACAACTAGCTGTTTGTACTCATGAAGTAATGAGTGCTATCGACAGGAGATGTCAAATTGATTCCATATTTTTAGATTTCCAGAAGGCTTTCGACACCGTCCCTCACAAGCATCTTCTAACTAAGTTGCGTGCCTATGGAATATCGGCTCAGTTGTGCGACCGGATTCGTGATTTCCTGTCAGAGAGGTTCATAGTAATTGATGAAAGTCATCAAGTAAAACAGAAATAATATCCGGCATTCCCCAACGAAGTGTTATAGGCCTTCTATTGTTCCTCATCTGTATTAACGACATAGTAGGCAATCTCAGTAGCTGTCTTAGATTCTTTGCAGATGATGCTGTCATTTACCGTCTCGTAAAGTCATCAAATAACAAAAATGAATTGCAAAATGATTTAGATAAGATATCTGTATGATGCAAAACGTGGCAAATTGACTCTGAATAAAGAAAAGTGTGAAATTATTCACAAGAAATCCGCTAAATTTTGATTACACGATAAGTCAAACAAATCTGAAGGCTGGAAATTCTACTAAATACTTAGGGATTACAATTAGAAATACCCTAAATTGGAACAATCACATAGATAATGTTGTGGGTAGAGCCAACCAAAGACTGTGATTTACTGACTGAACACTTGGAAGGTGCAACAGGTCTACTAAAGAGACTGCTTACACTATGTTTGTCCACTCTATCCTGGAGTATTGAGTATTGCTGTGCGGTGTGGGATCTGCATCAGGTGGGATTGACAGATGATATCGAAAAAGTTGAAAGAAGGATAGCTCGTTTTGTATTACTGTGAAATAGGGGAGATAGTGCCACAGACATGATACGTGAATTGGAGTGGCAATAATTAACACAAAGGCACTTTTCCTCACGACAGAATATTTTCACGAAATTTCAATCACCAGTTTTCTCCTCCGATTGCGAAAACATTCTGTTGGCACCCACCTACAAGGGAGAAATGATCATCATGATAGAAAAATTTAAGTGCTCCTCTTTCCCCCCTCACGCTGTTCGAGAGTGGAACAGTAGAGAGACAGCTTGAAGGTGGTTCATTGAACCCTCTGCCATGCACTTTATTGTGAATAGCAGAGTAATCACGTAGATGTAAATGCAATTCCGGATGATTCTGTTTGTTAGTAAAACAAAACTGATTTCAGATTTATTACATAGTGTGTAGACACTACGTGTCCAGCAAACACTGGATAGGAAACTAATCTGCACCATCAAGATACTCATGCAATTACTTTACGGGAGGGTTGCAATTAATCACTATCATCAAATTTCAAGTGGTTTATAATTTCCATCCAATCTACTAGACAAATGTATTAATAAGAGCAAGATATGGTTTAATAACCATACATATAGCATGGAGAAGCCCCAGACAGACAGTATGAATAAGACAAAAATAGTAACCCAACTTCAATCACCTCATCAAATACTGCATTGGAAAAGTAAAAGAAACACTGCTGGGGTCTACTTTGGTCTGCGATACCAGGAGACTAATACTTCTTTCTAATTCAAACTGTCTTCCCTATATTCAAGTTCTGTATAACCTGCTCACTTCACTGAGACTGGAGTACAACAAAACATTTTATACGAGTTTAAATGTCTACATTAGCCATCTGGAATTTTTAAGGCAGGATACTGTAACAAGCCAAAGTGTTTCTCTTGACAATGTGAATCAGACTTGTACAACAAAATATTATACCGGACTCAATTGTATCCACACTCTTGGGTGTTTCAGAGTGAAGCAAACTATTGTGCATCATATCAGAAATATGAGAGACACAAAAATCAGATGGCATATAGCACCAGGCCAAAATAATCTTCTATCAACCATCTTGCAATAATAGTTCCTCATACAGCTGACACCACACCGGCACTGATACAGAATCAACTGAGGAACAATCTGTAACATGTTCCACCGTTATGTAAACGGCTGTGTAAATCAGCTATATTAACATTCCCACATCTTACATAAGCTATGAGAAGAGCTCCAACCACCAACATGCAGCGGATGAAAATGACCGAAAGCACGTCAAGAATAAATTAAGAGTATGTGTGCCAATTACTGCATATGTTACGCAGACAAACCTCTCCCCCATACACGTATACTATCCCAACAGTCCTCAATATCACACTTCTTGAGCTGCTACCAAATCCAGAATGTTTTGTACAGATTTTTAAATTGCTTTCAAGATGGCAGCTAGGCTAAAAGTTAAGCATAGGTCTTTCCAAAAGGACGTGAATAATGGTGTATAAGGAAAATTTGTGGAAACTAACGATGACATTAGCAAACTGAATGAATGCATACCAAGTTTAAGGTTTATAATCGGTACTTTAAAAATGGATATTACCAAACCATAGCACAAAAAAGTCAACCGAAGATGCTAAAATTTGTGTGTAATAGTGTGACACTTACAAGAAAGTGGACATCACTGATTATGGAAGTGCAGTATACAGTTCTTGTGAATGATGTGAAAAGTAAAAGGACTACGTGAATAAGGTAGGAGAAGAAAATATACTGACACAGACCAATAATAAATCAAGCATGAATTCGAAAATGCAAAGTTGCTGTCACAAAGTTGTGTTTAAGTGTTTAGTGGAACAACACAAAATGACTTAAAAACTTAACTCCAACTGTTAGTGGTTTCTGACAGTCATGACCATGGACTTGCAAATAAACTAGCAGAAATTCCACATAAAACAAAGACTACATCTGAATGGCTTGGAGAAAGTATATTTGGAAAACACAATAACCAAGGAAATAAAATAAAAAAAAAACACTAATGTACCTTCAAAACTAAAGTGACAGTCAACACCATCACCAGGCCCAAAAGGAACAGCGAAAACACCTTAAAAAGAAGTAGAAGTGATAGAACCACATCAGTGCCAAGAAAACATGCAAAAAAGGCTAGGAGTCAGCAGAAGCAACAGTGGATAAGAAAACTATAGCTCCTCATCTTCCAAATACCTTTCTCACGAAGAAAAGAAAAACAAAATGTCTCCAAAATAAGCACAGCTCATTGTTTCTCAGTACTCCACCACAATATCCTGTTCACAAGAAAGAGCAACATCTAGAAATGCAGCTGCATACTATTGACAGCTCACCTGTTTGCATAACAAAACATTAGAGTAGGGGATCTGAAATAATACATGTGGATCTAAACTCATAAAATCTAACAAGCTGTTAGAGTAAAACCACAAACAGGCGGTGGATCATGTGCATATGTAAAGGAAGGGATTATGTATAAAGTTAGAAGTGACATCATTTCATTAAGTGAGCAAAAACATGTAGAGGAATCAGCTATAAAGACATGAAAGCCATCTGTGCTTGAAAGACTAACTGTAATAAGCATTTACAATTCTCTCAACAGTAAAAGATAAAAGTGGGGTTTGATAAGCCTGGTAAAAAAAGCAAGAAAAAATGTTTGTTTCATAAACAATCTACCTCGATTTTCACCTTACCACTAGACAATCTCCTCTGAACGATTTACACTCGGTCCAGTGATTCTCCAGTTTTTCCATCCCATCGGAAAAATAGGTTCTATCAAACTCTGCAAAATATTGTTCGACTGCAACTCACTTCCTTATTCGATAAAAGTTTCTTCCCAGCAAGCCAAAGTTTCAAGTAAGGGAACAGGAAAAAGGCAAATGGGTAAGTCTGATGAATAGCACGGATGAGGAACCACATGAAAGCGCAATTCATGCACATTCGCCATTGTTATCACTAACGCATGGGACGGTGTATTATCTTGGTGAAGGAACACTTTTTTTGCGTGCCAACTTTGGTCTCTCTTCAGCTGATGCTAGTTTTAAATGATCCAATAATAAATCATAATAGAGTCCAGTTGCGGCTCTGACTGTTTCCTAATAATCTATGAGGATTATTCCCAGGGGCGAAAAAAGAGAGAGAGAGAGAGAGAGAGAGAGAGAGAAGAAGAAGAAGAAGAAGAAGACCGTGGACATCACCTTACCAGTTAACAAAATCGTCTTTTACCTTCTTCAGTGCACTTTCACCAGGGTTCGTCCATTGTTTCGGCTGTGGTGTGTAATGAAAGATCCAGGTTTCATCAACAGTCACAGTCCAGTACAAAAATTCTTGCGGATTGTGACTAAATATCAACAGACACTGTGTTCAAACATTGCATAAGATGCATTTTTGGTCAACTATGAGCAATCACAGCACCTACAGCACAGCTTCTGGTCTTGCATTACCCTACCACAGATTTTGTCAATGATTTCCTTTGTAGTGACCACAACTGGACAGATGGAGCACGCTTCGTCTTCAGTGCTTGTCCGACCACATCTGAATTTATTGATCTGAAAGTAAATGGTCTTCAATGATGGTGCACAGTCCACATGAACTTCATCTACCTCTGTCTTTGTGTGCCAGTCCAACCCTTCAAATGGAAACATCTAGTAACAGCAAAAACTGTTTCCTTCATTTTCAATCACAGTTGACACACAGACCAAATCAGACGGCTGTCAACAATGAACTGTATGCTGTACATTGTTTAAATTCTTTATATGATCTTTTGAATAATCACACTTACCAACTATGAAGGCTCAACAAAAATATTCCCTTCTTACATGGAAATTTACCAGACTTATCAAACCACCTTGTACCTTCACAGCAAAACTATTCCCCGTACTGGACATGGTTTCCAATCTTAAGGTAAAATGCTTATTTGTGGAGATTTACACAACACGTTGAAACCAGATGGGTCCTGCAACATTGTTGTTGTTGTTGTTGTTGTGGTACTCAGTCCTGAGACTGGTTTGATGCAGCTCTCCATGCTACCCTATCCTGTGCAAGCCTCTTCATCTCCCAGTACCTACTGCAACCTACATCCTTCTGAATCTGCTTAGTGTATTCATCTATTCGTCTCCCTCTATGATTTTTACCCTCCAATACTAAATTGGTGATGCCTTGATGCCTCAGAACATGTTCTACCAACCAATCCCTTCTTCTAGTCAAGTTGTGCCACAAACTTCTCTTCTCCCCAATCCTATTCAATACCTCCTCATTAGTTATGTGATCTACCCATCTAATCTTCAGCATTCTTCAGTAGCACCACATTTCAAAAGCTTCTATTCTCTTCTTGTCCAAACCATTTATGGTCCATGTTTCACTTCCATACATGGCTACACTCCATACAAATACTTTCAGAATCGACTTCCTGACACTTAAATCTATACTCGATGTTAACAAATTTCTCTTCTTCAGAAACGCTTTCCTTGCTATTGCCAGTCTACATTTTATATCCTCTCTACTTCGACCATCATCAGTTATTTTGCTTCCCAAATAGCAAAACTCCTTTACTACTTTAAGTGTGTCATTTCCTAATCTAATTCCCTCAGCATCACCAGATTTAATTCGACGACATTGCATTATCCTCGTTTTGCTTTTGTTGATGTTCATCTTATATCCTCCTTTCAAGACATGTGCATTTCGTTCAACTGCTCTTCCAAGTCCTTTGCCGTCTCTGATAGAATTACAATGTCATCGGCGAACCTCAAAGTTTTTATTTCTTCTTCATGGATTTTAATACCTACTCCGAATTTTTCTTTTGGTTCCTTCACTGCTTGCTCAATGTACAGATTGAATAAAATCGGGGATAGGCTACAGCCCTGTCTCACTCCCTTCCCAACCACCGCTTCCCTTTCATGCCCCTCGATTCTTATAACTGCCATCTGCTTTCTGTACAAATTGTAAATAGCCTTTCACTCCCTGTATGCATTATCAAAAGCTTTCTTTAAGTCTACAAAGCACTCAGAGTCATTAAAGCATAAAATAAAAGCAACTGGGTGACGAATAGGATAAGGAAATCCTCCCAACCCTTAAGCACCTCAGCAGCATAAAAAACAGTGATAAGGAATTCTTCCCAGCCCTCAAGCACCTCATCAGCATAAAAAACAACCGAAATGATCCTGCATTTCAAAAATACTACCAAACATGTAAAACATACACAGAAAAGTTTTGCTAGCAACATAAAGGTCGCTAATTGATAACTTTATAGAAATGGCAGAAAACAAAATAAAGGCAGCCTGGAATATCACCAAACAGGAAAAAAATAGAAAAAATGACTAAACAGGTAAACATACAATTTCAGCACATGACCCCAAAAACTAGCATGCTTCGCAAATCGATACTTTAGCAACATAGCTACCAAACTACAACACAAATTTGACAAAATACAGCCTGTAGAACACTGAAATATGTTCCAAACATAGTGATACTGCGACCTACCACAGCAGAAGAACTGAACAAAGTTGTGTGGAACCTAAAAAATAAAACCTCAGTAGGTATTGATAAAGTGCATGTGTGCTTGCTAAAAGATTGCATAGATATCAAAGACGTTTTACATGAATCATTCACCACAGGTTGCTTCCCAGAGACACTAAAGCATGCAAGTGTCCTGCCTCTACATAAGAAAGGCGGCCCTGAAAAGATAGAAAACTATATGCTTATCTCTTTGTTGTCATTGTTTTCAAAAGTAATACAATCAACAATAAAAATTAGGCTCATGAGGTACCTAACAAAGTACAATCTTCTGTGTAAAGGACAGTTTGTTTTCAGGCCTGGCACAAGCACACCATCAGCTACAGCTCATTTTACAAATGTACCGGAAGCACTAAACAAAGGAGATCGTATAGATTAGATCAAATTCAGTTTTCGTTCCATAGACCCAAAAAATGAGATGATTCTCGTGGGTGTGGAACATGTCAAAGTATGGCATAAAAAAATTTGAATATAATACTTACTACCCTGATCATTTGCCAAGAGATAGTCGAAAATAAGTTAATACAATGCAGTAAACTGGGGCAGCTAATATTTACAGAATTAACACTCTGTCAGAACGTAACACTGTTATCCACTATTAATAAATTTATCGTACGCAAAATACTAATCTTGACTGTTGTGACCAAGTGTTGTCACAACTTAAATCTAACATTTTTACTTAAGCTGACTTAACAGTCTCTGTTACGATATTCATCTATGGAGTATGACGAGTTGCTTATCAAAAAGTCTTTCAAACTCTGTTTAAAGCGTACTTTATCTGAAACCAAGTTTTTAATAGTTGCTGGCAATTTATTAAAAATGTGTGTTCCTGAATATTGGACCCTTTTTGGACCAAGGTAAGTGATTTTAGGCCTTTATGTAGATTCTTCTTATTCCTAGTAGTGATACTGTGTACTGAGCTATTGGCTGGAAGTAGAGATGTATTACTTTAAACAAATTTCATTAAGGAATAAATATACTGAGAAGCAGTGGTTAGAATACAAAGTTCCTTTAACAGGTTTCTGCAAGATGTTCTTGAATTTACACCACAAATGATTCTTATCACACGCCTTTGCACCCTAAACACTATTGCTCAGTTTGACGAGTTGCCCCAGAATATGATCCCATATGACATAATAGAATGAAAGCAAGCAAAGTATGCAATTTTTTTTTGTATTTATATCTCCTACATCTGACATATTTCTCACAGCAAATACAGACTTGTTTAGGCACTTAAGCAATTCTGTGGTATGCCCTTCCCAACTGAATTTATAATCAAGTTGTAATCCCAGAAATTTAAACTGTCAACTTCTTCGACCTGCATGTCTTCATATGTTATACTCACGCTGGAAGGAAATCTCTTACAGGTTCTCAACTGCATATAGTGGGTCTTCTCAAAGTTTAATGACAAAGAATTAGCTTTAAACCACTTATTAATGTCAGTGAAAATTTCGCTTGCTACTTATTGCAGTGTTTGTATCATCTGCAAACAAAACAAACTTAGCATCTGGCAATGTAACAGATGAGAGGTCATTAATATACACACAAGAAAAAGCAATGGACCCAAAATGGAACACATCATGAAATTAATTCCCAGTCAGATGAAGACAGACTGCTTACTGCACAGGTATTTCGCAACGACACCCTTTGTTTCCTGTTAGATAGATAAGACTCAAACCATTTCGCAGCATTGCCGGTGACACCATAATACTTTAATTTACTTAGGAGAATGCTGTGGTTCACACAGTCAAAGGCTTTTGACAGGTCACAGAAAGTGCCAGTAGCCTGTAATTTATTATCTAATGAATTAAGTATATTCCCACTGTAGGTGTAAACAGCTTTCTCTATATCAGAACCCTTCAGAAATCATAACTGTGACTTGGACAATATATCATTTGCAGTCATATGCTTAAGGAGACACTAACACAACCTTTTCAAATATTTTTGAGAAAGCCAGCAAAAGTGAAATTGGTCGTTAGTTTGATGGTATCTCTTTAGCCTTTATACCAGGTATCTTCGACTTCAGCAAAGCCTCTGATACACTAGACCACACAATTCTGTTAAATAAACTGGACACTACAGGTATCAGGAGGAAAGAAATAAATGGTTTCATTTGTACCTGAAAAACAAAGTGCAACGGGTAGAGATCTCTCAAACAAACTCCAATCATATCATAAAACACCTCACTAACCCAGAATACATTAATATTTGAGCCCCCCCCCCCCCCCCCCATGAAATGTGCTTGGCCTAATACTCTTCTTGATATATATCAATGATTTTCCCCAGAGTGTCAAACATGGTGAAACATTACTGGTTGCCGATTACAGTAACATTCTTATCGGTGATACACTACCATGTAGGTAGACAACAAATTCACATAAAAAAGTATTGGTTACTGCATAAGCAGAAAACCCAAAAGTAACTAAAAGTGAAAGATGAGCTCAAAGAATGTGTATCAAATAGAAAATTTCTAGGAATTCATGTTGACGCACAATTAAGTTGACTGAGAATAATACTGTCATTGGGAAGCTAATAGCTTCAATGTGCTTTGCACTTAGAACAATAAATTCAGCGTATAGTAGCTCGTGCACAAGAACAACATATTTTGGATATGTTCAGTCTCTAATTTCTTATGGGATAATATTCTGGGGAAGAAATGAGCAGAATATAAAAACAATCTTTAAGCTACAAAAAAGGTTTATACAAATCATGACAGAAAGTAGCAAGAAAATTCAACGTGAGTTGTTTAAATCTAAGGGTATCTTGACTGTTCTGTGTGAATTTTGCAAACAGAGAAATCTATCAGTACTGACAGAACAGGTCTTTACATGAACATTGAACTAGATTCAGCCACCACTTACCTCTTAGCATGTATCTTTGTATTGTAAATATTTGTGTGTTGATAGCATCCATACAATTTATATTATCAACAGATGGATAAATAAATAATTTGCTATGAAAATTAGAAATTTGAATAACAAGTTTATAATGACAATATTCTCCTCAATCACGTTACTGTTTGAAACGCGTGTTTAAATAAGTTCAATGACTTCACTCCTTTACACAAAGCAGACTTACCAAAGCCACACAAAAGTGATAATTACAGACACTGTTATGCACATAGTATTACTTCATGCATTATTTATTCCATGATAAACTCACACAATTTTTTATGCAGCAATCAGCGGTATTTGCTTTCTGATTTCTTTCCCTTATATCCTTCCTTCACATCTGCTGTCTGCGAAGATTCTGAAGAAATACTGGCAGCACTACTGATGGTGCTCACAGTACCAGGTTCTGAAATATGAGAAATGGACACTACTGTTGAGATTTCTGAACTAAAAATGACGAGTGTGTGTGTCAGAGAGAGAGAGAGAGAGAGAGAGAGAGAGAGAGAGGGAGGACGGAAGGGGGAGGGGGGGGGGGGGTGGGGAGGTTAAAGCATAGGAAAGACAAGTGCCAGTTGCTGAATGTTGTTAAGAATTAAAGACATAAATCCAACTTTTTTTAATTCACTGAAGGCAGTTTCTTGGTTTAATTAGGAATGAGCCAATTATTTTCAGATTATTAAATAGCCACTCAACAAGTGATTAGATAAACAGTGTGGGAGGCAGACAAGTGTATCGCAACAAAAATTAAAACAGACACTTTAAATTTCTATTTATCTGTTTGCTAAAAGTGGAGCACTCAAATGGCTTGCTCTGCAAATTCTGTGGCTTTACGTATACTCCAAAAACATTGATTACTTGAAACTCTGAAGTATCCTCCCTCCCCAACTACAAGTACAGGTAAACTAAAAACGAGATATAAATACCTGAAAATCATAACTTTCAGCTAGAAGGCTGGAAAAATAGCAGATATACCTCTGAGAAGAAGCACTGGAACAAAAACTTTTTATCTACACACAATACAACAGCAACAATATTCCCGCAAATCAGGCAAGAAATCATTGCTATTATTCAGGAGAGGAAGAATCAGGCAAGGATTGGGAGAGGTCCTCAAAGAGCTCGTATCTTGTATATGCTTACTGTAATTTGGAAGCTTTCTCAATAAAAGCTAGGTAAGACATGTTCATTTGCCCACTGCAGTGGCAAGTTATCAATGGTACGCGGTAAATAAGTTACGAAATTAATTACTAATACTATGAGTAGTCAACAGCACACATACAGCTTTGGGATGATCTCTATCACAAATTCAGCATTACTAAAGGCAACATTATATATAACTGAATGTACTGTAGATCACATAAATGGGAGAAATGCTCTAAAAGACTTGATTGTATCAACCAGTCACAAGTAAATTTTCTATGCTTCAATTAAAATAATCCCGATACGTATTTATGAGATTCACATGTTAGGAGCATTGCTGTCACCCAATCACAAATCTTTCTCAGACTCACGCTCACTGTATTGGCTTTTCAGCTGGGAAATGTGTAGCCATGACATGCAAGGTGACCAGGCTAACAATTTTACTGCTTTGTACTTAACAGGGTTGTCAACTGAAACATATTGATTGGCAGTACAGATGTTATAGGACAATGGTTTCCATATTAAGCAGAAAACACAAGAAACACAGGCTGCTGTTCTACCTCCCAAGCAACATATTTTCATGACTACCTCCACTGAAAAGTAACTTCCTACTTCACTTTTCACAGCTATGATTTAAAACTGTACGGTCAGTAGTCTGTATGCCAAACTTGCACATTACTCAACACTCATCTTTTAGGCTGGAGGAATAACAGTGTGTGGCCACTGGGCTCAGGAGAGGGGGGGGGGGGTTGTTGTCTTTTTTATAGTTAGAGAGAAAACAGATGAAGGTCTTAGTCAAGAAATACTGCAAAAAATAGACCAGGATGGTTCAAACATGAACTACTATACAGAGGGCAGTCCAATGACAATGGAGCAAACGTTTGCTGTAAAGTACAAAGGTGTCCAGTTAAGAATACATGAAAAGAAAGAACTGGTCTATTTTATAACAAATGTTGCTCACACTTAGTAGGAGCACACACAGCCGATGCATCTGTTGATGCTCAAACATTTTTTGGAGCTATCCATCATTTATACCTATTCTTTGTGGCTTCAATTTCGAGAAGCGAGACATTAAAAAAGCATGTACCCATAACATTAAAATTGCACGACATGTGGAAGTTATCTGCAATGTACAGGTGGTTGAAGTTTTTTACATGCATTTTAATAAAGTTATAAAGGCTCCTGAAGAAGTTGAATCTTATAACTTGTCAAAAAAAAGAAACAAACACTGAGGTAAAATCAGTTTTAAGGAATAAGAGGAAAAATTCACTGTTTTATCTTGTTGTTCCAGTACAATATCTATCATCTCACCCCCCTTCTGCAAAGAGAAGACCTTAGATTGCTAAAGCTGCTCAAAATAGTCAAGGCCTTTAGAGCTTTTTCAAAACTTCTAGGGATTCCTGTACTTCTGAACCTATTTCTGAGGCCACAGTATTAGTAGAAAATAATGAGATTTTAATGGAATTCTCGGAGAAAACAGTTAGCGGAAAGAAAAAAATGGCCAATAAGCTGTTTGAGGACAAAGTATTTGAACATTCACAGGAAAATTTGTTCAGTATGTCCCGGTTAGAAATAACTGACATAGTGATAATGCAGCCAAGTACCAGGCTTAAGACACCGGAGAAAATTAGTAACTTTGCTTTTTGTGTGGTGTGAACTGGCAGTTCCTACATAGAAGATCATAACCAGGAGAATTCATTTTTGAAATTGGAAGTTTCGAGCAGCATGCACTGGCAATAGATAAAGACAGTCAAGATACCACTGCATCATCCACATTAAGTTTAATTTATAAAAGTAAATTGGCAGGGAAAAGGGGATCCCAATCTTACTACAGCCTTAAAAATATTCCTTGCCATCCCCATCTGTTTCCTCTGGAGAAAAAAGTTTCAGCACAAGGTTTGAGTATAATCTCCATACAGCACCAACTAGCTAAAAATTTTTAAGGTGGGGGGGGGGGGGGGGGGGCGGATGAAACAAGGAGAGAGGAAATTTAAAATTGCCCTCCCTCCCCACTGCCCCAAAGTCCTAGTTCTGGCCCTTACTGGGATAAAGGGGAATATTTGATTCTGGTTGTCAGCTTTGACCAGTGACATAGGATGAACATTGTAAACAGCTACAATGTGGTATCACTGTTTTTTTTTCCAAATGGGCTTAGTTACAGACAAGTCTGTCATACACCAGGTTTTGTGCTTCCACACTTATTGTCTTGGCAAATTTAGAACCAAACTGAAAATACACACCAAAAGCTCTGAGGTCACAGCAGCCACTAATGTAACGCCACTGTTCAAAGCCGCCAACCAGTATCAAACAAGCCTCTTGACCCAATCACTGTAGTGTGAATATTAACTCAAGCTTGTACACATTTCTTAAGAAAAGGTCTGTGAACAGTAAAAGCCTCTGGTACCCACACAGCAACTTTACTACTATGCAGTGCTATGAATTGAATCTTTTAAGATTTCTGTGCTTTTCTCTCTCAAGACAACCTTGTCAGGAAGGAAGGACCGACCCACAAGCCCAAGCATGATAGGCACCAATCATAATACCTTACTTGTTCATCTTAACACAAATTGCCAAATTCGTGATACTTTCTAACCATCTCAAGAGATGTGACGAATACTCCTACTCCTAACTCAAGCATATTTGCAAATTGTAAAATACAGCTACCGTTAGTAATGTTTTTTAAGTACAGCACAGTGGCAGTTTTAAATGATATTTTCCATTAGTGTGCTGTGACATTCAAAACATTAACTTTGACTCTACATTTACACTGCGTAGAAGGCTTCCAGACTCAGCTTATTACTTTATTGAGCAAGAAGTCAAATCCTCTTATTATTCTCATTTTTCTGTACAACCATGAAATAAAGAACTTTACCTTTTTGACAATCATGGTGCAAGGCATAAGAACAGCCTTGCAATAATATTTAGGAAGATTCTGAATGAGATTAAATACTGAAAGAATCATGAGCAGGCTAAAAATTCACATGACAATTCTGATAACACAGAAAACCACTAGGAAAAAATGATTCAGAACCATCAAAACTAAGCATTTAATTGCAAGCATGTGATGATGATGATGATGATGATGATGATGATGAAGTCCCATACTCCTTGACAGAACGTACGAGACCAGCACCGCTGTACTAGGTTCAAATGGCTCTGGGCACTATGGGACTTAACATGTTAGGTCATCAGCCCCTAGAACTTAGAACTACTTAAACCTGACTAACCTAAGGACATCACACACATCCATGCCCGAGGCAGGATTCGAACCTGTGACCGTAGCGGTCCCGGACTGCAGCGCCCAGAACCGCACGGCCACCGCGGCCAGCTCGCTGTACTAAGCAAGGTCCTAGCGGATGTGGTTTGCCATTGCCTTCTTCTGACCATAATGGGGATGAATGATGATGATAACACAACACCCAGTTATCTTGAGGCAGGTGAAAATCCCTTACCCCGCTGGGAATCAAACCCGGGACCCCGTGCTTGGGAAGCGAGAATGATACCGCGAGACCATGAGCTGCAGACTGCAAGCATGTACTAGTAACAAATATTTGTTACTTTTTAGGGAGATGAAGCTGTGCAACATTCATGCCTACTGAAGTCTAAGGAAGTGATTTCAAATATTTCAGCATTGCCAGAATGAGATTTTCACTCTGCAGCGGAGTGTGCACTGATACGAAACTTCCTGGCAGATAAAAACTGTGTGCCCGACCGAGACTCGAACTCGGGACCTTTGCCTTTCGCGGGCAAGTGCTCTACCATCTGAGCTACGAGACAAGATACTGGCAGAAGTAAAGCTGTGAGGAACGGGCGTGAGTCATGCTTCGGTAGCTCAGATGGTAGAGCACTTGCCCGCGAAAGGCAAAGGTCCCGAGTTCGAGTCTCGGTCAGGCACACAGTTTTAATCTGCCAGGAAGTTTCATTTCAGCATTGGCTTGAGGATTCCCTACTGGAAAATTTAATGTTATCGATGATACATTATAACAGTCAAACTTTGCAACTAAATTTTCTCTAGAAAACGTGACATTACTGACTGGCTAAAATGGAAAAATATTTGGATTCTAGACAACATGGGTAAATTGTTGGGTTTTGTGAATATGGAAATGGAGTTCTAAGGCTGCCACTACATCTATACTCTGCAAACCACTGAAGTGCACGACTGAGGGTATGCCACACTGCGCCATTTATTAGGGTGTCTTCCTGTTCCATTTATGTATGGAGTGCAGCAAGAATGCTTGTTTGAATGCCTCTGTTTGTGCCATAATTATTCTAGTCTTGTCCTCACGATCCCTATGCGAGTCATTCAAAGGGGTTTGTATACTCCTAGTCGTCATTTAAGGCTGATTCTTGAAACTTCATTAGCAGACGTTTCTTGGGATAGTTTATGCCTCTCAGTTCACTTTCTTCAGAATCTCTGTGACACTCTCCCATGGCTCAAAATAACCTCTGACCATCTGTGCCGCCCTT
This sequence comes from Schistocerca cancellata, assembly GCF_023864275.1. Taxonomy (NCBI): domain Eukaryota; kingdom Metazoa; phylum Arthropoda; class Insecta; order Orthoptera; family Acrididae; genus Schistocerca; species Schistocerca cancellata. The sequence continues at coordinate 930,461,528 of NC_064629.1, forward strand.
CTTTGTATAGGTTCAATATCCCCTTCTAGTCCTATTTGGTACAGATGGCACACACTTGAGAAATATTCGAGAATGAGTCAGATGACTGATTTGTAATCAATTTTCTTTTTAGATGGAGAGTACTTCCCCAGTATTCTTCCAATAAACAGAAGTCCACCATCTGCTTTACCCATGACTGGGTCTATGTAACTATTCCATTTCATACCCCTACAAAGTATTGCACTCGGATATTTGTGTAAGTTGGCTGCTTCCAAGAGTGGCTCATTGATACTATAGTCATAATATATTTTTCATCTTGTGAAGTTAACAATTTCACTTTTTGAACATTTAAAGCAAGTTGTCAATCTTTGCACCACTCTGAAATCTTATCCAGATCTCACTGAATATTTCTGCAGCTTTTTTCATACATTACTTCATTGTAGTTAACTGCACAATCTGCAAAAAGCCTGGGATTACTATTAATATCATCTGCAAGGTCATTAATATAAAACATGGACAACAAGAGCACCAACACACTTCCCTGGGGCACACCTGATGTTACTTCTGCGTCTGACGATGACTCTCCATCCAGCACAACATGCTGCATCCTTCCTACCAAAAGGTCCCCAATCCAGTCACAAATTTCATTTGATACCACACTATTGTACTTTTGACAACGAGCACAGGTATGGTACAGAGTCAAATGCTTTTTGGAAATAAAAAATACTGCATCTATCTGACTGCCTTGGCAACGGCCTTGCCGCAGAGGATACACCGGTTCCCGTCAGATCACCGAAGTTAAGCGCTGTCAGGCGTGGCCAGCACTTGGATGGGTGACCATCCTGGCTGCCATGCGCTGTTGCCATTTTTCGGGGTGCACTCAGCCTCGTGATGCTAATTGAGGAGCTACTCGACCGAATAGTAGCGGCTCTGATGAAAGAAAACCATCATAACGACCGGGAGAGCGGTGTGCTGACCACACGCACCTCCTATCCGCATCCTCACCTGAGGATGACACGGCGGTCGGATGGTCCCGATGGGCCACTTGAGGTCTGAAGACAGAGTGCTATCTGACTGCCTTAATCCACAGCTCTCAGTATGTTAAGTATTAGCCAAGTTTCAAATAATCTACGTTTTCAGAATCCATGCTGTTTGAGAAGCCTCATTACGTTTGAGCTTGGAATATGTTCCAAGACTCTACAACAAATCTATGTCAAGGATATTGGACAGTAGTTTTGTGGATCACATCTACTACCCTTCTTGTAGATTGGTGTGACACGTGCTTTCGTCCAAGAACTGGTCACGGTTTTTTGTTCGAGGAATGTACGACAGATTAAAGTTAGAAGAGGTACTAACTCAGCTACAAATTCAATAGAGACCCTGACAGGGATTCCATCGTGCCCTGAAGCTTTGTTCAACTTTAACAATTTCAGCTGTTTTTCAACACCACTGACACTAATACTTATTTCACTGATCTTTACAGTGGTACAAGGAATAAATCATGACAGTTCTCTTAGGTTTTCCTTTGTGAATGAATATTTGAAAACAAAGTTAGGCATTTCACTTTTTGCTCCCTCAGCTTCAGTTCCAGTATCATTCGGTAGGGACTGGACACTAACTTTGGTGCCACAATAGCCTTTACATCCAACCAGAATTTCTTTGGCTGTTGTGAAAGATAATGTGACAATATTCTGCTATAGTAGTCACTGAAGGTTTCAAGCATTGTTCTCTTGACAGCTAAACCCGTTTCACTCATCTATTTTCGATGCAGACATCCTCAAAGAGGTCAGGTCTATTTGCTGCCATTCGATCCAAGATATTTCCATCATGAGTGGGTTCTGAACTATCCGTTCTAGGCAGTTTTCAGAACAGCATTTAGAAATGCGTCACAGGATGTCTTATCACACCCACCACTGCAAAACTGTAATTTTTCCTATTGAGTGTGAAACTTGTGTACAATCAAACTGAGGTTATCTCTAAAATTTTCAGTTACATTGGGAGATGAGTCTGGTGGGTGACAGAAGGATCTAATTACTGTTTTATACCCACACCCTAGATCACTGTCATTTTAGTAACATAGAGCACATCTAACATGTAAGAATTGTGCTTCACAGAATGAAAAATGGTACGTTGACAGAATGGCTGGGTCAACTCAGCCTACCAATACTGGACCTCAACTTTGTTCCATAATGTAATGGTGATGTAGTGTGCGACATCACAATTTGCAAACAAAAAGAGAACAGAAAACTGATAATATTTCTCTAGCATCTACATCTTCAGAATGTAGGCTGTGGTGACAGACTGATCTGTAGCACAGCCTAAGGTCTGGATTAGGCTGTAAGATGGCCATTTGACAGAGTTTGTGTAGTGGTATTTTACACTTCAGTTAACCCATATGATGGCAAGGGGCACCATAAACGTAGCTTTGCCAGTTAAATGGCATAATACAACACACCACAGACATCACAATGTGACTATAGGCTGTTTTTTTTTATTTTAACCACAATCACAATATTATCAATAGTGAAAGTGTTTCAGGAACTGTGAAGAAGAAGAAGTTGCAGCAGCAGTAGTAGTAGTAGTAGTAGTAGTAGTAGCAAACTGTAGCACTTTAACAAAGATTTAGGGCAGGTCATATTGCAGTTCATAAGAAAATTCATATATATAGAGGCATTTTTATCAGAAGAGATTAGTTTGAGAAGGCTAGGACATGTAACTGGACATGACTTTATAGTAGGAACCATTCTGGCTTTTGCATGCACTAATTTAAATAAAACATGGAAACTCTAAATCGGGATGACTCAATTTGGATTAGAGTCTCCATACTTGTTACTAGCAGTACAGTTTTATTCAGTTCATTCCTGCTGTAAGGAGGTGAGGGTGTTTTGTACTATATACTAGGGAGCAGTGAAAGTGGCAGCTGAAGGGAGTAGGTCAGCTCCTCCCATCCCGCATCTTCCCTCCATTTGTAAGCGGCAATTGGACACCTTTGGCCTAGTCCGGCTTAGTCTGTGACTAAGCTCTCACTTCTGCCACTGTGCCATTTCCATCAAGGATACTTTCTATCATGGATACTGCCCAGGCAGCATCTTAAGAAGCAACAGCTACCCAGTGCTTACCTATCATTAACATAATTTATGTGGCTCATGCTGCCATAATAAACAAAATCTTCTGGGCACAGCAGAAAGCAACAACAAGGGCATGTGGTGTTTCACTATGAACTTTACAGAGAATATTTGTAGAAGTACAGGCAATGTAAACCTGTGGTGAAGAAATGAAGTTTAAGTCTTCATGAAAAGATAAGTGGAAGAGCAACTCAACAATTTGGAAGACTTCCAGAAAGAAGTTTTTTTATATTCAAATTCTGTCACTGTGGAAAGTATCCTACAATGCAAAAGGTAGCACGTTTCACACAACATGATCGCTGTCACAAAGGGCCATCATTTGAGTGGTAAAATTCCAAAATCTTTGGGATTTAGGTACAGAAAGTGCAACAATGGAAGACTCATTCTGATGGAGATATCCAACATTGTAGGAAAGAAGAAAATCTCTCTCGATGAGACTTAGCTCAATCAAAAGACAATTGCAGGCTGTAAGAACTGACTGGCAAACTAAACAGACATTGTCATGCAGGATCATCTGAATATGCTTTACCAACAGACCAAAGCTAATATTTGTACCTTGCAAATCCAGCAAGAATATTTCATGAATAAATGAATAGTGTTACTTAAGCAACGCATGTAACAGCAATAAATGTTATGCTTTTTGTTCCTTACCGTCCCGAAAGCTGTGAACTCTGTTCCCTCTCTCAGATCCCTTTCCTCACCTTCCCAACAAATTATCAGTATAAGGCAGAATAGCTGCCAGCATATACCGCTGGTCAGTGTTAGTTCCGGAGGGCAGAGTATTTTCTGCTTTGTACCAACATTTAAAATTAGACACTTAAAAGTCCACTTAATCTAAAACAGGTTTAAAATTTAACCAATCAGCAATAATAATGCATTTGGCAGCAATATACCTTCTAAAAAGCAAGAGAATATATTCACATAGAGGCTGATGTTTCACTACAGTATTTTCGAAAGTATTTTCCTGACACATGCTTCATGGCAATAATAAATTGTTTAAATGAAGTCTGTCTGCTTCTTATCCTAAATTCAATACTACAATGGGCTATCTGCAGGTTGCAGGTACTATTATTCTCAAGTCAGCACCACATAACATACTGAGTGCACATGTGGCAGACAGCATTGCCTGCTGACAGTTTGTTGGGATTGGCTGGACACACACTGGGCAGAGGCTTATGACCTGTCGCAACTGAGGTGTGCAGTGAGAAAACTATGCAGAAAAGGTGGAGTGGGGTGCCTTCTACACCTGCCCCTCCAGCCGCCACTTTCACTGCTCCCTAGCATACTTCATTTTTCACCTTCAAATATGTTATTACCATTTACATATTTCTATCACTTACGCTGCAGCAATCACCAATACATGGAACTTGTTGTACGTATCAGTTTCACTTTTTTGTTTTTAACAGCAACAGCATAACTGCCAGCTGCAAGAATATCTGGCATTCTGCATGTCAGCCAGCAATAACACTGCCTTGTCAAAAAACATTTCATTGTAAACATTGTCACGGATTATGAACTAAGGATATTAAACTTGGAGCGTTGAATCGAGATATAAAACTAGATGAAAGAACATTGGTGCTGGTGAGTGTTCTCCAAATTCCCCCAAACAGATAATTTGCTAACTGTTCTAGTGATTGGTTTATGATAGTGTGGTAAAATAATAGCCACCTTTTAAACGTATTTTGGAATGTGATTCTCGAGTTTCTCCCGGCGTATTTGATAATCAAAATATCCACGGGTGTACTGCCGGTCTACAGTGTCCGACACTGTAGACCGGCAGTACACCCGTGGATATTTTGAGTATTTTGGAATGCTTTGTTTATTTTGACAGTTACCTGTCAGTTTCAACAGCAAGAGATTATCAGCTACAGGTACCATCTTCCTCAACAATTCTTAAATTATGCGATACTTCCGTACATAATTCCACTGTCCTCCGTACATTCATGAACATACTGATTGAACAGACCAATTGTACTTCCTCAAGGTACTCCTCTTACTACCTTCTTTGCAGCAAAGATATACCTTGGTGTGAATATCTAAGGCAATATAACACGAAAAAAGTTATTGCAGGAGAGGCATAAGCCAGTTTTGTTCCAAAAATGGTTCAAATGGCTCTGAGCACTATGGGACTTAACATCTATGGTCATCAGTCCCCTAGAACTTAGAACTACTTAAACCTAACTAACCTAAGGACAGCACACAACACCCAGCCATCACGAGGCAGAGAAAATCCCTGACCCCGCTGGGAATCGAACCCGGGCGTGGGAAGCGAGAACGCTACCACACGACCACGAGATGCGGGCCAGTTTTGTTCCCTGGAGGATTTTGGGGAGGTGGGTCTAACCACAGAATGTTACCTAGGAATTTGTACAAGCACATTTCATTTCACAGATGTTCATAGGAACACACGTAATGTCAATAATGAGCTAATTACAGATGAAACAAGACTGTAATGGTCACATGGAAATTTGACTTCTCTGAAATGAGAGTTCAATGCCGTCACATCGCCAAGCAGGTGAACAACAAAAACCAATGGGGGAGATTACAAGGAAATAATTATTTTGCGAACTAGACTTCAGAAAAAAATTTCACACATGGTTCTGGAACTACATTATCTATCTTCTCACCACACCTAATAAAGTGCACATATGAACAATATGGAAAAGGAAATAATACACTACTTTCAACATTATGGCCTACAAATTATGAAAGCAATTTAGGTAATAAATGGAGTATGTAGTAAATGACAAAGTAGCTGTTCACAGAAAAAGCATGGAGAAAAAAAAATTTGTAAAAAGTGACTTAACAATCAAAGAAATGTAAAGATAAGTTTTGCATAATGTAGAGTTTTTAAAGCTGGCAGTGATTACAGCAAGGTTTCCTTTCTTTTTCTCCTTTACTTAGGTATTCTGTAGTATGTAATACCGTAAGTAATATTGTTCACATTATTTTTGTAAACCTTACTTTCTTCTTGGTAGTTATATTTGCTCTTGAAAATCCAGCACTCCCGACATTTTCTTCCTGTTATCTACACTTATTAAAACTGTATTTTCGGTACCTGATCACCCAATTATGCTTATTCATGGCTTTCCCTAATCGCTGGAGCAAAGGTAGGTGATTTCTTTGAAAAGACTATTTCCACAGACATGTAGTGTGTGACTGGCGACAGACATTTTTCTTTATGAACTATAATTTTCTCTACATCTCTATTCAACTGCATTTTTTGTAATGCAGCTCATGATTTGTCTCATTATTGTTAAAATGGTCCATGGACAAACATTTTCTATTCAGAAATGTGAATATAATGAGCCTGCAAATATGGCTACATGCTGAACATTTTGAAGTTTAGTTCTTTTTTTAAGAAATATGCAGATGTAATTATTATCCACAAACTTTTACACAACAGAAATTCTTGTACAGATTAGGAGTAATTGTCATGGAGAAACTTTTTCAGTTTGTTAAAGAATTTTACTTTGCTGTCTCTCAGACATTTTGTATCACTGGATGAGTGAACTTGTGTTGAATCATTCTGCACCACTTTCTGTGCTAATGACAACCTTAATGTGGAGTAATGAATGTCAATTTTCCTTCTGGAATGGTTATTACAGACATCATTGTTCTTATGAACTGCAGAGGGTTATTTACAACAAACTTAATGAGAGAATATATATACTGTGAAATAGCAGAGGCCCTAGTCCTTGAACAAATGTCTACAAGATGAATGTGGGTGAGCAACACACATTAATGCACCATGTTTTTGAGCAACAAAGACAGTCTTCCTCAAAGATGAGTTATCCGAGAACATTATTCCCTATGGCATTAGTGAATGAAAATATGCAAAATATGACAACTTAGTGATTTCTCTCTCCCAAGATTTGCAATACACTTGTGGGTGAGACTGTTTGCAGAAAACCAGTCCATGACACTTTTAAGAATGTTGCTTACCATTTCTTCTGTTTCTGTAGATGTGCTTGGATTGACTACAATATTAGTCTCACCTGAAGAAAAAAATTTTGCTTCTTGTGTATCAGAAGAATGTTTACATATATGAGGAACAATTGTGGACCTATTGTGAAACCCCTTATGTGATTTCTCCCCAGCCAGAATTACATAATAAGACTATGTTGGTTAAAAACAAGTATCTGCATTCTTTTGGTTGTATATGACATCACACATTGGTTGGGCATATCATGAAGCCCATGAAACTTCCATAGAAAACAACAACCAGCACTATTTTATTTTTTAATGCTTGTAAAATTTGGAGAGTGAACATGCGAATGGCATTCTCAGTAGAGCAACTCTTCTGAAACGTTAAGTGTGATTTACTGAGGATATTATTGTTGCTAAGATGAGATACTAGTATAGAATAATCACCTTCTCAAAGATTCTGGAAATTGATGTCAGCAGTGAAATAGGTCAGTAGTTAACATCTCGTATCTTTCTTAAAGAGGGGTTAAACAATGCCATATTTCAGTCTGGATAAATGCGTCAAGTTACTGATGCATCACATATCCCAGATAAGACGGTTTATTACATGGTAACAAATTTATATCCCCCCCCCATGAACCATGGACCTTGCCGTTGGTGGGGAGGCTTGCGTGCCTCAGCGATACAGATAGCTGTACCGTAGGTACAACCACAAGGAAGGGGTATCTGTTGAGAGACCAGACAAACATGTGGTTCCTGAAGAGGGGCAGCAGCCTTTTCAGTAGTTGCAGGGGCAACAGTCTGGATGATTGACTGATCTGGCCTTGTAACAATAACCAAAACGGCCTTGCTGTGCTGGTACTGCGAACGGCTGAAAGCAAGGGGAAACTACGGCCGTAATTTTTCCCGAGGGCATGCAGCTTTACTGTATGATTAAATGATGATGGCGTCTTCTTGGGTAAAATATTCTGGAGGAAAATAGTCCCCCATTCGGATCTCCGGGCGGGGACTACTCAAGAGGATGTCGTTATCAGGAGAAAGAAAACTGGCGTTCTACGGATCGGAGCGTGGAATGTCAGATCCCTTAATCGGGCAGGTGGGTTAGAAAATTTAAAAAGGGAAATGGATAGGTTAAAGTTAGATATAGTGGGAATTAGAGAAGTTCGGTGGCAGGAGGAACAAGACTTCTGGTCAGGTGACTACAGGGTTATAAACACAAAGTCGAATAGGGGTAATGCAGGAGTAGGTTAATAATGAATAGGAAAATAGGAATGCGGGTAAGCTACTACAAACAGCATAGTGAACGCATTATTGTGGCCAAGATAGATATGAAGCCCACACCTACTACAGTAGTACAAGTTTATATGCCAACTAGCTCTGCAGATGACGAAGAAATTGAAGAAATGTATGATGAAATAAAAGAAATTATTCAGATAGTGAAGGGAGACGAAAATTTAAGTTATGGGTGACTGGAATTAGAGTGTAGGAAAAGGGAGAGAAGGAAACGTAGTAGGTGAATATGGATTGGGGCTAAGAAATGAAAGAGGAAGCCGCCTGGTAGAATTTTGCACAGAGCACAACTTAATCATAGCTAACACTTAGTTTAAGAATCATGATGGAAGGTTGTATACATGGAAGAACCCTGGAGATACTAAAAGGTATCAGATAGATTATATAATGCTAAGACAAGAGATTTAGGAACCAGGTTTTAAATTGTAAGACATTTCCAGGGGCAGATGTGGACTCTGACCACAATCTATTGGTTATGACCTGTAGATTAAAACTGAAGAAACTGCAAAAAGGTGGAAATTTAAGGAGATGGGACCTGGATAAACTGAAAGAACCAGAGGTTGTAGAGAGTTTCAGGGAGAGCATAAAGGAACAATTGACAGGAATGGGGGAAAGAAATACAGTAGAAGAAGAATGGGTAGCTTTGAGGGATGAAGTAGTGAAGGCAGCAGAGGATCAAGAAGGTAAAAAGACGAGGGCTAGTAGAAATCCTTGGGTAACAGAAGAAATATTGAATTTAATTGATGAAAGGAGAAAATATAAAAATGCAGTAAATGAAGCAGGCAAAAAGGAATACAAATGTCTCAAAAATGAGATCGACAGGAAGTGCAGAATGGCTAAGCAGGGATGGCTAGAGGACAAATGTAAGGATGTAGAGGCTTATCTCACTAGGGGTAAGATAGATACTGCCTACAGGAAAATTAAAGAGACCTTTGGAGATAAGAGAACCACTTGTATGAACATCAAGAGCTCAGATGGAAACCCAGTTCTAAGCAAAGAAGGGAAAGCAGAAAGGTGGAAGCAGTATATAGAGGGTCTATACAAGGGCGATGTACTTGAGGACAATATTATGGAAATGGAAGAGGATGTAGATGAAGATGAAATGGGAGATACGATACTGCGTGAAGAGTTTGACAGTGCACTGAAAGACCTGAGTCGAAACAAGGCCCCCGGAGTAGACAACATTCCAGTAGAACTACTGACGGCCTTGGGAGAGCCAGTCCTGACAAAACTCTACCATCTGGTGAGCAAGATGTATGAAACAGGCGAGATACCCTCAGACTTCAAGAAGAATATAATCATTCCAATCCCAAAGAAAGCAGGTGTTGACAGATGTGAAAATTACCGAACAATCAGTTTAATAAGCCACAGCTGCAAAATACTAACACGAATTCTTTACAGACGAATGGAAAAACTAGTAGAAGCAGACCTCGGGGAAGATCAGTTTGGATTCCGTAGAAATACTGGAACACGTGAGGCAATACTGACCTTATGACTCATCTACGAAGAAAGATTAAGGAAAGGCAAACCTACGTTTCTAGCATTTGTAGACTTAGAGAAAGCTTTTGACAATGTTGACTGGAATACTCTCTTTCAAATTCTAAAGGTGGCAGGGGTAAAATACAGGGAGCGAAAGGCTATTTACAATTTGTACAGAAAGCAGATGGCAGTTATAAGAGTCGAGGGGCACGAGAGGGAAGCAGCGGTTGGGAAGGGAGTGAGACAGGGTTGCAACCTCTCCCCAATGTTATTCAATCTGTATATTGAGCAAGCAGTAAAGGAAACAAAAGAAAAATTTGGAGTAGGTATTAAAATCCATGGAGAAGAAATAAAAACTTTGAGGTTCGCCGATGACATTGTAATTCTGTCAGAGACAGCAAAGGACTTGGAAGAGCAGTTGAACGGAATGGATGGTGTCTTGAAGGGAGGATATAAGATGAACATCAACAAAAGCAAAACGAGGATAATGGAATGTAGTCGAATTAAGTCGGGTGATGCTGAGGGTATTAGATTAGGAAATGAGACACTTAAAGTAGTTTTGCTATTTGGGGAGGAAAATAACTGATGATGGTCGAAGTAGAGGGGACATAAAATGTAGACTGGCAATGGCAAGGAAAGCGTTTCTGAAGAAGAGAAATTTGTTAACATCGAGTATAGATTTAAGTGTCAGGAAGTCATTTCTGAAAGTATTTGTATGGAGTGTAGCCATGTATGGAAGTGAAACATGGACGGTAAATAGTTGGACAAGAAGAGAATAGAAGCTTTTGAAATGTGGTGCTACAGAAGAATGCTGAAGATTGGATGGGTAGATCACATAACTAATGAGGAAGTATTGAATAGGATTGGGGAGAAGAGAAGTTTGTGGCACAACTTGACCAGAAGAAGGGATCGGTTGGTAGGACATGTTCTGAGGCATCAAGGGATCACCAATTTAGTATTGGAAGGCAGTGTGGGGGGTAAAAATCGTAGGGGGAGACCAAGAGATGAATACACTAAGCAGATTCAGAAGGATGTAGGTTGCAGTAGGTACTGGGAGATGAAGAAGCTTGCACAGGATAGAGTAGCATGGAGAGCTGCGTCAAACCAGTCTCAGGACTGAAGACAACAACAACAACAACAAATTTATATTACCCAATTTGAAACACCATCAAAACCAGATGAGAATTTATTTTCAAGATTCATAGAACTGAATTTTACAAGTGTTACTTTTTCCACATATTGCTGCAATTTTTCTCTTGAACTGTGTCTCTCTGGGCTTTCTATTATATTTAAGAAACTTATTAAATATATTTTCTGCCTGTGACGTTATTTATAGCCCTTCCATTCAGTCTAATGGTGATGTCATCCTGTTCTGTGGCTGACGTTGCACGTCTTGTTCCCCTACATTCCACATAGCCTTATGCCTATTGTCGGAATAACCGATTCCTGAATTATGTGCACGTTACTTTTTTTTTTAAATAATCTTTCTTAGTAATTTCGAATAGTTTTTACAGTGTGCAACTACTGCATGTTCTCTACTTGTTCTTGCCAACACATTCATTCCCCTTTTCCTTTCACCTGATACTTTAATCCCCCCTAGTGATCCATTTTTTTAACATGACTGTTTAATGTCCTTTCTGCTTGGCTTATATGAAAAGCCATTTTCAAATGACGATATAAATTTATCATGGAATTGATTTTGTTAACATTTGCTTCAATATATATTTAATCACCGTTCATCTCAATTATTCTGACACCCACTGAAGAGTGTCAGGCACTATGTTATTTATCCCCATCAAAGAAGTTTAGAGATGAAATGACAGTATCTCCCCATATGGAAATAGTAGCCAGAAAACAATCACACTTAAGATATTATTTTGTACTTCAAACAATTTCTTTGTTCAAACTAAACAATGCTGAAAAACTATTTGGTTGTGCACCAATCTATCACTTATAAAATGGGTACAAGCTGTTCAGTACACACAGCACAAAACATGAATTGGGGCTTGTGTACTGCTAATTTAACATAGGGTAGACCAATTTTCTTTTATCTCCCTATGTAGTTTTAGGTTGTGTAGAATGGAAAGTAACAACGTTTGACCCAAGTACTAAGCGCTATTTCTGTGCGAAAACACTTACCATTGTAATTTGTAATCTAGATTTTAAATTGTTCGTCATAAAATAAATTTAATTCGAAAATAATTTCTCCATAATTACTTCGGTATTTATTAATGGGCTATTGACATATTTCATATTACGCGAAAAAACAACTTACGGTAGATACCATTACATGATGACGTGCGATCGATACAAGGCGCAACACAGCATCGTCTGTAAAGTATTGCACATTCATTCAATAGGCTGCATAAAATCGCGAATGAGTTTACCAAAGAATATTACCCGCGCGTTCCTCGTCCGACTCGGGCGCTTCTCCTGCGACTATTACGCCCTGCAAACTGCTAGCACTCGAAATTCCAGCCTGTTGGAATGGAGCATCCTGAAAAACAATGCATATACAACAATTGCAATACACATACGAAATACAAACAACTCAAATACATCACACTACCAGAACAGCTAACGCCGCGCCACTACTGTCAGATACCAGATCATCTCCAGAAACTACGCCCGTCGCCCGGCCAGCTTCCTTCCCACCCTCAATCGATCTGCAAAGCACTTCTACGCACAGACATTCCAACGGTCGTCGGATAACAAGCAATCACTGCCGTCAAGGAGGTTGGTATATAATCACTGTGATGAAACACCCTTACTTCGGGTACACACGCTCAAATCACGCAACTAATGTGCCACCAGAGCTCGTGGCATTCTGTAACGGCATCGTGAGCTACCGTTCACACAAATTCTACGCAGTTGCACACCTTTCAGTATGGTGTCAACTGAAATCATATGACAGGGTACGAGTGTTATATGCAGTTTATGGCATTAGAGCTGTGACAAGAGTTAAATACAACGAAACCGAAACCCAAATATTAGACCTGAAAATAGATTTCACACAGGGATAAATCAGGGGACACAAACACATTTATAACAGAAATAACACTCGGAGACGAAAATGCTGTCTGCAGTGGCAATAACCAGTAGCTGGCAGCAAAATAACATCTGCAGACACGCCACTCTTCCAAGATTTGAGAATGTTATTGTATTCGTTGATATAAGCATTTAGATTACTAATTTTTAGTGTAACAGCTGGCACATCATAGTAGGGAACTATTTCCTGCATGTAACCCACAATTTATATAATGCTTGATCTCACAACTCACGAGGTTTATACTAAAACACACTGAAATCGAATGGATTACAGCAGCAATTACGTCACGATAACTGTGACAGAATACTGGTGCTTGGAAATACTGCCACCAGGGAGCAGTGGGAGAGGAAAGTGGCGCAACGAAGTACAACCAAGTTGAGCTTTTTGTGGCGTGGAAAATGATGCGTCTCCTGAGTTACGCTACTAAAAACTGGGAGTTCACGTATTCAACTGCATTGCAACGGCGTTGCAACTGTAGTATGCTACCATCTGTGGCGACACATTTGTTGCACGTGTGAACGCGGTTTTATTTCAAAGAGATTGACTCCTTTGCTTAGAGCTAGTGTTTTGGCTACAATGGCTGGGGAAGATTGCTGTGTTGTACCTCGTCTGGATTGTGGAAATATACACTTTTATTTGAGATATAAATATTTCATTTTATTTATTTATTTATTTGAATAACACTTTCGGAGGATACGAAATATCAACATTGGTTTTGTATCTTTGTGTTTAATTTTTGTTGCTTCCAGACTGCCTTCATCTTTCGAGGGTGTCATTCCTTTTCTTTATAGGTCCATTTTCTTCCTTTTGCTAACCTCTTTCTTTCCTGAAATCTTGCCTTTTGTGTTGCTTCTCTAAAATGTATTCTATCTATCATGTCCGTTCTAATTTCACTGTTTTTCACATCTTTGTCAATTTCTGTGAACCATGTGGGTTTGGATCTGTAGCTGTTCGGTAAGTTGGAGATTTGCATGGTTAGGGCCGACTGAATGAACACCGAATAAATCCCGATTACGGTCTTGTTGTGTACATAGTTCCGCATAGTCAGCGCGTTTACAACTTTCCCACTAGAGTGCGCCCCGCTAAGCACAACAGCACTGGCACAGCGCTCGATCGTCTCTGCACTACGAGATGGCGCTGCCTTAGAGACGGACCAAATTCTGCTTCCGCCGATCCGCGTATTAATATGTAACGAAGCCAATGAGATTGCTGCTAACATAGAATCTTTTCTCCTCGCGGATAACACTCGCGCAGTGATACTTGAACGCGCGAGGTATTATAACGAGTGTACAGACCTCCGATTAGTCATACCGCCCTTCGATTGTGCCATTCCAGCACTAATCGAAGTGCTAGGTTTTCAGGTGCAGGCCAGCCGAGCAGCAGCGGTCCAGCCGAGCAGCAGCAGCAGCAGCGGTCCCGGCCAGCAGCAGCGGTCCAGCCAGCAGCAGCCAGCCAGCCCTCCAGCAGCAGCGATCCAGCCAGCCAGCCCTCTGGCAGCAGCAGCAGCGGCCCCGGCCCCGTCCGCGGCAGCAGCAGCAGCTGCGGCATTCCTGCCATCCGTCATCGGCGTCAGCGCCAGCGCCAGCAGCGTGGGACTCTGGTCTTCATCCGTCTTTGTCTTCCTCTGTCTTCGTCTTCATCCGTCTTCGTCTGTCCCCAGTTTTTTTCCTTTCTTTTTCGTCCTGTGCCTTTTTGTTTATCCCTGTCATCATGTCAGCCCCCACCACCACTACCACCACTACCACCACAGCCATAGTTTATACTTCCCCCTCTGCCGCCACCACCACCATAACATGGTGTGCCCAGTCACACCCCCCTATTTCCATCCCTCTTCTTCTCACTCTCCCTTCGCCCTCGCTCTTTGTCGCCCCCTCTCCAGCTTCTTCCTCCCGCTCCTCTCTCTCTGATCCTTTCCCCCCACTCCCCCAGAATTTCACTGCAGCTCCAGCTAGGGTGGTGGCCCGTCGGGCCACTGCCCATGCCCTACTCTCCCCATCGCCTTCGCCATCGCCAGCACCGTATCCTTTTCAACAATATCTGCTCCCTTCCCCACACCCTTGCCACCCACCGCGCGGATGCCTTCCTCCTCAATTAAACCTTCCTTCAACCCCACCACATCGTCCACACTTCGCCCTACCTCCTTCACTGATCCGATAATCCCCTCCCGATTGCGCGTGGCGGAGTTGCCATTGGTCACCACCGCCAGATCCCCGTTCGGCTCCAACCTCTCCTTCCCGACCCCACCAAACACCTGGTCCTTAGTCTCTTCTTCCCCGGCCTTATCGTTACCTGCGCCACCATCTATGTCCGCCCTAACACCCCTATTCCCTTCGACTTCCTCTCCCACATTGACCGTACCTTCTCCTCCTATGTGATCGCCGCCGACCTCAACATCCATAGTCGTTCCGTCGCCCAGTTATGGCGGTGGCATCGGTTCCTCTCCTCCCTTCAAGGTGACCTCATCCCCATCCCCCAGCACACCCGTCCCAAATCCAACTCCACTCCCGATGTTATCCTCTCCTCCCCCAACCTCCTTGGACGCATAACGGAGGGTGTCTTGGAGCCTATTGGTAGCGACCATCTCCCTGTCCTCCTCACCGTTTCAGACAGTCGTCGCCCCCGCCCCGACCCTCGTAATGACCCTCCCCCTAAGTACGTCCATGACTATTCCCGTGCCAACTGGAATGCCTACCGAGATACCCTCTCCACCCAGGTCGATAGCCACCCCTTCACCTACCACCACCCTGACGATGTGACTCCAGCAGACCTTGTCTGAGGCCGTGGAGGCCCACGTCCCTACTGTCGCCATCCATCCCCACCGTCCTACCTTACCCCCACAGACCATCCTCCTCCTCCGTGAATCCCGCCGTCTCTACCGTGCCTTCCTCCACATGCGTGACCTGGACACACTACGACACCACCGGCAACTCCAGCGACACATTCGTAATTTGCTCGCAGCTAAGAAACGCCAGGACTGGCGACAGACATGCACCCATTTAAATTCTACCCTACCTATAAACTCCTCCAAGTTCAGGTCAGCCTTCCGTCGCCTTACCGGAACTAAACCCTCCACTACTATCCTCTTCTCCATGATGATCACCCCTTCCCTGACACCCTTAGCAAGGCCAATCACTTTGCCTCCTCCCTCTCTGATGTGTTTTCCATCCCCGATGATCCCCAGTTCGATTACTCCCTCTTCCCGGATGTCCGCGATCGAACTGACACATCTATCCCTCCCCTCGCACCTGGTTTCCAGTACTTGGACAACATTGCACGCACGGAACTCAATGCCCCTATCACTACACAGGATCTCATTGCTACACTTCGCACAAAACGCAACACCGCTCCTGGTCATGATCGTGTCACCTACTGTTACCTTTGTGAAGCTCCTGTCTCTTTCCTCCCCGCTCTGGCCAGGCTCTACAATGTCGTCCTGTCCACCGGTTACTACCCCGACCTGTGGGAAACCTACCATATCCTGATGTTCCTTAAACCTGGCAAACCGCTGTTCGCCGTCTCCTCCTACCGTTCCATCAGCCTTACCTTGGTCTTCGGCAAGGTCCTGGAATCTATCCTCACCCGACGCACCCACCAGCATCTCCGCCAGCACCGCCTCCTTCCCGTTACCCAGTGTGGCTTTCAGCCGTCCTTCTCTTCCGACGACCTTCTCCTTCACCTCACTCATCTCCTTTCCGACCAGCTTAATTCCCGTCGCTCCGCAATCTTCATCTCCCTGGACCTCGAACGTGCTTATGACCGTGTATGGCATTCCGGTCTCCTCTTCAAGCTCCAAACCTTCGCCCTTCCCATTAACTACGTCCGTCCGATCGGCTCCTTTCTCTCCCACCGTCCTTCCTACGTCACCATCCATAACACAGATTCCTACACCTTTTTCCCCTCCGCCAGTGTGCCCCAAGGCTCCATCCTCTGCCCCCTTCTGTACCTTTTGTATACGGCAGACATGCCGCCTCCGTCACACCCGTCCACTTTCTCCAGTTTGCCGATGACACCGCCTTCCTTGCCCTTGCCCCCACCCTGCAGCGCTCCCAACACCTTCTCCAATCCCATCTTGACCGGTTCACCGCTTGGTGCAACCAGTGGTTGCTCAAGGTCAATCCCTCCAAAACCCAGGCGATCATTGTAGGCAAAACCACCCCTTCCTTCCGCCTCCTTGATTTCCATCTAACCATCTATGGCCGTCCTATCGCCCTCACTCCCACCCTTAAGTACCTTGGCGTCACCCTCGACCGTCGCCTCTCCTGGACTCCCCATCTCCAGACAATCCAAGCAAGGCACACTCCCGACTCCATCTCCTCAAGATCCTTTCCGGCCGTATGTGGGGTCTGGACCCCTCCACCATCCTCCACACCTATAAATCCCTCATCCGCCCTATCCTTTGTTACGCCCATCTGGCTTGGATCTCGCCCCCCCCCCTACCTTTTATAAATCCCTCCAAATCCTTGAACGCCATGCTCTCCGCCTCGCCTATCGCATCCGTCTCCCCTCCCTCACGCGGATCCTGTATGATCTCATCCCCTTCCCCCACCTCCTCCTTTTCCTTGAAAGGATACGGATCCTGTACACCTCCCGCAAACTCGATCCTCCTAACCCATTAGTCTCACCCATCCTCTCCCACCCCCGCCCGCTTCCGCGCCTGTATTCCCACGTCCCACCCCATCTCTCCACCCTCCTTACCCTCTCCCAAGGTGGCTTCCGCCAGCTCCCCCTCCCTGATGATGTCCTCCTCCCCTCCATCTACCTCTCCTATCAACTTTGATCCTCCCCCCCACTTCCTGTGTCCTTTCCTTTAGGCACCCTCCCTCCCTTCGTCCGCAGCCCGTGGTCGTGTGGTAGCGTTCTCGCTTCCCACGCCCAGGTTCCCGGGTTCGATTCCCGGCAGGGTCAGGAATTTTCTCTGCCTCGTGATGACTGGGTGTT
The DNA here is from genome assembly GCF_023864275.1 of Schistocerca cancellata. NCBI lineage: Eukaryota > Metazoa > Arthropoda > Insecta > Orthoptera > Acrididae > Schistocerca > Schistocerca cancellata. Next base: position 930,479,315 of record NC_064629.1, read on the forward strand.
GTGTGATGTCCTTAGGTTAGTTAGGTTTAAGTAGTTCTAAGTTCTAGGAGACTGATGACCATAGCTGTCAAGTCCCATAGTGCTCGGAGCCATTTGAACCATTTGAACCCTCCCTTCTCTTTCCTTTTCCCCCGTCCCCCTTCCTCCGCCACACTTCCCCCGGGCTTCCCTTCCCCCTTCCTCCCTCCCCCTCTCTCCCCTGCCCATAGCATCTCTGCTCTCCCCTTTCCCTCTCCCACTCCCTTTCCTCCTCCTCCTCTCTTGGCAGGTCCCTGGACTCGCACACGCTCAGTGAACATTCGCGCGCCGGAGATCATCGCCATCAGTGTCTCGTGTGTGTGCCTTCGTTTGTGTTTAGTGTTCTTTCGCCGTCACGCCACCACTGTTCCCGTGTGCCGTCGCCGTCATCCATGTTATGTGCGCTGTGTCAACAGGTTTTAGTGTTTTTTCTTGTCCAGCGTGAATGGCTTCATGTATCTTGTTTTTGTGTCTACAGTTTTTACCTGCCATTTTTATTGTATTATCTGTCACTACTTTTTGTCATTTATTGTACCACTCGCGACTGAAGAGCAGCGTACTATGCTGCTGACAGCCCGCCTTTGTTCAAGGTGTTTAAAATAACAATAAAGAAAAAAAAAAAACCTCCGATTAGTCAGTCTGCATTAGTCTGCATTTGTCTGCACCAGTCTGTACCAGTCTGCATTTGTCTGTACTAGTCTGTTCGAGTTCTACATTTGTCTGTACCAGTCTATAGTCAAGTTCCAGTCTGCGCCTAATAAGATTACCATAATCCTGTACATAGCCATGAAGATAAATGAATAGACACTTTTGTCAAGTATCAGAGATATATGTGAGAATAAGATTAACGTTCCAATACCAAAGGAACTTCAGATTGTCAATTGTAAATAGCATCCAGAACCAAGTTATGTAAATTTTATGCTTGTTATTATTTTAATAAATGCGTGTGAAAATTAATCAAGTTCTGTTTAAAGTTGGTCACCGTCAATCTGCTACTCTAAGCGTGCAAGTGGCATTTCTATCGTCTGACCTAACGGCAGAAGATAAACACGCCACGATAAGGCCACGAGACATATTGCTAACACTCGCCTACTTCGTTAGAGCGACAAGTCAAATAATCTGATGGTGTGTGTACCGAAGGTCTTACAGTACGCACACCACAGGTCTATTCTCGAATTAGCACAGAAAGCACGTTGCACAAGTACGGAACAGCGCCTAACCTGCAATAAACTAAGATTTTGGTCTTGTTAGCGATGTTATCTGGAGAATAGCCGATGGCACTTTGAGAGTATAGCCAAGAATTATTGAATCAGACTATTGATGACGAGATTTTAGCGGAAATGTTTATCACAATGAGAAAGCAAAAGAAAATGCGACGTCGTCCTAATTAATTCGAAGAATATGACGACTGTGAGTTTATGAAACAGAAACTGCAGCATCTGATTGACAGGAAAGTCTGCAAATGTGTCTCATTTCATAATTCTATTATTCATTACAATAAACTGGAAAAATATGCCCATGAAGGTATCTCATCTTTATTGCTGTGGTGTTATCGCAGGATCAGAAATCAATGTATCCTCGTCCTGTGTAGAACATAATAGGAAAATACGCCCAATCAAAGTAAAAGCCTCACTGTTCTCTCAGATATTACAGGCGGCACTCCTGTTAATATTTTTGCCAGTTGTTAGAGAACATTTAGAGTTTAGTAGTAGCAAAAAGAGGGGGGCAGATTTTTCTCTTCCTCCTCCCTCTCAAACTAAAAGTGGTTTTTTTTTAATATTCCCAGAGCCATGTTATATCACAAGCAGAAAATATGAATTAGCAACACTCCCAGTTGCAACAAAACAATAACTTTTAATCGTTTTATGCGAAATATTAGTGTAGGTCTATTTTGTAATTTAGAGGTCCCTCTAATCAACATTCAGTCACTGACTTATGAATAATAGTAAACGTTTATTCGACATACAAATATTCACTGCATACAGAAAAAACAGAAAATTTCAATTCTTGTGCAATAGATTAACAGGGCCCACATTCCTCAAGAATTGTCAGCAAGTAATATTAGAGAAGAAGTATGCATAAATGGTATTTCACCATTCAGATACACGGTGGCAATTATTGACCTATATCAAATAAATCGTCATAACTTCTCAATGGTTTGCGTTATGATGTTCAAACTGTGTGGTTGGCCATGAGGTGTAACAGGAATTAGTACGCTCTGTATGGTTTGCTTTAGCAACAAAGCCCTCTTTCAAATGGATGGGTTTGCCAATAAGTAAAATTGGCGCATTTGGGGGATTCAGAATCTGCATTTCGCGATCGAGAAATCTCTTCACCCTCAACAAGTGACTGTAGTGTGTAACGTCCAATCACTGAATAATCGATACAATATTCCTTGATGGCATGGTGACTACCGAATGACATGTGAAGGTTTTAGAAGATGATTTCATCCCTATTATTCAAAGTGACCCTGATTTCGACAAGATGTGGTTCATGCAAGACTGAGCTGGACCCCATCGAAGCAGGAGAGAGTTTGATGTTCTAGAGGAGCACTTTGAGGACCACATTCTGGCTCTGGGGTACCGAGAGACTACTGGCATAGGCCTCAATTGGCCGCCATATTCTCTGGATCTTATAATGGTCGCCTAGTCGTAGATATTGCTATAATCGCACTATTTCACTCCCATTTACGGAGCTTGTTAGCACCTGATGTTAGGTTGGCGCCATTAAAATGCATTGTGGTAATCGCTGCTGCTTGCTGGATCGCTGCTGTGTCTTGATGTTAATGCTGGCTCTAAATCTGGTTGTCTAGGGGTAAAAAGATGAGGTCCTGTGTTTTTGATGTGCTTTTGATGATAAATAATGAGCGAAACCAACAAATATTTGAACTTCAAATATTTATTACTCTGGTTGCCATCTTAATTCCACTGTCCACCAAAGACAATGACACAACACAAAGTAGCACTTCTTTTACATGGCCGGCCGGAGTGGCCGAGCGGTTAAAGGCGCTACAGTCTGGAACCGCATGACCGCTACGGTCGCAGGTTCGAATCCTGCCTTGGGCATGGATGTGTGTGATGTCCTTAGGTTAGTTGGGTTTAAGTAGTTCTAAGTTCTAGGGGACTTATGACCACAGCAGTTGAGTCCCATAGTGCTCAGAGCCATTTTTTCTTTTACATGTTCTTTGCAATGTTTATCCACCTCGAACAATAACACACATACACTTTACCAATGTGACATTCAGACTCTACTCTGACCCTTCTTGCTGGTTGTATTTATAACCTTGTCAAAGAACTACTAAAAAGAGATATAGTTTATAAGTCACATGTACATCTGCTATCGTAATTTGTGCAGAAAAGTTATTAATTTATATCGAGTGACATAATTTAACAGGTTATTAAAATGACAGACAGATTTGTCGACTTGACATAATAATTCTTTGTTACAAAAAGGTCGTTTTTTAGAAGTTTGTCAGTTGACTTCTCTAATTTGCATAAATAAGTAAATAACATGAATTATTAAGAATTACATTGGTTTTCGTCTAAAATAGGAGTGTTTACGTGAATACTGAGTGAAAACGGTCCTAGTGAACAAATAGGTTTCACTGGGCGATTTTTATTTAAAGAGATCCAAAATACGTAAGTTGGCCACTATTTTTCGTACTTCAAATTAATTATTTAAGATGAATTTAGTGTTTTTACATGATTACATTTGCTGTATCAGTGATCAAGTGATATTAACTTTTGTGTGGGTCAGTAATTCAGTATAATTTAATGGGTTGACTGTTTATGGAGACATGTTATGCACTCATTGTTAACATACACAATAACTTTTCTATAATCATAAATACTCGTTAAACTGGTTGAATTTGGAGGGTATCGCATACTTCGATAAAGTAAAGCTTTTAATAGGTTCCGTTACAATCTGAACACATGCAACCCCTTTTTGTGGGGCTATATTAAAGACAAGGTGTACAGCAATAACCTCAAAACCATTGCTGGACTGTAAACACCCTTTTCGGAGGTCATCGACACCATCGATGTTCCGACACTTTAGCAGTCGATGCAGAATTTCTCTATTCATCTGCGCCACATCATCGCCAATGATGGCAGGCGTATAGAACTTGTCATAACCTAAATCTAATTATCTATAGTGATGTTTAGATATTGAATAACGTGTAAGCACACTGTAATTTTTAATCAATTCATGTCTTTTTTCATATAGTTCAATAATTATCAGACTGCATGTAAAATAGATTTTGCGAAGGAAAGTTCTTTGTATTTACTGCCGGAAGAATCAGAGCTAGTATAGGCAGTGTGTTGACCAGCTATTAATCCTCCATACTGTGTACTTTCTTAATACAGAAGTTTGCAGATGTAATATTTATATTTCTTGTGTTGTACTGATGCAAATCAATATATTTGTTGAAGTGCTATCTTTAAATGAATAGTGGTTCTTTTAAAATGTATATATTTACTGTGGTTAACACTTCAGTTTTTCCAATTAAATGAAGTGATGCCTTAGATATGGGTCCACAAATGGCTCGTTTCTAAAGAATCAATAGTTTACAGCAATTTTCTCTAGTCTTGACACACCAGATTTAATTTCTGTTGTCAAGGGCAAGGAAAATAAATGATGGTATGCAACCATTAGAATAACAGTATCTCCACTTTTACTGCAGAAACACCATTAGACAGGCTGCATGACAAGGGGTAAACAGTAAGTTCCATTTACGATTGTTTGATCATCATAGAATTTCACTATATCCTTTTTAACAACTTCTGTACCTAGGCATAATTTAATTTCATCAGTAAGTCTGTTGTTGAAGCCTATTATGCATTAAAAATCAGATAAAAACAGTCTTGACCGCGTTTTCGGATTTTTAAATTTGTTTGCAACCGATTTTGGCTCTTTCCTCAGGCCATCTTCAGCCTTTTGGCCGCAAGTCTGGCTGATGATAGCGGTAGATGGAGCGAGATGAAGATGGCCTGTGGAAAGGGCCGAAACCGGCTACAAACAAATTAAAAAATCTGAAAACGTGATCGAGACTCTTTTCATTTGATTTTTTGCATTTTTAGCGAACACTGTGCACCAGAATGCTTTCTAAAATCCTATCATGCATCGTTATACATAAAGTCGCTTTCATTGAAATAAAGCAATTTCATATGTAACTGGATTCCAATTGGTCGTCAATATACTATCTACATTACCTTTACACACTTGTGGCTGTATTTTCTCAATATTGAATCACTGTAAAATTACTTTATGTGCCACACAAATTTATGTAATGACTTTTCAGTGTATTTTCCTTAATCCTGTTCTAAGCTTCTTTTCTTCAGTTAAAATGACTCTTCCTCCTCTGTCTGAGTTTCATCATGCTGCTTTTGAAGCAGTGTGATTTGTAGCTCAGCTAATTCCTTCTTTGCACTGGCTCATGGACCAAAGTGTTTGGCAGCTGGAGACAGCAGTATTCACTGTTTTCTAATAACTGGCTTATGGATTTCTATTATGAAGGTGTGCACAATGTAGCAGAAGTTGAAAATTGCACTCATGAGTGGGACTCGAACCCGGGTCTCCACTTTGGCAGAGTGGGACTTTGACTTATCAGCAAACATATTACAATGTGCCAAAGACGAGGCTTAGTAGAGACAAAAATAGGCATACTAGGCTTATTTACTATGTCAATCACCAAAATTTGCAATAACCCTAATGCTACTAATAGCATAAGTAGCTGAACCTAACCATTTCAGCACATAATCGATGTGTTTCTTTCAATTCGATTTCTCATCAGTGCACAAGTCCCGAAATTTTGGGTGTTCCACCTTAGCAGAAGACTTCTGTTCAAAGCCTATATTTTTCAATGGTGTTATGCCATTTACTGTACAGAATTGTATATACTGTGTTTTCTCAAAATTTAGTGAGAGTCCATTTGCAGAGAACCACTTAATAATTTTATGAAATACATTATTTACAACTTCCTCAACTAATTCTTGTTTGTTAGGTGTGATCACTATACTTATATCATTAGCAAAAAAACTAGCTTTGCATCTTTATGAATATAGAGTGGTCAGTCATTAATATATATTAAGCACAATAGGGGACCCAAGACTGAACTCTGTGGGACACACCATACTTGATACCTGCCCAGTTAGAGGACTCCACTGATTTTTGCAGGCCATCTGTACTTTTAATGTCAACCTTCTGCATTCTTCCAGTTAAAAATTAATTATACCATTTGTACATTATCCCACTCATAGCACAATACTTAAGATTATCTAGAAGAATTTCATGATTCAGCCAATCAAAAGCCTTTGAGAGATCACAAAATATCCCAATGGGCAATGTTCGGTTATTCAGAGGATTTAATAACTGATCATTGAAACCATATATAGAATTTTCTGTCGAAAACCCTTTCTGAAAACAAAGTTGACATTTTGTCAGTACTTCATTTTTACAAATATGTGAAGCTACTTTTGAATACATTACTTTTTCAAGAATTTTGGATAAAGCTGTCAGAAGCAAGATTGGGCAGTACTTGTTAGCATCAGACCTATCCCCTTTTATATGCAATGGTTCAACAATAGCATATTTCAGTCTGTCTGGAAAAATGCCCTGTTTCAGTCAGTTTCTATATATGTGGCTGAGAATCCTACTTATCTGTTGGGAACAAGCTTTTAGTGCTCTGTTGTAAATGCAATAAATTTCATGTGAGCATATACTTTTGAGTGAATTTCTTATTTTCCTAATTTAAGTAGGGCAGATGCGTTGAATTTCAATTTTATCAAAATTTATAGGTATTGCCTCTTCCATATAAAGCCTTGAATTTTCTAGTGAATAGCTGGATCCTGTTTTCTCTACAACACTTAAAATGATTATTAAAAATATTTTTCATTTAGTGTGATAGAAATTCAACCTTCCTGTGCTCTCGGCTGCCCTGTTTGCCTTTTAACAATATTCTAAATTCTTTTGAATTTGTTATCAGAGGGGCTAATCTCAAACGTAATGCACATACTTCTGAACTCTTTAATAACTTTTCTTAGTACAGTGCAGTTTGTTGTTGTTGTGGTCTTCAGTCCTGAGACTGGTTTGATGCAGCTCTCCATGCTACTCTATCCTGTGCAAGTTTCTTCATCTCCCAGTACCTACTGCAACCTACATCCTTCTGAATCTGCTTAGTGTATTCATCTCTTGGTCTCCCCCTACGATTTTTTCCCTCCACACTGCCCTCCAATACTAAATTGGTGATCCCTTGATGCCTCAGAACATGTCCTACCAACCGATCCCTTCTTCTGGTCAAGTTGTGCCACAAACCTCTCTTCTCCCCAATCCTATTCAATACTTCCTCATTAGTTATGTGATCTACCCATCCAATCTTCAGCATTCTTCTGTAGCACCACATTTCAAAAGCTTCTATTCTCTTCTTGTCCAACTATTTACCGTCCATGTTTCACTTCCATACATGGCTACACTCCATACAAATACTTTCAGAAATGACTTCCCGACACTTAAATCTATACTCGATGTTAACAAATTTCTCTTCTTCAGAAACGCTTTCCTTGCCATTGCCAGTCTACATTTTATGTCCCCTCTACTTCGACCATCATCAGTTATTTTCCTCCCCAAATAGCAAAACTACTTTAAGTGTCTCATTTCCTAATCTAATACCCTCAGCATCACCCGACTTAATTCGACTACATTCCATTATCCTCGTTTTGCTTTTGTTGATGTTCATCTTATATCCTCCTTTCAAGACACTATCCATTCCGTTCAACTGCTCTTTCAAGTCCTTTGCTGTCTCTGACAGAATTACAATGTCGTCGGCGAACCTTAAAGTTTTTATTTCTTCTCCATGGATTTTAATACCTACTCCGAATTTTTCTTTTGTTTCCTTTACTGCTTGCTCAATATACAGATTGAATAACATTGGGGAGAGGCTACAACCCTGTCTTACTCCCTTCCCAACCACTGCTTCTCTTTCATGTCCCTCGACTCTTATAACTGCCATCTGGTTTCTGTACAAATTGTAAATAGCCTTTCGCTCCCTGTATTTTACCCCTGCCACCTTTAGAATTTGAAAGAGAGTATTCCAGTCAACATTGTCAAAAGCCTTCTCCAAGTCTACAAATGCTAGAAACGTAGGTTTGCCTTTCCTTAATCTTTCTTCTAAGATAAGTCGTAAGGTCAGTATTGCCTCACGTGTTCCCATTTTTCTACGGAATCCAAACTGATCTTCCCCGAGGTCGGCTTCTACTAGTTTTTCCATTCGTCTGTAAAGAATTCGTGTTAGTATTTTGCAGCTGTGGCTTATTAAACTGATTGTTCGTTAATTTTCACATCTGTCAACACCTGCTTTCTTTGGGATTGGAATTATTATATTCTTCCTGAAGTCTGAGGGTACCTCGCCTGTTTCATACATCTTGCTCACCAGATGGTAGAGTTTTGTCAGGACTGGCTCTCCCAAGGCCGTCAGTAGTTCCAATGGAATGTTGTCTACTCCGGGGGCCTTGTTTCGACTCAGGTCTTTCAGTGCACTGTCAAACTCTTCACGCAGTATCGTATCTCCCATTTCATCTTCATCTACATCCTCTTCCATTTCCATAATATTGTCCTCAAGTACATCACCCTTGTATAGACCCTCTATATACTCCTTCCACCTTTCTGCTTTCCCTTCTTTGCTTAGAACTGGGTTTCCATCTGAGCTCTTGATGTTCATGCAAGTGGTTCTCTTATCTCCAAAGGTCTCTTTAATTTTCCAGTAGGCAGTATCTATCTTACCTCTAGTGAGATAAGCCTCTACATCCTTACATTTGTCCTCTAGCCATCCCTGCTTAGCCATTCTGCACTTCCTGTCGATCTCATTTTTGAGACGTTTGTATTCCTTTTTGCCTGCTTCATTTACTGCATTTTTATATTTTCTCCTTTCATCAATTAAATTCAATATTTCTTCTGTTACCCAAGGATTTCTACTAGCCCTCGTCTTTTTACCTACTTGATTCTCTGCTGCCTTCACTACTTCATCCCTCAAAGCTACCCATTCTTCTTCTACTGTATTTATTTCCCCCATTGCTGTCAATTGTTCCCTTATGCTCTCCCTGAAACACTGTACAACGTCTGGTTCTTTCAGTTTATCCAAGTCCCATCTCCTTAAATTCCCACCTTTTTGCAGTTTCTTCAGTTTTAATCTACAGGTCATAACCAATAGATTGTGGTCAGAGTCCACAGTGCAGTAGTTTTTATAATATTTGATGGTTTCTGAATCATTACTCCTTCTAACTATAAGATACATTTCTCTTTTCTTTTTAGAAGATATTTTTATCCCTTTAGCACGCCATAGCTTTTTAGATGGTATCTTACAAGTATGTTTCACTGTTTACTTAGGGAAATTGTTTTCTAATATATTCACAAAGGTATCATGAAATAGGTTACAACTTAAATTAGCTCCAGATTCCTTGTACACCTCATCCCAGTCTAACTATTGAAAGCTTTCCCTAAAATTTGCAATTGTTAAATCGTTAATTGCACTACTTTGCACTACTTTGGAGGACAGTTTTTCATTACTGCATGAATCTATGTCATGTACTGTAACTAGTTGTGAATTGTGGTAAGACAGTCCATTCTTAACAGGAAAAGTTTTCATTTGATTAAATTTATTGTGGTCTATAAAATCATTATCTGTGTGCTGTTTTCCTGTACTAACCATGTAGGAAAATCAGTTACTGACAACAAATTGAAAGAACCAAATAATGCTTCAGGGGTAAGCTTACAATCGAACTGTTTCAGAAAATCTACACTGAAATCCCCACAACCAATAACTGGCTACCTCTGTCTGACAGATAAAGCAACAAAGAATCCAAATTTTTCAAAATTAGCTGAAAATTTCCCAATGGGGACCTATAAACATCTACAATTATAAAAGTACAGTCATTCAGTTTAAGCTCATACGCACATGCTTCTATATGTTGCTCTACACAAATTTTTTTACTTTTCTAAATTTGTCACAGTATGATAAATTTTAATACATATATATGGTAACTCCTCCTCTCTCCATAGTGTCTCTACATACATGTGCTCAAACCTTATATCCACCTACATTTACTTTTTCCATATCTGTGAGTATATGATGTTCAGACAGGTGTAGTACATCTGTTCCACCCACCGTTTCTGAATCTTCTGAACAAACAAGTAGCTCATCTACTTTGTTTTTTAATACCCTGATATTCTGATGCAATACACTAACATTCTTTTTCACTGTACTTTTATGAGTCTTGTGATATTTTAACATCTATACTGGTCTGTCTGAGCTTCTCATTAAGCTTAATTTCATTCGATGTTGAATCACTGAACACTGATCTTAGCCTAAAAATGAGGTACTCCCATGAGTTTCAGTACCCCCCCCCCTAAAGATTTTGCTATCATCCCAGGCAGTTTTATTCCTTTTCCTACTGAGATGCAGGTCATGCCTTTCAGTGTCTCATCATCATAGTATCATAGTATAATGTCCCATCATCATAGTTGATCATAGGATCAACATGAACCAAATCTATGCCTGACAAAGCAGACACCCCAAAGCAGCTTATGTAGCTCCATATTGATCCTCGTAACAGAGCTGTTAAATTGGAGCTGATTGCACCGCATGAAACCAACAACCAAGCCAACATTTGTATGGTTCGTTGCAGTTGCTATTTTTAACAGGTCGCACTCAATATAATAGTTCTGATCCCTGTAAATACTGTTTTCCACCCCTTGTAAAACCCTAACACAACGATCCTACATCCTCTATCACTTGGCTAAGACATGCACTGAGCTTGAAAACACTTGTGATTTAGCACCTGTCACCCAATTTTTCCTACAAGATCTAGCCCACACCTCTTTCCTGGCTACTACCTAACAACAGAACTTTCCTCCTATTTTCTACTTTTTTCGAAACAGCCAGGGTTTCCTGGTGAATGTCTGTTTAATTGTATCAGATCACTTGAAAATCTATCATCCTGTTTTAACGACTTTGCAAAAATCTGAGGCTGGTATGTTTACAATATTCACAATTAGGAGATTTTTCTGGGTACATTAAATACATGAAGTGCTGTAAATTAATAATCTAATATTTATGAAGCAGTTCTTATGTATTACCTGTAGAGTAAATTGGGGTGCTTAATGGTATACTCACTCCACAAGTTTCAGGATCACTAAACTGAATCTGAAAATAAAAATTGGCAGTTTGAAGCTGAAATGATTATACACTAGTAAACACACACACACACACACACACACACACACACACACACACCAAAATAGTTAATAAACAATATTGTCAAACATTAAAAGTGTAGTTTCCAGTTGCCATACAATTATTAACAACCAATACATAGCAGAAACTGGATTTGTATATGCAAATAACTTCAAAAGTGTATGACGAAGGTATGTACAAACAGTGGTGAACATCATAAACATTGTGACTGCCCAGTTCTACTTCTATGAATTAATGATCCAGAACAACAGCAAACTAGCCTGTGAATAACATACCTGAGAACTGTCAACCAAACTATACAATGTGACATCTATCGCTTACTTATTTGAATTTGCTGTAAACGCTGAAAATAAATGGATAGAAACAAAGAATAACAAACATTAATGTTTCAAAAAGTACAGGGTGACACACGGGAGACAGATGGTTTTGAACTGCATAGTACTGAGGGCGTGGTGGTGGGAGGTGGTCGTGGTGGGGATAGTTCTGATCCACACAAGACGCCATTTCATTTACTCAGTCACTATGGAGCAGTGGGACAACATCGAGTGTTTGTCTATGACAGTTTCGTGAAAAGTGACGAGTCTATTATTGGTATGAAGCGATTGTTTCGTGCGCGGTTTAATGTCGGTCGACATGGAGCTGTTCCAAGCCGTAACACAATCCTCAGATGTGTGGAAAACTTCAGATCAACTGGAAACATACTGGATAAGAAGCATCCTGGCCCGAGACGCAGAGTAACGACACCAGAAAATGTTGAAAGGGTAAGGCAAGAGCAGTCAGAAGCCCAGGACGGTCTACACGTCATGCTAGTGAGTTACGAATCAATCGTGAATCGGTTAGACGAATTTTGCATAAAGAATTAAAATTCCATCTCTACAAAATGCTCATTGTCCAACAACTTAAGGAAACTGATTTTGCTGTACGAGAAGACTTCGCTTATAGAATGCAAGTGATTTTGGGATCGAATGAAAATGAAATTTAATTGATGAGCGATGAAGCTCATATTCATTTAAACGGGATCGTGAATAAGCAAAACCTACGTTCCTGGGCTCCAGGGCATCCACACCTTATCCACCAGTGTCCTCTACACCCAGAAAAAGTAACAGTCTGGTGTGCTCTTGGCTCTGTTGACATTATTGGACCTTATTTTTTTTAAAGAGAACGGGGCCACAGTTACCGGTAATTCAGTTCGTTACATCCGTGTGCTTGAAACATTCTTGAAACCAGAACTAATAAGACGACGAATCCCTTTAAAACGGGTTTGGTTCGAGCAGGATGGGGCAACATCGAACACCGCAAACACTTCAATGACAGTTCTTAGACGCATGTATTCTGGCCAGATTATCTCACGTTTTGGCAATGTTTCTTGGCCTCCCTGGTCTCCCGAATTGTCAATATGTGACTTTTTTCTGTAGGGGTACCTTAAGAACTGTGTCTATAGCCACAAACCACGAAATTTGGATTAGTTGAAGAATGCAATCATTCAAGAAATTGCTGCCATCCCTACAGAGATTTTAGTCCAAGTAATGGAGGATTTTGAGAAGAGACTTGAGTCCTGCATTTGAAATGATGGACATCACCTCGACGACATTATTTTTTCACAAATAACTTTTTTAGCTAAAATGGCAAATAATGAGCTTTGATTTTGTGTAAATAAATATGCATGAATTTTAAAGGTGGCTGAGTGTTATTTCATTAAAAACCGTCCGTCTCCCGTGTGTCACCCTGTACTTCATATTTAAAAATCGCTTCTGCCTCTTTTCGAATTATAACAGAGAAGGAAATATTTCATTTAATACACACATTGTATTCGTATAATGTTGGATTACCTTGGAAAGTTGCATCAGAATGAAATCGACTCTGATGTTTCGCTGGTAAGTTTATCATTTCTAATATTGTACTAAATATTAAATGAAACTCCTGCTCCATGTAACACCACCTCAGTCATCAGTCTCTGTTGTACCTGGTGGGTATAATATCTTCTGGTAGCCCGTTTTAGAGATTCGTATTTTTTTCTGAACTTTAGATCGACAGGAAGTTGTTTGCTGATTGTGAGCTAGGCTTAAGCCAGGTTCAAACAGGCAACTAATGTGGCCTTCTATATGTCAGTTGACATCATATGGGTTGGTATCATTGTCACAGAGTAGGTTATGGCATTATAACTGTGACATGAGTTAAGTGCAGGTAAGACTAAACCGAAATACTGGATTCAAAAGTAGGTTTCACACTGGGATAAATCAGGGTCCACATACACATTTATAAAACAAAACAACTGGAGATGAAAATGCTGTCTGCTATGGCAAACTGAGCAACAGATGGTATGTAAATATCATTTGCAGACACACCACACTTGCAAGATATTAGAATTTATATTATTCGATGATGTAAGCATTTTGAATAACTAATTAGCCGGCCGAAGTGGCCGTGCGGTTAAAGGCGCTTCAGTCTGGAACCGCGCGACCGCTACGGTCGCAGGTTCGAATCCTGCCTCGGGCATGGATGTTTGTGATGTCCTTAGGTTAGTTAGGTTTAACTAGTTCTAAGTTCTAGGGGACTAATGACCTCAGCAGTTGAGTCCCATAGTGCTCAGAGCCATTTTTGAATAACTAATTATTAATTTAAAGGCTGCCACATCACACTTGGAGTCTATTTGCCACGTATAATCCACAATCTATACAGTACTTGGTCTCTCAGATTACAAAGTTTATAAGACTTATTGTTTTGGTTACATATTAAGTTTATTTATCTATTCATCCAAAAGTGTTTTAAGATTGTGAGATACATCGTTGGTTTGCAGAACACACACACACACACACACTGATAAAGAAAATCAACTTGTAATTCCAGAAGCTAAGTGTATCTGTTTTCACTTTTTTTCAGTAATTAAATGAAAACACACTGAAACTGAATGGCATACAGCAGCGACTATTCTACGGTAACTGCGACAGAATGCTAATGTTTCCAAATGCAGCCACCGGGGAGCAGTGGTGGAAGGAAAGTGGTGCAACAAAGTACAACTAAGACGAAATTTTTGTAGCTTGACAGAAATGGTGTCTCTTAGGTTGCGCCACTAAAAACTTGGTGTTAGCACATGAAACTGCACTTGCAACTGCAGTGTGCCACTAACTGTGGCGACACATTTGTTGCATGTGTTCCTTTCCTTAATCCCTCTATGTTGCCTTGGGTTAATTAAATTCGAGTTTGTATTAAGCGTTCATCTGCTAGTAGCGGCAAGGCAGAGATATGGTCACTCTGTAGGTTGGTTAGTGCCAACATAAATTTGGGGTAAAGGCAGCGATGATGCACCTGCTAGCTGGCCACTGTGGTCGAGCGGTTCTAAGCGCTTCAGTCTGGAACGACTCTGGTGCTATGGTCGCAGGTTAGAATCCCGCCTTGGGCACGGATGCGTGTGACGTACTTAGGTTAGTTAGGTTTAAGTAGTTCTGAGTCTAGGGGACTGATGACCTCAGATGTTAAGTGCCATAGTGCTTAGAGACATTTAAACCATTTCATGCACCTGTTTGCCAAGGGTAGTTGAGGGTTGGTAACAGGTTCCCCTCCCCACCAGGGTGGAGGAGAATGGCTGGAGAGGGCCGCCATGACAGGATCACTCTGGGGGAAGCTGTTGAACTGAGTGGTTGGAATCGAGGGCGATCTCCATCTTTGCCACCAAAGTCTTTTTGGGATGAGGTATAACTTATTATATTGTTATTAATCCGCTTCTTCTCAGGATGGAAATGTCGTTCCGACCATTGTTCTTTTTTAGAAATTTGCCTGTAAAAAAATTAGAATTTTAGTTAGGGTTTCTTTTCCAGAGGTGAGCATGTGGGGCTCACGTTATCCATTTGTAGTAATGCAATCAGTTAGTGCCTTCAGCACACGAGAGCAGCACTAGCATCAAAATCATATAGTTGCACTTTTAGCAGTAGCGTTCTGCAGTTTTAAATTTCTTACTGGTCTTGCTAAGGTAACATGGGGCCTCACCCCACCTGCTTAGCTCAACACGTGGTCATAAATGCTGGTGAGAAATTTAGATGATGATTCTGTGTGAAACCTACTAGAATATACAGGTATTTTGTATGAGTTACTTCAGGCTCTAAGTGTGTGGTGTAATTTTTTAGCAAATTCATAAATTTTGTGCGCAGATCTCTTGGTTCATGGCTAACCCCCAGTTGCAAGCAGCAACCTAGACAATGCTCCACATCCTAACTAATTGGTAAATAATAGGTTGTGCATGTGAATAATTGTATAAATTGAAAACAAGAATAAACAGTGAGGTGAGTACAAAAACTTTGCCGTTGTTGTCGATCACCCATGTGGTGTCAAATTGCACTGGCAACGAGTTACCAGTTTGTTCTTGAAAATAGTTAAGGTGAGGATGCTTGCGTGTGTCGTAAATTGTTAATTTTATAGGATGTTTTATTTTTAAGGAAATTGTTTTTTGTGTATACGAGAGGTGTTTGTGTCTGCCTTGGTCCTCCCATTTTCGTGCCAAGAATCTTTACAATAATTTTGACTAAGGGAACGGTGCTGAGAAGCCACATAAGCCGGTTTTTGTATGACCATGGATAGCACCACTTGCCAACAGAGAGAAAGTATCTAGAGAGATCGATTCCATGTTAGAACAAGGAGTAATTGAACGTACTGTAAGTTCTTATAATAACCCCATAATACCTGTTCCCAAGAAAGATGGATCAGTGAGACTTGTCCTGGATTCGAGGCAACTGAAGACAAATCAACAGGGACACCGATCCGATTGGCCTGATACAATTGATGAACAACTGCAAAAGTTCCGTGGGGTGACTGTTCTCAGTTCACTGGATATGAGGTCCAGCTACTGGCAGGTAGAGAGCGATAAATCTTGCCGAAAATATACGGCATTCCTTTGGTGTGGGCATTGTTATGTCTTTCGCAAATGGCCATTCGGCCTTAATGTGTCTTCAGCCGCTTTTATTCGAGCATTGAGATCTGTCATTCCCAAATCATTGCGGAAGAAGATAATACTTTATGTCGAAGACATATTGATTGCTGAACAGACGTGGCAAGAACACAACAAAGTCGTGAATCAGGTACTACAAGCATTTGGTCGGTACAGTGTTACACTCAATCTCCAAAAGTCCGAACTCAGCAGGGGAGAGATAAAATTTCTAGGACATATAGTGACACCGGAAGGTATACACCCTGATCCTGAGAAATTAAGTGCAGTTAGAGAATATCCAGTGCCAAAGATGAAGAAACGGCTGTGAGCCTATCTGGGGTTAATTAACTTTTACAAGAGGTTCGTTAAGATTAAGAAGATTGCCACCCCATGTTTGTGTAGCCTAACCGGAAAGAGGAGTTTGTGGAAATGGGATGAGGTTGTACAAAGAGAGTTTGAAAGTTTGAAGGAGGCATTATTGTCTGCACCTTTACTTGTACACTCAAATCTTAGTAAGCCTTTTTGCATGTCTTCAGACAGTTCCTGGAGCGGTCTGGGTGTGGCCTTGTTCCAAGAAGGGGATGAAAATGGCGAATTAGTGCCTAAACCGACCGCTTTCGCGAGTAGGGTGCTTAATAAAGCCAAATAAAATTATACAGTCACTGAACTGGAAGCATTGGCGATCGTATGGGGTTTCGATAAATTCCAGTACTATCTGTTTGGAAGAGTTACAAAAATATATATGGACCACAAGGCATTACAATTCCTTATGACAGCTAAGTTAACCCACAAGAGATTAATGAGGTTGGTCATGTTCCTTCAGGAATTTAAATTTCAGATTATCTATGTACCAGGCCCCCAAAACGTGGTGGCAGACACTCCATCCAGAGGTCCCATTGGAGTTACACAGAAAGGTGATGCTCAACCTGACGAGAATATTTATGAACTACTGTATATGCGAGGTGTGGCCATCGAAATTTTGTAGGGAATGCCATGACTAAGATAGGAGGCGAACAGTACAAAGATCCCAATTGTCGAATAATTAAAGGAAAGCTAAATGATCAACGGGAGAGGGGGCTCCAAAAATTCTATAGAATGAAGGATGGAATCCTGTTCTACAGAAAACATCTGGATAAGTTGACTGGGTGGTATGTATAGCAGAAAAAATGGTTCAAATGGATCTGAGCACTATGGGACTTAACATCTGAGGTCATCAGTCCCCTAGAACTTAGAACTACTTAAACCTAACTAACCTAAGGACAGCACACACATCCATGCCCGCGGCAGGATTCGAACCTGCAACCATAGCGGTCGCGAGGTTCCAGACTGAAGCGTCTACAACCGCTTGGCCACGCCGGCTGGCTGTATAGCAGAAGACATGGTAAAAAAATTGATTTGGTACTATCACCTAGGCTATGATCACCTTGGAGCCCGAAAGTGTAGTAGGAAACTGGGGGAATCGGTGTACTTTATTAGTAGGAGTGGAGATCAGAAAAAGTGCTATGTAAGTGTGCAGTGTGTGAGAAAGTGAAGTCCTCTACAGTCTCGTCTATGGCTCCACTCTTTGCGATTATACCGGCCAGGTTAAAGGAATTTGAGGCCACGGGTCTGTTCGAGCCTTTGCCGCGAACAATAGACGGATATCAGTACGTTTTTGTTGCGGTAGAACTAGTGTCCAAGTATGTGACCTTTGTACCCATAAGGAAAGCTATGGCGAGGAACATAGCCACCTCTTTTATTAAACAATTCCTGAAAGAAGTAGGACACGTATAGAAAGTGATTGCTGATGATGGACAGGTCTAAAGTGTGCTGTTCCACATTGAAGATAAAACGTATTAGGACGTATTTATATGCAAATTCAACCTGACCTCGATCTCGATCACGATGGTTGTTAAGGAATTGGGTAAACTCTGTCGGATTTACTGCAATCAACATCACAGAACCTGGGATGCCTTTTTGGGTGATTTCCAGGACATCATTAATGAGTTGCCACATGGAAGTACAGGCCTATGTCCCATCATGGTGCTGCCGAATCGGGCACCACGTGATGGAATTAGAGAGTTGGTGGATTTTCTTCCAAGAGGGAAGCAAAGGCATAGTGAAATTGTCAACTTAGCAATTAAAGCGGTTCAGAAAGAGACTCAAAGTCGGCAGAAGAGACATAAGGGAAAGATACGCCTCTTAATATTGAAAACTGGAGACAAAGTGTTAGTTAAAGGTAATCGTTTATCTAAGAAACCCAGGTTTCTTGCTGGCAAGTTTTTTAATGTGTATGTGGGGCCGTTACGTGTGGGGAGAGTGGTCCACGAGAACGCTGTCAAAGTCGAAACTATTTGCGGAGGAAAGTCATGAGGTGTGCACCATGTTTCAAACATAAAAGAATTCCGAGAATGAAAGAAAAATTTCTTATTGGGAAATTTATAGTCACATGAGTGTTCAGTGGGTGTAGAGAGATTAATTGAGGGGTAGTGGTCAAATTTTGAGTGCTGTTGATATGGGAGATAGACACACTTTTCTTTGAGGATATCTAAAGTATGTGAATGAAGGAGAGTCTATTGATGAGGATTTGTCCTAGTAACACCGTAAGTGTGCGGGTGTGTTTGTTTTTTATTTTATTTTATTTTATTTTTTTTGCCCTTGGCTACTGCTCAGGAAGCAGGGAGTTAGAGAGGATGGTGATTGCGCCAATAGGAGCACATATTAATGGCTCAAGGATCCCAGAGCATTTAGTGGAGATGAGAGGTTTTTGTGAGATTCGTTAGGGAGTTCCAGAAATAGAGTATGCTTTGTAATATGTTCCAGAGGAAGTAAGAGTGTGTGTCAGATGCTGCAAAAACATGGATAAGAGAAGAACGACAGGAGCGAAGAAAAACTGAACAGATGATAAAACATGGTAAAAGGAATGGTAAGATCCTAGTATTATGCCAAAGTGATCAGATAACCTGAATTGGTACCGTAAAATCTAGTTTCTAATACCCTATAAGAGAGATTTACGTCAGATGTGCTAAGGCGTTCTTGATTATTTGTATGTGGTGTGTGAATTTATATGTGCACTCTTTGTTATGAGGTTCTCATAAACTTTTAATAACAGGTGATGGAGGCGATGGCAAGTTGAAAATAACCTTGATCTAACAGGATGACAATAACTGCTAGTGAAGTGACTGGAAAATAAAGATATACAATGGATTTCAATGTTAATCAGTATCCTGAGAAGAATATTCAAAAGAAGTAGTCTCAGTGTGTGAGTAAAGGTGGATAATGATAGTAACGAAATCGTTCTAATTAATCTCTTCATTGTTAAGTTGTAATTTGACAGATTTGCCTCTTTGGTGCATTAAGATGTGTCATCAAAGGGAGTCCGTAGTGGACTTTTGAATGTAAAAGATTTGGGAAATTCGAAAGATGCCATTGTCAGTGTTTAAATAAGTGTAATTGTAAGTCCTAGAGAGAAGGGAGTAATCAGTCTTTGAAGGGTCTAGTGCTTGGAATTATAATTGTTCTAATATAACCTAGTATGGAGCCATTGGTCCATGTCAAGAGAGAAGGTCTAATGGCCTGTAAAGAAGAGGTGTTGTCACAGTTACTTAAAGGGGGTTTCCTTTTCGATAAAGAACCAGTCCTAAATTTTACCTATCCTGAACCTAATGCATGGTATAATCCATAGGAGGATGTTAACAACATGATTTTCCCTTTTCCAACATTGTAGGCAGCCGCAAAACGCGCTGTAAATTCTGTGCTGCCTCGCTCCTTCCACACTCCAAACGAATGCATATCACTCGTTGCAAAGGAAGGGCAGTAAAAATTAAGTACATATATGATTGGTAAAAGTTGACTGTATTTGTAGACTACATTGAGAAACACAGTTAGAGAAGCGTGCGCGCATGGCCTGTCGGGTCCCCCTTGTCCCGGCCGTACATTGTGTGGACGGGCGGCTTACCTGCAGCAAGCGTCCGGTCGCTGCTGCACCCTTGTGTCACGTTGCATCAATACAGAACATTCTGCCCACCTAATTTATATAAATTACACTAAATGATTCAAATGGCTCTGAGCACTATGGGACTTAACATCTATGGTCATCAGTCCCCTAGAACTTGAAACTACTTAAACCTAACTAACCTAAGGACATCACACAATACCCAGTCATCACGAGGCAGATAAAATCCCTGACCCCGCCGGGAATCGAACCCGGGAACCCGGACGCGGGAAGCGAGAACGCTACCGCCCGACCACGAGCTGCGTACTAAAGTACACTAAAAAGAAATAATCAGATATAGCACAAATTACGCAAACAAACAAGGAAATAAAATGATTGAAGAAATTGTCCAGTGTAAACAAAAGAAACACTTCAGTTTGTTGATAGTGATGTGTATTAGAGTCTATGTTTCCTGTGGAACAACACAGATCTTCGACAGTGGTCGTTTATAAGTTCCCGTTGCTCTGTACACTGAAACAACTCCTACCGTACCATCAGGACCAGGGTGTGTACCAACAATGACCCCAGACCACCACGCGAAGGGTTGTAAATTGTCTTCCTTCAGTAGATCCAATGTACCTGGCTGTAGATTGTCCTTTGTTGATGACCACTTAGTTCTCTGTTGTAGTTGTGATAGATAATCCCTTGACCACCGTTTCCACATGTGCTGCTTGCACTGCTGGATGAGCTGCCATCTTGACAACCTGGATGATGGCACTGCAAGTAAGCCTGGCTCTGGAATAGTTGTTAAGGGTTCACCAATAAGAAAATGGCCTGGCGTACGGTATGAGAATTCATCTGGGTTGTAAGGAAGTTGTGTAATGGGTTGGGAATTCAAACATGCTTCAATTTGTGTTAGAAGTGTGTATAATTCTTCAAATGTCAGCACTTGGTTTCCCACGACTCTCTTCAAATGTGTCTTGATGGCTTTTATGCCTACTTCCCACAGACCACTAAAATTCGGGGCATGAGGTGGGATAAAATGCCAGTGGATACCATTCTGCGATGCATAGTTCTGGATTTGGGTTGTGTGAAACTGACAGCTGAACAGTTCATGCAGTTCACTCAGCTTATTCCTTGCACCCACCAACGTCTTCCCATTGTCACTATACATGTTTACGCAAACGCCTAGTCGTGAAATGAATTTTCGAAGAGCAGCAATGAAAGCTTGGGAGGACAAATCAGTGACAAGATCGATATGTACTGCCTTTGTTGCCATGCAAGCGAACAAGGCAATGTAGACCTTTGTCCTAGTTTTGCCCTTCTTTCCCCCATTCCTTACGTGTAGTGGCCCTCCATAGGCAACCCCATAATTAAGGAAAGGTCTGCTCTGCTCTTCATGCACTGACGGAAGTTGTCCCATGAGCTGTGTTGCAGTGGTTGCCTTCAAGTAATAGCAAGGAAGGCAGTTGTAGATTATTTGCCTGATTACAGATTTTCCATTGGGTATCCAGTACCTTTGTCTGAGGCTTGCTAATGGCAGCTGAGATCTAGCATGGAACAAACAAAGATGCTCGTTCATGACTATTAATTTAGTGACATGATGCTGAGGAGAATGAATCATGGGGTGCTTCTGACTGTAAGAAACTTTTGATTGTTCCAATCTGCCACCCACCCTTAACAACCATTCCTCGTCCAGAAAGGGGTGAAGTGAGTTCAGTTTGCTTTTCTTGGGGATTGGTCGGCTATGTTGTAGTTCTTCAATTTCCTTGTAATACTCTTGCTGTTGCATCATGCTAATGACTGCCTTCGAAGCTGTGTGAAGTTCTCCTGCTGTTAGGTTTCCACTAAGCCTCTCAGTGGGTTGCCGCCTAAGATTGTTTATATATCTCAGCACATACGCCGTAGGTCTTTGCAGTTTTGACCATGAAGAATGATGTTGGGCTATCTCACTCACAATGAAAGTAGTTGCGAGTAAGCAAACATGTTGAACACGTTTCTCTGGTGCGTCAGCTTATTCGTATGCATACTTCATGGTGTTAACAGTCCATGCTGATGGAGCCAGCAAGGATCTGTCCACCACAGCTTACTGTCACCTAGCTGTTGTGGTGCAATTCCTCTCGGAATGATGTCAGCAGAGTTACTCTTAGAGGATACGTGGTTCCAGTCTTCTACTGCAGAGAGTTGCTGGATATCAGAGACATGATGTCCAACAAACGTTTTCCATGATGTTAGTTCCTTCACCAACAATCCTAAGACAACAGTATTTTTTTGATCCGTAGTGAGGAGGTCCTCTAGGATGTAGACCATGTCAGAAAAACAACAATACATGACAAATATTTACAACTCAAACAAATAAGCTGATGTACCATTCCACAGGTCCCAAGTGGCATGGTCATCATTTTTTAATGAACACTATATGAAAGAATCATTTTACAAATACTAATGCACTGAATTTAAAGTAAAAAAGTTTTTATTTATTTATAAGGTAATAAACATGTAATTCAATTAGCAAATACTTATTTACAATTAACAAATTACTGCACTGAACTGGTGCAGAAGTTACATTGTACTTACACACACACACACACACACACACACGCGTATTTACAATGAACACATTAGTGCACTGATATTGTAGAGAAGTTATATTGTAGTTACATATATATATATACACACACACACAAATCAGTTGGTTCTACTGAGAAATTCATCAATGGAGTAGAAGGAGCTGGCCACCAATAAATCCTTTAGGCTTCTCTTAAACCGAATTTCATTGGTTGTTAAGCTTTTTATGGCTGCTGGCATGTTATTGAAAATGTGTGTTCCTGAACAATGCACACCTTTTTGTACAAGACTAAGTGACTTTAAATCCTTGTGAAGATTATTCTATTTCTAGTACTTATTCCATGAATTGAGCTGTTGGTTTGAAAAAGTGATATATTTTTAATGACAAATTTCATTAAGGAATAAATATATTGGGAAGCAGTAGTTAGTACACTAGTTCCCTAAACAGGCTCCTGCAGGATGTTCTTGAGTTCACACCACATACTGCACATTTTTTTGCCCAGAAAACTTTAGCTTGGCTTGATGAATAGCCCCAAAAAATAATCCCATATGACATTATGGAATGAAAGTAAGCATAGTATGCCAGCTTTTTCATTTTTGTATCCCCTATGTCTGACACAATTCGCATTGCAAATAGAAATCTGTTAAGATGCTTCAGCAGTTCTGTGGTGTGCTCCTCCCAGTTGAATTTATTAGCAAGCTGTAATCCCAAGAATTTATCACTGTCCACTTCTTCTATGTGATTGTGACCGTATGTTAGGCGTATACTCGTGGGACTCCCCTTACAAGTTCTAAACTGCATGTAGTGTGTTTTTTCAAAGTTTAGTGACAAAGAATTGGCTGGGAACCAGTGATTAATGTCCACAAATATTTTATTAGCTGACCTTTCTAAGATTACACTTGATTTGCTATTTATTGCAATGTTTGTATCATCAGCAAACAAAACGAACTTGGTTTCTGGTAATGTTACTGATGAAAGGTCATTGATATACGCAAGAAAAAGTAAGGGCCCTAAAATGGAACCTTGTGGGACCCCACATGTAATTAGTTCCCAGTTGGATGATGCCTGAGAGCTTGATACATGTCTCTTTCCTAAATAACACCTTTTGTTTCCTGCCAAGGATATAAGATTTTAACCATTTTGTAGCATTTCCTGTTACATTATAATATTCTAATTTACTTAAAAGGATATTGTGATTCACACAGTCAAATGCCTTTGACAGATCACAAACATACCAGTTGCCTGGAATTTTTTGTCTAATGAATTAAGCACATTTTCACTGTAAGTGTAGATAGCCTTCTCAATATCAGAACCCTTTAGAAATCCAAACTGTGACTTTGACAGTATGTTAATTGAGATAAGATTGTTAAAAAGCCGATTGTACATTACTTTTTCTAAATTTTTTGAGAATGCTGGCAAAAGTGAAATTGGACGTAAATTTGATGCTATTTCTTTATCTCCCTTCTTAAACAGTGGCTTACCTTCAGCATATTTCAACCATTCAGGAAATATTCCACTGATAAATGACTGGTTACACAGATAGCTTAATATGTTACTTAACTCAGAATCACATTCTTTAATTAACTTTGTTGATATTTCATCATACCCACTAGATGTTTTTGATTTTAAAGATTTTATGATGGATGTTATTTCTGCTGGGGTAGTGAGGGTCAAATTCATATTATGGAAGTTACTTGACATGTCTGGTCTGAGGTATTCCATAGCAGCATCTACAGAACCTGACAACCCCATCTTGACAGTAACAGTTATAAAATGTTTGTTAAAAAGTTCTGCAACACTAAACATGTCTGTCACCAATGAATCATTTACTCTTAATGCTATTTGTCACTCTTCATGTCTGGTTCTACCGGTCTCCTCCTTCACTATATCCCATATAGTCATTATTTTGTTATCTGATATGACTATCTTTTCCTTGTAATATATTTGCTTTGATATCTGTATTACAGTCTTTAATATTTTGCAGTATTTCTTGTAATGTGCTATAGCATCAACATCAGAACTGTTTAGGATTGACAGACACAGTTTTCTTTTTGTTTTACAAGATACCCCTATTCCTTGAGTAATTCATGGCTTCTTTGTAGACTTTGCTCTAACCTTGGTAAGTTTTGGGGGAAAACAGTGTTCGAATAACGTAAGCACTTTATTAGCAGTAGTGTTATATTTTTAATTCAAGCCATGAGCACTGTAAACATCAGTCCAGTGAATGTCTCTGAGGAGCGTCCTAAAATAATCAATTTTTGGCGTATTGATTACCCTCTTGAACTCAGATTTAACAGATTTTATATCCTGTTCAGTATTAACATTTAACAGAAGGAACTGCATGTCATGGTCTGAGAGGTCATTGACTATTGGTTTTGTAATATAATTTTGTTCATTGGACTTTTCTATAAAGATATTATCAATGGCAATTTGTGAGCAATTGTTTACCCTGGTGGGGAACCTTACAGTGGGAATTAAGTTGAATGATAGTGTTACTAACTCAAATAAGTTCTTATTGGGAGAGTCTTTAAGGAAATCTACATTGAAATCACCAGCAACCACTATTTCTTTGTTTTGGTTGTTAAATGGGCCAGTACAGCTTCAAGGTGGTTTATGAACAGATTAAAGTTACCTGCAGGTGCTCGATATACACTTAATATTACGAAGGATTTTTTGTGAAATTGTACTTCTGTTGCACATGCTTCCATATGCTGTTCTATGCAAAATTTATGAATGTCTATGATCTTAAATTTATCACAGTTCCTAATGAATGTGGCAACACCTCCTTTCTCCATTTCTGATCTACAAAAGTGAGATGCAAACCTAAACCGTGGAACACTTAAAAGTTCTATACCATTAGTCACATGATGTTCAGAGAGGCGGATTATCTCAGCTGGGTTTGAAGACTCTAATTCATCTGTGCAGATAATTAATTCATTAATTTTATTTCTCAGTCCTCGAATATTTTGATGCAATAAAGATAGCTGACGTTTCACATTGACTGAGTTAAAACTGGGTAGAGTTAAAATATCTGCTGACTGTTGAAAATTCTTAACCAGTAGCTGTTTATGCTGATGTAATAAGCTAGAACTATGTTTTTTTGTTTCTTTCTCAAACTGAAGGTTTGTCTCAGTCCTAACCTTTCTTAAAATTTGGTTTCTTTCTGTCCTCGCTACCCTAAAAAAGGGTCTTTTCTGAACCTTATAACCACTGGTATTTTATCACTCATGACAATGCCTCCCCCCTTTAACTTTCCTGCTATTTTCCCATCCAGTTTACCCTTCCCCTTCCTGTTGAGGTGTAGGTCATACCTAGTATAATCCCACGTATTGAAAGAATCAACAGGAACCACACCAATGTGTGACTCTGCATCTGACATAAGCAGCTGTTCCAACTCCAGATTAACTCCCTTGACAGAAGAGTTCATATGAGTTTGGCCATGGTGCCCAAGAACAGATACAAACTCAACACTAGTATGCTTCTGTCCAAAAGTAAGTTTTGGTGATGTTTGAGTGTAGCCCAGATTTGACCTTCTCCATTAATCTAGCTAGTAGTAGGGCTGCACACAATTCAACTCTTGTCAGTGATATTTGCTTGATTGGTGCTACTCTGGATTTAGAAGTTAAAATTTTGATGGAGAATTTATTTTCTTCACAGACACTCCTAAGATAAATGCAGGCTCTATATGCTTGCTCGGAGGCATCTGAGAATACATGTAGCTCCAACCACTTAGCTCTGTTGCCAATCACCCTCCATTCGATATGAATGCTATTCAGTGATGGTAGATGATTCTTCACCTGTTCCCACTGTGTCTTCAGGTCATCTGGTAACAGCGTGTCCCATTCTGTTTGTCTTTGCCAGAGATGTTGTACAAACACCTTGCAAGTCACTACCACTCGTCTTAGAAGTCCCAAAGGATCGAATATAGAGGTAACGCAAGGAAGTATATGTCTTTTAGTCCAGCTTGCATTACTGTTTTCTGCATCACTAGCTAGGAATTGGAAGGAATCGCTATGAGGATGCCACAACAAACCCAAAGTCTTCATTGTTTCTTGCTGCTCGTTGCCCAGACTCCACGGTATTTGAACTGCACGACGTTCAGGTGGGATGTTTTCCAGTGATGTTGAATCATTTGCACACCATTTACGAAGAGGTTGGGTTGGGTTGTTTGGGGGAAGAGACCAAACAGCGAGGTCATTGGTCTCATCGGATCGGGGAAGGAAGGAGAAGGAAGTCGGCCGTGCTCTTTCAAAGGAACCATCCTGGCATTTGCCTGGAGCGATTTAGGGAAATCACGGAAAACCTAAATCAGGATGGCCGGACGCGGGATTGATTATGAAGAGGAAACCCTCCACTGTGAAGTAATCTGATAAGCTCATCCTGCAGACTGTGTGTCTCCTCTATGGTGTCAGCTCCTCTCAAAACATCGTCTACATAGAAATCCCTTTCTAACATGGTTGCAGCTCTTGGATATGTTATTCTATCATCTTCTGCTAGTTTTAATAGAGATCTTGTTGCTAAAAAGGGCGCTGCTGCTGTACCACAAGTGACTGTAGTTAAACGATAAGCCTTGATTGGTTCCTTGGGAGACTCACGCCATAGAATTCTTTGTAGGCCTTGATCTTCTTTTCCAACTTCAATCTATCTGTACATTTTTGTAATGTCAGCAGTGGAAGCATATCTGTGTGTTCGGAACGGCAGGACAATTGAATATAAGTTATCTTTTACTGTTGGACCAACCATCAAGATGTCATTGAGGGAAGTGTTCGATGATGTCTTTGCTGAGGCGTTAAACACTATTCGAAGTTTAGTAGTACTGCTTGATTCTTTAAGCACTGCATGATGTGGCATGTAATACGTGCAATTCTCCGTATCTATGGTTACCAGTTCCATATGACCCAAGTCTTCATATTCTCTCATGAAACTGACATACTGTGCCCTTAATTCTGGCTGTCGCTATAGCCTTCTCTCTAAGCGTTGTAAGCAGCATGTAGCATTCTTTACGGACTCTCCTAGTCATGCATGATTATCTTTCACTGGTAGATTCACCAAGATCTACCATTTGCATTCCTCTGAATAGTTTTCGCAAACTTCTCCTCACACAATCGCTCTTCTTTTGTGTGCACAGAAACAGACTTCACTTCCTGCTGCCAGAACCTTTCGACAAGAATGTTAAGACTGGTATTGCATGCAACGCATGACAGTACTCTTCGAGCATTGGTCTTAACTGAATGAGGACGTATCTTTCCTGACACAATCCAACCAAATGATGTTTCCTGTAATGTTGGGTGGTGTAACAGAACCTATTAAAGGCTTTACTTTACCGAAGTATGCGATTCCCTCCAAATTCAACCAGTTTAACGAGTATTCATGATTATAGAATAGTTGTTGTGTATGTTGACAATGATTGCATAACATGTCTCCATAAACAGTCAACCCATTTAATTATACTGAATAACTGACCCACACAAAAGTTAATATCACTTGATGACTGATACAACAAATGTCATAATGTAAAAACACTAAGTTCATCTTAAATAATTAATATGAAATACGAAAAATAGTGGCCAACTTACGTATTTTGGATCTCCTTAAATAAAAATCACCCACTGAAACTTATTTGTTCACTAGGACCGTTTTCACTCAGTATTCACATAAACACTCCTATTTTAGACGAAAACCAATGTAATTCGTAATAATTCATGTTATTTACTTATTTATGCAAATTAGAGAAGTCAATTGGCAAACTTCTAAAAAACGGCCTTTTTGTAACAAAGAATTATTCTGCCAAGTCAACAAATCTGCCTGTCATTTTAATAACCTGTTAAATTATGACACTCGATATAAATTAATAACTTTCTGTGCACAAATTACGATAACAGATGTACATGTGACTTATGAACTATATCTTTTTTTTAGTAGTTCTTTGACAAGGTTATAAATACAAGCAGCAAAAAGGGTCGGGAGCGGAGTCTCAATGTCACTTTGGTAAAGTGTATGTGTGTTATTGTTCGAGGTGGATAAACATTGCGAAGAACATGTAAAAGAAGTGCTACTTTGTGTTGTGTCATTGTCTTTGGTGGACAGTGGAATTAAGATGGACACCAGAGTAATAAATATTTAAAGTTTAAATATTTGTTGGTTTCGCTCATTATTTATCATCAAAAGCACATCAAAAACACTGGACCTCATCTTTTTACCCCTAGACAACCAGATTTAGAGCCAGCATTAGCATCGAGACACAGCAGCGATCCAGCAAGCAGCAGCGATTACCAGAATGCATGTTAATGCCGCCAACCTAACAACAAGTGCTAACAAGCTCCGTAAATGGGAGTGAAATAGTGCGATTATAGCAATATCTACGACTAGGCGACCATTATAGTGGTTATCCCTTTTGAGGTGTCCAGGCTGTACTATATCAAAAAAGATCGATGCTCCAAGCAGAAGATCAATCTCACCAAGTTTATTAAATGATGGGTCTGCTAACCTTAAGTTGCCAGGTGGAGGTTTCAAGGGCTGCTGTTGGGAGTGGTCCTGTTATACGCGGTAGTAATGCAGAGACAGCATGTGCGCTATAGGCAGAAATGTACACACTGCAGACGTGGGACGATTCTACCGTTCGAACATCGCTGATGCCACTTATTGGTGTCGGATGCTGACTGAGCTGTAGTCCCATCCGATCTGCTAAGCTCCTAGACATAAAGTTCATTTGTGAGGCACTGTCAAAAAGTGCCCTGCATTTGTACAACTTCTCATTTTTGTCGACGATGTTTTCAAGTGCAGTAGATAATAATACTTCTGCATGTTGGTGGTCTCCTTTCACAGTGCAGTATGTTTGCTCTTACTGTACATCCGTTTCTTGGTTTCTACTGTCACTACTACTGGCTTGTACCTTGTGCAATAATGTGTTGTGGTGTTTGTTACAAATGCGGCAGTTGCCGGCACGGCATTCCTTCTGCCTATGCTTCGCGCCCAGACAGTTGAAACAAAGTTTTTGTCTGCTCACGAAGTCTATTCTGCTAGCAGGGTCGTTCTCTTTGAACTTAGGACACCTACTTAGCTTATGTGTTGAGTTGCAGAATGCACAGTTGGGAGCAGTCGCGAGAAATGTACGTCGAGAACTGTATGTACCCTTCTGGCTTAGTATGCTTCGCCGCCGGCTGCTGGGATTGCGGCAGCATTTTGTCTGGATGAATGAGCTCTGACGTCTGACAGCTGGTTTCTAGAAATGCCACCAGATCCTTCAGACGCGGAAACGTGGTTTCAGCTGTTTTACATTTCCACTGTTTCCTCAGAGTCCCACTAATACGATCCAACAAAATGTGTGAGAGCAGTATTTCACGAAATGGAATGCCGACCTGCAATACCTCAGTCGCGTACAGATTTCTCCTTGTTGTTGTTGTTGTTGTTATCTTCAGTCCTGAGACTGGTTTGATGCAGCTCTCCATGCTACTCTATCCTGTGCAAGCTTCTTCATCTCCCAGTACCTACTGCAACCTACATCCTTCTGAATCTGCTTAGTGTATTCATCTCTTGGTCTCCCCCTACGATTTTTACCCTCCACGCTGCCCTCCAGTACTAAATTGGTGATCCCTTGATGCCTCACAACATGTCCTACCAAACGATCCCTTCTTCTGGTCAAGTTGTGCCACAAACTCCTCTTCTCCCCAATCCTATTCAGTACCTCCTCATTAGTTATGCGATCTACCCATCTAATCTTCAGCATTCTTCTGTAGCACCACATTTCGAAAGCTTCTATTCTCTTCTTGTCCAAACTATTTATCGTCCATGTTTCACTTCCATACATGGCTACACTCCATACAAATACTTTCAGAAATGACTTCCTGACACTTAAATCTATACTCGATGTTAACAAATTTCTCTTCTTCAGAAACGCTTTCCTTCCCATTGCCAGTCTACATTTTATATCCTCTCTACTTCGACCATCATCAGTTATTTTGCTCCCCAAATAGCAAAACTCCTTTACTACTTTAAGTGTCTCATTTCCTAATCTAATACCCTCAACATCACCCGACTTAATTCGACTACATTCCATTATCCTCGTTTTGCTTTTGTTGATGTTCATTTTATATCCTCCCTTCAAGACACCATCCATTCCGTTCAACTGCTCTTCCAAGTCCTTTGCTGTCTCTGACAGAATTACAATGTCATCGGCGAACCTTAAAGTTTTTATTTCTTCTCCATGGATTTTAATACCTACTCCGAATTTTTCTTTTGTTTCTTTTACTGCTTGCTCAATATACAGATTGAATAACATCGGGGAGAGGCTACAACCCTGTCTTACTCCCTTCCCAACCACTGCTTCCCTTTCATGTCCCTCGACTCTTATAACTGCCATCTGCTTTCTGTACAAATTGTAAATAGCCTTTCGCTCCCTGTATTTTACCCCTGCCACCTTTAGAATTTGAAAGAGAGTATTCCAGTCAACATTGTCAAAAGCTTTCTCTAAGTCTACAAATGCTAGAAACGTAGGTTTGCCTTTCCTTAATCTTTCTTCTAAGAGAAGTCGTAAGGTCAGTATTGCCTCAAATGTTCCAGTATTTCTACGGAATCCAAACTGATCTTCCCCGAGGTCGGCTTCTACTAGTTTTTCCATTCGTCTGTAAAGAATTCGTGTTAGTATTTTGCAGCTGTGGCTTATTAAGCTGATTGTTCGGCAATTCTCACATCTGTCAACACCTGCTTTCTTTGGGATTGGAATGATTATATTCTTCTTGAAGTCTGAGGGTATTTCACCTGTTTCATACATCTTGCTCACCAGATGGTAGAGTTTTGTCAGGACTGGCTCTCTCAACGCCGTCAGTAGTTCCAATGGAATGTTGTCTACTCCGGGGGCCTTGTTTCGACTCAGGTCTTTCAGTGCTCTGTCAAACTCTTCACGCAGTATCGTATCTCCCATTTCATCTTCATCTACATCCTCTTCCATTTCCATAATATTGTCCTCAAGAACATCGCCCTTGTATAGACCCTCTATATACTCCTTCCACCTTTCTGCTTTCCCTTGTTTGCTTAGAACTGGGTTTCCATCTGAGCTCTTGATGTTCATACAAGTGGTTCTCTTATCTCCAAAGGTCTCTTTAATTTTCCTGTAGGCAGTATCTATCTTACCCCTAGTGAGATAAGCCTCTACATCCTTACATTTGTCCTCTATCCATTCCTGCTTAGTCATTTTGCACTTCCTGTCGATCTCATTCTTGAGACGTTTGTATTCCTTTTTGCCTGCTTCATTTACTGCATTTTTATATTTTCTCCTTTCATCAATTAAATTCAATATTTCTTCTGTTACCCAAGGATTTCTACTAGCCCTCGTCTTTTTACCTACTTGATCCTCTGCTGCCTTCACTACTTCATCCCTCAAAGCTACCCACTCTTCTTCTACTGTATTTCTTTCCCCCATTCCTGTCAATTGTTCCCTTATGCTCTCCCTGAAACTCTGTACAACCTCTGGTTCTTTCAGTTTATCCAGGTCCCATCTCCTTAAATTCCCACCTTTTTGCAGTTTCTTCAGTTTTAATCTACAGGTCATAACGAATAGATTGTGGTCAGAGTCCACATCTGCCCCTGGAAATGTCTTACAATTTAAAACCTGGTTCCGAAATCTCTGTCTTACCATTATATAATCTATCTGATACCTTTTAGTATCTCCAGGGTTCTTCCATGTATACAACCTTCTATCATGATTCTTAAACCAAGTGTTAGCTATGATTAAGTTGTGCTCTGTGCAAAATTCTACCAGGCGGCTTCCTCTTTCATTTCTTAGCCCCAATCCATATTCACCTACTACGTTTCCTTCTCTCCCTTTTCCTACACTCGAATTCCAGTCACCCATGACTATCAAATTTTCGTCTCCCTTCACTATCTGAATAATTTCTTTTATTTCATCATACATTTTTTCAATTTCTTCGTCATCTGCAGAGCTAGTTGGCATATAAACTTGTACTACTGTAGTAGGTGTGGGCTTCGTATCTATCTTGGCCACAATAATGCGTTCACTATGCTGTTTATAGTAGCTTACCCGCGTTCCTATTTTCCTATTCATTATTAAACTTACTCCTGCATTACCCTTATTTGACTTTGTGTTTATAACCCTGTAGTCACCTGACCAGAAGTCTTGTTCCTCCTGCCACCGAACTTCACTAATTCCCACTATATCTAACTTTAACCTATCCATTTCCCTTTTCAAATTTTCTAACCTACCTGCCCGATTAAGGGATCTGACATTCCACGCTCCGATCCGTAGAACGCCAGTTTTCTTTCTCCTGATAGTGACATCCTCTTGAGTAGTCCCCGCCCGGAGATCCGAATGGGGGACTATTTTACCTCCGGAATATTTTACCCAAGAGGACGCCATCATCATTTAATCATACAGTAAAGCTGCATGCCCTCGGGAAAAATTACGGCCGTAGTTTCCCCTTGCTTTCAGCCGCTCGCAGTACCAGCACAGCAAGGCTGTTTTGGTTATTGTTACAAGGCCAGATCAGTCAATCAACCAGACTGTTGCCCTTGCAACTACTGAAAAGGCTGCTGCCCCTCTTCAGGAACCACACGTTTGTCTGGCCTCTCAACAGATACCCCTCCATTGTGGTTGTACCTACAGTACAGCTATCTGTATCGCTGAGGCACGCAAGCCTCCCCACCAACGGCAAGGTCCATGGTTCATGGGGGGGGGGGGTGGGATTTCTCCTTAGCCGATTAATTAACATCAGTAAGTCCTTAGCAGATTCAACTTTGACGGTGGGCAGATTCAGAAGTTCTTTTACACGGAAGTCAACAATTAACTTGGGATTGTTATACCTTTGAACGATCAAGTCCCACGCAATCTTAAAGTTACTTTCTGTAACTGGCAAGTTTTCAACCAGCTTACGAAGTTCACCAGACACACATGACAATAAATAATAATATCGTTGGACATCAGTTAAGGCTTCATTGCTAATAACTAATGCCTTAAAAGTATGGAAGTAGTGCACGAATTATGCTGCGTTACCACTGAATTTTGGTAATGGAATTGCTGGGAGCTTTATTTCACGTGCACTGCATGAACTTGCAAACTTAGGTGGTAACACAACATTTGACTGGAGCAGTGTCGCTATCCTCGATTCTGTATCTAAGCACAAGTCTTCAAACGACTCCCAGTCTGCATCACGAGATTCGTCTACATCGTTAATCTCTAACTGAGTTTGGATGTCGTTGTATTCATTCTCGCTTGTATTTAGCAGTGACTGCCTTACTCTGATGCCGTTCAGATTGGATCCTTCTCGAAAGCTATTAATAAATGTGGAGAGCCTAGTCACTCGTGATTCGATAACTGCTCTTTTCTTAACTAAATTTCGTTTCTCGACAGGATCCACGTTTCAGGAGATTAGCACAAAGGATAATAGATTAAGGAAATAGAGCGAGGCTGCTGACAGAGCAGGATGACGGTACCTGACCGGGCTGCAGCTTGTAATGGTCGCCTAGTCGTAGATATTGCTAATTGCTATACTCGCACTATTTCACTCCCATTTACGGAGCTTGTTAGCACTTGATGTTAGGTTGGCGCCATTAAAATGCATTGTGTTGTGGTAATCGCTGCTACTTGCTGGATCGCTGCTGTCTCTCGATGCTGATGCTGGCTCTAAATCTGGTTGTCTAGGGTTAAACACATGAGGTCCCGTGTTATTTATGTGCGTTTGATGATCAAGAACGAGCGAAACCAACAAATAGGTAAACTTCAAATATTTATTACTCTGGTGGCCATCTTAATTCCACTGTCCACCAAAGACCAAG
The DNA here is from genome assembly GCF_023864275.1 of Schistocerca cancellata. NCBI lineage: Eukaryota > Metazoa > Arthropoda > Insecta > Orthoptera > Acrididae > Schistocerca > Schistocerca cancellata. Next base: position 930,513,765 of record NC_064629.1, read on the forward strand.
ACACAACACAAGGTAGTACTTCCGTTACATGTTCTTTGCAGTGTTTATCCACCTCAAACAATAACACACAAACACACTTTACCAAAGTGACATTCCGACTGCCTCCCGACCGTTCTTGCTGCTTGTATTTATAACATTGTCAAAGAACTACTAAAAAGAGATATAGTTTACAAGTCACATGTACATCTGTTATCGTAATTTGTGCAGAAAAGTTATTAATTTGCATCGAGTGACATAATTTAACATGTTATTAAAATGACAAACAGATTTGTTGACTTGACAGAATAATTCTTTGTTACAAAAAGGCCGTTTTTTAGAAGTTTGTCAATTGACTTCTCTAATTTGCATAAATAAGTAAATAACATGAATTATTAAGAATTACATTGGTTTTCGTCTAAAATAGGATTGCTTACGTGAATACTGAGTGAAAACGCTCCTAGTGAACAAATAGGTTTCACTGGGTGATTTTTATTTAAGGAGATCCAAAATACCTAAGTTGTCCACTATTTTTCGTACTTCATATTAATTATTTAAGATGAACTTAGTGTTTTTACATGATGACATTTGCTGTATCAGTGATCAAGTAATATAAACTTTTGTGTGGGTCAGTTACTCAGTATAATTTAATTGGTTGACTGTTTATGCAGACATGTTATGCAATCATTGTTAACATACACAATAACTTTTCTATAATCGTAAATACTCGTTAAACTGGTTGAATTTGGAGGGTATCGCATACTTCGGTAAAGTAAAGCCTTTAATATGTTCCGTTACAAGCTGCTGGCGGAGACGGCGTCCACTGATGCGATGCACTGGTGCCGTGCTGTCGGACTGCTCGTCTGCTGGCTCAAAGTGCACTTTACAACACGATTCTTGCGGCGTTTGTACCGTGGAGAGCTCCAGCACAGACGTCGATCACTGCTGATGCTCGAGAGACATGCCGAGTGTATGGTAATCACACAAAAAGCCACAATAACCGGATACTCGTAATTCGTGGTACGTGCAAATCAAAGCACATAACTTTTTTACTGGAAAATGTTCTACTAGTTATATCCGCGCCCAAAGGGCCAAAATGTAGGCAGCCGCAAAACGCGGGGTAAATTCTGTGCTGCCTCGCTCCTTCCACAGTCCAAACGAATGCATATCACTCGTTGCAAAGGAAGGACGGTAAAAATTAAGTACATACACGATTGGTAAAAGTGGACTGTATTTGTAGACTACATTGAGAAACACAGTTAGAGAAGCGTGTGCGCTGCTTGGCGGTCACTGCCCTTGTCCCGGCGTGCAGTGTGTGGGCGGTGATACCTGCAGCGAGCGTCCGGTCGCACTGTACAGAACAAACGTGTTGTGCATCATCTCTCTGCAACTGCTAGAATTATGTGTTAATGAAATTAGAAGTAAACAAGCTCTTGAATTTTGTTTTGTGTGTGTCCCATTTGTTCTTAATCGATAGGTAATTAGACAGAAAGTACACAAACGAGTGTTATGTATCTGCTATGCTCGATTGTCAGGCTGTGATAATCAGAAGGTGTTTAAATGTTTTTGGTAGGTTAGTCTGTTAGTTTTGGTGTAACGATTGTAAATATAACTCCTTAATGTAAAAGCAAACACGGAGTCGCTGAATTTATGATTTGTTAGTAGTGTAAGCCTAAATTTTAGTAAACGTGTTGAAGGTAGTTGTTTTTAAATGTCCAACTGTCAGGTTGCAAAAGATCAGCTGGAACAAATTACTTATTACTGCTGTCATTTAATGTAAAGTATATTATACACTCGTAACAGAATATTATGTTAGGAATAAATGTATGACTCAATGAAAAATGCACAAAAGTAAAGGCCGTCTAAGACAGGTTTCTTCATTCCTAAATTAACCAGAAAATCTAGTAAGAAAGAGAAAAGGAACTGTTACCTAGATGTTATACCATTTCTACTGTTTGTAACTGTTGTAAGGTGCGCGCGTGTTGGAACAAGGAAGAATGAATCGTGTTGGGTACCAGCAAGATGTTGTTCGTATGAGAATCAGTGCTGTGAAAGCGTCCGACGAGGCAACGTAGCTGCCTTGTACCCTGCGGCACCTGCGTCTGCGTCTGTCTGAATTGGAAGAGCAGAGTGGGGGTGCGCTGCTCCCCTCCACTGCAAGCTCTGTCAGCCGGTAGTGGTATGTCGCGGTTTGTGTCAGGCAGAACGCCGGGACGCAGCTGTCCACACACTAGCAGCGGGTGGGGGGGGGGGGGGGCGTGACGTAACCACTTGTCACGATTTGCAGAAATGGGGACAGTAGGTGGGTGATGATTTCTGTAGTAAGATGAGACCAGTAGATTAGAGATGGGCAAAACTGTTCTTTTCAGAGATCGGATCAGAACTGTTCACTCCCTGAAATGAATTAGCTCTTTTTCATGAGTCACCACTCATTTACAATAGAAAATAAATGGAAGGCGCATTGCCCTTTAAACTTGGTTTATTCCAGTACTATACCTGTATTTTGATCTTATTTGATCCTATTTTGAAGTAACACAGATAATGAGTAAGAATTTTGTATTGTTTATTGAAATTTCCACTATATGACAAAGTTTTTGATTATTGATTTATTTTGCACTATCGTGGTTTTTTGGGTGATCGTAAAATGTTGTAACTTGAGATTTACATTAACAATATATTTGGCTATAATGTATTAAAATTTCATTAACCTCATACAAATACATCGCAAGCCATATATTTTTAAAGTGAACGTTTCCTTCCGAAGACGCCTAAAATCGCAAAATCCGTACCAGAATAAGAAAAAAAAATATAAATTTGACTGTAAAACGAAAGTGCTGCATATAGCCTTACGCAGAATAAAACAAGGAAAATATTGGTGTATCACATTTCGCGATACATTTATTGGTTCGCTCGTAATTAAAGCGTAAATTCGAGTGTCCATAATAAAAATCCTATAGTAAGAGGAGTCGTCAGGAACCTAATCTGATCAGTTTAAACAAATAAAAATAAAATAAAAACAAATGATGTATACATAACATAATAATGTAATATACATAGCGGTATTACTACGAAGAACAATATCCAGTAGAGACGAACTCCGATGCAGAAGCACTGAGCCGAGCAGGTCGAGCCGCGAGCTGTATTACTGCGTGAGCTAAGACCGCAGAGACCAGAGTGACACCTGAGTTGCTTTGCTCAACGCTCTGGCTAGAGTCGAGAATGGTGGGGTGAGCGTTGAGCGGGCGAGTTCCGAGGGCGGGGGGAACGGTGAACTCACCCGCTCCGAGACAAATCGTCCGTTCCCTTGCGAGCAGGTTGTTGCAAGTAGTTCCTATGTTATCCGCTAGGTGGCTCTCTGTCCTGTTGCTTGCATCAACTGCCCAGAGGGCAGGACGTGCGACTGAAACGATCGCCGACAGAGTGCGATGCGAAGTTAAGCTGCGCCAGACACTGCATGCGGCAGACGATGCACAGAGACAGCACGGCATATGTGAAACACAAAATCCAATGGGGCACTGCACAATGCAGGCAGCCAAGGTAGAAGCAGGGCAGAAGCCGGCGCTGGCTGTGTTGTGTGGCGTGCACTGTGCTCTGACCAGCAGAGGCGCTGCTGATATGCTCTGTCTTTCTCTCTCTCTCTCTCTCTCTCTCTCTCTCTGCCGTGGGAAACGTTTGGAGCTACCGTTCTTTTTTTCTGAATCACTAATTGTTCACTCCTTTGAAAGATTCAACTCTATGAATTAGTTCAAGAGCGCATCCCCCATCTCTACAGTAGATGAGGAAGCGACATGGTTACAGGGGGCAGAACTGACTAAATTCTTCGTTACTATGGCCAAAGGTTTTGCAACATGACGCTGGTGCTTCTCTAGAACTTAAAGAATTAGTAGGTGGTGGGAAGGAACTGCGTCAAGATACAGTGATAAGGACAGTACTCGTGGTTAAATGAGAAAGTGCAGGTAATAGGAGAACTCTGGGTAGGATGGTAGGAAAAGAGAAGCTTTGGAGGCATTTGGATGAATAGTGCTGTGAATCAAGGAAGACATTAAAGGTGAAAAAAGTCTCTGTTACAAATAAGAGCTAACGGATTCGTGCAGTAGTGAGCGATCGGGATTAATAAACGAAATGTTATGAGATACAGCAAGTGGGTGTTTATCAGATCTTGGGCAAGAAATGACATAGATGACAGAAATGAGGGGCTAATGACGAATGTGTAAGAACTTAGCGTATGTAAGAGAACTCATTCATTAACAGCGGAATAGGAAAAAATTATGACGAAACTGTGTTCCTTCTCACTGTGACGAAATTGTGCAATGTGTGTGATTCCTACTAGTCGATCCTCAAAGTGTCGTTGGAAGAAGGTCCTCTCCTTAGATGACACCCTATGTGTCAGTGAAGACGTTATGTCAAGGACGTTATAACAATAACCCACCGTGACAGAAGCTAATGCTATGGGAGCATTTTGAGTTTTGACCGTGAGTGTGTCTAATGGACGAAGAATATAATTTTGAATAGAGTACAATTAACAGAAAACCTAAACATGTTTTAACTTTGGTGTTAATCAAAGTAGTAAAATCCATATACGAATGAAAAATCGAACAGTCGCCAGCACAAATAGGCACATTAATTTGAAAAGATATGTTTAAGAAAATTGAATATTGGTTATTGAAGTGACTTTCATTAAAATTTCCCTTTGAATGACACATAGGATACAAACTGACACAGGGCACTCTGAGTTGTCTATAGCAGCAGTCACCAATAATGTACATAGAAAGCAAAATCGTACCAAACTCACACTAATAACAGCTACACTCAATATTGTTACTTGGATTAGTACTGAACTGTTCTTGCAAGAAGTGCAGAACTAAAATTGGCCAGGATGGGCTTCTGACTTACTTCAAAATTCGTTCATGATAGTAATCAAAGCTAAATTACATTTCAAATGAGTATACCTTATTTGTCTTTTTTCATCGCCTGTGAAGCATATATTTTAGACAGTAACATTTACACAGTCTGGCACTGAATTTTTGCAAAACGATACTTTGCAAGAAGCTGAGAGTACTTTAAGAAAATTCTAACTAGCTTCACTTTCAGTGATCCTTGCACATCTGACACACATAAATAAACAATAACAGTGCATTTGAAACAGATTACTCGGTTTAATAAACACTTAGGAGGGGATCCTGCATACGCTCATGATCAGGATAAAAGATACGGTTCCAAACACTGATTTGTAGCTTTTCGATTATTATTAAAATCACACACACAAATTAACTGGTCCATGCTCTGATACATATCTGTGTGCATGAGGTTGGTGGAGCAGTGGCGAAGTTGTGGTGGCAAGCGACATGGTGGCTAACTGTACTCGTGGCTCTTGATGTTGGAGTGCTCCATAAAATTTCTTCTTGGTGGCGTATTTTTAATGTGTTAAAGCTATTCCTAATTGCCGAGAGTACCAGGCAACAGTCAAATCCACGTCCGAGGCTTTTCGATTATTATTAAAATCACACACACAAATTAACTGGTCCATGCTCTGATACATATCTGTGTGCATGAGGTTGGTGGAGCAGTGGCGAAGTTGTGGTGGCAAGCGACATGGTGGCTAACTGTACTCGTGGCTCTTGATGTTGGAGTGCTCCATAAAATTTCTTCTTGGCGGCGTATTTTTAATGTGTTAAAGCTATTCCTAATTGCCGAGAGTACCAGGCAACAGTCAAATCCACGTCCAAGGCAAATTTCCTTGCAAAGATGCTTCCAATTGCCTCCCTTGGCACCGTTGATGTGTACCGTGCAACAGCTAGCCACTGACTGCGTACCGTTTACACTAAGGAGCCACCCAGTTTGACCACGACACCACCTTTTACATCGCGCCATGCCACTTCCGTTGTGGAGGGATTTCACTACATCTTTTACATTTTACATTATAAGTGCTCTAAGGATGGACCAGCTTCCAATACACATTGTTTATCTTATAAACTTACACATATTATAAAATTTCATTATTTTAAACAATCATTTATCTTTTCCCATATATACATCACAATACTCTAATTTCCTGTCACAAATAAGTGACATTAACTGACAAAGAATACACACTTCATAATTACAGAGACACAGTTACATAATATAAACCTACTTCTAATCGATATAAGTTACAGTGTGTCAATGTAAATGCTTCAAGTTGGTGACTTGGTCAATTGATAGTTTTTTAATGAAGTTTTGCAATATATTGTTTGTTCATCAGTTAAATGGTTGGAGTTTGAGTTATAAAGTGAGTAATTATGATCTTTTCATCACTGATGAAATATTATTTACATTAGTGTTGTGTTTTGTCTGCTTTTTGAAGCAAGTATTGGTCATGGAATGAGTTGTAGCTGGAAGAATGATTGCCTTAAGATTTATTTTCTTTGGGTGGCATGAGGAGCCAATTTGCACTGTACAAGCCACACCTGATGGTTACAAAAGTTTCTTTGTGATCAATTACTGTACAGTTCGAACTGAAAGAAAGAATGGAGTAGAATGATTGGTCATACAGTTATGAGTATTGCATAGCAATGATGTATTCTGGTGGCGTGATGTCAGCAGTGCAAAGTGGTTCATTGTGAACTTACATGATCGATTAACCAGGACATTTGTGACTTTTTTGAATATTATATTATGTGTTTTTTTTATAATTGCTTACTTTAAAGGATGATAAAGATGATGTAATCTGTAGTACAATGATTAACAGTGCTAATTAATATGAAAGAAAAATGATTTAGAATAAAATTCTTGATAATATTTGACAGTTGTTAGGTTATATTTGACGAATTGTGGTAGCCAACGTGGAAATACTGTCCACAGTAGTTATGTTTCATTTTTGGTGATGTTGAATAGGGGGAAGAGGAATGCACAGGACACTGGATTGTTGTACCATAAGACTCATTTGTATATTTAAGTATACTCAGTACAATGAGTTAATTGTTTTAAATAAATTTTATAATTTCTACATGACTGATGCAACTGCCTTAGTAGTCTGGATGATTTTCTTTACTTTTGATATGACACTGTCGCTAGAAAATGAATATAGTTAGGAATTGTTTTCTGTTCCAAAAGAAGGTTATCTAAACAGAATCTGTCTAAGTCATAGGAAAAATGGTTGATGTACATCTGGTATTGTTTGCAATGACTTAGTAGATACATGATGCACAGACCTGACTGGGAGCTAGGGTCTCCTCCTGGTCAAGGTTGAGAGATAATAAAAAAAATGAGAGTGGTATGAAAAAGTCCATATGTCTCCATCCATGGCAAGGACCCACTTAGTCCATTTTTTCACCATGAGGAGGAAGTGATGAGAGGGAAAAGCTTGTTCCATCTCATTATAATTAGCTTGTTCCGTCGCATTATATCGAATGCTATAGATGTTTGAGATACTTTAATCATTTTCTCCAAATTTAAAGTGTTATAACTCGTGTGAAGAAATGGACAAAATATTTATTTAATTCATAATTACATAAATGCACTTCCTTTCCTTAATCCCTCTACATTGCCTTGGGTTAATTAACTTTGAGTTTGTATTAAGAGTTCGTCTGCTACTAGTGGCAAGGCAGAGATGTAGTCACTCTGTAGGTTGGTTAGTACCAGCATAAATTCAGGGTAAAGGCACCGATGATGCACCTGTTTGCAAGGGGTAGTAACAGGTTCCTCTTCCCTCCAGTATGGAGGAGAACGGCCAGAGAGGGCCGCCATGGCACGGTGACTCTGGGGGAAGTTATTCAACTGAGTGGTCGGAATTGAGGGAGATCTCCATCTTTGCGGGCAAATTCTTTGTGGAATGAGGTATAATTTATTATATTGTTATTATTACGCTCTTTTTCAGGATGGAAGGATGGAAGTAGTTAGCATGTCGTTATGACCATTCATTTCTTGAGAAATTTTCCCTGTAAAAAAATTATAATTTTATTTAGGGTTTCTTTTCCAGAGGTGAGCATGGGAGTCTCACATTATCCATTTGTAGTTATGCAATCAGCACACGAGAGCAGCAATAGCATCAAAAATTAATAGTTCCACTTTTAGCATTAAGCCATCGAAGGAAGAGATATTACATTTGAGATCTTTAACTATCAGCCTCAGTAGTGACTTGGAAGATTTGGAAGAAGATTTTCATCATATGAACCTTCGCAACCATTCCAAAGGTACTGTAAAAAATTAAAAAAACAGGGCAAAAATACAGAATAGCACCAGATCAGAAAGCGAGGAGTTCTATGACAAGTGTACTAGTTTGAAACAGCCTGGACATCAGCCTGGAAGAAACGGTGAAATTCGATCATCAAATATCATACAAGTAGAAATTCAAAAGAAGCGAATTATGTTAATGAAGATGAAAAATACTTGTCCCCATAACGGAATGTTCTTTTACTAAGCAACAGTCACAGTAGGCAGTACATGAACTTTCTGAATTATAATCCAGAAAAGAAACTCACCGTTAATTCATTTCTAAACCCAGGTGCACATTACTCCAAAGATACAGAAAACGTTAATGAAAAGACGAAATATTACAATTAAAGTGACAATGTAATAGTGATTGCTGGAACAAACGACAGTTACAATGAAAAGAACCTATACCTATTTCAAAAGGCTGTTGATAGGGTAATATGCAATACAGGTCAGATGAAATTAATATTGTGTGTAATCCTATACAAATTCGACATTACGAGCAAAAACAATTCTATTTATAAACTAAACAGGCAAATAATGAAAACAGCAGCTAAGCATGATCATACTACAGTAATTGACATAAACATCTTCCCCAGCCAAAATGATTACACAAATCATGGGTTGCATCTCATGTCTAAAGGAAAACTACTTTGCATAACAGAGTGAAAACAGACTTGATAAGTGAAACAGAGAAAAAAATGATCACCAAGGACAACCAATATATCTATATAAACTATAACAGTTACTCAAGATCTGTCTGAGAATAATGAACTGAGCTGTGAGATCTCTGTACTAGAAATGATGAAATATAATCAAAATCCAAAATCTGCTACAGAAGAAGAAACAATGTCACTCCAAATTAGTTCAAAAGCCAAAACCAATTATGAAGAGGAACAACAAATAACTAGGTCTAATGAGATGGAAAAAAATGGCTCTGAGCACTATGGGACTTAACTGCTGTGGTAATCAGCCCCCTAGAACTTAGAACTACTTAAACCTAACTAACTTAAGGACATCACACACATCAATGCCCGAGGCAGGATTCGAGCCTGTGACCGTAGCGGTCTCGTGGTTCCAGACTGTAGCGCCTAGAACCGCTTGGCCACTCCAGCCAGCTAATGAGATGGAGCTGGATCATAACATATTCACAATATAAATGAATACAAACAATAAAAACTCAAAATACACTTCAGTAGAAGAGCACATATCACTGGAACTAACTTCAAAACACGAAACAAATGAAGCTTATGATCAGCAGCAAGCAGCAGTTGCACAAATCAAAAAAGAAAAGTCAAGTGAAGTAGTACCTACAAGAACCTCTAGTGTGAAAAGGGATGGCATCTCAACAACATTTTGCTGGCGATTTTTAACAGTATAGTCAAGGAAGAAAGACTGGAAGTTACACATTAGTGATAAGAAATATGAACAGGATAATCTAACAGAGACAGAATTTGATCATCAAGGGAAAAGAAATGAAGGTCAGAATTCTGCATCAAAATGTACAATACTTTAGCAATAAAAACCTAGAAGTAAAGTATATGCAAGTGAAACATGCCCAGACATTACAAATATAAGTGGACATGGATTAAAAGGCATTGAAATATGCAGTTTTACTACAAAAGATTATGTGTTTGCAAGTTATTTCTGCAGATCAGAATATATGGGTGAACGAATAGCAATATTTACTAAAACAACTTTGTATTATGATAACACTGTGAATGATACATACAAAAATTTACCCAAAAGCAAATAAATAGATTTTGATTGTATAGTTATTGTGCAGAATATGTGCACTGAGAGCAAATGGTGAAAAGAATACTTTCCTCAAAAAAGTCCAGCCTACCAGAAAAAAATGAAAGTTTATGTAATATGTTGTGGTTTTAACATTGATGTAGGAAGAGAGACACAAAGAAAGTGAAAACTGGAGGAGCTGCTAATACATTACAATATGAGGGCAACTGTAATGGAACCTAAAAGAGTGACTTTGGAAACTGAGTCAGTTATTGACAATACTATCACTAGTACAGATAGCAGTGTATATACAACAAAGGTTCTACAAACAGGACTTCCTGATCATTTTGGACAGCTACAAGAAATATATGGAAATCTAAGCTCATCAAAAAAGTAAAAATGTAGAAAGAGATATTAGGCTTTTCAGTCGTTTCATAGCTTGGGTCAAGTGGTCAAAATGGTTTTTTCGCACTGACTGCCCACCTTTTCATAGTTTTAAAAGAAACTAATTCTGAGTTTGGACCAAGAATTCGAGAATCTCTTTTTGAAACCCCAAATGCCCTTGTGGCGGCGTCGAAATCTGGTAAGCAAATGTCTGACCAGCTCAAAACGTATTTGAAAGATATTTTCTTTCCCAGTGAGTGAGAAAAATCTATATTATTGTTAAATTCTTGGAGCTGTCAATGTGAAAAAACTGTATAGAGCATCATACTTGAAGACAAGGAACTTTGCATCTAGTGACACCAGAGGGCTAGACAGCACAGGTAGAGTCGTGAATGTGTATGACTTTTGCTGTTGGAAGAACTTTGAGAGATTTTAATCTCTAGTTCTGTTGAATGGTTATGGCGTCCACCTCCATCTGAGAAAAAATGTAACCTAGCTGAAGTAACTACTACATAATCAGTTCCCTTTGCCAAGGCTTAACAGTGTACTGAAATATACCTGATACAAATTCGGTTATGTAAAGGGTTATCTGTGACAATCTGAAGTCCTTCTGAATTTTTTTAGTATAGTGTTCTCTGTCATATACATTATGTGAAGAAATTTCGTTCATTTTATGAGGATGGAGTAAGAAAAAGTTATGTTTTAAGCTTTTCTTTACAAATTATCATTATGATGATGATTTTATATGCTAATAATGAGCTGCTTATTATTTTCAATTAACAAGATATATGTGTGGGAAATGGTGAATTAAAATTGTAAAAGGAAATAAATTTAAAACATAAAATTACAATTTAAAACACAAACCAAAAATAATTAAAACAATTAATTCAAAGAATAAGGAATGTTTACATATTTTAATCAAGTACACTGAAAATATTCTGACAGCCAATTGTGTTTTCAGAAACCAGCCTTATTACACGTGGATGGATGTGACATGAAAGCTTCTTTAATTTCTGTTCTAAGAAAAGCGTTCATTTTTCAGCATTAAGTGATGGTGGTGAGGTATTTTACAAAATTTCAAATTATTATAAAAAATTGGTAGCACAGTTTTCATGGAAGTTGACTGCATTTCAATTTTTATATGGAACTCATTTCTTATATTTCATGATTTCAAAGATGTTACCTCTACATCTAACATGCCAAATTACCTTTTGGGGTGTGCTCCGCCCCTTAAAAGTAAAATTGGGCAAAAACGAAAAAAATTCGCTCTACTTCCTCACCAAGTTCCATCAACGTAATTTATTTGCACCTGGGAATGTTCCCTTGTAAGAGAGCTTGGTTCAGTGTCACTTGAGTTGTACTTAGGTCCATCATTCACTGTGCAATGTCACTTACTGCAAACACCCAGGGCACAATTGCCTAACAAAATGTGCTACCCACACATCTATAGGACGGTTTTATTGCCAATACCCAATTAATTAGAGCTATAGCCGTGTGGTTAGTGCAACATTACAAGAAGTTTAAAAATGTTGTTGACTACGATCTGTTACTGATGCTTGGGTACTATCCACTGCTAGTGCCATTTGGGAAATAACTTAAGTTTTGTATATTCTTTTTTATAATACTTATGCAGCCCAGTTACATGTGAAAGCTGTACACACTTACACCCAATTAGAGATACAACATAAACTCAGACCTTAACAGATGCCTGCCATAATGTTACTGTGCATCTTAACTAATGTCAGTGCTCAAGTCACAGCACCCTCACAAATGTTTTACCTGGTTAAAAAATCCTCCTTGCCTCGCTATTACGCCACTGTTTGTGCTCTATTTTCGCTTAAAGATAATTTCAATTTGAAGATACGCTTACCCATCACTTCTTCCAGTTGTTAATTTGAATGTTACCGGTCAAACCCCCTTCCCTGTAAGCTGGAGTACCTTATGTAAAAATGCCACCTGGCAGACTAACAAATTTATGATATCAGTATGGACTATAAGAGACATGCAACAATGTCTTTGACCGCCTCCCAGCGCTACACCCAAACCAGAAATTTCCTCTGCACAAGCATGGTTTTCTAGATTGGAAGCTAAGGCTGTAAAATCGTTCCCTGATTAACTGAAACTTCCACGCCTCCATGTCCATGGGTAATAACTACAGTGCAAGACCTGGTATGCATTACTGTAAGTAAAAGTTGTGTGTTATCCATACCTACAACATTTTACATCACCCTCCACACGTTTTACAGCATCGCCTATTGGAGACAATAGTTTCTTGCAATTTGAGTAGATATTTAAAGCAATTCCATTAGACAACCAAGAATTCACTGCTGTATCTGCATTAATGAAGTCGAAACGGCAATGAATAGCATTCTGTGAACAGAACTACGTACATTATGAGTAAAATTTATGTTTTATAAATTTATCTATCACCTTCTTAAACTGGAACTGAAACAGTTCTGTGTGGTGAACACATTCGTAACTAACATAAACTTCAAAAGCAACATAGTGTTCAGAACTGGTAAAGCACTCTCTATATGCTTCTCAGTTTCAGACCTTAATCCAGCTCTGCCTAATGTTGGACACAAACAATCTCGCCACGTTTTGTCAGAGGGAAAGAAGGTGTGAACACTTCAAATTCTCACCAGACGGAGTAAGTAAAAAATGTGAAAAACAATATGTATATGGTCTCTTACCATTACTTAAAAGAAATATTAATGAGATATTATTTTCAATTACAGACAATAATCCAGCTGTGCCTACATATGTTGTTGGTTTTTGGTAGAGGAGAGGAAGATATGGTTCAAGAAGAAGTGTGCACTTCAACCTGCTTCTCAAAGACAGTTGCAACTATTACTAAAGAAGACAGAAAAAGACGTTAAAATTGTATTTATGAAAGCGGAAGGTAGAGAAGAAGAAGAGAATGATTAAAATGGGGAAAATGCTGATGATTATGATAAGGAAGAAGAAGAAAAAAAATGTTCAAATGTGTGTGAAATCTTATGGGACTTAACTGCTAAGGTCATCAGTCTCTAAGCTTACACACTACTTAACCTAAATTATCCTAAGGACAAACACACACACCCATGCCCGAAGGAGGACTCGAACCTCCGCCGGGATCAGCCGCACATTCCATGACTGCAGCGCCCTAGACCGCTCGGCTAATCCCGCGCGGCGAAGAAGAAGAGCGTGACGTTCACAACTGAAATATGATCTCCAACAAATCAATAGCAGATATCAACCGCATATGAAGTGGTACAGTGATTAGTATTCTTCCTGGTTTCGAAAGTAATAGGCAGTCATTCACATAATAAGGTAATACTATCCACTGAAGAGGAACTTCGAGAAAGCATGGACTATCATCTGAAGTGTAGGGAAAGATAAAGTGAAGCTGGACATGAGAGTGTACCTAGAAACTATAGTACACCTTAAAAATCAGTGTAAGAAAATGGTAAAGCACTCTCTCTGAAGAAATTGTATTATTTGTGTTATTCACTCATCGACTTCTATATAAAGCTTTCAGGTCATAAGTGACTTTATATGTGAGACCTAAACGCTCTTGGAAATAGAACAACAGCCTTCTTTTAGAGATATAATATTAACATCTTTCACTGTATGATACTCACCGCTGTTGACGAAATCGAGTTTGGCGGGACTGTTGGCCGAGTATCTTGATTGTTGATATGTTTTGCGATCCTTCAGATGAACAAGCATCGTTGCTCCAGATTTGACGGTGACGCGTTTTGCGTTTCTCCAACACTGAATGGCGTACAGTGTTTACTGCACTCCCGAGACTCTTCAAACTCTTTAACATGGAATCTCTGCTTTCATATATTACAGTGAGTAATTGATAAGTAAAATATACATGTATAGTTTGCTATTATATTCTCCTCTGTACTTACATTTCTTTCCTGAAGGCAGCGACTGCCACGTTGACTCTCAAACGGTTCAGCGTCAACTGAAGGCTTCCAAGCAATTTTTTAGAGCTTTTATAGTATGTCTCCCTGCTGAATCAGCAGAAAAAAAACGTGATAGCTTTGCAAAAATGTGAGTAGTAAGCTTTACTCAGAAAGTTTCTTACTCTGTTATTTTTTTCCGAGCTATCATCCCAAGAACATGCGCTTCCTGAGATACCCCAGAAACTGAATCTCTCCATCATTTCGGGTCTCTTAGAAAGGAAACAGATAAACCGGAATTTGCTTCTCTGTGACGCAACTTTGAATTAAAAAAGAAATTCTGGTAAAAAATATTTTTAACGAGCGAACCGTGATAATTAAGCAGTACTGGCTGCAGCCTTGTGACAGATAAACGCTGCTGCATTAATCTTGCAGCCTTTTACCTGTGCATGCTCGCTCATTTTGTGCTATACGCTATTGACGTAGAATTCTCTCGGTTATTTGGCAAATATTTTCAATTTCGATCTCTCGCCATCTGTTACCATAAACTAGTGCGTGCTGTTCGATGCAAATCAATAAATACATGGACTTACTCCGAATGTGTGAAATAAACTCTTTCTGGGCGTCTTTCAACCGACTGGATGTTTCCATATGGAGTTTCATAGTCCTTTACTTGAGTATTTTCAACAGCCATCGTGAACTTCAGACGACAATCAAACCCCTTCGGCTCTGTTCCTATTTATTTACACTCTTTAATCTCGTTTGCAGTATGCTACGACATATTTTTAAAAAATTCTGCTGTCTTATTAATCTATAAACATGCAGCAGAACCTACCTTTTCCAAATCTTCTACAGCCCTTTTTCTACACACCTAAAACATAAAAAAGAAATGTCTAAGATTAACTTTTTTGCAGGATAACCTACACATCGTTTTATTCAGTATCTGTGTCATGCAAAAGTAGAACTTACTTTCAAGTCCGTTTTCTTTCCACTCTTCAATCTATCTTGTAGCGTGCTACGAGGTATTTTAAAAGTTTCAGCTGCATTTTCTGTAGATAAACTTGCAGAAATCGCTGGTTTTGCCTTGCGTAAATATTCAGCGGTCCATTTTATACCCATCTGATAAAAAGGAAAATATTAGTCTACAGGATGAGCACTGCGACGTGATTTTATTCGTCAACTATGTGATTCATAGTAGGACTTGCCTTCGAATCCGAATCATTTCCACTCTTCAATCTGTCTCGAAGCGTATTTTCAATTTCTCAGCAGCTTTTGTAATCAATAAACCTTCAGCAAAAGCCTGTTTTGCCTTTCGAAATTATTTTGCAGTAAAGTTGCCACCCACCTGAAACGTAAAGAAAACAGGGACAATGCCTGGTTTCATCCAACAACACCAACTACTTGATGCAAAAAAGTCATGTTTACCTACATGTTGTGTATAATCAACAGCATGAGACAACTGATCTGTGGTGGCACTATTACTCGCTTGACATCAAAGTAACAACTGAGAAAGTTAGCTTACACTGTACTTCTTAAATATAGAAGGGCACTGCACTCATCACTATCGTGAATAACAGGGTTGGCAACATTTTTTCCCCAAATACGCTTGTAGAATACAAATTGAATACTATTGATACAACGATGACGTTTATGTCGTTACCCAGAACACATTGTTTCATTTAGCAACAACTATGTTTTGCAAAAAGTGGGGCTCACCTTCATGCTGTGTATAATCAGTAGTATGAGACATATGGTCTCTACTAACACTGTTACTCGCTCGATGTTCTAAAACAACTGACAAAGGTAGCTCACACTATGCTTCTTATATATACTGTCCAGTCACATTAATCTGACCACCTGTCGAAAGCTTTAATAAAAACATTTTGCTGCACGGACCACTGCGAGAGTGTAGGAAGACAGTCAGAAGTTCTGGAAGATACTGAAGGGACCTGGAGCCGTGACTACTCCAGTGCCGTAGCTATCTGCGCTAGGTTTCTCCATTGAGAATGCATGGCGCCAACAGCCCGACCGACGTAGTTCCACAGATTCCCGATTGGTTTAAGATCCGGGGACTTTGGTGACCACGAAGTACAGAAACTCATCTCGGTCCTTTTCGAACTACACCCTTGCGTTGCGAGCTGTGTAATACATTGCATTGTCCTGCTGGTAGATGCCATCATGTCAAAGAATAAACATACTGTATGTAGAGGTAGACATGGCCACAAAGGACAGATGCATATTTATGTTGATTCATCATTCCTTCCAGAACGACGAGATTACCCAGGAAATGCCACGAAAGCATTCCCCAAATCGTGACGGTCCCTTCTCTGGCCTGGACCCTTCCGACGGCCATCTGCGTGATGGAGCATAAAACGTGATTCATCTGAAAAGGCCGCCTGTCACCACTCAGTGGACGCCAATTTGTGGTACTGGCGTGCAAATTCCAGCCTTCTTCGGCTACGAACATCTGTCAGCGTTGATGTGTGAACCAGGCACCTGCCGCACGGGTCCATAAGCAGCAACGTTTGCTGAATGGTCGTCAAGGCCACACTGTTGGTAGCTCCTCGGTTCATCTGGCTGGTCAGTTGCTTAATAGTTGCACATATGTTAACCCGTACGCATCTCTGCGGCCATTCTTCGCCACTATCATTTGTGGCGGGTGGTACACCACAGGTGTATCGGTGCCGGTTTTGGATAGCGCCATTCTGCCGTGCACTGTATGCTTCAACCCCAGCGGCATGTAAATGGTTTACAGATTTAGCCATTTCGAAAGCCCGCATCTCGTGGTCGTGCGGTAGCGTTCTCGCTTCCCACGCCCGGGTTCCCGGGTTCGATTCCCGGCGGGGCAGGGATTTTCTCTGCCTCGTGATGGCTGGGTGTTGTGTGCTGTCCTTAGGTTAGTTAGGTTTAAGTAGTTCTAAGTTCTAGGGGACTTTTGACCACAGCAGTTGAGTCCCATAGTGCTCAGAGCCATTTGAACCATTTTGAACCATTTCGAAAATGCTTCCACTCTTGGCCTGAATGTCAGTTTGGATATCAGATACATCTCTCTGTTTCTGCATTACGCTCACGACTACACTATTTTCTGTGTCCCCCCTGACACGCTTTGTATGTGCTCCACTGCTAGTGATACCACCTGCCATCTGTGAGTGGTTATTGCACGTTGATGTCCAACATAGGCTGTGGTCACATTAATGTGACTGGACTGTGTATATTACGTAGGAGATATAACTTTCCTCCCTACAGTAGCTACCATCCACACATTGTTAAAATACTGTTTAACACACCTAACAGCTAATGCTGCGAGCAGTGTTAAAAATTGAAACGTTTACTCATTGTGATTAAGTACTGCAGTTGTCAATATCTTTCTTATTTCGATTAAACGAAAGATTAGTCAAAAGTTAAGTGTAACATCTCGACGAAATACTCGCTGGAAACTGGCTCTGTAGCATAAAAGACAAGCTGCAGCTGGCTCTGTGCTGAAAAGAGAACTTAGACCTGTTTCACCGTTTCTGAACCGCTAGGGATATGGGTGAGCCATTACGACAGGAGAATAGGACATACCCAAATGAAGGAGATGGGTCTAAAGTTTTTATGAATGCAGGAGAAGAGTCACAAGAGAAAGTAATGCCGGAAGCACGGGTAGACTGGCAACGTCATTTTTAGTAAACTAGTAGACAGAACGTACGGTACTGTGTACGGCATTAGATTTGAACTGACAGCAAGGGTGTGGATGACTGGTGATTTACCGGTGAAGACGGTTTAATAATTCACAATATAAGATAACAACGAAAGAGAGGATAATATAATTTATTTTTTAAAATAAACGTTCTAAAACGTATTACACAGAACGAAATCTTCAAAATTCTCAAGGCTAGCAATGCCCATAAACGAAGCTAGCGTTCTCCAAAACTATCAAATTCAAACCGAGGCTATAAATCAACTCAAAGTATTAAGCCCACATTAAACGAAATTATTGGATAAATAATGAGAGATGATGTCGTGCTATGTAACAGAAGGAACGAAAATGCATTGGAGTAAGCGATTGGAAGGTAATATCCAGCCACCAACACATATAGGTTTTTTTCACTGGAATAATGTGAACGAACTGGTGGAGCGATTAATTTTCTTACTGGTTTCGAAGACAGCAGGCAATAATTCACACATTAAAGAAATGATATGTATTGAAGAAAAACTTTGTGAAACAAAGATTTTTGCCTAAAACTTTTACGATGTCTGGCGAAAACACTAGTTTCGGAAAGAGTACTCATAATTATTGATTTTTGGATCAAAACAGCACACACTAAAGTATGGACTGCCACAGAAGAACATAAAAGTATTAGGGTAAGTATTATGGGGTGTATAGAGCCAGGAAAAGAGACAAGCATGCTCTAGTTGACACTCAACACGATGCTAGATGCATGTAATTTTGTCACTGACAAGGACAATGGTGGCAGTACTGGGACAACTTATATTCTACCCCACTCTCCATTGTTGCTAGATGTATCCAAGATGACGTCGATGACGTCATCCAAGATGTTGACGTGTAGACTTGGCAACAGCACATGACATCACCCAAGATGGCGGAGATGAAGTCATTCAAGATGGCGGATTTTGGCGGGAAGTTTTAATTTTGGCAGGAACATCGGTCGACTGGGCTGCCTCCACTAACCTAAACCCTCCCCCATAAAATGGCAGGAAGTTCAAATTCCATCAGGATAATGCATCACACAACAGTTACTTGAACTAACCTAAGAAAACGGCGGGAAAGAAAGGGCACTTGGAGTACCTCCACTAACCTAAGCCACCCGACCGCCACCTCCTCCTATGGATTGGCGGGGAGTCTGAATTTTGGTAGTAAAGAAAGGTCACTTGGGCTATCTCTACTAACCTTAGAAAATGGCGGGAAAGGAAGGGCACTTGGGCTACATCCACTAACCTAAGTCACCTGACCACCACCTATTCCTAAGGAGTGGTGGGAAAAGGACTCGATGGCTGCTATGGCCGAGCGGTTCTAGGCATTACAGTCCAGAACAGCACTGCTGCTACGATCACAGGTTTGAATCCAGCCTCAGGCATGGATGTGTGTGATGTCCTTAGGTTAGTTAGGTTTAAGTAGTTCTAAGTTTAGGTGACTGATGACCGCCCGCATCTCGTGGTCGTGCGGTAGCGTTCTCGCTTCCCACGCCCGGGTTCCCGGGTTCGATTCCCGGTGGGGTCAGGCTGGGTGTTGTGTGCTGTCCTTAGGTTAGTTAGGTTTAAGTAGTTCTAAGTTCTAGGGGACTGATGACCATAGATGTTAAGTCCCATAGTGCTCAGAGCCATTTGAACCATTTTTTGACTGATGACCTCAGATGTTAAGTCCCATAGTGCTTAGAGCCATTTGAACCATTTTTGAAAAGGACTCAGCATGTGCCGGACATAAGTCTTTATTATTTTGCATTCACCAGTCTTTATTTAAACAATTTCATGCAGTACAGCCATCCAGTTTATTCATCATGGGGTCTGGAATCCAACTGGCCTAGTACACAGTACCACCAACAGAGGGCATTGTCGTCCATTCTGTGACATAATCGAAGATGTCCGCCATGACGTCAGCTGATGATGCAAGTACCGTTATCCAAAATGGCGGGAAACAGTGTGTTCACCATGCGGTCTGGGGCTAGTGCACAGTACCACCACCACAGTGCACTGTCATCTGTTCTGTGATGTAATCCAAGATGGTGGGGGGAAATGCAGAGAAACAGTGTGGTCGCCAAGAGGTCTAGACCTAGTACATAGTAACGTCACCAGAGGGTGCTGTCGTCCATTCAGTGAGATAAACCAAGATGGCTGTCTGGAGGGAAAAATGACTCAGCTTGTGCTGGGCTGTTGGAGAGAGGAAGGAGTGTACTTTACTTATTTTGGAAGATTTTATTTAGGGTCCCATTTGAGATAGTATATTTATCACACTGAGACAAAACACACGCTCTGAGGTGCTTGAGATCATGCCACACAGCCCACAGACCTGTAAACCACTCCTAAATAACACTCTGACGACACACAAACAAGTCCTGAATCACCAAAATAATTTTAGTACAGATACGCAAACTCCTCCAAAATAGTGCAGTACACAGATGTGCAGACAAGAAATCAACTGTTAAACTGTCCACATCACGCATAGCACAGCCTACAGACCTGCATGCAAAATAGTACAACAGACAAGCAAACAACATATGAATGTACCGCCTGCTGCCCCCTGTCCACTGGACTGCACAGGAGGCTAGCGGCAGCCCCCACTAACTGACGTGGCCATCAACTGCGAAGCCTTGCACAGATGCTCATTTGGGTCCCTCAAGCATAGGTGGCGGCATCCCCTTCATACTTGACACCTGAGAAATTCCTCTTGAAATACGGGATCACCTAGGCGCCATTGATGGCGTGACTGGAAGAGGGCTAAGACCTATTTGCAGACTGCAGATGCTACTAGGTGGGCCTCGCATGTATGTGTTTGCTGCTGCTAGTGTGAATCCTCCCTCTACCTGTGGCCGGCAAAGAGCTAATTGCTGTGGGCACTCCAGAAATCCGTTTCAGAGTAGCACAAGCTGATTTCTCCCTAGCATTTATAATGGACCACGCGTGACATTTGGCTGATGCATCATCGCGCATAGCTACATACCACTGCAAGCACAGCTAGCAACGTTTTTAATGTTAAACTGAAGCCACATGGTCATCTAAAAAGAAAACCAATTCGAACTCTAGGAAATTGTGTAGTGCCCCAGAAATACTTCACAATCGCTTTCTTATGTCTCAGCTTGTATGCACAGAAATTCTTGCCCTAACAGAGCCTGTTTACGAAAATAGCGCAGAATAACAACGAATGCACTCTTCCCCGCGGTCATAACATGGCACCACGCCCATCACGTGTTACCCTTCCTACTTTCAACATACGCAAACATTCTCACTGCTGTATAGAGACTCCTGTATCCCAGCACAATGGATGTCTTATGAATGAATTGAGCATTATGACTGGCTCTTTTCGAATTTACCCGCCAAACTACTGATGCCACCAGTGTGGAAGAACCTTCTGCTTTTTTTTCCTTCTACAGATGTGGCTTTTAGCAGCAAAAAAAATTCTATTTCACACTGATCACCATATTGGGCCAACAATTACACTTTGCAAAGCGCCCCTACATATCGTCAAACAGTGAAAAACTCGTACTCAGTTACACTGATCTACCAATGAGTACAGGAGCTTGAATATTAGAGCGTGAAACGGATCTCCAACCCATCAATATATCACCATGTACTGTGTTAATGTAGTAAACATACAATTTGTATCCTATGCCATACAAAAATCACCCCTTTTATGTCATTCGTACAGATACCGCGAAGACAGATGGTACAGTAGATATATTCGTGACACTGGAATTTCCCTGTGAGGTCAGCAGTCATCCACTCGTGACGGGTGACCAGAGTGCCCTCAGAGGGCCGAAGTCACTTTCACAACTGTTCTACAAATCCGACCTCATTTCACCTTGACACAAAAGCGTTACTGTTTCTGGTCCGGACCTGCTTGCCTGCTCGATTTCTACACCCATCTCCAGACTCTGGGATTACAAGAACATATTTTCTTTTCCCATTGTTTGCCATAATATTATACGATTTTCGCAGTTGTTCTAGATATCAAGCCCACAGCACTATCCTATCAATAACTTGCGCAACATAATTCCAAAGATATAGACGGGAAATTATTTCTCTAAAAACCTGAAACTTTAGCTAGGTGGGGCGTGCTGTAAACCACTGACTAACTAGAAACTTGTCACATCTGTGAAGACATTTATGTGGAAAGTCGAGAAATATAGAAAAAACATATTTCCACTCGTCAACACTGATGCTGGTGATGTAGCAGATTCCAAGTCACAACTATAATTTACAAGGTCAACTAAGGTTTACTCATGTCTAGAGAACAGGGAAACATGCCTCCCACATGCTACATGCGCACGCCACAATCGATTTTCCCTCAACTAAATAAAGCCGTGAAATGTGCAGAAGCAGTGAATCGGACAATTTACGGGAGAGGGAATTATAGTCCAGCGCAAATACACGTCCATATTGAATCTTCTCAAATTTCCACGTGATCACGAAAGCTATCCAAAACATGCTAAGTATTACTTCGCTACCTGGCTGTCTAGAGGACAACCCAGTTAAGACGTCTACATTCCTGCACTCCAACAGGTCTCTGCATTCGGACGGCTCCTACACTTAATGGGAGACGTGAATCATTCCTGCCACAAGTCACAGGGGCTGCACGCCAAGCAAGAATAGACAGAATCGTCCTAGGAAAAAAATCGGCCTCATATATATTTTATCCCTGTACTTACAACTAAATGTTACGATGGCAGTCTCAGTTGAACGACATTCCTCAATGAGCAAAGTATTGGAAATACACCATGCTGATGGCCATGGCTATGGAAATAGAAATATCGGTACCATTCTTATGACTTGACATACTCTTCCCTTTGCTATCACAGTACTGCACGTCAACCATACATTCCTTCTGACTGAAGATAGTCATTTCCTTTGCACATGTTGGAACACAAACACATACTTTATAACTCTGATGGTCAAGATGAAACTATCATACACCCCTACTACTAAGTATAATACTTCATCAATAACAGATTGCTGGTGATACGAAATAATACTGACCTAAAATCAACAAT
The DNA here is from genome assembly GCF_023864275.1 of Schistocerca cancellata. Taxonomy (NCBI): domain Eukaryota; kingdom Metazoa; phylum Arthropoda; class Insecta; order Orthoptera; family Acrididae; genus Schistocerca; species Schistocerca cancellata. The sequence goes on from NC_064629.1 coordinate 930,536,647, forward strand.
GAGTGAACATGTCTCAGAAGTTATTCTTGCAAGTGCTACCACTGTGTCTTAGAAAGAGAGACGTAATCGTCTCATATGTTAAAAAACTCGATCCCCACAACTACTGTATCTAACTGTCACAAGCGGTGTTGATTCTACACGCACACACAAGCTATACCAGCTTTATAAATCGAGGTATGGGATTACCTGCGAATGAATTAGTTTTCCAGACAAATACCCTGACACTGAATATAGACGATGCACCCTCGTAATAAAACTGCCGAATTTGGAAAGTGATTCGGCTAGGGAGCATGGTATGAAACAGGTATTTGCCACCTTCTCACGCTGCTGCCACTAGATATTTAACCAGTATTTGTAACGCATTCTGTCTCGATGCCACTCTGGCACTCTCATATCTTGAAACGAGCAACTTTTTCGAACCTTTCTGCTCCAGTAAAATTCCAACGTGGGTTTAGTCAGTCCCTACGCATCATACGACTGCTGCCATTTCTGCAGCTTTGCACATGTGATCGTTCCAGTTTAAGTCAGAACTGAGCAGAAGTCGGAGAAAGCCATATCCACCAGCTTCTACAACCCGTGTAGAAACAGAGCGACCTGAGTTAGTGCGACAAGACCATGTTTTGACCATTGGTGGAAAGAGGCGCACTGTGGTGCATCCGTAAACTACACTCCTGGAAATTGAAATAAGAACACCGTGAATTCATTGTCCCAGGAAGGGGAAACTTTATTGACACATTCCTGGGGTCAGATACATCACATGATCTCACTGACAGAACCACAGGCACATAGACACAGGCAACAGAACATGCACAATGTCGGCACTAGTACAGTGTATATCCACCTTTCGCAGCAATGCAGGCTGCTATTCTCCCATGGAGACGATCGTAGAGATGCTGGATGTAGTCCTGTGGAACGGCTTGCCATGCCATTTCCACCTGGCGCCTCAGTTGGACCAGCGTTCGTGCTGGACGTGCAGACCGCGTGAGACGACGCTTCATCCAGTCCCAAACATGCTCAATGGGGGACAGATCCGGAGATCTTGCTGGCCAGGGTAGTTGACTTAGACCTTCTAGAGCACGTTGGGTGGCACGGGATACATGCGGACGTGCATTGTCCTGTTGGAACAGCAAGTTCCCTTGCCGGTCTAGGAATGGTAGAACGATGGGTTCGATGACGGTTTGGATGTACCGTGCACTATTCAGTGTCCCCTCGACGATCACCAGTGGTGTACGGCCAGTGTAGGAGATCGCTCCCCACACCATGATGCCGGGTGTTGGCCCTGTGTGCCTCGGTCGTATGCAGTCCTGATTGTGGCGCTCACCTGCACGGCGCCAAACACGCATACGCCCATCATTGGCACCAAGGCAGAAGCGACTCTCATCGCTGAAGACGACACGTCTCCATTCGTCCCTCCATTCACGCCTGTCGCGACACCACTGGAGGCGGGCTGCACGATGTTGGGGCGTGAGCGGAAGACGGCCTAACGGTGTGCGGGACCGTAGCCCAGCTTCATGGAGACGGTTGCGAATGGTCCTCGCCGATACCCCAGGAGCAACAGTGTCCCTAATTTGCTGGGAAGTGGCGGTGCGGTCCCCTACGGCACTGAGTAGGATCCTACGGTCTTGGCGTGCATCCGTGCGTCGCTGCGGTCATGTCCCAGGTCGACGGGCACGTGCACCTTCCGCCGACCACTGGCGACAACATCGATGTACTGTGGAGACCTCACGCCCCACGTGTTGAGCAATTCGGCGGTACGTCCACCCGGCCTCCCGCATGCCCACTATACGACCTCGCTCAAAGTCCGTCAACTGCACATACGGTTCACGTCCACGCTGTCGCGGCATGCTACCAGTGTTAAAGACTGCGATGGAGCTCCGTATGCCACGGCAAACTGGCTGACACTGACGGCGGCGGTGCACAAATGCTGCGCAGCTAGCGCCATTCGACGGCCAACACCGCGGTTCCTGGTGTGTCCGCTGTGCCGTGCGTGTGATCATTGCTTGTACAGCCCTCTCGCAGTGTCCGGAGCAAGTATGGTGGGTCTGACACACCGGTGTCAATGTGTTCTTTTTTCCATTTCCAGGAGTGTATATCGAAAACAAATACTACATGTACGCCGCTGGCATCGGGCACATGTGACGACCCTATTAAATATACAGGTGTTGATCCACTGCACCGACCAATTTAAAGTTTCATCACCTATACTATAGGAGGATGACTGTATCCCACAGACCATACTGTAAGTCGCAAGAGACGCTCTCTGTGACACTGTGTCGTTGTTTGAAACATTCTTTTTTCTGCTGTAACACGATTTCAACACTGCCATACATTTTGTTTTTCCACCACGACTTCGAGGTCTATGTCAGATTCTAAACTAACATTAATACGTTCTGATCCATTGCTTATCGCAGAAAACTAGACGACGCACGGTGTAAATCATCTTGTCACTCTTTCTACCATAACACGCCACAAACACTAGATGATTTTAAATAAATAACAGTTACAACATATGGAAACTGGAAGAGTTTGGAGGCGTTGTAGAGAATTTCCAAACTGCTGTCCGAAAGTGATTGACGACCTCTACATTTAAACTCATCTGTCACAGTGACGGGATTGCTCATGTCTCTGCGTTCCATTTCAACTGATTCCTCACATTGCAGTCATTTATGCGATAGCTTTTTCGGTGCTATCCGTCCCCAGAAAGTGTTGTCACTCCACAAAAACTCTTTCTCCAACTCAAACAAGCGTTATCAGTCACTCATTACGTGGTAATTAACAGCATACCAGTGGACGGATTGGGTGGAAAAGATGCCATCAATGTACTCTAACAGTAAACATCACAGTTGATAGTGCGAACAATGTTATCAGTTTTACAGTAATTTCAACACCGAGCAATGCTGCAACAGTATGTTTCCTAATTTCAGTATCATAGCTAAACGCCCCCCCCCCCCCTTCTGTACTTTGTGAGTATCATTGCGAATGTAGATAGATAACTGTTCAGTACGTACATTTACTGTTAATTCTCGAACATATACATCATCAAAGTATACCAGACAGCACTCTACATAGCACACTGGACTCGCATTCGGGAGGACGACGGTTCAATCCTGTCTCCAGCCATCCTGATTTAGGTTTTCCGTGATTTCGCTAAATCGTTTCAGGCAAATGCCGGGATGGTTCCCTTGAAAGGGCACGGCCGATTTTCTTCCCCATCCTTCCCTAACCCGAGCTTGTGCTCCGTCTCTAATGACCTCGTTGTCGACGGGACGTTAAAAAACACTAACCTAACCTAACCAGCGCAATACATATTTCTAACACCTCGAGCATAGTGCTTCATTTACGATATATCTCTATGTTGATGGTGGCCACAGGGCATTCTTACAGTCTTAGCGTAAAATTAGACACTAAAAAACCCCTTACACTGTCATAGACCAACGCACAATGCAGCACCGCCACTGATTTGATCTGCAACAGACCAGAAGTAGACCGCTACATTCCACGTGTCATGAATGACTCGAGTTTTCCGAATCCTCACCCATACAAGTACACAAGATTTCCACAGATGCGCCGATGTCGAGGACTTTAGCACCCCTTATCGGTGTATAGTAACAGATTTGAAAGTGTTGTGATGTAATAGCAGATGGTTAAGAGCAACAAGAAACGGGTTTTATTTATGCATGATGGAGCTCCAGATGGATGGAGTTCAAATCATTTTATGTAAATAAACTACGCTATCATCTCTAAAGTATGGTACTAGAGTCTAGGATCGGTACCTAGAAGGTATTGGCAAGAGAGAACATAAACACGTGTACTCCTAAGGCTACAACGTTACGCACTTAAAACGAGCTATAATGTTAGATTGCTTGAGTTTCCGACCTATCAGTCGTGTGGAGTGCATCGCTGTCAATATTCCAATGTAAGAAATATATTTCCAGCGCATGACATACATCCTTCTTGCAGATTTCTCTACGATGAACTGTGGTATCGAACCGTAAAACGAGAAATCTACTTCCTTAAAACAATGGCTCTGTGTGATACATGCACAATATAGTTTTCCAGAGATGTATAGTGTCCACTGTCCACATCCGATCACGGTTCAGAAATTAAACTATGCCCACATCAGTGCTATATAAAATGATCGTTAGTAACTGAGAATACCGCTTATAAGGAAACAGATAAACGCATAGCAGCGGCGTCCGACATGTGAAATTACAAGTCATGTCGTCACTAACTCTGTAAACAGCACATCTGTCAAGCATTTGTATACACAGGGGATTAGAGTGTCTCACAAGCACCCATCGCTAACTTAGTTATGAAACTGAAGCATCGATTTTACACTTAAGACGCGACAGGGGAATGGAGTATCTATGTCACACATCTGACACATCCTGATGGAACATCAGGAAAAAAATGGGCAAACGAGTTGCAGCAGCTTCCCCCCTCTCTCCCTCTCTAGAATACATCAACAGTCTACCATTAAACCACACCTCATTACAACCCCATCTCAACCAACGAAGTCATCTACTCTATGTCGTCCTTTAACGCAGATGCAAGTGAGTTTAGAGGCAGATGGTTCTCTGCATTCCTGAAACGCGTCAAATACAGTAGTCAACTCGCATGTATCGCTGTTACCTCAATAGGCATGCAAGGAAAAAAAGTGCTGTGTCCCTGGGTCCCTTAGATTCCATGTTAATGTTTTCCCGGATTCCTCTTGCTGTCACGTGTTTCTTCCCATATACAAATTGTTCTGCGCCAAGCAGAAGACGCGCAGTTACTTCCTCAATTTCCCCGCATTTCGGAGTATATTTGTACCTATCCTCCCATCATTTTTCGCAATCCTATCGATTTTATGTCAGTTCCATCCGTGCGGTCATGACATAACCTTCCCTTCTGTGTTCTAAAATTGCTTGTAAGTGTAGTACATCTACTAACACCTAGACACCTTAGCCAAATACACTGATTGGGAGGCATTGTATAGCATTGTACTCGATTGTATCCAGTCGGCTTCCAATTTGGAGAGCGCCTGCTCTGTTTTCTGTATATCTATGTATGTGCATGTGTCGCGGGCGGCTCCCAGGACCATGACTCTCGTTGGTGGACCAAAATTCGAACATAGAGCACGTGTTCAGACGTAATCCGTGGTTGGTCCACCTGCGATCTCTGTCGCATGTGTGACGTGTGGTGGATCTGCCTCCGAACATCGGTCCCGATATATGTCCCGCGGCAGATCCACAGTCGAATGCTAACTCGGATCTGGTGTATTGTTGATCATTGTGCATGGCAGATCCATCTTCAAACACTAATCCGTGCAAAGCATATTGTGGAGCCACATCCCAACATCACTCCAGATACAACACGCAGCAGATCCACACTCTAACACTAACTTGGCTCTACTGCGGGTTCTGGGAGCCATTTGCAACACATGCACATTCTTAGATACACAGAAAACAGAGCAGGCGCTCTCCAAATGTCGAAACGACTAGACAGAATTGAGTACATTGCTATACAACGCCTCCCAATCAGTGCATTTGGGCTAGTTGTTGGTAGATGTACTAAATTTACAAGCAATTTTAGAACACAGAACGAAAGGTTATGTCATGATCGCAGGGGTGAAACTGACGTAAAATAGACAGAATTACGAAAAATGACGGGCAGATAGGTATAAATATACACCGAAATGCGGAGAAATTGAGGAAGTATCTGCGCGTCTTCTGCTTGGTGCAGAACAATTTGTATATGGGAAGAAGCACGTGACAACAAGAGGAATCCGGGAAAACATCGACATGGCAGCTAAGCGACCCAGGGAAACAGTCACTTTTTACCGTTGAGGCAACATTCTACTGCATGTCTATTGAGGTAACAGTGATACACGGGAGTTGACTATTGTATTTGACGCTTTTCACGAAGACAGAGAACCATCTACCTATAAAATCACTTGCGTCTGCGTTTAAGGACGACATAGAGTGGATGGCTTCGTCGGTTGAGATGGGGTTGCAACGAGGTGCGATTTAATGGTAGACTGATGATATATTCTAGAAAGAGAGTGAGAGGGGGAAGGTGCTGCAACTCATTTGACCGGCCGGCCGAGGTGGCCGAGCGGTTAAAGGCGCTACAGTCTGGAACCGCACGACCGCTACGGTCGCAGGTTCGAATCCTGCCTCGGGCATGGATGTGTGTGATGTCCTTAGGTTAGTTAGGTTTAAGTAGTTCTAAGTTCTAGGGGACTTATGACCACAGCAGTTGAGTCCCATAGTGCTCAGAGCCATTCGAACCATTCATTTAACCATATTTTTCCTGATGTTCCATCAGGATGTGTCGGATGTGTAACACAGCCTGCGTTCCACTCATATACAACCGCTTGTTCTGTGTGGGTCTTAGGCAATGTCTGCTTGCGGTCGTTAACAGTAAACCTCTCGGTCGTCAGAGCATTTCTATCTCACGTGTGATGAAACGTGACACATTCCTCTAAACGCATGGAGATTTATGCGATATACTCCATTCCCCTGTCGCGTCTTAAGTGTAAAATCGATGCTTCAGTTTCATAACTAAGTTAGCGATGGGTGCTTGTGAGACACTCTAATCCCCTGTGTATACAAATGCTTGACAGATGTGCTGTTTACAGAGTTAGTGAAGACATGACTTGTAATTTCACATGTCGGACGCCGCTGGTATGCGTTTATCTGTTTCCTTATAATAGGTATTCTCAGTTACTAACGATCATTTTATATAGCACTGATGTGAGCATAGTTTAATTTTTGAACCGTGATCGGATGTGGACAGTGGACACTATACATATCTTGAAAGCTATACTGTGCATGTATCACACAGAGCCATTGTTTTAAGAAAGTAGTTTTCTCGTTTTACGGTTCGATGCCACAGTTTATCGTAGAGAAATCTGCAAGAAGGATGTATGTCATGCGCTGGAAATATATTTCTTACATTGGAATATTGACAGCGATGCATTCCACACGACTGATACGTTGGAAACTCAAGCAATCTAACATTATAGCTCGTTTTAAGTGCGGGACGTTGTAGCCTTAGGAGTACACGTGTTTATGTTCTCTCTTGCCAATACCTTCTAGGTACCGATCCTAGATTCTAGAACCAACTTTAGAGTTGACAGTGTGAGGGGTCTTTAAGTCACTAATTTTACCCTAAGACTGTGAGAATGCTCTGTGGCCACCATCAACATAGAGATATATCGTAAAGGAAGCACTATACTCGAGGTGTTAGAAATATGTAGAGTGCTGTCTGGTATACTTTGATGATGTATATGTTCGAGAATTAACAGTAAATGTACTTACTGAACAGTTATCTATCTACATTCGCAATGATACTCACAAAGTAGAGAGGGGGGGGGGGCGGTTTAGCTATGATACTGAAATTAGGAAACATGCTGTTGCAGCATTGTTCGGTGTTGAAATTACTGTAAAATTGATAAAATTGTTCGCACTATCAACTGTGATGCTTATTATTAGAGTACATCGATGACGTCTTTTCCACCCAATCCGTCCACTGGTATGCTGTTAATTACCACGTAATGAGTAACTGACAACGCTTGTTTGAGTTGGAGAAAGAGTTTTTGTGGAGTGACAACACTTTCTGGGGACGGATAGCACCGAAAAAGCTATCGCATAAATGACTGCAATGTGAGGAATTAGTCGAAATGGAACGCAGAGACATCAGTAATTGTGTCACTGTGACAGATGAGTTTAAATGTAGAGGTCGTCAATCACTTTCGGACAGCAGTTTGGAAACTCTCCACAACGCCGCCAAACTCTTCCAGTTTCCTTATGTTGTAACTGTTATTTATTTAAAATCATGGGGTGCAAAAGTAGACTGCCTCCAAGTGGTACACACCGGGCAATGCCGAAAGGTAGCTAAAAGTCTACTACTATCTTGGCGCTGCACTCTGAGTGTGAACTCATCTCGCGGCTTAAAAGTGCAAATGGAAGCAAACAATAAAATGAATGGGTCTTCTCAAAACCCAATGACAAGAGACCTCGGCACGTCAGTCCGAGTACTGCAAATTAACATAGAAGGTATAAGTAAGACTAAATGTGATATCCTCTCAACACTAGCACGGGATAACAATATACATGTCATACTGGTTGAAGAAACACATGTAAACCACGAGACAGATCTCATGAAAAGAGGTCTCGTAAGTGGATGCACCGTTTCTGGAGCTATTCACCATGAAAACTATGGATCTGCTCCATACGTGCGTAGTGACATTGATAACTGGGCTCCAATAAAAATAAGTTCTTTGGATAACATATTTTTAATATATATATGACGGTAGTATCTGTTCCCCAAAGAACAGTTACCGTCAATGACCATGCAGCTTTGCTAGAAATGAAATGATAATTAAATAGACACCCTAGCTGCAAGCAGGCGTTGATATACTTTATTGGGGACATGTTGAAAATGTGTGCCGCGACCGGGACACGAACCCGGGATCTCCTGCTTACATGGCAGACGCTCTATCCATCTGAACCACCGCGGGCACAGAGGATAGTGCGTCTGCAGGGACTTATCCCTTGCACGCTCCCCGGGAATGTGGATCTCACGGGGAGCGTGCAAGGGATAAGTCCCTGCAGACGCACTATCCTCTGTGCCCGCGGTGGCTCAGATGGATAGAGCGTCTGCCATATAAGCAGGAGATCCCGGGTTCGTGTCCCGGTCGCGGCACACATTTTCAACATGTCCCCAATAAAGTATATCAACGCCTGCTTGCAGCTAGGGTGTCTATTTAATTATCATATGTTTTTAATAGAAACACTAGTAAGTAACCTCTCAATAGTCAACGTATATAAGCCTCCTAACATCCAATGTCCAAAAGAAGCACTCCCTGAAACAAAATACACTACCCTCTTAATGGGCGATTTCAATAGCCACCACAGCTTATGGGGCTATAGTGAAAACGATGATAATGGTCAAGCCCTACTTGAATGGGCAGGTATTGAAGACCTGCAACTAATGTATGATGCTAAAGAGAGACACACCTTGTGGTCAGCTAGATGGCAACGCGGTTTCAACCAAGGTCTGTGGTTTGTTAGTAGAGACCACGACTGGCTAAAGCAGAGGCCACCATCGCAATCGAGCATAGGGCATGCAGTGGAGTATGCAAAGGAAGGAGCTAAATTGTACACTTTGATGTGACAGTACTATGGCCATCTGTTAGGACGACTGGAAGTGACCGTTTAGCCAGGTCATTCACGTTTGAATTGACAATTTTAAGTGCAAAATTAGAGAAATAATATTATTAAGTGATGTACAGCCACTAAATGAAATATGCTTCTCACTTAACGGCAAAAATTTTATGGTTCAGTTAGTTTTTACTCTGCACACTTTTCAGAATTCTACTTCCAATATAATTCTGAAAACTTTTGACAGCTTTATTAACTACTGATTATGGCATACTACTGGAACCTTGCCAATGTTTAGCTACTATATAGCGTGTGTCTATCACTTATGTCAAAAAACTTTATTGTTAGTTTAGGTTTTATTCTGTACAGGTCTCTTTAAGCCACTAGCATTTTATTTAGTGGTTTTTATCACCTACTCATTTTGTTTCCTCATTTTAATGTGTTAATCAAACCTTTAAAATTATTATGCTTTTCTAAGTGACTGCATCATATACATCACTTTATAATATTTTCTCTCCAGTTCTGCATTTCAAAAATAAAAGCCTTAGAAATGAAGTGGTGATTTTCATTTCTATTACGATTCTCTGTTGTGGATGTCCCGCCAACAGGATTCCTCTCTATAAGACTGTGAACAAGTGACCAAAATCTCACAAAGCTAATGTATCTTTTCATAAATGTAGCACATGAAACTTTAAAAACGGCAAACTTAGTCAGTTTTAATTTATTCATGCTAAATAATTCGACTGGATGGGAGTTCAGTTAGAAAGATCCTGAAAATATAAAAGTATAGACGGGTTAATGAGCGTACAGTGACTGCATGCACTGATTTCATTTCTTCCTTTTTAACATTCTTTAAATTAACCTGGTGCTAGGTATATTCATTGCTTTTCTGTGTAATCTTTAGAACTGAGGACCGCACCAGAAGGGGGTAGGAGTCGCAAGCGACATGGCAAAAGTGATCCCCTTTGGGGCAAGGGAACATGGTCTTCTCAGAATTGCGAACAGTGGAGTGTGAGGTATAGCTGCCCTCACATTGTCTTAGGAAAGCCATCTCGGCTAGTGTGATACTGGCACGCAGCCTATTGTGCAGTTTATTGCACATGTCCAATTTGGTCACCCAACCTGAAACGATTTGTTCTGAACAACAGGACTCTGCCAGCAGGAGGTAGGTATTTAGACCATGTATGCATGGAGAACTCAAAGAAAGCCACGAAAGTGAAAGTGTTTGACAAATGAAGGAAAGGGAAACCAATCATGAATCTCAAGTTCTGGTTTATGATGGTCTTAACATTATGGAGCTGTTAATTATGGTGACAGTAATGGTGTTCGACGTTTGACTGGTTATCAGCATCGTGATACCAGCATTGAAAATTTTGGAAGGTTTGTGGTTCATGGCCTTTAAAACGAATGGGCACTCCTCGAAAGGGTAAGAGGGGAAAAAACGAGAGAGATAGCTGCCACTTGTACCTCATACAGAGAATTTAGACATGCTCTCCTCGCGAATGATTTATCACAAGAGGTGCAGGAACAGATAAAACACGAAATGTTAATGTGCGATAATTTGGTAGCATCTGGCTTCAAGAGACATGTGAAGTTCTTTGAAGAAATGATTAGAAAAAATCAATTTTTCGTGTTCCTTGTCGCCCAGGCGATACTGTTCCATACTGCTACATGAAACTGCCAATTAATTACTAGAAATTACTAGCAGGATGCTGCAGCAAAGTTGTGGAAGCATTGAAAAATGTGCTTCGAGAATTAGAATTTGTATTTGATGAGTATAATGCAAGGGAGAGAAGAAGAAGAGATCACAACAGTAATTTCAGTGGGCCTCCATGTTTTATAGTATAAGGTACCACTGTTTGTAAAAAGTGAAACAGTCATAAGAAGTGGCCTGCAACAAGCTACGATAAGAGGATATGTAGAACAACGGAACAACAATAAGTGATTTATATGGCAGAGAGGTGGCGCGCACATAGGCCCAACAACGTCCTCTTTTGTGTGACCCAACAGGTCAGCGTTACACGACATTCAGTCGGTGCAGAGTTGTCATATGAAGTGGAAACTTGTAACCAAGTGCCACAGTGCCTCACTGACATCACAGGGTGGAATATTGGCGTGTGAGTGATTCATATGAGGAAGAATGGTTGGTGTCTGGGAGGTGAGTCTGTCGTTCTGTGACACTGCAGAATTTACAGGGAACTTTGCTTCTACAGTGAGACGTATGTGGAACCAGTGAAGAGAAGAGGGCTGCACACAGCACTGGGAGGACACAGCGTGAGATGATCACCCTCTTATCCACTTGGCCATAATGGACAGAACAGTTTCGTCCACAGTGTAGGCGCGATGTTGGAGCACTGCAACAAGTGTAGACACGTCTGTGTCAACAGTTCGACGCCGTCTTCTGTGGGCTGGATAGGTGGCATGCTTTTATGTCGTCTTCCATTGTCCAGAACCAACAAATGCCACCGACTGCAATGGGCACATAAATGCTGACACTGGCATTCTGAGAGGCAAAATTTAGTGTTTTCAGGCGAGTGCCACATCAACTTGTCCCACAGTGATGGCCACGTACATGTTTGACACTAACATGGTGAATGCAATCGGTCAGACTCTGTTGTTGAACAGCATAGCAGACAAACGCCAAGTGTGACGCTTTGGAACGCCATTGCCTCTAGCACGCGATCTCGTCTCCTACGTCTTGAGGGTAATCTACACAACTATCGTTGAATCGCGGAGATTTTATAGTCTGAGGGACTGCCCCTCCTGCAGCCAGTTCCACATGCTGTATATCAGTAGGACAGCGCCAGATAACGCGTAGTGAGGAATATGCATTCCTTCTTCAAAGAACAAAGGGTACCATTGCTTCCTGGCCTGCTGGTTCGCCTGACATGTCTCCCATCGAACATGCCTGGGATATTATAGACCATTGGCAACTTGTTTGTTCAGATCTTCCTGCAGCCACAGTTGGTGCATCATGGATGCACATGCAAATTGTGTGGTAGAGGAGTCCCCATCACCATATTCAGGTGTTCTTTGATTCCATGGCACTATGTCTAGCAGCTCTTACTGCAGCACATGGTAGCGCTGCTCCATACTGAATTTGCACAGTGGCAGTGCATGTACAGGCTTGTGATGCTAATCGTTTGTGTAGTGTCGTGTCCCTAATCGGTGGAATAAATTTCATTGTGATCACATCTGTCGGTCTTGAAGTTTCACTTCTTCTAAACAGTAGAGTACTAACAGACATAGTAAGTCATATCGACTGTCAGGAGGAGGTAATCATTTCTGTAACCACCAACCACAGAGAGGAGAACACAATAGCTACTAGAATCATAACAATGGACAGCGATTTGTGCAAAATTTGCAGCACCAGATCAAGATAGGGAGCAGGCAGATACCACTGACATCAGACTGTCTAACCCAAAGAATGAAGAGTGTGGTGGTACCTCATCACAACAATGACTAAATATAACTGCGATGGATGCTGCCATTAGACTCACCAACCAATTCAGAATCAGCAAATTAATTTGATTTAATATGATAATAAATGGAAGCCTATTAGAGGAAAAATGCTATTAAAAGTGATACTTGATAATTGGAACCAAATTTCAGTTATATCAGACACAGCATTTCAATGATGCATCAAGAATTTTTGTTGCCCTGTGCTGTTGTTGAAGAAAACGAGAATCAAAGGAGCCATAGTGAGTAAATTCACTGAAGTAAATCGACAGACTAGATTTCCCAACAGGAAATTTCTTGATGGTACCTAAATAGGGCATCGATTTAATAATAGATATGGATTTTCTCATGATAATCAAGTAATATTAGGTCTTGGCTGTGAGGAGGCCATTTTACAGAAAGGGACAAAGCAAGCTATAGAGCACAAATTCCAATGAACTGCTTGAAGCTTTGTTTTGAACATGAAGATTGTGCAGAACTAAAAGTAAACAGGAACTATTAAGTGAGGTGAAATCAAGCATAAAATTAATGAACACTTGAAACAACTTCAAAACATTCATTCATGATAAAGGGAAGAACTACAGGAAATATCACGTACCAATGACGAAGTCTTTTCACTAAAGCCGAGAACAATCAAAAACTTTCAGTATGTGTTTAAAGTGAAAGATCATCAGAAATTTTTCGCACCTCTACACCCCATGTCACTTGCTTACAGTATAAGGCTTTTGTAGAAATTAGAAGAATGTTAGAAGATGGATTGATTAAACCAGCTGTTTCAACACACAATAGTCTGCTGTGCGTGGTTGATAAAAAATACAGGTCCATTTGCCTTTTACTGGATTCTCAACAAATCGATATGATAATTGCACCAGAAACAGACAGGTCAGAGACACTCGAAGAATTATATTAGAACAAATAAGGCCTCGGTCACAAATATTAAATCAAAATTGACCAGGTTTCGACACTACTATGAGCGTCGTCTTCAGAATTAAACTAACTGTTCTAAAACATATTAGGTATATAATACATTAATAAAATTAAAGTTTGTACTGACTGGAAAGAGTCTTGTTGCAACCCTTGTTCACTCAAGTACGAGCAGCCCTTAACGGCTCGCCATCTTATTTACAACTATTCATAACGTCGCCTTTCCGGCTTAGATTTTTTAAACTGTGACTTGTAAGTTCTGCATCTCTTTCCAGTCAGTACAAACTTTAATTTTATTAATGTATTATATACCTAATATGTTTTAGAACAGTTAGTTTTATTCTGAAGCCGACGCTCATAGTAGCGTCGAAACCTGGTCAATTTTGACTTAATATTTGTGACCGAGTGCTTATTTGTTCTAATATAATTCTGACACAGTCACAGAACAGTAGCAGCTATGTTCAAAGTTTTACTCGAAGAATTACTACAAAAGTTACACAGAGTGAAAATTTTCTCCTCAATTACTAATTAAAATGAAACAGCTGAATTTCTCAAACAGCGCTATACACTGGTTCGACAGCTACCTCAAAAACAGAAGTCAACAAGTCATTTGTGGGTCGGAAAAGTCATCATGGAAAAACGTGCGCTCTGGAGTTCCCCAAGGCTCCGTCCTTGGTCCATTACTCTTCTCACTGTACATTAATGATATTTCTTCAGTGATTCACTCCTGCAACTACCATCTATATGCCGACGACATCCAACTGTACATAAGTGCAAGCCCCAAGAACATTGCTGACGCAGTAGCGAGTATGAACGCAGATCTTTGCTCTGTTTCTCGATGGGCACAGAACCTAGGTCTGAAACTAAACCCCAAGAAATCCCAGGTCATACTTATATCTCATCCAAAGTTAATCAGTCGGTACTTTCGCGAAACAGTCCCTCAAATACTCCTCAATGGTACCCAACTACCATACCAAAAAACAGTAAAAGACCTTGGAATAATCTTGGATGAACACCTAAACTGGGAAGAACAAACAGTCACAGCTTGCCGGAAATCACTCTCCTCCCTACATGCAATTCAAAAATTTAGAAAAATATTTCCAACCCATGTTAAACAAAAATTAGTCCAAACACTAGTCTTGCCTAATCTTTACTACTGTGATGTAGTTCAACACGGCACAAATAGTGAAAATTCGAGATGCCTCGAGCTATTGATGAATGCTTGCGTTAGATACGTATGCAATATACGGTTGTATGATCATATCAGTCCTTCATACTCCGAGCTAGGTTGGATACGCCCACATAAGGCACGCGATCTCCACACGATGTGCTTACTTCATCGATTTCTTAGCCACTGGTTCCCCCAATACTTATCTTCTCACATTAAACACCTATCATCATTCCACAACCGCAATACCAGATCGGATACGTCTAGCATCTTGGCTGTACCTTTACATAACACAAAATCATTCTCTGTGTCATTCTCCATCTCAGCCATACGACTATGGAACGCGCTCCCCTGTGATCTGCGTCTTATCCAGAACCACTTAACATTCAAGAGGGAACTCAAGACTTACATATTAGGGACGGTATAGCCACCATTGTCGTGCCCCTCTCATCTTTTTCTTTCTCCTCTCCATCATAGCTTCGAATTTTACCATTCTATTTCTCTTCCTCTAACCTATCTACCTCTTCTATATCTCTTTCACCCCATTCTATCGTCTTATGTCTCTGCTTGATGAGAATAACTCACAAGCTGCAAGAATATAACGAGAAAATTCCCAACTAGCAATAGGACTGACATTCATAAAAGAAAAAATATGTTTACTTTCCTATACATAGTCATTACTATTATTATTATTCTTGATTATTGTAATTACTTTTTGATTGTTATAATTATCATTGTACTACTTTTATAATCTCTAATTTTTTTCTGTAACATTAATACTGTATAACATGTTATATGTCCTTAATGTTCTGTAGAAACTGAAATTTGTTGAATCTGAGTATGCCTGGTTAGGTGTAAGAGAGGGCCTGAAGGCCCTAATCTTGCCAGGTAAAATAAATGCATAAATAAATAAATAAATAAATAAATAAGATTTTGGCAGATACAGTTACATCCTACGTGAAGAAAATATATGGCCTTTCTTGTGTTTGGACGATGCTATCAATTCTGTTGCTTCCCATTTGGTTTAACATATCATCTGTAGCTTTCATTTGCAGATTACATGGCACCCTCAATGAATCACTGAAAAAACATGTGCCAAGTTATGTTTATGATATTGAATAAATCATGGGAAGACCATAACAGATTTCTAAATGGGCTGATCAATACCTTATAGTATTATGGTGTGACCACCAACGCAGAGAAATCCGGATTTGGGATAACAGATGTAGCATTCTTACAAGGGAAACTCCCCATCGCACTGCTCTCACACTTAGTCATAAGTTGGCAAAGTGATTAGCCCACCACAAACTGAACACAGAACAAGCATGAAAACAGGAAGGTGTGCTGAACTGTGAAAAAAGAAGTAAAATAGAAACAGTGAATGGTCCAAGCTCATTATGTTCAACATCGGGCATAGCTGTGTACCTGCGGCGTCGTGGTTGTGTGGTCACTGTGTTGGACTGTAAATGGGAAGATCAAATTTCAAATCCTGCTAATACTCCAAATTATTTTTTGATAAAATTATGAACTGTCCATCCAGTCGCTGATGTATCTTTTCTCCTTCTGTAGTCCTTGAAATAGTCATACTATACATTAGTCATGGAATATGTCATATGGTAAGAATATATAGTCTCAAGTAAACGTGATGAATAGTGAGAGCAGGTGAGACGCCGCATCGACCTTTTACAACAATGGAAACAACAAATAAATGGATGTGAACTATGTTATACCAATGGAATTCAGAAGTCAAAACTTCCAAAACGAAACGCAAGAGTCATAACATGTGACACTTGTGTAGAAGAAATAGGAGGCGCAAACGTCTGGAGGTTCCTTTTTTACACCTCGGTGTAGCAAATGGACGCTACACGACAACACAGACACAAATCTGAATATAGCGATCAGACACATCAATAACCCGACGGAGAGTTCATAATTTTGTAAAAAAGTACATAAAATAAAATTTGGGGCATTAATGAAGTTTGAACTCGGATCCCCTCCTTCGCATTGCAACACCATAACCTCGACGCCATGCCTACACAAGTGTGCTCGATGCTGCACATCTTGAACTTGGACCATTCACTGTTTCTATTTTGCTTCTTTTTTCACAGTTCAGTGCACCTTCCTGTTTTCATGCTTGATCTGTGTTCACTTTTTGACAGGCAATCCACTGGGCCATCTTATGACTAAATCTGAGGTGGATGCGATGGAGAGTTCCCCTTGTTAGGTTACATTGTCATAGCAGAGGGGATATCGCGACTTCTGGGCAAGATCTAGGCCATCATGCTATTTCCATCACCAAGAACCAGGAAAAGAGTGAGAGGATTCCTAGGTTTTATTAATTGTTACCATCGTTTCATAAAGGCTGACACACTGGCAACACCACGGCTGTGTGGAATTATGGGAAAGAAAACACATTCGGTATGCTCCGCAAGTTAAAGGCAGCACTGGTGATGGCACCGATATTGTCACCCCTCAAATTAACAAAAGATTTTTGGACGACCAGTGACAGTGATAAGGAAAGAGTCGGCCTAATGGTCTTGTAAGAATTCGAGGAGGATGGAAAATGTTAACACAACACCATAGCATTGGTAGCCTTGTCCTGACAAAGAGCGGAAAGAATTACTCTCTAACTGAACTGAAGGCAATGGCAGTGGTTTGGGTCTTCAATAAGTTTTGGTACTTAATGTACAGACGTAAAACAAGAATATATATATATATATATATATATATATATATATATATATATATATATATATATATATATATATATATACACTCCTGGAAATGGAAAAAAGAACACATTGACACCGGTGTGTCAGACCCACCATACTTGCTCCGGACACTGCGAGAGGGCTGTACAAGCAATGATCACACGCACGGCACAGCGGACATACCAGGAACTGCGGTGTTGGCCGTCGAATGGTGCTAGCTGCGCAGCATTTGTGCACCGCCGCCGTCAGTGTCAGCCAGTTTGCCGTGGCATACGGAGCTCCATCGCAGTCTTTAACACTGGTAGCATGCCGCGACAGCGTGGACGTGAACCGTAAGTGCAGTTGACGGACTTTGAGCGAGGGCGTATAGTGGGCATGCGGGAGGCCGGGTGGACGTACCGCCGAATTGCTCAACACGTGGGGCGTGAGGTCTCCACAGTACATCGATGTATCGGCGAGGACCATTCACAACCGTCTCCATGAAGCTGGGCTACGGTCCCGCACACCGTTAGGCCGTCTTCCGCTCACGCCCCAACATCGTGCAGCCCGCCTCCAGTGGTGTCGCGACAGGCGTGAATGGAGGGACGAATGGAGACGTGTCGTCTTCAGCGATGAGAGTCGCTTCTGCCTTGGTGCCAATGATGGTCGTATGCGTGTTTGGCGCCGTGCAGATGAGCGCCACAATCAGGACTGCATACGATCGAGGCACACAGGGCCAACACCCAGCATCATGGTGTGGGGAGCGATCTCCTACACTGGCCGTACACCGCTGGTGATCGTCGAGGGGACACTGAATAGTGCACGGTACATCCAAACCGTCATCGAACCCATCGTTCTACCATTCCTAGACCGGCAAGGGAACTTGCTGTTCCAACAGGACAATGCACGTCCGCATGTATCCCGTGCCACCCAACGTGCTCTAGAAGGTGTAAGTCAACTACCCTGGCCAGCAAGATCTCCGGATCTGTCCCCCATTGAGCATGTTTGGGACTGGATGAAGCGTCGTCTCACGCGGTCTGCACGTCCAGCACGAACGCTGGTCCAACTGAGGCGCCAGGTGGAAATGGCATGGCAAGCCGTTCCACAGGACTACATCCAGCATCTCTACGATCGTCTCCATGGGAGAATAGCAGCCTGCATTGCTGCGAAAGGTGGATATACACTGTACTAGTGCCGACATTGTGCATGTTCTGTTGCCTGTGTCTATGTGCCTGTGGTTCTGTCAGTGAGATCATGTGATGTATCTGACCCCAGGAATGTGTCAATAAAGTTTCCCCTTCCTGGGACAATGAATTCACGGTGTTCTTATTTCAATTTCCAGGAGTGTATATATATAATATTATATATATATATATATATATATATATATATATATATATATATATATATAATAAAGAATAATTTGAATTGGAAGACCAGCCAGCAATTATAACAGTATAGATACCTAATCTAGTACAACATAAAAAAAACAAAAATCGATAAGAAAAAGAACATATATAAGTTAAATAAGGAAAAATTACTCAAACAGCTAAGGAAATTATTAAATTAAAAACAGGAGAAAAATAATAAAGTAAATAATTAGATATAATAGGAATTGGCTGCTCCTTACAAATTAACTTAATAGCACCACTAAAATGTTGAGGAATTCCTGTAAATCCTACTTTATTTGGACCCTTTCGAATTTGAATATAACCTAAAACCTTACGCTCTAATAAAGTTAAAAAAGCAACACTAATTAAAACACAAATAACTAATAAAAGAAAATTCAAAATAAACATAAATAAATCATAAAGTATCAATATTATTTGTAGAAAAAATCTACATAAATGAATTCTAAATTCAACACATTAATCTGTCAAAATAGTAATCTAATTAATATTAATCAATATAATAAAAAATATTTCAATCATATGGTCCTTTCGTACTAATATGAATTAATAATCTTAGGATAGAAACTGACCTGGCTCATGCTGGTCTGAACTCAGATCAAGTAAGAATTTAAAGGTCGAACAGACCTAATTAATGGGCTCCTGCACCCAAAATTTTTCTTAATCCAACATTGAGGTCGCAATCTGCTTTGTCGATATGAGCTCTCAAAAACAATTACGCTGTTATCCCTAAGGTAACTTAATCTTATGATCATAAATTATGGATCAAAACAACAAACATAAATAAATGATATAATAATGAAGAGTTTATTTATGCTTCATGTCACCCCAACAAAACATCATCATTAAATATAGAAAGACAAACAAAAAACTATATAAGAGTAAAATGTTAAGCTCTATAGGGTCTTCTCGTCCTAAAGAAGAATCTAAGCCTTTTGACTCAAAAGTTAAATTCAAAAATTTATTAAGAGACAGTTGATTTCTCGTGAAGCCATTCATTCCAGCCACTAATTAAGAGACTAATGATTATGCTACCTTTGCACGGTCAAAATACCGCGGCTCTTTAAAAATCTGCTCAGTGAGCAGGCCAGACCTCAAAGTATTTTCAAGAGGACATGTTTTTGATAAACAGGCGGAAATCAATTTTGCCTAGTTCCTTATAATACATTTACAAGTTAAAATTTTATACAAATAAATATACTAATTCCATTATTATTACAAAAATTTTAAAATTAAATTAATAATCTTAATAAAAACACCTAAAATATTTATAAAAACAAAATAAAAAATAATGAACTAAAACGTAATCTTTAAGATAGCTGGTTTAAAGCTTACGATTATATTTCATAAAATAAATTATAGGTTATTAACTTCAAAGCTTATCCCTTAAAGAATAAATAAGTTAATATTTAATAATTAAAAAATTAAATAAAACAATTAACTTTAAAAAATTAAATTTTTTCTTAAGAAACTAGATATCTTGGGAAACGATTAACATCTCATTTCTATAAATAATTTAATAATAATTATGATACATTAACTATAAATTATTTGTAAATCAACCCAAATCGAGACAAGTAAAGTAAATACCAAAATTTTGATAAACCCTGATACAAAAGGTACAATAAATAAAATCTACTTTTAAAAATTTAAAATAATATTTCATAAAACACTTACATTACCAATAAACTATAATCTAAAAAATCAATTCTACAAAATATACGAAGACAAAATTCAACAAAATTATTTTTATTAAATAATTAAATAAACAAAAAATAAATATAATAAAATTAATAATCAAGACATCCTGATTTGCACAGAAAAATTTTCAGTGTAAGTGAAACACTTTACTAATAAGTTATATCTTGAAACTCTTACTAGATACACTTTCCAGTACATCTGCTATGTTACGACTTATCTCATCTAAAATGAAGCTACCTTAAAACAATAAAATAGATTAATCAATAATGAGAGCGACGGGCGATGTGTACACACCTCAGAGCCAATATCAGTTAAATTAAATAAATTAAATTACTATCAAATCCACCTTCATTAATAGTATTTCACCATCAAATCCGTCATAAACAAAAATCTATTGTAACCCACCTCCTCTTAACTATAAGCTGCACCTTGACCTGAAATATTTTATAATTATAAATCTTGAGAATTATAACTCTAAAAAGATTCTCTGATAACGGACATATACAAACAAATAAATTAAGTAAAGTAAATCGTGTACTATCAATCCTCTGAATGGAATGAAATACCGCCAAATTCTTTGGGTTTAAAGACCTTATCTAATAGTACCCTGGTAAATATAATTAACATTTTAAATAACAGGGTATCTAATCCTAGTTTATTATTTAAATTTCACAGATTCATAAAAAGAGCTACAAATAAATTTTAACATTTCACCTTACAAATTTATATTTAACCCTAAAAATATAAACAACTGTTTTAACCAATAATATTCACTTGTATCAATCGTATAACCGCGGCTGCTGGCACGAATTATGCCGATACTAAATCAATTACTAGATCCAAAATCACTTGATAATTAAATCAAATTACTGCAAAAAGAACATTTAGTTTAACGAAACTTACATATAATACAAAGGAAAAGTGAATAAACAGGCAAGAATAAAACTTTTGGAAACAAAATAAGAAATTTTAAAGTTTATAATATTAAGAAAAAATAAAAGATTCAAATATTTAAAGAAAAAAAACAGAAAAAATCACAAATGTTGACAAAAAAACAAAAGAAACGTGGCCACATATGACCACAACAACTTCTCTATTATATATAAATAAAGATTAATATGGAACATGTATACAGATAAATGTATTATATTCTTTATTATTTAATCTTTCTTTTCACTAATAATAAAGAAAGATTAAATAATATAATAAATATATTTTATACAATTATGTAATTTAATGTAATATGTTATTAATATAAAATTAAGTTTATATTAAATTAACTAATATATCTATTAGTTAAATAATCTAACTATAGATAATTTTATAATTATATTATTATAATTAATATAATTATTTATATTATTATAATAATTTATATTTAATATAATCAATTATATTTATTATATCCAAATAAAATAATATTTAATATTAAATTACATATTATTATATAATTTATAATATAATAACCTATTTTAAGCTAAAAACATAAGTTGCTATAATCCTAGGTCAATAAATGTATTAAAATAATCATTTAATAATAATAAAATAACATTATAGGTATTTAAAATTAATTAAATGTAATATATTAATATAAATTATTTATAATATATATATATATATATATTCAAATTATTCGAACCGAGATAAATTAATTAGAAATAACCAAAATAATACATAAACAAATTTTAAAAAAACTTTTAATTTATATATTAAATATAAATGAATGCCTGATTAAAGGGTTACCTTGATAGGGTACATCAAGTAAATAAAATTACCTTCATTAAAAATTACATAAGACAGAATTAAACTAACTCCTTTAGTATCAAAAACTAATGTGCATCATACACCTTAATGTAAAAAGGTAAGCTAAACAAGCTAATGGGTTCATACCCCATTTATAGAGGTATCAATCCTCTCCTTTTTAATGACCAACAACTCTACAAAACTTCTCTTCCTATCAACATTAATGATAGGAACGATCCTGTCCATTTCATCAAACTCCTGATTCGGAGTTTGAATAGAACTTGAGATCAACTTACTTTCATTTATTCCACTCCTAACAAGAAATAAAAATATAATAATAAATGAGTCATCAATTAAATATTTTATTGTCCAAGCAATAGCATCGACAATACTATTATTTTCAATTTTGCTGATTCAAATAAAGTATCCAACAGGGTGAGAAACAGCATTTATTCCATCAATAATAATCAGATCTAGATTATTATTAAAGATTGGGGCTGCACCTTTTCATTTCTGATTTCCAGAAGTAATAGGAGCTTCAAGATGAAATAACTGTTTGACACTAATAACATGACAAAAAATTGCCCCAATAATGGTATTATCTTATTGTATTCAACAAAGAACTTTCATTTGAACAATTATCATTCTAAGAATTATTATTGGGGCAATAGGTGGTTTAAATCAAACATCTCTACGCCAACTTAGGGTGAATAATTAGATCCCTAAGAGTCAGAGAAAACGTCTGAGAACTATACTTTATTATTTATTCACTATTAAGATTACTTATGGTTTTATTATTTAAACAAATAAATCTATTTTTTATAAACCAAATTTATTCGGCCAGAAATATAAAAACTGAAATTAAATTCATAATATTTTTATCTCTCCTATCCCTAGGTGGTTTACCACCATTTCTCAGATTTCTACCAAAATGAATGGTAATACAATCATTAATAGAAAACAACATAACAACTATTATAACCATTATGGTTGTATTAACTACAATTACACTTTACTATTACATATGTATTAGATTCTCAGCCCTAATTATGTCATACACAGAAAATTCGTGATCTATAAAGATAAAGTCTCAAAAATCAAGAATTATTCTTCCTATAACAGTAATAATTTCAACAATAGGATTAGTCTCAACATCAACCTTAATCTCATTATACTAAGGACTTAAGTTAATTAAACTAATAACCTTCAAAGTTATAATTAAAAGAATAATCTTTTAGGCCTTAGTAAAGTTTTACACCTCTAGAATTGCAGTCTAGAATCATAATTGAATATAAGACCTAAAACATGGTAAGAGAGAAAACATCTCATAAGTAGATTTACAGTCTACCACCTAAAATTCAGCCATCTTACCGCAAAAATGATTATTCTCAACAAACCATAAGGATATTGGTACTTTATACTTCCTATTTGGAGCCTGAGCAGGAATAGTAGGAACATCAATAAGAATACTTATTCGTGCTGAACTTGGTCAACCAGGATCTTTAATTGGGGGTGACCAAATTTATAATTTTATTATTACAGCCCATGCATTTGTAATAATTTTCTTTATAGTAATACCTATTATAATTGGTGGATTTGGTTATTGACTTGTACCATTAATAATTGGTGCACCAGATATAGCATTCCCACGAATAAATAATATAAGTTTTTGATTATTACCACCTTCATTAACCCTTCTTCTTACATCTTCCATAGTAGATAACGGTGCTGGTACAGGATGAACAGTTTATCCGCCTCTAGCAGGAGCTATCGCACACGGGGGTGCATCTGTAGACCTAGCTATCTTCTCACTTCATTTAGCAGGTGTATCATCTATTCTTGGTGGAGTAAACTTCATTACAACAGCAATTAATATACGATCAGAAAGTATAACTTTAGATCAAACACCTTTATTTGTATGATCTGTAGCTATTACAGCCCTTCTTCTTCTTCTTTCACTTCCAGTATTAGCAGGAGCTATCACTATACTATTAACAGACCGAAATTTAAATACATCATTTTTCGACCCCGCGGGAGGGGGTGACCCAATTCTATATCAACACCTATTTTGATTCTTTGGGCACCCAGAAGTTTACATTTTAATTCTACCAGGATTTGGGATTATCTCTCATATTGTATGTCATGAAAGAGGAAAAATTGAATCATTTGGAACATTAGGTATAATTTATGCTATATTATCAATTGGACTAATAGGATTTATCGTATGAGCACATCACATATTTACAGTAGGAATGGATGTTGACACACGAGCATACTTTACATCAGCAACAATAATTATTGCTGTACCTACAGGAATTAAGGTATTTAGATGATTAGCTACACTATATGGAACTAAATTCAAGTTCAATCCACCACTATTATGAGCTTTATGATTTATTTTTCTATTCACGATTGGTGGATTAACAGGACTAGTGTTAGCAAATTCATCACTTGATATTGTATTACATGATACATATTATGTAGTAGCCCACTTCCATTATGTATTATCTATAGGAGTAGTATTCGCAATTATAGGAGGTGTTATTCAATGATACCCACTATTTACAGGATTAACCATAAATAATACATGATTAAAAATCCAATTTACAATTATATTTATTGGAGTAAACTTAACATTCTTCCCTCAACACTTCTTAGGATTAGCAGGAATACCACGACGATATTCAGACTACCCAGATGCATACACATCATGAAATGTAGTGTCAAGAATTGGATCTACAATTTCTATTGTAGGAATCATTATATTCATTGTAATCATATGAGAAAGAATGGTTACAAACCGAGCAATCATATTTAGAGCTAATATAAGAAGATCAACAGAATGATTACAAAACAATCCGCCTGCAAAACACAGTTACTCAGAATTACCATTAATTTCTAGATTCTAATATGGCAGATTAGTGCAGTAGATTTAAGCTCTACAAATAAAGGTTTGACCTTTTATTAGAAAATTCATTAATGGCAACATGATCAAATTTACCCTTCAAGATGGAGCTTCACCATTAATGGAGCAACTATCATTCTTCCATGATCATACTATAGTTGTATTATTATTAATTACAGTAATTGAAGGTTATGCCCTAAGTTATATATTATTTATTGCCTATACAAACCGAAATATACTTCATGGACACTTAATTGAAACAATCTGAACAGCATTACCAGCAATTACACTAATTTTTATTGCACTCCCATCGTTACGACTATTATATTTACTTGATGATTCAGTAGATGCAATAATCACAATCAAAGCCATTGGACGACAATGATACTGAAGATATGAATATTCAGACTTTATAGACGTAGAATTTGACACTTATATAACACCAGAACAAGACTTAGAAAACGACGGATTTCGACTTCTAGATGTAGATAACCGAACAATCCTACCAATAAATACGGAAGTACGAAAATTAACAAGAGCATCAGACGTTCTACACTCATGAGCAGTTCCCGTGTTAGGAGTTAAAATTGATGCAACACCAGGTCGACTAAATCAAGGAACATTTACAATAAACCGACCTGGGCTGTTCTTTGGACAATGCTCAGAAGTCTGTGGAGCAAACCACAGATTCATACCAATTGTAATTGAAAGAACTTCAGTAAACTTATTTATCAAGTGATTATCTAAAATAATCTAAGGAGTTAGTTAAAATATATAACATTAGAATGTCAATCTAATATAACTAAACAATTAGTACACCTTGAAATACATCAGATGACTGAAAGTAAGTAATGGTCTCTTAAACCAAAAAATAGTAAATTAACGACTAATTCTGATGGGGAAATTTTAATGCAGATCCCTCAAATATCCCCTCTCATATCATTCTCCCTATTCATCATATTTTCGGCTACATTAATTTTGTTTAATCAAATAAACTTTTTTCATTGAAGCCAAACCTTATTAAAAGAGCAGAAAAAAGAACAATTGAGATAAAAAACTTAAACTGAAAATGATAACAAACTTATTCTCAACATTTGACCCATCAACTAACATCTTCAATTTATCATTAAATTGAACTAGAACATTTTAGGACTATTACACTGTTCTACAAAAAAATCTTTTTTTCTATTTCTGATAAAAAATATTGTGATCCTAGTTGTATTTTGAGTGCTGAATTGAAAACTGTTTTTGGTTTTTTTCTGTCAGGGATAGTTTATGAGTAATCGCAATTTTATTTCTTTTTTCAGTTTCTGATATAGTGCAGCAAACGTGAGGTCAAATTCGACAAACAAATGCACATCTTTATGATGTTATAAGTTCATCACATTAATAGAGGGTGGGATCTAACATATAACACAGTAACCTTTGTCTATACACTTTGAAGCATTTATTTGACATGAGAAATTACAGAAAATTGACAAACAAAGAGCCACTGCCTTGTAATGCAGCTCCCTGATTTGTGGGCCCACAAATACACCTTCCTTTATTTTTGCAGCTGAAAATCGGGGGAATTTGGTAGCTAGATATGCAAACCCACAGCCTGTTTGATCCATGGCCTTCACGAACTGTTTCATCAGGCCAAGTTTGATGTGAAGCTGTGGAATTAGTATATATTCAGGAGCTACCAGACTTTCACATTGTACATTCTTTTCACCAACTTTCCATCTTCGCCTAGGCCATTTCTTTTCCACGTAGTGAGAATTTCGGTCTCGACTATCCCACTCGCAAAGAAAACAGGCATACTTTGTGTAGCCTTGTTGCATTCCCAGTACCATAGCAATTACCTTGAAATCTGCACATATTTTCCATTTGTGTTCATTGTATTTTAATGAATTTAGCATCCTTTGTACGAATTCGTAATTCTCTTTTGTCAAACTAGCGTAAGCTACTGGAACAGAGGGTATTTTATTTCCATTATGGAGCAAAACACCCTTCAGACTTGTTTTCGATGCATCTATGAAAAGTCTCCACTCCTGTGAAATATAAGTGAAGTTCAGCACTTTCATCAGGCCAGCAACATCATTGCAAAATGTCAGTGCTTCGTCAGTTGAAAAATAAGAAATAAAGGCATGTTCTCTGTGCCTGAACACACTGATTTTAGTACTTTGGTGCAGTAGATTATACTCTTGTAATCTTGAACCAAGCAGCTGCGCCTTTTGTTTACTTAGTCCTAGATCACGTACTAAATCATTTAAATCTGCCTGTGTTAACAAATGTGTAGATGACTCACTTGTGCAGTGATATAAAGAATCATCATCTGTGATTTCTTCAGTACTGCTTATTTCACTGTCACTCGGAATTTGACCTCGAGCTCTTGAAGGTACTGGGAGGTTGTCGGAATGCTGCACTGGCATTCTCACTGAAGGCAGATCTGGGTAAACAATGTGCCTCTTCGACTTTTTGTTTGTAAAACCCTGAATTTTTGTTAGACAGAAATAATAATCAGTAACATGGTCCTTAGGCTCCCTCCACACCATGGGAACAACAAACAACACCACATTCTCTTTTCAACCACTGAATTACTTTGCAGTAACATGTAGCACAACAGAAATTAGTGCCCATTTTTTATCTTGGTCGCCTACCTCTACTCCAAAGTAATGTTTGTATGCTTTCTTTATGACTGAAAAAATTTTCTTCCTATTTCTGGCAAAAGTGAACTTTCCACAGATGTAGCAGAAGTTGTCCGGCTTATATCGACATCCACGACGACTTGAAATTTCTGCAAATTTAAAAATACCACTTTGGTAATACACTTGTATTAAATTAATAGTAGGGAACTAGAGGAACGTTGATGTGTAAAAACAAGTAGTAGTTTTACCTTCAGCACCAGGCTCAATCAGTTTACACACAGGAACTAAAAAATTCAACCGTGCTCGGAAATATGACAGACAGTTAGTTACTTGTCAGCCAAAACACCCACTCGTTAAGACTGACACAAATTGCGGCTAACACGACTGTTGTAAACTCGATGCACCTGCCCTAGGAGGCGTGAAGCTATACTGCCGAGGCAGCGACCGGCTGTCGCCGTTCGAGTTAATGAGATGTTTCAGGTGGTCTTAATGACATAGGTGGGGAAGGGGATAACCTAATGATGTCTGATTCTTATCACCTGCTGTTGCACAAGTAATTATCACGTTCTATCACTACTGAATGCAGCAACATACCCGTATTTCTCTACAACGTCTCTGTGTTTGCCATGAATTGTGAATATACATATATATACATATTACATAAAAAGTATCCCTGACAACGATATTTTGTTTACATATTTGAATTTCCCACGGTAAAATGGTCTAGAAGCACATACTTTAATATCAGAAATAGAACCCATGTTGAACAGTGTTATTAATCCCATCAATGTTTTGACTTACACCATCACGGATTAATATTATTTGAAATAAACTAAACTTAACCTTACATAATGAATTTAAAACATTACTAGGACCAAAATCATTTATTGGAACAACATTTATCTCAATTTTTATTATAATACTATTTAATAATTTTATAGGATTATTCCCTTATATCTTTACTAGAACAAGACATTTAGCATTAACATTTGCAATCGCTCTACCTATATGATTAAGATTCATGTTATTTGGATGAATTAATCATACCAATCACATATTTACACACCTTGTTCCACAAGGAACACCTCCTGCATTAATATCATGTATAGTATTAATTGAAACGATTAGAAATGCTATTCGACCAGGTACACTAGCAGTACGGCTGGCAGCAAATATAATTGCAGGACACTTACTATTAACATTACTAGGAAATACAGGACTATCCATAGCAATAAACTTAATTTCACTGTTAATTATTGGACAAATACTCCTATTAATTCTAGAATCAGCAGTAGCAATAATTCAAGATTATGTTTTCTCAATTCTGAGAACTCTATATTCTAGAGAAGTATACTAAACCTATGTTAACAACTCACTCAAATCACCCATTCCACTTAGTAGATTATAGACCTTGACCATTAACAAGAGCAATTGGAGCAATAGTTCTAGTTTCAGGATTAGCAAAATGATTCCACCTATTTAATATTAACTTATTTATAATCGGATTCGGAATTACCCTATTAACCATAATTCACTGATGACGAGATGTAGTACGAGAAGGAACATACCAAGGGCTACATACGGGATTTCTATCAATTGGATTACGATGAGGAATAATTTTATTTATTGCATCAGAAGTACTATTCTTTGTTTCATTTTTCTGAGCATTTTTTAGAAGAAGACTAGCACCTACCATTGAACTAGGAATACTATGACCTCCAATAGGAATTCAACCTTTTAATCCTATACAAATTCCATTACTTAATACAGCTAGTCTTCTGGCATCAGGAGTAACAGTAACATGAGCACATCATAGTTTAATAGAATCTAATCATACTCAAGCATTACAAGGACTATTCTTTACAGTATTACTAGGACTATATTTCACTATACTTCAAGCATATGAATATTGAGAAGCACCTTTCATCATTACAGACGCAGTTTATGGGTCGACATTCTTTGTTGCAACAGGATTCCATGGTCTACATGTAATTATTGGAACAATTTTCTTATCAACATGTCTACTTCGACATTCAATAAATCAATTTTCACCAAGACACCACTTTGGATTTGAAGCAGCAGCATGATACTGACACTTTGTAGACGTGGTATGATTATTCCTATACATCTCTATTTACTGATGAGGTAGATAAATGTTTTTCTAGTATAAATAGTACATTTGACTTCCAATCAAAAAGCTTGATATAAATCAAGAAAAACAATCCTAATTCTATCTACAAGAATTTTTATTAGATTTATTATCCCAATAATTGTTATAACCCTTGCAACAACATTATCAAAAAAATTAATTAATGACCGAGAAAAAAGATCACCATTTGAGTGTGGATTTGACCCAAAAAGATCAGCACGAATACCATTCTCACTACGATTTTTCTTAATCGCAGTAATTTTCTTAATTTTCGACGTAGAAATTGCACTAATCCTTCCAATTGTAATCATTTTCAAAACCTCAGACATTATAATCTGAACAGTATCAACAATATTTTTTATCCTAGTATTATTAGGTGGATTATGTCATGAATGAAATCAAGGAGCATTACAATGAGCAGAATAAAGGGTTGTAGTTAACCATAACATTTGGGTTGCATTCAAAAAGTATTGATATAATCAATCAATCTTAAATAGAATAAGAAGCGAAATATTGCAGTCAGTTTCGACCTGGAAGATTGGTAAATAAAATACCCTTATTCTTATTAATTGAAGCCAAAAAGAGGCATATTACTGTTAGTAATATAATTGAACTATAAAGTTCCAATTAAGGAAATGTAAAGCCAATATGAAAGCTGCGAACTTTTTATATTAGCGGTTAAACTCCGTTAACATTTCTAAAATTTATATAGTTTAAATAAAACATTACATTTTCACTGTAAGAATAATATATCTATATTTATAAATACCTAAAAGTAAAAATACTTCCTTAACATCTTCAGTGTCACACTCTAATTATAAGCTATTTAAGTAAACGAAAAATAATATCACCAAAATAAATATTCAAAAAATAAAAGTTAAAAGATAAATCTTAAAATTAGAATCATATCAACCCTGTACATAACCAATTAAATAAATAAATAGTCTATATAAGCCTTGACCACCAAATAATTCACCTCAACCATAATCAAATGATTTAGATGAATAATAACCCAATTTTAAAGGAATATATCTAATAAATTTAGTTGAAAGAAAAGGCATAAACCATATAGAACCAGCAAATCTGACAAAAGAATGTATGCTTATAGAAAATAAATTTTGAGAAAAATCAAAATTAGAAATAAGATAACCCAAATAAGCACCTAAAACAACTACAGTAATAGTTAAAAATTTTAAATAATAAGGCAAAGAAATCACAAAAGGAACAGGAAAAAGTAATCAAGACAAAAGGCTACCACCAAAAACAGCAACAAATAATAAACCAATTATACCAAAAGAAAATCTAGAATAAAAATTATTATCACCAGATATTGAATAATAGAAAAGACGAAAAGAATAAGAAGCAGTTAAACCAGTAGAAAAGAAATAAAGAAAAAAAATTAAACAATTAATTCATCTTAAACAAACTATTTCAAGAATTAAATTTTCTGAATAAAAACCGGCTAAAAAAGGTATACCACATAATGACAAACTAGAAACATTAAAACAAACTGAAGTTAAAGGTATAAAATTAACAATTGAACCCATAAAACGAATATCCTGAGAATCCTTTAAATTATGAATTATTGAACCTGCACATATAAACAATAACGCCTTAAATAAAGCATGAGCTAGTAAATGAAAAAATGCAAGTTTTGGATAACCTATAGCCAAAATTCTTATTATTAAACCAAGTTGTCTTAAAGTAGAAAGAGCAATAATCTTCTTCAAATCAAATTCAAAATTAGCCCCCAACCCAGCCATAAATATAGTTATACAACCAATTAAAAGTAAAAATCAACCACAATTATAAGTATCCAATATTGGTCTGAAACGAATTAATAAATAAACCCCAGCAGTAACAAGATTAGAAGAATGAACTAAAGCAGAAACAGGAGTAGGAGCTGCCATTGCAGCAGGAAGTCAAGAAGAAAAGGGAATTTGAGCTCTATTAGTTATTGCTGCTAAAACAATTAATATAGTAATAAGCTTTATTTCAAATGAATTAGAAATAAAATCATAATAATAAATGTAATTTCAACCACCAAAATTCAATATTCAAGCAATAGAAATTAAAATAGCAACATCACCAATACGATTAGAGAGTGCAGTTAACATACCTGCACTATAAGATTTCCCATCTTGATAATAAATAACTAAACAATAAGAAACTAAACCCAAACCATCTCATCCTAATAAAATTCTAATCAAATTAGGGCTAATAATTATAAACCCTATAGAAAGAATAAATATTAAAACAATAATAATAAAACGATTTATATTCTTTTCTCCTGATATATAATCCTCTCTATAATAAATAACCAAAGAAGAAATATATATAACAAAAGACATGAAAATAAGAGACATTCAATCAAAAATTAAAGTCATAACAACCATAGAACCACTTAAATTAAAAAGTTCTCATTCAACAAAAACTCTATAATCAATTATTAAATAATAAATACCCAAAATAAAAATTATAGTTCTAGAAAAAAATAAAGAAAAAAACTCAAAGAACAAATAGAAAATAAATTCACGGCCTAAGATTATATATATATATAAAATATATATTATATATATATATATATATATATATATATATATATATATATATAATACAATGCACTTTAGCTCTTGCTGACTGCAAAATTAACTCATAACAGGTTAACAAGATGGGTACTATACAATAGTGAGAGAATCACCAATTCGTTATGCTCATCTGCAAAGCTTTACTCTCTACTCAAAAGTAATAGGCTAAGAGACACAATGCTACCAACATACTATCAATCTCATGTGTAGCTAATATATTTTACAGGAAACGAAAGCTGAGAGAAAAACAGGTATGTAGGACCATCGCAGCCAGTAGTAACAACTTGCACGCTTTTTTTCTGCGACATGAAGTGGATCTTTCAAACGGATTTTCAAAAATATTTTGCTTTTTGTTTCCCAGAATGTTTTCAACTATTCACAGATTATCAAATAGCTTTGCCCTTCCTTTCCCACAATGTTTTACGGTATTTACGACTGACACACAATTTTCTCCACATATTTTATCACAGCTTCAATGAACCAACTTCGGAACATTATTCAGACATTTCTGACACATTGTAATGGGAAAGGTGATTACATAACATGAAGTTCCGTGAATTAGATGTCGGGAAATAAATTATAAACAGTAGCTAGTACTTAAAGCAACCTTGATCATACCAGATAGAGTCGACAGGCGTTTGGTGGATGCTACAATGACACACTTGCTGGACCCACGCAACAATATTTATTCGTTGGCATTACAGACAAAAGGGATCCTGTTCTACGTCATTTTTTACAAATCGCTAGGAGTCATGATGCACCCTGAAATTCAGACTGGCCATGTAATGGATTCCACCCACTGGCTCTGTCAGGCGCTAGAACGGTGACAACCCACTGACGTGGCAGATGGATAGATGTTTTCAAGAGAATGAAGAATTTGAAAATGAAAGTTCCAAAACTAGCTGCAATAAGGTACTATATTTTTAATATTTTACACGACAGGCCTGTTTCTTCTTATTGCCGTCCAACGTTTAGTTGGAAGTAATGACCGCATCGCATCTATGGTAAATTTTTGTACGGTCTTGGTAAGTATAATATTTTTGTTGTTACGAAGCGTAAAAAATACGTTTTTGTCATATACACTCCTGGAAATTGAAATAAGAACACCGTGAATTCATTGTCCCAGGAAGGGGAAACTTTATTGACACATTCCTGGGGTCAGATACATCACATGATCACACTGACAGGACCACAGGCACATAGACACAGGCAACAGAGCATGCACAATGTCGGCACTAGTACAGTGTATATCCACCTTTCGCAGCAATGCAGGCTGCTATTCTCCCATGGAGACGATCGTAGAGATGCTGGATGTAGTCCTGTGGAACGGCTTGCCATGCCATTTCCACCTGGCGCCTCAGTTGGACCAGCGTTCGTGCTGGACGTGCAGACCGCGTGAGACGACGCTTCATCCAGTCCCAAACATGCTCAATGGGGGACAGATCCGGAGATCTTGCTGGCCAGGGTAGTTGACTTACACCTTCTAGAGCACGTTGGGTGGCACGGGATACATGCGGACGTGCATTGTCCTGTTGGAACAGCAAGTTCCCTTGCCGGTCTAGGAATGGTAGAACGATGGGTTCGATGACGGTTTGGATGTACCGTGCACTATTCAGTGTCCCCTCGACGATCACTAGTGGTGTACGGCCAGTGTAGGAGATCGCTCCCCACACCATGATGCCGGGTGTTGGCCCTGTGTGCCTCGGTCGTATGCAGTCCTGATTGTGGCGCTCACCTGCACGGCGCCAAACACGCATACGACCATCATTGGCACCAAGGCAGAAGCGACTCTCATCGCTGAAGACGACACGTCTCCATTCGTCCCTCCATTCACGCCTGTCGCGACACCACTGGAGGCGGGCTGCACGATGTTGGGGCGTGAGCGGAAGACGGCCTAACGGTGTGCGGGACCGTAGCCCAGCTTCATGGAGACGGTTGCGAATGGTCCTCGCCGATACCCCAGGAGCAACAGTGTCCCTAATTTGCTGGGAAGTGGCGGTGCGGTCCCCTACGGCACTGCCTAGGATCCTACGGTCTTGGCGTGCATCCGTGCGTCGTTGCGGTCCGGTCCCAGGTCGACGGGCACGTGCACCTTCCGCCGACCACTGGCGACAACATCGATGTACTGTGGAGACCTCACGCCCCACGTGTTGAGGAATTCGGCGGTACGTCCACCCGGCCTCCCGCATGCCCACTATACGCCCTCGCTCAAAGTCCGTCAACTGCACATACGGTTCACGTCCACGCTGTCGCGGCATGCTACCAGTGTTAAAGACTGCGATGGAGCTCCGTATGCCACGGCAAACTGGCTGACACTGACGGCGGCGGTGCACAAATGCTGCGCAGCTAGCGCCATTCGACGGCCAACACCGCGGTTCCTGGTGTGTCCGCTGTGCCGTGCGTGTGATCATTGCTTGTACAGCCCTCTCGCAGTGTCCGGAGCAAGTATGGTGGGTCTGACACACCGGTGTCAATGTGTTCTTTTTTCCATTTCCAGGAGTGTATTTTGACACTTCACTATTTTGACAGTGCTTTACACCACAGTAACGAACTAATTATTTATTCTCGGATGG
The DNA here is from genome assembly GCF_023864275.1 of Schistocerca cancellata. Lineage (NCBI taxonomy): Eukaryota > Metazoa > Arthropoda > Insecta > Orthoptera > Acrididae > Schistocerca > Schistocerca cancellata. Next base: position 930,571,735 of record NC_064629.1, read on the forward strand.
CTGTCTACCTGTGTTTGCCTTCGGCAGCCATTTTCTCTGTGGCAATTGAGAACATCTGCACACAAACAGATTTTCCATTGGTAGTGGGGAATAAAGTAAGAATACAACTTCATATAGTTACTGAAAAATATGGTTTGGTTAGTCGTCCAACGGCTCTGACAGTGATTTTGTGAGTCATCATATGAAAGAGTTGAGTGGACAGTTCAATTTTTTACATATTATATTCATTTAAAATGTGATGCAAACGGGTTGAATGGACAGTTAAAAATTTTAGATACTATATTCACTTAAAAAGTGTTGACCAGATAACTCCTGTTTTTATGAGTATCAAAGATACAGACTGCAATTTTTTTTACTCACTCAGATAAGGGCACATTAAAAGAGAAACCTGCTGGGAGTGGGAGGTGGGCTCGATATTAGGACCTCGTTGTACGAATCAGTGCGTTTGGATGTGCGCTATCAGTCCCCAAATACAATCAAATTATAGTATGTGTTACGAAAAGCATCAGATGGGTGGGAGAACTGTCATCCCCTCTCCTGTAAGGAGAAAGACATATAACTTAGCATTTCTGATTTTCGGACTTCTGTAAGGACATATCATTCATGCAGAAGTGATAGGCGCCATGCGGAAACCACTCACTCTTTGATCGCTGACGAGAAACCGTGGTTCTGATTTTTGAAACTAATTGAGACCCACCACAGTATAATGCTGTCCTTCTACATCTGTGTTCATAGCAGAATACGTGTTGGCTTCTAAATCGAAGAGATCAGTGTACGAATCATTTAAATCTCTAATTGTTTTTCGTTTTTCTCATTATTTTCACATACTACGACTGCTGCTATGAAAAAGAAAGTCGAAAATTGGAATCTTCGACTTGAAATTATACTTTTGAAGAGTAACTCAACGTATTTTCTTTCGCTGTTCACAATATCGAATGAATTCCTGATTCTTGGAAAAGATATTATAGTTCAATACATGACGATAATCCTTATGCGCGTTGTTCTAGTGGGTGCCAATGACCTCAGAGGTTGGTTTTTGCTCAGTATGCGAAGGTCTCCCGTTCGATACTCACCAGAGACAGCAATTCTCGCTAAGACGAAAAGGCTTACTTCACATCTGGCAATACCAAAGGAATAACGCCGAACCCGCCATTATTCGGAATTCTCATCAAATATGATGCCCTCCCTCTACCGACTGGAATGAAATCGGATTAAAATAGACCATGGAGGAGACGGAGTAGGGACCATTTTAAATTTTTTACGTTGCTTATTCACAAATTATAGCTTTTGCGTCACTACTGAAAAAAGCAATAAATACATAATTATGTGTTTGCATACGAAGGTTTTGAGAAATTCGAGTAGTGCAACGCAGTTCTCTGTTACACGTGTTTATTTTCTTACTGTTCAGATTTGTTTCCAGATTATGGAACAAAACTGTGAATGACATGAATAATTTCCTCATGACGTTTGAGATACTCATTCGTATTGAAACTATATATGTGTTTGTTTTTGTGACGAGAAGAACATAATGAGAAGTATACAGAAATGCAAGAAAAATGTTAAAAAGGCAGTACCGTTCTCGAGCTGTCGTCGTTTGCTGGCCAGTGGTATGTCAGCTAGTGAAACTTACTAAATATGCTTATATTTTAACAAAACTCTACTCTTATGATTTTTCATTTCAAAAATCGTTATGTTAACATTACGCCCCATAAGTTACCGTATGCTCATCATTAATTATTTTAATAAGATACTGACTTTGGATCAATTAGCTGCCGCTGTAAAAGTTCACATTGGATTGTCAACAATTTGGTTTTGGGTACTAAACAAACAGTGGGCTTCATTTCGCCATTCTTATTCCAGTACATACAAAATTCATTTATGTATTACATATGCAGTTACGAGGTGCTATTAATAAAATTAATAACCATTGCACCCTGCAACTCGATGGTTTATTTTTCTTTTAATACCGTTAGAACTCTTGTTTTGAGATCAATTCACGATGCCTGGTGGCTTATTATATTAATGTGTACTGTGCATCTTTGGAAGATCATATAAACGCGTTGAAATGGAGCTCTGAAGAAGGTCTTCCGTTACGTCCTATTGTAAGCATTATCGGCACTCCAACGTATGACTTAGCAAGATATCTTGCGTCTCTACTGAGCTACCTGTCGGGAAGTGATCACATCATATTCACAACTCTGGTGACTTTATTAATAAACGGAAGTCACTTCGACTCAACGAGTAGCTCTTATTAGTAAGCTTCTATGTCGTCTCAGTCTTCTGTAGAGTCCCTCATGAATTCATTGTCACTCATCAGCAGTAAGTTCAAAGCTGAAGTAATAGCGCTAGTTCATCGTGCACTTTCCTCAAATTGAATGTGTTGCCACGGGTAGTCCTCTATCCCCTCTGGTAGCAAAGGCGTTCAGGTGAAGGCGCTTTACTGGGCAGAGCTTAAACCAGAAGTCTTATGTCGGTATGTGGATGATACCTTTGTAGTGTGACCCCAAGGTCAAGAGGAATTGGCACGGTTTCTGTAACATCTAAATTCTATCCAAAAGAGCATCAAATTTACGATGGACGTGGAAAGGGCGGCTGTCTGCCATTTCTGGACGCCTTGATCAGTTGAAAAGTGGATATATCATTGGGGTATTCCGTCTGCCGTAAACCCACACATACAGACTTTTATTTGCACGTGTTGAGCTGCCATACCCATTACAAACGATGGGCGTCCTTCGAACTTTGGTGCGCTGGGCACACAATATGTCTGATGGAGACAGCGCTGGAAAGGAGCTGGAACGTCTACAATCAGTGCTGAAAGAAAATTGATATTTTCCACATCAGATTAGCACATCTATATATAAGAAGAAACATGACCACCCACAAGATCAAGAGGGGAAGGAGGAGTTCAAGTCTAGGGCGTTCATCCCGTATGTCAGCAATATTTCATCGAAATTAGGCATATTCTGAAGGAAACATGTCAAAGTAATCTTGCGCTCACTTACAAAGACTTGTGCCCCTCTCGGTTCGGCAAACGACGATCTGCGATTGCGGAGGGCTGAAAGCTACCGAATACGTTGGCAGTGTGGTGAAGCCCACGTTGGTCAGACAACGCGCACAGTGCGTGGAAGATGCTCTGAGCATGATCGCCACACTCGCCTTTCGCAGCCATAGCTGAGCATTGTACCTCCACAGGAAATTCCAGGGATTATTCTGGCACAGAAATCATGGCCTCGACGAGATCCTGCTGGGATTCAGTTATTATGTAATCGGTGGAAATACGTTTAACTGAAGATCTTATTAATCGTGACGGATGCTTTCAACTGGATAAGGCGTAGGACCCAGTGACTTCCTTAAGTTCTTCAGAAAGAAAACTTTTATGACCGAAGACACACGTCTAGCGAAAGTTAATTTTACTAATTTTGGCATCTGAATTTTAACTCCGCGAGTGCGCATTCCTGCAGAGAGCGTGCATGTTGCATCACCGTTACGAATGCGCTTGCGCGCCATAGATGGAGCAGTATTCGAAGAGGGCAGGAAACTCGACAGGGGTCGCTCATGTAGCGGCTGCCTTTGCAGATGCGTCTCCGCGGTAATTTTTAGTACAAGGTTAGTGATGTGAACCAGCAGTCTCCAGTGCAGAACACTCACCAGAAGTGGGCTGAATGGCTCTCAGCCGAAATATCGTGACAAGAAGTCGACCTTATCCAGCTGCAATCCCTAAACTTCTTTCAGTAATATTTTAGTTGTAACGTTAACCAAAAGCGTTAAAACCATTGGAGACGACAATTAGAATAAATTCTTCATTTTACGTTCCATTGCCCCGCAACATAGTATACGTCATTGTAAGATATAATCAATATGAAAGCTTTAAAACTAGCTGCAGTAAGATAATGTCTTTTTAATATTTTACAATGCAGTCATGTTTCGGCTTATTACCATTATAAAGTGACATCCAGTTGGAAGTGACGACCAACCAATCTTGATACCGTAACTGTCCCGTTTCTTCATATCGTCTTTGATCTCTAAATTGCGATTCTGATACCTTCACTTCGTAAACGCATACACCAATATTCTTAATCACACAAAGTTTATAACTTTCTTTGGTACGCCATCACATTCTAGATAAACTCATGCATCATACATGTTGTCTTGTACCCTCAGGATGAAATGTGAATGGTTCACTGCTAAACATTGACTGTTAAACCACGGTTTCACGTAACTGATTGATTTTCCATAACTATCATCCTGAAAGCCCTACACTGGACACTGATGTTGTTGATGACAACAATGATAAAGAAGAGGATGATGAAGATGCGAGATGTCCCACAATTTCTACTCTGTAGTATAAGACACGAATTCATAGTCTGTTAACATGAACACAGCTATACACACAAACAAATTTGGAAAGAAAATATTTCACTCCAGACCCTGAAATTGACGTTGCTGGCTGATGCTGCAGCTGTTGTTCAAGCTCTCCTGGTTTGTGAATGATATAATGATCTTCAGATTATGATCCAATTTGCCAGCTCACGCACTTAGACCCACTGCCAGTCAAATGATATGCATTGATGAGTAGCAACAGTGTGTGAAGAAAAAAAACAATTAACAAAGATGGATGAACAAACTGCTGAGTTTGTATGCACACATAAAACCCCCTGTCTCGTGCTGGCAGCATGAGTTCCCAATAGCACATCTTAACAGGGGGTGCGCCCTGACTGTGGTGGCTTGAGGAGGGTTGTAGATGCAGGTCATTAACCAGCTAAGGAAAAGTGTGTGTCTCAATTTTGTAACGATCTACATTTACATCAACCTCTGCCCATGCTCACCTCCTCTTCTTCCTGTCACCACAGTCTGGGTCCATGTCAGGCTGATGAGGGCTACCAGAAACACATGCAGCAGGGAGAAGATTTTACACATGGATACAAACTCAGCATTTATTCCATCTGTCTAATTAACTGCTTTTCTCACATAATGTTTCCGTTCATCAATATGTATCACTCAACCATCACCAGATCCAAATGTGTGAGCTGGCAGATTGAATAACAGTATCTACACTTTGTCAGAGATGTTGTTTAGATACTGTTGTTGGTAGTGGAGGTAATACAAAATAGGCTGTTATGCGAGCTGTGCACGTTACACCAGTACTATAACGTTATGAACCACATTTTATAGAACTAGTGTGACTCAAAACAATATATATTTGGAATAATAGTACAAAGTACTGATTTGTCATATTGTTGCATTCACAATAAGTCAAATTCCGCATGCCACATAGAATGTATTTTTACTAAGAATACACTGATCAACAGTAAATGATTTGTTATGTACAAAAGTTTGTAACACCACAGCTCTTATGCTGTATGGATTTATTTTGTTTTTTTGCTTTATTTAATGTTACATTGTTGATCGTCTGTAAATGTGTCTGAATCGATAACATAAAATTGTGTACTCTTTTCTTTGTCAAACCTTTGATGTCGTGATTTGACTCTATGCAAAGTAGTGTATCTGCAATTTATATTCTTTGCCCCATTTGGAGGGAACAAAACTTACTGTGTATGATTGTAATTTTGTGTGAATAATTTTTTGTAGAGATGTCAATATGTGTAAATGTTTTGTTTTATTTAATGTATTTTGTTGCTGTTATGTAAATTGCTGATCCTCACTTAGGGTTGTTAGTTAATTTGTATGTAAAAGTTGTTGTGGTTCCCCTCGGGAACGGAACTTTGTTGCGCGCGCAAATTGTGGTTGGCTAGGTGGAAAAGGTGGAACTGATAGTCAGTCGGGGACAAGCCAGCAGTCGGAGACGAGCTACCAGTCGGGGACTGCCAAGTAACCGATGCATATTGTGATGATTCCGAGGGAGGCTTTTTCTGCTACTTTCCAATGCCTCGGATGGGTGGATAAATAGCTGAAACTATTCTGGAATTTGTATCTATCATCGCCACCAAGAAATGACAGAGTCCAGCAATTCTGCCTACAATTCCACCTACCAACATGCAGTTGCCACCACATTGCGCAATCATTGCAAAGTAATACTATAATGATGTACAGTGAAGGATCAGCTTAATGGACGTGCTAATGTGATGAAATATAAGGTAATTTGTATCTGAATTTATGTACCTACCTTGATTTTCTCCTCATAATAACACCTCTCAGGTTCCTCTCCATTTGAGCTAAAGTGATATCCGAGTGTCCTTACTAAAAGAAATTAAAGCCTAGAGTTTTGCTAATTAATGCCTCTTGAACTTAGTAAAAAGAAAGTTAAAGTTAATGTGGCAATAGAGTGAGTTATAGTAAATGTTGGTTGCTGAAAATATTCCTATTAAAACTGCTTATTAAAGTGCTGTTGCCAACTTCAATATTAAAAGTTCATAAGACTGAGGCTTATAAAGCAAATGATCACATTATTGTCTGTAGTAAATTCTAAAAGGTGAGTCAGTTTCTTGCAATTTTGTCAACATTGTGTTTCACTGTAGTAAAAGTAGGAAACTGCAATAGTAGGAAACTATATACTCATGTTTGTTAAGTGTATGTCTCTCTTGTGTATAGGAAGTGCATATTAATAATATAACAAGATCCACAGTTTGTCTATTGTGTTAATGCTGAGTATCAAGTAATGGGAAGACCACTAATTATAAAAAACCATAAATTCTTTAAAGCCTGAAAGTAATAGGGTGTTTTGGTATCTCTTATACTTTGGCAAATAGTTCTGCTGCTCTAACTGTTAGCTTCAATCTTAAAACATATGTGTGTGTCAGAGTTCATTGCACTCGCGTGTGGCTAAGTCTAGGTTGTGTTTATCCACTAAAATTACTAATAAATATTTTCTTGAACGAGAATGTTAATCATTCTCTTGCCTAGTTAGGCTGGCGACCATTTTCTTTATCCATTAAACAGTGCAAATTCCATTTGTTACTGTTCAAATATTAACGTAATTCTGACTTTCATTTCCGATAAGCCACCTCCGTTAGGAACAACACGGTCAAACTAACAAAATTCCTCTCAGAGGGTAACACTGTTCTGTTGCTTTATACCATTATTAATCCAACAAAATAATTCTGTTTTGCAAATTGCCTCTAGTTTTGAGGGTATGGTATAACAGTAGCAGACACGAGTGTTATAAGTTTTACATACAGTGTGTTCACATTTCTTACCGAGCCACCTTTTCACACTGTATAAGACAAATGTCTTTACTGTTTCAAGATCTACACAAATATTCCTAATTATGTACACTATGTTTATCATCATCTTATTGAACAATATTTTGTGCACAGAAAACTAAATATACAGGGTATCCCTCCTATGTGTCGTCAGGCACATTTTTTCTGGTGTTTCAGCAGATATTTGCAGTTACGCTTTTGCAGTGTAAAGCTGGAATCAGCCCAAACAAATATTACTCATCACGTGTTTCATGCAACACCCATTGTCAACGATAGCGTCGGTTGCCTTACCGATACAAAAAAAAAAAAAAAAAAAAAAAATTCTTAAAGCGAAATTTTAAGTCCCCGTTTGATAAGCGACCCCAAATTAGTAATATATTTGTTTAACTGGTATGTATTGACAGGGATAGTAAAACACGAAGAATAGCCAGTACTCCGGCAACAACAGCTCTGTCCCGGCGCGAGCTGACTGCTACCGCAGGGTAGCCACAATCGAACATAACAGTCACGACACTCTCTGCTGTAAAAGTTGTTACTGTTTGACAGCTGGAGCTCCACTAGCACTCCAAGCGGCGAGAAAGGAGAACGTCAGATGCATCGTAAGTGTAATGTTTGTTTTGCATCCCTTTCCTATATGATTTACGAAGCACTTGAATTATTTTTTTGACTCCAAGAGTTTGTGTAATATTAGAAGACAGAGATGTTTCTAAAAACGATTCTAAAGCAATCGCAAGTTGGGATAAAAATAATGAAGCCAATGGCAAGCTACAACACATTCGTAAAGAAACACTTGTGCCATTGGATAGAACTGCAGCTTACCACGTTGATATCAAAGAAACATAAACATACAGATTCACACGTAAGAAGTACATCACACGTAAGAAGCACAGACCTGTACCTCTACATGCAAAAGGGATCGACGCATCATTTGTCGTTCTGTTGTCGTACTGCGTTTTAGTCATTGTCACCTGTTGCTACTAGTACGAACTTCATCTTTGTATTAGTCTAAGTGGAACAAGCAACTGTCAGATAGTGGGAGAAATATGCAGTGTTTGTAAATCCTAAGTCCTCAAAGCCAATAACACATTCAGAAGTAATATCATATGTTAAATTTTCCATTAGAGACATTTCAACCAATGACATATTCACTACTTCTTTAAAAGGTGGAATATATTGTCACTTATCCCACATTTTCTTTGTATGCCTTCCACATACCTCTGCAATGTACGCAATGATGGAATCATAAAACAGTCTGACAAAACCTGTATGCCTGAGTGCTGTAATATAATAAATTTAGAGCAAAAATCTTATTTTCATCTTTCCTTTTTGCATCACATTTCTCCTTCAGTGGCATGCCAATCTGGTTTAACAACAAGTCAAGGGCATCTGTTTCTAAATACCAGGATCGTATAGTCTTCAAAATGTTTTTGTCCTTCTTCACTTGATTCGTCTGATACAGCTCTGGTTGCTGTCTGTACTTAAAATGTTAGACACTTTCCTTATCCTGTAATAGTCTTGCACGAAGTCTAGCGATCTGCACATCCTGGCATGTCACAAGATTTTGCAAGACACGAATAACTGCACTTAATCTAACCACTTTATCGTCAAAGCAGGTTTGTGTTGACGATTCAGGCGAATCTGGCACTGATATATGGAGAGTTGAGCTGGCTGCTTCTGTGACATAGGACTCTTTTTACAGCTTTAGGCGGATTGTCGAACCTTTGTGGCAGTTTCCTCTTCATCGTCAGTTGAGGTGGATTATTTGGGAAGTCAGATAGTGAGAGTTACTGCATTTCACACGAAATTATTATTGTCTGCATTCATGAACTGTTTTTGTCTGAAGTTAGTGAAAAAAGCTTAACGTTATATGAAAAGGTCAACAGGGTCTTTTTTTATAAGATCTTCTCATCTGCTATTCACTAGCCACTTTCTGCTCCTAAAACGAAACATTAACCATTAATACACACGAAATTTGCAAGCAAATGCTGACCATACATGATGTTATATACCTGTCAGTGTCCTTAGGAAACCTACAAAAAGGCAGTTGAGGTATCTACTTCTTGTTGTTACTGCAATTTATTGCATCAGAGATGCTCCCGTTTGTAAAAACAATTGTTCGAACAAAAATAAAGAACCAATATTCGTATCGCTTTCACGCTCGCGCCAAACTTATTGGGCGCTTGGCTTGCTTCTGGAGCAGTAGGCAACAAAATTGAGTCGAAGTGTCGCGACTGTTACGTTAGACCAGGGCCGGCCAAACGCTGCACAGTGTGCAGACGTGCAGAAGTGCTGCACATGTGCGCACGTGTGCGACAGCGACATCTGTTATTAGACATGTGTCCTAAATGAAAGGCGGCCACTCCACTTCCCTGTTTATGTGGTAAAAGCAATGGCGCAACACACCCAGTCTCGTTTACCCCTCGTGACCGTAACCTTAACAGAGAATTACTGAGAAATGGCAATTACTGTGAAAATCCGAAGGGCGGGAGATCTATGTTCTCAGTCGTTTGAAAATGACTGGGAACTGCAATTCTTTTTTGTAGCCGTTGGTGAAAACTCACAGTGTTTGCTGTGCCGCCAAATAATAGGCGGCCAGCGTAAGTTTTCAATTGAAAGACACTACAATACATATCATAAAGAATAGTGTAGTGTACTCAACAGTGAAGAACGGCAAGCAAAATTAAATGTCCTTAAGAAAATGGACCCCCCCCTCCCCCATGAACCATGGACCTTGCCGTTGGTGGGGAGGCTTGCGTGCCTCAACGATACAGATAACCGTACCGCAGGTGCAACCACAACGGAGGGGTATCTGTTGAGAGGCCAGACAAACGTGTGGTTCCTGAAAAGGGGCAGCAGCCTTTTCAGTAGTTGCAGGGGCAACAGTCTGGATGATTGACTGATCTGGCCTTGTAACATTAACCAAAATGGCCTTGCTTTTCTGGTACTGCGAACGGCTGAAAGCAAGGGGAAACTACAACCGTAATTTTTCATGAGGGCATGCAGCTTTACTGTATGATTAAATGATGATGGCGTCCTCTTGGGTTAAATATTCCGAAGGTAAAATAGTCCACCACTCGGATCTCCGGGCGGGGACTACTCAAGAGGACGTTGTATCAGGAGAAAGAAAACTGGCGTTCTACGGATCGGAGCGTGGAATGTCAGATCCCTTAATCGGGCAGGGAAATTGATAGGTTAAAGTTAGATATAGTGGGAATCAGTGAAGTTAGGTGGCAGGAGGTTCAAATGGTTCAAATGGCTATGAGCACTATGGGACTAAACATCTGTGGTCATCAGTCCCCTAGAACTTAGAACTACTTAAACCTAACTAACCTAAGGACATCACACACATCCATGCCCGAGGCAGGATTCGAACCTGCGACCGCAGCAGTCTCGCGGTTCCGGACTGAGCGCGTAGAACCGCTAGACCACCGCGGCCGGCGTGGCAGGAGGAACAGGAATTCTGGTCAGGTGAGTACAGGGTTATAAATACAAAATCAAATAGGGGTAATGCAGGAGTAGGTTTAATAATGAATAAAAAATAGGTGTACGGGTAAGCTACTACAAACAGCATAGTGAACGCATTATTGTCGCCAAGATAGATACGAAGCCCACACCTACTACAGTAGTACAAGTTTATATGCCAACTAGCTCTGCAGATGACGAAGAAATTGATGAAATGTATGATGAGATAAAAGAAATTATTCAGGTGGTGAAGGGAGACGAAAATTTAATAGTCGTGGGTGACTGGAATTCATCAGTAGGAAAAGGGAGAGAAGGAAACGTAGTAGGTGAATATGGATTGGGGGTAAGAAATGAAAGAGGAAGCCGCCTGGTACAATTTTGCGCAGAGCATAACTTAATCATAGCTAATACTTGGTTTAAGAATCATAAAAGAAGGCTGTATACATGGAAGAACCCTCGAAGTACTAAAAGGTATCAGATAGATTATATAATGGTAAGACAGAGATTTAGGAACCAGGTTTTAAATTGTAAGACATTTCCAGGGGCAGATGTGGGCTCTGACCACGATCTATTGGTTATGAACTGTAGATGAAAACTGAAGAAACGGCAAAAAGGTGGGAATTTAAGGAGATGGCACCTGGATAAACTGAAAGAGCCGGAGATTGTACAGAGTTTCAGGGAGAGCATAAGGGAACAATTGACAGGAATGGGGGAAAGAAATACAGTAGAAGAAGAATGGGTAGCTTTGAGGGATGAAATAGTGAAGGCAGCAGAGGATCAAATAGGTAAAAAGACGAGGGCTAGTAGAAACCCTTGGGTAACAGAAGAAATACTGAATTTAATTGATGAAAGGAGAAAATATAAAAATGCAGTAAATGAAGCAGGCGAAAAGGAATACAAACGTCTCAAATATGCTATTGACAGGAAGTGCAAAATGGCTAAGCAGGGATGGCTAGAGGACAAATGTAAGGATGTAGAGGCTTATCTCACTAGGGGTAAGATAGATACTGCCTACAGGAAAACTAAAGAGACCTTTGGGGAAAGGAGAACCACTTGCATGAATATCAAGAGCTTTGATGGAAAGCTAGTTCTAAGCAAAGAAGGGTAAGCAGAAAGGTTGAAGGAGTATATTGAGGGCCTATACAAGGGCGATGTACTTGAGGACAATATTATGGAAATGGAAGAGGATGTAGATGAAGATGAAATGGGAGATATGATATTGCGTGAAGAGTTTTACAGAGCACTGAAAGACCTGAGTCGAAACAAGGCCCCCAGAGTAGACAACATTCCATTAGAACTACTGACAACTTTGGGAGAGCCAGTCCTAACAAAACTCTACCATCTGGTGAGCAAGATGTTTGAGACAGGCGAAATACCCTCAGACTTCAAGAAGAATATAATAATCCCAATCCCAAAGAAAGCAGGTGTTGACAGATGTGGAAAATTACCGAAATATCAGTTTAATAAGTCACAGCTGCAAAATACTAACACGAATTATTTACAGACGAATGGAAAACCTGATAGAAGCCGATCTCGGGGAAGATCAGTTTGGATTCCGTAGAAATGTTGGAACACGTGAGGCAATACTGACCCTACGACTTATCTTAGAAGAAAGATTAAGGAAAGGCAAACCTACGTTTCTAGCATTTGTAGACTTAGAGAAAGCTTTTGACAATGTTGATTGGAATACTCTCTTTCAAATTCTGAAGATGGTAGGTATAAAATACAGAGAGCGAAAGGCTATTTACAATTTGTACAGAAAGCAGACGGCAGTTATAAGAGTCGAGGGGTATGAAAGGGAAGCAGTGGTTGGGAAGGGAGTGAGACAGGGTTGTAGCCTATCCCCGATGTTATTCAATCTGTATATTGAGCAAGCAATAAAGGAAACAAAAGAAAAGTTCGGAGTAGGTATTAAAATCCATGGAGAAGAAATAAAAACTTTGAGGTTCGCCGATGACATTGCAATTCTGTCAGAGATAGCAAAGGACTTGGAAGAGCAGTTGAACGGAATGGACAGTGTCTTGAAAGGAGGGTATAAGATGAACATCAACAAAATCAAAACGAGGATATTGGAATGTAGCCGAATTAAGTCGGGTGATGCTGAGGGAATTAGATTAGGAAATGAGACACTTAAAGTAGTAAAGGAGTTTTGCTATCTGGGGAGCAAAATAACTGATGATGGTCGAAGTAGAGAGGATATAAAATGTAGACTGGCAATGGCAAGGAAAGCGTTTCTTAAGAAGAGAAATCTGTTAACATCGAGTATTGATTTAAGTGTCAGGAAGTCGTTTCTGAAAGTATTTGTATGGAGTGTAGCCATGTATGGAAGTGAAACGTGGACGATAAATAGCTTAGACAAGAAGATAATAGAAGCTTTCGAAATGTGGTGCTACAGAAGATGCTGAAGATTAGATGGGTAGATCACATAACTAATGAGGAAGTATTGAATAGAATTGGGGAGAAGAGGAGCTTGTAGCACAACTTGACTAGAAGAAGGGATCGGTTGGTAGGACATGTTCTGAGACATCGAGGGATCACCAATTTAGTATTGGAGGGCAGCGTGGAGGGTAAAAATCTTAGAGAGAGACCAAGAGATGAATACACTAAACAGATTCAGAAGGATGTAGGTTGCAGCAGGTACTGGGAGATGAAGAAGCTTGCACAGGATAGAGTAGCATGGAGAGCTGCATCAAACCAGTCTCAGGACTGAAGACCACAACAACAACAACAACAAGAAAATGGATGAGACACATTAACTCGATTTTACTGTACGTCAAAGTAACTAATACTTCTTGAATTCTTAGTTTCTTGTTTTACATTTATGTCTATTTTACTGTCGTTGTACAATGTACTGTTTCCAATTTCCCAGAATGACAACCACACTAAACCTTCACTGCGAGCAAATTTTAAAATCGCATTAAGAATTGCACAAACTGGGAAACCCTTTTCCGAAGTGGAGTTTGTGAAAGGGTGTCTGATGCTGCAGAACTTGTGTACCCCACGAACGTTAGCAGATTTCAAGAAATCAGTCTGTCCAAACAAACAGTGAGAAGACGTATCAGTGCTATGGCCGGCGATATGCACAGTCAGCTAATAAATAAGGCGAAAGACTTTATTGCTTTCTCTGTTGCGCTCGATGAAGCAACAGATCTTACAGATACAGCCCAGGTTGTGGTATACCGTACATACGAGGTGTTGATAACGCACCTTGTGTAACAGAGGACGTTTTGGACTTAGTACCTTTGAAACGGACTACTACAGGTGCGGACTTACTCCGAGCGATTGATGGTGTCGGTATGGACTGGAATCGGTTAGTCTGTGACCACAGATGGAGCACTATCAATGCAAGGCCATCAGGGAGCACTCACGGCACGGATGCGCAAAAAGCTACGGCGCACAGACGAGACGTTGTATGGAATTCACTGCATTCTGCATCGAGAGGCGCTTTGTGCAAAATCAGTAACGTTAGCAAACGCCATGCAAATTGTTGTGCGTACTGTAGACTATCTGAAGACACAAGGGCTTACGCATCGCCAGTTTCGGCGGTTCTTGGAGGAATTAGGAGCGGAGTACGGCGACATACCGTACTACACCGAAGTACGCTGGCCCAGTCGAGGTAAAATGCTGAAAATATTTTTTGATTTACGTTTGGTCGTCGTAACATTCTTACATGAGAAGGGAAAAAGTGAACCTATGTTGGAAGACCCTTTTTTGAATATCAGACCTTGCATTTCCCGTGGACATTACATCTCATATGAACAGCCTGAACGTCAGTTTGCAAGGTGAAAATACAGGGTGATTCAAAAAGAATACCACAACTTTAAAAATGTGTATTTAATGAAAGAAACATAATATAACCTTCTGTTATGCATCATTACAAAGAGTATTTAAAAAGGTTTTTTTCACTCAAAAACAAGTTCAGAGATGTTCAATATGGCCCCCTCCAGACACTCGAGCAATATCAACCCGATACTCCAACTCGTTCCACACTCTCTGTAGCATATTAGGCGTAACAGTTTGGATATCTGCTGTTATTTCTCGTTTCAAATCATCAATGGTGGCTGGGAGAGGTGGCCGAAACACCATATCCTTAACATACCCCCATAAGAAAAAATCGCAGGGGGTAAGATCAGGGCTTCTTGGAGGCCAGTGATGAAGTGCTCTGTCACGGGCTGCCTGGCGGCCGATCCATAGGTTTCATAACTAACCTTTCTCGTAGGACTCTCCATACAGTTGATTGTGGAATTTGCAGCTGTCTGCTAGCTCTGCGAGTCGATTTTCCTGGGCTGCGAACAAATGCTTGCTGGATGCGTGCTACATTTTCATCACTCGTTCTCGGCCGTCCAGAACTTTTCCCTCTGCACAAACACCCATTCTCTGTAAACTGTTTATACCAACGTTTAATACACCACCTATCAGGAGGTTTAACACCATACTTCGTTCGAAATGCACGCTGAACAACTGTCGTCGATTCACTTCTGCCGTACTCAATAACACAAAAAGCTTTCTGTTGAGCGGTCGCCATCTTAGCATCAACTGACGCTGACGCCTAGTCAACAGCGCTTGAAGCGAACAAATGTATAACCAAATGAAACTTTATAGCTCCCTTAATTCGCCGCAGATAGTGCTTAGCTCTGCCTTTCGTCGTTGCAGAGTTTTAAATTCCTAAAGTTGTGGTATTCTTTTTGAATCACCCTGTAATTTAATTTCTGACATGTTGGAAAAAGTAAATGCCTTTGAAAGGAAGCTTGCGCTTTGGTAGAGCCAATTATTGACAAAAAACACTCCACATTTCCCGACTCTTGGACTGGTCCACGAAAGTGCTAGATTTCAAGAATACGTGTCAATAATTGTAAAAATTAAGGAACAATTTCGAGCACGATTTGCAGATGTTACGAGTTTGTCTCCTGTCATTCGCCTCTTTGCTCGACCGTTCTCGTCGTCAGTTGAAGATGCTCCGAATGATCTACAGACGGAACTGATAGAGCTACAGTGCAATACAAGACTGAAGGACAAGTTCTTTGCAGTGCGAAGTACAAAAGAATTCTACGAAAATTTTTCACAACAAGAATTTCACGCCTGCACCGAGAAGCCGCGAGAGTTATGTCCATGTTCGGGTCGACATATGTTTGTGAAAGATTTTTCTCGGTGATGAAAATGAATAAATCGAGCTTTCGATCAAGCATAAGTGATGAAAATCTTCGCAACTGTTTGCGTTTGTCAATGAGCCGTGGTTTCGTGCCCGATATTAACTATATCATTTCTCATGACCAGTGATAAACGTGTTTGGATTTATTCCTTTCATAATTAAAAATTATTGTTTACTAACTGTGCATTATTGCCTCATTCTGCTCCATGTTCCATTATTATCAGGAAAACTGGTCATTAAACCGATTTTTCCAATGTATACTTACATTTAGTGTTTTTTGTTTTTTTTTTCTTTTTTTTTAATGTGTGGAGGTCTACGCTCAGCTGAAGTCGATAAAACATAACATTCATCTAATTGTCGGTTATTATGCAGATTTCAGACGAAACTGATGAAAGGTGTAGCAATAATGGTATTGAAATAACAGGTGATCATCGAGAGGTCTGCGGTTATCATTCTGTTCAGAGGTCAGTGAGACAGAAATTATGTGGGTGTAACTGAGGCCACCGAGAATTAGTTACAGGAAACCTTGCATTAGTTTAATGTTATTTGAAATCATGAATAAGGTTCGTTGGAAGTGCTCTCTTTCTTAAATACTAGATCAAAAACATTACGCGTATTTACGTGCCGTCAGTCAAGCTGCCTTAATTAAAACTCACGGTTGTTGACTGTATTACTTGTCTTACTTGTAGACGTCTCAATGAGTAGACTGTGACAGTATTTTAAAATCTTCCCATGGTTGGCTTGCAAACTGCGGGAAGAGCACTAGAATGCGCCGGTACAGAGTATCCCAGCAAGTGGATAAAGCGACATCTGTGCGTAGAAACATTCACTACATGAACGTTGACGGCTGCGGCGTGCACGCTGTGGCCCGGAAGTTGCACATGTGCAGGAGCACCGCACGCGTGCAGAATTTCTGGCCGGCCCTGCGTTAGACTGTGCTGCAGCAGCGCTGCTCGGACACTGCCAGAGTACTGGTTGTTATTCGTGTTTTACTGTACTTGTTAATACACACCAATGAAACGAATATCACACTAGTGTAATTTTGGATTGCTCTTTCGAACGGGCTTGTAAAATTCCGCTTTAAAAATCGTTTTGTTTGTAACAGAAAACAAACTGACGATTTACGTCGACAATGGGTGTCGCATGGAGGACATCATGAGCGGTATTTGTCTGGGCTGACTCTAGAGCTACACGTTGCAAAAACGAGATTGCAAATATCTGCCGAAACACCAGAAAAAGTGCGCCTGGCGACTCTCAGTTGGGGGCGCTGATACCTTCGTCTTTGAGCACCCGTAAGCTGCGAACACACACACACTTAGGTGGAAAACAATGTATGTGTATATCGTTTTTCTCACAATCATCTGGTTTGTATGCACTCCGACTGTACTTATTTCATACAAGCACGTGTGAAAAGAGAGGCAGATTAGGATTTAATGTTCCTTCGACATCGAGATAATTAGAGACGAAGCACAGGATCAGACTGTTCAAGAATGGGGAAGGAAATCGACCATACACTTTCAAACGAACCATCCCGACATTTGCCTGGAGCAATCTACACTCCTGGAAATTGAAATAAGAACACCGTGAATTCATTGTCCCAGGAAGGGGAAACTTTATTGACACATTCCTGGGGTCAGATACATCACATGATCTCACTGACAGAACCACAGGCACTTAGACACAGGCAACAGAGCATGCACAATGTCGGCACTAGTACAGTGTATATCCACCTTTCGCAGCAATGCAGGCTGCTATTCTCCCATGGAGACGATCGTAGAGATGCTGGATGTAGTCCTGTGGAACGGCTTGCCATGCCATTTCCACCTGGCGCCTCAGTTGGACCAGCGTTCGTGCTGGACGTGCAGACCGCGTGAGACGACGCTTCATCCAGTCCCAAACATGCTCAATGGGGGACAGATCCGGAGATCTTGCTGGCCATGGTAGTTGACTTACACCTTCTAGAGCACGTTGGGTGGCACGGGATACATGCGGACGTGCATTGTCCTGTTGGAACAGCAAGTTCCCTTGCCGGTCTAGGAATGGTTGAACGATGGGTTCGATGACGGTTTGGATGTACCGTGCACTATTCAGTGTCCCCTCGACGATCACCAGTGGTGTACGGCCAGTGTAGGAGATCGCTCCCCACACCATGATGCCGGGTGTTGGCCCTGTGTGCCTCGGTCGTATGCAGTCCTGATTGTGGCGCTCACCTGCACGGCGCCAAACACGCATACGACCATCATTGGCACCAAGGCAGAAGCGACTCTCATCGCTGAAGACGACACGTCTCCATTCGTCCCTCCATTCACGCCTGTCGCGACACCACTGGAGGCGGGCTGCACGATGTTGGGGCGTGAGCGGAAGACGGCCTAACGGTGTGCGGGACCGTAGCCCAGCTTCATGGAGACGGTTGCGAATGGTCCTCGCCGATACCCCAGGAGCAACAGTGTCCCTAATTTGCTGGGAAGTGGCGGTGCTGTCCCCTACGGCACTGCGTAGGATCCTACGGTCTTGGCGTGCATCCGTGCATCGCTGCGGTCCGGTCCCAGGTCGACGGGCACGTGCACCTTCCGCAGACCACTGGCGACAACATCGATGTACTGTGGAGACCTCACGCCCCACGTGTTGAGCAATTCGGCGGTACGTCCACCCGGCCTCCCGCATGCCCACTATACGCCCTCGCTCAAAGTCCGTCAACTGCACATACGGTTCACGTCCACGCTGTCGCGGCATGCTACCAGTGTTAAAGACTGCGATGGAGCTCCGTATGCCACGGCAAACTGGCTGACACTGACGGCGGCGGTGCAAAAATGCTGCGCAGCTAGCGCCATTCGACGGCCAACACCGCGGTTCCTGGTGTGTCCGCTGTGCCGTGCGTGTGATCATTGCTTGTACAGCCCTCTCGCAGTGTCCGGAGCAAGTATGGTGGGTCTGACACACCGGTGTCAATGTGTTCTTTTTTCCATTTCCAGGAGTGTAGAAAAATAGCGGAAGAGCTAAATTTGGAAGGCCAGATGTGGATTTTAACCGTCGTCTTCCGGAATGTGTGTCCAGTTGGCTACGACTGCGCCATCTCACTCGATACTTGTACATATATTCACTCGCGAAATGTGATGATATAGCAGTAATTATTTTGTCTAAGAATTTACAGTTTTGCAAGTATGGTTAAATCGAGATGCACACATGCAGAGATGAGATACTTTCTACTATTGTACAGATAGTTAAAAGTAATTAAATTTCAATATCTTACTGTGCCTAAATATACAGTGTATAACGAGTATAATTGCAAATATTTCTATTGGTAGCTGAGTACGATGTACCAGGCAATCATCGTAGGTCGTACCACTCGCTCCTTCCGGCTCCTGGATTTCTCCCTTACTGTCTGCGCACGTCCTGTCCACCTCACCCCCACCCTCACCTACCTTGGCCTCACCATTGACCGTCACCTCACCTGGATCCCTCATCTCCGCTCCATCCAATCCAAAGCCCACAACCGCCTCCGACTCCTCTCTGGCCGGACGTGGGGGTTGCACCCCTCTACCATCCTCCACACCTACAAATCCTTAATCCGTCCCATCCTCTGTTATGCCAGTCCTGACTGGATATCTGCCCCCCCCCCCAAATTCTATAAGTCCCTCCAAATCCTTGAGCGTCATGCACTCCACCTCGCCTTCCGTATACGCCTCCCGTCCCCCACACGGATCCTCTATGATCTCATTCCTTTCCCCCATCTGCTCCTATTCCTCAAACATATCCGCATCCTCTACACCTCCTGCCGTCTTGAACCCCCTCACCCCCTGGTTGCTCCTCTCCTCTCCCATCCCCGCCCCCTGCCACGTCTTCACCGTTGTGTCCCCCCTACCCTCCATCTCTACACCCTACATCTCCTTTCCCAAGGTGGCTTCCATCAGCTCCCCCTCCCGGATGATGCCCTCTCTCCCTCCATTTATCCTTCCTATCAACTCTGATCCTCAACCCCCCCTCCTTTCCTCCGTCCTTTCCCTGGGCTCCCTCTTCCTCCCCCCTTCCATCCTGTGTTTTCTCCCCGCCTATCATCTCCTTTCTCTCCCCCCCCCCCCCGAGTCCTTTTGTACTCCCCTCCTCTGCCTTCCCCAATCCCTGGCCCGTCTGCTCAGCACCCCCCCACCCCTCTTATGGATCCTCCTCTTCCATTGGCTTCTTTCCCCCCTCCACCTTCACTTTTCCTCTCCTTCCCCCCCCCTTTTTCCCGTCATCTGACCAGTTTCCCCCCACCTGCTCTCGGGTGTGGTATGTCGTATTTGTGCCAACTTTTAGTGCGGTGTTTAAGTGAGTGTTCGGTGTTGTGCGTCCTTCCACAGTGTTGCGAACAGAAATCATCCTGTCGCTGGGTGTGCTTTTTATATCTCTTGCGAACAGAACCCAGACTGTCGCCGTGTTTTTTTAATTGTCTGTCTATTGTTTTTCTGCTTCCTGTGTGTTTTATTAGCTTCATCGACCCTGTGTTTTATGTTTTATGCTCCAGAATTTTCTGCCATTTTTACCTTTAAGTCACCGATTTTATCGCCAACTGTTATTATTTTTTATTATCTTCATCTTTTTAAAACAAATTCTGTAGGCTGAAGAGCGGCGTAATAAGCTGCTGCCAGCACGCCCCCTTTAGGGGGAATCGAAACCCAATAAAGGAAAAAAAAATACGATGTACTGAAGAACATTACATCGGTATTTGCATCATTTTCTGACTAATAATTATGTTTATTACAAGCTATACATTGTTAGATTGGTTAGTAGCTCCAAGTGTGTGTGGCAAAAGCACACCATTAATGCTTATTTTCTTACCCGGGCAGCAGTTCAGTTGCTGAAGTGTGGACACATGGACGCAAAAAGACTAGTCTGTACCGACAGACATAGTCCATTCAGTTGTGCAGCATGCAGAAGACAGCAGGGCATAAAGTTTGTGACATGTTTGTGGGAAGACTGTTCGACGCAGTGAAAAAACAACCAACACAGTGATGTGTGTACACATTAAGGTGCCACATATAAAAATACCTTCACTTACATCCATTACCCCCTGCAAGCTACATTTCCAGCATCAAGATATTGGTATGCTAGAAAACATTTCACCTAGGCAGCAGTGTATCCAGAGTGGTATCACAAAATAAATGCGCAAACTAGACCTCAGCAAATTGTCATTTGGTAGATAGTATTTACATCATTTATTCGATCCACACACTTTATAATTTCAACGTTTACGTCTTTCTAATGTTGTCACTGCCTTGTGAGGTGGTGTCACAATTCGCTTTCACCAGGCAAATAATGGTTTGAGCCATGATGTCTGCCACCTGTGACTGGACTAACGGTATAGACTTTCAGTGTTGTGGTCTGTGAGGATACTTAGAGTCCAAGTGTTGTAAATGTTAGCATGTAATAATCTCGTATGAAATGAAGAGGATAGGGCAATGGCCTGTAGATGGTGAAATTAGTCAATGTACTGATAAATGGGCTTAAATCTTCGACATTTGTAGCATGAAAGCCTAAAAACAATATCATTTTGTGAAATCACTTCGTCTGAAAACTGCATCTGGATTTTTGAATATTGCTCAGTAAACAAGTAGGAGGACAGGTGAGAGAGTTGACTTTATGATGCTATGAAAGGTGGGCATCTGTAGGACTATCAAATAAAGAACAAGGTTTATTAGGTCGAAATTCCAGCATACGGCGCATGGGGCGCATCCAGGGACAGCGTACGTGTCACCAACTGTCTGGAGGAGACAATGGGGCTGAGCTGAAGTGGACTAAAGCCCAAAAAAATAGGAGAGGAGCGTGGGAGAGGCTGAGAGTGCAGAGAGTGAGCGGCGTCCTCAACTCAAACTCTCCTCCCATCCCCCGTTGGAGACATCGCTCGCAGAGTGAGCCCTGCCAGCAATTCGTAACTAGTACGACCACTTCAAGCCTGAAACGCAGACTGTTATTGGCACTGAAACCATGGGAACGCTACTGTGAGTGGACGATAACTTTGAACATGAAATAAAAAATTAAAATTTCTGATAAACTGTTGCTAAATCACTCCCAGAAATAAACAGGTGGTGGCCAAACAACCCTTTCCCCTTAAGATGTGAGCGTGTTGGCTAGTAGTTCCACACAATCCCATGGACAGACAGGTTGCCCAGATAGAGGACTTAATACTATCTGAGGGTAAAAGAGATCAAATAATCGAGAAGGGGCTAAATTTCAACAGTTACAATGAAGTATCATCATTTGGTCAAACACAGGGTTACAAATAATGACAGTGGGCAGGAAGTTCCGTTTAGTTTTCGCTTGCACAGACGCTTGGAGACCAGAGGAGGCAGTGGACTGGCATAGTGAGTCGTAGCGGGAAGGTAATGGGGCTGCAGGTGGAGGGTAGCACTGCCCATGACAACGTGATAACTCGTGCATGAATCAGTGGCAGTTGCACGATAGTCATTATAGGATACCACGGGATGCCCAATACAATATAAGGGATATAATTTAGGGGGCGCTTTCTTTCATACAAATCTACAAATGTTTCAGGTTTTTACTGAGAAGACATGGGTTGTTTAACAAATCTTTAGTAAATCAGACAGGTTGAACGAGAGAGTAATGTTCATTTCTATGTTACAAAGTCAATGATCTTCTAATCAAAATTTGTGAAACTCATTAATGTGATTAATCTTGAAAGCAGAAGTAATATTTCTTAATAGTTTCCTGTTTTGAATGGGTTATGCAGAGTATGAGTTCCAAAGTCACATGACACGAGAGGTTCAAAATGGCTCTGAGCACTATGGGACTTAACATCGGAGGTCATCAGTCCCCTAGAACTTAGAACTACTTAAACCTAACTAACCTAAGGACATCACACACATCCATGCCCGAGGCAGGATTCGAACCTGCGACCGTAGCGGTCACGCGGTTCCAGACTGCAGCGCCTAGAACCGCATGGCCACACCAGCCGGCAAAAATGTGTGTCAAGTTACATTATTTAGTTACAGACCAATTGTGTGCATTATAACCCCACTCTCCTCCTCTCTCCAGTGCAGTACTAAAAATCAGAGATAATGGAAATAAACCACTTGTGGGCCTTAGACCTCACACACATTCTAGTAAGTGCTATGGTAAACTTTAAACCCATAACTGTAAACACTATTTGCTAAACAGTAAACGCTAAAGGGAAATGCCGAACGCTTAAGGGTCGCACCTGAACGTACTGCATTTTTAGCATTATCTTCACCCTCATAGTGCAACTGATCTATAAATGAGAGATATCTCAAAATTCTTACACACAATTAGGATCATTAGTCAAAGCATTTCCTAAACAACCATTGAGATGTTTATTATATTTTGGTAGACTACAATATTTATAATAGTACATAAAACGGAACACTATTTCTCTGCGGTACCATTTTCTTTGGAACAACTGATTGCACAGCTTAGAAAAAGAGTCAGAGTACAGACAACATTTACGTAAGTGTTTTATTGTTCCAGTTTCCTTCTCTGATGCTGATCTGTGAAAAAGACAAGTAATTTATTTTGCTACAACAAAAATATTTAAAAATGTAGCTCAAATATCACCGACATCATCATCATGTTACATATTTTTCAGTAAATAGTAGGCTAGGGAGGTAGAGGAGGTCATTCTAAATATGTGTACTAATTTTTGTGAGTTTAACTTCAGTCATTTAGGAGAAAAGTGTACCTCAATGGTGAAAATTCAAGTTTTCGGTAAATCGCAAAAGAAGATTTACAGATTTATTAACTTACCACTATGCTCGTTTAGAACATTCCAGCTGCACACTCCAGTCGTCCTCGCGTTTCCTTATCGTCCATACTCTTTCTCTTCATTCTTTTCTTTATCCTTGACTCCTTAGTAGTAGCTTCTGCAGCTGTCTCTGCTTCAGTTATCCACCGCTTATCAATAGCAGTTACAGCTGGAGCCATATTCCTTCCCATCTGGATATTCAATTTCTTCATAACATTGATCTTTGGAATTGCACTGTCACTGAATGTTATTATTGCATCCATTACACCAATCTTCAGCACTGTCAGCCCAACAAATACAATTTTGAGTATTCTCTCCACATTCTGAGAGAGACCGTGCATAGGGCTACATTGCCTAAGTAGATTTTATTTGCTAGATCTCTATATATAGGCCTAATTGCCTGCATTACAGCAAGTGGTAAGGAATGCTTGTGGGTGTATTTTATGCCTGTAGCATTGCTCAACCAGTACTTTCACCACGAATCTTCCCGTTTTGGTCACATGTTTCCCAAGCAGCTCGTCTCATGTTCTCCAAATCTCCTACATTTCTTCTTATTGCTAGTCTATAATATTGAGTCAAAGAATCAATTTCACTTTTTGTAAGATGACCTGGACCACCTATGTGTTTTCCATATGACAGTGTTTTTTCCACTGAAGTCTTTACTTCATTTTCTCAGCTGAACTCCCATTTTTTTGCACATTCCCAACACATTCAAGCTTTTCTATAAGAGTGTCCCCATATGGTCTGTCATTAACAACAGTAGTGTGTCCTTTACAGTCTTCACCCTCAAGGTAGCCTACATACCTCTCACCACGACTGACCTCTGATCTTCTAAAAATGCTTAGAACTGCTTTCGTTTCCATGTTTCTGCTTGGGCCATCAAAGTTCTTTACACAAACATGGGTGCCAATAAATTTACTTCAACAACCCTGGAAGTGCTTTTTTTTAGACAGTTTACCAGTTTCAATAAATGTGGGCGTTACAACCCCATTCAGAGAAGTATGATCTCTCTTCTGCCAAGATCTATCAAATGCTGCTACAATGTCTGTATTCTAAGACAAGGCTACTGCTTCTTCTGCTGCTCTTACACCACATAAAGCATTATGTATTAATTTATCGTGTCTATCAAACCTCAATGGAGGCGAAGGCAAATCCATCACTGCACAAAAAGTCTGGGCAGCTCTCCTTCCCCTTCCAATACAACGCATTCCACAAGCAAGCTGCTGAATATTTACACTGTAATGTCGACTATCAGTTACTGGCGATGTCATAGTATCACTGTACAACTTACAAGAGTTACAGGCAACCACTAACCGACTTGAAAGACTCTTCCTTGCTGAAATGTCCTCAGAAATGTCAATACTATCTTCATAATTGCAATACGTACATTTCACAGCACTCTTCAAAAGTCTTGACAACATACTGTATTTAGGTTCACAATAACATTTCCGACGTTATTGCTGCTCACAATACTACGAAAGCGAAAGTTTACGTCTAAAAGCACTGCCTGAAGACACAGTTTCCGCGGGGGGATTTTGAAGCAACTGATGCGTATTATTTGGTTGTTTGGAACTGGTTACCGTGAAACTTTCATTTGGGGCTACATTTCTTTACTCTCGGCATCTGTAGCTAGGAAACACACACACAGAAACAAAACAACACACAATAACTACAAAACCACGTGTGTCTGAAATTCCGAAATCATATATTCCCAGATCTTTGTTTTCATTCGAACTATAGCCTTCTAGACATGCCTGTACTTTGGTTCCGAGAGTAAGTGCCTTCTAGAAAACACCTGTGTGAACGATCCGTAACTAACGACGGAAAAAACGGAAGAACAAAATAATGCATCACATATTCGGACGCACTTCAGACTGACAGATGGGGGTGGCCCCTGTGCAACATTACATTCAACCTCAATTTTAGAACGAACGGAAAATGATAATACCCATAAACTATACATTTTGGAAATCAGCATGAAATGCTCTTTTCTATAGACCTAGAAATTTTTTTTCAAATTTTGGGTCATTTTCACAAGCATGTCCCCATAAGGGTAAATGCTAAACGGTAATCGCTAAACTCTAAACGTCTAACACTAAACACTAAACGTGTAATGGTAAACAGTGAATTCTAACGGTAAATGCTGAATGTGAAACACTAAATGGCAAATCCTAAATGCTTAACTCCAAACAGTTATTGCTAAACCCTTAACGGTAAATGCTGAACGCCAAACGTTTGATGGCAAAGGCTAAAATGGTAAAACCTATATGGTAAATGCTTAACACTGAGGGCAAATGCTAAGTACTGAAAGGTAAAAGCCTAGCGCCTAATGTGCAGCAATCATCAGTGATAGTGACTATCATTGATCACTGACCATCATTGAACACTAGCCATTACTGATCACTGACTGTCACTGATCGCTGGAAATATAATTACAGATCTCTACTAAAATTATGATGATATCAAGCTAAATTATTTCTGTGAAACTCAAAGATGATTGTGTACATAAGTGTAACTCAGGTATAATATTAAAAAGAGAAAGATCCCAATATCAGAAAGTTATGCATAATATATGTATACACACATCTCTGTATTTCTTATGCCAAAAATACTGAACATACCTGTGTTGACTAGTTATCATTTCTTGCCTCACATACAGCTGTATCGAAATTACCTTATTATTTTAATATATCACTGAGGAATAAAACAAAAAACAAACAATATATAAAAATAACAATTTTGCTACATAAAAATTTTTGCTGGGAGCTGTTACATTTTGTACCGTCATATGCAGTGGAACTATAAGAATTTGATGCACATTCTACATTATCCTCCACACTTCTCACAGCATCATCTATTGGAAACTGTAGCTGCTAGGCAATTGAGTAGATATTTGAAAGAACTTCATTAGGCAACCAACATGTCACTGCTGTATCTACATTAATTAAATCAAAATGGCACTGACAGTATTTTGTGAGCAAACTGTATACATTGTGAATAATATATCTATATATCTATATATCTATATATCTATATATATATATATATATATATATATATATATATATATATATATATATATATAGGATGAGTCACCTAACGTTACCGCTGGATATATTTCGTAAACCACATCAAATACTGACGAACCGATTCCAC
Organism: Schistocerca cancellata; assembly: GCF_023864275.1. Classification (NCBI taxonomy): domain Eukaryota; kingdom Metazoa; phylum Arthropoda; class Insecta; order Orthoptera; family Acrididae; genus Schistocerca; species Schistocerca cancellata. The sequence goes on from NC_064629.1 coordinate 930,598,418, forward strand.
AGATCGAACGTGAGGAGAGGGGCTAGTGTAATTGTTTATACAAACAATACAAAAATGCTTGGAAGTATGTTTTTTTAACACAAACCTACGTTTTTTTAAATGGAACCACGTTAGTTTTGTTAGCACTTCTGAACATATAAACAAATACGTAATCAGTGCCGTTTGTTGTATTGTAAAATGTTAATTACATCCGGAGATATTGTAACCTAAAGTTGACGCTTGAAAACTCCGACGTTCAGTTGCGTGTTGTAACAAACACGGGCCACGGTCGGCGAGCAGCATCTGCAGGGACATGTTTACGATGACGACCGTGTTTACGAGTGTGGCTGTAGTGCACTGTTGTGGTTTGGTCTAGCTGTCGCAGTGTCCGCATATAGCGCTTGCTGCTATTGTTATTCTCCATTCGTCTCCGCACGCAGACCAACTGTAGTACACCGTGTTACCAGACGTCCGTGATAGTGTAGTGTTGTAGGAACTGTGACCATGGTGTATTCGAACTCTGAAAAGGCGGAGATGATACTCATCTGTGGCGAGTGTCGACGAAATGCAGCTGAAGCCTGCAGGGTGTATGCAGAACGGTACCCGGACAGAGAGCATCCAACGTGCCGCACATTGCAAAACAACTACCGCCAACTGTATGCAACAGGTATGGTCGTAGCACGGAAACGGGTCCGTAACAGGCCCGTCACAGGAGAAGCGGGTGCAGTTGGTGTGTCACCTGCTGTTGCCATGAACCCACACATGAGTACACGGGACATTGTGAGAGCCGGTGGACTGAGTCAAAGGAGTGTCATGCGCATACTGCATCGTCACCGCTTTCACCCGTTTCATGTGTCGCTACATCAGCAATTACATGGTGATGACTTTAATCATCGAGTGCAGTTCTGTCAATGGGCATTAACAGAGAATGCGTTGCAGTTCTACCTGTTTACCGATGAAGCGGGGTTCACAAACCACAGGGCAGTGAATCTACGGTACATGCATTACTGGTCCGTGGACAATCCTCGCTGGCTCAGACAGGTAGAGCGACAGCGACCGTAGACTGTAAATGTATGGTGCGGAATCATTGGCGACCACCTCATTAGTCCTCACTTCATTGCAGGTGCCCAAACAGCTGCAACATACATCGCGTTTCTACATAATGATCTGCCAACGTTGCTCGAAAATGTCCCACTGGAAACGCGTCGACGTATGTGGTATCAGCATGATGGTGCACCTGCACATTCCGCAATTAACACTAGACTGACCCTTGACAGGATGTTCGACGGGCGTTTCATAGGACGTGGAGGTAGCATAAATTGGCCAGCCCGTTCTCCTGATCTTACACCACTGGACTTCTTTCTGTGGGGTACGTTAATGGAGAACGTGTACCGTGATGTGCCTACAACCCTAGAGGATATGAAACAACGTATTGTGGCGGCCTGCGGCGACATTACACCAGATGTACTGCAGCGTGTACGACATTCATTACGCCAGAGATTGCAATTGTGTGCAGCAAATGATGGCCACCACATTGAACATCTATTGGCCTGACATGTCTGGACACACTCTTTTCCACTCCGTAATTGAAAACGGAAACCACGTGTGTACGTGTACCTCACCCCTCATGGTAATGTACATGTGCGTCAGTGAAAAAGACCAATAAAAAGGAGTTAGCATGTGGACGTAATTTACTGTTCCAGTTTCTTCTGTACCTAAGGTCCATCACCGTTCCCTTTGGATCCCTTCGTAATTCGGTGCTCTGCAATACACACGATCAAACAGCGGAGGAGTGGTACTCAAGCGTCAACTTTAGGTAACAATATCTCCGGATCTAATTAACATTTTACAATGCAACAAACGGCACTGATTACGTATTTGTTTATATGTTCAGATGTGCTAACAAAACTAACGGGATTCCATTTAAAAAAAACGTAGGTTTGTGTTAAAAAACATACTTCCGCGCATTTTTTTATGGTTTGAATTAAGCAGTTACACTAGCCCCTCCCCTCACGTTTGGTCTGTGGAATCGATTCGTCATTATTTGATGTAGTTTACGAAATATATCCAGCGGTAATGTTAGGTGACTCACCCTATATATATATATATATATATATATATATATATATATATATATATATATATATAAGACTTTCATGCCGATTTCCAGAATATACTGGGGGACTCTACTCCTTCATATTCAGCTGTTGCCAAGTGGACAAATGAATTTAAATTTGGTTGGGAGAGCGTAGATGATGATCCGCGCAGTGGTCGGCCAAGATATGTAACTACTCCAGAAATCGTTGCAAAAGTGCACAAAATGATCATGGAGGATCGGCGATTGAAAGCGCGTGAAATTGCTCACATTTGCCAGATGTCATCTGGAAGGGTATATCACATTTTAACTGAAGAATTAGAAATGAAAAAAATATCTGCAAGATGGGCGCCGCGACTCTTTTACGCTGGATCAAAAACGCATGAGAATGGACATCTCAGAACCATGTTTGGCTCGTTTTAAGAGAAGCGAATAAGATTTTTTGCGCCAGTTTGTGACCACAGATGAAACTTGGGTGCACTACTATACCCCAGAGACAGAACAACAGTCAGAGCAGTGGAAACATGCTGCTTCTCCGCCGTTAAAGAAAACAAAGACAATTATCTCGGCGGGACAGGTCATGCCATCAGTGTTGTAGGATGCGAAAGGGGTTTCTGTTTGTATATTATGTCCCCTCTGGGCAAACAATTACTGGCGGATACTATGCTAACCTCCAGGACAAATTGCAACAGAAGAAACAGCAAAAAAGGCCAGGTTTAGCAAGGAAGAAGTCATCTTCCATCAAGACAATGCGCGCCCGCACACATGTACCGTCGCCATGGCAAAATTACGCGAACTCAGGTATGAATTGTTGCGACAGCCGCCTTATTCACCTGATATGGCTCCATCAGACTTCCATCTCTTCCCAAAACTGAAAATTTTTCTTGGTGGATGAAGACTCACTTCAAACGAAGAATTGATAGCTGGTGTTGACAACTATTTTGCAGGCCTGGAGGAAACTCATTTTCCAGATGGGATCAAGTCACTGGAACATCATTGGACCAAGTGTATTAATCTACTAGGAGTCTATATTGAAAATAAAAAATTTTCAGTGATGTACTTTTTTCTAATCCGTTCCGAGAACTTTTCAAACCACCCTCGTAGATACACTCATACCCATCATAACCATCAAAAACAACATATTTTTCGGAATCGGTAAAGTACTCTTTCTGAACCAACTGTATTATTCGCTCAATGGCTCATGTAAAAGCTTTTAGATCTCCAATGACTTTATATGTGAGGACTAAACACTCGTGTCAGTAAAACAACAATTTTCTTTTAGAGATTCAATATTCTCATCTGCCACTGTGTAATATTTCACGAACAGAAACTGACATTTTATATACACAAACAATTTCGTATCAGTAATTTCAAAATCGGATGTGTCTGTGTCATTCTCTCTTGGTAGGAATGATGGCTGAGAATTTTGCTGGTAGATACATCTTGCAGTCCTTCAGATGAACCAACACCGTTCCTCCAAACTTGGTACTGACGCATCTTGCACTCAGTATCGTATGACACCACTCTTTTTCCAATGTTGACAGTCTTTCGCAGATTCCACACTTTTCGAGTTCTGTAACATGGAATCCCTGCATTCATGTATTACAGTAAGTAATGGGTAAGTAAAATATATATTTACCGATTCATATTTTTTTCCCGAAGCAGTGACTGCTGTGTTGACTCTCCAAAGGTTCAGTGTTAACTGAAAGCTTCCCAGTGCGTTTTTCCGGCTTTTATACACACACAAAAAAAAGTTCTGCATCAACCCAGTTCCCAGAACTTCTGAAGATAGACGTTGACTGTAGATAGTATATCACAGACACAGTCTCTTTCATTGTTCAGAGATGTCACTAAATCCGGAAAAAGATGTACACAACCATGCATGAGCAGCGCCTATTAGACGAAGGGTGCCGACAGCCGATCAGTTCAAGTCATTCCACTAGGAAGGAGGTACACGGCTCGTGTTGTCTGTAGTTCGACCATGCCTAGACGATCAATACCGCGGTTCGATCGCGTCCACAATGTTTCTTTCTGCCAGGAAGGGCTCTCAACAAGGGAAGTGTCCAGGCATCTCCGAGTGAACCAATGCGATGTTGTCCGGACATCGAGGAGATACAGAGAGACAGAACTGTCGATGATATGTCTCGCTTAGGACGACCAAGGGCTACTACTGCAGTGGATGACCACTACCTACGGATTATGACTCGGAGGAACCCTGGCACCAACGCCATCATGCTGAATAATACTTTTAGTGTAGCCACAGGACGTCGTGTCACGACTCCAATTGTTCGCATATGCCTTTAATCAGACAATCGTCAGAGACGTGTTTGGAGGCGATCCCGTCAGGCTGAACGCCTTAGACACACTGTCCAGCGAGTGCTGCAAGGTGGAGGTTCCCTGCTGTTTTGGCGTGGCGTTATGTGGGGCTGACATACGCCGCTGGTGGTCATGGAAGGCGCCGTAACGGCTGTACAATACGCGAATGCCTTTCTGCGACCGATAGTGCAACCATATCGGCAGCATATTGGCGAGGCGTTCGTCTTCATGGACGACAATTCGCGCCGCCATCATGCACATCGTGTGAATGACTTCCTTCAGGATAACGACATCGCTCGAATAGAATGGCCAGCATGTTCTCCAGACATGAATCCTATCAGACATGCCTGAGATAGACTGAAAAGGGCTGTTTATGGACGATGTGACCCACCAACAACTCTGAGGGATCTACGCCGAATCGACGTTGAGAAGTGACAATCTGGACCAACAGTGCCTTGCTGAAATTGTGGATAGTATGCCACGACAAATACAGGCAAGAGGACGTGCTACTGGGTATTAGAGATACCGGTGTGTATGGCAGTCTGGACACCACTTCTGAAGGTCTCACTGTGTGCTGGTACAACATGCAACGTGTGGTTTTCATGAGCAATAAAAAGGGCGGAAATGATGTTTATGTTGATCTCTGTTCCAATTTTCTGTACAGGTCCCAGGACTCTCGGAACAGAGGTGATGCAAAACGATTTTTGATGTATGTGATATGCCTCCCCACATAGTCAGCAGGGATTTCTGTTGTGCTGAATCAGGTATTGCAAAATCATATTTCTCAGAAAAGCCAGTCTCCCACAAACACCAAGCATGAGGGAACAGACATACCTGAGAAAGATGAGAAAACTGTTTTTTTTCTGGGGAAAAAAACCACTCACAAGGGTTTAACACACTCAGTTTCTTCTTCTCCCGAGTGTAAGGCTCTATAGAGAACCAAAGGAGTCGTTCTAAGTTACAAAAGTTGTGGCCCAAACCATATCAATATTTATTTGTATTATCTACAGAGAATTCCCTAGCTAATTGTTGAGCGCAGAAGCTCATGTCTCAGCAGCGACAGGAGGCCGCCAGTATTGGGACAACCTACATTCTACCCCACACTCCATCATTGCCAGATATATCCAAGATGGCGGCGATGACGTCATTCAAGATGGCGGTATTGGCAGGAAGTTTGAATTTTGGTGGGATGATCAGTCAATTGGGCTACCTCCACTAACCCAAACTCCTCCCCCAGAAAATGGTGGGAAGTTCAAATTCCAAACCGAATAATCCATCACACCACAGTTACCTCTACTAACCAAAGAAAATAGCGGAAAAGAAAGGGCACTTGGACTACCTCCACTAACCTAACTCACCTGACCACCACATCCTCCTAGGGATTGGTGGGAAAAGCACTCAGCCAATGCTGGACATAAGTCTGTATTATTTTGCATGCACTTTTTACTTAAACAATTAGAGGCAGCAAAGTAGTTTACTTGGGGTTGCTCCACTAACCTAATTCATCTGACCGCCACTTCATTCTAGGGATTGGTGGGATAAACACTCGACCTGTGCAACACATAAGTCTTAATTATTTTGCATGCACCAGTCTTTATTTAAACAATTTGATGCAGTACAGCCATCCAGTGTATTCAACATGGGGTCTGGAGTCCAACTGATGTACTACACAGTACTGCCACCAGAGGGTGCTGGTGTACATTCCATGACGTAATCCAAGATGACGGTATAGGGTCGGGGGGGGGGGGAGGAAATGGCGGGAAACAGTGTGGTCACCACGGGGTCCCGAATCCAACTGACCTAGTACACAGTACCACCTCCAGAGGGCACTTTCGTCCATTTCGTAACGTAATCCAAGATGGTGGAGGGAAATGGAGGGAAAAAGTGTGGTCGCCAAGAGGTCTGGACCTAGTACACAGTACAGAGGGTGCTGTCATCCGTTCAGTGACATAAGCCAAGATGACTGTCTGGAGGGAAAAATTACTCAGCTTGTGCTGGGGTGTTGGAGAGAGGAAGGAGTGTACATGTTTTATTTTGGAAGACTTTATTTAGGGGGCGCTTTGAGATAGTACATTTATCACACTGATACAAAACACACGCTCTGACATCCTTGGGGTCACTCAGACACGCAAACAAGTCCTAATTTACCGAAATAATTTCAGTACAGACATGCAAACTCCTCCTAAACAATGCAGTACACGAAATCAACCGTTAAACTGTCAACATTACGGATAGCACAGCCTACTGACCTGCATGCAAAATAATGCAACAGACACAGAAACAATGTACGCAGGCACCGCCCTCCGCACACTGTCCACTGGACCTCACAGGAGGCTAGCGGCAAACCCTGCTAAGTGATGCGGGAGCGAAGACCTATATGCAGACTGCAGATGCTACTAGGTGGGCAGCACACGCATGTGTTCACCACTGCTAGTGTGAAACCTCCCTCTACCTGCGTCTGGCAAAGAGCTAATTGCTGAGCGACACTGCAGAAATTAGTGCCAGAATATCAAAAGCTGCTTTCTCCCTAGCAATTCTAACGGACCAAGCATGACGTGTGGCTGACGCATCGCCGCACATAGCTACGTACCACTGCTAGCGCATCTGGCAACGTTCTCAATATTATACTGAAGCCACATGGCCATCTAAAATAAAAACCATTTCGAACTTTAGGAAATTGCGTAGTGCTCCAGAAAGACTTGAGACTCGCTTTCATATGTCTCAGCTTGTATGCACAGAAATTCTTGCCCTAACAGAACCTGTTTACGAAAATAGCACAGAATAACGACGAATGCTTCTTCCCCATGGTTCTAACATAACACCACGTGCATCACGAGTTACCCTTCCTACTTTCAACATACGCAAACGTTCTCACCGCTATGTACAGACTTCTATTTCCCAGCACAATGGACGTCTTGTGAATGAACTGGGCATTATGACTGGCTCTTTTCGAATTTACTCGCCGAACTACTGATGCCACCGGTATGGAAGAACCATCCGCTAATTTTTTCCTTCTGCAGATGCGGCTTTCGGCGTCAAAAAAAAATATTTTACACAGATGGCCGTATTGGACCAACAATTCAACTTTGCAAAGCGCCCCTGTATATCGTCAGATTATGAAAAACACTTGTCACTCAATGAGGACAGGTGCTTGAATATTAGAGCCTGAAACAGTTCTCCAACCCATCAATATATCACCACTTTCTGTGTCGATGTAGTAAACATACAATTCGTATAATACGCCATACAAAAATCACCTCTTTCACATCGTTCATACATATACCGCAAAGACAGAGAGCACAGTAGGTATATTCGTGACACTGGATATTTCTCTGCGAGGTCAGCAGTCATCCACTCCTGACGGTTGACCAGAGCGCCCTCAGAGGGCCGAAGTCACTTTCACAACTGTTCTACAAATTTGAGCTCATTTCACCTCGACACATACGCGTTACTGTGGTCCGGACCTGCTTGCCTGCTCGCTTTTCTACACCCATCTCCAGACTCTGGGATTACAAGAACATATGTTCTTTTCCCATTGTTTGCCATAATATTATACGATTTTCGCAGTTGTTTTAGATATCAAGCCCACAGCACTGTCCTACCAATAACTTGCGCAACATAATTCCAAAGATATAGACAGGAAATTATTTCTCTAAAAATCTGAAACTTTAGCTAGGTGGGGTGTGCTGTAAACCATTGACTTACTAGAAACTTGTCACGTCTGCGAAGACATTTATGAGGAAACTCGAGAAAAATAGAAAAAATATATTTCCACTCGTTAACACTGATGCTGGTGATGTAGCAGATTCCAAATCACCCCTATAATTTACAAGGTCAACTAAGGTGTTACTTATGTCTAGAGAACAGGTAAACATGTCTCCCACATGCTACATGCACACACCAGAATCGATTTTCCCTCAACTAAATAAACCCATGAAATGTGCAGAAGCAGTGAATCGGAAAATTTATGGGGGAGGGAATTATAGTCCAGCGCAAATACACGTCCATATTGAATCTTCTCAAATTTCCAGGTGATCACGAAAGCTATCCAAAACATACTAAGTATTACTTCGCTACCCGGCTGTCTAGAGGACAACCCAGTTAAGACGTCTACATTCCTACACTCCAACAGGTCTTTGCATTCGGACGGATCCTACACTTAACGGGAGACGTGAATCATTCCCGCCACAAGTCACAGACACTGCACGCCAATCAAGAATAGACAGAATTGTCCTAGGAAAAAAATCGGGCTCATGTATATTTTATCCCTGTACTTACAACTAAATGTTACGATGGCAGTCTCAGTTGAACGACATTCCTCAATGCGCAATGTGATGATGTTTGGTTTGTGGGGCGCTCAACTGCGTGGTTATCAGCGCCCGTACAATTACCCAATCTTTGCTCAGTCCAATTTCGACACTTTCCTGGATGATGATGAAATGATGAGGACAACACAAACACCCAGTCATCTCGAGGCAGGTGAAAATCCCTGACCCCGCCGGGAATCGAACCCGGGACCCCGTGCTCGGGAAGCGAGAACGCTACCGCGAGACCACGAGCGGCGGACAAAAAAATGAGCAATGTATTGGAAATACACCATGCTGATGGCCATGGCTATGGAGATAGAAATATCGGTACCATTCTTATGACTTGACATACTCTTCCCTTTGCTATCACAGTACTCCACATCAACCATACATTCCTTCTGACTGGATATAGTCATTTCCTTTGCACATGTCAGAACAAAAACATCTACTTTATAAGTCTGATGCTCAAGGTGAACCTATCGTATACCCCCTACTACTAAGTATAATACTTCATCAATAACAGATTGCTGGTGATACGAAATAATACTGATCTAAAATCAAAGATGGGTGGACATGTCTCATAAGTTTGTCTTGCAAATGCTACCACCGTGTCTTAGAAAGAGGGATGTAATCGTCTCATATGTTAAAAAACTCGATCCCCACAAGTACTGTATGTTACTGTCACAAGCGGTGTTGATTCTACAAGCACACACAAGCTATACCAGCTTCATAAATCGAGGTATGGCATTACCTACGAATGAATTAGTTTTCCCGACAAATACCCTGACACTGAATATAGACGATGCACCCTCATAATAAAACTGCCGAATTTTGAAAGTGATTCAGCTAAGGAGCGTGGTATGAAACAGGTACTTGCAATCTCCTCACTCCGCTGCCACTAGATATTTAACCAGTATTTGTAACACATTCTGTCTCTATGCCATATCATATTTCTGGCACTCTCATATAGCGAAACAAGTCAACTTTCTCCAAACTGTCTACTCCAGTAAAATTCCAACGTGGTTTTTGCCAGTCTCTAGGCATCTTGCGACTGCTGCCATTTCTGCAGCTTTGCGCATGTATTCGTTCCAATTTAAGACGGAACAGAACAGAAGTCAGAGAAAACCATATCCACCACCTTCTTCAACCAGTGTAGAAACAGGGCGACCTGAGTTAGGGCGACAAGACCATGTTTTGACCATTTGGTGGAAAGAGGCGCATTGTGGTGCATCCCCAAACTACATACAAATACTGCAGCATGAAGCAGACACGTGGCCCTCAGGTCCCATGCCCGTCTACCAGCCCAACATGCTATCATTGTTAATCTGTAATATCCCACAGAGAAAAATTACGAACTATAAAAGCTAGACTAACTTCATCCAATAGAGAACTCGATAAGATTTTTACCGCATCTCTCTCCTCCCATGTATCGAAAACAAATACTATTTGTGTGCTTGGCATCGGGCACATGTGACGATCCTATTAAATATACAGGTGTTGATCCACTGCACCGACCAGTTTAAAGTTTCATCACCTGTACTCTAGGAGGATGACCGTCTCCCACAGACCATACTGCAAGTCGCAAGAGACGCTCCCTGTGATCCTGTGTCGTTGTTTGAAACTTTTTTTTCTGCAGTAACACGATTTGTACACTGCCATACATTTTGTTTTTCCTCCACGACTTCGAGGTCTGTGTCAGATTCTAAACTGACATTAACACGTTCTGATCCATTGCTTCTCGCAGAAAACTAGACGACGCACGGTGTAAATCATCTTGTCACTCTTTCTACCATAACATGCAGCGAATTAATGATTTTAAATTATTATTATTATTTGGCGTATGTGGTTTTCAAGTACAAATGGTTTCATGTTTAAATACATACAGACAGATAAAGATAATATCAACATACATTATAACACATAGATAATGTCTCGTCTTATGGACATTCAATTAAGGATAAAGTAGGCATACACAGGTTATTACAATAAGGTATCTTGTCATAGATGAGATAAAATTATCATATAGAAACTGTAGCTATAAGGTCAGTCAGCAATCACATATATGGAATCTATAGAGCCTCTTTCTATGTCTAGGTTTTCCATCCACTCGACGGCTGCAGGGGAGGCTGCATAAAGTTCTCGAATGGATCCTTTAAACGCACGTTTAGGGCATTCCTGAATGATGTGCTGGATTGTTTGCTCTGGATGTCCACAACCGCACTGCTGTGAATCTCGTATGCCCCATCTACAGAGCATCTCGCCACTTCTGCCATGACCAGTTCTGAGTCTATTGAGTATAACCCAAGTTCTTCTTGGCAGGTCTGTACCAGGTAGGTTTCCACCAGGTGATGTTTCATCGCAGTTCTTGGATAGTCCAGTCTGAGACCATTCATTTTTCCATGAATCCATAGCATCATAAGACGTAGCCATATGGTTTTGAGCTGCTCTCCGTGGTGGTCTTCTAGATCTTATTCGGGAAAGATTTGGGGCAATGTCCTGATGGATTGGAAGGTTGGTATTGGAGTAGGTTTTACGCCATTCATTAACTAAGGCTGTTTGCCGCCTAAGATGTGGTGGAGCTATACTGCAGAGAACAGGAAGCCAAGGTAGTGGGGTGGATTTAATGGTCCAAGTTATGGTTCTCATGGTATTGTTTAGCTGAGTATCCACTTTAGATGTGTGGCTGCTGTTAAGCCAAACAGGGCTGCAATATTCCACAACAGAGTATACCAGCGCTACAGAAGAGATCTTCAGAGTATGTACATCAGCTCCCCAGCTAGTATTGGTGAGCTTTTGAATAATATTATTTCTTCTTTGTATCTTAGCAGCAGTGTTTATTAGGTGTGGTTTGAATGTAAGCGATCTATCCAATTTAATACCAATATATTTTGGGTTTGGGTTATGCTTTAACTTTCTACCAGCAAAGGTAACGTCAAGGGATCGAGTTGCCTGTTGGTTGTTTAAATGAAACACTGTAACTTCTGACTTTATTGGGTTAGGAATTAATCTCCAAGATCTGAAATATTTACCCATTACTCCGAGGTCTTGGTTAAGGGAGTTTTCACACTGTTCAAAACATTCATGTTGCACAGCCAGGGCCATGTCCTCTGCGTAACAGAACTTCCGCGCATTTGTTGTTGGTATGTCGCTTACGTACACATTGAAAAGTAATGGTGCCAATACAGAACCTTGTGGTAAGCCGTTGTTTGAAATTATGGTTCGACTCTTGTTTTCTTCTAGATGAACTTCAAGGGTTCTATTTCTGAGCATATCACTTAGTAATTTGTACAAGGTCTAGCAAGGGATAATCTCAAATATCTTGCTAAGAAGACCATGCCTCCACACAGTATCGTATGCAGCGGTTAAATCTACAAATGTAACAGCTGTTTTAAGTTTCCGTTCATAACCGTTCTCGATATGTGTTGTTAAAGCCAGTACTTGGTCGCAACAGTTACGTTGTGGTCAAAAACCAGCCTGCTCGATGGGGATTCTTTCATTCAAAGTCCTCCCAATGCGATTATATAAAAGTCTCTCCAAGAGTTTGAAGCAGGTGCTCAGGAGAGAGATTGGTCTAAAATGTTCAGGCTTGTCTGGTGTTTTCCCAGGTTTTAATATTGGCAATACTTTAGATCTTTTGAATATCTTAGGCACTCAGCCTTCTCCAAGGATGTTATTATAGAAGTTCACGAGCCAGTTGATAACATTTTTCCCACTATACTTAATAAATTCTGGGTATAACTCACCTGGCCCAGCTGCCTTCCTAGTTTTGATGTTCGAGACAGCCGTTTTCAGTTCTTCCACCGTGAAAGGTGCTGCAGGATGTGGTCTTTCAATAACTTGTCTCCACCGTGTTTTAATTAGTTTCTTAATGTTTCTGGCGGTTTCTTTGTCAAGAGGTGCCCTGGACATATTGGCTACACGGCCTGCAATTGCATTGGGAGTGGTTTTTGCTCTTTCACAGGAATTGTATGCACCAGAATCTAGTTTCCTGAGCAGGGCCCACGCTTTTCGACTGGACTTTCTAAAGTCTATACCTTCCATGGTTATTTTCCACTTTTCTCTTCGGGCACTGTAAAGTGACTCGATAAGTTCCTCTGCCACTTCCCTGTCTCCCAATTCTTTGAACTCGTTACAGGCTGTGTGGGAAGTTAGTTAATACTTTCCTGCTGTCACTGTCCACATTGGAATACAAGTCCCTCATATAAAATCAGCTCCAAAACCAAGATGGAATTTTGAAAAGGCTGATTGGGAGTCATACGCAAAACGTGCCGATACCACTGTACGGTGGATAAAGCCACTCATTAACAACTATGAACGATTTAGTAAAGCTCTTATTGCATCAGCTAATAAATCTATACCACGCGGTTTCTGGAAAGAATATACAACTGCCTGGAATGAAACAACTGAACGCCTCTATAACGAGTAACAGTAACTTCGAATTCATTTCAGTTTCATATACAGGCTAACACCAAGGTGAGCTGTAGCAATGTACTGAGAAAATGCGGTGCACTTAACATGAATGGGGTGCATATTGTACAGTTTGCATGTCTACGATTAAAAATGTAATGAGTCAGGTGACATCCTGAGGCAGGCCATTGCTCACACATGGTGAATGACTAACCAAAGGCTGTATAGTGAGCAGTGCACCATGGGATGAAAATTATCATATGCATTCAAAATCTTCCACTGTTTGTAGATGGTCTTGTTACATATGAAACTCATATTCCATTTCTTGAACAGTAAAGTTATACCTTTTTGTAAATATGTTTTGCTATATTTGAAAGTATTTGTGAGCAAAGCATGAAGGAGATCGCTTACTCACTACAGTTTTGCACTGCCCAATGTAAATTGCGCTGGGGTTTGTTGCTAGTGTCGTCTGTGATGTTGAGATGCAAGCATCTGCTGTTATTGTGGATTGTTGAGTATAAAAAATACGAGTTTCATTCATCTGACCTTTTTTTAGAGTTATAGCAACAATTACAGATTGTATTTACTTCAGATTTATATAGTTTTCAATTAAAGTTTCACAAATATTGTGTATGTATCACATGTCTGATAAAATCTAAAGTATGCTGATATTCTATTCTGTCTTATTTTAGTTCATCATGATGCATTGAACATAATGACTGACTAAGCACCACATAACCGTAGTGTTAGATAAGTTACGTGTAAAATATTACACTGTTGCAGCTTAATCTTGCAGAAATAGCATAGGAAAGGGAGAAGTTGTTACATACATTAAGACAGAACGCAAGTTCAAATACGCTGATACAAGTAAATTTTGCAGAGATCAGCACATAGAAGTGTGTGCCTGTGAATTAATGGTGAAAAATAGTTCAATTTTAATTGTAAATTTATATAGAACTCTACTGAGAAGTTTCCAACTATTTGTGGGGAATCTGGATTCCTTATTGTGCTGTCTCTCAGGCACCAGTGAGCAGTTAATAGACTGTAGTGTCTCCAATAGATTTTCTACAGGATTCTAATTGAAAATGATCTGGAAACGTTATTTGGATACTACAGTTTGGTCTCGGTAATTAATTTTGCAACACATCATTAGGGCTCTAACTGACAATGTTTTCTTTGATGAAACTCAAAGTAAAAAAATTACTGTTCACTCAGTAACAAATACTCTCTCTGATCATGATGCATAGTTAGTTAGGATAAATAACATAGCGCCTTATGTTACAGATACTCCTCTGTAGAAATGAATTAGAATAATTAATGACTCTAGGACAAATGTTTTTAAGAATAGTTTATAGGAGATGACATGGAATGTAATTTACAATGAATAAAATGCTAATACATAATTTAATATACTCCATGATAAATTCATATCATTATTTGAGAATAGCTTTCCACATAAGCTAATCAGAGAGGACACTAAACAGCCACATAAAAACCCATGGATCACTAGAGGGGTATTTTTTTTAGCAAGAGCCAGTATGGATACTGTAGTAGTTGCATTCTACAAAACCTACTCAAAATTACTAAGAAAGAGTATTAAAGAATTAAAGAACATGCACATAATGTTAGAAATCAATGACTTAAGGCTATATGGAATGTAGTGAAACGAGGCACAGGACAACCAGCTATAGAACAAGACAACATCACTACTGAATTAAATTGAAGGACTATAAATTATGACTCACAGGTAACAAATTCATTTAATAATTATTTCTTAAATATAGTAGGAAGCTTGGGGACGAACACTTCAAGAGCAAAATCACAGCAGTGTGTTAAAAAAGTAACTTCCACAAAATTCAGTCATATGAATGTATCACTTACTCCTCCTTCTGAAATTAAGAAAGTTATACATTCTTTCAAAAACAAAAGTTCATCTAATTGTTCCCATGTAATAAGCCCAGTCTGATCTGAAATACGTAATGCATCACTAACTCAAGGAATTTTTCCAGAAAGACTGTAATATGCCATTGTGGAAATGGAAATGAGCGTTTGGCGTCATTGGCCGGGAGGCCCCTCGCGGGGCAGGTCCGGCCGCCTTGGCGCAGGTCTTATTACATTCGGCGCCACATTGGGCGACCTGCACGCCGGATGGGGATGAAATGATGATGAACACAACACAACACCCAGTCCCTGAGCGGAGAAAATCTCCGACCCAGCCGGGAATCGAACCCGGGCCCGGAGGACGGCAATCCGTCACGCTGACCACTCAGCTACTGGGGCGGACATATGCCATTGTTAAACTCCTTTATAAGAAAGGTGATAAGTGAGATGTCAATAAATACCAAACGTGTCTCACTGGTGAACTCATTCTCCAAAACATTTGAGAAGATGATGTGTTCTAGAATAGTCTTTACCCTTAGCAACAATAGTATCCTTAGTAAATCATAGTTTGGGTTTCAGAATGCCATTTACACGCTCACTCACCTGATTTTACAAGCATTAAACAATAAAATATCGCTGGTTGGTGTTTTCTACGATCTCTCTAAGGCATTCTACTGTGTGAATCACAGTATTTTCCTAGATAAATTGAAGTTTTATAGGTTTGATGGTATAGCGAACCAATGGATAATGTCATCTTTAACCAAAATAATGCAGGAAGCTGCACTTAGTAATTCAAGCAATATAATCCAGGGACATATTTGTGACTGGTGAGAAGTCACTATAGGGTTCCCCAAGGTCCAATCTTAGGTCCACTGCTGTTCCTCATATCTGTAAATGATCTTCTGTTTAGTATACAACAAGTAAAATTAATTCTTTTTGCAGATGATACTAATACTGTAATGAGTACAAGGATATGAAGACAAACAGAAGAAATGGTAAACAAAGTTCTTAAAAGTATTATTGATTGGTCTTTTGTGAATGGTGTCACCTTCAATTTTGAAAAGACATGTCATATTCAGTTCAGTACATCTGGAGCTACTACACCAATGATAAGTGTAACACATGATGAGGAAATAATAAGTATGGTGGAAACTTCATAATTCTTAGGAGTCTATATTTATGAGAATAGAAATTGGAAAAGACACGTTTTGGAACTCCTAAAACAACTTAGTTCAGCCACATTTGCACTTAAAATTATTCTTGGGGAGAGACAAATAAGTAACTTGACATATTTTCAGCCAATAACGTCATATGGAATAGCATTCTGGGGTAACTCATCTTTAAGAAAATGGGATGAGAAGTTCCACCTTATGCAAGACACCTTTTTTCTTTTGTTTCACCCATATATGTTTCAGCACTTTTGTGCTATCATCAGTGGGTTCTATTTTTATTTTTAACTGTAAACTTGTTGTTAACATATTAACATTTTCGTCGTTTACAACATTATGTAAAAGTTGCATTTATAACTTAATTGATGAAAAGTAACATACCTTACATTATGTTATTGTCCTCTTGTTTTGGTAGCTGTTATGCTACACAATATACAACATGTCATCTGCAAACAGCAAAACGTAATTTATTTTCTATTCGTTATGTATTTAGGAACGGAAATAAGACTGTATCACGTTTTCTTTCCGTAACTTACAGTTTTGAAGTTGTGGTACGTTTTCCTGTTTTGTTGGCGAAGTAAACAGGCTTACTTCTTTGCCTGTGTTCGCGTGGCAATGCAGTTTTTCTATTACTCAAAACATAGGCGGAGTTTTCGCTGCCATTACGTGTTGTTGTGGCTGTGTGGCGTTCATTTGTTTCGTAGCGTGTTCTGCTGGGTGAGGCACGAGAGTTTGAATTGTATTTGGTGTTAGTGGAGTGTGGTTTATGTGGGTTTGCGGTTGTGTGATGAGTACTGGGGCAGAGTGTGTGTGTGTGTGTGTCTGTGTGTGTGTGAGAGAGAGAGAGAGACAGAGACTGAGAGAAAGAAAGAAAAGAGAGAGGATTTGTGTGTGTGTGTGTGTGTGTATGTTTTACTTGTATAGTTCTTCTATTGTGGTGAAGAGAGTTTTGTTGCACAGTGATGTGTATTCATTGAGTACTTTCTTTCCTTGGGCTATTGATTTTTGGATGTGGTAGTTTTCTTCTATAGTTAATTTTTGGTATGGGCTGCTGCTAGTTTTTAGGATGTGAAGGTCAGTTTAATTGTTTGTTGGGTGGTGGTTGTGTGGTACCAGGTGGTCTGCAAATGTTGAGTGTGTGCTATTGCTTTTCAGTGCTCTGAGGTGTTCATTATACGAGGGCAGTTCAATAAGTAATGCAACACATTTTTTTCTGAAACAGGGGTTGTTTTATTCAGCATTGAAATACACCAGGTTATTCCCCAATCTTTTAGCTACACAACACTATTTTTCAACGTAATCTCCATTCAATGCTACGGCCTTACGCCACCTTGAAATGAAGGCCTGTATGCCTGCACGGTACCATTCCACTGGTCGATGTCGGAGCCAACGTCGTACTGCATCAATAACTTCTTCATCATCCGCGTAGTGCCTCCCACGGATTGCGTCCTTCATTGGGCCAAACATATGGAAATCCGACGGTGCGAGATCGGGGCTGTAGGGTGCATGAGGAAGAACAGTCCACTGAAGTTTTGTGAGCTCCTCTCGGGTGCGAAGACTTGTGTGAGGTCTCGCGTTGTCATGAAGAAGGAGAAGTTCGTTCAGATTTTTGTGCCTACGAACACGCTGAAGTCGTTTCTTCAATTTCTGAAGAGTAGCACAATACACTTCAGAGTTGATCGTTTGACCATGGGGAAGGACATCGAACAGAATAACCCCTTCAGCGTCCCAGAAGACTGTAACCATGACTTTACCGGCTGAGGGTATGGCTTTAAACTTTTTCTTGATAGGGGAGTGGGTGTGGCGCCACTCCATTGATTGCCGTTTTGTTTCAGGTTCGAAGTGATGGACCCATGTTTCATCGCCTGTAACAATCTTTGACAAGAAATTGTCACCCTCAGCCACATGACGAGCAAGCAATTCTGCAAAGATGGTTCTCCTTTGCTCTTTATGGTGTTCGGTTAGACAACGAGGGACCCAGCAGGAACAAACCTTTGAATATCCCAACTGGTGAACAATTGTGACAGCACTACCAACAGAGATGTCAAGTTGAGCACTGAGTTGTTTGATGGTGATCCGTCGATCATCTCGAACGAGAGTGTGCGCACGCTCCGCCATTGCAGGAGTCACAGCTGTGCATGGCCGGCCCGCACGCGGGAGATCAGACAGTCTTGCATGACCTTGCGGCGATGATGACACACGCTTTGCCCAACGACTCACCGTGCTTTTGTCCACTGCCAGATCACCGTAGACATTCTGCAAGCGCCTATGAATATCTGAGATGCCCTGGTTTTCCGCCAAAAGAAACTCGATCACTGCCCGTTGCTTGCAACGCACATCCGTTACAGACGCCATTTTAACAGCTCCGTACAGCGCTGCCACCTGTCGAAAGGGGAATGTGTGAAAATATTCCACAAGAAATTTCCGGTTTTTTCAACCAAAATTGGCTGAGAAAAAAAATGTGTTGCATTACTTATTGAACTGCCCTCGTATCTGGTTTTGAAGGTCCTACATGTTTGGCCCACATATACAGATTGACAGCAGTTGCAAGTAAGTTGGTAGATGCCAGACTGGATGTATTTGTCAGTGTTGGTGGTAATTCTTCCGAGTCTGCTCTGTATTGTGTTGTTGGTTCTGTATGCTATGTTGAGTCCTTGTTTCTTTAGTATATTACCCACCCTGTGTGTGACTTTGTTGTTGTAAGTCATTATGTGCCATTTGTTGCTCACTGTCTGCTGATTTGTTGTGTGATGAGTTGTGTTTGTATGTGTGTGTGTTTCGTGGTTATGTGCTGTTTGTTTTTGTATTTTGTGGTTTATTTTGTCTACTCTCTTTGCGTCATATCAATTCTCCTGTGCAGTTTGTTTTATTGTGTTCAGTTCTTGTGTGTAGTCATGCTTATTCATGGGTATTTTGTTCAGCCTGTGAAATAAATATCTGAAGCTGGCTTCTTTGTGGGTTATGGGGTGATTGGATTGGTTATGAATAATGGTGCTGGTGAGTGTGGGTTTTCTGTAGATTGTGAATTCATGTTTGTTGTTTCTCTTGTGTATAGCGAGATCTAAGATATTAAGTTTTTCATCTGTTTGTGTTCGTATGGTGAATTGTATGTGTGGGTGGATGGAGTTTATGTTATCACGAAGTTCTTTTATGCGGGACAGTGGTTCATCTATTAAGCAAATTATGTCATCTACGTATCTGTACCAATATATTATTTTGTACTGTTTTGGTATTACTATTTTGTCAAAGATTTGTTTTCTATCTGGTTGAGGAAAATGTCAGCTAGGAGGCCACTGATTGGGGATCCCATGGGTAGTCCATCTTGTTGAGAGTAAAATCTGAGTATGGCTAATATTTCTTGTATGTTTGTTGTGGGTGTGTTTCCTTGCAGTTGGAGGTTTCTTTCTATTATGTTGATGGTTTCTTCTGTTGGGATGTGTGTGTACATTGAAATTATATCAAATGAAACCAATGTTGCTGTGTTTGGTATGTTTTCATTTTTTATGTTTTCTATTAAGTCACTTGAGTTCTTTAGACTTCTGTTGTCAGTGTATTTGTATATTGTCTGTAGCAGAGTGTGTGTGTGTTTGGCTAAGTGGTATGTTGGTGCTTTGGTGAAGTTAATTAATGGACATATGGGTATTCTGGGTTTGTGAACTTTAGGCAATGATTTTAGGGTGGGGGCCTTGGGATTTTTCTGTATCATTTTTTAAATCTGTTTTTCTGTGAAAATTGTTTCTATGTTTCTTAGGGTTTTCTGTAACTTACTTTGGTATTGGTTTGTTGGGTCACTTGTTAATTCTGTGATGTTGTTGCTTTGGATGAATTCTAATGTTTTGTGAATGTATTCCTGTTTGTTTATGACTACTATTGAATTACCTTTGTCAGATTTTGTGATGGATGGCATTTTTTGTGTTAATTTATTCTGTAGTTTTCTGTAGGTTTTTTCTTCAGGAGTCCTAGTGTTTTCTTTTATGGTGGTTTTGTTCTCTTTGATTATATTTCTTATTTCCTCAGCAACTAGTTCTCTTGTTAGGTTTGCATTAAATTCAGGTGTGTTTAGTTTTTCTTGTTGCTTTCTGATGTTTTCAGTTTCTGTTATGATATTTTCTACTGTCCTATGTGACACCATTATGTTAATGTTATGTTTGGGACCCTTTTCAAGTAGGCTGCTTTCTTGTTCAGATAATTTTATGCCTGTGAGATTAATCACTCTTTTGTGAAAGGTGTGCTTGTTGTATTGGTGGTGGGATTGGTGGGGAACACAACCACCAGACTTTATAAAACCATACTCAACATTAAGTTCAATAAACTAGTTTGGCATATAAAATTGTGCCTAACTGTGTAACAATTACTGTAAACAACATGTCACCAGCAGCACAGCAGACAAAACGTAAGGCAGAAATCATATGGATAAAGCAAGAAATCCGGTCTTTGTATTCCAAAAAACAGATTCTGAATATTGAATTATATAGATTGCATTTAGAATTAGCTAATCACATAACATACCCACCATTTTTTGACGAACTAATATACAGAGTTAGAACATACACTGAGACCATAATAGGCAGAAAACAGACAATCCAACAAAAGAAACTCACAAAAATGTTAAATCACACAAACACCCACCAATCCCACCACCAATACAACAAGCACACCTTTCACAAAAGAGTGATTAATCTAACAGACATAAAATTATCTGAAAAAGACAGCAGCCTACTTGAAAAGGGTCCCAAACATAACATCAACATAATGGTGTCACATAGGAGTGTAGAAAATATCATAACAGAAACTGAAAACATCAGAAAGCAACAAGGAGGAAATAAGAAATATAATCAAAGAGAACAAAACCACCATAAAAGAAAACACTAGGACTCCTGAAGAAAAAACCTACAGAAAACTACAGAATAAATTAACACAAAAAATGCCATCCATCACAAAATCTGACAAAGGTAATTCAATAGTAGTCATAAACAAACAGGAATACATTCACAAAACATTAGAATTCATCCAAAGCAACAACATCACAGAATTAACAAGTGACCCAACAAACCAATACCAAAGTAAGTTACAGAAAACCCTAAGAAACATAGAAACAATTTTCACAGAAAAACAGATTTAAAAAATGATACAGAAAAATCCCAAGGCCCCCACCCTAAAATCATTGCCTAAAGTTCACAAACCCAGAATACCCATATGTCCATTAATTAACTTCACCAAAGCACCAACATACCACTTAGCCAAACACACACACACTCTGCTACAGACAATATACAAATACACTGACAACAGAAGTCTAAAGAACTCAAGTGACTTAATAGAAAACATAAAAAATGAAAACATACCAAACACAGCAACATTGGTTTCATTTGATATAATTTCAATGTACACACACATCCCAACAGAAGAAACCATCAACATAATAGAAAGAAACCTCCAACTGCAAGGAAACACACCCACAACAAACATACAAGAAATATTAGCCATACTCAGATTTTACTCTCAACAAGATGGACTACCCATGGGATCCCCAATCAGTGGCCTCCTAGCTGACATTTTCCTCAACCAGATAGAAAACAAATCTTTGACAAAATAGTAATACCAAAACAGTACAAAATAATATATTGGTACAGATACGTAGATGACATAATTTGCTTAATAGATGAACCACTGTCCCGCATAAAAGAACTTCGTGATAACATAAACTCCATCTACCCACAAATACAATTCACCATACGAACACAAACAGATGAAAAACTTAATTTCTTAGATCTCACTATATACAAGAGAAACAACAAACATGAATTCACAATCTACAGAAAACCCACACTCACCAGCACCATTATTCATAACCAATCCAATCACCCCATAACCCACAAAGAAGCCAGCTTCAGATATTTATTTCACAGGCTGAACGAAATACCCATGAATAAGCATGACTACACATAAGAACTGAACACAATAAAACAAATTGCACAGGAGAATTGATATGACGCAAAGAGAGTAGACAAAATAAACCACAAAATACAAAAACAAACAGCACATAACCACGAAACACACACACATACAAACACAACTCATCACACAACAAATCAGCAGACAGTAAGCAACAAATGGCACATAATGACTTACAACAACAAAGTCACACACAGGGTGGGTAATATACTAAAAAAACAAGGACTCAACATAGCATACATAACCAACAACACAGTACAGAGCAGACTCGGAAGAATTACCACCAACACTGACAAATACAGCCAGTCTGGCATCTACCAACTTACTTGCAACTACTGTCAATCTGTATATGTGGGCCAAACATGCAGGACCTTCAGAACCAGATATAATGAACACTTCAGAGCACTGATGATAGCACAAAAGTGCTGAAACATGTGTGGGTGAAACAAAAGAAAAAAGGTGTCTTGCATAATGCGGAACCTCTCATCCCATTTTCTTAGCAAGCACGGAGACAACAAGAAGAACTGCACCATAAGATGATTACATCTTTAAGAAAGTAAGTTTCCACTTCTCAAAAACGTGTTGTAAGAATAATTGTGGTGCTCACCCATGGTCTTCTTGTAGACATCTGTTTGTGGAGATAGGTATCCTGACTACTGCTTCACAGTATATTGCATCTCTCTCAGAGTTTGATGAAAATAATCCACTACAGTTCAAAAGGAACAATGAGGTACATAATTACAACACCAGTAGGAAAAATGACATTTATTACTCCACATTATGTTTGTCTATAGCACAAAAAGGTGTGCACTATGCTGCAACAAAAATTTTTGATCACTTGCCCAGTGATATAAAATGTCTGACAGACCTGAAATGAAATTTGATATAACAAACTGAGAAAGTTTCTCCGTGACAACTCCTTCTATTTCGCAGGAGAATTTCTATTACTGTAATGTGTAAAAGTTGTTGGCTAGAAATTACTAATGCACAGCTGTATATCGTTTTTCTTTTGAAAAAAATAACCGTAGAAATGTTCACAATATAACGTTAACCATATGTACAAATTAATCTGCAATGTGAGTGTAAAATGACTTGTCGCACATCATTATGATCCACTGTGCAAAATTATCCATGGAACATGTAACTAACTAACTCAATGACAACAACTGGCTGGTGAGAAAACAGAACTCTGCAATGATGGAAGCATATACCTTCCATGGTCATATAATGTGTCTGATCACAAATAGTAGAGCTATATGAGAGCTGGACATTCAGATGTGCGAGCATAGCAAATTATTATCCACCAGTGAAAAACGTGTACAATTGCATTTGTTTAAATTAGTTGATTGTTGTGAGGTATACGTTAGCATTTATCTGTAACTTTTTGATTGTTGTGTGGGACACATCTTGCTATGTTATAACAGTCTGTTACCAGCCACTCATGTTGTCTCTCCCACAGAATATACTGCATTGCCTGTCTGAGAACATTTCACACAGGTGCCAGTGGTTAGCATTACACTGCTGCATATGAGCTGTTGGCTCTCAGTTCATATAGATGATACACACAAACACACACACACACACACACAGATATATATATATATATATATATATATATATATATATATATATATATATATATATACACATACACACACACATGTTGATGAACACTCTGGAGGGTACTTAATTGTGAATTGTGACATTGTAGTCGCACATTCTGTTTTTGTTTACGGGGCCTCTATCACTTGTGATTTCACTGTGCTGGTTGTGGGAGCCATCTGCCAATATAGTAATTGGACGAGAGATATAAGATGATATAGCAATGCTCCTTAAATTGTTTATAGCAGTGGAAAACATGCTCTTATGCTCCATCTTTTAAATGATAATATTTAACAGTGTATGTAGATGGGGAAATTCCCATATTGCTTTGAATTTGTTTTCTCTCTCAATCTCTGTTTCATTGACATCTCTTCCCACACTGATGTATGAGACTGTGTAATACTGTGGTTCGCTAAATTATTTCAGGCTACTACAAAACGGTGGTAAAATCCGCTCTTGTAAGTTTTATACAGGTGTGCTATATACTCTTATTGCTTGACACTTCATAGGGACGCCTATGGCAATGACAGTCACTGTCACCTATGACCATACTGTGTTAATTGCTTATACAATGATCCACTGCTGTCAAAATACTTCTATTATATCCATTAGCATGTATGTGTTTATGTGTATGGGGAGAATGTTGGTAATATTTACACATGGTAGTGAGTTTCGACAGTGCAAACGTTAGCCATTCACAGCTTTATTATGAAATTTCCGTCACTGATCCCTTCATTGTCAGACAGATTATACACTCAGTAGTTTGAAAGTGTGGCAATGATGTTTGTGCTACACGCTCATATTTAGATTCGAGCTTAGGTAAAAAACTTGTACACAGTTGTTTTAATAATGTGATATATGCTGTAATTGTTTACGCAGTGGTATTGTCATCATCGATATATGTATGTGGTGGAATATGTTTCTTAGCCTAGAATTTGTTGTTACTGATTTGCTACCAGATCCAGAATTCTAAATGGTTGCATGTTTTGTTGAAAGAAATTTAGGCACCCTGTTTTATTTGAAACATACAGTGTCAGAATAATCTTCTCAGGGTAGAACTCGGTAGCCATCACTCTCAAACAGATGTTCATTTGCCTCTGCAATTCTTTAAATAAAATTTACCATGTTACCTACTTGTCGCTATGCATATGGTACATGTTTAAAAGGCCTCTGTTACTAAATAAAGTGCTGGCTTTATAGTTTGTACTATTGTAAACTGTTGGTTTACTTGAATACGTTAAGCTATTGCTATGTGGTGCGAGTATGCTTGTAAGATTGTTTAATTTATGCATAGTAAACTTTTCAAATTGTGAGCAATGTAACACTGAGCATATTTTTTGTGGCTGTTGTAACTATACTATACGGGAAGTGCTGTAACTCTTAAAATGATACCACCACTATGACTATATCTACTGTAATGGTTGAAAGATATTGGGCTGTTAAATGAATGATGCCTGATGATGTGGAATTTGCTTTATATGAGAAGATATTTTTATTTTCAGTGGGTGTCGTAGTACTGTATACATTTGTAAGTGTGTGGCAGCTAATTGTAGAATACTTCTGATTACAGTTTGTATGTTATGAATGAAATCTGATCTGTTAAAATGCTTCAATCTGTACTCAGTACTTAAAGAAACTGTATAGCTCAATTTAAGAAATTGTATAGCTGAAAGATATACTGGCAACTTTTTAGTAGAGATATGTACAACTTGAAAATGTAGAGAGAGTGCGCTGGATACGTTGAATTAACTGTTATACAGTTTATTTTCTGCTACTGCTGCCCATCATTTAAGTGAATATTTCCTCATCTAAAATGTATGACATATATGTATACTGTAAAGTATGTGGAACATTTTCTCTTATAAATGTATGAACCAAATACTGCTAAGTCTTTCTGACATGGCAAATATCCTTAGGAACATATCAGCTGTTCATAGGAATCAGCCTTGTTTGGGCCTTCTCCTCTCACTTTTATTTCAATATTTCACTAAATTAATGTCGCATTTATGTGAGATTGTTTTTATTTGATGTCTGGTTAATTTCCAAACAGATAATGAGTGATGATTAAATTGGTATGTAGTTGGTCCTTTGGTTGATGCCATCTCTTTACTTCCGTCTTACATTTGGTAAAACATCAGTGCATGTGGTACATGTCTGAAAGCAGCAGGGGGTATCGCTCTGTTCACAGTCTGCAGAATTGCAAGAGGACGTTTTCTCTTTAGGAATGGGAAGTGAACAATGCAAAGTGCCATTCATGGTAATAAAACTGAGGCTTCAGCACTATTCAGCTGGCTGAAGAGATGCCAGGATGGTGAACCATGCAGAGCGACTCATTCTGATTTTGTGGTGAGAAATCTAAGGGTACATCTGGTTTGTAGAGAACAGATGTTAATATTCTGAGTTGGGAAATTTTCAGTGGATAGTAGCTTGCCTTGATTCGAGATAGAAGTCTTCTATCCTGTATTGTGTTATGCAACAGACATCGATCATCAATGTTGGATGGTGATGAAGGAATACTAGTGTAGCAGCCTCTGCATGTGTTACTCACAAACGACGCGAAGGCGCGACTTGCAGCTACTTCGCGTCTTCTGGGGACACAATAATCGCGTCAGCTGTGGTGAGAACTGCATGCAATGCAATGTCTTAAGTCAACAACGACGTGTTGGATGATTGGGTTTCAAGTTAGGCAACGTGGTGGTTAGAGTAACATTAATATGTGTCTGTGTGGACCACATTGTTTAGACAAATAGCTAATAATCTTTTGACCTTTTTTCCTTGTACTGTTTGAGTCCATTAATCACTCATTCTAAAACTTAAAGTAGAGAGAATACGTGTCGCTGAATCACGAGAGATGAGAGAGGCAACAGCAGTTGTTTTCTCAGCCATAACCACCATGGTCTTTACGCTACAGATTTCAGATAAATGTAGATTACATGTTATTTGCTATTAATGCATTGTAGGATTGAATACGAAGTGTTTCTTTGAAGCATATTTGTTGCTTGTGGCGACTCTGTTTTTCTTGTGTGTTTGTAAATAAATGAATATTGCTGGATTAAAGATTTTAATTTAGGAAATGTGTGACCACCTTAATTGTACTGGCGAACCCACCACCCTAACTTAGTTTTGAAGCAAGCGAGGATTTAGCAGTGTTTCCTAATGTTCAGCAGTTTTGTAGCTACAAGGTTCGTAGGAGCTACCTTCAACATTAGAACTCAATGTCTGATGCTATTCTGACATTAACGCATTTAGACCCATTTGAGGCCAAATGATGTGTATTAGTGAAACAACAACATTGTGAGTAAAATGAATTAACTAAATGGGTGGACAAACTGTTGAGTTCATATGCACATGTAAAACCCTCACCCTAGTACTAACTGTGATTTTGTTGGGGGTGGGGGGAGGGGCATCTACATCTACATCTACATCTACATCCCCACTCCGTAAGCCACCTGACGGTGTGTGGCGGAGGGCACCTTGATTACCTCTATCGGTTCTCCCTTCTATTCCAGTCTCGTATTGTTCGTGGAAAGAAGGATTGTCGGCCTCTGTGTGGGCTCTAATCTCTCTGATTTTATCCTCATGGTCTCTTCGCGAGATATACGTAGGAGGGAGCAATATACTGCTTGACTCCTCGGTGAAGGTATGTTCTCGAAACTTCAACAAAAGCCCGTACCGAGCTACTGAGCGTCTCTCCTGCAGAGCCTTCCACTGGAGTTTATCTATCATCTCCGTAACGCTGTCGCGATTACTAAATGATCCTGTAACGAAGCGCGCTGCTCTCCGTTGGATCTTCTTTATCTCCTCTATCAACCGTATCTGGTACGGATCCCACACTGCTGAGCAGTATTCAAGCAGTGGGCGAACAAGCGTACAGTAACCCACTTCCTTTGTTTTCGGATTGCATTTCCTTAGGATTCTTCCAATGAATCTCAGTCTGGCATCTGCTTTACCGACGATCACCTTTATATGATCATTCCATTTTAAATCACTCCTAATGCGTACTCCCAGATAATTTATGGTATTAACTGCTTCCAGTTGCTGACCTGCTATATTGTAGCTAAATGATATGGGATGTTTCTTTCTAGGTATTCGCAGCACATTACACTTGTCTACATTGAGATTCAATTGCCATTCCCTGCATCATGCGTCAATTCGTTGCAGATCCTCCTGCATTTCAGTACAATTTTCCATTGTTACAACCTCTCGATGTTCCACAGCATCATCCGCAAAAAGCCTCAGTGAACTTCCGATGTCATCCATAAGGTAGAAGTTGGTGTTAGAGCTGCATCTTTTTTAGACTGAAGTCAGCTGATAGGTATACCTGCTTAAAGGAAGTGCCTCTAACTAAGGGCTCACCTCCAGAGGATGTAATGTTTCCAAGTAGAGAAGGAATTAGCATATTTCATCAAAATATAAGAGGTATTAGAGATAAAGTTAGTGAACTGCTAATAGATGTTAACTCTGAAATTATTGGTATATCAGAGCACCACTTAAATAATTTGATAATTCAGAGGCTTCCTTTACCAGGCTACAGATTCGCTGGCTGTTTCTCAAGGAGTTCCTTGCGGGGTGGGGGAGTGGCTCTGTACGTAAAAAACAGTATTTCATTTGAGTACATAGACATATCACGACACTGCACTGAACAGATATTTGAAAGTTGTGCAGCATTAGTTGAATTTAGTGAAACTAAACTTCTAATTGCTGTTGTTTATAGGTCCCCAAACTCCGAGTTCAGAGCATTTTTGCTTAAGCTAGAGAGGGTTCTTGATTCACTTTGTAGGAAGTACCAGAAAGTAGTTATATGTGCTGACCTCAATATTAATTTTGTACATGATTGTGCAAGGAAAAGGATGTTGGTAGATCTCCTAAATTCATATGATCTGATGCAAACTGTGTTTTTTCCAACTAGGGTGCAGGGGAATAGTAGCACAGTCATAGACAAAATTTTTATTCATTCTTCATTACTAAATGGTTCAAATGGCTCTGGGCACTATGGGACTCAACTGCTGTGGTCATAAGTCCCCTAGAACTTAGAACTACTTAAACCTAACTAACCTATGGACATCACACACATCCATACCCGAGGCAGGATTCGAACCTGCGACCGTAGCGGTCGTGCGGTTCCAGACTGTAGCGCCTTTAACTGCTCAGCCACTCCGGCCGGCCTCTTCATTACTAGATGGGCATTCTGTTAGTAAAAGGGTCAATGGCCTTTCAGACCATGATGCACAAATTTTAACATTAAAAGGTTTTTGTACTCAAACCAACGTCGTATTTAATTACAAACTATGTAGGAAAGTTAATCCAACAGCAATAGAGAGTTTTTCAAAACTTGTCATGGAACAAGAGTGGCAAGGTGTTTATAGAGTCGATAATATAGATGATCAATACAATGCTCTCCATAACACATTTCTCATGCTCTTTGAGAGTTGCTTTCCATTACTAGCAGTAATGGACAGCCCGGTTGGCAGACTAGTGGGATAAGGATATCAAGTAGAACAAAGCGGGAATTATATCAAAATGTTAGAAATAGTCACAATCAAGCTACGGTGGCCCATTACAAACAGTATTGTAAGGTGACATCTTGGGTTGTCGGGAGTTCTGCCGGATATGAGCGTCGTACTTGCACAATATTTCGGTCACGTAGCTCGTGACCTTCATCAGGTGCGACGTGAGACTGCTCCTCGAGTGGACCTGGTCCAGTATTTATGCCTATGGCCTTGCCCCTCCACCAACGGCTGCAGGCGCTTCCTCTGTGGTCCGCGCCCATTCCCTGCGACCTGGTGGAGCGTTGCTGTTCCGTTTTCCGTCCGCTGCGGTTCTAGGTGTTCCCTCTGCAGTCCGCGCCCACCAAACCCGCTCCTGGGGGTCACCGTCACTTGTCCATACGGGTCTGCCCTGACCCGTGTTGGGAGCAGGCTAAGCATACACTGCTGTTCCTGCATAATCCTGTATCTGTGGAGTGGCTTCCTCACGGTACGAATTGGCCTGAGGTGTTTACTGGGGTGGAGTTGTCCTCTCTCTGCCACGAGATATTAATCTCGTAACAGGTCAGGCCAACGCGTGGTTGGCCTGTGGTGAATAGGATGGCCCAAGTCCCTAATGAGCCTATTGTCGGACTGTACAGTCCGCTCATAGAAGAGCCGCGCCGATTGTTTAAATCGGTCGCGGAGGAAGGGGATTCCGGTTTGACGGTGTAGCCGAGCGGTCGAATAGAGCCTCGGTAGGCGCAGAGCGAGCTTGAGCGCCCTGTTCTGCACCCTCTGCAGCTTGTTGATGTGTGTGTCGGCTGTGTTGCCCCACACCACGGCCGCATATTCCAGCACTGGACGAACCAGCGCCAGGTACAGCGTGATGCCGTGGTGGGGAGGCAAGGCAGACGACTGGTTGAGCAGAGGGTACAGAACGTGTAGGCGCCCTATTGCTCTGCCCCTGACGTCCTCGATGTGGGCTTTCCACGTTAGCTTCTGGTCGAGAAGGACTCCCAGGTAGCAGCCAGTCCTGCTCCATGGGACGGGGCTTCCCATGACGGTGACTGGTGGAAGATCTGGTGGCAGTGGTCTTCGTGTGAACACCACTGCCTGGCTCCTCGCTGCATTCTGTTTCAGGCGCCACTTCGTCGACCACGCACCAAGGGCCTCACATCCACGCTGGAGCAGGCGGCGCATCTCGACTGCCTTCATACTCCGCACGAATAGCGCCATGTCGTCGGCGTAGAGTGCCAACTTCACAGGCGCCACGCGCGGAGCGTCGGCCGTGTATAAGGAGTAGAGCAGGGGGCCGAGAACGGACCCCTGCGGCACTCCAGCACGGATGGGTCGGTGCGTGGACGTCCCCTCGTCCAGGCGGACGTGTAAAGTCCTGTCGGCCAGATACGACCGAAGTAGGACCCCGTGCGACGTCGGGACCTCGTGCACAAAAAGTTTGTACACGAGGCCGTCGTGCCACACGGAGTCGAATTCCCTGGAGACGTCGAGGAACACCGCCCCAAGGTATTACCGCGTCTCCAGGGCGTGCATGGCCTCTTCCACCAGCTGCATCAGCTGATGGACCATGGAGTGACCCCTCCAGAAGCCAAACTGCTCGTCCGGTATCACTCCTTCTGCTGTCACCACCTCTGCACGTTTCCACACAGAGGGGTACACACCCGAGCGAAGGACCTGGTTGAAGATACCCGCCAGCAGCGGAGGGGCCTCTGCTGGAAGGTTCCTCAGCAGGTGGTTGGTGACCCCATCAGCGTCTCCGACCTTCCTAGTATTGAGCGCCTTCAGCTGTGCGGCCACCTCTGCCTCGGAGATGGCTTCGATGACGTCCCCGTCATCCCTTGCCTCCAGGAACACTGGGAGTTGCTCGGCTACCTGCTGGATGTGGTCTTCATCCAGATTATCGCCCACCAGGGTGAATGACGATTGGAATTGGTCCACCAGGACACCAGCTTTGCCGTCTGGGCTGCAGACTACGTCTTGCCCAACCAGTATTGGTGGTATGCGCTGTCGTCGGCGCAGGAACGACTTCACTATGTGCCAGATGCTGCCGTCCTCTGGGTTGAGGGAGGCGACGAAGGCCGACCACACGCTGTTCCTGTGCACCTCAGCCACTGCTTTGATGTCTCTCCGCATGCTGTTTAGGCATCGCTTCGTCGCGGGTTGGCGAGTGAGCTGCCACTCCCGGAACAGCCTGTTCTTCTCCCTCATTGCTTCCCATATCGGAGGCGGTAGGTTGCGGGAGAAGTCCCTGGGCACCTGTGGCTGGGGGGCGGGCCCGCGCCCACTGCGTCGGGTTCGGGTGTGTCCGCGATCGATTCCAGGACTATCTCCTGGAAGTGCTCGCAGTCCATGTGCCGGTACGTCTGTCGTCGTGGTGGCAGCGTGGCTCCGGCGACATCTATGTCGAAGACCACCGGCAGGTGGTCTGACGACAGTGCACACCGTGTGGAGGCGGTCGTGTGGTGCCCGATGCCTTTTATGACTGCGACATCGAGCACGTCCGGCTGTCCCCTGGCTGGGTAGATTGTGGGCTCCTGTGGGCCCAGGATCAGGGCGCTGTTCCTCGCGGCAGCGCGGGAAAGTCGGCGGCCACTGACATTCGTGAGGCGGGAGTTCCATTCCGGGTGCTTCGCATTGAAGTCACCCGCAATGAACACCCTCCCCCCAACTGTTAGCAGCGCGTTGACATTCGCCGCCTGGAGGTGTCTGCATAGTGGCCTGTATACTGCCACGAACGTGATCTGCCCGGCTGTCGTGGTGACCCAGTGGCTTCCAGGGTTGCCAGGTCAGGAAGTTGCACCGGGTGGTGCCTGAGTGATGCACGTACATAGATGGCAGTGCCACCGCCGGCTGTTGGCCTGTCATTGCGCGGTAGCAAACGTAGTTTGCTACACGCACGTGGACCCCAGGTTCAAGGTGAGTTTCGCCGACCAGGCAGAGGTCAATGGCCTCGTCCTGCATGAACTGGCAAAACTCACCTTGTTGGGGGAACAGGCTGTTTGCGTTGAAGCCGCAAACAGTCAGTCCACGGATGAGTAGATTATCCATGGTGCTGCTTCATGGTGACAGTAGCAGCCTGGAGGGCCTCCGTGACTGCCGTGACTAGCACGGGCAGTTGTTGGAGCAGGGCAGAGAGAGAGCCCAGAAGGGCTCCCAGGTCTGTGGCTCCTGGTCCTGTTGGTGGTGCAGGTAGAGCCGCAGCGGCGGGCGCGGGGGCGGCCGGGCGCGGCGTCGCTGTCACGTCCGTTCGCTGGACCGCGCGCCCAGGAGCCTGCGGCGCGGGAGTGTTGAGTGGACGGGCAGTGCGTCGTCCACCCTGGTGGTGGTCGGCCTGGGAGGCAGCCTGTGGGGCTGACGAACCAGGCACGGTGGATGGTGCGGTCTCGTTCGAGTCCCGTGGCGGAAGTGGCGGGAAGGCCGCTTGTCGTCTCGTGGTGGCGTCAGCGGACTCCCCCTTGGTGGCGGAGGCGTAGCTGGTGCCAGGTTGCACCTTCCTGGCAGGTGCTGATCGTCCGTTCTGCCGTGGACGGCGGCGGAATGCAGCGCAGCCTCTGTAGCTCGCCACATGTGGCTCGCTACAGTTGCAGCACTTTGGCGCCTCCTCTCTCTTCTTCGTACAGTCCCAACTCTGGTGGGAGTCGGCGCACTTGACACAGCGGGTCGGCATGGAGCAGTAGCGAGCCACGTGGTCAAGGCCCTGGCAGAAGAAGCACTGGGCGCGCCTCCCCTTCGCCTTGAGTGGCTCCACTTCCACCCCAATGCGGGCCACCATTTGCAGCTGGAAGATTTTTCGGTTTTCGAAGTTGTCTGGGAGGACAACTAGGAAAAGAGGCATGTCTCACCTCGTCCTGGGCGACTTCATGATGGTCACACAGCTGGCCATGTA
This sequence comes from Schistocerca cancellata, assembly GCF_023864275.1. Taxonomy (NCBI): domain Eukaryota; kingdom Metazoa; phylum Arthropoda; class Insecta; order Orthoptera; family Acrididae; genus Schistocerca; species Schistocerca cancellata. The sequence continues at coordinate 930,631,501 of NC_064629.1, forward strand.
GCCCAGCCCCGCCTTCTTTGAGGTGCGAGGGTTCCATTTTCAGCGGGAGGCGGCGGAAAACCACCTTCAGCTGCTTCTACATCTACATCTACATCTACATTTATCTTCCGCAAGCCACCCAACGGTGTGTGGCGGAAGGCACTTTACGTGCCACTGTCATTACCTCCCTTTCCTGTTCCAGTCGCGTATGGTTCGCGGGAAGAACGACTGTCTGAAAGCCTCTGTGCGCGCTCTAATCTCTCTAATTTTACATTCGTGATCTCCTCGGGAGGTATAAGTAGGGGGAAGCAATATATTCGATACCTCATCCAGAAACGCACCCTCTCGAAACCTGGCGAGCAAGCTACACCGCGATGCAGAGCGCCTCTCTTGCAGAGTCTGCCACTTGAGTTTGTTAAACATCTCCGTAACGCTATCACGGTCACCAAATAACCCTGTGACGAAACGCGCCGCTCTTCTTTGGATCTTCTCTATCTCCTCCGTCAACCCGATCTGGTATGGATCCCACACTGATGAGCAATACTCAAGTATAGGTCGAACGAGTGTTTTGTAAGCCACCTCCTTTGTTGATGGACTACATTTTCTAAGGACTCTCCCAATGAATCTCAACCTGGTACCCGCCTTACCAACAATTAATTTTATATGATCATTCCACTTCAAATCGTTCCGCACGCATACTCCCAGATATTTTACAGAAGTAACTGCTACCAGTGTTTGTTCTGCTATCATATAATCATACAATAAAGGATCCTTCTTTCTATGTATTCTCAATACATTACATTTGTCTATGTTAAGGGTCAGTTGCCACTCCCTGCACCAAGTGCCTATCCGCTGCAGATCTTCCTGCATTTCGCTACAATTTTCTAATGCTGCAACTTCTCTGTATACTACAGCATCATCCGCGAAATGCCGCATGGAACTTCCGACACTATCTACTTCACGGGCTCCGCATTATGTGTAAAGCAGTGTAGCTTGTCGGTCTCAATGATCTTCATGGCTGCGCGGTAGTCATCCATGGTGGCGGTCGAAACCCGGTATAGGTCTTGCCTGACACATTTGACCTTGGCAGCGGACGCAACTGTCTCAAATTTATCAAGGAAGGACTTGTAAGTGCCCGTCCATGAGACAGTTATCGGCGGTGGGGCGGGTGCCCGCCTCTTGGGTGGCTCAGTGGCCTCCATGGCCTCTGGCTCGTCGACATCGATGAATGAGTTCGTCGTCGGGAGCGGCTGCACTGTTTGGAGCCGATTGGCCCGAGCAGTGTGCCGCCGCTTTGGGACGGTGAACCCATCGTCTGGTGCCTGGTGTGCCTCAGTGGGGGCAGGGTCGTCTGCCATCTTCTGCTTCTGGCTTCTCCTGCAAGCAGACTGAGAGAATGTGGAGGAGTCGTCCTCCTCTATTGCTGCCGGCCTCTTCCTTGAGGGCTGCTGTGTTGCCATGGCCTCCGCCTCGAGCAGGTTGCCAAGGTTGGCCTCTACGATAGTGTCGTCACGTGGCAGGACGGTGACGTCTTCTCTCGTCACCCCTGGCGGTACAGTTTCCGGTATATCTGTGGCCTCTTCACTGGAAGCGACCGGAGTGGCAGCCAGCAGTGCACCAGTTTCTTCTGGAACTGGGACTGGTGGCGCAACACTCATCGGGGCCGCCGCTGACAGAACAGTGTCGTCTGTATTGAACACGCCTGTCAGGGCTCCCGACGGTACTCGTTCCTCTTCATTGACCACGCAACCGAGTAACTTGAGGTACTGGTGGAACAAGTGGAGAGCTCGTTCGTCGGCTGCTCGTTCCCGGTAATCAGTATCCCGTGACATTCGGTGCAGGATGACGTACAATTGCGCCGCTGTAAGCGGGCCTGTTTCCCTAGAATATGCCGTCTCGTGGTCCATTGTCGTTTGCTGCGTCGTCGTACGTGGGGAGCCGGATGGGGCCGCAGACGGGGCGAACTCGGTCGCCTGAGCTCGTCCCACCTGGCGGCGATCCGCCACACCCTTCGCTTGAGTAGCGTGGTCCTGCTTGCACTGCATCGCTTACTCGAGTGCTCCTGGGGGTTTCATCTACGGTCTGGGGTACCAAGCGTTCCCCCTGCGGTCCGTGCCCGCTCACCACGACCTGTTGGAGCGTTGCCGCTCCGTTTTTCGTCCGCTGCGGCTCTGGATGTTCCCTCTGCGGTCCACGCCCACCAGTCCCACTTCTGGGTGCTCCATCTTCGGTCTGGTGCGCCTGGCAGTGCGTCAGGGGCTCGTTTTCCATCTCCATGTCTCTGGTTCTTCTGTTTGTGTGGTGTTGCAGCTGGCCCCGTTGCTCCTTTAACAATTCCAGAGCCGAATCCCAGGCTCTGCTTAGCTGGTACCCTGTGTCACGGTTCATAAGATCGTCAGCCATTTTAATTTCTATCGATTCTCTTATAACACTGTCCCAAAATCTGGGTGTTTGTGCTAGAATCTTGGTATCCTCATACTTCATGGCATGATCTAGTTCTAGCAGTGTTCAGCAATGGCTGACTTAGTCACCTGTCTTAATCTAGTGTGCCTCTGATGTTCTTTGCACCTGATCTCCACAGTTCTTGTCATCTGGCCAATGTAGGACCCCACGGACAACGTGGCCAAGAAGACTAGTGCTCTCTTGAACGAGACAGGGATGCCCGGTAAGATCATCAGACAACTATGGGAAAAAGCGCCAGTGCCACCTAGACTGTATGGTCTGCCTAAAATACACAAGGAGGACGTGCCCCTACGTCCTATTGTCAGTAATATTGGGGCACCTACGTACACAACATCCAAGTACTTGAAAGATCTCCTGTCTCCATATGTGGGGAAATGTATTCACCACATCCGCAACTCAGAAGATTTCATGCAACGCCTCAAGCAACTGCACATCACAGATTAGGACATCATGGTTAGTTTTGATGTGGTATCGCTGTTCACCAGGGTCCCACTGAAGGACTCACTAGAACTGATTGCAGAGAAATTTGACGGTGCTCTGTTGGACCTGTTCAGTCATACACTGACATCCACGTATTTCCTGTACAGAAACCAATATTACGAACAAGCTGAAGGTGTAGCTATGGGCAGCCCACTGTCCCCTCTGGTTGCCAACATGTTTATGGAGAGTTTTGAGGAGAGGGAATTGGAGACAGCGACATTTAAACCCACATGCTTATTTAGGTATGTGGATGACACCTTCGTGATCTGGCCACATGGGATGGACAGGCTCAATGAGTTTCTTGAACATCTTAACTCATGCCACCCTAATATCAAGTTCACCATGGAACTGGAGAAGAATGGCCAGCTGCCATTTCTGGATGTACTAGTGTAAGTAGGCTCTATATGAAAATCACTGGCTGTGCTGTGTGCAGTCTGTGGCTAGTTTGCATTGTTGTCTGCCATTGTAGTGTTAGGCAGCGGCAGCTGGATGTGAACAGCGCGTAGCGTTGCGCAGTTGGAGGTGAGCCGCCAGCAGTGGTGGATGTGAGGAGAGAGATGGCGGAGTTTTGTAATTTGTCATGAACTGCTATATATATTATGACTATTAAGGTAAATACATTGTTTGTTCTCTATTAATATCTTTTATTTGCTAACTATACCTATCAGTAGTTAGTGCCTTCCGTAGTTTGAATCTTTTATTTAGCTGGCAGTAGTGGCGCTCGCTGTATTGCAGTAGTTCGAGTAATGAAGATTTTTGTGAGGTAAGTGATTTGTGAAAGGTATAGTTTAATGTTACTCAGGGCCATTCTTTTGCAGGGATCTTTGACAGTCAGATTGCGTTGCGCTAAATAATATTGTGTGTCAGGTTAAGCACAGTCTTGTATAATTTGTTCTAAGGGGACGTTACACTAGTCCAGAGGAAAGCAGATGGATTAATTGGCCACAGTGTGTACCGAAAACCAACACACACTGGTTTATATCTGCAGGCCAGCAGCTGTCACCACCCTGCACAGAAGAATGTGGTTCTGAAGACTTTGGTCCACAGAGCACGTGCCCTGTCAGACCAAGAGAATCTACCTATAGAGATAGAAGGTCTCAAAACAGTTTTCTCCAAGAAGGATACAAGGACAAACAAATTGAGAGGGCACTCCAACCAGCCACTATTACCACAGGTTCCTGAAGAAGACCAAGAAGAAGCAAAGAAGGTGGCATATCTGCCCTGTGCTGGCTCTATTTCTGCCAGAATCAGTAGGATCCTCCGTAAACACAATATCAAGTATGTTTTCTGTCCATCCAACAAGATCGGGAGACTGCTGGGGAGTGTCAAAGACGACCTGGGGTTACGAAAACCAGGGATTTGCAATATACCTTGTCAATGTGGCATGTCCTACATTGGCCAGACGACAAGAACTGTGGAGATCAGGTGCAAAGAACATCAGAGGCACACTAGATTAAGACAGGTGACTAAGTCAGCCATTGCTGAACACTGTCTAGAACTAGATCATGCCATGAAGTATGAGGATACCAAGATTCTAGCACAAACACCCAGATTTTGGGACAGTGTTATAAGAGAATCGATAGAAATTAAAATGGCTGACGATCTTATGAACCATGACACAGGGTACCAGCTAAGCAGAGCCTGGGATCCGGCTCTGGAATTGTTAAAGGAGCAACGGGGCCAGCTGCAACACCACACAAACAGAAGAACCAGAGACATGGAGATGGAAAACGAGCCCCTGACGGACGGCCAGGGGCACCAGACCGAAGATGGAACACCCAGAATTTGGACTGGTGGGCGCGGACCGCAGAGGGAACATCCAGAGCCGCAGCGAACGAAAAACGGAGCGGCAACGCTCCAACACGGCGTGGTGAGCGGGCGCGGACCGCAGGGGGAACGCTTGGTACCCCAGAGCCCAGATGAAACCCCCAGGAGCGGGTTTGATGGGCGCGGACCGCAGAGGGAACACCTAGAACCGTAGCGGACGGAAAACGGAACAGCAACGCTCCCGCAGGTCGCAGGGAATGGGCGCGGACCACAGAGCAAGCGCCTGCAGCCGTTGGTGGAGGGGGAAGGCCATAGGCATAAATACTGGACCAGGTCCACTCGAGGACAAAACATGTATCAGACCTGTCCTAGAATACGCCAGCGCCCCGCTGGGAGGAATTCCGCACACAGTAGCAGACAGACTTTACAGTACAGAACGACGACTGCTGCGCAACCTTGCGAAACTCCCGGCAAGGACGCCCAGCAACGACGTATACGAAATAGTTAACGTGGAACCACTCCAGACACGACTGACAAAACTGCGCGCGAACTACGGACAACGAATACTAACACAAAGACCTGACATGGAAAACCTAATTACAACAAGACCTCGTACCCAACGACTCCCCAAACACAAGTATATCTGCCCAGCGCGTACGGTAGCACAAAACACATCACACCACTTCCCAGACCTAGCCCCAACTATGGAACCGCTGACAACCCATACCACTACCCCTCCCCACCTAGACGTCAGACAATAAAACACAGACAGACATACACCCTCTCTCCCTCGTTCTCTCTCTCTCTATCTCCCTCTCCCTCACTCTCTCTCTCTCTCTCACACACACACACACACACACACGCACTCACAAACACACACACACAATCAACAAAACGACAACACTCGCACAATTAAGCAAGCCGGCACACTCTCCAACTACTCCATCCTGTTCTGCCACTGAAAAGGAAAAATATGTAAATAGAAAATAGCAATTATTGTACAATGCAAGTAGCAATAGTAACATCATTACACACTACTCACAGACTAACATACAAAACCTCTAATCATATGCTCTCTTCACCTCTGCTCCACAACCGAACACAGACGTAATTTCGGAAACATTACACACAAATCACACACAGAAACACTACACACTCCAAAGTAAATAACCACAATTATATATCACCACATGTCAATGTTTATACCTCAAACCTCAACAAATACCAATGCTTAAATCTCTCTCTCTTACTATCACACCCCCAAATCACTCCCTTAACCTTTCCCCTTCCACATTCTATTATTATGTTAATTCTAGTACTATATACATTAAGAACTAAAACATAAACTTGCAAATCATATCTTGTTGTTTGTTGTCAAAGCCTTCTACTATACTCCTTGTTAAACCAAAATATAACCTGTTAATTTTATTATAACCTTATTAATTATATAAACTTGTTAATCATGTAATAGTAAATGTTAATTGTTAGTAAATGTTAATTGCTAGTAAATGTTAATTGTTAATGATCACGACAAAGTGCAAAAAATTGTAAAGCACCTTTCTGCAAGCACTTTAAATTGTACAAAAAAGAAAATAAAATTGTAAACCTCACCTAAGGCTAAAAAGTGCAATGCAAGCACTAGAATAGCCCGCCCTCCCCCCTAAGGGAAGGGAATGAAATGTGCTTAAAAAAAAAAAAAAATAAAAAAATAAAAACACTCGAGGAGCAGTCTCAGGTCGCACCTGATGAAGGTCACGAGCTACGTGACCGAAATATCGTGCAAGTATGACGCTCATATCCGGCAGAACACCCGACAACCCAAGATGTCATTAGATCGCCGGGAAAGCCTGAAGAGTATTGTAAGGTGCTTAAAAATGTTATTAGCAAGGCAAAAAGTATGCGGTATGCAAATAGAATAGCTAATTCACAGGATAAAATTAAAACCATATGGTCAGTTGTGAAGGAAGTGTCTGGTCAGCAGCACAAGGTTGATGATATAAAGTCAGTTCGCAGTAATAATATTTCTGTTACTGATAAATCATATATATGTACCTTTGCCTTTCACGGGCAAGTGCTCTACCAAGTGGTAGGTAGGAGACAAGGTACTGGCAGAAGTAAAGCTGTGAGTACCGGGCCTGAGACGTGCTTCGGTAGCTCAGTTGGTAGAGCACTTGCCCGCGAAAGGCAAAGGTCCCGAGTTCGAGTCTCGGTCGGGCACACAGTTTTAATCTGCCAGGAAGTTTCATATCAGCGCACACTCCGCTGCAGAGTGAAAATCTCATTCTGGAAACATCCCCCAGGCTGTGGCTAAGCCATGTCTCCGCAATATCCTTTCTTTCAGGGGTGCTAGTTCTGCAAGTTTCGCAGGAGAGCTTCTGTAAAGTTTGGAAGGTAGCAGACGAGGTACTGGCAGAAGTAAAGCTGTGAGTACCGGCCGTGAGTCGTGCTTCGGTAGCTCAGTTGGTAGAGCACTTGCCCGCGAAAGGCAAAAGTCCCGAGTTCGAGTCTCGGTCGGGCACACAGTTTTAATCTGCCAGGAAGTTTCATATCAGCGCACACTCCGCTGCAGAGTGAAAATCTCATTCTGGAAACATCCCCCAGGCTGTGGCTAAGCCATGTCTCCGCAATATCCTTTCTTTCAGGGGTGCTAGTTCTGCAAGTTTCGCAGGAGAGCTTCTGTAAAGTTTGGAAGGTAGCAGACGAGGTACTGGCAGAAGTAAAGCTGTGAGTACCGGCCGTGAGTCGTGCTTCGGTAGCTCAGTTGGTAGAGCACTTGCCCGCGAAAGACAAAGGTCCCGAGTTCGAGTCTCGGTCGGGCACACAGTTTTAATCTGCCAGGAAGTTTCATATCAGCGCACACTCCGCTGCAGAGTGAAAATCTCATTCTGGAAACATCCCCCAGGCTGTGGCTAAGCCATGTCTCCGCAATATCCTTTCTTTCAGGGGTGCTAGTTCTGCAAGTTTCGCAGGAGAGCTTCCGTAAAGTTTGGAAGGTAGGAGACGAGGTACTGGCAGAAGTAAAGCTGTGAGTACCGGGCGTGAGTCGTGCTTCGGTAGCTCAGTTGGTAGAGCACTTGCCCGCGAAAGACAAAGGTCCCGAGTTCGAGTCTCGGTCGAGCACACAGTTTTAATCTGCCAGGAAGTTTCATATCAGCGCACACTCCGCTGCAGAGTGAAAATCTCATTCTGCATTCAGATCTAATTTGAGTTTCTTTCAGTTAATAAATCGTCTTAGTTTTTTTCTTCTTCAGAGTTGTGCGTGTGAGGTTCCTCCTGGGACTTCACACTAGTTTGAAAATCACACCACGCTGCACACACACTAAGTTCGCAATTCGCGCATCCGAGAACAAGTATTGTAAATTCTGCTGCCGTGGTGTTTACCACTCTATTTAGCGCATCAAAGTACACAACATAGGTCACGAAAGATTCATCTCCCTTAAATCTCTTTATCGTAATTCTCCTCATGCTAGATTATGTTTTTCCCTTGACTTAATGATACCAACAACAACTTCAGATTTCCCGATAATTCCTCGCTGACCACGAATCTGCGAACCGCAAAGCCTTTAACGTTCTCACGTCATATCACACTAAATGATCCTTATGGCTCTCTGCCAACAAAGCTTCTCTTCCAAACTACACTGAAGAGCCAGAGAAGCTGGTACACCCGCCTAATATCGTCCAGGGCCTCCGTGAGCACGAGGAAGTGCCGCAACACGACGTGGCATAGATTCGTCTAATGTATGAAGTAGTGCTGGAGGGAGTTGATGCCACGAATCCTGCACGGCTGCTCATAAATCCGTAAGAGTGAGAGGGGATGGAGATCTCTTCTGAACAGGACATTGCAATACATCCCAGATGGTGTCCATGTTTGGTGAGTTTGGTGGTCAGTGGAAGTGCTTAAACTCAGAAGCGTATTCCTGAGTGTGTGGTCACATTAATGTGAATTGAGCGTGTGTGATGGAACGATTCCGCAGTCGTCTCTTTTCCGCTTATATACTTTTCTTTCAGTGATATGTGCCCGCAACGCCACCAAGTGTCATTCAGTTGTGGGGAGGCAGTGTGTGCGTGTGCATGTATGTGTGTGTGTGTATGTGTGTGTGTGTGTGTGTGTGTGTGTGTGTGTAGTTACTGTAATCGTAAATTCAGGCAGATTGTAGCGCAGTCGTTAGGCATTTGTACACGTTAGTTCATACATTCTTTGCGTGTTTCCCTTGCGTTATCTAGGCACAGCCTCGTGTTTCAGTAACTCTTGTTCAACCGCGATTAGAATGGACAGGGACGGTGATTGCTGTGTTCGGATGAGGGCTGAGTTGGCATCCCTTCGCTCAAAGTTGCAGGCGGCGCTGACTTCGGTCGCGCAGCTCGGGGCTGTTGCCAACGGGCACCACTGTGCGAAGCCAGACTTGGGTATCACGGGGATGTCAACCTCGTCCCATCTGTCCCCAGATCGGTCTGCCGCTGTGGTTGCCCCGGTTGCTGCCCGCAGTGGAGCTGAGCCCTCGCCTGTGGTCGATCGGGTGGTCGTTCCGAGGTGTGGCGGGGAGCGAAAGACGTCTCCGGAGGCTGATCAGAAAGCCCCCCTGGTGCATCTGACAAACAGGTTTTAGGTGCTGTCTGTGGCTGAGCCAGATGCAGCAGCCTGCCCTGTTTCAGAGGATGATTCTCAGCCTTCAATGTCCGGGCAATCGCAGAGGGTGGGCTTATTGGTAGTTGGGAGCTCCAACGTCAGGCGCGTAATGGGGCCCCGTTAGGGATATGGCGGCTAAGGAGGGGAAGAAATCCAGTGTGCACTCCGTGTGCATTCCGGGTGGAGTCATTCCTGATGTGGAAAGGGTCCTTCCGGATGCCACGAAGAGCACAGGGTGCAGCCAGCTGCAGTTGGTGGCACATGTCGGCACTAATGATGTGTATCGCTTTGGATCTGAGGAAATTCTCTCTGGATTCCAGCGGCTATCTGATCTGGTGAAAGCTGCCAGTCTTGCTTACGAGATGAAGAGCTCACCATTTGCAGCATCGTTGACAGAACCGACAGCGGACCTTTGGTGCAGAGCCGGGTGGAGGGTCTGAATCAGAGGCTCAGACCTTTTGCGACCGTGTTGGTTGCAGATTCCTTGACTTGCGCCATAGGGTGGTGCGGTTTCGGGTTCCGCTGAATAGGTCAGGAGTTCACTACACTCAGCTGGCGGCTACATGGGTAGCGGAGGCTGTGTGGCGTGGACTGGGCGGTTTTTTAGGTTAGAAGGTATAAAATAAATTAAAAATAATAATATATATTAATTATTCTATCTGTATGATGGTGTTTGTAATTGTAATTGATATTTGCTTATCTGGAACGTGGACGTTTAATTATTCGGTATCAGACGCTTGACAATGGCTTTTTCGTAAAGGCAATGTTACTCGTAGTTGACCGTGAAATAAAACTGAAATAATCGGACTTCGTAAATAAATCGTTTCCAAAGACTGCTGCGGTAGGTGCGGACTCAAATCTAAGTCTCAATACTAGAATAATTTGCCAGCCATGTCAATACGTCGTACAGAGGTGACTGTCTACTAAACATAAAAAAGTTACACAGTTAGTTAAATCAGATATATTCAATGAATAAGCCTACAGTTCATAATCCTACTTACTTTTATAAATATAAATTCTTTACAGAGTCGAGTGCCTAGTCTGGTTGCAACTCGCAGTATTCTTCTCTAACATGAAATATGGCGGTGTGCCAGACAATAAAATAAAATACGTGCTTCTCGCACCACTTCAACCAGAGCTCTCCCCCTTTCTAAATTAAACATAAGAGTAACGTAATTGTGCTTTTGTTTTATCAGCGACACAGCGCTGCAGTTGTGTGCCATAGGCTTTATTTATTTGTCACTGATTATTTATTTAATTAATATTTCGCGTTTCCGCGGAAACTCACGCTCGGCATGCAAATGTGCCTTTATATTGCCCCCTGAATTGCGAGGCGAAAGGACACACCTGCAGGCGAGCAATTCACCTAAAGGCACAAGAAAATCTAAGTTATCTACAACTATTTACATGACCTACATTATACACATTATACACATTATATACAAAATTTGAATGACGCGGGTGCGCCGCAAAAGTTCTTATGTTGGCAGATAGAGTGCGCGCATGCGCAGAAGCGTCTGTGTGACTGCCGTTATGTCGTACAGTTAGATCACGCGGCACAGTATTGCAGTTCATATTGTTCGTGTGCGCGCGTTTCTCAGTCGTTGCACAAAGAAAATATTCAACCAAGATTACATATGAAGACTACATTCTATGACAGGTAACTTAGTTTTAAATTTACAATATTTGTTATAACACAATACAACTTAGATTGTTGAATGTTCTTAGTTACATAGTATTGTTTTGAAATACTTCAAAGAAAAATGTCCGTATGTTTCAGGTGCGTTGACCTATACACATCGTGTCGTTATTACAGTTCATATTCATCCGCTGCACAATAATTTTTTACAGGTTAGTATCGTCGGGGTAAAGTTTTTTGATCACAGTAACATCGTTGTATAACAACGTGATTAATACATAAACGTGTCCATTTCTCATCTCCATTATAATCGTTGTGATGCAGTTCGTTGTGACTAAAAGCATTGCTTATTACAGATCAGACGTGACCCGTCGAGTAATTGGTCCACGTGCAGTTCGTTTTTTTTTTTTTTTTTACATTCCGTGGAAGCTTGGTTGCAGAACCTCGGACGGCACATAGCTGGCGTCGATCCTTGGACAGTCCAGGTAAGAGTGTCCGTCACATTTCGAGAACATTTCATTCCCTGAAGTTCCAACCAAAATTCTTCCACCCATCGTGTTGTTTTCTGGACAGGCACTATGTGTCCATTTAATCCAGTTAACATCTTGAAGTTAGGTACTGTAGTAATGTCACTAGACGATGCACGAATTATGCACTTCACATTTTCAGTTTTTCGCTGAATATAGTTCACCTAAATGTTCGTAGTTATTAATCAAAGAAATCATTCATCGCGTTTACATAGATACGCTGCATAACGAATGGCATTAACCGTTTCTTTCACATAGGTTTCTGCGTAGTTGCAGAGTTAGTAATGTTCGTTAATGTCCGTGAACAGAGGTTCACTATGCAATGTCTTTTTGGCACTCGTTTTGTTCAAATTTCTTACATAGTACAGTTACATGATACATCAGTTAAAAAAATAAGTAATTATACATACACACGTCACATATTTTCTTAGCATAAACATAATACAGTTGCACATAAACATGTTTGCATCATCATTACATAGCTATAGGTTATTACATTGTGTCACGTTTGATTACATGAATTGTCGATATTTACATCCTCTTTAGCGGTTTTGCTGGGATATTATCGATGTTTTTTGTGATGTCATCTGAAATTAAGATTGGTTAGACACAACATTCATTACATCAGTAGACAAGACCAGGCGTTTCACTACTCAATAATATTCAAAATAGTAAGAGAGAGAAAATGTTCGATTCCTCGCGTTTTGTGCGTGTGTGTAGAGTGTCTGTGTGGCCTTGACTACTGATAGATGCTTTTCGTGTTGAGAGATGTGCGTCTAATCTATTTCTCAAAGTAAAAGATCGCTTCACAGGTGACGTCTGTCAGTTCGTCAGGTGTCACACCAAGTCAGTGGTACCTTCAGTAACAAATGTTCCGTGAAAAATTAATATGTCATCCACTGCTACGTAATCATAAATTTTACTTTAATATTCCGTCCTTCAGGTGGTGCCGTGCGTTGAAAGAAGAGTTCTTCTGTCTTCAACTGCGTCACTGGAACCGCTGAAATGAAAATTTCTATACTACTTATTATCTGTGCTGTAACAACAGAGTTTTTCGAGTTGCTTAGCAATATTTTGATGGGTATGACCTTGACATTATTCAGCATGAAATGCTCTAAGATCTCGGTGTGCGTATAGCCCAATAATTTTGTTAGTTCTAGGATGTTGTAACAGATACGCACCAGGATGCGGTATGTTAACAATTATATAAGGTCCTTCATATAGCAGACGCCACTTAGCGTTGCATCGTTTGAGTGCTACAGATTTATGATGAGTACGAAGTAGTACAAGCATTCCTACCTCGAATTTTTCTTTTCTTTTTATTATGTTTCTGTGATGTTTGTTTCGTATTTGTGCGTGATGTGTCAATGTAGTCAATACTTCTTTTATTTTCTGTTCAGGTGTGATTTCCTTGTCTAACAACTTAGGTAATGGTTCTATCCACTGATCGTTCTGTTTGCAATTGAACATGATCTCGTTAGGTGTGTAATTTGTATCGTAAATATTTAAGTTATTGTGTACGTCTTCGAAAAGACTTAGGTAGGACACCCAATTAGTATGTTTTGATGAAATATAGGTCCTCATGAATCGATTTAATTCTCGGAAAAGTCTCTCAGTCGCGTTACATTGTGGGCTAAACCTCGAAATAAATATACTTTTGATGTTACTGTCCTTCAAGAAATTTCTCCATTTGTACCCAGAGTAGTATGCTACATTATCTGACAGAATTGCTTTAGGTTTTCCCACGTGCGTCAGGTAATCACTTGAGAATCTTCGTATTATAGCACTTGCAGTGGCGGATTTTAAAGCATAAAGTTTTACATGTTTAGAAAATATATCGTAAAAAGCTAAGATATATTTGACGCCTCCAGAGCTTGCTGGATGCGGTCCACTGATGTCAGTACACAGAATTTCCAGGGGTTTACTGGGTAAAATAGAATGTAAATCTGTTTTTGTGGATAAAATCTGAGGTTTTGATTTTTGACATATGACACATGTTTTCAGTTCCCTGTAAATTTTTCTTCTCATATTGCTAAAATAACAGTATGTGCTGAGCTTTGCTAAACACTTTTTTGTCCCATAATGACCCCAAACTAAGTGTGTGTGCCAAATTAAATTACGTTCAGACTCTTTGGGAATGCATACACACCAGTTAGTAGCATTAGGATGTCGTCGATAAAATAGCACATCATTGTGTAACTTGTAATACTTAGTCAAAGGATGATTGTGTTTTTCTACCAGTAATGTTATTATCTTATACCAGTGAGGATCAGATTTTTGTAATTCAGCCATGTTTCTGCACATACACTCCTGGAAATTGAAATAAGAACACTGTGAATTCATTGTCCCAGGAAGGGGAAACTTTATTGACACATTCCTGGGGTCAGATACATCACATGATCACACTGACAGAACCACAGGCACATAGACACAGGCAACAGAGCATGCACAATGTCGGCACTAGTACAGTGTATATCCACCTTTCGCAGCAATGCAGGCTGCTATTCTCCCATGGAGACGATCGTAGAGATGCTGGATGTAGTCCTGTGGAACGGCTTGCCATGCCATTTCCACCTGGCGCCTCAGTTGGACCAGCGTTCGTGCTGGACGTACAGACCGCGTGAGACGACGCTTCATCCAGTCCCAAACATGCTCAATGGGGGACAGATCCGGAGATCTTGCTGGCCAGGGTAGTTGACTTACACCTTCTAGAGCACGTTGGGTGGCACGGGATACATGCGGACGTGCATTGTCCTGTTGGAACAGCAAGTTCCCTTGCCGGTCTAGGAATGGTAGAACGATGGGTTCGATGACGGTTTGGATGTACCGTGCACTATTCAGTGTCCCCTCGACGATCACTAGTGGTGTACGGCCAGTGTAGGAGATCGCTCCCCACACCATGATGCCGGGTGTTGGCCCTGTGTGCCTCGGTCGTATGCAGTCCTGATTGTGGCGCTCACCTGCACGGTGCCAAACACGCATACGACCATCATTGGCACCAAGGCAGAAGCGACTCTCATCGCTGAAGACGACACGTCTCCATTCGTCCCTCCATTCACGCCTGTCGCGACACCACAGGAGGCGGGCTGCACGATGTTGGGGCGTGAGCGGAAGACGGCCTAACGGTGTGCGGGACCGTAGCCCAGCTTCATGGAGACGGTTGCGAATGGTCCTCGCCGATACCCCAGGAGCAACAGTGTCCCTAATTTGCTGGGAAGTGGCGGTGCGGTCCCCTACGGCACTGCGTAGGATCCTACGGTCTTGGCGTGCATCCGTGCGTCGCTGCGGTCCGGTCCCAGGTCGACGGGCACGTGCACCTTCTGCCGACCACTGGCGACAACATCGATGTACTGTGGAGACCTCACGCCCCACGTGTTGAGCAATTCGGCGGTACGTCCACCCGGCCTCCCGCATGCCCACTATACGCCCTCGCTCAAAGTCCGTCAACTGCACATACGGTTCACGTCCACGCTGTCGCGGCATGCTACCAGTGTTAAAGACTGCGATGGAGCTCCGTATGCCACGGCAAACTGGCTGACACTGACGGCGGCGGTGCACAAATGCTGCGCAGCTAGCGCCATTCGACGGCCAACACCGCGGTTCCTGGTGTGTCCGCTGTGCCGTGCGTGTGATCATTGCTTGTACAGCCCTCTCGCAGTGTCCGGAGCAAGTATGGTGGGTCTGACACACCGGTGTCAATGTGTTCTTTTTTCCATTTCCAGGAGTGTATCAATATAATATTGGTGATACTGCTTGTCTTGCATTAAGAGAATCCTGTAGTCATTTATATTTTCTAAGTCACTGTTGGTATCATTCATACCTTGTGGAAGTCTAGACAAAGTGTCTGCAATGGTGTTGTCCTTACCTCTTATGTACTTAATTTCAAAAGAGTAGTTCTGAAGTGTAACTGCCCATCGTGATAGTCTAGGATGTACAAGTTTACAAGTTAACAAAAATGTCAGGGCCTGGTGATCGGTGTAAATTACTGTATGTTTTCCAAATAAATAATAATTGAATTTCTTGAATGCCCATACTATGGAAAGTGTTTCTAACTCAGTAGTGGAGTATGTACGCTCACATTCAGTTAAAGTACGACTTGCAAACCCAATAATTCTTATCTGTTCCTTTTCTTTATTCTTTACAACTTGAAATAAGCAACATCCCAAGCCAGTTCGTGAAGCGTCACAAGTCATACAAAAATCTAAATTGAAATCTGGATGGCTCAATAAGTTTGCACCCACTAAAGCATGTTTAATTGTATTAAAGTCATTCTGGCACTGTTCCGACCAGATCCAAACTTGATTCTTTCTGAGTAGATTTAGCAGATGTTTACTGTTCAAAAGTGGTTGTGGCAAAAAACGTCTAAAAAATGAACATAGCCCAAGGAATGATTTTAACTGCTTTTTAGTTCGAGGGCTAGGAAAGTTTCTGATAGCATCTAATTTACTGGGATCAGGACGTATGCCCTGTGAATTAATGATATGTCCTAAATATTTTATCTCACTGCAACCAAATTTTGATTTTCTTAGGTTGGCTGTGACTCCAGCTTGTGCAAATTTTTCTAAAATTCTTTGAAGTGTGTCAACGTGTTCATTCCAAGACTGTGTAGCTATCAGTATATCATCTACATAGTGTGTGACTGTCTCAACTAAATCGTCGCCAAGCACGGTATCCAGGGCTGTAATGAATACCCCAGAGCTGACATTCAGTCCAAAGGGTAGAACACAAAACTGATAGGTTCGCCCCCTGAACATAAATGCAGTATATTTCCGTGAATCAGGAGTGATACCCACCTGCCAAAACGAATTAGCGAGATCTATTGTGGAAAAATATTTTGCATCTAGAAATTTCTGTAATTGCTCTTCTAAATTTTCGGGTTTTGTGTGAACCGGTAAAATTATTTCATTAATTGCTCGTGCGTCTAACACTAACCTAATGCTTCCATTCGATTTTTTGACAACAAGTAGAGGACTACAATAAGGTGAGGTGGATGCTTCAATGACCTTCCAGTCTAACATTTGTTTTAATTCTTGCCACACAGCAGGTCGTTGAGATAACGGTACGTTATATGTCTTATGGTAGAAGATCTTGTGAGGCTTAACTTCAATCTTGTACACATACGTGTTGATAACACCCAATCGTTTGGTAAAAACTTGTAAATATTTGGATAACACTTCCTGTAGTTTTATACGTTCATGTACACTGAGAGCTGTAGCTTCACTTATCTTATGATCAAGCAATGTTTTCAAGTCCATTAGCTCTGTGTCAGATGAGTGTGTTTGCATGTCTTGAATGTCTTTGTCAAGTACTAACTGAACCTTGTACCCTGTACAGTGTTTGTCATGCTTTAGAGTTCTCCTGTCCAAATCAATAATAATTACCCTGCTTTTATCATTTAAAATACATTTACCTTTGGAGAAGTCTATAATGCAGTCCTTCTCGCTCATAATATCTATTCCTAATATGCAATTTGTCACAAGGTTTTGTACAACCAGGAATGGCCATTGTACGGTTCCATTACCTATTTTAACGTTTACAAAAACTTGCTTCGTAACCCTACATGACTTATTACCTAGTGCAGTAGTTATTTTACAGTTTTGGGCAGGAAACTCAGGCACAGGTTCCAATTCACACATCTTTTTATAGAAATTAAAAGACAAAACGCTCACAGCTGCACCTGTATCTAGGATAATAGTAGTTGGAATCCCACCTACTACTCCAGTAGTAGATGCTAAAACAATTTCATTTGTGTTTGAACGACATTGTGTACTGTCTTGCAAAAGTTCATCTGATATATTCTCATTGTGGTTGTATCTTATAAATAAAACAGGTAATTTTTGTTTAGAATTATTCGGCATATCATTATTCTGTTGTTCAAGTGTGGTGTCAAATAACTGATTAACATTGAAGTCGCCCCCCAAGAATTCTTCAGCCACGACCTGGGGCATAGTAGTGACTGTTTCTAGTTTTTTGGATTAGCATTTGTACTAGGTACTGACACAGATTGAGGTTGTGCATCAGGTGTCATTTCTATTATATTCACATTCGGATATTGCCTATTATGATCTCCAAACTTTTGCGGTTGTTGTTGCTGTTGCGCATTATAACTTACCTGTCGGTCGTAAGGTATGCTCCAATTTTGTCCTGGTGTCTGCTGTGGTAAAGCAGAGTTTGAATGAAAGTACTGATCGTTACGAGTCCAACCTTGATGCTGTCTTGGCTCATAGTTGTTATTATTTCTATTTCTGTTTGTGTTTTTGTTGTTGCCTTTGTATCCGTTGTTACCGTTGTAGTTATTACCGCGGTGCCTTTTGTATGGATTGCCGCATGAAGTGTTATTACTGTTGTAACTATTGTTTGTATTGGAATACGCGTGTTGATTTTGATTTCCGTACTGAGACGGCATGTGAGTTTGCTGTTTTTGTTGTACCGCGTATCCAACTGTGGACGCGCCAGAATTGTGTTGGCAAGCCTGCATGTTTTGCATACCACTAGTGTAGTGATGGGCTAAACTGCGATTTTCCGATATCAGTGATTTCTGTGAATGCTACTTTTGAGTATCTGTGATTCTTAACTGTGATTTGTCGCAGTTAAGGAACATAGGTCGTGTATCCCTCCGCCACTGCTATTTCTGCGATTTCTGCTACTTCCGCGATTTCTGCTACTTCTGCGATTTCTGTGACTTCTGCTACTTCTGCGATTTCTGCGATTTCTGTGACTTCTGCTACTTCTGCGATTTCTGTGATTCCTGCGATTTCTGCGACTTACCACCGTATGAGAAAGTTACATCTGTCAACACAGAAAATTGCATCTCAACAAACCTGTCTTTGGCAAGTATGTTTTATGTTTTTTCTTCCGTTGGCTTTAATTTTGTATTAAAGAAACAACTGTGAAAATATTAATAGTGTAATTAATATGTAAGTAGACGTACAGTACCGTAATAGTTCGTATTTAGAAAATGAATTGTAACATATTGTTATGTTCACAGGTACCTGAACTACATTTCAGTCACTCCGTAAAGTGATATCTCAAAATATCATTGTCAACAGATCTGAAGAAATTGCCACTGCGTCTTTAGACCGTTTTCGTCAGACGAGAGGTTAGTTTCTAAGCGTTTCGATGGACTTAATTACTTCAGTGTGATCGTTCTTGCAAATGTGATATTCATTATAGCAAATATTAGCAATCTACTCTGTCAATTATATTGCTAGTAATTAATGACAGCAAAAATTGTTTAATAATCCTTGTGTTTTTGCAGACACAGTTCTGACTCTGATTACTGGTTGCTGTACGTATCTATCCACATCAAGGCTGTTTTTGAGAGAGACTAGTGAAGATTCAAGACAGTTCTTAGAGGATTTGCAGTTTAAAAGTGAAATAATTGTGAAATAAGTGTGTGAATGATTAAACTGTGTTTTATTGAAGTAGTTGTGCGATTTTAAAGGAATAATAAATGTCAAATACAGTGAGTGAATAATAAAAATCTCATTTTCCACATGTTTAAGCCGCCCTATACCCATAATTTTCCGCCACTTACTTATTGGTAAACACTTGTTGGAGAGTGACATGCCGCCCACCCCCCCCCCCCCCCCCCTTTCACCACAATGTTGGTGTGACACTGACCTGTAACTTATCCCGAAGTCTACAATATGCATTTTGAGGCTGTTGATATGATAGTGGGAAGTACAGATCTTCCAGTTAAATCAGGAATAGCTTAAGTGCATTACTTGAAAGTAACACAGGAAAAGCTTACTTATGTAGGTGGTAGTAGTGTCGGCAAAAAGTTCTTGTGTGTGAAGTTGCCATGTAGAACACCAGGTGTAAAACTTTTCTCCCGAGTCTTGAACTGTGTCGGAACAAAAGTGAGGCATTCATATGACTGTTTTCATTTCTCTACACTTATACAGATGTCTGAGTTCTGCTGTGTTAACACTACAAAGTCCTGTAGGCATGTGGAGTATTAACCAAAACTGTCATATTGGAAGCAGAATCAAACACATTTGTTACGTTACTTTATATTTTCAGGAGAAAAAGGCAATGTTGCTTCTTATTAATATAATACATTCAGAGTCACAGCAGTATTTGACCAATCATAACTGATGCTGAATGTGCATGTCGTCATATAATATGAAGGGCTTATTTCAATAGTGGTACAAGTCCATCACCTCCACTTTTCTGTCTATAATGCGTCTGAAATTAGTGATCCAAACAAACATAAATAAAGGTTCATCTCTAGCAAGAAGCCATATGCTTGAATATTTCTGGTATCTCAAATGCAGATTTGTCATCGCTCATTTAACTTTACGACTCTGTATCTCAAAATGAACAAAAATGGACTTGTACCACTATTGAAATAAGCCCTTCATATGCACACACAGCACATCGAACTCGTGAGGCACAAGGCTCTCATAACGAAGTACGTACGTCGGTCAACAGATGACACTAGGAAAAGTATGTTAACTGCGCTTTTTAGTTGCTACTTGCGACTCTTAGTTGCGATTTGTCACAGAAATCGCAGTTTGACTCGGTAGCGAATAGCGTAGTATGAACTTTGCTCAACAGATGGCAGTGCTAACTGCGCTTTTTAGTTGCTACTTGCGACTCTTAGTTGCGACTTGTCACGGAAATCGCAGTTAGACTTGATACCGCATAGCAGAGATGGACGTAGTACGAACTTTGGCCAAAAGATGGCACTGTTAACCGCGCTTTCTAGTTGCTACTTGCGACTCTTAGTTGCGACTTGTCACGGAAATCGCAGTTAGACCCGATACCGTATCGAAGAGATGGACGTAGTACGAACTTTGGCCAACAGATGCCACTGTTAACCGCGCTTTTTAGTTGCTACTTGCGACTCTTAGTTGTGACTTGTCACTGAAATCGCAGAAAGCAGTGCTAAATTCGAGCAATAGATGGCTCACGTCTTTGAATATGAAATACTACTTGCGACTGCTAACTGTGACTGAAATCGCAGTTAGATTCTGTAAAGTTGCTACTGTGATATCTGTGACTTCTCAGTCACTGTGATTTCTAACAGATACGCGATTTCCTGCCCACCACTACACTAGTGTAAACATTGTGGCTGCTGTTTTGCCGCGTGAAGCGCTGGTCTTCAAGTAACATGTCAACCGAATCTAAAGCTGTTAAAAAATAATCTGAATCGTCATCCGGGATATGTAGGAGTTTTTCTTTAATGTTGAAAGGCAATTTGGCCTTCAACGCACGGAGTATATCACGCGTTGCGACTGGTTCGTCTAAAAAGTGTCCCATGTTCAAGTATTTTTCAAAATATCTGCGTAAGTTACCATTTTTACTGTTAAAAGTTTCAGGTTCTAAAATTTGTCTTCTGAGTCGCTCCTGGACGGATTGCGACCAGAATTTGTTCAGAAAAGCACGCTCAAACTCACTGTACGTGGTACATACGTCAGCTTGACTGTATGCCCAGACAGCTGCATCGCCTTGGATGTAACCGACAATATATGAAATCTTTTTCCGGTCACTCCAAGTGCGTGGAAATGCGTTACTAAAGGATTTAAGAAAAATCACCGGATGAATGGTTCGTTTTTCTGGGATAAAAATCTGAAATTGCCTGTGTTTCATTAAGCTTTCTTCTTCCTTCGTATTGTGATATGGATTTATTCCACTGTAATTACTGGTATGTTCAGCTGGCGAGTAATTACGATAATGTTGCTGTGGTTTACCATGATAATAGCTTGTGTTTGTGTTTGCACATCGTGGTATGTGTTGTAGTCGTGGTGTGTTTTGTTCTTGTGTGTTTGTCGTGTGCGGTATGTGTGTGTCATACTCGAATGTATATTGGTTCCTGAACTGTGCATTTTGACTGATATTTTCGTTACATTCAGACTGTGGTCGATCGGTGAATTGTCTCATGGGTGCAGTGACGGATTGTACAGCGTCACTGATCAGCTGTTTGTTATTAGTAATGTATTGCGCTACGGAGTCGTGCACAATTGTTGGTAAATTTTCACGTAAGCATGTATCAAAATGTTTGTCTTTGTTCACTACCCAATCATTAAATTCCTTATTAATATTTTGAAAATGAGCTGTGGCATCAGATTGTAAGATGTCAGTCAGGTGTTGTTCAACATTGTCAAATTTATTCTGTACGTCAGTAATTCGTTTTTCAAGGTTGTCATGTACTGAAGGATATGTTTGAATTTGTTCAGTAAGAACTTCACACGTGACATTAAGGTTTTTTACTTGTGTCTGTAAAAGTGCTTCGTCAGTTGTAGTCTTTTCTTGTCTCGTATTAAGCTGGGAAAATTTAGTACTGAGTTCAGTCATCTGTTTGGTCAGTGTGGCGTCTATAAGTTCCACACGTTTACATAAAGTGTCATTACCTGTCCTGAGTGCTATGAGGTCAGATTTAATTGCGTCATTTTGTGTCTTTAACTGTTCATTTTGTGTCTTTAAGGTTGCCATGTTTTCCGCGTTCTGTTTCATTAGCATTTGTAACATGTCGGCAATGTTTACCGTTTGCAAGGTCTCTGCCCCCGCCGCGTCATTAGACGTGACGTCATGCATTAACATGGGCTCTGATTGAGACTTTGAAATTTTTGTGGTGGACGGAATATTGTCAAAATTTTCGTCAACACTTGCGTCAATGTTTGATGAATCGTCACTACCGGTTGCTGTCGTAAAGTCATTTTCTAACACTTGTCTCACGTCCGAGTCGGATTGCGTCTGAATAGTACGTCCTTGCTGTTCCATTTTTGCGTATTGTTTTCTAGTTATTACCATGCCACACGTGATATATGTTTCAAGAAAATTTTTGACACTGATTTTAAAATAAAATGTAGTTGAGCATGAATCGCTCGTAGCAACAATGGCTGTCTGTTAATTTAAAAATATAAACTGAATTTGAGATTATTGGTAATGGCTGCTGGCCATGTTACATGATATCGTACAGAAGTCGGCCATATTGTACACTCGTGTATTGGTATTGTTGCATACGTTATTGTTTAGGGAAAAGTACTGAGAACGAAATTTATCACTGAAACTCTTATGCGGAAAAGAAACACTACAGAATTTACTGAAA
Organism: Schistocerca cancellata; assembly: GCF_023864275.1. Classification (NCBI taxonomy): domain Eukaryota; kingdom Metazoa; phylum Arthropoda; class Insecta; order Orthoptera; family Acrididae; genus Schistocerca; species Schistocerca cancellata. The sequence goes on from NC_064629.1 coordinate 930,654,039, forward strand.
AGCTAATACACTGAATTATACGTCTGGTCAAGCCTGCTAATGCAAAGATGCTGCGTCTTACCTTATTTTGCTGGAAGCTTCTTTGCGTCTTCCGGCAAAATTTCAGAATTTGAAAATATCTTCCAATTTTGTTATCTCTCATACATTGACGTCCAGGTCCAGAAAGTTGATTTTTTACATGAAACAAAGAGAACAATGTAACAAATGACAAACTGAACAACGTCCTGTCACGGTCGCCAATATAAAATAAATTAAAAATAATAATATATATTAATTATTCTATCTGTATGATGGTGTTTGTAATTGTAATTGATATTTGCTTATCTGGAACGTGGACGTTTAATTATTCGGTATCAGACGCTTGACAATGGCTTTTTCGTAAAGGCAATGTTACTCGTAGTTGACCGTGAAATAAAACTGAAATAATCGGACTTCGTAAATAAATCGTTTCCAAAGACTGCTGCGGTAGGTGCGGACTCAAATCTAAGTCTCAATACTAGAATAATTTGCCAGCCATGTCAATACGTCGTACAGAGGTGACTGTCTACTAAACATAAAAAAGTTACACAGTTAGTTAAATCAGATATATTCAATGAATAAGCCTACAGTTAATAATCCTACTTACTTTTATAAATATAAATTCTTTACAGAGTCGAGTGCCTAGTCTGGTTGCAACTCGCAGTATTCTTCTCTAACATGAAATATGGCGGTGTGCCAGACAATAAAATAAAATACGTGCTTCTCGCACCACTTCAACCAGAGCTCTCCCCCTTTCTAAATTAAACATAAGAGTAACGTAATTGTGCTTTTGTTTTATCAGCGACACAGCGCTGCAGTTGTGTGCCATAGGCTTTATTTATTTGTCACTGATTATTTATTTAATTAATATTTCGCGTTTCCGCGGAAACTCACGCTCGGCATGCAAATGTGCCTTTATAAAGGCCTCGGGAAAGTACGGGGTGGGCTGCAATCTCAAAGGGTGCATGGCAAATACAGTACGTGCTTGGATCAAGGAACTGTCGGAATTGTAGTTGTAAATTGTTGTTGGGAAAGTCTCTGAGTTTCAAGCGCTAATAGAAAGCACAGAAGCTGAAATCGTTATAGGTACAGAAAGCTGACTAAATCCTGAAATAAGTTCTGCGGAAATTTTTACAAAGTCTCAGATGGTGTTCAGGAAAGACAGATTAGGCAGAATTGGCGGTGGAGTGTTTGTGTCTGTCAGTAGTGGTTTATCTTGTAGTGAAGTCGAAGCAGATACTCCGTGCGAATTGGTATGGGTGGAGGTTATACTTAACAGCCGAACTAAGTTAATAATTGGCTCCTCCTACCGACCCCCAGACTCCGATGATATAGCTGCTGAACGGTTCAGAGAAAATTTGAGTCTCGTAACAAATAAATACCCCACTCATACGGTTATAATTGGTGGGGACTTCAACCTTCCCTCGATATGTTGGCAAAAATACTTGTTCAAAACCGGTGGTAGGCAGAAAACATCTTCCAAGATTGTCCTAAATGCTTTCTCCGAAAATTATTTCAAGCAGTTAGTCCACGAACCCAAGCGAATTCTAAATGGTTGCGAAAACACACTTGACCTCTTAGCCACAAACAATCCAGAGCTAATAGAGAGCATCATGACTGATACAGGGATTAGTGATCTCAAGGTCGTTATAGCTAGGATCAATACCGTTTCTTCCAAATACACCAGAAACAAACGCAAAATAATTTTATTTAAAAAAGCGGATAAAGTGTCACTAGAAGCCTTCCTAAGAGACAATCTCCATTCCTTCCGAACTGACTATGCAAATGTAGACGAGATGTGGCTCAAATTCAAAGATATAGTAGCAACAACAATTGAGAGATTCATATCTCATAAATTGGTAGGAGATGGAACTGATCCCCTATGGTACACTAAACAGGTCCGAACGCTGTTGCAGAGGCAACGGAAAAAACATGCGAAGTTCAGAAGAAAGCGAAATCCCGAAGATTGGCTAAAATTTACAGACGCGCGAAATTTGGCACGGACTTCAATGCGAGATGCCTTTAATAGGTTCCACAACGAAACATTGTCTAGAAATTTGGTAGAAAATCCGAAGAAATTCTGGTCGTATGTAAAGTACACAAGCGGCAAGACGCAGTCAATACCTTCGCTGCGCAGTGCCGATGATACTGTTACCAACGACTGTGCCGCTAAAGCGGAGTTATTGAACGCAGTTTTCCGAAATTCCTACACCAGGGAAGACGAATGGAATATTCCAGAATTTGAAACACGAACAGCTGCTAGCATGAGTTTCTTAGAAGTAGATAGCTTAGGGGTTGCGAAGCAACTCAAATCGCTTGATACAGGCAAGTCTTCAGGTCCAGATTGTATACCGATTAGGTTCCTTTCAGTTTACGCTGATACAATAGCTCCCTACTTAGCAATCATATACAACCGCTCGCTCACCGATAGATCTTTACCTGCAGACTGGAAAACTGCGCAGGTCGCACCAGTGTTTAAGAAGGGTAGTAGGAGTAATCCATCGAACTACAGACCGATAGATCTTTACCTGCAGACTGGAAAACTGCGCAGGTCGCACCAGTGTTTAAGAAGGGTAGTAGGAGTAATCCATCGAACTACAGACCTATATCATTGACGTCGGTTTGCAGTAGGGTTTTGGAGCATATACTGTATTCAAACATTATGAATCACCTCGAAGGGAACGATCTATTGATACGTAATCAGCATGGTTTCAGAAAACATCGTTCTTGTGCAACGCAGCTAGCTCTTTATTCGCGCGAAGTAATGCCCGCTATCGACAGGGTATCTCAAGTTGATTCCGTATTTCTAGATTTCCGGAAAGCTTTTGACACCGTTCCTCACAAGCGACTTCTAATCAAGCTGCAGGCATATGGGATATCGTCTCAGTTGTGCGACTGGATTCGTGATTTCCTGTCAGGAAGGTCGCAGTTCGTAGTAATAGACAGCAAATCATCGAGTAAAACTGAAGTGATATCAGGTGTTCCCCAGGGAAGCGTCCTGGGACCTCTGCTGTTCCTGATCTATATAAATGACCTGGGTGACAATCTGAGCAGTTCTCTTAGGTTGTTCGCAGACAATGCTGTAATTTGCCGTCTAGTAAGGTCATTCGAAGACCAGTATCAGTTGCAAAGCGACTTAGAAAAGATTGCTGTATGGTGTGGCAGGTGGCAGATGACGCTAAATAACGAAAAGTGTGAGGTGATCCAGATGAGTTCCAAAAGAAATCCGTTCGAATTCGATTACTCGATAAATAGTACAATTCTTAAGGCTGTCAATTCAACTAAGTACCTGGGTGTAAAAATTACGAACAACTTCAGTTTGAAAGACCACATAAATAAAATTGTGAGGAACACGAGCCAAAGGTTGCGTTTCATTGTCAGGACACTTAGAAAATGCAACAAGTCCACTAAAGAGACAGCTTAAACTACACTCGTTCGTCCTCTGTTAGAATATTGCTGCGCGGTGTGGGATCCTTACCAGGTGGGATTGACGGAGGACATAGAAAGGGTGCAAAAAAGGGCAGCTCGTTTTGTATTATCACATAATAGGGGAGAGAGTGTGGCAGATATGATACGCGAGTTGGGATGGAAGTCATTAAAGCAAAGTCGTTTTTCGTCGCGGCGAGATCTATTTACGAAATTTCAGTCACCAACTTTATCTTCCGAACGCGAAAATATTTTGTTGAACCCAACATACATAGGTAGGAATGATCATCAAAATAAAATAAGAGAAATCAGAGCTCGAACAGAAAGGTTTAGGTGTTCGTTTTTCCCGCGCGCTGTTCGGGAGTGGAATAGGAGGGAGACAATATGACTGTGTTTCGATGAACCCTCTGCCATGCACTTAAATGTGAATTGCAGAGTAATCATGTAGATGTAGATGTGTGTGTGTGTATGTGTGCCTTTGGATCGCAATACAGCAGCGACTCTACTCATATATATCTATATGTCCCATTGTCTTCGAGATGGAATAAATTTAGAGAACCATTTTATGAAAAAAAAGATTGACATCTGTAGATAGAAGAGAATAGGCAATAAGGCAATAATAGTATGTCAGTAACATTTAATTGGTGAAAATCAGAAATATATAATTTTTTTTAAACAAGCATGAATGCGTAATTGCAGTTTACAAATTACTATATGCGATATTTCACTGAAGATCCAAAGAAGCTGGTAGACATTCCTAATATCGTGTACGACCCCCGCGAACATGCAGAACTGCTGCAACACGAAGTGGCCTGGACTCGACTCCATAAATCCGAAAGAATACGAAGGGGTGGAGATCTCTTCTGAACAGCAAGTTGCAAGGTATCCCAGATATGCTCAATAATGTTCATTTCTGGGGAGTTTTGTGGCCAGTGGAAGTGTTTAAACTCAGAAGAGTGTACGTGGACCCAATCTGTTGTAATTATGGACGGGTAGGTTGTCACATTGTCCTGCTGGAATTGCCCAAATACGTCGGAATGCACAACGGACATGAATGGATGCGAGTGATCAGACAAGATGCTTATGAATGTCACCTGTCAGAGTCGTATCTAGACGTATCAGAGGTCCCATATCATTCCAACTGCACACGCCCCACCCCATTACAGAACCTCCACCCACTTGAACAGTCCCCTGCTGTCGTGCTGTCATCAATGGTACACGAGTGGGCCTTTGGCTCTGAAAGTCCATATCGATGATGTGTCGTTGAATTGTTCGCACGCTGACACTTGTTGGTGGCCCATCATTGGAATCCGCAGCAATCTGGGGAAGGGTTGCACTTCTGTCATGTTGAACGATTCTCTGGCCACACGGGATTAGCCGAGCACTTTAAGGCCGGTTCCCACTAGGGCTGCCGCGCATCAAAACCGCGCGTCAGCGGCGTGGTTGCCATGGAAAAGGCCGGTTCCCACTAGAGCATGGCAGCGTGGTGTGCGGCAATGGCAGCGGCGAGCGTTTTCCGCTTTGACGCGGCGGCTTGCGGAATTGGCGTTCCATCTGGAAGCGGCAGACGCTAGCGGTAGCCAATGATGGACAGCCACTTAGGTACGGGGTGGGACCCACCGAAACGACCGGTGTGTTTGAATAACTATATCTTACACCTACATGAAGGAAAGACGAAGTTGGGTAAAGACATACCAATTTTTCATTTTCTGTACAATGTACTTTTTCACATATTTCACTATTCATGTTTTCTCACTTCAACATAAACAGATTTCAAGACTACCGTTCATGATTATTCACTATCTCCTAACACATTGAAACAATGTACAATAAAAGAGATTATTCAGTTAGTTAAGCAAGACAAAAATTTAAAATGTGACACAGCACCAGGTACACGAAAACAGTAAGAACGCAAAGGCTAGGTGGAAGGGATGAAAGTGGAAGCCACCTGATAGAATTTCCCACAGAGCATAATGTAATCATCGCCAGCACCTTGCTTAAGAATCACAAAAGAATTATATATATTTGGAACAGAGTTTTCGAAACCAGATTGTAAATTGTAAGGCATTTCCTGGAGCAGAGGCAAACCTGACTGAAGACTGTCAATAGCAAGAAAAGCGTTCTGAAAAAGAAAATTTGTTCACATTGAATATAAATTCTAATGGTTGGATACTATTTTAAAAAAGTATTTGTGTGGAGTGCAGCCTTGTATGTAAGTGAAACGTGGAAGCTGAACAGTTCTGTCAAGAAGACAATGGACGTTTTCAAAACGTGGTGATCAATAAGAATGCTGAAGATTAGATACAAGGACCGTGTGACTAAAGAAGAGGTACGGAATTAAATAGAGGAGGAAGAGGAAATTACGGCACAACTTTGACAACAATAGGGGTTAGATGACAGGACGTATTATGGGGCATCTACAAGTGAGGACAAAGGGGTTGGGTGATAGTATTCTGATAATAATCATCTGTTGAATTACTATTCTACTATTTTATCTATTAATGTAAGCAGTGAATTTACTCTTCCATGCACTCCTCCACAAAAAATTTAAACCAAAACTGAAATCAGCTGAACACCAAATCTTTCAACCACTGTCTCACAACTGCGGGATTTATTTTTAACTTTCTATAACTATCACTGTCTAGCCACACATGCTTACAGATATAAGGAGAACAGAAATAAACAAACATTAGTTTTCAGCATATAATTCTTTAGGTTGGCAACATGTACATAAACAAACCATACAGGAAGGTACATGAGGGGAACACACTGTAGTTACGACTGCAGTGTTTTTGGTAAAATGTCTACTGCTAGTGACAGAAGAAAAAGGAGTAAACATGAAAATGTGCTTCTGTTCCATAATCTAAGTTTTAGTTCAACCTCCAGCATGTGACCAGGTGAGGGGAAACGTATACGTCCGCCAAAAACTCGATTCACTGTAAGTAATCACCCATTCATGTAAAAAAAGATGTGAACCGTTTTATAATCTGCAAGTATCACATATCAAAACAAAACTGAATCTTTCTAGATTCCACCAAAGATACCTTAAAGTAAAAGGCGAAACACGTCTTGAATCAGTAAAGCACACTGGATAAAGAAAAAGAAAGTTTGTTACTTACCAAAGGAAATAATCAATAGCTGTAGATATTTAGTAAATTACATCTTATGCCATACCAGCAAATTAGTTTCGGTTTAACTTCTCATTCAACATGGTATTAAATGCTGTTTTAAAAAAAATCATCTATCCCTTCTGAAAAACTGTAGTTACTTACATATCTCAGTGGCTTCCACTTTCATCCCTTCCACCTAGCCTTTATGTTCATACTGTTTTCATGTACCTGCTACCGTATCACATTTTAAATTTTTGTCTCGCTTAACTATCTGAATAATCTCTCTTATTGTACATTGTTTCAGTGTGTTAGGAGATAGTGAACAATCATGAACGGTAGTCATGAAATCTGTTTATGTTGAAATGAGAAAACATGAATAATGAAATGTGTGAAAGAGTACGTTGTACAGAAAATGAAAAATTGGTATGTCTTCACCCAACTTCGTCTTTCCTTCATGTAGGTGTAAGATATAGTTATTCAAACACACCGGTCGTTTCGGTGGGTCCCACCCCGTACCTCAGTGGCTGTCCGTCATTGGCTACCAGTAGCGTCTGCTGCTTGCAGATGGGAACGTCAATTCCGCGAGCCGCCGTGTCAAAGCGGAAAACGCTTGCCGTTGCTGTTGCCGCACACCGCGCTCTAGTGGGAACCAGCCTTAAGGACGGTCCCCACTAGGGCTGCCGCGCATCAAAACCACGCGTCAGCGGCGTGGTTGCTTTGAAAACGCCATCCGCGGCACAGCGCGGCGGGCTCTGCGTCGCGGTTTTACCATATCGAACCCCATTCCGCTGCCGCGTGCCGCACTCCAGGTCCACGCCGCCAATCACAGAACGCACTGAGCGTGACGTCAGGTACGGAACCCCGGACCACAACTTTCGCCGAACTGCTGGCGCGGACGCGGCAGGAGCTATGAAATATGTATCATCCGATTCCAAGGAAACTATTCGGTAGAAGAATTTGATTCTTGGGCATGTTACAGCCTGATATCACCTCTCGATAAACGACCGAATTTATTTTTGTTATTCTTCGTGGTTACTTGCTGTATCGCATTTACTTATACCATTACACGAAATTTTAATGAGTTTGCAGAGGTAAAAACGCATTGCGTGGACTTTGCGTACAGTTCATTTTAGGTAATACATTATTGCATATGAAAGTTAGTCAACATATCGAAATTGTTTTAAAAGCTGAGAGCAGAACGATAGCTATCACCGATCTCGAGATATTGAATGATACGTTGGCGGACGGGCTGTGCGGTGTCGCGCGCGGGTCGTTCGCGATGCGACTGATACTTCCTCCTGCTCGTCGTAAACAATGTGGTTGTATCCACTGGAAATTTCGTAAACGGTTCAGGAAATCGAAACGTGTTTTTTTTGCAAACAATAACTTGTAAAAAGTCATGTATTTCATCGCATGATAAATATCCAAAATTTGCTTATCTACCGAGATATGAAAGTAACTACAATTTTTCAGAAGGGATAGATGAATTTTTTTAAACAGCATTTAATAGCATGTGGAATGAGAAGTTAAACCGAGACTAATTTGCTGATATGTCATAAGATGTAATTTGCTAAGTATCTACAGCTATTGATTATTTCCTTTGGTAAGTAACAAAGGTTTTTTTTCTTCATCCAGTGTACTTTATTGGTTCAAGACGCGTTTCGCCTTTTACTTTAAGGCATCTTCGGTGGAATCTAGAATGATTCAGTTTTGTTTTGATATGTGATACTTGCTGATCATAAAACAGCTCACACCTTTTTTTACATGAATGATTACTTACAGTGAATCGAGTTTTTGGCGGACAACTGCGTTTCCCCTCACCTGGTCACATGCTGGAGATTGAACTAAAACTTAGATTATGGAACATAAGCACATTTTCATGTTCGCTCTTTTTTCTTCTGTCACTTGCTGTAGACATTTTACCGAAAACACTGATTTGAAGTCGTAACTACAGTGTGTTCACCTCATGTTCCTTCCTGTATGGTTTGTTTATGTACATGTTGCCAACCTAAAGAATTATATGCTGAAAACTAATGTTTGTTTATTTCTGTTCTTCTTGTATCTGTATGTGTGTGTGGCTAGACAGTGATAGTTATAGAAAGTTGAAAGTGAATGCATAAGTTGTCAGACAGTGGTTGAAAGATATGGTGTTCAGCTGATTTCAGTTTTGGTTTAAATGTTTTGTGGAGGATTGCGTGGAAGAGTAAATTCACTGCTTACCTTAATAGATAAAACAGTAGAATAGCATTTCAAAAGATGATTATTATCAGAATACTATCACCCAACCCCTTTGTCCTCACTCTTTGACACCTCATAATATGTCCTGTCAACTTACCTCTCTTGTAGTCAAATTTGTGCCGTAATTTCCTCTTCCTTCTCTGTTTAATTCCGTACCTCTTCTTTAGTTACACGGTCCTCATATCTAATCTTCAGCATTCTTATTGATCACCACGTTTTGAAAGCGTCCATTGTCTTCTTGACAGAACTGTTCATCGCCCACGTTTCACTTACATACAAGGCTGCACTCCACACAAATACCACACTCCACTCAAATACCTTTGTAAAATAGTACCCAATCATTAGAATTAATATTTGACGTGAACAAATTTTCTTTTTCAGAACGCTTTTCTTGCTATTCACAGTCTTCATTTTATATCCTCTCTACTTCTGCCTTCTCAATTACTGCTTCCCTTTCAAGTCACTGAAGTCTTAGAAATGCAGTTTGGTTTCTGTACAAGTTGTAGATAAACTTGTGGCCATGTGTTTTATCGGTGACATCTCCAGAGCTTCAAGGAATGTTTTAATTATGATTGTCAAAACCTTTGTCTAAATATACAGATGCTATAAACACAGTTTCGTAGTTCTTCAGTGCATCTACTGAGCTAAATGGTAGGATCAGTATTTCCTTGCGTGTTCAGACATTTCACAGGAATCTAAAATTGTGCTTATGTTAGTTTGTACAACCCCCCCTCTCTCCTCTCTACATATTCCTACCACTTTCTAGCCTTCGCTTATTTGCTTAGTCCTGGCTTGCCAAATGAGTTCTTGACAGTTGCTGCTCCTTTGAGTAAAGTTTTCTTTGATCTTTCTCATTTTCATTTCGCTATGTTTTCCAAGTGCAAAATCGCATTGCAATTTTGGACTTTCTGTCAGCGTCATGCTTAGACATTCTTTTTCCCATGGACTACTTTATTTGCTGCATTTTTATATTTTTCCCTCTTGTCTAATTTAATATATCACGTTTTATCTGACGATTTCTACTGTACCTTCTTTCTGTTCACATACTCTGCTGCATTCACCACTTCTTCTGTCAAAGATATCCATTCGTATTCTAGCGAATTCCTTCCTCTGTTTCAGTCAGTCGTTGCATTACGGTAACTTTAAGATTATCTAAAAACTGTGGGTCTTGACTTATTCAAGTTCCATTTCCTTAATTTGCTAGCATTTAATGTTTCTTTAGTTGTAAACTGCAGATCGTAACCAATAAATTATTGTAGGTTTGCGTCTGCACTGGGAAATCTCTTTTAATTTAAAATCTGGTTTCGAAAACTTTGTTCTAAATATGTATTATTCTTTCATGATTCTTAAGCAAGGTGCTGGCGATGATTACATTATGCTCTGTGCGAAATTCTATCAGGAGGCTTCCACTTTCATCCCTTCCCCCAAGCCTTTGTGTTCTTACTGTTTTCCTGTACCTGTTACCGTATCACATTTTAAATTTTTATCTCGCTTAACTATCTGAATAATCTCTTTTGTCATACATTGTTTCTATGTGTTAGAAGAAAGTGAACAATCATGAACGGTAGTCATGAGATCTGTTTATGTTGAAATGAGAAAACATGAATAATGATATATGTGAAAGTGTACATTGTACAGAAAATGAAAAATTGGTATGTCTTACCCCAACTTCGTCTCTCCTTCATGTAGGTGTAAGATATAGTTAATCAAACGCACCGGGTGTTTCAGTGGGTCCCGCTCCGTACCTCAGTGGCTGTCCGTCATTGGCTACCGCTCGCGTCTGCCGCTTCCAGATGGGAACGCCAATTCCGCGAGCCGCCGCTTCAAAGCGGAAAACGCTTGCCGCTGCCGTTGCCGCACGACGTGCTGCCGCGCTCTAGTGGGAACCGGCGTTTAAGGCGCTGCAGTCATGGACTGTGCGGCTGGTCCTGGCGGAGGTTCCAGTCCTCCCTCGGGCGTGGGTGTGGGTGTTTGTCCTTAGGGTAATTTAGGTTAAGTAGAGTGTAAGCTTAGGGACTAATGGGCTTAGCAGTTAAGTCCCATAAGATTTCACACACATTTGAACATTTTGAACTATTCTCCTCAGTTGTCGTCGGTCCCGTTCTTGCAGATCCTTTTTTCCGTCGCAGCGATGTCGGAGATTTGATGTTTTACTGGATTCCTGATATTCACAGTACATGCGTGAAATGGTCATACGTGAAAATCTCCACTTTATCGCTATCTCGGACGTGCTGTGTCTCATCGCTCGTGCACAACGCTCAAACTCATTTAAATCTTGATAACTTGCCATTGCAGCAGCAGTAACCGATCTAACAACTTCGCCAGACAGTTGTCTTATATACGGATCGCCGATTGCAGAGCCGTATTCTGCCTGTTTACATATCTCTGTATTTGAATATGCATGCCTCTACCAGTTTCTTTGGCGCTTCAGTGTATAACACTAGCCGAAATCGGTATGTGTTAACTATCACTACACCACCCTTGCTGATCCTCTACTGTCTTTTTCTCTTAGAGAACCATGCACAGCTCTCACACTTCTCCTCAGACAGACCATACTGTCTGCACGTTCCACAAATTACTTGTTTCCTTTGGCTACACGGTGAACTGTATCCCGTGAGATTCCACTGGCTAGATTCCTTGTGGCGCATCTTTTCAGTTCCTTGTCAGTTTCCCTTGAATTCGTAGAAATCAGGTTTCGTTCTTTCACAGTCCATCCAGACTCGAAATATTGGTTATTGTGACATTCTACTGATGCGTTGGGAATCTTTGTGCTTCTCAGCACCTACCCCTAAATTCCAAGCTCCACTAACAGAATACAAAAATCCACGGCCTGCGAACAACAGAACAACAAACTAAAAGTTCCCATGACGGCCCTTGACCTTCCTCCACACTGAATTACTCGTATTTACGGCAAGGTTATACATAGAGAGCCCATTCACAATATTCACAACGCTGTTTGCAACGTAAGTGCGTTGTCGGATGTGGGACAGAGCCCACAAAATCTTAAATTAGAATCTATAGGAAAGAATATGCATATTAGTAAATTGTGCCATATGTCACTACAAATACTGCAATACGATATGTTGTTTCTCATTTTAGTGACCAACACGTATATAAAAAGTATAACTGAAATTACCGGCGTCCATAAATTGCGCTCATTCTGCAATTAATTTGACTGACTGCTTCCCGGAGAACCGAAGCTCGATCCTGACACGGATTCCTCATATATGCAAAACAGCGGTCGTACCGCGCGAGGTGGAGCAGTAGTTAGCATACTTGACTCACATGCGGGTGGACGACGGTTCGAAGCCGCGTCCGGCCATCCTGATTTAGGTTTGCCGTGATTTCCCTAAATCCCTTCAGGCAAATGCCGCGATGGTTCCTTTGAAAGGGCACGGCTGACTTCTTTCCCCAACGTTCCCTAATGCGATGGGGCCGATGACCTTGCTGTTTGCTCCCGTCCGATAAATTAACCAACCAACCAACACCAGTCGTGGTTATATTCCCAACCTCTCGAAACTAAATTATATTCCCAGCCACTCCCTGAAGGCCTCCCCTTAAAATTTCAATTGCGGGCAAAGTTAAGTGGATAACACGAAATTAGCAACATGTGACTTGCGACTATTTAGGCTGGAACATAGTACTGGGACATTTAATTTATCAATTCACAATCATGTTTTGGGCAGCAAAAATTGTTTTCCATGTGTGTGAGTGTGTGTGTGTGTGTGTGTGTGTGTGTGTGTGTGTGTGTGTGAAATAACATTGTGATACTTGCTATAAACACTGAATTTTTTGTGTTCCTAGTGTATTTTTGCAGACGTGTTAGACGTGTAAAGAATACTATGCACTTAAAAACCGTCATAGAACAATTTAGATGTGAAATATACGGCCTGTTGTGCCTTACTCGAAGTATGATACATTAATCGAACTTTGGGTGTAACAAGTGTTGCTTTAGTTATAAGTTCATGGTGTAGACATAATGTCTCTGTGTGTGTGTATGTGTGTGTTTTGCTGGCACGTTTTAAATGTGGGAATACTTCAAGGTATAGCCTTTACATAATTTTTTGGATAAATACTTCCGAACATGACAAAAATTTCAGACCGTTCGGATACTTCCAAGCACGGGTAAGATGACTGCTCTGGGAGTAAGTTTTGATTGTTCATATCAAAGACAACTAAAATACTACTTTGTCATTAGCAGTTTCATTTTAATACTACAGTGTTATCGGCTGAAGCAGAGAGAGGAACCAGGAGGGGAAGTGGGAGGATGAGGTGGCTTGCCACATCATGATGACGTCACTGATAAGGTGGACGTGGTTTGTCATATCATGTGTTTGATCCTGCACGTTGGCAACCTACACTAGGGCTTGCACTTGTCATCAGTAATACAGCAAATTTCAAAACTGCATTTAAGACGAAAGTGCGCCTGACTTCCCAAAGATACACCACTGATATGTAACTTTAATCTAGATTTGTAAATATTTCTGCCGTCGGTCAGACGTGTATTTCGATGGATAGATTGTAAATGAGTTTTAAAGCTATGTATTCCATTCCTTTTCTGAGCCAATGTCTGGTTCGCTAGAGTCAAGTGCAGTGCATTTGTCCTTTGTATTGTATTTGCCATATGTCTATTACTCTCAAACTGCAATAGATTGTCCACACCAAATTTCATTAGTAAATATATGTGCTGTCAGTCTGTGGTTAATATTCCTAATTGCTTGAACAGATGCCAGTGAGATGTTTACGTGTGAACACCAGACGTATATCTAATAGGGTTTCCTCAGAATATTATCTCGTGGGATATCAGTGAACTAATATACACTGATCAGCCACTGACACACTGTCGGTATAAAGCCGTCCAGGTGACAGCAGCGTCAGAATGACTGCTAGTCAGACACACACCTGGTGCATATAGTATCAGTGAGCTTGCTGTCTGTGTTTAGAATGGGGAAGGCGCACGATCTGTCTGAGCTCGACCGAGGGCAGACTGTGATGTCCCGGAGGCTTGGCACGAGCATTTTGGAAACTGCGCGACTTGTCGGGTATTCGAGGACTGCTGTTTTGAGTGTCTTCAACACGAGGCGAAACCGAGGTGAAATCACGTCCAGATGTGGTGGTATTGGGCGGCCACCCCTCATTGCAGATGTCGGACGTCGTAGGCTGGGCAGATTGGTAAAACAGGACAGGCGCGAACTGTGGCGGAACTAACATCAGACTTTAATGCTGTGCGGACTTCAAAATGTGTCTGAATGCACAGTGCCCTGAACACTCTTAACAATGGGCCTTCACATTCGATGACCCGTGCATGTGCCAATGTTATCACCACGATATCGGCAACTAGGACTGAAACAGACACGTGACAATTGGCACTGGACGTTGGCGCGGTGGCAGAGCGTTGCATAGGATTAACTCATTGACACCTGTACTGCAGGGCAAAGATAAACTGGCGGCAGCTCCATTATGTTCTGCGGAACATTCACGTGTGCATTCATCGGTCCAGTGGAGCTCGTACAAGGCACCGTGACGGCCAAGGAGCATGCACACTGGTTGCGGTCCACATACACTCCTCGACGTTTACATGTTTCCCCATGGCAGTGACGCTTTTCAACAAGATAATGCGCCACGTTACAAGGCCAGAAGCGTGGTGGAGTGGTTCAAAGAACACAGTGGCGATTTCCAAATGATGTGCTGGCCCCTCCATCTCGCCAGATCTGAACCTGATAGAACACATCTGGGATGAGATTGAACGTGCCGTCAGAGCTCATCACCCTCCTTCCCGGAATTTTCGAGAGTTAGGTGAGTTGTGTGGGTGGCAGCTCCCTCCAGCGACCACTGCTTCCATGCCACGACACATCGCCCCTGTTATCCGTACCAAAGGTGGACATACCGGCTCTTAGAGAGGCGGTCACAATGTTCTGGCTGATCAGTGTATAGAAGATATATTAACATACTGATTACTATGTCCCTAAAGTTGGTGAACATTCGTATAGCAGCATTAACTGGACCTAACGTTTCAACAGGCTTACGAGGGGAGAGACGGGTAAAGTGGCCACGGAGGGCATGTGGCTGTTGGAGTCTAGGGAGCCATAAGTTGCCTGATGTAAGGTAAGTGGTCACTGTGTTTATTCATTATTGAGAGGGAATGCCACTTATGCCGTTTTAATGAAATTTCGTTGAAAGTGTCATATTTTGTCTCCATATTCCTGCTTTAGTTACTGAAATTTCGGTCATGCTGTTAGACGGTGTGCAGATTTTGTGTGAAGGCGTCGATGCGAGCCGCGCCGAACCGACCGCGCGGCTGCCGATCGTGCTCACGAGTTGAGGAACACAGTTTGACTTTTATTTGTGAAAAGTTTAATTCGAATCATATTTCACAATTAAATATATTTAGTTCTTTGTTAAAATTGTTTCTTCATCCCTTAGTTCTGAGTTTAAAGCTAACGGGCCACTTTGTGAAAACTGAATCGTTGAAGTACTTGTTGTTGTTGTTGTGGTCTTCGGTCCAAAGACTGGTTTGATGCAGCTACCCATACTATTCTATCCCGTGTAAGCCTCTTCATCTCCGAGTAACTATTGCAACCTACGTCCTTCTGAATCTGTTTAGTGTATTCATTTCTTGGTCTCCCTCTACGATTTTTACCCTCTGTGCTTCCCTGCAGTACTAAATTGATGATCCCTTGATGCCTCAGAACGTGTCCAGCCAAGCGATCCCTTCTTCTAGTCAAGTGCACAAATTCCTCTTTTCCCCAATTCTATTCAGTACCTCCTCATCAGTTTCTTGATGTACCTATCTAATCTTCAGCATTCTTCTGTAGTATCACATTTCGAAAGCTTCTATTCTCTCCTTGTCTAAATTATTTATCTTCCATGTTTCACTTCCACACTCCACACGAATATTTTCAGAAAACACTTCCTGACACTTGAATCTATACTCGATGTTAACAAATTTCTCTTTTTCAGAAACACTTTCCTTGCCATTGCCAGTCTACATTTTATATCCTCTCTACATCGATCATCATCAGTTGTTTTGTTCTCCAAATAGCAAAACTCAGCAACTACTTTAAGTATCTCATTTCCTAAACTAATTCGCTCAGCATGACTTGTTCTGATGCGACTACATTCTGTTATCCTCGTATTGTTTTTGTTCATGTTCATCTTATATCCTCTTTTCAAGACACTGTCCATCCCGTTCAACTGCTCTTCCAGGTCCTTGGCTGTCTCTGACAGAACTACAATGTCATCGGCAAACCTCAAAGTTTTTATTTCTTTTCCGTGGATTTTAGTTCCTACTCCAAATTTTTCTTTTGTTTCCTTTACTGCTTGCTCAATGTACAGATTGAATAACATCTGGGATAGGCTACAACCCTGTCTCACTCTCTTCTCAAACACTGCTTCCATTTCGTGCCCCTCGACTTTTATAACTGCCATCTGGTTTCTGTACAAATTGTAAATAGCCATTCGCTCCCTGTATCTGACCACTGTCACCTTCACAATTTGAAAGAGAGTAATCCAGTCAACATTGCCAAAACTTTCTCTAAGTCTACTAATGCTATAGACGTGGGTTTGCCTTTCCTTAATTTATCTCCAAAGGTAAGTCGTAGGGTCAGTATTGCCTTACGTGTTCCAATATTTCTATGGAATCCAAACTGATCTTTCCGAAGGTCGGCTTATACCAGTTTTCCATTCATCTGTAAAGAATTCGTGTTGGTATTTTGCATTCGTGACTTCTTAAACTGACAGTTCGGTAATTTTCACACCTGCCAACACCTGCTTTCTTTGGGATTGGAATTATTATATTGTTCTTGACGTATGAAGGTATTTCGCCTGTCTCTTACATCTTGCTCACCGGATAGTTGAGTTTTGTCAGGGCTGGCTCTCCCAAGGCTATCAGTTATTCTAATGGAATGTTGTCTACCCCCGGAGCCTTGTTTCGACTTAGATCTATCAGTGCTCTGTCAAACTCTTCACGCAGTATCGTATCTCCTATCTCATCTTCATCTACGTCCGCTTCCATTTCCATAATACTGTCCTCAATTACATAGACCCGCTATGTACTCCGTCCACCATTCTGCTTTCCCTTCTTTGTTTAGGACTGGTTTTCCAACTGAGCTCTTGATATTTATACAGGTGGTTCTCTTTCGTCCAAAGTTCTCTTTAATTTTCCTATAGGCAATATCTATCGTACCCTTTGTGATATATGCATCATCCTTACGCGTGTCCTCTAGCCATCCCTGCTTAGCCATTTTGCACTTCCTGTCGATCTCATTTTTGATACATTTGTACTCCTTTTTGCCTGCTTCATTTACCGCATTTTTATATTTTCTCCTTTCATCAGTTAAATTCAACATCATTCCTGTTTCTCAAGTATTTGTACTAGCCCTCTTGTTTTTACCTACTTGATACGCTGCTGCCTTCACTATTTCATCTCTCAAAGCTACCCATACGGCTTCTACTGTATTTCTTTCCCCTTTTCTTGTCAGTCTTTCTCTAATTCTCTCTCTGAAACTGTCTACAACCTCTGCTTCTTTCAGTTTATCCAGGTCCCATCTCCTTAAAATCCTATCTTTTTGCAGTTTCTTCAGTTTTAATCTACAGTTCATAGTCAATCAATTGTGGTCAGGGTCCACATCTGCCCCTGGAAATGTCTTACGATTTAAAACCTGGTTCCTAAATATCTCTCTTACCATTATATAATCTGTCTGAAACCTTCCAGTACCTCCAGGCCTCTTCCACGTATACAACCTTCTTTCCTGATTCTTAAACCAAGTGTTAGCTATGATTAAGTTATGCTCTGTGCAAAATTCTACCAGGCGGCTTCCTCTTTCATTCCTTACCCCTATTCCATATTCAGCTACAACTTTTCCTTCCCTTCCTTTTCCTACTATCCAATTCCAGTGTCCCATGACTATTAAATTTTCATCTCCCTTCACTATCTGAATAATTTCTTTTATCTCATCATACATTTCTTCAATCTCTTCGTTATCTGTGGAGCTAGATGGCATATACGAGATGCGAGAATAAAGTAATGAGACTGATGTGGAAAAAAATGTTGCTTATCGTTTTAGTCAAGTTTAGTGTTGTCTCCTTCAAAGTAGTTCCCTTCTGATTGCACACACTTTTTCCATCGCTTCTGCCATTGAGGGTAACATTTCTGGGACTCATCTTCTGTAATATCGTCCAAGACCCTCGTCACAACTTTTTGGACATCTTGTGTTGTTTGAAAATGGTGTCCCTTGACCGCCGATTTGACTCTTGGAAATAGAAAAAAGTCGCACGGAGCGATATCTGGTGAATAAGGTGGCTGTGGTAGAACTGAAATTTGTTTTGAGGTTAAAAATTGCTGTACTGACAGAGCATTAAGGGATGGCGCATTATCGTGATGCAGAATCCAATTATCAGCAATGTTAGCATGGACACGAAGAACTCTTTTACGAAGTCTTGCTAAAATTTATTTGTAGTAATATTGGTTAACTGTTTGTCCAGAAGGCATTCACTCTTTATGAACAATTCCCTTGGAACCAAAGAAGCACACAAGCATGCATTTCACTTTTGACTTTGACATGCGAGCTTTTTTGAGTCTGGGTGATCCATTTGAGCACCATTGCAAACTTTGGCGTTTTCTCCTTGGATCGAACTGAAAAAACCAACTTTCATCACCAGTGATAACACGGTTCTACTATTCTGGATTGATTTCCGTTTGCTCTAATAGATCGGCTGCCTCATTGTTCCGTGTTTCTCGCTGTTGTGGTGTGAGATTTTTGGGGACAATTTTTGCACAAATCTTTCTCATACCAAGATCTTCAGTTATTATTAGACGAACCGTTTCTCGATTAATGTTCAGTTCCTCTGCAATCATTTTCACGGATAATCTTCGATCAGATGGTACAAGTTCATGCACCCTGGCCAAGTTGACATCTATCTGTGAGATTGATGGTCGTCCACTGCGGTCTTCATCTTCAACATTCGTTCTGCCTTCAGTAAACATTTTATGCCAACGAA
Organism: Schistocerca cancellata; assembly: GCF_023864275.1. Lineage (NCBI taxonomy): Eukaryota > Metazoa > Arthropoda > Insecta > Orthoptera > Acrididae > Schistocerca > Schistocerca cancellata. Next base: position 930,672,830 of record NC_064629.1, read on the forward strand.
ATACTTGAGCTCTTGACACAACCTCCTCTCCAAAAGCCTTCTGAAGCTTGCCGTAAGTTGTCGTAGCGTTTTCACCCAATTACACGCAAAAATAAATGGCATACCGTTGCGCAGTATTGTGCTGTTCCATTTCCGTCACATACACGTGTTAACCTGTTACAGCACAACTCACGACTGAGCAGTTGCATCTATGTGCCGCTTGGACTAGAAGCAGCTTATAGACCAAGGTCAAAGATATTGTGCCTATGCAAGCCTGTAGGGTTGCCACATCTTGCAAAGAAAATCAGTCTCATTACTTTATTGTCGCACCTCGTAAACTTGTACTACTGTGGTTGGCGTGGGCTTCGTGTCTATCTTGACTACAATAATGTGTTCACTATGCTGTTCTTAGTAGCTTACCTGCGCTCCTATTTTTTAAATTCATTATTAAACCTACTCCTGCATTACCCTGATTTGATATTGTATTTATAACGATGTATTCACCTGACCAGAAGTCTTGTTGCTCCTGCCACCGAACGTCACTAATCCCCACTATATCTAGCTTTAACCTGTCCAGTACTTAATCTGAACCTGAGGTCATTAAACTATTCACCATCATGCGTCAGTAGGTGTGGATTATAATCACTGATTTCTGTGCACTTCGATCTGTTGCTATTCAGCTCAAAAAATAGGAATACTTTAGCCTGGCCACTTTTCCCGGGTTCCCCTATTTGGTTTTTCCGGTTTCGGTATTCTGCTCTGTGCTGTGCAATATATTAGCAAGAGGCGGAATAATTTTAGCTTTATAAGACTGGATTAGTAATGCTCTTTTTTTTCTTCGAAATTTAACGCACGCTTCTAACATCTGTGGTATTCGGTGTAGAATTACGTTATTCAGATGCACTGACGGAAATGGTATGTTTTACACTATGGAGCAACAGTTTCACACTTTTCAAAATGTCTGGAGATATTCATCACATAACGGCTATTAAATAATTAAACTTGCATTCTATTCGAAACTGATGTTCATCAACTCGAAGTGTGACCTCCAAGGGCATTTACATCCATTGTAGCATGGAAGCAAACAACCTTCAAATGAAATAATGACTAATCGTGCTGTAATCGAGTTTCTATGTCGAAGAGCTCGCTCACACATCGAGCAGCCTCTCCTTGAGCATGACAGTGCCAGACTAAACACAAACGCTGCAACAATTCGATGCCTTGAATTCACTGTCATCGATCATCTTACATTCAGTCCCGATTTGGCCCCATACTATTTTCATCTGTTTCCAAAACTTAAAGAGAACCTTCGAGGACTTAACTTTAATAGTAATGAAGCGGTGCAAGCGGAGGTGATATGGCTGCGTCAGCAACTTCAAAAAACTTGTCTCTCGTTGGGAGAAATGTGTTCGTCGCCAGGGTACCTATGTAGAGAACTAAATATGTAGACAGGAAGAATGAAGATTTAGAATGGTAATAACGTTTTTTTTATTTAAAAAGCTTTAAGACTTTGCACTTAAAATTCTGAGGCATTACTTGTCAGTACGCTTCGTACATGTCAATCATGGTTTACGGGTGACATAACAGACCAGTCAAAAATCTGGTCATTCCCCAATATATTTCTTGTGTGGCGTCGTGCATTATGCTGCTGGAATATGTCATTTGGTACCCTAGTCATCAGTGCTATGACAGAAGCGTTTACTGTTTTGCTACATACTGGCGAGCACTTAGCTTACCCTCTACAAGTTAACACATCAGTCCTGTTGTCATATTCAGTAGCTCCCTTTACCATGACTCCAGAAGTTGAAGAGATACGGATCTTAGGAATCGCTATTCCCTGTGACCTTTCATCAGGTCGTCCGCGGACACGCTGGTTTCCAAAAATGGTTCAAATGGCTCTGAGCACTATGGGACTTAACATCTGAAGTCATCAGTCCCATAGAACTTAGAACTACTTAAACCTAACTAACCTAAGGACATCACACACATCCATGCCCGAGGTAGGATTCGAACCGGCGACCGCAGCAGTCGCGCGGTTCCGGACTGAGGTGCCTAGAACCGCTCGGCCACAGCGACCGGCGCTGGTTTCCATATGGTCACCACAAGCAGAAGCGAGACTCATCGCTGAACACCACAAAATGCCACTCAGTGCCCCAGTTGACTCTGGCCCTACGCGATGCAAGTCTCTGTTGTCTGTGGTGTAACGATAGTGGTAAACTCAACACAGGGCATATTGTCACTCTACCAGCGACCTGCGCTCGGATTGCAGCTGCTGACATCTGTCTATTCGCTGGAACCGGTAGAATAGCCCTTCGATCTTCCCGTGGTTGAGGTCTTTTGAGAGGATCTGTACATACTCTTGTTGAAACAGAACTGCCCTGAATCCATATCGTCACAAGTCATTCTGCGTTCACGGCACCGCAGCCAGCAGTCTATCAACGATTCGACCTTTCTCAAAGTCCAAAAGATAACGTTAAACTGTATGTCAGAGATCTCCGCCTGAAACGTAGGACCTGCTCAGTAGCAGTCGTGCACTTACGCCATTCTGCTTTTGAGGAATAGCCTTTTCTGCATTGAAAGTATTGAAAATGAGCTCGCGTAAGGATGAAATTTTAACCATGATGACCCACAGAGACGGAAATATGGGAGTATCAGTTTTTTAGGGTTCGGTCAAGGTATTCGTGGTTCCGTCAATTCAATTTAAATGTTCGAATCCATCGTATATGCTTACGAAATGAGACAAGACGTGGCCAGTTTCCAGGAGTACGAGTGGCGTGTAGGAAGACCGGGACAGCTTTGTCATGCGGCATCTACGCCGGGCCCTTTCTTGCTACGCGCTGGCTTATCGCATTATAAACACGGGGGTACAGTAGCTAGCATAAGTTGCAGGTTTCTGCGCTGCCGTTCTAGGCACTGTGGTTCTTCAGAAAGTCGCCTGCATTTCCACGTATCTCACAAATTTGAAAGATAAAATATACTAGCCACCAACTTTTAAGCGTGCTCTATACAATGTATCTGTTACTACTTCAATGAATCGGTACACGTTTGCTGTCTATTTGTAATTTTTTCCCATTTTAAGCACACCCTAGATAGGCACGGTATTTTACGTTCACAACAATGATGAAACTTTGTCAAAACTCTTCCACCGAATAATCATCGTCCACTTGCATGCCTGAGTTAGATATCTACCTGTTCCGTCTCCAGAAACTCTATGTCCACTGTTTGCTTGGTCTACCTGTATCTCTCTTTCTTTCGGACTGTCATTCACGATTTTCCTCGGTAGTCTTTAATCTCAACGCGTCTTGCCATCTAGTCTGTATGAACTTACGCTCATTAAGAGCACACACGTTCTATCCATTTCGTGGGCTTTCATTTATTATTAAATCTATTCAGGAGCAGGCCTCAACTCTCCTCGTGAATCTCATCTCTATTGCCTGTCTTTTGATGTCATATTTATTTTTATTTATGCAACTCTCACTTCCTTACGACATTAATACTGTTTACAGAATCCCGATTCTTGTATCTTCTTGTGTTTCGTAGTTAAGTGTTCTGTTTATTGTTCCACGTACTGCGTAACATCAATAAAGCTTCTAAACTATGCCATCATCACTATCGCAGCTCGTCTCACAACGCAGGTATTAAATACGTGAAAACTAATCAATTATTTTATTGTTAAATACTGGGTAATTGCAGTGGTGAGACTCTGGACTCGTATTCGGGAGGACGGCGATTCAACTTCCGTCTAATCTTCCAGATTTAGGTTCTTCGTGGTTTCCTTAGATCGCTTTGGGTGAATACCGATATGTTTTCTTTGGGAGAGCACAGTCAGTTCCCATCGTGTTTCTAATGTTCTCGTAGTCGACGGGACGTTGAACCACACAATTTTCTTCCGCTTTAGAGTGCATTTTCTTCACATTTGTTTTAGTCGATGCACTGCTAGCTGAAGCTAATCTTCACGTTGATCTATTATTAATGTACCTGCAAATAGTACTGAACTTAGTTTATTTACCGAATTCAGTTCACGGATGTAATTTTCTGATTTTCACTTCTTAAGAATGTCATCAACATAACTGTTAAAAACAATAGGTCAAAGAGAATAGCCTTTCTTCGCTCCTTGGTTGATTGTTACCTAGCCCATCCTTTTCTCCCCTGTATATATTACTGTTTCTGTTTCGCAGTATACATTCTTGGGTTACTGTGTGAGAAGTGGTGGGTCGCCACTTTACAAGCTCGTTATTATCCATTACTTATTTCTGCAGGTCTATCAAAAGCTTCCTCAAAATCTATAAAATTAAGTTTGGATTCTGAGACTGAATATTGAGCGAACGTGTGTGTCTAAATCCGCTTGGAACCGTTAAATACGTATCAAGTACTAGACAAAACAGTACAAGACAGAGTGTCGGTCATAAGGAATTAATAGAAATGTCTGCCATACAGAACGAAAATTTATCTTTCATAACCTAGATAGCAATACGAACCGAAGTCGAGACATTGCCTCATACCTTTATTTCATTGTTTCTTTCTCTATCCATGTTCTCTAGAGCTTCCAGGGCGTCCATATCTTTCCTGATACTATAATACCATCTCAGCTTTTCTCTATGGAGAAGGCAAAGTAGCACCTTTTTTACCATTATTTTTGTCCTTCTCAGTACTTGTCCCATCCTTTCAATTCTCCTGCTCCCTGTCAGGGGTGTAAGTCCAGCTCAGTGTACAGTGAATGGATTTCTGTATTTTTTTCTTCTTCCGATACTTCCGTGTTCAAACACTGGTCCAAAAATTTATTCCCCCATAGTTTTGTTCAGTATTCATTTCTCGAACCCAAATGCTAACACCAATCGCATAATATTGTCCTGTAAATTCGGAGTCTAGATGTTCCACTTAACAGTTTACTGGCTAATAGTTTATTCATAGCAAAGATGCATCACTCTTAAGATTTTATAAGGATAATTATCGCCTTCCTTGTTATTATTCTAAGTAACAATACTTTCTAATACTGATGTAAATTAGTGAATACCGATTCAGACTAGTACATCTACAGTAGGACCTAAGGACTTATGTTATGTGACTTCACACTGACTGGCAAGAAAGTATCCTTCACATAAGGGCATCACGTCAGACAAGCGCTGTGTTTCTGAGGTATTGTGCTCTTCGCTGTTTCAGTTGTCCGCTGCAGTTCTTTACCAATTCATGGATTTCAGGCAGCTGAAAACGACGAGACGAGCATTGAAAGAAATAATGGAGTAAAAATAGGTTTGGATCATTTAGGATAGCCCATACCATATTCCAAACTGAAATGCCAAATTGCCTGAAAAGGAAATTCTAAGCAGTGTGTACTGACAGTCATATTTTATTGGATTGAAACATCGGAAACTACAAAATTGAACAATGGACTTCAGCGAGAAGTACCCTGTGGGTAACGTCTATATCTATATTTGCTTACTTACATACGCTGCAAATCCCTGTAAAGTGCGTGGTATGGGCTACTTTTTATTCTACAATAAGTATAACTTTATTCACGTTAACAATGGTCGATGGGGTGTGGAATGCACGAGTGGTTTCTACGAGCTTTTATTTACCTGGTTTTATCTGCACGATAGTAGTAGAACAACCTTCGTGTCACCCCACTTTCCATTGTTGCCAAATTTATTCAAGATGGCGTTGCTGACGTCCTCCAAGATGGCGGCGTGTAGACTCGGTAACAGCGCATGACATGGTCAAAGATGGCGGCTTTTGGTTGGAAAATAGGCCAATTGTGCTACGCCCACTAACCTAACCCCCAGAAAATATGGTAGGAATTTTGAATTTTGGCGGGAAAATAGGTCAATTGGGGTTCGTCCACTAACCTAACCCTCCGGAAAAATTGGCGCCATATTTGAATTCCAACAAGATAATGCATGCAAAACCTTACCTTTCTTTATTATTATTCATTATCATTCATTATCATTTATTATCATTTATTATTATTTATTATTATTATTATTCTTTCTTTCTTTTCTCAGACGTTATGTCTGGTCAAAAATGGAAAGTGACGCGGACCTTGATCAAGCGTGACTTCCTTCTAACTGTACGGTATATGTTATATTGCATTTAGGAACTTTCGGATAATTGAACATGTATCAATAATTACGGATTTCTGTAGTTGTATATATAAGTTTGGATGTAGCTGTATTGCATTGATGTACTGGTGGATATTGTGTTGTATGACTCTTGTAGTTGATAGTATAATCGGTATAATGTCAACTTTATCCTGATGCCACATGTCCTTGACTTCCTCAGCCAGTTGGATGTATTTTTCAATTTTTTCTCCTGTTTTCTTTTGTATATTTGTTGTATTGGGTATGGATATTTCGATTAGTTGTGTTAATTTCTTCTTTTTATTGGTGAGTATGATGTCAGGTTTTTGTGTAGTGTTGTTTTATCTGTTATAATTGTTCTGATCCAGTATAATTTGTATTCATCATTCTCCAGTACATTTTGTGGTGCATACTTGTATGTGGGAACGTGTTGTTTTATAAGTTTATGTTGTAAGGCAAGCTGTTGATGTATTATTTTTGCTACATTGTCATGTCTTCTGGGGTAGTCTGTATTTGCTAGTATTGTGCATCCGCTTGTGATGTGATCTACTGTTTCTATTTGTTGTTTGCAAAGTCTGCATTTATCTGTTGTGATATTGGGATCTTTAATAATATGCTTACAGTAATAGCTGGTGTTTATTGTTTGGTCCTGTATTGCAATCATGAATCCTTCCGTCTTACTGTATATATTGCCTTTTCTTAGCCATGTGTTTTGTATGCGTCTTGATCAATGTGTGGCTGTGTTAGATGATACGGGTGCTTCCCACATAGTGTTTTCTTTTTCCAATTTACTTTCTTCGTATCTGTTGATGTTATGTGATCTAGAGGGTTGTAGAAGTGGTTATGAAATTGTAGTGGTGTAGCCGATGTATTTATATGAGTGATTGCTTTGTGTATTTTGCTAGTTTCTGCTGGTTCTAGAAAGAGTTTTCTTAAATTGTCTTCCTGTCCATAATGTAGGTTTTTTATGTCGATAAATCTCCTTCCTCCTTCCTTTCTGCTTAATGTGAATCTTTCTGTTGCTGAATGTATGTGATGTATTCTATATTTGTGGCATTGTGATCGTGTAAGTGTATTGAGTGCTTCTAGGTCCGTGTTACTCCATTCCACTACTCCAAATGAGTAGGTCAATATTGGTATAGCATAAGTATTTATAGCTTTTGTCTTGTTTCTTGCTGTCAATTCTGTTTTCAGTATTTTTGTTAGTCTTTGTCTATATTTTTCTTTTAGTTCTTCTTTAATATTTGTATTATCTATTCCTATTTTTTGTCTGTATCCTAGATATTTATAGGCATCTGTTTTTTCCATCGCTTCTATGCAGTCGCTGTGGTTATCCAATATGTAATCTTCTTGAAATCTTCTTGTTTAGTGTGTTTTCCGTGGACTATGCTATTTTTCTTACATTTGTCTGTTCCAAAAGCCATATTTATATCATTGCTGAATACTTCTGTTATCTTTAGTAATTGTTTGAGTTGTTGATTTGTTGCTGCCAGTAGTTTTAGATCATCCATGTATAGCAAATTTGTGATTTTGTGTGGGTATGTTCCAGTAAGATTGTATCCATAATTTGTATTATTTAGCATGTTGGATAGTGGGTTCAGAGTAAGGCAGAACCAGAAAGGACTTAATGAGTCTCCTTGGTATATTCCACGCTTAATCTGTATTGGCTGTGATGTGATATTATTTGAATTTGTTTGTATATTAAGTGTGAGTGGGGTACACTATCAAAAGCTTTTTGGTAATCAATGTATGCGTAGTGTAGCGACCTTTGTTTAGTTTTAGCTTGATATGTCACCTCTGCATCTATTATCAGTTGCTCTTTACATCCTCGTGCTCCTTTGCAACAGCCTTTTTGTTCTTCATTTATAATTTTGTTCTGTGTTGTATGTGTCATTAATTTCTGTGTGATGACTGAAGTTAATATTTTGTATATTGTTGGTAGGCATGTAATGGGGTGATATTTAGCTGGGTTTGCTGTGTCTGCTTGATCTTTAGGTTTCAGATAAGTTATTCCATGTGTAAGTGTATCAGGGAATGTGTATGGGTCTGCAATGTAACTGTTAAATAATTTAGTTAGATGTGAATGTGTTAAGGTGAACTTCTTTAGCCAGAAATTTGGTATTTTATCTTTTCCAGGGGCTTTCCAATCGTGAGTAAAATTAATTGCTTGGGTGACTTCATGTTGCAAAATTATCACTTCAGGTATTTGTGGTATCATCTTGTATGTGTCTGTTTCTGCTTGTATCCACCATGCATGCCTGTTATGTTGTACCGGGTTTGACCATATGTTGCTCCAGAAGTGTTCCATGTCTGTTATGCTTGGTGGATTGTCTATTTTAATGTGTGTGTTATCTATTGTCTGGTAAAATTTCTTTTGGTTTGTGTTGAATGTTTGGTTTTGTTTCCTTCTATTTTCACTTTTTTTGTATCTTCTATGTCGTTTGGCCAATGCTTGTAATTTCTGCTTCTTTTCATCTAATTGCTCTATCGCTTCTTGTTGTGAGATTTTACCTAACCTTTTTCGTTTTTTTCTGACATTTCATTTGTTATAAATTGTGTTAGCTGTCCAATGTCTTTTCTCAGTTTTTCTATTCTGATCTGTAGCTTGTGTTGGCATGCTGGTTTTGTGGGTTTCTTCTGTGTGTTGGTTGGGTCTGATCTCTGCCTAGTGTGTATATTAAGTGTAGTGAGTGCTCCTATATAAATCAGTAGTTGTAACTCTTCCATAGTTGTGTTTTCATTTATTTTGTTGTGTATGATAGTGTTGATAGTTTTTATTGTTGTTTCGACTTGTGGGTTATTTGGCGGTCTATGCAAGAATGGTTTAATGTCTGTATTTGTGTCTTTGTATTCTATATATGTCAGCCGAAATTTTTCTTCTATATCTAACATGTGTGTTACTTCGGGTTCTATTTGTGCTTGTTCTGGTGGCTGTCTTAAGATTTCGTTTTCCTCTGATTGTTTAATTGATGCGTGTTGTTCTTTGTTTGTTTGCTCTGGGATGTTTGAGTCCATTACTGTATTTTCTTCTTCTTCTGATTGCACATTATTTTGTTCCAGTATTTGTTGTACTTGTTGTTTGATGTTTTCTAATTCGGACTGGGGTATCCTGTTATTTTTGATTATTACACGGATCTGATCAGCTAGTCGTTGTTCTGTTAAAATTTTTAATTCTGGGTATCTGATAATAAATGTTGTGTATACTTGTGATCTGTATCCAGTTGTGTTGGTTCCTAGGTTTGTTGCTTGGTAATAACAGAACATGAGGTATCGATTAATTTCATCTGACCATCTCATCCTCTGTCTTTGTTTTCCTTCTAGGGTGGTTGCAGGAAGCATATCCTGCAAAACACCTCTATTTGGATTTAAATCATTTTCCAGTTGGCTAGCAGTGTCGTTACCATTGTGGGCGGGCATAGGGTTCACACGTCGTCCCCGACCATGACGGCGCTTGTCCGAAGATTCTTTAGTTCTATCCTGAACCAACTAATCACACTAAAAGGGGGGTTGGCCCTATTAGTGGTTTGTTCTTTTCGTCGCCTTTTACGACTGGCAGAACATACCGGAGGCCTATTCTTTTCCCAGGCCTATAATAATAATAATTATTATTATTATTTATTATTTATTATTTATTATTATTGCCCTACCTCCACTAGAAATTCAAATTCCAGCATGATAATGGCTGCAAAACAGTACTTCTCGTTATTATTATTATTCATTATCATTCATCATTTATTATTATTTATTATTATTATTATTGGCCTACCTCCACTAGAAAATGCGCGCCAAATTGAAATTCCAGCACGATAATGTCTCGAAAACTGTACTTCAATTTTTTATTATTTATTATCATTTATTATTATTATTTATTCGAGATGTCCGATTTTCTCGGTGAGAAAGCCATTTGCGTTACATCCGTAACATAAATCTATCACAAGTTCAAATCCCAACACCATAATCGATCACACGTACGAACTATCGCGGTCACTTATCTTTTTTCACTGGTAACCTATCAAAATCGCGTCAAATAATAAAGTGCACTTATAGTAACCTAAGTCACGTCCTTTGATTTTGCAGGGGGAAAGGGATTGAAGTATTTATTTCAGGCAGTATGGTCATCACTTGTTCTCCAACACAATCAGTACACATCTTCGAGATCACAGCAATGCCCAATGCATTCGCCACGACGTCCGCGCTCCAACTGAATAATTTCAAATCGTCACCGCCCCCTGGCCCTGCCGGCCAGCGCGCGGGCTGTGGCCTACGGTGATCTACGGTGGTGACGTGAGGCGGGGCGCTGGGGCCGGCCCGCGCTAGCCGTTAGACCGGCGATTGCTCCCACGTCATAAACATGTTTTCGCTGGACACGCTGGAACTTGCCGAGGTTGACATCACAATGGTCCCTTGTCCATTCACCACGTGTATTCGTCGCCTCCGCACGTTTCCCGCCAAAATTGTTTGCCTGCGAGCTGAATCACACAACGGTGCCCATTCGGCTCAGTACGTGGTTCGACAAAGAACGCCCTGCCACAATTTTGGCGCGAAAGTCGTTTTCCTGGGCACGTTCAAACCTGTCAATGCCGACCGACTGAGAACGCCGTGCTACACTTTTGGCGCCAAAGTTTGCTCAACAGTTGAATCCTCCATGACTGTACAAGAGCACGTTTGGTCGCCAATAGACCCCTCGCTAAGTTAATTCACTCTGTCTCACGCCGCGCCGCCGCCCTGCTCACATCCGACCGCTTACGTCACACACCCTCGATCGCCCCCTCCATACACGCGACGGACATAGTCTTCTGTAAATGTGCTAACACCCACATCGCGTATCTAACCTCTCAATTACCTAAGTACTTAATTCCATTTCAATTTTAATCATATTAAATAATTCAATTTACAATTTCATATACGTTTGCAAAAGTGTTCAAGTACCTACTTTCAAATACTTTTAGGGGACCAGGCTGCAACCTCTTCCTAAGAACCCTCACCGAGTTTGAATTCTGTCAGTAAAGAAACTTCACTTGCGCTTTCGCTACCAACCCAAGAAAATTGTGAGTAAAGAAAGCGCACTTGTACTAACCTCATCCACCTGACCACCACATCCTCCTAGGATCAGGCGCCAAGTGTGAAATCTTCCAGTACACAAACCTCACTTTCATCTTCACTACCAACGTAGGAAAATGGCTGAAAACCAAGCTTACCACCACCACCACTTCCTAGGGGGCCGGTGGTAAAAGGACTCAGTCTGCACTAGGCTGATGGAAGGAGGAAGGAGTGTACTTTATTTATTTGGGAGCAATTTATTTAGGGATGGAGTATATGTATCACAGAACACACGCTCTGACATGCCCCCACAGCATACATACCTGTAAACTACTCCTACATAACTCATGTATAAGGCTCTACACACACACTTGCTAATTGTAAACCGTCAAAAAAGTCACTGCACAGCCTACAGACATGCGAGGCACACCAAAATAATTCAAAACATTCACGCTCATAGAACTGAACAACTCTTAATTTCTCTAAATACTAACCCATCTAAAATACCCTTCTCCCTAATTGTCAATTTTTCAATATCATACACCTGTCTTTATTTAAACAACTAGAGATAGACAGCATCACCACCCTCTGTATTCGCCAATCAGTCCACGGTCCAGCTGACTTAGTACACAGGACACCCCTCCCCCCCCCTTACATCAGAATATGTGAATAGCTTCACATATCTTTTTGAAACGTTTGCATGTCATAGGTTTCGATATGTAAGGATGACCTAAGGCAGGTTCTGAACTCCAGTGGTGCGCTACAATTGGCAACACAACCACACCCATCAATATATTCATTCCAATTCAGGCCTGTAACTCCTCTACAGATAAATTTGTCCAGTTGTCCAGTTGTTGACTCACTTACAGTCTGACCAGACTGCCGTTTTCGCGCAAAAACCGCTCAGACTGCCCTGTGCTGCTCGGGGAAGTAAGGGAGGACTGCACTCTATTTATTTTGAGCCCTTTTATTTAGGCGTGGAGTATATTTGTCACAAAACACCAGCACTGATCTGACTGTGGTCATGTGACACAGCCCACAAACATGTAAACAACTCCTAATTTCACCACACAATAGCAAACTGCTCTTAAATAATGCAGTACACAATATCCGCAGACGAGCTCTGTACTCTTAAACTCTCCAAATAACGCACAGCACAGTGCACAGACATGCTCGCAAAATACTGTAACAGACGCGCCCGAACACCACCAGCTGCCAAACCGACCAAAAGTCTCTCCTTGGCCTCCCCCGAACATGACCTCCTTACAATCCCATTCACCCCTAACACCGGAGAAATTCATATCACCTATGCGCCTTTGATTACACTCCAAGGCAGACCGCACGCGCGTGCGGTCGGCTGGAGGCGCGGGGGAAGGGGGGGGGGGGGGGGTTTCCAGAGCGTCCAGCCAAGTTCAACTTCTGCGCGCTGGTGACAGCCGACCAGACAGGGCGCTCTCCTCTGACACATGGAAAGCTGCTTTGTTCTTCTCATGTATACCGCCGGTGTCTCAGGTCTGGACCTGCCTTCTCGTCTATTGTCAGAATAGCCCATAGCTCATTGACACACTACTCGTCTGCAACCTAGATGGTGACGGAAAACCAATCACTCTGATCTGCGCTGCAGGGGCGTGTAATGATTGACAGCACTCTATTTATTTTTTCAAACAACTTATTTTAACAATACAGTGTATCTATCACACTATCACAAAACACCCACCCAGATGTGCCCTGGGCCATGTTGCACAGCCCACAGACACGCACCCAATCATAATTTCAGTACACACTATAGCAAACTGCTACTAAATAATTCCCCACACAGATGTGTAGATACGCTCAGTACTCGTAAACTATCCAAATAACGCATAGCAGAGCCGGCAGATCCGCTCGCAAAATAACTCAGCAGACGTGCGCAGGTACGCCCCACCGCACCATGTCCACAGACTCGTGAAGTCAAGCATCCGTCTGATTTCAGACTGCGGACAGCCCCTGCTCGGCTTCCGCAGACACAGACGTCTGTCCAGGACCCCGATCCGTCACAACCCCGAGCCGCGACCACCGAACTCGGGTCAAAGTCAAATTTATATCAACGTAGCATAATTCCAAAGCGGAGCCTCCATACACTAGACACATCATAGCAGCAGCACATGTCTTTACCTCCTATGACACAATAGCACACAGCATTACTCCTGACTCGACATTACAAGGCCCTTTAATTAAACATAGCTACACATCCCTGCTCTCACCTTGTCGCGTGACCAGCCATCTAAAACCTTCTCAATATTATTCTTAGTTTACAACATTTAAAAAAAAAATAAGATCTAATTTACTCCTCCCACCGCAACTAACCTCACACCCGTCCCACCATCAACATACGCAAACGTCCTCAACCCTATCTTGACGCTCATATATCACCCCACAAACCATGTCCATCAATCAATTTACATTCTCACCCCGTCTTTTCGAATTACAAACGTAGCCTCTATGTAATCACCAATCAACCGATCTTTCTCGCACTTTCAATAGTAAAATTAATTTTACACATAGCCCGAAATACCAAACGCAATTAAAGAGTCGAACTTTTATACAGACCATCAGGCACATACCACACTCACACCAATATTCAAAGCCTGGTCCATAATTACCACCTCGAACTTGAATTAAATATTATTACCATTGCCCCAACATTCTGCCAGCGCTCGATTCGGACCTATTTTTCCACTCTTAACTGTTGTCACTAGCGGTCCAATATTACTATCTATAGATTGCATAAATTTCCACATAAAAAAATCTCGTCCAATTATCTATGTCATCAAGCTACACCCTCTCACGATAGCATACAAACCTATCTTCTCTAGTCATTATGCAGCTTTCATCAGCGACACGCCTCAGTCACTATCCCCTATAATGAATACCCGACCAGCGTGCTTAAGGTCTGTGAAGACATCGCCGACGCGGGTTTGTGTACTGTAATCATCATCACATTTCACTGAGCAACAAGGAAAGACGCGAATTCGCTCGTCCTCGATGTTCTAATGTCTCACTCCTTCCATTATGCATTACACTTCGTCCGTTCAACATACACATTCATTGGTGCCGCCATTTAGAGACTCCTATATCTGAACACATACCATCATTCAACAAGTATCACTTGCTCTTATCTAATAACTCATCCATCAGGTCTGCGAGATGTTCCCTAAATAAGTTCAAGGGCCGTTTTTCAATGCAGAGATGACGAATATTATCCAATTCCTGCCAGTTAAGTGTATTTAACGTTTCTGTTACATGCTCTCGCCAGTCAAACGGGGCTACCACAGTTTGCACTGTCGTTCTTTGCATACGCTCCATGCCTCTCCGTGCCTCAACCTGTTAGGTCTCATAGACGCGAGCGGTATTCGAGCTTATGTCTTCCAAACAGCTAATAGTACCCTGTTATCTAGCCTACCCACAATTGAGCGATTGCGTTTTTTTCCAATTTTATCTGTTCACGTTATTACTCTCAAATACTCTGTCGGAAAAAAATTACTACATCTTGAAAGACGACTTCGATTTTGATCCGATGACGGTATATGCTATCTGCGGCATAGTAGACGAACTGATAATCGTTTTAAAGTCGTCCGCCAACAGATAGCGTAGTGGCATAGCTACCAGAGCACCATCTGTATCTACCCTTCAATAGGGAATGCTCACAGCCAGAAGGCGCAATACGGTCCAGCCGTGCGAAGAAACAGGGCAACCGTGGCACAGAGATACTCTCGTGCATCCTACAGCCAAGTGAGCAAGTTTGAAAGGGGTCAAATTGTGGCCTTCGGAGTGTCAGGATGGTCCTTTCAGAGAAATGCTACACAAGTTGGACATGCTGCGTGCAACGAGCTCGTATCTGTGGTCACGTGAACATTTTCCCACTCGTAGATGAGGGTCTGGACGTCCACGCAGCGCCGATGCCCGCCAGGATCGTCATACTAGTGGCAGATCATCCAGCAAAGGTAAGACGGCCTGTAACACCAACTGTTGTCAACCAGTTATTGGTAGTGAGACTACCGGCACGCACTCTACTAGCATCGACCTGCACGGCTAGACTGATGCCGTCAGAGGATCTGGAATGGCGCGCCGTGGTCCACATAGATTCTGCCTGCACACGAGTGACGGTCGTTCGCGCCTGCGACGTAGACCTGGTGAGCGCGTCACGTAGAATGCATTCTTCCGAGACACACTGGCCCCATCCCGAGCCCAATGGTCTGGGGTGCGATAAGCTACAACTCTCGTTCACCTTTGATGTCTGTGGAGAGGACGCTAGCCAGCGCTCGGTACGTGCAGAATTTTGTTGCTCTCGTTCTTGCAACCGGAAGGTGATATGTTGTTCCAGCACAATAATGGTTCCCACGCATTGCCCGTGAAACTCAACGTGCTCTGCTAGATGTGCAGCAACTCCCACGGCCAGCTTGACCTCCGGACTTGTCTCCAATCGAGCACGTGTCGGATACGATGTGACGCGAAGTGACTCGTGCAACAGGTCAACCGATAACTCTTACAGAACTACGAGAACAGATCGAGCAGGCGTGGCATAACATATTCGACGAAAGTATTCGCCATCTGTACGACTGACCGGATGTCAGAGTCAGCTCCCGCCGAGGTTACACCACATACTAACATGGATGGGCAATAGCTGATACCTCGGAACCGCTTGCGCTATAGCTCTGTAAATGTAATCATTTCAGGTACTCTGTATGTACTGTTGCAGCACTGACTCTTGCGTAAATTGAAACTTCTAAAAGGGTGTATTAATTTTTCTTCTGGATGTGTATTTGTATGGCGTGACCAGTTTCACTTGATGTCAAAGGATACTGCACTTCAACGTTTCTGCGGCTCGGGTTGACATTTTGTTGAGATCCAACTCGTACTGAAAATTTTACCAGATACTGTTTCACCATAGCTTAAAAATCTGCCTGTGATTACGACTAAGACCATCCGCTAAGTCATTAATGCATTGCGTGAACAGTAACGGACCTTTTATATTCTCCTGTAGCAGAATAGTAGTTGCAAAAGTAGTAGCAGTTTTATTCATTACAGTTTAAAAACAAAAGTACGTAAAGGCATAAGGGTCGAAGCAAGGGAGTGGCGAGATAAGTCCCCGTCTGGACGCCGGAACAGAGGGCGCACGAGAAAGACGGGTTCAAAGTTAGCCGGGAGAGGTACGTGAGTTCTCCTACCCGTTGTGTTCCTGCTTTCTGCCTTCGAAAAGAAACCTTTCCCTCCGCCCGTGACGGTAAAAGCACGCTTTTGTCACAGTGCCATTTCTACAATGTTATTTTACCCGTGCAGCATCATAACGAAACGACAACTACCGAAAAGAAGTTTATCGCTAACATGGCTTCTGTGACGACAGTGCGCTTGATTGACGTAGCTGCTGACTTCACAGCTCGCATATGCTCGACAATGGAGACTTTACAGATACTTCGTTCGCTATGGTATTGTAGGATCTCAAAGGCATCTAATTTTTGTCAACTTATGATTGGAACGAGACCCAGCAGTGGAGTAACAAGCAAATAAGGTAGACTGGATAGGTAATTTACTTGCCCCCCTAGTCAGTACTTCTTCAGATCCTAAGATTCGGTTGGTACGATCTGCTGTGTAAATAAAAAAGAATTCAAGAATAAGCCTTCTGTGGCTGATTAATAATGCACTCAAAGACAAAAAATTACGACGCATCAGGAAGGAATTATCCGAATGGGACGGAAACCAGTATATATAACGTGCGTGAACAAACAAACAAACAAATGATTATAGTTTCAGAAATAATGGCTGATTTATTCAAGAGAAAGAGCTCCACAAACTGAGCAAGTCACTAACACGCTGGTTCACCGCTGGCCCTTATGTAAGCAGTTATTCAGCTTGGCAGTGATTGTTTGAACTGCTCGATGTCCTCCTGAGGGATATCGTGCCAAACTCCGTCCAATTAGCGCGTTAGATCGTCAGAATTCTGAGCTGGTTGTGAGGCCCTGTCCATAATGCTCCAAATGTTCTCAATTGGGGAGAGATCCGGCTACGTTACTGGCGAAGGTAGAGTTTGGCAAACATGAAGACAAGCAGGCAAGCAGTAAAAACTCTCGCCCTGTGTGGGCAGGTACTATGTTTCTGAAATACAAGTCGAGGATGGCTTGCCACGACAGGAAACAAAATGAGGCGTAGAATATCGTCGACGTACCACTGTGCTGTAAGCGACCAGATCAACCAAAGAATTCGTGCTGTGAGAAGTAATAGCACCCCAGACCATCACTCCTGGTTGTCGGGCCGTATTGCGAATAGCACTCAGGTTGGTGTACCGGGGCTGTCCGAGGCGCCTCCACACATGTCTTCGATCATCATCGAGAATAGGAACCCCATTGACTGGAGTAGAATTGTCTTCAGTGACGAGTCCTGCTTCGAAATGAGCCCCATTGACCAGTAAAGACGTGTCTGGAGACTCCCCGGACAGTGGAGGAACAACAACCTGACAGTCTCTCACCATACGGTGTGATAACCAAGACTGAGGGTCTGGTGTGCCATTTAATTTCGTAACGAGACCTGTTTGGTTGTCATCCATGGTACCCATACAGCAAAGAGGTATGTCGACGATATTCTGCGCTCCATTTTGTTGTCCTTCATGGCAAGCCATCCTGGGCTTACATTTCAGCAAGATAATGGCCGATCGCACAAGGCGAGTGCATGTGAAATGATAAAGACTTATGTCCAGCACAGGTCGAGTCCTCTCCCCACCATTTCCTAGGACTGGGAGGCGGTCGGGTGACTTAGGTTAGTGTAGGTAGCCCAAGTGCCCTTTCTTTCCTGCCATTTTCTTAGGTAAGTAGAGAGTGACATTTCTTTACTTCCAAAATTCAGACTTCCTGCCAATCCCTAGGATGAGGTCAAGATGACTTAGGTTAGTGGAGGTAGCCCAATTGACCTATCTTCCCGCCAAAATTAAAACTTCCCACCAATACTAGCTATATTGAATGACGTCATCGCCGCCATCTTGGATACATCTGGCAACAATGCAGAGTGACTCAGAATGCAGGTTGTCCCATTACTTTGACAATGGCAGGAACAGTTACAGAATTAGTGATGACAAGGGTGTTTGTTAGAACAAGGACTGAGAAGAAACGGATACATAACACAAATCATATATAAGAAGACGACGATTCCAAATTTATGTAAATATTTCGTTCTACCACTTTTCGATCTCGTGTTTGAGAAACTGGAGCATACGAATGAAATTTTAAACTATTTCCTAATAGTAAACGTTTTACCTGTAGTAGGCCTAATAATTATTTGATTTTGGTATTTCGTGAATTGTATTCTGTCGTGTTATTTACGTAACTGAGGAACATAAAAGTGACCATTTGTGCCAAAAGAGTCTTGCTGATTTGATGTGTTACAATGGCTACAATATTAAAGGCCTATTTCGTTTCATCTAGCAGATAGCGGTAAAACAGACGTAATCAAATCGAGAAACCAGTCTTAGGTACTATTCGCATTAACAGCTTTTTCAGTATAAGATAACAACATTTTGATTTTTCATGTTACAAAACGCTTGAAGAACTTCGATGAGGTAACAGATTCTTTCGCAGAAAGCAAAGCACACCGTGTAAAGCTGTAGCAAGATTAGAGAGAAGAAAATGCTGGGAACTAAGGATTGAAGAAACGTGTACTGTCTTGCTTGTCTCTTGTCTTTCCTGGTTTTATCTTTCCTACATTGAATTTTATGTCACAAGAAACAGAAAGTTATTAGCTAATAAGCAATAAAGAGAGAAAATTATCTTAAGATTTGTTATTCTTCTGGTAACAAATAGTCTCACCCATTATTAATTTTGAGTTTATTTTAAGGGGGTAAGATGTTAAACTGGCCGACTGGTAGCAGAAGATTTCCAGTGTCCTGAATATAAGTTTGACAGCTTCCATAGCAAAATATACACGTCTGAATTCCCTAGAGCGAAATACAGTGACGTGCGATAGAAGAATACTTTGTGAAGGGGTGCAGCACTGCACTTTGGCACACTTAATACCAAATAACATGTCTTACATTTCCTCCAATATTTATGTTTCATGTATCAAAGTCTTCAGACAGATGTGCTCTACAAAATAAACATATTTTTGAAAAATCTATTTTGTTTTAATTTTTGACGTCCTATCCCAAACGCTCGATGGAGGAGGGGCGGCACAACTTCCAGGTTTTTGCCCCTGTTCGGAAATATCGTAGATCCGCGGCTGAAGTTTATTGTAGCATTGGTGAACTCACTCAACCAGGATAACATTTCGTGTTAGGGCTTCGCAAGTTTCGAAACCTCCGAGTGCATAATTGTTTAGACCAGGTGCAGATAGGTGCTTATATGTCCATTAATAGTCACGTCTTCCGGGACTGCAAGTGAGAGAATTCAGCGCTAAATAACTTGCTCAAATATTCTTTCCGTTATTGTGATGTTTCTGCCCTATAACTAGCGTTAAAAAGATGTCACCATCAACTTCCCTGCATTATGCAGCACATGTAGACAGATTTGTTGAAGGTGAGGCTGGTTTCTACATTATTCTTTAACGTGCTCGAAGTATTTAAACTTAAGAAAGTAATTTAAAATGGTTCAAATGGCTCTGAGCACTATGGGACTTAACATCTGAGGTCATCAGTCCCCTAGAACTTAGAACTACTTAAACCTAACTAACCTAAGGACATCACAAGCATCCATGCCCGAGGCAGGATTCGAACCTGCGACCGTAGCAGTCACGCGGTTCCAGACTGAAGCACCTAGAACCGCCCGGCCACATCGGCCGGCCAAATTAATTCATCTTTTCACGATTTAAATAATGAAACACTGCACCAGTTACATATTTTTTCATGCAGAGCAAGACGCTTTTCGAGAATTTATTCTCATTGTCAAGTTCAAATATTTACACTGGTATTTTTTGTAATGTTTGCGTGTGTGTTACTCTGCCTCTCTTGCCCTGCAGTCGTCTCTTTGTGTTTTTACTGCTACTTTAAAATTGGAAAATACAAATCTTGTGAATTTTTACTCATTAATGTTAGAAAACAGTATTTTTTTTGGCTTCCTACTTACAGGTACTATGGCTCTTTGGTTGTTCAGAAATCCACACAAACGCACACGCAAACCATCACTCACACTATTACCTAAAATCAAAATGTGGTATAAAGATATCATGACAATATGACTTCCCAAAGAATTTGATACAGGCAGAAATGCTGCATTTTTCGTGAATTGTATTATTTACATCGTGTTGTCAACTATAACATCTATCCTAGCAATTCTATTTAAATAACCTCCTCCTCTCTAAACTCCGTCCGAACAGGCCTCGGAAGGCCCACGGTACCGACCGTCCGCCGTGTCATCCCTTAAGCCGAGGGGCGTCACTGGATGCGGATACACAGCTGTCCCGACCGTTGTCAGTTTTGGTGACCGGAGCCGCGACTTGTCAGTCACGCAGCTCCTCAGCTCGCCTCACCAGGACTGAGTGCGCCCCACTTGCCAACAGTGCTGGGCAGACCGGACGGTCACCCATCCGAGTGCTAGCCCAGCCCGACAGCGCTTAACATCGGTGATCTGACGGGAACCGGAGTCACCACAGCGCCGAGGCAGTTGGCATTTATATTATCTGTTATACTTTATTTCCTGTTTGATACTATTTTGGTGCAAATATTGAAAGGAATGTATGGAAGACTTAGCGTATTTATTGGTTCGTTATAGTTGTTATAAACAGGAGAAACATTTGAAAAAATTAATCGATTCACTACGTAGCTTTTCATTGGGATCTTTTTCTCCTTCCATTTTGTGCTGCATAAAAATTTCCAGCTTCTCCATTAAATACATTGTTTGTGATTTCTGGAAGTGATGGAGAATTTTACGATCTTCTCTGTTTGTGAATGAGTTTTCAGTGCTTTATGTGTGTCACTATGACTGATTTTGTGAATCGGTTGTGTTTGTAACGGTTGATGTGTTCAGTATATCTGGTAGGAAATTCCTACCAGCCTGTCCTAAGTAGAAGCTTGAGCCATTTATACGTGCGATTTTGTATATCCTTGAGTCTGAGAATTTAACTTTTTATTGTTTAACTTGTGAACTAATTTCTGGTTTAGTTTGTTGTTTGTGTTGAAAGTTACTTTCACTTTATGTGACCTAAGCAGTTTGCTACTTTTTCGGCAATGTTACTACAAAATGTATGCTGGCAATAATTTTGATTGTGTTATTAATTCCTTGTATTTCCTTATTTTTTGCTGTTTGCGTGTGAATTTTGTTTATTATTGAACTAGAGAACTCATTGGCCGATGCAATTTGCTCAATAATGTCTAACTGCTTCTCTCTGTTCTCAGTGTTCAAAGGCATTTTCTTTACTCTATATACTATCGTTTTGTATACAGGTAATATAAATTTTGTCCATACTACCACCTCTGAAAGTTACCAACCCTACACTCTTCGCAACACAAGAACCCGTACATGTATTCAACTGTCAGAAGTATCAGAAAGGTTTCCATTTATGACTTTCGACTCGTTCGTTTCCGGTACAGGGATCCTTACTTCAAATTAATACATGTATCGTTCTCCATCATCCTAGAAAATCTGTAACATCATCACGGAATCACCCTGTGAGTACGTACATTTACAGACGCCCGCGCCTATTAACTTTGACGCTCTGTAGTCTCGTTGGGTGACATTTCCGGACATGGGTTCCTATTCAAAATACCATGTACTCACTCCCTTCTACAAGCCGTAGCAGTCTGTAGCGGGAATTTCCGACCAACCTGTATATACGCTGCTTTTTAGGTGATGGCGTGGAAGAGCGATAATGCCTCAAAGCGGGTGTGATAATGCCACACGCTGTTGGAAAAAAAAGGTATCAGCAGTACTTAGGATTTAACAGAAAGGCACAAAAATATATCAGCCGTCAATAGTTGTGATAAAAGTAATGAACTGCGTTTCATCTACATGACGCCACAATGGACGATTTTATGACGTCACAAGAACTGTCATAAACCAGCCCTCGTAGCCTTACTCGCTGATGTACTCTGGGACGATACCAGACGCGGATTTCTTTAAGTGGCAGAGGTCTGCACTGAAGGAACAACAGACACGAAGCTACGGGAAGAGAAGGGTTTCGTAGATAACAATGACTGCTATGCTAATAATTGTGGCAACTCTTGGGAAGATTGTTGTTGTTGTTGTGGTCTTCAGTCCTGAGACAGGTTTGATGCAGCTCTCAATGCTAATCTATCCTGTGCAAGCTCCTTCATCTCCCAGTACCTACTGCAACCTACATCCTTCTGAATCTGCTTAGTGTATTCATCTCTTGGTCTCCCCCTACGATTTTTACCCTCCACGCTGCCCTCCAGTACTAAATTGGTGATCCCTTGATGCCTCAGAACATGTCCTACCAACCGATCCCTTCTTCTAGTCAAGTTGTGCCACAAACTTCTCTTCTCCCCAATCCTATTCAATACCTCCTCATTAGTTACGTGATCTACCCACCTAATCTTCAACATTCTTCTGTAGTACCACATTTCGAAAGCTTCTATTCTTTTCTTGTCCATGTTTCACTTCCATACATGGCTACACTCCATACAAATACTTTCAGAAACGACTTCCTGACACTTAAATCTATACTCGATGTTAACAAATTTCTCTTCTTCAGAAACGCTTTCCTTGCCATTGCCAGTCTACATTTTATATCCTCTCTACTTCGACCATCATCAGTTATTTTGCTCCCCAAATAGCAAAACTCCTTTACTATTTTAAGTGTCTCATTTCCTAATCTAATTCCCTTAGCATCACCCGACTTAATTCGACTACATTCCATTATCCTCGTTTTGCTTTTGTTGATGTTCATCTTATATCCTCCTTTCAAGACATGTGCATTTCGTTCAACTGCTCTTCCAAGTCCTTTGCTGTCTCTGACAGAATTACGATGTCATCGGCGAACCTCGGAGTTTTTATTTGTTCTCCCTAGATTTTGATACCTACTCCAAATTTTTCTTTTGTTTCCTTTACTGCTTGCTCAATATACAGATTGAATAACATCGGGGAGAGGCTACAACCCTGCCTCACTCCCTTCCCAACCACTGCTTCCCTTTCATGTCCTCGACTCTTATAACTGCCATCTGGTTTCTGTATAAATTGTAAATAGCCTTTCGCTTCCTGTATTTTACCACTGCCACCTTTAGAATTTGAAAGAGAGTATTCCAGTCAACATTTTCAAAAGCTTTCTCTAAGTCTACAAATGCTAGAAACGTAGGTTTGTCTTTCCTTAATCTTTCTTCTAAGATAAGTCGTAAGGCCAGTATTGCCTCACGTGTTCCAACCTTTCTACGGAATCCAAATTGATCTTCTCCGAGGTCGGCTTCTACCAGTTTTTCCATACGTCTGTAAAAAATTCGCGTTAGTATTTTGCAGCTGTGACTTATTAAACTTCGGTAAGTTTTACATCTGTCAACACCTGCTTTCTTTGGGATTGGAATTATTATATTTTTCTTGAAGTCTGAGGGTATTTCGCCTGTCTCGTACATCTTGCTCACCAGATGGTAGATTTTTGTCAGGACTGGCTCTCCTAAGGCCGTCAGTAGTTCTAATGGAATGTTGTCTACTCCCGGGGCCTTGTTTCAACTCAGGTCTTTCACTGCTCTGTCAAACTCTTCGTGCAGTATCGTATCTCCCATTTCATCTTCATCTACATCCTCTTCCATTTCCATAATATTGTCCTCAAGTACATCGTCCTTGTATTGGACCTCTACATACTCCTTCCACATTTCTGCTTTCCCCTCTTTGCTTAGAACTGGGTTTCCATCTGAGCTCTTGATATTCATACAATTGGCTCTCTTTTCTCCAAAGGTCTCTTTAATTTTCCTGTAGGCTGTATCTATCTTACCCCTAGTGAGATAAGCCTCTACATCCTTACATTTGTCCTCTAGCCATGCCTGCTTAGTCATTTTGCACTTCCTGTCAATCTCATTTTTGAGACGTTTGTATTCCTTTTTGCCTGCTTCATTTACTGCACTTTTATAATTTCTCCTTTCATCAATTAAATTCAATATTTCTTCTGTTACCCAAGGATTTCTACTAGCCCTCGTCTTTTTACCTTCTTGATCCTCTGCTGCCTTCACTACTTCATCCCTCAGAGCTACCCATTCGTCTTCTACTGTATTTCTTTCCCCCATTCATGTCAATTGTTCCCTTATGCTGTCCCTGAAACTCTGTACAACCTCTGGTTTAGTCAGTTTATCCAGGTCCCATCTCCTTAAATTCCCACCTTTTTGCAATTTCTTCAGTTTTAATCTACAGTTCATAACCAATAGATTGTGGTCACAGTCCACATCTGCTCCTGGAAATGTCCTACAATTTAAGACCTGGTTCCTAAATCTCTGTTTTACCATTATGTAATCTATCTGATACCTTTTAGTATTTCCAGGATTCTTCCATGTATACAACCTTCTTTTACGATTCTTGAACCAAGTGTTAGCTATGATTAAGTTATGCTCTGTGCAAAATTCTACCAGGCGGCTTCCTCTTTCATTTCTTAGCCCCAATCCATATTCACCTACTATGTTTCCTTCTCTCCCTTTTCCTACTGTCGAATTCCGGTCACCCATGACTATTAAATTTTCGTCTCCCTTCACTACCTGAATAATTTCTTTTATCTCATCATACATTTCTTCAATTTCTTCGTCATCTGCAGAGCTAGTTGGCATATAAACTTGTACTACTGTAGAAGGCATGGGCTTCGTCTCTATCTTGGCCAGTATAATACGTTCACTGTGCTTTTTGTAGTAGTTTACCCGCACTCCTATTTTTTTATTCATTATTAAAGCTATTCCTGCATTACCCCTATTTGATTTTATATTTATTACCCTGTATTCACCTGACCAGAAGTCTTGATCCTCCTGCCACCGAACTTCACTAATTCCCACTATATCCAACTTTAACCTATCCGTTTCCCTTTTTAAATTTTCTAACCTACCTGCCCGATTAAGGGATCTGACATTCCACGCTCCGATCCGTAGAATGCCAGTTTTCTTTCTCCTGATAACGACGTCCTCTTGAGTAGTCCCCGCCCGGAGATCCGAATGGGGGACTATTTTACCTCCGGAATATTTTACCCAACAGGACGCCATCATCATTTAACCATACAGTAAAGCTGCATGCCCTCGGGAAAAATTACGGCTGTAGTTTCCCCTTGCTTTCAGCCGTACCACTACGACGACGATGAGCTATTGCCGGTTTCATTAACCGTCACAGCGATGCTAGGACAGACAAAACACTCGGTGTCAGTGGTGAAAAACCTTACATGTTGGGCACGCAGCCTATAACTTTAAATGAAAAAAACAATATAGGTGGGAGATAGGGAATTTCAGTGGTCTACTGAACCTTATTTTCCTAAGACCTACAAAAACTCTAAATTATTCGCCTAAAGATCAGGAAATGTATCGTGAAATATTGCATTTGACTGATATGGATAAGAATGCGAAAAGCCAAAGCAATGTGAAATACAAATCCATTATAAAACCAATACTGGATGACGAAAAAAATAGCAGTGGTGATTGTATGGACATTCAGCATAAAAGAGTAAGCAATCGACTCCCGTGGTATACATATTACGATGACCCCAATGAGCTAACAGACTGGCTAGGAATGTTTATGGCATCAGCTGCCGCTGGTAATACAGCTCATTCAAATAAAGTTGTTTCAATAATTTCTGAGCTTAGAGAGAGAGGTATCATCGAATAAGTATGGAAACTGTAGTTCGAGAACTGCACAAACCAGCACGCAAAACGTACCCTCGTAGGTATATTACGATTGAAGGTTTGGTTGACCTGTGGCAGGAGGATCTTGTTGACATGAGGGAATATTCACGTGTGAATAATGGCTTCAAATATATTTTAACGGTCATTGATACTTATTCTAAATTTGTTTGGGAATTACCCATGAAAGCGAAAATGGGGAAGGATGTCGCACATGTGTTTGAGAGATTGTTACAGATGGGACAAATCGGAGCCTGTAATCCCTGACACAGTACTCGTTAAAGCCTGTGCTATGGTAAGTGAGCGGGATTCACCTTATAAGAAAAGATTTTCGCATAGATATCGACCACGTGTACCTGAATGGTGGCGAATAAGACTTACATCCACTCTGTAATAACAATGGTCCGTCAAGTAAGTCCGAAATGCAATAACATGTCAGGATGGATCAAAGGCAAACCAGAAGATGCTACCAATGTGACAATAATATGGTCGCCAGCCTAATTAGGCATTAACTGAGTTTCTTCCCTGTACACGTTGGTATATATTCATGCAAAACAACAAGTTGTAACACTGCATAATATAGTAGAATTTTAGAACCAGAAAATCTATTGAACTGATGGTTTCACGTTCTGTACTGATATGGAAAATCATGAATACATAACAATACACTATAATGTTTACTACAAAACTTTATACTGTCTATTAATCTGATTAAAATCGGGCATAGGTTACCCTAGAAATTGTACTTTCATGCCACATACAAAATGTCAATTTTGATAAAGATAAAACACATAAATTTTGACTTTTATATTGACTTTAACTTTTGCTGGTCAAACCAATTTAGAACACTTCAGAATTCAAATGAATGAAGGGGGGACCCTGAAACTGTTATGATCGCTGTATTTAAAAAAAATGATTACTGAATTTATTATTCATTCCACATTTTCAGTATATAAGTTACTACTCTTTTCATCTTATTTACTGTTCATTTAAATGCCTTTAAATCTGTCTCGAAATAATAAACTTCATTACTATATCAATACTAAAGTTATCTTTCGACTTCGTTAGACCTTCACTATTCATTTACTGGTTCATCAACAAAACATTTCTTTAAACACCATTCTAATATGGCTAGTTCTACAAATAATTATTATTAACACAATTTTTAATTTTCATTTCGGGACACTCGGATTGCACAACGTTTGGAAAGGACCCTGTCTAGGTTAGTTGTGAGGATAATTGAACGACGGAAAAGTTCTGATGAAATTTAGGTTATTATTGCACCAAACAAACACAGTTCACTCTCTGATCCATACGAATACAGTACTAAAAGTTTCAACCTGCTAGTATGGATGCGGCGGTTGGCGGGCGGCAATATGACGAGGCAAAGAGCACACATACAACCACAGCTATGGCTCTTGACGTATCGGCACCTTAATTCTTCTTAGCGTCGCAATTCTTTTCCATTTAGTGCTTATGGAATTTTGCCATGCTGTGTAGGCGTTGGAACGGCATACCCGAGGCTCAGTGAAGCTATGTCTTCCAGGAGAGCCTCCTCGCTCCAGAAGGTGTTGCTCAAACCAGTGACAAACTCCAACTACTACTGTGCCCGTTGTGCCGTGCAGTGCCCGCGCGCGTTTTCCCGCGCTCGCCTGTCATCCACCTTTTACCGCTCCCTGACAGACCGGGTATTCACCCGAAGTTTTGCATTCTACATATCCTAACACGTTGCCTACGTATGGACCAGACACACAGTCACAATTTTAAACATCTTACAACAGTTTCAACATTTGTTACATTTCAATTCTATTACAATATTACTTGACATTTGACATAAACATTAATATTCACTTTGAAACTTATTTACAGTTTTCTGAACATAATGGCATGAAAGAAAAAGAAATGAAATCAGAACATTAATTACACAAGTTTATCGTAAAATCAGATGAAAAGAATTACTTATATGTACAATAGTACAGAGTCGTTGTTGTTACAAGCCCAGACAACATTGAAACAGATCACGGTAGTGAGTTTTACAATAGATATTTCTAGACCAGGATCGGGTGAAATGGAATACATCACTACTCGACATTCTCCCACCTGAAGGCAAGTGTCGTGGAACGTCCGAACAGAACAGTAAAAGCTAAATTGTGATTGTGTTTCAGTCTTAGTGGCTCACACTAATGGACGTATAACCTCCCCAAGCGATTGCACAGTATAATCGAACGTAACATCGCACAATAAAAATGAAACCAATCGATGTTCATGATAATAGACTTCCAGATACAGTATACAATCATATTAAAATGCTAGATCCACGCAAAGAGCAATTTAATGTAGGTGATTTAATACAAATTTCGAAACGCAAAACAGCATTTGAGAAGTCATACATGCCAAATTGGTTAACCGTTTCCAAGGAGCAGTAAACAAATTCTAGAACCTACCTTTTAAAGGACAGCAGTGGCACTGAAATTGCACGATGCTTTTACACAGAAGATTTACAGAAGAGCTCGGAACTAGATGTGTATCTGGTAGAGAAGGTCGTACGGCGTCGAGGGAATAGAGCGTCAGTTAAATGGATTGATATTCTCGCATCACAAAACAGCTGGACCGACGCTGGCGATTTGTTATATAATAGGGTGAACAGACCACAACCACATCAGTAGCATAACGTGCGTGATAGGAGATGCGTTAGAAGAGAAGGTGGTAATCTCGACAAAATACCAGTTGAATTACACATTCCTGGATACAACTACCGTGTACCTGGAACAAAACTTCAAAAACAGTTGGCATGCGATGATAAGGGAATAAATCTGTTCGACGAAGTGTATGTGGAACACATCACATACGTAGCGAATAAAGATCGACACACTGCAGATCGAATTTTGGCTGATAAAGTTAAGGCAATACGTGCGAGAAGGGACAATGGTATAGGTCAACACTTTGCAGAATTTCCACTTGAAAAAAACCATGCACGGTAAGGTTAAGTTGAGGTTGGGTGTGAGGAAGTTCAACCAAATTATGAGCGCTGCATGTCGGGCGCTAAGGAGGAAGATGACAACCAAAGAGTGCATGAAAAGCTGCATAATGACAACAATATATGCACCTAAAAGAGCCCTGAAGCAGAAAGGAGCGAGAAAAACAACATCAGTTAAGCCAACCAGGGCTCTACCAATAGCCAAGACGTCAGGTGGAATTATTCCCTTCCTCAGTCCTGGCCTAGCCTGTCGCTCGCTGGTGGGTTCACTGGCTGGGGGTGCTACGATCTACCAGGACAGTCAAGAATGCACAACACTCCCTGGAGGCACAAGGACACAACAGCATGATGGACGCAGCAGCTATCGGAAAATAAAGGACTAGGTCTCTTCATAAACAAAAACTGCCCCTTAGCGGTCCTACCAGACAGGGTGCTTACAAATACAGATCTACTTACGTTTGTCAAGAATAAATTCAATATTTCGAGATTCCGAAGTGTGTTTATGCGAAGTACATTACCGAAGACTATGTGAAGAATGCGGAACTGTAAATCTAGATGTAGCAGGAGGATCTGGAACTCACTGGGTAGCATATGTTAAAAAAAGA
This sequence comes from Schistocerca cancellata, assembly GCF_023864275.1. Lineage (NCBI taxonomy): Eukaryota > Metazoa > Arthropoda > Insecta > Orthoptera > Acrididae > Schistocerca > Schistocerca cancellata. The sequence goes on from NC_064629.1 coordinate 930,702,272, forward strand.
AATACAAATAACGTCTACTATTTCGACTCATGTGGCGACCTGCAACCTCCGAAAGAATTACAACGACACTTCACAGGCAGAAGACATGTCTCCTACAATTTTCGACGCTACCAAGACTTTAATACATTCCTGCCTGGTCATCTGTGTATCATGTTCCTCCTGACGTTTACAAAAGATATAGAAGGGCTGGCATTAAGCATCATTCAACATGTTTGGATGCAATGTCTTACACTCTGACTTTAAAAGAAAGATCGTCTGTATTACGTGCAATTACTTCCCACCAGTTGATGTAAGCATTGGAGATTGGAGTATCGCGCTGATTGAACTGGAGGCATACAAACCATCCAAAATATCACAGAGACTAACAATAAACTGCATATAGAAATTAATGGGAAAAAAGAAATTGTGAAAATAGAACCCGGTGCACACGATATTGACGATTTGAACGAAGTTTTAAAACAGTGTGGAAAAGGGATTGAGCTCCGTGGAAACATCAGTACACTTAAATATGAAATAAGGAATGCTTCCATTGGTTTTAAGCAGGAAGGTTCAATAGCCCACTACTGGGTTTCACAAGAGGCAAGTTTTCTAGAGGAATCCCAGTAAATTTTACAAATCTGATCACATACTGGATTTCTCCCTGTAAGTACAATCCGTGTTGATTGCAGAGAACTCATATTTCAACGATAGATTGATTCATTCAATTTGTGGATTCTTCCCATCAGTTGGAACAGGGTATAAGATTGTTGAGACTCCTACCAACGGTATATACTCTCCATTGACGGTTCAGACATTGGAATACCTGGAGTACATATTGTGGACCAAAATAACCAACTTGTTGACTTTCATGGTGAGGAAATCATTGTACGACTACATCTAAGGCCGGATGGGAATAAGATATAAAACCAGCGTACACAGTGCACTGCACAGCACTTCTTAGCAGAATCGCAACGTGGTAACACGTGCGAACCACGAGGTTCTTAATTCAGTAGGCTTGAAACCTCGCAATGACGTCGCCACTCAATATATCTCACCCAGTAGAGTATGATGAGCGAATCATACGCCAGGAATACTTCTCACATAAATCTTATGCTTCAACAACATCTAACAAGAACGATGAAATTAGGATTGTCATCCAGTACCAAGACGCTCTATCTCTTCCATGCAAGAGTTTTATATATTTGGATGGATGATTGAAGAAAAAGGATGGTAGCCATACAGTGGGATCAAAGCTTACACGTAATGCTTTGGTATTCCTGTTCCAGGAAATACGAAATGAACTTAATGGGGTAGAGATTGATCGTGCACATAATGCAGACGTAGCATCAATCCTTAAGACATATGTCTCATCATCACCTTCGGATCTGAATGTTTTAGAAAATGTGGGATGGTTCTGCCTGTGGGCAGAACAGCAGAAGAATACAGCTGATTCACTGCATGCGCACCTCTAAAAATGCTTATGGGATACTTTGAAGACATGCTGTGAATTATTATGAATACGAAACAGGAACTTATTTTGGTACGGAGTGCAGTGGATAGCAACTCGTACATTCAAGGGGCTTAAGAGGAGAATCAGATCATGATCAATAAAATTATATGGAAAATGCCACACATCCCTGTCGCAGACGAGGAGCGTTTGAAGCCTTTAAAAGTTCTGAACACCGATACATATCTGCCATTAACGTTCCACTCATGGGATGGTTTTGAGTATCCAGTGCTAACGACAGCGAGCAGACAAACGTGGGCTATTACAACCTCTGTGCAGCTGTAGACACCGAGATTCATCATACTTGCATTTCAGACCAACAGAAGGGGGAATTTAGTAAATGATTGCACCATATTTGACAACTGTGATTCGACTAATGCCAGAGTTTACTTGAATTCAGGATTCTATTTGGATGACAGTTTGCTGCTGCAGTGGGACCCGAACATATACAGTTTAGCATTTGAAATGTATGAAAGGTTCCGTGGTTTTTACTATGAAGCTGTTGAAGAGGAAGGGTGCCTACTCAGTCCGCGGAAATTCAAGGAGCTGGCACCAATCGTCGTAATAGACTGTTCCAAGCAGAATGAGGTAATTGAATCAGGACCAATAGATGTAAGAATCGAATTTGAATCCTCATCAAGTTTCCCAGAACACACTGAAGCATATGCTGTAGTTCTACCTGACCGCGTGGTTAACTGTTGCTCACTTACTGCTGTTGTGCAGCGTTCTGTGCAAATGACCATGTGCTGTGTCATACCCAGAGCATTTCACAGTGACAACTTGGAGTGTGAACGTTTTGCTGACATTCAAAGTTTGTATGATGATGAGTGCAGACAACTCATAATCAAAGACGTTGCATTCACAGCATACATGGAAGATGCTGGTATAATAGAAACGTTCCCAGCAAGCATTGCATTGCCAAGGCCTTTCAAGGACGTGAATTGTGCGAAAACACGGGCGAGTGCGAAGTGGTTAACACTATTCATCTGTGGACTTCACTGGGACGATCCTGGTATACCTTATAAAGATATGATTACGTCACTTCGAATATTCCATCATATTGATACCATCATCTACGTTAACGGCGAGAAGATCACATGAATGCATTGAATCTTCAAGTTTGCATCTATTCAAGACCTGGAATTCTATGGGTGCCCTGCTATCCTGGTCCCGGCGCAGGTTCCAGTCCTCCCTCGGGAATGGGTGTGTGTGTGTTTGACCTTAGCATAATTTAGATTAAGTAGTGTGTAAGCTTAGGGACTGATGACCTTAGCAGTTAAGTCCCATAAGATCTCACACACATTTGAACATTTTTTGCCCTGCTATCCATCAGCTTGAGAAGAAGAAGAAGAAGATTTGTGAAAATACTGTTGTGTCTGCTTATCAAAATGTAAAATTACTTTTATCTTGGATTAATTAGAATAAATGATATTTTTACCTCACATTCTGTATTCCTTTCTTTCTATCTAGCTCTCACTTAGATATCATGCAGCTTTGTCCAGATCCTATGTCTGTGGCTTTGTTCAAGCACAGGTGATGTATTTTCAAACATGTTTGCTATATGTCTTTGAAAGTGGACACGATCACCCGCCACCTGTTCCCAAAAACCTATATGTGCAGCACGATAGGGGAAATCCCATGCAATCATTACATATATTTAGTTTTCCTCCATATTAAACAGTACCTCCCTCATACTTCAAATTAATAACTTGTGGTCCTTGCACGGCCTTTAGATAAATTTGTGATGGAAGGGATTTGTGAAATAACAATAAAGACGCATGTCAACGAATAACTGTTTTTTTATGCAGACAGAAATATTCACCGTAGTAATACTGCTTTTCATTCACAAATCTTGTTGTTTTTACAGTGCACGAAGTCATAGTGCTTTTAAATTCACAGTTCTTGTTATTGTTTGAAATATTTTTACACATATTCACAATTCTTGGTTTTACAGATAATAGCACGGGCTGAAAATTTTTTTTACTTTACATTGCAGTATTGATTAAATATTCCTACATCACTAACAGAACTGGGCGAAAATTTCTATATTACATTTCGGTACTGATCACACCTGTTGTAGAGATACAGTTTCTCTTACACTAATACTATTACTATTACTAGTGAAATTCCACCCAAACAGAACCAAACAGAACACTTTACCGAGCGAGGTGGCGCAGTGGTTAGACACTGGACTCGCATTCGGGAGGACGACGGTTCAATCCCGCGTCCGGCCATCCTGATTTAGGTTTTCCGTGATTTCCCTAAATCGTTCATCTACATCTACATCTACATCCATACTCCGCAAGCCACCTGACGGTGTGTGGCGGAGGGTACCTTCCGTACCTCTATCGGTTCTCCCTTCTATTCCAGTCTCGTATTGTTCGTGGAAAGAAGGATTGTCGGTATGCCTCTGTGTGGGCTCTAATCTCTCTGATTTTATCCTCATGGTCTCTTCGCGAGATATACGTAGGAGGGAGCAATATACTGCTTGACTCTTCGGTGAAGGTATGTTCTCGAAACTTCAATAAAAGCCCGTACCGAGCTACTGAGCGTCTCTCCTGCAGAGTCTTCCACTGGAGTTTATCTATCATCTCTGTAACGCTTTCGCGATTACTAAATGATCCTGTAACGAAGCGCGCTGCTCTCCGTTGGATCTTCTCTATCTCTTCTATCAACCCTATCTGGTACGGATCCCACACTGCTGAGCAATATTCAAGCAGTGGGCGAACAAGCGTACAGTAACCTACTTCATTTGTTTTCGGATTGCATTTCCTTAGGATTCTTCCAATGAATCTCAGTCTGGCATCTGCTTTACCGACGATCAACGTTATATGATCATTCCATTTTAAATCACTCCTAATGCGTACTCCCAGATAATTTATGGTATTAACTGCTTCCAGTTGCTGACCTGCTATTTTGTAGCTAAATGATAAAGGATCTATCTTTCTGTATATTCGCAGCACATTACACTTGTCTACATTGAGATTCAATTGCCATTCCCTGCACCATGCGTCAATTCGCTGCAGATCCTCCTGCATTTCAGTACAATTTTCCATTGTTACAACCTCTCGGTACACCACAGCATCATCTGCAAAAAGCCTCAGTGAACTTCCGATGTCATCCACCAGGTCATTTATGTATATTGTGAATAGCAACGGTCCAGGCAAATGCTGGGATGGTTCCTTTGAAAGGGCACGGCCGACTTCCTTCCCCGTCCTTCCCTAATCCAATGAGACCGATGACCTCGCTGTCTGGTCTCCTTCCCAAAACAACCCACCCCAACCCAGAACACTTAATTTATAGGTTGAACTTGGTGGCTCAAGATATTTTCCACCTCAAGCAGCTGAAATAATTTAGTAATAGAATGAAGTAGGTGGCCCTAAAATGTTCACCACAAACATCTGCACTAAAATGAACTGGGACTTGGACACCTAGCGGTAGGTGAAACTTAAAAACTACTCTGTTTACACATGCATTCGAACAATCAAACATGCACATGAAGTTCAAAAGAGAGAAGTTCTGTAAAACTATATTTTTTCCTTACTTTACAATTTTTTAACTTTTTTGATGATTTTTCGAATTTTTAAGCTTCTTTGCACATTTTTAATTTCTTTAAATTTTTATAATTTTATAGTTTTTTCCAGCACATTGCGCTTATAAGTTCATGCATTCATAGTATGCTACTTATTAAGAAAAAGTGAACAGAAAGAATCTACACAGGCATACATATATACAAGCTATCCACACTAAGACACACTCACCTGCATACAGACAGACACATAAGCTATCACACATGTAGGCACACCATACATCACACACATACAATATTTGCACTGAAATAAAAGATTCATCCTATTTGGCACAAGCTCTCACGCAACCAGTCTCTCTCTCTCTCTCTCTCTCTCTCTCTCTCTCTCTCTCTCTCTCATTCACGCCATCAGAGTCCCCCAACCCCTCTTGCTCGTCAAGTAAATAGTATGGGAGAGTTTCGATCCTGTCATCACAAATGTCTCTATTATCGTCATGAGGTGACAGTCTAACTTTAGATGTACCACAGTGTACACCTTGTGACCTCGCAATTGGATACTAGTTTGCTGTATTTGTGGAGGTTGCAGTGGAGCACCACGAACACCGCCATACAGGCACTGCGAGTCGACAATGATGACATGTGATGGTGCATGTTGCACGCCCTTATTCTGCCTCTGGGTGGCCCCATCTATTTCCAATAACCTTCTTGTTCTGAGGAACAATACCATAACAATTATCTGTTGCATATCCTGATGTGTCGAATTCGTTACTGTGACACCTCCATATAAAGTAACTTTGGTTCCATGAAATGAGTTGTAGCAAACTCATAGTGGATGAGGTAAATGTGCTTGTAGATGTCCAGTATACACATAATCAAATAGACAGGTTTCATAAACTCTACTGAAACGTTCGACATATCCACAAGAACAAAGTTCTCATTGAAAATAGTGACCTACTTAAAATTTGGTCTGGTGATACACTTTCTTATGCCCCAACATCCATCCCATTTAGTCCTAATGAAACTATTGTGTTACTTTCTTACATTTTGCATGTTTTACCGAAAATGGAATTATTCATTAATTTATAAGAATCTGTTTCGAAATTACTAGTCGCATCTGCATTCTTTTCAGTATTTAATTCAACATACTCATTTAATCAGGGGAACTGATTCAAGGAGATAACCTGGGTAATTCTACCCCAGTCCATCCCTAAGCTGGGGCACTGCTGGAGATTATGATAAAGAATTATGTACCTCCGCTTTCGTCCAACAGTGGTCATCAGTTTAGGGACAGAGCTTCCTCACGAAACTTGTTGCTCTGGACATAAGTCGCTTGTCGTTTCAAGCATACTAACAGGGTAGATGAGGTCTGCCTCCACCACATATATTATATCAGAATCAGCCGCCAGATCCATTATTTTTCCACCTGATCCGTCTAATCCGTTTTTTGGCATCCATTGAAACCCACCAGCAAGCAGTGGCGGCATCATGGCATGCTTGTATAAGTTATTCACACCTAAATATAGAATATAACATGAATCGAGGGTTGCGTTGAACCCCACACCCATACATGGACTATTTGCCTTGGCATGTCTATGAACACACTGGCGAAGACCCCCATGGATCCTGTGCTCAAATTAAAGGAGCATATTAGCACCAGTTAAAAGTTCGATGCTGCACCATTTTTCTTGAGCATTCCATCTTAGGACAACCCAGATGCTGCATAATAAAAGCAGGAATCCAGAGAGTATGTGGCCATGCATACTCTCCAGAACTTTTGAAAAACATCCTTAAGCAAGTGCACGCCAGTGTCCATGCATAGTCTTGTATATTTACGCAAATTGGGAATGTTGAATTCCCACTAGACATTCACTGCATGCTCGTAATCTGCACTAGTTATGGCATCGCCTGTAAGAGTACCAGTGAATGCAGATATGTTGGGTAGCCTGGTTTCACAGAGTTTTGTCCTACTATCCAAATACTCATAGGAGAAAACTCCATTTCTAGACACAAGCTGAAACTTTTCCTTACGAGGGTATGCAGCTCGGGTGATGTTCATATCCTCCTCAGGTAAAGTGTCAACAAGTTTCTAGTGTGAAGTCTGCATGATACGTAAAGGTTCGAGGAAGTGAAGCTTAATTTTTGGCGTCATTTGTTTCGAGAAAGAAATACACTTCTCTATACTTTCAGGCAGGACACTGACCAAATCTTTCTTCATACCAAAATTAGTCAATTGCTCAACTAGAAAGTGAACGTCATATCCACTTAAATTTTGGAAGATGACGGATATGTGTCGTGGTAAACTATACTTCAAGTTGGATGTGTTGTGAGCTGCACTGCAGAACTTCCCTGTAAGATGACAATGACTTTACGGGGAGTTTCAGTTTTTTTGTCTAACGACAGCCCACAAATATGAGGGTTAATCACATCATTGTATAAGTTTTTATCCTTCTCCGATTCGGTGAAGGGGATGTTGGTACCGTAAAGCCTATCAACATCCCATGAGAGATTTTCAAGCTCAATGAGCGACCAAACCACAGGTTTATTCTCGACATAAGATTCATAGCGGTTAAGACTTGAATCATCTGAGCATGCAAGTTGGAACACTGCCACATATGGTACATGTTTTTGTGTGAAGGTGGTATGTGAGGCTAAGGAGTTCCCTTCAGAGCGTTTGATAGGAGCAAGGAGACATTCGAAGTTAGTGTATACAACAAACAGACATCATTCCCAGTTATGATCAGTCTTGAATTTAATGAACTTGTTTTCTTCTATAGGTATAACAACACATTCCAGTTTCTTGGATTCACAGTCCTCCAGATGCCTTTTTAAGTACTTCCTTCCAAAAAGGTATTTAGACACCTGAAACAAACGTATTTCTTACACTTGTGTTTATTGAGTGGAATGTTAGGGAGGTGGGACATATCTTTGATACGTACTTAATGCTGACTGTCACCTTCAGAGAAGAGCAGCATGTTTACATGAAGATCACGCTGATCTTCATATTTCGAAAAATGGAGTGGTCCAACTAGTGCCTGCTTGTCTTGTTTCTGTTGCTGATTATCATCACCAGCAACATCAGCAGCAGCAGCTTCATCTGACTTGCTTTTGCGCTTCTTCAGGCCATAAATGTGAACCGATATTCACAGATTTTATGCTTCAAATGTAGAAATGTTATGAATCTTTACAGGGAACTGGATACCGTCAAAGTTATAACATCCACGAATGTTAAGGTCTTTTATGGTATGAAGATGTGTGCTCTGGATGTTCATTATAATTTCTTTCACAAGCCAGGATTGGCCATGCAAAACAATCCTGATACTTTTCATTGTGGACATTAATACATGCCTTCTATCAACTATATCTTTAGGGAACGTCATAAAACTCGACGCTTCTTTTAACGGTTCATAGGCACGAATATAGATGTCGAGGTGTGGTATTTGGCTAATTGCTTTAGCTGACCCTCTTACTTCCATCTTGGAAAACTGGGCCAATTTAGCATCCGAGGTAGATTAATGATACCACTCAGCGATTGGTGTGCTCCGAGATATAACGCCATTACCACCCCAGATGTAGTGCAGGCTTTTCGCCTCTGCAGTACCCTGCTGTTTGAGTGGGTGAGTCAACTCGCAGCAGAATACTGCATTACTTTTAATAGCAATAAATCTCGGATCATCTAGGGCTTTGAGGAACTCGGTGTATAGCTCTGGAAATCCGACTGGTTCGCGATACCCTATGGCTAGATTCTCAATTGTAGTAAAAGAGATGCGCCCTTCAAAGGCCCTAGCAACTGCCGAGTATTCTAGAGTGGTCACGATGCCACTAATTTGATATCCTTCATTATCAGGACGGGAGAGAGCACTACCGCTAGCCGCAGGTTCGTTGTCATTAACACTATTAATTAAACTATATCTAGAGGAAGCCAAAGACAGTCCACGTGGTTGGGGAGGAGGCATTTGCTGAGGCACACATACCTTTGGTTGAACAGGCAGCTGGATTGCGAGGAGGAGGTCCTGTGGCAGCAGCCAGGCTGAGGGGAGGGCGCTCCTTGCTGGAGCCAGCCTGGGAGATGGCAGATCGTTGCTCATCTTCTTCTGACTGAACCACCCACAGACGCCAGAGGATATGCGATGATGTAGGAGCCGGAACTGCAGCCACCTCACCCTCTCGCAAAGCCACGAGTGGTGGCAGTGCACTCTGCTCAGGTGCTTGTATGCTGCCTGACCCCACAACGACAGCCCTAGGCACCCGTGCCACACTGAGCTGTTGTGGTCGTGGTGTTGGTGACGCCACTTTAACAGACAAATAACGAAAAAAAAATGAAGTACAGCGCACAAGATTTTTTAAAATATATGCTGTAAGTAAATAACAATTAATTACATCAACATTTCAGAATAATAATAATAATTATTATTATATGCTGTAACGACGTCGGTTTCATTATAATCACCTTTTACAGTCTGGCTGCAAGGACAGAGCTGTTCAGTCGGTCGTTCTGCTAGTTCTCCCATCCAATCCAGTATTTCCTCCTCATCCAATAGGGCGATATGGCGCTGCCTTTCAGTTTCCTCAGTAGCCGCCATACGATGCGGCCACTCCAGTACTTCACCCTCACGAGAACTGCCGTGGAGCCATTGATATATCTCACTGAAGTCGACTACAACAAGATATTGATCATAAGACCCAACAACAAAAAAACTGCTTCTCAAATGCCTACAGTGAGATACTGATTATGCATAACTACGAAACAATAGTTCATACCAGATGGAAGTGATGACTTCTGCTCATCATCCTCGACGCATACCCTTACTAGATTCTCTTGCTCTTGCTCTATAGCAATATCTACTACTACATTGAAGAATATATGTCTCACATGACTGTAAACAAAAAAGTCTCACAGCAGTATATTACAAATGTACTTACTTTCTTGGTTTTACTGCCTTTCGACCTTAGGCAGCTGCTCGAGTTCGGTCAGCTGCCACTTTAATGCAGCAACACCAAGATCAAAACTTTCATGAGCACTTGTTATGATTTGAATATATCAAGAGTTGCTTTCTGAACACATAAACTATCACACACACACACACACACACACACACACACACACACACACACACACACACACACACACAGAATTTGGACATGCACTTACATGATGGTAGCATAACCTCTCCATCTTGCTACTGCTGTCGACTTTCAGGAACCAGCTGCCACTCTAATGCTAGAAAAACAGTAGACATGTTATAACCACTTATTACGATTTGAATACTTTAAGACCTGTTTTATGAACATGTGAACTATCACACACAGAATTTGGAAATGTACCTACACGGCTACTTCTCAGCTTCTGCCAGCATTTCCCATCACCACTGCCTCCAGTGCTGCAACTGGCTGAACATCTCATTTTGTGATGCGCACACCAATACAACTAGGCACTGGCAAAGACTGATTATGGTTGCAGAAGGGAAGTTTGGGTTTTATATACCTTCAGGCTCCACCCTCTGTTTTGCAGAGGACCAATAGGAACTCAGAATCCCATTCCAGTGAGTTAGAATGTGCCTTCTTTTTGTTCAAGCATGCTGGAGCAGGCTTCGTGCAGGTGGCTGAGAAAACAGAACGCTGCTGTGAGGGGAGAGTTATCTTTCAAAAAAATTCTGGGACAGACAGATAGAGGTAACTTTTGAAAACATCCTTTGTTTGCTAGCAAGTGATTGCGTGTTGCTACAAAACAGGATGCAGTTGCTATCTTTAGAAAAACTTCCTTTTCTCATTCTACGACAAACAGATAGCCTGGCGTTTCCGGCATTAGCTGCATCTCTCGAAATACATGTTGTTGTTCATCATGGCACAGTTGTGGGAGAAAGACGCCAACCTTCGAAAACAAATCTACTGTTCATTCTAGAGGGTGTGGAAGGCACCCACTGTCACGTGCTCTGGGAATGGTGGCTCACACTACAATCAAATGCCACTTCCCTTTGATCACTGGCGACCCCTTGCAAAGTGACATTGAGTGGTAGTGGGATGTGGGGAGATGTTCTACTATGGGTGGGTGGCTGGCACTGAGTGGAAACCGAGTGAACTGGCACAGTGGCTAGCACACTGGACTCGCTTTCAGGAGGACGACGGTTCAATCCCATGCCCGGCCACCCTGATTTAGGTTTTCCGTAATTTCCCTAAATCGCTTCAGGCAAATGCCAGGACGGTTCCTTTGAAAGGGCACAGCCGACTTCCTTCCCTGTCCTTCCATAATCCGATGAGACCGATGACCTCGTTGTCTGGTATCCATCTCAAAACAACCCAACCCCAACCCAACTGAGTGTATGCAGGTTGCAGGGCAGGGCAGGCAGCCAGGTGCATGTGGGCTGGGCCCTCAGCATCATGTGAGGTGTCTACGACCTGGCCTGGGGTGGGTCCCCACGGTTCCACTACCGGCCACCAGGTAACACTCCAAACGGCATGCGTGGTGTGTTGCACACAGCTCCTCATTCAACCACAGAACACAGTCCTCACCGGACAGCCATGATTATGCCCCTTGCCACACTGCACTTTAAATACACGATTACAAACGTTATGTGTAACACCTGGTGGTGCACTGTGGAGTGTCTTAAAAGTGGTGTGAGTGCAGAATACGATACAAACACGAGTATCCCCAACTTACGAAATGCAAGTTATGTTCTGTGTAGTGCATAATTCCCCGATTTCCTGTCCTCTGAATTTTTCGATTTCTAACACCTACCCCATTTTATAAGCAATTTCAATCAACAGTTTCCGTTTTAAAAACAATATCCATCAAGAACTGACATTAATATTACATCCTCCAAATTGACAATTGAATTTTACCGCGAAAATTCGATTTTACCACGATAATTCAGAATTGCCGCCCAAAATTTGAAATTCCTACCAATAGGACAGGCAGGGGATGGCGATGGCGAGGGGAGGGCAAATCCAATGAAGTCATCTGGGGTGGTGATTGGGTGAGGTAATTAAATGATCAATTTAGTTAATTTGCGTTTCAATTCGATATTAAAAGTGTCCTAGGAACCCCTTTACCCCACTACTCTCTTGTTCACATCTCTCGCCATATGAGGGTACATAATACATCCAGGAACATTATGGCGCATGGCCGTCCTGGTGGTCCAGGTGTTATGGTGTGAGAGGCATAATGTGTACTGAACTCCAAATCTTTGAACATGGTACACTCAGCTATCAACGTTATTATGGCACTGTACTCGTTCTCCATTGGAGTCTTTTCGGCGCTGACTACATTTTTATGGATGACAATGCGCGTCCACGTCGAACTGCACAGCTGGAGGAGCTCTTGTAGTGAGAGGATATTCGGTGAATGGACTGACCTGCCCGTTCACCCAACTTAAATCCCAATCTGCTCATGTGGGATGCGTTGGGGGACGTATTGCAGCACATCTAAATGCACCAACAACCATCCAGTAGTTGTCAACCGCTCTGGTGGAGGAATGGAACGCCCTACAACAAGAACTCTTTACCAACCTTGCAGCAACATGGAGACAAGTTGATGAGCATGCTCTGCCGTCCCTGGTGATCACATATCTCATTAAGAACCATGTCGCACCTTTTGTAATGTCTATGGGACCATTATGAATTGCGGTGACGTTAATATAATTACTTTCTTTGAATAAAAGTGTCATTTCTGTTTGTCTCATTGAGTATTATTTTCAGATACACTATGTGCTCAAAAGTATACCGACACCCCCAGAAACATACGTTTTACATATTAGGTGCATTGTGCTGCCACCTACTGCCAAGTACTCCATATCACCGATCTCACTAACCATTAGACACTGAGAGAGCAGAAAGGGGCACTCTACGGAACTGACGGACTTCAAACGCGGTCAGGTGACTGGGAGTCACTTTGGTCATATGTCTGTACACAAGATTTCCACACACCGAAACATACCTAGGTACACGGTTTCCGATGTGACAGTGAAGTGGAAACGTGAAGGGACACGTACAGCACAAAAGCGTACGGGCCGACCTCGTCTGTTGACTGACAGAGACCGCAGACAGTTGAAGAGGGTCGTAATGTGCAATAGGCAGACATCTATCCGGACCATCACACAGGAATTCTAAATTGCATCAGGATCCACTGCAAGAACAGTTAGGCGGCAGGTGATAAAACTTGGATTTCGTAGTCGAGCGGCTACTCATAAGCCACACATCACGTCAGTAAATGGCAAACGACGCCTCGCTTGGTGTAAGGAGCGTAAACATTGGACGATTGAACAGTGAAAGAACGTTGTATGGAGTTACGAATCACAGTACACAAAGTGGCGATCCGATGGCAGAGTACGGGTATGGTGAATGCCCACCGAACGTCATCTGCTAGCGTATGTAGTGCCAACAGTAAAATTCGGAGGCGGTGGTGTCGTAGTGTGTTCGTGTTTTTCATGGGGGGGGGGGGGGGGGGCTTGCACACCTTGTTGTTTAGCGTGGCACTATCACAGCACAGGCCTGCATTGGTGTTTTAAGCACCTTCTTGCTTCCCACTGTTGAAGAGCTATGGCGATTGCATCTTTCAACACTCTCGAGCACCTGTTCATAATGCACGGCTTGTGGCGGAGTGGTTACACGACAATAACATCTCTTTAATGGACTGGCATACACAGAGTCCTGACCTGATCCTACAGAACACCACTGGGATGTTTCGGAACGCCGACTTCGTGCCAGGCCTCACCGACCGACATTGACACTCTCCTCAGTGCAGCACTCCGTGAAGAATGGGCTGCCATTCCCCAAGAAACCTTCCAGCACCTGATTGAACGTATGCTTGCGACAGTGGAAGCTGTGATCAAGGCTAAGGTGGGCTAACACGATACTGAATTCCAGCATTACCGAAGGAGGGCACCACGAACTTGTAAGTCATTTTCAGTCAGGTGACCGGATACTTTTGATCACACAGTGTTCCTTGTGTACTATGATGTAGCAGTTCTTTCTGTGTATGGTCCAAGTTTCATCGAGCTGTGTTACTTGGGATACATACATCACGCTTAAGTTACTTTCGCCCTTCCGTTTTGCGCATGACATTAGTTCAATTTAATGTGGAGTTTGCGTTACTATAACAACTAAATGTCCAGTATGATGAATGTACGAACACTTTCTTTTCCAAGTAACGGAGAAATAATGTTGAATCATCACAAACGTGGACGGTAGACATTCGTAATTGTCTTGGATTTAACACAGTAGAATTATGTTGCCGACTCTGGTTATTAGTTCTATCAGTGTTTTAGTTGTACTTTGTAGTTTAAGGAACTCAGTAAATTTCTGTAATTAGTCCTTTCACTTTTTGTGAGGTACTAGTTGACACCTTCATTTAGTTTGTTTCATTAGTCAAGTTGGAAGTAAAGTTACGTTTACGTCTGTTTCCTGTTAGCAGATTGATGGGAGAGTCATTATCCGCAACTCATCTCGCTTGGAGACTCGGGAAGCGTCTAGAATTTTGAAAGCTCATACGTCACAAAATGACGTAAGCCAAAAACAGAAAATAAAACAGATTACGTCCTGCATCGTACGACACAAAAACCTTCGAAGCTCACTATTTATCTGATGCTTAATGTAATATTGGCCCAATATTCAGTTAATTGGATTCCACTTACAGCTGAATGACGTCTACAGCAGGCTTAAATTTCGTTTACTTCCTTATGAAGTTTTTGTCAACAATAAAGCGCAGTTTGAAAGCAGTAACATTCGTAAATATGATGCTTAATGGAGAAACGACTTACACCATGCTTCACTAATTGTTAGTGTGCCACTGAGAAGAGTGAAGCGTTCAGCATGAATCTTACCATTTTACCCTGTGATGTGAAGACTCTAGTGCATAATAAAATTAGCTTGAAACACAAACCGAATGGTTGACCATAGAAAACTTTCTGAATATACAATGATATAACTCTGTGTGCGTGTGCGTGCGTGCACGTGCGTGTGTGTGTGTGTGTGTGTGTTCATAAAAAAATAAAGGTAACGTAAGACCAATGTAAAAGATAATGATGTAAGCAGTCAGCATGTTGCTGTACTTTCATGGAGAGATAGTAGAATACTCGAGAATTTACTGACACATTTCTCATCCTAGTGAAAGATCGAAATTAGGACCCATTTAACATGCCTCTACAATTCTACATCTGCAGGACTACTCTACAATACACATTAAGTTGTTCGAACTATCTTCAGATTATCTCTCTATCGCTCCACTCTCTCACAGCTCGTGTGAAAAATGAACAATTAAATCTTCCTTACGGGGTCTGAATCCTCTTATTTTATTACGATGATCATTTCTCCATATGTATTATGGTAACAATAAAATATTTTCGCACTCAGAGGAGAAAGCTGGTGATTGAAATTTCGTGTTTTAATCATAGCCACCCCAACGCGCTTATCACGTCCATTTCCCTATTTCGCGATATTACCTAGCGAGCTGCCTTTCTTAGGATATTTTCAATTACCTCCGTGAATCCTGTCTGGTAAGGATCCCATTACCGCACAGCAACATTCTAGCAGAGAGCGGACAAACGTAGTATAGGCAGTCTCTTTGGTAGACCTGCTGAATATTTTAAGTGTTCGTCCGATAAAACCAAGTCTTTGGTTTGCATTCCTCAAAACTTTATCTGTGTGATTGTTCCACTGTAAATTGTTTGTTATTGTAACTCCTAAGTAATTAGCTGAATTGACAGCCCTTACACTGCGGTGGCAAAAGTCATAGGAGACCTCAAAATACCGCGTCGGACCTCCTTTTCCCCGCCGTGGCGTGGGCTGAACAAGTCGTTGAAAGTCCCCTGCAGAAATAATGAGCTATGCTGCCTCTACAGCAGTCCATAATTACGAAATTGTTGACGATTCAGGATTTTGTGCACCAAGTGACCTCTAGATTGGATGGGATTCGTGTCGGGCGATCTGGGTGGCCAAATCATTCGCTCGAATTGCCCAGGATGTTCTTCAAACCAGTCACGAACAATTATGGCCTGGTGACATCCATAAAAATTCCATAGTTCTTTGGGAACAGAAGTCCACGAATGGCTGCAAAATGTCTCCAGGAAGCCGAACGTAACTATTTCCAGTCAATGATCGGTTCATTCCATATAAACACAGACCACAGCGTTATGGAACCACCTTGTATAGAGCCTTGTTGATGGGTTGGTCTGCGCCATATTATCAGCTCTTACCCACTGAAATCTGGACTCATCTGATCAAGCCACAGTGTTCCGGTCGTCTAAGGTCCAACCACGACCAGGAGAGGCGCTGCAGGTGATGTGCTGTCACCTCTTAAACGCCACAGCCCATTAACGCCAAATTTCGCCGCACTGCCGTAACGGATACGTTTGTCGAAAGTCCCGCATTGATTTCTGCGGTTATTCACTCCACGCAGTGTTGCTTGTCTGTCAGCACTGACATTCTATGAAAAACGTCGCTGCTCTCGGTCGTTAAGTGAAGGCCGTCGGCGGTGAGATGTAATGCCCGAAATTTGGTATTCTCAGCACACTTTTGACACTGAAGATCTCGGAATAATGAAACCCCTTACGACTTCCGAAATGACATGTCCCAAGCGTCTAGCTCCATTCACGATTCCGCGTTCAAAATCTGTTCATTGCCATGGTACAGCCATAATCGTGACGGTAACCTTTTCACATCGATCATCTGAATATAAAAGACAGCTTCACCGTTGCACTGCCCTTTTATTCCTTGTGTACTGGATACTACCGCCATCTGTATATGTGCGTATTGTTATCCCGTGACTTTTGTCACCTCAGTATAGACAGAAGTTTAACGCATGCCTTTTGGTACTCATGTGGATGACTTCACACTTTTCGTTATTCAGAGACAACTGCCACTCTTTGCACCATACAGATATCGTGTCTAAGTCATTTTGTAATTGGTTTTGATTTTCTCATGATTTTACTAGGTGGTAAGTGACAGCATCATCTGCAAACAATGAAAGAGGGCTGCTCTGTTTGTTTCCTAAATCGTTTATACAGATTAGGAATAACAGAGTACCTTCGTTGGGGAACGCCAGGTGTCACCTCTGTTTTACTCGATTATTTTCCGTCGTACTCTGACCTTACTGAAAGGAAATCACGAATCCACTTGAAAACTGAAGCGATACTCCATAGGCACGCGATTGGGTCAGAAATATCTAATGAGACTGAGCGAATTAAGTACGTGTGTAACGCATGTGCTACTACACTGTGACAAAAGTCATGGGATAGCGATATGCGCATATATATATGGCGGTAGTACCGCGTACACAAGGGCAGTGCATTGGCGGAGCTGCCTTTATACTCAGTTTATTCGTGTGAAAAAGTTTCCGAAGTGATTATGGTCGCACAACGGGAATTAACTGACTGTGAACGCGGAATGGTACTTGAAGCTAACGCATGGGACATTCCACTTCGGAAATCGTTAGAGAATTCGATAATGCACGAACCACAGTGTCAGAAGTGTGGTGAGAATACCAAATGTCAGGCATTACCTCTTACCACCGACAACACAGCGCCCAACTGCCGTCACCTAACTACCGACAGCAGCAGCGTTTGCGTAGAGTTGGCAGACAAACAACACTGCGTCAAATAACCGCAGAAATTAATATGGGTCGTATCCATTAGAACAGTACGGCGAAATCTGGCATCAATGGGCTATGACAGCTGACCACCGACACGAATGCCTTTGCTAACAGCAGGGTATCACCTGCATCGCCTCTCTTGGGCTCGTGACCGTTTAGATTGGAGACTAAACGATTGGGAACCCGTGACGTGGTCGGATGAGTCCCAATTTCTATTAGTAAGAGCTGATGGTAGGATTCGACTGTGCCGTAGACCCCACGAAGTTGTCAACAAGACACTGTGGAAGCAGGTGATGGCTCCTTAATGGCGAGGGCTGGTCCTCTGGTCCAATTAAACCGATCATTGACTGGAAAAGGCTATGTTGCGTTACCTGGAGACCATTTTCAGCCATTCGTGGACTTCATGTTCCCAAACAACGATGTCATGTCACCAGGCCACAACTATTCGCGATTGGTTTGAAGAATCTTCTGGACAATTCGAACGAATGATTTGACCAACCAAATCTCCCGACATGAATCCCGTGGAGCGTTTATGGGACGAAATCGAATGTCAATTGGTGCACAAAATCCTCCACCGGCAACACTTTCGTAGTTATGGGTGGCTGCAGGCGCAGTGTTTCTTCATCGACTTGTTGAGTCCGCCACGTCGTGTTGCTGCACTACTCTTATTCCACAACTTTTGTTACCTCTGTGTATAGTATAGCAAGGACCAGTAGTATGGAGTGGACTATTGGTAATTCATTGAGAATAACGATTCTCTCAGATAAGAAGGAAAACAAAGGAAGTTTCTTAAAGTAGTGCGAAGCTTCTTATAATAGTTTCTGCGCCACAGGAACGATTAAGAATCCACTTCTAAATCTTCATCCGAGAAACAAATGACACATATTTCACGATAATTACTGGAGTTGTTTCTTCGACAGGTTCACGTCTGTTGAATTACTTAAAATACATATTAAGTTTGAAGCATTCTGCAGGCATGAAGGCCAGGGGCGTGGCTTGGCTAGATTTCTATTCACAGAGGACGTGTCTTCTCCCTTCATATTGTCTCGTGAGTTAAAAGAATTAGCTAGTATGTGCAAGAAAACGAGTCAAGCTGTGACAAAACTGATTTACTGCTCTACAAACGATACGAGAACTTTGAATGCACCTATATTTAAAGTAAGTAAACTATTTACAATTATCCACGCATTGAATTAAAACTGGAATATTAAGAAGATTTTACCCGGAATGAAAAAAAGAAGAATGTAGTGCTCCCAACAAACTCTGCAGTGTGAGATGTTATATCATAGTAACTGCCGGCAGAATGATTTCCACCATTTGAAATAGCCTAATATTTCGAGATACACACATGAGAGCTTCGGCAGGCCAACAACACGCAGCTAGTCCCATATTTGAATCTTCGCCCATAATGGACTTCATCTGAACTGCGGAAGCCACATTACGGTGTGTGGTGGAGGGTTCTTTTCATAAATCATATCTCATTTCACTGTGTCATCCGTGGATAGTGCGTGGGTTGCCTTATCACTATTTCCTTTATTAACCCTGTGTGGTAAAGGTTCTAGACTGACGAACAGTGCTTAAGAATTGATAGAGCGAATGTTTTGTAACTCTCTCCCTTCGTGTATGAATTACATTGACTTACGATACTTCCAGTGAATCACATCCTGGGATCTGCTTTTCCTACAACTAACTGTATGTGATCGTTTCAAATAAGCTCGCTTCGGACGGATACTCCTGGACATTTTAACTGAGGTTACTATTTCCAGTGATTTATTTCCAGTGGTGCGATCGAGCAGTAATGGGCCTTTCCGTTTATTTGTGAGCAATACATTACACTTATTTACGTTGAGGGTGAGCTTCTAGTTCGTAAATGAAACGCCGATCCTCTACTGGTCTTCCTCCGTATCTTTATAGTTTTCTGGGGTTGCAACATTCATATACTGGATGGAAAAAAAAACTCGATAAAGTCAAGTCAGCGTAGGGGAGTGCCTATCGAGCAAAGCTACCCAAAAAACCAGCGGTCGGAACTGCAGCGATGCGGAGCTATCACTATAAAAAGACAGCCAATCAGCGACGAGCTGGAAAATTTTGCTCTTTTCCCACCCTCTTCACAATTCTGAACAGCCACATGGAATTACCTACTGTATACATTATATTATTTATGCATATCGTGAGCAGTAATTTTATTTTACTTTAATTTATTTAACTTGGTCACATTAGGGCTTGTGCTGAGAGAGCATCAAGTTCCTGAAGAAATAGTCTGTTCAACCGTGACACGAAAAGCCGGATACAATAAGGTGCTGGACTGTCAGGCGATTTTCCTGTCTCTGTATGAGTACATGAGGGATCTGCTCACTCGCCACTCCTCTCCATTACAATCACGGATATGGTCACTAGAGATCTGCAGAAAACCGCACACTGGATGTCGCAGTATGCTGATGATGTGCTACTGGCCTTTGAAGATACGACAGGCCTGTAGTCTCAGTTCCAGACCTGGAACGACCACCTTGCAGAAGCAAGTCTACGACTCATTGTAAAGAAAGCGCAATATCTAACTACAGATCTAAATTACTCGGACACCGTCAGAAACATAGTGTTGACCTCCCAATAAAAAGGACTTTTAAGTACTTAGGCTCTACAGTTGCTGATGGTGGAAATCTGAATGCAGAAATTTCTAATCGCCTAAGCGGTACCTGCCTAAAACGGCGTTCTGCCTCTGTAAGAGTCCAGAGAGGGTGAAGACGAAAGTATACCGATGTGTAATCCGTCCAGTTGCACTGCACGGTGCTGAATGCTGGCCTTCAACAAAAGAAGCGGAATGAGAACTTTCTGTCTCGGAAACAAAGTTGCTCATGTGGACAGTGGATTACCACTGCTTGATCATCTCACAAATGATGAAATTCGTAAGTTATATGGAGTAGTAACAATAACAGACAAGATGACAAAAAGCTGTCTACGATGGTACTGACACCTCATTGGAGCAGACGTAATAACAATGACAAAGACTGATTTTAGTTTGAGAGAAACTGGCAAACGGCCAGCAGGATGACCTAGGCAGTGATGTCTTGACACCCTGCACGAATATCTCAAGGTCTTAGGTCTGCACCTCGATCGGGAAAAAGATCTGATAAAATGGCGACAGAGAGCCAAAGCAGCGGACGCAGGAAGAACTGCAAGAGTGTGGGGCCTTCAAGCCCTCTCCAACGTTTCGTATATACTGTATTTCTTACATCATAATCACCTAGTAAATTACAATAATTTTAATATAACAAATAGTAATAAAACAGTGTTAACAGAATTAAAAATGATTTGAACATATCTAGAGGCAATGTGAATTAATAGTACTGCTTATGAACTAATCAAGTTGCAACGAAGGGTCTTCAAAAGTAAGTTACACATTATCATGGAAGACCAAGTAACTTTTATTGAATGCTGCCCTACACTATTTCGTAGTAACACAGATACGTGACACTACTTTTCGACACAGCCTTCAAGTCTCTGAAAACAACGGCCGAAACGTTCAATGAATCGTTCAAATTCCTCGAGTACAGAAATTCCCCTTCGGTCAGGCAACCATTCGAGAACCGCTGTGTTAACGTTCTTATTGTTGGAAAATGTCTTTCATCCCAGATGTTGTTTTGGCTTGCACGGTAGAAGATGTGTTCTTCCCCATCAGCGCCACGCATGTCTGATCACATTTCACTACGGCTCGACGCGGCGTATATCGCCACAATTTCACGTTCAATCTGTGACACTTTGCGTACCAGGATCATATTATCCCACGTTATTCAACTTTGGAGTATGTTTGAAGTTGCTGCGCCATTTCAGTCGTCCACTGTGATGTAACCGTTATCCGTACCGCAGCAGAATTATGTCTGCAGGATACTCGTAACATGTATTCTCTTCCGATAAGGAGCCAGAGGTCTTAGCTTGGGACGACATGGCTAACTTACTCTCTGAAGCCCTATGCTCTAGCACTACTACTACTACTACTACTACTCCTGCTGCTGTTGCCGCTAGTAAAAATGATAATAGTGATAGTTGCAGATACAAGATGTAGTTATATATGTACAAAAATGAAAAAGTGATATTTTCTGAAATAGCGAGTTCCGAGGGAGAAAAATTTAGGTTGACTGTATCAGCTAACAGCATTAAGAAATGAGAAAACCCTGTTGGAAAGAATTATGAAACAGGGCAACGAGAGCGCACAGCGAAAGAGTATAACACTCCCGTAGGGTACTTGCGGAGTTACTTTTACATCTGACGATTTCGTCCCATTAGGTACAATGTGTCCTTTCAGGTACAATGTGTACTACAGTGAGGAAGTCATTGGATAGCGACAAGCACATTTATAGCTGGCGGTAGTATCGCGTACACAAGGTATAAAAGGGCACTGAATTAGACGGAGCTGCCATTTTTGCTCAGGTGATTCACATTGCGGCCACATAACTAACTTTGAACGTATAATGGTAGATGCAGCTAGACGCATGGGACATTCTGTTTCGGAAATTGCTGGGGAATTCGATACTCCGGGATCACAATGTCAAGAATAAGCCGAGAATACCAAATTTCGAGGATTACCTCTCACCGTGGACACCGCAGAGGCCGACGGCCCTCACTTAACGACGTCGTTTGCGTAGAATGTCAGTGCTAACAGACAAGCAACACTGCGTCAAATAACCGCAGAAACCCACGTGGGACGTACGACGAACGTCTCCGTTAGGACAGTGTGGCGAAATCTGGCGTTAATTGGCTATAGTAGCAGAGGACCGACGTGAGTGTCTTTGTTAACAGCACTACATCGCCTGCAGAGCCTCTTCTGGGCTCGTGACCGTATCTGTTGGATCCTAGACATCTGGGAAACCGTGAGTCCCGATTTCAGTTAGTAAGAGCTGATGCTAGGTTTCGAGTGTGGTGCAGAACCCACGAAGCCGTGGACCCAGTCGTCAATAAGCCAATGTGCAAGTTGGTACTGGCTCCATAATGGTGTGACCTGTGTGTACATGGAATGAACTGGGTTCTGTGATCCAACTGAACCGATCGTTGATGTTCGGCTACTTGGAAGCCATTTGCAGCCATTCGTGGACCTCTTTCTTTCTAAACAATGATTACAATGTAACGTCTACGCTCTTGCGCACGTTAACTCTTTAAAGCCTGTACTATGGTAAGTTGACGGGCCTCACCTTGTAAGAAAGGATTTGATTAAATATGTTGACCGCGTGTACCTGAATGGAGGCAAAATCAGACTTACACCCACTCAGTAATAACAATGATACGTCAAGCAAGTCTAGAGTGCAACTACACGTTAGGACTGGCAAGAAACATACACAGCAGATGCTACCAATTAATAATAATATGGTCGCCAGCCTAATTAGGCATTAAGTGAGTTTTTTCCTTGTACAAGTGGATGTACGTACAAGCATAACAACACGTAGTAATACTGCATTATATGTTAAATTTTAGAACCAGAAAAAATCTACTGAACTAATATTTTCACTTTCTCTACTAATTTGGACAAGCTATAAATACACAGCATTACACTATAATGATTACTACAAACTGCGTTTTGTCTATTGATCCGACTGAAATCGGTCATAGGTTACCCTAGAAACAGCACTTTTGAAACACACATACGATGTCAATTTTAAGAAGGGTAAAACACTGATAAATTTAGGTTTTATATTGACTTTAACTTTGCTGGTCAAAGCAGTTCAGCACACTTCAGGATTCAATTGAATAGAAAAGAAAGAAAGAAGAAAAGGGGGGGGGGGACCCTGAAACTATTATGATCACTGTAGTGAAAGTTTGATCATTGAGAGCCTTAAGAAATCTAGATTTCCAATATATGATTTACCACTCTTTTTGTCTTATTTCCTGCTCATTTAACTACCGTTATTTTGGTCACAATTTAAATAAACTTCATTACTAAACCAATTTCAATATTATCTTCCAACTTGGTCAGACCTATATTATTCGTCCAGTATTTCATTAACAACAAAGTTCTTTAAACATCATTCTAACATAGATAGGTCTGCAGGTAATTATTATTAACATAAACTTTAAATCTTCATCTTGGGATACTCGGATTGCACAACATGTGGGAAGGACCCTGTCTAGGTTAGTTGTGAGGATAATTAATTGATAGGACAGTTCTGGTAAAATTTAAGTTATTATTGAACAGTATGTAGCAAAAGTGACACTGGTCCACACGAATACAGTACTGAAAGTTTCAAACTGTTCGTATCGATGAGGCGGTCGGCAGGCGGCGAGATGGCGAGGCACAAAGCACACGTGCAATTACAGCAATGGCTCATGAAATATCGGCACTTTACTTCTTCATGGCGTCGCAATGCTTTTCCATTTAGTGCCTATGGAATATTGTCATGCTGTATAGACGTCGGAAACAGCGCATCCGAGGCTCAACGAAACCACTTTTTCCAGGAGAGCCTCCTCGATCTAGCACGTGTTTCTCAGATCGATGCCAAACTCCGACTACCACTGCTGAGCCCGTTGTGCCGTACCGTGCCCGTGTGTACACTCCTGGAAATGGAAAAAAGAACACATTGACACCGGTGTGTCAGACCCACCATACTTGCTCCGGACACTGCGAGAGGGCTGTACAAGCAATGATCACACGCACGGCACAGCAGACACACCAAGAACCGCGGTGTTGGCCGTCGAATGGCGCTAGCTGCGCAGCATTTGTGCACCGCCGCCGTCAGTGTCAGCCAGTTTGCCGTGGCATACGGAGCTCCATCGCAGTCTTTAACACTGGTAGCATGCCGCGACAGCGTGTACGTGAACCGTATGTGCAGTTGACGGACTTTGAGCGAGGGCGTATAGTGGGCATGCGGGAGGCCGGGTGGACGTACCGCCGAATTGCTCAACACGTGGGGCGTGAGGTCTCCACAGTACATCGATGTTGTCGCCAGTGGTCGGCGGAAGTTGCACGTGCCCGTCGACCTGGGACCGGACCGCAGCGACGCACGGATGCACGCCAAGACCGTAGGATCCTACGCAGTGCCGTAGGGGACCGCACCGCCACTTCCCAGCAAATTAGGGACACTGTTGCTCCTGGGGTATCGGCGAGGACCATTCGCAACCGTCTCCATGAAGCTGGGCTACGGTCCCGCACGCCGTTAGGCCGTCTTCCGCTCACGCCCCAACATCGTGCAGCCCGCCTCCAGTGGTGTCGCGACAGGCGTGAATGGAGGGACGAATGGAGACGTGTCGTCTTCAGCGATGAGAGTCGCTTCTGCCTTGGTGCCAATGATGGTCGTATGCGTGTTTGGCGCCGTGCAGGTGAGCGCCACAATCAGGATTGCATACGACCGAGGCACACAGGGCCAACACCCGGCATCATGGTGTGGGGAGCGATCTCCTACACTGGCCGTACACCACTGGTGATCGTCGAGGGGACACTGAATAGTGCACGGTACATCCAAACCGTCATCGAACCCATCGTTCTACCATTCCTAGACCGGCAAGGGAACTTGCTGTTCGAACAGGACAATGCACGTCCGCATGTATCCCGTGCCACCCAACGTGCTCTAGAAGGTGTAAGTCAACTACCCTGGCCAGCAAGATCTCCGGATCTGTCCCCCATTGAGCATGTTTGGGACTGGATGAAGCGTCGTCTCACGCGGTCTGCACGTCCAGCACGAACGCTGGTCCAACTGAGGCGCCAGGTGGAAATGGCATGGCAAGCTGTTCCACAGGACTACATCCAGCATCTCTACGATCGTCTCCATGGGAGAATAGCAGCCTGCATTGCTGCGAAAGGTGGATATACACTGTACTAGTGCCGACATTGTGCATGCTCTGTTGCCTGTGTCTATGTGCCTGTGGTCCTGTCAGTGTGATCATGTGATGTATCTGACCCCAGGAATGTGTCAATAAAGTTTCCCCTTCCTGGGACAATGAATTCACGGTGTTCTTATTTCAATTTCCAGGAGTGTATTTTCCAGCGCTCGCCTACCTCCACCTTTTCCTGCTCCCCTACAGACAGGGTATTCACCAAAGGTTTTACATTCCACATATTCTAATACATTACCTACGTATGGACCAGGCATACAATTACATCTTTCACATCTTACAATATTTCCAACATTAGTTCCACTTCCCTTTGATTACAACATTACTTGAAATTTGACATAAATATTAAAATTTACATCGAACATTGTTTATAGCTTCTTCAACATAATGGCATGAAACAAAAAAGAAATGAAATCTGAACATCGATTATACTAATTTATTGAAATTCAGAAGAAAAAAATTTATTACATATACAGTAGGATAACGTTAGTGTTGTTACAACAATGATAGAATTTTTGTGGATGGCAGTGGGCAATGCACCATGTCACCGAGCCACAACTGCACGCGAGTGATTTGAAGAACTTTCTGGATAATTCTAGAGAATAATTTGGTCGTCCAGATTGCCCGACATGATTCCCATCCAACTTCTATGGAGCCTAGACGAGAGGTGAGTTCTTGCACAAAGTCCTCCACCAGCAACGCTTTCGTAATTATGGACGGCTATAGAGGCAGCATGGCTCAATGTTTCTGCAGGAGACTTCCAACGACTTGTTAAGTCCATGCCACATCGAGCTGCTGCAAAAGGAGCTCCGACACGGTATTAAGTGGTATCCCATCACTTTTCTCACCTCAACGTAATTTCTACTGTCTCGAGTTGAGTCACAAAGCTGGTCCGATATGTCACGAGCTCGTATTTTGTATTCTAAGCGACCGTTTAGTGTTGAACAGACGCCTCCAAGTTTAAAAATATGTTAGTCTTGGTTTTACCCGCCACGGCATCTAAAGTCGAAAATGCAGGCTGTTGAATGGGCCCAGCGGGTTTGAAATCTGAAGGTGGAAGAAATTTTCGTCAGTATTATTTCACGGGATCATCAAAGCAGACCCAACTTCCTGTTCTGAAGTCCGCAGGATCACGTAATATGAGACCAACTGAAATTGTTGATTTTGACCCTTCTGTAGTTATGCTCGGTGGCATTCTCGGTGCTGCAGTCGTCTTCACGATACAGACACTGTTGGTGCTTAATTGACAGAATGCGGAAAGACACAGCCGAACTACCAGTAATACTGCCTTATTCACAACGTACTTTAAGTGTCGGATCGTTTCGTTGTCTCCAGCGCTAACTGACGAATATGGGACTGATGGCGGCCTCTAAGTGAACCTTAGTTATACCGATTGTGGAAGAAAAAAGAGAACTAATTCTAAAACTTAGTCTCTCAGATAATCCGATGGTGTAGCGTATGCATAATGCCTTCACTGAATTTACATTGTTATAAGGCCGGTCAATTTGTCGACATGCTCTCTTAAAAATATATACTCATTTGAACGTCAAGGGAAGCAAATGCAATGGATCACAAACTTATCTAGATACAAGTAGACAACTTTAAAACGTCGATGTTATGCAGCTTGAGTATGTCGAATGATTGTCATTTCTGATATAACAATATTGGCTGATGGTGCGCGAAATGAATATTTATTTACAACCTTACCGAACTATTATTAGTTAAGTTGTAAAACTACCGTAGGCTTCTCTACACTATCAGAAGTAAGTATAGATTACGGTAGGTCTCCTAGTAGCTTTTGGAACCACGTTACTTGTAAATCAGGTGTGTTACATACCTATCGGACGTTATCCCATTTCTATCGCTTTGTTTGTGAATGCGATCAGTGGCTTAGCAGATTCCCCTAGAAACTGGAAGCGGTGACCTGCCAGGGAACTGAGTAAGTACATATAAAGGGCCATGTAACCTACGGAACCTTTTTTGTCTACTTAGTTATCCTTCTGTCTGTTATTTAAAAATAAACACTCTTCATAGAGAAATTAAAACTGACAATGTTTAATTCAGGTTTTATTCACAAATTGCTGATTTGTAACGTCAAGCACAGTGATGGTGTAACAAAAATAAAAAATAAAAGAATACAGACTTATCACGTAGCACTAGAAATGATATTTCCTAAACAAAGGCAAAATTTAAAAAAACACAAAAGAAAAACGTATCAAACATCGTTTCAGTACTTGGTTTCTGTTGTTCATAAACAATTTTCGCACTTAGCAGTAATAACAGGAAACTTTTGACCTTGATCATGATGAAGAACTTTCCATTGTGTACAAATAAACCAACAATTATACAGATTTTTTTTTATATTTTTGTGCATGTACACTGTACTTGCGTCAAAAGTAATGCAATGGTTACATAAAAGCACAGAAGTTATGTGTTAAAATAATTTTTATCACTTATGAAATGCAGTTTATATTTTGTTAGTATATAAAATACGCTGTGGACTAACAATGAGCGATATGCGGTTCAGATTATCTGAAAAACAAACATACAAACAAACAAAAAACAAAGAGTTTTGTTTTGTTGTTGTTGTTTCTTTCAACATAGATTCATTTATGTTTCTTCCTCTGCCAATGCTACCAGTACTGTCGGTAATCCTACCATTTACTACTTCATTTAACTACTGTACCAAAACTGCCGAACTATAGTGTTGGTAGAGCGCAATTATAATTATTATGCATTACATCCACCTTTAGGGGCATGATTAATAGTATTAAAACTGCATAGGGTGCATTAAAATAACGATTTTGTGGAATTCCATCAAAAATATTTTCGGAGTGTGTTCTGGCAGAAATGCAGCCGTGATCCAACAAGAAAAGTCGCAACTTGAAACAGTATTGAGCATGTTGCTAAGCACAAAGCTCATACGCCAAAACACAAAAAGAAAGGGGACGAGTTTATTTCAGTTTACATCTGTGTGTCTGCTACCCAAAAGAATGATTGCATGCAATCATTACAAATGCAGCTCACTTCAAACGAGAGGTCATTGCACACGGCAGCTCCTGTATAGAAAGGCAACCAGCATACTATCAATATGAGATAATTGTACAACAGCGCTCAGTAGATATATAGGTGTATATACTTTTGGTTCATATGGTCAAAGTTGTGGCGCCTTCTTAAGTTCAGCTAATAAAATACTCTCTAAGACACAAAAAAAAAAAAAAAATCGAGACACCACAAAGGAATTATTCGAACAGGCCGGAAAAGGATAGATGTGATGTACATTTACAGACAAACAAATGGTTACAATTTCAGAAATATTCAAGAGAAAGATATTCACAATAGCTTCACAATAAGCAAGTCAATAACCTGTTGCTCCACCTCTGGCCCTCATGCAAGCAGTCATTCAGTTTGGCATTGATTGATAGAGTTGTTTGATATACTCCTGAGAGATACTGTGCCAAATTCTGTCCAATTGGCATGTTAGGTCGTCAAAATCCTGGGATGGTTGGAGGGCCCTGCCCATAATGCTCCAAAGATTCTCAACTGAGGAGGGATCTAATGATGTTAGTAGTGGAGCAAAGAGGGTTCTGGTGTATATAGCTTATGCCGGTTACATACATTCAGGGGCAAATTATCCCACTCCCCACACCTTTACCTATTGTTATGTTAATTGCTTTATGGCCCCCTGGGGTTAATCCCTCCTTCTGAGAAATGTCTCACCCCTCCCCTTCCCTTCCTCCCCCTCCAGCCTTCTGGGAAAAGGGCCATTTTTTGTCATCCCTCCCCAGTTCAATTCAGAACCACTTCTCCTTGACCTGAGAAATCCTTTTGCCCTCCCCTTCCTCACCCACATCTCTCCTACACACCTGATCTCCGGTGAGAAAAAAATAAGTCTATGTTGGAGAGAAAGGATCTCATGACACAAAATTCAAATAATGTCAATAATGTATTGCTGCATATTCTTTATTTAATCAGTTTGTGGGAGACTGTGTTCCCCACTTCGTTATAACTCAGATCTGCATCCTTTGCCCCCACTTCCCATAACATATTAACTGTAAGCACCGAGAAATGGAATGAAGTACGCTATATTAGCCGCCATTTTCGGTACAAAATACCACTGGCTGCGTACTGGAAGTCGGTGTCTTTTGATAGTCATACCTGGGAAACAACCTCCACTGTCTCTCAAGTGGCTACTTACTATTATAGCAACTGCTACTCAAATGTGTAGACCAAGGTGATGCACCTACCTGCCCGAGGCACCTCCATTTGTTCTTGCAGCTCCCATACAAAACATCTGGTGGAGGCATTGCTTCATCATCATCATCATCATCATTTAAGACTGATTATGCCTTTCAGCGTTCAGTCTGGAGCATAGCCCCCCTTATACAGTTCCTTCATGATCCCCTATTCAGGGGATTGGTGCCTCTTCTGATGTTAAACCTATTACTTCAAAATCATTCTTAACCGAATCCAGGTACCTTCTCCTCGGTCTGCCCCGACTCCTCCTACCCTCTACAGCTGAATCCATGAGTCTCTTGGGTAACCTTGCTTCTCCCATGCGTGTAACATGACCCCACCATCTAAGCCTGTTCGCCCTGACTGCTACATCTACAGAGTTCATTCCCAGTTTTTCTTTGATTTCCTCATTGTGGACACCCTCCTGCCATTGTTCCCATCTACATTCCTTTGATTGAGAAATTTCAGACCCACCTCCTGCCTCTGTCTCTCTCAAGTGGCTACATCCTTTTGTGTGAACGGATATGTAAACCAATGTGTCCTGAAGTAGTCCATCTGCACTACACTGTCACATTGATTATTTAACAATTTACAGAAGTCAAATAGATGGCTTAAAACATTAACCACCATCTTACAATGATTGTTCTTCATAATAAACCATATTTTCAATTTTTGAGAATCACACCCAAATATTTTGCAAATCAAATAACTAAATTTCCACTACAAATATATCTGAGGCCTTCTATGCACTGACATCTGAGAACACAAGCACCCTCCAGCACAATTCCTCGAATAAACATATGTGGTGGAAAAAGCTTTCTGATGATACTTGCTCGCCATCACAAAGTGCATGGCTTCCATCAATTGCTGGGGAGGTGGAGTGCGCCAATCAATAGAGGCCCACACACGCACTGGCCATGCCAGTAGTAGCACATACATCTCCAGCCATATCAGATGCTTAGAGACCAGAGAGACTGTCGCCATGACCGCTAAGCAGTCAACTGATCAATATACATGGATGGAATAATCGTTCAGAACAAACACACACCATCTTGAATCTTCCTATGAAACACACATGTCCGTTTCTGTCGCCAATTAACCAACTGGTTACTTTCTATTCAGCCATCCAGAGAGCATGGCCACGAGGACTTGTCCCCACAGCTGCAGTCGGACTACACTCGTCTGGTGACCTTTACAGACGCTTCTGTGACCTCTCTGGGACATTCCCACAGGCTAGGTAGTCACGTCCTCCGATATGAAACAGGGTGGTAACTGTTTCCAAACAGCTGAAGATATCCAACAGCCAGCCAGTGTGGCCGGGTGGTTCTAGGCACTTCAGTCTGGAACCGTGTGACCGCTACGGTCGCAGGTTCGAATCCTGCCTCGGGCATGGATGTTTGTGATGCCCTTAGGTTAGTTAGGTTAAGTAGTTCTAAGTTCTAGGAGACTGATGACCACAGATGTTAAGTCCCATAGTGCTCAGAGCCATTTGAACCATTTTTTTATGTCCAACACTAATCACTAATCCACCCCCACCCTCCTCCTGCACCATCGCCACCAGCCCCCATTTGAATAGCAGCTACCACCGCCACCGCTAAAGGTATGTGAGCATGCTGACATAGGTTACCCTCAGAAGACAGCCCTTTAGAAAAATTCCTATTGGCTGCCATCAAAATAGTAGGTGTATGCTTTGAGAACTCAAATAGGATTCCTGGAGGGAATGTGATGTTCTTTTCGAGAAACACTATTGAGAATGGACATTTGAAGCTGACTGGAGAAGGATTCTACTACCACCAACGTACATACAAGTCACAGACTCCTACCAACTGTCTCGAAATCCGATCACGTTCCGGAAGCACTGTTCCACTAGTTAAACTCTGTCTAGTCCTTCACCCATCACTGACTAGGTAGCCAGCTATCACAACGAGAAAGTTAGTGCACTAACGTGCAGGAGGATATTAACAAGTATGCAGAATATATGTGGACTGCACAACGAAATTATTAACATCTACATTTCACTGATATCGCATTACTGTCTATTAATATCCGCTGTACATGTCCTAACTTCCTATATGATATTCCTATGATTACTATGCTAGAAATAAGGCAGTGTAATAATGTTAGAATCTTCGTTGACAACATAGTGTCTGTCTCTCTCTCCTCATTTTTGTGGCACACAACTGAATAAAACTACAAACTATAAAAAATTCGCAACTATCACTTGGAAGAGAACTCCATAAGATTTTACCACATCTCTCTCTTCCGATATCTCGAAAACAAAGTTCGTCTACATGTTGACATCGGGTGCATGTGGTGATCCCAAGAAATATACATGTATTGATCCTTTGGAGCAGGTGGCCGGTGATCGAAGTCGCTTGCACAGACTTGTGTAAAGTTTTATCGCCTGTACTGAAGGAAGGCCATAGCTCACAGATTATCAATCACAATAGAGGGTTCCTGTGTGGTTGTTCCATAAGCAGTTTGATACACTCTTCTTGTTCTGTAACGTATCGAAGTAGTGCATGATTATGGCTTTGTACACTGCCATACATTTTGTTTTCTACCATGACTGTGAGGTCTGTGTCAGATGCTAAAACGACATTTACACATTATGATCCATTGACTCCCATAGAAAGCATCGCATTTTGTAAGGTAAACTGCCCCCACTAGGATGGTTGAAACATAAGACAGAAGCAGTGTTCCTTATTGATAAAAATGTGGTAGGCATCGCAACATATGGAAGCTGGAAGAGTTTGCAGCATTCTGGAGTGTTTTCAAACAGCTATCCGAAGATGTTGACCTTTACATTGAATCTCATCTTCCACAGTGACAGGGAAGCTGATGTCTCGCTGTTCTTTTTTCTAAGACACCAAGAGAATTGATTCCTCACGCTGGTGGTGCATATTGCACCCAGGTATATGATCACTGTTTCGGTGTCTTAGACGGTGGTCATCCTGACCTCCAAATCTTTGGACACTGTGTCTTTCATTTTTGTGCCTAGCAGTGCACAACTGCATGTGGAACAAGGGGGTATTCTACTGGACTTAAACCCACAAAGCGCGAATGGTACACACCATCAGTTGTCAATCACACCGGTGGAGAAATGGAATGCTTTGATACACACAGGCGAGTATGTAAGTACCCTCATTCCTACACAATTTTTGTAATGTTTTCATCAGTTTACGAATTTTCCTTCAATTTTCGTAATTTTACTAGGTTTTCCGTAATTTCAACGCATTTACCTAATTACTCCAGTTCGAAACCACACGTCTCGAGCCGTCCGCGGTGGCCGAGCGGTTCTAGGCGCTTCAGTCCGGAACCGCGCGACTGCTACGGTCGCAGGTTCGAATTCTGCCTCGGACATGGATGTGTGTGATGTCCTTAGCTTAGTTAGGTTTAAGTAGTTCTAAGTTCTAGGGGACTGATGACCTCAGATGTTAATCCCATAGTGCTCAGAGCTATTTTTGATGTTATCAGCCAGTGACATTGCTGTAAAGTTCTCAGTTTCTGTCTCATTGCTAAGCCACCATCTCCATTACTTTGCGAGTACTGTATACATGAGGACATATCGCGAGCCCTGGTGCAATGCCTGCATCACATGACGCAAATACTATTTCTTAGTGTAGGAAATAGCCATTAGCAGAGAGAAGGTGCAAAATCTGTGCTTCTTAGCGAAAGCACTTTATAAATTCGGTAGGATTTTATTACGATCTACCATCTCTCCCTACGTGGATGGGAGTCAAAAAATATTCTCGCAATCGTAGGATGAAGTCGGAGATTGAAAGACCTCACCAACACCTTTGAGGATTATCACCCCAACAAATCAATCATATCGCTAGCAGTACTCTGCGACTTCGATGAGCCTATCGGCTAAGGATCCTGAGCAAATTTCCAGATGGCGTCTCTACGCACCTAGCAACTGTTCCTCTGTATTTAACCAACCCTCCTTGCAACAATGTCTCCAATTCGATTTGAAACTGATCATAACTAGGAGTGCACTATACCCGCTGTATTCGATGTCTCGTGAAGGAACAGAATGAGCTGAATCCCATATAATCAATACAGTTCGATATTTTGCTTTCAGAAAGATCACAACACATGTTCCAAACTTGCACAGCTGAGTGACGCTAGGGATATAGACCGATATTCTTAATCCTATGCCGTAACTACCGTTCTGTGAAGACAGTTCCATTTCAATCGTACGCACATCACCCATCCAATTACACACTATCTCTCTACATGCATGAATTCTGTGGAGGTTAGCACAATCTTATTGGTGTATAGTAGATGTGAACCTGATACATTTGAGAGTGTTGTGGTGATATGACAGACGGTTAGGAAGAAGAAGAAACGTATATTTATGCATGATGGAGCTCCAGAGAGAAGGAGTTTGAAACATTTCACTCAAATCACTTGCTCTGTCAATTCTGTAGTACTGTTTGGGTTCCATATCAAGAAGGTACTCCAAAGAGAAATGATCATGGAACATAAACACACACTTCTAAGACTGTACAATTCTGCAATTAAACATGCTATAATGTTAAAGTAGTCTGGTTTCCGATATATTAGCCGCGTGGAATGCAATGCCGTTAATACTCCAACGCAGAAAATATATATCGAACACCTGACATACGTTCACCCTGCAAGTTTCAAAAATCTTATTTTCTATCCCACTCACTATCGTGAGAAAGTTTAAGATGATAAAACTGCTACCTTCTACACCAAAAGGAAGAGAAATCAAAGATTCTTTGTGAAACATGCACTATATAGCTTTCTGGAGGTGTGTTCACGCCCGATTACGATTCAGAAATGATGCTATGCTCGCATCAGTCCTATCAAACGATCGTCAGCAACCGCGGTATATTATGAGGAAATATACAAATGCGGAGCAGCGGTGTTTGACATTTGAAAGTACACGGCATGCTGCACTAATTCCGTGAACAGAAGATGGTCTCTTCTACACACTGGAGTTTTCTACCAGGTGACATTAGCAAAGCTTTTATTGTTCCTAGTTTCACTCTTTTGGGTGTCAAAAAAAATAAGGATGAGAGGGAGAAAGGGAGAGTCAGACACTGTTCTGTCAACAAAGACTCTGACACCGTTAAACTATCGTACTTCAAGGGAAGTAATCATAGGAATACGATATAGGGAGTTAGGACATGTACAGGTGATATTTATAGACAGTCATTAGGCATTAATGAATTGTAGATGGTCAGAATTCCGTTGTGCAATCCACATATACTCTGCACAGTTGTGAATATCCACCTGCACGTTAGTGCGCAAATTTTCTAGTTGTGATAACTGGCTACCTAGTCAGTGACGGGTGGAGGAATAGACAAGTCTTCTAACTAGTGGAACAGTGTTGTCAGAGCGAGTTCGTATTTCGAGACAGTTAGTAGGAGTGGGCAAACATACCACAACCTCTCACTTACGTTTCGTGAAGTGACCACAGTGAGAAAATTATGGGCTAATACGAAGGTTTTTACCGGGAGAAGGTCCGTCTTTCATTTTCTCAGTAGGTTAGAGACGACTTTCTTCAGTGAGTTTTGTGTGCTTACGGATGAATGTAGTGACATCATGATAGGTGAACTAAATTTACATATACATCTACATGCATAGCCTGGCAGTCATCGTACGGTGCGTGGCGGAGGGTAACCTGTATCATTGCTAGTCATTTCCCTTTCTATTCCACTTGCAAATAGAACGAGGGAGAAAATGACTATCTATATGCCTCCATATGAGCGCTAATTTCTCGTATTTTATCTCCGTGGTCCTTAGACGAAATGTACGTTGGCGGCAGCAGAATCCTTCCGCAGTTAGCTTCAAATTTCGGTTCTCAATAGTGTTCCTCGAAAAGTACGTCGCATTCCCTCTAGGAAATCCCACTTGAGTTCTCAAAACATACACCCACTAATTTGGCGGAAGCCAATAGGAATGCTTCTACAGGCCTGTATTTTGAGGGAAAGCCATGTCTGGAGGCTCGTACACGTTTGACGGTGGCGGCAGTGTCTTCTGTTCACATGGGGACCGATGGCGGCGGTAGTGGCGGGGAGCAGGGGTGGGGGTGTAGACTTTGCGAGGGTGGAAAAGTTAGTGAAGCTTCCTTCTGCCCCATAGGCCGACAGGTCTCAGCAGGATTAGTTTGGGAGCAATATACCAGAATTAGTGACTTACTTCCACCAGCTTCGCAAGACAACTGACAGATGGAACGGGGTTAGCGTTGTATATCTTCAACTATTTGACGACGGTTACCCCTCATTTTGGTGTCGGAGGAAGTGGCTATCTAGTATGTGGGAAGCCCAGAGAGGTCACAGAAGTGTCTGTAAAGGTTACCTGACAAGTGTAATCCGACTACATGAAAAAAATTTCTCACCATGAAGAGGGACTCTCATGATTAATTTAATTAATTAATCAATCAATTTGATATCAGTGACGTGACACCGGGCGTATGAAAGCGAGAGCGAGAATACCACGAATACGATTCACGCGTTGGAGCGGTAATCAGGCTTTTTTTCATTTTGGTGAGATCTTTTAACGAAATTTCAGTCTCTCATCTCCAGAGGGAGGGATGACCATAGTACCGAATTTATAAAGTGATACGCAGTATAAACCATATATTTACGACTCCTCTACGCTGCTAACGCAAGAGAATTTGTAGGTGACGAGGCGTTTGGTTACTTTAAGAGAGTTCGAAAGTGAGGAGTCCTGTGACAGAGGCAAGCTTCTGGCACTCTGTCATGAGCCAAAAATGAGCTTAATATCCTAGTACTGTGATGCAAGATGTAACAGATATTAAGCTGATGAGAGCAGATTTTATTTACCTGATGAGAGGATACTGAGAGGAAATGTAGCCTACACAATACCAGAGAATCATACATCCAAACCACACCTGCTTGTGTCGAAGTGTGCCGCTGTCGAAGGCAGGGGTGCTCACAGGGGAAAGCCACAGCTTAGCCTGTGACAATCGATTAGTTACAAAGAATGCTCCAGCCAGTCGGCTCTCGTCCACAGCCATGGGGACAAGTCCCAGCAGCGGAGCCGTCAGGGTGACTGAATAGCGAAGTAACCAGCATGCTGATTGAGTGATGACAGAAGCGGACGTGTATGTGAGAAGATTGAATATGGGGAGTGTTTCCACTGGACTATTATTCCCCCATGTAAACTGATCAGTTGACTGCTTCGTGGTCACGGTGATAATTTCTCTGGCGTGTGAGCGTCTGGTTTGGCTGGAGATGTGCACACTACTGCCAGCATGGCCATTGCATGTTTGGACCTCTCTCGACTGACGCGCTGTGGCTTCCCAGCAGTCGGTGGACAGCATGTGCTTTGCGATCATAAGTGTGTGCGATTCATAGGACTTTTTCGCCAGAAATATTTAGTGGAAACGTTGTGGTGGAGTAGGGTGCTTGTGTTCTCAAACGTCAGTGCGCTGATGACCTCGGATATATTTACGGCGGAAATTTTTATTACTTGATTTGCAAAATGTTTGTGTGTGATTCTCAAACATTGCAGATATGTTTTGTTAGGAAGAAGATTCATTGTAAGGTGGTTGTGAGTGTTTTAAGCGATCTATTTGACTCCTGTGAATTGTTAAACAATTAATGTAATATAGAAGTGCAAATGGACTATTTCCCGCTATTTTTGATATCGTAATTGCGTCAGCTTTCCCTTTGTCTCCAGACTTAGGCAGTAGGAACACAGTATTCTGAGGAGGGACGAAAACCTCCATCTGTGTGACTGGACATGTTGACTCATGCATGAGCTCACACAAAAGAATGTAATCACTTGGGAGAATCAAAGACAGAAAGCGAGTCCAAAATTTCTTGATCAAAGGAATGCCGCCACCTGATGCTTTGTTCAGAGGCTGCAAGAACACATGGAGGTCCCCTGGGTGGGTTGGCACATCATCTTGGTCTACATGTTTGAGGAGCAAGTGTTACAAAAGGAAATAGCCACTTTAGCCGGAGCAGAGGTGGTTGCCCAGGTATCGAATCTCAAAGGACGCCGACTTGCAGTTCACAGTTGGTGGTATTTAGTGTCAAAAATGGCGGCTAAAACACCGAAGTTTATTTAATTATTTGGTGTTTACAGTTATTATGTCGTGGGAAGTGTGGCAGGGGGTGCAGATGTGAGCCCTACCCAAGTGGGGGAGCCCTGTCTCCCACATACTGATTAAATAACGGATATGCACCAATATATTGTTGATAATGATTTGAATTTTGTGTTGTGAAATCCTTCCTCTCCAGCACAGACTTAGGCTCTTTCCCACCCATTTCCAGATGGGGTGGGAAGGGGAAATCGGGTAGCGGAAGGGTTGGGTTGACAGATTTCCCATGAAGGGGAAAAGTGGCTCTGAACTGAACTGGGGAGAGATGACAAAAAAGTCTCTCTTTTTCCAGAGGGCTGGGGGTCGAGGACGGCGAGGGGGATGTGTGGGGGTTTCCCAGAGGCAGGTATTATCCAAAGGGGGCTATTATTCAACCCTCAGGGGGTCATAAATCAGTTAGCATTACAATAGATTTTAGGGAGTGGACAGGTGATAATGTGCCCCTGCGTGTATGCTTGCCCCTGAATTTATGGCATCTGCACGAACAAAATATACCAAAACTTTGCCCTACTACTGACCTTGCTGGCGAAGGTACGGTTTGGGAAGCATTCAGACAAGCAGTAGAAACTCTTGCCGTGTGTAGGCAGATATTGTCTTGCTGGAATTTATGCCCAGGATGGCTTGCTATGAAGGGCAACAAAGTGGGGTGCAGAATATCGTCGACATACCGCTATCCTGTAAGGATGCCACGGAAGACAACCAAATGGGTCCTTTTATCAAAAGAAATCGCACCCGAGAACATCACTCCTGGTTGTTGGGCCTCGGTGAATGACAGTCAGGTTGGTATCCCTCCACTGTCTGTGGCATCACCAGACACGTGTTCCACCAGGACTCCCATTGTCTGGAGTAGAATTGTCTTCAATGATGACTCTCGCTTAGAACTGAGCCCCGATGACCAGCAAAAATGTGTCTGTGAACACCCTGACTGTCTCCCACCATATGGCCCAGCAGCCAGGCGTGATGATCGCGGATGCCATTCCTTTTGACAGCAGGGCTGTGGTTGTCATTTGCGGCATCCTTACGTCGATGATATTCTGCCCCTGTTTTATTGTCCTTCATGGCAAGCAACCCAGAGCTTACAGTTCAGGCCGCGCGGAGTGGCCGCACGGTTTGAGGCGTCGTGTCACGGACTGCGTGGCCACTCCCGCCGGAGGTTCGAGTCCTCCCTCAGGCATGGGTGTGTTCTTATTAGCATAAGTTAGTTTAAATAGTGTGTAAGTCTAGGGACCGATGACCTAAGCAGTCTGGTCCCTTAGGAATTCACACAAATTTTCTTACAGATCAGCAAGATAATTCCCGTCCGCACACGACAATAGTTTCTACTGATTGTCTTCGAGCTCGCCAAACCATATCTTGGTTAACAAGGTCGCCGGATTCCTCCCCAGTTGAGAACGTTTGGGGCATTATGGGCGGGGCCCTCCAACCAGCTCGGGATTTTGACGACCTAATGCACCAATTGAATAGAATTCGGTAGAGTATCCATCAAGATACTCATCACCCCCCCTCCCCCCATGAACCATGGACCTTGCCGTTGGTGGGGAGGCCTGTGTGCCTCAACGACACAGATAGCTGTACCGTAGGTGCAACCACAACGGAGGGGTATCTGTTGAGAGGCCAGACAAACGCGTGGTTTCTGAAGAGGGGCAGCAGCCTTTTCAGTAGTTGCAGGGGCAACAGTCTGCATGATTGACTGATCTGGCCTTGTAACACTAACCAAAACGGCCTTGCTGTTCTGGTGCTGCAAACGGCTGAAAGCAAGGGGAAACTACGGCCGTAATTTTTTCCCGAGGGCATGCAGCTTTAGTGTATGATTAAATGATGATGGCGTCCTCTTGGGTAAAATATTCCGGAGATAAAATAGTCCCCCATTCGGATCTCCGGGCGGGGACTACTCAAGAGGACGTCGTTATCAGGAGAAAGAAAACTGGCGTTCTACGGATCAGAGCGCGGAATGTCTGATCCCTTAATCGGGCAGATAGGTTAGAAAATTTAAAAAGGGAAATGGCTAGGTTAAAGTTAGATATAGTAGGAATTAGTGAAGTTCGGTGGCAGGAGGAACAAGACTTTTGGTCAGGTGAATACAGGGTTATATATACAAAATCAAATAGGGGTAACGCAGGAGTAGGTCTAATAATGAATAAAAAAAAGGTGTGCGGGTAAGCTACTACAAACAGCATAGTGAACGCATTATTGTGGCCAAGATAGACACGAAGCCCACGCCTACTACAGTAGTACAAGTTTATATGCCAACTAGCTCTGCAGATGTCGAAGAAATTGATGAAATGTATGATTAGATAAAAGAAATTATTCAGGTAGTGAAGGGAGACGAAAATTTAATAGTCATGGGTGACTGGAATTCGACAGTAGGAAAAGGGGGAGAAGGAAACATAGTAAGTGAATATGGATTGGGGCTAAGAAATGAAAGAGGAAGCCGCCTGGTAGAATTTTGCACAGAGCATAAGTTAATCATAGCTAACACTTGGTTCAAGAATCATAAAAGAAGGTTGTATACATAGAAGAATCCTGGAGTTACTAAAAGGTATCAGATAGATTATATAATGGTAAGACAGAGATTTAGGAACCAGGTTTTAAATTGTAAGACATTTCCAGGGGCAGATGTGGACTCTGACCACAATCTATTGGTTATGAACTGTAGATTAAAACTGAAGAAACTGCAAAAAGGTAGCGATTTAAAGAGATGGGACCTGGATAAACTGAAAGAACCAGAGGTTGTACAGAGTTTCAGGGAGAGCATAAGGGAACAATTGACAGGAGTGGGGGAAAGAAATACAGTAGAAGAAGAATGGGTAGCTTTGAGGGATGAAGTAGTGAAGGCAGCAGAGGATCAAGTAGGTAAAAAGACGAGGGCTAGTAGAAATCCTTGGGTAACAGAAAAAACATTGAATTTAATTGATGAAAGGAGAAAATACAAAAATGCAGTAAATGAAGCAGGCAAAAAGGAATACAAAAGTCTCAAAAATGAGATTGACAGGAAGTGCAAAAGGACTAAGCAGGGATGGCTAGAGGACAAATGCAAGGATGTAGAGGCTTTCTCCCTTGGGGTAAGATAGATACTGCCTACAGGAAAATTAAAGAGACCTTTGGAGAAAAGAGAGCCGCTTGTATGAATATCAAGAGCTCAGATGGAAACCCAGTTCTAAGCAAAGAAGGGAAAGCAGAAAGGTGGAAGGAGTATATAGAGGGTCTATACAAGGGCGATGTTATTGTGGACAATATAATGGAAATGGAACAGGAGGTAGAAGAAGATGAAATGGGAGATATGATACTGCGTGAAGAGTTTGACACAGCACTGAAAGACTTCAGTCGAAACAAGGCCCCCGGAGTAGACAACATTCCATTAGAACTATTCACGGCCTTGGGAGAGCCAGTTCCGACAAAACTCTACCATCTGGTGAGCAAGATGTATGAGCCAGGCCAAATACCCTCAGACTTCAAGAAGAATATAATAATTCCAATCCCAAAAAAATCAGGTGTTTGCAGATGTGAAAATTACCGAACTATCAGTTTAATAAGTCACAGCTGCAAAATACTAACGCGAATTCTTTACAGACGAATGGAAAAACTAGTCGAAGCCGACCTTGTGGAAGATCAGTTTGGATTCCATAGAAATATTGCAACACGTGAGGCAATACTGACCCTATGGCTTATCTTAGAAGCTAGATTAAGAAAAGGCAAACCTGCGTTTCTAGCATTTAGAGAAAGCTTTTGACAATGTTGACTGGAATACTCTTTTTCAAATTCTGAAGGTGGCAGGGGTAAAACACAGAGAGCGAAAGGCTATTTACAATTTGTACAGGAAGAAGATGGCAGTTATAAGAGTCGAGGGACATGAAAGGGAAGCAGTAGTTGGGAAGGGAGTGAGATAGGGTTGTAGCCTCTCCCGATGCTATTCAATCTGTATATTGAGCAAACAGCAAAGGAAACAAAAGAAAAATTCGGAGTAGGTATTAAAATACGTGGGAAAGAAATAAAAACTTTGAGGTTCGCCTATGACATTGTAATTCTGTCAGGGGCAGCAAAGGACTTGGAAGAGCAGCTGAACGGAATGGTCAGTGTCTTGAAAGGAGGGTGTAAGATGAACATCAATAGAAGCAAAACGAGTATAATCGAATGTAGTCGAATTAAGTCGGGTGATGCTGAGGGAATTAGATTAGGAAATGAGACACTTAAAGTAGTAAAGGAGTTTTGCTATTTGGGGAGCAAAATAACAGATGATGGTCGACGTAGGGAGGATATAAAATGCAGACTGGCAACGGCAAGGAAAGCGTTTCTGAAGAAGAGAAGTTTATTAACATCGAGTATTGATTTAAGTGTCAGGAAGTCGTTTCTGAAAGCATTTGCAAGGAGTGTAGCCATGTATGGAAGTGAAACATGGACGATAAATAGTTTAGACAAGAGGAGAATAGAAGCTTTCGAAATGTGGTGCTACAGAAGAATGCTGAAGATTAGATGGGCAGATCACATAACTAATGATGAAGTATTGAATAGAATTGGGGAGAAGAGGAGTTTGTGGCACAACTTGACTAGAAGAAGGGATCGGTTGGTAGGACATGTGTTTAGGCATCAAGGGATCACCAATTTAGTATTGGAGGGCAGCGTGGAGGGTAAAAATCGTAGAGGGAGACCAAGAGATGAGTACGCCAAGGAGATTCAGAAGGATGTAGGTTGCAGTAGGTACTGGGAGATGAAGAAGTTTCCACAGGATAGAGTAGCATGGAGAGCTGCATCAAACCAGTCTCAGGACTGAAGACCACAACAACAACAACAACAACATCCATCAGGAGGACATCCAACAACGCTATCAATCAGTGCCATGTCGAATAACTGCTCGCATAAGAGCCAGATGTTGATTAACACGTTACTGACTTGCTCAATTTGTTAAGCACTTTCTCATGAATAAATCACACAATTTTTCTGAAATTGTAATCATTTATTTATCTACACAGACACATGGCATGTACCCATTTTCGTCACATTCGGATAATGCCTTCGTGGTGCGTCCTTTTTTTCTTAGAGTGAGTTAGTCACGACCTTGAAACAGCACTCTGGTCGCTTAGACCCACTGTAGTGGGACTGTAACTGGTACCTGGCAGACGTGTGACTGTCTTCCGCTCAAGGAAGCAAGTCATGCAGTGAATTGGTGTGTATGTGACAGGCGGCTGTAAGATGCGGCGACGTGGAGTCGTGACAGGATGCCGTTATCGTGTTTAGACGTGCTGAGGACCGAAATGAAAATCAAGTTGTCTGCTTTGTTGGTTTATCAGAGCACGTTGTTCAACATGTATACAAGGAATAGTATACCACTCTCAGTCATGTAAAGAGATATAAGAACAGTGGTCGTAAGAAGATTCTGGCCGACAGAGACCGGAGACGAGAATCACGCCTTGTCACGGACAATCGCCTTCAGACCTGACAGCAATCACTGCTCTCAGTGAATGCGTATCTATCTCGACGAATTTTCGAACAAATTTTGCGGAGTAAACTGCACACATTTAACATTTGGAATAGAGTACCTCACAAGAAGCCATTACTCACACAGGCACGTAAAGCTGCACATCTTCTATTGGGAAAATGAACTAGAAACTATACAGTAACTGACTGGAATTGTTTACTGTGCTCCAAAGAGTCACAATTTTGCTTCTTTTCCAATCGTGCAAGGTGTCGAGCGCACCAACAGTCCAGTCAGGTGTTTACCTTACAGTGAGTGGAGGGTGTAGTTCAGGTCGGAGGTGGTCCTGTGATGTTTTGAGTTTGTTATTATCATACTATGACCTGGGCCCATTCATTGAGATTCCTGTGAACGGGCCGGCCGCAGTGGCCAAGCGGTTCTAGGCGCATCAGTCTGGAACCACGCGACTGCTACGGTCGCAGGTTCGAATTCTGCCGCTGGCACGGATGTGTGTGGTATCCTTAGGTTAGTTAGGTTTAAGTAGTTCTAAGTTCTAGGGAACCTCTGATGTTGAGTCCCATAGTGCTCAGAGCCGTTTTTGAACCTGTGATGCTTGTTTCAACATTCTCTGTGATCGATTGTCGCCCTTTCTTGTGCACCTCGGTGGCGAGTATGCTGTGGACACTTGTGTCTTCCCAGACGGCAACAGCCCTGTACACAGGGCTGCACGCATGCGTTCCTGGTCCGACGAACACCGAGGCACCTCGACTGACATGCACAGTCACCTAATATTCATGTCACATAAAAGATTCGGACGGTTTGCAACAGCGTATGAAACATAGTAATCGACATCCCCGCAATTTAGTAGCTCCAGGGGTCGAAACACCAAAGAGTATCTTCATCTAGATCTGGTATACGTGAAAAATCTTGTGGACCCTCTTGCTCGCCGAGCAGATCGAAGCTAGCGGTAGTGCTATACGGTATTAGCGTCATGTCTTCTGGGGATGTTCCCATTTTGCTTATGTCGTGTGATATGACAGCCTGATTTTGTGTACCATAGTAAGTAGTGCATACCGTTACTTGCTCACCTGTGCGATCATTAAGCTGGTGCCCTCCTCCATCCGAGCTGCCGCACCTAATGGCTTACCGTTTGAA
Organism: Schistocerca cancellata; assembly: GCF_023864275.1. Classification (NCBI taxonomy): domain Eukaryota; kingdom Metazoa; phylum Arthropoda; class Insecta; order Orthoptera; family Acrididae; genus Schistocerca; species Schistocerca cancellata. Next base: position 930,746,590 of record NC_064629.1, read on the forward strand.
GGGAGTTTTGTTTGTAATGACTGTGGTTTATCACAGCCTATATTTAACCGTTCTCCTTCAAATTTACAAGATGATAAACACTGACATTATGTCCCGTGTTCTTTTTCTCGTCGCATCGCATTCACTTTGTTCTCAGTAATATGTTGACTGCTTCTTTAAGTTGCGTGTCTTTGTACTGGACCATAATATGTCTGTGTCTGAGCACACTTTCAATATACTTTTGATACAATATGATGACACACAGACACACATGTTTAACACATCTCACACAAAATGAAAATGTTTACTCGTGCTATTGAAGATGGACGGAGTGCCCGATATTGCTTCAGCAAGACTGTACGTATATATTCATATAATGCAGATTCAGTCAATATTTTTATATAAAAATGACCTTCAATCACGAAGAAGGTGATTTACTACTTGATGAACAGTTTGAGATATTTCAAAAGTTCGATTACAGTTTAAATGCACATGATCTATCTCTCCATTTGTTATTAGGCTTCACTTATAAATTAGCTTTTACAGTTAATACGCTAGTTACACATGGGCTAATTTGGTCATAACAATGTAGTTACACTGGACTCTAGAGCGAGTGAAACTACCTACTAAAGTATATCCATGAATGTACTGAGAGACGGGATACTTTATCTGAAATTCCGTAAGAATATCAGTGTATGTACGTCAATCTAAACTTCTCACAAATACGAATAAGATATATCTCGGAAGAAATCTACTATGCGTCTAGTATGACGTTATGCTTACGTCTGTATAGGTACGATTCAAATGATACTTAGTATATATACCAATTCGAATCACCGTGCTAATATCTCGATACTACAGCAATAAACAATGTCACAAGGTACTGATTGATTATTTTATGTATTGCTAAGCTTTTATTTATCAAAAAAGTACTTATTTACAGGAAGAAATATGGAAAGTATACTATATTTGCAAGAACCAATATGAGTATTGAATCAAAAATATAGCGCGTGATCAAAAAGTCAGTATAAATTTGAAAACTTAATAAACCACGGAATAATGTAGATAGAGAGGTAAAAATTGACACACATGCTTGGAACGACATGGGGTTTTATTAGAAAAAAAAAACGAAGTGTTGCTAGACGCGTGAAAGATCTCTTGCGAGCTTCGTTTGGTGATGATCGTGTGCTCAGCCGCCACTTTCGTCATGCTTGACCTCCCAGGTCCCCAGACCTCAGTCCGTGCGATTATTGGCTTTGGGGTTACCTCAAGTCGCAAGTGTGTCGTGATCGACCGACATCTCTAGGGGTGCTGAAAGACAACATCCGACGCCAATGCCTCACCATAACTCCGGACATGCTTTACAGTGCTGTTTACAACATTATTCCTCGACTACAGGTATTGTTGAGGAAGGTATGGTGGACATATTGAGCATTTCCTGTAAAGAACATCATCTTTGCTTTGTCTTACTTTGTTATGCTAATTATTGTTATTCTGACCAGATGAAGCGCCATCTGTTGGACATTTTTTGAACTTTTGTATTTTTTTGGTTCTAATAGAACCCCATGTCATTTCAAGCATGTGTGTCAATTTGTACCTCTCTATCTACATTATTCCGTGATTTATTCAGTTTTCAAATTTATACTGACTTTTTGATCACCCGGTATTCCTTGACTTAAATTTAATCCTACACAAACGTGACTTTATTGCAATCAAAACTATTAACCTAGTGAAAAAGTCACGTCTATATCAATCATTATTTTTCTGATACGCTGTCTAAAAATATATAACTTTTTCCTTTACCTACATTTTGTTGTCATATACTTGATAACATGAACCACTTTTCCAATGCATTCTAAATATCACTGGTTTATGTTGTTGAAAACTGATATATTCATTACAGAATGCGCATGGTATGTAGTTTTTGCTGCTGGAGTTTGATTTCCTTTATGCTACATAGGGACTGCACATACGTTATTTCTCATTTAACTGATAATGCAAAGTTATTATATCAACCCACACAATTCCATACTTCCGATAGCGATACTCACATATTTCTTACGGTACTACTATGTTATCGAACACTTGATACCAATATCGATAACACAGGCACCAAAATAAGACTATTGCTACTGTTATTAATATCGGAACGTCGCTGCTCTGGACTTCGCCTACACGCCAGACAACATGCAAGATCAAACTGTGTTGCGTGTTGTCTCTCCGCCAGGAGCGCCTGAAAGGCTACGTTCGTTTCCTGCTCCACAACAAACACTATTCTGCAAGGTGGACAAATTCTACTTTCGTGTAATCAGGAAACTGCTGCTGTAACGAATTATTATGTGATGGGAGTAATGTTATTTTAATATCGTGGTTGAACTCAAATCGCGTTGGATTAGTGGAACCCTCGGCATTTTTTCTATCCCAAACAACGATGCCAAAAGTTTCCGGCATCCAAGCAAGAGTGCTCCTTGGGATATCTTTCTTTGAATGTAAGTGTAGGAACATCGTGTTACATTTGTCACAGTGAGTCAGCGATAGATATGACTGTGTTCTGATAGGACAAGATTTCTGAGTCCACGAAGACCAGTGTTCCACCTGACATATCACGTCTCCCAAACATCTGTTAACAATGTTATTGCTAGCTCAACATGTCAGGCAAGTAGTGAATGCATAATTGCTCCTGTAGGACTAAGAAATTAAGTAACTGAAGACGCTGATCTCTATGGCCCACTGTAACAACCAATCGCCATACATCCTTGTCAGCGAAATAAATTAAATGCACTGAAATGAAAAGAATGGGTGGATAGGGATGAAATCAATGAAGATGAAGTGATGTCAGTGCAAGCCAGTTAAATATTGTAATGCATATGCAGTGCCAGATTGGATTTCTTGCCTACAGCAAGCATCTGGTTTAACCATTATACTATCTGAGTATACCTCCAGGTCTGTCACATATTTTCATTGTTTCTGGCATTACCAAATAAAATGGGAACTCAGATTCCTGACTGAATGAGCACCTGCTGTCACGACTGACGTGAGTTCAGCTGTGCTTATTCTGACATTGTTCTAGATTATTTATCTTTGTTCTACAAGAACTTGAAGATGTCGAAACTATGTAGTTGTCACTTCCAAGCTTGCAGTCACCACATGGCAATTCCTATAATAACAGCGTCATTTCCCAGAAATAAAAATGCCAGACATCAGTTTAAGAGATCTTTATGATTTATTCAAGCATCTGATTCCGCATATAACTCAAGGTGACAAAGTTTCATCATATTTGGCAATATTGCGCAACATTACGTCGTAAGAGATTTTTACAAAAGAATGTCTACATTCAAGTACACTGAAACAACGTCTGCTTCTTTGGTGTACCCTTGCCAAACATGGCGCACTTAGTCCAGAGTCAGTGTAACGTTTACATATTAACCTCCTTACGCAGGTGACCAATTAAAAGCCAAATGTATGTTAAATACAAAACAGATGTTTGTGATTTTCACATAATAATTCTACTCCTATGTAATGCTCTGTAAAACAGTAGAAGGGACATGAACTGGAGCGGTTGTTTTGAAACTATAAGGACAAGATGATATTTCATTGTTTACTTTTCTCTGATAGTGACTTTTTAAGTTCTATGTATTGGTTCCGTGTTATAAAACTCCAAATAGAATGTTAGTCTCAACAGCTGTGAAAATCAAACGTGTTTCGGAACTTCAATTTGGGTTATATCCTAAAACAACAAATTTGACAAAATTTAAAGTGCATAGTGAGTAATAAGTCCTGTAAGATTTCTAATGAGCTACAAATTCTCGAGAAATACGCAGATTTTTGAAGTTGAATGTTCGTTACATTAGGCACAAATCAGTATACTGTAACAGTCGAGATGGCTTTTCGGTTTCTTACAGTAGTTATGGTCAATTTCAAAGGAAATCAAGTATTATCTGAATTTTAATTATTCCTCAGTTTCTTATTTTTTAAAATTTGCTGGTCGCAAACATGGTGTAATTACAGTTCGTTGAAAAACCGTTTTTTTGTTTATTAATCGTGTGAACATATGCTGAACATCGTAAAATTACACAAGTATGAACGTTATAGATAGTATCCTATTGTTTAATATTTAATTTAGGGGTTTTATATGTCGACAACTGAACGTGCAATCTTTTTGTTGAGAAACCCAATGCCCGCATCTCGTGGTCGTGCGGTAGCGTTCTCGCTTCCCACGCCCGGGTTCCCGGGTTCGATTCCCGGCGGGGTCAGGGATTTTCTCTGCCTCGTGATGGCTGGGTGTTGTGTGCTGTCCTTAGGTTAGTTAGGTTTAAGTAGTTCTAAGTTCTAGGGGACTGATGACCATAGATGTTAAGTCCCATAGTGCTCAGAGCCATTTTTTTTGAGAAACCCAACCCACTACAAAAGGTGGTGTACTGTCTGATACATGATCTGATTCAGAGATGAAGTACGCGACACACAGTCTAAAATCTTATGCATGTATGATATCCTCCGTAGCTGAGGTCGCTAACGCACTCCGGTACTGTGGCTCTCCACTCTCAGGTGGCCAGTTCGAATCTTGATCACGGAAGAAAATTTCACCACAAGCATTTCACTGGCAAGGGGAGGAGCTGCGGTGGTGTCAAGTTCCTTATCACGCCAATTTCCTGAATGAAATTCCAGGCCCATCTTCAGTGTCAGTGAGGGCATATGACACCGTTGATGGTGCTCTATCCTTCAGATGGCGACGTGAAGCCTGGCGGTCCCTCTGATGCTATTCTAGATGAGCAGGCTATGTGCTAGCACTGGGATTCACATGCACCCTTCCTGCAACATTGTACGACAAAACCATGAGCCACAGTATATACAACCACTGCAGTCATCTAACCTCAACAAATACACTTAAAACTTATCACGCACCGTGAGGAAAAGAGCCAATGTGCGCAGGCTAAGAGAAACCTTTCCGATTAGGAGCTGAACCTGATACTCGTGGTCTCCCAGCTGACAGTGACGTATGCTCTTTGCTTACCACCAGAAGTTCTCTGACAGTGTGTGTGGGAATCAGGGTTCGAGTTCGAGTCTGGCACAAATCTGTTTCAGTATATCTGTATGGTTTGCTCTAACATTATTTCATGTCAGTGCATCTTCACTGATTTGATCCCCATTGAACGCTTCAGTGCATTTATTCATTTCGTATTAGGGTGTTTCAAAATTACACCAACAAACTTCGAGGGGATGTAGAATGTGGCTTAAGAAACAAAATGAGAATAGGAACTCGTGTCCGGGAACGTTATCCAACGATGGTACAGAGCGTCAAAGCTATGGAAGCTGGTGCCTTCCGTTAGGCCTCCCCAGGCGTGACGCTGTACGCGAACAGACAGTGGCCAGGTCGAGACCTATATCTTTTGATATTCGGTGATCGCGACTGATTCCCAGCTGCTGCACAGACGGGCCTTGTCTCTTATGAATGCGATGCTCTTTTGCCGTGGTGGCTGACGGTGTCGCACATGGGCTTCAATCCGCAGGAAACGTGTATACAGTCTCCGATGTTTCCAGTATAGTATAGAGGATGTGACAGGCAGAGTCCTATAACGTCGAAATTACGGAGTCAAACGCCGGCCTACGCAGCAGGCATCGTCGTCTACTCCGCTGGAATGTGCAGCAATCGGCCGCGTTACACGAATAACGGCAGACATTCCGAGACGTCGGCTCCCTTGCTAAATTTAAAGGACAGAAACCATGAATGCAAGAAAACGGACAGGAACCATATATGTAGACACTGTGGCAAGCATCAGACAACAAGGTCCGAGGAATGTAGATTAACATTTATTCTGTTGCTACATGAAATTAAACACTTTGTACAGAGTAAACAACAAGTGAAGCAAAGGTCAAGAACTAATCGTTCCATTTCGATAGTGACTTTTTTCTTCACCTGTTTAATTTAGTTAATCGGACCGCTGGTATTCCCCGCAACAATGCTTTCACCACTTACGATTTAAATACAATTAGAGTAGGCCCTCACAATGTCTGCCTAAAGCGTCGCAGAATGCCTGACATCTGCGTCCATTGACTGCCGTACTCGCTCAAAGCTACTTGGCATGGTGCGAACAATCTCACACTCTGCACGTAGCCTTGCCACTAGATCTTCTGCTGACTCTACCGGGGTTTCGCACACCACATTCTTCAGATGGCCACACGGGAAGACATCCAGCGGGTTGAGGTCAAGCGACCGAGGAGGCCACGTTACAGGTCTATGTCGAACAGACACCCGTGCGATCTTGGTTCTGGCAGCTCGACTGAAGCGTGTGGGTGCCCCACGGTGCTGGAACCAAATACGTCGACCGACTGCAAGTGGCACCTCCTCCAGTAATACCGGCAGCACTTGCCAGATGAAGGTTGTAGAGCTATCGCATCTGAGTTGAGGGGGAAGCATGTAGTGGCCAATCACTTAATCCTGGACCATGCCAACCCATACATTGATGGTTAACTTTTCTTCGTGACCTCGTTCGTCGGTGGCGCGGGGGTTTGCCTCTGACCACCCTTGGCAACTGTGGGCGTTGAACACATTCCCATGGGTGAAGGACGCCTCGTTCGTGAATAACACATACACAGAGTAATAGCTGGCGCAACACTGCACGAACCACTGCCCGAACTCTACACGCAGAGCAAAATCGTGGGATAACAGGGCCCGTGTCTTTTAAAGATCTAATGGATGCCTTCCCTTCTCATGCAGCACCCGCCAAATCACTGAGTGGGAACTCTGCATTGCGTGTGCCACAGAACGGGTGCTTGTGAATGGATATACGCTGTATTTCTATAGTACGTCCTCCGCAAATCACGGCGTGCATACGCTTCGCGCGCGACCTTTGTCGTGTAAACAGCCTGGGAAACCACCCGTTTCACAAAGACGCCGATCGATGGTCGTAAACGTAAAGTTTTGCAACAGATTCCTATTGGGCTATCGTTGACCACAGATGCGTAACGCTGTGAGCCCACTGCCATTCGCCTCACCATACGCAAAATGCACTTCGGGCTGCTCGGTCTACGTGAACGCTCGCACGAGACAAACGACGAGGGAGCGCTATGTTTCTGTTGCATATACACTCCTGGCAATGGAAAAAAGAACACATTGACACCGGTGTGTCAGACCCACCATACTTGCTCCGGACACTGCGAGAGGGCTGTACAAGCAATGATCACACGCACGGCACAGCGGACACACCAGGAACCGCGGTGTTGGCCGTCGAATGGCGCTAGCTGCGCAGCATTTGTGCTCCGCCGCCGTCAGTGTCAGCCAGTTTGCCGTGGCATACGGAGCTCCATCGCAGTCTTTAACACTGGTAGCATGCCGCGACAGTGTGGACGTGAACCGTATGTGCAGTTGACGGACTTTGAGCGAGGGCGTATAGTGGGCATGCAGGAGGCCGGGTGGACGTACCGCCGAATTGCTCAACACGTGGGGCGTGAGGTCTCCACAGTACATCGATGTTGTCGCCAGTGGTCGGCGGAAGGTGCACGTGCCCGTCGACCTGGGACCGGACCGCAGCGACGCACGGATGCACGCCAAGACCGTAGGATCCTACGCAGTGCCGTAGGGGACCGCACCGCCACTTCCCAGCAAATTAGGGACACTGTTGCTCCTGGGGTATCGGCGAGGACCATTCGCAACCGTCTCCATGAAGCTGGGCTACGGTCCCGCACACCGTTAGGCCGTCTTCCGCTCACGCCCCAACATCGTGCAGCCCGCCACCAGTGGTGTCGCGACAGGCGTGAATGGAGGGACGAATGGAGACGTGTCGTCTTCAGCGATGAGAGTCGCTTCTGCCTTGGTGCCAATGATGGTCGTATGCGTGTTTGGCGCCGTGCAGGTGAGCGCCACAATCAGGACTGCATACGACCAAGGCACACAGGGCCAACACCCGGCATCATGGTGTGGGGAGCGATCTCCTACACTGGCCGTACACCACTGGTGATCGTCGAGGGGACACTGAATAGTGCACGGTACATCCAAACCGTCATCGAACCCATCGTTCTACCATTCCTAGACCGGCAAGGGAACTTGCTGTTCCAACAGGACAATGCACGTCCGCATGTATCCCGTGCCACCCAACGTGCTCTAGAAGGTGTAAGTCAACTACCCTGGCCAGCAAGATCTCCGGATCTGTCCCCCATTGAGCATGTTTGGGACTGGATGAAGCGTCGTCTCACGCGGTCTGCACGTCCAGCACGAACGCTGGTCCAACTGAGGCGCCAGGTGGAAATGGCATGGCAAGCCGTTCCACAGGACTACATCCAGCATCTCTACAATCGTCTCCATGGGAGAATAGCAGCCTGCATTGCTGCGAAAGGTGGATATACACTGTACTAGTGCCGACATTGTGCATGCTCTGTTGCCTGTGTCTATGTGCCTGTGGTTCTGTCAGTGTGATCATGTGATGTATCTGACCCCAGGAATGTGTCAATAAAGTTTCCCCTTCCTGGGACAATGAATTCACGGTGTTCTTATTTCAATTTCCAGGAGTGTATTTGTATTTCCCCCTCAGCCGTTACCGCTGTTAGCTGTCTCTACAGTGTTGGTGTGACAGGCGTGGCTGCGTTCAGCGCCATCTAACGTCCAGACTGCCCCTGGCTGTCCACATACGATGCCACGCCTACTGCTGGAGGAGAGGCCTAATGGTAGGCACCGACGCCTGAAGCATCGTTGGATGACGTTTCTGGACACGAGTTCGTATCCTAAGTTTGTTCCTCAAGACACCTTCAGCATCCCTCGATGTCTGTCCGTGTAATTTTGAAACACCCTAAACGTAGACTTTCATCTGGAGTGAAAATCAGCACAGGCCCGTGTTAGGTTGCTTTCACAATGGCAGTGACAATGGTCATCAGAGACCGTCGCTCGATAACATTGGCCGACAGCGTGGTCACGGTGCGTCCAGTGTCTCTCGTCGGTTCTTAATGGGGTCAAGGAGGTTAGGTTAGGTTAGAATATATTCTGAATATATATTAGGTTAGATTTTAACCTCATGGGATGGGATGGATACCACGACGCTTATGTGCTGGAGGAAAGTGCTGCATTGCGGCTTTTGTTTTTAGAAAGACTCCGAATGGATGTGAATGAGCTACTTCTATCTCGAAAAGAACGTGGCGAGTGCTATTCACTCTGTCCTCAGTTATAGGAATAATCAGACAAGTCTTTCTAATATATGAGTAGGTGGGAGAAATGTTCTGTTAAATACTAGAGATGTTTCGCGATGACCTTGAAAAACAAGATTTCAAACACTCTCTTTCGCTGTATTTATTTAAAGTTGTGTGAATACAAGTCAGTTAACCTTCAATAACTGTCATATTGCATACATGTGAAAGACATGCATAAAATTTAGCATAAGATACTTTGGACACCCATGGCACTGAAAATTGGAAGTACATTGACAGAAAAAAATCGCAACACCAAAAAATAGTTAATGGAGAGTAATGAAATTTCGGGAATTTGTCTACACAACATATTCAAGTGATTAACACTACAAGATCACGGGTTAATGTAAACGCGAGATAAGACATTGTAAACGGGTAATGCTGGTACATTAATAACAGGCGTAACCACCAGAACGTTCAATGCAAGAAAGCGAACGTGCATGCATTGTGTTGAATAGATGCCAGATGTCATATTGTGGGATGGAGTTCCATGCCTGTTGCGCTTAGTCGATCAATACAGGGATGGTTAATGGTGATTGTGGATGACGCTGAAGTTGTCGTCCGATGATATCTCATATGTGCTCGATTAGGGACAGATCTGGTGATTGAGCAGGCCACGGAAACTCTGTAGAGTCTGTTGGGTTACAGCAGCGGCATGTGAGCGAGTGTTATCCTGTCGGAAAACACCCTCTGGAATGCTGTTCGTGAATGGCAGCACAACATGTCGAATCACCAGACTGATGTACAAATTTGCTGTCAGGCTGCGTGGAATAATCACGAGAGAGCTCCTGCTGTCATATGAACTCGCACCTCAGACCATAACTCCAGGTGTAGGTCCAGTGTGTCTAGCACACAGGCTACATCTACATCTACATCTACATGGTTGTAAGACCTCAACTGGTCTCCTTCTAACCTACACGCCTATCACAGGCACCGCAGAACAGAACCAGTTCTCATCAGAAAACACAGAAGACCTCCACCCTACCCCCCTATGAGCTCTCGCTTGACACCACTAAAGTCGCAAATGGCGGAAATTTTAGGTCAGTGCCGGCCGCGGTGGCCGTGCGGTTCTGGCGCTGCAGTCCGGATCCGCGGGACTGCTACGGTCGCAGGTTCGAATCCTGCCTCGGGCATGGGTGAGTGTGATGTCCTTAAGTTAGTTAGGTTTAAGTAGTTCTAAGTTCTAGGGGACTTATGACCTAAGATGTTGAGTCCCATAGTGCTCAGAGCCATTTTTAGGTCAGTGGAATGCACACTAAAAGGCGTCCGGCTCAGAGATGTCCTTGAAGTAATCGACAGTTCGTTGTGTCATTGTGATCCCAACTGCTGCCCAACTTGCTAATGCAGATGTAATACCATGCGCACCGTACACGACATTTGCAAACCATTTCATTTAACAGAATCACCAACCAACTAGCATAAAAACGCCAGTAAGCAGTACATAGACAGCTAATGCCAACCTATCACATTCCCAAAAAAGATCCACTACAGTAACTGTAAGGATAAGATACGCCTCCCTTCCCACTTTAACAAATTTTTTGCTGAGGTTCAAATTTCCAATAAAGATTTTGCCTACTTGTGGTTTCCAGGAAACCTGCGATTCAGTCCATAGATTCCGACCTGTATCCCGAGTATGATATTTTCATCCTCAGGATGCCACAAAGTCACTCTTTCTTGGACTGAGTTTATCAGTTTCTCACATTCCATATTTTGGGTGAGATAACATCGGTCGATTTGACTGACTGTATGGGTCAGCCGGGGGCTGTTGGCAAGCAAGGTGCACTCAGCCGTTTTGAAGCCAACTGAGTAATTTGATTTAGAAGCAGCGGCACCAGTTACGAATACTGACAACGGGCAGGAAAGCGATGTCCTGACCACATGCCCCTCCGTATCCGCATCCGGTAGCGCCTAAGCACTGAGGATGACATGGCAGCCAGTCAGTACCATTGGGTCTTCGCGGCCTTTTTAGATTGTGTACGTTTTTATTTGACTCCTGTAAATTTTTAAACAATTAATTCGATCTCTCTCTCTCTATTCGTTTAGTCGGTTCCGACTCTTCGTGACCCCATGAACCAAATCACGCCACTTTTTCCTGTCTTGCACTTTCTCCCGTAGACCTTCCAGGTTGGAACACATTGCTTCTGTGATACCATCGATCCATCTCATCCTCTGATGTCCTCTTCTTCTAGTTCCTTCAATCTTCCCCAGCATTAATGTTTTTTCCAGCGAGGCATGCCTTCGCATTGTGTGTCCAAAGTAGGTCAGCTTTTGTTTTAACATTAGACCTTCCAGGGAGAAATCTGGTTTCATTTGCTCCAGTGGTGATCTGTTGGTTCCCTTTGCAGTCCATGGAACTCTAAGAAGTTTCCTCCAACACCACAATTCGAAGGAGTCAACTCTTCGCCGTTCAGCCTTTCTAATGGTCCAGGTCTAACATCCATACATCACAACTGGAAAGACCATAGCCCTCACAATACGGATCTTTGTTGCTAGTGTTATATCTCTGGACCTTATAACCTTGTCCAGGTTTGACATCGCCTGTCTACCGAGCAACAGGCGTCTCCGGATTTCATGGCTGCAGTCGCCATCAGCAGAGATCTGGGAACCGAGATAACTGAATGTGGTCACTACCTCCATGGTTTCTCCTGCTATATCCCACGAATTGGTAGGTGTAGTTGCCATAATTTTCGTTTTCTTCACATTCAGCATAAGACCGGCCTTTTCACTTTCGTCTTTCACCTTCAGTAAGAGTGTTCTCAATTCTTCTTTACTTTCTGCCAACAGGATCGTATCATCCGCGTACCTGAGGTTGTTTACATTTATTCCAGCTATTTTAATTCCTGTTTCTCCTTCATCTAGCCTCGCATTCCTCATAACATGTTCTGCATTCGATAGGATAGTGCAAATTGACTATTTCCCTCTATTTTTGATATCAAAATTCCTTCACCTGTCCCTTTGTCCCTGACATTAGCCAATAGGAATACAGTATTCTGATGAGTGATGAAAACGTCCATCTGTGTGTTTGAAGACATCAGTTCACATGCAAACAGGAAGTAGCGACTTGAGAGAGAAACGGTGACTGGAAGTGAGTCTGGAATTTCCCAATCAACAGAATGTCACCACGTGGTGCTTTTTCCAGGTCCACAGGATCAAAGGAGCCTGACATCCAGCGCGTGGTTGGTGGAATTTAGTATCGTGATCTGTAATTAGGACACTGGTCGGTTTTTGACCTCTGTGGCGGTGCCCAAAAGGCGGCTAGTATAGCGTACTTCATTCCATTCCTCAGTGTTTGTAGTTATTACGTAATGGGAAGCGAGAGTGGGATATGCAGAAGTGAACTCGACCCAAGTGGGGGAGCCCTGTCTCCCACAAACTGATTAAATAAAGAATATGCATCAGCATATTATTGATGCATTATTTTTTCCACTAATTTTGAGATAGGTTGGGGAAGGGGAGTTGGGAGGGGATGGGAGGGTGGGGGAATTTCCAAGATGTGGAGAGTTTAGTTAATTTATTGATATAATTAATCAGTCAAATGATTTTATATCAAAAGCATGCTTGTATTGGCGAGGGGTAAGGGTGGAATTGGGTAATTCCCAGAGGGGTGGGGGAGGAGGAAGGGGACTGGCGAGGAGTTTCTTAGAAGGTGGATTGTCCACAGGGAGTCATAAATCAATTAGCATTATAATATGGTAAGGGGTGTGGAGGTGGTGTAGTTTGGGGTTTCTCAGAAGGACAGATTATCCCAAAGGGGACATAAATCAATTAGCATAATAATAGTTTAAAGGGAGAATGAGGAGTTATATGAAAAAGCAGTTAGTGGAAGAATGGGTTAAGGTCATAAATGAGTCAGCTCTGACAATTTAATTAATTTGCATATCAATTTTATATCAAAAGTGTGCCAGAAAGAACTTTGCCCTACTACTCTCCCACACCATATCTCTACACATCCTGATGTGTAGCGGTCCTGCTGTAGCGTTTTTGGTGAGGTTCAAATTTCCAATAAAGATTTTGCCTCCTTATGGTTTCCAAGAAACATGCGATTCAGTCTATAGATTCTGACCTATATCCCGAGTATGATATTTTCATCTGCAGGATGTCACAAAGTCACACTTTCTTGGACTGAACTTATCAGTTTCTCACATTCCATATTTTGTGTGTGATAACATCGGTCGATTTGACTGAAGAAAACAATCTGATTTGAATTTCACTGATTGTTGTCCGAAGTCTCTATGTTCGGGCGATGATATCGACTAAATATTAGTCGGAAGTGTTGGCAACTGTGAGGCCAAAAACATTTTCTGCTGTGTTCTTGCTGTTGACGAACGAAACATGGACCTTGCCAAAGTGGGACAGCTTGTATGCTCAGTGAAACACATAGCCATGATGCCACTAGAATGCAAGGATTTTGCTGGAGAGGTCAGACTAACTCATGGTTCCTAAAGAGGGGCAGTAGCTGTTTCACTAGTTGCGGGGGTAACAGTCTGGATGAGTGACTGATTTGACCTTGTAATATTAGTCAATATGGCCTTGCTATGCTGGTATCGTGAACAACTGAGACCAAGAGGAAACTAACTACAGTTGTTATTTTTCTGTGGGGTATGCTTCTGCACTGCACTGTTCAATGAGGGTGGCTTCTTGGATACAATATTCTGGATGTCAAACAGTCCCTCGTTCCAATCTACAGGTGAGGAACGCTCCGGAAGATGTCACCACCAGCAAAAACAAACCTAGCATTCTACAGGTCAGTGTGTGGAATGTTAGATCACTTAGTTGGATAGGTGGCATAAATAATTTAAAAATGGAAATGCAGGGGTTGAAGTTAGAGATAGAGGGAATTAGTGAAATACGGTGGCAGTAAGAACAAGTCTTCTGGTCAGGTGATTACATGGTTTTAAATACAAAATTATATAGGGTAATGTAGGAGTAGGTCCATTATGAATAAGAAAATAGGAAAGTGGGAAAGCTAGTAAGAACGAAATACTGAATGCACTACCATAGGCTGGACAGACACAGTACTAATATCCGTCACATATGCCAGCTAGCTCCACAGACAACGGAAAGAATGAAAGACTTTGTGATGAGATAAAAAAAACTGTTCAGACAGTTAAAGTAGAGGAAAATATAAATGTGATTGGGGACTTCAATTCGACAGTAGGAAAAGGAACAGAAGGAAAAATAGCAGGTGAACAGGAATGGAAGAGGAATCAATGTGGTTGTGTTTTGCGCAGAGATTAATTTAATCATCACTAATTCATGATGTACAGAACGTGATAGATGGTTGTATACATGAAGGAGACCTGGAGTCACAGAAAGTTACCAAATAGGTTGCATAATTATAACATTCAATTTTCCAAAGCTGATTTTCAATTAAAAAACGTTTCCAAAGGCATATATGGACTCTGACCAAAATTTTTCTTCATGAAATGCAAATAAAAATGAAAGATAGGAAATGAAGGAGGTGGGATCTGGATAATTTGAAAGAACCAGAGATTGTTGAGAGTTTCAAATGGAGCGTTAGGTTGACTGAGACAGGGGTAAGGAACGCAACAGAAGAGGAATAGGTAGCCTTCAGGAATGTAATGGTGAAGGCAGCAGAGGATCAAATAGGCAAAAAGACAAAGCCCAGTAGATATCCATGGATAAGGTACAACATAATGAATCTAACTGACGAAAGGGGAAAACCGCAACAACACTGCAACAAATGTAGCAGGCAAAAGAGAACACAAGCGTTTATTAAAAAAAAAAAAAAGACTGGAAGGAAGTGCAAATTGTCAAAGCAGGAAAGACCAGACAAGAAATGCAAAGATATTGAAGCACCTTTAACTAGGGGAAGGATAGATGCCGCATATAGGTAATTTAAAGAGACGTTTAACGAAGCCGGCTGGGGTGGCCGAGCAGTTCTAGGCGCTACAGTCTGGAGCCGCGCGACTGCTACGGTCGCAGGTTCGAATCCTGCCTCGGGCATGGGTGTGTGTGATGTCCTTAGGCTAGTTAGGTTTAAGTAGTTCTAAGTTATAGGGGACTGATGACCTCAGAAGTTAAGTCCCATAGTGCTCAGAGCCATTTGAACCATTTGTTTAACGAAAAGAGAAACATTTGTGTCAATATCAAGAGCTCAGATGACATGCTAGTATTTAGCAATGAAGGGAAAGCTGAAAGGTCAAAGGAATATAGAGAAGTGCTACACAAGATAATTTGAAGGTAATATTATAGAAAAGGAAGAAAAAGTAGATGAAGATGAGTTGGGAGATATGATACTGTGAAAAAGAAAAATTGACACAGTACTGAAGTCACTCAGTATTATTGACATCGTTAGGAGAGCCAGCCTTTAGAAAACTATACCACCTGGTCTGCTAGATGTATAAGACAGATAGAACAGTGTGAAACTTCAAGTAGAATATAATGATTCCAGCTGCAAAGAAAGGAATTGCTGACAAGTGGGAACATTACCAAACTATCAAAGTAATAAGTCATGGTTGCAAAATACTGACATGAACTATTTACAGAAGAATAAAAAAACTAGAGGAAACCGACATAGGGAACGAACAGTTTGGGTTACAGAGAAATATGAGAACATGGGAAGTAATACTCACCCAAAGACTTATCTTAAAGAAGATGAACTAAAGAAAGACATGGGTGGTTATACCATTTACAAAAATATATAAAAATTTTGACAATGTTGACTGGAATGCATTATTCGAAATTATGAAGGGAGCAGAGATAAAATAGAAGGAGCAAAAGGTTATTTATAACTTCTAAGGAAACCAGACTGCAGTTAAAAGAGTCCTAGGATATGAAAAGGAACCAGCAATTATGAAGGGAATGAGACATTTTTCTAGCCAATCTTCGATGTTATTCAGTCTGTGCATTGATCTATCTGGCAATGAAACCAAGGAGATTTTTGGAAAGGAAGTTAAAGTTTAGGGATAAGAAACAAGAGCTTTGAGGCTTATCAATGAAGCTGAAATTTTATCTGTGACGATAAAGGACTTGGGAGAGCAGTTGAATGGAATGTACAGTGTCTTGGAAGGAGGTTATGAGATGAACATCACAAAAGTTAACTCAGGATAATGGAATGAAGAAGAATTAAATCAGGTAAGTTGTAGGGCAAAGTTCGTTCTGTGGCACTTTTTTATATCAAACTGATATGGAAATTAATTAAATTGTGACAACTGATTGATTTATGACCTTAACCTAATTTTCTGCTAAGTGGTTTTCCATGTGACCCCCACTATTCCTCTACCCAGGGGTGCCTTCACCTATTGTTCTGTTAAGTGGTTTATGACTCCCTGGAGATAATCCATCCTTCTTAGAAGCTCCCCTCCCCACATCCCCCTCTCCCTCCTCACCTCCTGCCATCTGGAAATTGGTGGGAAAACGACTCTCTCTGTGCTGGAGAAGAAGAGTCTTACGAGACAAAATTCAAATTAATGTCAATAATATATTGCTGCATACTCTTCATTTAATCAGTTAGCAGAAGACAAGGGTCTTTACTGGTGGAAATAACTCAAATGTGGTACCTCCACTCTTGTTATGTCACCTCAATCCTGTTGGTGGACACTGCTGTAGTTAGGTCAAAATCCTTACTGCGTCAGTCGCACAACCCATCAGTTCCCTGGAAATGCTAAGGCACTTTATATTGATTGCTTGCCTAATTGGCAGGCAATATCTCATCAAATCGATTGAAAGCGCGGAAATTGCAATCTGCGAGAAAAACACTTGTCATATATCCGAGGTACTGATTACGCAAGCACCCTCCTCCACCACCACAACCCACATCCGGTGAAAAAACCTGCCAATCACGTCTTTGTGTCGACCACAGGACAGATGTGCTGGGAACAGCAGTCGCACCAGCCATCTCATGTATTCCCATACTCATAGGGCTGGCTCATGTGTTGTGCAGACTGGAAATCGTGCTAATCCCTGAACAAAGCGTCAGGTGACAGCAACCCTTTGCGCCGTTGCAGGTAAGAAAGAGGTGGTAGATAGCATTAGCTTTCCACTGCCACAAATATCAGACATGATGTCCTGCCCTGATTACAGTGATACAGATTGGCGGAGGCGTAACATATCACAATAATAACATCGCCAATAAGCGCCTAAAAATTTAACAAAGATCACAAAAACACTGCCTCACATATATACCGCAAATAGATTCCATAAACCATGACCCTGCTGACGGCTCTGAACAGACACACGCTGCTAGAAAAATTACTCTCTACTGCACTTCACTGGGACCGTCACACGTCAGCTTCCCATGGTGTCCTCAAACTTTGTGCCCCAACTCACAAACAACTAGACAAGCAATCCTAGCGCCCCAGTGACATCGTGTGAGGTTGCAATAGTTAGAAGTAGCGCTGTAGAGCTCACCTCCCAACTAAATATCGCTTTTTTGCCACATTCTCACGGATCTTCCAGTCTTCGATATATAGCATTTGTATCCACATGACTTCCGCGAGCAAAGGATGTCCCAGCCATGACACAGACCCCTGCCTCATTCTATCGAAATCCAATCAATTTCCGAAAGCACTGTTTCATTAGTTTACCACACCAGAAATACGACAGTGCAATTTGTCAGAGTCTTCATTGACAGCACAGTATCTTCCTCTCTCTCTCTCTCCCTCTCCCTTACCCTCTCTCTCTCTCTCTCTCTCTGCCTCTTTCTCTTCGTTATTTTTGTAACACCCAGCGGCGTAAAACTACAAACTACAAAAAGTTCGCAAACGTCACCTGGTAGGAATCTCAATAAGATTTAACCGCTTCTTTCCCTTCCGATATATCGGAAACAAGTAGTCTGCGTGTTGACATCGACAATTTGTGGTGATCCCATTAAATGTGGCCAGTGACTAAATCGCTTCCACGGACTTGTGTAACGTTTTGTCTCCTACACTAGACATTATGTTTTTCTAACATGACTTTGAGGTCTGTGTCACATGTCCATTGGCTCTCACAGAATGCTGGACATCGCAGAGTGTAAACTAAGCTGCTCCTATAACACACAGGAAAGTTGAATAAAAAACAAAGACGATGTTTCTTATTGACAAAAATGTTGAAGACATCGCAACATATGCAAAATGGAGGAGTTTGCGGCATTGTTAAGCGTTTCCAAGCAGCTTTCCGGAGGTGATGTCCTACACATTTAATCTTATCTTCCACAGTGACAGCATAGCAGATGTCTCGGTGATCAAGAGCTTTCATTTCCCATATTGGTGGTGCATATTGCACCCAGGTATGTGATCACTGTTTCAGTGTCCGAGCTGGTCGTCATCCTGGCCTCCAAATCTTTCCACGCCGTGTCTTTTACTTTTATAGCTTACAATGCATAACAGAATGTGGAACAAAGGGGTATTCTTCAGGACTTAAATCTATAGAGCATAGATAGTATGCAGCGTCAGTTGTCAATCACACCGGTGGAAGAATGGAACGATTTTCACACACCCAGGCGACATGTAAGTTGCCTCATTCCTCCACATTTTTGTCGTATTCACATCAATTTCACTTATTTCCATCAATTTCTGTAATTTTAGCAAGTTGTCCGTAATTTCAACGCATTTTACCCAATTACTCGAGGTCCAGACCACTACTCTAGACAAGATGTCACGTCACCTCACGTCATATAAGTACGAAACGGGAGTTGCCTTGCTTTCAGCTACCTAGTTTCAACTACTTTTCAAGGTCATCCGAGTACACGCCAGCCGCATGAGAAATAAATACTCCTAGATAATCATAAATAGGGAAATTCTTGGTATTTGTATTAGGCTAGCGAATAAGACAAGTAAATAATCTCGTAAAAGGGCCTTATTAATTTACACATATACATTTACACACTGAAAACACCTCTTTCTTCATTGGACTCTTCTAAAACACTCCACATATTCTTGGTTGTACGCTACCACCTCTTCTGCCGCACAGTCCTATAGAATTTCGGTACATAATTTTATGTTTACAACATCTGCAAACGAGTGATCATAAAATACTGTTATGACGTCGGCTTTAGGCTCTAAAAACGGTTGTTCTGTTGCTAAGTGCACAACATCCAGTCCAGCACACTTAGAGACAAGGGAACCGGCCTTTTGAAGCAGATCCAGGTGAGAATGAGGCTTTGTAAATAGGTTTCTCATGTGTCCCTTAATGTAGTAACAGTGCTCCAGTCCATCCTCTTGGGCCAGGACTCTAACATATGGCCACTTACCAGTGCTTTTAACAGTAAATGCAGATATTTCATATTCTCCAGTGATAGGCAGATTTCGCCACAAATCGTGTTTAAAGTGGTATTAAACTTTGTGTGCGCTTTTGCAATAACTTATTCGTTTTCCAAATATTCCTCTTTTATGGCAATTGTCTAGGATATATACTGTAGTTTTCTAGTTTTGGCTTTGATCTCTTCTGTTTGTAGTTTTCTTTTTCGTACACACAACACATTAACTGCACATAAAGCTGTAGTTTCTTTAATGGGGAATGGAGTAAGTTTGTGTGAGACTTTTACTTTTTTTCTTAGGACTTGTGGAATAGCATTGTTTGTGGATACCAGTTCTGATTCGGCGATTCTCTATCTCACGGTGTAGTGGAGAACAGTGACCTGGATTGAGAGGAATATGTTTCTCCTCCTTTAATATGGCACTTCTGTATAATACTTATATTGTCTTTGTTGGAGTCAGTGTTAAGAATCTCCACGTAGTGTACAGCTAGATAATTAAAACTGTATGCAGACAGTCCTCGATTAATAGGCTTCTCTCGGTCTTGAGAGTCTGGCGGGCTTACTTGTACATCAGTCAATTTTCGGGTATTCTTCTTATTTCCAGCAGGCAAACTACAGAAAACCACACAGCAGCTGTTCTGTAAGTTATTAGTTAGCAGACGCCACATGGATGCGATTGGCATAGAGTACAATGGGTCACATCATAAATGCTGTTTGTTAGGGTTTAAAGCACTTAAACAGTTTTCACAGGATCGAACACACGATGCATTCTGTAGTTTCATATTGTAGCCTCCAATCTGGTAATACCATACTGTTTAACCAAGGAGGACGTAAAAGTTTCTCGTTGTCTCATGTCTGGACATATGTCACTTTCTAGATTTGGTTGTATTTGCAAAGCAGTCGTAATCTCCTAGCCCGACTGTGCTATTTTGTGTGAAAGATGTCCGTGGGAGGGAGGGAGACTGCCCTCGCTAGCACGCTGCCTCCCGCTACTACGCGCGGATACAACGCTACACTATTCCATCCAGCTATTGCGCTGTGCCAACCCGCCCGAAACCGTGTCCGGGTACAGCGCTATATTCTACTGTGCGAATGCTGCGCTGTACCACCCTGTCCGACACTGCGTTCAGGTACAGCCCCATACTTTACTGTGTGGATATTACACTGTGCTATACTGTCGAAAAACACATTCAAGCACAGCGCTGTATTACACATTCCGGCTGTGCGTCGGTTCTATTCCATATATAAGGGTAGTATTCACGAGGGGCAGCCTCCCTTCCTCCCACTGACACCTTGCACACAAAATTGCGCAGCTGGGCTAGGAATTTACAATTTAATTGCAAGTACATCCAAACTTAGAGTGTATGACTGGAATATTACTGGAAGTGCAGCCATCTTGGATCTTTAGAGTATAAAAGGAGGCCTGACAGCCGCAACCGACCAGTCTTCTCTGGTAGTTAAAAACGTGAACACGAATTCCTTCAAAGTGTTCAATATGCCTCAGCTATTTGATGGAGGCCGAGACCAACCGGCGAACGCTTTGGTTTATGGTTACTACTGGAGAACCTGGACAACATATATTGATCTTAGCCTATGCGTCCGTTGCTACTGACTGAGTCTGGTTGTGTCAGTCAGTGCATAAGCTAAGATCAATCGGGATACTTGTCGTGCACAGCGTACTTTGCTGTTCGTTTTGGCACCGTGTTATTTGAATAATTATGGCTAACAGTAAGGTGTGTGGTTTAAAAATGAGTGTGTCAGCCCGGAACTAGTAACCACCACAGATAAATTTTATATAAATGCAACTGAGAAGTACGAAATAAAAAACAATTATTCGACTTTCTCAGAAAGAGGAACAGTGGATAAAATCGGCAAGGAAGCATTGGAAGCCATTTCGAAGATATATAGAAATCAAGTGGTTAAATCATATAAAGTGGAATTAGCTGACGTTAAAATGGATATCATAATTGAAGAGCTGCCTGGAATATTGCAACAGCTACGTGTAGACGACTATTACTTTTGGGTTTGTACGTAACGTAAGATTTCGCCGGGATTTTTTAATAAAATCGGTTTTGTGGGACTACCTGATATCAGAACAACGACATCTGCATGAAAGGAAACCGTCAGGTAAGCAGCAATGTGATTGTGGAGAACGATATGACAGTTGGAATAGATTGTCTGACGTGGATGACGTCCAAATGAAGAGTAAAGACATACACTCCTGGAAATTGAAATAAGAACACCGTGAATTCATTGTCCCAGGAAGGGGAAACTTTATTGACACATTCCTGGGGTCAGATACATCACATGATCACACTGACAGAACCACAGGCACATAGACACAGGCGACAGAGCATGCACAATGTCGGCACTAGTACAGTGTATATCCACCTTTCGCAGCAATGCAGGCTGCTATTCTCCCATGGAGACGATCGTAGAGATGCTGGATGTAGTCCTGTGGAACGGCTTGCCATGCCATTTCCACCTGGCGTCTCAGTTGGACCAGCGTTCGTGCTGGACGTGCAGACCGCGTGAGACGACGCTTCATCCAGTCCCAAACATGCTCAATGGGGGACAGATCCGGAGATCTTGCTGGCCAGGGTAGTTGACTTACACCTTCTAGAGCACGTTGGGTGGCACGGGATACATGCGGACGTGCATTGTCCTGTTGGAACAGCAAGTTCCCTTGCCGGTCTAGGAATGGTAGAACGATGGGTTCGATGACGGTTTGGATGTACCGTGCACTATTCAGTGTCCCCTCGACGATCACCAGTGGTGTACGGCCAGTGT
Organism: Schistocerca cancellata; assembly: GCF_023864275.1. Lineage (NCBI taxonomy): Eukaryota > Metazoa > Arthropoda > Insecta > Orthoptera > Acrididae > Schistocerca > Schistocerca cancellata. The sequence continues at coordinate 930,768,731 of NC_064629.1, forward strand.
AGGAGATCGCTCCCCACACCATGATGCCGGGTGTTGGCCCTGTGTGCCTCGGTCGTATGCAGTCCTGATTGTGGCGCTCACCTGCACGGCGCCAAACACGCATACGACCATCATTGGCACCAAGGCAGAAGCGACTCTCATCGCTGAAGACGACACGTCTCCATTCGTCCCTCCATTCACGCCTGTCGCGACACCACTGGAGGCGGGCTGCACGATGTTGGGGCGTGAGCGGAAGACGGCCTAACGGTGTGCGGGACCGTAGCCCAGCTTCATGGAGACGGTTGCGAATGGTCCTCGCCGATACCCCAGGAGCAACAGTGTCCCTAATTTGCTGGGAAGTGGCGGTGCGGTCCCCTACGGCACTGCGTAGGATCCTACGGTCTTGGCGTGCATCCGTGCGTCGCTGCGGTCCGGTCCCAGGTCGACGGGCACGTGCACCTTCCGCCGACCACTGGCGACAACATCGATGTACTGTGAAGACCTCACGCCCCACGTGTTGAGCAATTCGGCGGTACGTCCACCCGGCCTCCCGCATGCTCACTATACGCCCTCGCTCAAAGTCCGTCAACTGCACATACGGTTCACGTCCACGCTGTCGCGGCATGCTACCAGTGTTAAAGACTGCGATGGAGCTCCGTATGCCACGGCAAACTGGCTGACACTGACGGCGGCGGTGCACAAATGCTGCGCAGCTAGCGCCATTCGACGGCCAACACCGCGGTTCCTGGTGTGTCCGCTGTGCCGTGCGTGTGATCATTGCTTGTACAGCCCTCTCGCAGTGTCCGGAGCAAGTATGGTGGGTCTGACACACCGGTGTCAATGTGTTCTTTTTTCCATTTCCAGGAGTGTATAATAAATTTATATGTCGATCATAAGCCCAGTCGTGAACAAAGTTACCGGTAACCATCTTAGAAATTTTATAAACAGTCCAGACATGCTACTACGAGAAAATTTTACGTCCTCCTTGGTTAAACAGCATGGTATTACCAGACTGGAGGCTACAATATGCAACTACAATATGAATTGTGTGTTCGACCTCTAACGAACAGTATACATACTATGAAGGCTTTCACGACCGGATGACATATCTTCTGGTAAACGTTCCGGGATGTAAGGTCGTGGTCCATGAAACTCTTCAGCTCCTAACGACCCGTCAGTCAGCAAGACTCACCGGAGGAGAAACACCCCTCTGAAGATGTCCAGCGCAGCTCTGGACGAAACGTTAGGAGCTGAAGAGTTTCATGGACCACGACCTTACATCCCGGAAGGTTTACCAGAAGATAAGTATACATACTGCTTTAAACATGGTGTGTGGTGAAATCCGGCTACCACTGGGGAATATAAAATATCTGCATTTACTGTTAACAGCATTGGCACGTGGCCATGTGTTGGAGTCCTGGCCGAAAATAATGGATTGGAGCACGTTTACCACATTAAAGGACACACAAAAATCTGTTTATAAAGCCCTTTCTCACCTGGATCTGCTTAAAATGATGGTTACATTGCCACCAAGGTTGCGGCACTGGGCCCGCATCTAGTGGTCGTGCGGTAGCGTTCACGCTTCCCACGCTCGGGTTCCCGGGTGCGATTCACGGTGGGGTCAGGGATTTTCTCTGCCTCGTGATGGCTGGGTGTTGTGTGCTGTCCTTAGGTTAGTTAGGTTTAAGTAGTTCTAAGTTCTAGGGGACTTATGACCACAACAGTTGAGTCCCATAGTGCTCAGAGCCATTTGAACCATTTTTTGCTGCACTGGATGTCAATAAGAAACATCGCCTCTGTTTTTTATTCAACCTTCCTCTGTGTTGTGGGAGCAGCTTAGTTTACACCATGCAATGTCCAGCATTCTGTGAGAGCCAATGGATTGAAGCGTGTTAATGTCGTTTTAGCACCTGACACAGACCTCGAAGTCATGTTAGAATAACAAAATATATGGCTGTGTACACATCTGTAGTCATCCACTGCTTCGATTTGTTACAGCAAAAAAAAAAAAAAAAAAAACAGTGTGTATCACACAGTCTGTGAAACACCAACATGATAACCCTCTATTGTGATTGATAGTCTATGGTGTATGGTCTACCCCCAGTGCAGGGGACAAAACTTTATACAGCTCCGTCGAAGCAACTTTGTCACTGGTCGTCTGATCTAATGGACCAATACACGTATATTTAATGGGATCACTACATTTGGTCGATGTCAACATGCCGATGGTACTTGTTTCCAAAACATCAGAAGGGAGAGAGAAGTGGAAAAATCTTATTGAGGTCTCTACCAGGTGACATTAGCGAAGTTTTTTATAGTTCGTAGTTGTATGCCAATGGATAATCCTCCAGGTTAGCCGAGAGCGCTAATGCGGTGCTTCCTGGACTCGGGTAGGCGCGCCGGCCCCAGGTCGAATCCACCCAGCTGATTAACTGGATGTTGTTTTTAGGCGGTTTTTCACATCCCCCTAGGTGATTACCGGGCTGGTGCCCACGTCCCCCCTCAGTTACACGACTTGCAGACATTGCAACACGTTCACACTATTTCATAGACGCAGCAACTACGGGACAAAGTTTTACGCTGCTGGATGTTACAAAAATAACGAGGAGAGAGGGAAAGAGAGAGAGAGAGCTGACCTGTCAGCTCTCGTCCGCAGCCGTGGAGACAAGTCCCTGTGGCTGCCTCCTCTGCGTGGCGGAATAGCAAACTAGCCAGTGTGCTGTGATGGAAGCAGGTGAGAAGATTCAATATGGCGAGTGTTTCCCCCACGTAAGTCGATCGGCTGACTGCTTGACGGTCGTGGTGACAGTCTGGTCCGGCAGCGTGGCCAGTAGCGGATGGCGTGCTCTTCGCTATCACCAGTGTCAATGTGTGAGATCAGAAGGCTGTGGGAAACGTTGAGCTGGAGAATGGTGCTTGTGTTTTGAAACGTCTCTGCATACAAGGCCCTCGGTATATGCCGAATATTTTTGAAATTTAATTATTTGATTTGATTTTGATGTCTAATCACATGGAGATGGACCGTATCACTCTTTGTAATATGAACACCAGTCAGTAGTTCCCACCAATATCACTTGGGGCTCTGGGATCGCTCGCTAGTTGTCTGCGGGCCTGTGCGAAAGGCTTCCAGATACGATGGGAAGCAGATGTGTTGTCCTGACAGTCCCAGTGAAGTGCAGTAAAGCAGTTATTTTTGTAGCCCCATGTATCTCCGTGTATCTGCTCTGACCTGATAGTGGGTGTGTGTTTTATAGACTCTATTTGCGGTATACGTGTTACTTGGAGATTTTCTCTATCTATGTGGAATATTTAGGTCTTCAGCAGCGATGATTTTTTTTTGTGATATGTTATTCCCACGGTCAACCTGTAGCACTATTATCACAGTAGGACATCACATCTGATGTTTGAATCAGCTGAAAGTTAGAGCTTCCTACCAAATCTTACCTGTCGGCAGAACCGCACAGAGGGTAGCTGTTATCTGACGCTTTGTTTGCGGATTAGTCGTGATCGGCAGATTTTTTTCGCCGGATATGGCTTGTGATGGTGGAGCAGAGTTGTGTAGCCAAGCGTCGGTGCATTGAAGACTTTGGATATATAACGAGTGTTTTTCCCACAGACTGCAATATTCCGCAGAGTCAATTAATTTGATGAGATATTTCCCACCAAACATGTAGACAATCAATCAGAAGTGCCTCAATATTTCCAGAGAACTGACGGGTCGTGGGCTCTATGCAGTGAGAATTTTGACGTAATTGCACCGGTACCCACCAGTAGAATACGAAGTGACGTCATAAGTGTGGAGGTACCGTAACTGAATTATTCCCCACCAGAGGGAAGCCTTGTCTCCCAGAAACTGATTAAATAAAGAATATGCAGAAATGTATTACTGACACTGATCTGAATTTGAATTTCGTGTCGTGAGGTCCTTCCTCTCCAGCATAGATTGAGTCTTTTCCCACCAATTTCCAGATGGTGGGAGGGGAGGATGGGAGAGGGATGGGGTGTGGGGTTTCTCAGAAGGTTGGATGATCCCCAGGGGGTCATAAACCACTTCACAGAACAATAGGTTAAGGAGCTCCTGGGTCAAGGAGGGGTGGAGATTTCATGGAAAACCATATAGCAGAACAATAGGTTAAGGACATAAATTAATCAGCTGTCACAATTTAATTAATTTTCGTATCAGTTTGACATAAAAATGGCGTGGAACAAACTTTGCCCTACTACTCGGGTAATGTTGAGTGTATTTCTTTAATAAATGAGCCACAAGAAGTAGGCAGTGGAATATGTGATGATGCCCGACGTAGAGATGATTCAAAATGCTGAATGGCTGCAGCAAACCACAGCATTTCTGAAAAAGAGAATTTTTTAACATTAAGTATTAATTTAAGTGTTAGGAAGTTTCTTCTGAAGATATTTGCGTGGGGCATAGTCTTGTATGGAAGTGAAACGAGAACGACAAACAGCCTATATAAGGAGGGAATAGAAAAAGCTCTTGGAATGTTGTGCCACATAAGAATGCTGAAGATTAGATGTGTAGGTAGAGTCACTTAGGAGCAGATATTGAATGTAATCGGGGGAAAAAAAATTGTGGCACAACCTGAGTAAAACACGTCACCAGTTGATACTACACGTCCTGTGGAATTAAGAAACCGTCAGTTTGGTAATAATTTCGTAATTGTGGGAAATTCTTATGTCGGGGGGGGGGGGGGGGTGGAGTGTCTATCGCTAATCAACACAACTGTGTTGAAGCGGGAAACCTGGTGGCGTTGCGGACACGTGACACGTTAAGCAAAGTGTGTAAACGGAGAAGAGACGAATGGGTAATCACGCTAGCAATATCATAGTCCACAGATGGGTAAATCCACTGATATAAGCAACTTCGGCAAAGGTCAGGTTATTATGGGCCGGCGCCTGGGAACGACGTTCTCAGAAAAAGCGAGTCTCGTGTGCAGTTCACTGTTGTGAACATTCTGCGGAGTGATTAAAGGACGGTGAAACCACGTATTCGTGCCTCGTCACAGAACTTGGAAGTCAGAGGTTTACCCACTCCATAAAGTAGGCGACGATCTGTCCAGAGTACAGTGCTGGTGCAGCCAACAGTGTTTCGGAGAAAACCGTTCAGCGCACATTCTTCAATGCTCGTCTTGGCGCCCAACGATCCCCACGTGTTCCCATATTGACAAAACGTCATCGTCAATTACGACTGCAGTGGGAACTGTTTCATCAAGATGGGTCCGTAGATCAACGGAAATGTGTCACCTAGTTTTCTTGTCGCACCAGGTGGATGGTCGTGGCCGGATACACCGTCATCAAGGCGATCGGATGCTCAAAACGTAGACAGCACCACCGACACAAGCCACTGAGGTGATAAAAGTTATGAGCCAGAGATATGCACAGATACAGATGGCGGTAGCACTGCGTACGCAGGGTATAAAAGGGCACGAACTGTCGTTTGTATTCAGGTGATTCATCTGAAAATTATTATGGCCACACAACGGGAATTAACAGTCTTTGAACGAGGAATGGTAGCTGGGGTTAGACACATGGAACATTCCATTTCGTAAAGCGTTAGCAAATAAAATATTCCGAGATCCACAGTGTCAAGAGTGTGCCGAGAATATCAAATTTCAGGCGTTACCTCTAACCGTGGACGACGCGGTGGCAGACGGCCTTTACTTAACGACCGAGAGCAGCGGCGTTTGCGTAGAGTAGTTAGTGCTAACAGACGAGAAACAGTGTGTGAAATAACTGCAGAAATCAATGTGGGACGTACGACGAATGTAACCGTTAGGACAGCGAGGCGAAATCTGGCGTTAATGGGCTGTGTCAGAAGACGACAGGCGCGAGTGCCTTTGCTAAAAGCACGACAGCATCTCTCCTGGACTCGTGACCATTTCGATTGGAACCTAGATGAGAGGAAAACCGTGACCTGGTCATACGACTCCAGATTTCAGTTGGTAGGGTCTGAGTGCGCTCAGACCTCTCGAAACCGTGACCCGAGATGTCAACAAGTGACTCTGCAAATTTTTGGTGGCTACAAGATGGCGTGGGCTGTGTTTACATGCAATGGACAGGGCAATGTTGTCCAACTGAACCGATCATTGACTGGAAATGGATATGTTCCGCTACTTGGAGACCATTTGCAGCCATTTATGGACTTCAGATTCTCAAACAACGATGGAATTTTTATGGATGACAAAGCGCCATGTCACACGGCCTTCCGTGGGACTTGTGGCTGTAGTCGGAGGCACCTTGACAACTGTGTACTGCTGTACCACTTGTATCTCTTCGTACTTGATGTATTCCCCGACGACAGGATTACAGTCTGTATAACAAGGCCTCAACTGTACTACGTAGAGTTGAGGTGCCCAACAGTTAGCTCACGTTGGTATCTTCGCCACCAAGTTCTCAAGATCAAAACCCGATGGAACACATACGGGACGCAATCGAGCGCCAGTTCCACGGCCACAAACCACCATTCCGTAATTTATGGGAATTGCGTGACTTGCGGATCACCTGGCGCAAGATATCTCCAGAAAGCTACAAAGGGCTTGCTGAACCCATGCCACCCAAAGTCGCTGCTGTGTTCTACATCTACATCTACATGATTACTCTGCAATTCACATTTCAGTGCTTGGCAGAGGGTTCATCGAACCACAATCATACTATCTCCCTACCATTCCACTCCCGAACAGCGCGCGGGAAAAACGAACACCTAAACCTTTCTGTTCGAGCTCTGATTTCTCTTATTTTATTTTGATGATCATTCCTACCTGTGTAGGTTCGGCTCAACAAAATATTTTCGCATTCGGAAGAGAAAGTTGGTGACTGAAATTTCGTAAATAGATCTCGCCGCGACGAAAAACGTCTTTGCTTTAATGACTTCCATCCCAACTCGCGTATCATATCTGCCACACTCTCTCCCCTATTACGTGATAATACAAAACGAGCTGCCCTTTTTTTCACCCTTTCACCCTCCGTCAATCCCACCTGGTAAGGATCCCACACCGCGCAGCAATATTCTAACAGAGGACGAACGAGTGTAGTGTAAGGTGTCTCTTTAGTGGACTTGTTGCATCTTCTAAGTGACCTGCCAATGAAACGCAACCTTCGGCTCGCCTTCCCCACAATATTATCTATGTGGTCTTTCCAACTGAAGTTGTTCGTAATTTTTACACCCAGGTACTTAGTTGAGTTGACAGCCTTGAGAATTGTACTATTTATCGAGTAATCGAATTCCAACGGATTTCTTTTGGAACTCATGTGGATCACCTCACAGTTTTCGTTATGTAGCGTCAACTGCCACCTACCACACCATACAGCAATCTTTTCTAAATCGCTTTGCAACTGATACTGGTCTTCGAATGACCTTACTAGACGGTAAATTACAGCATCGTCTGCGAACAACCTAAGAGAACTGCTCAGATTGTCACCCAGAGTATTTATATAGATCAGGAACAGCAGAGGTCCCAGGACGCTTCCCTGGGGAACACCTGATATCACTTCAGTTTTACTCGATGATTTGCCGTCTATTACTACGAACTGCGACCTTCCTGACAGGAAATCACGAATCCAGTCGCACAACTGAGACGATACCCCATAGGCCCGCAGCTTGAAGTCACTTGTGAGGAACGGTGTCAAAAGCTTTCCGGAAATCCAGAAATACGGAATCAACTTGAGATCCCCTGTCGATAGCGGCCATTACTTCGTGCGAATAAAGAGCTAGCTGCGTTGCACAAGAACGATGTTTTCTGTGTTGCGTTGTAGGTGGTCATAATATTTTCACTTGTCAGTGCATGTCGCTAATGTTAATGTGTTTTAGAATTGTGAAACATGTTATGTAATGGAGTATTATAAAATTTTTGGAGAACGAATATCTCCTTTGTAGGATTCAGTATGCTATACTCAAAGAGAAGTCTTGCTGAACTCAGCTTGCTCCCTTCGCCCACGAGATACAGAGTAGTAGACAATGCCGCTCAGATCCTTCCTTGACTTCTGGAAGGCATTCGACACAGTCCCGCACTATCGCCTAGTGAACAAGGTACAAGCTTACCTACTATAAGATCAGCTTTGTGACTGAATCTAAGTCTTTTTTGCAGAAAGAACAACACGTAGTGTTTAACAGGACGTGAAAATGAAAAGATCGTAGGGCAGTGATGGCCGGGAGCCATCACCTGGAGTAGCTCAGCCGCAGAGTTGCAAGCTTTTCAGTTGGCGCCACATTGGCCGACGTAACATGTTGATGAGAATAAAATGATGAGGGCAGCACAACACCCAGAGAAAATCCTCGACCGGCCAGGAATAGAACCTGGGCCCGCAGGATGTCGTGCAGAGTACCGACGATCGTTTCAGGGACTGGCAGCTTACCCTCAGTGTTAATAAATGTAACGTATTCCGCATAAGTAGGTGGAATGGCCCATTATTGTCTGATTACTCTACTGGTGACCAAGTGTTAGAAACAGTATCAACCGTGAAATTTCTACTAGTAACCACCTAGAGAGATATAACATGGAACGACTACATAAAACTAGTTGTACGAAAACTAGATACTACGCTAAGGTTCTTTGCAAGGAATAAATGAATGTTTCGTCCGAACGGCGACTGTTGATAAATACAAATAAAACAGTTTACCACTTACTTCGGAGTGACAGTGTAAAAATAAGGTGCATTGAAGAGCACAAGTAACAAGTAGCAATAAGGTGTATCCTTTCGACTTCACTTTCCTTCAAAGGGAGAAAGATAAGCTGTCATGTACTTGGTCTGCTGCTGTGAAAAAGCCTCTGTGCTGACAAAGAATGTAACTAAACAGTTCTCCACCTAAAGACGTTGGTGTGATCCATTGGAACCCATGGTGGTAAAATAAACGAGTGATTGACGCAGTAAACGGTTTTATTTATCATTGCAAGGATCCTAAGGAAACGTAGTTCACCTAGGAAAAAAGTACTTACAGAAATCTCATTCGACCGATTGTTGAATATTGCTCGTCAGTCTGAGCTCCTTACTAGATGGGATCAATAGAGGAGAGAGTGAAAATCCCAAATAGAACGGAGCCTTTTGTCACCAGATCGTTTAGGAAGCGCGGAAGGGTGGGATGCTGATGAAACACCAGTGGCAGAGGCTACAAGACAGGTTTTGTACATAACGGAGAGTTTTGTAGTTAATGTTCCTAGAGATTAAATTCCAGGAACAGTAAGGTGAAGCATTATTTCCTCCCACATACCTCTCTCGAAATGACTACAACAAAACAACACAGCAACTGGAGCTCATACGGAGGCTTAACACAATCGTTCTTTCCAAGGGTCATTCGTAAATGGAAAAGGAAAGGGGGAAATGAGTCGTAGCAGAAGTATCCTTCGCCATACACCATCTGCATCTATATCTACATCGACACACACACTCGGCAAGCCACCGTACGATACGTGGCGGAAGGTACCCTGTGCCTCTACTAGTCGTTTCCTTTACTGTTCGACTCGCAGATACAGCGAGGGGAAGACTACTGTTTCTATATTTGCGAATGAGCCCTAATTTCTCATATCTTAATAAGGGAAATAAGAGCTCGCACGGAAAGATATAGGTATTCGTTTTTCCGTGCGCTGTTCGAGACTGGAATAATAGAGAATTCTCGTGAAGGTGGTTCGATGAATCCTCTGCCAGGCACTTAAATGTGATTTGCGTAGTATTCGTGTAGATGTAAATCTTCGTGGCCCTCATGCGAAATGTACGTTGGCGGCAGTAGAATCGTTCTGCAGTCAAATTTCAGTGCCAGTTCTCTAAAGTTTCTCAATATTGTTCCTCGAAAAGGGCGTTGCCTTCCATCCAGGGATTACTATTTGAGTTCCCGAAGCACCTCCGTAGCACCTGCGCGTTGTTCAAACCCATAGGAACACTCGAGCAGTACTCGAGAACAGGTTGCACTAGCGTCTTATATACGGTCTCCTTTACAGATGAACAACTCTTTCCTAAAATTCTCCCAATAAACTGAAATCGATTAATCGCTTTGCCTACCAAAGTGCTCGTCCCATTTCGTGTCACTCTGCACCGTAACCCCGAGATATTTAAACGAGGTAACTGTGTCAAGCAGGACACTACTAAAGCTGTATCCAAATATTACTGGTTTGTTTTTCCTTCTCATCCGCATTCACTTACATTTTTCTGCGTTTAGAGCCACCTACCACTCATCACACCAATTAGAAATTTTTGTCTACGTCATCTCGTATCATCCTACACTCATTCATCTTCGACACCTTCCCGTACACCGTTGCATCGTCAGCAAACAACCGCAGACTGCCCATCCGGCCAGCCAAATCACTTATGTACATAAAAAATAATAGTGGCCTTATCACACTTCCCTGGGGCTCTTCTGACGATACCCACGTCTCTGATGAACACTCGCCGTCGAGGACAACATACTGGCTTCCAGGGTGACTTGTGGAGCATAGATGTAAATGTAGCTGTAAATCAGATAAAATCTAATGTGTGTGTGGGGGGGGGGGGGGGGGGAGCATTACATACACTGTGTTGGTGTTGAAATCGTAATATCTCGTAGATCGGTGCGTTGCTCACTGCATTTTGCAGTGTTGCTACGCGCTTGCCCTTCCCTCCCCTGCCCGGGGCTGGGCGGAAGCAGCAGCGCCGGCCAGGCGGCAAGGTGAATCAGCCAATCTGCGGCAGGAAGCGCCCACGTTTATTAAACCCTGACCCAGCGGGATCGATTCAGGTTCCCCCTGGCGCGCATGCGACCCAGCCCCGGCCGTAGCTGCCCTCGTCACAATAAACACTGACGGCCGGCGCGCAATCTGCGCCCTCCTTTGTGTATACGAGTGATTAACTCTCCGTCCGCATTAGAGGCTCGCCTCCTGTTGCTGGCTGAGTCGTATAAGACGTAACACCCCTTTGATTACCTGAATCGTTCAAGATATCGAAACACAGTTTTTTTTTAGACGGACGAAAGTGGTATGTGAGGGATTGAGGTGATCCGAAAAACGAGCTCGATACATGCGTTGTGCAGCTCTACCGTTACGTACTGTGAAGCGCGAGATTCGATTGTGATACTATCTACAAACGGTACATCAGACACGATTCTCCATCAAAACTGGATTTACTAAGTCTCCTCTACAATCTCCGAAGACTGTAATAGGAACTATGAAACACCTCATATATACGAAAATGGGTGCTGTTTATCTTGCACATTAGGATAACTATTACTCATATTTTGCAACTAAAATTTTGTATTTCTCCAACGAAACATGTTTTATCTGACTGAGATTGGCATTTTCCGTGGTCGTTAAGGGAAAAAAAAAGAAAAAGAGAGAAAATTATTTATTTAACGAAGAATATTTGTTACTGAGACACACGCTGATGTTCCATGATAACAGTTTTAGGTTATCTTATTATTTACGTTATTTATAAATACAGTGATCGGAAGGAAATTTAGAATTTAGCGTCCCGTGGAAAGTGTCTCCCACGCTTTACGCGTTTCCACTGGCTCTTTTACGCTGGAAAAATGCAGTAAGTTTACAAAGGAGATTGCCTAGAGAACACTCGGGTGTTGCATCTTAGGATATTTCTGACGTGTGCAGGACACATATCAAATAGTGCTAACAGGGAATGCTGAACGTCTACAAAGAATGGCACCGCAAATGGTCACAGATCTGTTTAGACGACGGCAGTGCTCGAAGGAATGCTGAAAACTTGAATTGGCAAACGGTTTAATGTAGCCTATTTACAATGCTTAAAGATCCAGTATTAACTGAAGACTCTAGGAAGTTCCACAGTCCCACATGATTCACTCCTGTAGGGACTGCGAATACAAGATTGGACTAATTTCAGTACGCACATAGGGATTTAATCGTTTCCAGCTCAAATTTTATGTTGCTTTAGAAAAAAATAAATAAAACGTTATTCTTGACTTGTAAATTCTTCTAGCAACACATTAAACATGATTTAAATTTTTTTTTAAATTGGGGCATTTTTTTTCTAATGGGTCAATAGGGACCCAGTACATTATTCTGATGACACTGTCATCTAGTGATGTAGTTTACACAATGGAAAGCAATGGTGCCATGTGGAACCATTGGGCTTTCGTAGTTCTTGCAGAATACCTAAAACCTATAAGGGGACCAAACGCATCTACTAGGCTGGGAAAGAAGTTCGCCAGTCATTTTTTCCACACTCCCTGCGTGGATATAATCAGAGGAAAACCCTGATTTGCCATGTAGTTCAGAGTGGTTTGCAGAGTATCTATGTAGATGTAGAGGCGGACTGTATAAGCACTTATCACCCTAAAAAAATAAAACATGTATCTGAAACGAAATAAAAACACACACACGCGCGCGAGCGAACACAAATACGACTGGAGTGCCCTTAGTGTCAGAAGCACACTAGCCACCAACCACCCCTCCGCAGCCAGCAGCGGATTTGATGGGGACAGACCCCAACTCCAGGGGAGGTTAGGGAGCCTCGCATAATCCCCAGTTCCGCATTTCTTCTTTTTTTTACATGTGCCGGCCTCTGTCACGTTATTGGGTCGTATGAATAAAAAAGAGAACATTCTCTGGAGAAGATTGTCAGAGCAAAAGAACATTCTCTGAGAAAGTTCTCAGTTTCGTATGAATAAAAAATTCGAAGCATACAGTATTCTCCGACAAGGAGTTCCTGTTCACTACCTTCCCTCCTTGAGAAGGTTCTCGGTGAGTTTTCTCTGCTGTGACCAGCACGGAACGCAGGCGTAATGTTATATTTCATTCAACACGCTCAAACAGGCAAAGTATTCAGTGTACAAATATGGAACTGGCATCAGTGTGTTCTGAAAGAGTTTCACTACGTTTCGAGTTTACTTTTACGTCCAGGAACGAACTATTAAGACGATTACGGATTGTTTACGAAAATGCATTTTATTGTGATGTTAACGAATTTTCTACACGTGGGAAACTTTTTTGTTACTGAAGTTGTGTGAACACATTATGCGAACGAAATCTTAAGATTATATGACATTTCCATCTACTCCAAACCGGACCTCTATCAGAGTTTTCTAACACGACATAATTTTGGTTAAATACGACGCATAATGGTCTGATCGTGTGTCAAGTACGGAAGCGGCCACCAGTGCAGTTCGTTACTAGAAACAGGTGGCTAGGTTTATAATAAACCAATTATTAATTTTTCTGATCCGCCTACTTCTTTCTATCACATTAAAATATAATATTTATGCTGACGACAAGATGACGAACATCCGGAAATGTCAGCGACACAGTTTTTTGGTGTATACCTAAGCCTTCTCGTACATCAGCCTGAAAATGTGGGTCTGCTAAATAACAACACAAATGTTTTAATTTTCACTTCGTCTGAAAGGTACCCCCCGCCCTTCTTTCAGGACTTTCTGGAAGGGAGTTCGGAAGGTAAATAACGTTTTTATTGTTAAGCCCGTGTAAACTTTTACAGCTCCTCTCTTCAGTATTTCTACGGGCTACGTAAACCTTATTTACCTTCCAAACAACATTCATTCTGCCATTACTACCAAAAAGTCGGTAAAACTTAACCTCAACAGAACGTCGGTCGTAGTATGCTACAGAGCTCACTTCAAAAAACGTAGAATGTTCTCCTCTTGTGAGAACCTCCACTACTTTTATTCATATGAAATCGGATAATGTTCTTTGTTTTGAACAACTTCCCCCCCCCCCCCCCTTTTACTCACGCTGAAAACATTCTCGGCTGAAGTGTATTCCCCGACTGGCTTTGTTCATTCGAACCTGAGAATGTTCTCTGAAATTTCGAGTGGAAACTACGTTCTCACTTTCATTTATACGACCCATCCTTGCGAAATACCGCCGTTCCCTCTAGTACAGTGTCGGTGTCGACCAGGACTATTAATCTTCTCACTATATGTGAACGATTTGTAAGATGTTGACTCCAGCATAGTCATTTTGTTTTCCTACGGTGCTTTTGTTTATAGGGAATGTTCGTCTCTGATCTATCGTAAGGAACGCCACAAGGGAAACTCCCCGTCGCACACCCCATCCCCCTTAGATTTATTGGTAAGCTGACCGGTTAGATAGCTCGTTAAAACCTGAAAACAGATCAAGCATGAAAACAGGAAGAAGGTGTACAGAACTGGGGGAAAAAGAAGCAAAACAGAAACAGTGAACGGTCCAAATTTAATATGTGCAATATCGAGCGACCTTAACCAGCGACGTGTCGTCGTTGTGTGGGCACGTTACTAAACTGCGAGTGGGGAGATGTGGGTTCAAATCTCATTTGTACCATTTTTTTTCACATAATTACCAACTTTCCGTTCGGTCATTGACATGTCTGTTCGCTGTATTCAGATTTGTTTATGTATGGTGATGTAATCTCCGTTTGCAACAGCGACGTCTAACGAAGGGACCTCCAGATGTACGTACCCCCTTTTTTTTCTACCACGTACTACATTTTATGGCTCTAGCGTTCCGTTTTGGAAGTTTTAAATTCAACCCGTTTATTTGTTGTTTTCATATCTGTGAGAGGTCTATGCGGCGTCTAAGCTGCTCTCACTATTCACCACAGAATATGAGTCCTGTGCTAAGAACATATTATCGTCGCAGTAAATGCGGACGGACAGTTGGTAATTATGTGGAAAAAAGGGTACGAGAGAGATCTGAACCCAGATCTCTCCCTTCGCAGTCTAACGTGACCACACAATCACCAAACGACGCTCGTTAACGTCGCTCGATGTTGCACTTATTAAATTTGGACCGTTCGCAGTTTTTATTTTGCTTCTTTCTTTCACAGTTCAGTACACCTCCTTCCTGTTTCCATGCTTGATATGTGTTCAGTTTTTGATGGGCTATCCTATAGGTCAACTTACCACTAAATCTGAGGGGGTGCGACTGGGAGTTTCCCTCGTAAGTGCAATGATTGACGGGTCTTTTTAAAGGTGAATAAGTGCAAGACAGTGACCGTAACAAAGAGAACGAACGCGATACGACAACAAGATTAGTGGTGATCATCTGGAATACGTCACACCGCACAAATATTTAAAGATGATACTGAGAAGCATTAAGAAGTGGGACGAATATGTAACAGCAGGAAAGGTTAATGGAAGAGGCTAATGGAAGATATATTTACTAGAAGGATTCAGAGAATATGCTGTGCTTCTGCGAGGAAACTCGCATACGCGACTCTAGTACGACGAATTAAGTACTTAAAAGGAAATCTTTGGAAGAACGGTGATGTTGTTCTCACGATAATTTAGAAAACCTGTTTTCGAGGAAGATTGTTCTGCAAATCTGCTTAAAGACAGATACACATTGGGTGAGAGATCGCTTCTGGTGATATGATCAAGCCATAACTGGTAAACAGTAGGATACCACTGGGCATACAAGATGACTTTGACCTTGAGAGACAAGGTAAGGACTTCAAGTGTCAAGTTAGAGGCTTGGGCGACTTATATTCTTGGTCAACCCCCACTCCCTTCACCCTCGTCCTAAAAAAATGGCTCTGAGCACTATGGGACTTAACTTCTGAGGTCATCAGTCCCGTAGAACTTAGAACTACTTAAATCTAACTAACCTAAGGACATCACACACATCCATGCCCGAGGCAGGATTCGAAACTGTGACCGTAGCGGTCGCGCGGTTCCACACTGTAGCGCCTAGAACCGCTCGGCCACTCTGGCCGGCCCCTCGTCCTACCGACCGGCTAATCACCGGCACATGTGTGTGTTACCCCACGCATCTTGGGAAATTATGGAAATTATATTCAGGGTCATCCACGGGAACCCCCATGCACCATAGTTAAGTGAAATACTTATATTCAAGGTCATGATATAACTCGATGCTGGCCACACAATACAAAACTGGTAAGAAATAATATCACACAGTTCGTATCATATTTTTTAAAACACACCAGCCAGAGGCTAGTAAGGTTTTGACACACTCATGCGCCTCTGTCCTCAGAGAGCTCCCACAGAGCAATAGGCAGGCTGTGTGTGATAATGGGTGCCCAATGCTTCTACATGCTCTACAAGGCTCTTTATGAACCCTCGCTGCTGGAGTAAAAAAATTATTCTCACTACCTTATATACATCTACATCTACATACATACTCCGCAATCCACCATACGGTGCGTGGCGGAGGGTACCTCGTAGCACAACTAGGATCTTCTCTCCCTGTTCCACTCCCAAACAGAACGAGGGAAAAGTGACTGCCTATATGCCTCTCGACGAGCCCTAATCTCTCTTATCTTATCTTCATGGTCTTTCCGCGAAATGTAAGTTGGCGGCAGTAAAATTGTACTGCAGTCAGCCTCAAATGCTGGTTCTCTAAATTTCCTCAGTAGCGATTCACGAAAAGAACGCCTTCTTTCCTCTAGAGACTCCCACCCGAGTTCCTGAAGCATTTCCGTAACACTCGCGTGATGCTCAAACCTACCAGTAACAAATCTAGCAGCCCGCCTCTGGATTGCTTCTACGTCCTCCCTCAATCCGACCTGATAGGGATCCCAAACGCTCGAGCAGTACTCAAGGATAGGTCGTATTAGTGTTTTATAAGCGGTCTCCTTTACAGATGAACCACATCTTCCCAAAATTCTACCAATGAACCGAAGACGACTATCCACCTTCCACACAACTGCCATTACATGCTTGTCCCACTTCATATCGCTCTGCAATGTTACGCCCACATATTTAATCGACGTGACTGTGTCAAGTGCTACACTACTGATGGAGTATTCAAACATTACAGGATTCTTTTTCCTATTCATCTGCTTTAATTTAATTCAGCTGCCATTCTTTACACCAATCACAAATCCTGTCCAGTCATCTTGTATCCTCCTACAGTCACTCAACGACGACACCTTCCCGTACACCACAGCATCATCAGCAAACAGCCGCACATTGCTATCAACCCTATCTAAAACATAATTTATGTAGATAGAAAACAACAGCGGACCTACCACACTTCCCTGGGGCACTCCAGATAAACCTCCGATGAACACTCACCATCGTGGACAACGTACTGGGTTCTATTACTTAAGAAATCTTCGAGCCACTCACATACTTGGGAACCAATCCCATATGCTCGTACCTTAGTTAGGAGTCTGCAGTTGGGCACCGAGTCAAACGCTTTCCGGAAGTCAAGGAATATGGCATCCGTCTGGTACCCTTCATCCATGGTTCGCAAGATATCTTGTGAAAAAAGGGCGAGTTGCGCTTCGCAGGAGCGATGCTTTCTAAAGCCGTGCTGATGCATGGACAGCAACTTCTCTGTCTCAAGGAAATTCATTATATTCGAACTGAGAATATGTTCGAGAATCCTGCAACAAACCGATGTTAAGGATATTGGTCTGTAATTTTGAGGATCCGTCCTTCTACCCTTCTTATATACCGGCGTCACCTGCGCTTTTTTCCAGTCGCTCGGGACTTTACGTTGGGCAAGAGATTCGCGATAAATGCAAGCTAAGTAAGGAGCTAATGCAGCAGAGTACTCTCTGTAAAACCGAACTGCAATCCCATCAGGACCTGGCGATTTATTTATTTCCATCAGGACCTGGCGATTTATTTATTTTCAACCCATTCAACTGCTTCACAACCCCAGGGATGTCTATCACTATGCCCTCCATACGGGAATCTGTACGAGACTCAAACGGCGGTATGTTTGTACGATCCTCTAGCGTGAAAGATTTCTCAAATGCTAAATTTAAAATTTCAGCTGTCGTTTTGTGTCTTCCGTTGCCAGGCCAGACTGATCAGTGAGTGACTGGATGGAAGCCTTCGACCCGCTTACCGATTTTAGGTAAGACCAGAATTTCCTTGGGTTTTCACCAAGATCTTTTGCTAAGGTATGACGGTGGTAGTGGTTGAATGCTTCGCGCATCACTCTTTTTACAGCAGCACGAATCTCTACTAACTTTTGCCTGTCCTCATTCTCCCGATCTTTCTTGTGCCGCGAATGCAAATGCCTTTGCTTCCTGAGCATTCTCCGAATTGCGCTGTTAAACCACGGTGGGGCTTTTCCGTCCGTAACCCACTTTTTCGGCGCATACTTCTCTAATGCGTGATTTACAATGTGTTTAAAATTTGCCCATAATTCTTCCAAGTCCATCGTACCGGAAGTAAATGAAGTCGATTCATTTACTAAGTGGGATGCTAACAAATGCTTATCTGCTCTTTCTAGTAAGAATACTCTCCTAGCCTTCTTGGCCGACTTTTTAACTTTCGTAACCATAGTCGTAATGACAACATCATGATCACTAATCCCTGTCTCAACACTGACACCGTCGGTGAGGTCTGGTCTGTTTGTGGCTACCAGATCTAAAATATTTCCATTACGCGTTGGCTGTCGATTTAGCTGCTCAAGACAGTTTTCGGATAATGTGTTCAAAAGTAATTCACACGACGGCTTGTCTGTACCACCTGTAATGACTCCATAGACATCCCAGTCTGTACTAGGTAGGTTGAAGTCGCCTCCGACTAATATAGCATGATCCGGGTACTTCTGCGATACAGAATGTAGACTCCCTTTGAATGATTCTAGAACTGTCAAGGTGGAACCTGGTGGCCGGTAATAACACCCCACAATTATCTTTATTTCCCCTAGCCCTGTTAAACGTGTCCAGATAACTTCACAATCACACACTACTTCGACCTCAGTATACACAATATTTTTGTCAACTGCAATGAAGACACCACCTCCTATACACGTTCCAACCCTCACTAAATATTTCAGAACTTCCTATCTCAGGGTTCAGCCAGGTCTCAGTCCCGAGAACAATTTGCGCGCCACACGCTTCCTGGAGGGCAGTAAATTCAGGAACTTTATTCGGAACACACTGAAAATTTACTGCTAATATATCGATAGCTGAAGTGTCTTTACACTGAGGGCGTCCTGATTTCCCTGCCTCCACGTGGTGAATGTTCATCAGGACACCTCGCACTACTGCCTAGCCTAAAAAAAAACTACGTGCACGCCACAAGTAGCCTGCTACCCGAGTAGCCGCTTCCTTTGTGTAGTGCACCCCTGACCTATCTAGGGGCGTCCTACAATTCCTCACCCAATAGTGCAAGTCTAGAAATCTGCAGCCGAGACCGTCACAGAGTCGACGAAGCCTTTGGCTGAGACCCTCCACTCGGCTCCAAACCAAAGGACCCCGATCCACTCTGGGAACGATGCTGCAAATAGAGAGCTCTGCTCGCACCCCGCATGCGAGGCCCGCGGTCTTCACCAAATCCGCCAGCCGCCTGTACGAACTGAGGATCGCCTCAGAAACCAAGCGACAGGCATCATTGGCGCCGACGTGAGCAACTACTTGCAGACGACTGCACCCCGTACGCTCGATAGCCGCGGGCAAGGCCGCCTCCACATCTCGGATGAAGCCCCCCGGCAGACAAACCGAGTGCACGTTGGATTTCTTTCCAGCCCTGTACGCTATTTCCCTAAAGGGCTCCATCACCCGCCTAACGTTGGAGCTCCCTATAACCAGAAATCTTTTGCCCCCGCGTGCCTGCTCGGGCCCTGCTGAAGGAGCGGCCACCTGCCCACTGACAGGATGGACGGACGAGGCCAGCCGGCCAGCCTCCACATTGGCCCTCCGCCTCGAGCGACGCGAAAGCGTTGCAGTCCGCCACTCACCCTGAGGTGAGGGCGGCCCCAACGCGCCGGGTACAATAGAAGCTGCCTCGGCGGCTGAGTCAGCGGACGCAGCATGTGACACCTGGGGTGTCTCAAGCGACGCGCCAGACCCTCCGCCGTCGCTGCACCTCGAGGCAGCAGCCTGAAGGCGGCCGACCGTGGCCAACACCTGATGCTTACATAGACAGTTCCTGCACTAGTGGACACCCGCAAAAGGTGAATTACTAAAATGTATGCGTTATTCTTTGACATCGCCATCAGGTGCCCGGTTAGGAAGCTGCAGACACTGGTCAGAGCATGTATTGAGTCTCAAAGCATCATAAAAATTCTTGTTCTAAGAGAAGCAGTGTCAAATAGCAGTATCTGTGCACGCTTGAGAGCAGGCGCCATCTTGCCTAAAAGAACAGGACCAGAAATACGAATACACGTTTTCTTTTGGTTGTAATAAGCGAAGAAACGTGGTTTTCGGCTGTGAATTTCGCTTCAGTGTGAGAAGTCATTCCAGTTTGAGACTTACTGACAGGAACATCAACAGCGCCGATAGAATTAGCGGAGATGAAACACCATAATGAAAATGACGGTTTATCAGGGGCTAATAAGTGACCCCGAATAGACTCCAGTGACCTGACAGGTATGTATTTAAGACGATTATCTTTTGTTTTTGTTTTCATGTTTGGCTGTGCTCGTTATAGGTGCATTCTGATAGTTAACTACCTCTTCTTCTTCTTCTTCTTCTTCTTCTTCTTCCTCTGTTGCTGATGTGACAGACGTGTGGACTCAGATACGTGCCCTGCAGCAACGACTGCATCACCTGTCAAGGTGATGGTGCGTTTGTCGCCCCAAATCAGTTTACCTATGATGTATTAACGGCACCTGCAAACACCACCACAGCACAGTCCATCATCGTCACAATGGTATGGGCTGATGACTCCAGTTCATTTGGCAACGCAGCTGTGCCCTGAGCCATCTCTCAATCATCGTGGACCTTCGTTTTTCAGTGCACACGACGATAATATTGCAGTGGATCAGCAGGATATGATATTACAAGCCATTACTGGAAATAACGATGTTATGAGGGGTTTTTGGACTTATTCAGATGCTGCTAATTAGGTGAGTAAAACTAATAAAGATGCCTGCATACATCATTTTTTAATTATGGATTATTTATCAATATTTTTCTTTGTTTGCAGATGAGATGGAGGCCATATGTAGACACAGGCTTGCACCTGCAATAACTCCATCAATTAACCCGCCCGTGATGCATTCGTTGTAGCAGCCCAGTTGATCGACGTGCCTGCAAGCACCACCACAGTTGGGTCCATCATCGGCATCAGTGCGGTATAGACTGATGGCACCAGTTCATTTGCTGATGCAGCTGCACCCTGGACTGTCTTGCAATCGTGATGAACCTTTACACCAACAGACATCCCTTCAATATTACTCTGGGCCTAACAGTACCAGTACCTATGACCTTTATGTTGCATATCACGAAGTACGTCCGGCAGCTGCGTTGGACTACTACTCCATGGTTGCTAGCACCTATGAAGACAGGATCTCACAAGCCCACATTGATAACACGAATGTGTGCTACCGAGGTCCTGCAACTTTTCTCAATGCCTGTCAAGGTGTTTTGGAAAGGATGCTCTCCAAAATTGTCAACTATCCATGGTATCTTGCCATTAAGTATAACACTGCTCTATTCCTCACGTACCTCCCCCCCCCCCCCCCAAAAAAAAAGAAGGCAGTGATGCTGGCAACGAGAAGATCATTGTCCAAATTTAGGGCAGAACCGGCATGATATCATGGGGATATGAGTGATTCAGAATTTTTGTCACGAGAGTCGTACTCGACCATTTTTCCAACAGACAGGAAACAGGTTCGGATGGGGCACTCAACCATGTACACCATCTTGATATATACTCACATGTCTATGAACCAATTAATGGGGGGTCCAGTTTTATTCCTCTTTCATAAGATATTTCAGCTAGAATAGCATGCACTAATGTCAAAACTCTAGATGATAACGATTTATATTGCTTTGCATGGTCGTTTCTAGCTAAGAAATTGTAGTATTCATCCTGAACATACAAGTAAATATGAAACCTCTCATCTCCACAAGCATTATAATTTCAAAGGCATCTCATTCCTTGTAAAACTCCAGCACATACCAAAACTCTACATCTACAATTACATCTACATGGATACTCAGCAAATCACATTCAAGTGCCTGGCAGAGGGTTCATCGAACCACCTTCACAATTCTCTATTATTCCAATCTCGTATAGCAGGCGGGAAGAATGAACACCTATATCTTTCCGTAAGAGCTTTGATTTCCCTTATTTTATTGTTGTGATCGTTCCTCCCTATGTAGGTCGGTGTCAACAAAATATTTTCGCATTCGGAGGAGAAAGTTGGTGATTGGAATTTCGTGAGAAGATTCCGTCGCAACGAAAAACGCCTTTCTTTTAATGATTTCCAGCCCAAATCCTGTATCATTTCTGTGACACTCTCTCCCACATTTCGTGATAATACAAAACGTTCTGCCCTTCTTTCAACTTTTTCGATGTTCTCCGTCAGTCCTATCTGGTAATGATCCCACACAGTGCAGCAGTATTCTAAAAGAGGACAGGACGGACAAGCGTAGTGTAGGCAGTCTCCTTAGAAGGTCTGTTACATTTTCTAAGTGTCCTGCCAATAAAACGCAGTCTTTGATTAGCCTTCCCCACAACATTTTCTATGTGTTCCTTCCAATTTAAGTTGTTCGTAATTGTAATGCCTAGGTATTTAGTTGAATTTACGGCTTTTAGATTAGACTGATTTATCGTGTAACTGAAGTTTAACGAGTTCCTTTTAGCATTCATGTGGATGACCTCACACTTTTCGTTATTTAGGGTCAAGTGCCACTTTTCGCACCATTCAGATATCTTTTCTAAATCTTTTGCAGTTTGTTTTGATCTTCTGATGACTTTATTAGTCATCTGCAAACAACCGAAGACGGCTGCTCAGGTTGTCTCCAAAATCGTTTATGTAGATAAGGAACAGCAAAGGGCCTATAACACTACCTTGGGGAACGCCAGGAATCACTTCTGTTTCACTCGATGACTTTCCGTCAATTACTACGAACTGTGACCTCTCTGACAGGAAATTACAAATCCAGTCACATAACTGAGGCGATATTCCATAAGCTCGCAAGTTCACTACGAGCCACTTGTGTGGAACAGTGTCAAAAGCCTTCCAGAAATCCAGAAATACTGAATCGATCTGAAATCCCTTGTCAATAGCACTCAACACTTCATGTGAATAAAGAGCTAGTTGTGTTTCACAGGAACGATGTTTTCTAAACCCATGTTAACTGTGTGTCAATAGACCGTTTTCTTCGAGGTGATTCATAATGTTCGAACACAATATATGTTCTAAAATCCTGCTGCATATCGACGTTAACGATATGGGCCTGTAATTTAGTGGATTACTCCTACTACCTTTCTTGAATATTGGTGTGACTTGTGCAACTTTCCAGTCTTTGGGTACGGATCTTTCGTCGAGCGAACGGCTGTATATTATTGTGTAGTATGGAGCTAGTGCTTCAGCATACTCCGAAAGGAACCTAACTGGTATACAGTCTGGACCAGAAGACTTGCTTTTATTGATTTAAGTTGCGTCACTACTCCGAGGATATTTACTTCTACGTTACTCATGTTGACAGCTGTTCTCGATTCGAATTCTGGAATATTTACTTCGTCTTCTTTTGTGAAGGCATTTCGGAAGGCTGTGTTTAGTAACTCTGCTTTGGCAGCATTGCCTTCGATAGTATCTCCATTCCTATCTCGCAGAGAAGACATTGATTGTTTCTTGCCGCTAACATACTTCATATACGACCAGAATCTCTTTGTATTTTCTGCCAGGTTTTGAGACAAAGTTTCGTTGTGGAACCTGTTATAGGTATCTCGCATTGAAGTCCGCTCTAAATTTCGAGCTTCTGTAAAAATCGCCAATCTTGGGGATTTTGTGAGTGTTTAAATTTGGCATGTTTGTTTCGTTCTGTGTTCTAACCTGTTTTGTGTACCGACGAGGATCAGCTGCGTCATTTGTTAATTTATTTAGTATAAATCTCTCAATTGCTGTCGATACTATTTCTTTGGATTCAAACCACATCTTGTCTACAATTAAATTATTAATTTGGAATGAATGGAGACTGTCTCTTAGGAAGGCGTCAAGTGAAGTTTTATCTGCTTTTTTGAATAGGTATATTTTTAGCTTATTTTTCGAGGATTTGGGGATTACAATATTCAATCTCGCTACGACAACTCTGTGTTCACTAATCCCTGAATCGGTTTTGATGCTCGTTATTAACTCAAGATTATTTGTTGCTAAGAGGTCAAGTGTGTTTTCACAATCGTTTACTATTCGCGTGGGCTCATGAATTAACTGCTCGAAATAATTTTCAGAGAATGCGTTTAGCACAATTTCGGATGATATTTTATGCGTACCTCCGGAATTAAACCTGTATTTTCGGCAAAATATCGAGAGTAAATTCAAGTCACCACCAACTAGTAGAGTCGAGTACGTGTTTGAAATCAAACTCAAGTTTTCTTTGAACCTTTCAGCAACTGTATCATCTGAATTGGGAGGTTGGTAAAAGGATCCAATTATTGTTTTATTCCGGTTGCCAACAATGACCTCTGCCCATACTAAATCACAGGAAGAATCTACTTCAATTTCGTGACAAGATAAACTATTTCTGACAGCAACAAGCACGCCACCGCTAACCGTGTTTAGCCTATCCTTTCGGAACACCGTTAGGTTCTTCGCAAAAATTTCGTCTGAGCCTATATCCGGCTTTCAGTGCCTATAACGATTTGAGCATCAGTGCTTTCTATTAGCGCTTAGAGCTCTGGTACTTTCCTAACACAGCTACGACAATTTACAACTGTTATACCAGTGGTTCCTGTATCTATGTTCTTCCTGTTTTCAGCCTGCACCCCTTGTGACTGATGCCCTTCTTGTGTTTTCCCGAGACCCTCTAACCTAAAAAACCGCCCAGTCCACGCCACACAGCCCCTGCTACCCGCATAGCCGCCTCCTGCGTATAGTGGACACCTGACGTGCTCAGCGGAACCCGAAACAAAACCACCCTTTGGCGCAAGTCGAGGAATCTGCAGCCTACAAAATCGCAGAACCGTCTGTGCCTCTGATTCAGACCCTCCACTCGGCTCTGTACCAGAGGTCCTCAATCGGTCCTATCGACTACGCTGCAAATGGTCAGCTCTGCTTTCATCTTGCAAGCAAGACTGGCAGCCCTTACCACTTCTTTTAGCCGCTCGAAACCAGAGAGAATCTCTTCTGATCCAAAGTGACACACATCATTGGTACCGACGTGAGCCATCACCTGCAGTTGGCTGCATCCTATGCTCTTCATGGCATCCGGGAGGACCCTTTCCACGTCTGGAATGACTCCACCCGGTATGTACGCGGAGTACACATCGGTTTTCTTACCCTCCTTGTCAGCCAAGTCCCTAAGGAGCCCCATAACGCACCTAACGTTGGAGCTCCCAAGTACCAATAATCCCACCCTTTGCGATTGCCCGGATCTTGAAGGCTGAGTGGTTTCCTCTGAAACAGGACAGGCGACAGCATCTGGCTCAGCGACAGTGTCAGCCACAGACAGCACCTGGAACCCGTTTGTCAGACAAACCGGGGAGGCCTTACGTGCGGCCGCCTGGGAAGTCTTTCGCCGCCTGCTTCGCCCCAGGGCGACCTCCCACTCGACCACAGGTGAAGGATCAGCCTCAGTGCGAGCAGTAACTGAGTCGACCACCGGTGAAGACCGATCGGAGGACTCTGGCGTGCTGGACGTCCGTTGGATCCCCAAGGGCGGCCCCCAACAGTGGTGCCCATCAACTGCAGCCTCAATCAGTGTAACTGAAGCCATCACAGCCTGAAGCTGAGAGTGAGGTGTCACCAACTCGTCTCGCATCCGCACACAACAGTCGCAGCCCCTGTCCATACTGAAGACCGTGGAAAACTAAACTACGCAGATAAACGGACTATCGGCACGCTCTGCGCAACTCTACTCTAGACCCTGGCGGAAAGGCACGAACTGTGTCTAGTAATACGCAGATATTCGAAAACTTAATTACCGAAGCACTCAGGTGAAACTAAATAATTTGCCCCTGATTAGGAACTTGTAATATGTCACAAATCGACAAACGAAAACGCGACAACTGTGGCTATTAGATATTAAATTTACACGCAAAAACTCAAGAAACTAAACTATTAAAGCACAGAGATGTTACAATAAAATTCGCTCCTGGTTAGGAACCCGTAAATGACACAAAAGCGGTTACGTCCCTGTTGCTGCATCTGTCTCGGTAGGCTACTGCTGCCTCTCAAGCGGCTGCCTGACTCAAGCGGCAGAAACCTGATTATTCAGCTCATGTAAATACCCTGGACGTTGAAGATTGCAATCCAGAAGGTGACCATGAGCACACTGTGCAGAACAAAGAAATTAATCGTAAAGTAGTTGCCAAATTATCTGGTCAGTGCCCAAACACACAGTCTAATCGTTGAGGATTAGAAGCAGCACTGAGTATGCATCAAAAGCATATCCTGCCTACTTTCCTCCCACTTAAGTAAAAAAAAAAAAAAAACACATAAACGACAGTCTTGCGATAGATGCATTAACTCTTTCAGCAATAACGTGGTTCTAGAAAGACATCTCATTGATTGATTGCTTGAGCCAGGAACTGATATGTGTGGCAATACATACAGATATAAAAAATTCTTAAAGAATTCTCACTACAAGGAGCGATGTTCCTTTGTCGTTCGAGAGCCTCCTAGCTCCTGTGGTGCTTTGTGAAGGCAACCACTCTGTCTCTCATACAACTTTCACAAAAAGGCCCGTGCCATAGGCGGCAGCATATCATGTTGTATGCTCGTATGACTCCAGTTGCAACAAATTCGAATCATACATTGGGGATAATCCTATGAAACTGTTGCTCGCTTAGCTCGAAGTATTTTCGTGGGTAGTTGATGGGACTTATCACACCAATATCATCATGACATATTCACGGGAGAATGATGACCTGTACGAGCAGGCAATTAATTGTCATATTTGTGGGCTGCCTTTGGATAGAGAAGTGGAAACTCCACCTAGAGTCCTTTATCATACAACGGGGAAGTCATCCTTGACAATTTTGAGAAGTTCATTTATTTCTCCAAGAGAATCATGCCAACAACAACTCTCCCCTTCCTGGATTCACTTCTTTTCATGCACATATCTCTTCAGAAATTTGCTGAGATGGTGCACCAGGAGGACACAGATATGACCAGAACTACATATCTCGATGATGTAAAGTTTCAGCTTAAGACGAAGAAGGGGGTCTTTCAATAAGAATATCTGGATTCGACGGAGAGGATCTAGGACATTGTCCAACATAGCTGCATTCTACAGTAGATGGGCGGTGCCATAACAGATGCAGAGTATGAGTGTGGATGAATGTTTGACAGGAGTTTGGCGTCCTTGATATAGGAGAACATGCAAGACCATACATGAACTCCTACGTGCACCTACATGCGGACATTTCCGAGAAGTTCCAGACTGTATGCCTTGACACATACTATCTGGATACTGCCTTCTATTACACTGCACAACGACTTTTGTGGAACACGATATTAAGAATGCCACATGTCAGCATCGAATTGCTGACCAGTGTTCACATGCCGCTATTCGTCAAACGTGGGATGTATGGGGGGGGGGGGGGGGCTTTCCAGTATGTGCACAGGCACGCCAAGGCGAATAACTCGCTAATTAGCTAGGAGAAGTACAGGCCATCTGATGATTCAAGTTATATTCTTTACGTGGATATAAATAACCTCTAGGTGTATGCCATGCAACAAAGTTTACCGTCTGGAGGGTTCTGGCTGAATGAGTGGGAAAACGTCAGTCTGAAGGAAAAGATCCATGATGTGGCTGCAGGTGCTGGTGCAGTATAGCTTCTGGAGGTAGAACTCGAATTTCCCACCTACCTGCACGACGCACACAGTGACTTTCTGCTATGTCTGGAGCACCTAGTCCCACGAAATGGTTCCATCCAGAAGCTGCTGATAGCGCTGGGGAACAAGCAGCAACATTTTCTGCCCTACGGAAACCTCCATCAGTGACTATTGTTGGGGATGGAACTTGTTAGCATCACCCATGGAACCTCCTTCAAGCAATGTTGCTGGTTGAAGAAGTACATAGATGTAAACACCAAACAGAGAGCTGTAGCAATGTGTGACCTTAAAAAAGATTTTTACAACTTACTGAATAATTAAGTTTTCGAAAAACTATGGAAAATGTTGGAAAATATCATGAATTCCATTTAGTTTTCCACTGGGGTTGGGTCGTTTTGGTGCAATATATCACATCGCTACACCAAATTTCAAATGGGTCAGCATCCTCAATGAAGGACTAGTCACTGGGGAGATGGACAAGGTTTCAGCGTAGTTTAAGAAACATCTATATATCAGTGTGTTCTTGACATTTCCAAACTCCACATGTACTGCTTTCACTATGCAAGCCAAAATTCTCCCGCCTCAAGTAACTTTATATGGATACAGACAGTTTCATGTACTGGGTGGAAGGCTGTGATCGATGTGAAGTAATTAGGTACAAACTGGAAACATTTGACACGTCTAGATACGAAGCCGATAATGCTTTTGGAATACACCTCAAAACCACGGAAGTTGTCAGCCTGACGAAAGATGAGGCAAATGGCTAGCAGATTTTTGGAGTTAGTGGGTCTTAGTTGAAAGATGTATGCATACTATGTAGATGCAAGTGCCATCAGAGGCAGGCTGAGGATGTGCATCATGTGGCCTCAAAGACTCCCACTATGGAAGGCTGCAGGAGGTGTTCGTT
This sequence comes from Schistocerca cancellata, assembly GCF_023864275.1. Classification (NCBI taxonomy): domain Eukaryota; kingdom Metazoa; phylum Arthropoda; class Insecta; order Orthoptera; family Acrididae; genus Schistocerca; species Schistocerca cancellata. Next base: position 930,797,213 of record NC_064629.1, read on the forward strand.
GAGGGTGGTGGCGCTACTCCACATAGGGTACGCCACGTTATCTTTCGATCAAGATGCCATGAGGTATATATTGTACTGCAGGTGAAAGCAGGGCTCTCATGTAATGATGACAAATGGTTCATCCATGGGGACTGCATTGGCATCCTCCCATACCCACACTAGTTGTTGGAGTGACTGAGTGTGTGGCTGTGTATTTATTTATTTTTAAGTAGATGATATGTATGTGTGAGTGCGTGTGGAGCAGTAGGATGAACCACTTGCTGTAATTGAGTGCGTGTGAGTATGCAAGCCGTTTGGACTGGCCGCACAGTTAGAGGCGCCATGACATGGATGGCGCGGCCCCTCCTGCCAGAGGATCGAGTCCTCTCTCGGGCATGGCTGTGTGTGTTGTTCTTGGCATAAGTTAGTTCAAGTTGGTTTAAGCAATGTGTAAGTCTAGGGACCGAAGACCTCAGCAGTTTGATCTCATAGGAATTCACACACATATTTGAGTATGCAAGCCTCATTGCACACTATGTGTGCATATATCTTGTGCACACACTATGGGTGCATATATATATACACTCCTGGAAATGGAAAAAAGAACACATTGACACCGGTGTGTCAGACCCACCATACTTGCTCCGGACACTGCGAGAGGGCTGTACAAGCAATGATCACACGCACGGCACAGCGGACACACCAGGAACCGCGGTGTTGGGCGTCGAATGGCGCTAGCTGCGCAGCATTTGTGCACCGCCGCCGTCAGTGTCAGCCAGTTTGCCGTGGCATACGGAGCTCCATTGCAGTCTTTAACACTGGTAGCATGCCGCGACAGCGTGGACGTGAACCGTATGTACCGAGCGGGGTGGCGCAGTGGTTAGACACTGGACTCGCATTCGGGAGGACGACGGTTCAATCCCGCGTCCGGCCATCCTGATTTAGGTTTTCCGTGATTTCCCTAAATCACTCCAGGCAAATGCCGGGATGGTTCCTCTGAAAGGGCACGGCCGACTTCCTTCCCAATCCTTCCCTAATCCGATGAGACCGATGACCACGCTGTCTGGTCTCCTTCCCCAAACCAACCAACCAACCAACTGAACCGTATGTGCAGTTGACGGACTTTGAGCGAGGGCGTATAGTGGGCATGCGGGAGGCCGGGTGGACGTACCGCCGAATTGCTCAACACGTGGGGCGTGAGGTCTCCACAGTACATCGATGTTGTCGCCAGTGGTCGGCGGAAGGTGCACGTGCCCGTCGACCTGGGACCGGACCGCAGCGACGCACGGATGCACGCCAAGACCGTAGGATCCTACGCAGTGCCGTAGGGGACCGCACCGCCACTTCCCAGCAAATTAGGGACACTGTTGCTCCTGGGGTATCGGCGAGGACCATTCGCAACCGTCTCCATGAAGCTGGGCTACGGTCCCGCACACCGTTAGGCCGTCTTCCGCTCACGCCCCAACATCGTGCAGCCCGCCTCCAGTGGTGTCGCGACAGGCGTGAATGGAGGGACGAATGGAGACGTGTCGTCTTCAGCGATGAGAGTCGCTTCTGCCTTGGTGCCAATGATGGTCGTATGCGTGTTTGGCGCCGTGCAGGTGAGCGCCACAATCAGGACTGCATACGACCGAGGCACACAGGGCCAACACCCGGCATCATGGTGTGGGGAGCGATCTCCTACACTGGCCGTACACCACTGGTGATCGTCGAGGGGACACTGAATAGTGCACGGTACATCCAAACCGTCATCCAACCCATCGTTCTACCATTCCTAGACCGGCAAGGGAACTTGCTGTTCCAACAGGACAATGCACGTCCGCATGTATCCCGTGCCACCCAACGTGCTCTAGAAGGTGTAAGTCAACTACCCTGGCCAGCAAGATCTCCGGATCTGTCCCCCATTGAGCATGTTTGGGACTGGATGAAGCGTCGTCTCACGCGGTCTGCACGTCCAGCACGAACGCTGGTCCAACTGAGGCGCCAGGTGGAAATGGCATGGCAAGCCGTTCCACAGGACTACATCCAGCATCTCTACGATCGTCTCCATGGGAGAATAGCAGCCTGCATTGCAGTGAAAGGTGGATATACACTGTACTAGTGCCGACATTGTGCATGCTCTGTTGCCTGTGTCTATGTGCCTGTGGTTCTGTCAGTGTGATCATGTGATGTATCTGACCCCAGGAATGTGTCAATAAAGTTTCCCCTTACTGGGACAATGAATTCACGGTGTTCTTATTTCAATTTCCAGGAGTGTATATATATATATATATATATATATATATATATATATATATATATATATATATATATAGAGAGAGAGAGAGAGAGAGAGAGAGAGAGAGAGAGACAGTGCACACTACATATGTATGTAAATATTGTATTTATATTTGATTGTATGTGTGTGGTTGTTTCTTCACCAGATGCTGAGCTCGCCTGTTCTCCATGTATATATTGTATATAGAAAGATGTGACTGAAATATAAATAGAAAGAAACGATCAGAAATGTAAATACTGTATATAAAATGATGAAAGCAATCAAAGAAAATGTAAACCCTGTAGATACACATATAATGGGAAATGTAGTAAATAAACCCAATGTATATATATGTGCATAAGTACACAAAAAATTCCAAATTATTGTATAGAAGAAAACGGCTTCAAAAAAGACACAGCGTGAATAACATATTGGTTTGTAAACAAAACACTGTTCATTAACAAACGATTGTAAATAAAAAATACACCATTTGTGCTACAAACAGCATTACATGAATAATAAATTGTTAATAAACAACAGATGATTGTAAATAATGTATTGCAAAAAAGTACTTGTTCATAATAAACTGTTGGTTAATTCATAATATCATTCTTATTATTTCCAAACCCAGCCACTATAAAATTATTGTTTATAACAAGCCTGTATCTCTCTCCAAGATGGTCAGGCCTCAAAAGAAGGGGCCTACACAGTTGAGCAAGTTATAAAGGATGATAAGAGGGATGGGAGCTTGTATCTTATTGGTCCATGGGTTTCCCACCAGTTTAATATGCTCCCATTGGTCCAGCGGTTCCCTACATATTTTACATAACGTAGCCAGCATCGAGTTACGTCATGACCTTGAATATAAGAGGACTGAAAGACCTAAGTGTGGTGAGCGTATGGTAAGACCTTCAGTACACACACCATCAGATTATTTGACTTGTCGCTCTAACGAAGTAGGCGAGTGTCAGGAACATGTCTTGTGGTCCTATCGTGGCGTGTTTATCTTCTGCCATTAGGTCAGACGATAGAAATGCCACTTGCACGCTTAGAGTAGCAGATTGATGGTGACCAACTTTAAAGAGAACTTGATTAATTTTCACACACATTTATTATATTAATAACAAGCATAAAAATTTCTTAACTTGGTTCTAGATGCTATTTACAATTGACAATCTGAAGTTTCTTTGGTATTGGTACGTTAATCTTATTCTCACATATATCTCTGATACTTGACAAAAGTGTCGATACATTTATCTTCATGGCTATGTACAGGAATATGATAATCTTATTAGGCGCAGACTGAAACTTGACTATAGACTGGTACAGACAAATGTAGAACTCGTACAGACTAGTACAGACTAATGCAGACTGGTACAGACTGCTGCAGGCAAATGCAGACTCACTAATCGGAGGTCTGCACACTTGTTATAATACCTCGCGCGTTCATGTATCACTGCGCGAGTGTGATCCGCGAGGAGATAAGGTTCTACGTTAGCAGCAATCTCATTGGCTGCGTTACATATTAATACACGGATCGGCGGAAGCAGAATTTGGTCCGTCTCTATGGCAGTGCCATCTCGTAGTGCGGAGACAGACAAGCGCTGCGCCTGCGCTGTTGTGCTTAGGGGGGCGCGCTCTAGTGGGAAAGTTGAGTATGCGCTGACTACGTGGAACTATGTACACAACACTAAGTCGAAAAAGGCCCCGGGAGTAGACAACATTCCAATAGAACTACTGACAGCCTTGGGAGAGCCAGGCCTAACAAAACTCTACCATCTAGTGAGCAAGATGTATGAGACAGGCGAAATACCCTCAAACTTCAAGAACAATATAATAATTCCAATCTCAAAGAAAGCAGGCGTTGACAGATGTGACAATTACCGAACTATCAGTTTAATAAGCCACGGCTGCAAAATACTAACGCGAATTCTTTACAGACGAATGGAAAAACTGGTATAAGCCGATCTCGGGGAAGATCGGTTTGAATTCCGTAGAAATACTGGAACACGTGAGGCAAAAATGATGCTACGACTTATCTTAGAAAATAGATTAAGGAAAGGCAAACCCAAGTTTCTAGCATTTGTAGACTTAAAGACAGCGTTTGACAATGTTGACTGGCATACTCTCTTTCAAATTCTGAAGGTGTCAGGGGTGAAACACAGAGAGCGAAAGGCTATTTACAATTTGTACAGAAACCAGATGGCAGTTATAAGAGTCGAGGGGCATGAAAGGGAAGCAGTGGTTGGAAAGGGAGAGAGACGGGGTTGTAGCCTATCCCCGATGTTATTCAATCTGTATATTGAGCAATCAGTAAAGGAAACAAAAGAAAAATTCATAGTAGGAATTAAAATTCACGGAGAAGAAATAAAAACTTTGAGGTTCGCCGCTGACATTGTAATTCTGTCAGAGACAGCAAAAGACCTGGAAGAGGAGCTGAACGGAATGGACAGTGTCTTAAAAGGAGGGTATAAGATGAACATCAACAAAAGCAAAACGAGGATAATGGAATGTAGTCGAATTAAATCGGGTGATGCTGCGGGAATTATATTAGGAAAGGAGACGCTTAAAGTAGTAAATGAGTTTTGCTATTTGGGGAGCAAAATAACCGATGACGGTCGAAGTAGAGAGGATATAAAATGTAGACTGGCAATGGAAAGGAAAGCGTTTCTGAAGAAGAGAAATTTGTTAACATCGAGTATAGATTTAAGTGTCAGGAAGTCGTTTCTGAAAGTATTTGTATGGAGTGTAGCCATGTATGGAAGTGAAATATGGACGATAAATAGTTCAGAGAAGAAGAGAATAGAAGCTTTCGAAATGTGGTGCTACAGAAGAATGCTGAAGATTAGATGGGTAGATAACATAACTAAGGAGGAGGTATTGAATAGATTTGGAGAGAAGAGAAATTTGTGGCACAACTTGACTAGAAGAAGGGATCGGTTGGTAGGGCATATTCTGAGGCATCAAGGGATCACCAATTTAGTATTGGAGGGCAGCGTGGAGGGTAAAAATCATAGAGGGGGACCGAGAGATGAATACACTAAACAGATTCAGAATGATGTAGGTTGCAGTAGGTACTGGGAGATGAAGAAGCTTGCACAGGGTAGAGTAGCATGGAGAGCTGCATCCAACTAGTCTCTGGACTGTAGACCACAACAACAACAGCCAGCATCGAGTTACGTCGTGACCTTGAATATAAGTAGTCCATTTGCCTAAGGTGCATGGGGATTCCTCTGGATGGTACTGAATTTAACTCGCACATCATCTAAGGTGTGTGTGTGTGTTTGGGGGGGGGGGGGGAGGGGTTCTCCTGGATGACTTTGTATGCCCCACATATCCTGACGATACCATGGAGATGGAGGGATGGCTAAGTCATCTAAGTGTGTGTGTGTGTGTGTGTGTGTGTGTGTGTGTGTGTGTGTGTAATCCTGACACCAGAAGTCCTTATCTTATCTTACCTCTGAAAATCAGTAACATCACATATGCCTACTGATAACCTAATGCTAACCAGTTACAGTGTTATCATATCACCGGCAGTGATGTGTCGCTAAACGTATACCTGTATAGAAACCTGCCCCTGACAACTACTACCCTATGGTCTTAGTTGTAGGTAAATCAAATAGAAGAGTTAGACCCCCTTAACCGGGTACTAAAAATTATATTGTGTCTGCAACTTTCCTTTTTCTCGAAATTCAAGGATTCATTGTGAAAAATTTACAAAAAAATTGGTGCTGAAAGTATTGCACATCGCTGTCCACTACTTTGTCCCATTGTTTGTGCAGCATACGATTCCTAATGCGGAAGAACTGCGCGTGTTTTCGAAGATTGAATCGATACAATTCTGCACTTGCTCGTATGACCGCATGTGCTGGTCAGCCAATACATGTTACTTACGGTATTATAGTAACGCTGGAAGTGATGTGTTACCCAACGTATACCTATCACAGAAGTGCCCCTTGATAACTACTTATGGTCATTCCACTTCATATCTGCATACACTGTTGTTCCCTTATGTTTGTTACTCTTGTAGTGATTCTGACCCCGTCGTCAAAGGATATCAAGCTTTTACGTTTCGTGGCATGCATATATTCGTTTCAGATAGTTGCCAGTTTACACCATGCTCATACTCTGTCTAGACCTAATTCCAATTTTTATTGGACAGAAGTGCCTCAAAAATAACTGCATCACTGGCAAAAGCCTGCTATTGCAACTAGTACTACCTCTAAGTCATTAAAATCAAACCTGCAATGACGCTGTTACAGTCCGTCGGGAAGAGCAAACATTACTCGTTTGACTATAGATGAGCCTTCCTTTAAGCTAACTGAGATAATGTGCTGCGTCCTGCCTGTTAGAAACTTTTCGATCCACAAAATGTATGGTGTAATGACAAAGGGATTAAAAACAAGTCAGTATAATTAATTGGAAAAGGAAGAAATGAAGATCAGAGTTTAACATACATTCAACGGTAGAATCATTAGATACGGAATACAAGCTAGAATTGGGGGAGGATTGCGCAGAAAATTCGACGTTTCATTTCAAAGGAAACATCCCAGCATTCGCCTTAAGACCAGTCAGCTAAGTACAAAACCGGTGCAATAGGGGGTAAAATTCACGCAGCCGAAATTTTTTGAGGAGAGTGGCGCGAACAACGTACTAAAAATCTCGACCAGTGGTGTGTGAGCGGGAGAGTGGAGCTTAAAGGTAACTTTTTTCTGTTTTTATGGAATAATTAGAAAACCACTGCTTCTAGCACAAATATCGTTTTATTTTTCTGCAGAACAAAATGTTTCCACGTTTCAGGGGAGGGAATAACGGCAAATTAGTAAAAAGAGTGCTTTAATGTCATAAAATCAGTGTTTATTGTTAAATGAAGTGTGTTAAGAACAAATATTAAATACCGTATCTAAATGTAGTAGAGCCGTGTGAAGGGATAAAGTGTGTTCTGGGGCTAACAGAGTGGTGGGGAGAAGGGAGGAGGGGGGGGGGGGGAGGAACGGTACTAGCGCGAAAGAAAGTATGAAGTATGTCAGTGGGTGTGGTCATTCATTGCCCTTCTTCATATGTCAGCAGAGTGAACTATGAGGACGTGATTCCCCACGCTCTCTACCCAGTTATGTCACAAGAAGCACTAAAGGGTGTTTCACAAAGTTATACCGACCCTCCGCTGTGCAGCTTACAAATCACTGGCCACAAATTGCTCAGACGTGCCCGGACAATATTTATTTTCCTCAAAGTGCGTTAACACTACATGCGATATAGATATGAGTTACTAATACTAACGTAAGAATAGTACAGGGCTATTACAAATGATTGAAGCGATTTCATAAATTCACTGTAGCTCCATTCATTGACATATGGTCACGACACACTACAGATACGTAGAAAAACTCATAAAGTTTTGTTCGGCTGAAGCCGCACTTCAGGTTTCTGCCGCCAGAGCGCTCGAGAGCGCAGTGAGACAAAATGGCGACAGGAGCCGAGAAAGCGTATATCGTGCTTGAAATGCACTCACATCAGTCAGTCATAACAGTGCAACGACACTTCAGGACGAAGTTCAACAAAGTTCCACCAACTGCTAACGCCATTCGGCGATGATATGCGCAGTTTAAAGCTTCTGGATGCCTCTGTAAGGGGAAATCAACGGTTCGGCCTGCAGTGAGCGAAGAAACGGTTGAACGCGTGTGGGCAAGTTTCACGCATAGTGATGTGAAAGATTCAGTGGTTACACCTCCTCTACTAAGAAACGTGCCAGAACTGCGAGCTCGCATCAACAATGCTTTCGAACTCATTGATGGGGACATGCTGCGCCGGGTGTGGGAGGAACTTGATTATCGGCTTGCCGTCTGCCGAATTACTAAAGGGGCACATATCGAACATTTGTGAATGGCTAAAAAAACTTTTTGAATTTTTGTATGTGTGTACAAAGCATTTTGAAAATATCTCAGATAATACAGTTATTGTAGAGCTGTGAAATCGCTTCAATCATTTGTAATAACCCTGTATATGGACAGAATGCACGCTCTTCTACATTGCTAGAGGGGAAACTGATTCTTAGCCATCCTGTCCGACAGCTGCCCACAGCATTTCCTGTCCAGTTCTTCTATGTAATGGAAAAAATAACTCCACTGAGCTCGTGTCTATACAGTGGAGCTACACTGAAAAGCCAAAGAAACTGGTACACCTGCCTAATATCGTGTAGGGCCCCCTCTAGCACGCAGAAGTGCCGCAACACGACGTGGCATGGAGTCGAATAATGTCTGAAGTAGTGCTGGAAGGAACTGACACATTGAATCCTGCAGGACTGTCCGTAAATTCGTTAGAGTACGAGGGTGGAGATCTCTTCTGAACAGCACGTTGCAAGGCATCCCAGATAGGCTCAATAATGTTCCTGTCAGGGGAGTTCGGTGGCCAGCGGAAGTGTTTAAACTCAGGAGAGGGTTCCTGGAGTCACTCTGTAGAAATTCTGGACGTATGGAGTGTTAAATTGTCCTGCCTGAATTGCGCAAGTCCGTCAAAATATACAATGGCTGTGAATGGGTGCAGGTGATCAGACAGGATGCTTACGTACGTGTCACCTGTCAGAGTCGTATCTAGATGAGTCAGCGGTCGCATATCACTCCAACTGCACACGCCCCGCACTATTACAGAGCCTCCACCAGCTTGAACAGTCCTCTGCTGACATGCAGGGTCCATGGAGTCATGACGTTGTCTCCATACCCGTACACATCCAACGGCTCGATATAATTTGAAACGAGACTCGAGCGAGCATGCGAGATGTTTCCAGTCATCAACAGTCCAAAAAATGGTTCAAATGGCTCTGAGCGCTATGCGACTTAACTTCTGAGGTCATCAGTCGCCTAGAACTAATTAAACCTAACTAACCTAAGGACATCACACACATCCATGCCCGAGGCAGGATTCGAACCTGTGACCGTAGCGGTCACACGGTTCCAGAATGAAGCGCCTTTAACCGCACGGCCACACCGGCCGGCTCAACAGTCCAATGTCGGTGTTGGCGGGACGAGGTGAGGCGTAAAGCTTTGTGTCGTGCTATCATCAAGGGTACACGAGGAGGTTTTCGGTTCCGAAAGCCCATATCGATGATGTTTCGTTGAATGGTTCGCACGCTGTCACTTGTTGATGGCCCAGCATTGGAATCTGCAGCAATTTGCGGAAGGGTTGAACTTCTGTCATGTTGAACGATTCTCTTCAGTCGTCGTTGGCTTCGTTCTTGCAGGATCTTTTTCCGGCCGCAGCGATGTCGGAGATTTGATATTTAACCGGATTCCTAATATTCACGGTACACTCGTGAAATGGTCGTACGGGACAATCTCTACTTGATCGCTACCTCGGAGATGCTGTGTCCCATCGCTCGTACGCCGGCTATAATACCACGTTCAAACTCACTTAAATCTTAGCCTGCCATTGCAGCAGCAGTTAACCGATGTAACAACTGCGCCAGACACTTGTTGTCTTGTATAGGCGTTGCGAGCGTAGCGCCTTATTCTGCGTGTATTTGAATACGCAAGCCTATACCTGTTTCTTTAGCGCTTCAGTGTATTTTCACTTTATTAAGCGATTACTTATTTGCTGTTGTTAAATAAGCTATTATGCAAATAGGCTCAATAGCTGTAATTGTCAACTGTCTGCTACATTGAAGGGCTTGTCCCAAGTGTAATGTGCTGTCACTACGTATCCAACAACATCGATTTAATTGTATCATTGGCTGGAATATTTTGCACAACATGAGGGTTCTCAGATGCTGCTCCTTATCCTCAATCCTCCCAACATTTGAAGAGGCCCAGGGACTTGAATTGCCTCTCTGTACAACAAAAGTAGAGCACATACGTGTTACGCTTGCTGTTCAAGATCTGAACATGATGAATCTCATTCCATGAGACATATTCACACTCACCTTGGAAGTCATAAGGTTGATGTGTGTTAAGTGGCTCCTCTCAGTGTAGCCAACACTAAAAATACCGACAATTCCTGAATCTAAGAGTTTTATGCAGTTTACCAGAACACAGTTAACGGTGAGAGAACTCCAGTTGCTTTCTGGTCATTCATTTATTCAGCGCCAGATTACTGCAACGTAATTACACAGCTTTACGATGCGCGGAGTGGCCGCGCGGTTACAGGCGCCATGTCACGGATTGCGCCGCCACTCTCGCCGGAGGTTCGAGTCCTCCCTCGGGCACGGGCATGTAGCGTAAGTTAGTCTAAGTAGTGTGTAAGTTTAGGTACCGATGTCCTCAGCAGTTTGGTCCCTTAGGAATTCACACACACATAGCTTTACAGTACGCTGCCAATGGTAAAAAGCAGCATGAGGCCACGTTTACCAATACAATCCCTTTCCCGACAACACTACGTAGGCCACTGGCAACATCACAGTTACAAACTAAGTACTTCTCAGCCATTGTTTGTAGAAATGTATTTTAGATAAAAGCCCACTTAACAACGCCAAATAAGTACACACTTAATAAACTGAAAATGACTCCACTATATACTTTTAGGACTTGAAAGAAGCGAGCAGATAATTTTTGAATTGGAACCCACGTCCGGAAACGTACCATTTGCAAACATGTTGGTAACGTCACCACTTTCACAAGTAATTTAGTATGCGTGACTTAGTACATCACTTGTTTTACAGTTCCACTCATTAATAAATAACGAGAGACGCGCAATTGCTCGTGTACTCGTCGACGGGTTCTGTTGAACGTGATGCAGTATGGCCTCTGCCAATTCTGGTGAGCGGCTGCTCGGGGTGAGGGTACCCCTTTCGTTGCGTAATTGTGGCGAGAAGTAGGAGTAGGGCGTTGTGGATAACGAGGTGCTCTTCCACTACCGTCAACTACGACACTCAGAAGGACCGTGTCACCATATTCTGCAAACGTGTACTCAACCGTGCTCCTGTAATACTCATAGACTCGTGAATGAGGCTAGAACCAGGTCAGAGAGGTAGGACAGACGTCAAATGATATCAGCCGATCCGGCGTAGGCAGCCCCATCATTACTACCCTGCTGCATACCTACCTTGCAGACATGTTTTCAAGCGGCTGCAGCGAGGAAACGGTATATTTCCGGACATGGGTTCCAATTCAAAATATTATGTACTCAACCGCCTCTACACACCCTAGAAATTTGTAACGGGAATTTCAGAACACCCTGTATAAAAATTAGCTCAGTGAAGTTATTTTGTGTGCTTATACAAGAAAACTGGGTAGGAAATAGTGAGGAGGTATAGTCCGTCTGTAAACTGAGAAGCGAACAGCACTCGTGATACGGTCAGCCGCCTTTCCTGGAAGAATTAGTTTCCCCTCTAGCAGAACTGTGTGCACTCTGTCCATATGCGTTTCTTGCGTTAGTGTTAGCAGTAAATCATATCGGTTATTATTCCATGCCCTAAAACACAGAAATTATTAGTCGTCGAAAAAAAAAAGGCCTTTTATCAGGAAATTTAATATAGTTAAATTTTTTATTGGGAAATATTTTCACTAGAAGCCGCAGTTTTTGAGTTATTCGAGAAAAGCATAACAAAATGACCACCAGACACCATCCCCACACCCCTCACACCACAGAGGTCGGGATTTTTAGCGTATTTTCCGTGACACTCCCTCCTACCGCTGCACGGAAGTTGGCGACCACCCGAACTTTTCCCCTAGTGTAACTTTGAACCTCTGTAGATTGGAAACGGATAAAGATATCAATAAAATTTTCAAGGTTGTTAGAGATCGGGGTCTTACGAATACATCGTCAAAAATTTCAGCCGTTTACTGTGCTTAGCAGTCTTGGAATCCTCGGCCAGGATTTGGTCCCCTGGTGACGGCGAAAATATAGTAAAAAATCCCTTTTTGCGGGGTTTTCCGAGGAGCCGCCTATGAACTAATGCTGCCTTCGTAAGTTCTATCAAGCTCACCGTAGACTACTCAAATGAAAAAAAGGAACCAACCTATTTGCTCCATTTGCCTAAGCAGAAGGAAGTGTGCGATATTCATACTTTGACCCTGTAGTGCAGGACAGTGACACTAAGACGATCCTTCTGTTGGGTATACAAATGTTCCCTAGTCCAAGGAATGTCCAAAACATTTGACCCTACATTTTACCACCAACAGAACCCGAGATATGAGCACCGGAATTGCCCATTTTTATGTGCAGAGTTTTGGAACATGTTAGGTACGCATACGGTCGCATTTATACCGAGAAAGCACAAATGTCGATAAATAATCTAAAATTTTCCAAAAATAATAAAAGTAATAAAAGTAGTACATTGAGAAAAACTAGATCTTATTTAAATCGGTATACGGCAGCTTTTTGAGGTTTATACAAATGTTTAACTAACACCTCGAAAAGAAAGCTGCGGCCATGAAACTTGCTGATCGTGTTAGTCCTCCTCTAAATATCCACCCTTCAGTGCGACACGCTTTTACAACGATGGGTGACTTGGTAGAGATATAGGCTGCAGTAGTCTCTATTTCCTCTGTATGTTCATCTTTTCAGAGATGGATGCGGGACTCGACTGTCCAGTACAGGATGTCAAGTGAAACACCTTTCAGCCGTCTAATTTCAGAACTATTATTTTATTTGGCTACCAGTTTCTGTGATTTAATACGCCATCTTCAAGCCCCTTGAACGACGTATAGAAGATTCCAGCCTCGGTATCTGCTGGCACATGATGGTTGAAGTCCAAACAAGTCACATGTTTGACTGTGGTCCGTAAAGTGTAAGTTGGAGCAAAAACAGCCCAGCTCGGAGAGCTGCTCGTGACGTTTCGTCTCGACCGCCTCCGCTAAGCTACTCACGATATGTCAGTAGTATGCTCGTGTGCCCCTTTGTAGCGCACCACAACATGGTAGCTCCAAAACATACTCAGCGCCACCTTGCCCAGCGACGGTTAGGTCTTGGACTTTTTCAGTGGTGGTAAAGTCACATGTTTCCACTAATCTCGGGCTCCTAGGGACTTACTATATCTAGCACTCGTCCGTGCCGATTACGCAGATAAAAAAGTCATGTGGGTTGGATTGACACAGCTGCAACATTTCCGCGGCTTTTAGAATGGGTGGCGGTAGTGGCGGAACCAAGCGGCCGCTGACTTTCGTAGTGTTCAGAATGTCGTGCGAAATGTTGCAAACTAATTTTCACTTTTTCCAAAATCACCTCGATTGTGATACGTAACTTTTCGAACACAACGGCCGCCACCTCTGGGATTCCCAGTTCTTCACGAAGAGTGCGTATGCCACTTCTTTCTTCGTCATTCGGACTTTTTTGCCAAACTGCAAGAGTCTGCGCCATTTCACCACTGCGTCATATGATGGTGCATTGTTGTCTCCACTTCCACCGGCTCCTTGTCGTTAGCTGCAGCGTTTTCTCCCTCCAAATGCAGAAAACGAATTATCACACTACACTACACTTTTGCAATGAGATGCTCCGTTATCTTTTGGCTCTTCTAGCGTCGTGCTGAGGTACTGTGGTGCGAGGACTACAACATGTACCAGGACTGCACACATTTACCTGCAAGTAAACAAAAAAAAAAGCATAACATGGGTTTTGCGTGGGGATAATTAAAACTTTACGACTAACCCTTGTATATGTCGACAGTAGCAGATTTAACAGCGCTGCCCGGGCACCCAGTTCTCAGATGGGACGAGCGGTAGTGGGTCGATGCAATCCCCACGTTACACATTTCGAGAGAGGATAGTTTCAAAGTATTGCTAATGATGAAGTGCTTAATAACTTTACAAAACAAAACGCATGAAAACTTTTATAAATACTGTAACATCGGTAATTTCGATAAAAATTTATCATTATTCACATTTTAGATGTAGCTCCTATTTAATTCTAAGAAGAAAAAAAACGAAGCACCTCGAACGAATTATACGGATTGGATCTCTTTCTGAGGTGGATATCGTGCCAAATTCTTTCCGACTGGCGCGTTAGATCGTCAAAATCCTAAGATGGTTGTAGGAGCCTGCCCATAATGCTATAAATGTGCTCAACTGGCGAGAGATCTGGTGACTTTGCTGGCCAAGCACGAAGACAAGCAGCAGAAGTTCTCGCTTTGTGCGGGCCGCCATTATCTTGCTGAAACGTAAACACACGATGGCTTGCCATGAAGGGCAACGAAACTGGGCGTAGAATATTGTCGACCTACCACTGTGCCGTAAGGGTGGCGTGGGTGACCATCAAAGAGGTCCTGCTATCAAACGAAACTCCTGGTTGTCGTGCCGTCGGCGGGCGATAATCTGGTTGGTATCCCACCGCTGTCTTGCATGTCGTCAGACACGTATTTTTGCCTGGAATCTCACTGACTGGAGTGGAATGCTCTTCAGTGATGAGTCCTGCCACGATGATCAGTGAAGACGTCCCAGACAGTGGAGGGATACCGACCCGGCCGTCGCCCACCTCACGGCCTGTCAGCTGGCAGTGATGATCTGGGGTGTCATTTCTTTTCATAGCAGGACCGCTTTGTTGTCATCTGCACCCTTACAGCACACCGGTGCGTCGACGATATTCTATGCCCCATTTTGTTGTCTTTCATGGAAAGCCATACTGGGCTTACATTTCAGCAAGATAATGCACGCACACTGCGAGAGTTTCTACTGCTTGTCTTCGTATTTGCCAAATTCTACCTTGGCCAGCATTGTCGCCGGATCCCTTCCCAATTGACAACGCTTGGAGCATTATGGGCGGGACCCTCCAACCAGGTCGGGATTTTGACGATCTAACGCGCCAACTAGACAGAATTCGGCACGATTTCCCTGACGAGTGCATCCAACAACTCTGTCAATCAACGCCACGCCTAATAACTGCTTACATAAACGTCAGAGATGGACCAGCGTGTTACTGACTTGCTCAATTGGCGAAAAAATAATCCAATTTTTCTGAAATTGAAATCATTTGTTTGTACATGTAAATCACATTTACCAATTTTCATCCCATTCGGATAATTCGTTCGTGGTGCGTCATTTTTTTGTATCTTAGAGTATATATTGAGATGCTTCTATAACTTACACGAATAAGTAGTGATTCATGCTAAATGATAACAGCCAAACAGTTGCAGGATATAGATTTATTAAAATCCTTCACCACGGTTTCGGTATATCTAAATATAACTTCATCATAAGTAAAATTGTTTTATGTATCTCCACTGCAGAATGTGATTTTAGTGTATTTTATCATTATTAAGGCCCTCTGCTCCTTCTTCTGCCACCTTTGCTACTGGTCTCAATTATACTTGTGTTTCCACACTACGAATATGTGCATCGTCTTACTCTAGCACAAAACCCTGTTGGTACGTCGTACTGAAACGTGAAAGTGAAAAATTGGTGCAAAATAATACAGAACACCCATATTGTGGTTTGTCATCCTAATTCCATGTAGTATTCTTACCCATTAAGTGCACAGTCATGGCATAGTTAACGTTTTTAAATTCATGAAAGTTTTATAAAAATTAATTGCTCCTAGAAATGCATGAATCTGTTTCCTTGTTTTAGGAACAGGAAAATCAGAAATGGTTTCATTCTTATCTGACTAACGTAGAACCTTCGGTGCAGTCACAGGTTTACGTACCTTCTCCCAAACTCTGACCTTTCCAAGTTCACAATTACATCATATTCTTTAAATACACTCAAAAATCTGTTCAATACATTGTTATGTTTTTCCCAGTTCTTCTCAGCAATTAACATGTCGCCAGCATAGGTGATGCATATTTTCATCAAATCATTTGTCAGAATACTGCTAAAGCCTCAAGTAAATGAACCCAAAGCAACATTCATTCAGAAAAGGAAACTTAGAAAATTGTTAATAAGGAACATAAAACAAAAATGCCGTAAATTTTCGACGGGAGGGATGCAACACAATATGCCAATAACTCGATCTTAAATCAGCGGAGGACATAACTATCAGCACGAAATGTATGCAAAAGCTCATTTAACGTCAATGGTCTATCAGTTTTGCTAGGAAAACCGTATTTATCTGTCTTGAATCTATCACCAACTGAATACCATCTGCTTTCTTTGGAACTACCAACAAGAGATTATTAGAGGAACTGAAAGCAGGATCGATTACACCTTGCTGCAAGTGAAGCTGTACTCTTAGGTTCCTATCTAACTACACCATCGGAAATCGCAGCATATTCGGAAAAGGTGACCAAATATTTGTGAGAAGCAACGAATATAATGTTACTTCTAGTCGTTTCACTCAGAGCAATTTCATTTTACGTGTTTTAATCAGACAGCTCACAAAATCGTTGAAACTCATACCTGAGTAAGTGCACTGCTAGGCCTATAAGTAAATAACATCGAATATTGAAGAACGCACTTTTATTTAATTAATGATCAGGTGACAGTACCTGTTACCAATTCGAAGAGAAGAAAAAATATTACAGCAGGACGCTAATCTGATTCATCTGAGTCTGTAGCTCATTGTCCCTAGTCACTAGACAACGATGAACACATACAATTCTCACCAATATTATCATTCACATTCATGTGTTTGCGTCAAAACTTCAGTGCGCTGTATCCTTGAAATACCACACTGCCATAACAAACAAAGTATAGTACGAAAACAACAAACTACGACGAAATCAATATGGCATCTCCAAAGATGTTGAATGCAATTGTCGCATCGAGTGACACCATTTTCACCTCAGTTCCGAGTAAGCCATGCGTGCCACGAAAGCCTTCCACCGGTAACGCAAGGATAGCATTCCGATGGGACAAAGATGGACGAGAGCACTTGCTTGTAGTTCCTGAACGATGCTGTAGGTATAGCTCTGTGTGTGCAGCTTGGTGCTGATATGTTCTTATAGGAGAAGACAGATGTGCAAAGGTGCTATGAAATAGGCTACTTTCCTGTGTTAAAAATATGATCCAGATTATTGTTATTTTGATTGATTATAACATTTGAAGAGCATTTACGGTCAATATTCTCACAAAAATCTGTTCTTTTTATGTAATTAAGGCTTAAAAATCATTAAATACCAATATCTGGTCACGTGATCGAAAATGCTCTGTCAGGAGCGTTAGCCGAAGTTACCAGGTTTTTAAGTAATTTTACTGCAAACAGTTTAACTATTTTGCGATGGACAAGGTAATTACAGCTTTTAAATAACAATAGAAAGGAATCTTGTGAACGCTGATAGTGGAAGCCTTGCGAGAGTTGATGCGTTTATTCTCCACCCGTTTAGAGCCTCTCAAAACTAATGGATTGTAGAACTTTTGCAAATGGGTCGGTATATTATAACTAGATTGTCAACTATCAGCCTTGAGCTACGACCCAAAGCACAACAAAATTATTCTTGGCAAAACTTAGTGTTGATTTCCTCTGTAGAAGACACTCAGCAGATAGACTCTGTCTGCCAGGTATTTTGTGGTGCAACGGATAACGCATTCGTATGCCGTTAAAGAGGTCACATGTTCGAGTCCTGAAAGGGTTACGTATATTTAGAAGTTTCACATGAAATGCGAAAATAGCTTTAGCAAGAACTGATTGTAGCAGTTGTTTCAACTGTGGGATGTATTATACAGGGTGAGTCAGGAGGAAAGGTATAGGGTTTGAGGTCTGATAGTATAAGTGATTCTGAACAAAAAACTTCATATGAACATATGCCCTATTGCGAATGCTTTCCGAATTAGAACCTACGTAATAATACATTGTTGCTTATTTTCTGTGTTATTCAAACAACGTTTTTGTTCACAACATGCGACGGTAATGTAGAGGAAGCTGAGACGAACAGTTTGATACAGGACGCTTGTGTTCCATGAGGTCGGGAAACTACAGGGTGATCAAAAAGTCAGTATAAATTTGAAAACTGAATAAATCACGGAATAATGTAGTCAGAGAGGTACAAATTGACACAAATGCTTGGAATGGCATGGGGTTTTATTAGAACCAAAACAATACAAAGTTCAAAAAAATGTCCGACAGATGGCGCTTCATCTGATCAGAATAGCAATAATTAGTGAAGTGTCGGCATTAGTGCCAACACTGTTTTGTTTGAGGAGACCGAAATGCACGCTATAAGCTCACGCAGGCTGGCGTGAGGTCTGAAACAGGATACGTAATGAATGCTATAAAGAAAAGTACGTAGCTTCAGAAATACTTAACTTTAATCCACATATGTAGAACATCTCTCTTGATGATACATAATTTGAATCTCAATATAAACTGGTAATGGCGCCTTGCTAGGTCGTAGCAAATGTAGCTGAAGGCTATGCTAACTATCGTCTCGGCAAATGAGAGCGTAATTCTCAGTGAACCATGGCTAGCAACGTCGGCTGTACAACTGGGCTGAGTGCTAGTACGTCTCTCTAGACCTGCCGTGTGGTGGCGCTCGGTCTGCAATTACTGACAGTGGCGACACGCGGGTCCGTCGTATACTAGCGGACCGCGGCCGATTTAAAAGCTACCACCTAGCAATTGTGGTGTCTGGCGGTGACACCACAATTAGCATAACAAAGTAAGACAAAGCAAAGATGATGTTCTTTACAGGAAATGCTCAATATGTCCACCATCATTCCTCAACAATAGCTGTAGTCGAGGAATAATGTTGTAAACAGCACTGTAAAGCATGTCCGAAGTTATGGTGAGGCATTGGCGTCGGATGTTGTCTTTCAGCATCCATAGAGAAAAAATGGTTCAAATGGCTCTGAGCACTATGCGACTTAACTTCTGAGGTCATCAGTCGCCTAGAACTTAGAACTAATTAAACCTAACTAACCTAAGGACATCACATACATCCATGCCCGAGGCAGGATTCGAACCTGCGACCGTAGCGATCGCCCGGTTCCAGACTGTAGCGCCTAGAACGGCACTGCCACTCCGGCCGGCATCCCTAGAGATGTCGGTCGATCACGATACAGTTGCGACTTCAGGTAACCCCAAAGCCAATAATCGCACGGACTGAGGTCTAGGGACCTGGGAGGCCAAGCATGACGAAAGTGGCGGCTGAGCACACGATCATCACCAAACGACGCGTACAAGAGATCTTTCACGCGTCTAGCAATATGGGGTGGAGCGCCATCCTGCATAAACATCGTACGCTCCAGAAGGTGTTTATCAGCCAGGCTGGGGATCATGCGACTCTGTAACATATCGGCGTACCTCTCACCCGTCACGGTAGCAGTTTTGCTGTCCATCGCGATCTGTCGGACATTTTGTGAACTTAGTTTGCTTTTTTTTGGTTCTAACAAAACCCCATGTCATTCCAAGCATGTGTGTCAATTTTTACCTCTCTATCTACATTATTCCGTGGTTTATTAAGTTTTCAAATTTATACTGACTTTTTGATCACCCGGTACTTCAAATTGGGCTACAAAGAGTACCTAAGCTGCAGCGCAGGTTTTCAGTATCCTCGCTCTGTCTTTGGGCAAACTGTAAGTCCTCGAGAAACATGAATCGGTCCTTTTTTTGTAGGAAACTGAATGTAATTTTGTACTGCGACATGTATTCGCTGGAGGGTGCAGGTTTAGAATGATTCAAGAAATCATAGAAAAGTGATATTACATGTGTTCTATCTCGGAAACCATTCGGAACATTGCATTTGCCCATATGAAGTTTTTTATTCAGAATCACTAATGCTATCATCCCTGAATGCATATACTTTTCCTCTTGACTCACCCTGTATATAGCTTCACATTAGTCTTAGTTTGAGAAACGGACAACAGAGAATAAATGCATTTACTTTACTGAAAAACAATTCACGTTTTTGGAAAGCATTTCTAGTAGTGAAGATATCACCACACGTCCACAGTGCAACGAGTTGTATGACGATGAAGTTATACGGACAGGTATGAGGCGTGTACAACATTCGTGTGACACAAACGTAAGGGCTGTGAAGTTTAACCAATAAGGATCCTAGCTAGACAGTACGAAGATAAAAACATTGTGTCTAAATAGTAAAAAGTGTGTGGTCACATTAACTAAATAATATCTTTTTGAACGTGACGTATGTGAACAGCGATTGCAAATGTAAGTGCATGTGCCGGCCGGGGTGGCCGAGCGGTTCTAGACGCTACAGTCTGGAACCGCGCTACCGCTACGGTCGCAGGTTCGAATCCTGCCTCGGGCATGGATGTGTGTGACGTCCTTAGGTTAGTTAGGTTTAAGTAGTTCTAAGTTCTAGGGGACTGATGACCTCAGCAGTTAAGTCCCATAGTGCTCAGAGCCATTTGAACCATTTTGTAAGTGCATGTAAACAGCAAGGTAAACACAATAATGTACTGTTTCTGATCGGTGTGGTGATTTGGTTTTCGTATGAGAGGACTGTCGAGCCGTTTTACAAATAAGTTAAAATGTGCCTTCGCTTTAGATTCGAACCAGCGATCTATGGACATCGTCTCATAAAATTCTACTGTTTAACGCACTAACAACTAGGCTACCGAATAAGTGAGGTGTAGTTATGTAAAACGACAATTTTCACTGGGAGCTGAATTTCACTGAATGAGGCTATCCTTCGTTGTAACAGTGGGAGAGCATATCTGGGAGATGAGTTAATGTTAACTTCACACTGCAACACATTTTAAATTAAGTTAGTGAACTTGTGCGTTGACGTAGTGGTTATTTGTCGGTACAGTGCAACCTCATTTTTCGCGTCTTTTCATTCTCTGGAACACTGAAAAACAACTTTTCAGGAGTTTTTGTAGATGTATTTGTACAGTATGGTACTACATACCATTTGTAATCCATTTTCCGAAACGTAAATTCCAAAACAAGACATCACTGTGAACTAGCATTTTGGTAGCAGGAGCAGCGAGCTAGCCAGTGACGTCACAGCATCACATGACTCGACTGGAGCGTTTTAGCGGGCTTTTAAATTATTTGAATTTCATTTCCGTTTTTATAAAAGAATACTGAAATGGAAGAGGAAAAAAGCATGTTACGAGCATAAAATGACATAATTCATCATTTACGACAATTTCCAGAAAACAGTCAAATACCCTATTGCTTTCAGCATACTCTTGTATCGAGTTATGGGTTACGGTGAAGTAAAACACAGTGCTGCGCAGCTTAGAGTATTAATTAACTGTAACGACTTCAGGTCTGTAACGAGTAATTATGAACGGTAGCACTCAACCTGTTTTATACTGTGAGATACTATCTCGATTCACTTTGGTCATAAATCAGTTTCTCAGTAGTTCATCTGAATCGTTGCCGAGCTGAATAAATCACACTCTCATTCATTTAACTATTCTTGACATTTATGGAGCACTCTTGAACAATTTTCGGATAAATTCTTTATTATGTGATGGCACAAAATGTTGCGTGGTTCATATTTGAATAATTGTATTCCCCGTTGTACTATAAATTGTGTCTCGAATAAAACTCTCCAAATTTATTTACATTTCCTAGTCACTGTTTAAGTGGTAATTGAAGCAGAACTGTTGTACGTAATAACCTTACGCCTTGCATTCGTACATTTTCCAATTAAGCAGCTGTAGAAGCTCTGCTACGATCATTTGCCTTCAGTAAAAATGTTTATTCTTAGGAGGTGCTTGGACAGTCAGCATTTATTTGTTCAGCAGCACAATTAGTTCAAGTTTCTCTGCATGATCTTTCAGGTTTTTAAAGGTAAGCTGTGTCACGATCTTCGTAGAAGCCAACGATACCTTAGGCTCCATCCAGTGTTAATTTTAGTACATTATAATTTCAGGCAGCGTGTAGGAATTGGTTAAGTTAGCAGACTGGGCCACGTAGGCAAATTGCACATCCCTTTGTCTGTTGTTGTTGTTGTTGTGGTCTTCAGTCCTGAGACTGGTTTGATGCAGCTCTCCATGCTACTCTATCCTGTGCAAGCTTCTTCATTTCCCAGTACCTACTGCAACCTACATCCTTCTGAATCTGCTTACTGTATTCATCTCTTGGTCTCCCCCTACGATTTTTATCCTCCACGCTGCCCTCCACTACTAAATTGGTGATCCCTTGATGCCTCAGAACATGTCCTACCAACCGATCCCTTCTTCTGGTCAAGTTGTGCCACAAACTTCTCTTCTCCCCAATCCTATTCAATACTTCCTCATTAGTTATGTGATCTACTCACCTAATCTTCAGCATTCTTCTGTAGCACCACATTTCGAAAGCTTCTATTCTCTTCTTGTCCAAACTATTTACCGTCCATGTTTCACTTCCATACATGGCTACACTCCATACAAATACTTTCAGAAATGACTTCCTGACACTTAAATCTATACTCGATGTTAACAAATTTCTCTTCTTCAGAAACCATTTCCTTGCCATTGACAGTCTACGTTTTATATCCTCTCTACTTCGACCATCATCAGTTATTTTGCTCCCCAAGTAGCAAAACTCCTTTACTACTTTAAGTGTCTCATTTCCCAATCTAATACCCTCAACATCACCCGACTTAATTCGACTACATTCCATTATCCTCGTTTTGCTTTTGTAGATGTTCATCTTATACCCTCCTTTTAATACACTGTCCATTCCGTTCAACTGCTCTTCCAAGTCCTTTGCTGTCTCTGACAGAATTACAATGTCATCGGCGAACCTCAACGTTTTTATTTCTTCTCCATGGATTTTAATACCTACTCCGAATTTTTCTTTTGTTTCCTTTACTGCTTGCTCAATATACAGATTGAATAACATCGGCGATAGGCTACAACCCCGTCTTACTCCCTTCCCAACCACTGCTTCCCTTTCATGTCCCTCGACTCTTATAACTGCCATCTGCTTTCTGTACAAATTGTAAATAGCCTCTCGCTCCCTGTATTTTACCCCTGCCACCTTTAGAATTTGAAAGAGAGTATTCCAGTCAACATTGTCAAAAGCTTTCTCTAAGTCTACAAATGCTAGAAACGTAGGTTTGCCTTTCCTTAATCTTTCTTCTAAGATAAGTCGTAAGGACAGTATTGCCTCACGTGTTCCAATATTTCTACGGAATCCAAACTGATCTTCCCCGAGGTCTGCTTCTACTAGTTTTTCCATTCGTCTGTAAAGAATTCGTGTTAGTATTTTGCAGCTGTGTCTTATTAAACTGATTGTTCGGTAATTTTCACATCTGTCAGCACCTGCTTTCTTTGGGATTGGAATTATTATATTCTTCTTGAAGTCTGAGGGTATCTCGCCTGTTTCATAAATCTTGCTCACCAGATGGTAGAGTTTTGTCAGGACTGGCTCTCCCAAGGCCGTCAGTAGTTCCAATGGAATGTTGTCTACTCCGGGGACCTTGTTTCGACTCAGGTCTTTCAGTGCTATGTCAAACTCTTCACGCAGTATAGTATCTCCCATTTCATCTTCATCTACATCCTCTTCCATTTCCATAATATTGTCCTCAAGTGCATCGCCCTTGTATAGACCCTCTATATACTCCTTCCACCTTTCTGCTTTCCCTTCTTTGCTTAGAACTGGGTTTCCATCTGAGCTCTTGATATTCATGCAAGTGGTTCTCCTTTCTCCAAAGATCTCTTTAATTTTCCTGTAGGCAGTATCTATCTTACCCCTAGTGAGATAAGCCTCTACATCCTTACATTTGTCCTCTAGCCATCCCTGCTTAGCCATTTTGCACTTCCTGTCGATCTCATTTTTGAGACGTTTGTATTCCTTTTTGCCTGCTTCATTTACTGCATTTTTATATTTTCTCCTTTCATCAATCAAATTCAATTTTTCTTATGTTACCCAAGGATTTCTACTAGCCCTCGTCTTTTTACGTAGTTGATCCTTTGCTGCCTTCACTACTTCATCCCTCAAAGCTACCCATTCTTCTTCTACTGTATTTCTTTCCCCCATTCTTGTCAATTGTTCCCTTATGCTTTTCCTGAAACTCCGTACAACCTCTGGTTCTTTCAGTTTATCCAGGTACCATCTCCTCGATTTCCCACCTTTTTGCAGTTTCTTCAGTTTTAATCTACAGGTCATAACCAATAGATTGTGGTCAGAGTCCACATCTTCCCCTGGAAATGTCTTACAATTTAAAACCTGGTTCATAAATCTCTGTCTTACCATTATATAATCTATCTGATTCCTTTTAGTATCTCCAGGGTTCTTCCATGTACACAACCTTGTATCATGATTCTTAAACCAAGTGTTAGCTATGATTAAGTTGTGCTCTGTGAAAAATTCTACCAGGTGGCTTCCTCTTTCATTTCTTAGCCCCAATCCATATTCACCTACTACGTTTCCTTCTCTCCCTTTTCCTACACTCAAATTCCAGTCACCCATGACCATTAAATTTTCGTGTCCCTTCACTATCTGAATAATTTCTTTTATTTCGTCATACATTTCTTCAATTTCTTCGTCATCTGCAGAGCTAGTTGGCATATAAACTTGTACTACTGTAGTAGGTGTGGGCTTCGTATCTATCTTGGCCACAATAATGCGTTCACTATGCTGTTTGTAGTAGCTTACCCGCATTCCTATTTTCCTATTCATTATTAAACCTACTCCTGCATTACCCCTACTTGACTTTGTGTTTATAACCCTGTAGTCACCTGACCAGAAGTCTTGTTCCTCCTGCCACCGAACTTCACTAATTCCCACTATATCTAACTTTTAAATTTTCTAACCTACCTGCCCGATTAAGGGATCTGCTATTCCACGCTCCGATCCGTAGAACGCCAGTTTTCTTTCTCCTGATAACGACATCCTCTTGAGTAGTCCCCGCCCGGAGATCCGAATGGGGGACGATTTTACCTCCGGAATATTTTACCCAAGAGGACGCCATCCTCATTTAATCATACAGTAAAGCTGCATGCCCTCGGGAAAAATTACGTCCGTAGTTTCTCCTTGCTTTGAGCCGTTCGCAGTACCAGCACTGCAAGGCCTTTTCGGTTATTGTTACAAGGCGAGATCAGTCAATCATCCAGACTGTTGTCCTTGCAACTACTGAAAAGGCTGTGCCCCTCTTCAGGAACCACACGTTTGTCTGGCCTCTCAAAAGATACCCCTCCGTTGTGGTTGTACCTACGGTACGGCTATCTGTATCGCTGAGGCACGCAAGCCTCCCCACCAACGGCAAGGTCCATGGTTCATGGGGGGGGGGGGGCTTTGTCTATAGCAAGAAGCATTTACATGTGTCGTAAGCCAGGTCATCAACTTATTGATAGGAAAGTTGATCGTTGAAGGTTATTTAAATGTTCATTTATGCCGATAGGTCAACGCATTACGCAAAGTAAACTTCCCCCTTGTGAATTTATTCTTAAAATGTAGTCAGATAGCATTTAATAAATATTTCATTGGTCAAAAACTGTCATGTTCTAAGAGGACATTTTGAACAAGGCAACTTTCTTTAAATGCTCCCTGGTACGCATACCACACACTCAAGCAGTACTCAAGAGTAGGTCTCCTTTCCTAGAACTCTCCCAATAAATCGATGTCGACCTTTCGCCTTTCCTACCACAATCCTCACATGCTCGTTCAAAGTTACGCACAGATATTTAAACGACGTGACTGTGTCAATCAGGACACTACTGATGCTGTATCCGAACTTTACGGGTTTGTTTTTCCTACTCATCCCCATTAACATACATTTTTCTATAATTAGAGCTAGCTGCCATTCATCACACCAACTAGAAATTTTGTCTTAAGTCATCCTGTATCCTCCTACAGTCCTCGGTTGCAACAGTAGGTTTCAAAAACTCTTTCCTCTTGACTGCAGTGCAGGCAGTTGCGCAAGTAGTGCAATGTTTCTACCTTCCTCTGGTCGCCGACCAGCGTTGTTCTAAGAAAGTATTCGTGACGCAAACATCGCTCTTAAGAACTGGACTGCTGTAACGAAAAAGTGTTTCCTGCGTATAACTGTCCTATTGCGTGCCATTTAGTTACCACTTCTACAGCAATGTACGTATATTTAATGAATTTTTTCGGAAGCGTCCCTATTTCCGAATTTGTTACAGGAGAGTGTTAGTACGGACAACCTTGCCAAAGCAAACGTTTTAGCTTTAAGGATCAGTAAGTTTTATCTCACGTTTGTCTCACGTTGTAACACAAAATAACTATCTTGCGTGATCATCTCTTTAGTTCTTAAATAAAAAAAGAGAATCAGCTTACTTAGTTAAGAGCTATTTGCTTACTGTTCGGAAAAAAACATTGCCCTAGCCACAATGCAGCCCGAACGTGAATGCTCTTCGAGAGCTCCTGGAAGCAGCCCTGACTGCTTTCAACAAATTGAAAGGTTGTGTTGGGCGGGCTACCGAGACACACGTGCTAGAGGTACCCAAGGAACCTGTAGCAGCGTCCTCTTGTAATGGGCACTTCAGTGATCTGTCGTCGAAACAGATGTTGATCATTTAGTTTAAGTGAGTTAGACCGAATCCCTCATCCACATCTAGAATTATAAAATATTATTTATCTTGTTATTTCCTTAGTGGGCTCGTCGTCTTCTGTGGGATACTATCCTATTTCTGATGCGAAGAAACATTAACTGGTGAAAGGGCGGCGTTATTCGAGTGGCTTTCAATGCTAAATGTAAATGTCATATGACTAGGGCCTCCCGTCGGGTAGACCGTTCGCCGGGTGCAAGTCTTTCCATTTGACGCCACTTCGCCGTTGGGGTTCAAATGATAATGAGTAGGACAACACAACACCCAGTCCCTGAGCTGAGAAAATCTCCGACCCAGCCGGGAATCGAACCTGGGCCCTTGGAATTGACATGCCGTCGCGCTGACAACTCAGCTACCGGGGGCGGACGCTTTCAATGCTAATTCAACGAAAAAAAGTTTCTGAACTTTGAAACAAGAATGATACTAACTAATATATGCACAAACTGACCTATTAACAAAAATACTTCAGCCTTCAACAATATTACAAAAACACGTTAGATCCATTTACAGTATTTGTTCAGCCGAGGCTGTCTGTTTCCAGCTGCTCTCCCTTCAACACTGTGAACAATCAAGAGCAACACAGATATAACACAAAATCAAAGAGTTACAACTTCTGCGCTAATAATCACTGGCATATCTTTGAAACAATTAATAAAATTCATTTACAAAAATTTAAACAAAATGCTTCAACATTAACTGAAATATGTGTAGTATGAATATTTAAATATGAAACAACTGATTTTTATGACTGTGTCTATGTAAGTTCAGCTGTAGATATCGATATTCACTGGTATCGTACATTTATTATTGACTCGATTACATGACACTCTCCCGCGGATACTGGGCCTCTCACCATTCGGCGACGTGTCAGTGGTAGGTCGAGGGAGAGTCAGGGCTCGAGGAAGGACTGCGGTCCTGCGTCCATCCCCTGACCGACATGTTGGAGATGCTGTCTCCCACTGATACTGTTGGGCAGTCAGCGGTAGCAAGGATAATTGGGTAGGGCTGTGTTAATTGCAGCTCTTTGAATATACACCGAATAAAGGTGGCCTTTATGGAAATGACGACAGGCAGTGGGAAGGATCACCTTGTACACTCGTTGTGTATGCCTGAATGCATCATTTGACCCGTTCAATGAGATATTCCATTGACAAAACAGAATGATAACGCCTACAGACTGCGGAACATCTTTGAACGAACGATGTCTGCTTTGGCTCCAACTTATACTTGGGTTATATCAGCGACTGGCAGAGAAAGTTAATAAGACATGCCTCTCAGAATTAACAGTAGTGTCCCTAGAAATTATGGTTGCCTCCTGATTCTGAGTCGAGTGAAGGCTCGAACCAGAAATTTCGAACGTTCTGTGACAAATTAGGGTACGATGACCTAAACTGTTGCCATAGGATTGAGAACATCGGTGTCCTACTAAATGGCTTAGGGATACACTACACATCAGATATTGTTACCCTGGTAGCTGACTGTTTGTGAGGTGCACACTGTTTTTTCATTAGGCGAATATTCATCCTCTCTAGATAACGAAAGGTGAAGGAGACCCTGGAGTATTAGCGTAAAATCCGAAGAAATAATTCCCAAAGATGAGACAACTAACATAATAGTCCAGAATAAGATTTCCACTCTGCAGCGGAGTGTGCGCTGATATGAAACTTCCTGGCAGATTAAAACTGTGTGCCCGAACGAGACTCGAACTCGGGACCTTTGCTTTTCGCGGGCAAGTGCTCTACCAACTGAGCTGCCGAAGCACGACTCACGCCCTGTACTCACAGTTTTACTTCTGGCAGTATCTCGTCTCCTATCGTCACACTCCGCTGCAGAGTGGAAATCTCATTCCGGAAACATCCCCCAGGCTGTGGCTAAGCCATGTCTCCACAATAGCCTTTCTTTCAGGAGTGCTAGTTCTGCAAGGTTCGCAGGAGAGCTTCTGTAAAGTTTGGAAGGTAGGAGACGAGATACTGGCAGAAGTAAAACTGTGAGTACCGGGAGGGAGTCGTGCTTCGGTAGCTCAGTTGGTAGAGCGCTTGCCCGCGAAAGGCAAAGGTCCCGAGTTCGAGTCTCGGTCGGGCACACAGTTTTAATCTGCCAGGAAGTAACATAATAGTGTTCAACTGACGAAGTATTCATAGCAAAGGCAAGAGTCTCAAGCACCTCTTAAAAGTATTGGAGCCACCTGATACTAGATACAGCGAGCTGAGTAAAAACTGAAATTGAGAATAACGATATTTTTCTCCGAAATTTAAGAGTATATCGAAAGGATAGACAAATGGGTAATGAAAATGGTATATCTGTAGCAATAAGCGAGAAAATCAAATCCATCGAGGCATAAATAGAAGCTGCAAGCGATATTATTCAGGAATAAACTCATAATTGGATCTTTCTATTGACCATCACTCTCCCCCACAAATGTAACCGAAAACTTTCGAGGAAACATCAGCTCACTAGTAAGTATGGAGAAATCTGTAATTAT
Source organism: Schistocerca cancellata (assembly GCF_023864275.1). Lineage (NCBI taxonomy): Eukaryota > Metazoa > Arthropoda > Insecta > Orthoptera > Acrididae > Schistocerca > Schistocerca cancellata. The sequence continues at coordinate 930,826,203 of NC_064629.1, forward strand.
CCAACAATTTACTTGGATAATTATCGTTTTATAAGTGGCGGACGCGAAAAGTCATCCTGCGAAACAGTACTAAGTATATTCTTCGAAATCTACTTGAACTCATGGTTTCTGAATACCGGCAACGACACCAAAATATTAAATTTAATAGTAAAAGTAGAGCAGATCTCTTTGAACATGTCCACTTTGAAACAGGTATCAGAGACCATGAGAGAGGTTAGTGATGGCCAAAGTACAAAGGGCAACTAAAACGTGCAAGGAAATTTGCAGGAGTTGGACAAAAATATGAAAACACCGCAAGAAATGCAAGCTCGAACATGAACGCAGAGCCGGGCGAGGTGGCCGGGCGGTTCTAGGCGCTACAGTCTAGAACCGCGCTACCGCTACGGTCGCAGGTTCGAATCCTGCCTCGGGCATGGATGTGTGTGATGTCCTTAGGTTAGTTAGGTTTAAGTAGTTCTAAGTCTAGGGGACTGATGACCTTAGAAAGTAAGTCCCATAGTGCTCAGAGCCATTTGAACCATAAACGCAGATGCTAGAGGAGGCTTCACGTGATGATATTGTATCTGAGCACGAACGGCACCTGTGCAATGCCTACAATACGTCACATGTCAGTCGTAGTCAGAGCAATATCCTGTGCAGTTGTGAGTGCATTATGTCGGAGCAAAGTGTATTCGACCGTAGGCAAATAGTTGGTGTTGGTATGGTGGCTGCTTCCGTAACCATGATAGTCGAAGTGTTTCGTGTTTCAAGAGGTACCGTATCGATGATCTGTACCGCATACAGGGAGGCGGAGAAACATCATCGGCTGATCGTGACGGCTGGTCATAGAAGAGAGCTGCGACAAAAATAGGGGGCTATTGCTGGAAAAGTCACTGTAGACCTGAATGTCGCACTCACGAACACTGCCAACACCAAAACAACATGAAGGGACCTCCGTAATCAGCGAACTACGGGGCTAGCTGGAATTCCAAAACCACTTACCAGTGGTGTAAATGCACGTAACAGGAAAACATGGTGCCGAAGCCATAACACGAGGACTATGGAGCAATGGAAGAAAGTAATTTGGTTCGTTTAGTGTTGTTGAACACTACTTCCAACTTTCGACCGAGTTTACGTCTGGCTTACACCGTTCCAAGCGAGCGATGCAGATGTATTGCTGAAATGAGTGAAACATAGCGAGGTATCGGTGACAATGTCGCAGTCATGTCGTGATATTCCATTAGCCTCGTGGTTACTCTGCGAGTTCACATTACCGCCAAGGACTATATAATCATTTTGGCTGATCGGGTCCATCCCATGGTGTAATGTTTATTCTCCAATGATGAAGATGTGTTCCAAGACGACAAGGCTCCTGCTCACACAGCTCGCATCGTCCACGACTGGTCTTGTGAACACGGGAATGAATTATCGCATCTCACCTCGCCACAGCATTCGGCAGATATCAATATTATTGTTACTCTGTGGTTTACTTTGGAGAGAAGGATGCTGATCGATATCCACCTCCATTATTGTTACCTGAACTTACCACTGATTTGCAGGAAGAAATGGACACGATTCTATTGAACACCACACAGGACCTGTATGCACCAATTGCGAGACGACTGGAAGCTGCTTTGAACGCCAACGATTTCCCTACAGTGTATTGGGCATGGTAATGTGTTGTGATTCTGCTCTTTCAGTATTTTTGTTCATCCCATCTATATCTTCAGTACACAAAATGAAGGGATGATTGCGTCATATCTCAAGGAGGGACCAGAAAAATTCAGTTCCGGGCAGGAACATGCAGACGAACTGTGGCCCAAGTTTAGAAGAATAGTTTACTAAGCGCTGTATAGATACACTGAAGAGCCAAAGAAACTGGTACACCTGTCTATTATCGTGTAGGGCCCCGCGAGCACGCAGAAACGCCGCAACACGACGTGGCATGGACTCGAATAATGTCTGAAGTAGTGCTGGAAGGAACTAACACATTGAATCCTGCAGGACTGTCCGTAAATTCGTTATAGTACGAGGGTGGAGATCTCTTCTGAACAGCACGTTGCAAGGCATCCCAGATAGGCTCAATAATGTTCCTGTCAGGGGAGTTCGGTGGCCAGGGCAAGTGTTTAAACTCAGAAGAGTGTTCCTGGAGCCACTCCGTAGCAATTCTGGAATTATGGGGTGTCGCATTGTCCTGCTGTAATTGCCCAAGCCCGTCAGAATGCACAATGCATATGAATGGATGCAAGTGATCAGAGTGGATGCTTACGTACGTGTTAGGTGCCTGAGTCATATGTAGATGTGTCGGGGGTCCCGTACCACTCCAATTACACACACCCCACACCATTACAGAGTCTCCACCAGCTCGAGGGCGCCGGCCGGAGTGGCCGTGCGGTTCTAGGCGCTACAGTCTGGAGCCGAGCGACCGCTACGGTCGCAGGTTCGAATCCTGCCTCGGGCATGGATGTATGTGATGTCCTTAGGTTAGTTAGGTTTAATTAGTTCTATGTTCTAGGCGACTGATGAACTCAGAAGTTAAGTCGCATAGTGCTCAGAGCCATTTGAACCAGCTTGAACATTCCCCTGCTGACATGAAGGGTCCATAGAGTGATGTGGTTCTCTCCATACCCGTACACGTAAATCCGCTCGATGCAATTTGACACGAGACTCGTCCGACCAGGCAACATGTTTCCAGTCATCAACAGTCCCACGTCGGGGCTGGCGGGACCAGGTGAGGCGTAAGGCTTTGTGTCGTGCTATCATCAAGGGTACACGAGTGGGCCTTCGGCTCCGAAAGCCCATATCGTTGATGTTTCGTTGAATGGTCCGCACGCTGACACTTGTTGACGGCCCAGCATTGAAATCTGCAGTGGTGTGAGGAAGCGTTGCACTTCTGTCATGCTGAACGATTCTCTTCTGTTGTCGGTCCCGTTGTTGCAGATGGTTTTTCCGGCCACAGCAGGGAAGACAATCAGGTAGAAGTACTGTTTCGTGACTTCTGAAAAGCATTTGACTCAGTACCACACCAACTTTTACAAACGAATGTACGATGATTTGTCGTACTAATCGAAATTTGTTTCTGGACTGAGCTTTCCACGGTAGGAAGGACTCAGCATGTTATCTTGGGTGCAGTCGTCGACAGATGTAGAGCTAACATTACAGGAGCCCGTGGCAAGTATGTTCGGATCCTTGCTCTTCGTGTAATATATTAATGGCCTGATAGTAAACATTAATAGTATGTTCAGACTTTCTGCAGATGTTGTAGTTATCTACAATGAAGTACTGATTACAAAAGCTGCACCAATATTAAGAAAGTCAGGACGTGTAAAATTGTGCACTTCACAAAACGCAACAATGTATAAGGGGTGTTCGGGCCTGAGCACAACTATTGCTCTCTTCCACGAGCCTGTGGCTGTCACAGGACTTGAAGCGCTTCCTTTTGAGATTTTTTTCAGCGGAATTAACACACGGAGGTCGCAAGGCAGCATGTCTGGGCTGTAGGATGGATGCTTAAGCTGCACCGCCACCGCAACACTTTGTGTGGCGTGGGAGACGTGTGGCCGCGCGTTATCGTGGACCAAATCACTGTCCGCAGCTCGTGGTCGTGCGGTAGCGTTCTCGCTTCCCGCGCCCGGGTTCCCGGGTTCGATTCCCGGCGGGGTCAGGGATTTTCTCTGCCTCGTGATGACTGGGTGTTGTGTGATGTCCTTAGGTTAGTTAGGTTTAAGTAGTTCTAAGTTCTAGGGGACTGATGACCACAGATGTTAAGTCCCATAGTGCTCAGAGCCATGTGAACCATCCAAATCACTCCCCCTGTGAGCAGCCCAGGCCGTTTGCTCTCGATAGACGTACATCCGTGCTCGACTAATTCGATGAGACTCGGACGTATGACGTCAAAAAGACAGTAGGCGTCACTTTGCGTGTTGAAGGCACAGCTTTGAATTTTTTAGGGAGACGTGAGGACACTACATCCACGCCCACAGAGGTCTCACTACGTTATTCCAAAGCGCACATGCAAATTTCAGCAGTTTAGCTGTTACGACGTAAGCAACTTTGGCTTTGAACACTCCGAGGATTACAATAGCAATGGGTCACATGTGGACTCAGACTACTCATACAAATAATGGCTGTGACAATTTGTTGGGATATGAAATTTAATGATTACATACAGCCAATCGAAAGTAAAGCAGGTGACAGACTTCAGTTTATTGGTAAGATACTTGGAAAACGGAGTTAGTCTACAAATGAGGCTATCCACAAGACACTCGAGCAATCTATCCTAAAATTAAGTGAAAAAGGCCCATACCAAATAGATCTAACATGGGATATTGAGTGCATGCAGAGGGGCAGCACAGACTGTCAAAGATTTGAATGAGCTACTGAATGTCGTCAGTGAAATACTGAAAAACTGAGCTGACAGGCACTTAAAGATAGACGTCAATTATCCCGGAAAAGGTTCAAGGATCATATTAAGTGAGTTAGCAAGAAATATATTACAATCCTCTGCGTATCACTACCGTAGGGATCACGAAGACAAGATTAGAATAATTACAGCGCTGCACAGAGACCTTTAAGGTTCAAAATGGTTCAAATGGCTGTGAGCACTATGGGACTTAACTTCTGAGGTCATCAGTCCCCTAGAACTTAGAACTACTTAAACCTAACTAACCTAAGGACATCATACACACCCATGCCCGAGGCAGCATTCGAACCTGCGACCGCAGCGGTCCCGCGGTTCCAGACTGTAGCGCCTAGAACCGCTCGCCCACCACGGCCGGCGACCTTTAAGGAGTCAGTCTTCCGGCACTCTTGCCGCGAATGAAACAAGGAGAAACCTCAATTCGTATTACAGTGGGACGTTCCCTCTGTCATGGAATTCACAGTGGTTCGCAGTGTATGGCTGGCCGGTGTGGCCGAGCGGTTCTAGGCGCTTCAGTCTGGAACCGCGCGACCGCTACGGTTGCAGGTTCGAATCCTGCCTCGGGCATGGATGTATGTGATGTCCTTAGGTAAGTTAGGTTTAAGTAGTTCTAAGTTCTAGGGGACTGACGACCTCAGATGTTAAGTCCCATAGTGCTCAGAGCCATTTGAACCATTTTGCAATGTATGGAATTAGAACTAGGTAACATTCAGAGAAAGAAACAATCAGTTCAGACCACTAGACTCAAATATGTCCTCCAAAAGCGTTGGAATCTCTTGTGGGGTGGGGGGGAGATGGAGGAGGAGAGGAGTAAAACTCGTAACGTATTGGTTGATAAGGCCAAGTCAAGAGTCAACGAAAAGAAAACGTCTTGTTCCATATTAACTTTACTCATTTCAACTTTTTGAAGCACATATTTTTAATTTACTGTACTTCAAACTCTGAGAAATCCAGACAACGGTGGCATACACTTGTTATATGAAATAGAACGTTAAACCGAAAAATGTGTTTTAATAAAAGGATTACAATATTAGATCACGCATACTTTATATTTGCATTATCACAACCCACAGAATTCCTGTAAGAATCGTTCCACTAATTTTGACAAATTATTACGAAAGCGAAAGAGGCTATAAGATATTTTGAAAACAAGTTCTAAGGAAATAATGAAATTGAAACTTCCTGGCAGATTAAAACTGTGTGCCCGACCGAGACTCGAACTCGGGACCTTTGCCTTTCGCGGGCAAGTGCTCTACCATCTTTTTCTTTTTTTTTTTTTCGATTTTTTTTTTTTTTTAATCTCATTTTGTTCGGTTTTGTTCGTTACATCTGCTCGCATCTGTGCGCTGATATGAAACTTCCTGGCAGATTAAAACTGTGTGCCCGACCGAGACTCAAACTCGGGATCTTTGCCTTTCGCGGGCAAGTGCTCTACCATCTGAGCTACCGAAGCACGACTCACGCCCGGTACTCACAGCTTTACTTCTGACAGTATCTCGTCTCCCACCTTCCAAACTTTACAGAAGCTCTCCTGCGAACCTTGCAGAACTAGCACTCCTGAAAGAAAGGATACTGCGGAGACATGGCTTAGCCACAGCCTGAGGGATGCTTCCAGAATGAGATTTTCACTCTGCAGCGGAGTGTGCGCTGATATGAAAGCTGTGAGTACCGGGCCTGAGTCGTGCTTCGGTAGCTCAGATGGTAGAGCACTTGCCCGCGAAAGGCAAAGGTCCCGAGTTCGAGTCTCGGTCGGACACACAGTTTTAATCTGCCAGGAAGTTTCATAGCAGCGCACACTCCGCTGCAGAGTGAAAATCTCATTCTGGAAGCATCCCCCAGGCTGTGGCTAAGCCATGTCTCCGCAGTATCCTTTCTTTTAGGAGTGCTAGTTCTGCAAGGTTCGCAGGAGAGCTTCTGTAAAGTTTGGAAGGTGGGAGACGAGATACTGGCAGAAGTAAAGCTGTGAGTACCGGGTGTGAGTCGTGCTTCAGTAGCTCAGCTGGTAGAGCACTTGCCCGCGAAAGGCAAAGGTCCCGAGTTCGAGTCTCCGTCGCGCACACAGTTTTAATCTGCCAGGAAGTTTCATATCAGCGCACACTCCGCTGCAGAGTGAAAATCTCATTCTGGAAATAATGAAATTGTTTGACTTACAGTTTATACCCAGAGTTAAGTTCTAAAAAATTCTTCTCCCTCTGTTACAACTGAAAAAAATCAGTCTATTATTTTCCCTACAAATAAATGCGGCCTTTGTTACGGACGCAGGCACTCTACATATTCATATCGAGAACAAAGAGCCAGTTGCGTGGCTGAAGCGAATAGTGTCCAAAGCAGCTGGACTGTACTGACTAAAATTTCTCGGCTATGTCTCCCATTCCTTTTTGTTCTCGAGATCGAAGTACACAATTCTTTGAAGTTCTCGAAACTGTCACTACTTCGGAGGTAGCGGCGCAATGACTTAAATCCCAGTCTGACATTTATGATTTCTGTTTACACGGTTACCCTCGATCCTTTGAGGTGAATGTTAGCACGTTTCCCGGTTTAATACCTCCATCATCCGTGGGACATACGTTTCCCACCAAGATATTGGCTTTCCAGTACCCGTAGCCAGAGGAAGATCGCACACCTCTGTGGTGCTACGATACGTTGCTGGGTTTACGAACAATCTGAATCAAACAGACCCATTCTGTGAAGATCGAAGCGCAGGGTCTCACTTTGTCGTTACAATGATGTATCCAGTACGTTGTGTAGAGGCAGTTTCCGCTGTTACAGTTTCTCGTTTGTGAGTAATAGCGATAGTGAAGATATTTATTGCCTTCCTCACGTTATTTGCTACATATACAGCCTGAAAAAAATTATTACACCCTCTTAGCATAGTCCTTGCTGTTGCAAGAACGGGAAAAGAACAGGTCTACAAGTATTCTGCACGTACTAAGCGCTGGTTCCCGTACCCTCCAGAAGCACCAAAGGTGAACAAGATGTGAGCTTATCGTGGGGCCAGTGCGTCTTGGACGAATGCGGTCTAGAAGACACTTGTATGTCGTGCACGCAACGTGCGGCCAGATTCTGAAGACCACGGCGCTCCATTCCATCTTCCAAGTGAGCCTCTGACAGCAGCAGTCGAGCCGTGCACATCGATGCTGTGGCGTGACTGGAAAACAGGCTAGTAGTGTACGTGCCTGTAGTCCCACTGCTAACTGATTCGCAACAGTTCGTGTTGACACGTCTGGGCTCACGAGCCCTCTTATCTGTGCTGTGGCAGATGTAAGGTCTGTCACTATTGCCATTACAATATGAGGATTCTGGCAGGCGTCTGTGCTGCACGGACATCGAGAACCTCATCTACGGTTTGGGAATGTCCACGTGACCACTGATACTAGCATCGTTCCACAACTGACGCAGAAAGTCCAACCTGTGTGGTAGTTCTCCTAAAGGACCATCCTTCCACTTGCAAAGCCACAATTTGACCACTGTCAAACTTGCTCAGTTAGCTGTAGGAAACACGAGTGCATCTCTGTGGCACGGTTACCACTAGTGGAGCAAGAAAGCGTCACCCCACTCTCCATTGTTGCCAAATATATTCGAGATGGCGGATCCGAGATGGCGTCGATAGATATGACAATGTCGCAGTGATGTCGTGGTGGGAAGTTCAGATTTTGGCGGGAAGATAGGTTAATTGGGCTACCTCCACTAACATAACCCTCTCCCCTCCCCTCCCCCCCCTACCCGTCCTCCACCAGAAAATGGCGGGAAGTTCAAATTCCGGCAGGATAATGCAACACACCGTGGCTACCTCCACTAACCTAAGAAAATGGCGGGAAAATAGGCCACTTGGGCTACCTCTACTAACCTAACTCATCCAACTGCCACCTCTTCCTAGGAATTGACAGGAAAAAGACTTAGCCTCTGCTGGATATAATGGATGTTAGTCTTTATTTTGCAGGCAGTCTTTATTTAAACAATTCGAGGCAGTTCTGCCATCGAGTGTGTTCACCACGAGGTCCAGAGTCCAACTGATTTAGTACACAGTACCGCCACCAGAGGGCGCCATCGCCCCTCCCGTGACGTAATCCGAGATGGCGGTCTGGAGGAAGAAAAATGGCAGGAAAAGGACTCAGCCTGTGCCGGGGTGCTGGAGAGAGGGAGGAGTGAACTTCACTTATTTTCGAGCAACTTATTTAGGGACGGATTTGACATAGTATATTTATTACACTGATGCAAAACACTCGCCCTGACGTGCTTCAGGTCACAATACACATCATGCAGACACGCAAACAACTGATAAATTACCGAAATAATCCAGTACATTGACGTGCAGAGACGCAAACAATTCCTAAATCGTCAAATAATACATGTAAAACGCTCTGCAGACACGCTTGCTAATCGTTGAGCACCGAAATAATGCATGCGTAACGCTATTCAGACATGCTCGCAATGGTTAAACACCCGAAAATAATGTAGTGCACAAACACTCAGCGCCAGCCGGACACAAACCAGCGCTGTCACGCCGCTGACGATGGCAGGTGAAAGTCAAGCCTACAGTTAGAGTTCTTCGAGTGTTATACTGACGTCACATGTCTATCTAAATAAGAGCCAAGTCAGCCTCTGGAATGGGCGCACGTGGTCACTGTTGCTGGTGCGATCCCTCTCCCTACCTGTGGTCCAGCGAAGATCTAATTGCCGAGAGACTCACCCTCGCAGAGGCTCCAGAGTCCATTCCGGAATAGCACAGGCTGCAATGTTCCTGCCGATCCTAACAGGACATGCGAGCTGCGTCTAGCTGTGCACGTGTGCTTACCTGCCCAGCGTGGCTGACGCATCGCCGCGAAATGTTCGCGCCGTGACTAGGACCTGTTTACGAAATTAGCACAGAATAACAGCGATTACATTCTTCCCGTTGGTCCTAACGAGACATCACATGTTCCCTTCCAGAAGATCGTGACATCCTGCTGTCAACATACGTCTCAGAAACGTTAAACGTTCTCACCGCTGAAACGCTTCATCGTGTCTGTGCACGCTCGCGAAAACACAGTTAATCATAAAAGCATTCTTGTTGTTTGGAAAGAGAGCACTGTCGAAGCACAGACTGGGGGGGGGGGGGGGGGATATAGAAATCGGAACAATTACACAAACAGAATTCGAAGCACTGTGCTACACAAAAGAAAACTGGCGGGAATTTTCGGTTTGGCCATTGTTATGGAGACACACCCTATACTTTAAGTAACAATTCGCCAGCAAATATATTATTTGATTGGTTTTTAAAGTATTTTTGGCACACTTTAATGACTGCAGTCCAACAAAGAAATTCAAAGTAGGCCTAACTGATCGAGTCCTGAAAACTAACGTTCCAAAAAGACAAAATACGTGGTATACAGAACAGCTGACCACTCTGAAAAACCAAGTTACGTTGTTGCACAATGTAGATTGTAGACTGAAAACTAATCAAGGAATTAATATAAAAAAACGATCATAGAAGTCAAAAAAGCACATATCCCAGAAGTATTGAGAAATCCACCAACAAGTGCAAAGCTGCTTGGAAGCTAATAAATAGTGTTGCTAAAGACGAAAGAAATGTTACAATTAATATCTCTCCCCAAAAATTTAATGATTATTTTGTTAAATCAGTTGAAGAATTAGGAAGTAGTATTGCTAAACCCGAAATCAATTCATCAAGGTTACTGCCAAAAACTAGTTGTAGATCATCAACAAATACAAGTATCTTTAGTTTCTCTGAGGTCTCAGCAGATTTTGTATTAAGAATAGGGAAACAGTTAAAACCATCAGACAATGTAGACATATATGACTTGTCCTGTAACATACTGAAGAAAGTCATAGCCAGGATAGTGTACCTCTTAACACAGTGTGTAAACAAATGTCTACCTGAAGGATATTTTCCTGATGAGCTTAAACAGTCTATGGTAGTTCCAGTTTATAAAAACGCGGATAAAGACTGCCTCAAGTTACCGGCCTATTTCCATAGTACCATCTTTTTCTAAAGTTCTGGAATGCACAATTTACAAACAATTATCTGATTACTTTGATAATATAGGAATTATTAGTGGATCTCAATATGGTTTCAGGAAAAACATGTCAAAAATTAATGCAACAGATGCTGTTGTAAAATACTGCCATCAAATATTTGAGGATAAAAACTTCGCTCAAGTCACTTTTTGGGACCTAAGCAAAGCCTTTGACTGTGTAGACATACACTACTACTTGAAAAATTGGACTTTTATGGTGTTATAGGTAATAGCCTTTAAGATCATTTTTACAGAACTGTAAGAAAGCTGTCTGAGTTGGCAAATAATTGACCAGTGTGGAACTAGTTAACATGGGTGTCCCACAGGGATCTGTACTGGGCCCTTTCCTGTTCCTAATAATGATTAACGACCTGTCGTCATGTTTTACATCAAAAACTGTACTATATGCAGATGATACAAATTTTATGAACAGCAGCCTTAAAACTTGTGAAGAGACAATTGCTCAAGCATCATACTGGTTTAAAGCAAATGGATTTTTGCTTGATGAAAATAAAACTCAGCAAATAGTATTAGTCTAAAAGACAAGCTACCATCTGATCCTAGTTATGTTACGTTTTAGGGGTATATTTGGATGACAGATTATCTTGGAGTCAACATGTCAAGTATCTTAGTGGTAAGTTGTCTAGGGTAATCATCTGTCAAGGTGGCTAATGGACTTTGAACCTAAAAATTATGTTAGAATATCCTCATTCTTCCAAAGCATAATAAACTATGGTATCATTTTATGGGGAAATTCCAGTTTGTGCGTGACGTCTTTCTACTGCAGAAGAAAGCTGTTAGGGTAATTACAGGCTCATCATATAAGACACACTGTAAACCTTTGTTTTCTGAGCAAAAAATTATAACAGTAGTAAACCTATATATATATATATATATATATATATATATATATATATATATATATATATATACATGATGTCTTAATCTATACGAAAAAGAAGCTACCCGAAGCTAAATGCAGAGAAAATATACATTGCTACAACACTAGGATGAATAGATGTATTTATACACCATTCCACAGACTCTCAAAATCACTGAACAGTTATGAACTAATGGGGCACAAATTATTTAATAAACTTCCACTAACTATGCAAGATTTACCAGAGCAACCATTCAAACGAGCACTGTATCATTGGTTAGTTGCCCACCCATTCGACGACATAAAGGATTTCATCAATTGTAATATTATACTGTAATAACAAACCGCTTACTCTTTTGCAACAGGAATTACACTCCTGGCCATTAAAATTGCTACACTACGAAGATGACGTGCTACAGACGCGAAATCTAACCGACAGGAAGAAGATGCTGTGATATGCACATGATTAGCTTTTCAGAGCATACACACAAGGTTGGCGCCGGTGGCGAGACCTACAACGTGCTGACATGAGAAAAGTTTCCAACCGATTTCTCATACACAAACAGCAGTTGACCGGCGTTGCCTGGTGAAACGTTGTTGTGATGCCTCGTGTAAGGAGGGGAAATGTGTACCATCACGTTTCCGACTTTGATAAAGGTCGGATTGTAGCCTATCGCGACTGCGGTTTATCGTATCACGACATTGCCGCTCGTGTTAGTCGAGATCCAATGACTGTTAGCAGAATATGGATTCGGTGGGTTCAGGAGGGTAATATGGAACGCCACGCCATGTTGCATCCTAATGGCCTCATATCACTAGCAGTCGAGATCACAGGCATCTTATCCGCATGGCTGTAACGGATCGTGCACCCACGTCTCTATCCCTGAGTCAACAGATGGGGACGTTTGCAAGACAACAACCATCTGCAGGATCAGTTGGATGGACTGTCAGCTTCGAGACCATGGCTGCGGTTACCCTTGACGCTGCATCACAGACAGGAGCGCCTGCGATGGTGTACTCAACGACGAACCTGGGTGCACGAATGGCAAAACGTCATTTTCTCGGACGAATCCAGGTTCTGTTTACAGCATCATGACGGTCGCATCCGTGTTTGGCGACATCGCGGTGAACGCACATTGGAAGCGTGTATTTGTCATCGCCATACTGGCGTATCACCCGGCGTGATGGTATGGGGTGCCATTGGTTACACGTCTCGGTCACCTCTTGTTCGCATTGTCAGCACTTTGAATAGTGGATGTTACATTTCAGATATGTTACGACCTATGTCTCTACCCTTCATTAGATCCCTGCGAAATCCTACATTTCAGCAGGATAATGCACGACCACATGTTGCAGGTCCTGTACGGGCCTTTCTGGATACAGAAAATGTTCGACTGCTGTCCTGGCAAGCACATTCTTCAGATGTCTCACCAATTGAAAACGTCTGGTCAATGGTAGCCGAGCAACTGGCTCATCACAATACGCCAGTCACTAATCTTGATGAACTGTGGTATCGTGTTGAAGCTGCATGGGCAGCTGTACCTCTACACGCCATCCAAGCTCTGTTTGACTCAATGCCCAGGCGTATCAAGGCTGTTATTACGGCCAGATGTGGTTGTTCTGGGTACTGATTTCTCATGATCTATGCACCCAAATTTCGTGAAAATGTAATCACATGTCAGTTCTAGTATAATATATTTGTCCAATGAATACCCGCTTATCATCTGCATTTCTTCTTGGCATAGCAGTTTTAATGGCCAGTAGTGTATTTGGGATTTCGGCAATCGTAATATTACACTGTAATAACAAACCTATTGTTCTATTGCAACATGAATGACATTGTATTATATGTATGACTTTGTCTGTTGCCTTAATGGCCTAATGACACAAAAAATTATTCTATTCTATTCTCTTCTATAGCTACTGGTCTGGAGATGACCTAATGCCACAGTGGCAGATAAGTGACTGCATCCCTGACAGAGATGGATGGTCTGCTTCAACTTGTCTTTGAACACTTGCTTTCTCAGAACTCTCTGTAGATGCCTTGCTTCCATCTGGTTCAAATCAGTTTGTAGAGACTCCTATGTCCAGGCACAAGGGATTTCTTGTGAATGAATGGAGCATTTTTTTTTCCCATTGAATTTACCCACAGAACTACTCATGCCACAGGTGTGGAAACACTACCCGCCTTTTTTTCTTCCTGCAGACGAGTCTTTCAGTGGCAAAAAACTATTTTGTACACATCACCATATTGCACCAGTAATTAAACCCTGCAATGTGGCTACAGATTGTCACTGAGGGTGGGAGTTTGAATATTAGAGCATGAAACCGATCTCCAACCCAGCAATATATCACCACATACCGTGTTGATGTAGTAAACATGCAGTTTGTGTCCTGCGCCATACAAAATCGCCCCTTTTACATCATTCGTATAGCTATTGACCGCCAGACACTCGTACATATACCATGAAGACAGACAGCACAAGCACATGCACCATAGGTATACTCCTCGCTGCACCAGATATTTTCCCGCAAGGTTAGGCAGTTCAAAATTGCTCAAATGGCTCTGAGCGCTATGAGACATAACTGCTGAGGTCATCAGTCCCCTAGAACTTAGAACTAATTAAACCTAACTAACCTAAGGACATGACGCACATCCATGCCTATGCCTGAGGCAGAATTCGAACCTGCAACCATAGCGGTCGCGCGGTTCCAGACTGTAGAGGCTAGAAACGCTCGGCCACTCTGGCCAGCCGGTCGGGCAGTCATCCACTCCTGATGCATGACCAGAGGGCCCTCAGAGGACCCAAGTCACTCTCAGAACCGTTCTACAAATTCGGGGTCGGCTCCCCTTGGCACAAAAGCGTTACTGCTTCTGGACCCAACCTGCTTGCTTGCTCGTTTTAATACACCCACCACCAGATTCTGGGATTACAAGAACATAGGTAATTTCGTATGGTTTGTCAGAATATCATATCATTTGCGCGATTACTCTCGATATCAAGCACATAGCAATATCACTTGCACAGCAGTATCGCCCATGCAACATAATTCTAATGATATAGACTGGAAATTATTTGTTCGCAGCTCGTGGTCATGCGGTAGCGTTCTCGCTTCCCACGCCTGGGTTCCCAGGGGTAAGGGATTTTCTCTGCTTCGTGATGACTGGGTGTTGTGTGATGTCATTAGGCTAGTTAGGTTTAAGTAGTTCTAAGTTCTAGGGGACTGATGACCACAGATGTTAAGTCCCATAGTGCTCAGAGCCATTTGAACCATTATTGGAAATTATTTCTCTAGAAACACGAAACTTTTGCGAGGTGAAGCGTGTTGTTAAGCACTGAGTAACTAGAAACTTATCCCGTCTGCGAAGACCTTTAGGTGAAAACTCGAAAAAAATAGGATTAACCGATATTTAGACTCACGAATACCGATGTCGATGATGTAGCAGATTCCAAATCGTCCCTATAATTTACAAAGTCAACTAAGGTGTTTCTCATGTCTAGAGAACCAGAAAATGTGTCTTCCACCTGTCTTTCACCTGCTAGATGCACACATCACAATCGATGTTCCCTCAACCAAATAAAGGTACGAAATCTGCAGAAGCAGTCAATCTGACAATATACTTGTGAGGGAATAATGTTCCAGCAGAAACACACCTCCATATTGGATGTTCTCAAGTTTCCACGTGATCACGAAAACTGCCCAACACATACTAAGTATTAGTTCGCTATTTGACCGTCTAGCAGACGATACAGTTAAGTCAGCTACATTCCTGAATCCCAACAGGCCTTTCCATTCAGACAGCTCCTGCTGTTAACGAGAAATGTGAAACATTCCCTCCACAGGATACCGGCACTGCATGCCAACCATGCATAGGCAGAATCATCATGCTAGGTAATCGGTCACATATATATTTGATCGCTATACTTACAATTAAATGTTACGATTGTGGTCTCTGTTGAATTACATTCGACAATGAGCGAAGTATCGGAAATACATCCTGCTGGTGACTGTGGAGCTAGAAATAGAAATATCTGTACCATTCTTATGACTAGACATACTCTTACCTTTGCTATCACAGTATTCTATGTCAAATCCATCCCTTTCTTATGCCTGGATACAGTCATTCCTTTGCAAATGTCGGAACACGCAGACACATACTTTATGAGCCTGATGCTCAAGGCGAACCTATCACACATCCACTACTACTAAGTATAATACTTGGACAGTAGCTGATTGCCGTCGATACGAAATAATACTGACCGAAAATCAACGATGGTTAGACATGTCTCATAAGTGTTCTTGCGAGTGGTAGCACTGTGTCTTAGAAAGAGAGACGTAATCGTCTTACAAACCGCCAGATGTTAAAAACCACGACCATATTACTGTCACAAGTAGTCTTGGCTCTACAGGTGCAGACAAGTATCCATGTTAAAAGCAATACCGGCTTTATAAATCGAGATACGCATTACATATGAATGACGTGGTTTTTCCAGACAAATACTGTGACACTGAATACAGATGGTGATCGTAGGAGTGTACATTATCAGACCAGCAGTAAAGTTACACGTTGCCGACGGTACACCCTCGTAATAAAAATACCGAATTTTGAAACTGATTCGGCTAAGGAGCGCCGTATGAAAACAGTATTTGCAACTCGCTCATACTGCCACTAGATATTTCTCCAGTATTTGTAACGCATTCTGTCTCGATGCCATGTCAGACATTCGGTGACATATTGTGTGGGTTATAGGCGATGGTTGATTGAGAAGGATCACAAGTAGTAGTAGATGGTGTGCTGATTGAGGTCGTGAGAAATGTACACTAGCTTTTCAGATCTCTAGTGCTACGCTTTTAGTAGAAAGGATGCACAGTAGACCCGAGTTAGCGATGGAGCGTGGATCCGCCATGCGTTATATCTGGAGTGATGTTGGGACACAGGTTCACAATGTGCCATACCCTGGATAGGGTTTGAAGGTGTATCTGCCACACACAATGTATGGAGCGATGTTGTGATCCAGATCCACAATGTACCACATCCAAGTTAGCGTTCAAGTGTCGATCTTCCGCGTACTATATATCCAGACCATGTTCAGAGGTGGATCTACCAGACGTCGCATCTGGGATAGGACTCGCAGGTGGACCAACCACGCGTTACGTCTCAACATGTGTTCTGTGTTCGAAGTTGGGTAGAGCAGCGGCAGGACCTGGTCCTGGGAGCTGTCTGCGACACATGCGCATATACAGACATACAGAAAACAGAGCAGACTCTCTGCAAATGTGGACTGGATATAATCGAGTACCGTGCTATACTATGCCTCCCGATCAGTGCATTTGCGCTATGTTTTGGAAGCTGTACTACATTTACAGAGCAATTTTAGAACACGGAACGAGAGGTAATGTCATGATCGCATGGGTAGAAGTGATATAAAATCTATAGAATTGCGAAAAATACGTAAACATTGAGGGAATATACATCGAAATGCAGGGAAATTGAGGAAGTACTAGCGTGTCTTTTGGTTGACGTAGAACAATTTCTACAAAGGAACAAGTATGCTACAGCAAGAGGAATCCGACATGGAAGCAAAGGGAAACAGGGAAAAAGTCACTTTTTTCTGTCAAGGCAGCATTCTACTGTATGTCTATTGTAGTAATAGTAAATGGAAATGCTGTGTGGCTAGGGCCTCGCGTCAGGTAGACAGTTTTTCTGGTGCAAGTCTTTCGAGTTGACGCCACTTCGGCGACTTGCTTGTCGATGGGAATGAAATAATGATGATAAGGACAACACAACACCCAGTCCGTGGCTGGAGAAAATCTCCAGTCCAGCTGGGAATTGAACCCGGGTCATTAGGTATTCTGTTGCGCTGACCACTCAGCAACCAGAGGCGGATGAGGTAACAGTAATACACAGGCGTTGACTACTGTATTTGACGCTTTTCAGGAAGACAGAGAACCATCTGCCTCATCTGGGTTAAAGGATGACATAGAGTGGGTGGAGTGGTCGGTTGAGATGGGGTTATAACGAGGTAAGATTTAATGGTAGACTGATGAGGCATTCTAGAGAGAGAGGGAGAAGTTGTTGCAGGTCATTTGACCATTTTTTCCTGATGTCCTGTGAGGATGCTGAGTTGACTGCCATAGCCTGCGTCTGACTCATATACAGCCACGTGTTCTGTGTGGATCTTAGAGCAGTGCCTACTTGTGATCGTTAACAGTAAGCCTCTCAGTCATCAGAGGACTTACACCTCATGTGTGATGAAACGTGACACATTCCTCTAAACAATGAAGATTTATGCGATGTACTCCATTCCCCTGTCGCATCCTGGGTGTAAAATCGATACTTCAGTTTCATAACTAAGTTAGCGATAGGTGGTTGTGCGACAGTACAGTCCCCATTATAAGTCTGCTTGACAGATATGCTGTTTACAGAGCTAGCGGGGGCATGACTTGTAATTTCACATGTCGGACGCTGCTGCTATGCGTTTATCGGTTCCCTTGTAATAGGTATTCTCCGTTACTAACGATCGTTTTATATAGGACTGATGTGGGCATAGTACAATTTCTGAACCGTGATCGGATGTGGACAGTGGACGGTATACAACTCTGGAAAGATATATTGTACATGTACCACACATAGCCATTGTTTTAAGGAAGTAGTTTTCTCGTTTTATGGTTCGACACCACAGTTTATCGTAGAGAAATCTGCAATAAGGATGTATGTCATGCGCTGGAAATATATTTCTTACAGTGGAATATTAACAGCAATGCATTCCACACGACTGATAGGTCAGAAACTCAAGCAATCTAACTTTATATCTTGTTTTAACAGCAGAACCGTATGGCCTTAGGAGTGCGTGTGTTTATGTTCTGACTTACCAATACTATTCTGGTACTGATCCCAGACACTAGAACTTTAACACTGATAGCGTATTTGGTTTACGCAAAATGGTTCGAAGTCCATCCGTCTGGAGCTCCATCATGCATAAAAATCACCCGTTTCATGTTCTTCTTAACTGTCTGCTATTACATCACAACACGTTCTGTACAACACGTTACTGTACATCGATAAGGAGTGCTAACTTCCTCGACATGGGCACATCTGGAGAAATCTTGTGCACTTGGATGGGCGAGGACTCGGCAAGCTCCATTCATTCATGTAGCGGTCTACTTCTGGTTCAAAAATGGCTCTGAGCACTATGGGACTTAACATCTGTGGTCATCAGTCCCCTAGAACTTAGAACTACTTAAACCTAACTAACCTAAGGACATCACAGACATCCATGCCCGAGACAGGATTCGCACCTGCGACCGTAGCGGTCACGCGGTTCCAGACTGAAGCGCCTAGAACCGCACTGCCACACCGGCAGGCCTACTTCTGGTCAGCTGCAGATTAAAACGGTAACCGTGCTGCAGGGCGGGCTGTTCAAAGACAGTGTGAGGGGGTCTTTCAGTCTCTAATTTTATCCTAAGATTGTGAGAATGCTCTGTGACTCTCATCCGCATAGAGATAGATCGTAAATTATGCACTATGCTCGATGTGTTAGAAATATGTAGAGCACTGTCTGGTATACTTTGATGATGTATGTGTTCGAGAATTAGCAATGAATGGACGTACTGCACAGTCATCTATCTACACTCGCAATGATACTCGGAAGGTAGAGAAGAGGCGGTTTAGCTACGATACTGAAATTGGGGAAACATGCTGTTGCATCATAGGTCGGTGTTTAAATTACTGTGTAATTGCTAAAATTGTTTGTGCTATCAAGGGTGATGCTTATTGTTACGACGGTGTCTTTTGCATCCCATCAGTACACTCGTACGCTGTTGGGTACCACATAATGATTGACTGGCACCGGTTGTTTGAGTTGAAGAAAGAGTTTTCGTGGGGGGGGGGGGGGGGGGGCAACACGTTCTGAGGATTCCTAGCACCAAAACAGTGATCGCGTACATGCCTGCAATATGAGGAATCAGTCGAAATGGAACGCAGAGCCATCAGCTATTCCATCACTATGATAGATGAGTTTAAATGTAGAGGTTGTCAGTCACCTTCGGACTGCAGTTTGGAAGGTCTCCACAACGCCGCAAAACTCTTCCAGTTTCCTTAAGCTGCAACTGTCTTTTATTTAAAATTATCCAGTGTGTGTGGTGTATTGTGGTAGCAGCAGTAACAACATTACAACATGACGACTGTGAGAAGCAGTGGATCAGAACGTGTAAATTTAAGTTTAGAATTTGACACAGACCTCGAAGTCGTGGCTGAGAAAACAAAATGTATGGCAGTGTACAAAGCGTGTTACACCAGGAAAAAAACAATGTTTTAAACAACAATACAGGATCACAGGGAGGGTGTCTTCGATTTATAGTATAGTCTGTGGGATACGGTCATCCTCCTACATTACCTGTGATGAAACCTTGAACTGGTCTGTACGGTGGATCAATAGCTGTATATTTAATAGGATCGTCACATGTGCTCGATGCCAGCACAGACAGTATTTGTTTTCGATATATGGGAGGAGAGAGATGTGGTAAAAATTTTATCGAGTTCTCTATCGGATGAAGTTAATGGAGGTTTTATAGTTGGTAATTTTTCTCTGTTGGATGTTTCAGAATAATGAAGATATCGTGGAGGGCTGATAGATGTTAATAGGCCCTGAGGGACCTGATCTGCTTTGGGCTGTAGTATTTGTATGTAGGTCTGGGACGCTCCACACTGTAGTAGCAAAATCGTCGTCCTTCTCCCAGGTCCTGTAGAGTCTTTTATACTATCTAGTGCTGCAGGAGCAGGCTCTGTTTGGCGCTGACCTTACACGTCGTACACTGTTGGCAGAGCTACGACAACTTGTGCCCATTTCCACCAAATGGTCAGAACATTGACCTGTCACACTAACTCAAGTGACTCTGTTTCTAAACGGGTTGCAGGAGTTGGTGGTTATGGCCCTCTCCAACTTAAATTGGAACGATCACATGCACAGGGCTGCAGGGATGGTGGCGCAGAGTCTGAGGGGCAGTTGCAAAATGCATAGGGGCTACCTAAAGCCACGATGGAATTTTGCTGTAGCAGATAGGTTCGAAAAAGGCGACTCGTTTTGAGATATGATACTCCAGAAACATGATTCACTAGTGACTGTATAATCATTAAAGGACTTCTCCATCGGATACAAAGCAGGTATGTGGTTGAATGGAAAGACTTGATTCCAAATCCCAGACAGCATCACTACTGCAAGCGTAGCACTAGAGATCTGAAAAGCTAGTGTACATTTCTTACGACCTCAATCAGCACACCACCTGCAAGCTGTTTGTGACCGTTCTCAATCAACCGTCGCCTATAACCTAGCCGATATGTCACTCAACCTCTGACATGGCATTGAGACAGAATTCATTACAAATACTGGAGAAATATCTAGTGGTGGCCTGAGGGAGTTCATGCCCCCCTCCTCAGCCGAATTAGTTTCAGAAGTGGTCCCAGAGGAGGTTCGAGTCCTCCCTCAGGCATGGGTGTGTGTGTTTGTCCTCAGCATAATTCAGGTTAAGTAGTGTGTAAGCTTAGGGACTGTTGACCTTAGCAGTTAAGTCCCATAAGACTTCACACACATTTGAACATTTTTGAAGTTTCAAAATTCGGTAATTTTATTACGAGGGTGCACCTTCGGCGACGTGTAACAGCACTGCTGGACTGATAATATACATCACTACGATCACAATCTATATTCACTGTCGCGGTATCGGTCTGGGAAAACCACGTCATTTGTATGTAATGCCATACCTCTATTTATAAAGCTGGTATAGCTTTTAAGATGGATACTTGTCTGCACCTGTTGAACCAAGACTGCTTGTGACAGTAATATACTCATATTTTTTAACATCTGGCAGTTCGTAAGACGATTAAGTGTCTCTTTCTAAGACACAGTGGTACCACTCGCAAGAAAACTTATGATACATGTCTACCCATCGTTGATTTTCGGTCAGTATTATTTCGTATAGCTAGCAATTAGTTATTGGCCAAGTATTATACTTAGTAGTAAGGGATGTGTGATAGGTTTGCCTTGAGCATCAGGCTCATAAAGTATGTGTGTGTGTGTGTTCCGACATGTGCATAGGAAATGACTATGTCCAGTCATAAGGAAGGGATAGATTTGACATAGAATACTGTGATAGCAAAGGGAAGAGTATGTCAAGTCATAAGAATGGTACGGATATTTCTATTCCCAGAGCCAAAGCCATCAGCCGAGTGTACTTCCTATACTTCGCTCATTGTCGAATGTCGTTGAACAGAGACCACAAATGTAATATTTAATTGTACGTATACTGATCAAATATATATGTGACCGATTTCCTAGGATGATGACTCTGCCTATGCGTGCTTGGTGTGCAGCGCTGATGGCCTGTGGAGGGAATGATTGACATTTCTCGCCAGCAGTGGTGAGCACGTGCACCCATTCCAGAGGAACACTTGGCTCTTATTTAAATAGACATGTGACGTCAGTATAGCACTTGAAGAACTCTAACCGTAGACGTGACTTTCACCTGCCGTCAGCAGCGGTGTGACAGTGCTGGCATGTGTCCGACTGGCCCTGCAAAGTGCGTGCATGCATTGGAACAGTTTACCCATATGTTGCGTTTTTTACGTGCACTGAGTGTTTGTGCACTACATTATTTCCGGTTGTTTAAGAGTTGTGAGCGTATTTGAATATCGTTACACATGCATTATTTCGGTGATCTACGATTACCAAGCATGTCTGCAGACCGTTTTACAATATTTTGACGATTTAGGAATTGTTTACGTCTCTGCACATCAGTGTACTGCACTATTTTGCTGATTTACGAGTAGTTTGCAGGTCTGTAGACTATTTACTGCAACCTCAAACACGCGATGGCGAGTGTTTTGTACCAGTGCAATAAAGAAACTACGTTAAATCCATGCCTAAATAAATTGTATCCATTATTTGGACAGTTTATAATTAGTGAGCGTGTTTGTACATCAGTGTACTGCATTATATCGGTAATTTACGAGTTGTTTGCGTGTCTGTATGCTGTGTATTGTGACCCCAAGCGCGTCAGGGTCAGTGTTTTGTGTCCATGTAATAAAAATGCTATGTCAAATCCGAATTTGAACATCCCGCCATTTTCTGGTGACAGGGGAGGGGGGGAGAGGGGAAAGGGAAGGTTTTTAGCTTAGTAGAGGTAACCCAATTGACCTATCTTCCCGCCAAAATTTGAACTTCCCGCTGTGACGTTACTGCGACTTTACCATATCTATCGCCCCCATCTTGGATCAGCCATCTTGAATAAATCTGACGACAATGGAGAGTGGGATGATGCTCTCTTTGCTCCACTACTGTTGCCTGCCTGCTTAAAATACCTGCGGCGCAAAGAGTCTTCTGATTTTTTTCTTTATTGTTGTTTCAATTCCCCGCAAAGAGGTCTGCCTGACAGTCGATGAAAACCTCTCTTCAGCCAAAGGTTACAAAATCTGCATTTAAAAGGTAGTTGCAATATATAGACGGTGACGATAACAGGTGACTTTGTAAAAAACACATTGGTGGACGAATCTACGATTATTACTTAGAAACAAGAGGCAATATACGAGATTTTTTGAAGTACACCTACATGGAAAATATTGATGGTTTTTAAAACTCGTTTGACGATTTTAGATCTTAGTTAAAACGTAGTCACAGTGTAGTGGTGATAATAGGTGATACATGAAAAAATTTTCATGATGAAGTTGCAGTGATGATTATGACTGTGGGGCTCTGTAGAACTGCAAGTAGCGACTGGAAGTCGCCAAAGTGGGTGAAAGGGGAAGGAGAAAATGAAAAGATTTTGTGATGTGGAGCATGATGATTAGTGTTTGAAAGAAGGGTATATCTTGGGACAGATTTCGTTGTTGGGTTGTAGCAGTTGGTTTAAACTTCTGCAGAAGAGGACGGATAAGGCATGAAGATACATGGAAGGTGGAATATGGACGTAGTTGTGCAACAAGGTACCTGGATTGGTTGTTAGTGGGTGGGAAATGGGGAGGCCTTCTGGCTATGAGCCTTCCGTAATAAAGGGCAGACACAGACGGCGCTCTGGTACCT
Organism: Schistocerca cancellata; assembly: GCF_023864275.1. Taxonomy (NCBI): domain Eukaryota; kingdom Metazoa; phylum Arthropoda; class Insecta; order Orthoptera; family Acrididae; genus Schistocerca; species Schistocerca cancellata. Next base: position 930,849,576 of record NC_064629.1, read on the forward strand.
ATGCCACTAGTCTGCCTGTTGGTGGACGACATTGAAACCATTATCTTGTATTCCCCAGGTGGCATACGCCATCATTTACTACACAATAATGCCTTGATATTCTGACAGAACTATTATACAGCGCAGGTGTCAACCCAGTACAAGTAGAAGACATAAATTATGCCACTGAAACAAGTCTGCAACAAGATTAGATTAGATTAGATTAGATTAGATTAATACAAGTTCCATGGATCATGAATACGATATTTCGTAATGATGTGGAACGAGTCAAATTTTCCAATACATGACATAATTAAGTTAATTTAACAACATACTTAGGTTAATATAACAACTTTTTAATTTTTTTGTGTTTTTTTTATTTTTTTATTTTTTTTTATTTATTTTTTTTTTAATTTTTTTAAAATTTATATCTAAAAATTCCTCTATGGAGTAGAAGGAGTTGTCATTCAGAAATTCTTTTAATTTCTTCTTAAATACTTGTTGGTCGTCTGTCAGACTTTTGATACTATTTGGTAAGTGACCAAAGACTTTAGTGCCAGTATAATTCACCCCTTTCTGTGCCAAAGTTAGATTTAATCTTGAATAGTGAAGATCATCCTTTCTCCTAGTATTGTAGTTATGCACACTGCTATTACTTTTGAATTGGGTTTGGTTGTTAATAACAAATTTCATAAGAGAGTATATATACTGAGAAGCTACTGTGAATATCCCTAGATCCTTAAATAAATGTCTGCAGGATGATCTTGGGTGGACTCCAGCTATTATTCTGATTACACGCTTTTGTGCAATAAATACTTTCTTCCACAGTGATGAATTACCCCAAAATATGATGCCATATGAAATCAACGAGTGAAAATAGGCGTAGTAAGCTAATTTACTAAGATGTTTATCACCAAAATTTGCAATGACCCTTATTGCATAAGTAGCTGAACTCAAACGTTTCAGCAGATCATCAATGTGTTTCTTCCAATTTAATCTCTCATCAATGGACACACCTAAAAATTTGGAGTATTCTACCTTAGCTATATGCTTCTGATTAAGGTCTATATTTATTAATGGCGTCATACCATTCACTGTACGGAACTGTATGTACTGTGTCTTATCAAAATTCAGTGAGAGTCCGTTTACAAGGAACCATTTGTAAGTAGGCTGTTTATGTTTTCTTTATGTAAGTTTGCTGTTTATGTTTTTTATTGGCAACGTTACATAGCACTCTGTATGAAAATCACTGGCTGTGCTGTGTGCAGTATGTGGCTAGTTTGCATTGTTGCCTGCCATTGTTGTCATGAACTGCTATAGCTGGATGTGAACAGCAGATAGCGTTGGGCAGTTGGAGGGGAGCCGCCAGCAGTGGCGGATGTGAGGACAGAGATGGCGGAGTTTGAAATTTGTAAAAATTGATGTCATGAGCTGCTGTATATATTATGACTATTGATGACTATTAAGGTAAATACAGTGTTTGTTCTCTATTAGAATCTTTCATTTGCTAAGACTATCAGTAGTTAGTGCCTTCAGTAGTTTGAATCTTTTATTTAGCTGGCAGTAGTGGCGCTCGCCGTATTGCAGTAGTTCGAGCAGCGAAGATTTTTGTGAGGTAAGTGATTTGTGAAAGGTATAGTTTAATGTTTGTCAGGGCCATTCTTTTGCAGGGATTTTTGATAGTCAGATTGCATTGCGCTAAAATTATTGTGTGTCAGGTTAAGCACAGTCATGTATAAATTGTTCTAAGTGGACATTTCATATGTACAATTATTCTAAGGGGACGTTTCATAAGCCTTTTCAGACGCTCAGGTAGAAAAGAAAGCCATTAGGGTGTGCCAGAGGCACAGGTGGAAGAGAAGGACAAAGAGAGGCCTAGACATCTGTTAATGACTTTCCTTTGTAGAGGGCATCGCTAATGCGACACGCTCGTTACTTGAAAACATATGATTTTTGTAATGCGTTGTGGGCACACAGCTGTGTCAAACACCTGGAGAATAAGCCATTAGGGAGTGCCTTTCATCGCTAATGCGACACCCTCGTTACTTAAAAACATATGATTACTCGCACTTTGTGCTAATTACTGAAATGCTTATGAATTGATGGGAAATATTCGTACATCTGCACACCTGATTATGACAAGTGTCTTTTTACGAGAGTTGAGAGCAATTAACTTATGAAACGAAATGCCACATGACTATTGAATGATATTTTTATGCTTTGCTTTTCGTAGTTGCTTATTTCATTTGATATCTGGTTTCCAGCTGTGTTACAGCATTGCTTTGATAAAATAAAATACATTTGCTAATGTGAACTCTTTCTGTCAACAGATCTATTAAATAATTATTTTATGATCCACATTCTTTAAAAAAGGAGCACCTGGAAAGGAAAGAACAATAAGAAGGAACTAGTAACTGGACACATAGTTTTCTTTTCAAGTACATGGTAATATTTTTTTTACAATAAGTTGTTATGTTGCACCACTTTAATTACATAGACATTAAGATGTGAATATGCATTTCCCTTGTCTGCATTGTTGTTTCCTGTAATATTTTTTCTGCTTGAGCTATGTCATGTTTAGGTATAAGTTGCTGCTGTTTGCCAGGCATAGTGTTACTGAATTGGACTTTGTGTTACTCTTCTAAGCTAGTTTTTCTTGTTTCCTGCACAGTGCCTTATATTAGTTGTAATATTGCACTTGCTTTGCTAATTTATGCTGCTAGCTTTGCCAATTTGCATTTTTTGTCATTTCTGTTTGTGTTGATTTGTTGTCATGCTGCATTGCCTCGTCCCTTGGTATATATATCTGAGCTCAGTAGATTTAAGTTAGCTTAAGAGGGGGTAGACTATATAAGAAACTGACTATGGAGAACAGGTAAAGAATGCATTGCGAAGAAAGATTTGGGCCCAAATGAGTATGGTACAATCAGAAATAATTATTTTGAAAGAAATATGAATAGAATACAGGAACGAGGTATAGGTAGGATTTTCTTGGAAATAAATGATGAGGTAAGCAATGTGTGAACATATAAATACAGAAAGCATGCTTGGATAGAATTTTTTGGTGGAAACAAAGGATGAAATACGAGGAAAGATATACGGAATGAAGTTGTGGGGTGGACTGCAGTACCAAATGTTACACTGAAAACAAACCCTGTCCTTTCCTTTTGGTGTTATCCCACTATGTGTTTGTGTACCCTTGTGTATTTGTGTTTTTTTTCCTGTCTCTATGTGTTTAGCTGATGAGAGCTATGTTGTAGAATTTTTCTACTAATATGTTATTTTCTTTGTAAAGATGTTAGACCTTATTTATTCTGTGTTGTTTTAATGCTCATGTGTGAAGTTGACGTTTCAAAAGTGATTCTGATCTTTTATTTTTGTACTCATGTCATCATTCCTGTAACACTGATGTATATGTTTATTTCTATTCTTTTGTAAAGCCCTATTACTACAAATATTATCTGTATTGTTATGTTTTTAATGATGTTTTTTGTACCTTTGTTATTGTATTCTTATGTTATATAACTGTAATTGACGCCAGTTAATCCAATTAAGCAACTTGTACGCATTCATTTCACTGCACACATTCTGTTGGTCATAGTATATGGACAATATGTGAGAAGTAGGGACTGATAGTGTTTGCACGTGTGTTAATAATTCAGCAAGGGACTGGATAACAGCATTGCTGGTTCTAAGGACAATTCCACAAACTTTGTGAGTGCACAAGTGGGGGTATATGGACTTGCTATCTTCTCTGCAAGACTCTTCGATGGTGATTGTGCACCTGCACAGTCGCAACAGATGACTGCTGGCCATCTCTACAAGGACTACAGTGGGTCTGCACCTCTGGTGGCCCACCAATACAATACTCTCTACCAGGACTGCAGTGGGTCTGCTCTGTGATGACCTACCTACCAATATTCTTCAACACGTCGACTGACTCTGCTGTGGGTTTGCTCCATTGTGGCGCATTACCTGTCAGCATGTCAAGAGTCAGCACTGTCTTTCTGTTGGAAGGACAACACTACTTCTTCAAGACTGCATGGAAATCCACTACTTCTGTGTGCAATTTCTTTTACTAGTGAGACTTTGTGAAAAAAACTGTAATTACTATTATGATGAATGATCAGGACTGTCCTTATGGACTGTGAGAAAATTTTAGCTTTTGACCAACATTGTATCAATAAGTGTGTGCATTGGATATCTTTGTTAGTGTAATTATGAAAAATTTTATCAAATCATTATTGGCCACTGGCCAAAAACATTTGTAAAATTTTTTGTGGGGAGCATGGGGGCTATGTAAGTAGGCTGTTTATGTTTTCTTTATGTAAGTTTGCTGTTTATGTTTTTTATTGGCAACGTTACATAGCACTCTGTATGAAAATCACTGTGTGCAGTATGTGGCTAGTTTGCATTGTTGCCTGCCATTGTTGTCATGAACTGCTATAGCTGGATGTGAACAGCAGATAGCGTTGGGCAGTTGGAGGGGAGCCGCCAGCAGTGGCGGATGTGAGGACAGAGATGGCGGAGTTTGAAATTTGTAAAAATTGATGTCATGAGCTGCTGTATATATTATGACTATTGATGACTATTAAGGTAAATACAGTGTTTGTTCTCTATTAGAATCTTTCATTTGCTAAGACTATCAGTAGTTAGTGCCTTCAGTAGTTTGAATCTTTTATTTAGCTGGCAGTAGTGGCGCTCGCCGTATTGCAGTAGTTCGAGCAGCGAAGATTTTTGTGAGGTAAGTGATTTGTGAAAGGTATAGTTTAATGTTTGTCAGGGCCATTCTTTTGCAGGGATTTTTGATAGTCAGATTGCGTTGCGCTAAAATTATTGTGTGTCAGGTTAAGCACAGTCATGTATAAATTGTTCTAAGTGGACATTTCATATGTACAATTATTCTAAGGGGACGTTTCACATTTAGTAATTTTCTGAAAGACACTATTGACAATTTCATCAGTTAATTCTTGTTTGTCAGGTGTGATTACTATACTTGTATCATCAGCAAAGAGAACTAACTTTGCCTCTTCATGAATATAGAATGGCAAGTCATTAATATATATTAAGAACAACAAAGGACCCAAGACTGACCCTTGTGGAACCCCATTCTTGATAGTTCCCCAGTTTGAGGAATGTGCTGATCTTTGCATAGTATGAGAACTACTTATTTCAACTTTCTGCACTCTACCAGTTAGGTACGAATTAAACCATTTGTGCACTGTCCCACTCATGCCACAATACTTGAGCTTGTCTAGCAGAATTTCATGATTTACACAATCAAAAGCCTTTGAGAGATCACAAAAAATCCCAATGGGTGGTGTTCGGTTATTCAGATCATTCAAAATTTGATTGGTGAAAGCATATATGGCATTTTCTGTTGAAAAACCTTTCTGGAAACCAAACTGACATTTTGTTAGTACTTCATTGTTACAGATATGTGAAGCTACTCTTGAATACATTACTTTCTCAAAAATTTTGGATAAAGCTGTTAGAAGGGAGATTGGACGGTAATTGTTGACATCAGATCTATCCCCCTTTTTATGCAAAGGTATAACAATAGCATATTTCAGTCTATCAGGGAAAATGCCCTGTTCCAGAGAGCTATTGCACAGGTGGCTGAGAATCTTACTTATCTGTTGAGAACAAGCTTTTAGTATTTTGCTGGAAATGCCATCAATTCCATGTGAGTTTTTGCTTTTAAGCAAGTTTATTATTTTCCTAATTTCATAGGGAGAAGTGGGTGAGATTTCAATTGTATCAAATTGCATAGGTATGGCCTCTTCCATTAACAGCCTAGCATCTTCTAATGAAGACCTTGATCCAACTATATCCACAACATTTAGAAAATGATTATTAAAAATATTTTCAACGTCTGACTTTTTGTTCGTAAAGTTTTCATTCAATTTGATGGTAATACTGTCTTCCTGTGCTCTTGGTTGACCTGTTTCTCTTTTAATAATATTCCAAATTGTTTTAATTTTATTATCAGAGTTGCTGATTTCAGACATGATACACATACTTCTGGATTTTTTAATAACTTTTCTTAATATAACACAGTAGTTTTTATAATGTTTGATAGTTTCTGGGTCACTACTCTTTCTTGCTGTCAGATACATTTCCCTTTTCCGGTTACAAGATATTTTTATACCCTTAGTAAGCCATGGTTTGTTACAAGGTTTCTTACGAGTATATTTAACTATTTTCTTGGGGAAGCAGTTTTCAAATGCATTTACAAAAATGTCATGAAATAAATTATATTTTAAATTGGCATCAGGTTCACGGTACACCTCATCCCAGTCTAACTGCTGTAGGCTTTCCCTGAAATTTGCAATTGTTAAATCGTTGACTGAACGTACTACTTTGGAGGACTGTTTAGTATTGCTGAATGGGGCTATGTCATATATTGTAACTAGCTGTGCACCATGATCAGAAAGACCATTCTCAACAGGCTGAGCATTTATCTGGTTAAACTTATCTTGGTCTATAAAGAAGTTATCTATCAGTGAGCTGCTATTCTTTACCACCCGAGTAGGAAAATCAATAACGGGTGTCAAATTGAAAGAACCAAGTAATACTTCAAGGTCATTTTTCCTATTACCCTCTTTCAGAGAATCTGCATTGAAGTCCCCACAAATAATAATTTGCTTCCCCCTGTCTGACAGATAGCACAACAAGGAGTCCAAATATTTCAGAAATAGATGAAAATTTCCTGATGGGGACCTATATAAAGTTACAATTATAAATGTGCCTTTATTTAATTTAAGCTCACAGGCACATGCTTCTATATGTTTCTCTACACAAAACTTTTTTGTTTCTATACTTTTTGCACAGTGATAACTTTTGACATATATGGCAACTCCTCCTTTCTCCATATTTTCTCTCATTACATGTGCAGAGAGTTTATATCCACTTACATTTACCTTATCCATATCAGTAACAATGTGATGCTCAGACAGGCATAGTATATCTATTTCATCCTCAGCTTCTAAATCTTCTAAACAAACCAGAAGCTCATCTATTTTATTCTTTAAACTCCCAATATTTTGATGAAATATACTTACATTATTTTTAGTTATACTTTTATGTGAACCTTTCCTTATTCTAACATTTGCAGTACTCTCCTGTCTGAGTTTCTCATTGTGCTTAGGCCTAGTTATTTCCAATTTGGAGGTACCCTTTACAAACAACTAGAAGGATTGGCAATGGGGTTCCCTCTCAGCCCCCTCTTAGCTGAAATATTCACAGGCAATTTCGGAAAACAGTTCCTAGAAAATGACCCCCTTAGTAATAATATTAAATACTGGTACAGATATGTTGGTGATTTGCTGTGTATGTGGACAGGTACCAACACAGAACTGAACACATTACTAGAACATCTAAATTCACAACACACAGTTCACCATGGAGCTAGGAGAAAAATCCGTTAACATTTTAGACCTTAACATAGTCATCACCGCAAATACATATACTTTCAAAAATTTACAGAAAACCCACAACAACAGACACAATAATACCCTCATGTTCACAACACCCAATAACACACAAACATGCAGCCTTCCATTCCACAATGCATCGCTTCACATCCATGCCAAAGTCAAAACAAAATTTCCAAACAGAAGTAGACACCATTAAATATATTGCATATAACAATGGCTATAGCCCTGAATTAACTGACAAAATCCTGCACAAGAAACAGAGAAGGAAAATCTTGCCCTTCACTTATGCCCCCTCTGCAATAACAACCACACTAAAAACCAACTGGTGTACTATTCCATATCTAGGTAAGCTATCAGACAAACTAGTCAAAACACTGAAATCCAAAAAAATATAAAACATCATTTTATGTAAGAGGCACTACAGCTAATCTCCTATTCAACAGCAAGGAAGGACAAAACAGATAAACTAAACAACAGTGGGGTCTACAAAATAATCTACACTGACTGCAATAAACTGTATGTTGGTCAAACGGGCTGGGCCATATCGACAAGGCTGACTGAACATGAACACCTGGAGATTAAATAAATCAGACTCCACCTTTGCTGAACATGTGCTTAAAGAAGGACACAAATATCTAACACACATAGAAGTGTTACATACAGCCGAAAAAGGCATAAAAGTCAGCCTAATAGAAGCACTTGAAATTAACAAACACTTAGCCCTAAATCCCCAGATGGTTCTAGATGTTCAATTGCAACTGAGCACATCACCACTCTTAAGCTTTACACAATACAGTAAACTTGCTACTAACCACAAAAAGACCCAAAAGTAAACAAATTCACACCCCAATACAATGTAATGTCCCTTATGTGTTTACATGCCTAACTGTAAGTCAACTGGAACAATATAATATTTGGTATTTATTAACGCACGATTTTTCTAATCAGAAAATGTAACGCCCAAAGAAAGCATGCTGTTGTACAATCAACAATTAGTGTTCAGTTCAACTGTTCACAACAAATACCAAAAAATATTGTAATTTTGTAATAATATGTATTCTAAATAATTCTAATTGTTGTTATACATGGTATTGACAAACCACAAAATGATATTTATTATGTGAAGTAAAAGTTTTACAGAACAAGAAGTCAAAAGACCCGTTTGACAATGCCAAAGACAATTCCACAACTAAAGATCGTATGTAAGTGCGTTGTATCTTACTCCAGAATGTTTGGTTCGTAAGAATACATCTCCTTGTAAACAATAGCCAGTAGTTATCTGAAGATGGCCTAATAAGCCGAAAACTAGTTCATACAAATAAAAGTCAGTAGAACAAAAAACCGCCTAAGTGTTATTCAACCCTCAAATAGTTGTTTATTTCTCCAATTTGCACGTAAAGATACTTCAAACAGTCTATCAACACAGCACAGAATACATCTTGTTCATAAAGAAATTGTATTTTTACGGATACAAATTTACACTGATACTATCATCTTTTAATTTATTAATTTGTTTCCGATTCCTAGCATAACGCATTTAATTTAAAGTATGTGTTGATAACTGTTCAGTTTCGCATCAAAATTTGTACAACTTTGTAGGGATTGCATTTCAGTACAATAAATCTCTTATTTTTTTAAGTGGTTCAGTGGTAAAATGCCGAACTATGATTCCAGAGTTCTCGGTTTCGATCCGCAGTCAGTATGAATAGTTTTATCAGTCACTTACCACTTCTTTCAACGGTGGCAATGTTGTAGACGCGAAAAATTTCAGTTTGCACCACGGTTCAGAGCCTTCGTTAAATTGTAAGGCTCCCTATAACTGTACGTTTATGTCACGCCATAAGATCAGGGAAGGCAAGAGCGTACCACTTCCAATAAGATCGTTCCTAATAAATCACTGTGTGTGCCAAACCGGACTACGTGTTGACGATAGTTTTATCGTACCCTACAATGAAAGGAAGTGGGGCATTTCTGACATTAAAAAACTGGGTGGGAAGTCTTATTTAGAATTGAAAGATAGCCCATTTGCGCATTAAGAGACAGCTGGAAACAAACGGAAAGGGGTGCAACATCGAGAGCTGATAACTTTTACGAGAACAACGTTCTGGTCTCGGGTTCCGCCGACACGGGCAGATCCGCAACGTGCAACGGGAGGCCCCATTCTCGGATGTGGTATCCGAATGCTCGACACGAGTTCGTGATGGAGAACTTGCCAGTTGTGTGTTGTGGCTGTTGCGAGCGCCGGCTGGACGGGCTGAAGGTCGGCGCCGCGGCATCGATCTGTGGCCGGCGGCGGCGGCGGCGCCACGCGCCGGGCAGCACGCGTCGCCAGTATTCGCCGCAGTTCATTACAAAATGGAAATGGTCGTGTGGCGTCGGTGGCCGCGAGTTCCCAGGCGGGAAGTGCAAGTCTTATTGAGTGCGACACCACACTGGGCGACTTGCGCGTCGACAATGGAAATAAAATGATGACGACGTCAACACAAAACCCAGTCCCTGAGGGGAGAAAATCTCACACCCTAGCCGGGAATCGAACCCGGGCCAGCGTGCGTGGCATTCCTACTCGCTGACCATTCAGTAATGGGAGTTCATTATCGTTTAACAGCCCCGCATAGGGGCCCGCAATGGGGTAAGATGGAGCAGTTTCCCCCTCCTGGAACTTGCGAAAAAAAAATCTAGCGTACTTTTGGGATTCTAAAAGAACCCTAGATTTTCACTAACCGAGCACGACACAAAAAATTACTTTAGCAATCGCTACATAATTTGTATTATTCGTTATCATACTACTGACGATAATTTATGTGGTTTGCTTGGCATGGAGGCGGTTTGCAAACAGTCAATGCGAATGCGAACCTTTAGAACACAGTGATACCTCCCTCCCTAGGGACGCCACATGAAAGTTGATGTCGCCAAGCCCTGAATCAAAATTGCGCAACGGATAACTGGGGAGACGAGCTTGAGGGCGCTACCTAGAGAGCGTGTTCTTTCTGTACGTTACTAGGCAAAGGGCTGGAGGGCTCACACGCTGATGTGTGGATCCCTGCATTCTATAGCTTTTATTTTAAATAAATTCCTTTAACTTGACTTATTTGTGATTTTTAAGGTATGTTAAAGATTGATGGCAGTTGATTTCCTATTTATTTTAAGCATTATCACATGACTTCACACCGATAGCAGCAATTGTTTCAGTTTACAGATATTACAAACTTAGAGCTCGGGTATATTATATACTAATCTGCACGCACATTTCTACGGGTAAGACGGAATTGCGTTGGCCAAACGAATACCACCAAAGTCTCCCAAAATTTTACATAGGACATTCACTATGTGAGGAGGATAACGGGCAAACTGGGAACCAGATACTTTAACACAGGGGGTCAAATTTCCGGAATTAAACGAGCACATTCATTACCTTACACAATCCGAAGCTGGAAATAAAAGAATTAGTACAAATATTCAAATACCTCTCTTCCATGCGTGAACATTGAGACAGATGCACTGAGGGCACGTCTGCTCACTTACCCGTCTTCTGTAACACTCTAAGAATATCGCGGGCACCCGGAGGTCTTCCTCGGCCCCGGAGGAGGGGGTGGTCGAACCACTTGGCCGTGACCAACCTCTCCACCCCAAATCTTGTGACACTTGACTTTTATCTGCCTGTGCTGTCTCTCTGATCCCCTAGCCAGGAGTAAGGTTGGCACTACTATACTACAAGTCCGCCGCTCGTGGTCTCGCGGTAGCGTTCTCGCTTCCCGAGCACGGGGTCCCGGGTTCGATTCCCGGCGGGGTCAGGGATTTTCACCTGCCTCGAGATGACTGGGTGTTTGTGTTGTCCTCATCATTTCATCATCATCCAGGAAAGTGGCGAAATTGGACTGAGCAAAGACTGGGTAACTGTACGGGCGCTGATAACCACGCAGTTGAGCGCCCCACAAACCAAACATCATCATCATCACTACTATACCACAGAACTACTTCCCAACAAATATTTGGCCACGCTTTACGGAAAGGTGTGAGGAGGATTAGGAAAGTTTATGTGCAGATTCACATCCGCGTACAAGAAATGCATAATACACGACACATATAAATACGTATTATGAAGCCTGACACATTTCTTTCCACCCGTCCACATGGGTTCTGTTGCACCCGCGGCCGGCCGCGTCGTGTAATAAAATTGGCTGCGGAGCCGCCTCTGTTTCTATTTCCCGGTGCGAGCGAGCAGCGAAACATGCTGCTTATAGAGCGGAAACTACTGTACCGTTTCAACAGAAACGAAGGAATTTTCAAACTTTCCTCTGTCGCTTGCTCGTATAGCTCTTATTTACCTGCAGAAAAACACCTAACGCGAATTTCGACGTCAATTCCGGTATCTGTCCCCAATTCCCACAAGGGCAACGGTAGTTTACACCTTATCCGTTGGCGAACAAAGCCCGTGATGGTTTACAGAAAGCACATTCCATTTCACATAGCAGAATGATTGAAGCAGACCTTGAAGCAAATGACCATGACACATTGTAAGTTTAGTTATGCATGCTTCATATTTGGATCCAAATGCAACAGTCGGAATAAGGAAAATGCCGTTTTCTGGTCAAGGTAAGAGAAAAAACCCGACATTTCAAGTTCAAAGAGATGGTCTACCCTGAAGTTGCCACCTTCTACGAGGAGCAATGTGTGACAACATACAGAAACAGAATTATAAATTCTGCATCCTACTTTGCATCGCTACATATTATGTCATACCGTGGGCACCAGGACGGCCTAGATTCAACAACAGGTTTTTAAGTGTCGATTCTACAGGTAAAGCTGAGGATGATTTTCCACATTCATCTTGTCGAATGTTGGGATTGGGATATACTTTATACAAATAATCTAAAAAATAACATAGCTTAAAAAACACATTTAGTAAAGCCTTTAATAATGCTAATTGACAATAAAAAGTAGAAGGCATGAAAATAATGCAATAAAAGCATTAACATGATCAGATATGGAGCTCTGTAAGGAAAAATTAGCTAAACTTGGAAAAGTGTGTTTAAAGATTATTTCATATTTCTTTCAGGGATATTAATGATGTACCTTTCTAATTATTCTTATTGATATCCAACTGTACTTCCTCAGTCATTTCGATTTTTTTCCATTTCAGTTTTTTAATTTCAGGGACGACCTCAGATTATTAGTCTATGAGTAAATCTACCTTTTGTGAATATTTTCTAGCTTCATTTTCTAACTCGATGGACCCTCTGCATTTTATTATGTAGGGATGTGATTTATAATCATCATGTCAAAAAATATATTATCCAGAATCTTATTAGTAATATAAAAGGATATGCTTTGCATATTCTAATTAAATATGTTTACTTTTTAGGTCTCACAAGTGGAGATCTATTACTCCTATGAGACATAATGAGCGAAGTTTGTGTTGCAAGATCTAGGTCTTGAGACACGAGACTTTTCAGGTTCACGGAATCAGTAATATAAAAGAAATGGTAAGTTTAATTAATGTTACCCCCTCTTGGATAAATTCCTGCGGACGCCACGAAGGCATGCGCCACAAAACAGGAACGCTTTGCTCGCCAATTATGGCGGCAAGTTAGTGTTCCTAGTCGCGTGCACCTTCCTGCCACTAAATAGGTGCTAGCGGAGCATCGCCTATGTGTCGTAAAACCGATTCAAGACAAGCATGCTACGAAAATCGTCTCTATAAAACTTGAAGTTTTTCATAGCGGCATCCGTACATGTGCGTGCAGTCAACATTTTAAAGAACGTTCTTTTCTGTCAAAAGTCAGAACTTTTCTTTTTGTGCAGTTTGTGAGGCACCTATAATTCTAAAGATAAAACATATAGTTCTAAAGACAAAATATTGTAATTTATTTATTTTCGTTCTTTGCTCGAGCGCATCGTTTCAAAGCCAGCAGAGGAGACCAACCTTACGTTAGCGACATCTTTCAGCTTTTCGCCACTCTTTAGTTGCGACGCTTCATTGATAGTCAACGTGACCTTTCACAATGGATGAGGGGGCACTAACAACAAGTCGCCGAAGTGGCGTCAAATCGAAAGGCGAACGGTCTGCCCCACGGGAGGCCCTAGTCACACGGAGGGGCGCCAGCGTGCCAAGTAATGAATAAGGGGGAGCGAATGCACGCGTCCTGTCATTCTTCTTTTAATTACTAACGGACAATAATGTATATGAATTTATTTTCCAAAATAACTGATACGATAATAAGCATTCCAAACAATAAATGTGTCACCTCCATGAGATACCGTGAGACACTCGTATGAGCTTCATTCCGGTGACGAAGGGAGTCCACAAATTTCTTTATATCCAGCTACAATGCCTCGGTGTTTATTGCTGTCTCAAAAGTCTCAGACATTTTCTACCACATTAACAACGGGTTATTTAGGGGGCGATAGAGGCCTACGTGTTCGTCAAGCCAGGATACTTTGCATGCAGACCAGTGAAAACGCCTGTTGTCATATTGGAAGGCTGAAGGCTATCAGTTCAGCTAAATACTTGGGAATTACAGTGACGAATAAGTTAAATAGGAATGATCACATAGATAATGTTGTGGAGAAAACGAACAAAATGCTAAGTTTTTTTATGTTTTGTTTTTTATTGGCTTTCTGGATGCGCTCATGCAGCAAACTCAACAGTGGAATGTCATTTATGACGATACGAACGTAAGGACAACACAAAACCTATTCCCCTAGCAGAGAAAATCTCCGACTTGGGCAGAACACTTACACATAAACCTCCTGATGTCAAAGAGTTAGATCGATACCAAACATTGTATATCGATAGAGTATCAACCAAAACACCAATATAGATTGTACTATGCGCTGTCGTCCAGCAGAACGTGCATAAACGGTAAGTAATAAGCACCACATGACCTACATAGCACAGGAAAAGCATAATTGTGAGTATCTGTCTTGTGGAGCTCCATCCGGGAAGTCGGTAGAGTGTTAGTCCGCGCGTACCGTGGGTACTGGGTTTGAGCCCTGGTCATGCCAGATTGTGTGCTCTGGTACGTGTGAAATCGTTCTATGGACAACATGTATCTCACCTGGAAAAGGGCTGTTGGGAGTGTTTAGACGTACGGCGGTGCTGCAATCTATGAAGGTAATCCCAAAAGTAAGGTCTCCTATTTTTTTATAAGTGCATAGACCTGTTTATTTCTACAATGATTTATATCAGGATACAGCTCGAACATTTAGCTATTTTTCGACATAATCACCATTTCTGTCGATGCTTTTTTGTAGACCTGTGGCAGTTTTTGTATGCCCATGTCATACCAGCTCGCCGCCATGCTGTTTAGAAAGGTATGAACCTCTTCTTTCATCTCGTCGTCGGAGAAGCCAACTTAAGGACATAACAGGAATAAAATCGCATTACTGTGTACTTTTTTATTTGCATTAGTTAACTGCAACTACCATCACTGACACAATGAACGTACCATTTGTACTGTATCTTACAAAATGTGCTGAAACTGACTGCCATCAACCTCAGCGCAAGCATGACATGGGCGACACAAGATTCTGACACACCATGACAAATATCTCTGGCGTGTTTCGAATCACATCACAAGTAGATAAAATTCTGGCAACTAATTCCATCTCCGCATCCACTGGTGTCTCATACTCTAATAACTTTAGGTATCCCTATAGGAAATAATCAAGGGGATTCGGGTCAGGTGACCCAGCAGGACATGGAATAGGACCTCCCCCTCCAAGTTCTCATAATATGCAAAGATCAGCACATTCCTCAAACTGGGGAACTATCAAGAATGGGGTTCCACAAGGGTCGGTCTTGGATCCTTTGTTGTTCTTAATATATATTAATGACTTGCCATTCTATATTCATGAAGAGGCAAAGTTAGTTCTCTTTGCTGATGATACAAGTATAGTAATCACACCTGACAAACAAGAATTAACTGATGAAATTGTCAATAATGTCTTTCAGAAAATTACTAAGTGGTTCCTTGTAAACGGTCTCTCACTGAATTTTGATAAGACACAGTACATACAGTTCCGTACAGTAAATGGTATGACGCCATTAATAAATATAGACCTTAATCAGAAGCACATAGCTAAGGTAGAATAGTCAAAATTTTTAGTTGTGTCCATTGATGAGAGATTAAATTGGAAGAAACACATTGAAGATCTGCTGAAACGTTTGAGTTCAGCTACTTATGCAATAAGGGTCATTGCAAATTTTGGTGATAAACATCTTAGTAAATTAGCTTACTACGCCTATTTTCACTCATTGCTTGCATATGGCATCATATTTTGTGGTAATTTATCACTGCGGAATAAAGTATTTATTGCGCAAAAGCGTGTAATCAGTATAATAGCTGGAGTCCACCCAAGATCATCTTGCAGACATTTGTTTAAGGATCTAGGGATATTCACAGTAGCTTCTCAGTATATATACTCTCTTATGAAATTTGTTATTAACAACCAAACCCAATTCAAAAGTAATAGCAGTGTGCATAACTACAATACTAGGAGAAAGGATCTTCACTATTCGAGATTAAATCTAACTTTGGCACAGAAAGGGGTGAATTATAGTGCCACTAAAGTCTCGGTCACTTACCAAATAGTATCAAAAGTCTGACAGATAACCAAGAAGTATTTAAGAAGAAATTAAAAGAATTTCTGAATGACAACTCCTTCTACTCCATAGAGGAATTTTTAGATAAAAATTAAGAAAAAAAAGAAAAAAACAAACAAAAAAATTATTTAAAAAATCTTTTAAAAAACAAAAAAGTGAAAAAGTTGTTAGATTAACTTAATTATGTTGTTAAATTAACTTAATTATGTCATGTATTGGAAAATTTGACTCGTTCCACATCATTACGAAATGTCGTATTCATGATCCATGGAGCTAGTATTAATCTAATCTAATCTAACCAATCCAACGACCAGGAAATGCAGCACTGAGATGGTTGTAGACTTCCACAATGTCATGCTGTACCCCCACAATCAAGCCTACGTTCTCCAACAACTCAGGCAGAACACTATGAAGGAACCTCAAGTGCAGGTGGCCATTCAGACAGCCAGGCAGAAGATAAGGCCCAATGGGATTGCCGCCTACAATGCCGGCCCAATATTCACAGCGAAACGTACTTGATGGCGTGACTGTACTACAGCGTGAGGGTTTTCCTCATCCCGCACAGGGCTATTCCTGCTGTTCGAAATGCCATTACGATCAAATGAGGCCTCGTCAGTAAACAGCACTACTTGGAGGTAATCTGACCGCTCAATCCACTGTTGGAGCAACCACTGAGACAATGTGACCCTTGGTGCAGAGTCAGTCACAAGCGTTGCAAGGACTCGTTATGGGTGATATGGATGTAATTGTTGTTCGTGGGGTACTCGCCATGCACCAGTATGTGCAGCGCCCATTTCGAGTGCAATACGACGAGCACTTGTAGTGGGGTCCGCTGCAACACGTTCTACATCTACATCTTTATCTACATGGATACTCTGCAAATCACATTTAAGAAGGCTGGCAGAGGGTGCAAGAACCACCTTCACAGTTCTCTATTATTTCAATCTCTTATAGCGCACGGAAAGAACGAACACCTATATCTTTCCGTAAGAGCTCTGAGTTTCGTTACTTCGTCGCGGTGATCGTTTCTCCCTATGTAGGTCGGTGTCCTCTTCAAAAATCGGGTGTGTGAGTGGTCCTCGTGTTGCCAGGCAGGTCCCTCGTTTCTTCTGTCCAATGAACCAGTCTCCCGCATTCGTCGATCGAGAGAAATAAACACTCGTCGTGACGGATAATACCTGTTAAGAAACTGTTCCCTGTACAGCCTTTCAGCAGCGAGAGCATTGCAACGTACTTCAACATACCCAATATGCGTGTCAGTGAGTTCTGCGAAACTGTACCGATGCTACTCCACAGTCTCTGAATAGCACTGAGTAATAAATGGGTCAGTCGTTGCTTCATAGCACCTTCTGTTATGGGACACTGTAATACTATACAACATAGCCATCTTAATGGGCAAGTAAGGTAAACAAAACCAGCATCATGACTTCCTAGTAATCAGGCTCGTACTTGTTTCCTCGCAGGAAATAAAGAACGTACTTGTAAATAAACAGCACAGTAGGCGTAAACTTCTACGCGTGTTGTAAATAAGCTGGAAAGCAGTAATGCTGGACGAAGCTTCTCCGACCCCAGGTTCCCTACCTGAAATTGTTCAGTGGAGCGTTCTCTACGTGCTGCTGCATTTTTGCACGCTCTTACGGAAACACCCTGTGGATGGAATTCCTGACCCTAGTACCCATGTTGTCAGAAAACTATGTCTAGACTCAAGTTGCCGCATAAGGGCAGAAAATAAGAACACCCCTTTCTTCAGCATTGTGACAGGAGTAATTCAAGGATGCACTTTGTCACCATTCTTGTTCATATTGCTCACAGATTTCATAACGAGGAAAACTGTGACAACTGTATCGTGGGCATACGTTGGAATCACCAATCTAGGATTACTGATATGAATTTTGCTGTTGATGTCGTTGTTCTGGCAGAAACACAGCAAACTTTGCAACTAATGAGTAACAAGCTGAATAAAATGGCCAAGTCTTTATGGCTAAAAATAAATGGAGATAAGACAAATACAATGTGCATTAAAAGTGGAAATGTATCTACTCAAATTATAGAGTAACAAAAGGAACTACAAGATGTTGACTGATTTCCATATTTCGGCAGCCTTACCTGCAATAACGGGGAGGTAGTTGCAGGCAGCAGCAGCAGAATTGGGAAAGCTAAGGCAGAAAACTGAGGATGCGCTAGATGACGATCAGTTTGGATTTAGGAAAGGTAAAGGCACGAGAGAGGCAATTCTGACGGTGTGGTGAGTAATGGAAGCAAGACTAAAGAAAAATCAAGACACGTTCACAGGATTTGTCGACCTGGAAAAACCTTTCGACAATGTCAAATGGTGCAAGATGTTCGAAATTCTGAAAAAAGTAGGCGAAAGCTATAGGGAGAGACGGATAATATACAATATGTACAACAGCCAAGAGGGAATAATAAGAGTGGACGACCAAGAGCGAAATGCTCGTATTAAAAAGGGTGTAAGACAAGGATGTAGCCTTTCGCCCCTACTGTTCAATCGGTACATCGAGGAAGCAAAATGGAAATAAAAGAAAAGTTCAGGAGTGGAATTAAAATTCAAGATGAAAGTATATCAATGATACGATTCGCTGATGACATTGCTATCGTGAGCGAGCACGGGGTCCCGGGTTCGATTCCCGGCGGGGTCAGGGATTTTCACCTGCCTCGAGATGACTGGGTGTTTGTGATGTCCTCATCATTTCATCATCATCCAGGAAAGTGGCGCAATTGGACTGAGCAAAGATTGGGTAATTGTACGGGCGCTGATAACCACGCTGTTGAGCGCCCCACAAACCAAACATCATCATCATCATCATCATCAACTATCGTGAGTGAAAGTGGAAAAGAATTACATGATCTGCTGAACGGAATCAACAGTCCAATGAGTACAGAATATGGATTGAGAGTAAATCGAAGAAAGACAAATGTAATGAGAAGTACTAGAAATGAGAACAGCTAGAAACTTAACATCAGGATGGATGGTCACGAAGTAGATGAAGTTAAGGAATTCTGATACCTAGGCAGTAAAATAACCAATGACGGACTGAGCAAGGATGACATCAAAAGCAGACTAGCAATGGCAAAAAGGGCATACCTGCCCAAGAGAAGTCTACTAATATCAAATATCGGCCATAATTTGAGGAAGAAATTTCTGAGAATGTATATCTGGAGTACGGCATTGTATGGTAGTGAAACATGGAATGTGGGAAAACCGGAACAGAAGAGAATCGAAGCATTTGAGATGTGGTGCTACGGACGAATGTTGAAAATTGGGTGGACCGATGAGGCAAGGTATGAGGAGGTCCCGCGCAGAATCGGAGAGGAAAGCAATATGTGGAAAACACTGATAAGGAGAAGGGACAGGATGGTAGGACATCTGGTAAGACATGAGGGAATGACTTCCATGGTACGAGAGGGGGTTGTAGAGGGCAAAAACTGTAGAGGAAGACACAGACTGGAATACATCCAGCAAATAATTAAAGACATAGGTTGCAAGTGCTAATCTGAGATGAAGAGGTTAACACAGGAGAGAAATTAGTGGCGGGCCGCATCAAACCAGTCAGAAGACGGATGACCAAAAAGAAAAAAAGAAAAAAAAACTGCAGTCCGTATAGCAATTAACTCCGTCAGTATGTCCACAAAGCTTAGTTTGTTCGCCTCTGGCATCCTACCGATGGCCATTTAAGCACGTGAGACCTGGAAAAGTCAGCACATACGTTCAATGTTTTTCAACAACGATGCTTGGGGCGAATTCTGAAGATCAGTTACCGCAACCGCGTTTTAAATGATAAAGGACTGAGAAGAAGTGGTGTACGCAGGCTGCACAGAATCTTTGTTGAAAGAAGACTGAAGCTCGTGGGGTATGTTCTACGTGTGAAAGATGGGAGAATATCCAAATCAGCACTTTTGTGGTAACAGATAGGTACAGATGTAGAGTACGACCTCGCAAAACCCAAAAACGAAGGATCTTCAATGCATGGACATAAACTGGGAGAAAGCTGAAAAACTGGCAGCTGATCGAGTTTGCTGGAGGAAACTAGTTGACCGATATGATACTTACGTTGGAGGAACTAAGTCTAAGTAATTATTTCCACAATTAACGTTAATATGTTAGAAGTGTCAAATTTTACAGCTATGTTTTCAGTATTATTAAATCTGACTTAGTTAGAAAAAATGACAATTTATAAAATGTCATTGCAATTACATAAAAAATATGTTTTGGACACAATTAAATTTGATTCGTCTTAATATAAGGTTATTATGTATAAAAACCTTCCCATTTTTCCAGCTGCGATGTGTCAGTTAATTGGAAATAATAGGACTTACATGCAAGGTAAATCTTGACTGTGTTTCAACTACAAAGAATGGAGGTGGTGATAGCTGCCAGCCACCGTTCCATGGCAGTTGAAACACTGAGTGAGGCTTGCCCGACCACGCACTTCTGCTGGAATGCTATTCACCCTACTTATTTTCGAGAGGATCTGCTAATGTTTTCTTTAAGCAATTAGTCATCGATTCTAATTCTCGAAAATGTTAGTATTATTTGAACAAGAAATTGCAAGAGCCACATACAATTCGATTAAACTACGTCTCATCATGCTCTGTATATTGGAGCCTCACTCCCCTCTGTCTTTTTCATTTATTATTTATTTTCAGTGTAACAGCTAGTACGAGTAGCGAAAAACTTCGACAGTTTTAAAGAATAGTCATACCGAACCAATTAAAAGCAGTTATATCTACAATGAACTTCTATCGAAGCTCACTTTAACTTCATTTTATTTCTTATTCACTCATTCCTTTTTCGGTTTTCTGTGACTGACATTCAACAATGTCTTTATTTTACCTGAAAAGGTATACTTTATTCAAAAACTGATTTTGAGAGCCGGCCGGAGTGGCCGAGCGGTTCTAGGCGCTACATTCTGGAACCGCGCAACCGCTACGGTCGCAGGTTCGAATTCTGCCTCTGGCATGGATGTGTGTGATGTCGTTAGATTAGTAAGGTTTAAGTACACTCCTGGAAATTGAAATAAGAACACCGTGAATTCATTGTCACAGGAAGGAGAAACTTTATTGACACATTCCTGGGGTCAGATACATCACATGATCACACTGACAGAACCACAGGCACATAGACACAGGCAACAGAGCATGCACAATGTCGGCACTAGTCCAGTGTATATCCACCTTTCGCAGCAATGCAGGCTGCTATTCTCCCATGGAGACGATCGTAGAGATGCTGGATGTAGTCCTGTGGAACGGCTTGCCATGCCATTTCCACCTGGCGCCTCAGTTGGACCAGCGTTCGTGCTGGACGTGCAGACCGCGTGAGACGACGCTTCATCCAGTCCCAAACATGCTCAATGGGGGACAGATCCGGAGATCTTGCTGGCCAGGGTAGTTGACTTACACCTTCTAGAGCACGTTGGGTGGCACGGGATACATGCGGACGTGCATTGTCCTGTTGGAACAGCAAGTTCCCTTGCCGGTCTAGGAATGGTAGAACGATGGGTTCGATGACGGTTTGGATGTACCGTGCACTATTCAGTGTCCCCTCGACGATCACCAGTGGTGTACGGCCAGTGTAGGAGATCGCTCCCCACACCATGATGCCGGGTGTTGGCCCTGTGTGCCTCGGTCGTATGCAGTCCTGATTGTGGCGCTCACCTGCACGGCGCCAAACACATATACGACCATCATTGGCACCAAGGCAGAAGCGACTCTCATCGCTGAAGACGACACGTCTCCATTCGTCCCTCCATTCACGCCTGTCGCGACACCACTGGAGGCGGGCTGCACGATGTTGGGGCGTGAGCGGAAGACGGCCTAACGGTGTGCGGGACCGTAGCCCAGCTTCATGGAGACGGTTGCGAATGGTCCTCGCCGATACCCCAGGAGCAACAGTGTCCCTAATTTGCTGGGAAGTGGCGGTGCGTCCCCTACGGCACTGCGTAGGATCCTACGGTCTTGGCGTGCATCCGTGCGTCGCTGCGGTCCGGTCCCAGGTCGACGGGCACGTGCACCTTCCGCCGACCACTGGCGACAACATCGATGTACTGTGGAGACCTCACGCCCCACGTGTTGAGCAATTCGGCGGTACGTCCACCCGGCCTCCCGCATGCCCACTATACGCCCTCGCTCAAAGTCCGTCAACTGCACATACGGTTCGCGTCCACGCTGTCGCGGCATGCTAGCAGTGTTAAAGACTGCGATGGAGCTCCGTATGCCACGGCAAACTGGCTGACACTGACGGCGGCGGTGCACAAATGCTGCGCAGCTAGCGCCATTCGACGGCCAACACCGCGGTTCCTGGTGTGTCCGCTGTGCCGTGCGTGTGATCATTGCTTGTACAGCCCTCTCGCAGTGTCCGGAGCAAGTATGGTGGGTCTGACACACCGGTGTCAATGTGTTCTTTTTTCCATTTCCAGGAGTGTAGTTCTAAGTTCTAGGGGACTGATGACCACAGAAGTTATGTCCCATAGTGCTCAGAGCCATTTTTTTTTATTATTTTGAGAAGGTATCAGTATCACAGAGTAATAAAGCAGTGTTATTCGCGATCTGGAAAAGAATTACAGTCACCCATATTGACAGATCTCCACATTTCTTCTTTCGTGAGCAACAATCTCTGATATTAATCCGTGAAGGACAAAGATTCGGCTTAGAGTCATCGTCTACATTTACATCTATAAACTGCAAGTCATCTTACAGCATGTGGTGGATAGTACTTCTGGTAGCGCTATGATTTTCCTCCTTTTCTGCTCAATTTGCGAAAGATGCTGGGGAGGGGGGATGAAGGAGGTGCGAGTTAAAACTTTCTGTATGAGCTCTAGTTTGTCTGATTCTCCTCTTGGAACGCACGCTCTTTGAATCTCAGCAGTAGTCCTATTCATAATGAACACTGCGCCTGTTACTGGAGTTTGATGAGCATCTCCATAATGCTCTCACGCTTGCTGAATGAAGCCATGAAGGAACGCACAGCTGTTGACTGTGTCTTCTCAGGACGGTTAACCCCCTTAAACCCCAACTACCCTTAATATTATCTTCATTGGACTTTCTCTATTTCCTCTATCAATTCTACCTACCTGATGAACAGTACTCAACAATTCGTCGACCAAGTGTTTCCTTAACTATTTCTTTCACATGTGAATTACAGTTCTTTAGAGTTCCCCTTTTGATTCTTTAGCATCCGCTTTTCTCATAATTAGTTTTATGTGGCCGTTCCATTTTGGATCTGTCCAGTCAATCCCATATAGTCCCGGGTTATGACTGTTTCAAGCGATTTATCGCCAATATTCCAGTCCAACATAAATGAATCTTTCAGCCCATGTATAAGTAATAAGTTATATTTATTTGCTCTTAGCATCAACTGGCAGTATCTGCACCAAGCATTTTCTG
Source organism: Schistocerca cancellata (assembly GCF_023864275.1). NCBI lineage: Eukaryota > Metazoa > Arthropoda > Insecta > Orthoptera > Acrididae > Schistocerca > Schistocerca cancellata. Next base: position 930,873,000 of record NC_064629.1, read on the forward strand.
GCGTTATATCCAGCCTCATGGAGCTTCCCACGTTGCCCACCAGATCATTTGTACACGGTGTTAAAAAATGTTCTGTCTTTTGAGAGGTAGTAGCATGGATCAAGAAAAAAATTCCCGTTAAACGTAGTCTCTAAAATGTATACCTTCATATCCGCTATTGTTAAACACGTATCTTCTACTGCGATCTCTTTGCTTTCCATGTTTTGAGAGACGGTAGTACGGACAAAACAAGCAAAAATCCGGTAAACATGGGCTTCAAAATGCATACCTTAAGACTGATGAACACTTCTTCTGTTGGGAAGTTACGTAGATGAACAAGATCTTATACCTCTTAAGCTACGAATTTTAGAGCCCAATTTTGCAGGATGTTTGATCCGTACTACCACCTCTCAAAATATGGAATATTTTCTTAAACATCCTGTATACATCTTGTATACCCGCCTCCGTGGCCGAGGTCGCTAACGCACTCTAGCGCGGTGGTTGTCGACTTGGAGGTAGCCGGTTTGAATCCTGGTGGTGGATAAATTTTTCACCGCCAGTATTTTGCCGGCGTGTTGGAAAGAGGTGATGGCGTAAAGTTTCTTATAAGCAGTCCTTGCGCCAATGTCCTGGATTAAATTCCAAATCTCTCCGTAGTATCTCATGAAGTGAGGGCGTGTGAAATTGTTCATAGTGATTCGTCCGTTGGATGGGAACATTAAGCTTGGCAACCCCCTTGGTGCTCTTCGAGAGGAGTAAGCTATTTCCCTTAATCTATAACACCAAAAACCTAACACTGCACTGTACAAGCTCTCACCACAGTCATCCACCCAACACAGATGCACGCGTGGCGCTTCATAAGGCAATGGCAAACCACCTCCACTAGGATCTTGCCACGAGCGGCAATGCAGGAGTCATACACCTGCTTCCATACGCTCATTCCTGAGTATCGGACTGTTTATCTGTTATATATCTTTAACTGTAACGGTCCTACAATACTGCACTGGGGAACTCTCGGAGTTACTCACACAGGGTGAGGCAAAAAAAGTGGTCCAGAGAACAGAGTTCCAGGGTACAAAGAAACACAGCAGAGGAAAGGAAGTAAGTACATTACTAACATGAATATAGCAGATGTTGAAAGTGACCTCCATTCATATCTCGGTTCATTTGGGCTCTGGTCAGCAAGCTGCTGAGGGCGGATCGAAACTGGACTGCTGGTATTCCTGCAATCTTATCCGAAATGTTCTCCTGCAGTTCTTGAAGACTGTGAGGGATCCCTTCACACAGATGACCAGGGTGGCCAGATAGAGCTGACCTCTGCCAACAACTCTGTCAGGCGTGAACATTGTGTAAATGTTCTCCAAGGTTCGGCCGGCTTTAAGGGCAGATGCTCCATCCTGTTGGAAGTAGCTATAGATATTTTCCTCCTGCGTTAATGCTGCCACAAATTGTTTCAAAATGTTGGCAGTTAACGCCCCGAAGTCGCTGCGCGATAGCGATGGAAATGTTACCGATGATGGCGTCACTAAAGCGGAGTTACTAAATACAGTTTTCCGTAATTCCTTCACGAAATAAGACGAAGTAAATACTCCAGAATTCGAAACCAGAACAGCTGTTAGCATGACTGACATAAAAGTAGATATCTTAGGTGTTGCGAAACAACTCAAATCACTTAAGTCTTCCGGTCCACATGGTATACCAATCAGAGGTATCCTCTCAGAGTATGCAGACACAATAGCGCCTTTCTTAGCAATCATATGCAATCGCTCGATTGACGAAAGGTCTGTTCCTAAGGACTGGAAAGTAGCACAGGTCACACCAATATTCAAGAAAGGAAATAGGAGTAACCCATTGAATTACAGACCCATATCACTGACCTCAATTTGCAGTAGGATTTTGGAGCATATACTGTACTCCAACATTATGAATCACCTTGAAGAAAACGACTTATTGATACATAACCAACACGGATTCAGAAAATATCGTTCTTGTGCAACACAGCTAGCTCTTTATACCCATGAAGTAATGAGTGATGCCGATAAGGGATCTCAGATCGATTCCATATTCCTAGATTTCCAGAAGGCTTTTGATACCGTTTCTCACAAGCGACTATTAATCAAATTGCGTGCATATGGAGTATCGTCTCAGTTGTGTGACTGGATTCGTGATTTACTCTCAGAGAGGTCACCGTTCGTAGTGATAGACGGTAAACCATCGAGTAGAACAGAAATGATATCTGGCGTCCTTAAGGTAGTGTCATAGGCCCTCTGCTGTTCCTGATTTACATAAATGATCTAGAGAGAATTTCTGTATGGTGGCAAAAGTGGCAATTGACACTAAACAAAGGAAAGTGTGAGGTCATCCACATGGGTACTAAAAGAAATCCAATAAACTTTGGGTATACGATAAATCGCACAAATCTAAGTGCTGTCAATTCGACTAAATACCTAGAAATTAAAATTACGAGCAACTTAAATTGGAAAGACCACATAGATAATATTGTGGGGAAGGCGAAACAAAGACTGCGCTTTGTTGGCAGAACACTTAGAAAATGCCACAAACCCACTAAAGAGACAGCCTACATTACACTTGTCCGTCCTCTGCTGGAATACTGCTGCGCGGTGTGGGATCCTTACCAGGTGCGATTGACGGAGGACATCAAGAAAGTGCAAAGAATGGCAGCTCGTTTCGTGTTATTGCGCAATAGGCGTGGCAGTGTCAGTGATATGATACACGAGTTGGGCAGGCTGTCACTGAACAAAGGAGGTTTTCTTTGCGGCGAGATCTATTTACGAAACTTCACTCACCAACTTACCCTTCCAAATGCGTAAATATTTTGTTGACACCCACCTACGTAAGGAGAAATGGTCATCATAATAAAATAAGAGCTCGAACGGAAAGATTTAGGTATTCCTTTTTCGCACGCGCCATTCGAGAGTGGAATGGTAGAGAAGTAATATGAAAATGGTTCGATGAACCCTCTGCCAGGCACTTAAGTGTGAATTACAGAGTAACCATGTAGCTGTATATGTGCAGACACTACACACCAAACCCCAACATTCTGATCATGCAGTGGTGTTTCGTGGAAGTTATGCGGATTCTCCGCTGCCCAGAACCTATGATTCTCTGAGTTGACATAACCACTCAGGTGAAACTAGGCTTCATCAGACATAAAGAATAGACCCATGCCCAAGCCATTAATTGTAATCTCAGATAACTGGAGGCACTGAGGAGCATGTGCCGGTTTTAATGCCTGAACAACAGACACTCGGTAAGGATGCGTGTGCACGTCCAGGTCCACATGATATGCCGGTCTCTTGCGACAGGCATCGGATTCATTTGCTAGGAATATGAAACATATTGTGGTGAAGTGCAGTCACATTTTCTGGTGTGCGGGCACGTTACGGATTATTTTTTGACTTGTTCAAAAAAGATCCTGCCCGCATCTCGTGGTCGTGCGGTAGCGTTCTCGCTTCCCACGCCCGGGTTCCCGGGTTCGATTCCCGGCGGGGTCAGGGATTTTCTCTGCCTCGTGATGGCTGGGTGTTGTGTGCTGTCCTTAGGTTAGTTAGGTTTAAGTAGTTCTAAGTTCTAGGGGACTGATGACCATAGATGTTAAGTCCCATAGTGCTCAGAGCCATTTGAACCATTTTTTGAAAAAAGATCCTGTCTGACGCCATTATCGGACCAAGCATTGCATGACACTCTTTGCTGACATTTTGACTCCATTAAAGTTCTCAGTAATCATCTGACGACATCCTTGTCACGTAACTTTCGACAACGAACACCCGCTGCTCCACTGTGAGTACCACCATCCCCTTTGCACTACTCCAGCCACCACTACGCTCTAAAACGAAGTTGATCTTGTGGTGGGCGTACACGTGATGTGCGCGTCACGGAGTGTGGTTATATGCATACATTCAGCCTGTAAATGTGACGATTACGCGCCATTACGAACGACATGTTGAAGTCTATTTGCTACAAAGTTCTGTCTCGTAGGCAGTTTTTGTATGTCGAGTAGGTTTCGTGTCACAGCGTTTGTTTATTCATGCTAGACCAGTATCATTTGTAATAACTTAAAAAGCCATTAAAATGACTGTACCAAACGGCGTTTCGACTACGACTTCTTTAGGTAGAAAGCGCAAATTTTCTCGGACAAGGAGAGGATAAGAAATTGGTTGTGTCATTTGTAAAGGAATCATCACGAAATCAGCCCTAAGCAATTTAGGAAACCACGAAAATTTATATCTGGAATGCCACTCCACAATGTCGTAACAACTGCGCCACCTCCCTCAGTAGTTTCACAGCTTCACATTCGGGCAGTTCAGCACCACACGTGTTTCTGAGTATAGAGCAAATCAACCCGATCACCAGCCCATGTGTTGGCGTTATAGGTTGATAGTCAACGTGTCATTGAGTCAACAATGCTGCGTTCTTACGTAACCTTCGATGAGGAAACAATTGGGTGGATCATAGCGTGTGATATCTGATGTGGTTATTGAGCATAAGTACATGGGTGATCTGGAGGTGTACGCTGAAACAGGCGGGAATCGCTGAATGACAGTGACAGAGGTTGAATGGTATATTAGAGATTTGATCTACAGAAAGGAGCCCGCATCTCGTGGTCATGCGGTAGCGTCCTCGCTTCCCACGCCCGGGTTCCCGGGTTCGATTCCCGGCGGGGTCAGGGATTTTCTCTGCCTCGTGATGGCTGGGTGTTGTGTGATGTCCTTAGGTTAGTTAGGTTTAACTAGTTCTAGGTTCTAGGGGACTGATGACCATAGATGTTAAGTCCCATAGTGCTCAGAGCCATTTGAACCATTTTTACAGAAAGGAAAGGATAGGGGGCCCAGACTTCACCTAATACGACTGGCATGTATCAGCGGAAGATTCTGGTTGAAAAGAGGAAGCCTGACCAAAGGGCCATAGAATGCGATATGAAGTATGCAGGGAAGGGGGGAAGGATATAGTTTTATAGCCTGAGACAATGGGGTTTCATTATTCAAGTTTATGGGAGTTTATAAGATTTAGAAAGACAGCAAGGAGTTGTGGGACGTGTAGGAATATGATTAGCAAGCAGAAAGGGACACTGGATGTGGAAAGCACGGAAGGAGAGGGAAAGGGACTGAGCAGGTTCAAGTCTAGAACAATCTGCTCTAAAGCAGTTTTTGAGTTATGAAATATCTGAAGTTCTATAATACTTAGGTGATCTGCTTCTGTTGCAAATGGAGACAATTAGAGTCTCTTAGCCTCTTCAGATGTGGGGAGAGCTGAGGCTGGGGTGATGCATTTGATACCCTCAAACTGCGAGAGGTATTCCAGCGAGTAATAATAGAGACAATTAAATCAACAGTGCCTAATACATGCTGACAGCATGTTATGCTTTGGGACGGGTGGTATAAAGCTGATTGCTTCAACTGCTGACTTTTTTTTTTACATAATATCTCACTTAACAACTCAAATAAATACTCACTCAATAAACTGAAACAATTCCAATGTACACTGAAGAGCCAAAGAAACTGGCACACCTGCCTAATATCGCGTAGGGTCCCCGCGAGCACGCAGAAGTGTCGCAACACGACGTGGTATGGACCCGACTAATGTCTGAAATAGTGCTGGAGGGAATTGACACCATGAATCCAGCATGGCTGTCCAACAATCCGTAAGATCACGAGGCGGTGGAGATCTCTTCTGAACAGCACGTTGCAAGGCATCTCAGATATGCTCAATAATGTTCATGTCTGGGGAGTTTGGTGCCCAGCGGAAGTGTTTAGACTCAGAAGCGTGTTCCTGGAGGCACTCTCAATCAATTCTGGACGTGTGGGGTTTCGCTTTGTCCTGCCTGAATTGTCCAAGTCCGTCGGAATGCACAATGAATACGAATGGATGCAGGTGATCAGACAGGATGCTTACGTACGTGTCACCTGTCAGAGTCGTATCTACATGAGTTAGGGGCCCCATATCACCACAACTGCACACACCCGACACCATTACAGAGCCTCCACCAGCTTGAACATTCCCCTGCTGACATGCAGGGTCCACGGACTCATGAGGCTGTCTCCATGTCCGTACATGTCCATCCGCTCGATACAATTTGAAATGAGACTCGAGCGAGCAGGCAAGATGTTTCCGTCATCAGCAGTCCAGCGTCAGAGTTGACAGGCCAAGGCGAGACATTGTGTTGTGCAGTCATCAAGGGTACACGAGTCGATCTTCGGCTCCGAAAGCCCATATCGATGATTTTTCGTTGAATGGTTCGCGCGCTGACACTTGTTGGTGGCCCAGCATTGAAATCTACAGCAATTTGCAGAAGGGTTGCACTTCTGTCACGCTGAACGATTCTCTTCAATCGCCGTCGGTCCCGTTGTTGCAGGACATTTTTCTGACCGCAGCGATGTCGGAGATTTGATTGAGATGCTGTGTCCCATCGCTTGTGTGCAAAATGTGACACCACATTCAGACTCACTTAAATCTCTATAATCTTCCTTTGTAGCAGCAGCAACCGACCTAACAACTGCGCCAGACGCTTGTTATCTTATTTAGGCGTTGCCGACCGCAGCGCCAAATTCAGCCTGTTTACATACCTCTGTATCTGAATACGGATGGCTATACCAGTTTCTTTGGTGCTTCAGTGTATAAACACGAGCTCAGTGAATTTATTTTGTCTACTCACATAAGAGAACAGACGGAAACGACGAGGAGATGCAGTTTGTCTGTAAAATGAGAAACCAGAAGCATTTGTGTTTTTAGAAGTTGCCTTTCCCAGGAGAACACTACAGCTGTTGTAAAGGATGACTAAGAATGAATTTACCCTGTAGCGTGTGCAACAGTGTGCAGAGATTTTCTGTCCAGGTGGGTTTCTTGCATTAGTATCTGTATTCCGTCTAGTTTTATAGCACTTTGTACAAAATAACCCTTTCCCTCCCACATCCCTCACCACCCACACATGTCTGTTCACTACCTCGCCATGCTGTGGAGGGTCGGCATGACTTTGTAGTTGCTTCTTGTGATATAGTGGTGTTGATACAGTGGGGAATCACCTGTTCCTTTTCAGTTTGCAGATCTCTGAAGGAGGGAAATGCAGTGACCTAGCTTTCCTCGGAATTCTACCACTTACACGAGTGCAGTCCCTGACTCCTACAGAGCCAGGCAGGATGCAGTGGTGAGGACGTAGTGCGGTGCAGCTGGCAGCAGCAGCTTCCGTTCAGCTGGACTCGTGGTTCCATAGAAGATCGAAGACAGTTGGGTGTGCCGTCGCTCAACCTCCATAGCCTCCCCTCATAGTGGATTGCTGCAACTGACTCACGGGATGAGGCTATGCACTGGGTAATCGGTAATCAGCAACCAGGAATCAGACATTTATTAAGAAGGGTGCGGTATTTATTTCGGTGTTTCCCGTGTGGTCTGCGGCGGTGGACGTGACAATGACATCGTGTGTCCTGGTTTTTTCGCTGTACTGACTTCAGTCTTTCGCAACTTTATCTTTCAGAGGCTCTTTTCAGCTGGTTCGGCACCTGAATACTATTGTTGTGTTGTACCCAGCCTAACTTACGAAACGCTGCTTTGTCACTCGTATTTATTATTATATATTAAATAGAACTTTTGTACATTATTTATATACATTTTGCACTTTTTGAACTGTGGAAAATAAATCAACATCTTTATAAAAAACATTGTTATTCTCTTCTTTCGACATCAGTCCTCTTCATTATTCTGTAATACTTTCCAAATAATTGTTTTATTGTAGCCTTTAAATTCAGTATGTTTTTCATGCAAACCAGTTGTAGTAGTAACAGACTTAGGAATGCTACCTGCAAACTCCGCTTGTATTGAATTTCTGTTTATAGGAGTAGTACCAGCAGACTTAGATATATGACAAATACAAACAATATTCGCCCATTTAACTTATCCTCGTTATTGTGACGTTCATGTTTCAATAGACAGCTGACAGTATCATTGAAGAGTTGTTTAACATATCTTCAACATAGACTGAGTCTCTCCATGGCGATCCGAGCTACGTCGTACAAGCCACGCGGGTTGGACGTTTTTAATATAAACATTGTGTTTGGTCTTGAGATGCTAACTTCAAACAAACATGTTGATGATGGACGCATTGTTCCTGCAAAAGATATTGATGTCTTGAGGGAATGGATTTTGCTCAGCTGCCGTGTAATCTCCGCTGTATTTCATCTTGATCCCACTCTATGTCATTGGTCGGCACCTTTGTACCTTGCCAGACATTCTCTATTTCTACTATAGCTTCGAAGTACTAAATCAAAGTCAACAGACTTCGATCCGCTGGTAGTCAGTCGATAAGTAGGGTTGAACAACAGCAGTCTGTAACGACTTAGGCGAGGCTTGACGAATGGTGCAGACGTTGGATGTAGTGGGAGTTCAGAGTCTGGAAGCAATTCCATGTCCTACTCCAGTATATTGGGCGATGCATCAGAGAGCTTGTCTGCATGCTGATTTAGGGGTGTCGGTGATGGATATAGCGGAAACTCAAAGTCTAGAAACAGTTCTCCATGCTGACTTATTCCCACTCCAGCCTGTTGGGAGCAGCTTTCCTCTGTGCTGGCTTGATTTCTGCTTACGCCACTACTACTGCTCAGATTATCAGGCACGACATCAGATACGTCAGGGAGCTGTTGAACTGAGGTAGAAATAAAAGAAAACCTTGAAAAACACAAAAATACACATATAACAAATAGTAAACACTGACAGAGGGGAATGGTTTAATACTTACAGTTGACTGTATGGGTCTTTTTTCTCTTTTTCTCTACCTGGAGGAGGTACATCTGTGATGACATTTCATCATAATGGTCAGTCTTTCACTATGGCGTACAGAGCGCAAGTCGCTGGTCCAAGACTTGTAAGTACAAGACTTTCACTCTACTTCTGCTAAGCTACAAACTGAAGCCTTAGAAAAGTGACAATGTGGACCATGATTGCTATAGGTTGGATACAAACCTCTGTAAAACCAATTTCAAAGTAAAATTCGTCGTTTCTGATGCAACATTGAAAAATCAATTTGCTGCATACTCACTAGACGTTAGAGTGCATCAAACGATGATGCACGTCGGATGACGTGAAGTACGCCGTTTCCTTGTCACATCTTGGATATAAAATGAGTCGTTCATCTTCGTAGCTGCAGCGACTCTAAGTCAGTCACAACAAGTGATGAGGTCTCTTCAGCTCTATGCATACGTTTCTCTAGCCAGTTGGTTGACACTTATTCTGAAATGGAGAGAGAGATCAAGGTAAGCTAGGGTTCTGTTCTCTTCTTGTTCACAACGTTAGAGCAGCATACCGTTTAAGTTCGCGCGTCAAACATTGATGCCTTGCATTCGGCTGTTTCCAGCATGTAGTTCGTTTTCATTCCCGTTTTCATCGTGCTGGCTATTAAGAAGTGTATTGATAGTAGTCGGTATTTTTGCAAGAATAACTGCTAACAAACTGTGAAAAGCTGGTAGTTTGCCACAGACGATGGTTCAAACCAAAAGCATGCTTGAAAAGCCTATGTAGTTGAGACTTACAGAGATCTGAAAGGTACACGATCAACAAATCAAGTGCTGTTTGTAACGACTGTGTGTGTACAGGACTTTCACCCTTCTTCTGTTAAGCTACGTTACTGTAATCTTACATGGTGTTCATCAGAAATGATTTAAAAGTCCCTCAGGAACGTTTGTTGTGTATATCTGTCATTTATGTATATTGAGATGTGGGACATTTACAATATTGTATAACGAGCTGTGTTCTGTGAATTGCAGGGACTGCCCTACTGTGAAAAGCTGTATCAAACTCCTATGTAGGAGGGACGACTGCAGTTTTGTGTGTTCTGCAGACCATTACAGAACTGCTTTATTGATTTTACTTTAATATATAGACCTAGGGACTGTTGGATGCCTTTAACTCATCATCAGCACGTTCGGTTTGTGTGTTTTGCACTCATACATTGTGTGCATATGTGTGATTCAGTAGGAAGAGTTTTCATCTGAGTATATTTCACTCAAGAAAGACGAAAAATGATCTACCGATTCAAAAATGGCACATTTCAGTCCTAGTCAACCTGTCAAGATCTTGTCCAATCCCTGTACCATCGAATCGTGACTCTGTACTGGGTGCGAAAAAGGTGGACCAACACGCTAGTAAGCAGGCATGGCCAGTTTTCAAGAACTATCATCGAGGTGATATATCTCTAGGATCAGTCAGGCGTTCAGTCTTATGTTCGTTCTAGAGACGGAATAACATGCATTCCATGAACTTTGTGTAGAGCTCAGTTCGCTCTGTTCGTCGACAAGACGCAGAATGCGATAGGTACTATGTCCCTTATTTTTGTTCAGTGTCAATATAGTTCCAAGATGCCACCACACGAACAAACTACGGAATATCACCCGGGATTTATGACTGAATTGAAGAATTCCTAGCAAATAGCACACTGTTCTTAACAGTGGTGGAACTAACTCTGTTCGTTCACGACCCTGGATGGCATGGCGTAACGTTTCTTCTACACCGATATCAAATTTCCACACCGAGGCATATCTACAGTGAAAATCAGTATGTTCAAGGAACGTGTGGAATTATCGTGTTATTCCAAGCTAAAGACTTTCACGCTGCTTCCGCCAAGCTACAAGCCTTAGAAAAGCGACTATGTATACTACGCAAGCCTTTATGCAGCGCCTATGGAGTATGTCGTATGTCACTGCTAGTCACTTCCTTTCCTACTACATTCGCCTGTAAACTTTCACTTTAATATTTCGTGATGGAATCGGTGGTGTATTTCACTAGGCTGAGGTACTGGTTACCGCTGCTGGCCGGCAGACGCTACTGTCGACAGCCGTCAGCTACCGACTCTCTAGTCCAGACTGGACGATCCGTAACTTCACTATTCTGACAGCGTCACGTCCCATTAGACAGATTCTTGGAAGCTGTATTCGCCTGCAGTCTGCAGACCATGTCGCCATGTCGATGGGATACGCTGTGGTATGGCATCCGACACTGGCGAGTGTTTTTTGTGTCGAAATGCCACACGTAAGAAAGCAACAGATCATTTCTCTAGTAAGACGACGTCGTTTCGTCATATAGATTTGCCGCCGCTGATGATCATTTTACAGGACGAATGTGAACATACACTGACCAGCCAGAACATTATCAACACCGACCTACTATCCATATAAGCCCGTTCAAGCGATAGCAACGTCAGCTAGAGAGGAACGACTGCTAGCCCGATACACGCACGGTGCATACAGCGCATGTAAGCGTGCTGGCCGTGTGTAGAACGGGGGAGGCGTGCCATGTATCTGAGTTGGACCGAGCGTAGATTGTGGTGGGCCAGAGGCTCGGCACGAGCATTTCGGAAACTGCGCGACTTGTCGGATGTTCGGGGAATCCTGTGGTGAATGTCTTCAACACGTGACGAAATCGAGGGCTTGAGCGGCCACTCGTCATTACAGATGTCGGACGTCATAGGCTGGGAAGACTGGTAAAACAGGACAGGCGCGAACTGCGGCGTAACAAATATCAGACATTAATTCTGTGCAGAGTACAAGTGTGTCTGGACACACAGTGCACCGAACACTCCTAACGATGAGCTTCCGCAGCCGACGACCCGTGCGTGTGCCAATGTTAACACTACGGCATCGGGAACTACCACTGAAATGGACACGTGATCATCGGCACTGGACTTTGGCGCAGTGGCAGAGCGTTGCACGGTCTAATGGATCCCGATACCTTCTTAATCGTGGCGACGGGAGGGCGCGAATCCGTCGTCTTCCAGGGGACCAGCTCTTTGATACCTATACTGCGGGACGGGAGCAAGCTGGCGGCGACTCCCTGATGCTCTAGGGAATGTTCTCATCGGCGTCCACGGGGCCAGTGCAGCTCGTGCAAGTCTCCGTGACGGCCAAGGAGTATCGTACACTTGTTACAGACCACGTAGAACAAGATAACGCGCCACGTCACGAGGCCAGGAGTATGATGGAATGGTTCGGGGAACACAGTGGCGAGTTCCGATTCATGTACTGGCCCCAACTGGCCAGATCTGAACCAGATCTAACACATCTGTGACGTGATTGAATGTGACGTCAGAGTTGGTTACCCTCCTCCCCGGAATTCGCAGGAATTAGGGGACTCGTGTGTACAGATGCGCTGCCATCTCCCTCCTCCCACCTACTAAGGCTTCATCGCTTCCGAGCCACGATGCGTCGCCGCTGTTATCCGTGCCAAAGCTGGACGTACTGGCTATTAGGTAGGTGGCCATAATGTTCTTACTGATCAGTGTACCATAATTTACCAACCGTAATTGGACTGAATTTCGTAAACAATTGACATTTTGCACCTTCAGAAACTTACGAATGGTTTGTGTCAGACAGAATCGATCTCTTATTTGACGTACGAGGTAGTAGTTTCACCCTCTTTAAGTTTGCGACTGTAGCGTGTGGAACTTGCTAGGTGAATGTACCGGTATGTCAGGCACTGGAAATAGATTTCCTACACTGGAATGTTAACAGAGTAGCATTATAGACGACTAAGAGTTGAGAAACTGAGCAGTTGTAAAATTACAAGTGTAGAATTGTGTAATCTTAGGAATACGTGTGAAAGCTGTGTCGTCTTACACAGTGAGCAGGCTGTGTCGGGGAGACACAACGTGTATCGGACGTCCACCGATCCTCCAAGCTGTATAAAGTGACAGCGACTGCTCTAAACACACAGGTGAAAGTAGCAGTGTATTAGAGGGCCGTGTGACGTCATGTGTAACGCTCCGAGCTTAGTTTGATGTGTTTAGCCAGTCTGAGATGATGGCTCGCATCGTGGCGCAGCGAAGCACCGCGCTGATGGAGCTTACACGAGCCAGCGCGCGGGACTCGACCGCACACTTTAAATACAGATACAAAAGAATACCTCTCCTATTCCCTTCCCCACTACACACGGCAGTGTCTACTGTTTGACAACCGTGCAGTCTGCAGCAGTGAGTTACACAGTTGCAAAGTTAGAACAAATGCTTGACAGCCAACGTACTATCCATCATTTTAATCTTGGGAAAGCGGATTTTGCCTCGATTTTGAACTGGTGTGGAGATGGGAGTTGTTTAAACTGTAATATCAGAGAGCTGGAGGGGAGACTGTTCGAGCACAGCACAAGCGCACTTGAATAAAATGTAGACTCCCAGTTTCTGAATTGAAATAGTACGATACTGTACGATATATGTGCTGATCAAACTAAATGGTGACATCAGAGAGTAGTTGCTTAATGTACGGCAGGCAAGACGGAATTCTACGCTTGGAACTAGCGACCTGACTGCTATAAATAGCCTCATTGTCTCTACAGGGTTGAACACCTTCTAGCAAGCAAGTTACTTCCCTTTGTTCTAGCATCTCGGTTTCTGATGTCATAGATCTGCACCAGTATTCCAGCTCACCCATCTCGAATTCTATATTTAGCACAAGTGACCTACTTACACTAGCACGACAATGTGCCACCTCAGATTTTTGTATTTCCCAGCACTTTATATCAGGACAACAGCCCTACTTCCAGAGTGACATCATAGGTGTAGTGAGGAAATTTGAATGGTACACTAAAATGTCAATTTCCCGCCAAAATTTGAACTTCCCGCCATTTTATACATTGAGCAATTGGCTATCCCAGAAATCTGGCAATGGCAAATGACATCATCGATGACATCATCATAAATCTGGAAACAATGCAGAATGGGCCCAAACTGTCTCTGTGTATCCACTGATGTCTTCAACTTTTGGACATAGCCTACTAAAATGAAGAAAAGCAGACGGGACCCTAGAACATGAAATCCACAGAAAGAAGACCAACACAGATATTACCTAAATGCAACGAGCTGTCATCATCCGACGCAGTAGTTATTGTTCTAACGACTCTGGTACAAAGTTTATGTGTCATTTGTGACAAAGACAGCCTCCCATCTGAGCTGCAACATTTCAGAGATGTTTCACCAAAATGGGTACAACGAAACGCACACGAGATGTGCGCCGAAGTAAACGAATCATACAGCCATCCGCAAAACAAGAGGCAGAGTAAGAGGAAGAGAAACTCGCCTTTATCCCCGATGTCGGATCTCCCTCAGCCAAAATTATGAGGGTCCTCAAGAAAAACATCTTTCGACCACCAAGAGAAATGAAAGATATGCTTGGCTCGGTAAAGGGCAAACAACTGCAAATATCTGGTGCATATATAAGGGGCAGTCAAATGAAAACGAGACAGATCGAAAAGAGATAAATAAACTGTTTATTATTTTAAAAGTAATTGTCATAATTCCAGAATGAAATTTTCACTCTGCAGCGGAGTGTGCGCTGATATGAAACTTCCTGGCAGATTAAATCTGTGTGCACCGACCGAGACTCGAACTCGGGACCTTTGCCTTTCGCGGGCAAGTGCTCTACTGTTAATATATTTGTCCTACTGTCAGACAATACGGTCAATGCCTTCATGGAAAAATGTTTGCTGTTGCCTGTGGATTCATGATGTACCGAGGCATGCACCCCCTCATCCAAAGCAATTCGACGGCCCCACATGTCTTTCGTCACGGGCTCCAAAAATTTGAAAATCGCGTGGAGAGACATCGGTAAAGAGGATGTTTAAGGGCTTCTCACTGAAACTTCAGCAGCGTACTCGAAACAATCTTGGAAGCATAAACTCTTGTCCACAGTGTCCAATTATTAATTACGTGCGCATTCTTAAAATTGCAATATTAATGAAAGGATATGCATCTTTTATGCCAACTGATGTACGGGTAGCTGGCTGGGGTACCCACGACACACACACACACACACACACACACACACACACACACACGCACACATACACACACACACACACACAAAATAGAGCAACTGTGCTAGAAGTTAACAATTATGTAAGTCACTTCCTAGGATATTACATCCATCTGTGACGTACATCTTGGATTTTTAGTTTATATAAGACGCTTCTATAGCTCCAGTTGGTCAGTGTTCTGTGTTATCAACATACGAAAAAGTAAAAAATGACTCTCAGCTTTGTTAGGAAATCATGGAATGGAATTTGTAAGAACTCCTAAGCACAATTCTGTATTTACGATAGCCAAAGTTAGCACAGCCTACTTCTGCATCTACATTAACATGATTACTCTGCAATTCACAGTTAAGTGCCAAGTAGAAGGTTCATCGAACCATCTTCAAGCTGTTTCTCTACTGTTCTACTCTCGAACAGCACACGGAAAACCAAACATTTAAACCTTCCCGCGCGAGGTCTGTTTTCTATTTTATTATGATGATCATTTCCCCCTGTATTTTTATCATTGGGAAGAGAAATCTGATGACTGAAATTTCATGAAAAGATCCTGCCACAACGCAATATGTCTTTGTTTTAATGATTGTCACGCATGTTCGCTTACCATATCCGTGGTACTCTCCCCTCTACTTCGCGATATTACCAAAACAGCTGCCGTTCTTTCAACTTTTTCGCTGTGATGTGGGTCCCACATCTCACAGCAGTACTCCAGCAGAGGGCGGACAAGCGTAGTGCAAGCAGTCTCTTTAGTAGACTTGTTGCATTTTCTAAGTGCTCTGCCAACAAATCACAGTCTTTGGTTTGCTTTACCCACAACATTATACCGAACGAGGTGACGCAGTGATTAGCACACTGGACTAGCATTCGGGAGGACGACGGTTCAAACCCGCGTCCGGCCATCCTGATTTAGATTTTCCGTGATTAACCCCAAATCACTTCAGGCAAATGCCGGTATGGTCCCTTTGGAAGGACGTGGCCGACTTCCTTCCCCATCCTTCCCTAATCCGATGGGACTGATGACCTCGCTGTCTTGTCCTTCCCCCAAACCAACCAACCAACCACAACATTATCTATGTGACCGTTCCAGCTGAAATTATTCGTTCAAATGGTTCAAATGGCTCTGAGCACTATGCGACTTAACTTCTGAGGTCATCAGTCGCCTAGAAATTAGAACTAATTAAACCTAACTAACCTAAGGACATCACACGCATCCATGTCCGAGCCAGGATTCGAACCTGCGATCGTAGCGATCGCTCGGTTCCAGACTGTACTGCCTAGAACCGCACCGCCACTCCGGCCGGGTCTGAAATTATTCGTTACTGTAATCCCTAAGTACTTAGCTGAGTTTACAGATTTAGATTTGAGTGAATCTTGTGTAACCGAAATTTATCTAATTCATTTTAGTACTCAAGATGATGACTACCCAGTTGTCATTATTTAGAGTCAAAAATGGTTCAAATGGCTCTGAGCAGTATGGGACGTAACTTCTGACGTCATCAGTCCCCTAGAACTTAGAACTACTTAAACCTAAATAACCTAAGGACATCACACACACCCATGGCCGAGGCAGGATTCGAACCTGCGACCGTAGCGGTCGCGCGGTTCCAGACTGTAGGGCCTAGAACAGCTCGGCCACCCCGGCCGGCCATTTAGAGTCAATTGTCACTTTTCGCGCCATACAGATATATTGTCTAAATCATTTTGCAATTGGTTTTGGTCATCTGATGTCTTCAAAAGATGGTGAATGACAGCGTCATCTGCAAACTCTCTAAGAGGGATGCTCAGGATGTCTTCTAAATCGTTTATATAGATCGGTAACAGCAGAGAGGCTATCAAACTTCCTTGGGCAACGCGAGACATTATTTATTTTATACTCGTAGATTTTTCGTCACTTATTACTAACTGTGACCTCGCTGATAGGAAATTAGGAATCCAGCCTCACAACTGGGAATCCAGCCTCACAACTGGGAATCAGTCTGACATCGCCTGTTGATAGCATTCATTACTTCATGAGAATAAAGAGCAAATTGTGTTTCACAAGAGGGATATTTTCTGAATCCGTGATAGGAATTTGTCAATAAATCACCTGCAATGTGGTAATTAACATTGTAGTCCACTACACCTTCACCATAGGTTTCAGATAGAATGTATAATGGTAAGAGAGAGATTTAGGAACCAGGTTTTAAATTGTAAGATATTTCCAGGGGCAGATGTGGACTCTGACCAAAATTAGTTGGCTATGAACTGTAGATTAAAACTGAAGAAACTGCAAAAAGGTAGGATTTTAAGGAGATGGGACCTGGATAAACTGAAAGAAGCAGAGGTTGTAGAGAGTTTCAGAGAGAGGATTAGAGAAAGACTGACAAGAACAGGGGAAAGAAATACAGTAAATGATGAATGGGTAGCTTCGAGAGATGAAATAGTGAAGGCAGCAGTGGATCAAGTAGGTAAAAGCAAGAGGCTAGTAGAAATCCTTGAGAAAATCAAATGATATTGAGTTTAAATGATGAAATGAGGAAATATAAAAATGCGGTAAATGAAGCAGGCAAAAAGGAATACAAACGTATGAAAAATGAGATCGACAGGAAGTGCAAAATGGCTAAGCAGACATGGCTAGAGGACACATGTAAGGATGTAGAAGCATATATCACTAAGCAAGCGTAAGATAGATACTGCCTACAGGAAAATTAAAGAGACCTTTGGACGAAAGAGAACCACCTGTATAAATATCAAGAGCTGAAATGAAAAAGCAGTCCTAAAAAAAAAAGGGAAGGAGTATATAGCGAGTCTATACAACAGTGATGTAATTGAGGACAATATTATGGAAATGGAAGAGAACGTAGATGAAGATAAAATGGGAGATATGACACCGCGTAAAGAATTTGACAGAGCTCTGAAAGATGTAATTCGAAAGAATGCCCCAGGATTAGACAACATTCCATTAGAACAACTGATAGCATTGGGAGAGCCAGCCATGACGAAACTCTTCCATCTGGTCAGCCAGATGTATGAGGCAGGTGAAATATCCTCAGACTTCAAGAAGAATATAATAATTCCAATCGCAAAGAAAGCAGGTGTTGACAGATGTGAAAATTACCGAACTATCAGTATAATAAGCCAATACTGCAAAATACTAACACGAATTCTTTACAGACGAATGGAAAAACGGGAAGAAGCCGACCTCTGGGAAAATCAGTTTGGATTCCGTAGAAATATTGGTACACGTAAAGCAAGGCAATACTGACTCTGCGACTTATCTTACAAGAAAGGTTAACGAAAGGCAACATTTCTAGACTTAGAGAAAGCTTTTGACGATGTTGTCTGGCATACTATCTTTCAACATCCGAAGGCGGTAAAAGTAAAATACAGAGAACGAAAGGCTTTTTACAATTTGTACAGAAACTAAATGGCAGTTATAAGACTCGAGGGGCACGAAAGGGAAGCAGTGGTTGAGAAAGGAGGGAGACAGGGTTGTAGCCTATCCCCGATGTTGTTCATTCTGTATATTGAGCAAGCAGTAAAGGAAACAAAAGAAAAACTTGGAGTAGAAATTGAAATACATGGAGAAGAAATAAAAACTTTGAGGTTTGCCGACGACATTGTAATTCTGTCGGAGGCAGCCAAGGGCTTGGAAGAGCAGTTGAACGAAATGAACAGTGTCTTGAAAGGAGGATATGAGATGAACATCAACAAAAGCAAAACGAGGATAATGGAATGTAGTGAATTAAATCAGGTGATGCTGAGGCAATTAGATTAGGAAAGAAGACTCTTAAAGTAATAGATTAATTTTACTATTAGAGAAGCAAAACAACTGTTGATGGTCGAAGTAGAGAGGATATTAAATGGAGACTGGCTATGGCAAGGAAAACGTTTCTGAAGAAGAGAAATTTCTTGACATCGAGTATAGATTTAAGTGTCAGGACGTCTTTTCTATAAGTATTTGCATGGATTGTAGCCATGTATGGAAGTGAAACTGGACGATAAATAGCTTAGACGAGAAGAGAATAGAAACTTTCGAAATGTGGTGCTATAGAAGAATGCTGAAGATTAGATGGGTAGATCACGTAGCTAATGAGGAGTTACTGAACATAACTGGGGAGAAGAGGAATTTGTGGCACAACTTCTAAATAAAGAAAATATTACGACTGCTATGCAAACCTATATCCTTTCACAAATTAAACAATACTAACTGTGGACCTTTAGTGACTGTCCTTCACACCTCATATTGAGCCAAGGGTTTTTTCTCTGACACCAAATGTAACACTTCTGCTACTAAATGTAACTGGCTTTTCTCTTTTGATGCTAGTCACTTGTCAGGATGAGCATTACTGCAATGGGCATTTAATTCTAAAGCATTATGTCAGGGTGAAAATACTAAAATTACTTTTTCTCTCTTAACAACATGTGGGCAGGGTGGGTTCTTCCTTGGCTCGGGTTTGAGGTAGAATGAAACAGCATATTTACACAAGATAACTTTTATTGAAGATTTGTACAACTGTATCCTTACTTGATGTTCTGGCTCGGAGAGCGGCAGCTGTGTCGTTTGCGAAGCCTTCTGCTGCGGCAGCGGCGGCGTCTGATTACGCGTGGCAGTGTGTATTTCGTGTCGCCGTCTCGCCCAGTTGACTGGAGACTCGCAGCGCGAGGTGGCCCGTTTAATTATTGCGAGCGAAGTCGTGCATCGGGTGGTGATACCTCGGATGTGGCGTCCCAGTGTTTCTCTTCTCTAAGCGGCCGCGTGTGTTGTGCGTCGGCCAGCGGAGGGGCGCGGCGGGGGAAGGCCAGTGTCCCGGACTCGAACAACGGACTCCCGCTTGCCAGTTTTCGGCTGTCAGATCTTCATCCCAGCTCACAGGTGACTGCTGATGTGAGGCCGTCTCCTTCCCGTCCTCACGAGTCACCCGGGTACGTAAAAATCAAACTTCAAATACCTTTTAACTACTGTCTTCTGGCGCCGCGGCTGCTGCTTGCTATTCCATTACAGCGGCGGACTTGGTGCGTCTGTGCATGATGCAGTCTCTTCTTGCATGACGGTCTTCAGCACCGAAACTGACTGAAAACTACTGCTACGCTTCTTCACTTCGTCTTCTTCGACTGTCGGTCCCACTGCGTCTCGCGTATTTATTCACTTCAGTTTACTGGAGGTGAACGACTTCACGGTCATTGCCTCTTCTGTCACGTAGAAAAGGTTCTCGAAGAATCTTCTTAACGTCGATCATTGGCTCTTGGAATGTAGGCGAGGGCCTTTGCTCACATGTGACAACTGAGAAACACGTGAGCCGGTCGGGCGATGCCCTGACGGCTGAATCGTCAGCGTCCGCTTATGTGGAACTTGCTGACTTCACGGTCATTGTCTCTTCTGCCTTGCTGTTCTGCCTGCTGTTTGCCAGTGTGTAATTCTTCTAAACTAAACTAAGTTTTTCATTTATTTTCTAATTTCTAATTCACTTTGATTTCACTAATTTATTTACTTAAGTACCACTCAACAGTAGGACACGTTCTGGGGCATCAAGGGATCACCAATTTAGTGTTGGAGGGAAGCATGGAGGGTAAAAATCGTTGAGGGAGACCAAGAGACGAGTACACTAGCAGATTCAGCAGCATGTAGGCTGCAGTTACTACTTGGAGATGAGGAGGCTTGCACAGGATAGAGTAGTATAGAGAGCTGCATCAAACCAGTCTCTGGTCTGAACAACATAGCAATTTCATTACTGCATGTTCGTGCAGTTTCATGCATACTCCTGCATAAAATTCCTTGTTTCATTTACATGACATGCAGTGTAAGTATTTGTTTCAACGTTTAGCCAGAACCTCTCTTGAAAAGTCTCAAGTTTCTTTAACAGCTTAACAATGAGCTTAGTCGAGTACCATTCATCTCTGATTTAAGATGGAACTAAATTCGCAGTCTTTGTATTGAGATACACTTGGTTTTCTTCATCTGACTTGGGCAACAGTAACTTTCAGACTAGGAAATATTGGATTTTAAGAGACTGGTTAATTAGATGAACTCTGTTCTAAGAAACGTGGAAATAAGTGTCCAAGAAATACCGTCTTCCATAGCTATCAGACCTGGGTATATTCGACTTCTTAATGCAGACTCAACAGTAACCAACTCAGGATCATATATTGCACTTCATTGAATGTGTTTTGGGTGTTGGTTGATCTATTATTAGGCACATGACACTAATACTATAATATTACCAGGTTAGCCTCAAAGTGAATGATGGTGGTGTGCTCTACCAATAGATGTTATTCTTCTTCGAGTTCCTCAGTCAAATACTGGTACTTCAACCGCTGTAGGTCCTCTGCTGCTCAGTCGTGCAGCTGCTTGAATTACCATATGACAGCTGTAGCAGATTCTGCAGTACTACATGAAAAGCATGTTTGAAATCTTCCTGGGTGGCCGGAAGACTGATCTGATTCCCTGCCGGCTCAGGATTCTGCCGATCTTGCTGGTCGTTGCACCGCAGAATGGTAGCCGCGCGGTGTGTTGGTCCTCTTCATATGTTCGAACGGCGTCCTTCCTAGGTTTCTTCGCCAGAGTAGATCTGATTTCACCATCGGAATATCCGTTTTTTTGTGAATACCGTCGTCAGACGTTTAGTCTCGGAGCCGAGATATTCCTTGTCCGAAATAGTAATTGCTTCTTCAGGTATGTTGACGATACATTTTTAATCTGGCCACATGGCAATGAGGCACTGCAGCAGTTTGTTGATCATTTGAATAGAATACATCAGAACATACGATTTACAGTGGAGTTGCAGAAGGATGGGAAGTTACCCTTCTTAGATGTGCTGGTGGAGCGAAAATCAGATGGACGTCTCGGACATTTTGTGTACAGAAAACCGACGCATACAGATTTATGTCTAAACACGCGTAGTTTTCACCATCCAGCTCAGAAGAGAGCTATGCTGAATACCATGGTACACAGAGCAAGGACTATTTCGAACAAGGATAATCTCGGCTCCAAGATTAAACATCTGACGACGGTATTCAGAAAAAATGGATATTCCGATCGTGATATCAGATCTACTCTGGCGAAGAAACCTAGGAAGGACGCTGTTCGAACATATCAGGAGGACCAACACACCGCGCGGCTACCATTCTGCGGTGCAACGACCAGTAAGATCGGCAAAATCCTGAGCCGGCAGGGAATCAGACCAGTCTTCCGGCCACCCAGAAAGAATAAAGAGATGTTGCGACCCGGGAAAGATACTCTCGGCCTGAGAGTGCCGGGAATTTACAACATTCCTTGCGAGTGTGGCAAAAATTATGTGGGCCAGTCTATAAGAACTGTTGCCGATCGCTGTGTGGAACTTCAGCGTCACCTGAAAAATAGGTATCTAGAAAAATCAGCGGTGGCTGAGCACAGTTTGTTAAATAAACATAAGATTTTGTTCGATGAAACAAGACTACTTGCTCACGCTTCAAACTATTGGGACACTGTCATCAGGGAAGCAGTAGAAATTAGACTCTGTGAAAATAATTTCAACAGAGACTCCGGTTATGCACTCAGCAATGCATGGAAGCGCGCAATTGATAAAGAAAGATCGCAGAGGGAGACTTCTTACATTCATCGCAGTTCTCCGCCTGTTGCGATGGATGGCGCTGCAAGCAACGCTGGATAAAGCGCGCCAAGAAAATCTATGGATGTAGAGGCCGCCACCTCGTCACGCGCCGTTTTCACCGCGACGTCATCCAGCCAATGAGAAGCCGGCTACTGCTTATAAAAGCGGAAGCCTCACCAGTCCACGACAGTCAGTTTGACCCCTGACGAAGATGACGGAGGTAGTCATCGAAAGCTTGGGATGTTATTCAAATTTGACGCGTCAAGTAAACTGAGAACTTTTATGCAAGGACTTCGTAATCACCTGAATGATAGACTGTGGGAGAAGAGGAAAGATTGGAAGAGGCTTTGTGAATGAATTACATAACCAGAAGCCGCGCGGAGTGGCCGTGTGGTTTGAGGCGCCATGTCACGGATCGCGCGGCTCCTCCCGTCGGAGGTTCGAGTCCTCCCTCGGCCATGTGTGTGTGTGTCTTGTACTTAGCGTAGGTTAATTTAAGTAGTGTGTAAGTGTAGGGACCGATGACCTCAGCAGCTGGGTCTCTTAGGAATTCACACACATTTGAACATAAGCAGAAACGTTTCAAGAGGAGGAAGAATGAGTAGGTGAAAGATGTGAGATCGTTAAGAACAATATGTATGAGTCAGACTTACATTTTTTGTTGCGCTTGTGTCCTATATGAAAAGCACTGAATGATGTCGACAGCCTACTACTTTCACAACCCTACCCGCCTGCAGAGTCAGCAAACGGTGGACGGGGAAAGGGTCGGCTCATGCGCAGTTGTGGATTTTCTTATTTCGTGTGACACGTCGACTCATAAGGTTCCCACCAGTTTCCATGCGTCTTCCAATAGGCAAGAAAGCGACAAGCTCTAATTTGGTGAAGCGACATAATATTTCGGTGTCCGATACTAGCAAGAAACGTGATTTCGGAGAAATGCAAGCTCAGGGCGATACGTAATCGAGGAGACTTAATCTCGAATATGCGTGTTGTATCTCTACATTTCAAAACACGGAAGATATATGTGTACTCAAGGAATACAAATGGCTCTCTCTGTATCTCTGTGCTATGGATGACCACCATTTTGCGGAAAAAGTTATTTAACTGCTGCTCGTTAAGACACGTGAGATAATCTAAGTCTGCGTGCAAGTGAGTCTGACAAGCGCGGATAATGGCATCGTACTGCCGTCAGCAGCTGATCACTGGGGCACCGCCAGCCAATACCTGTCCACCGCTACCTCCGCCGAGAAAGGAGGAGGAGTGGTGATGCAGGTATTAAATTTTATGTTACGGAGATTACTGCAGAGGAAATCATGGCGAACCAGATCAAATCAGTTAGAAGACTGTTATTATCAAACCGCAATGTGTAACGAATGAGAAAGAACGTAATGGAAGA
This sequence comes from Schistocerca cancellata, assembly GCF_023864275.1. Taxonomy (NCBI): domain Eukaryota; kingdom Metazoa; phylum Arthropoda; class Insecta; order Orthoptera; family Acrididae; genus Schistocerca; species Schistocerca cancellata. The sequence goes on from NC_064629.1 coordinate 930,896,739, forward strand.
TAATGAATAGCAACCTCCTAAAAATATTGCTCAGTTTAGACATTACTATCCAACGCAACTCCCAAGAATATTTCTCACTATCGAAATCCTTCAGTGGTTGCTCTGATTTCTCTGGTCATTTCTTCGTATGTAGGAGGGAGTAAAACAATTTTGTATTCAGGAGATAAAGTTAATTATTGAAATTTAGTGAAATGACCTCTCCAGGGGGAAAAGGGTTTTGTTTTAATACCTGCCACCCTCAATCGCTTATCATATCCACCTCTCTTTCTCTCTTTCTCTCCCTCATTCTCTTTATCTTTCTTTGAACTGAATCCTGAGGATTCCACACCCAACAATCCCCAACAATAATACTTCAGAAGAGGAAGGGCAAGAGTGGAGACAGCAGTCCATTTAATACATTTATTGCACCTTCTGAGTGATGTGTTAATGAAACATGGTCTTTCAGTCGTCTTCCGCAAAAAAGTTCCGACGTAATGGTTTTAATTTAAGTTTGTAAATTTAATCCCTAGGTAATTATCTGAGCACTAAATCTGTGTGATTTATCCTGTAATCTAAATTTTTTTAGTATTCATATGGAGGACGTTAGACGTTTTGTTGTTGCCACTTTTTGCACCATACAGATATCTTGTCTAAATGATTTTGTAACTCGTTTTTATTACTATACACTGATCAATGATATCATTTTCAAACAATTTCCGGGGGAGGGGGACAATTCATTTTGTCTTCTAAATGATTTTTATAGATCAAGAACAGCAGATTTCCTATGACGCTTGCTCAGAGAACCTTACAGATATAACTTCAGTTTCACTAGGGGACTTTCCCTTGTACTACCAACTGTGACCTTTCTGCCGGGCGATCACAAATCAAGTCGCACATCTGAGATGATGCGCTATACCCAGGTAACTTGATTAGAAGATAATACAATAACTTCGTAAGATCTTATCTTTCTGAGGAGACTGCGATCAGCTCTCGTCGGTATGTGTGTGTTCGTGTGTGTGTGTTATTCTTACATGATGAGCTGAAAATTTTCACACTCAAAGGTTTATTCTTGAAATCACAGAAATTGAGATGGGAAAATATTTTATAGGAAGATGTCAATAGAATGCATGAAACAGAAGGGAAATTCGGTTAACAATAAATGTGGTGAATGTGGCAAAGTCAGTTAATCTGTAATAAAAGTACTGACAGATTGAAACAGCGAAATGCCGTGCTAGATGGTGGTGGCTCTAAAAATTTTAGAGCCAATGAGAGCACAGCATTTTTTTGCATTACATTCAGTTATACTACAGTATTTCCACATTAGAAAAATTACATAAGCCTCCCTTTGAATTGACCCCACGTTCAAAGACTTTGGCATAAAATGGCGTAAGATATTTGCCTCTTAATTGCACACGTGCACACACACACACACACACACACACACACACACACACACACACACACACACACAGACACACACAGACTGCATATTTCAGTACACAACTATAATTACAGACCTCTTCGAGAAAAAATAAACATGTATTATTTCTCATAATATGTAAGATTTCACATATCTTGCAAACACAGTGGATCTTCATATTAAGTATTTCCATATGTAAATTGTCTTTATTACGTGCTAAAACACTCGCAGCATCATGTTTCCACTATTTAAAGAAATTATAGGTTAGTAGATGATTACAGTTTAATCCTTGTACCACACATTTAATTAATCTAGATGTGCAAAAATTGGTCGACAAATCCACACATGTATGCCACGTATTGCAGGTAATCTGACTTACAGTCTAAAGTGCGTTGAAAATTTGCATCTTGGAATGCATAGCAATATGGTCAGGAAGTAAAAATTTTAGGGAAGGTGGAGTTGTTTCTCTTATCTTTTTACTCATTCTTGGTTCAATTGCCTCAATGGTGTAAAATCATCATTATTTATCTAAGCACTTTGTTTCTCTAGGTAAGACTTAAGGTACTCATGCATAACTTATCACTGAATCTTTCACTTCATTTTCCACAACTTCAAGCAATATTCGATGCTGCACAATGCTCTTCTTTAATATACATTATTTTATTATCGTGATAATTATTGTCTACAGCTTTTGAAGCCAGCAAGGAAACTTATTGCTCTACCATTTCACTCAGGTCGATTTTTGCTTGTGATTATTGGAAACATCTTACAATCGGGAACGTCATCACAATCATTCTTTCATTTTTCTTCTCCTTCTTGTTCTTCTTCACCTCCTGCTTGCATAAACACGTTCGCTTCAACATATCGCTCTAGTGTGTCTTGTTTTTGGAATTTGTATCCCAATTTCTATAGTGGTTGAGAAGTGGATCTGATGGGAAATAGCCGGCCGTGGTGGCCGAGCGGTTATAGGCGTTTCAGTCCGGAACCGCGCGACTGCTACAGTCGCAGGTTCGAATCCTGCCTCGGGTATGGATGTGTGTGATGTACCTAGGTTAGTCTGGTTTAAGTAGTTCTAAGTTCTAGGGGACTGATGGCCTCAGATGTTAAGTCCCATAGTGCTCAGAGCCATTTGAACCATTTTTTTTTATGGGAAATATTTAATTTGATTTGCCGTATGCCGAACGGCATTTTAAATTTTTTAGCAGCCTTTCAAATTGATACACCTACAGCAATAGCTATTTTTGCCATCTTCTGAAATCCACCTTCTACCCACCTGAAATATAAAAGTGAATATTACGGGGTGAATGATGGTCAGTTTACAGTGTGGGGAATGATAATCAATGAGGAATAACGGTCAGTGGAGAATAATGGTGTGTGGAGAATGGTGGACAGTTTACAAGTAACTCCTATTATCCTATTTGTTTAGAGTCCTCAATAAACAACTACGTGCCACGCGGTAGGGCTTACATTGATATTGTCTAATCTATAGTGTGTTAGTCAAGGCAGTTAGTTGTGAAGTGGACGATGGTTTTGCTTACCACAAGCACTCGTATTCGCTTGACATCCAAACAAAAACTCTCAGGATTATCTGCTCTGTGCTTCTTAAATGCAGCTGCACTCATCATCGCGAATGATAGTCAGCTGACAGGTTGACCAGCATTATTCAAGATAAGAACAATATTATTTATTTATTTTTTCCAACACACTAGTAGTGCATATTTCTTTCTTGCTACTCTTGATGTTGCAACGTATGGCACATCGTCTTGATGAAGTTATTGCCTCTAAACTCTTTGTGGGTGTTGGATTTCACGTGATAAAATATATAAAAATTGATTTTTTGATCTGGTTCGCTATGATTAGTTTTCTATAATGTAAAATTTAATGCAGCACGCCTCCGCTGAGAGGTGGAGATGGTTGAGGGCACACATGCTTTTGAGATCATGTTTCTTGGAAACGGAGAGGAGAAAGATAAGAACATTACGTTTTTGGTGTATGCCTGGAAACGGTGACGTTTCACACGAGATAAAAAATTCCAGGGGGAATACCCTCTCCTCACAAACACTTCCAGATTGACACAAGAGAATAAATCGTGGCGAATCCCGTCACTGACTGAGTAGAGAGCCATCACAACGAGAAAAACAGCACACTAACGGAAAGAAGAAAATTGACAACCATATGGAGTATAGCCGGGCTGCACATACGAATTCAGAAGCATAACACGCTTAATTCATCGATATTAAATGACGGTCTATAAATATCACTCTGTAAATGTCCTGATCTCCTTTATCGTATTCTTATGATTTTTACATTAAAAATACGATCATGTAATGGCTTCAGAGACTTCGTTGACAGTACAGTCTCTCTCTCTCTCTCTCTGCCTCCTCGTTATTTTTTACAGAATAAAACTACGAACTGCAATTACTACGCTAACATCACCCACTACAGAACTCGATATTACCGCATCCCTCTCTTCCGATGAATCGAAAACAAATGCCATCTGCGTGTTGACATCGATCATATGGGGTGATCATATCAAATATACACTTATTGTTCCATTGGAGCAGGTGGACAGTGGTCGAAGTCGCTGTGTAAATTTTGTCGCCTGTACTGTGGGAGGACCCTGTCCCACACACTGTCAATCACAAAGCAGGGTTCCTGCGTTTTTTTTCGTAATTACTTTGATACACAGTTTTTTTTGCGTTCCACATAAAAGCAGTGTCTGCTATACATTTTGTTTTTCCACCATACTTCGAGCGCTGTGTCAAGTGTTAAACCAACATTAAAAAAATTCGATCCATCGTCTCTCACAGAAAGCTGCACATGGCAAAGTTTAAGTAAAGTTTATAAATTCGGTAAGAATTTATTACAATTTGTCTTCTCCCTCTATGTGGGTGAGAGTTACAAATTATTCTCACATTCTTAGGACAAAGTAAATCAAGACCTCGAAGAGGTCTGTAATTATAGTTGTGTACTGAAATATGCAGCCTGTGTGTGTGTGTGTGTGTGTGTGTGTGTGTGTGTGTGTGTGTGTGTGTGTGTGTGTACACGTGTGCAATTCAGAGGCAAATATCTTACGCCATATTATCCCTACGTCTTTGAACGTGGGGTCAATTCAAAGGGAGGCTTATGTAATTTTTCTAATGTGGAAATACTGTAGTATAACTGAATGTAACGCAAAAAAATGCTGTGCTCTCATTGGATCTAAAATTTTTAGAGCCACCACCATCTAGCACGGCATTTCGCTGTTTCAATCTGTCAGTGCTTTTATTACAGATTAACTGACTTTGCCACATTCACCACATTTATTGTTAACCGAATTTCCCTTCTGTGTCATGCATTCTATTGACATCTTCCTATAAAATATTTTCCCATCTCAATTTCTGTGATTTCAAGAATAAACCTTTGAGTGTGAAAATTTTCAGCTCATCATGTAAGAATAACACACACACACGAACACACACATACCGACGAGAGCTGATCGCAGTCTCCTCAGAAAGATAAGATCTTACGAAGTTATTGTATTATCTTCTAATCAAGTTACCTGGGTATAGCGCATCATCTCAGATGTGCGACTTGATTTGTGATCGCCCGGCAGAAAGGTCACAGTTGGTAGTACAAGGGAAAGTCCCCTAGTGAAACTGAAGTTATATCTGTAAGGTTCTCTGAGCAAGCGTCATAGGAAATCTGCTGTTCTTGATCTATAAAAATCATTTAGAAGACAAAATGAATTGTCCCCCTCCCCCGGAAATTGTTTGAAAATGATATCATTGATCAGTGTATAGTAATAAAAACGAGTTACAAAATCATTTAGACAAGATATCTGTATGGTGCAAAAAGTGGCAACAACAAAACGTCTAACGTCCTCCATATGAATACTAAAAAAATTTAGATTACAGGATAAATCACACAGATTTAGTGCTCAGATAATTACCTAGGGATTAAATTTACAAACTTAAATTAAAACCATTACGTCGGAACTTTTTTGCGGAAGACGACTGAAAGACCATGTTTCATTAACACATCACTCAGAAGGTGCAATAAATGTATTAAATGGACTGCTGTCTCCACTCTTGCCCTTCCTCTTCTGAAGTATTATTGTTGGGGATTGTTGGGTGTGGAATCCTCAGGATTCAGTTCAAAGAAAGATAAAGAGAAGGAGGGAGAGAAAGAGAGAAAGAGAGGTGGATATGATAAGCGATTGAGGGTGGCAGGTATTAAAACAAAACCCTTTTCCCCCTGGAGAGGTCATTTCACTAAATTTCAATAATTAACTTTATCTCCTGAATACAAAATTGTTTTACTCCCTCCTACATACGAAGAAATGACCAGAGAAATCAGAGCAACCACTGAAGGATTTCGATAGTGAGAAATATTCTTGGGAGTTGCGTTGGATAGTAATGTCTAAACTGAGCAATATTTTTAGGAGGTTGCTATTCATTATCTTCCATTACGTTCTTTCTCATTCGTTACACATTGCGGTTTGATAATAACAGTCTTCTAACTGATTTGATCTGGTTCGCCATGATTTCCTCTGCAGTAATCTCCGTAACATAAAATTTAATACCTGCATCACCACTCCTCCTCCTTTCTCGGCGGAGGTAGCGGTGGACAGGTATTGGCTGGCGGTGCCCCAGTGATCAGCTGCTGACGGCAGTACGATGCCATTATCCGCGCTTGTCAGACTCACTTGCACGCAGACTTAGATTATCTCACGTGTCTTAACGAGCAGCAGTTAAATAACTTTTTCCGCAAAATGGTGGTCATCCATAGCACAGAGATACAGAGAGAGCCATTTGTATTCCTTGAGTACACATATATCTTCCGTGTTTTGAAATGTAGAGATACAACACGCATATTCGAGATTAAGTCTCCTAGATTACGTATCGCCCTGAGCTTGCATTTCTCCGAAATCACGTTTCTTGCTAGTATCGGAAACCGAAATATTATGTCGCTTCACCAAATTAGAGCTTGTCGCTTTCTTGCCTATTGGAAGACGCATGGAAACTGGTGGGAACCTTATGAGTCGACGTGTCACACGAAATAAGAAAATCCACAACTGCGCATGAGCCGACCCTTTCCCCGTCCACCGCTTGCTGACTCTGCAGGCGGGTAGGGTTGTGAAAGTAGTAGGCTGTCGACATCATTCAGTGCTTTTCATGTAGGACACAAGCGCAACAAAAAATGTAAGTCTGACTCATACATATTGTTCTTAACGATCTCACATCTTTCACCTACTCATTCTTCCTCCTCTTGAAACGTTTCTGCTTATGTTCAAATGTGTGTGAATTCCTAAGATGATGATGATGATGTTTGGTTTGTGGGGCGCTCAACTGCGTGGTTATCAGCGCCCGTACAATTTCCCAACCTTTGCTCAGTCCAATTTCGCCACTTTCCTGGATGATGATGAAATGATGAGGACAACACAAACACCCAGTCATCTCGAGGCAGGTGAAAATCCCTGACCCCGCCGGGAATTCCTAAGAGACCCAGCTGCTGAGGTCATCGGTCCCTACACTTACACACTACTTAAATTAACCTACGCTAAGTACAAGACACACACACACATGGCCGAGGGAGGACTCGAACCTCCGACGGGAGGAGCCGCGCGATCCGTGACATGGCGCCTCAAACCACACGGCCACTCCGCGCGGCTTCTGGTTATGTAATTCATTCACAAAGCCTCTTCCAACCTTTCCTCTTCTCCCACAGTCTATCATTCAGCTATTTGTTGCACACGTTTCTGATTTACATTCTTCGTCATATCTATGAATACAACCAAATGCTTCCTGTAATTAAACATGCTTTTCATTCAATACTGCAGAATCTGCTACCAGCTGTCATATGGTAATTCAAGCAGCTGCACGATTGAGCAGCAGAGGAACTGCAGTGGTTGAAGTACCAATATTTGACTGAGGAACTCGAAGAAGAATAATATCTCTTGGTAGAGCACACCATCGTCATTCACTTTGAGGCTAACCTGATAATATTACTGTATTAGTGCCATATTCGTAATAATAGATCAACCAGCACCCAAAACACATTCACTGAAGTGCAATATAAGATCCTGAATTGGTTACTGTTGAGTCTGCATTCAGAATTAGAATATACCCAGGTGTGGTACCTATGGAGGACGGTATGTCTTGGACACTTATTTCCACGTTTCTTAGAACAGAGTTCATCTAATTAACCATTCTCTTAAAATCCAATATTTCCCAGTCTGCAAGTTACTGTTGCCCAAGTCAGATGAAGAAAACCAAGTGTATCTCAATACAAAGACCGCGAATTTAGTGACATCTTAAATCAGAGATGAATGGTACTCGACTAAGCTCATTGTTAAGCTGTTAAAGAAACTTGAGACTTTTCAAGAGAGAGATTCTGGCTAAACGTTGAAAGAAATACCTGCACTGCATGTCATGTAAATGAAACAAGGAATTATATGCAGGAGTATGCATGAAACTGCACTAGCCAACAGTAAAAAAACATGCAGTAATAAAATTGTTAAGTTGTTGTTGTGGTCTTCAGTCCAGAGACTGGTTTGATGCAGCTCTCTGTACTACTGTGTCCTGTGTAATCCTCCTCATCTCCAAGTAGTAACTGCAACCTACATGCTTCTGAATCTGCTAGTGTACTCGTCTCTTGGTCTCCCTCAACGATTTTTACCCTCCGTGCTTCCCTCCAACACTAAATTGGTGATCCCTTGATGCCCCAGAATTTGTCCTACCAAGCGATCCCTTCGTCTAGTCAAGTTGTGGCACAATTTCCTCTTCTCCCAAATTCTGTTCAGTAACTCCTCATTACCTACGTGATCTACCCATCTATTCTTCAGCATTCTTCTATAGCTCCACATTTCGAAAGCTTCTATTCTCTTCTCGTCTAAGCTATTTATCGTCCAGTTTCACTTCCAGACATGGCTACAATCCATGCAAATACTTTTAGAAAAGACGTCCTGACACTCAAAAATCTATACTCGATGTCAAGAAATTTCTCTTCTCCAGAAACGTTTTCCTTGCCATAGCCAGTCTCTATTTAAAAAATGGCTCTGAGCACTATGGGACTTAACATCTATGGTCATCAGTCCCCTAGAACTTAGAACTACTTAAACCTCACTAACCTAAGGACAGCACACAACACCCAGCCATCACGAGGCAGAGAAAATCCCTGACCCCACCGGGAATCGAACCCGGGAACCCGGGAGTGGGAAGCGAGAACGCTACCGCACGACCACGAGATGCGGGCCAGTCTCCCTTTAATATCCTCTCTGCTTCGACCATCATCAGTTGTTTTGCTCCTCTAGTAGTAAAATTAATCTATTACTTTAAGAGTCTTCTTTCCTAATCTAATTGCCTCAGCATCACCTGATTTAATTCACTACATTCCATTATCCTTGTTTTGCTTTTGTTGACGCTCATCTTATATCCTCCTTTCAAGACACTGTTCATTACGTTCAACAGCTCTTCCAAGTACTTTGCTGTCTCCGACAGAAGTACACTGTCGTCAGGAAACGTCAAAGTTTTTATTTCTTTTGCATGCATTTTAATTTCTACTCCAAATTTTTCTTTTGTTTCCTTTACTGCTTGCTCAATATACAGAATGAATAACATCGGAGATAGGCTACAACCATGTCTCACTCCTTTCTCAGCCACTGCTTCCCTTTCGTGCCCCTCGACCTTTATAACTGCCATTTAGTTTCTGTACAATTTGTAAAACGCCTTTCGTTCTCTGTATTTTACTTTTGCCTCCTTCGGATGTTGAAAGAGAGTATGCCAGTCAACATCGTCAAAAGCTTTCTCTAAGTCTAGAAATGTTGCCTCTCGTTAACCTTTCTTGTAAGATAAGTCGTAGAGTCAGTATTGCCTTGCCTTACGTGTACCAATATTTCTACAGATTCCAAACTGATCTTCCCCGAGGTCGGCTTCTTCCCGTTTTTCCATTCGTCTGTAGAGAATTCGTGTCAGTATTTTGCAACTGTGACTTAGTAATCTGATAGTTCCGTAGTTTTCAAACGTGTCAACACCTACTTTCTTTGCGATTGGAGTTATTATATTCTTCTTGAAGTCTGAGGATATTTCACCTGCCTTATACATCTGGCTGACCAGATGGAAGAGTTTCGTCATGAGTGGCTCTCCCAAGGCTATCAGTTGTTCTAATGGAATGTTGTCTAATCCTGGGGCATTCTTTCGAGCTCTGTCAGATTCTTCACGCAGTATCATATCTCCCATTTTATCTTCATCTACGATCTCTTCCATTTCCATAATATTGTCCTCAATTACATCACTGTTGTATAGACTCGCTATATACTCCTTCCCTTTTTTTTTTTTTTAGGACTGCTTTTTCATTTCAGCTCTTGATATTTATACAGGTGGTTCTCTTTCGTCCAAAGGTCACTTTAATTTTCCTGTAGGCAGTATCTATCTCACGCTTGCTTAGTGATATATGCTTCTACATCCTTACATGTGTCCTCTAGCCATGTCTGCTTAGCCATTTTGCACTTCCTGTCGATCTCATTTTTTATTTGTTTGTATTCCTCTTGGCCTGCTTCATTTACCGCATTTTTGTATTTTGCTCCTTTCATCAATTAAATTCAATATCATTCCTGTTTCTCAAGGATTTATTCTAGCCCTCTTGTTTTTACCTACATGATCCACTGCTGCCTTCACTATTTCGTCTCTGAAAGCTTCCCATTCTTCATTTACTATGTTTCTTTCCCCTTTTCTTGTCAGTCTTTCTCTAATTCTCTGTCTCAAGCTCTCTACAACCTCTGCTTCTTTCAGTTTATCTAGGTCCCATCTCCTTAATATCCTACCTTTTTGCAATTTCTTCAGTTTTAATCTACAGTTCATAGCCAACTAATTGTGGTCAGAGTCCACAACTGCCCCTGGAGAAGTCTTACAATTTAAAACCTGGTTCTTAAATCTCTCTCTTACCATTATATAATCTATCTGACACCTTCCAGTGTCTGCAGGGCCCTTCCACTTACGCAGCCTTCTTTCAACATTCTTAAACCAAGTGTTAGCTATGAATAAGTTTTGCTGTGCGCAAAATTGAGCAGGAGGCTTCCTCTTTCATTCCTTAGCCCTATTCCGTATTCATCTACTACGATTCGTTCTCTCCCTTTTCCAACTATCGAATTCTAGTCCCCCATGACTATTAAATTGTCGTCTCCTTTAGCCATCTGAAAAATTGTTTTGGTTGTAGCTTACCCGCTTACCTATTTTGTTTTATTAAACCTACTCCTGCATTACCCCCACTTGATTTTGTATTTATAGCCCTGTATTCACCTGACGAGAAGTCTTGTTCCTCCTGCTACCAAATTTCACTAATTCTCACTATATCTAACTTTAACTTATCCATTTAACCTTTTTAAATTTTCTATCCTACTTGCCGAATTAAGGGATCTGACATTCTACGCTCCGATCTGTAAAATGACAGTTTTGTTTCTACTGATAACGACGTCTTCCTGAGTAGTCCTCGTCCGGAGATCCGAATGAGGGACCATTTTATCTCCGGAATACTTTACCCAAGAGGACGCCATCATTAGTCAACCTTACAGTAAAGCTGCATGCCCTCAGGAAAAATTACAGCTATAGTTTGCCCTTGCTTTCAGCCATTCGCAGTATCAGTACAGCAAGGCTGTTTTTGTTAATGTCACAAGGCCAGATCGGTCAATCAACCAGATTGTAGCTCCTGCAACTACTGAAAAAGCTGCTGCTCCTCTTCGGGAACCACACGTTTATCTTGTCTGTCAATAGATATCTCTCCGTTGTGGTTGCACCTACGGTACGTCCATCTCTAGCTTCTCTATTAGCAAATACTGTAGGGGGGCCACAGTCACACAAGGGGTGCTCCCTGTAGTTATTGGGGGCCAGACAGACAGGTTTTTTTAGGTTAAAGCCAAATTCCAGACAGGTAACAACCAAGCAAAATAGAAGAAAAGAAACTTCATGCACAGCAAATATTCATAAAGCTAAGGGTGTATCAACTTACTTCGACAAAAATAAGGAGAATAAAAAATAAAGTAGATGAGCTGATAATGTGTTTAGATGATCTCAAGAATAAGAATGAGATTGATATACTTTGTCTGTCTGAGCACCATGTAACTGTGGGGATGGAAAATGTCAGTATAAATGGGTTCAATTTAGCATGTTACACGTGTGGATCTAGTACGGGTAAAGGAGGAGTTGCCATTTTCATAAAACAAGGGTATAAATACAGAACTGTTGAAGTAAACAAATTTTGTGTTGATCAGCACTTTGAGGTTATGTGCATGTGAAATTCAGCTAGATAATATTGTGTTGATATTAGCAACAGTGTACAGGTCTCCACTAGGAGATTGAGAGCTATTCATAAAAAAGTTTGACTACCTATTATGCTGTCTGCCAGACAAAAAGAAGAAGTTATTAATCTGTGGTGATTTCAATGTTAACTTTCTAAGCAATTCTGATAGGAAAAGTGAACTAGAAGTTTTGTTAACAACATATAACTTAGAATCAGTGATCAATTTCCCTACACGTATAGCTCAGGACAGTAGTACTAGTACTCTAACAGATAACGTATTTGTACAGAAAGAGGATGTAGAACAAACACATGCTTTCACTGTGGTAAATGGATTATCTGACCATGATGTACAACTGATTAACTTACAAAACCTGACAGGGTGTACACTTCAGAAACCATTCAGTAAAACTGTAAGGGTGCTCAACCAGTATCTACAGATCACTTCAGAGAAAGTTTAGGAAATGTAAAGTGGGAAGATGTATATAACGAGCCAAATGCTAACGATCATATTTCTTGATAAATTTACATCGCACTTTGTACATTGTTTTCCAAAGAAAATTGCTGAATGAAACACCACAAACTTTTCAAAGATACCTTGGTTTACTACACGTATTAAAGTGTCTTCAGATAGAAAAAGAAAACTGTATGACACAGCAAGAAGTAGTAAAGATCCTGAAGTAGTTTTACACTATAAAAATTACTGTAACATACTAAGAAAAGTTGCAAGGAAATCATAGGATATGTATGTTAGAGAAGAAATTAACAACTCCAGCAATAAAATCAAATCAGTATGGAATGTTGTTCGACGGGAGACATGAAAAGTAACCATTGGGGTAGGTAGTATTGCTGTTAAAGAGAATGAGACCATCTTAACCAATAGTACACAGGTATCCAATGTATTTAACAATCACTTCTTAAGTGTAGGAGAAAAAAATGGTGAGAATACACTCCTGGAAATTGAAATAAGAACACCGTGAATTCATTGTCCCAGGAAGGGGAAACTTTATTGACACATTCCAGGGGTCAGATACATCACATGATCATACTGACAGAACCACAGGCACATAGACACAGGCAACAGAGCATGCAAAATGTCGGCACTAGTACAGTGTATATCCACCTTTCGCAGCAATGCAGGCTGCTATTCTCCCATGGAGACGATCGTAGAGATGCTGGATGTAGTCCTGTGGAACGGCTTGCCATGCCATTTCCACCTGGCGCCTCAGTTGGACCAGCGTTCGTGCTGGACGTGCAGACCGCGTGAGACGACGCTTCATCCAGTCCCAAACATGCTCAATGGGGGACAGATCCGGAGATCTTGCTGGCCAGGGTAGTTGACTTACACCTTCTAGAGCACGTTGGGTGGCATGGGATACATGCGGACGTGCATTGTCCTGTTGGAACAGCAAGTTCCCTTGCCGGTCTAGGAATGGTAGAACGATGGGTTCGATGACGGTTTGGATGTACCGTGCACTATTCAGTGTCCCCTCGACGATCACCAGTGGTGTACGGCCAGTGTAGGAGATCGCTCCCCACACCATGATGCCGGGTGTTGGCCCTGTGTGCCTCGGTCGTATGCAGTCCTGATTGTGGCGCTCACCTGCACGGCGCCAAACACGCATACGACCATCATTGGCACCAAGGCAGAAGCGACTCTCATCGCTGAAGACGACACGTCTCCATTCGTCCCTCCATTCACGCCTGTCGCGACACCACTCGAGGCGGGCTGCACGATGTTGGGGCGTGAGCGGAAGACGGCGTAACGGTGTGCGGGACCGTAGCTCAGCTTCATGGAGACGGTTGCGAATGGTCCTCGCCGATACCCCAGGAGCAACAGTGTCCCTAATTTGCTGGGAAGTGGCGGTGCGGTCCCCTACGGCACTGCGTAGGATCCTACGGTCTTGGCGTGCATCCGTGCGTCGCTGCGGTCCGGTCCCAGGTCGACGGGCACGTGCACCTTCCGCCGACCACTGGCGACAACATCGATGTACTGTGGAGACCTCACGCCCCACGTGTTGAGCCATTCGGCGGTACGTCCACCCGGCCTCCCGCATGCCCACTATACGCCGTCGCTCAAAGTCCGTCAACTGCATATACGGTTCACGTCCACGCTGTCGCGGCATGCTACCAGTGTTAAAGACTGCGATGGAGCTCCGTATGCCACGGCAAACTGGCTGACACTGACGGCGGCGGTGCACAAATGCTGCGCAGCTAGCGCCATTCGACGGCCAACACCGCGGTTCCTGGTGTGTCCGCTGTGCCGTTCGTGTGATCATTGCTTGTACAGCCCTCTCGCAGTGTCCGGAGCAAGTATGGTGGGTCTGACACACCGGTGTCAATGTGTTCTTTTTTCCATTTCCAGGAGTGTAGTTCAAAAGAAAAAGTCAGGCAGTACATGGAAGAAACAGTTTTGAAAAATTTTAGTCGCATTAAGTTTCATCTAACAACCTCTCTTTAAATATGGAAAATTATTTAATCTTTCCTCCCCCCATGAACCATGGACCTTGCCGTTGGTGGGGAGGCTTGCGTGCCTCAGCGATACAGATGGCCGTACCATAGGTGCAACCACAACGGAGGGGTATCTGTTGAGAGGCCAGACAAACATGTGGTTCCTGAAGAGGGACAGCAGCTTTTTCAGTAGTTGCAGGGGCAACAGTCTGGATGATTGACTGATCTGGCCTTGTATCATTAACCAAAACGGCCTTGCTGTGCTGGTACTGCGAACGGCTGAAAGCAAGGGGAAACTACAGCCGTAATTTTTTTCCGAGGACATGCAGCTTTATGTATGATTAAATGATGATGGCGTCCTCTTGGGTAAAATATTCCGGAGGTAAAATTGTCCCCCATTCGGATCTCCGGGCGGGGACTACTCAAGAGGACGTCGTTATCAGGAGAAAGAAAACTGGCGTTCTACGGATCGGAGCGTGGAATGTCAGATCCCTTAATCAGGCAGGTAGGTTAGAAAATTTAAAAAGGGTAATGGATAGGTTAAAGTTAGATATAGTGGGAATTAGTGAAGTTCGGTGGCAGGAGGAACAAGACTTTTCGTCAGGTGATTACAGGGTTATAAATACAAAATCAAATAGAGGTAATGCAGGAGTAGGTTTAATAATGAATAAAAAAATAGGAGTGCGGGTTAGCTACTACAAACAGCATAGTGAACGCATTATTGTGGCCAAGATAGACACAAAGCCCATGCCTACAACAGTAGTACAAGTTTATATGCCAACTAGCTCTGCAGATGATGAAGAAATTGATGAAATGTATGACGAGATAAAAGAAATTATTCAGGTAGTGGAGGGAGAAGAAAATTTAATAGTCATGGGTGACTAGAATTCGTCAGTAGGAAAAGGGAGAGAAGGAAACATAGAAGGTGAATATGGATTGGGGGGAAGAAATGAAAGAGGAAGCCGTCTTGTAGAATTTTGCACAGAGCATGACTTAATCATAGCTAACACTTGGTTCAAGAATCATAAAAGAAGGTTGTATACCTGGAAGAATCCTGGAGATACTAAAAGGTATCAGATAGATTATATAATGGTAAGACAGAGATTTAGGAACCAGGTTTTAAATTGTAAGACATTTCCAGGGGCAGATGTGGACTCTGACCACAATCTCTTGGTTATGAACTGCAGATTGAAACAGAAGAAACTGCAAAAAGGTGGGAATTTAAGGAGATGGGACCTGGATAAACTGAAAGATCCAGAGGTTGTAGAGAGTTTCAGGGAGAGCATAAGGGAACAATTGACAGGAATGGGGGGAAGAAATACAGTAGAAGAAGAATGGGTAGCTCTGAGGGATGAAGTAGTGAAAGCAGCAGAGGATCAAGTAGGTAAAAAGACGAGGGCTAATAGAAATCCTTGGGTAACAGAAGAAATATTGAATTTAATTGATGAAAGGAGAAAATATAAAAAGGCAGTAAATGAAGCAGGCAAAAAGGAATACAAACGTCTCAAAAATGAGATCGACCGGAAGTGCAAATTGGCTAAGCAGGAATGGCTAGAGGACAAATGTAAGGATGTAGAGGCTTGTCTCACTAGGGGTAAGATAGATACTGCCTACAGGAAAATTAAAGAGACCTTTGGAGAAAGGAGTACCACTTGTATGAATATCAAGAGCTCAGATGGCAACCCAGTTCTAAGCAAAGAAGGGAAGGCAGAAAGGTGGAAGGAGTATATAGAGGGTTTATACAAGGGCGATGTACTTGAGGACAATGTTATGGAAATGGAAGAGGATGTAGATGAAGATGAAATGGGAGATACGATACTGCGTGAAGAGTTTGACAGAGCACTGAAAGACCTGAGTCGAAACAAGGCCCCGGGAGTAGACAACATTCCATTAGAACTACGGACGGCCTTGGGAAAGCCAGTCCTGACAAAACTCTACCGTCTGGTGAGCAATATGTATGAGACAGGTGAAATACCCTCAGACTTCAAGAAGAATATAATAATTCCAATCCCAAAGAAAGCAGGTGTTGACAGATGTGAAAATTACCGAACTATCAGTTTAATAAGTCACAGCTGCAAAATACTAAGGCGAATTCTTTACAGACGAATGGAAAAACTGGTAGAAGCGGACCTCGGGGAAGATCAGTTTGGATTCCGTAGAAGTGTTGGAACACGTGAGGCAATACTAACCTTACGACTTATCTTAGAAGAAAGATTAAGAAAAGGCAAACCTACGTTTCTAGCATTTGTAGACTTAGAGAAAGCTTTTGACAATGTCGACTGGAATACTCTCTTCCACATTCTAAAGGTGGCAAGGGTAAAATACAGGGAGCGAAGGTCTATTTACAATTTGTACAGAAACCAGATGGCAGTTATAAGAGTCGAGGGGCATGAAAGGGAAGCAGTGGTTGGGAAAGGAGTGAGACAGGGTTGTAGCCTATCCCCGATGTTATTCAATCTGTATATTGAGCAAACAGTAAAGGAAACAAAAGAAAAATTCGGAGTAGGTATTAAAATTCATGGAGAAGAAGTAAAAACTTTGAGGTTCGCCGATGACATTGTAATTCTGTCAGAGACAGCAAAGGACTTGGAAGAACAGTTGAATGGAATAGGCAGTGTCTTGAAAGGAGGATATAAGATGAACATCAACAAAAGTAAAACTAGGATAATGGAATGTATTCGAATTAAGTCGGGTGATGCTGAGGGAATTAGATTAGGAAATGAGACACTTAAAGTAGTAAAGGAGTTTTGCTATTTAGGGAGTAAAATAACTGATGATGGTCGAAGTAGAGAGGATATAAACTGGCAATGGCAAGGAAAGCGTTTCTCAAGAAGAGGAATTTGTTAACATCGAGTTTAGGTTTAAGTGTCAGGAAGTCGTTTCTGAAAGTATTTGTATGGAGTGTAGCCATGTATGGAAGTGAAACATGGACGATAACTAGTATGGACAAGAAGAGAATAGAAGCTTTCGAAATGTGGTGCTACAGAAGAATGCTGAAGATAAGGTGGGTAGATCACGTAACTAATGAGGAGGTATTGAATAGGATTGGGGAGAAGAGAAGTTTGTGGCACAACTTTACTAGAAGAAGGGATCGGTTGGTAGGACATGTTTTGAGGCATCAAGGGATCACAAATTTAGCATTGGAGGGCAGCGTGGAGGGTAAAAATCGTAGAGGGAGACCAAGAGATGAATACACTAAGCAGATTCAGAAGGATGTAGGTTGCAGTAGGTACTGGGAGATGAAGAAGCTTGCACAGGATAGAGTAGCATGGAGAGCTGCATCAAACCATCTCAGGACTGAATACCACAAAAACAACATTTAATCTTTGAAAAATAAATGTTCTGTTGGAGCAGATGACATCTCTAACAAGTTATTAAAACAATGTGGAGCAATTACAGCTGATGTTTTGAATCACATATGTAATGCATCACTGACTCAGGGTATTTTTCCAGACAGTTTAAAATATGCCATTGTCACGCATCTCTACAAAAAGGGGGAAACCATAGATGTCAGTATTTACCGGCAAGTATCCTTGCTTACAGCATTTTCAAAAATCTTTGAGAAAGTAATGTACTCAAGAATGGGATACTTAGTAAATCACAGTTCGGATTTCAGAAATGCTGTTCCACTGAGACAGCAATATACAACTTCACTGTCCACATAATAGAGTCTTTAAATAGTAAAATGTCACCAGTAGGAATATTCTGTGACTTATCCAAAGCATTTTACTGTGTGAACCATGACATTATGTTAGCGAAATTACAATTCTATGGTATAAATGGAACAGCATATGAGTGGTTTAAGACATATCTACAGAACAGGAAGCAAAAAATCTCTCTATATGCTTCACGTGATTCAAATGAGTTTGCTACTTCATCTAACTGGGGTGAAATTACATTAGGTGTTCCACAAGGTTCGATCATGGGTCCCCTCCTGTTCTTGATATATGTGAATGACCTCCCTTCTTATGTGAAACAAGATGCTGAACTGACACTGTTTGCTGATGATACAAGCATAATTAATAATCCAGTAAAAGAAAGTCCGATAGAAAATGATACAAATAATGTCTCTGGAAAAGTTATTAATTGGTTTTCTGCAAATGGGCTTGTTCTGAACTTTGAAAAAACACAGTACATCCAATTTTATGCTGCAAAAAGTATAATTCCTTCAATAAACATAACACATCAAAAGAAGTCAGAAGCCAGGGTAGAGCATAATAATTTATTGGGTGTACATACAGATGAGACTCTTAATTGAAAAATTCATATTTTGGATCTCCTAAAGCGACTATGTTCAGCAACTTTTGCAATCGGAATAATTGCCAATTTTGAGGATGTAGAAATCAGTAATCTAACATACTTTCCATACTTCCACTCTCTGTTGTCATACAGAATAATATTCTGGGGTAACTCAACACTTAGTTAAAAGGTATTCACTGCTCAAAAGAAAGTAGTTAGAATAATGTGTGGGGTTCATAGCTGCACATCTTGAAGGCATCTGTTTAAAATTTTGGGAATTCTTACAACTGCTTCACACTACATTTACTCAGTAATGAAATTTTTTCTCAACGACATGGACCAGTTTAAAATCAACAGCGACATTCATGATTACAAAACCAGGAAAAAAAACGATCTACACTATCCTTTGCTTAACCTATCTTTGGCACAGAAAGGTGTAAAACATGCTGATATGAAACGTTTTGATAAATTAGCAGATGAAATAAAATGTCTGACAGACAGCAGTAATAGTTTCAAAAACAAATTGAAATAATACCTCCTTGACAACTCCTTCTATACGATAGATGAATTTTTGAATATGAGTAAATAAATCTGGAGATATAATAGATGCATTTTGTGCCATTTAAGGGAATGGGATAGATAATAGAAATATTTAGGTATAACACTTGAAACGTCCCCTTTGAACAATTTTACATATGAAATGTCCGCTTAGAACAATTATACAAGCCTGTGCTTAACCTGACACACAATAATTTTAGCGCAACGCAATCTGACTATCAAAAATCCCTGCAAAAGAATGGCCCTGACAAACATTAAACTATACCTTTCACAAATCACTTACCTCACAAAAATCTTCGTTGCTCGAACTACTGCAATACAGCGAGTGCCCCTACTGCCAGCTAAATAAAAGATTCAAACTACTGAAGGCACTAACTACTGATAGGGATAGTTAGCAAATGAAAGATATTAATAGAGAACAAACAATGTATTTACCTTAATATTCATAATTGACATTCAGTCTTACAGATTATCAAAACTCCGCCATCTCTCTCCCCACGTCCACCACTGCTGGCGGCTCACCTCCAACTGCCCAGCGCTACGCGCTGTTCGCATCCAGCTATAGCAGTTCATGACAACAATGGCAGACAACAATGCAAACTAGCCACATACTGCACACAGCACAGCCAGTGATTTTCATACAGAGAGCGCTACGTGGCATTACCCATATAAAAATCTAAACAGCCTACTTACATAGCCCCCATGCTCCCCACAAAAAATTTTACAAATGGTGTTGGGCACTGGCCAATACAGATTTGAAAAAATTTTTCATAATTACAATCACAAAGATATCAAATGCACACACTTATTAATACAATGTTGGTCAAAAGCTAAAATTTTCTCACAGTCAATAAAGACAGTCCTGATCATTCACCACAGTAAAACTGCCGTTTCTTTTATCAAAGTCTGAGCAATAAAGACAATGCACACGGAAGTAGTGGATGTCCATGCAGTCTTGAAGAAGTAGTGTTGTCCTTCCAACGGAAAGACAGTGCTGACTCTTGACATGCTGACAGGTAATGGGCCACAACAGAGCAAACCCACAGCAGAGTCATTCGAAGTTCTGGCGAATATTGGTAGGTAGGTCATCACAGAGCAGACCCACTGCAGTCCTGGTAGAGAGTATTGGTGGGCCACCAGAGATGCAGACCCAC
Source organism: Schistocerca cancellata (assembly GCF_023864275.1). Lineage (NCBI taxonomy): Eukaryota > Metazoa > Arthropoda > Insecta > Orthoptera > Acrididae > Schistocerca > Schistocerca cancellata. The sequence continues at coordinate 930,916,812 of NC_064629.1, forward strand.
TGTAGTCCTTGTAGAAGTTGTGGTCAGGCCCACTGTAGTCCTGGTAGAGAGTATGGTATTGGTGGGCCACCAGAGGAGCAGACCCACTGTTGTCCTTGTAGAAATGGCCAGCAGCCATCTGTTGCGACTGTGCAGGTGCACAATCACCATTGAAGAGTCTTGCGGATAATAGAGCAAGTCCATAACCACCACTTGTGCACTCACAAAGTTTTTGGAATTGTCCTTAGAACGAGCAATGCTGTTATCCAGTCCCTTGCTGAATTATTAACACACGTGCAAACACTATCAGTCCCTACTTCTCACATATTGTCCATATACTATGACCAACAGAATGTGTGCAGTGAAATGAATGCGTACAAGTTGCTTAATTTGATTAACTGACGTCAATTACAGTTATATAACATAAGAATACAATAACAAAGGTACAAAAAACATCATTAAAAACATAACAATACAGATAATATTTGTAGTAATAGGGCTTTACAAAAGAATAGAAATAAACATATACATCAGTGTTGTCAGCCCTGACAAACATTAAACTATACCTTTCACAAATCACTTACCTCACAAAAATCTTCGTTGCTCGAACTACTGCAATACAGCGAGTGCCCCTACTGCCAGCTAAATAAAAGATTCAAACTACTGAAGGCACTAACTACTGATAGGGATAGTTAGCAAATGAAAGATATTAATAGAGAACAAACAATGTATTTACCTTAATATTCATAATTGACATTCAGTCTTACAGATTATCAAAACTCCGCCATCTCTCTCCCCACGTCCACCACTGCTGGCGGCTCACCTCCAACTGCCCAGCGCTACGCGCTGTTCGCATCCAGCTATAGCAGTTCATGACAACAATGGCAGACAACAATGCAAACTAGCCACATACTGCACACAGCACAGCCAGTGATTTTCATACAGAGAGCGCTACGTGGCATTACCCATATAAAAATCTAAACAGCCTACTTACACACTATAATGTAAAACAAAATAAAAAAAACCTTGTTTCCTATGCACATTTCTTGTGCATTTGACATGTTACACATCATAACGGTTCATCCATGCTATTGATCAATGGAACACGTAACTAACTAACTATCGCTGAGGCACATAAACCTCCCCACCAACGGCAAAATCCATGGGCCTTAGGGGTTGGAGGGGGGGGGCTACAATCGTATTTTCCATATGTAAACAAATTAATCTTCGCAAACATACCGCTTCCTACTGAGCTGAAACATGTTAGCATTTTCGAAAAACCGGACGAAGACGGTTGTGCAAACATCTTTGGCATCCATTATTATCACTATGATGTCTGGTCGTGAATGACAAGAGAGATGACGTAGAATTTCGAGTTGCACCGCTGTGTATGACAAAGAGCCGTCGTGAGAAAGTCATACATCAATGGGTGATTCATCTTACTAATACAGATGTCTCTCATTTCTATTACATAAAAAACTTGTCAATGGCAACACATAGTAGCATTAGTCTCTCTCATCAATATATTGTAGTATGTGAACGTGGTTTGCGCTATTTTTTTTTTTTCGAAAGAAAATTTAAATGCATACTCTGTTTGTAGGGAAGCAGCCTACTCACGCCGTATAAAATTCACATCAGTCTTTCCATTGTGTGCCAGCCAGTCCGCTGTAAATAGCTCTGACGTCATAAATGTTGCGCAATACTTTAAAAATCAAGTAAATAACCTGAAACGTTTCTAGCATGTCAGGAGTAATACTAAATCAATATGTGTTGGATATCAGTTCAATAACTTTAACCATTTTCGAAATTTGGATGTTTTCCTGTAAAAATCATTGGCGCAACAGAAAAGAGCTAGAAACTTAAAAATTTATATTTAGATTCCTTTTGCATAATAATTTAGTAGAAACAGTATTCTGGATCTCACAAATTAAAATTTTAGTTGAAATTCATGATTTTCTGGTTTTTGTCTTAGAAATTAAGGACGCAAGATAGATTAAGTAGGCGAATAAATAAGGCTAGGATGTTCAAATTTAAGTAGAAGGGAGATCCTCTATAATCATAAAGATGTGAGACGTTTCAATTGAATAACTATAAAACTATAGCAACAACGTATCTCCAAAGGGCAACTTCAGAGCTCGTCTACTGCATGTAGTGTAATTAAATTAATTCTCTCGGCCAAAATATTTGACTTAGCCACGTCAGACTTTTATTATGATTACTTACTTGTGTGCTGATTGCACATTTAAATTGAGAGCTTCATCAGCCATCAGCAAAGGAAACAATCATTTATTCGATAACTTGAAGTGGTGCATTACTAGCCCAGCGGCTAGTCGGGAGAGCGGATTTGATCAGGCGTTCCCTTAACCGTCCGCACCGCGGCTTTATCTATAAGAACGCTGCTCGAGAAGAAGGCCCCAGTTCTCTCCAGACGCTGATTAGCGCACCACCTGTGCCGGAAGTCACGTCGCGCTGGTATCATTGTTATGAACAGACTCGGATGCCGTAATAAGTTACTCGGGATACGCGTAACCATGAAATCGTTTTCGAGTGAAGTGTTAATTCTGGGATGACTTTAATGATCTACCTTCAGTTTGCGTATGTCGTATTTTCACGTGCCGCCGCGGGACAGACATTCTACCATTATTTAGCGTGGCGTTTGATAAACATTATCATCAAATTATGGCGACCATTCACTTAAACATTTGATTTGGACAGTTATAGTTGCATCAGGGCATTAGACTCTGAACTGCTCTGGTAGTTGGATTGTGTGGATGCTTTTTGGTCTGTGACTTTCAGAATATAGTGAACATTTTAGAGAGAATCGTTTTTGATTATGAATCCCAGACAATCTCCTAATTCCTCAGAGCTATAAGCTTTAGCTATAAATGTATTTCTCAGATGAAGTGGGCACTAGGAATTCTAATTACAGGCTTCACGTTTTGCTAATCACTTTCTGGTTGCCAATATTGTAGTTAGAGAGCCAGTGTTGAGAACTGCAAACAACGGCATTAAATAAATAATAGGAGCATTTATAACAATTAATTCCACCTGCCGCCCCACATGTTGACTGCGCACTGTTTATACCAGTCAACAGTGTCATGCGTAGAACGAAGAACAAGTTTATAAAATGTACCAAGCTAAGCAATAAACTGCCATTTGCAAATTCTGATATGGAATGATTGTTAGCACCCGTTGCTACTTGCAGCCGTAGCAGTGACTATTGTTCATACATTTGTGTAAACCATTCACCATAGCCTTCTACGTATGTGGCTATGGCCAGGAATATTCTGAGTTTAAACTATGCAGAGGCAGTGACTGCAAGGAATGAAGTTTGAACAGTTGTATGCAGTTGTTGCTGAAAGTGTGAATGAATTTTTATTGCAAAATAAAAACGGTAGAAATAAGTTCTGAAGAGGAATTAGCATTTAACTCGGCAGATGTCTACCATATTCGTTGGAAGACTTTTGAGGAAGCCGATTTTAAACACAGAGACCACTCTCATTTCACCTGTGTGTGTACCGATACACAGAACATCCCATTTGCAATGCCAACTACAGACGTTACCATACAATCTCAATTGTATTCCACAATCTAAGCAATTACGATGGCTATTTCTTGACCACAAAAATTTACAGATAAAAGACAGCAGATGGTGAAGAAGAAGCTAAATGAAATCTAGACCGCATTTCTTATCTACCATCGAATATGGAGAAATATAAACCTTTTACCAAAAGTATTGCAACATTGCACCAAGGTCGACACTGAAATATGAATTTTCGGTTTATCGATCTACTAAATTTATTAACATGCTAACTTGGAAAGTGTGGATCATACCTGCAATGAGACGAACTCAAGATAATGAGGACATATTTTTATGATGATTAACAGTTTCTTCTAGTTTAGCAGTGGGTAATTTATCTATGTGAATAAGTGAACTATGAATCGTTTTTACTGGAAGATCATTTACCTCCAACTGAAAAGTTCAAAAGTTTTTTTAACAGTTGGAATGCTAACAGAAGTCTAGTACCAAAGAACTTGAAACATATGAAATGTATTCAAGCATACAACACATGGAAACTACGGCGATTTATATTTCAAAATTGGCGTGCTGCTTCTTGCTGTCATATTTGAAAACTTTCAGAGTCTACGTCTTAAGACAAATGAATTGAATCATGTATATTACATTGCTTCACCTGGATTTGCATGGGAAGTTCTGCTCAAAATTATTAAAGCAGAATTACAGCATATTAGCAATAACGAACAACTTCAGTTTGGTGAAAGAGGGATTAGAATTGGTGTTATTCATTGTTCTTTCAGATTTTCCGTTGGAAACAACAAATTCAAGGCCAATTATGATGACAAAATCAATTAATATTGCATCATATATCCTGATGTGAATAGCCTAGAAAGCTAGGCGATATTGCTCTATCTTCCGGAGTGCAATTTTGTATTCCCTTCTCCAGATAGTGTTCAAATTCTGTGGTGGAAAATGTGCCAGACGGTTCCGACACTGAGTACAGTTTAGAAGTGGATTTCGAATATCGCAAGAGTATTCACGATGTTCATTCGAGTCTGCCCTATTATCTGAAAAAAATGTCACCACCATTGACAGAAACCTAAAAATTTATATTCAAAAAATGGTTCAAATGGCTCTGAGCACTATGGGACTCAACATCTTAGGTCATCAGTCCCCTAGAACGTAGAACTACTTAAACCTAACTAACCTAAGGACATCACACCCATCTATGCCCGAGGCAGGATTCGAACCTGCGACCGTAGCGGTCGCGCGCGGCCAGACTGAAGCGCCTAGAACCGCTCGGCCACTGCCGCCGGCAATTTATTTTCAACCTTATACGATAAGGACTATGTAATTCATTACAAAAATCTGAAACGATATTTGAAACAGGAAATGGTGTTAAGAAATATTCATCCAGTAGTACCATTTAGGCTAATTCTCCAGATGAAGCAACACATTGAGATTAATGCACAAAAATTCATTTCGAGAAAAACTTTTTCGGACTAATGAATAACTGTGTGCCTGGGAAAACCATGTAAAAATTTGAAAGCAATAAAACTAGCGACATCCTGGGTAGCCAGATATGGAGCAACTGCATTGATAACTGCCAAGCTACATTTTCAAAGGAGTCTCATTTTTAACGAAAATTATGCCGCCACTGGACCGGAAATGATTAATGTTGTCTCTGATAAACCCATTGCAGTAGGAATGGCCATTTTGGATATTTCGAAAACCCTTCTTATCGACTTTCATTATGGACATGCATTAAACACGTTTCTGGCAAATCATGTAAAAATGTGCTACAGAGATACCAGTCAGTTTATCTATCATATTAGAACTACAAATATCTACTTCGATATCACGAATTACGTCGATACAAGGTTTTGTATTCCACTGGTGAATAAAAAAGAGGTTGAATTAATAAAAGACAAATTAAATGGTGTACCTATTACAGAATCTGTTAGTCTGCCAGCAAAAGTGTATGCTGTCAAGACCGAGCTTGGACTCATAAAGTGCAGCGAAAAGGATTCATTGATGCTAACACTAATCATGTGTACTTATCCGGTAAACTGACTCGTTCTAGATCATTTCGATAAAGAATTGTTCAAATGATATATGGAAGAAATAACGAAGTAACTATAAATCAGTGTTCTGTTAATAGGTTAACCATTAATGATTATAGGCCATGTGTGTTGGATTTGGGTGCTAAAACAACTGTGCAGTATGCAGTTTAATAAACGAACCATATAGTTTCTACTATTAAGCAACAAAAACTAGGCTTATCTGCTTCAGAAGGTTAACTTTATATGCTTCTGGGTAAGGTGAATGCATAGGCTTGGAGCCATTAGTGCATGAGAAATGATGACAGATTTTATTGCAAATACCTGAAAATCTGTAAATAATGTAAAATGTGTGCGTTTAAAAATGTAAATAATATAAATACCTGAAAAATGTTTGTGTGTGTGTGTGCGCGCGCGCGCGCGCGCGCGCGCGTGTTTGTGTATGTGTGTCTGTGTGTGTGTGTGTGTGTGTGTGTGTGTGTGTGTGTGTTTGTTTGTGTGTGTGTGTGAGTGTGTGCGTGCGTGTGTGTGAGTATGTGTGAAAAATGTAAAGTGAAGATTGTAATTTTAGACTGAAGCGTGTGGTGGCTACCAACTTTACAAGTGATATGAATTCACATACCAATGTGGAAATACTATTTTCTGATCATCGAGATTAAATGCAAGATAAATGTTTCCATTAACATTATTTCATCTGATTTTAAGTAAGATGTATACTTTTTGATGAAAGTTATATAATTTAGTTTGTTTCTGATCAATAAATTTCGTTATAATTGCTCCAACAGTGAGTTATAATTGCTCTGACAATGAAAACGTAAAAATATTTAATGTAGAAATATTGTACAATTTAATCTCTGTATATATTTTGTTGTGGCCAGAATGTATGTAATAAACTATGCAGAAAGTGTACATAAACTTTGTATGCAAAAACGTGGAATATAAAAACACTGAATGTAAAAATAGTGTATGAAAATATAAAAATGATATTAATAATAAATTTTATATCTAGAGATATTTTTGCTTTTCGTCTCCTGTACTCTGTAATATCTGTTTGTGCTTACTGCAAGAGAGCCAGGTGGAACTTGATATGCATTTTGTCTCTTAGCAGCCAGCTGGCTGTGTTATGAGACAGCTGTGCCACTGAGATGTGGAGAGCTATTCCTTTCTCTTTCACACTAGGCCTCCACAAGATCGGTTCAAATGGTTCAAATGGCTCTGAGCACTATGGGACTCAACTGCTGAGGTCATTAGTTCCCTAGAACGTAGAACTAGTTAAACCTAACTAACCTAAGGACATCACAAACATCCATGCCCGAGGCAGGATTCGAACCTGCGATCGTAGCGGTCTTGCGGTTCCAGACTGCAGTGCCTTTAACCGCACGGCCACTTCGGCCGGCTCCACAAGATCGGTCTCCCTATCAAGTGGCTGCACTGATGGCCATAGTGTGTGTGGTGTGTGTGTGTGTGTGTGTGTGTGTGTGTGTGTGTGTGTGTGCGTACGCAGTAATGAAAGGTAAATATGTCTTCACATGACATAAATTGATGCAAACATCTTGGACCATGCCACCAATTCAAGTAAAGCTTAAGTAATTTTGGTGGAAATATTGCATATCTTTGTACTTAGCGCCATTTTTACGCAATTCAAATGAACCTTATGTAATTTCGCATCTAGATTTTGATTGGCTGGCTCGTTTTAATATTACACTGAAGTTGGCTGGAAGGAGAGGAGGAGGAGCAAAGATGAAGGGAATAAAAAGCCCATCTGGACTAGTTCTGACATCTTGGATTATTAAATTTCTCGCCAACACCAACATCTTGCATTTTTCTAATTTCACACCATTGCCATCTGGGATTTCTGAATTTTCTGCCGCCATCATCTTGTATTTTTCAGCGACTGCTGCGCTGAAGAGAAGAGGAAAATTGAACTGTGGCCCATGTAACTGGTGGCAATAATACTAGCTTGGTACCCATAAGCTGTCTGAGCAATGTCAGACTGTTTTAATTAACGCAAGAGAATATATTGTTCATGACTAACTCACCTCACACGTTTTTCTGTCATATTCAATAAACCAACCAAAAGCTCTATAAAAATATACAGTACTCTATTACAGATGAATTTCAACTTACCGGCATAATCTCATGAAAATGTCTAATTTAATAAAACAAATACTATCCAAATACGTGCCATTCAAAACTTCACACATTAGTAAGGGAGGATACACTTTGACTTTGATATAGTCTGTGTCTGCGTGAAGTCCTGTTTCCCACTGAAGAAGCGTTTTGGGCTATCACGAAAGTATGTAAAACTGGCAGTGAAAATAGACCCAAGAAGGAATCCGCCTAACAAATTATTCAGTGCCACAGGTATATCAAATTGTGTATTCACAGAAAACTAAAAATTATATCGCTGTAAACAGAAAAATGTAAGTTTAAATAAGTGTGCAATGTGGCAATTTCTTACGTTTTTTACCTTTGGATCTAGGGGTATTAAACGAAGGTTGTGAGAAGACTTAACTTGGAGAAACAACGATTTACCGGGTGATCAAAAAGTCAGTATAAATTTGAAAACTAAATAAAACACGGAATAATGTAGATAGAAAGTTACAAATTGACACACATGCTTGGAATTACATGGGGTTTCATTAGAACAAAAAAAAATACAAAAGTTCAAAAAATGTCCGACAGATGGCGCTTCATCTGGTCAGAATAGCAATAATTAGCATAACAAAGTAAGGCAAATGAAAGATGATGTTCTTTACAGGAAATGCTCAATATGTCCACCATCATTCCTCAACAATAGCTGTAGTCGAGGAATAATGTTGTGAACAGCACTGTAAAGCATGTCCGGAGTTATGGTGAGGCATTGGCGTCAGATGTTGTCTTTCAGCATCCCTAGAGATGTCGGTCGATCACGATACACTTGCGACTTCAGGTAACCACAAAGCCAATAATCGCACGGACTGAGGTCTGGGGACCTGGGAGGCCAAGCATGACGAAAGTGGCGGCTGAGCACACGATCATCACCAAACGACGCGCGCAAGAGATCTTTCACGCGTCTAGGAATACTTTTTTTTATTTTTTTTATTTTGGTTCTAATAAAACCCCATGTCTTTCCACGCATGTGTGTCAATTTGCACCTCTATATCTACATTATTCCGTGGTTTATTAAGTTTTCAAATTTATACTGACTTTTTGATCACCCGGTACTTACTGATTTTCAATCTGGAAACATGGCAAATTGTCTAAGTCTTAAGTGAGATTAGAAGCAAGTGCTAATGTGTCTTCCCCTTCACAAAGTGATCGTGTTACCGCTTAGTTACCAAGCCCGTCCTTCCTGCAGTATGCGCTCAATGCCAAGGTGACTGGTGAATACTGGCAGGAAGAACACCTTTGCTGAGCTGCAGTGTTTCTTGAGCTTGGTAGGACTTGGGAACCTCATGCTTCGAAGATGCTGTAGCACTGGTGCCACCACACTGACTGTGGACCATAACGGCTGTTGATATACTTTCCGGGATGTGAGGTCGTGGTCTAAGAACTTTTCTGCTCCTTACGTTTCGTCCATGACTGCGCTGGACTTCCTCAGAGGCGCTGCTCCGCTGAGTCTTGCCGACTGACTGGTCGGGTGTTTTTTTTTTTTTCTTTATTGTGATTTTTATCACCTTACACAAGGCGGGCTGTCAGCAGCTGAGTACGCCGCTCTTCAGCCTTGAGGTTACAATAAGTAACACATAGAGGGGGCACAGAGAATAAAAACAAAACGGCGGGCAAAACAATGTAGACACTAAAAAACAAAAAAACACCCGGAGCCGTTCACGCTGGACGAGAAAACATCACTGACACTAGTTGACACGGTGCACAAAACATGGATGACGGCGACGGTACACGTGAACAGTGGCGGCGTGACGGCGAATATACACTAAATACAAACGAAGGCACACACACGAGACACTGATGGCAATGACCTCCGGCGCGCGAATGTTCACTGTGCGTGTGCGAGTCCGGGGACCTGCCAAGAGGAGGAGGCGGAAATGGAGTGGGAGAGCGAGAGGGGAGAGCAGAGATGCCACGGACAGGGGAGATAGGTGGAGGGAGGAAGGGGGAGGGGAAGCCCGTGGGAAGAGGGGTGGAGGGAGGGGACGGGGGAAAAGGAAAGAGAAGGGAAGATAAGGGAGGGAGGGTGCCTAAAGGAAAGGACACGAGAAGTGGGGGGTGGGGCAGGGTCAAAGTTGATAGGAGGGGTAGATGGAGGGGAGGAGGGCATCATCAGGGCGAGGGAGTTGGCGGTAGCCACCTTGGGAGAGCGTAAGGAGGGTGGAGAGATGGAGACCGGGTGGGACGTGGGAAGACAGCCACGGCAGCGGGCGGGGGTGGGAGAGGATCGGGGAGACGAGCGGGTGAGGAGGATCGAGTTTACGGGAGGTGTACAGGATCCGTATCCTTTCAAGGAAAAGGAGAAGGTGGGGGAAGGGGATGAGATCGTAGAGGATCTGCGTGGGGGAGGGGAGACGGATGCGATAGGCCAGGCGGAGAGCATGGCGTTCAAGGATTTGGAGGGATTTGTAAAAGGTAGGGGGGGCAGAGATCCAAGCTGGATGGGCATAACAAAGGATAGGGCGGATGAGGGATTTATAGGTATGGAGGATGGTGGAGGGGTCCAGACCCCACGTACGGCCGGAGAGGAGCTTGAGGATACTGAGTCGGGAGCGTGCCTTGGCTTGGATTGTCCGGAGATGGGGTGACGCCAAGGTACTTAAGGGTGGGACCGAGGGCGATAGGACGGCCATAGACGGTGAGATAGAAATCAAGGAGGCGGAAGGAAGGGGTGGTTTTGCCTACAATGACCGCCTGGGTTTTGGAGGGATTCACCTTGAGCAGCCACTGGTTGCACTAAGCAGTGAACCGGTCAAGATGGGATTGGAGAAGGCGTTGGGAGCGTTGCAGGGTGGGGGCAAGGGCAAGGAAGGCGGTGTCATCGGCAAATTGGAGAAGGTGGATGGGGGTGACGGCTGCGGCATGTCCGCCGTGTACAAAAGGTACAGAAGGGGGGAGAGGACGGAGCCTTGGGGCACACCGGCAGAGGGAAAAAAGGTGTAGGAATCTGTGTTATGGGTGGTGACATAGGAAGGACGGCGGGAGAGAAAGGAGCCGATCAGACGGACGTAGTTGATGGGAAGGGCGAAGGTTTGGAGCTTGAAGAGGAGACCGGAATGCCATACACGGTCATAAGCGCGTTCGAGGTCAAGGGAGAGGAAGATTGCGGAGCGACGGGAATTTAGCTGTTCGGAAAGGAGATGAGTGAGGTGAAGGAGAAGATCGTCGGAAGAGAAGGACGGCCGAAAGCCACACTGGGTACTGGTCGGGTGTCTGAGAGCGACTTATATATTATGAGAAAGGGGGGCGTGGTTCAGGTGACACGTGATGAGCAGTGATAATCCATAGCAAAGATAAGGTTGACTATCGATTACCACCTTGTCAAAGATAAAAATTGTTAGCAATTTTGTAGAGCCACTGTCCATATATCGCTAAGTTTGATAGCCTCCTCTTTCCTATTAAAATTATCGTGATGTTTATAAATTTCGATAGCTTCTCTATAAAGCCGTGGATAGTAATTTAACGTTGTAGATAAAACTTCGGTATCCGAAAACTTCACTTGGTGGTTGCCTGGTTGAAGAGCATGTTCCGCTACAGCTGACTTTTCTATTTTTCCAAGTCGACAAAGACTTTTATACTCTTTCAGTCGCGTGTTTGCGCTTCTTTTGGTAGTACCAATGTAAACTTTACCACAGGTACATTGAATTTTATACACACCACATGTCGACAGGGGAGGGCGTTTATCCTTCACAGATCGTAGTACTTGATTTATTTTCTTTGTTGGTTTAAAGATCGGTTTTATGTCACGTTTTCGTAAAACCTTACCGATCCGATCTGTTACTTTTTTAATAAAAGGGAGAACTACTGTATTTTTCTGTCGTTGTGGTTCATTCTTACCTTTTAGGTTTCTGTTCCTTGGACGCAAAATTCTATTTATCTCTTTTCTTGAGTAGCCGTTTTTTTTCAAAAGCCTGCTTCAGATGTTTCACTTCAGCATCCAAATGTTCAGGTGTACATATCCGTTCCGCTCGATCGACAAGACTTTTTATGACACCTCTTTTTTGTTGAGGATGATGATTAGAATTTTTATGTAAATATCTGTCCGTATGTGTTGCCTTCCGAAAAACTTTATATTCCAAGCTTCTATCGGGCCGTCTCATAACTAAGACATCCAAGAAAGATATTCTGTTTTCCTTTTCTATTTCCATGGTAAACTGTATTTTTGGGTGAATTTTATTTAGATAATCAAAGAAATCGTCCAAGGCATTTCTGCCATGGGACCAAACCACAAATGTGTCATCTACATATCGATACCAACGAGATGGTTTGTTATTAGCTTTGTCTAGGGCTGATTGTTCAAATTTCTCCATATAAAGATTGGCAATCGCAGGGCCTAATGGATTACCCATTGCTACTCCATCAAGTTGTTCATAAAATTCATTATCCCACTGGAACTGACTTGATGTTTTTATGAACCATTGTCTTACATCAAGTCAGTTCCAGTGGGATAATGAATTTTATGAACCATTGTCTTACCTGTCATTTGGTCTACAAAAACCAAAGGAATGTTGGTTTCTCCAGCACAGCTTTTTACATTTGACGTAGTACAGTACCCGAAATTTATGTATCAACTTTTCATGTTACTTTGACTTCTCTCTGTCTTAAGATGTCTGAAAGTTGAAATGCTCATTCATCAGGAGCTTTGAGGTTTTAGTACAAACCATCACCACTAGTTATATTTTAATTGTAAAAAGTAGATGACATTCTACATTCCTTTGGTTTTTATAGACCAAATGATAGTTTTGCTTAAAGATTACATGTTCAAGACATTACTGTCAGCGCTTTTGTTCCACATTACCATCACAACTACTACTTCCATGTTATCAGAAGCTGGATTTGAACTTACACTGCGCTCACTTACTTGTTCCGTTTTCTTCGCGGTACTTTCGATTATTACGTGAGATTTCCTTCCACAGTCCGCATTTTTTGATTTGAAACTATATTTTATTCACAGTGAAACTGTATGTTATTTCATTGCGGACGTTCATGCTTTGTAATCAGCATTATGTTGTTTTTTCATTTGTGTTATTATGTATTTGAGGTGGTGGGAATGAAAACACACTACAAGAAAAATGTTTTTAAGTGTATAATATTACAAAGAATGTAATTTCTTAGTAATATTGAAAGTATTTGGTGACGCTTAAAAAGCGAATCATTTCTGGAAAGTGATATTTTTAGCTTGTAATACACTTAAGACAGAAAACTAAAAATAGTTACCATAGGTACTGCAGAAGAGAGTCACCTAAATAATTTCCTCTCGTTTACTTATGATGTTTGAATTGCAGTTGGTGCATGTAACTATGCTTTTGACACAAATCATAGTTACAAAAACGAGAATAAAACTCATTAGCCCATACTTTAGGTGTTTTGGCCCACAGTCAATGTGGTGGTAGCCAGTAATTTTTAGTTTTCGCCTCTAATGAAGTCGTCTATGGGTCGTTTAACTCTAATGGTCTCTTCTTTCTTTTTCCCCTTCATTATCCACTGAACGCAAGTTTCTCACGAAGGTTAAACTGTCGCAGTTTATCATATCTGCTAATAATCGGATATATTGAAGTGAACCATAGTGGTAACCATAAAAAGGTGCTTCATCAAAGCCTGTATGTCTTCTTAAATGTGGAAAATATTTCACGTGGAAACCATCATCATTCAAACGAGAAAACTATTTTCTGATGTTATATTTTCGATGCATGTACTTTATAAACGGCACAAATGTATCCACCTGCCTCTACTGCCTGCAGCTGTCCATTAAGCCCGAAGAGAAAAAATGTCACCTATGTCAGAGTTTTTCCGTTTCAAGCTCCGTTTCCTAACGCTTAAACAACGTGTAACCTTCCCCTCACTTATCGACCCTAATGACAGTGAAAAATTAAACCGCGTGTACCTAATGGAAATTTGGGAACAGCATTCGTCACCGAAGTTAATTTGTCGCTAAAGAGGGAGGAAAGGGTCACATCTAAATGAAAGGAAAAATGCAAATGAAACTGGTGGAAATTAACTTTAAAAATGGGTAAAGTTAATAAAGAAAGTAAATGTGCAGCCGTTACATTAACAATTAACTAGCGGTAATTAGATATTTGAGATTTGGGGGAAATTACGGTCGCCAGTCCTAAGGACAATTACTATAGTAACTGAAAAAGAAAGATTATTACACATATAATTAGCACTAGAAGCGTGGCAACTGAAGGTTGACACATGTAGTGTGAAAACTGAAAGTTTGTCAGAAGTAATAAATTTCGCTACGCTCTGACTTAATTTAGCAAAAGAATTAATAAAACCGGAAAATCGAAAGTTAATTTAGTGACTGAAGTTAATAGTGAGCTTTCTTTCTGAAGCACATCGAAATTCAGTAAAATACGGTTAGTCTTGGACTACCTCAACAATCATTTCAAAAGCTACTTGAATCTACACAATGTAGAAAGAAGAGATTTAACTTTGAACTTGAATTAAATGATTCTGAACAATTAACAATAGTAAAATTTAGTACGTACCAAGCTGAGCTGCAGTCACAGGTAAGCTAAAATACGGTAACAAAACTCGCACTCTTAATTCGTGCTTGTGTAATCTAAATATTGTAGCCAGCTATGAATACTTTAACTGAACTTTGAAATTAAAGCAGTGAAATAAAATGATGCTGGCGTTTGAATCTCAACGACATTCGGGTTCATTCCGGAAAAGGAAGGCGACCCTGCTTGGTAATGCAACTGGGACAATGAGCAACAAAGTTTTATGCTAAGTTGCTGTAATTTTGCGAGACAAATGGTACAGTTTGAAAAGCTGAGGTCTGCCATACAGTTCTAAAACTTTACGTGCCTCCAGTCTTCCTCGTTGGTTGATTGAAGGTTTGAAGCCGTCGATCGAGGAGGTGGCGACAGTCATTCATTGTCGGCCGTCGCTGTTGCAGAAGCTAGATGTTGGCGCGCCTTCTTCTCGACACGGTCACCAGACGAAACGGGCTCTTGATGTGCGCCAGCTAATGCTTCCCGTCCGCGCCACCATGTCAGAAACTATCATCGCAAGTCGAGCGCAATTACATGCTGCCAAACCCCGAAAGCCCGGCAACTCGCGGGAGCTCCACACAACACACCTGCTCCACTCGCTACTCCCGCCAGACACCCTCTCTGCCCGTGCTCCACGCGACAGAGTTAACACTACCAAAGATCCTACACACTTTGATTCTCAACACGACATATCGATGTAATCGTTCGATAGCAGTTTTCCCTAGGCAAGACCCAGCGTAAAAATACAAATAATATTTACGAAACAAACCAATTATACATCGACATAAATGCATAAATATATATATATATATACAAATAGTAAAACAATTACAATATGTAAAGACACAGAAATGTCATATATTCAGGTAACAAAAATAAGGAAAACAAATTTATAGTACAATAGATGGAAATAGGAGGATATGCATTTCCGGCGTTACAAACGTTCCTCATAACCTTCAAGTCCGTCACATTCAATAAGTCACGGAAGAACAAGTGTAGAACAGTAATGACGATCACCCCATGGATCTGTCACGAACGCTCATTTGAAGCAAGAAAACTTCATAGGGACACATGCCCTATTCTGAATAGTTTCCGAGATGGAACGCATTTAATGTACGTTTCTTTTCGGGTATGCCTCTTACCCGCCCAACCACTTTGACATTTTATTCTAGCCCAACCTACCTCGTTGCTTTCAAGCTCTATGCTCGGGTGGATAGATGAAATCTGAGTTGTACAACGAAAGCTGAACACTCGAAATGAACCACTCGGTTGCATCGTGGGCGCTGTTGCCCTCGTTAGGAAACGTGCAGAGGCACTCAGACAAGCAACGCAGCATGTTCTCCCACGAGTGGACAAATGCACACAAGTTGACGGTGAGATATTCAAACATTTAATGTGAGCTGTATAACACACGTAATGTGATGTGTACGGCCACGATTATCTTTCTTCAGGGCTCCAAAAATATGGAAAGCGCGTGGGGAGGGATCGGGACTTTATGCAGGCTATATCAGGACTCCGCAGTAAAATTTCTGCACCGTGGGCACCCCCCTCCCCCTCCCCTCCCCCCCGCCCATGTTGCCAAGGTTGTTTCGAGTACGCTGCAGAAATTTTGCTACAAAGCCCTTACACGTCCTCCTTAGTCACGATCTCTCCCCGCGCGTTTTCTAGAATTTTCGGACTTCTGAAGAAAGACATTCGTGACCGTCAGTCTGCTTCGGACGAAGAGGTGAAGAAGTACTCGCCTGGGTAAAACCACAGTTCCGTAGGCAGCCGCAAACATTTTCCCACGAAGGTATTGACTGTCTTGTCTGACATTGGGATAAATGTGTTAACCGGTATTGTTGATTAATTTTGAAATGATAAACAGCTTACTTACTTTTCCCTGTCTGTCTCTTTTTCATTTACCTGCGCGTTATACATAAAACACGACAGCAGCTCAAGTGGAAAGCAACTGACACAATCGGATGGACACATTACGTGGGTATTCGGCCAGAGGGCGGGCTGTGTGTCCCAGCTGCCGTCTCAGACGCCACGGTGTCGAGAACCTATAGCTAGAGGTCTGCGCGGATAAGAAAAGTGCAGTCCGCATCCGCAAGGTCCTAATCCGCAACCGCATCCGCATCCACAAGTTCCTTATCCACATCCGCATATATTTAAGTTTTGAATGAGTAATAAATAGTATTAGACAGTAGTACTTAAAATTATGGTATGTAATGACATAGTTATTGTTAGGGCGCCATTTCTGCCCCCACCTTAAGTACTTTTGACCTCTTAAATCACAGGACATGCTCTAAACCTACTCTAAAGCAGACCATTCCAAACAGGAAAGCATTGGCGCTCCGGAGCACACACAGTAGCGGCTCGGATGTCGTGAGATTGGAAACGCTATTTAAAAAAAATTAAATTCAATGTAATAGTATTAAATGATGAAAATACGTGTATAGAAACAGTTATATTTCGCTGCTGTTGTGCCAAGGCAGCTGAAAATGACGATGGTTTTAAACTATTACGAGCACATTGCATCATTTACCGACAGTTTTTTTGTACTCACTGCTTGGATGTGTCAAATTTTGAAGCCATTCGTGTCAGCTGATGATTATATTATAGCTTACGCGTTCAGTCCTCGCCATTTCCAGGTGAAAATATTTACAGTATTAGGCCTTCACTGCAAAACGCTGGCGCATCTGTGAAAAAGTTAAACTGCCAGCAATAATTGACGTTGTCTGGAAGAAATAATTCGTCTTGCGAAGAGTGACAACAAAATCAGTGGTTATAGAAATTAGGAGTGGTTGGATGAAGTAGTAGTTCCTTAGCACTCACTGCACCGTACTTGGCCCCCACATCAATAAGAAACTGTGCCGTCTCGAGAAACCCAGATCCACACGCAACTTCGAATGGTAAAATGTCTTTGCTGACAAGATTGATAAGTTTTTCTGTCGCGGCTATCTTCAAATTTGGCGGAACTTCAGGAACTTTCACGTCTCTCTTCGTATTTAAATAAGTAATTATGCTACTTTGTCGAGCCTCACACGAATGTTTTAGCAAATTTCAAGTTCCACTTTTGTGTCCAGTGTAGGAATATACTTTTTTACATGCAAAACAAGACACTATATCTTTTATCTTTTCGTTGCCATCAAATACGTATGCGAATTTTTTCCAAATTGGCGATTTCAATTTGTTTTCCTTCACTAATGTAAAATCACCTTTTTTCACCTTACACAAAATTGTATCCATGGATATGGTGTTCATTTGAAGAAAGAACTCTCGCTGATATTTGCTACGATGCACGCTGTCACTCGGTCACTACAAAGCGCTAACTGAAGTCAGCAGAAAATTGCAACAGGCACCTGTCTGGTAGACAGTGGGCAGGTTTGCCACCCAGAGAGCACTTCACAGGCCACACAAAAGACACGGTCGCGGAAACGGATTAGGCGCAGGTCTCTCGGGTACAGCTACGTCGGTCGTATCCAGGGGCTGAGGGCAACAGACATCCGCTCTACCCGGGCCCTGCAACATTCCAAGAATGTCAACAGACTTGAAGTTTTCAACTGACATTGCAACATACGTACTGGGCAGACGCCTTGCCCGTTATCCGCAGATGACCCGCGGATATCCGCGCCGGTCGCGATTTTATCCGCCAAGTAACAAATACCGCGGATATATCCGCGGATATCCGCATCCGCGCAGACCTCTACCTATAGCACTGTGATAAGCCATACGGCGGAAAAAATGGGCACACTTTACCACTTCTGAAAGGGGTGCGCCGGGTGCACATCGACCTTACTAAAAGTGTCCCATCGTATTTGAACATAATCAGATGACATGCCATCATAGTTTACTATGGTCAACTAAAGACATCTTAGATGAAATCGTATGCAACGTCCCATCATGCACCTGCCGCTGGGAGAGGAGAAGATGTCGCCCTAGGAATGGCTATTCGAGCATTGATGGGGAGGAGGTCGCGCCCTTATCGGAGGGACGCTAAATTCACAAAATCCTAGGAGGCGACTTCATTTGTGTCCTGTCACCATAGAATCAAATGCCACACTTTAGCATATGGCACGAACTGCAAAAGCTGGTGCAAGATCTTGACGTCATCGATACTTGGTGGAGTATTCACAGTGACAGACAGGGATACAGATACATTACCAGACATTCGGCGAGTCGCCTTGACAGGATCTACATCTCCCAGGGACTCACGATGGAGATGCTTGACGCTGAGATGTGGACGACAGGCTTTACTGATTACGATGCCTACCTACGGACGAAGGTGTGGCTGAGCAGAGATCGTCGGAGATTAATGTTGCGCTCCTCAAGGATCCAGAATGTCGGCAGAAGATGTGGAGACGTGGAGGAACTGTGAGCAGTGACATCTGACGGTTTCTTCCACGATACAGTGGCGGCTCGATTGCTCAAAACCTGCTCTGCAGCACGCGATGACGCACTGCAGTCGAGAGGTTATGTTTTGGCAATGGAATATCATTTTATGTTACTACGGGAGATATCCACCCGACCGCCGCCGCGAGGACGTGAGGCTCATGTTTAGCGATTGCAAGCGAAGATCACTACACTTACACGACGCCGTCTCGACAGTGCACTTGTGCGTGTGCATAATCAGGACCAGGTTGGGGGTGAGCCTCTGGCCATGAATCAGATTATCCGTGAAAGTGGCAGAGCTGGACATGCTGGATGGCCAGTGCCTGACGGCCCATCAGGCCCGAGGCGCTGGACAAACAAGAAGAGCCAGGAAGCTGTATCAGAGTCCGAAGGCTGCATAGATGAAAGTGTTTTAAACAACGTTTTGAGAAAGAGTTGTGGAAAACAGAACTGGAGAAATGGAAGCCATTTGTGGAGGCTAGCTTAGAAACCGATCCCTGGGGTGTACCGTCTGCGAGAAAGTACGATGTCCAACAGTCTTATTCACGCTTAAAAGGAATGATGGGACGGTAAGAGGAAGGTGGGAACAGTCAGCTGCCCTGCTAATGGAAACACCTTCCTGACGATGGGGAAGAAAGCGAGAAGGATGATTAGCGTGGGTTATGAGAAATGTTATGGGAAGAATATAGGAACAATAAACCTGTGTATCCCTTCACACATGAAGAAATCAGGCAAATAATTTTAAGACTGAAAAAGAAAAAACCTCCAGGACTGGACATGATCCCTGCGGAAGTAATACAAGCCATACGTGACCAATTAGATAGTTACGGTATATTGATAATTTTTACTGAATGAAACACAATTTTCGTGCCATACGCGTTTCACCTTTATTCTCTGTAAGGCATATTCAGTGACAGGTTTCGTGGACGATTCAGTTGCAGTTAGAGGGCCCAAAAGTAAAAATGATCAATATATCGTACTATTAGACGCAGCTGAGGAAGACAGGACTACAAAACTTGAAGAAATTAGATAGTTACTTGTGCGATCTGTAGAATGAGTGTCTCTTGCAAGGAAGGCTCCCTGCACCGTGGAACAACGCTGAACAAGTAATCATTAGCAAAGGGCAAGATAAGCGTCCAATGATACCCAAATCCTGTAGACCATTCTGTCTTTTGAACGTCCTCAGCAAGATATTTAAAAAACTATTTTGCAAAAGATTACAAGATCACAGACTGCTACACGGGATGAGCCCTCACCAGTACGGATTTAGGAGAGGCAAGTCAACTGAAGACGCAGTTAATAAGACGATTTCGCTAGCGACAGATACAAATTCTATGTACACTCTAGCTATAATGATTGATATTGCTGGCGCTTTCGATAGCCTATGGTGGCCATCGGTCTTTGGTCGCCTTAGCGACTTGGAGTGTCCAGAAGCGCTGTTTAATTGCGTGAGAGATTATTGCCACGGCCGACATGCCTATTTAACATGCCCAGAAAAGAAAATAACGAAGACAATAACAAAAGGCTGTCAACATAGATCAGTGTGTGATCCAGAATTTTGGGATGTAACATTGGAGCCCATACTACAGAAGTTACGTGACAACGGTAACATAAGCGGACTGGTGGCATTTGCAGATGACGTGCTGTTCGTTGGAAGTGGTGACTCTAGAAGAATTATAGAAGACAAAGAACTTGAGAGCTGGTGTCGAAATGTTAAATTGTCACTAGCAGCTCATAAAACAAAGTAACTCCTGCTGAAAGGGAACCTAATAATAAACTCTAAAATAAAATTAAATGATGTAACGATCAGGAGAAGCGCAATAACGAGATGTGTTGTTGTTGTTGTGGTCTTCAGTGCTGAGACTGGTTTGATGCAGCTCTCCATGCTACTCTATCCTGTGCAAACTGCTTCATCTTCCAGTACGTACTGCAGCCTACATCCTTCTGAATCTGCTTAGCGTATTCATCTCTTGGTCTCACTCTACGATTTCTATCCTCCACGCTGCCCGCCCGTACTAAATTGGTGATCCCTTGATGCCTCAGAACATGTCCTACAAACCGATCCCTTCTTTTAGTCAAGTTGTGCCACAAACTCTTCTTCTCCCCAATTCTATTCAATGCCTCCTCATTAGTTATGTGATCTACCCATCTAATCTTCAGCATTCTTCTGTAGCACCACATTTCGAAAGCTACTATTCTCTTCTTCTCCAAACTATTTATCGTCCATGTTTCACTTCCATACATGGCTACACTCCTTGCAAATACTTTCAGAAACGACTTCCTGACACTTAAATCTATACACGATGTTAACAAATTTCTCTTCTTCAGAAACGTTGCCCTTGCCATTGCCAGTCTACATTTTATATCCTCTCTACTTCGACCATCAACAGTTATTTTGCTCCCCAAATAGCAAAACTCCTTTACTACTATAAGTGTCTCATTTCCTAATCTAATTCCTTCAGCATCATCCGACTTAATTCGACTACATTCCATTATCCTCATTTTGCTTCTGTTGATGTTCATCTTCTGCCCTCCTTTCGAGACACTGTCCATTCCGTTCAACTGCTCTTCCAAGTCCTTTGCTGTCTCTGACAGATTTACAGTGTCATCGGCGAACCTTAAAGTTTTTATTTCTTCTCTATGGATTTTAATACCTACTCGAATTTTTCTTTTATTTCCGTTACTGCCTGCTCAATATACAGATTGAATAACTTCGGGGAGAGACTACAACCTTGCGTCACTCCCTTCCCAACCACTGCTTCCCTTTCATGCCCCTCGACTCTTATAACTGCCATCTGGTTTCTGTAAAAATTGTAAATAGCCTTTCTCTCCCTGTATTTTACCCCTGCCACCTTCAGAATTTGAAAGAGATTATTCCAGTCAACATTATCAAAAGCTTTCTCTAAGTCTACAAATGCTAGAAACGTAGGTTTGCCTTTCCTTAATCTAGCTTCTAAGATAAGTCGTAGGGTCAGTATTGCCTCACTTGTTCCAATATTTCTACGGAATCCAAACTGATCTTCCCCGAGGTCGGCTGTTAGTAGTTTTTCCATTCGTCTGTAAAGAATTCGCTTTAGTATTTTGCAGCCGTGACTTATTAAACTGATAGTTCGGTAATTTTCACATCTGTCAACACCTGCTTTCTTTGGGATTGGAATTACTATATTCTTCTTGAAGTCTGAGGGTATTTAGCCTGTCTCATATATCTTGCTCACCAGATAGTAGATTTTTGTCAGGACTGGCTCTCCCAAAGCTGTCAGTAGTTCTAATGGAATGTTGTCTACTCCCGGAGCCTTTTTTCGACTCATGTCTTTCAGTGCTCTGTCAAACTCTTCACGCAGTATCGTATCTCCCATTTCATCTTCATATACATCCTCTTCCATTTCCATAATATTGTCCTCAAGTACATCGCCCTTGTATCAACCCTCTATATACTCCTTTCACCTTTCTGCTTTCCCTTCTTTGCTTAGAACTGGATTTCCATCTGAGCTCTTAATATTCATACAAGTGGTTCTCTTTTCTCCAAAGGTCTCTTTAATTTTCCTGTAGGTATTATCTATCTTAGCTCTAGTGAGATAAGCCTCTACATCTTTACATTTGTCCTCTAGCCATCCTTGCTTAGCCATTTTTCGCTTCCTGTCGATCTCCTTTTTGAGACGTTTGTATTCCTTTTTGCCTGCTTCATTTACTGCATTTTTATATTTTCTCCTTTCATCAATTAAATTCAATATTTCTTCTGTTTCCCAAGGATTTCGACTAGCCCTCGTCTTTTTACCTACTTGATCCTCTGCTGCCTTCCCTACTTCATCCCTCAAAGCTACCCATTCTTCTTCTACTGTATTTCTTTCCCCCATTCTTATCAATTGTTCCCTTATGCTCTTTCTGAAACTCTGTACAACCTCTGGTTTAGTCAGTTTATCCAGGTACCATCTCCTCAATTTCCCACCTTTTTGCAGTTTCTTCAGTTTTAATTTACATTTCATAACCAATAGATTGTGGTCAGAGTCCACATCTGTCCCTGGAAAAGTCTTAAAATTTAAAACCTGGTTCTTAAATCTCTGTCTTACCATTATATAATCTGATACCTTCTAGTATCTCCAGGCTTCTTCCACGTATACAACCTTGTTTCCCGATTCTTGAACCAAGTGTTAGCTATGATTAAGTTATGCTCTGTGCAAAATTCTACCAGGTAGCTTCCTCTTTCATTTCGTACCCCCAATCCATATTCACCTACTACGTTTCCTTCTCTTCCTTTTCCTAGTACCGAATTGCAGTCTCCCTTCACTATCTGAATAATTTCTTTTATCTCATCATACATTTCTTCAATTTCTTCGTCATCTGCAGAGCTAGTTGGCATATAAACTTGTACTACTGAATGAGGCGTGGGCTTCGTGTCTATCTTGGCCACAATAAGGCGTTCACTATGCTGTTTGTAGTAGCTTACCCGCACTCCTATTTTTTTATTCATTATTAAACCTACTCCTGCATTACCCCTATTTGATTTTGTATTTATAACCCTGGATTCACCTGTCTTGTTCCTCCTGCCACCGAACTTCGCTAATTCCCACTATATCTAACTTTAACCTATGCATTTCCCTTTTTAAATTTTCTAACCTACCTGCCTGATTAAGGGATCTGACATTCCACACTCCGATCCGTAGAACGCCAGTTTTCTTTCCCCTACGACGTCCTCCTGAGTAGTCCCCACCCGGAGATCAGAATGGGGGACTATTTTACCTCCGGAATATTTTACCCAAGAGGATGCCATCATCATTTAACCACACAGTGAAGTTACATGCCCTCGGGAAAAATTACGGCTGTATTTTCCCCTTGCTTTCAGCTGTTCGCAGTACCAGCACAGCAAGGCCGTTTTGGTTAATGTTACAAGGCCAGATCAGTCAATCATCCAGACTGTTGCCCCTGCAACTACTGAAAAGGCTGCTGCCCCTCTTCAGGAACCACACGTTTGTCTGGCCTCTCAACAGATACCCCTGTCAAGGGATATTTCTGGACGAACCTCGTAACTTTGCACATCATATAGAGGAAGCAAGAAAAAGGGTACCATCGTGATGAATAAAATAATAACCATTGCAAATAGGCAAATTCGGCTTCTATTGAAGACAGTCGGGGTATATCACCAGTCTATCCTAGCATCAGTCGTAGGATATGGTGCGAGAGTCTTGGCTCATAGACCGCAGTGCTAGTGCTAGTGCTAGTGCTACTAAGATTAATTGGCGCCTACCGCACTACCTCAAAGGATGCTCTGTTAGTAATTCTAGGAATGTGTCCTCTGGACTTGGAAATTAGGAAAAGGGGAGCCTTTTACTGGTCAGAGAAAGGCAATCAAATGGAAGTACGAACCATATACAAGTTAAACGCACCAAACAGATGAACAAACGGAGAACAAATTCTATAGTGTTTGTAGTAGATTAGTAGCTGAGTAATTGGTTATAGATTTTAACGTAGTTTTGCAGTAGTTTTTGTTTTTCCTCTGTTTCCTTTTTTTAAAAATTAATTATCAGAAATAAATATTAAGACATAACTTATAACTATCCAAGGAAAGGCCTGTTTTAGCGTTCCAGATAATGGCCTGTAATTATAAATAATAAATAAATTCACCGGACCAAAAGGATATCGCCAACACCTCCTTGGATCATTGACAGTGGTTCTATGCCACAGGAGATCATGGCGCTCTGGAGACAAATGAAGTCGTCCACTTGCTGCCTCAGGCCCTCGACGAAGATGCGGTGCTGACTCTCACGGATCCCCTAACAGCGGAGGACGTCGCTGGCACTCTCCACAAAGAGGAGAGCAACAAATTGTCGAGACCAGATGATCTCCTGATAGAGTTATGTTGTATATTTCATGATGTTTTGATGCCCCGATGAGTTACAATGTATCAAGAACTGATGACCCCTGCAGTGCAAATGCCACTTGCCTTTGTCGATGGCATCCTTACATTGGTCCCCACGCCCTCTGCTGGAAGGAGAGTTGACCATTACTGGCCTCTTATTCTGCTCAACAGAGATTTCTAGAGCCTTACGATGATTCTGGCTGCCCACATTCGGAGTGACCTGCCCCAAGCCGTTTCTATGGACCAGAAGTGTGTGAGTGATAATAACAACATGCAGACAGCATTCAGTGATTACCGTGATTTCATGGCTCTTGCAGATGCATGTTGCATGTGTGGTGTCTTGGTGTCTGTGAATTCTTAACATGGTTTCGATAAGGTACACTATGACTATCTTGAGAAGGTGTTGAGGCAGCTGGACTTCCCCCAGACCTTCATTAATACCGTCATGTGCTTTCTGCAGGTTACGATCAATGGATGTAGAGTGGACACAATCACTGTCGCCTGCCCTTTGAGGCGAGGTTGCCCCCTCTTGGTGGTTATGCATGCCATTGCCGTGGAGCTGCTGTTACGTGGACTATGATGCCGGCTTCTGGGACTTACGCTGAGAGACCATACCTTTGTCTGTCACAACACAAACGTGGACGATCTGATATTGTTAGTGCATATGCCAGATGAAGTCCAAAGATCACTAGACTGGATTGACCAACACTGTGCCCCAGCTGGAAGCTGTGTGAACTTGGAGAAGTGCGGAGCGATGCTCATCGGCAGATGCCTCCCAGAATGGAGCTCGATCCCACACCCACTTCAGGGTACAATCAAATGTTTGGGGATCATCTTTATGCGCGACAGTCAGTGGACAGCACACGTTACCTATACTCGTCTCCTACAAGGCATACATACAGATGTCTCCAGCCACTTGCTGCAGTCATTGAACATGGTGCAGCAGGTGGCTTATGACAACGTCTATCATTTGTCTGGGATACTCCATCGGCCCATGGTCCTCCCAATGCTGAAGACGATAGCGCGCACTCTACAAGCGCCTTTCGTTACTTCACCAGTGAGGGAATGATTATCAGTGTGCAATACGATAAGCTCACCCTCCCTATCGTAGAGGGTGGTCTCGCAATGGCCAGTGTGTGGGTCGGAGCAGCTGCTTTATATATCACCACGATGATGAACATGTGGACTCGCCGCTAGCGCAACTTCATGGGAACTCTGATCGAAGAACTGGCCCCTACCTCTCACAAATCACCAGTTGCAGTGGCGCATATTTCCCCGACGCTATCTCCCCTTCAGGAGTTTTTTGTGGACTTCAGATACGTCAATACCGACCAGCCGTTTGAGCAGCTGCAGAGGGCCGTTGACATATATTGCCGGATGATGTGAGTCCGTCCCCGAAATCCGATTGAAAGCTATCTTCTCGCAGTTTGATGGTCGGTGGTCTGGCGCTCTCCTAGACTCAGACGCCAGAGCGGCCTAGTGTTTGGTAGTCAACCACAAATATATGAATCGCCAGAGACTGCGTTCCATACGTATGGCACACTATCAATTATGCCATCAACCTGATACGAATGTGGGTCTGCCGTGGAGGTTGACGAGATCGGTGTTGGCCCTTATTTAGTACACGACTCCAACTGCAGTGACGCCGACATCCGTTCTTATCACGGATAAGGCGTTTTATCCACATGCTATTGTATCTTAACTGGAATGGTGGCAAGCACTTTATCGATTTTTACGCTTTCCTACTGGAACAATTCACTTGGCTCCGACGCCAACCGCGCTGCCGCCAATATTTTGCTATCTGGGTAGAATCCTCTCGGACCGTCTCCACAGCTGTGGTGTGCCGGGTTCTTTCATTTGTCTGTGTTCCAGACGTGTCGTCGTATCGTCGTGGATCCTTCAATTTCACTTCCCACAATACTATTTGGTGGCAGTTATTTTTAATCTCATTAGTCTGAAAGTGAAACCATTTGCTTCCATCATGATTACTTACACATGGAGTCAATAGATCTGCATCTATATTTTTCCTCCGACAGCGACATTACAGTATGTAGCGTAGGGTATTATCGGTAGCGTTATCACTCCCCCTCCCCCTCCCCATCCACTTTCCAGTTTCATTCGTGAATGGTGTCTTGGAAGAGCGAATGTCTGTAAACGTCAGTACGAGATCTAATTCCTTTAATTATCTCGTCGTGGTCATATCATGACATATATGTAACGGGAAATAATATACTGCGCAACTAATCTCGGAAAGTACGATCTCGCAATTTTAAAAGAAAAGCTCTCCGTTCCACACAGCGGATTTCTGACAGCGTTTGCCACTGGCAGATGAGCATCTCCATAACGCTTTCTCGCTATTTTAATGAACCCATGATGAAACGCGCTATTCTATTTAAGATCTTCTCCACCTTCTCTACTAATCTTGTCTTAAAATAGGAAGGAACGTTAAGGTTTAATGTCCCGTTGAAGACGAGGTCGTTCGAAATGGAGCGTACGACAGAACGCTACTGGAGAAATTACTCAGCGTGTTCATTTAAGCAGGCGCCACGATCGAACAGGAAAGTTTCAAAGAACAGAAATCAAATTCCACTATATATGATAAAAGTCAATGATTTTAATAAATCCCAATGTATCCAAACATCGTCAGACGTATTGGTATTCGTTCTGCTTAGAGAGCTGAGTATGATGCAATTTGTTTGGTCCACGTGGACTGACAATAGATTCGGGACCAAACGCAGTAAAATCGGTGAAGCATGATACCCACAAATTTGAATACACATTGAGTATTTGCTCTACTCAGTGAATTGAAATTTATTCGATTAACCAGTCTCCTAGTGGGAAGTCTTTACTGAAATCCACGTGGAAGTCGGAACTACATGGAAATACAAGTTCACCTTGAAAAGCCACATGGGAACCTGAATTACAACTACGATCATTAAAATTGAAAACAGAAGTTACAGGTAATTCGCTGGAAGTCATCGATTTGCTGAGAAAGACCTGAAAATTTTTCACAATGGTAAGCCAGTACAAACGACACTTGTTTCATAAAAACAAGAAAAATTTACTCAATATTCACTCCGTGAAACACATGTGTGTGATCATTACGAATGAACATGGAAGCAAGTTCTGATATTAACTAACGGATGTGCTGAAGGTATGCGTCCAGTATCAGACCTGGAACAAAGCACTAACAGCAAAGTCAGCATTATACAGACGCGGACAACTGATTCGGCTCATATTTGGCTAGTCGCTAGACATAAAACGAAACCGAAAAATATACAAATTGAAAAAGGAACTACGGAATGCAACTGGGAATCGATCACAGGTTCTCTGCTTCCCACCCAGATTCCTCGGTCTCTACGCAAACGGTTGTTTCGTTTAGCAGCGCATACCTTATGGGTACATAAGCAGCAGTCGAAAAAGTTTCTTATTTTAGTTACTTTAATGAAAGATTAAAAAGCGCCAAAATGGCTGTTAACAGCCCGCCTCCTTCCGGAAACTGTAAATTACCGTACATATAAACAAAACAAGTTATCTTACACAATGACTCCAACAGCGCTGAAACAAAAGTTTAATAGGACCAAACACACATTTTTAAATGGAACAGTCACTATTTTCACTAAGGAAATGGGAATGTAATTGTTGTTACAAATTAGTTAAAGCTAACTTTCAGAAGACTAACAAGTAGAGTGTCAAGTGATTGTGACATAAGTGTCACTCCATAATGAAAACAAAAAAAATTGTATAGTTATCGTACGAGGAGACTACATTTCTGTTTGATTGTTCTGTTCGTAATAATGGCTGATGGACCTAATTGTGAATCTTATCTAACGAGACTACCATATTTAGTGGTACGTTCCTGATGGACTTTAACGTTCAATAATGTCAGCGATAGTTCAGTGTAATAATTATATGAATGAAATCGGTACTTCGATGATATTATTGTATGATCTAAGTGTAGGATACCCAAATACATCATCCATGAAACCAATCAATTCACATTTATCTAGCCATTGATATCGTAGGAGCAGTTGTTCTCTCCAGTTAACAATCATGATTAGCAGAATATTCCTTTGCCTTACCAAACTGCGAGCTTTTGCTTTTGAGCCGTTACTACTGAGTGCGGATCTGGTTGAAGATACTGCAAAGAAAACCGAAAAATTGAAAGTATGATTGTTCGCTATGGAAAAGGCACAAATGACAGCGCTGTTCTCTGACAAAAGAAATTATAAGGCAAATGTATGATACAGTTTACTATTGATGCGATGGCAGTAGACAGAATTTTACAGCATGTCCTGTAATTTGCATCGGTGATATCATGAAAGTCGTTGGACTGCTTTGGTGTGACGTCATAAGCGAGTGACCGCATGTGAGATCACTCTCTAAGTTTTTATATATTTTTAGGTTTTAGATACATATTTTAACGGGTTTTGTGATAATATTTACTTTATAAGTGACTTATTAGTGGTTTCTTCATTCACCCCTGCCTTTCTTGTGTTGTGACCTGATATTTGTGAGTGTTTCGTATCGAGCAACTTAACCTCTTACCTGTGTTTACATTCTGCGCTGACCAGTTGCAGCTGTAGCGGCGCATCGAAAGCTAAGTACTAATTAATTGTTTGTGTACAGTGGTTTATTTAGGAACTTTAGTAGTCTTCAGCTGGTGTTCTTGGTGTTTTCTGGTGAAATAATTTCAGAAGAACCTTTTGGGAACTGTTTTCAGTTTCGTTACTGTGTCATTAGACGTTTGATTCTCTTCCTGTATTAGTCTTTTGTTATATTCTCATTTGTTGTTGATTAATACTGTTAATAATAGTAGTTACTTCCCTTGTAGAGTAAGTTTGTGATTATTGTAGTCAGGTTTTTAACATTTTCTTATTGTAGTAGCGGAACTTAGAAAAAGTAAAATTTTACCATGAGTGAGAAGTGTGGGCTTTGCCGTAGGTTCGTGAGTATTGGATTGCGGTGTGAGACTTGTTTGAAGTATTTTCACTGGGGGGAATGCAGTGGGGAAGCAAGTGGGCATTCTGGTGAGATCCTATCCTGGAACTGCAGGTTATGTAGCAAGAGTAAGTTGATAGAGGAGCAGGAGCGTAAGATCTGTGCCCTTCAGGTGCAGTTGAAAAACGCACAGGAGGAACTAGATAGGATGAGGAGGGAGAAGGGGGTTGGGGAATGGGAGCTGGCTGTTGGCAAGAGTTCTGCTAGGAGAAGAAGATTTTCAGATAGTTTTACTATTGATGTTTGCAATACATATGACCAACTGTCAGAGTCTAGTGGAGAGGAATCTCTAGTAGCTGTAGATGTAGGAAGTATGCAGCAGACCTCAGCAGTTACGGTGGCTAGGACAGTTGCAAAGTCGAAGAGGAAGAAGGAGGCTCTGCTGTTAGGTAGTTCTTATGGCAGAGGTTGTAGGCCAGCAGTTGCAGGAAGTGTTGGGGAGTGAGTACCAGGTCACCAGCATTGTGAAGCCAAATGCAGGATTGGCTTAGGTGGCTGTTAACATAGGGGGGTTATGTAGGGATTTTACTAAAGAGGATCAGGTAGTGATTGTGGGTGGGGCTGGTAATAGTATTGATAGGGATGGGGAGTATGACATAGGTGGTGACCTGGAAAAGATAGCCACTCAGACTGACAACACGAATGTGCATTTCGTGGAACTGTTTCAGCGTCACGATCGGCCTCATCTTAATACAGCCGTCAGGCGTAATAACATGAGACTTAGTGGTGCGTTGATGACAGAAGGCATGGGTCACATTTCAGTGGTGTCGGTGGAGTCTATCAGCAGGACGGGTTTCACTAGACATGGCCTGCACCTCAACAGGTATGGGAAGGGGAGGTTGGCAAAGCTTATAGGTGACAGCATAGGTGGGGGTGTTGGTATCACTCATGGGAAAATTCCTGCAGTAGTGGGCGTTAGAGCTGCACCTTTTTTAGACTGAAGTCAGCTGATAGGTATTCCTGCTTAAGGGAAGTCTCTCTAACAAAGGAACCACTTTTGACAAAGCTTAGGTATCCGAGTAATGACGGAATTAGTATATTTCATCAAAATATTCAAGGTATTTGAGATAAAGTTAGTGAACTGCTCATAGATGTTGACTCTGAAATTATTGGTATATCTGAACACTTCTTAAATGAGGAGATAATTCAGAGGCTTCCTTTACCAGGATACAGGTTGGCTGGCAGCTTTTCTAGGAGCTCTTTGCGGTGTGGGGGAGTAGCCATGTATGTGAAAAACGGCATCCCATTTGAGTCAATTGATGTTTCAAAGTACTGTAATGAAAAGGTGTTTGGATGTTGTGCAGGTGTGGTCAAATTTAATGAAGCTAAACTTCTAACTGTTGTTATTTGTAGATCCCCAGACTCCGATTTCACAACATTTTTGCTAAAGCTAGAGGAGGTTCTTGGTTCACTTTATAGGAAATACAAAAAGTTAGTTATATGTGGTGACTTCAATATTAATTGTATAAGTGATTGTGCAAGGAAAAGGATGCTGGTAGGCCTCCTTAATTCATATAATCTTATGCAAACTGTATTCTTTCCAACGAGAGTGCAAGGGAACAGTAGAACAACCATAGACAACATTTTTGTTCATTCCTCATTACTAGAAGGGCATTCTGTTAGCAAAAAGTTGAATGGCCTTTCAGATCATGATGCACAAATTTTAACCCTAAAAGATTTTTGTGCTGCAACACGTTAAATATAGTTATCAACTTTTTAGGAAAGCAGATCCAGTTGCTGTAGAGACCTTTGTAAACCTTATCAAGGAACAAGAGTGGCAAGATGTTTATATCGCTGATACAATAGACGATAAATACAATGCTTTTCTCAAGACTTTTCTCGTGCTCTTTGAAAGTTGCTTTCCGTTAGAACGTTCAAAACAGGGTACTAGCACAAACAGGCAGCCTGGATGGCTGACTAGAGGGATAAGAATATCTTGTAGAACAAAGTGGCAATTATATCAAAACGTTAGAAACACTCAAAATCTAAATGCAGCAGCTCATTACAAACAGTATTGTAAGGTGCTTAAAAATGTTATTAGGAAGGCAAAAACTATGTGGTATGCAGGTAGAATAGCTAAGTGTCAGGATAAAATTAAAACCATATGGTCAGTCGTAAAGGAAGTGGCTGGTCTGCAGAGAGAGGTCGAGGATATAGAATCAGTGTGCAGTGGGAATGTCTGTGTTACTGATAAGTCGCATATATGTACAGTATTTAATAATCACTTTCTGAATACAGCAGGTGAACTAAATAGAAACCTAGTCCCAACAGGGAATCATATAGCGCCCTTAGAAAAAAAGTGTTCCGAGACTGTTACCTGAAATGCTCCTCAATGATACTGACAAGAGGGAGATTGAGTTAGTAATTAAATCACTAAAAACCAAGAACTCTCATGGCTATGACGGGGTATTTAGCAGAATACTGAAGTATTTTTCTATGTATGTTAGCCCAGTACTTAGCCATATCTGTAACTTTTCCTTTAGGTGTGGTCGGTTTCCTGACCGATTAAAGTGCTCGGTAGTGAAGCCACTTTATAAAAAGGGAGACAGGGATAATGTTGACAATTTTACACCTATTTCTATGCCATCGGTGTTTGCTAAAGTTATCGAGAAGGTTGTATATACAAGGTTACTGGAGCACTTAAATTCACGTAATTTGTTGTCAAATGTACAGTTTGGTATTAGAAATGGTCTAACAACTGAAAATGCTATATTCTCTTTTCTCTGTGTGGTTTCGGACGGGTTAAATAAAAGGTTGCGAACGCTAGGTGTTTTCTTTGATTTAACAAAGGCTTTTGACTGTGTTGACCACAAAATATTACTGCAGAAGTTGGACCATTACGGAGTAAGGGGAGTAGCTTACAATTGGTTCGCCTTGTGCTTTAACAACAGAAAGCAAAAGGTAATTCTCTGCAATATTGAGAGTGGTATTGATGTTCAGTCCCAATGGGGCACTGTTAAGTGGGACGTTCCCCAAGGGTCGGTGCTGGGGCCACTGCTGTTTCTTATTTATATAAATGATATGCCTTCTAGTAATACAGGTGATTCAAAAATATTTCTGTTTGCTGATGACACCAGCATGGTAATGAAGTATCTTGTGTGTAATATTGAAACAGTATCAAATAATGTAGTTCATGAAATAAGTTCATGGCTTGTGGAAAATAATTTGATGCTAAATCACAGTAAGACTCAGTTTTTACACTTTCTAACTACAATTCAACAAGAACCGATATTTTGATCAGACAGAATGGGCATGTTATAAGAGAGACGGAACAGTTCAAGTTCCTAGGCGTTCGGATAGATAGTAAGCTGTTGTGGAAAGCCCATGTTCAGGATCTGGTTCAGAAACTAAATGCTGCTTTATTTACCATTAGAACAGTATCTGAAATAAGAGACAGTTCAACACGAAAAGTAGTCTACTTCGCATATTTTCATACGCTTATGTCGTATGGTATTATTTTTTGGGGTAATTCTTCTGATAAAAAAGGGTATTTTTGGCTCAAAAACGGGCTGTTCGAGCTGTATGTGGTGTAAGTTCGAGAACCTCTTGTCGACCCCTATTCAATAGTCTGGGAATTCTGACATTGCTCTCACAGCATATAGTTTCTTTAATGTCGTTTGTTGTTAGCAATATTAGCCTATTCCCAAGAGTTAGCAGCTTTCACTCAGTTAATACTAGGCAGAAATCAAATCTGCATGTGGAATGCACTTCCTTGACTCTTGTGGAGAAGGGAGTGCAGTACTCTGCTGCATCCATTTTCAATAAGCTACCACAAGAACTCAAAAATCTTTGGAAGAGCTAAAAAATTAAGCAAATTCCAGTGTTACATTGTTGATTTTCTTTATTTAAACTTACGACTTGTCGCTTGAATATGTTTTTTATATTTCATTTTATCTGTTTCTACTATCGTGTTGTAATTTCATGTATTGACTCTTTCCATGACCATGGAGGCTTCTCCTTAATTTGGTTCCACGGAACAATAAATAAATAAATAAGGACTTTTCGTTGGCCTTGTTCGTACTGTCGTTTGTTTCTTGCAGATGAGCTACACGAATTGATTGCCATTACGTAATTTGTCACATAACGAACCCCACTCATATTGGTCGCAAAAATATCTGTGACACTTTGTCTCTCGTATATAGACAAGCAAGCAATAACCGGCAACGAAAAACTGTTGAGACGGCTGACATTCAGATAAATCACCGATGCTGTTCTTCAGTCTGGCCCAGACTGTAATAAATTCACTAATTGACCCTGGCAGAGATAACTGTAGCCAGAGGCACATTGTCTCTGCGCCAACTGCTAGATTGCTCTTGACTCACAATTCACATTAAATGATACAACCTCACAAATCACAAACGAAATGTCTGAGTGAACGTACTAATAAAAGGATAATGTAGAGGATCACCATTATCGTAAACAAAAGAGCCTTTAACGTTACAAGTCCTGGTTTAGCTCCGTTTCTGCTTCGTAAGGGATATGCATTTTCTTTGTACAGGAAGCTATACTACCTAAAGTGCCTACACCTGGTGTTGTAGCGATTACTTCAGCGGGTCTGCACGAGAAAATGCTTCGTGGGTACCACGCTAGGCACCAAGTTACGTAATGGTTACTTTTGCACGCCCCACGACAGGAAACAACCATGTTTTAACGACGATTGGGAAAGAGACTGCTGAAGAAAAAGTAACAACAATGGAACTCGTAGTTTCGAACAGATTACATGAAGGAAGAGAGAGAATCCACGTAAGCTCACCAGACAAAATATTAGTCACCCCGTAAAAAAGCCTACGGTACTTATCGCTCTGGAGTGCTTTAGAACTGGTACCACGTGGTCAAGCCACTCTCCACCGCTGACGCAAATAATAGCAGTGAAGTAGTGTGTTTGCGCCAGTCAGTCACGTTTAATCAGAACAGTAAGGTGGGTCCATGTGCAGTCGTGACAGAATGGAAGAAAGGAGCTACAACGTTTCAACGTGCCCATGAACACGTCCTGAATGAAGTCCCCGATTTGTAGGTGTACACGCGCAGATTGTCCAGTCTCGCTATAAGGATTAGAGTACCACTCACAGCCATGTAACACGGCATACGAATAGTTTGGACGTTTAGAGCAGCCAGTTGGTAGCTTCAGATCGTAGCGTGCCTGTGTGCTGTGCGTTGCGTTCAGTGAGTTAGTGTTTATATAACAGCCTGATCTTTTCGCCTCAGAAGCGCGACAGTCGAGTAATTTTCTTTTTTGTTGGGGTCTGTTTCTACGTCTTCAATTACTTCTCACTACTTTGTTTCTATTTTTGAGATCTTATTCAGTTTTCTTACACAGCACGATATGGCTAGGGACTTTGCTTGTTGTGAACGGACACAAGGAGAGTTGGCTGCTGTCAGTAAACAGCTGAAGGCTGCGTTGAGCACGGTCGACAGGATTCTGGTTGCTGCTCAAAACTGCAGCGATACAAGGACGCCAGTGGAGAGACCTGTGACTCCCTTGGTGCCGTTGGAATCCTCTGGTGACCTGGTTGTCACTGCATCTTCTGATACGCAACATCTGACTGGTTCGTCTTCACGTGAGAGTGAGTGATGACGGCAACTAGTATCACGTGCAGAGTGCAGCTAAAGCTGACTATCTGTAGCATCCTACCTCTCGGTTCTCTGGTTTGGAGACAGTGGAAGGTTTAGACCAAAGGCTCAGACGACTCTGCGACGGTATTGGATGAGAATTTCTTGACCTCCGCTGTCAGGTGCAGAATTGTAGGACTCCCCTTACTAGTTGAGTCGTGCACTACACGCAGGAAACGCCTACCAGCGTAGTGGGGTAAGTATGACGTACACACAGGGGTTTCTTAACTTAGAGAATCCCTGCCCCCCTCCCCCTTGGGATCAGAGACTAATTGCTGCCAAAATCTAAGCTACATCAGCAGTAGGTTAATAATTGGCTTCTTTTACCGACCTCCCGACTCAGCAGCATTAGTGGCAGAACAACTGAGAGAAAATCTGGAATACATTTCACATAAATTTCCTCAGCATGTTATAGTCTTAGGTGGAGATTTCAACTTACCAGATACAGACTGGGACAATCAGATGTTTATGACGGGTGGTAGGACTAGAGCATCGAGTGACATTATACTGAGTGCACTATCCGAAAATTACCTCGTGCAATTAAACAGAGAACCGACTCGTGGAGATAACATCTTGGACCTACTGATAACAAACAGACCCGAACTTTTCGACTCTGTAAGCGCAGAA
This sequence comes from Schistocerca cancellata, assembly GCF_023864275.1. Classification (NCBI taxonomy): domain Eukaryota; kingdom Metazoa; phylum Arthropoda; class Insecta; order Orthoptera; family Acrididae; genus Schistocerca; species Schistocerca cancellata. The sequence continues at coordinate 930,952,488 of NC_064629.1, forward strand.
CAGGGAATCAGTGATCATAAGGCCGTTTCAGCATCCCTGAATATGGAAGTAAATAGGAATATAAAAAAAGGAAGTTTTATCTGTTTAGCAAGAGTAATCGGAGGCAGATTTCAGACTACCTAATAGATCAAAACAGAAAATTTCTGTTCCGACACTGACAATGTTTAGTGTTTATGGAAAAAGTTCAAGGCAATCGAAAAATGCGTTTTAGACAGGTACGTGCCGAGTGAAACTGTGAGGGACGGGAAAAACCCACCGTGGTTCAACAACAAAGTTAGGAAACTACTGCGAAAGCAAAGAGAGCTTCACTGCAAATTTAAACGCAGCCAAAACCTCTCAGACAAACAGAAGCTAAACGATGTCAAAGTTAGAGTAAGGAAGGCTATGCGTGAAGCGTTCAGTGAATTCGAAAGTAAAATTCTATGTACCGACTTGACAGAAAACCTAGGAAGTTCTGGTCTTACGTTAAATCAGTAAGTGGATCGAAACAGCATATCCAGACACTCTGGGATGATAATGGCATTGAAACAGAGGATGACACGCGTAAAGCTGAAATACTAAACACATTTTTCCAAAACTGTTTCACAGAGGAAGACCGGACTGCAGTTCCTTCTCTAAATCCTCGCACGAACGGAAAAATGGCTGACATCGAAATAAGTGTCCAAGGAATAGAAAAGCTACTGGAATCACTCAACAGAGGAAAGTCCACTGGACCTGACGGGATACCAATTCGATTCTACACAGAGTACGCGAAAGAACTTGCCCCCCTTCTAACAGCCGTGTACCGCAAGTCTCTAGAGGAACGGAAGGTTCCAAATGATTGGAAAAGAACACAGGTAGTCCCAGTTTTTAAGAAGGGTTGTCGAGCAGATGCGCAAAACTATAGACCTGTATCTCTGACGTCGATCTGTTGTAGAATTTTAGAACATGTTTTTTGCTCGCGTATCATGTCATTTCTGGAAACCCAGAATCTACTCTGTAGGAATCAACATGGATTCCGGAAACAAGCGATCGTGTGAGACCCAACTCGCTTTATTTGTTCATGAGACCCAGAAAATATTAGATACAGTCTCCCAGGTAGATCCCATTTTCCTTGAGTTCCGGAAGGCGTTCGATACAGTTCCGCTCTGTCGCCTGATAAAAAAATAAGAGCGTACGGAATATCAGACCAGCTGTGTGGCTGGATTGAAGTGTTTTTAGCAAACAGAACACAGCATGTTGTTCTCATTGGAGAGACGTCTACAGACGTTAAAGTAACCTCTGGCGTGCCACAGGGGGGTGTTATGGGACCATTGCTTTTCACAATATATATAAATGTCCTATTTTATTTATTTTTTATTTACACGTCAAGTTCCGTAGGACCAAATTGAGGAGCAAATCTCCGAGGTCATGGAACGTGTCAGTACATGAACTTAAAACATAAAAGTAACAACAGATAAAAATAAATGTTCATGAACCTGAAAAAAAGTCAGTCCGTAAGTTTAAGTAAACGCTATCAGGAATACAATAAAGATCAGCTTAATTTTTCAAGGAACTCCTCGACAGAATATAATGAGAGACCCATGAGGAAACTCTTCAGTTTCGATTTGAAACCGCGTGGATTACTGCTAAGATCTTTGAATTCGAGTGGCAGCTTATTGAAAATGGATGCAGCAGTATACTGCACACCTTTTTGCACAAGAGTTAAGGAAGTCCGATCCAAATGGAGGTTTGATTTCTGCCGAGTGTTAACCGAGTGAATGCTGCTTATTCTTGGGAATAAACTAATACTGGTAACAAGAAACGACAATAAGGACCTAGTGGATAGTGTCGGAAGTTCTATGCCGCTTTTCGCGGGTGATGCTGTAGTATACAGAGAAGTTGCAGCATTAGAAAATTGCAGCGAAATGCAGGAAGATCTGCAGCGGATAGCAACTTGGTGCAGGGAGTGGCAACTGACCCTTAACATAGACAAATGTAATGTATTGCGAATACATAGAGAGAAGGATCCTTTATTGTATGATTATATGATAGCGGAACAAACACTGGTAGCGGTTACTTCTGTAAAATATCTGGGAGTATGCATACGGAACGATATGAAGTGGATTGGTCATATAAAATTAATTGTTGGTAAGGCGGGTGCCAGGCTGAGATTCATTGGGAGAGTCCTTAGAAAATGTAGTGCATCAACAAAGGAGGTGGCTTACTAAACACTCGTTCGACCTATACTTGAGTATTGTTCATCAGTGTGGGATCCGTACCAGGTCGGGTTGACAGAGGAGATAGAGAAGATCCAAAGAAGAGCGGCGAGTTTCGTCACAGGGTTATTTGGTAACCGTGATAGCGTTACGGAGATGTTTAACAAACTCAAGTGGCAGACTCTGCGAGAGAACGCTCTGCATCGCGGTGTAGCTTGCTGTACGGGTTTCGAGAGGGTGTCTCATCTGCAATCTGTACATAAAACATAGATTCATTTTACCTCGTGTTAACGTAAATGGCACCCTTTTGATTTCACAATATGGGTGAACTAAGTCTACAGGAATGGCCTAAACTTAACTGATTCTCCTAACCTACAGACATCATAATTAATCAATTTACAGATTTAATTGAATGAAAGTGCATTTTTTTTTACAAAATTGTAAATAATTCTTTTTTTTTTCGGTGTCTCATGTCTGTAGTATGTTGTTCGGTACCTGAACAGTTAAAAATTTATTTCATATATGCGTACAGTATATTTTTTTAAAAACATGCAAAGTTATTATTATTACGCAGGAAGCGGAATGAGGGTATAGGATATATGGGATCTTCGTGCGCATGATGACATGTCGCCGAGGTCCTCCTGTGAACAAAAATCAAGCAGAGTCACCAGCTCTTGCTTGTGCCTAATTCCTTGATTAGTATTTTAGTTATTCTGATGTCTTGCCGATCGTGATTGTTACCCTTTTTTCCTTGTCCTTACTACAAAAACTTATTTTCGTGATTTAGTTCTCCTTCCAAATTTCTTCTTCAACTGGAAGCCAATGTGGTTTCATATACATTTGTTTCCGTGATTGTGACTCGTTGGGCCTGATGAACAAAAAGAGCGATTAACCGTACAGTATTTACTTTATTTAGATTACTTTTCTCTGCTGACATACATTGTTAATTTTTCGAAAGCCCTTTCTCCCTATGCATCACCACGTCATGTCCCGAGTCACTTGCGGTTTTTCATTAGACTATTCTACGTTGCTTAGCTTCCGGTACCCTTCTTTAGGGTTGATCTCCGCTCTCGCAACCGCGCAGAGCCTTATCCCATCAACCACAAATAAAACGCCACTCTCGCAGCTGCGCAGAGCCCTCTGAACGCATATTTCCCCCGTTCACGTCACCCTGACGATGAACTTCTTCACATAATTTTGCAGGTCACCCTGACCCTGCTGGTAGGTACCAAATGCATAAAGAAACTCGCTATAGCTTCATGAAAAACCTGTTCGGTAACCCCTCGAACTAACGCTCGTTGCGTTTTTCTCGTCTGTTTCAACGAACTCGCTCGTCAAGATGTTCGCCACAGACTCAGCTACCTAGTCATTTTTCTGCTTTACTGTAACCGCTAATTTCTTTATTGTTTGCCCAACATTCTGTACGTTTACTGATGACTATAACGTCACTTGAACCACAAATTACTTACTTGTTATGGACAGAACTGTAGGCCATGTCTGCCCAAATGTACCCCTTATTTACTAAACAACATACGTACAAGAACATACCACAACAATAATATTTCTAACATCTAAGTAACACTAACATTATTTACAAAAAACGGAACAACATGGTGTCATCCCTAATAGGGCTTCAACTGCGTGATGTGGTGCACTGCGAAGGTCCTTCCGGTCTTTAGGCTCTCTAGCACCACGGCATTGAGATAGGGAATTCTCCGCACCCGCCCAGGGCCATGATACAGAGCGAAGAACTTTTTGCACACTTTCTTCTGTTTATTAGACAAGCGGTGAGATTTTACCAACACTTTGTCATTGATTGAATATTTCCCCACTACTGTCGACTTGTCCGATCTCACCTTACGCGAGTGTGCAGCCACCTGAACGCCTGGCGTACAATCTCCCTTTGTCTTAATCTTGGGAAAATCTACAAACTCCGAATTCTGTCCAGCGGACAGGTGTTCTTAAGCACTATCACCAGGGGAAGAAGTGTGCTGCTATGGAGCATTTCACTGATGGCCTCCTCAAAGTCTTTAAGAAAGGCGTCCCATGTATCATGTCTTCTCGAACAATACATGCGGCACATCGCTCCCATCTCCTTCATCGTTCGCTGGGCGGGGTTACAACTTGGTTTGTACCTAGAAATGAAAATAGGCTTGATATCGTTTTCCCGGGGCGTTGCCTGCCACTGTTCTCACATGTATTGGGGACCGTTGTCAGATATAATCCGGTCGACACGCCCAACTTGCTTTAAAAAGTCTCGCCGCATGGCCTGACTGACACCCGTAGCCCTTTTCAAAGGTGTGAGCGTTACATACTTCGACGTCAGCTCAATTACTGCCAGTATGTAGCAGTAGCCTCTCCTTGTCCTGCTTAGGGTGCCTATTAAGTCCGACGCCGCAGTCTCTCGTAGCTTTGTAGCCACAATTGGATACATTGGTGCCTGCATGGTGACCGTGCTTGTTTTCCCTTTCTGGCAAACCTTACAGTAACGCAACACTGCCAGTATTCTCCTCCCCATGTCCCGGAAGTGGCATACGCTCCGCAACTTCAAGAAACACTTTTGGCCGCTGAAATGGGCATAGCTAAAATGCGTGTACCAGATAACCTTGTTGACCAGTTCATCCGGCACACATATTACCCATAGGGAGCTGTCGACGTTCCTCCGATAGAAAATCACACTCTTGGGCATCAAGTAGTGGTGCCTAAGCTCTACTTGTGTCTTATCTCGGTATTTTTGTTTGATTGTTAACAGGTGCGGATTCTTATCCTGTTCTTTCTGAATATCTTTCATGGACACAGCCACGTAGTTCTCAAACGCCACCTTCCTCATATAATAGAGAGAAAACGGTTCCACATCTCTCTCCCGTAGCTGGGTGTCATTTCCACCCATTGGCGATCGTGACAACATGTCAGTGATGACGTTTGATGACCCTGGTACATAAATGGTTGTAAAGTTAAATTATGGTAACAATCAAGTCCACCGGGCCAGTCAACCATGCGTGAGCTTTGCTGTTTGGAGGAATTCGAGCGCTCGATGGGCCGTAACACACGCGGGTTCTACGGCCAAACGAGAACCGAAATTTTTGCAACCCCCAAACTATCGCCAGAGCTTCCAGTTCCGTTACGGAATAGTTCTGCTCGCTCTTGCCGAGCACACGACTTCCGAAAGCTGTGGTTTTATTTGTGTATCCTCTGATCATCCTGCTCATAGTCTCGGAAGATCATGACTCCGAGACTAGTCTTCGCGGAGTCAGTGGGCATGTAGAAGTCATGTTCAAGATTGTGATGGGCGAGAACAGGAGCCTCAAGGAGTGCCTGCTTCAGACCCTTAAATTCCCCATCGGCTACCTCACTCCACACAAAAGGCGTGTTCTCCCCTGTCTGTGCACAGAGCCGGGGTGTGGCCAACTTCTCTATGTGTATGAATCGTTTAAAAAAGCTAATTACTCCCAGGAACCCACCTAAACTCTACCGAGAGTTTGGAGCAGCCAATTGGGCTATTGCTTCCAATTTCTCAGGATTGAGGGTGATCCGTTGTGCCGAAATAACGTGACCTAGGAAGTCCACTTCCTTGGTTCCGACACACTATTTCTCGATGTTTGCCGTGACGCCATGCTCGCGCAGTTTCTCCAGCAACATACCTAACACCTCGTTGTGCCGTCCCCAGGAACTTTCCGCTACCAAAATGTCATCTACATAGCACGTGACGCGCTCCTTCAACCTGTCATTCAGTATCGTTCCCAGATCGCGAATGAATGCAGCTGAAGATACAATTAGCCCGAAAGGTAAACGTCGGAACTGGTAACATCGGCCGAATGCTAGAGAGGCTGTATATTTACGACACTCTGGCGCGAACTCTTTTTGCCAAAAACTACTTCGCAAGTCTATCGAAGAAAAGATCGATACTCCGTCAAACTATCGCAACAGCTCTTCTAGCGTCTCTGGTCTATCCGTTTCTGGAAAGATTATGGTATTAATTTGACGGGAGTCTAGGACAATGCGGATTTTTCCATTCTTTTTCGCTACTAACTGCAAGGGGCTGGTGTACGTGGAAGTAGCCTCTTCTATTACTCCGTCTCTTAGCATCTCTTGAAGTTCGAGCGCCTCCTGTTTCCGATATCCCAGCGGTATGTGATAGGTAGGTACACGGAAGGGAACATGCGTCCTAACTCTAAGCGTATATTGAAACTCTTTTATGGCTCCCGGTTTCGAAACAAATACCTCTGCATTTCTTCTTAGCACTGTCTTTAGTTCTATTCTCGCTGCAGTGCCTATGTCTTCCAGTACCGCCACTTTTCCTTGTATTGCCTCATGGATTTCTGTCAGCATTTCGTCTCTATCCGGACAGCTCGTTTGTTATTGGTCCTGTACAGAGTGCGGTCGCACACCCTGACTCTGGTCTCCAGTAATCCTTAGATTCAGACAATCCCCTGGTAGTTCATCTTTCGTCATTTGTTTTGGGAACCTAATGCACGTTTCGCCCTTTCCTCCTAACGTCAGTATGCCTTGGTCCATATTGATTATCGCCTTTTGTTGGGTCATAAAATCAGTCCCAATGATCATTTGAGCCGCGAGGTGTGGAACGATGGAAAAATTTCCATGTAGTACATACTCCTGACAACTAAAGTCCAGTCTTGTCTGATGCTTAATTTCAGTGTGTTTCCCTCTCACAGCACCTCGGATTTTAATCTTCTGGACCTTTAGTGTCGCAGGTTTCAACAACATGTTGCATCTATCAAATAGGGCATCCGAGATCGCTGAAATTTCGCTCCCGCTATCTAGTATAGCCTTAGCTGTTACGTCGCCTAGTTTAATCTTAACGACCGGGTGCATATCTCACGTAACACCTTCCTCCCCGTCTTCTAAGAGCGATTCCCTAACATCCTCATACATGAGCGTGTAGCTGTGGCGGTTTCCGATGCGTGGTGCGGGTTTCCCGCAACGCTGGCGAGTCACGGCTGTTCGTGCACCTCTTCTACCTGTGCACGCCCAGGATTTGGCCCCCTTATATCTATTGTCTGCGGATTATTTTCTCGTCTTTTGTGGGATGCAAAGTTGGGTTGTGGGTGTCCTTGCGACCACGGCTGGTTGTTGCCCCACTTTTTTTTCCTCCATTTATTACCGTTATCCGTTTTTGCTTCCTGTTGACCGTTATGCGTTTGCCAGTTGTTACTACCTGGCCATTGGTTCACCCGTTTTTGATCTGCTTGTGCGTCTTAATTCTGTGACACACCTTTCGTTTCCCTATCTCTCGTACGGTTACGCGCCAGCTCCTCGTTCAGCGCGAATTCGACTTCTTTCAGTATATTCCCGAAGCCCTCCACATAGTCTCCGCATTTACCTATCAAATCTTGTTGGTAACGTGTCGGCAGCTTCATGTAGCAAATACGGATAATCTCGTTATTCGTATATGGCTTGTCTAGGAATTGATTTTTCTTGACCTTCTGGTCAAAGAATTTCACTGCGCTTTTGAATCCTGTAGTTTCCATGCCTTTAGCCATAATCATTTCGTGTTTTATTCTGGTCTGAGTACTTTGTGACCAGTATCGATTGAAAAATATTGACCAAAATTCTTCGAACGATTCGCAAGACTTCCCAAATTTAAGCATCGTTTCTGCCACCAACCCTTCTAAATGTGCACATACGAAGTCGATATGTTTCCGCGCTGGCCAATGCGGTGGCAATGCTTCTGTGAGTTGGGAGATGAAAGTCCGTAGGTGCATAACATAGTTCTCTCGATAGTGCTGGAATCGGCTTAATAAGTACTTTTCACGGTCTAACTGCTCCTCGTACCTTGGAGCACGTTCGTTTCCATGACCCTGATGTATACAGTAATGTGTCGGCGGTGTACCGTCTCCTCCGTTCGTACTGTATTTTGTTTCCGTTCTACCGGAATCTCCGCTCTGCGAGTTGCTCCGTTGCAGAGGTAAACAGTTGTCACGGCTGCTTCGTACTGACGTCGGCTCTGCAGCTATGAGTGCCCCATGACGACCTGTCCCGCTGCTTGGTTCGCAAGTAGGAGGTGGACGACCTGACGGCTCCTGTGCCGTGCTGCTTGCGCTGCCTCCGCTGTGTCCCTGGTTAGCGGTGTTACATTTCCCGCGCTCTCTTGTGATCGAACCGCTTCCCCAGTTATCTGCGTGCGAAGATTTTCGCGTTCTTGCTGCACGATTTGCGCGACCCTTTCGTCGATGGACTTTTCCAACTGCGCCACTCTCTCTTCAACTACTTCCTCGACGTTAATCTGTGATGACTTTCCCGCAACTTTCGCCAGTTTGCCCAGGCGATGTTTCAGTTTAGTCAGTTCCTTTTTTCCGACAGAGGTTGCCGTCTGAGTTTGCTCGCGAGCCTCTTGGGCAATCCGTTTCGCACCGCGTGCGTCTCGTCTCGCCAGAACTGCGTCCTTTATAATTTCGCTTTAATCTTTCCTAATTTGTTGCGCGAAGGAAAGCATTTTTGTTTCCAAACCTACACGCATCCTATCTAATTTCTCATCGGTCTCTCTGCTTTGTGCGTCTAAATTTTTCTTGATATCATTCTTGTTTTCATCCATCTTCCTTATCAATTGCGCGAGCGACCACTCACAGTTCCTCCAGGAATTTGCGGTCTCCGCGAGTGCCTAGCTTTCTCTACTCGATGATCCTTATGGTTAAATTCGTGTCCGGTTGGACTCCTTACGGTGCTACTCCGACTTGTCCCAAACACCGGAGGCCCACTGTAGCAACGTCTGGTTAGTACCGGACTATAATTCTCCTGCCGGTTCAGATTAATTTTACTACCACGGTACTCGAGTTCAACTTCAGATTCGGAGTTGTCTCCATCACCACTAGTATAACCATAACGTCTGCTACCACAGGTATCCATGTTGGATCCTTCTGCCTGCATTTGCTCTTGCTCGAACGGAACCTCGTGAAGTCTGCGGAGACCACATCACTATGGCCTTCCATATTTCTCTCACAAGCTTACGTTCGCTCTACCGTCTTGGCTTGCCTACGCGTCCTCATGTACTAACAATTATTACCCCCAAAATAACAATTAACTACACAAAAATGCAGTAAAAAAACACAAATCAAATCACAAAAAAGTATTCGAATGAAACTTCCAGCAAAAGCCAAGAAGAAGAGAAAAAAATGCTCGACGATTTCGCGAAAACTACACTTATGCACGGTATAGGAAGCCCATGAAATGCGCCATTTTTCTGTCACCATCCCACCAACATTTCAACATAGTCGTAGGTTACCCTCTCGAATCAATACGTATACAAGAACATACAAACTACATAGTATATCAAATATCCTAAAAAAACAAAATAAATAAATAAATAAAAGAATCATCACGATTCGGCAACAACAAGAGAAATTATTTATCTTATATCGCACAATTGCTGCGTCAAACCCTGTGCCTTATTCAGTAGTGAGAGTTTCCAACACTACAACCAACAGCCGAAATTAGGGTCGCCTTTAACAAACATTTAGAAAATCCGATTACGTCAAAAAATGCCTATTTATGAACAATACTGGCAGCAGCCGGCCGGTGTGGCCGAGCGGTTCTAGGCGCTACAGTCTGGAACCGCGTGACCGCTACGGTCGCAGGTTCGAATCCTGCCTCGGGCATGGATGTGTGTGATGTCCTTAGGTTAGTTAGGTTTAAGTAGTTCTAAGTTCTAGGGGACTGATGACCTCAGATGTTAAGTCCCATAGTGCTCAGAGCCTATACTGGCAGCGATCGCCATGTGTAAGCTTATTAGTCAGTCGCTGACATAGAAGATCACAAACCTTCTTTCCTTCCCGTCTGGGCAAGCTGTTCAGTGACTAGGGTACATGTAAAGCTTGCTGGTACAGGTTAAATGTTAGCTACAATGAAGTCGAAAATTCGATTGTAATACTGACATTCAATTTTGAGATTTCCCATAAATGACAAAAATTACAAAAATGTGAGTTTTCTTCTACTACCCACACACTCCTGAGAATGGCACATTAACTAATTTGCTGCTACGCGCCCCAATTACCGGCAGCTACGTTGACGAATACTCGGCACCTCGCAAGGATAACTACAAGATCAAGAATGCTATGTAAGTTGTTGGAAGTGGTTAAGCGTTGGTGCAAATCTCGCTTCTGAGCACACAAAGAGCTCTAAGCGCAGAACTCTGCATGGGACGCGCGTTGGTGCAATGCTGCGATACAAACTGTTTATCTCCCGCGCTGAATCTCATCGTGTAGACCTAAAAAAATGCTAAATCCTACACCTGTAGTGAAGGCAACCAGTCAGACTGGCCCTATGTTGAAGATAGCGATAATTCGAATGGCTCTGCCGTCTCCGAATCACAGCACTCCCAGTCTGATGTAATCTCAATTGAAAGTCACTTCCACCCCACAGGACAGCACAAATAGTGCAAGTTAGAAATCAGATGTCAACTTTCTTTTGACAAAACCCGTAACTCGAATACGAGAAAAATCCCTCTCTGCACTATTCTGCACAGAGGAATAATTCGCGTCTTACATCTCGCGGGATGCGTCCTAACTCGCCGACGTCCAAGTCGAAGTCCGCTCCCTTCGAAGACGATGGCCAAGACGCCGTCTCCAAGTCCGTACCGCTCGATGGCTGAAGGCGAAGCCCTTTCTCCACAATTCTCCCGTCTTCCGCGTGTACGAAAACGCGGTGGAAGGGTACTCCGTTTTGGCCAATCACCGAAATCCCTCCAACGCCATTTTTAAGATTCTACCCAATGATAGTGTCGGTCATATCGCCCCTAGGCAAACAAAACTCCCGTCTTCGCCAGGTGCTGCCCAGCGCAGGTGGCTCCAAAGACCGGCCTACCCCCAAGGCGCCGTATTGTCCCACGTTTCCGATCAGCGCCGGCTTTAGGGTGGGGCGACTCGGGCGGTCGCCCAGGGCGCCGGGGCCCAAGGGGCGCCACGTACTAAACGCATGTAAAAAAAAAATTACAATTTACAATCACCCATTTCGCGAAACTAAAATATTATTCAGTCTCATTCAACATATGTCGCTAATCTCACGAATGCGCGATGAATTCGGGGTAGCAGAAGAGAAATAATGTGAATGCAATCTTCGTATTGTCTGCAACCATCCATGTTTGACGCGGGCTAGCACGGGCTCTACCAAAGCGCCTCTCTTATTTGTTTCAAGAACTGCAACAATGAAGAGCCCATGCAGCCACACCATCTCTCGTTTACAACAGAAACTACCGGTCGCTCCAAATAAAAGAAAATACAGACTGTGAAATATACATTTCATTATGATTTAATTAATACGAATGTATTTATATCGAATATTTGTGACTTAATGACTCATGTACATTAATTAATAGATCATGCAATGCGTGCACTGCATTCATAGAGAATTCTCCCCTAACTTACTGAAATAATACAGCGCCACACAATGTTTGTTAGACTGCATATGTTGGCAGCGCTACGATTTGCACCCGCATGTCAGTAATTGTCAGTAAGAGTCGGAGGCAGCGGTCATGTTTTCGTGGCTGAATAATTGTGAGTGAAACGAGTGTCGTGACTGTGTCAACATTTTAATTTTCTGGTAGGTGCGAAAAACATTTTTATCTTTCAGTTCAGGTTTTTTTCTACTTACGTCTACTGATAGGTGAATTTCTTTATTTGTTATAGATCGAATATTGTGGTCGCGAAATAGAGCAGTGTGCAAGCAATAATTTGTCAAATTATTAAATCATGCCAGAAGAGAAGGAAATGATTAAAAAAAAGCTTTCTGGTTCAGAAAATCGGAAAAGAAAAGCTGAAAAAGAAAAAGTTCTTGAAGAAACTAAAAAGCACATGAATATTTATAAGTACCTTAAAGGAAATTCTAAGGCAAATACTTCAGATATTGAATCAAAAGTCCATGTATCAGCAAATATTTCTTCATACTGTGAACAATTATACACAAAAAATATACAATCACCTATTGAAGGTCATCAAATTGACCAGCGCAGTACATCTTTGCATGAATCCTCTGATATTTCTCCAAGTCAAAATCAACACATGACATCTGTGGTCGATGAAAGTATCAACGTTCTTGCAATAAAAGAATACAATGTTTCTGATGTAGGTACGTGGCCAAAAGTACTTAATGCTAGAGATATAGATCGCATTATAATATGTGGACCCTCACAAGTATGTCTAAATAACTTTCCAAAAGATGAAAATGGGCTTCATTTCTCTTCAACTCATTATACAAGAAAACTATCAAACGAAGAAACTATCAGACGACGGTGGCTAGTTTATTCTGTATCAAACGACAGTGTCTTTTGCTTTTGTTGTCGACTGTTTGATTTAAAGTCAACTACTAATTTGACTACCACTGTGGGTTTCAGAAATTGGAAACATTTAAGTGAAGCTTTGAAACTGCATGAAAATAGTCCTAACCACAAAAAAGCATTTACTCAATGGACTGAAGCTGAAATCAGGTTTAAAGCTGGATTAACTATTGACAAGGAAGAACAAAAGCTAATTTCTAAAGAAAGTTTACGATGGAGCAATGTGCTTCAAAGATTGATGCACATTACTTTGTACTTGGCTGAAAATAATATGGCATTCAGAGGGTTATCAGATAAATTTTTTACCCCAAATAATGGAAAATTCTTAGGTCTTGTACAGTTATTGGCAAAGTTTGATCGAATCATGGAAGAGCACGTCAGACTGGCATTGAATGGTGATTTGGCTGACCATTATTGCGGCAAAAATATACAAAATGAATTAATAGAACTCATGGCATCACACGTTATGTCTACAATCGTATCCCGCATAAAGGGTTCAAAGTATTATGCAATCATAGCTGACTGTACTCCAGATATAAGCCACAAAGAACAACTTTCGATAACTTTAAGATGCGCCGACATAACAGAGGATGGCGTAAGTGTAAAAGAACATTTCATCTCATTTCTGCAAATAGATGATACAACCGGTGAAGACCTCACAGAAAGCATTTTAAAAACATTGAGTGATCTTGACCTTAACATTAATGACTGCAGAGGACAGGGCTACGATAACGGCGCGAACATGAAGGGGAAAAATAAAGGCGTCCAGAACAGAATTAAGAAGTTAAATCCACTAGCTTTTTTTGTGCCATGTGGATGCCATAGTTATAATTTGGTATTGTGTGATGCGGCAAAATCATCAGTAAAATCCGTGACACTGTTCGGAATGATAGCGTCAAAGCGGTTCGTTATCAATTATGCGAAATGCATGACGCTTTGGTTTCCTTGGCCGATGCTACTGAACAAAGCGATGCTGCGGTGTCACACGAAGCGACAACACTAGGAGGACAATTAAAAGACTTCAGCTTCATTGTTTCTCTCGTGACATGGTATGATGTTCTGTTTCAAATTAACGTTGTGAGTAAAGCAAGTCAGTCACCCACAATCAACTTTGTCGAGTTTATGGGAATCCTTGACAAATTTTGCTCTTATTTGGAAACATATAGACAAACAGGTTTCGAACAAGCTATTGTAACAGCAACTGAACTGGCTTCGGATCTTGATACGCAGCCATTATTTAAACCACAAATGCAATTAAGTCGTATTAAACGCAGGCCGGGTGAAGAGGTTGTTGATGATCAAATAACTGACCCAAAAAAGAAGTTTAAAGTAGAGTTTTTCAATGCACTGTTGGACACCGTGCACATATCCATGAAAGAAAGATTTGAACAGATACAAGAATTTTCTGCGACGTGGAGTTTCTTGTTTGACATTAAAAAAAATCAAAATAAAGAAGAACTAATACAATGCTGTTCTAAATTACAAGAAAAGTTAACTGTCAACATGAAGTCAGATATTGATGGAAATTTGCTGTGCGACGAAATTTTAGGCCTGCAACACTATCTCGAAGACAGCCAGGCAACGCCTATTGAAGCCTTAAACTTCATAAAAAAGCATAATCTTCAAGAGTTATATCCCAACATCTGGATAACGTTACGTATTTTGCTAACAATACCAGTGACTGTCGCAAGCGGCGAACGCAGTTTTTCCAAACTGAAGTTGATAAAAACGTACTTGCGGTCTACAATGTCTCAAACAAGACTAACCAGTTTGGCCTCACTGTCCATTGAAAATGAAGTTGCAGAAAACCTGGACTTTGCTAATCTGATCAGAGACTTTGCCGACAGAAAAGCGAGAAAAGTAAAATTTTAGTCGTTTATAATTGTTTTTCATTAGGCGTAATATGTTTTGTGTTCAGATGACTGACAGAAAATATAGGTTTATGGCTTACAGTTATATTAAATTCAATAAAAATATGGTACCCAATTCAAAATTAGTGTTTTTTCGTTATACATATTACCTCCTATATATAAAAATCAATTGTTGTGTGTTAGTCTCACCAAAACAAAGAAATGGCTTGACCAATTTGAATAATTTTTGTTTTGTTTTGTTCGCTTTAGTACAGGGGTGCTAAAGAAAAGAAAAGAAATATTTGGGATATACGAGCCTGTTTCAACCACATTATACGCATATTTTCTTTGTTTGGAACACGCAAAAACAATTTTCTGGAGTTGTTGTAGATGTACAGTGCAGTACTACGCAATATTTTTAGACAATTTCCCAAAACGTGAATGCCCAAACAATATATCACTGCTATACTGACTGTTACGACAGCGACAGCAGCATGCTGGACTGACGTCACAGGCTACACAAGACGCCATTAACCACTTAAGACGATTTCTAGAAAACAGTCAAATACCGTGTTGCAAAGCACTGCCATGTTCGCTATTTATACAATAAAGGGCGCCAACTGGACGACTCGCCCGGGGCACCTGGATGGCTAAGGCCGGCCCTGTTTCCGATCACCGTTACTTACCAGCCACGGCGTAGCTACGGCCAACTGTTGTTGTTGTGGTCTTCAGTCCTGAGACTGGTTTGATGCAGCTCTCCATGCTACTCTATCCTGTGCAAGCTTCTTCATCTCCCAGTACCTACTGCAACCTACATCCTTCTGAATCTGCTTGGTGTATTCATTTCTTGGTCTCCCTCTCCGATTTTTACCCTCCACGCTGCCCTCCAATACTAAATTGGTGATCCCTTGATGCCTCAGAACATGTCCTACCAACCGGTCCTTTCTTCTAGTCAAGTTGTGCCACAGACTTCTCTTCTCCCCAATTATATTCAACACCTCCTCATTAGTTATGTGATCTACCCATCTAATCTTCAGCATTCTTCTGTAGCACCACATTTCGAAAGCTTCTATTCTCTTCTTGTCTAAACTATTTATCGTCCATGTTTCACTTCCATACATGGCTACACTCCATACAAATACTTTCAGAAACGACTTCCTGACATTTAAACTTTAAATGCGAACATTTTTAGGTTAGGCTTTACCGTGACTGTTACTGACATTAAATGAAACAACAAGTTCACTGTTACCAGTCACCGTTTTATTTATTTCCACGACGCGTTTCGAAGGTTTAAACCTCCATCATCGGGTGGATTTACATTAGTAAGTATTACATTTGTGTGTGTGTTGTGTTACGATTTTTGGAGGAACTTGTGGCACTGCCTAGTGGAGAAACGAAACGCTATTTCAGAATATGGTTTAGGATTCATTTTGACGAAAAATTAAACTGATATCTAATGGTAAACATTAAATAAGTAAACTACAGTACCTTCAGTGATCACAGGTTCCTTTTGCTGTCGTAACACATCACATGTATACTGCCACATTTGTAAACAAATATGGCGTCTGGAATCAGCTGGGTGCAAGGTTCGTATAGCAGAAGTGAAGACATAATCGCAAAGTGCAAAGAATATACATCATAACAATATTATTACAGAATAATTGCTTTAAGCATTTAGCGGTGTTTGTTTATGTGTGTGTGTACTTCAGGTGGTATATAGACCCAATTCTGACAAGTTAAAACAGCAAACATTCGTACTCGTTTGTACAATCACGTGAAATGTTAAAATGGCTTAAACTTCATACTTATTGATAACAATTAGGTGAAATGTTACAGACTATAATTACAATGATCATATTGGCTACAACAGTAAAATCATACATACATTACACTCTTTGATTGGGGTTAATAAACAGATGTGAAGTGAGGGGATGGAGTCAGAAGGAGAGGTAGAGAGAGAGAAAAAAAAGTGTGTGTGTGTGTGTGTGTGTGTGTGTGTGTGTGTGTGTGTGTGTGTGTGTGTGTGAGTGAAAGGGAGAGGGAGAGAGGGAGAGGGAGAGAGAGAGAGAGAGAGAGAGAGAGAGAGAGGGAGAGAGGAAAGAGTGATTATATGGGAGGAAACATTTACATGGCAAGGAGTCTTAAGATTGCATGTTGCATATATTACCTGCCTAAAGGTTGGGGTAATACATTGGTTAATACTATAAACTATGCAGATAGATATACATTTGTGCCAGTAGTTGATGTACATACAGTTTTAAGCTGACAAGGGGCACAAGCTGTTGGTGTGATGAATTATCTGTGAGTGAGGTCAATCTCTTGTAGTCTTGGCAGCTGTCAATATTTATGGTAAATATTAGGTGTGTGTGTGTGTGTGTGTGTGTGTGTGTGTGTGTGTGTGTGTGTGTGCGTGAGTGAGGTCAATCTCTTGTAGTCTTGGCAGCTGTCAATATTTATGGTAAATATTAGGTGTGTGTGTGTGTGTGTGTGTGTGTGTGTGTGTGTGTGTGTGTGCATTTTATGAGTGTAGGCAGTTGCTGAAAACAGAGATGATACTATTGTAAATATTGTCATTTTTGTCATTTAAGATAGATTCTGGTTGTTCCATTTGATGTTTGTATATTTGGAGTGTTTCAAGGATGTCTAGTTTTCTGCCTTTTGGTTGGATGTGTAAGATGCTAATACTTGTGTTGTTAATGTGGTGTTTTGTTTCATGCAGGTGGGTAGCTATTGCTGATGTGTGATATTTTTTGTTTTTTAGTGCTGCCATGTGTTCCTTGAACCTAATCTCAAATGATCTGCCTGTCTGACCTATGTAGAAGCAGTCACAGTCCAAACATTCAATTTTGTACACACCTGTGTGATGAAGTGGGTGTCGTGTGCCGATGTTGTGCGGTAACTTCTGTCGAATCTTGTTATCTGTTGTAAAGGATATGCTTATGCCTTTCCGTTTGAAGACATTGGCAATCTGGTATGAAATGTTACCCAGAAAGGGGATTGTATGGAAGATGTTATTTTCTTTTTGTTTTTTGTGTTGTGATTCCTTTGCCGTTATTGAGTGTTTTAGGGTGTCTACTATGGAGCTGTTATAACCATTTTCAATAGCTGCTTGTTTTATTATTTCAATTTCTTGATCACATTTATCTTCTGAGAGTGGTAGTTGGATAGCTCTATTAATCATGTACCGGAATGCTGCCATTTTGTGTGCTGCGGGGTGGCAAGAGGAGTTGTGGATTGTGGTATGTGTTGTGGTAGGCTTCCGATAAATTTCAAACTGATGTCTGTTATTCTTTATTCTAATGGTAAGGTCTAGGAAATTTATACTGTCGTCTTTTTGGTGTTCAACTGTGAATTTTATGTTTTCATGGGAGTTGTTGAAAAACTGATTCAACTCACTGATGTCATCTTTAGTGCCTTTGATTAAAATGATGGTATCATCTACATATCTGTAGTAGTAGATGATATTTTTGAGGAGGTGGTGCTTGGAATTCAGGATTTTGTCTTCTAGGTTGCTTATAAATATTTCTGCTAGCAATCCGGAAAGATTTGAGCCCATTGCCAGACCATCTGTTTGTTGGTAGATTTTATTGTTAAATTTAAAATAGTTGTGTGAAAGTGTGAATTCAAGCAGGTCCATTAGTTCATTGATGTGAGTTGAAGGGATATTTTTGTGTTTATGTAGGTTGACATTAATTATCTGTAGTGTGGGATCTATTGGCACAGAGGAATATAGGTTTTGTATGTCAAATGAGGCAAGTGTGGCTCCATCAGGTACATGTATGTTTTTGACATACTGTGTAAATTCTGTTGTGTTTTTAAGTGTTCTCTCATTATTGAATGTGTATGCTTGTTTGAGAATTCTGAAGAGTATTTTATTGAGCTTGAATGTTGGGCTGTTCCTACAGTTCACTATGGGCCTGGGGGGGCAAAGGAAACACAACACAAAAAACAAAAAGAAAATAACATCTTCCATACAATCCCCTTTCTGGGTAACATTTCATACCAGATTGACAATGTCTTCAAACGGAAAGGCATAAGCATATCCTTTACAACAGATAACAAGATTCGACAGAAGTTACCCCACAACATCGGCACACGACACCCACTTCATCACACAGGTGTGTACAAAATTGAATGTTTGGACTGTGACTGCTTCTACATTGGCCAGACAGGCAGATCATTTGAGATTAGGTTCAAGGAACACATGGCAGCACTAAAAAACAAAAAATATCACACATCAGCAATAGCTACCCACCTGCATGAAACAAAACACCACATTAACAACACAAGTATTAGCATCTTACACATCCAACCAAAAGGCAGAAAACTAGACATCCTTGAAACACTCCAAATATACAAACATCAAATGGAACAACCAGAATCTATCTTAAATGACAAAAATGACAATATTTACAATAGTATCATCTCTGTTTTCAGCAACTGCCTACACTCATAAAATGCACACACACACACACACACACACACACACACACACACACACACACACACACACCTAATATTTACCATAAATATTGACAGCTGCCAAGACTACAAGAGATTGACCTCACTCACGCACACACACACACACACACACACACACACACACACACACACACACACCTAATATTTACCATAAATATTGACAGCTGCCAAGACTACAAGAGATTGACCTCACTCACGCACACACACACACACACACACACACACACACACACACACACACACACACCTAATATTTACCATAAATATTGACAGCTGCCAAGACTACAAGAGATCGACCTCACTCACAGATAATTCATCACACCAACAGCTTGTGCCCCTTGTCAGCTTAAAACTGTATGTACATCAACTACTGGCACAAATGTATATCTATCTGCATAGTTTATAGTATTAACCAATGTATTACCCCAACCTTTAGGCAGGTAATATATGCAACATGCAATCTTAAGACTCCTTGCCATGTAAATGTTTCCTCCCATATAATCACTCTTTCCTCTCTCCCTCTCTCTCTCTCTCTCTCTCTCCCCCTCTCCCTCTCTTCCTCTCCCTTTCACTCACACACACACACACACACACACACACACACACACACACACACACACACACACACACTTTTTTTCTCTCTCTCTACCTCTCCTTCTGACTCCATCCCCTCACTTCACATCTGTTTATTAACCCCAATCAAAGAGTGTAATGTATGTATGATTTTACTGTTGTAGCCAATATGATCATTGTAATTATAGTCTGTAACATTTCACCTAATTGTTATCAATAAGTATGAAGTTTAAGCCATTTTAACATTTCACGTGATTGTACAAACGAGTACGAATGTTTGCTGTTTTAACTTGTCAGAATTGGATCTATATACCACCTGAAGTACACACACACATAAACAAACACCGCTAAATGCTTAAAGCAATTATTCTGTAATAATATTGTTACGATGTATATTCTTTGCACTTTGCGATTATGTCTTCACTTCTGCTATACGAACCTTGCACCCAGCTGATTCCAGACGCCATATTTGTTTACAAATGTGGCAGTATACATGTGATGTGTTACGACAGCAAAAGGAACCTGTGATCACTGAAGGTACTGTAGTTTACTTATTTAATGTTTACCATTAGATATCAGTTTAATTTTTCGTCAAAATGAATCCTAAACCATATTCTGAAATAGCGTTTCGTTTCTCCACTAGGCAGTGCCACAAGTTCCTCCAAAAATCGTAACACAACACACACACAAATGTAATACTTACTAATGTAAATCCACTCGATGATGGAGGTTTAAACCTTCGAAACGCGTCGTGGAAATAAATAAAACGGTGACTGGTAACAGTGAACTTGTTGTTTCATTTAATGACTTCCTGACACTTAAATCAATACTCGATGTTAACAAATTTCTCTTCTTCAGAAACGCTTTCCTTTCCATTGTCAGTCTACATTTTATATCCTCTCTACTTCGGCCATCATCAGTTATTTTGCTCCCCAAATAGCAAAACTCCTTTACTACTTTAAGTGTCTCATTTCCTAATCTAATTCCCTCAGCATCACCCGACTTAATTCGACTACATTCCATTATCCTCGTTTTGCTTTTCTTGATGTTCATCTTATATCCTCCCTTCAAGACACCATCCATTCCGTTCAACTGCTCTTCCAAGTCCTTTGCTGCCTCTGACAGAATTACAATGTCTTCGGCGAACCTCAAAGTTTTTACACTCCTGGAAATTGAAATAAGAACACCGTGAATTCATTGTCCCAGGAAGGGGAAACTTTATTGACACATTCCTGGGGTCAGATACATCACATGATCACACTGACAGAACCACAGGCACATAGACACAGGCATCAGAGCATGCACAATGTCGGCACTAGTACAGTGTATATCCACCTTTCGCAGCAATGCAGGCTGCTATTCTCCCATGGAGACGATCGTAGAGATGCTGGATGTAGTCCTGTGGAACGGCTTGCCATGCCATTTCCACCTGGCGCCTCAGTTGGACCAGCGTTCGTGCTGGACGTGCAGACCGCGTGAGACGACGCTTCATCCAGTCCCAAACATGCTCAATGGGGGACAAGATCCGGAGATCTTGCTGGCCAGGGTAGTTGACTTACACCTTCTAGAGCACGTTGGGTGGCACGGGATACATGCGGACGTGCATTGTCCTGTTGGAACAGCAAGTTCCCTTGCCGGTCTAGGAATGGTAGAACGATGGGTTCGATGACGGTTTGGATGTACCGTGCACTATTCAGTGTCCCCTCGACGATCACCAGTGGTGTACGGCCAGTGTAGGAGATCGCTCCCCACACCATGATGCCGGCTGTTGGCCCTGTGTGCGTCGGTCGTATGCAGTCCTGATTGTGGCGCTCACCTGCACGGCGCCAAACACGCATACGACCATCATTGGCACCAAGGCAGAAGCGACTCTCATCGCTGAAGACGACACGTCTCCATTCGTCCCTCCATACACGCCTGTCGCGACACCACTGGAGGCGGGCTGCACGATGTTGGGGCGTGAGCGGAAGACGGCCTAACGGTGTGCGGGACCGTAGCCCAGCTTCATGGAGACGGTTGCGAATGGTCCTCGCCGATACCCCAGGAGCAACAGTGTCCCTAATTTGCTGGGAAGTGGCGGTGCGGTCCCCTACGGCACTGCGTAGGATCCTACGGTCTTGGCGTGCATCCGTGCGTCGCTGCTGTCCGGTCCCAGGTCGACGGGCACGTGCACCTTCCGCCGACCACTGGCGACAACATCGATGTACTGTGGAGACCTCACGCCCCACGTGTTGAGCAATTCGGCGGTACGTCCACCCGGCCTCCCGCATGCCCACTATACGCCCTCGCTCAAAGTCCGTCAACTGCACATACGGTTCACGTCCACGCTGTCGCGGCATGCTACCAGTGTTAAAGACTGCGATGGAGCTCCGTATGCCACGGCAAACTGGCTGACACTGACGGCGGCGGTGCACAAATGCTGCGCAGCTAGCGCCATTCGACGGCCAACACCGCGGTTCCTGGTGTGTCCGCTGTGCCGTGCGTGTGATCATTGCTTGTACAGCCCTCTCGCAGTGTCCGGAGCAAGTATGGTGGGTCTGACACACCGGTGTCAATGTGTTCTTGTTTCCATTTCCAGGAGTGTATTTCTTCTCCATGGATTTTAATACCAACACCGAATTTTTCTTTTGTTTCCTTCACTGCTTGCTCAATATACAGATTGAATAACATCGGGGAGAGGCTACAACCCTGTCTCACTCCCTTCCCAACCACTGCTTCCCTTTCATGCCCCTCAACTCTTATAACTGCCATTTGGTTTCTATACAAATTGTTAATAGCTTTTCGCTCCCTATATTTTACCCCTGCCACCTTCAGAATTTGAAAGAGAGTATTCCAGTCAACATTGTCAAAAGCTTTCTCTAAATGCTAGAAACGTAGGTTTGCCTTTCCTTAATCTTTCTTCTAAGATAAGTCGTAAGGTCAGTATTGCCTCACGTGTTCCAGTATTTCTACGGAATCCAAACTGATCTTCCCCGAGGTCGGCTTCTACTAGTTTTTCCATTCGTCTGTAAAGAATTCGTGTTAGTATTTTGCAGCTGTGGCTTATTAAACTGATTGTTCGGTAATTTTCACATCTGTCAACACCTGCTTTCTTTGGGATTGGAATTATTATATTCTTCTTCAAGTCTGAGGGTATTTCGCCTGTTTCATACATCTGGCTCACCAGATGGTAGAGTTTTGTCAGGACTGGCTCTCCCAAGGCCGTCAGTAGTTCTAATGGAATGTTGTCTACTCCGGGGGCCTTGTTTCGACTCAGGTCTTTCAGTGCTCTGTCAAACTCTTCACGCAATATCATATCTCCCATTTCATCTTCATCTACATCCTCTTACATTTCCATAATATTGTCCTCAAGTACATCGCCCTTGTATAGACCCTCTATATACTCCTTCCACCTTTCTGCTTTCCCTTCTTTGCTTAGAACTGGGTTTCCATCTGAGCTCTTAATATTCATACAAGTGGTTCTCTTTTCTCCAAAGGTCTCTTAAAGTTTCCTGTAGGCAGTATCTATCTTACCCCTAGTGAGATAAGACTCTACTTCCTTACATTTATCCTCTAGCCATCCCTGCTTAGCCATTTTGCACTTCCTGTCGATCTCATTTCTGAGACGTTTGTATTCCTTTTTGCCTGCTTCATTTACTGCATTTTTGTATTTTTTCATTTCATCAATTAAATTCAATATTTCTTCTGTTACTCAATGATTTCTACTAGCCCTCGTCTTTTTACCTACTTGATCCTCTGCTGCCTTCACTACTTCATCCCTCAAAGCTACCCACTCTTCTTCTACTGTATTTCTTTCCCTCATTCTTGTCAATTGTTCATTTACGCTCTTCCTGAAACTTCGTACAACCTCTGGTTTAGTCAGTATATCCAGGTACCATCTCCTCGATTTTCCACCTTTTTGCAGTTTCTTCAGTTTTAATCTACAGTTCATAACCAATAGATTGTTGTCAGAGTCCACATCTGCCCCTGGAAATGTCTTACAATTTAAAACCTGGTTCCTAAATCTCTGTCTTACCATTATATAATCTATCTGATACCTTTTAGTATCTCCAGGGTCCTTCCATGTATACAACCATCTTTCATGATTCTTGAACCAAGTGTTAGCTATGATTAAGTTATTCTCTGCACAAAATTCTACCAGGCGGCTTCCTCTTTCATTTCTTACCTCCAATCCATATTCACCTACTACGTTTCCCTCTCTCCCTTTTCCTACTACCGAATTCCAGTCACCCATGACTATTAAATTTTCGTCTCCCTTCACTATCTGAATAATTTCTTTTATTTCATCATACATTTCTTCAATTTCTTCGTCATCTGCAGAGCTAGTTGGCATATAAACTTGTACTACTGTAGTAGGCGTGGGCTTCGTGTCTATCTTGGCCACAATAATGCGTTCACTATGCTGTTTGTAGTAGCTTACCCGCATTCATATTTTTTTATTCATTATTAAACCTACTCCTGCACAACCCCTATTTGACTTTGTATTTATAACCCTGTATTCGCCTGACCAAAAGTCTTGTTCCTCCTGCCGCCGAACTTCCCTAATTCCCACTATATCTAACTTTAACCTATCCATTTCCCTTTTTAAATTTTCTGACCTACCTGCCCGATTAAGGGATCTGCTATTCCACGCTCCGATCCGTAGAACGCCAGTTTTCTTTCTCCTGATAACGACGTCCTCTTGAGTAGTCCCCGCCCGGAGATCCGAATGGGTGACTATTTTACCTCCGGAATATTTTACCCAAGAGGACGCCATCATCATTAACCATACAGTAAAGCTGCATGCGCTCGGGAAAAATTACGGCTGTAGTTTCCCCTTGCTTTCAACCGTTCGCAGTACCAGCACAGCAAGGCCGTTTTGGTTAGTGTTACAAGGCCAGATCAGTCAATCAACCAGACTGTTGCCCTTGCAACTACTGAAAAGGCTGCTGCCCCTCTTCACGAACCACGCGTTTGTCTGGCCTCTCAACAGATACCCCTCCGTTGTGGTTGCACCTACGGTACGGCTATCTTTATCGCTGAGGCACGCAAGCCTACCCACCAACGGCAAGGTCCATGGTTCATGGGGGGACGGCCAACTACAGACTTTATATTCTAGAATTCTTAACTTCGACACTTTTCATCAACGCTTTAAGCAAGTAACTTAATCATGCAGACATGCAGGCAATACTACTCGAGAGTGCCTCATATTTATCATAATTCAATACAGTCATGATCTGATGCCCTTGCCAGTCCCTTTATTGTTAATACTAATGTTGCCAAGCTAACGTGTAAGTGCCCAAATCCTGGCACCTTACAATAGCAACTATGACCACGGGTTTTAGAGAGACAGTTAAGAAACGTACGAAATTATTTTCGCTAAGCAACACTGACTGGATACAAATTGCAGAGTGTCTGTGTAGCCAGCATCAAATATTCAGTGCTGAGGGGAAGATATGGAGCACAAATAGGAAAAATTTATGAAGTATCGTTCAATATGTCTTAGACCGTTATGATGCAAGCAGTGTCTTAAGGGATGAGAAACACCCACCGTGATTTTTTTAAAATTTGTAGTAAGTTTCTATGGGACGAAACTGCTGCGGTCATCGGTCCCTAGGCTTACACACTTCTTACCCTAACTTAAGCCAAGGACAACACACACACACACCCATGCCCGAGGGAGGACTCGAACCTCCGACGGGGGGCGCCTTATGCCGCACGGCTACCGCGCGCGACACCGTGATTTAATAGCCTTGTTAGAAAACTGCTCTGTCAACAAAGAGAGCTTCATCTCAGGTTCAAGAGAAGTCAAACCAAGCTGACAAACAAAAACTGAACTAAGTGAAAATCAGCGTAACGAGAGCAATGGGAGACGCATTCAATGTCTTTCAAAGTAAAATTTTGCGAACTAATCCGTGTAAAATCCCTAACAGGCTGTGGTTTTACGTAACATAAGTAAGCGATTTGAAATCATCTATTCTCACTCACTCACTCACTCACTCAGTCCATACTGGCGCCGAACGGAAGATAACAAAGAGAAGGCCGAAGTACTGAATTCATTCTTCCGACGTTGTCTCACCGCGGAAGATTATAATACAGTCTGTCCTTTCAATCATTGCACGAACGTCGAAATGGCAGATATTGACATAACCGATTGCGGAACGGAAAAGCAACTACAATCATTTAGTAGTGGAAAGGCATCAGGTCGAGATGAGATACCTGTAAGATACTACAAAGATTACGCGAAACAAATCGCTTATCTTCCAGCTGTTGTTTGCCGTAGATGGCTAAAGCAGCGAAAGGTACTTAGCGAGTGGAAAAAAGAGCGGATCACGCCAGTTTTCAAGAAGGGCCGTAGTTCAGAATGCCACGATTATAGACCTATATCGTTATATCAATCTGTTGTAGAATTGTGGAACGTGTTTTACGCTCAAGAATTATCACGTTCCTGGGGGCGGGGAGGGGGGGGGGGGGAGATGAAAATGTCCTCTATAAAAATCAACAGGGATTCCGCAAACAGAGATCAGAGATCTTTCGGAAAAAATCAAACTATTTTTATTCTTCTATTTTAACGGCCTATGCTTCACTACCATTCAACCACTACCATATCATAAATATGTTTAGGCATAGTATTTTGTAATACGCATGGCCGGTGGTTTATTCTCAAATAGTGATATTTTAACTTAAGCTACGTTCTGAATTTTGTTCATGACATTGAACAAGGCAGTAATGCAGCAAGTGAACAACCGATTTTTTGTTATGTTCAGGGAATTATAAGTACATTTAGAAGACAAACTAACGATCTGATCCGGCATCGCAAGGGTAGCACGGTTAGACTACTTGTCTGGCGTAGAGGCATTAAATTGTATCCTCATGAATGAGTGTGCCTGTTAGTGAAAACCGAATCAAAATCCCTACAGTAGTTTGTGAGATTAGCCTCCAAGTACAGACAGGGAAACATGACAGGGGACTTTAATCTATAATGCTTAGTGATAGTGGTAGAAGTTGTACAGATTCTGTTCAAACTTGGCTGCTCTGTGGAGTTGCAGAGCCTGTTTATTGCACCGTTTTTCCGCCAGATACCAGCCCCTCTGTAGCTGAGCATCTCGTACCTCCCATCATTGGCCCAAAATATCTCCTCATACGCCAATTAAATATGAAACAGATAACCATATACATATTACATATTCATTAGCATTGTAATTACAAATTCCTCGTGAATCAGTCTATTTATTGGTGAAATACGTAGCAGAGTTCCTACAGTAATTCATGCGATTAGCCCTCACATACAAACAGGATGCGGAGCGGGGACATTAATTTAGTAATATGTGTAGATAAAAGAAAAGAAACAGATAACATTTTTGCCACTAATTTAAAATTAATTTACATTCGAGTGAACATCTTAAAATCCGTAGCGAATTTCATAAAATAAATTTGTCACAAGTGATTAGCAGTTTGTGAAGTTGAACGTGTGTGGTTTGAAGAGCAACAGGATGAGTTTACCCTACTTTCTTGGCCAACAAACTCCCCGTATTTAAATTCGATCGAAAATCTGTGGTACCACTTGGATCGGGCTGTTCGCGCCACGGATACTCAGCCGAGAAACCGAGCACAAGACCACAGCACTGGAGTCAACGTGTCTCCCAGAGGCCGGCCGCGGTGGTCTAGCGGTTCTGGCGCTGCAGTCCGGAACCGCGGGACTGCTACGGTCGCAGGTTCGAATCCTGCCTCGGGCTTGGGTGTGTGTGATGTCCTTAGGTTAGTTAGGTTTAAGTAGTTCTAAGTTCTAGGGGACTTATGACCTAAGATGTTGAGTCCCATAGTGCTCAGAGCCATTTGAACCATTTGATACCTCCCAGAATCTCACTGACTCTTTCCTTGTATGTCTCGCAGCGGCCCGAGCTGCAAAAGGTGGTTATTCAGGCATTTGACAAGGCGTCACATTAATGTGACTGGACAGTATATATTATTCAGTTATTTCCGGCATATTACAAAGGGCGTTCAAAAAGTTTTGCACAGTCGTCTCTAATATATTTATTTCTTGCAGGAGGAGAATGAATTTTTTTGTGATGTATTGGTCTTTTTCACTGACGCACATGTACATTACCATGAGGGGTGAGGTAAACGTACACACGTGGTTTCCGTTTTCAATTACGAAGTGCAATAGAGTGTGTCCCACTGGAAACGCGTCGACGTGTGTGGTTTCAGCATGATGGTGCACCTGCACATTCCGCAATTAACACTAGGCTGACCCTTGACAGGATGTTCGACGGGCGTTTCATAGGACGTGGAGGACGCATAAATTGGCCAGCCCGTTCTCCTGATCTTACACCTCTGGACTTCTTTCTGTGGGGTACGTTAAAGGAGAATGTGTACCGTGATGTGCCTACAACCACAGAGGATATGAAACAACGTATTGTGGCAGCCTGCGGCGACATTACACCAGATGTACTGCGGCGTGTACGACATTCATTACGCCAGAGATTGCAATTGTGTGCAGCAAATGATGGCCACCACATTGAACATCTATTGGCCTGACTTGTCGGGACACACTCTATTCCACTCCGTAATTGAAAACGGAAACCACGTGTGTACGTGTACCTCACCCCTCATGGTAATGTACATGTGCGTCAGTGAAAAAGACCAATAAAAAGGTGTTAGCATGTGGACG
The DNA here is from genome assembly GCF_023864275.1 of Schistocerca cancellata. Lineage (NCBI taxonomy): Eukaryota > Metazoa > Arthropoda > Insecta > Orthoptera > Acrididae > Schistocerca > Schistocerca cancellata. Next base: position 930,980,505 of record NC_064629.1, read on the forward strand.
TAATGTGCTGTTCCAGTCTCTTCTGTACCTAAGGTCCATCACCGTTCCCTTTGGATCCCTACGTAATTCGGTGCTCTCCGATACACACGATCGAACAGCGGACGAGTGGTACTCAAGCGTCAACTTTAGGTTACAATATCTCCGGATGTAATTAACATTTTACAATGCAACAAACGGCAATTACATATTTGTTTATATGTTCAGATGTGCTAACAAAACTAACGGGGTTCCATTAAAAAACGTAGGTTTGTGTTAAAAAACATACTTCCGTGCGTTTTTTTATGGTTTGTTTTAACCAATTACACTAGCCCCTCTCCTCACGTTCGGTCTGTGGAATCGATTCGTCAGTATTTGATGTGGTTTACGAAATATATCCGGCGGTAACGTTAGGTGACTCACCCTATATATATATATATATATATATATATATATATATATATATATATATATGAAACACAACCAAAATGACAAGAATCATTGCGTATTGAGCAACCACTGTTGTGTATTTGTAACAAGATATAAGTATGAAATCTTCTTCTAACGCAAAGAGACGTGGCATAACAAATACACTCCTGGAAATTGAAATAAGAACACCGTGAATTCATTGTCCCAGGAAGGGGAAACTTTATTGACACATTCCTGGGGTCAGATACATCACATGATCACACTGACAGAACCACAGGCACATAGACACAGGCAACAGAGCATGCACAATGTCGGCACTAGTACAGTGTATATCCACCTTTCGCAGCAATGCAGGCTGCTATTCTCCCATGGAGACGATCGTAGAGATGCTGGATGTAGTCCTGTGGAACGGCTTGCCATGCCATTTCCACCTGGCGCCTCAGTTGGACCAGCGTTCGTGCTGGACGTGCAGACCGCGTGAGACGACGCTTCATCCAGTCCCAAACATGCTCAATGGGGGACAGATCCGGAGATCTTGCTGGCCAGGGTAGTTGACTTACACCTTCTAGAGCACGTTGGGTGGCACGGGATACATGCGGACGTGCATTGTCCTGTTGGAACAGCAAGTTCCCTTGCCGGTCTAGGAATGGTAGAACGATGGGTTCGATGACGGTTTGGATGTACCGTGCACTATTCAGTGTCCCCTCGACGATCACCAGTGGTGTACGGCCAGTGTAGGAGATCGCTCCCCACACCATGATGCCGGCTGTTGGCCCTGTGTGCCTCGGTCGTATGCAGTCCTGATTGTGGCGCTCACCTGCACGGCGCCAAACACGCATACGACCATCATTGGCACCAAGGCAGAAGCGACTCTCATCGCTGAAGACGACACGTCTCCATTCGTCCCTCCATACACGCCTGTCGCGACACCACTGGAGGCGGGCTGCACGATGTTGGGGCGTGAGCGGAAGACGGCCTAACGGTGTGCGGGACCGTAGCCCAGCTTCATGGAGACGGTTGCGAATGGTCCTCGCCGATACCCCAGGAGCAACAGTGTCCCTAATTTGCTGGGAAGTGGCGGTGCGGTCCCCTACGGCACTGCGTAGGATCCTACTGTCTTGGCGTGCATCCGTGCGTCGCTGCTGTCCGGTCCCAGGTCGACGGGCACGTGCACCTTCCGCCGACCACTGGCGACAACATCGATGTACTGTGGAGACCTCACGCCCCACGTGTTGAGCAATTCGGCGGTACGTCCACCCGGCCTCCCGCATGCCCACTATACGCCCTCGCTCAAAGTCCGTCAACTGCACATACGGTTCACGTCCACGCTGTCGCGGGATGCTACCAGTGTTAAAGACTGCGATGGAGCTCCGTATGCCACGGCAAACTGGCTGACACTGACGGCGGCGGTGCACAAATGCTGCGCAGCTAGCGCCATTCGACGGCCAACACCGCGGTTCCTGGTGTGTCCGCTGTGCCGTGCGTGTGATCATTGCTTGTACAGCCCTCTCGCAGTGTCCGGAGCAAGTATGGTGGGTCTGACACACCGGTGTCAATGTGTTCTTTTTTCCATTTCCAGGAGTGTATATGACGTTTTAACAAATGGCACATTTATAAAATCACAACCTTCTTATAACATAATTCATAAACATAACAAATGAGTACTTTAAGTTCGTTGAGGCGCATGTTATTCATTTGAATCCACACTGACACACTCACACACACGGCCCAAGTTTCTTGCAGGAATGGAAGTGATATTAGTTCTGACTAGCAAGTTGAGGGATGGCTAACGGCTGAGAAGAGAGCAACGTCGATTACGGAGATGGCGCCACAGGCACCCGCATCTTCTTGAGGTAGGATGGCTCTCAGCTAAGAACTCGTTGTTGACATCTTGTCCGACAGGCCCAAGGTCTCATCGGTGCGTCTATGATCGGTGACCTCTCGCAGCTCAGCCACAGGTCATTGCTCCTTCTATAGACGCTTTAGGGCAAGGGAGGGACCGTGATAAGACGAGAGCCTATTTTTAGCTCAGGTCCTCAAAGTTGGTGTCATTAGGCACAAAAGGTCAGCTGGGTTGTCGCTCCACCTGACGTGGCGAGCAACAAATATAGAAACCTTCTTGGACCTCTTCATTGCTGCCCCCGATCCGCACCGTGTACAGAGACCAAGACCGACCCTTTCACCTCTCCATGGCTGCTGAGTTGACCACCGTCCCCGTCCATTCAGGGCGTGGTCTGCATGCCATCATCATCGTCAGCCGTGTGCTCCCCTCATTGCTGTCGTCCTCGTTCCTTGTCAGCTCGTATGTGGTGTGCCAGGGGTCGTAGCTTCAACTCCCTCTTGCTCAGTTACGCCACCTTAACACACTAAGACAACTAATTTTAGTACATGGAAAGTGGTCGTGTTTAACCATCAGTACCATACATTTCTTTTTCATTTGCTCGAAGACAATGAACTTATTTCATTACAAAAGGAATAATTTTACTTGTTTATAAATCAACTTCAGGATCAATTAAAATAGAAATGTAACGGAACTTTTTTTTATACATAAACATAAAAATGTACAAGACAACTTCCTTCACAGTCGTACACACACACACACACACACACACACACACACACACACACACACACGCACAATCAAGGGAGAGGGAATCAAGATTATCTGGACAGGATCCCATCACCATTTCTAACCACCAATTCTTACGACTAACACGGTGTTGGCCAACCCGACTACATATCTACTATTTGCTACTTTTTATCTCTAATCTTGTTTTTTCTTCTGAATTCCCTATTTGGCAGACGTCCCTCTTATTGTGCCTGCGAACATGTATAAAACACAACAAACTTAGACATGTGTCAGTCTTACCAAGATTTTTTTGTTGTTGGAAGTTTGGATAGCGTCCTTTATCGTGTTCTATTGCGACACTTCTCCACTCCTCTATTTTCTTCCCGTTTTCTCCTTTTGTCACGAATGGTTTTACAAGGCCTGTGAACATGTTTCGGATTAGCAATGTCACAATGGCACAACACAAACATAGCTCACTGCTCACACTCGCAGTTGTTACACTATCTTGGTATCAACAAGTATTTCTGGTGCATTAATGCTGCTGTTTGCTCTGTAAATGATTACATCCGGTTCTTTTTTTTTAACATGCACTGGGTGCGCTAATTCACGCAACTGCGCATAGCTGTCCACCTCTTACGTATTCAGGGGCATACGAGATGCGTCGGTGCGTCCTCGAAACGACCTACGGGACTAGCCACCTTAAATATGTTCTCCAATGACGGAGATACAATTACGGTGAACCTTCCTGTAACTTACAGAGTCCCTAATCTATCTTTTTCCAGGGTACGCCCAGAAATACTTGTTTTCCATTCTTTAATCGTGTGTTTTTACAAAATAATCTAGTGCACTACATTTTCTCAACATCTAGAGGCGAGACATCATTATTAATAATAAAAACACGAAATATAGGCACATATAAACGAGACATTCTACCACTAAGATCAGTACATATACAAACAAACAAGACACTTTAGCAAAATTCCTTATTCTAACCCTATATTTACGTCCTCGCTCTGGTCTAGTCATTCGTAATCCTGCCCGTTAAGGTGAGATGGACCAGGCTTCGGAGGGCGGACTTCGACCTCTTCCTGGTTGTTATTTTGGTAACCATTATTCCTGTTCCTTCCCGATTGCTGATTACCGCCCCAAGTCCTTTGTAATTTATTATGTTGCACCGGAGAGTGTCGCTCTTCTTCCGTGTACCTTCTTTTCGAGTTTCCATTACTCTTATCTTGATTGTGGCCGTTGTAGTTCGGTGCTGGCCTACTATCCCACTGGGGTCCATTATTGCGACGGTTGTTATTTCGTTCACGCTGTCGGCGTTTCTCCCGCGCCTGTTCTTCTTGAAATGCGAATTCCAGTTCGCGCAAAATGCCCTTAAATACCTCAGTATCGCTACCACAACGACCGGCAAGTGACTGTTGATACGAGATGGGAAGTTTCATGTAGCATAATCTGATGATTTCCGCACCGCTACATGGGTTGTCTAAGTACAGGTTCCTTTTTGTCATATTTTCAAAAAATTTGAGCGGACTCCGGTACCCTGCCCCTTCCATATCTCTGGACATCATAATTTCTTGTTTGATCCTTTCTTGGGTTTCTTTAGTCCAATACTTGCCCAAGAAGGCATTTTTGAATTATTGGAACGAGACGCTCGTCTTCGCTACATTTCTCATGTACTCAGCGGTCGCGCCCTCCATATGGGAGCACACAAAATCCAGCTGGTACATCAATGGCCAGTGTGGGGGCAAAGATAACTCGAACTGTCCCATAGAAGTTTTTGGATGCAAGCTATTACCTTCGTCCTTGTAGTGATGGAACTTTCGGACTGATACAAAATGATTGTAGTCAATCCGGTCATCATTCCCGTTATCATTTCGACCGTTCTTACGATTCGTATGAACTTAGGGACGTGGACTAATTCGTTCCGACACTCTATCGTCATCTATCCCCCTCTGTATGTTCGACAGTTGTTCGGTACATCTAATCGGCTGACAGCAATTGTGCTCACTGGACTGCTGCGCGCTGTCCGTGTGTACCTCGGTCGTTGCATCAGAGCTGTGAATGAAGGCGTGGCTCCCGTTGCTTATGGTGTCAACTTTGTCACACCGTGAAGCGGTTGTCTGTGTTCCGCCAAGTGACGGTTCAGTCGACGCAGTAATTACACCCTTCTCCTTTCCTGATGTCTCTGTAATGAGACCTTTTACCTCGTCTTCTAAATCTCTTTCAACATCTCGTTAGGCCCTATGTCCCGTTGCTCTTGTTGCTTTTCTTCAACACGTTTTATCCGGCTTTGTAGCCTCGATAACATGACCTTTCCTACTTTTGCCGTGCTTTGCGCGGAGTTCCGGGTTTCTCTCGCTATTTTCCTTGCACCTTTCGCAATTAATTTGGCTTCAATTGCCGTTCGTTTGATGATGGCAAACTCTTTCTCTATTTTGACGCCGAGATTCTTTACCTCCTCTTTTACTCCCCTATGAACTTCCGTGAGCTTATAGTTCAGCTCCGAATTCGCCTTTTGAATTTCGGCATTAAGGTTGTCTTTCAGCTCCGAATTCGCCTTTTTAATTTCGGCATTAAGGTTGGCGCTCTGCTGTAAGTTCGCCGTTTGCATCTGTTGCAACAGGTCCGTAATGTTATTGAGAGTAGGCGCATTTTGATCCTCGTGTTTTTGTGGTTGAAAATGCGACTCTTCTCCTCTCTTCTGAGGAACCCTTCGATATCTAGACAAGTACCGTCTCCGCGCCCCCGTCGGATCACTTGTGAATGAATCGTTTGATAACGGTCGGACACCGTTTTGTTCCAACACACTCTGGCTTCTTAGGCTGGATCTTCCATACTTATGGATTAATCCTGTACTCCCTGCGTCCCCCGAGCCCTCAGTATCACTGCCTGAATTAACGTCCTTGCTATTCAGCGGACTAAACCAGTCGTGAGACGCAGTTTCAGAAAGTTGCAAACTCAAAACCCAATTACCCCTTACACTTAATAATTAGATAACGCAAAACATATCAGGACACAAATTGATATACTGGGTGTGAGCAGTGACCCGACAAACAGTTCATGATGACTTCCCCCTAAAAGACCAGTACCAATGATTGTGTTCTGTGTGCTCAGCATCGGCTGATTACGGCACTGCACATCATAAGTACTCCAACAAATCACAAATACAATGCACAGGCACCTATAAATGTCAATTTGAAGGGACAGCACATGAAGAAGACAGTATAACTTATTGTAAGTAATGCTACCCGTTTTTTTTCAATTAAAAATGGCTAAACAATGGATCACGCAGAAAAATTTCCTTTTTCAAGACTACTTCCTAGCAAATCCCGAAGTATCGTATCCTGTCATGGGTCAGCCATATGTAACACCCCACCCGTCACTTAGCTGGTTTTGGCGTGTGTTCACCCCAACTAATTGAATAACAGATCAACAGAGAGTGCAAAACTGCCGCAATATCGGCTAACGCAAATAGGTAATATGGCCCTGTGACTCATGATTGAACTGCAGTGGCAGTGTTGACAATAATTTATTCAAAATTGATCACTTTTAATTAAATAGGGTGCACATTGATGTCATATTCAGCTATTGAACACCAGATGCAAATATTGAACATAAAATTAATTAAGAAAGTGACTTGGGATTTCAAGTACTTGATTGAAAACAGATGCAGTCGATTAGCACAAATTTATTTTAACTCCTGACCTTCAATCATCACATTAGAAGACTCTCCTATCAGGCAGTGGTAATAAATTGCGTTTGCTTGGAGTAAGGCGTGATAACTCAAAAGTAATTCCTATCGACTGACCCAGGCGTAATGCGAAGTGCGAGAAGAATTCTACAATACACGGCCCATGAAACCCTCGTGGAAACTTTGCCGACGTGATCCAACAAATTAATCAGTGGCCGGAGCGGGCGCAATATCACCGAATACAGCGTGGCGGAGCGGCGTCGTTCTGTGGACGTCGGCCGACCTCGTGGTGCTGCAAGGCTGCGCTCGTCTATTCACTCCTAGCTATCTTGCTCAGTACATAGCTGAACCAAAACTTTCTATTTCCAAGCTCAATCGTTCCATTTGCTAAGTCATAAACTGCAGAGATGCTCACTCTTTCTCAGGCAAGCTGAGTAAAGAACGCCACGTCCGCACTCCGGGCAAGCTGGGAACGGAAGACCGCTACGGAGACTTCTCACAGTCCGCTCTTTGCCTCGGTTTCCCCTCCAGCAAAATCACTTACGCCAATTGCAGCGCAAGTCGCGTTAATTATGCGTCGCTTCCCAGTGCCGACCAATGCCTGCTCTGGGAAGTGAACAAATTCCCACAAAATTTCCCTTCCTCTCAACTTCTGCTATTTGGCTCCTCCCAGGCCACCCATCAAGGTTAGCGTCTGCACAAACACCAATTTCTCCGGAATTCTGACTCCCAGGAGAGTACTTCAAATTCCTCGGTCCTACCGTCCCATAGGAGGACGGCGTATTTCATTCTGTCGCTCTTCACCTGATTTACTTCAGACTCTGCGGACCGTGAATTCAGCGTGAAGTTGCTATAGTCGTGAACACGCATATTTTGACCTCTGTTGACCGCTCCACCGTAGCTTTGGGCGGCTTTCTCGCACGTTTCACTGAAAACGGGATGACGCACATTTATCAACAGGCGTACAAGTTCTCCGTCTGCTTCGCGGTACACCAGCATGGGGTCGGGGTCAACCACCCGCTCACTGTCACTCATCTTAAGGCGGCTGGAGGCCGCACCCCGTTACTGCCTTCTCAGAGCTTGAGCCGCCCTAAGCTGCCTATTGTCACTTCCCTTAGCCGCTCCCACGGCGGCCACGGTCAATTCTGAGTACTTCCCTGGGATAAACTAGCCTCCAGTAAATCGACGCATTTCCACAAAGTTTTCATGTCATGTGAATTACTTTAAAACTGTCACCCGACATTAATTATTTCAATACGTCCATACTATACACTCTACAAGATGCATTGTGCCTTGTCAGTCATTTTTGTTCAGCCCTACTGTTCGCTCAACATGAGTTAGGTGATCTTCAATGACTTCATGTAAGGGGCATAGTTCTTGCCATCTTACAGTGAACATACTTGGAACATTTAGCTATACATTGAGCCTACTCAATTTAGCCTGCATCAGCTGTGCCGCATCTGGCCCGACGTTCTTTCCGTGATGTAAATGCACTTTGGTAATATTCTGGGGATTGACATTTATACCATCGCTTGACACAGGAAATAAGGTCTTTCTCACTATCAAATGTTTTAACGCCCAGGTGGGTCTTCAGACGACCAAAGAGGTAAAAATCAGACGTAGCCAGTTCTGGATTATAGGGAGGATGAGGAACAATTTTCCAACCCATTTTCCTGATTTTCTCCCGCGTCATAAGGGCTGTAAGGAGTTTGGCATTAACATGGTGTAGTCTGATGAGCTGACCCTGCAGCTGTGGTTTGTGGGTCTCGATGGCACGTCGCAGCTTGTCCAGTGACAAACAGTAACGGTCCCAGTTAATTGTGGAGCCAGGTCCCAAAAAGTCAACGAAAATGACACCACAGTGATCCCAGAAGAAGAAGGCCATCATCTTTCGGCCTGCTGTTCGTGAAAGTCTTGGTTTCTTCTTCCGAGGGAACCCGGATGACGCCACTACATGGACTGGGTTTTGCTCTCTGGTTCCGCTCTTCAGTAAAGGTCTTCGTGTGACCCTCGCACACATTCTTCCTCATCGTTTTCATTTCTCTTGTCAATAATCTAGGCACCCAATGTGCACAGATTTTTCTGTACCCTAGTAACTGTACCAGTGATACCACACTCCCCAATGACAAATGAGTCATTTCAGCAAGTTGTCGTATCGTCACACATCTGTCATTTTGGAAGATTTGATCAGTGGTCTCCTTATTCACCTCACTTACTGCCGTCGATGGTCTACCGCATCGTGGATTGTCCAGTAGAGAGAGATCACCTTCTTTAAACCTCTGCAATCAGCGCTGGATACTGCTGCGATCCACTGTGTCCTCCCCATAAACAGGGAGCAATTTCCTGTGAATCGACGTGGCAGAGTCATCGCAGGTCTTGAAGAGGAACTGCATCAGCGACCGTTGTCGCAACCTGACATCTACTTCAAGGTTCATTATGGCTCACCTGTAACTAAAAGAAAATACTTTGACATACCAGCTTATAGCTAAGTGTTCCGAGTATGTTCACAAAAAATTTCATTCTCCTCCTGCAAAAAATAAAATTAGAGACGACAGTGCAAAACTTTTTGAACGCCCTTTGTATATGGTTTCTGGTATTTCAGTGTAGTACTAAAGTGATTTCGTCACGATTATATAGTGCTTTCGTTTTAAGGGAAAGGATGATTAATTTTTAACGCCCCGTCGCTGACGAGCCACGGGCTTTAGCTCGGATGAGAGATGATGAACGAAGGAGGTCGATCGTGCCCTTTGCAAAGAACCATCCCGGCTTTCGCCTTCAACGATTTAGCGAAATCACGGAAAACCGTGCACACTGGTCTCGCATTCGGGAGGACGACGGTTCAATCCCGCGTCCGGCCATCCTGATTTAGGTTTCCCCTGATTTCCCTAAATCGATTCAGGCAAATGCCAGGATGGTTCCTTTGACAGGGCACGGCCGACTTCCTTCTCCATCCTTCCCTAATCCGATGAGACGGATGACCTCGCTGTTTGGTCTCTTCCCCTCAAATCAACTCAGTCCCAACGGAAAACCTTAATCTTGATGCTCGGACGGTGATTTTAACCACCTTCCTCCGGGATACTTGTCTGGTTTCTTGACACTGCGCACCTCGCTCGCGAAAGTAATTTCATAATTACGAGTAGTTTGTAAGGTTATGTACACCGCAGTCAGTTCTTACAGTGAAGAAAGCGGACGTATTTCAATGACGTCGAGCTTCCAGAGTCTTGTGTATTCAGTCATAATCATTTGCGACGCTCTGGTAAAATGTTTCTTACAGAATTTTTTTGTGAAATACAACGCCTGAAAAAAAAGTAAAGCAACCGGAAGCCATGGCTAGATGTTAATGAAATTTCGGACACGCACACGCCATCGGAGAATTCGCGAACGATTTGAGCTGCAGTTCTTTCGGAAAAGGTAGAAAAGCCACCACTACGCGTTAGGACCCTTCCAAGCTCTATCAGGTGAAGATAGAGCTGTTCAACACGAGAGGTCGCTGTTATCTCCGCAGTGATCACTCAATATCTAAAGTTGTTCAACACCTTATGTAAACACGCTCCAGTGGCTGTCCCATCTGTCACAGAGAACTGCAACGCTCATTATTTACTGCCGATGGTGTGTGCGTTTACGAAGTTACAGCAGCCCATGTCTTCTGCGTGCGTAACTTTTTTTTTTTTTTTCAGGCAGCCTGTATACTGGGTGTCCCAGGAGAAGTAGTCATTTTTCAGGGATATGATAGAAATTATCGTTCGGAGCAAAAAATTCTAGTAAACATGGGCTCTAAAACGCATACCTTCCTAGCTGTGAACACTTCTTCATCTTTGATAAGCTGGCCATACATGTGAGGATTTCCTTGACGGGCCAGAACCGCGTATTTGTTGCGGACCCGGCCCGCCGACCTAAGGCTCGACGTTGACCACCAACGTGCAGTCCTCGCCCATCGGATCTAGCCCCCCCTCCCTCCCCCCCCCCCACCCCATGATCAGCCCCTCAGGCCGAGTCTGTTCGTGTGTGGCATAAATGGGCGGATTTTCGTGATTTGTCGCGGACGCAGGTCACCCTTGCATACACACAAGGCCATAGGCCACAGGCGACATATTTCAGCAGTTACTCTGCTTCACAGCAACTACGTTGTGCAGTTGTGCATTTTATTTGTTGCAGTACATTTTCACACTCGAAAAGTATATATCTTAGAGAGAAAGTATGGAAGATGCTAGGAAGAAAATTTGTACAGTCTTTGTAAAGTACAGTAATACGTAATCCCTGTAAAATAATATAGCGTTCGTTTATACAACTAATCCCCCTTTTAGGCTTCTCTTTATGCGCTATCATTTGCCAAAACCTCGTTTCTATATCTCAAACCGTTTCTGAGATATGAGGTTTGTTACGAGTGTTTCATTTTATAGCTTTATTGCTGTCACACTGCGACAGCAAATTTTCTCGAGATCATTGATAGAGAGAGACCTCCTCCCAGGTCTAAAGAAAAATTCAATATGATAACTAAATTTCATTCGCAGCAGTATATGGTCTAATATGCACCAAACACAAACCCGTAGCGACTCCTATTTTTCAGTGCAAGCAATAACTATGACCATTAACGAAATGATAGGCACTTTGTCATGAAGCTGTCACAGAAATTTGTAACTGTCACGAAAACCATTGTTTTAGCGAATAGTTTCTTTAAAATCGTTTGAGAAAGATTATGGGGTAGCCGACGTGAAAATGCCGTTCTGGCCGAGTAACGCGTCAGCCACCGGCTCGCTCAAAACTCACAGACTAGAATGAGGCCCTTCGCACAAATCCGCCCGTGCATGGCCAGCTTCTGAAACAAATCTCTGTCTGGTAAACATGAGCTATAAACAGCATAACCTAACAGGTATGAGCACTCGATCAGGAGAAGAGATGTTTTGAAGAGATTTGTTTCACAGTATCGAAGATGAAGAAGTGCTCATAGCTCTTAGGGTATGCATTTTAGAGCCCACGTTTACATTTTAGAGCCCGTATTTATAGGACTTCTTTTTGCTTTGAATAATTATTCCCGTTATATTCCTGAAATTGACTATTCCTCCTGGAACATCCTGTATGTGTACTGGTTGTGTTCTCTCGGCCTCTATACGGGTTTTTGATAGCAAGGGCCCAATTTGCCAAGTTATTAGCAATTTTGTAACAGGTGACGCTCAATATGCCGGCCTCCCTGCCAGGGTGTACAGCAACCTCTTCCTCAGAGCGTTTTTGTGGGTTATCCAATGCAGTTTGTTGCATCGCGTTATTCCTCGGAGAACTTTTCAAGTGTGTTCACATCAATAATAAATACAGGGCTATTACAAATGATTGAAGCGATTTCATAAACTAACTGTAGCTCCATTCATTGACATATGGTCACGACACACTACAGATACATAGAATAACTCATAAAGTTTTGTTCGGCTGAAGCCGCACTTCAGGTTTCTGCCGTCAGAGCGCTCGAGAGCGCAGTGAGACAAAATGGCGACAGGAGCCGAGAAAGCGTATGTCGTGCTTGAAATGCACTCACATTAGTCAGTCATAACAGTGCAACGACATTTTAGGACGAAGTTCAACAAAGATCCACCAACTGCTAACTCCATTCGGCGATGGTATGCGGAGTTTAAAGCTTCTGGATGCCTGTGTAAGGGGAAATCAACGGGTCGGCCTGCAGTGAGCGAAGAAACGGTTGAACGCGTGCGGGCAAGTTTCACGCGTAGCCCGCGGAAAGTTGGCTCATGCTACAACTGGAGACCGACAGCGCCGATTTCATCTTTCAACAGTATGGTGCCCCACCGCACTTCCATCATGATGTTCGGCATTTCTTAAACAGGAGATTGGAAAACCGATGGATCGGTCGTGGTGGAGATCATGATCAGCAATTCATGTCATGGTCTCCACGCTCTCCCGACTTAACCCCATGCGATTTCTTTCTATGGGGTTATGCGAAAGATTCAGTGTTTAAACCTCCTCTACCAAGAAAAGTGCCAGAACTGCGAGCTCGCATCAACGATGCTTTCGAACTCATTGATGGGGACATGCTGCGCCGAGTGTGGGAGGAACTTGATTATCGGCTTGATGTCTGCCGAATCACTAAAGGGGCACATATCGAACATTTGCGAATGCCTAAAAAAACTTTTTGAGTTTTTGTATGTGTGTGCAAAGAATTGTGAAAATATGTCAAATAATAAAGTTATTGTAGAGCTGTGAAATCGCTTCATTCATTTGTAATAACCCTGTACTTGAATCACGAGTATGTTGAAAGATGAGATGCAGTGTTGCGCCTTTGCAGGTAAATTAGCCGCGTCCACACAGGACGCTCGACGCCGTGCTGGGCAGCGCAGAAGGGCGCACAGTATTCGTAAGTGCGCAGCAATGTTCGAGTGGCACACGCGCGTCTCAGTAACAGTGGGAAACGCCAGCCGAACCGAGCACGCACGAAGGGACCACTTCATTTGGTATACCGACACAGCGCGGAACTTATTCTTTGTTGCGCAGAGCGGAGGTGTTCGACACACACAGATGATGCGCCGAACGTCTTTCCGCGATTTTACTCGGCGCGGCTGGTGTTCACGCTTTGTACTGTAATTATGTACAGGTTTGTTCCTTTTTAGCTATAGTGGTTTATTAACGACAAACTTCGTGAGGGAATAAATGCACTGTGAAACAGTAGTCAGAATGCCCAACTCCTTAAACAGATATCTACTAGATGATCGTGGACTAGCACCACATATTATTCTTGCACCACGTTTTTGATCAATAAAGACTTTCTTTCTTAAATAAGAGGTATCCAAGAACTTTATCCCATATAACATTACTGAAAGATTTGCAATGATTCTAAGTGCAAATGTGACTGAATTAAGTTGTTTTAGGCGTTCCAAAACGTGCTTTTTCCAGGTTAAATTCTCATCAGTAAGGACACCCACGAATTTTTAAATTTCCCCTACATTTATTATTTCTTCAGCATATGTTACCCATACCAATGGTGTAGTAGCGCTAGATGTGCAGAACTGAATATGTTGTGTCTTTTTAAAACTCAGGGTGAGACCATTCGCAGAAAACCAGTCAATGACACTTTTAAGAACATTGTTTACCATTTCTTCTGTTTCTGTATGTATGCTTCGATTGATTACAATACTAGTGCCATCTGCAAAAACAACTAATTCCGCTTGTTGTGTACTAAACGTAAGATCGTTTACATATATGAGGAACAATAGTGGACGTAAGATTGACCCATGTGTGATTTCTTCTCAGTCATAATTACGCAAATAGACTCTCGGTGGGTCGGCTGTACTAAGCTCGTGGCCGCGTGCCATGTACGCTAAACGGCAAATTTGTATATTTTTATTTCCGAATATTAACTCAGTGTGAACAATAACTGACTCTCTACAGCTGTCATCATTCATTACAGTCCGAATGGATCCGAACCGTTATACAGTCTTCCTACTTTCATAGTCCTTAAGAGTTTTCATTTTCATTTCCGTTTCAACATTTTGTTCCTTCGGGGCCGGGTGTGACGGATTCGACGAAGTAGTGTGCAAAGGCTGCCATCCACCGGCGAGACGGTAGCGAAAGCAACACGGGGTCACAGCCAGCAGCGTCGACAGGACAGTACTTATTCCGCTTCCTGTAATTCCCACTCGTGGTACCTCTGCCTGCCACCGCTAGCTTTCCATGATGGACCAAGTCTTAAGAAAGAAACTTGTTGCCACACGCCCTGCGGCCAAAGCAAGCCTCTGCACCATCTCTTGTCCATTTCTATTATGTGAACAGATAAAATAAGTTCACTGAGCACGTGTTTATACAGGCTCGTCAGAAACAGTGTGAAAGGCTTAAAAGAGTATTAAAAGTTTTCCCTCGTCTTTCTTAAACATTATAGCTTCACATCCACACAATTATACTCGCATTCTAGCACATTAATATAAACTAGTTTTTATGTTGTTTATGTAGGTCTTTTTTTCTTAAGACTTTCGTATAACTGTGAAGTGTCCTTTAGGGAACTGCTATACTTACATATATTTCAACAGGGTTGTCAGAAACAGTATGGAAAGTTTGTCAGTGTGTTGCCGTAAAGAAAAAAAAAATATATACATTGCGCCGCTTCCGAGTTAATTAACACTGAAGTAAGCTAATCAGGAAGTTGCGCGTGCAAATTCAAGTTGCCCGCCAAACGCAATTAGTGCCCTGTTGACCTCATTGCGTAGATGATAGCGCACGAGACTGCTCAGTCCTTGGCTCGAGTTCGCGCCCTACTAACGTCCCATCTCCAGTTCTCAGAATGCTTTCTTGTTCGGATTTAGGAAACCAAACGAACAACAAGTTTGGCGGCACCGTCTCTGGCGGGCCTCCCGTATAGGCTCGTGCAACGGCCGGACTGGCTAAGTTCAATGCCAACTCGGGAACCGCGCAACGTATCGACTTTTTTCTTAACAATTACTTCTCAGGACAACCTATCCTGCAAGTCCCTTGCAAGATTTTTAGGCTGTCTCTGTCCACATGACCACACTGTACAGTGGAGTTACAATTTAAATGAATACTTAAGTGAGCTTTTATGTATAATATTTTCCTCTAACGTAATGGTCGAGAAACATTTAATTTGTAAGAGTGATGTCAGTATACTATCTAGTTTAGGCGGTAAAGCGACTGGAATGGTTAAGTGTGGCACCTTGCTGTCCTCTATCGTTGACAGCGTGTTGTAAAGCTGTGTGACTGTGTTGTAGTCACTTGGTATTGAATTAACGAATGGCCAGAAAGTTACAAGACTTCTCTGTTCATTAATCGTGTTACTGGTAGAATGCATAAATATCTTACATTCAGGAATTGTCGGCACTTGTAGAGTGGGCTGCACTGAGAGGAGCCACTTATCGTTCATCCACAGTATATCTTCCAAGATGTCTGATGGAATGGAAATGGTCTTATTCAAGTCTAGAATAGTAATCTGCTGTAACGCATTGATCGACATATGTTGAAATATCTAATGTTGCACAACACCTAGATAAACTACTTTTGTAGCAGATTGAGCCAGTTTTAGTCTCTAGTAGACTAGTTGTACTCCTTCTTCAAGCCACAAGTGGCCCATCCGACCGCCGTGTCATCCTCAGATGAGGATGCACCCCGAAAAATGGCAACAGCGCATGGCGGCTCGGATGGTCACCCATCCAAGTGCCGGCCACGCCCGACAACGCTTAACTTCGGTGATCTGACGGGAACCTGTGTATCCACTGTGGCAAGGCCGTTGCTGTTTAAGTCTCTGCTGTGAAAAAAATCCCAGTCAGTGTTAGTGAAGACAATGAAACCGACACTGTCGAATACTTTTTGACAGCCTGATACGGTTAAGCCAGGCTCTTTAGTGTGGCAGGCAAGTGACAGCTCAAGCTGTTGAGCTTTTGAGCTTTTTTACATGAAAGCTCACTGAACTACTGCAAATACGTACTCACGCAATGTTTTTAAGATGGCGCCCGAGTCTCAGTGGGGGACTGGCTGTGCGGGTGCATGATAGAGACTCGGTCGCCCTCTCTAAAATGTTAATGACTGAAAATATCTCCACTATATACGGACGAGCTCAGTGAAGTTATTTTGTCTATTCGCATAGAACTCGAGTGGGAAGGCTTGGTAGATACAGTACGTCTGTAAACAGAAAGGTGATTGGTGCTCGCGGTGGAAGAAGTTGCTTATTATGAAGAACACTACAGCTGTTGTACGTGATGACTAAGAATTAGTTTCCCCTTGAGCAGAGTAGAACAGTGTGCAGTGATTTATGTAATCTCTGGTTGTACGTTATTGTGTTATTATTGTTAGTAGCTTGTATCTGCATTCCATACAGTGTTAACGCAACTCGCTGGTGATAAACAACCCACGGGCATGGAATAAATTTTACTGCTGCAGTCACTTTTTACTAATATTTTATTAGCACAATGCATTTCGGCAGCATGCTCCCATCATCAGGTGCATTATACAGTTACTTACACATCAGCTGCCCCCTGCGGGTTCGGGGGTTAGAATAGGCCCGCGGTATTCCTGCCTGTCGTAAGAGGCGACTAAAAGGAGTCTCACATGTTTTGGCCTTATGTGATGGTCCCCTCTCGGGTTTGACCTCCATCTTTCTAAATTATTCCGAAGAGCGAGCCAATTGGGGAAGGGCGCCTTACATGGTGCACTGTATCCGTCGTGCAATTAGACCTTTAGCCGTCTTTCTCGTCGTTGCAATGGTGTCCCGCTCGTTTTCGATCTCTTGGGCGATTACCACACTGCCCTCTGCAGTGTTTCTTTTAACTGCGACGACGACCTTGGCCATTTTTGCACCTAAGATCCAGCACGGTAGCCAGTCCGTTGTGGTGGGGCCGCCATGTACCCTCTTGGTTGTAGCCCCCTGACAACACAGGGATCGCTCTACTGATGCCTGCGCCGTTAACTCCCCACGTATGCCAAGGAGTAGATGCCTATCCTCCTGGGGTATCAGGACTCCCGGCAACGGCCGTCCTGCCAGGTGGCCTTTGCTGTGGCTGGGTGGCGCCCGTGGGGAGGGCCCTTGGTCGGAGTAGGTGGCATCAGGGCGGATGACCCGCAATGAAGCGTGGTACATCATCTCTCGCTGGCGGCCAGCCGCCAGCAGTCTCTAAGCGTTCTCGGGCTCAATTTAATGCTCAGAAGTACGATCCGAAAACGTTCCCCTCCCTGGCCACGCCGTGGGAAGAGCGTAAGTCCCAGGATGGAGGTAACAGTTATTCGCCCCGATTCTTAGTTTGCACGAGAGCTGATGGGGAGTCTTTTCTCTCCACAAAGCCTCAGTTCTTCGTCGAGCATTTAGAGGACAAGTTTGGGGAGGTGGAGGGCTTGTCTAAAATGCGCTCTGGCTCAGTACTGATACAAACGGCATTCTCCGCCCAGTCACGCAGGTTACTTGCTTGTGACAAGTTGGGGGATGTTAACGTTACTATTACTCCACATAAGAGTTTAAATATGGTCCAGGGTGTTATTTTCCATAGGGACCTCCTTTTGCAGTCTGATGACGAGCTGCGCGCCAACTTAGAACGTAGAGGTGTTCATTTCGTCCGGCGCGTTCATCGGGGTCCGAGGGACAATCAGGTTGCTACCGGTGCCTTCATCTTGGCCTTCGAGGGTGATACGTTACCGGAAAAGGTCAAGGTGATGGTCTACCGATGTGACGTCAAGCCCTATATCCCTCCCCCGATGCGGTGCTTCAAGTGCTGGAAGTTCGGCCATATGTCTTCCCGCTGCACTTCCAGCCTCACATGTCGAGATTGCGGACGCCCATCTCATCCCGATACTCCATGTGCCCCGCCTCCCATCTGCGTCAACTGCGGGGAGCACCATTCACCTTGCTCGCCAGACTGCAGAATATTCCAGAAAGAGCGCAAAATCATGGAATATAAGACCCTGGACCGACTGACTTATACTGAGGCCAAACGGAAATACGACCGATTACATCCAGTGCGAATGACAACTTCCTACGCCGCTGCTACAACACCTGTGCTAGCCCCATCAGTTTCGCGCCTTCCGGCCGGATCGACGAGTGGTACAACTCCTCCTGCCCCCTTGCCAGTGGGGGGCTCTACCCACCGGGTTGCTCCTGTGCCACCTACCTCAGGAGCAACACCATCCCCCCCATCGGGGACGTCGGTCCCCGCTTCTAAGCCGGAGCAGTGTCCAACTTCTTCGGCTTCTCACGCTCGCAAGGGTTCCCTTGGGTCCCTCCCTTCCCAGGTTTCCACCGGCGGGAAGGCTGACGATCGACAGTGGCGTAAGTGCCCACAATCTGCAGGTCGAAGGGCTTCCCGATCCTCCTCAGTCCCGGAGACTGAATCGGTGAAGCCCTCCCGGCCAGTTAAACCCAAGGAGCAGCGTGAGAAATCAAAGAAGAGCAGCTCTAAGCCCAAGGAACGCGCGGTGGTAGCCACCCCATCGCAACCTTCTAGCTCTGCGTCTGGGGACGAGGTGGAGATTCTGGCGTCCGCTGAGGACCTCGATCTCGCCGGTCCCTCAGACGCCGTGAATAGCAATAGCACTAGCACGGGTGCTCAATCGGAGGCAGCAGGTGACCCAGCGGCGTAATCTGCCGTCCCAGTCCCGGCACGCCTTTCTCAGCCATGGACAAAACCATCCTCCAGTGGAACTGCAGCGGTTTCTTCCACCATCTAGCTGAGCTCCGCCAACTTATCAGCCTTCACCCTTTCCTCTGCATTGCTCTGCAGGAAACTTGGTTTCCAGCAATGCGCACCCCCGCCCTCCGTGGCTATCGGGGTTATTATAAGAACCGAGCAGCTTATGAAAGGGTGTCTGGTGGCGTCTGCATCTATGTCCTTAACTCTCTTCACAGCGAGTCTGTCCCTCTACAAACAGCTTTAGAGGCTGTCGCTGTTAGGGTGTGGATGCCGCAGGCTCTTACCGTCTGCAGTCTTTACCTTCCACCGGAGGGTGATGTCGCGCAGCATGTCCTGGCTGCGCTGATAGCCCAATTGCCGCCACCTTTCTTATTACTGGGCGACTTTAACGCCCATAACCCTCTGTGGGGTGGGTCAGTGGCAACAGGTCGAGGCGCCACCGTTGAGCATTTATTGTCGCAGCTCGATCTCTCGATTTTGAATGATGGTGCCTCCACACACTTCAGTGTGGCGCATGGCACCTACTCCGCCATTGACCTTTCAATCTGTAGCCCTAGCCTCTTACCATCTGTCCACTGGAGTGTGCATGACGACCTGTGTGGTAGTGACCACTTTCCGATTTTTCTGTCACTACCACAGCGTCACTCTTCTGGGCGCCCTAGCAGATGGGCTATGAATAAGGCTGACTGGGACTTGTTCTCCTCCACTGCCGCTATTGAGCCTCTCTCAACTGATGCCATTGATGCGGTGGTTACATCGGTCACCGCCGGCATCGTCACTGCCGCCGAGTCTGCCATTCCCCGTTCTTCTGGGTCCCCTCGGCGGAGGGCTGTGCCTTGGTGGTCGCCTGAGATCGCTGAAGCGATTAAAGATCGCCGGCGGGCGCTCCAGCGTCACAAGCGACATCCCTCCATGGACCACCTTATTGCCTTCAAACGGCTGCGTGCGCGGGCCCGCCTCCTTATCCGCCAAGGCAAGAAGGAGTGCTGGGAGCGGTATGTGTCCACCATTGGACTCCATGTCACTCCATCGCAGGTCTGGGCCAAGATTCGACGGGTCTTCGGCTATCGGACCCCTGCCAGCGTCCCTGCGCTCTCACTGAATGGAGCAGTTTGTACTGACTCCGACGTCATTGCAAACCGCTTAGCAGAGCATTTTGCTATGAGTTCCGCTTCTGCGAATTACCCCCAGGCCTTCCGCTCCATTAAAGAGCGGATGGAACGTCGGAGCATTTCTTTTCACACCAACGCTTCTGAACCCTACAACGCTCCATTCAGTGAGTGGGAATTTCAGAGTGCCCTTGCCTCTTGCCCTGATACCGCTCCCGGGCCAGATCGTATCCACTGTCAGATGCTGAAACACCTTTCAGTGGACTGCAAGCGACGCCTCCTCGACCTTTACAACCGTCTCTGGGTCGAGGGTGAGTTTCCGTCGCAATGGCGGGAAAGTATTGTCATCCCCATTTTGAAACCTGGAAAGAACCCTCTGGAGGTGGACAGCTACCGTCCCATTAGTCTCACCAACGTTCTTTGCAAGTTGCTTGAACGGATGGTGAGCCGGCGCTTAAATTGGGTGCTGGAGTCTCGGGGCCTTCTGGCTCCGTCTCAGGGTGGGTTCCGTAAAGGCCGCTCCGCCACCGACAATCTGGTGAGCCTTGAGTCGGCCATCCGTACAGCCTTTGCCCGCCGTCAGCACCTGGTCGCTGTCTTTTTCGACATGCGGAAGGCGTACGATACGACATGGCGTCATCACATCCTTTCTACGCTTCATGGATGGGGTCTTCGGGGCCCTCTGCCGATCTTTATCAGAAACTTTCTGTCGTATCGTACCTTCCGCGTGCAAGTCGCGGCCTCGTATAGTTCCTCCCTCGTCCAGGAGAACGGGGTACCCCAGGGCTCTGTCCTCAGTGTCTGCCTGTTTTTAATTGCAATAAACGGTCTCGCTGCGGCAGTGGGAAATTCTGTCTCCGCTTCCCTGTATGCTGATGACTTCTGTCTTTACTATAGTTCTATTAGCATTGCAGCAGCTGAACGTCAGCTACAGGGCGCAATCCGCAAGGCGCAGTCTTGGGCTGTAGCGCGTGGTTTTCAGTTTTCGGCAGCCAAGACCCGCGTTATGCATTTCTGCCGGCACCGAACGGTCCATCCTGAGCCGCGGCTTTATCTTGCCGACGAACTTCTAGCTGTGGTGGAGACCCACAGGTTTTTGGGTGTCCTTTTTGATGCCCGGTTGACTTGGCTGCCTCATATCCGGCAGCTTAAACAAGCGTGTTGGCGGCATCTCAACGCCCTGCGTTGTTTGAGCCACACCCGCTGGGGCGCCGACCGATCTACCCTGTTGCGGCTCTACCAGGCTTTAATCCAGTCTCGCCTGGATTATGGGTGCCTAGCTTATGGCTCAGCATCCCCATCTGCGTTGCGGGTGCTGGACCCAATTCTCCACAGTGGGATACGCCTTGCCACTGGTGCTTTCCGCACCAGCCCTGTGGACAGCGTACTAGTGGAGGCAGGTGTACCTCCACTGCGGTTCCGACGCCAACGTTTGCTGGCCGCTTATGCTGCCCATGTTTTTAGCTTGCCCGGGCATCCAAATTATCGTGTCCTGTTCCCGCAGTCAGTCGTCCATCTGCCAGACCGTCGGCCCCGGTCGGGTTGTCCGATCGCCGTACGCATTAAGGAGCTTCTCTGCGGGCTTGGGTTTTTTCCAGTTCCACCTCCTTTCCGGGCGCCTCTGCGTACACCCCCGTGGTGTGTTCCTCGCCCTTGCCTTCGGCTCGACTTGGCACAGGGCTCGAAGGACTCGGTCCCTCCAGAGGCCTTCCGCCGCCGCTTTTATTCCATCCTGGCCACGTATCAGGGCTCTGGAATTGTTTACACCGACGGTTCGATGGTTGCTGGTCGTGTCGGGTATGCGCTAACTCTAGGGGACCATTCCGAACAACGGTCCTTGGCGGCTGGCTGCAGCGTTTACACTGCTGAGCTAGTCGCCATCTTTCGTGCCCTAGAGTATATCCGCTCCTGCTCAGGTGAGTTCTTCGTTATCTGTAGCGATTCCCTGAGCGGTTTACGAGCTCTCGACCAGTGTTTTCCTCGTTCTCGTCTGGTGATGGCTATCCATGAGTCCCTGCATACTCTTGCGCGTTGCGGCCGCTCTGTGGTCTTTGTGTGGACCCCCGGTCATGTCGGTATCCCGGGCAATGAACATGTTGACCGCCTGACGAAAGAGGCCACGAGTAAACAGTCTCTGGACGTTGGCCTCCCAGAGACTGATTTGCGGGCAGTCCTCCGCCGAAAAGTTTTTGCGCTTTGGGACGCTGAATGGCGCAATCGGATCATGCCCAATAAACTCCGTGCAATCAAGGAGACGACGACTGTGTGGCGGTCATCCCTGCGAGCCAACCGCAGGGACTCTGTCGTCCTTTGTCGGCTCCGCATTGGCCACTCCCACCTGACACACAGTTATTTACTGCGCCGGGAGGACCCTCCTGTATGTCGCTGTGGGGCGGCTTTGACAGTGGCCCACATTTTGTTGGCCTGCCCCCTTTTAGCTGTGGTCAGGCAGACATTTGCGCTGCCTGATACGCTCCCTGCCCTCTTATGTGATGACTCTGGTATGGCTGCCTTAGTTTTACGTTTTATTAGGGCAGGGAGTTTTTATTCTTTCATCTGAGTGTTTGTTCTGTTCTTTTGTGTTGATTCTGGCCATTGGCCTACGATTTTACGCTGAGTTTTTAATGTGTTCTCGGTGGTTGGCTTTTCCTTTTTATCTCTATGGTCGGCCAACCACTGTCACACTCTGTGTGATTTTAATTTTTTTCGTCTGATCTCTGTAGGAGTATTTCTTGTCCTGTGTCGTCTGACGTCTTTCCTGTTGTTCGTTTTTTTTTTTTTTTTTTTTTTTTGGGTGGTTTTACTTTTTTTTTTTTTGGAAAAAGGGACCGATGACCGTCGCAGTCTGGTCCCTTTCATCCCCCCCAAACCAACCAACCAACCTACACATCAGCTAATAGGTTATGTACATTAGCTGTGTGTGCCAGTGGGGTTAAGAATCGAAAAATAAACCTGCATGGAAGGATAAATCTGTTACAGTGTTTACATTATGTGAATAGCATGATTACGTAATATATTAATACGTGTACTTACATTTCGGTTGGCTATTTCATTTTCTGGCACTCTGAGCACAGTAACAGGCAAATCACAATGGATAAATAGGCACATCTTGATGAGCTCAGCATAATAAAACAAATAGCTTCAGCAAATGGCTATGATGAAGTATTAATTGATAATCTTACACACAAAAGAAAAAAAAACAATAATAAACCACCTTCCATACATGAAATGAAAAAGAAACCCTCGGCTTGCATACCTTTCACAAGCAAACTCTCCTACAAAATAGCAAAAATTCTCAGACCACACGACATTAACATTGCCTTTACAACACACAAAAAACTGCAACACACACTGAGACACAATATATATACACAGACGGATATACCCTCACAATCAGGCATCTACAAAATAATATGTAATACCTGCAGATCCCTCTGTATAGGCCACACTGGGAGAGAATTCCAAACAAGATATAATGAACACATAAATGCTTACTACACTAACAATTACAATAGATCTGAAATAGCTACCCACATCAAAGACACAGGCCACCCATTCCATGATATTGCGAATGACCTTCATATATACATGGAAGAACCCTGGAGATACTAAAAGGTATCAGATAGATTATATAATGGTAAGACAGAGATTTAGGAACCAGGTTTTAAATTGTAAGACATCTCCAGGGGCAGATGTGGACTCTGACCACAATCTATTGGTTATGACCTGTAGATTAAAATTGAAGAAACTGCAAAAAGGTGGGAATTTAAGGAGATGGGACCTGGATAAACTGAAAGAACCAGAGGTTGTACAGAGTTTCAGGGAGAGCATAAGGGAACAATTGAAAGGAATGGGGGAAAGAAATACAGTAGAAGAAGAATGGGTAGCTTTGAGGGATGAAGTAGTAAAGGCAGCAGAGGATCAAGTAGGTAAAAAGAAGAGGGTTAGTAGAAATCCTTGGGTAACAGAAGAAATATTGAATTTAATTGATGAAAGGAGAAAATATAAAAATGCAGTAAATGAAGCAGGCAGAAAGGAATACAAACGTCTCAAAAATGAGATCGACAGGAAGTGCAAAATGGCTAAGCAGACATGGCTAGAGGACAAATGTAAGGATGTAGAGGCTTATCTCACTAGGGGTAAGATAGATACTGCCTACAGGAAAATTAAAGAGACCTTTGAAGATAAGACAACCACATGTATTAACATCAAGTGCTCAGATGGAAACCCAGTTCTAAGCAAAGAAGGGAAAGCAGAAAGGTGGAAGGAGTATATAGAGGGTCTATACAAGAGCGATGCACTTGATGACAATATTACGGAAATGGAAGAGGGTGTAGATGAAGATGAAATGGGAGATACGATACTGCGTGAAGAGTTTGACAGAGCACTGAAGGACCTGAGTCGAAACAAAGCCCCCGGAGTAGACAACATTCCATTGGAACTACTGACGGCCTTGGGAGAGCCAGTCCTGACAAAACTCTACCACCTGGTGAGCAAGATGTATGAAACAGGCGAAATACCCTCAGACTTCAAGAAGAATATAATAATTCCAATCCCAAAGAAAGCAGGTGTTGACAAATGTGAAAATTACCGAAGAATCAGTTTAATAAGCCACAGCTGCAAAGTACTAACACGAATTCTTTACAGACGAATGGAAAAACTAGTAGAAGCCGACCTCGGGGAAGATCAGTTGGATTCCGTAGAAATACCTTACGACTTATCTTAGAAGAAAGATTAAGGAAAGGCAAACCTACGTTTCTAGCATTTGTAGACTTAGAGAAAGCTTTTGATAATATTGACTGGAATACTCTCTTTCAAATTCTAAAGGTGGCAGCGGTAAAATACAGGGAGCGAAAGGCTATTTACAACTTGTACAGAAACCAGATGGCAGTTATAAGAGTTGAGGGACATGAAAGGGAAGCAGTGGTTGGGAAGGGAGTAAGACAGGGTTGTAGCCTCTCCCCGATGTTATTCAATCTCTATATTGAGCAAGCAGTAAAGGAAACAAAAGAAAAATTTGGAGTAGGTATTAAAATCCATGGAGAAGAAATAAAAACTTTGAGGTTCGCCGATGACATTGTAATTCTATCAGAGACAGCAAAGGACTTGGAAGAGCAGTTGAACGGAATGGATGGTGTCTTGAAGGGAGGATATAAGATGAACATCAACAAAAGCAAAACGAGGATAATGGAATGTAGTCAAATTAAGTCGGGTGATGCTGAGGGTATTAGATTAGGAAATGAGGCACTTAAAGTAGTAAAGGAGTTTTGCTATTTGGGGAGCAAAATAACTGATGATGGACGAAGTAGAGAGGATATAAAATGTAGACTGGCAATGGCAAGGAAAGCGTTTCTGAAGAAGAGAAATTTGTTAACATCGAGTATAGATTTAAGTGTCAGGAAGTCATTTCTGAAAGTATTTTTGTGGAGTGTAGCCATGTATGGAAGTGAAACATGGACGGTAAATAGTTTGGACAAGAATAGAATAGAAGCTTTTGAAATGTGGTGCTACAGAAGAATGCTGAAGATTAGATGGGTAGATCACATAACTAATGAGGAAGTATTGAATAGGATTGGGGAGAAGAGAAGTTTGTGGCACAACTTGACCAGAAGAAGGGATCGGTTGGTAGGACATGTTCTGAGGCATCAAGGGATCACCAATTTAGTATTGGAGGGCAGCGTGGAGGGTAAAAATCATAGGGGGAGACCAAGAGATGAATACACTAAGCAGATTCAGAAGGATGTAGGTTGCAGTAGGTACTGGGAGATGAAGAAGCTTGCACAGGATAGAGTAGCATGGAGAGCTGCATCAAACCAGTCTCAGGACTGAAGACCACAACAACAACAACTTCATATATTACATAAAAAGAACAAGGGACACCAAATGGACTTATATGAAGAACTGGAAATCTTCATTCATGGGACAGCACATGGAGATGTATTATTAAATGATAAGCTTGAAGGTAATAATAACGTTAACTTGTTCAAAAACTCCTCCAACATCAAATGTTTATTTCATTGACAGAAAAGTTTTCATTACGTATCCATGTAACATTCTCCATAGTGCCAATACATCTAGATAAAAGTCCTCATCTTCTCTACAGGTATACAGGGTGTTACAAAAAGGTACGGCCAAACTTTCAGGAAACATTCCTCACACACAAATAAAGAAAAGATGTTATGTGGACATGTGTCCGGAAACGCTTAATTTCCATGTTAGTGCTCATTTTAGTTT
This sequence comes from Schistocerca cancellata, assembly GCF_023864275.1. Classification (NCBI taxonomy): domain Eukaryota; kingdom Metazoa; phylum Arthropoda; class Insecta; order Orthoptera; family Acrididae; genus Schistocerca; species Schistocerca cancellata. Next base: position 931,006,635 of record NC_064629.1, read on the forward strand.
CGTCAGTATGTACTGTACTTCCTCGATTCACCGCCAGTTGGCCCAATTGAAGGAAGATAATGTTGACTCCGGTGCTTGTGTTGACATGCGACTCATTGCTGTACAGTGCTAGCATCAAGAACATCAGTACGTGGCATCAACAGGTTAGGGTTCATCACGAACGTGGTTTTGCAGTCAGTGCAATGTTTACAAATGTGGAGTTGGCAGATGTCCATTTGATGGATGGATTAACACAGGGCAATAGCCGTGGCGCGGTACGTTTGTATCGAGACAGATTTCCAGAACGAAGGTGTCCCGACAGGAAGACGTTCGAAGCAATTGATCGGCGTCTTAGGGAGTACGGAACATTCCAGCCTATGACTCGCGACTGGGGAAGACCTAGAACGACGAGGACACCTGCAATCGACGAGGCAATTCTTCGTGCAGTTGACGATAACCCTAATGTCAGCGTCAGAGAAGTTGCTGCTGTACAAGGTAACGTTGACCACGTCACTGTATGGAGAGTGCTACGGGAGAACCAGTTGTTTCCGTACCATGTACAGCGTGTGCAGGAACTATCAGCAGCTGATTGGCCTCCACGGGTACACTTCTGCGAATGGTTCATCCAACAATGTGTCAATCCTCATTTCAGTGCAAATGTTCTCTTTACGGATGAGGCTTCATTCCAACGTGATCAAATTGTAAATTTTCACAATCAACATGTGTGGGCTGACGAGAATCCGCACGCAATTGTGCAATCACGTCATCAACACAGATATTCTGTGAACGTTTGGGCAGCCATTGTTGGTAATGTCTTGATTGGGCCCCATGTTCTTCCACCTACGCTCAATGGAGCACGTTATCATGATTTCATACGGGATAATGTCTTGATTGGGCCCCATGTCCTTCCACCTACGCTCAATGGAGCACGTTATCATGATTTCATACGGGATACTCTACCTGTACTGCTAGAACCTGTGCCTTTACAAGTACGACACAACACGTGGTTCATGCACGATGGAGCTCCTGCACATTTCAGTCAAAGTGTTCGTACGCTTCTCAACAACAGATTCGGTGACCGATGGATTGGTAGAGGCGGACCAATTCCATGGCCTCCACGCTCTCCTGACCTCAACCCTCTTGACTTTCATTTATGGGGGCATTTGAAAGCTCTTGTCTACGCAAGCCCGGTACCAAATGTAGAGACGCTTCCTGCTCGTATTGTGGACGGCTGTGATAGAATACGCCATTCTCCAGGGCTGCATCAGCGCATCAGGGATTCCATGCGACGGAGGGTGGATGCATGTATCCTCGCTAACGGAGGACATTTTGAACATTTCCTGTAACAAAGTGTTTGAAGTCACGCTGGTACGTTCTGTTGCTGTGTGTTTCCATTCCATGATTAATGAGATTTGAAGAGAAGTAATTAAATGAGCTCTAACATGGAAAGTAAGCGTTTCCGGACACATGTTCACATAACACATTTTCTTTCTTTGTGTGTGAGGAATGTTTCCTGAAAGTTTGGCCGTACCTTTTTGTAACACCCTGTATATTACTGTGTTTGAAATTGTAAGTAGTTTAGCTTAGATTTTATAACTCTTTGGAAAGATGTAAACAGATGTTTGTGAAAATGCTAAGTTGTGATTTACCTGTTACTGTGCTCAGTGTGCCAGAAAATGAAATCGCCAACATAAGTGTAAGTAAACGCATTAATAAATTACGTAATCATGCTATTCACATAACGTACACACTGTAACAGATTTATCCTTCCACACAGGTTTATTTTTAGATTCTTAACCCCACTGGCACACACAGCTAATGTACATAACCTATCAACTGAGTTAGTTACTTACGTGTTCCATTGATTAATAGCACGGAAAAACCGCTATGATGTGAAACGTGTCAAATGTACAAGAAATGCGCACAGGAAACAAGTTTTTTTTGCCTTATAGTGTTATACCTAAATATTTCTATTATCTTTCCCATTCCCTTAAATGGCACAAAATGCATATATTATATCTCCAGATTTATTTACTCATATTCAAGAATTCATCTATGGTATAGAAGGAGTTGTCAAGGAGATACGATTTCAATTTGTTTTTGAAACTATTACTGCTGTCTGTCAGACATTTTATTTCATCTGCTAATTTATCAAAAAGTTTTATAGCAGCATATTTTACCCCGTTCTGTGCCAAAGATAGGTTAAGTAAAGAATAGTGTAGGTCTTTCTTTTTTCTGGTATTGTAATCATGAATTGATTGGCGACTCCATATTGTCTTGTGCACTACGACCAGATAACAGGTATACTTGAAAAAAGAGACAGCATTGGTCGTATATTTTTTACTATCGCAAAATCGATTTTCTGTCACTGAGTGACCATCTTCAGTGCTAGAAGTTAAAATTTTTCACATTACGATCAGAGAGTGCAGCATAGAAAATCACAATTACATCTGCATATGAACATTTGTTAGAAACAAACCTATATTGTATAACTTAAATTAGGATGCACTGTTGTCACTAAGCTTACGGCAATCACATAGACTGAGGTCGCTGTTTACCTGCACTTGTTCAGCAGACCTCGGTGTGACGGGGCTTGACACGCCCTCTATGTGACATGTGTCACGTGACGACATAGTATTACTGGTTTTGCGAATTATTAACACTAAATAACTCTTGTACTTTTGTGAATGGTGTAGTAATTTAAATTTAAAATGTACGTACAACACATAGCAGACGCAGGGGAATATCTAAAATACATTGGCGTATTGTTTTTTATAAACTATAAAACATAAAATAGATCGATGGTAAGTTGTTAGAATGCAGAACATATAAAAAGCAAAAGATAATGCAAAAGAATAATAAATGCATAACATAAAAAGAGGCGTAACAGAGGTTTTTAAAAAAATAATACCCACCATCTGGCGTGGGAAGTCATAAGTACAACGTTCGTAATTTATGTAACAAACGTTAATACCAAGGAGTCAAATATATAAAAAATAATAACGTTAATACCAAGGAGTCAAATATATAAAAATAATAACAGTACGAAACTGCCGTTACTTAATAATTAAAATGCCGTGCAAATATAAGGTGCGAACAAGTAGTATACATCAATCATCGAGAAACCATCACGAGGAAGGACAAGTAATAGTGTCACTTATACCAAAATATACATCGTGCTTTAGAGAAATTAAACATAGACTATGCACGATATCCAGCACTTATTCAAATAGCAAAAGAATTGTTAACATACATTAAAAATAATTACTTAAAGTGATAACCGGTTTGTATTACTTTGTGTCAACGCCTACGAGATGTCGACTGTAGTAAAATTATGTTCAGTAGGCGTCCATAAGTTCTGCAAATTACAGAACAAAAAAGGAAGAAGCATCTTTTAAAAAACCGAAATTAGTAATGTTATTAAAACAAACTGAAAACATGTGTGTCAATGTGTTGAGATAGTTGAAATAGCGGCCATTATACGTGTTCTCGTAGCGACTATGACTCAGGCGTTGTATATAAGGAATAACAAGCAGCTGACTATGAATTGCTAATTGTGATAATTGACCACAAGTTGACTTTATTTCATAGGAAATCGGAGAAGCATTCCCAAAAATGTGTGCTTCTCGATATCGTTTGCTCGTTCAGTAGCGCCATATCCGGAGCTTTATTATGACAAAAGATCTCCATCTCTTCCATAAGGTCGAGGAGGCGACCTTTTTTACCCTTGTGCAACAACTTCAATTGCGATGTCAAATCTGGAGTTGTATGACCAGTTGCTACCAGATGGGCTGCGAAATTCGATTTTTCAGCAATATCTTTTCTCTCAAGTGCAACGTGCTCACGGAACCTTGTTTCTAATTTTCGTCCGGTTTGCCCTATGTAACCTGCATTACACGTGGCACACATAAATTTGTAAACACCTGATTCATGTAAGACTTTGCGTTCATGAATGCTATTCCTTAAAAGCACGCCCAGTCTGTTCGCCGTCGAGAAACCTACATTAATATTTCTCTTCTTGAATACACTGGCAATTTTATTGCTAATGGGACCATAGAAAGGCAATGCGATAAATTTTTGATTTTTAGTTTCGCTTGTCTCATTCTGCCTTAAATTGTCTTTACTATATTTTTTGGATGTCATCTCATAAATGTTCATGACGTATTTCAACGGGTAATTATTATTTCTTGCAATGTGTTTAACTATGTTTAACTCTTTCTCATGGTTTTCATTAGATAATGGTAATCGGAACATACGATGAAATGCAAAGTGGAAAAACGCTTTTTTGTGTTGGTCTGGGTGTTGTGAACGATAATCTGATATCTGTGAATGTTGATTTTCTGTAAATGTCAAATGCATGTTTTCCATTTTCCCTTCCAATGGTTAGGTCTAAAAAATTAATGACTCCAATCTGTTCTTTTTCAACTGTGAAAGCAATTTTGTTGTGTAAGCTATTAAATGTACTGACGACTTCGTCAATATCAGATTGACTACCATTAGTAAGCAATAGCGTGTCGTCTACATATCTATAGTAGTATACGATCTTCTTAGCTAATGTTGGAAAATCTTTTAGTAATTTCAATTCAAGATAGTTAATAAAGATGTCTGCCATAATCCCTGATACAGAGTTTCCCATGCTGAGTCCGTCTTTTTGGACATAAATTTTATCGTTAAATGTGAAGTAGTTATATTTTAAGCAGAATGATAATAATTCTATGAACTCGTTTATTTCCACGCTGGACATATTACTGTGGTTTCTGAGATTAGCGTCAATAATTTGTATTGTTTCATCAATCGGGATATTCGTATGTAAATTGACAATGTCCAGAGCGAAAGTACAAGAGTTATTTAGTGTTAATAATTCGCAAAACCAGTAATACTATGTCGTCACGTGACACATGTCACATAGAGGGCGTGTCAAGCCCCGTCACACCGAGGTCTGCTGAACAAGTGCAGGTAAACAGCGACCTCAGTCTATGTGATTGCCGTAAGCTTAGTGACAACAGTGCATCCTAATTTAAGTTATACAATATAGGTTTGTTTCTAACAAATGTTATGTTCATATGCAGATGTAATTGTGATTTTCTATGTTGCACTCTCTGATCGTAATGTGAAAAAATTTTTAACTTCTAGCACTGAAGATGGTCACTCAGTGACAGAAAATCGATTTTGCGATAGTAAAAAATATACGACCAATGCTGTCTCTTTTTTCAAGTATACCTGTTATCTGGTCGTAGTGCACAAGACAATATGGAGTCGCCAATCAATAAAATTTTGCCTAGCTGGGCTTGTGCAGCGTATTTTAAATACAAGAAGTTAAAAATCAAGCTGGCGATCACAAGTCAACATATCCAGTTCAACAAAGAGTGTATTAAGAAAAATGTTACCCCACGGTATGTACAGAGTTATTTTAATATACGGAGACAAATGTGCGCAGTGACAATGAAAAAGTGCGAACTGGTTTTGATGAGAAGTGAAATTAGTAAACTATTTTTTAAAAAAAGTGTTATTAATTCCCAACTGTTCGAAGCACACGCCAATTTGGGTGAACTTGTCTCTCCTTTAACCTTAGATTTGCTACTCTCAAGAGTAAATGAGATTGTGTATAATGTAGTTAGTAAAGTAAGAGCTAAACATGTCAAAAAAATAGCTAAGCTAATGGGACAAGGGAAAAGACAAATGTTAAATGGCGAACATAAATATAACTTCTATCCTAGAGTTAAAAATTTAACGGATATAGTATTTAATCAGGAAGAAAAGGAACTTTTGAATAAAGGTTTAAAGTACAACATACATAAACAATTGGATAGGAGGGCAATTAAGAATACACTAGTGCAGGTAAAATTCGGTATGGATAGTTGTAAAATAAATAAGGTAGAACAGAATAAAATGGCTGTAGCGGTAGAAAAGCTATTAAAGAACGAGGTAGAAAAAGAAAATAACCAAAACAGGAGGGACCATTTGACAGTGAAAAGCTTGAATAATAAATTACAAGAAAGTAATGCAATTGTCACAAAGGCAGACAAAGGGAATTCTGTTATTATTGTTACAAAAGAAATGTATGTAGAAAAAACTTTACAATTTTTTCAAGAAAACGGTATTACATCAATTGCGAGAGACCCAACGAATGAGATCCAAAGAAAGTTAAATGAAAAACTTAAATCACTTTCAAATATAATAACTCCTCGTGAGATACAGTATCTCAAGATGATGAATCCAAAAATTCCTAAGCTACGATCACAATTCAAGGTTCATAAGCAATCTAATCCCGTTAGACCGATAGTTGATGGGAGAGGGAGCCCGTTGGTGAATATTGCGAAAAAATGCCTAACTATTTTGAATAAACATTATAAATTTGTGCAACAGTTCTCGATTAAAAATAGTACTCAATTAGTAGAGAAAATAAAAGATATACCTATTACAGACACTATGACGTTTCTTTCGCTGGACATTGTCAATTTATATACGAATATCCCGATTGATGAAACAATACAAATTATTGACGCTAATCTCAGAAACCACAGTAATATGTCCAGCGTGGAAGTAAACGAGTTCATAGAATTATCATCATTCTGCTTAAAATATAACTACTTCACATTTAACGATAAAATTTATGTCCAAAAAGACGGACTCAGCATGGGAAACTCTGTATCAGGGATTATGGCAGACATCTTTATTAACTATCTTGAATTGAAATTACTAAAAGATTTTCCAACATTAGCTAAAAAGATCGTACACTACTATAGATATGTAGACGACACGCTATTGCTTATTAATGGTAGTCAATCTGATATTGACGAAGTCGTCAGTACATTTAATAGCTTACACAACAAAATTGCTTTCACAGTTGAAAAAGAACAGAATGGAGTCATTAATTTTTTAGACCTAACCATTGGAAGGGAAAATGGAAAACATGCATTTGACATTTACAGAAAATCAACATTCACAGATATCAGATTATCGTTCACAACACCCAGACCAACACAAAAAAGCGTTTTTCCACTTTGCATTTCATCGTATGTTCCGATTACCATTATCTAATGAAAACCATGAGAAAGAGTTAAACATAGTTAAACAAATTGCAAGAAATAATAATTACCCGTTGAAATACGTCATGAACATTTGTGAGATGACATCCAAAAAATATAGTAAAGACAATTTAAGGCAGAATGAGACAAGCGAAACTAAAAATCAAAAATTTATCGCATTGCCTTTCTATGGTCCCACTAGCAATAAAATTGCCAGTGTATTCAAGAAGAGAAATATTAATGTAGGTTTCTCGACGGCGAACAGACTGGGCGTGCTTTTAAGGAATAACATTCATGAACGCAAAGTCTTACATGAATCAGGTGTTTACAAACTTATGTGTGCCACGTGTAATGCAGGTTACTTAGGGCAAACCGGACGAAAATTAGAAACAAGGTTCCGTGAGCACGTTGCACTTGAGAGAAAAGATATTGCTGAAAAATCGAATTTCGCAGCCCATCTGGTAGCAACTGGTCATACAACTCCAGATTTGACATCGCAATTGAAGTTGTTGCACAAGGGTAAAAAAGGTCGCCTCCTCGACCTTATGGAAGAGATGGAGATCTTTTGTCATAATAAAGCTCCGGATATGGCGCTACTGAACGAGCAAACGATATCGAGAAGCACACATTTTTGGGAATGCTTCTCCGATTTCCTATGAAATAAAGTCAACTTGTGGTCAATTATCACAATTAGCAATTCATAGTCAGCTGCTTGTTATTCCTTATATACAACACCTCAGTCATAGTCCCTACGAGAACACGTATAATGGCCGCTATTTCAACTATCTCAACACATTGACACACATGTTTTCAGTTTGTTTTAATAACATTACTAATTTCGGTTTTTTAAAAGATGCTTCTTCCTTTTTTGTTCTGTAATTTGCAGAACTTATGGACGCCTACTGAACATAATTTTACTACAGTCGTCATCTCGTAGGCGTTGACACAAAGTAATACAAACCGGTTATCACTTTACGTAATTATTTTTAATGTATGTTAACAATTCTTTTGCTATTTGAATAAGTGCTGGATATCGTGCATAGTCTATGTTTAATTTCTCTAAAGCACGATGTATATTTTGGTATAAGTGACACTATTACTTGTCCTTCCTCGTGATGGTTTCTCGATGATTGATGTATACTACTTGTTCGCACCTTATATTTGCACGGCATTTTAATTATTAAGTAACGGCAGTTTCGTACTGTTATTATTTTTATATATTTGACTCCTTGGTATTAACGTTATTATTTTTTATATATTTGACTCCTTGGTATTAACGTTTGTTACATAAATTACGAACGTTGTACTTATGACTTCCCACGCCAGATGGTGGGTATTATTTTTTTAAAAACCTGTGTTACGCCTCTTTTTATGTTATGCATTTATTATTCTTTTGCATTATCTTTTGCTTTTTATATGTTCTGCATTCTAACAACTTACCATCGATCTATTTTATGTTTTATAGTTTATAAAAAACAATACGCCAATGTATTTTAGATATTCCCCTGCGTCTTCTATGTGTTGTACGTACATTTTAAATTTGAATTACTACACCATTCACAAAAGTACAAGAGTTATTTAGTGTTAATAATTCGCAAAACCAGTAATACTATGTCGTCACGTGACACATGTCACATAGAGGGCGTGTCAAGCCCCGTCACACCGAGGTCTGCTGAACAAGTGCAGGTAAACAGCGATCTCAGTCTATGTGATTGCCGTAAGCTTAGTGACAACAGTGCATCCTAATTTAATTTATACAATATAGGTTTGTTTCTAACAAATGTTCATATGCAGATGTAATTGTGATTTTCTATGCTGCACTCTCTGATCGTAATGTGAAAAATTTTAACTTCTAGCACTGAAGATGGTCACTCAGTGACAGAAAATCGATTTTGCGATAGTAAAAAATATACGACCAATGCTGTCTCTTTTTTCAAGTATACCTGTAATCATGAATGTCGCTGTTAATGTTAAACTGGTCCATGTTGTTGAGGAAAAATTTCATAACTGAGTAAATGTACTGTGAAGCAGTTGTAAGAATTCCCAACCTTTTAAACAGATGCCTTCAAGATGTGCGGCTATGAACCCCACACATTATTCTAACTACTTTCTTTTGAGCAGTGAATACCCTTTACCTAAGTGTTGAGTTGCCCCAGAATATTATTCTGTATGACAACAGAGAGTGGAAGTATGCAAAGTATGTTCGCTTACTTATTTCTACATCCTCAAAATTGGCAATTATTCTGATGGCAAAAGTTGCTGAACCTAGTCGCTTTAGAAGATCCGAAATATGACTTTTCCAATTAAGATTCTCATCTATATGTACACCCAAAAATTTAGTATGCTCTACACTGGCTACTGACTTCTTTTGATTTGTTATGTTTATTGAATGAATTATACTTTTTGCAGCAGAAAATTGGATGTATTGTGTTTTTTCAAAGTTCAGAGCAAGCCCATTCGCGGAAAACCAATTAATAATTTTTCCAAAGACCTTATTTGTATCACTTTCTATCAGACTTTCTTTTACTGGATTATAATTATGCTTGTGTCATCAGCAAACAGTGTCAGTGATGTATGAGTAACTGTATAATGCACCTGATGATGGGAGCATGCTGCCAAAATGCATTGTGCTAATAAAATATTAGTAAAAAGTGACTGCAGCAGTATAAATTATTACACATAACCTTATAATACAATCGCAGACCTCAAACTACATCCATATAACATGGATAAATTTAAACCCACGGACATGTCTGTGGACTGCGTCGCTAGTGATTCATAAGGCGTGATGTGCAGGGCCGGTATCAGTTTGTGACACACACTGTAGTTACTTATTGTGACGTAGTGGGAGATCACGTGCTCGCTCTTCAGTTTGGCAGACGTACGAAGGAGGGAAGTTCATGACCACAATCCGGCGACGTACCGTCCCCCGCACTTCTACCCTCCAACCCCTGTTCCATACTGTTACACCCCCAGAAAACAGTTTCTCCCTTAATACGGCTCTACTGCACTTATATGTGGTACGGACATATAATATTCGTTTTTAACCAACTTCATTTAAAATAAACACTGATTTACACTACGTGATCAAAAGTATCCGGACGCCTGGCTGAAAATGACTTAAAAGTTCGTAGCGCTCTTCAGCGGTAATGTTGGAAATCAGTATGGTGTTGGCCTTGATGACAGCTTCCACCCTCGCAGGCATACATTCAATCAGGTGCTGGAATGTTTCTTGGGGAATGGCAGCCCATTCTTCACGGAGTGCTGCACTGAGGAGAGGTATCGATGTCGGTCGGTGAGGCCTGGCACGAAGGTGGCGTTCCAAAACTTCCCAAAGGTGTTCTATAGGATTCACGTAAGCACTCTGTGCAGGCCAATCCATTGATGATGATGAGGTTCCATACTCCTTGACAGAGCTTAGGGGACGATGTGGGAGACTCGCACCGCCGTACTAGGCAAGGTCCTAGCGGAGGTGGATTGCCATTGCCTTCCTCCGACAGTAATGGGGATGAATGATAATGATGAGGACGACACAACACCACCCAGTTATGTCGAGGCAGGTGAAAACCCCTGACCCTTCCGGCAATCGAGCCCGGGACCCCGTGCTCGGGAAGCCAGAACGCTACCGCGAGACCACGAGGTTTGGACGGCCAGTCCATTACAGGGATGTTATTGTCGTGTAACCACTCCGCCACAGGCCGTGCATTATGAACAGATGCTCGATCGTGTTGAAAGATGCAATCGGAATCCCCGAATTGCTCTTCAGCAGTGGGAAGCAAGAAGGTGCTTAAAACATCAACGTAGGCTTGTGCTGTGATAGTGACACGCAAAACAACAAGGGGTGCAAGCCGCCTCCACGAAAAACACGACCATACCATAACACCACCGCCTCCGTATTTTAGTGTTGGCACTAACATTCTGGCATTCTCCATACCCACACCCTGCCATCGGATCGCCACATTGCGTACCGTGATCCGCCGCTCCATACAACGTTCTTCCACTGTTCAATCGTCCAATTTTTACGCTCCTTCCACCAAGCGAGGCGTCGTTTGACATTAACCGGCGTGGTGTGTGGCTTATGAGCAGCAGCTCGACCATGAAACCCAAGTTTTCTCACCTCCCGCTTAACTGTCACAGTGCTTGTAGTGGATCCTGATGCAGTTTGGAATTCGCTGTTATTTATAATCCGTCTTGATTGCAAAAAATGTTTATTCACATGATCGGTTTCGGTTCCTCTAGAACCATCTTCAGAGCTATAACAGTGAAAAAATCAGTGATTGCGGTTATCCCATCAGACATTATGTATGTTTTTGCAAATCAGTTTGGAATTCCTGTGTGATGGTGTGGATAGATGTCTGCCTAATACACATTACGACCCTCTTCAAGTGTCGGTGGTCTCTGTCAGTCAACAGATGACGTCGGCCTGTACTCTTTTGTGCCGTACATGCCCCTTCACGTTTCCACTTCACCATCACATCGGAAACAGTGGATCGAGGGATGTTTAGGAGTGGGGAAATCTCGTGTACAGACGTATGACCCAAGTGACACCCAATCGCCTGACCACGTTCTACATCTACATCCATACTCCGCAAGCCACCTGACAGTGTGTGGCGGAGGGTACCTTGAGTACCTCTATCGGTTCTCCCTTCTATTCCAGTCTCGTATTGTTCGTGGAAAGAAGGATTGTCGGTATGCCTCTGTTTGGGCTCTAATCTCTCTGATTTTATCCTCATGGTCTCTTCGCGAGATATACGTAGGAGGGAGCAATATACTGCTTGACTCTTCGGTGAAGGTATGTTCTCGAAACTTTGACAAAAGCCCGTACGGAGCTACTGAGCGTCTCTCCTGCAGAGTCTTCCACTGGAAGTCGGTGAGTTCCGTGGAGCGCCCCATTCTGCTCTCTCACGATGTCTAATGACTACTGAGGACGCTGATATGGTGTACCTGGCAGTAGGTGGCAGCACGATGCACCTAATATGAAAACGTATGTTTTTGGGTGGTCCGGATACTTTTGATCACGTTATGTATATCGTTAAAACTATACTTTAATGGAATATTGCAGTGTCTGTGTTATTATTAATTACGATGCAATGCTATGAAATACATTAAATGTACTTGCGGCCAAAGGGAGGGGTGGGGGCAAAGTGGACGGGGGTGGTAACACGAGGCCCGGCCACTATGTCCCGTTCCCACTCTCCAGGAACCAAGGAAAGCGTAGAGTAGAGGTTCAATGAATATCCTTTACTTATTTATCTTCCTGTTTCCTTTTCTTATTTTTTCGTGTTTAATTATTTTTCTTAACGTTAATACTCTGAGAATATCAGGAAACAGGTGTCGCGAGAAGGAGGGCGCAGCAAGATGTCAGTCTCACAGAGACTATCGAGATATAGCTTTTGCGAGAAGAACATTCTGATGACCAGAGAATGTATCGGTTTTAAGTGTGGAAGAGGCGGGGATCAACTCATGACAGGAACACCCCAGCTCTGGGGCGGGTTAAGGAAGACGTTGCGAAGGAAACTGGAGAAAAATTGTCTGTACTTTGAATTGCGGGCAACTGCACAATGGCGTTCATTAAGGAACTACCAAAAGTCAATGGTACTTTTCTCGCCATCTGCAAACAAGTAGTCAGCTGGATGTCCACAAATCCACTTTACAGAGTTCGTCTTCGCTTGCGGGAAGTATCCTGCGTCCGGAAAGAGGAGCAGATGAGGACTTGTACGGGTAATTAGGGACAGCATTTGTCGCACCGAGAACCTGAAAACTCTTGCCGATCTTCACACCAGACTGTTTTCGTCTGTATCCGAGGCATCACAGGCAACACACAGGTGAATCCTGTGAAGGCGTGACCGGCATACTTGTTTCCCACTGACAGTACGGTACCATGTAGAGTGGACGTCACTGTCAAATAAGGAGAGCACACCGACCGCCAAGCGACACGCTAGTCGGCCCTTCCCCTCAACCACACTCGGTGGCCTGTCTTGCGGAAGGAAACCACTGATGCCTTCGAGGATGTCAAGTACGCTGGCAGTATCACAGTACGGACGTACCTCAGTTCGAGGAAAACGTGGCGGAAGTAAAAGAATGGCAGCTGGAATTCCGAAAGCTGGATAGGTGCTGAGAGTGTGGTGCAAGAGCCTCCAGGAGAAGGCTGGTAAGGCACGTAGGACTACGGCGCGAGAACTCCGTGTGACAGCCAATGAAAAGGGCTACCGCTCTGTCTGGCACATGATACAGATCTAAACCGCCATGTACCGAGGTAGGGTGAAGGTCTCGTACCCTATCTTGAACAGCAAGCCGCGGCAAACGAATGACTCACACGCTGCTAGCATGCGGCTGGCCACGGATGGCTGAATAGAAGTGTTTGTGGCACGTGGGGGATACGTGACCCTAAATATACATTTACGTATTGTGTCCGTTGCAATAGATCGAGTGCCCGTAAACAGTGATCTACGAGCCCAGGTCGTAGTTGGGAAAGTAGACGTCGTCAGTTAAGGGCAATTGTCTGCCACAGATCACTTGCGAAATCGAGTCCTAAGCATCGGATAGTATCAGCTACACTGTTCGCAGGAAGCCTCGCACCTATAGCTATTGCGCTAGGTTAGCGGACGTTAAGGCAGGAGCCAGAAGCTCCGTCGTATGTGGTAACAACAATGGAAAATTGTACTGAAATGCACGAGGATCTGCAGCGAATAGACGCATAGTGCAGGGAATGGCAATCGAATCTCAATGTAGGCAAGTGTAATGTGCTGCGAATACATAGAAAGATAGTCCCCTTATCATTTAGCTACAAAATAGCAGGTCAGCAACTGGAAGCAGTTAATTCCATAAATTATCTGGGAGTACGCATTAGGAGTGATTTAAAATGGAATGATCACATAAAGTTGATCGTCGTCAAAGCAGATGGCAGACTGAGATTCATTGGAAGGAAATGCAATCCGAAAACAAAGGAAGTAGGTTACAGTACGCTTGTTCGCCCGCTGCTTGAATACTCCTCAACAGTGTGGGATCCGTACCAGATAGGGTTGATAGAAGAGATAGAGAAGATCCAACGGAGAGCAGCGCGCTTCGTTACAGGATCATTTAGTAGTCGCGAAAGCGTTACGGAGATCATAGATAAACTACAGTGGAAGACTCTGCAGGAGAGACGCTCAGTAGCTCGGTACGGGCTTTTGTTAAAGTTTCGAGAACATACCTTCACCGAAGACTCAAGCAGTATGTTGCTCCCTCCTACGTATATCTCGCGAAGAGACCATGAGGATAAAATCAGAGAGATTAGAGCCCAGACAGAAGCGTACCGACAGTCCTTCTTTCCACGAACAATACGAGACTGGAATAGAAGGGGGAACCGATAGAGGTACTCAGGGTACCCTCCGCCACACACCGTCAGGTGGCTTGCGGAGTACGGATGTAGATGTAGATGCAGAACTCGTGCCAGTGACTCCCTGACCTCGCACTGCGACGAAGAACTTTGACGAGACCGTCTGCATAAGCATTGCAGCAGAATACATAGTCACCGAGAGACAGCCCAGAGAGGCGTTGTCGGAAGCCGCAGAGTAACGGTTCCATGGCGAAAGCGTACAACAGTGCAGAGAGCGGGCAGCCTTGACGCACTGATCCACGGATCGAGATGGGAGGAGTGAGACAGCCATTGTAGAGTACACGAGACGTAGCGCCACGAAAGAGAGGCATTACGACCTCGACGGTAGTATCAGGGTAGACCATATTGCGGAGCACCCCTTCTAGGTAGTCGTGATGACCCGATCGAACGTCTGGCTGAAGTCAAGAACTGCCGAAAGTCTAGGCATACGACGAGCGTGAGCAAGAGCTATTAACCAATGGGCTGTCCGTGTAAGATTCGTGGCCAGGCTCAAACTTCCATGTGATGTCAACCTGTAGTCCTGAAAGTAAAATGTCTCGCCTGTATGGGAATATCCATAATGGATGTATGAATACAGTTTTTTGGCACATGGTTGAAGACAGATGAAAGTTTGGGTCTGATCGTGAGTCATGCACGGGTAGCCCAATAGTAAGGCGACCACTCAGCGGGAAAAACGGGTTAGAGATCTATTCCGGCACAAATTTTCATCGTCGGCATTCCATTCTACAGCTGATGTTGTCTGTATTCGGAATAGCGAATACATTTAATCAAAATATTTTGATAATATGCGATTTTTCCAATTACTACAATGTGGAAAATATTAGTCCTACAGAGAAAGCGAATAGGACCGTTTCTGTGGTAAATTTGAAGTAGTTTAATTTTGTACTGGGAAGCATAATCACTAGAATTAGCGATTTTCGAGTTATTCGACAAAAACATAAAGAAGTGACCTTTAAAGCTCCTGCTCCTTTCCGTACAACACAACGCTCACACCCCATCGGTCAGGATTTTTGGTATGTTGCTCATTACCACTGTACAAAATTTTGGAACTACACAAATTTTTTCCCAGATAGATCGTTTCTGGTCGTCGTTGAATGGGCTGCAAGGAAGGAGTGTCCGAGTGACAGGGAGTGCAGGCATTATGGCAAACATCCAATTTAGTACATCGAGTTATCGTTCACTGAAGCTGAGTCCCGGCGAACGAGTGCTCCTTGCGACAGCGATAATAAAGTTCCAAGACAGCAGTGGCAAACGGCAGATTTGTCGTATTCTATTAGATTCTCGCTGACAGTCATGCTTCGTGCCGGAAGCATGCACACAAATTTCAAAGGTGGCACAGCAGAGTACCGATTCAAGGAACGGGTGCACCCCGCTCAGAAACAAAACACTGTGTCTCTGTGCAAGTGGGCGCCCGCATAAGCAACTTCATGTTGTCTGTCGAATGTTCAGTTTTGCCGAAGATGGCTGACACCTTGCCCGAGCAAATAATTGAGCCGAGTACGAGGAACTTGTTGGATTTACAACTCGTGTACCCAGAGTTTTGGTCAGCTGACTAGGTAGACGTATTGTTAGGAGCAGAATTTTTTCCGTACTTCAGAAATTAAGGGCTATCTGCATAGGAGCTGATCATCCAGTGATTCGAGAGAGACAACTAGGTTGGGCCATATCTGGACCGTATCAAACTATAGAGAATACCAGCTCATCACGAACATTTGAAGAAATTCTGGGGGAAGAGAATTACGTCAAGGTACAACGATGTAAGAAGAGGAACAGTACGAAGCACACTCTGTAGAATACACAACGAAATATACCACATGTAGGTTCTTGTCTGCCTTCCATTTCGCGAAGAGCCGAGTCAGTTAGGCAATTCCTACGACAACGCAGCAAACGCTTCTCTCAGACTGAACAGAGACGGGTGAAACAACCGAAGCTTAATGGAAGGTACGCTGAGTCAATGAGGCAATATGAAGACATTTGTGGGGAAGTGTGTGTCAGAGGTACACACCTGCTGCGGATGGAGCCATATATCTACAATGGAGAAACCAGATCATCTGTATTAGCGATAAGAGTCTCCAACAGGCCTACAAGAAAACAGCCTGTGGTGGGCAGGACCAGCGTGACTTAAAGAAGACGTTACTTCATGGCCGATAACAGATAACTCTAACGATTCTGCATCTCAGGAGTTGCCCAAAGGTGGAGCTAATGTCCTCTGTCACATGAGCAGAGCAATCCAACGCGACGGAGATATTAATTGGCACTTCATTCTTATAGCATAACGACATTTGGCAGGCTATGCGGAGCGGGAGTCAAATCTTTCAGATAGCATTGGCAGTGGACACCGTATGTCCAACGTTCGAAGAGTGGACAATCCTGACTTGCCAAATTGCGGCTTGCCTGAACTCCCGTCCTCTCACACCACTATCTTGCGATTGTACTGATTCCCGAGTCTTCACCTCAGGTAATTACCTGACTGGAACCACAGTGACAAGCATCCCTTAGCCAATTGTAGATACAGCCAAACTGAGCTTGTTCACATGATGGGAACAACTGCAGCAAAGGATCCAGAAGTTTTGACGGCACTGGTTATTTGAATATCTGCATAATCTACAGCAGATGGCCAATTGTACGGTCCCCAGTCAGAATCTGCAACCTGGTGCGTTGGTCGTAGAAAGGGAGAACAACCTGCCACCTGTATATTGGAAGCTGACCATCATTGAAGAAGTACCCCTTGGGCGCAATGGAATGGTGCGACTGGCTACTGCTCGCGGACCTCAAGCGGTTTTCACGAGACCAGTCTGCAATCTATGTCTTTTACCGAGTGAATTTATACAAAGTGAACAATGTATGCCTGTTTTTATCTTATATTTTTTCTTTTCTGTGCCCTGTGTGTGCCTTACAGCATATTCAGTGTATTTCGACTTTTTTTAAGTTTGTATATTTTTGTTTATATAAGTGTGATTTTCAGGCACCAGTTAAAAACTCTATGGACAGAATGCCTGGTTGCTTACTTATGTCATTTTTCGTGATTTAGCAGGATTTGTATTTCTTGTATTAGTTTGGAAAAAAAATTAATATTTCTTTGGCGGGCAGTATGTTCGGTCGCTACTCTCTCCCAAGTCATGGAGAGAGCTGCCATCTCTGGAGGTACTTGCACGTGAGGCACAATGGTCAGCAGACCAGCCCTCTAAGGGCACCAACAGTACACTCACCACTATGAGGGTGAGAACAGTTGTGAACAGACTCTATGTAGAGCGGCTTTCCTAAGCTCGTGACGGCGTGCATGTACGCTAAATGGAAAATTTGTATTTTTTGATTTGTGAATGTTAGCTTAATGTTAATAATATGTGATGACCGATGTCGTCATCCATTACAATCTGAATGGATCCGAACCATTATACGAGGGGCGTGTGTTAGATATTTTGTTTACAGCACTTTCGCTGACAAGGCCGTAAAACAAAGACGTTGTTTCTACTTAAATGTGAGACTACTTTTAAGTACATTACGTTTTCGAATTTTTTGGTAAAAGACGTCAATAAGGCAACTGGACGAGAATTATTTGTTTGTCTTGTCACCTTTCATATAAAGAAGTTTAACAAAAGTACATTTTAATGTGCCTGGAAAAACTCCATGTGCTATTAATGCATTACGTATGTATTGTGTCAGAACAACTCTTCAGTGCCGGCCGTGGTGGTCTCGCGGTTCTAGGCGCTCAGTCCGGAACCGCGCGAATGCTACGGTCGCAGGTTCGAATCCTGCCTCGGGCATGGGTGTGTGTGATGTCCTTAGGTTAGTTAGGTTTAAGTAGTTCTAAGTTCTAGGGGACTGATGACCACAGATGTTAAGTCCCATAGTGCTCAGAGCCATTTGAACCATTTTGAACCAACTCTTCAATATTCTGTTTGAAATTCCATCAACACCATATGAGCTTACGTTTTTGGGCACTTTGAAATTTTATTAATTTCGGCGAAGGATGTTGTTGCCACTTTTAGTTTCTTAAAGTTTTGTAGAATGACATTTTTAATATATTTTATTGCTTCTGCAACTGAACCATATTTTTGCTGCTACTCTCAGAAAGTGAGGCAACCTGTGAATTATCAGTCACAACATTGTCATCTAGTTTAATTGTTGTAGTATCTTGTACATTCCATGTAGTTTTAATCTTGTTACATCCATTATTACTTGCTGTCAGGAGGTGCATATTTCTCGACATCTTAGCGACTTTCTTTACAATACTATAGTACCTGTTTGTAGAGTTGCAATGGCGCAGTTATTTGTGATATGTCCAACAGAAAACATTGTCACTCACCTTGCGATAATTTCTTCTTCTGCAATTCCGTCCACACACCTTCCCAATTAAAGGCAAATGATGTTCCTCTACTAGAAAACCTTTAGTAGAACCAGAAGCATTTTACGAATCTAGCAGGTGCAACAAATGTTTTTCAGTATCAGGTTAACTGAGCGATTAATTGAAAGCATAAGTTCCAGTTTCAGCACTCATGCACAATCATAGTCACTTGTAATAGCCAGCGTATGGCATCAAACCAAACACAACACCAGAAAGGATTACAAAACTGATTATGTGTGACAGAATGCTCTCACAGTTATTACAAAATCTGAGAGCAGTGTAATTGAGTAAGAGTCCTTCCGTATTTCACGGTATGTATGGCACTTTGCGAGGTTTAGTTGTCGCTGCATTGTGGTGATCGGTGTAAAATAACCGCTGAAAGTCTCGTCTGCGGAAGGAAAAAACGGCGGACGGTGCTTCGATACCGACGGCATCAGTAATTCGGCTGGTAAATTCGATAAGAGCCAATCATAATGCTCGATTCATTCACATCCTTTGTGCTCGGATGTAGGAGCCTCTACATAGTGGTGAGTACAGCTGCATATGTTGAGAGCAGGAAGGCTATCACGTTAGCAGCCCCGGGAAGAGTGCATTCAATGTTATTTTCGTAAACAGATTCTGTTAGGGCAAGAATTTCCGTGCATACAAGCTGAGACATCAAGAATGCGAGCATTACCTATTTCTAGAACACTATACAATTCCCAAGAGGTCGATTTGGCTGTTAATTTTTACAAAGACATGTGACATAAGAATAACATTGAGAACGTTTTAAATGTTCCAAAATAAATAGAGTGCACTGCTTCCTTACTCTCTGCAGCAGCCCAGCGCAGGCTGAGACATTTTCGCACCATTTTCCCCCTAGAGACCACCATCTCGAATTACGTCACAGGAGGGGTGACAGCACCCTCTGGTGGCAGTATTGTGTACTAGGTCAGTTGCAGTCTAGACCTCGTGGTGGACACACTGCCTGCAAAATAAAAACACATGTTCAGCACAGGCAGAGTCGTTCTCCCGCCATTTACCCCTACCACATTGAATGACATCATGTGCTGTACAGGTTAGTACATGTTAGTACACGTTAGTGCATGTTTGTGCACATTAGTAAACATTAGTACACGTTAGTGCCCATTAGTTTCACTTAGCCCGACAACGTGGGTGATAAGGGGATGTGGCAGTCAGTTGAGGATCCTGGTGAAGACTTTACCTATTTCCTTCCAAGTCCAGGTGGGTGTGGCACTCATGTAAATTCATTGCAAGTCCATGGTAGCATTCTCTGGTGGTGTCAATATGTACTAGGCCTTATGGTGAACACACTGTTTTCCGCCATTTTGGATTAAGGTACTTGCGTCATCAGCTGATGTCACAGTAGCGCCCTCTGGTGGTGGCGCTGTGTACTAAGTCATTTGGAGTCCTGACCTCATGATGAACGCACTTTTTGCTGCCATCTTGGATTATGTCACAGATAAGAGAGCCCTCTGGTGGTGGCGATGTCTGTTGGAGTCTAGAACTCGTGGTGGAAACACTGGATGGCCCTACTCCATGAAAATTATTAAATAAAGACTTATGTCCAAGTCCTTTTCCCATGAATCCTTAGGAGGTGACGGTCGGGTGACTGAGATTAGTACAAGTGTCCTTTCTTTTGCGCAGTTTTCTTAGCTTTGTAGAGATATGCGAATTGACCTTTGTTTACCGCCAAAATTCAAACTTGGTGCGAGTACATAGGAAGAAGCGGTCAGGTGACTTAGGTTAGTGGAGGTAGTCCAAGTGAACTATCTTCCCGTGATTTTCTTAGCTTAGTAGAGATGACCGTGTTGTGATGCATTATCCTGTAGGAATTTGAACTTCCCACCGTTTTTCTGGGGTAAGGGGGCGTGGCACTTTCCTGCCAAAATTCAAACTTCCCACCAGGGGGGTGTGGCACTTGCGTCATCAGTGATGTCACGGACGTCATCTGGGGTTACCTACTTTAGGGTGATGTCCCGGTCTGGGGCGACCTACTTTGGGGCGACGTCATCGCCGCCATATTGGGGGTGTGTCTGTGACATCATGGCCGCCGTCTTGGGGGGGGGGCGCTGTGACATCACGGCCGCCATCTTGGATAATGGTACTTTGGGGTGACGTCCTGATCTGGAGTCACCTACTTTGGGGTGACACTCTCCTTGGGGTTGGGTGACGTCATCACCGCCATGTTGGATTTGGGGTGACGCCCCTGTTGTCCCTCTACTCTCCTCATATCCACATCCGAACACGATCACGGCGGATATCCGAATTGTCCTTAGGCTTTGCAAAGCAATTCTCTTAGCTCACAAAATACTCTAGAAGAAATTGATGAAATTTACAAACATCAAAACAGCTCTCTCTTTAAATAGTAAAACTATGGTAGATCGTTCCTTTTTTATGACCCAAAAACTGGCTAGTTGCACTTTACAATTTCCCCTGAATATGATTCTCTCTCTCAGTACACAGTCCTCACGCCAACAAATACTCAGTTCATACACACATAACAATATTCATTTATGTAATGATTCCCATTCACGCCATCATTCACACTAATAATTAAACAAATTAGAAAAATATATTGGAAGTCAAATAATGGCAATAAATACAGTTTTTTTCCAAATTATACCGTTTTACATACTTGATCATTTCATAGTCTGTAAGATGCTGACACCTTTCGGCCACAGCCAAAACTACTTGCAGCTAGCTACTGGATCCGAGCGCATCTGTCATGCGAGAAATGTAGTAGCTGTCTGCCTGCCACCGTCTCGTCTATATGCGCGATGCAAGGAGCTACGCTTCAGAATGCAAGTAAAGTCAAATCTTGCGTTATTTTGGTCTCTATATCAATTTCCCTCTTCCTCTCACATGAAATTATCATTCCTTTAGTTATCCATTTGTTACTTGTTCCTTTAATTCACTGTACTTCCCAGGAAAGGTACTTTCAGATATTGACAGAATTTACTGTGGAAAATTCTGAATTTAACATTAGCATCTCTTGCTACACATACCTCATCCGACACCCCCTCATTTAACTTATTCTTAAAACAATGTACCCTGTTCTAATTAATAAACCTCACTGCTTTATGGGAACATGCCTCTAAGCTCTAATGTGCTACATTTTTTTTTTCATTGGCTGTGGACCACGACCAGATAGTCCATTAAAATCCCGCATTTAATATTTTCCCGCTAATTTATCTTACTTACTGCTGATTAAGGGTTTGAACGGACAAAGTCTAAGGTAAAGTCTTATTCATCCCCCTCCCCCTCACAGGCTCGCTAATTTACCTTGTTCGTGTAACTCATTTGTTGAAATTACATCACTGTTAGGTCCGTATGTCGCTGATCAACGTAGTGAAGTATAAATATGTCTACTAACACTATTTTCAGAATCACAGTACGGTACATTACGTTACTTATTCATTATTACACACGCATTTAAATTTTAATTTGTCTTATTTAAACTGTAGCCTAAGTCAGTTGTCAAAGTCACTTAAATAATACAGTCAATGTATAATTAAACAATACTTTGAAGCTTGAAAAGTTGTAACAACAATGAACCATGTCTTATTTTTAACCAGCCAAGACTAATTGAACCTCTGAACCAACAGCAATTATGTGTAGTCACTAGGAAGTTAATTGTAAACCGTCGACACTCGACGTTAACTGTTTATTGTACGAAGAGGATTAACGTTAAAGTAACAATATCTGATTCACCCCCTAAGCGTGTTGGCTTAAAAGGATGGTAAAAGAACTATCTACGGCTAGCAAGCGTCAATAACAATTTATTAAAGAAGAAATGCGTAAAAGATAAATTTCTAATGAACTCTGGGGAAAACGATCTGAAGTAACTTTCATCCACATATCTGCCAAAAAACGTATTGAGTAATGTAGTGGAAGTGAGTAGAGTAAACGTCACAGTTATTTTTCCATTTACACTAAATTTATTAACGTAAGTTTTCTAGTTACTACGTTGTACCTGTCCTTCGGTAATACACTCCTGGAAATTGAATTAAGAACACCGTGAATTCATTGTCCCAGGAAGGGGAAACTTTATTGACACATTCCTGGGGTCAGATACATCACATGATCACACTGACAGAACCACAGGCACATAGACACAGGCAACAGAGCATGCACAATGTCGGCACTAGTACAGTGTATATCCACCTTTCGCAGCAATGCAGGCTGCTATTCTCCCATGGAGACGATCGTAGAGATGCTGGATGTAGTCCTGTGGAACGGCTTGCCATGCCATTTCCACCTGGCGCCTCAGTTGGACCAGCGTTCGTGCTGGACGTGCAGACCGCGTGAGACGACGCTTCATCCAGTCCCAAACATGCTCAATGGGGGACAGATCCGGAGATCTTGCTGGCCAGGGTAGTTGACTTACACCTTCTAGAGCACGTTGGGTGGCACGGGATACATGCGGACGTGCATTGTCCTGTTGGAACAGCAAGTTCCCTTGCCGGTCTAGGAATGGTAGAACGATGGGTTCGATGACGGTTTGGATGTACCGTGCACTATTCAGTGTCCCCTCGACGATCACCAGTGGTGTACGGCCAGTGTAGGAGATCGCTCCCCACACCATGATGCCGGCTGTTGGCCCTGTGTGCCTCGGTCGTATGCAGTCCTGATTGTGGCGCTCACCTGCACGGCGCCAAACACGCATACGACCATCATTGGCACCAAGGCAGAAGCGACTCTCATCGCTGAAGACGACACGTCTCCATTCGTCCCTCCATTCACGCCTGTCGCGACACCACTGGAGGCGGGCTGCACGATGTTGGGGCGTGAGCGGAAGATGGCCTAACGGTGTGCGGGACCGTAGCCCAGCTTCATGGAGACGGTTGCGAATGGTCCTCGCCGATACCCCAGGAGCAACAGTGTCCCTAATTTGCTGGGAAGTGGCGGTGCGGTCCCCTACGGCACTGCGTAGGATCCTACGGTCTTGTCGTGCATCCGTGCGTCGCTGCGGTGCGGTCCCAGGTCGACGGGCACGTGCACCTTCCGCCGACCACTGGCGACAACATCGATGTACTGTGGAGACCTCACGCCCCACGTGTTGAGCAATTCGGCGGTACGTCCATCCGGCCTCCCGCATGCCCACTATACGCCCTCGCTCAAAGTCCGTCAGCTGCACATACGGTTCACGTCCACGCTGTCGCGGCATGCTACCAGTGTTAAAGACTGCGATGGAGCTCCGTATGCCACGGCAAACTGGCTGGCACTGACGGCGGCGGTGCACAAATGCTGCGCAGCTAGCGCCATTCGACGGCCAACACCGCGGTTCCTGGTGTGTCCGCTGTGCCGTGCGTGTGATCATTGCTTGTACAGCCCTCTCGCAGTGTCCGGAGCAAGTATGGTGGGTCTGACACACCGGTGTCAATGTGTTCTTTCTTCCATTTCCAGGAGTGTAAAGTAATAGACGATCGTGGTAAAAAATTTTGAGTTACTATCTTCGTTCCCTGTTAGGGTGCTGTAGAAAACGGCAACCCTATCTGTGGTCATCCATCCTCACTAGGCGTCAGCACCACTCTGTTGTTAGCCGAGGTTGACCTAAATTGCACGGCATATAACGCAGGAAAGTGTAATACTGCAGTGTTCTGATACATCAAGAACGAGTGAGTAATACGAGTACTGAGTATAGAGAGGGAACACTGGGTCTAACAGTTTATCAGTCTTAAGCGAATGATGGAAAAAATTAGTTGCGGTGGCTATCAGGTAGTGTCGTAAATTAAAACACGCCACAAATTTCAGTTTATATCTGATAAACATGTTTAATCTAACTTAATTAAAGTATCTGAATGTAATAACTAACTTCACTAACAGAAATTTTGTTCACTTGTGCACCAAGAAATTTTGGACATTGTCTCATGTTTAGGCTTGAGGAATTCTTAGGTATACTAGTATTAGATCTGTGCTCCCTGTAATCTAACTCAGTATTTCCCACACGTGAAGATGGGGCCACCGGGAGAAAGTCGATCTCAGTTTAGACACAATGTCAGTGTCGTAATGTAGGGGGGGGGGGGGGGAGGGCGAGGTAGGGAGGCAGAGGGGGCACAGATGTAGTGGGGGGGGGGGGGTGGAAGTGGCGAGGAGCAGTCAAGTTGGATAACCCAGGCCATGGTCGTCTATTGTCATCGGGACTACATAAGTACTTATGCACAACTGAGTGGCAATTGGAAAGGTAGAAGTCACTCAGAACAGAGATAAGATTTGACTTAAGCAAATAAACCGCATACAAGGATAACTTAGTCCTTAGAATTATCTTCAACCCAAAAAGGATAAACGTTTCAGTCTGTTTGACAGAGGTAACAGTTACTGATGACTTCGTACTATGCTTTTCCGATAAGTAACAACAGTGTCCTTAGTACGGATACCCGTAGTCTATCTTCTGGCTCTTTCGTCACAGTGAAAAGTTATTGTTTCCTATCTTTTCTCTATAAACGTAACTTCAAAGGATACAGATTGTTGGTAATTGATTTATTTTTTAAGTTTGGCATCTTTTAAAACTTTACCACAGTTAGAATGTTTTTATTAACTAAACCATATACAAAGATTGGTTTAAAAATATGTCAACATAACATGCAAAAGTGGACTATTTGAAACCATCGTTTTTCCCGTGTGATTTGCGCTCAAGGAACCGAGAATCACAGCCCTAATTTTCCAATGCGATATTAATGTGGACTCAAGTAGCCCATAAAATACATCCATTTTCAAAACCACATTGCTGTTTGCAAAATGTAGTTTATTAAAGAGTTTTTTTAATAACTGCCAATCAGAAGACGAGGGTGTTCACGGAGCCCACCAACAGAGCCGGGAAATGGACAGCATCGAAAGAAATTTTGTTCTACAAAAGGGAAAACATTGTTGGAAAAATGAAATCTACAAAAGTTGTGAAGAAAGGTGTCTCTATGGTCACTTGAAGCGCAGTATATATGAGGACATGCTGAAAATTAATGCCTCCAAATTTTTTATGTGGAAGCTCTTAAAGTTTTAAAATAAAACAAACTTTATTAACATTCAACAAAACAAACTTTACTAACATTCTATATCTTTATTCTTCACGTCTAGATACTTATTTCTCAACATAATCACCCTGGTGTCGAACATATTTCTTCCAACCAAAGACCAGTTTTTTGATACCGTCACCGCAGAATGTTTGACTTTGTTGAGAGAGCCACAACCTCAACTCTGCTTTCACCGCTTCATCGCTATCAGAGTGAAGTTCTCGAAGTTACGCTTAACAGATGAACATTGGATGGGACCAAGTCGTGACTGTGTGAGGATGACCGGTGCAGATGTGGCAGCGGTCGTGTGTCGTCATGCTGAAGAAGAGGGTGCTCCGAAGTCCTCTGCGGCTAGAAACTCGATTAAAGCACGCTGCTCCTCACACACCGACGTACTTACGTTACACATCGCTGTATTACACGCTGCTATTCGGTGTCCTCTAAAGACACAGGGGTAATTCCTCAACATGATAAAAAATTCGGAGGCATTACCTTTCAGCACACCGTCGTAGAGGCTTAAAATAATCCCCAGTTCTCGAAAACTTGTTCAATGTTTCTATAACGATATTTTATGGATGTGGTCCCCTAACGTTTCTACATCTACATCTACATCTATACTCCGCGAGCCACCTTACGGTGTGTGGCGGAGGGTACTTATTGTACCACTATCTGATCCCCCCTTCCCTGTTCCATTCACGAATTGTGCGTGGGAAGAACGACTGCTTGTAAGTCTCCGTATTTGCTCTAATTTCTCGGATCTTTTCGTTGTGATCATTACGCGAGATATATGTGGGCGGTAGTAATATGTTGCCCATCTCTTCCCGGAATGTGCTCTCTCGTAATTTCGATAATAAACCTCTCCGTATTGCGTAACGCCTTTCTTGAAGTGTCCGCCACTGGAGCTTGTTCAGCATCTCCGTAACGCTCTCGCGCTGACTAAATGTCCCCATGACGAATCGCGCTGCTTTTCGCTGGATCATGTCTATCTCTTCTATTAATCCAACCTGGTAAGGGTCCCATACTGATGAGCAATACTCAAGAATCGGACGAACAAGCGTTTTGTAAGCTACTTCTTTCGTCGATGAGTCACATTTTCTTAGAATTCTTCCTATGAATCTCAACCTGGCGCCTGCTTTTCCCACTATTTGTTTTATGTGATCATTCCACTTCAGATCGCTCCGGATAGTAACTCCTAAGTATTTTACGGTCGTTACCGCTTCCAATGATTTACCATCTATGGCATAATCGTACTGGAATGGATTTCTGCCCCTATGTATGCGCATTATATTACATTTATCTACGTTTAGGGAAAGCTGCCAGCTGTCGCACCATGCATTAATCCTCTGCAGGTCTTCCTGGAGTACGTACGAGTCTTCTGATGTTGCTACTTTCTTGTAGACAACCGTGTCATCTGCAAATAGCCTCACGGAGCTACCGATGTTGTCAACTAAGTCATTTATGTATATTGTAAACAATAAAGGTCCTATCACGCTTCCTTGCGGTACTCCCGAAATTACCTCTACATCTGCAGATTTTGAACCGTTAAGAATGACATGTTGTGTTCTTTCTTCTAGGAAATCCTGAATCCAATCACAAACCTGGTCCGATATTCCGTAAGCTCGTATTTTTTTCATTAAACGTAAGTGCGGAACCGTATCAAATGCCTTCCTGAAGTCCAGGAATACGGCATCAATCTGCTCGCCAGTGTCTACGGCACTGTGAATTTCTTGGGCAAATAGGGCGAGCTGAGTTTCACATGATCTCTGTTTGCGGAATCCATGTTGGTTATGATGAAGGAGATTTGTATTATCTAAGAACGTCATAATACGAGAACACAAAACATGTTCCATTATTCTACAACAGATTGACGTAAGCGAAATAGGCCTATAATTACTCGCATCTGATTTATGACCCTTCTTGAAAATGGGAACGACCTGCGCTTTCTTCCAGTCGCTAGGTACTTTACGTTCTTCCAGCGATCTACGATAAATTGCTGATAGAAAGGGGGCAAGTTCTTTAGCATAATCACTGTAGAATCTTAAGGGTATCTCGTCTGGTCCGGATGCTTTTCCGCTACTAAGTGATAGCAGTTGTTTTTCAATTCCGATATCGTTTATTTCAATATTTTCCATTTTGGCGTCCGTGCGACGGCTGAAGTCAGGGACCGTGTTACGATTTTCCGCAGTGAAACAGTTTCGGAATACTGAATTCAGTATTTCTGCCTTTCTTCGGTCGTCCTCTGTTTCGGTGCCATCGTGGTCAACGAGTGACTGAATAGGGGATTTAGATCCGCTTACCGATTTTACATATGACCAAAACTTTTTAGGGTTCTTGTTTAGATTGTTTGCCAATGTTTTATGTTCGAATTCGTTGAATGCTTCTCTCATTGCTCTCTTTACGCTCTTTTTCGCTTCGTTCAGCTTTTCCTTATCAGCTATGATTCGACTACTCTTAAACCTATGATGAAGCTTTCTTTGTTTCCGTAGTACCTTTCGTACATGATTGTTATACCACGGTGGATCTTTCCCCTCGCTTTGGACCTTAGTCGGTACGAACTTATCTAAGGCGTATATTTTCCAGATATAAACATGGGTTAACAAGGCTTTGTAAAATAATTTCTCAGTCATATGCCATTAATATATGCTTCATTCACTTGTTGCTTCTTATGCTGCTTAATATTAAATCAAGCTCTATTTGCATATTTTTATTGTTCAACTTTAAGACATTCCTCTGATACTAAATTTCAGCTCTACGTGCTCAAAACAGCACAGATGATTACTGTATCACTGGGAAAAAGGAATGGGCTCAATTTAGCCAACTGTAAGTGTAACTTGGACCCAAAGTAAATTAACTTCACATTAAATTAATATGTGAAAAATTAATAAATAATAATAGATGTTTCCTGTAGTTTTGTAAAAACTTATATGATGTGAAAAACTTATAATTTACGCCTAATATTTTAAAGGAAGTAGGAGAAAGTAAAATTTTGGGCTATGTACCTCCAATTTACGGTATTTATATTTTACCTGACGCAAAATAGTATTTATTCGTGTTTACGTACTAAACTAAAAGTTATCCAATTTTACGTGCGTGCAACGCATTCGTGATATTTTTTTTATTTCGATTTTAGTTTTGTGTTCTTATAGCCCACCTAATCATGAAAAGGGCAAGAGAAAATGGAAAAACATATGAAAATAAGAGGAAAGAAAGATGGAAAGGATAAAAAAATAAAGGGACTTTACTAAAGTTCGCGAAAGTCTCTTCGAACAGGGCCATCAGGTATAAGTTCTTCAGAGGCTAGTTAGTGCTCCTCAAAACCAGGAAGAAACTGAAGTAGTGCAAGTACCCGGCCTGGCGACTTGATAGGACGTGTAACTGATACTTCGAATTCGTCAGTTTCACGTACTTGTGATGCAACCGCTGAAAATGCGACACCAGAACAAATTGTAACTGCATCAACTGGGTCACTTTGTCGGAAAAGATATTCGAAAATGGCCTGAAAATATAGATTCCAGCGTGCGATTGCCATTAATAAGGCTAGGTTCCGATGTCTTTCAACGCATTAATACAAATTTCACTAAAGTGCCAACAGTAGCACTCGCAGTTCTGTCACAGTCAGACACGGGCTGTCACATGGAAAGTATTGTCAAGCAGGTGGCTAACCCGAGAATGGTTTTGGCACACATTGACAAATGGCGAGTAGTTTTTGTGCACTAGGGTGGCTTATTTTCCTTCTAAAGCATGATTATTTTGCTTCTGTTGTCATTCGTTTGAGAACGCAAATTCGCCAAATGCGTCGAAGTTCTACTCGTCCGACGGGTTTACTACTTGGTGGAAACTGAACCTCAAAGTCACCAAACATGAATTAAATGTTTCACACAACCAAAATTTTTGCAGCTGGGCGTTGGATACAAGGCTTCAAAAAGGACATACTGTTGGTAAAGAAAGGGCACGAAGTCGTGACAAACGAAATAAAAAATGGTACGAAATTCTAACGAGAATGTTTGAAATCATAAGAGTCCTGGCAAAACACAAACTGGCCACTCTGGAAATGACACCAGTGCCAATAGAGGCAACATTTTAGAACTGGTACTGGCAAAGAGCGATCCTGTTCTCCGAGAACATTTAGTACGAACAAAAATGTGCCAAAATATTTCACTTACTTATACGTCACCAAAAATTCAAAATCAGTTTACTGAAATTTTACAGAATAATAATCGCGAAAAAATTATAAGTCGGGGCTAAAAGTTCAAACATTATTCCACGACATTCAACAATACCCCGGATATACCCCACAAAGATCAGATAAGCCAAGTACTGCGATATGTGACGATTGGGAATCGGTGTGTATGAGTAATGGAGTTGTTTCGTAGATTTCATTGAAAGAAAAATCAAAATAGCCGAACGTGCTAGTGAGATGATACTATGTAAGGTCGACGCTAATGGGCTCGACGTTATGAACTGTAGAGGGCAAGTTTATGATAATGCTGTCACAATAGCCGGAAGACAGACGTGTGTGCTGTGACGAGTAAAAGATCAGTCCTAATTGCGAATTTGTATCCTGTACCACCAGTAATTGGACCTAATTTGCTTGCATGCAGAATCGGTGCAGGTGAATTCAGTGACTTTCATAGGCACATTGGAAAGTTGTTGTGCTTTATTTTCTAAGTCCACACGCCGATGGGAGGTTCGATTTTGAGTTTGAAGAGGGTTCAGGACACACGTAACAGCTCAAGAGCGATGCAGTTAACATGGCACGAATTCTTCAAACAACTTGTGACAACGCTAGAGAAGCTAATCGAAGATTGAACACATGGACGGACGCAGGAACTTTGTTAGCCGCGATGCAATCATTTTCATTTCTATGTTTCTCGGTTCTCTGGCAACCCGTGCTGCGTGAAGCGAATAACGCCTAAAATTATGTGCAAACGGAGGGACTTAACGTACATCAGGGCGCTCAGAAAATAATCGCCTTACAAACGGTACTTGAAGATGAAAGAGAGGAATTCATAGTCAAGGCTTTAGGTTACGCTTAAAGCTTCAGCGAAGAACTTGACATTTTCATTGAACTTGCAACACAAACTGGGAAAAGGCAAATTTATGGCGACGGAAGTAGAGAAGCTTGCCTATCGCACCAAGACAATTTAAAACGAAAAATGTTTTCTCCATTAGACAATGTCACTAATGAAATTCGAGAAAGGTTCCAGCAGCTCCAGAATTTGACCGGAAAATATGCCTTCCTATGGCCTGCAATAATATTGGGCGTCGATGATCAGGAATGCAACCTAGACCAAGCTCCTCACGATATTGACAAAAGAGTTTAAACTTGAGCGCGTGCGCCTTTGAGCTTTCGTAAATGCAACAGACTGTAAGAAGTAAGTTATTGATTCTGGTCCACTAGGTTTATTAAAGTTTATTTTTGAGTCCAAACTTGAAGGAGGCTTACCTAATATAATTATAATGTTGAGCTTATTCCTCACAGCTGCCTTAAGTATTGCCAGTAGTGGAAGAAACTTCTTTAAATTGAAGCTGAGAAAAACTGTTGAAGATTTACAAAGTCCACGTTGTAATTAACAAATCTAACTATTTTGGCAATCGAACAAGAGGCACAAATAAACGTTGACAAATGTACTCAAACATTTGTGTTGCAAAAATTACGCAGGATAAAATTTTGATTTAAGAAAAACGTTTTATTTTGAATCATTTTGTTGAAATAGTGGCAGAGCATGACACATTTTTTTGCTTAATTGCGAAAATAGGGAGCGGAAAATTTAGGGTTCTCACCTGCTTGCAGAAATCCACACTACGCCACTGCACAATGTAATAATTTTGAAAACTCGTAGTGTAGATCTTAAATTTGCTTACATAAAGTGGCTTGTTTAGTGATAAAATGTCTTAGCACTACAGATACGTGAAGAAAGACAGCTATTATTACAAAGCATCACGTTGAACTGTTACCAATCTGTAGGTTTACTACTGCTGAATATGTACTTCATTCACTGTACTACAGTAATTAGTTTCCTTTCTATGAAACTCCTGAAAATATTTCTCTTTAAGACAAAATTACATTTAGTGCTTTGTTAATGCTTCAGATGAAGACGATACAGATTCAGTGGAACACATATTAATTTACTTTGTTTCCAGTCCCTCGTATGTTACAAAAATGATTTTTGTTTTTACTGTATTACAAACGTAATGATGTTAGAGACATACATCTTTGTGGCCTTAATATTTCTTTTGCCTTATCCTAGTGCATGTATAAAATATCCTTCATTATAGCGGCAATAGAAGCTTACATGAAAAATCCATGGAGCAGCAATAAGTAAAGAAAGCACATAGTCTGAATAGACAAACTGACTCGAATGTGCATTAAAAAAATGTTGTCTGTGAAAGTGCGTTATGTGTACTGCTGTTCTTATTGTAGTTATAGATGAATTACACATACTCTCTAATATAACTAGCTTTTAGAGAACTTTCAGTTTATATTACAGACATTGACGCAGTAAAAATGTGTAAGTGCCTTGGGTTATTGATATTTGTGAAAATGAAAATCTTTTTGCAAATTAGCAAGAGCATTTTATTAATTTTATCACTTGCCTGAATTTTATAGTGGCAAACAAATTTCAGTTTTTGCAACTGATAACAAACAAGTAAAACATGCTCTCTTAAATTTATCAGGTACGCCAACTGACACAATGGGGCCTCAGATCTGATCATCTCACATGCAGCGGTTTCTTTCCTTTAGTCGTCCTTCATTTCAAATTTTACGCCGTAAACGTGTTAATAGGATGGGACAGGGGCCAAAGAAGTGGAAAAGCGCGGCAACATAAGGTCGGCAACAAGGCAACGAGTTTAGTGCGTGGAACGTTGGCAGCCATCGGCGCGTTGGAGGGGTGCGACGGTAGCGCCTCTAGCGGGTGGGGGTTGTGGCAGGCAGCAGGCAGACGGGCCTGGCCGCTCGGCGTGGACGGAGCGGTAGTGTGTTGCGGTGTCGCCGCCGCCCAGCCAGCCAACCAACGGACTCGGACCCTGTGCGCCTGCGTAAGTACCGCAGCTGTTGCCAGCCGCTCAGCTGAGCGCCGCGCAGCACCAGCTGCTCACGCGCGCGCGCCAAGCAAATTCTTTCGCGAGTGCCATCACTTCCTAGAACACGCAAAACAGTCACCAATGACTCATTTCGTTTTTCACGGACTTCCCACTGCTAATGAAATACCCGCCGTTACTTGCTCGAAATTTGCAGTCACATATACTGGAAACTTCTGCGGCAGTAAGTAGATTTACTTACACGCTGCATACACTCAATTTATCACCTGACAGGGTCATCAGGTTATACTTCTGCGACAATTATTAAATTGTGGAAACAATGTAATTCGTTTTTTTCTGCAGTACCTGGGTTTCTCCCGCACTCATCTGTGTAACACTAACGTAAGCCAGTTTTATCCTGCACTTTCCTTCAACTGAATGGTCGCAGTGGCTCTGAAATTTTACGCGACAGAAACTTTCAGTTGTCGCTCTACTTTCGGTATGCCCGACAGAGTAAAATGACATTATCTGATGCTGATGGGCGATCTCTTGGTTTCAGTGCGTTGTTTACGTTTGTGTTTGGTTTTGAACAATTTTTCCTCTTCCCGTTACCGATTATAATAACGGGATCGGCGAGGACGTCGTCGTGCTTTGTGCATATCTTCCCGTGACAGTTATTTCGAAGTTTCATATTTTTTTCGGTAACGCTTCCAAAGCATCGTCCAGTACTTATAGGAGAGTGATATTGTGCCTTCTCGAAATTGGGTTGCGATAATAGTGAACTGTAACGTAGCCCGAGGTCTTGGTTTGATCGGAAGATGACAGTTCGATTGCGAATGGGCGAAACCAACGAATGAGAGTGCGAAATAAAAGTTGTGGTACGAGACTGATCTGTAGCGTAGTCCGCGGTCCATATTTAACGCACTTTTTTTTTACAGGTAATTAAACCTACGAAATAAATTCATAAAAGCTGAATTATATATTAGATAAATTTCCGACGAGTATTTTGGTGCATACTACGTTCATTAAACATACATTAACTGTGGAAAATGAGAGGATAGGAGATGCTACATAACTCCTATCGTGCACATGAATTAACAGATTTCGCCAAATGTATGGGTTGCTAAGTTCACGTCACACGAGCAGTAGCGCCCACTGTGCACAGTTTAGACGGTTTCACGTCTGTGGTCCTGAATTTCGAGTAACTCCGGCTGTGTTTCATAGAGCAACAGAGTGGATATCGTGTTTCGGCTATAATTACTCTGCTCCTTAGAAACTCAACTGACGGAATTAAAGTATGGTGTAAACAACATTGCAACAGCTCGTGACCGCTGACTGAAGGGGAGCACGCGTTCATCCCACGTCCTTGTTCCTGCAGATGCGGGCCATGTCTTCCATCTCGTTGTTACTGTTTCGTAGTAACACGAGAAAAGAAATTTTGCAAATGTGAAGTGATTGTTGGCTCAATTAAAATGTTCTTGTTTGGCATACATGTCACTGTAGACAGGATAACTACATTTTAAGAACTGACGCACATTTACATTCTTATATAGTTTTGTTAACGAGAGAGGGAGAGAAAAATAACAGCCGCATCCAAACTTCCCCGCGGTAATTCGAAGAAAACGGTTGTTCGCATAATCCACAACACGTTGTGTTCCGGTAGAGACAAAACGTGGCCAAAAATGCCTTGGACTTTTTTGGCATATATGTAGTTCGGGAAGTAGACAGAATACGATCTGAATTTTAACTAAGGCATCATCAGGCAACTGTGTTTACAGGGACTGCAAAAGCTCTACCGTCATACTGATTGAGTTTTAATCCTCTTTCGGTTTTCCCTGGTGCGTTCCATAGATACCGATGTAGCTCCCAAAAGTCAGCGGTGGTTTGAATGTAAAGGTAATGATTTTATAGTCCACTGATTTCTTAATAAAGTGTTCTCTCACGGGAGACCATATGATAGCTATGTGTATAACGTTTCGACGCTGTTTTTGGTTTTATAAAATACAATACTTTGGAGAAAAATTGGAAGTGTCGCTTATAGAAATGTTAAAGTGCAATTTTGCTGGAATTAAGCCACCGCGCTTTCATTAGTTTGTGACATATTAACCAGATACAAGCGAAATTGTACCATTTTCCGCGCTCTGCATCTAGCGACGATTTGTGGAAATATCAATAAATCAATCTAGTAAGTTTCTGTTAACCTGGCTTCTTTGTCATCCGTTCCCTATATACACTCATTGTGAATTTCACATTTTAAATAAATTAAAACATGTGCTTGTACTGAGTAAATCTCTGACCATTATCAACTCGTAATATACCACCAGATAATTACGGACCAAATGATTGGTTTTTCGGATACATGGGGTACATGAAGTTAGCACTTCATTTTTATCGCAGTTAAATTACATCTTTCTATCACCTATTACCTGACGTTGCTGTTGTCTCTGACGAGCCTGAATAATGACAAGAAAATTAGTTTTGTCACATGTTATAGGTTATTTGGACATCCAGTAATCCTTGGTACCTTGTAAAACTTTACTCTCTCATTCGTCGTTTTACGTAATTTTAAAGATAACTAATACCAGTACCTTGTTTATAATATCAACATGTTTTCTGTATCAAACAATTGCGTTATCACATAGTTGCCGTTGCGAATGCAGGACTTGGCCCGCAACACTTATTCCCAAACAGCATTAAGAGTTTTTAGGTACTGATGCGACCGTAGTAGAAGCAGCCGAGAGCTGCATGGTGTGGACTAGGTGATGTCCTCGTAACTGAAGTATGTTTTGTACCAATCTCTTAAGACAGTCAGGTCTGAAATGCTGATATTCCTGTGAATTTAAGTTCACGGTAACTGTGCTTATATTCCATCATTAACAATTATTGGCTTCTATGACTGAAGCAAATCACTGTTTGTCTCGGACAAAACGCACCTAAGACAGAAAAGTGCTGAAGTGAAAATCTGCATTTGAGTTAATAACTTCCCCTCCCTCCCCCCCCCCCTCCGCACACACACACACAACATACAACATTTTAGGGTCTATGTTCACTAGACAGTTTTTTCTTATTTTGTCCATACTACTTACTCCCAAAACATGAAAAGCAGAGACCTTGCAGTAGAAGAGAGTTGTTTCTCAGTATAGAGATGCAGCACACACTCGCATCGGACAAGCATGGGGAAGGATATTGACAGCATTCTTTTCATAACATCCACTTTGGTATTCATCTTAAGCAATTTCTGAAAACCAAGGAAAACATAAGTCTGACACACCAAACGAATATTTGAACTCAGTCGCTAGCTCCCCACCAACCCCCCCCCCCTCCCCTCCCCGAATGCGAGTTAACCACTTCTCCAATTCGGATGGAATTGCATTAGCAGTAAAATGCTGGTTCCGAACTTCCTCTCTGTACCCGTGCAGTATACTGGTAGCAACAATTATCCAGTTGCGATTGAGGCGTTATGATAGGCTGGCCTTGGTGATGTCTGGAGTATAAACGATACAGACCATCGTGCAACTCTGTAAGCACAGAACAACTGTATTTCCTTCAAGCAAGCACAGTGGGTAATATGTGTATAACACTGATCCTTTTCAGGACCCTTCGTCTGTTTTCAGCGCAGCTGTTAATTAATATTTGAAGTTTACGTACAATTTTGAAGAATATCTCTTAATTACTTTTTGCGGCACTACATGAATAACATAGTCCATAATATAAGGGGCAGTCAAATGAAAACGAGAGATAGAAACAAAATTAAGTAAACTGTTTATTGTTTCAAAAGTAGCCGCTAGAACCCTTAATGCATCATATCCTACTCTGAGACAAGACGGTGAATGTCTTAATGCAAAAATGTTTTCGGTTGCTGACGGAACCATATTTGTACCCAGGCATGCACATCTTCGTCCGATGCACATCGACGGCCACTAATGTCTTCGTTTAGGGCTTCAAAAATGTGAAAATCGCATGGGGAGAGATTAGCATGTGTAAGGCCTTCACAGCGTATCTTTTGCAGTGTAATCGAAACAATCTGCACAACATGTGGGCGGGTCCACAACTGTCTCAATGGCGCACTGAAAACTCTGTTTTACTGGCGTTGAGTATTCGTCCGTGTAACCACAGAACACTATTCCGAGAAGTATATTATCCAGCGCACAGAACGTAATAACGCAAACTTACCAGTAGCTGGCGACACGTGCACGACTTACTCGCTTCTCATTAGGGCGCTGGGTGTTTGATTGGCTAATTTAATTACGAGCCAGAGAATGTCACGTCAACTAGCCAGTTGTGAGGGAGAATGGGTGCCAATCTGCCTAAATGCGCTTATTATGAGGTTGCAGTGCTAATATGAAATCAGTGGAAAATTTGGCTCATATACTCTGCCTATATTCAGTGTTAGCTTTACGTGTAAATAAAAAAATTAGCATCTCAGCGCCCCTTCGTTTATGTCATGCAAACTACTGCAGAAGGTACAAAGTTACGCCAGTATTTGGTCTTTTCTTAGAACTTTCATGAAGGACACTTAAAAACAAAGACTGTTTCCCGACCCAGATATATGCCCTAATGACTAAAATTTTATCTTTGTTGTCATTGTGCGGGACTTCAGGAAATCAGTACGATCTTAGATTCGTCATTGAAGTCTCTTTCACGAACCTTAAGCGTGGTCGTAGAACGCAATAAACATTTTTTTTCATTTTTCTATATGCTTTACGGCTGTCAATAATATTGTGTGACACGTCGCACTCCTGTGCTGATCAGGAAAACATACCAATAATCTCTTACAACATGTCGACCCTCGACGGATCCTGCAAACCAGGACGGTAGAGATAGATGAGCCGCGAGTATTTCATCATACACGACCTGTAATTTTGTAGCAGCCTCCCAAGCGGCGCAGTTTCCTCTTTAGGAGGAGAAGGGTTCAAATACCCGTCCGATCAAGATCCTGATTTGTCCAAATCACTTCAGATAACTGCCGACATTGCTCCTTCATCAAAGCTGTGCCAATTCCATCCTCCATTGTTGTCAGGGGTGCAACCAGTGACCTTCCTACCCACATTCTGCCCTTTGTCTCGCCAACAACTCATTTCACCTTAGCTGCTTCAAACGGTCACTCTTGTGTATTGGACGCGCATTGCTGAGTCGAGAGCTTTGCTGCCGACGTGCAACAAAGATATCCTACCTGCGAGCATTACGTAGTCGGCATCCTACAGCACAGCGAGATTATAAAAGAGCAGACTTTTCTCAATTACATCAGTTACAATTTGATCCTGAAAGTTAAAACGTGATAGTTAAGTTGGTTTTAACAACGAACTCATTAAAGACAGAGTTCAGGATTGGGAAATTTTTGGGGAGGTTTTGACGAAGGATCTACCGCCGAATTTGTTTGAGGTAATTCAGGGACATGACAACAGACAAAAATAAGATTAGCTTAATAGCTCGATTTTAAAATTCACATTTAAGAAATTGTTCACGCAGGAGGATCATACAAACATACTGTCGGTTGGCCATTGCACCAACTCCCGTAGGAAGGACATAGTAATAGGCGGATAGAGTTGAAAACATATAAGTTGTCAGGTCCCGATGGAATCACAGTCAGAGTTTACAAAGAGTGCTCTACGGTATTTGCCCCTTACTTAGCTTACATTTATCGCGAAACTCCCGCCAAGCGCAAAGTCCCAAGCTACTGGGAAAAAGCGCAGGTGGCTCGTGTATATGAGAAACGTAAAAGAACGGACCCCCAAAATTACAGACAGTATCCTTAACATCGTTTTGCTGCAGAATTCTCGAATGTATTCTCAGTTCGAATAAAAAGTTCGTTGAGACGGAAAAGCTCCTGTTCACAAATCAGCACGGTTTTACAAAACATCGCTCGGGCGAAACTCAGTTTGCCCTTATCTCATGTCACATCCTGCGAACTACGGATGAAGAGCAACAGGCAGATCCCATTGTCCTAGATTTCAAAATGTTCAAATGTGTGTGTGAATTCCTAAGGTGCCAAACTGCTGACGTCATCGGTCCCTAGGCTCACACACTTTGCACTCCGCGCGGCTGCCAGATTTCGGGAAAGCGTTTCACACTATGCCCCACTGCAGGCTGTTAACGAAGGTGCGAACATACGGAATAAGTTCCCAGATATGAGAGTGGTTCGATCTCTTAAGTAATAGAACCGAGTACGTTGTCCTCGACGGCGAGTGTTTGTGCCTTAGGAAAGTGTGACAGGACCGTTGTTATTCTCTGTATTCGTAAATGACCTGATGGACGGGAGGAGCAGCAATCTGCGACTGTTTGCTGATGATGCTGCCGTGTACAGGAAGGCGTCGTCGTTGCGTGACTACAGGAGGCGTCGTCGTTGCGTGACTACAGGAGGACGCAAGATGACGTGTGATGAATGGTAGCTAGCTCTAAATGCAGAAAAATGTAAGTTGGTGCGGAAAAGTAGGAACAATTCCGTAACGTTCGAGTACAGCATTAGTAGTGTCATGCTTGACACAGTCAGGTCGATGAAGCCTCTGCGTGTAACGCTGCAAAGCGATAGGAAGTTGACCGAATGCGTGAGGACGGTAGCAGGGAAGGCGAATGGTCGACTTCGGTTTATCGGGAGAGTTTTTGGAAAGTGTTGTTCCGCTGTAAAGGAGACCGCATATGGGACACTAGTGCGATCCATTCTTCAGTACTGCTCGAGTGTTTTGGATCCCCAGCTGGTTACCAGGGGTAAACGAGACTGGGTATGTTGCGCTCTTGCTTGTACCACATAAACAGGGAAGTGGAGCCGCCGCCGTTCATTTCTCTAATAACAGATGTCGCTGTCGCACACGTCTGCACACTGTGCAGCGTTTGGCCGGCCCTGCACTACAGTATTGTACTGAGGATAAATGAAAAAAAAAAAAAAACTTAGCGAGACGAACAGAAATGACGCTTTCATTCGAAGACGTTAATAACTTCGAAGTTAACAGCGGTTTTTGATTGTCCCCGGGACACTACAAAAGACAGGAAATGGTCGTCAATAGGGAGGGTGGTCAACGAGGACATGAAGGCACGCTCTGCAACGTACTCCCATGTTGGCCGCAATGTAGGCCAGCAGTTGTGGTAGGGTGTTCCATTCCTCGAGCAGCGTGGCTCACAACCGCTGGATGGTCGTTGGACGTGCTTCAGTTTGCCTCCCACAATTGCTCGATGCGATTCGAGACTGGGGAACGGGCACGCCAGCCCGTATCGTTTCGTTCCAGGAGTCCTCGAGTCAGTACACCCATGTGTCATTATGCCTCACAACACCGTAACACTTGGACCAAAACAGCCATGTTCCGTACTGTTCCTGGGTGCATTACGTGTTCCCACCTCTCGCCATATGAAGCTACGTCCAGCACTGCCAGTCATGTTCGTTATGGTGTGTGGGGGCATAACGTCGCATGAGCATACTGACCAAATCTTTGCACACGGTACACTCATCGTGGACTATTTCCACATGTGCATCTTTTCGAGAGTGCATTTAGTCCTGATTTCATTTTTATGGAAGGCAATGCCTGACAGCAGGTGGAGGAGCTCTTGGAACGAGAGGATATTTGGCGAATGGTCTTTCACTTAAATCGCATCGAGCGCATGTGTGGTACGTGTTGGGGAAACTCACTGAAGCACGACCATGTGCACCAACGACCATTGAGCTGGTGGAACGCCCTGTCACAAAACTGCTGACCTGCACTGTGGATAGCAAGGAAGAACGTTGCATTGCATTGCCGTCCGTGGCGATCACACACCCTGTTAAGAACCATATTTTGTCTTTTGTAATATTCGAGGGACCGTCGTAAATTGTAGTCACTTCAATGTAATTATTGTCTTTGAATACGTCATTTCTATTCGTCTCATTGTGTATCTTCTGTACTATACCCTAGCGGTTCTTGCTGTGCACGGTCCAAGTTTCATCGAGCTATATTACTCGGCCGCGAAACGTGCGAAAATTAATTTCACCTTTAAGTTTCAGACACCAGTGTATATGGAAAACGAGGAAGAGGACGACCCAGAAGCAGAAGGAGGTGGCGAGACATCTAGGATGACATAGCGAGGATCAGTAGCAGCATTCAACAGACAACCGACACATCAGATAGGTTGAAATGAGTGCCACTTACGGGGCAGGCATACGGTCGATAAAGCACGTGCTTTGTAAAAGCAATAGCAAAAAAAATATTTTTCACTGCAGAAGTCGCTTTTAAGGGCTTAATACAAAGATAACAGTCTTAGAAATACCATCTAACCTTCGTTTCAGGGTCCGATAATCCACCTTCGGGGAACTGCTTCCTATGTATTGGCAACTTATCTCAGTTGTCTGTAGATAACAAATAGTATAAACTACAGTGTGCACGCAGAATGTGAAACAAATACTTCTTTCGGTCATTCCACGTCAACTCATCTAGCACTGTGTTCTGTAAAACTCTCTTAACTGGGTTTATGAGAAAGACACACCCTGTACCGCAAGAAAGTGTATTTGATTATGCATTATTGCCCGAGATTTAGCAGCTCAAATTCGCTGGAAATTCACGTTTGCTCTGGGCAAAGTCACGCATGGATTCAAACGGATGACTATATCTTGGCAAGTATTGCTTCGACGAACGTTAAGCTTTACCAGTCTCCATTGGGGACAACTGCGAATATTCACAGAAAAGTTCATCGGAATCCGTGATGATCGAGCAGGAACATGTTCCGAAATTAGGCGGTTTCAGTCCTTTATAACATACGTGTAGTGTTTGGATCGACGTAATGTATTAGTAAAACCGTGGTCTTGTAATACGGTAGATAAATTTTCATAACTCTAGATCTACATACATACTACGCAAGCCACCGTGCGATACGTGGCTGAGGGTATGTTGAACCACTGCTAGTCATTCCCCGTCCTGTTCCACTTGCAAATAGGGCGAGGGGAAGACGACTGCCTATATGCCTCCATATGAGCCCTAATTTCTTTTAGCTTACGTTCACGATCCTTGCGCGAAATGTAAGTTGCGGCATTAGAATCGTTCTGCAGTCAGTTTCAAATGCCGGGTCTCTAAATTTCTAAGCTGAGAAATGGCAGGTACTGTGAAAAAGCAACGCTTCTGGCGCTGCAGTCCGGAACCGCGGGACTGCTACGGTCGCAGGTTCGAATCCTGCCTCGGGCATGGGTGTGTGTGATGTCCTTAGGTTAGTTAGGTTTAAGTAGTTCTAAGTTCTAGGGGACTTATGAACTAAGATGTTGAGTCCCATAGTGCTCAGAGCCATTTGAACCATTTTTTTTTGAAAAAGCAAAGGACGGGAGATCTATGTTCTTGGTCGTTTAAGAATGACTGGGAACTGCAATTCTTTTTTGTAGCCGTTGGTGAAAACTCACTGTTTGCTATGCCGCCGAATAATAGGCGGCCAGCGTAAGTTTTCAATTGAAAGAGACTACAATACATATCACAAAGACGAGTGTAATGTACTCAACAGTGAAGAACGGCAAGCAAAATTAAATGTCCTTAAGAAAATGGATGAGACACATCGACTCGATTATCATTTCTCATGACCAGTGATAAACGTGTTTGGATTTATTCCTTTCATAATTAAAAATTATTGCTTACTAACTGTGCATCATTGCCTCATTCTGTTCCATGTTACATTATTATCAGGATAGTTGGTCATTAAACCAATTGATCCAATGTATACTTACACTTAGGGCTTTTTTTAAT
The DNA here is from genome assembly GCF_023864275.1 of Schistocerca cancellata. Taxonomy (NCBI): domain Eukaryota; kingdom Metazoa; phylum Arthropoda; class Insecta; order Orthoptera; family Acrididae; genus Schistocerca; species Schistocerca cancellata. Next base: position 931,049,084 of record NC_064629.1, read on the forward strand.
GTGTGAAGGGCTACGCTCAGCTGAAGTCGATAAAACGTAACATTCATCTTATTGTCGGTTATTATGCAGATTTCAGACGGAACTGATGAAAGACATAGCAATAATGGTAATGAAATAACAGGTGATCATCGAGAGGTCTGCGGTTATCATTCTGTTCAGAGGTCAGCGAGACAGAAATTACGTGGGTGTAACTGAGGGCACCGAGAATTAGTTATACAAAACCTTGCATTAGTTTAATGTTATTTGAAATCATGAATAAGTGCTCTCTTTCTTAAATACTAGATCAAAAACATTACGCATATTTACGTGCCGTCAGTCAAGCTGCCTTAATAAAAACCCACAGTTGTTAACTGTATTACTTGTCTTACAGGGTTAAACTGTTAACATAAAAGTAGACGTCGCAATGAGTAGACTGTGACAGTATTTTAAATGTTTAATACGCGAAATACCTTCCCACGGTTGGCTTGCAAGCTGTGGAAAGAGCACTAGAATGCGCCGGTACGGAAGTTGCACATGTGCTGGAGCACCGCACGCGTGCCGGCCCTGCTGTAGTGGCAATTTCTATGTACGGACCCAGTTTTGTCGAGCTATGTTATTTGGCAGTAACACATCTTGCGAAAGTTGCTTTCGTCCTGAAGTTTTGTAGACTAGTGTATTTTTCGAGAAAACGCTGTTTGCCGACCCTCCAGCATTGTAACTCTGACAGCTCAGCTGCATCTTATTTTCTTAGACACAGTGACGACTTTAGGGACTTCGTCCAATTCACGTAGTTCATTTTTTCCAATCCTACATTCTCTAATATCTCTACAGATTAAAGGTCCAGAGTATTTTTTTTAATATTTTTTTCCATTAAATATGTTGTCCTTTCTTTCGGACATGCCCTGAGTTATTTTTGTGCCCCAGTGCATCAAAAGCCTGAAATTACTTTCGGGAAGTATTTCCTTTGCGAATGTTAAAAGCTTACGCTCGTCTTTCCTAAACTTTAGTGCTTCACATCCATACAATTATACCAACATCATAGCACATTAATAAAAACTAGTTTTCAAGTTGCTTATGAAAGTGTTTTTTTTTATATTAGGAGTTTCGTATAACTGTGAACTGTTCATTTGGCAGCTGCTAGACCTGCATATACAGGATATACAGGGTGGTCCATTCCTAGTGACCGGGACAAATATCTCACGAAATAAGAATCAAACGAAAAAACTACAAAGAACGAAACTCGTCTAGCTTGAAGGGGGAAACCAGATGGCGCCATGATTGGCCCGCTAGATGGCGTTGTCATAGGTCAAACGGATATCAACTGCGTTTTTTCAAATAGGAACCCCCATTTTTTATTACATATTCGTGTAGAACGTAAATAAATATGAATGTCTTAGTTGGACCACTCTTTTTAATTTGTGATAGATGGCGCTGTAATAGTCACAAACGTATGAGTACGTTGTATCACGTAACATTCCGCCTGTGCGGCCGGTATTTGTTTCGTGCTACATTACCCGTGTTAAAATGGGCCGTTTACCAATTGTGGAAAAGGTCGATATCGTGTTGATGTATGGTTATTGTGATCAAAATGCCCAACGGGCGTGTGCTGTGTATGCTGCTCCGTATCCTGGACGACATCATTCAAGTGTCCGGGCGGTTCGCCGGATAGTTACGTTATTTAAGGAAACAGGAAGTGTTCAGCCACATGTGAAACGTCAACCACGACCTGCAACAAATGATGATGCCCAAGTAGGTGTTTTAGCTGCTGTCGCGGCTAATCCGCACATCAGCAGCAGACAAATTGCGCGAGAATCGGGAATCTCAAAAACGTCGGTGTTGAGAATGCTACATCAACATCAATTGCACCCGTACCATATTTCTACGCACCAGGAATTGCGTGGCGACGACTTTGAACGTCGTGTACAGTTCTGCCACTGGGCACAAGAGAAATTACGGGACGATGACAGATTTTTTGCACGCGTTCTATTTAGCGACGAACCGTCATTCACGAAGAGCGGTAACGTAAACCGGAATATATGCACTATTGGGCAGCGGAAAATCCACGATGGCTGCGACAAGTGGAACATCAGCGACCATGGCGGGTTAATGTATGGTGCGGCATTATGGGAGGAAGGATAATTGGCCCCCATTTTATCGATGGCAATCTAAATGGTGCAGTGTATGCAGATTTCCTACGTAATGTTCTACCGATATTACTACAAGATGTTTCACTGCATTACAGAATGGCGATGTACTTCCAACATGATGGATGTCCAGCACATAGCTCGCGTGCGGTTGAAGCGGTGTTAAATAGCATATTTCGTGACAGGTGGATTGGTCGTCGAAGCACCATACCATGGCCGGATCTGACGTCCCCGGATTTCTTTCTGTCGGGAAAGTTGAAGGATATTTGCTGTCGTGATCCACCGACAACGCCTGACAACATGCGTCAGCGCATTGTCAACGCATGTGCGAACATACGGAAGGCGAACTACTCGCTGTTGAGAGGAATGTCGTTACACGTATTGCCAAATGCATTGAAGTTGACGGACATCATTTTGAGCATTTATTGCATTAATGTGGTATTTACAGGCAATCACGCTGTAACAGCATGCGTTCCCAGAAATGATAAGTTCACAAAGGTACATGTATCACATTGGAACAACCGAAATAAAATGTTCAAACGTACCTACGTTCTGTATTTTAATTTACAAAACCTGCCTGTTACAAACTGTTCGTCTAAAATTGTGAGCCATATGTTTGTGACTATTACAGCGCCATCTATCACAAAGCGAAAAAAGTGGTCCAACTAAAACATTCATATCTCTTTACGTACAACACGAATATGTAATAAAAAATGGGGGTTCCTATTAAAAAAACGCAGTTGACATCCGTTTGACCTATGGCAGCGCCATCTAGCGGGCCAACCATAGCGCCATCTTGTTTCTCCCTTGAAGCTAGAAAAGTTTCGTTGTCTGTAGTCTTTTCGTTTGACGCGTATTTCGTGAGATATTTGGCCCGGTCACGATCAATGGACCACCCTGTATTTCTACATAGTGGTCAGAAACAGTCTGGAAAACTTGTAAGGATGTTTTAGTGTAGGTTGTGCTGAGGGACAATTGTTAAGAAAAAAAATCGATACGTTGCATGGTTTCCGAGTTCATCAGCTGAAGTTAGCCGATCAGGCTACTGTGTGCGCATATTCAAGCGGCCCGCCAGATACAGTTTGTGTAAGTTGTTCTCATAGCATAGATGAGACATGGGCAACCTTTTGTGACCCGCGGCCGGCCGGTGTGGCCGTGCGGTTCTAAGCGCGTCAGTTTGGAAACGCGTGACCGCTACGGTCGCAGGTTCGAATCCTGCCTCGGGCATGGATGTGTGTGATGTCCTTAGGTTAGTTAGGTTTAAGTAGTTCTAAGTTCTAGGGGACTGATGACCTCAGTAGTGAAGTCCCATAGTGCTCAGAGCTATTTGAACGAATCCAAATGTGGACATTTATTTATGCGTCGTGAACATTGTTTCTCTACCTACGAATTTTGACAGTAGATGTCTTAAAAACTTTCTGTGCAAAATTCTGCAACGCCGGCAGTGAAGGAATAATGTTCACGACACGTAAATAAATATAAACATCTGAAATGGGATGCCAGGCATCTTGAAACGTCATCAGGGAAAAATAACCGGCTATAAAGGCAGCTGGTTGCAGTAAATTCATTACTTTCAGTTCGAACAGCTGCAGAGTTGTAATAGCCGCCGCGCGGTGTGGCCGGGCGGTTCGAGGTGCCATGTCTGTCTGCGCGGCCCCTCCCGCCGGAGGTTCGAGTCCTGCCTCGGGCATAGCTGTGTGTGTAAGTTAGTTTAAGTAGCCTGCAAGTCTAGGGACTGATGAACTCAGCAGTTTGCTCCCTTCGAAATTCAGACACATTTGAACACATTTTCTAGTAGCTCACAACAGACAACAAATATTATCTACTTATGATAATTCGGGAAATAACAGTGAAACAAAATACGGCAGTGGGACAGGAATCCCAGTAGACACTCTATTGAATCTTCACGTTTTTTTGGCCACAGGCACGTCATTCTAGTGTTTGAAATTTAGCGTGTTAATATCCGCTAATACTATTAGCAAGCATTTTTAATTATTTGTCCGAAAGTATTTTTGATGATTGGTCTCACAGTCACGGATTGTTCCTGTAACACTAAATACATTAAGCCATCAATTCTTTGCTCATTATAAAAACTTCGAAAGTCTAAATCGCTTGAACCTAGCATACATCGGCTGTATTATACACAAGCGGAACTGGAAAGATGCGAACTACAGAACGGCGAAATGTCAAACGAATAATACTCGCTCTGACACGCTCAGTACATTTTGATAATAGTGAGAATATTTTGGTTGGCATCAGTAATCTTTGCAATATTTCTAGTACGGACAATATAGTAATCGCCCTTATATGGTCCTTATACTCAAATATTGACAATAATATCGAACGTTTGAGGGCCCCATAACTTCCGCGTGACATTTCTACTATCACGGATGACAGGCACGAATTGTATGTTGTTAGCACTGTATGCAATGGCCGAAACTGCTCAGACCCATGATTACAGACTGTATGGCCAATAAGAAAGCGAGCTGTATACCTGTATCCTAAAATGTGTCCCGGAAGGACTGCAGCCGTCTACCTCTCTCTCTCTCTCTCTCTCTCTCTCTCTCTCTCTCTCTCTCTCTCTCTCTTCCCCCCCCCCCCCCCAGAGGTCGGATGGCAACCAATCACGTGCTGGCCTGCGGGGCGCAGGCTGCCTAGGAATGGGAAAAACCGACCGGTTAAAACCGATACCGGTATTTTAGCTCTGAATGGCCGGTATTTTTGTATATTCGTTTGGTTTTCTTTATATCACGTGGTTTTTATTTTTTACTAATACCCGAGTAAAAATCGCAATTTCAATTAGCAATAGCAGAAGTGCTAAAAATAGTAATTTTTATTTGTAAAATATTTTCATTGATTTGAAATACTAAGTTATTATAGAAAAATGGGAAAATCAATCAGTTCTATTTTAATAACAATGCCGACAGAAACGAACAACAAACACGTGGCATAAGAAATGATACAGCATTGCTGAGACAGTAATGCATCTGTTTCCACGTGGCATTGCCTGTTAGCTGGTATGCGTGTACATGCTGTGTGTAGGACTTGCCCCATCTGGTATGTGCGGTGGAAAAATTTGGAAATTTGTGGTAAGATCTTATGGGACCAAACTACTGAGGTCATCGGTCCCTAAGCCTACACACTACTTAATCTAACTTAAACTAACGTACGCTATGGACAACACACACAGCCGTGCCCGAAGGAGGATTCGAACTTCCGACGGGAAGAGCCGCGTGGGCCGTGACAAGGCGCCGAGACCACGCAGCTACCCCACAGATGTGCGGTGGCTGCTCGCTGTTGTCATCGGATATAATTTGCATTACAGAATGGTATCAGCCTTACTCAGGAAATATTTTACGAAGTGTGGTGTCAATGACGTACACTGCTCCATTTGCTTTAAAAGATTAAAACCGAAAGAAGCCACAACAAACCTGCAACATCATATACAGAGAATACTTAAAACTTACCCATTCCCTCACAGTTTACGATAAAAAGGGAAAGTAGCTGTTCTGCTGCCTGTGTCCACATAATATACCTTCATCTGCTTGTAGCCCTTGAAAACGTACAAATAAACACGAAAAATAGTTCTTCAACTTCAGTTTTCACTCTTTAGCACTGACTTTCGAAATTCCGAGCAATGGTATGGTCCTCTATTACAACTTGATTTTTGAGCAGAGTTTCAAAAAATTAGAATCAATAGGAAGATACTGGTGATCTTTTGATGTATTCAGCCACTTATTGCTTTTCGAGGAAAGCACTGAACAGGTGGCGGACTGTGTTTTCTTTTATTTGTCTATTTAATTTAATATTTCGATCCTATGTATCTTCAAACTGAGGAAGTCACAATTTTCCAGTCTTTTGTACGATTTCCACTTTTATTACAGGAAATAACAGGGATAAAAAACAGAAAATGTGTTACTTAAGACACCGGCTATTTTGAGCAGCTTAAGTCAGGTTCAACTGGCGTTGAAAGAAAACGGTATAACCGAAAACCGGTTGTTTCAGCGATAGCAGTCGATCACTACGGCTGCCCACCCGTGGCGTAGATGACAATGCACGGGGCTGCTCAGCCTTCTGCTGTCGCCCCATGTCCAATTTTTGTATCGCTCTCTTGTTCGGTTTTAGGAAACCAAACGAAAAACTCGTTTTGGCAACACCGTCTCTGGCGGCCCACTTGAATTTCTGCGCGCAACGGCCTGATTGGCTAACTTCAGTGCTAATTAACTCGGAAACGGCGCAACGTGTCGACCTTACAAGCTTTTCAGATGTCTCTGACCACACTGTATATCTCTGTTCTCCCTAAGTAATTAGAGTTATCAGCTTCGTTTACAGTTAATCCGTCTACGGCCAAGGGAGCAATTCTACCGCACACTGGAAAAATAATTTCAACAGTTCTACCGATTTTTTTAGTCTATTAAGATTCCAGACACTGTTTCCTGAGAGCATAAAAAGAGCTCATAAAATTTAAGAAACATAATGTGATGTCTCTTCCCATACATAAATCACGGCAGCGGTTTCGTTATAAGTATGCGCATAAAATGCTTGTTAGCCTCCCTTTACAAAAACCTAGGTTAGTTAAGAAATTACTCAGGATGTTACCAAAGCAGCAATTTCCCAACTTCCAAACAAAGTAAATCGTGTCACAAGATTTTCCGTGAGGATGAAACGCATTGCAGAGCGTCAAACAGGTGCATCTTGTTCTGGGAGCAACTAAGTAGCGCAGAGTAGTGCGGCCGTTTGTCACTGGTAGGCTTCTAGGAAAGCCCCACAGTGCCTTCTTTCCAGAGGCCCGCTGCCAGGGTTGCTCACTGGTCATGGGAGTCTGTCAGACACGCCGCAGCCATCTGTATCTATGCGCTGCGAACACTTGTGAAGTGTATGGCCAGGGGCACTTCCCATTGTACCACTGATTAGAGTTTCTTTTGATTCCATTCGCTACGGATCGCGGGAAGAATTATTGCTTCAATGCCTTTGTGCGCGCTGTAACTAATCTGATTCTGTGTCTACGACACATGGAGGTTTGTAGTATATTTCTCGATGGCTCACTTAATGATGGCTCACACTGTGGTGACAAACGTCATGGGATACCTCCTAATATTGTGTAGGACCTCATTTTGCCCGGCGTAGTGCAGCAGCCCTATGTGGCAGATTAGATTACATTACTTTCGTTCCATAGATCCGTGCTGAGGAGATCCTCGTGGATGTGGAACATGTAAATTTTTTTAAGCTGAAATAACAATACTAATACAATACGAGGGATCACAAATTTAGCATTGGAGGGCAGCGTGGAGGGTAAAAATCGTAGAGGGAGACCAAGAGATCAATACACTAAGCAGATTCAGAAGGATGTAGGTTGCAGTAGGTACTGGGAGATGAAGAAGCTTGCACAGGATAGGGTAGCATGGAGAGCTGCATCAAACCAGTCTCAGGACTGAAGACCACAACAACAACAACAACAATACTAATATGCAATTTTGTCATATGATGACATGTTGGAGACCGTGGCTGTTTTTGAAGACAAATGTTGATGGTGTTAGGACAGCAACCAGCCACAAATTTACTTTGAGTTCCTTTATTCAAAGGAAACCGTTACCGGTTTCGAATCGTTGCGATTCATCATCAGACGGTTTACACGCTTTCTTTCTGACATTTGCTGTGTTTTTATAGATTAATTGTCCTAAAATATAAATAAAACATGATTACAAACACGCCCATATGTTTGTAAACTCTTTGTATGTACCAAAACATGTGGTGCGTGGTTGGAACGATCTCAGCGACAAATCTAAAGTCTACAGTGAGAACTATTACGTGTGCAACAACGAGGATGCAGTGGATTTTTCAATATTCCCGTGAAACTGTCTACTGCGTCAAATTAATCCGTTACTATTGGTGCTGTCCTTTATTGTACACATAACATATATCTAGTCAGAGGTATTGGTTATGGGCCCCACACGCTTGAGCAGGACGGGTCGAACGAGTTCATTGTAGACCATCTGCATTTTCCCACTAACTGAAATGTGCCACCTGCTTAACGGACGACTCAGCCTGTGTGACCATTCCATTTTATATCCCTACAAATTTTCATATCCAGGTATTTCTTTGAGTTGACTGATTCCGTTTCTCTCCTAGATTTTGTAGTAATAGGATTCTGCGTTTTTTTCGTTTTGCGAAGAGTGTAGTTTTACACGTATGAACATTTAAAGTGCGTTCTCTGCCTGCACACCACTTTGAAATGTTATCAAGGTGGCTAAATATATTTTTATTGTGTTTCACAGCTTTGATAAATTATAGAAATTACATCACGTAACACTGTAGCCGCTGTTTAACATGTTATTTAATGTGCTATCTGTTTCGGAAATATACCGTTATCCAGGACCTGTTGCACACACCCATTACAGAATAGGAAAATTTCGAGTGAAATAGATGTCTGAAAACTGTAGTAAAAATACGAGCATTACTCATACATTTTTGTTAACAGCACGAATTACACATATACGTCAAAAACACTATGTCAGAGACATAAAATTTATAAATAGTGTTTGCCCATGCAGAGGTGGATCCATAGAGTGCCAATTACAGGCAACATCCAAGGAACACAAAATAAAACGGCAGTGTATGACGAACAACTGTTAGCGTTAAACGCCGGCATCCTCTGAATGCCGTAAACATAATTCCAGTCAGTTGCCACTCATGACCGGCACTGTCTTTGTAACAAGATATCCCGAATATTTTCATTACATATTTTTCTTTCCCATTAGATTTGTTAATTCAAAACGGAATTCTATCTATCTACATTTCTCTGCCTGATGTAAAATAATAACACTATTCATAGTTTTATGCACTACACGCTTTTCATCTCTTGAATGAGAAGGTTATGTAGGCGGATTGCTTTTGTTGGGGTTACGATATTACTTGCAGTGCGTGCTTATTTTTCTGCTGGTTTGTCCAATGTACTAGAAATGCAATCGTTGCACTGCGCTTTAAATACGCCCCATCGTTGGTAATGCGGTATCGGTTCTATATTGGACTGAATCGAATTGAATTGTATTTACAGTTCTAATGAACAATAGGGACCGCCTTGTTCGTCACACAACACGCATTGAACGTGAGCGTTATAACTATGGTTCAAACGGCTCGGAGCACTATGGGACTTAACATCTTAGGTCATCAGTCCCCTAGAACTTAGAACTACTTAAACCTAACTAACATAAGGACATCACACACATCCATGCCCGAGGCAGGATTCGAACCTGCGACCGTAGCAGTCCCGCGGTTCCAAACTGCAGCGCTTAGAACCGCACGGCCACCGCGGCCGGCCGTTATAACTGTTCACGTTAGTGGTGCATCAATATATTTATTGTATATTACTAGTAGGAAACAGTTGTTCATCTAAATCTACATGAATATTGTGCAAATCACACTTAAGTTCTTGTCAGAGGATGCAGGACGCCAGTTTCAAACTGTCGCTCTACCGTCTGGATCGCTAATAGCGTTTGGGGAAAATGACCGTCTAAATCGTAACGCGCGAACTTTGATTGCTCCTATTTTATCACGATGGTCATTCCTCCCTATGTATCTGGGAAACAATAAACTATTTTAGCATTCTGTTATTCTTAGAAATCTCGTGAAAATATTTCGACATAATGAAAAACGCCTTATCATATCCATGCATCTCACCAGTTTTCCGAGGACACAAAACGAGCCGCCCTTTTTAGAACTTTTCCAATATTCCTGTCACTCTTATCTGATAAATATCTCACCCGTACTACGCTGCTATACTCTATAAAAGGACGGAAAGCGTGGTATAGGTACGTACAACAAATCTACTAGTGTTCCGCTGATAGAATGCAGTATTTGTTTCGTGTGTACACTCGCGTCACACATAACATCTAGCCTCGACATTCGGGCTTCATACACGGGAAATCTTCAAAAGGGGCAACCCTTTCCATGACTTTCAGCCGCTCAGTTCGTAACAGAAACTTACAGTTGCTTGTACACAGCAGTCTGCTGCGAACTGGAAATTTAGTGTGGGAATGTTAATGCATTGAATTGCTTGAACTGTGTAGACTCTAGAACGAGAATTATGTGTCTCAGAAAGTGTTCTAAATTTTTCGACATATGCTTAGACACGTAAACGTCCAATTGAAAGTGGTCAGAACTGCAATCGTAATGTCTGAAATATATTTGACACTCAATGGCGAAAATGTTGTCCTTCAAAAAGTTCTACATGACTGTAAAATCTTTATAAGAAAGCATTTGTGAAGTTGTTCATCAGCATGCAGTAGACTCCGAGGCAATAGTAATTTTTTGTTTTCACGATGATCTTGTTAACTGAATACAGGCTGAAGGGTACTGTGGAACATTCGTAGTTTGTGTTATTCTTTGATCTAAACTACGGTTCCTTGATTCATGTACTTAATGAATACTTAATTTGGTATTGGAGAGAAGAGTGTGGGATAAAAATTGTTGAGGAAGAAAACGCTAGAATACAGTAAGAACGTTCACATGGATGTAGGGTGAACTAGTTATGCAGATACGAAAAAGAGCTATATAACACAGTTTAGCATAAAGGATTGCAGTATCCTAATTTTTAGACTAATAACTAGAAGAGCTTTCCTATTTTGCGCAGTATTTAACGAGCAATGGTTGCCCATTTTGCTAAATCCCTGTTTTCTCCAAAGTCTCACATTCTTCTAGAAGCACTACCCAATTTGATTTAAATTTTTCAATTCAGTTTAATTTAATTCTTCGGATTCCATGAGACAATGTGATCCAAAGTTTTCTGATCATGGAACGAATCACTGAATCTATAGAAAACTGGTAAAAAGATTTAAAAAACAAAAGTAAAACAATACAAATGAAGCAATGAAAAACTAAAAATACGTATCATAAACAATAGGTAACGTCGGAAGGCTCTGAACTACTGCGAGAAACTCTTGTACGGAATGAAAGGAGTGTGCCACAAGGAAACCTTTCAATTTCTAGTTAATCACTCAAATGGTTCACTTAATCGGGATATCATCTGAAAATAAAACCTGCAGAATATGCACATCTTTCTCTACAATAATTAAAGAAGTGCTATCGAGGGAAAAGTCGAAGTGTTCACTGAGATAATGTGACAGGTCCTTTTGAATGAGTCCAGTTATAAATCACAAATCCCAAGTAAGCATTTGTAGGGGATGAATTCCGACACGCTTGAACAACGGCCTACACGAAGTTTGGCGGACTAACTTCGTTCCATAATAAGTGGAATTTCATTACTCGCGTCAGAGAAGACGGACGACAAGCAATGTCTACAGGTTAACGAATTGGAGTCTGTCACGCAATGCACTTCCGCCCAGGAGAATCACTTCGTGTACGAGCACTATGGGGTGGGATTCCGTTCGTGAATTAATTACACAGTCCCTCATCGTAACTTGTATGGAATTACACATTTCAAAATTTCAAAGGGAAAAAGGAGGAATATCTAATTACCTGGATAAAACGACATTCATTCTGTGTTTAGCAAAACTGCTCTTTGTAGTTTTGTAATTGATTTAGTTCTTGATCCTTACATCTTCCAACGGCATTTGTAAATTTACTAACTTCTGTTAGGTGAAAATGTACGTAACAAGCGTGTTTAGAAACAACCTTGGAAACTGCTTCGCTGGAAAAAAAAGAAAAGAAAAGGAAAAGAGAGACAGGAGGTGTATAAGAGAAAGATGAAATAATTCTCCTTCCATGTCGCTTGCCAGCTACCCTTCCATTCCAGTATAGCTGCTGTATCTTACATCATCGACTAGCTGCCTTGCGTACCCATACTTTCTGGTTTACATCAGGAAATGCTTTCATCCAAGCATTCCATCAGCTACAGCAATGACTCGTGTCGTAATGTGTAAAACCATTATGTCTCTTCGTTTCCTTATGTGCTTCATTAGGCATTTATCTCATTAACTCTTTTTCAGGCCATCATTCCTTATTCGATCACTGTGTTCGATCTTCAGTACTGTTACGTTAGTTTTACACCGAAGAGCCAAAGAAACTGGTGCACCCGCCTAATATCGTGTAGGGCCCCTGCGAGCAGGCACAAGTGCAACAGCACGATGTGGCATGGACTCGACTAATGCCTGAAGTAGTCCTGGAGTGAACTGACACCATGAATCCTGCAGGGCTGGCTGTCCATAAATCCGTGAGAGTACGAGGGGGTGGAAATCTCTTCTGAGCAAGTTGCAAGGCACCCCTGATATGCTCAATAATGTTCATGTCTGGGGATTTCGGTGACTAGCGGAAGTGTTTAAACTCAGAAGAGTGTTCCTGGAGCCACTCTGTAGCAATTCTGGACGTGTCGGGTGTTGCATTGTGCTGCTGGAATTGCCTACGTCCGTCGGTATGCACAGTGGACACGAATCGACGCAGGTGATCAGACAGGATGCTTACGTACGTGTCACTCGTCAGTCGTATCTAGACATATTAGGGGTCCCATACTCTAACTGCACACGCCCCACACCATTACAGAGCCTCCGCCAGCTTGAACAGTCCCCTGCTGACATGCAGGGTCCATGGATTCATGAGGTTGTCTCCATGTCCCTCCACTCGATACAATTTGAAACAAGACTCGTCCGACCAGTCAACATTTTTGCAGTCATCAACAGTCCAATGTCGATGCTGGCGGCCCCAGGTGAGGCGCAAGGCTTTGTTTCGCGTAGTCGTCAAGGGAACACAAGTAGGCCTTCGGCTCCGAAAGCCCATACCGATGATGTTTAGTTGAATGGTTAGCACGCTGACACTTGTTCCGGTTGCAACGATGTCGGAGATTTGATGTTTTACAAGATTAATGATATTCACGGTACACTCGTGAAATGGTCATATGGGAAAATCCCTACTTCTTCGCTACCTCGGAAATGTGTCCCGATGATGATGTGATGATGATGTTTGGTTTGTGGGGCGCTCAACTGCGTGGTTATCAGCGCCCGTACAATTATCCAATCTTTGCTCAGTCCAATTTCGCCACTTTCCTGGATGATGATGAAATGATGAGGACAACACAAACACCCAGTCATCTCGAGGCAGGTGAAAATCCCTGACCCCGCCGGGAATCGAACCCGGGACCCCGCGCTCGGGAAGCGAGAACGCTACCGCGAGACCACGAGCGGCGGACGGAAATGTGTCCCATCGCTCGTGAGTCTACTATAACATCACGTTAAAACTCTCTTAAATCTTAATAACCTGCGATTGCAGTTTCTTTGGCGCTTCGGTGTATTTTCGCTTTCTCTTACGTGTATATTATCAACATATAACGTCTAAATTCTGCGAACCACCTTATGGTGCGTGGCGGAGGGCACTTTGTGTATGACTGTCACTACATGAGAATAAAGAACTGGTTGTGTTGCACAAGAACGATATTTTCTGAATTCGTGCTGATTGCGTGTCGACTCTTTTCTTCTCTCGGCCACTGCGGCCGGCCTGAACACAGTATATCATCCGAAATCCTTCTGCAAATTAGCGATAGTGGTATGAGCCTGTAATTCAGCGGACTTCTTCTCTTTCCTTCCTTGAAGACTTGCCTTTATTAAGTGATTTAAGCAGGTTTGCTCCAAAGGCTCTGAGCACTATGGGACTCAACTGCTGTGGTCATAAGTCCCCTAGAACTTAGAACTACTTAAACCTAACTAACCTAAGGACAGCACACAACACCCAGCCATCACGAGGCAGAGAAAATCCCTGACCCCGCCGGGAATCGAACCCGGGAACCCGGGCGTGGGAAGCGAGAACGCTACCGCACGACCACGAGATGCGGGCGGTTTGCTACACCGAAGATATCTACTTCTAAGTTTTTTTTATGACTAACGCAAACCAGGCTTTCTTGTGGCAGGAGAATAACACGTTTTCTTTTACAACATGATCTGTCAAAACTGAGGCAGTTTAATAAATTAAAAGGAAATGAAAAGACCTCATTGATTTCTCTGTACGCCATTGGAACATCGCAACCTTTTCTCTACTATATGGGTTAAATTTCCTCTGATCATTTCATTACAGACCCATTGGGTTTACGTTTAGTCTAAACCTCCATTCATTTCCTCCACCCTTCTGAAACAACGAATCAGTTACAGGATTTTCCGGCAATTAGGTGACTGCAATTCCTTCAATGGACAGAAGAAAGTGAGTAATTGCAGAACAGAGCAGTAATTAGTTTATTCAAATGTTCGACATGAATTGCTTTTGCTAGTAAAGCTTGTTTTCTCTAGTAACAAGGAAATATAAAGCATAAGAGAAACGGTGCTTTAGTAACGTACACTAGTCATAATTTATATTTATGCTCACTGACACAAAGTGAAATCAGAATACTTCTGAGCCAGCGAGTTGGCACAATAGTTAAGATGTCGGACACGAGACAAAATTCGTATTACATATTACATTAACCTTAGAACGCTAAAAGGAGAAAATGTTACATTGTTACTAAAACATCGTAAATTTTATTACTCGTAATTTTATTCAAAGTACGTTAGAATTTGTAGTTTTTTGCACTAGTTAATTACAGTAAAAGGTCTCCAGTGGGGTGTCACATACAAAAAAGTAAAAGATACACTCATTTACACCCTACACTGACGATACCCGCTTGGCGAGAACCACGAATTGATACCAACTGCAATGGTAAATTTTACGACGTTTTAGTAATCTAGGGTTAAATACGTTGCGGAATTATCCTCTTTCCTAGATCATATTTATCGAGAATCACTTGCGTAATATATTTCTGCGTGTCTCATAAAAATCGCAGTTCTCTAAAGTTTACAGAAAAGGCTTAGAGAAGGTATGCAAAAATTTACAGGTCCATATCGCTAACATTCGTCCATTTTATGACCCTAGAGTTCGTTCTAAGCTCAAACAGCACTGGAGGGAAAGAAAAGAACGAGCACGGGTAAACCACAGTGGAAAAGCTTGCTTTATTCACCTTCGATGTCTTGCAAGGAGTGGATGCTGATCAACACGTAAGTTCGGTATTGTTAGGTTTCAAAAAGATGCTGGATGCTCCACGACATCGTCGATTAATAACAAAGATACGATCATACGGAGAATCTTCACAAGTCTGTTGTCTGTTAGAGCAATTTTATACTAATAGATCGGTGTACGCTATACAGAACAGAGAATGTTCAACAGAAACGAAAGTAACACCAGGTGTGCACATTCAAAATTATCCCTCAAATTTCCCGTTTGCAGACCAATGTTTACTGGAACGTTTTTGCTTGAACTTATGTATACGTTCTTTGTCCGTCTCGTTTTTGCTCTTTTAAGTTGGACAAATTCCAGATAGAGTCCGTAAAAAAGAGAAAGAAGACGACAGCATCCGATTATGGTATTACAGTCTAATTAAAACTGCTTGTAAGTTGACGTCTGCCGGTGTTCACTAGAGCGGTTTTGACATAATGCTTGTCAGCTGCTCCTCTGTAAAGATCGGTCGAATGGGGGGTCGCACGGGAAAAAAAAAAAATTCCGGTCTGCGATAGTCAAACATGCCGCGCTTAGTGCAATCAATCCACATGTTAACGTTAAATGATGCTTAGGCCGAGAACATGAGCTACTTGGCGACACGAGCATTCCAAGTAAACTGATGATGTCCTTCTGTCTCACGATGGCTACATCACGTCTTCATTTCTGGTTACAGAAACTGAATTCCAAGACGCGAACTGGCAACCCATAAGTAATTTTAAAATTATTATCAGGTTTGCCGTAAGGAAGTGTAATAGTACTCTAGTGTTACCAATATACGTAGGCAATGCTGTTGTGTGTAGAAAAGTATCGTCGTTGGACCATTGCAAGAAATTTCAGAAAGACAAAATTTCCACGTGGTGTAATGAATTGCGGCTCCCTTTAATTATAGGTAAATGTAAGGTAATGCCTATAAGATGACCAAGAACCTTACAGTATCTTATGACACAATTAATAGTAAACATGTTGAGCCCATTGCATCTTACAACTATCTAGGGGCCGTATGACTTAGGACGATCACGTGACATTAATATTATTCAAGAACGAATGAAAGACATAGATTTGTGGGAAGGGTTGTGGGGAAAACACCCTGCATCCGTAAAAGAAATTATATACAAGGCACTGTTGTGTGTTGTGGTCTTCAGTCTGAAGACTGGTTTGATGAAGCTGACCATGCTAATGTATCCTGTGCAAGCCTCTTCGTCTCCAAATAATAACTGCAACCCACATCCACGTGAACCTGCTTATTGTACCCATCTCTTGATACAAGACACTCTAACGTGGCCACTTCTAGAGTACTGATCCAGTGTTTGTTGTCCTATCAAGTTGGCATGACAACAGACATCGAACGAATTCAGATAGGTCGGTGTAGCCTTTACGAAAGCATAACAGAACTGGTCGGGGAACTTACATGGGAAACGTTGGAAGAAAGACGACGTAGTTGGGTCAATTTAAGGGACCTGTATTCGAAAGAGATTGTGCGACCATTATGCTGCTACCATTGAAAAGGGTGATTATAATTAAACTTCCAAAACGCTGTAGAAATAACACCACTGGTCAGAATGACGTCAAATTGCAACGGAATATTATCGGAGGAGGGGGAAAACTTATGCCAGAAGAAAAAATAGTGTGAAAATTGATCAATAGATGGCGCTGTATGTGTCCGAATACGCAAATGAAAACACTTCTCATGCGCACGACCCATCGAAGTTGGTATAAACACGCCGGCTACACGGCTTTTCCTCCTTTCGCATCTGCGACATTCGCCATGACTGTCTCAGTGCAGGATCGCGCTCTGCTTGTAAAGCTCTATTACAAGAACGATGACTGTGCACACGTCGCTCTGCAAACGTTCCGGACACTGAAGGATTTGACAAAACGCGTTGGTCCGATGACTGCCGTGGGTCTGAAGAAAATGATTCGGAAATTCCAAAAGACGGGTTCTTTTGGTGTGCAACCTTGGTAGAGGGAGGAAACGAATTGATTCGACGTCAGTGGAAGCAGTGGCCACAGCAATGCAGGAGAAGGCGAGGGGTGGTGTGCAAACGTGTAGTGCACGGAGAATTTCCCGAACATGGAACATACCCGTGAGCACGGTGCGTAAAATCCTACGAAACATCCTTCTTTGCTATCCATTCAAAATTACCCATGTGCACGAGTTGCTTCCTGTTGACCTGCCAGCAAGAGAGACCTTTGGTTTAGAATTTCTTGCTCACATGGAAGTGGAGAAGATATAAAAACTTTGAGGTTCGCCGATGACATTGTAATTCTGTCAGAGACAGCAAAGGACTTGGAAGAGCAGTTGAACGGAATGGACAGTGTCTTGAAAGGAGGATATAAGATGAACATCAACAAAAGCAAAACGAGGATAATCGAATGTAGTCGAATTAAGTCGGGTGATGCTGAGGGAATTAGATTAGGAAGTGAGACGCTTAAAGTAGTAAAGGAGTTTTGCTATTTGGGGAGCAAAATAACGGATGATGGTCGAAGTAGAGAGGATATAAAATGTAGACTGGCAATGGCAAGGAAAGCGTTTCTGAATAAGAAAAATTTGTTAACATCGAGTATAGATTTAAATGTCAGGAAGTCATTTCTGAAAGTATTTGTATGGAGTGTAGCCATGTATGGAAGTGAAACGTGGACGATAAATAGTTTAGACAAGAAGAGAATAGAACCTTTCGAAACATGGTGCTACAGAAGAATGCTGAAGATTAGATGGGTAGATCACATAACTAATGAGGAGGTATTGATTAGAACTGGGGAGAAGAAGAGCTTGTGGCACAACTTGACTAGAAGAAGGGATCGGTTGGTAGGACATGTTATGAGACATCGAGGGATCACCAATTTAGTATTGGAGGGCAGCGAGGAGAGTAAAAACCGTAGAGGGAGGCTAAGAGATGAATACACTAAGCAGATTCAGAAGGATGTAGGCTGCAGTAGGTCCAGGGAGATGAAGAAGCTTGCATAGGATAGACTAGCATGGAGAGCTGCATCAAACCAGTCTCAGGCCTGAAGACCACAACAACAACATGGAAGTGGACAATGATTGGTCGTGGAAGATTTTGTGGACAGACGAAGCCCACTTCCATCTGACAGGATATGTCAATATACAGAGTTGTCGAATATTATAAACGGAAAATCCAGACGCAAATCAACCAGTACCACTTCATCATGAAAAGGTCACCGTGTGGTGCGGGTTTACGCCATCATTTATCATAGGGCCATGGTTTTTCGAAGAGAAAGGTGCTTCCAGTCCTGTTAATTGTACGGTCACTGGTAAGCGCTATGAGTGTCTTTAGCGCAACCACATCATTCCAGCTCTCCAACAGCGTGAATGTGTCAATGGGATCATTTTTATGCAAGATGGCGCACCTCCGCGCATTGAAATTCCTGTTAAGCAGATGCTGAAGCGTTATTTTGGAAATGCTAGAATTATCATCCGCCATTTCCCTACAGCCTGGCCGTCCCGATCACCTGATCCTAATTCGAGTGACTTCTGGCTGTGGGGCTATCTGAAAGATGTTGTGTTCAGTGTTCCGATTCCTAACTTAGCTTAATTGGAGGCACCCATTGCGTAACACATTCTGAACGTGACCCCGGAAACACTTCAATCAGTTGTGGAACATGCTGTTTCTAGATTTCAGCTTGTTGCAGAAAACGTTGGACACCATATTGAACATGTTTTGCGCCAGTCACACGGAAATTAATAATTCGATTTGATTTTTATTGATGCTTTTTATGCGGTTTTTTGCCTCAGGACAATTAAAAACCGATTTTTCTCATTCGATGTGATATGAGCTTACCGTGGTGGATGGGCTTACGTAACTAACAGCATGACACCTGTACACCCACGCACACAGAGTAGTACAGTTTAAAGTCAAAGGTACACCTTAGACATTGTTGTGTGATTCATTTGTCATTTGCAGTCGATCACTATTAAAGTATGATGCTTACAGCGCCATCTATTGCTACATTTTGTAACTATTTATTTTTCTTCTGCCATACATTTTTCCCCCTTCTCCGAAAATATTCCGTTGCAATCTGACGTCATTCTGACCAATGGTGTTATTTCTACAGCGGTTTAAAAGTTTAATTATAATCACCCCGTATATCTCACGGAGTATCATGGCAATAAGATAAGGGAAATTAGCGTACGTACAAAGCTAGGCATATGCTCATTTTTCCCGCTCATGACGCGAGTGGAATAGGAAGAAAAATCATTATTATTAGTACAGTGTATCCTCGGTCATATACTGTAAAGTGTCTTGCCTAGTATATTACAAGCGGCGATCAAAACGTTTCCGTTTGAGGGCTTGCTTCAGTGTATATGCAACCCAGCGCAGCTGTGATGCGATGCGGGTATATAAGCACCAACGTGTAGGAAGAGGTGTAGCATGGCCTTCGAACGTAAACTTTTTGATCTCCTCTTACATTTAGATGAAAAACAGCAGAGGTGAATCTGTGACGGTAGCCAGGTATCGCCGAAGCCCAAAAGCCAGGCGGATTCGTACTACCGAGATACGTAATAGCGACAATTTGCTCGTTCATCCCGCTGTGCTGGTCGTGAAGTCCGGTGAGCTTCCATTCTCGCAGTCTTGGAGGCTACCCTTCTACTGCCTTAACAGCCATCGTCTATTGATTAGTGCTCGGAGTCTGACAGGGTTGCAGTACTGTTTATATCTACGTGACGAGAAATTTATTTAATCGCGGCGGCTTTAGATCGGTATGTGTTCCGGGAGTATCAGTAGTCGGCTCTGAAAGACGACTATGGAATTCCCCAGGATCATTTAGTAATCGGGAAAGCGTTACGGACATGATAAACTCGAGTGGAAGACTTTGCAGGCGAGACGCTCAGTAGCTCGGTACGGGCTTTTGTTAAAGTTTCGAGAACATACCTTCACCGAAGAGTCAAGCAGTATATTGCTCCCTCCTACGTATATCTCGCGAAGAGACCATGAGGATAAAATCAGAGAGATTAGAGCCCACACAGAAGCGTACCGACAATCCTTCTTTCCACGAACAATACGAGACTGGAATAGAAGGGAGAACCGATAGAGGTACTCAGGGTACCCTCCGCCTCACACCGTCAGGTGGCTTGCGGAGTATGGATGTAGATGTAGATGTAGATATTGCCGCAGATTATGATCGGAGCTGCTCACCAACCAAGAGATCCGTTACAGGCAGTTTATAGGCAGGATAAAACTCTGTAGCGCGTGCACGCACACACATACTGACCTCCCCCGCCCCCCCCCCCTCTCTCTCTTCTCTCTCACTCTCTCGCTTGGCTGTCGTCAGGACCCCAGATCGAAAACGCCCGGCAGATTAGCGATGGGGGCCGGTAGCCGGTCAGCCTGAATATGGATTTTCAGTGGTTTCGTCACAGCCCTTTAGGTAAAAACCGGGCTGGTATCCACGTTCCGCCTCAGGTAAACGCTATGCAGACATTTAGAAAACGTTCTCACATTTGAACTTGGGATTTATTCTAGACGCACACAGGTGGGGTACACGAATTCTGTCCGGGGACAAGTGGTGGCGTCAAGGAGGACATCGGCCACCAAATACCATTGACTTTGCCGGCATCCATATAACAGGGCAAAGGAAGAATTGCAGATGCTACAAGAGGCGTTGTGCCTTGCGGAGGATCTTCGTGTTAAATTACCGAGAATTCGTGTCCGTAAATCACGGAATTTCCGTTAGTCTTTCTTGCTGAACGTCAAAAGTGAAACAGGTGGATGCGTGGAGAGGGGGCAATTACATGTACATCATCCGCCACACACAGTCAGGCGATAAGTCGAGTACACATGTGTACAGATTGACGAAATATTCGCACACTTTCATTTTACAGTGCGATTCCTTCTATATTAGCAACAGAAAACTGTCTGGAACTAAATTTTGTCCTGTGCAAATTTTTGGTAGTAAATACGCAACAAAGAATGGCCATTCAACATCAGTATCACCGCGCGTGTATCCGTACACTACGGTATAACGGAGAGGTGACGCAGAGGTAAGGCGATGGACTCGCATTCGTGATAATGGCGGTCCAGCCAACCAGATTTAGGTTTACTGGGGTTCCTCCAAAACCGCCCAAGGTAAATGCGGTGACGGTTCATTTGGAAAGGATACAGCTGATTTCCTTCCCTGTCCACCCTAACACGACGCCTCTAACGACCTCGTTGTCGACTGTACCTTAAACCTTAATCCTCTTTCCTTCCAACGCTGCTGCGCATTTAGTGCAGTGGATAGAGTTTTTGGGCCAGCAAGTTGGATGCAGATGGTTCCAAGTTGGGTATAGATATATTGTTTTATTTTTTATTTTCTTTGGCATGGTGTGCCTCCTTAATCGTTACGCATTAATTAAGAATTACGGCAGATATCGTACAAAATATGTGTGAGTACTTAATACTAATAAACTAATAAAAAGACGTTATTCTTATTATTTCACTTTTCAATACATAATTTGCTGTTAAGCGTTCATTCTGCTCACTCACCACGCACCACAGTCTTACATTATTTCCAGTGCATTGTCAGCATTGCTTCCCTCTTCTTCAGTTATATCCGTTCATCCGAAGTAAATAACGAAAAGTTGTAAACGAGTCTTCTGGAATTTACCTGTTAGTCTACTGATGACATTATCCTCTAACTTATCGTAAGATGCAAAAATGATAATATACACTAATAAAAAGACCAGTGACAAGAAGGTATACCCGAAAGTGAATTCAAATGTAATGTGGGAAGTGGTGCACAAAGATACATTGTGGGTCGGAAAAATACACTTAAATGATCTGGCTGTGAGTCTTCAGCTTGAAGGGAGCTGCCTAGGAGCAGTATCACTTTAATAGTGGAGGCTAAGAGAAGAAGGAGTAAACCAAGAAAGAGGTAGTTGCAGTTGGTGTTGGTGTTTCTTATGCTGGACCGAAGCGAGTGAAGGACCGTTGTGTGTCATAAGAAAGCAGGATGAACGCTTCAATTCAAAATATATCTTTTAAAAAACGATTGTACTCCGATATGTGTGTGAGTATTAAGTAATTACATATGCCTTGTACAAGACCTACTGTAATTCCTTGATAACGATTGAGAGGCCAGATACCACACCATGGCAACTAAAAAAATAAAATAAAACAAATACTCGTACAACCGGAGTGGAATCCCCCACTCCAAGCTTCCTAACCAAAAAATCTACCCATTATTGGAAACTTTGTATTTAAAGTTGTTGTTTTATTTATTTTTTCGCCGTCCTTACTCTCACCAAAATGACTTTCATCTGTCCTAGCCTGTGGTTAGTAGACAAGTTTCCTAACGGAAGCAGTCCAGTGACCGTCTTGATTTCTCTGCAAACTTCGACACAATCAATGTGATCCCACATAAAGGGAAAGTCAAACTCTGGAAGGGGACGGAACACCAACAAACGTGAAAAAGAGAGTAAATCAAAGCAAACTTGATAAGGTGTTCCCAAGAATCAGATGATAGTATGCTTTACAAACTGTTGAATATCTCGTAGCAGGTTTGAAATAGTGTATCGATGAAGCGAAAACGATCTCCCAATACAGCGAAATCAAAAAGTTTAAAAAAACTCAAGGTAGGAATAAACAAAACAGAGAAAATCGTGGAAAGAACATTCATATTTTTCGTTTGGCATTGAAACAGTTGCAAATGCTGATTTGTTAAATAGTGTAAGAAGTAATGTGATCGATATACTTAATTGTGCAGTGCGTCGAAAGTAATCTGGCTGTTCACACACATGCCATTTGGGTGGTGGGAAATGGCTCCAGTGTGGCAAAATGGAATCAACCGTGTGATAAAAGCCACTTTCTTCCGATACCAGTTCCAATCTATTATCTGATTGCCGCACACGAAAGTGTGTGCCACTCAGTCGAAGATACGATATGTGTCACCGTGCATGGTAAGGTGTAACAATCTTGAAGAAGCATTGTCGTACCGAATGTCGCGTACTAACGTGGCATCGCTGCCATAGGCTATTGAATGGAAATACGTGTCCTTCGTGTGACTACAGTCCTGCGAAATTATTTTTTTTATCACGTCTATTTTCTTCCTAAAATAACCGCAGGACGAAATGCTGTTACAGGCATTACTGAGCTGGTAGTATGCAAGGAATCGTGAATTTTTCTTCGTCCTGTATGTACACCGTCCGTCAAAAAAAGTTCTGAGACTGATTTATTTTCCACGCCCCTGAGCGACGTTTGCTTGAACTAACAGCTGCAAACAACAGATGTGCATACGACCAGTCAGTTGTGAGCAGGCAGTGGATGTGCGGCCGTAATGTGTCAGTGTTGCTGTTTCACAAATTACGGTTGTGCAACATCTCTAACTCAATGGTTTAAGACGTTCTACAAAGCGTATCGAAGAAAACTTGACTCTTGAACAAAAACAACGACGCATGAACGGTTGCTGCGACTTGATTGATACGCAAAATACGCACAGTTCTTTTCTGAAAAACAAAAACATCGCGAGTAACGAGACTGGGTGTTACCAATACGAACCTACCACAAAACAACAAA
This sequence comes from Schistocerca cancellata, assembly GCF_023864275.1. Classification (NCBI taxonomy): domain Eukaryota; kingdom Metazoa; phylum Arthropoda; class Insecta; order Orthoptera; family Acrididae; genus Schistocerca; species Schistocerca cancellata. Next base: position 931,072,686 of record NC_064629.1, read on the forward strand.
GTGTACAAATTCACATGAAGGGTTATGCTCTGACGACGTAATCGACGTTCAAAACATTGCGACGCGCGAATTGAATAAAATCCCAAAGAAAGACTTTTGTGGCTGTTTTAAATGGTTATATGAGTAATCTGTGCGTTTGGAGGGGAAGGGGGGTGGGGGTGAGGAGTCAATGTAGAACATCTGAAACGTTAAAATCTCTATCTTAACTTTTCTTTTTTTTTTTTTTTATTAATCCAGTCTAGAAACTTTTTGGACTGAACGGGGTGTATGTTGTCCGCGAGATGGGTGAACAGGGGGCACTGATTTTCAAGTTGCAACAAAGTGCAAATTTAGAGGAGATTGCTCAAAACCGGCCTTCATTTGGTTTTTGTTCTTTAAAAAATATAAATTAGAAAATAATCGTGTTTTAATATCACGTAATATTTGCTTCATAATGTTGTGTACCATTTTCAATTTGCACGTAGAAAATGAGATTAAAATTTATTATGGAAAAACTTATTTTCAAAAGTCATACGCTTCGAGAGTTTGTAAAATCGTTGGCAAACTTGGACCCCTTTTAAAAAATAATCAAGATAACACTAAATAAAGTTAGAAAAGGGTACTAAAAAAGAGAAAAGTAATCTAGCTTCAAAGTACTTTTAATGTAACATCTACTAGGAGATATAGGGTGTTCTTGTAGGCATTCTTTCTGATAGTTTGGTTTTGCAGCATTTAAGAAAAAACACTAACCTACTTTTTCCCAGGAATTTCGGCTTTGAAAGAATGTTCATTGTTATTTCTCTTTGACAATTGTATGACCGTTCTTCACGAGTCATTACAATTAAGCCCAAAGAAAGATGCTTCCTTAGCAAGACAATAGTTAACCAACTGTTCTTAATTATCTTTACCTTCTTTTCGTGTTTGCTGTTTCCTTGGGTGTACTGTACTTAATGTTCGGCAAAATTTTAAGTGTTTTTTAAAAATTAAATTGTTTATTGGCCTTCTTGCAATCTATCGTCTTTTTACGGACTACATTAATAACTTTAGTCATTTTAAATGGACTATACTTTCTTTGATCAAACTTCCACATTGTGCTCTTGGAATCTGCAAGAGAATCCAAGAGATAATGAGTCTGTACTAACACTTACAGACTTTAAACATTGCGAAGTAAGGGATTCGGTTTAACAAAACGAAGGGGCCAGTTTACGCAACTGTAGCCTAAATTTGGTAACTCAAAAAAATTTTAACTAAACATCAAGATGAAACAATGTAATCATAAACATTTACCTTAAACCTTACTATTCAAGGACACATTTGGGATGAAAGGCTTACCTGCCAATATTTAGGCGTAGCACTATATAAAAACTTTTTCCATTGTCAAAACATGTAATAGTGAAATGTTAAGTAACAAGTGAAGCGGGCGACTTATGCACTCTGCTGCAGACTGATAGAAGCCTAAACTACTATTTCCACTTAGTCCCACTAGAGTTTAAGAGCATGAAGAGCCAAGAGGTGGGAGGGGGGGGGGAGTCCGTTTAGGGCACTTTCGCCTGCAGGTGAATGAATTTGGGTACCGCTACAGCTAAGAAATGTGTGCGCTGTCCACTTGCAGGCCAGGAAAAACTATCAGCGATTGTGAACTACATTCTGCGTCGGTATTCGCTGAAAGAGAAAGTGAAATTTTACGAGGATGTAGCCACTAGTCCGATTACAACTTTACACACACATCGAACATTGTCAAGTAGGAAAACGGTAGACATCAACATTCTTGGAATTTGTTGACAGTTGTGCGGAGTGGCATTTGGGTGGATATGGAATGTGTTGGCATTTCTGCGGAGCCCGAGACACTTCAGGTATTTTTTGCTTCGACATACGTTGACTTCACCAACTCACAACCAGCCTGTCACCTCCCAATCTAACCTTGATTCTGGTTGCTTTCATGTTTGTTAGCTCATCCAACTGAAAAGCAGACTGTCAAATTCCAACCTAACCTAGACCTCGTCCGAAAATGCGCAAACCAGCGGGAAACTGGGAAAGACAAAATAATTTATATTAAAAGAAGTGACCGGTTGTTGTTTTTCCAACCTTTCGTTGTATATTAAAACTCCTCACTGGGAACGTTATTTCGAAAAATTTTGCGACAAACGAAGATTTTTTTACTCTTCCTGGAGTAAAAATAGACGGGGAGAACTGCAGTAATTGGGGATTTTGTCCATTTCTCGTAGCAATGCGTGATGCGGTCATCGCCCGCCTGGACGTGTGGGCCAGGTTCAAGGCTGTAAGGCGTATGACGTGCTGCGACCCCTCAGAATAGACAGCCGCCGATGGCCACATATGCCAACAGTAAATTTAGTGCGCTCGGCCAACGCGAGGTTCTGCCAGAGACAGCAACGCTGGCCACGGATGGACAGCTCTCCCAGTCTGTTGTTAGGCGCGCAGCACGCTCCACGGTTTCCACGTAACACATCGTGGGCGCAAGTTAGGCTAGTTCCCATCATCAGTTGGTTCGAGGCTAGCGATTTATCTTTAGCTCTGGACGAGACTCACAACACAAAATTCAGTACTTCACATAGAACTCCTCCAACTACGAAATAATTTACTCAGACACTGAAATGCAAGATGTAGGTTGTGTTGACTTTTAGGGACTGCAAATGGATCACAATCTCAGCTGAAAAATCCCCGCCTCAGAATTAATGAAACGCCCTTCGTTCAGCTACATTTGCAAAATGGTTCAAATGGCTCTGAGCACTATGGGACTTAACTTCTGAGGCCATCAGTCCCATAGAACTTAGAACCACTTAAACCTCACTAACCTAAGGACATCACACACATCCATGCCCGAGGCAGGATTCGAACCTGCGACCGTAGCGGTCGCGCGGTTCCAGACTGTAGCGCCTAGAACCGCTCGGCCATTCCGACCAGCCTACATTTGCACTATGCATTGTTTTTTCTATACATTATGTAAGAGAGAAGAAATTAATTTATTCCTCGTGTATCTATTTTGCATTGAACTTGAATGTAATGTATTCCTTTGACTTCTTTCGACATCCCAGGAACCTTTCACCACGAGATCCATAGAATATGGCTGCAGATTCTTGTATGACTCCCTGCTCAGCGCCAAAAACATTACATTTCAGTTTAACATTTTATCCTTACTTGATTTCAGGTAGTCAGTATTTCTTCAGAACAATACCGTTCTTTAACAATCTTTTTGACTGACTTGATTGTGGGTGTGTAGCGAAACATTATAAATGTAAAGGCCATTGTAATGTTTCCTTCTTAACTGTTTCTCACAAGTATTCAATTTATTATATCTATATTATTTCAAATGAAAATACCATTTAACACCTTTTTTCTTTATTTCACAACTTTCTGTTTAACACGACCAAGCCTCACGAAACAGAGACCGTGCAAAATAAAATAAAAGAATACTGTGAAACGTAGGCAGAAAACTGTTATCTTTTGTAATTGTTTGCGTCTGATTTTTATTGTACTAACCTTTGAAGTGCTGTGTTCTTTCCGCCTGGAACGATACAACATTCCCTATAGTTACCAACATGCTTTTTATGAATAGTAGTCACAGAGAGAAGTGGAGCAGTGATTAAGTCACTGGACCACATTCTACCTGCGAATTGCTGTGACATCTTGGCAGAGGGTATCTTTTATTTTACCTCGAATTGTTTCTACCCTTTCCATTCGTGGACAGACATCATATTCTAACTTTATTCACACAACCTCTGCAGGCTAGATATGCAGCGGGCTGGACAATACTAGTAATTTCTGCACTGGAAGATTGTTCTTGGGGTTTTCTGACTAGTCTCTCGCCATATGCGCGGCGTTCTTTCTTTGAGCGCCTGTCAGTTAAGATTACTCAACAAATGTTATATTCTCTCGTCAGTCAGACTTCGGCGTGACCTGTTTAAGGAACCACCCTAGCCTTCATTTGGAGTGCTAACAGAAACTAATGACAGTCTAATTCTAGGTAACCAGATGTCGATTTAACCGACAACTTCAACGGTAGAATCTACTCTGGTTAAAACAGATTGTGTTGGCATTAAAGGGTACTCAACTGATACAAATACCTTGGTGTAACAATTTGTAGGGTTATGAAATGGGACGACCACATAGTCTTACTCGTAGATAAAGCAGGTGGCAGACTGCGGCTTGTTTGTAGAATACTAGGAAAATGCAATCATTTTACAAAGGAGACTGCATACAAAAAACTCATGCGACCTATCCTAGAATATTGCTCAAGTGTTTGGGACGAGTACCGAACAGCGCCAACGGGGGATATTGAATGGATAGAAAGAAGAGCAGCGCAGATTGTAACAGTTTCTTCTTTTTTTTTTTTTTTTGGCTATTCGGAAAGTGCCACGCAGATGCCGAAAGAATTGAATTGGTAGACGCCTGAAGATAGATACAAACTATGCCGTGAAAGCGTATTTAGAATATTTCTAGAAGCAGCTTTAAGTGACGAATCCAGGAATATATTACGACCATCTCATGCATCGCTCGCACTGGGCTCACGAAGACAAAATTAGGCTGATTACAGTGCGCACAGAGACGTTTATGCAGTCATTCTTGGCGCGCCATACGTGAATGGTACGGGAAGTTGGTATAGCGGGACTTACCGTCTGCCTCGCACTTCACAGTCGTGTGCAGAGTTTAGATGTAGATGCAGACTACGACCAAAAATAAACCCATTTTAACCCAGGAAACACATTGTTTCACCGCCACGTGGAGAACGTTTCTCCTTGCAGTCTTACGTGTTGCAGCAGCTTTCTGGGGTTGTATTGCTTCTGGCTGCGGAAAAGGAAGCTGTTTGCGTTATTCACACCGAGAGGAAACAAGACTGTGGCCATTCGCACCAATCGTGTTTGTATAGCTTCGATGCGTTTTGGCAGTCCGTACTGACACAGGTCTCCGAGTACTTTGCCCGCAGTCGCCTTTGTAGAGGAACAGCGTAAATATCTTCTAATAAATCGTAGCGTGCCATTTTCTTTACTTACAACCGAGCCTGTGTGATCCTCCCGGTTCATCTCTTTACACACTGCTACTAACAAACATTATTGCGGTGTTGTTGACTCTTTTTGTGATTTATTAATCCTGTAGTGTAGTTAAAGAATACCACGTTTCTTCATGTTTCGTGAAGAGCGCCGGCCGGTTTGGCCGAGCGGTTCTAGGCTCTACAGTCTGGAACCGCGCGACCGCTACGGTCGCAGGTTCGAATCCTGCCTCGGGCACGGACGTGTGTAATGTCCTTAGGTTACTTAGGTTTAAGTAGCTCTAAGTTCTAGGGGACAGATGACCTCAGATGATAAGTCCCATAGTGCTCAGAGCCATTTGAACCATTTTTTCGTGAAGAGCGTAACTACTCGTTCTCCTACATTAGGAACTACCTGTCAGTCTTTGCACCAGGATTGTTTTTCCTTTGAACAGGATGTTACTGTAGTTTTTACTGAGCAGAATTCCCTCCTAGATGACTACATCTTCTTCGAATATTTTGAGACTGCAGGTACCCGCTGAGTCAATAATGCATGACGTGTACGATAATGGGTCTATTACACTTGCCTTCGGCACGCAGTTTTTATAGTAACTGTAGATTTCTCCGCACTCAGGTTTACATACAGCGTCCTGCCTATTAGGGCGTCTTCGATCCAGTCGCAAACGTGGCTTTCCTCAACGAAACTTTGTCTCGAAACCTGGCAGAAAATCCAAAGAGCGTCTGGTCGTATATGAAGTATGTTAGCGGCAAGAAACAATCAATGCCTTCTCTGTGCGATAGCAATGGAGATACTATCGAAGGCAATGCTGCCAAAGCAGAGTTACTAAACACAGCCTTCCGAAATGCCTTCACAAAAGAAGACGAAGTAAATATTCCAGAATTCGAATCGAGAACAGCTGCCAACAAGAGTAACGTAGACGTAAATATCCTCGGAGTAGTGAAGCAACTTAAATCACTTAATGAAAGCAAGTCTTCTGGTCCAGACTGTATACCAGTTAGGTTCCTTTCGGAGTATGCTGATGCATTAGCTCCATACTTAACAATCATATACAACCGTTCGCTCGACGAAAGATTCGTACCCAAAGACTGGAAAGTTGCACAGGCACACCAATATTCAAGAAAGGTAGTAGGAGTAGTCCACTAATTTACAGGCCCATATCGTTAACGTCGATATGCAGCACAACTAGTGTTGAGTACCATTGACAAGGGATTTCAGATCGATTCCATATTTCTACCGGAAGGCTTTTGACACTGTACCACACAATCGGCTCGTAGTGGAATTGCGTGCTTATGGAATATCGTCTCAGTTATTTGACTGAATTTGTGATTTCCTGTCAGAGAGTTCACAGTTCGTAGTGTAAGAGGTCCGAGCAGATGTAATTTTATGAAAGAGGTCCGAGCAGATGTAATTTCGATGTATTGCTCATGCGCTGCCTGCGATACGCAAGGTATAAGAGAACCTCTGACCAGAGAGCAGTGTTGACTGCAGTAGGAACTGTGTAGCTGTAGCAGTAGGTTCTGGCTAGTCTGCAGTCTGCTGTGGTCTGGTCTGGTGTATCGTGTTGGCTGGGCCGGTCGTGGTGCAGCGATGTCGGAGCCTGAGTATTGTTGTATAAGATAAAAAGCAGCCTCGCGCATATGTAGTAATGTTATCTCAAGCCCCATGTAAATGTTTTAAAAATGTCCTAATAATAATCTTTCTCATATAAAGTAATTTTTAACAAACATTCATTTCAATTTAAAGAATTTACTAATTTCTCCAATCCATGATCATCCCGATTATTACAAAAGACAAACCAGTTGTTTCCTTTCATAAGTGACAAATATATCGGCCGGCATTGCACAGGGCTGTGCCAGAAAAATTTATTGTAAGAGCAGATGTATATGCGTTATCCGGCGACTTCATTGAGGTAAGAATTTTTCTCTTTTATTCAGAATGATCTTTCAGGGCCATGACACAGCACTGCTGACGTCCAAAATTTACCAGGTTAAATTCACAGTCAATTATTGAAAAGTTATAAGTGAGCGACAATTTAATTGAGAGGTTAGTTACATTGTATTATTACCAGGTTACGGAAATTATTTTGTTGAGACGATACATTGAATGTGAACGACATAATTATATTTTTTTTTTACTGTTGAAAAGTTTAGGAATTTTTCTGTTTTGAGGTTACACTAAACGTGAATATTATTTATGCTAATATTTTCTGTTGGGAGGTTAAATTTGAATGTATTTTGTGGGGAGGTTAAATGTGAATGAAATTATTTTTGTGGGGAGGTTACAGTAGTAACTGACGGAAAATCATCGAGTAAAACAGAAGTGATTTCTGGCGTTTCCCAAGATAGTGTTATTGGCCCTTTGCTGTTCCTTATCTATATAAACGATTTTGGAGACAATCTGAGCATCCGTCTTCGGTTTTTTGCAGATGACGCTGTCGTTTATCGACTAATAAAGTCATCAGAAGAACAAAACAAACTGCAAAACGATTTAGAAAAGATAACTGAATGGTGCGAAAAGTGGCAGTTGACCCTAAATAACGAAAAGTGTGAGGTCATCCACATGAGTGCTAATAGGATCTCGTTAAACTTCGGTTACACAATAGATCAGTCTAATCTAAAAGCCATAAATTCAACTAAATACATAGGTATTACAATTACGAACAACTTAAATTGGAAAGAACACATAGAAAATGTTGTGAGGAAGGCTAAACAAAGACTACGTTTTATTGGCAGGACACTTAGAAAAGGTAACAGACCTACTAAGGAGACTGCCTACACTATGCTTGTCCGTCCTCTTTTAGAATACTGCTGCGAGATGTGGGATCCTTACCAGATAGGACTGACGGAGTACATAAAAAAAGTTCAAAGAAAGGCAGCACGTCTTGTATTATCGCGAAACATGGGAGAGAGTGTCACAGAAATGATCTAGGATTTGGGCTGGAAATCATTAAAAGAAAGGCGTTTTTCGTTGCGACGGAATCTTCTCACGAAATCCCAATCACCAACTTTCTCCTCCGAATGTGAAAGTATTTTGTTGACAGCGACCTACGTAGGGATAAACGATCACCACGACAAAATGATGGAAATGAGAGCTCGTACGGAAAGATATAGGTGTTCATTCTTGCCGCGCGCTATACGGGATTGGAATAACAGAGAATTGTGAAGGTGGTTCGATGAACCCTCTGCCAGGCACTTGAATGTGATTTGCAGAGTATCCATGTAGATGTAGATGTAGATATCCAGTGGGATGTTTTCGGAACCCATCCTGATTACCATGGAGGAAGTTATTTTGTTCCATGCGGATCAGTTCGGGGAAGCTGGCTTCAAATCTGTGACAAACCGGTCAGGTTTCCCAAGGTTACGGTCGTCTCTTATAGAAAATTTCTGAATGGTTCTTTTAAAAAGGACACGTACGGTACTTGTTCGCTCCAAGCTTAAACTCCGTCTCTCGTTATATCGTTGTTAACGGACGTAAAAACCGGAAACTTTCTTTTCGTTCAGTCATAAACATTGATCATGGGAAACCCAACTCGCATTATAAAGACAGCAAATGATTTGATACGTGGTTGTAAGTGAAATGGTGGAGTCATTGTTTCTTAATTTTTCGATTCAGTACTGCACCAGCGGCGATTAATGACGAAGAAACGCTCGTATTCATATGTCCCACGTTGCTGTAATAAAGCATTAAAGCATCAAACTCCCAGGTACAAAATAACTTCAAACTTCTGATTACTTTACATATGAGTTAATGTGTTAAATATTTTACGTTAAGTATGTAAGCGAAAAAAAGTTAAAGTTAAAGTTTGCTGGAAATCACTATGTATTCTGATTATCAAATACTGGATGAGTATAGTGTGGCTATTTTGTGACATGTAGTAAGCGACAACCTTTTTATCTTTGATAATTTTGTGCGGGTTGTTAAGGAGAAAGTTTTGCAAGAGCTTGAAATTATGCGTAAAATTTCGTGAAAGTCACTGAGTGGTCTTGTTCCCTTAAATACTGCGTGATCCGCGCGGGGTAGCCGCGCCGTCTCGGGCGTCTTGTTACGGTTCGCACGGCTCCTCCCGTCGGAGGTTCGAGTTCTCCCTCGGGCATGGGTGTGTGTGTTGTCCTTAGCGTAAGTTAGTTTAAGTTAGATTAAGTAGTGCGTAAGCTTAGGGCCGAAGACCTCAGCAGTTTGGTCCCATAAGACCTTAACAGGATTTTCCAAATTTCCAAATACTGAGTGAATATATTCTGATTGCGCGCGAACAGTTAAGCTGCCCCAAGATGTATACACGACTTCTAACTGTAATACAGGTACTTGTCTTTTGTGTTAAACCCCTAGCATAAGATTATATTTTTTAATGAGAAGATTATGACACATTTCACGTTTTTAAATTCGGTCGAGAACTATGTGAAATACTCAAAAACAAATTTTTGTTGCTCCTAAAAGCCGCCATGTAAGTAACCTGTAACTGGGACTTCTCACTAGTGACCGTGAACCTGTTTAGGTGTCTAATAATATAGGTACCAGTGAAATTATACAGGATTGTTTCCTGTAAGTCTGCAGGCAGACTTTCTCTACAGTCAGACCAAACTAACGGTGCTCATCCTGTCTTCCATGCGACGCCCAGTGTCGACGGAAATCGCCTGTTTGTTTTCCGTTAGAATCAAATTGATTTTTAAACGGGAGCTTTCCATGCCCATTCGGTAGAGCAGTCCCAAACTGGTCTAGCACGTCATTTCTTCTGTGATCGTGTGTTATCAGGGACAGTAAAACGTAAAGGATAATCAGTACTCCAGCAGCGACAGAGCATCTTTCTGCGTGTCAACGTTGGCCAGGGCGGTGCTGGAGCCCTGGTTTTTCTTCGGGTTTTGCCGTCCCTGTTAATACCTATCGATAAAACAAATACCGCACTAGACTGATTTGGAACTGTTCTGTCGAATGGGCACGTAAATTTCCTCTGTAAAAATCGTTTTGTTTGTAGCGGGAAACAAACCGTCGACACTGAAAATTGCACGAAGGACGTGATGTGCAGCGGCTGTTTAGGTCGACTTAAGGTGCACATTACAAGAACAAAATTGCTGATACCAGGCGAAACACCAGAGCAAATGCACCTGGAGGGGGACACCCGGTATATTACTTTCTCAGTTTGTAACTTTAGTTGGGCTCGAACTTTTCGCTGACTATTGGGCTATCCGCAAGAGAGGATTTTTTCGTAATTAAAATAACAACACCTAGCCACATCTTTATAAGTAGTCTCTGTGGTCAGGTTCGGTAATGCACGACTGCGCGGTGGTTGTCGGCTAGAAGGTAGCTGATCTGCCATCTCGTGGAGGAAGAAATTTTCATTGCCATTATTTGGCCAAGAGGAGGAGAGATGGTAGCTTACAGTTCGTGGCCAACAGGCTTTGAACCTTTGTAATGGGTTAAATCTCTAACCTGTACGCAGTTTGAGAGCTTTTGGCAGTTTTTGTGATCTATCGTTAAGATGGGGACATAAATATCGGCGGCTCGCATGGTGCTATTCGACAGGAGCGGACAACATACCGGCAACGGGTCCACCTTATCGCTTCTCACACCATCATAATCAATAATACAATCGTGACCAGCTCTACACTAACTCATCGACAGATCCACTTTAGACATAACATGCGCACTTCGCGGCTGAAATACTTCTCCCAGTGAACACTAGACATGTTTACACGCTTTACACCTTTAGGAAATTACAAGCAGATCTATTGACGGGCATTTAGCGCCAGTGTGGACAAATACATAGTTGTTCGTTTTATGAAGCAAAGTAGCTTTAAATATGAGATTACTGCGTCACAAAAGAAGCAATCGTGCCATACAAATACGCGAAATAAAAACGCCCGGGGATAAGATATATAATGTTAAATTGAATACAGTCGACAATAAATCAAGTGGCACGTGACGATTCTGTGGTAGTATATAGGAAAGTTGTGGCCTATCTATTAAAGAGGTTACTTATAAAACGTTTACAAGCACTATACTGGATTGCTGATCACGCATTTCAGGTCCGTGACCAACCCAACTTACTTCGGTTCCATGACCAGCCCAACAGTATTGAAAAATTAAAAGAAGATAAGCGCTGATACTCACAGGCTTGTTTGACTCACGGGAAAATATAGAATTGCTGCAAAATTTGGACTGGAAAAAATTTGAAGACACAAACATTATCACACAAGAACTTTTAAGGACTGTGAAATCTTGTTTAGATTTTCTGTGATGAGAAACGAGTCGAGCAGATCGCACATTCCTTCAGTAAGGGCACACCGTTTCATCCCGTTATCCATGAACAACTGAGCTACTTCTTAGTGTCTGATGACCTCTTTGAACCGGAACCTTAGTCTAACAGGAAATCGTCAATGACTGCCCAGTTGCAATGATTCCGTCACATGTCTGCTGAAGCAACTGGCGAATGTGTGTAATGCACTTCAGTGAACACTGTAGGTTGGGCAGGGACACCAGTCTCAAATTGACTTAAGTGGGTCTGAAAACCTTGAACGTTCCCCGACGATGGCCAGTGTGTGAGTCGCTGCCTGATAGCCTGGTTGCAGCGAAACTGGTCTCATCTCCCCGACGTTACAAGATGAAACTTCCTCAAGGCAGGCATCGTGTGAATGACTTGTAATTGAGTTTAGAAACAGTGGTGTCAGCTACAGATTTAGAATTTGAGTATTTTTCCGCTGTCACTCAGTACGAATGGTTTGCAGTTCGTTAAGCGAGGCAATGGTCAATTGGTGCGGCGCTGCTTGCCAGTTATGGTCCATCCGTAACGGCCTACACGGCCCGCGATCGAGACGACTTACCAGCGTTTCAGCCACACCTGGTCGCCGCACATCACTTGCTTCTTGTTGCTTTTCACTTGGGACATCGCGAGCTGCTGTTGCTCTTCCAATACAAATATCTTGCGAAAAAGAGTGTTACTTCCTGCTACGTGTGTAGTTATAATGCAAGAAGGTGGTCTGAAAAGTTCTCGGCTCCGTCCGTAGATCGCAGCAGTTAAGTGCGTGATTTTTTATCCAGAGGTTGGTACTCGCTCCGTGTGAAATTGCAAGTCACTCCGCCCAGTAAGGCGCTGTACGCAGTGTGTGAATAAGGCGCGTTTCCCGAAAAGATCTCAGCGCATCGAAAACGCCTTTGCTTTAATCATTGCCGCTCTAGCTCGCTTCTCATATCCGTGACACTCTCTCCCCTATTTCGCGATAACACAAAACGAGTTGTCCTTCTTTGGACTTTTTCAGTGTTGTCCATTGATAAGTATCCCATACTGTAGCAGAGGACGGACAAGCGTGGTATAGGTAGTCTCTTTAGCAGATTTGTTGTATCTTAAGTGTTCTGCCAATAAAACGCAGTATTTGGTACGCCTTCACCACAATATTACCTATTTGATCGTCGCAATTGAAGCTGTTCGTAATTGTTATCTCTAGGTATTTACTTGAATTGACATCCTTTAGATTTGTGCGATTTATCGTGTAACCGAAATTTAAGGGATTCGTTTTAGTATTCATGTGCATGACTTCGCACTTTCCATTTTTTAGAGTAAATTACAACTTTTTACACCGTACAGATATCTTGTCTAAATAATTCTGCAGTTGTTTTTGATCTGATGACTTTACTAGACGACAAATGTTAGCATCATCTGCAAACAGTCTCATAGGGCTGCTCAGATTGTCTCCTAAGTCATTTATATACGAGGGCAGTTCAATAAGTAATGCAATACTTTTTTTTCTGAAACAGGGGTTGTTTTATTCAGCATTGAAATACACCAGGTTATTCCCCAATTTTTAGCTACACAACACTATTTTTCAACGTAATCTCCATTCAATGCTATGACCTTACGCCACCTTGAAATGAGGGCCTGTACGCCTGCACGGTACCATTCCACTGGTCGATGTCGGAGCCAACGTCGTACTGCATCAATAACTTCTTCATCATCCGCGTAGTGCCTCCCACGGATTGCGTCCTTCATTGGGCCAAACATATGGAAATCCGACGGTGCGAGATCGGGGCTGTAGGGTGAATGAGGAAGAACAGTCCACTGAAGTTTTGTGAGCTCCTCTCGGGTGCGAAGACTTGTGTGAGGCCTTGCGTTGTCATGAAGAAGGAGAAGTTCGTTCAGATTTTTGTGCCTACGAACACGCTGAAGTCGTTTCTTCAATTTCTGAAGAGTAGCACAATACACTTCAGAGTTGATCGTTTGACCATGGGGAAGGACATCGAACAGAATAACCCCTTCAGCGTCCCAGAAGACTGTAACCATGACTTTACCGGCTGAGGGTATGGCTTTAAACTTTTTCTTGGTAGGGCAGTGGGTGTGGCGCCGCTCCATTGATTGCCGTTTTGTTTCAGGTTTGAAGTGATGAACCCATGTTTCATCGCCTGTAACAATCTTTGACAAGAAATTGTCACCCTCTGCCACATGACGAGCAAGCAATTCCGCACAGATGGTTCTCCTTTGCTCTCTATGGTGTTCGGTTAGACAACGAGGGACCCAGCGGGAACAAACCTTTGAATATCCCAACTGGTGAACAATTGTGACAGCACTACCAACAGAGATGTCAAGTTGAGCACTGAGTTGTTTGATGGTGATCCGTCGATCATCTCGAACGAGTGTGTTCGCACGCTCCGCCATTGCAGGAGTCACAGCTGTGCACGGCCGGCCCGCACGCGGGAGATCAGACAGTCTTGCTTGACCTTGCGGCGATGATGACACACGCTTTGCCCAACGACTCACCGTGCTTTTGTCCACTGCCAGATCACCGTAGACATTCTGCAAGCGCCTATGAATATCTGAGATGCCCTGGTTTTCCGCCAAAAGAAACTCGATCACTGCCCGTTGTTTGCAACGCACATCCGTTACAGACGCCATTTTAACAGCTCCGTACAGCGCTTCCACCTGTCGGAAGTCAATGAAACTATACGAGACGAAGCGAGAATGTTTGAAAATATTCCACAAGAAATTTCCGGTTTTTTCAACCAAAATTGGCCGAGAAAAAAAATGTGTTGCATTACTTATTGAACTGCCCTCGTAGATTAGCAACAGCAGAGGGCCTATAACACTTCCTTGGGAACGCCGGATATCACTTCCATTTTAATCGATGACTTTCCGTCAGTTACAACGAATAATGTGCCGATAAGTGCAGAGATATCATGCTGTGTGTTTCCTGCATCGTCTTCTCAATCATTTTACTCCTTCCTATTTAGTTTCAACTCTTACGCTACTATCTGAACAGCACAGCTGAAATACTCTTTCTCAACAAAGTAAGATCCTCTCTGTACCACTACGCAACACTGCCATGTTCCCTAAATCATTTTCCGTATCAAGAATCCTACTTTGGAACAATCTTCCTGAAAATAATACAGAAATTAGAATCCTTTCAAACTGCAAAAGACAGCAAATGGGCCACCTTCTATCATAATAACTTTCTCTTCTTGCAGCTCACTCTCACCCACTTCTTGTCCCTCCCCTTGTCTACAGAGTTCTGTATTGAAATTCTCTCCTTTCCTAGCAACCATTCTCACTTTCATTTCAATCCTCTCCCCTTTCGTTATCTGTTACGCTTCTTCTAATACCAAAAAGGGCTTAAATAGTGTCAACTAATCAATATCATTATTAATGCTCCATTATTTATTATTATTATTATTATTATTATTATTAGTGTTACTATTATTGTTATTATTGATAATTATTATTTTTATTAATATTGCAAATTATTATTATTGTGATCGCTGTGTAATATTTTTGTATGCGGTTTTCCTGGTCAGATGTAACAGAGGGCCTTAAGGCCCTAATATGGTCAGGCTAAATAAGCAGTTAATACATAAATAAACAAGTAACGAAATCAGTAACGTAGCTGCAAAGGTACCGCATAGGCATGCAGTTTGATTAGAAGCTGCTTGTGAGGATCGGCGTCCAAAACCTTCTGGAAAACTAAAAATAGGGAATAAATTTGAGAGTCCTTTTCGCTAACAGAAATTACTTCCTGAAAAGAAAGAACTAGTTGTGTTTCACAAGAACGTTATTTTCTGGATCTGTGCCGAATGTGTGTCGATAGAACACTTTCTTGGAGATAATTCATAACGTTCGAAAACAGTGTATGTTCCAAATTGCGGGCTTTCAAATAATAAAATGAAGTGGTGAGTGGCCCTCAACTACGTACCCTGTGACTCAGAGTTGAAATATTAAAAGTTTTGGCTGGTTTCGTTGACTAGGGGCTGGGATACGTAGTTGCCGCATTACACGGCAAATACTGCTGAGTATACAGTATACAATAAGAATATACACATAAATCGAATGGTCAAAGGCCCTAGCACTCGGCAATTGCGAATAATGAATGTCATATAGAAATTTATAAATGAAAGATTACAGTTAAGTAAAATCTGCAGGTACTACTTTAACGATTTTAAATGATGAGTACGATAGCAGAAGTACCTTTAAGAATGCCCTTTAATGATGTAAAACACTTATTGGTTATCCATGGTCCAGCAATTAAATAAAATATAATTTGAATAACGGGGAAACAATAGATTCCTACTCCAGGTAATTAGTTATGAACAACAACATAGCTCACGAGATATTCACTTCTAAACGCATATTACGTCTTCACTGCAGAAGCCACAGAAGTCTTACAAGCGCACAAGTCGGCACTACGAAATATTTCTTTCCGCAAACTGCTCCACTCCGCAAGTCTTCCTTGCGACCGTGTGTCCGCCTCGCCGTACTCTCCAGGACTCTCCTTGTCCTGTGCGACTGTCCCTCGCGCCACACTGTTCAGAACTGCCCGCTCCCTCACTTCCATACAGTCTCTGGATGTGTCCTTTTTGTAAACGATCGCTGCGATTGGCTAGAGCGCTCCCGCCTTGTCTTCAAGCCAACACACTCACACAAACATAATGAAATACATTCGAAATACTGGATCTACATTTAAATAACTTTAATTAAATAAATATTCCTACTGCTGGACCATAAACACGCTGTAACACACATTATTAAATACATAAACAAATTGTTGTTGTTGTTGTGGTATTCAGTCCTGAGATTGGTTTGATGCAGCTCTCCATGCTACTCTATCCTGTGCAACCTTCTCCATCTCCCAGGACTTACTGCAACCTACATCCTACTGAATCTGCTTAGTGTATTCATCTCTTGGTCTCCCTTTACGATTTTTACCCTCCACGCTGCCCTCCAATGCTAAATTGGTGATCCCTTGATGCCTGAGAACACGTCCTACCAACCGGTCCCTTCTTCTTGCCAAGTTGTGCCACAGACTACTCTTCTCCCCAAGTCTGTTCAATACCTCCTCATTAGTTATGTGACCTACCCATCTAATCTTCAGCATTCTCCTGTAGCACCACATTTAGAAAGCTTTTGTTCTCCTCTTGTCCAGACTATTTACCGTCCATGTTCACTTCCATACATGGCTACACTCCATACAAATGCTTTCAGAAACGACTTCCTGACACTTCAATCTATACTCGATGTTAACAAATATCTCTTCTTCAGAAACCCTTTCCTTGCCATTCCCAGTCTACATTTTATATGCTATCTACTTCGACCATCATCGGTTATTTTGTCCCTCAAATAGCAAAACTGCCTTACTACTTTAAGTGTCTCATTTCCTAATCTAATTCCCACAGCATCACCCGACTTAATTCGATTACGTTTCATTATCCTCGTTTTGCTTTTGTTGATGTTCATCTTATATCCTCCTTTCAAGACATGTGCATTTCGTTCAACTGCTCTTCCAAGTCCTTTGCTGTCTCTGACAAAATTACAATGTCATCGGCGAGCCTCAAAGTTTTTAGTTCTTTTCCATGGATTTTAATACCTACTCCGAATTTTTCTTTTGTTTCCTTTACTGCTTGCTCAATATACAGATTGAATAACATCGGGGAGAGGCTGCAACCCTGTCTCACTCCTTTCCCAACCACTGCTTCCCTTTCATGTCCCTCGACTCTTATAACTGCCATCTGGTTTCTGTACAAATTGTAAATCGCCTTTCGCTCCCTGCATTTTACCCCTGCCACCTTCAGAATTTGAAAGAGAGTATTCCAGTCAACATTGTCAAAGCTTTCTCTAAGTCTACAAATGCTAGAAACGTAGGTTTGCCTTTCCTTAATCTTTCTTCTAAGATAAGTCGTAGGGTCAGTATTGCCTCACGTGTTCCAACATTTCTACGGAACCCAAACTGATCTTCCCCGAGGTCGGCTTCTACCAGTTTTTCCATTCGTCTGTACAGAATTCGCGTTAGTATTTTGCATCCGTGACTTATTACACTGATTGTTCGGTAATTTTCACATCTGTCAGCACCTGCTTTGTTTGGGATTGGAATTATTATATTCTTCTTGAAGTCTGAGGGTATTTGGCCTGGCTCATACTTCTTGCTCACCAGATGGTAGAGTTTTGTCGGAACTGGCTCTCCCAAGGCCGTGAATAGTTCTAATGGAATGTTGTCTACTCCCGGGGCCTTGTTTCGACTGAAGTCTTTCAGTGCTCTGTCAAACTCTTCACGCAGTATCATATCTCCCATTTCATCTTCTTCTACCTCCTGTTCCATTTCCATTATATTGTCCACAATAACATCGCCCTTGTATAGACCCTCTATATACTCCTTCCACCTTTCTGCTTTCCCTTCTTTGCTAAGAACTGGGTTTCCATCTGAGCTCTTGATATTCATACAAGTGGTTCGCTTTTCTCCAAAGGTCTCTTTAATTTTCCTGTAGGCAGTATCTATCTTACCTCTAGTGAGATAAGCCTCTACATCCTTACATTTGTCCTCTAGCCATCCCTGCTTAGCCATTTTGCACTTCCTGTCGATCTCATTTTTGAGACGTTTGTATTCCTTTTTGCTTGCTTCACTTACTGCATTTTTGTATTTTCTCCTTTCATCAATTAAATTCAGTATCTCTTCTGTTACCCAAGGATTTCTACTAGCCCTTGTGTTTTTACCTAGTTGATCCTCTGCTGCCTTCACTATTTGATTCCTCAAAGCTACCCATTCTTATTCTACTGTATTCCTGTCAATTGTTGCCTTATGCTTTCCCTGAAACTCTGTACAACCTCTGGTTCTTTCAGTTTATCCAGATCCCATCTCCTTAAATTCCCACCTTTTTGCAGTTTCTTCAGTTTTAATCTACAGTTCATAACCAATAGATTGTGGTCAGAGTCCACATCTGCCCCTGGAAATGTCTTACAATTTAAAACCTGGTTCCTAAATCTCTGTCTTACCATTATATAATCTGATACCTTCTAGTATCTCCAGGATTCTTCCATGTATACAACCTTCTTTTATGATTCTTGAACCAAGTGTTAGCTATGATTAAGTTATGCTCTGTACAAACTTCTACCAGACGGCTTCCTGTTTCATTTCTTACCCCCAATCTATATTCACCTACTATGTTTCCTTCTCTCCCTTTTCCTGGACTCGAATTCCAGTCATCCATGACAATTAAATTTTCGTCTCCCTTCACTACCTGAATAATTTCTTTTATCTCATCATACATTTCATCAATTTCTTCATCATCTGCAGAGTTAGTTGGCATATAAACTTGTACTACTGTAGTAGCCATGGGCTTCGTGTCTATCTTGGCCACAATAATGCGTTCACTATGCTGTTTGTAGTAGCTTACCCGCACTCCTATTTTTTTATTCATTATTAAACCTACTCCTGCATTACCCCCATTTGATTTTGTATTTATAACCCTGTATTCACGTGACCAAAAGTCTTGTTCCTCCTGCCACCGAACTTCACTAATTCCCACTATATCTAACTTTAACCTATCCATTTCCCTTTTTAAATTTTGTAACCTACCTGCCCGATTAAGGGATCTGACATTCCACAATACGATCCGTAGAACGCCAGTTTTCTTTCTCCTGATAACGACGTCCTCTTGAGTAGTCCCCGCCCGGAGATCCGAATGGGTGACTATTTTACCTCTGGAATATTTTACCCAAGAGGATGCCATCATCATTTAATCATACAGTAAAGCTGCATGCCCTGGGGAAAAATTGCGGCCGTAGTTTCCCCTTGCTTTCAGCCGTTCGCAGTACCAGCACAGCAAGGCTGCTTTGGTTAGTGTTACAAGGCCAGATCAGTCAATCATCCAGACTGTTGCCCCTGCAACTACTGAAAAGGCTGCTGCCCCTCTTCAGGAACCACACATTTGTCTGGCCTCTCAACAGATACCCCTCCGCTGTGGTTGCACCTACGGTACGGGTATCTGTATCGCTGAGACACACAAGCCTCCCGACCAACGGCAAGGTCCTGATTACACCATCAGAATCGTCGTGCAGATAATGGTAATATACATGTTTCTTTTTGAGGTATCATGATTTATGTGGCTACTATTAATTTCTATACGAACTGTGCAATGTCTGCCATTAAGGTTTCACAAAGTCCGCCATCTTTGGCACTCCCGGAATGTCTCCTTTTTCGACACAGCGTCACCATGGGATTCCCAGCCATGCATCAGCTGGACCACTGCTGGGGCTATCCCTCTTGCTCAACCAACGTTCGGCACCACGTGGTTATTGCCGGACCCCGGCTTGCTCAGCGGCCCATGTGGCCACGCCAACACCGAACTTAGAATATTTTCAGGCCGCCACAACTCGCCCGTTACCTCACAAAATTCTTGTGCAAATCGACGTCAGTGATATGATTCTGTAATTCAGCGGATTACTCCTCTTTCCTTTATGAGTACTGGTGTGACCTTCGCAATTTTCCAGCCTTTAGGTACATATCTTTCTTCGAGCGATAGGTTGTATTCGATTGCTAGTTATGGAGCTATTATATTAGAATACTCAGAAACGAATCAACCTGGTATACAGAAAGGTCCAGAAGACTTGCCTTTATTAAGTGATTTGAGTTGCTTCTCTACACCGAGGATAGCAACGTTGTTCATGCCACTATGAATTGTGACAGTAAAATATAGGAAGGGGCCATGGTGTGCGTACAGTGTGGGTTTGGTGAAAGAAACATTATGAAGTAGTGTTCCTTAACAAAACCACATTTGCTGATAACAAATCAAATACGGATTTCTTAATTCTGATATTGTAATATTTCGTCTGCTGTCGTACTGAAAACTGTTATTCCTGTAGAGAGGTGGCTGGTTATTTACCACAAATTTCATAACTGAACAGCCTTGGACATAATGCAGCTGTCATGTAGTTAAAATAGGTAGTTTCAATCGCTTTAAAACAGGTTTTTATGGTATCTAGAATAGTTTATCACAGAACAATAACAACCACGTCATTCTTCTTAAACTAGTGTTGTGACATTACTACAACCTAGGCGTCAGGGAAACCAATAAAAACTTTGTTGCTGGAACAAGAAGTTTCATCGACATTATTGAGTATAAATTGAGTATCTGGAGCATAATCAGGTATTCTGTATACCGTAGCGTTTGTTTCCGTTTTCCACGCTTGATGAATCGATAACAGGGAACCGTTATCGCCAGCTGTTGTGTTGCCTGCACTAATGAAAACTCCCCATAAGCGAAATTTCGGCATGAAAGCATGAAAAGCAGAAGCTAAACATATAGTTTTAAATGTTTGGGAGCTCGTCCCTCTCTTACATATTTCTTATTTTATCCTTGGGAACGTTCACAGTGATATTCTTAGCGCAATCAGGCATACAGCTGCATAATCAAAAATCCGAGCTACAGCAGGCGTGTAAATAGAAACTTGACAGTTAATGCGCCTGTAGGTAACATAATCTAAATTGTCTCATTCGCTATTTTGCGATTTAGTATTAGAGTAGGTGCAGTTTTCAGAATTGAAAATAAAAAAAAGTGTGTTCGAAGTAAGGTGCTCGTAAAATGTTGTTTGCATCCAGTGGAACCTGATAGAACCGTTGCGCGTGAAAGCCTTTCGTTGTACACATACCAAGGAACACAGAACGAGCCAAGGAGTCATTAGCAGTTAGAGCGTCATGGAATCGTGTTGAGGTGTGATGAAAAAACTTTTTTAGCTAATTTATCCACGATCAATCGAAGAACGGAAGTCTATCACAACGGCCCAGCCACGAGGTTTTGTAAATTGGGGAAGCAAACCTTTGCCAAGATGACTCCATTAAAAGAGAAACAGACGTGCCTAGGCATTGATAAGTCATCCAGGTTTATAAAAGGACTTACTATCTTATAAAATATATATTGCTTCCGGAGATGGTGTTCAAAGGAATGAAATCTGACAACATATGACAGGGAAACAACACACGAGAAATTGCTATATGGCCTCTGTGTGAACAATATATAACACTTGTGATAGAATTTTTGAAATATGTGAGAAGACACTTGGTTGACAATAAACCAGAAATATTATCGGGCCTGGTACAGTTAACGAACAATTTCAACAGTTAGTCATGAATATGAAATGCTATTTTTAATGTTAAACATCATCGTTTATAACCGCATTCTTGAGAAAATTGGAACAGTTAAATACCAGAAATTCCAGCTAGTAACTTTGACGGAGATGTAAAATTAAATTGTTAGTAAAGTAATAAACTACCTGAATTACCTGCAGTAGCGACAGTAAAAGTGACAGTAACAATACATATGTAAATTTGATACTAAAACTTGCCTTTTGAACTTTTTTGTGTAGTGTGACCAATCAAAATTCACACTATTATCGACCAAACTTGTGGAAAGTTTTTTTCTTCATTTTTCATTCAGTATACTACATCACAGGGTAGTGTTGATAACTTACCAGTCCTGTTTGGTAGTCGAAGCATAGGTTGGGAGTCGCATCGCAGTAATTCCGATCAGTGCGAAATTGTCAACTGTATCGCCAGACTGCAAAATAGTGTACGGTACTAACGTTCAGTTGCATTGCAATAAGGAATTACAACGGCTGTCTACAGCATTCGTTGCGGCACGCGAACAACGAAACGGTCGTGTGAGGTGCGCTTGCGTGCGGCGAAAACAAGATGCAAAATAATTATTCTTCGGAGAAATCGCACCGATTGTAGCAACTGCCTGTTCTATTTCAGACACGCCAGAAGCGGTCAGAGTGGTAAAACGCACTTCCAGTGTCTCAGGATAAACCATTTTCTTTCATTTCTTCTGTTTTGAAGAGTTTTAATTGCAATTTAATTGTCATGCTGTCAAATACAGAACGCGTGCGCAAAGATTTCACAAAGATCTGGTAAAACATCTGCGTGTCTTGCGTAAGGAACTGTCTCGGCAAGCAGCCCAGAGTGGTTAGCGGAAACGGCGTTAAATTTAAACTTTGTTGGCTGCACTTTAGTGTGAAGCACATCTCTGATTACTACGAATTCGCATCTTTGATCTCTGCCACGCAACTGCGCAGGTGCTAGAGATCCTCTCGCCAAGAGAGCATCTGTTGCCTACAGGATCAGAACTTCTCACGGACTTCCGAGGCCTGTCACTGTACAAGTGTTTACTCTTAATTTGCATCTTTCAAAGCGATAGAACTTGGAAACGTAAAGGACTTGCCAATTTTCATTAAAGTCAGACATCAAATTTCTGTAATATAATTACTCGAAATTTCGTACGTTTTTATTACTCAAATCTCCCACAGAGCAATGATGCGCATGGTTCAAATGGTTTTGAGTACTATGGGACTTAACATCTGAGGTCACCAGTCACCTAGAACTTAGAACTGATTAAACCTAACTAACCTAAGGACACCACACACATCCATGCCCGAGGCAGGATTCGAACCTGCGACCGTAGCAGTCGCGCGGTTCCGGACTGAAGCCCCTAGAACCGCTCGGCCACTGCGGCCGGCAATGATGCGCATGCTTAGTCTATTAAATATCATCTTGGGGGGGGGGGGGGGGGGGGTACAGGAACTATTAACTGTCCTCCATAGCTGTGCAAAACATTTAATAACAGTATCTTGGCAATATCTGGCAAGGTGATTCAATTTTTTTTTTTTTTTTACTTGTGCTGAAAAAATTTGCAGAACTTTTACAAACTGTTTTCCCAGGACACGCGTGTGAAACATCTACAAGAAACGAGCTAGGAGAAAACTGACTCAATTATTCAAACTATGAAGAGTGAAGACTAAAATATGTAGAATGGAATGGAAAGCAGGCTTACGGATGTCAGTGCCCCGTGCTGCTGTATTGTCACTTGCAGGCAGATGAAAATAATATTCGCTAGAGCAGCTTTGCAGAAAAGAGGTAAATGGTTAATGTAGTCTAGTGCAGGCCGATTTTATTAATATCAGAGTTTCAAAATTTTTTGAGAAAGTCTTACGAAACCATTTTGACGATGAGAACTTAACCAGTCACTACACAGTCAGATCAAAAGTATCCGAACGTCCAGTGTTGGACATTAATATGGAGTGCGCCCACCATACTACTTTATGGCTGCTCGAACTCTACTGGGGATACTCTCAGTGAGGTTTCTGAATGCCTATAGATGAATGGCAAGAATGGAGACTGGGGTATGAAGCGAAGTGTACGTTCTACCCCATCCAAAGGTGTTCCATTGAGTTCATGCCGGCTGGTGTGGCCGAGCGGTTGTAGGCGCTTCAGTCTGGAGCCACGTGACGGCTACGGTGGCAGGTTCTAATCCTGCCTCGGGCATGGATGCGTGTGATGTCCTTAGGTTAGTTAGGTTTAAGTAGTTCTAAAGTTCTAGGGGACTGATACCCTCCTGTGTTAAGCCCCATAGTGCTAAGAGCCATTTGAGTTCAGGTCGAGACTCTGGGCAGGCTAGTCCGTTTCAGGAATGCTGCTGGCCACAGAACAGTGCCTCACAGATGTTACCTTATGACAGGGCTCAGTTCACGCCTGTAAAGTTGTCGCCTCTGGAATCTTCCTGTACTCTGTGCCGTACACAATGCTGTTACCTACATTTACCACACCATAGCCACGAACAGCACCCCCATAACTGAACACCACCCCTTTCGTATTTAACTGTCGGCACTACACGTGATTGCAGATAGCGTTCCGCAGGCGTTCGCCAAACCCAAACCCTTCTACAGGAAATGGCGTGATTCGTCGCTCCAAATCGTTCGTTTCCAGTGGCGTCGCCCTTTACACCACTGTAGAAATGTATGGCTTATGAGCAGCTGCTCGACCAATGTACCCCATTCTTTGTAGCTCCCTAAGCGCAGTTGGTAGCAGTTTGCAACTAACGAATGATTCCTTCCGCTGATTTTATGCGGTTTTTTACAGACGCCCTCCGAAATGCTCGACGATTCCTGTTCGTCAGTACAGGAGATCTCCTTGGCTTTTGGTTTAGCTGTGGTTGTTCTTTCGCGTTTCTACCTCACTATCACATTACCGACAACCGTAAAATTTTTGAAATTTTTGAAAACATACTCAGCGATCTTAAAATTTGTTAAAATTAAAATTTGAAACAGTCTCGATCGCAATTTTTTTTATTGGAGTGAGTGACCGGTTTCGACTCTTTCATAGAGTCATCTTCAGACTCGAGAGCGGTGGACGGACACTGTTCAAAGTACACGAGCGTCGAGGGTCGTCTCGCAGTGTCCGTCCCCCGCTCTCGAGTCTGAAGATGACTCTATGAAAGAGTCGAAACCGGTCACTCACTCCAATAAAAAAAAAAAAAAAAAATTGCGATCGAGACTGTTTCAAATTTTAATTTTAACCAACAGTCGACTTGGGAAGCTTGTGAAGGGTTAAATGTCCCTAATGGTTTTGTTAGTCGGGTGACGTCCACGTTCGAGACCACTGAGCTCAATGAGCGACCCATTCTAGTGTTGGTGCTACTCTTCCTGCCCGCCTCTCGTGGCATCCAGTGGTCAATTCCCCATTACGTAGTGGTGTCCGCATACTTTTGGTCAGACAGCGTACGTATTGGCGGTATTTGCTCTCGCATTGTACTGCTTAAAGTCGCCGTAAGACTTTTCGTTAGCTCTCTACAGAAAGTTACAGTACATTGATTTTGTACCTATCATGTACGCCCCCGGTAGCTGAGTGGTCAATGTGATAGCATGTCAACCCTGAGGGCCCGGGCTCGATTTCCGGCTGGGTCGGAGATTTTCTCCACTCAGGGACTGGGCGTTGTGTTATCATCATCATCTCGTCCCCATCGACGAGCAAGTCGCCGACGTGGCGTCAAATCGAAAGACTTGCACCCGGCGAACGGCCTACCCGGCGGGAGGCACTAGTCACACGGCATTTTTGTTTATACCTATCATAAGTTACGATGTGGAAAGAGATCGATCTAATAATTCGTGTCTGAGTAACTGTACACCACACTTCTGTTTTCCGATCATTCGGAAACTCATGATTCAACAGATATTCATTTTCAGAACTCCAGCGTCGACTGTTCTGCGAGTTCACGTAACGCCATAAATGCAACCATGCTTCATGAGATCATGAGAGAGAGAGAGAGAGAGAGAGAGAGAGAGAGAGAGAGAGAGAGCATTTTAAGGCCCTTCTTTCCATTATGAACAGATTGGAAAAGCCAGTTGTAGTACTGACGCCGAACAACAGTATCTGAATTAGTGAGTCGATGCATTACCGCTACTTTGTAAGACTTCTGTTTGATTTTGTGCACAGCTTCTTGCGCCCATGCGACTGGCACATGAGTCACAAGTGCTAAATGATGTAACGATTTTCTTGGCCACCTTTTCAAGGTCGCTCCTAACTTGTCCAGTTCAGTTAAATCCGATGGGTCACCTTTTAACGTCCAAGAAGCGGGTAGGGGTGTACGCATCAATCGGAGTCTTCTTCTTAACTCCACCACTTCCCCAGGGACGGAATATGACTATCTCATCTGTATACGTCTACAATAAATCTCATGTTCAAGTGTGAGAAAGTTTTCTAATTGTTTCCATAGTGTGTATCTGAGGCGGGACGTGGGCACCAACCTGGTATTTACCTAAGTGGATGAGGAACACCGCCTAAAAACTATATTCAGGCTGGACGGTTCACCATCCCTCGTCGTTAATCAAGCTGCAGTCAGAATGTGCCTCCCCTGTATTGGTTCCCGTGCAACGACGGAGACAGGGCTTGCATCGCACGTGAAACACTCTAAATGTTCTTTAATAGAAACGTTTGATTGTGTGGAGCATGGTATATCTTTGTGTAAATTGGAACATTTCAGAATAAGAGAAAAAACTTGTTAACATTCTTTAATCTTTAGCAGAAAGATGTTAGGAGGCTGTTCTCGTTTTGTCCTCCACAACAAACACAGCACAAATTTGGATGTGACTGAGATGCTATGAAGTAGAAACTGCTGCAGGTTCTAGGGCCAGTGTTCTTCTTAATGCACATCAACGAGCTACCACTAAGAAATCATCTACATCTGTTCTCTGAAAATCACTGTAAAGTGCCTGACAGAGGGTGCATCTGAATGTACCAGTCATTAGGGCTTCTCCCCGTTCCATTCACGTATGGAGCGCGTGTGGACTGATTGCTTAAACGCCTCTGTGCGCTCTACAGGTAGTCTAATCTCGTCTTCGCGATCCCGAGCGACACGTAAGAGGTTGTAGTGTATTCCTAGATTCATCACTTAAAGTTGGTTCTAGGAAGTTTCGAAGCAGACTATCACAGGGACGATTTGCGTCCATCTTCAAGCATCTGTAGCTCAGTTTCTTCAACATCTTCATAAAACTGTCCCACGGCCCAAACAAACCTGTGACCATTCGTACTGCGCTTCTCTGTATTCGTTCAATATCTCCTGGTATCCTATTTGGTACAGGTCCGACACATTTCAGTAATATTCTAGGATGGGTTGCACGAGTGATTTGTATGAAATCTCCTTGCATCCGTGGCTTATTAAACTGATTGTTCGGTAATTTTGACATCTGTCAGCACCTGCTTTGTTTGGCATTGGAATTATTATATTCTTCTTGAAGTCTGAGGGTATTTCACCTGTCTCATACATCTTGCTCACCAGATGGTAGAGTTTTGTCAGGACTGGCTCTCCCAAGGTCGTGAATAGTTCTAATGGAATGTTGTCTACTCCCGGGGCCTTGTTTCGACTGAGGTCTTTCAGTGCTCTGTCAAACTCTTCACGCAGTATCATATCTCCCATTTCATCTTCTTCTACCTCCTGTACCATTTCCATTATATTGTCCTCAAGTACATCGCCCTTGTATAGACCCTCTATATACTCCTTCCACCTTTCTGCTTTCTCTTCTTTGCTTAGAACTGGGTTTCCATCTGAGCTCTTGATATTCGTACAAGTGGTTCTCTTTTCTCCAAAGGTCTCTTTAATTTTCCTGTAGGCAGTATCTTTCTTACCTCTAGTGAGATAAGCCTCTACATCCTTACATTTGTCCTCTAGCCATCCCTGCTTAGCCATTTTGCACTTCCTGTCGATCTCATTTTTGAGACGTTTGTATTCCTTTTTGCCTGCTTCACTTACTGCATTTTTGTATTTTCTCCTTTCATCAATTAAATTCAGTATCTCTTCTGTTACCCAAGGATTTCTACTAGCCCTTGTCTTTTTACCTAGTTGATCCTCTGCTGCCTTCACTATTTGATTCCTCAAAGCTACCCATTCTTATTCTACTGTATTCCTGTCAATTGTTCCCTTATGCTCTCCCTGAAACTATGAACAACCTCTGGTTCTTTCAGTTTATCCAGATCCCATCTCCTTAAATTCCCACCTTTTTGCAGTTTCTTCAATTTTAATCTACAGTTCATAACCAATAGATTGTGGTCAGAGTCCACATCTGCCCATGGAAATGTCTTACAATCTAATACCTGGTTCGTAAATCTCTGTATTACCATTATATAATCTATCTGATACCTTCTATTATTTCCAGGATTCTTCCATGTGTACAATCTTCTTTTATCGGTAATACACGTTGAATTTTAATTATTCTATTCAGACTCATAGTTTGCTTCGTTTTGAAAGTCTCTTACGCTTACCAAGAGTTTACCAGGACGCTTTTAGTCTTTATTTGTTACTTTCCCGTCCATGTAGTCGTTGTCCTCGGCTGCCCTAAATATGAAAGAAATATATGTGTGACTTCGTTGTTGATTTGTACTATTTTCTTTTCAATATGCTGGTATTAGGAATAATAATAGTATCATCATCATCATCGCGTGGCCCTATAGAATATCCACGCATACACTGATCAGCCAAAATATCATGACCCCAGGCCTGCTATCGACAAAAACCCGTCCAGGCGATAGCAGCGTCACCTGGTGAGGAATGGCTGGTAGTCACACACACGGATGGTGCACGTAGTGTGAGTGAGGGTGCTGTCCGTGTGTAGAGTGGGGACTGCGCTGGATCTGTCTCAGTCTGGCCGAGGGCCCGCAGGCTCGGCGCGAGCATTTCGGAAATTGCACGACTTGTCGAGTGTTCGAGCAGGGCTGTGGTGAGTGTCTTCAACACGTGCCGACACCAATTTGAAACCAACTACAGTCGTAGTTGGGTTTGGTAGCCACCCCTCATTACAGATGTCGGACGTCTTAGGCAGGGCAGACTGGTAAAACATAACAGGCGGAACTAACATCAGACTTTACTGCTGGGTAGACTGTAAGTATGTCTGAACACACAGTGCACCGAACACTCTTAACGATGGGTCTGCGCAGCCGAGAAACCATTCGTGTGCTAATGTTAACACCACGACATCGGTAACTACGACTGTAATGGGTACGTGACCGTCGGCACTGGACGTTGTTGGCACACTGGCAGAGCGTTCAATGGTCTGATGAATTCCGATACCTTCTTCATCGTGGCGATGGGAGGGCGCGAATCCGTCGTCTTCCAGAGGATCACCTGTACTGCTGGTCGGAGACAAATTGGCGCCGGCTCCATTATGCTCTGGGGAACATTCACGTGAGCATCCGTGGGTCCAGTGCTCGTGCAAGGCATCGTCACAGCCAAAGAGTATCGTTCACTAGTCGCAGACCACGTATATCCCTTCGTAACGATCATATTTCCCGCGGTTAGTCACATTTTTCAACAAGATAATGCGCCATGTCACAAAGTCAGGAGTGTGACGGAGTGGTTCGATAAACACAGTGGTGAGTTCCAATTGATACGCTGGCCTCCCATCTCGCCAGATTTTTGGAACTTTGTGGTAAGGTTCTGTGGGATCAAACTACATTCGCATAATTGATACGCCTAGGTGGGCAACGGATCCACCTTCTTCATTGCGGACGCACGAGTATGCCCGACCTCCTGCGGGAATCTCAGAGTAGCGAGCATGGAAGAAATGGACAGGGACTGCGGGCAGGTGGCGCCCGGTGGGAATGTAGTCGTGGCAAGTTCTGCTGAGGTCATCGGTCCCTAGGCTTACACATTAATTAAACTATCTTACACACACACCCATGCCCGAGGGAGGACTCGAACCTCCGACGGGGGGAGCCGCGCGAGCTGTGACAAGGGGCCCCTTAGACCGCGTGGCCAACTCGCCACATCTGAACCCGACCGAACAGATCTAGGATGAGGCTTCAAAGCTCATCGCCCTCTTCCCGGAATTTATGGGAAGCAGGTGAGTTGCGTGTGAACACGTAGTGCCAGCTCCCTCTGGCGGCCCACCGAGGCCTCATTGCTTCCATGCCACGACGCGTCGCCGCTGTCATCCGTGCCACAGATGGACATACCGGCTATTAAGTAGGTGGTCATATTGTTTGGCTGATCAGTGTATATTGCAACCCCATGATCGGTGTATACATGCCGCGCGGTTTGAGGCGCCACGTCACAGATGGCGCCCCCCTCCCGCTAGAGGTTCGAGCCCTCCCTCGGGCAAGGGGGTGTGTGTGTTGTTGTTGTTGTTGTTAGCATAAGTTAGTTTAAGTAGTGTGTAAGTATAGGGACCGATGGCCTCAGCAGTTTGGTCACACATATTATGCTGTATACATACATAATGAATTGTCAGGTTAACGTTTACAGTCGATAACCACATCGTGGCACTCGATGTTCCTTCAGCCATGTCGTTCACACCACTTTTAAAAGCGTGGAGTGAGCAACTCTCGACAGTATGTTGTATTGTCTTCTCCTCTGCACCTCAGTCACACTCACACTCAGCAGCGTTACGCAGCAACAGAGGATATGTTGCGGTATTGTTTTACCGACGTATTTCTAACGTGTAGACTTCTCCAACTGCGCAGGAGGATATGTTGCTTACACATCTTATTAGTCTTTTCGTACTTGATTGTCAGGCATACTGCTTCCGTTGTTATAGCCTAGCTGCACTAGAGACAACCAGTACTGTGTCATACACAAAACAAAGGTGGTTCGGATATGATCCATTAAACAGTATTCCTTCTTCATTTTTTTTCTTAGTTGAAATATCTGAAAACTTCCTCAGAAACGTTTTCGTGTGAAATCTATTTCCCTATCTCCTTATATAATTACGAAAGGGAAGACAAAGGGAATAAAAGTAAATTGCGAAAACACACGTTGTATCATATTCGCTGGCATATAGTAGTTACAGTTTCTGAAGAGGAAATGAATAGATTACTGAAAGTCCTATCACGCACTCTTAACTATGGAAATTAAAAGTGAACCAACTGAAAACGAAAGTAATGATACTGTGGAGAAAGATGGAAGAAACGAAAACCAAGATAAAAATCGATAACATCAGAACTGATCATGAAATTGGAAATCCTATGGGACCAAACTGCTGAGGTCATCGGTCCCTAGGCTTACAGACCACTTAATCTAACTTACGCCAAGGACAACACACGCACCCTTACCCGAGGGAGGACTCGGACCTCTGACGGGATAGCCGCGCGAACCATGGCAAGACGCCTAAGACCGCACGGCTACCCCGCGCGGCAACTGATCAGGAGAAACAATTTTGTTACATCGATAGTACAATCATAGAGGACAACAGGTGCTTAATGGAAGTGAAGAGAAGAACTTGATCGACAAAACAAGCAGTTATGACTAAGAAAAATATTTTAACCAGCAAATATATAAATACAGATGTTGGAAGGTTCCCTGCGAAATAATTCGTATGGAGTACATTACTATATAGAAGTTAAAATTGGACTCCGGGTAAATTGGAAAGAAATCGAGTTGAAGCTGCTGAAATGTAGATATGGTGGAAAATGACAATAGAGAGCTAAACGAAATCAAAGCAACCTGAAAGTCTCAATGGAAGTCAACGAGGAGAAGAGATTATTAAAAGAGAAAAATAAAATTTACGTGACATATCATCAGGCACAACACTTTCATCATTAAAATTCTTGAATAGAAAATGCTTGGAAACAAAAGGAGAGGACGGATTAGGGTGGAGTATATGGAACACATCGACAAGAAGATAGAATGTGACAAACACATGAAAGTGAAAAGAACAGTCAATGACAAAAGTAAGTGGTTACATCGACAATGCACTAACGTTTGCTGGCCGGTGTGACCGAGCGGTTCTAGGCGCTTCAGTCTGGAACCGCGCGACCGCTACGGTCGCAGGTTCGAATCCTGCCTCGGGCGTGGATGTGTGTGATGTCCTTAGGTTAGTTAGGTTTAAGTAGTTCTAAGTTCTAGGGGACTGATGACATCAGATGTTAAGTCCCATAGTGCTCAGAGCCATTTGAACCACTAACCTTGAGAATATACGTATACCCTGACAAGCCAAAACATTATGACCACTGGCCACCGCGAGGCTGAATGCCTCCTGGTGATGTTGCTGGCACGTGACCCAATAAGGAAAGAATGTAAGCGGAAGAGAGACGAATGGGCGAACATTACGAAGGTACGGGCCGCAAATGCGGAAATCCACTGACATAAGCGGTTTTAACAAAGGATGCATTGTTGTGGCGCTGCGGCTCGAAACGAGAATCCATGAAACAGCGAAGCTGGTCGCCTGTTGGCGTACTACTGTGGTGAGCGCCTGTGGAAACTGGTGAAATAACGAGTAGGTCATATAGTATTGGACAACCACGTCTCATCACAAAACGTAGAGGCCGGAGGATGGGCAGGCTAGAACACTGGTGCCGGCACAAGTGCTTCGGAACACATCCTTCAAACATCATTGTTGAACATGGAGCTTCACATCACACGACCCCTACGTGTTCCTGTGTTGACCCAATGATATCGTCAGTTTTGATTGCACTGGGCACAGCATCACTGAGTTTTCGCCGTGGATCAATAGAAACGTGTCGCCTGTCGAATGAATCGCGTTTCTTGTTACACCAGGTCAATGGATGGGTCCTTACACGCTGTCATGCAGGCGAATGGCTACACGAAACATGCACTGCGCCACGGATGCAGGCCGCTGACGACAGAATTATGCTGTGGGATATAATGAATTGGGCTTCCGTGGGATCTGTCATGGTAATCGAAGGCATCGTGACATAAGTGAACTACGTGATCATTATTGCGGACTACCGGTATCGCATCACGGTTGAGGTCTGCCCCTACCGCTCCAGTATGGAACCACGCGAACGCTACGGTCGTAGGTTCGAATCCTGCCTCGGGCATGGATGTGTGTGATGTCCTTAGGTTAGTTAGGTTTAAGTAGTTCTAAGTTCTAGGGGACTGATGACCTCAGATGTTACGTCCCATAGTGCTCAGAGCCATTTGAACCATTTCAACCAACTGCCCCTGCGGCAGTGACATCTTCCAGCAGGATAACTGTCCGTGTTGCGAGATCAAAATTGTGCTACAGTGGTTTGGGGCCAGCAGATGTTCCTGATCTGTACCCAATGGAACACATATCGGGCGCCAGCTGCGAGCCAGTAAACCATCATCCCGTAATTTTCGGAAATAGGTTGACCTATACGCAGGCATCTGGTGCCACGTATTTATAGAATCTTCACAAGGACTTCTAGAATCCGTGTCAAGTAGAATCTCTGTTGTCCTGTGTTTCAAAAGTGAACAACACATTATTAAACAGGCGCTCATAATGTTTTGGCTCATATGTGTGTGTATGCATTAAAGATGGCCGATTGTTCTGTTTCCAGATAATAATAATTCGATGTGTGTCAGCCACCTGATGCAAACTTAACGTGTGGCGCCACTTAGCGACTTGCGTGCTCCTAACCTAGTCCAGCTGTCTTACCGGTGAAAGGGGACCTATGATTTAAAGTGAATTCCGAGTCTCATGTTGTTCCTGACGAATCTTCACGTCATTGAGAGATGAAAGCTACGTTAAAGGCAGACTGAAATATTCCACGGGCAGTCAGGGACTCGATCCTACGACCTTCTCGGTTTCAGGCACGCGCTGCACCGCTAGACCGTCAGGCTAGACTATTTCCAGATGTTACAACTGTCATCGTAACATATGAGAAATACTGTGTGTGATTTATCAGATTACAGTTAGTGGCTTAGCGAGAAACTACAACAAAACACACCAAATACGTCTTTGACGCAGAATTCTCCACAAAGCGAAACTTATTAGTGTAGGAACAGCAGATAATTTAATACGTTACCTGGCTGGTCATAGCCCGTGAACTGTACAAAATCACAAGACATATGAATGTAATCTGCGCCTGTGGCTGTGTGGGCACTCCGAGACAAAGTTGTGGGATTGTACGGTCTAAGAAGATACAACGGTCCGTGGTCGGAAGGCATGAAGAACGCTGAACCCCAAAGCAGCAGTGTCTGATGCGTCGACCTGCAGCAGCCTCAGCATCCAGGGAGGCGGTGGAGGAGCCACGTGATAGCATGCTGCCATCGTGCGTGGGAGAGAACTGAGGTCGACATTCAAAGAAGAAAATGGTCTTCAAGACTAACCACCACTGTAGTGATGCGTTCAGAGAAATGAGGACTGTGGCCGGCTGGGGTGGCCGAGCGGTTCTAGCAGCTACAGTCTGGAACCGCGCGACCGCTACGGTCGCATGTTCGAATGCTGCCTCGGGCATGGATGTGTGTGATGTCCTTAGGTTAGTTAGGTTTAAGTAATTCTAAGTTCTAGGGGACTGATGACCTTAGAAGTTAAGTCCCATAGTGCTCAGAGCCATTTGAACCATTTTTTTTTTTGAGGATTCTGATATTCATAGAGAATCGTGGAACTGATTGACAAAGTGATGACGCTGCAGACGTGCCGTCCAAGGAATCAAGCAAACAATGACTCGTGCTTTTTGAGTGGATCCAGCAGCGAAAATAACTTTGTTACTTCCACGAGGGAAAGGTGACCCAAATGAAGGATACTGAAAGACGTGCAGCGATTACAGTCATAAAAGCGTTAGTACTAGTAACTGGATGACTGGTTGCATGGTCAATAGTAGCTTTGTATTGGTAGAAAATAGATTTCCTTCTCTTCTTTGTTTTCGCTTTTCTTTTTGTAGTGTCAGTTTTTTCTTATAACATTAGCACATAGCTAGTAATAATAATTGTACAATTTTGTACACAAATACTTTGGTTTTATGGCCTATTTCAGCTATCCACATAATAGGCTGTAATTTTGAAGAATAAACGAATAAAAAAGTGATTCAAATCCATGTTCATCCATCAAAATATGTGTTTACGATTTGTGCATAATTCGAAACGAGCATGATCGATTTCCTCAGCCATCTTTCTCCTGTCGGAATTTTGATTTGTCACTAATAACCCTACCGTCAATATCCGTGGCTCAGGTCGATAACGCATTGCCGCTAAGTCTAGAGTATGGCCATTTCTAATCCTGGTGTGGAATGATTTTCATTGACGCTATTTGTTCGGCAAGGAGAAGTGGCAGTGTACAGACTCTGACAACTGGCGTCAGTGATAATACGTTCAGTTAAATTCCAGGCCTCGCTGCGGTTTCTCGTGTCTGGAATACTGCTGATGGTGATTTGCGCCCTTCTCCCGTGCTTCCTTTATTGCTGTCCTATGCAAGCTCCCATCGAAGGTGGTGACCTCGTATTACGAGATGTCACGTGTGCATCTCCATCGTATAATACTGATTACCTTTGTAAATATCTATTGTGATCTAGTTCCAGTTATTCGCTGACTTTCAAGCATTATACATAGATCGACTGCCTCCAAAGGATCGATTACTCACTCTTCCAGGCTGAAATGTCTTTGTCTCATAACCTAAATTTATATTGCCCACAAGATAGTTCTGACAGGAACTTAATTTAGCTCGTAATTTGCTGATTTACTTGATATAAAAGACACTAAATACATTTGCTCGTGTAAATGCCTGTGAGTGAATCCAATACACACGACCAGTTCTCAGTTTTCCGTACACCCAAAATAATATTAGCCGTTACTGCAATACAGAACGACACTTAGTTGACTGTGATATAATAGGCTTTGTAGAGGATTTATCACACTTGCATAGGTGGTATTGTATCACTTTGATTACATCACGTATCAGAACGATTTGCTATTGCAGACGACGCATGGTATCAAACTACCTCCGTGCATGCAGTCGAATGCATGGAAAAGGCTAAATTTTGACTGATATGCAATTAATTAATATGTCTATGTAAAAATATTTATTTGTGAACATACAGTAATGGACTATATCAACGGAACGTCATTTACATACAAAATAAAACTGAGTGCCACGTGTGCGAAAATTATTTTTACAGTTTTATATTTGAGGAGAAAAGAATTTACTTTTATATTTAAACATAACCCATATTGTCTTATTCTTGAAAATCCAGTTCAACCAAGTAATTATAAATAATGATTCCAAACCAAAACAACAGGCATTCTGCGAGGAATACTTTTTACTATTGTACCCAAGTTATTTATGTTTAAATTCCGTCTTCAGCCAACAACAGAGACAGTGACTTTTAACTCATGATTGATGGCCTATGTGCTGCTATCTTTAAACAGAACTGTGTTTTCGCCGTGCCCTCATGCGTGTGTACCATCATGACATGCTAGATAATTTTTCCTGGTGATTCTATGTTGACAGAACTTAGCCTTATTGCAAGTGTGGTGTCTGGTTGGCTGCTTAATAAACTGCGGATGTATGTTTTGTACCTATTGTGTGGTTGGCGTTATTTAAGACGCCTTCTGATATTGCCTGAATACCAAGAGGGACCATTACCAAATTTAATTATTCTGGTAAGTACATGTTTTTGTAGAGCTCGGTCGACTGTTGGTTTGAACTTGAGCCGTATTTCCTCTACATGTTCACTGCCTCAATCGAATGTTTCTAGCTCCTGTCTGAGGAAAGAGATAACTCCTCCTTATCCACTTTATAGAACGCTAGTTTCAGGAAGGCGAACGATAGTTTTTCTCAAACGCACTCGGTACGTCCTCGCTGCCTACGTGCGCTGAAACCTAGAGAGTTGCAATAAAACGTCTTTACGCGAAGGGCGCGTCCCTGTCGAGCACAAAGTTGCTGCATTTGGCGTATGTCGCGACCATGTAGGTGAAGGACTGCGACGACGCGGATATTTATACCGCAATGGAGGCCGGCGTCGTTCCTTGTCCTTCGCGGGCGCAGCCAGCGTCTCACATGGCCGGTGGCCGCCTTGCCTTCCAATAATGCTGAGCTTCTCAGGGAGTGGTTTCGCACCCAAACTGTGAGTGTGATTCGTTCCGTGAGTGCTGTCACTGAATCAGCAGTCCAGTGCCGCGAAATGTTGAACGTATTGTGGTTCACTTTGGGTGGTGGCAGTGCTGACAGACCTTGATGCGGAAGTCCTGCGCGGCGAAAGGTTGGCTTACTCTGAATCTCCCCCCCCCCCCCCCCCCGATCTCAAGAACTCTGATTATGAAAATTTACGTTTCACGTGGGGAGGTGCATGTTCATATAGTGTTGGACCCTTTTAAGGGAAAATTTTCTGTGGATTTCGCGTCTTTAGTATGAGTCATCAAAAACACAGAACGTGTTCAGTATTAGTACAAAACTGAAATTTGATGCTTACATAATCGCAGTACCTACGTAAAGAGGAAATGTAATCAACTATGTATTTCATCGAGGCCTGTATTTTGAGGGTTGCTACAGGCAATTCGATATAAATCAAACAGATCCCTGCATCAATCACTTATTTTATTTACGTCACTACACGTTTTGACGGTTGATAAAACAAACACCAGATGGAAAGTTACGTGAACGAGGGACTAAAACATTGTAGTTTTAAGAAATTTTTCATCCGAGGATGATGGTATGAGCCATCTAAAAGTGTTGCAGTATTAATAAAATACGTGACTGCTGCAGAACCTGTTTCATTTATATGATCTATAGATGCTGCCTTTCTCCTGAGATTTGTCTTTCTGACTATCCTGTATATACGACAGGAGCTGAGTGTGTTAGGAGTGCTAACGGTGGATATATACATCATTTCGAGGTTTCTTAGTAAATTCACGCTATAAAACACATGCTATATCTGGGCAATTGGTACACAAGTCCATCTTTCTTCGACTTAGTCGTTGTGAGCCCACGGAACTTCTTTTATGTGGCCACATCTGTACGTTCTTTGACTGATCGGTGAGGTGGAACATGGGAACTGTAACCCGTGAAATATTAGTTCACTTTCTTACATTAACGACTGAAATATTTACTTAACTTTGACACATTTCTTTGCCACAGAAGTACTGAATAATTTACAGCTGGCATTGACTAGAAAAGCGTCACTTGAAGAGCTGAGTAACAAACTGTTCTCTTGAGGTACAATGTTCAATACTTACTAAATTACACTTCATCAGAAACTTTAACGATTGTTCTGTCCTGCACTATGATGTGGACCGCTGTAGCGGAGGTCACGAAGTGGGGTGTGCTCTTCCGTGCTCCACATTATATTAACCCCGGGCCGGGTCGGGGATTTTCTCCGCCCGGGGACTGGGTGTCTGTGTTGTCCTCATCATCTCATCATCATCCGGATAGTGGCGAGACTGGAAATGCACAGATTGGAACTTGTACAGAGGCCGAGGACGACAATGTTGAGCGTCCCACACTCCAACATCTTCATCACGCTACGCTGAGAAGGGGAGCTGGTCTTCCGGAGTGCTGCCCATCGGCTGTTGCGGATTGAGCAAGCCTCGCTAACGTCTGTGGTATCGATTCGCGTTGCATAATAGCTACAGTCCACATGAACAGGAATGATACGCCAAAACTTGAAGCCAACATGTAAAGAGGTGAGATAGAATTTAGGTCAACAGACACTAGGATGGCTTCGAAGTGGCATGACAAAGAGATGTATCTATGTTGATGACATGCCCTTCATTTTCAATGAAATCAGCTGTGAAAAACGGACCGCCAAACTAATACCGAAAAATGTGAACCGAATTATTTGTTGGATTTCGTCGAGTCTATGAGTACAGTGGACAATCACGACATGCTACTTAGATCAGCGGAATGTGTGCGCCAAACATTGGATTAGTACAAGAGACTCTTTTTTTTCCTTCCTTAGACATACGCAAACATGTAAGGAGATGCAGCATACGGAGAAAAAAAAAAAAAAAGAGAGAGAGAGAGAGATTCGCGTTACTGCTGTATGTGATATGAGGCAGTGTGTTGTGCCTAGTTTCGAAATATGTCACAGAAAAAAACTTTGAGAAATATACTTCTTTGTAACGTTATCTTGTTTTAGGAACTTCAGAAATGAAGAATGTTCGAAGCAGAATTTATTTTAAGAACGTATTGGTGAGAATAAATGCAGAAAACCATGCGATGATAACGGCACTGAGCCATATCGTGGCCAGCCCTGCGGCCACTGCCGTGTGGAGTGTTCTGCTGTAATGGCGCACTCAGCAGAGAATGGATTCATTGTACCAAACAGTTCGTTGGTTCTAAATTTCAGGAGCAATATCTCTTTTCTTCCTTCAACATTTTCTTTCGTAGATCGTAATTATAGGGCATTCGTGAAATCTGAAGAGTAAGTTATTCTATGCGAAATTATTTTCCCTTTGTCACTCCAAATTCGAAATCTACAGCTTCAACTCAATGAAATCAGCCACCTCAACTCAATACGTTTTAATATATTAGGTTTTAAGGTGTCACACGACCACTACGGTCGCAGGTTCGAATCCTGCCTCGGGCATGGATGTGTGTGATGTAATTAGGTTAGTTAGGTTTAAGTAGTTCTAAGTTCTAGGGGACTGATGACCTCTGATGTTAACTCCCGTAGTGCTCAGAGCCATTTGAGCCATTTTTGACGTGTCATGAAAATTTGTTGAATTCAAAATCTTTGTAATGCGCAGAACGC
Source organism: Schistocerca cancellata (assembly GCF_023864275.1). Classification (NCBI taxonomy): domain Eukaryota; kingdom Metazoa; phylum Arthropoda; class Insecta; order Orthoptera; family Acrididae; genus Schistocerca; species Schistocerca cancellata. The sequence goes on from NC_064629.1 coordinate 931,111,624, forward strand.
ATACAATAAAACGCAATTGCGAATGAAAACTTGTTTATACATAATTTTATTTTAAATTTTTAGCAGCGGTTTACTATCTCCTGCACTGTGGCTTGCACCCTCGGTAGAAAATGTTCAAATGTGTGTGAAATCTTATGGGACTTAACTGCTACGGTCATCAGTCCCTAAGCATACACACTACTTAACCAAAATATCCTAAGGACAAACACAAACACCCATGCCCGAAGGAGGACTCGAACCTCCGCCGGGACTGGTTCAAATGGTGCAAATGGCTCTGAACACTATGGGACTTAACTGTTGAGGTCATCAGTCCCCCAGAACTTAGAACTACTTAAACTTAACTAACCTAAGGACATCACACACATCCATGCCCGAGGCAGGACTGAAGCGCCTAGAACCGCTCGGTCACTCCGGCCGGCTCCTCCGGGACTGCCCTCGGTAGATTTTATTCTTTTATTTCCAAACACTATTCCACTATTAGCTGCGGGTTACACACAATACACAGGGTAGTCAGAAGCAGTATGAAAAGCCTATAAGGGTGTTGCAGGGTAGAGTTAATTAGCATTGAAGTTAGCGAATCAGTCCCTTGCGCTGCGCAAATTCAAGCGACCCGCCAGAAACAGTGTCGCAAACGTGTACTTCACTTGGTTTCCTGAAACCGAACGAGTGAGCGATACAAACATCGGCCAGCAGACGGTAGTGAGGATGGGACCCGAGACAAAGGCTGGGCAGTCTCGTGCGCCGTCATCTCCGCTATGAGAACAAGTGACACTAATCATATCTGGCAGGCCGCTCGAATCTGCGCGCGCGACGACGTGAAAGGCTAACTTCAAAGCTTACTAACTCGGAATCTCAGCACAACCTACACTACAACACCCTAAGCTTTTCAGACTGTTTCTGATGACGCTGTATAACAGTACGTACAGCAGGACGAAGTGAGTTTAGATTGAAAATTTCGGTTCCTCACAGTACTGAAATACAGAACTCAAGATGGCCTACACGATAATATACGAGATTTTCTAATTAGAAAATTCGAACCAAATAATTGTGTGTCTTATCAGCAGGAAATCACACGAGAACTCACAGCCCAGCGCAAAGTAAAACACTACAGTCGTACTCGGCATAGACGGGATTTGAACTGCCGCTCGGCCATCGTGATTAGGCTTCGTCTCCCAAATTCATTTAAGAAGAAAGATGAGGATAATACCAGAGCTGAGTGATTCGTCTATCCTAATAAAACTAAATTAGGAATTAGAAAGAAGTGCCACTAAGGTGTAATGAATGGCAGTCGTCTTTAAATGTGGATCAATTCGAGATAATTCCTGTAACAAAGAGAGAGAACCGATAGTATGCGATTACAAGATTAATGGAGACATTTTGAGCACGCAACAACGTACAAGGCGTGTGAAAAAAGTAATGAGACTGACAACGCTGTGTTGTTCTGCTTGTGTAGACCGGTGTTCATCAGCCGGCCGTGGTCGTCGTGCGGTTCTAGGCGCTCCAGTCCGGAGCCGCGCTGCTGCTACGGTCGCAGGTTCGAATCCTGCCTCGGGCATGGATGTGTGTGATGTCCTTAGGTTAGTTAGGTTTAATTAGTTCTAAGTTCTAGGGGACTGATGACCACAGCAGTTGAGTCCCATAGTGCTCAGAGCCATTTTTGAACCGGTGTTCATCTCTTCCTGATGCAGTTCCATGCAGCCCTCACGCCTCGTTAGGGAAAGAACACCTCTCCGTATTTGCGGAAAGCCGACCTCTCCGTCTACATCTACATCTACATTTATACTCCGCAAGCCACCCAACGGTGTGTGGCGGAGGGCACTTTACGTGCCACTGTCATTACCTCCCTTTTCTGTCCCAGTCGCGTATGGTTCGCGGGAAGAACGACTGTCTGAAAGCCTCCGTGCGCGCTCGAATCTCTCTAATTTTACATTCGTGATCTCCTCGGGAGGTATAAGTAGGAGGAAGCAATATATTCGATACCTCATCCTGAAACGCACCCTCTCGAAACCTGGCGAGCAAGCTACACCGCGATGCAGAGCGCCTCTCTTGCAGAGTCTGCCACTTGAGTTTGCTAAACATCTCTGTAACGCTATCACGGTTACCAAATAACCCTGTGACGAAACGCGCCGCTCTGCTTTGCATCTTCTCTATCTCTTCCGTCAACCCGATCTGGTAATTTTCACAAATTAATAAAACCAGAAAAATTGAGGCTTATAGCCGTGAAGTGTTGAAACAGCTTGAAGTTTTTTGAGCTTTCTTAGAACGTTGAAGCCCTTGGAAAGTAGGAAAGTGAAATTGGGTACATAGAGCAAGTTTATGCAGAGGTAGGAAGTATTTTTGCCACTGTGGATGCAAGGCTGCCAGTCATGTCATTACAAGTAATGCTGTAACGATTTTTTTACATGGTACTCATCATCTTCAAAATGGATGAACAGGATTCAACTGGGCTCTTAATATTCCTACACGATGACAACTGAACGGGGCATGTTAAACTATTGGATAAGAGAAGAAAAGAAAATTGATTATACGCTATAATTACGTATTATAGTAATAGGTATAGTAAATACAGCATATTTAAATCTTTTGTACAGTAGGGTACCAGTTGCCGAGCAGAAAGGAGATTTTTCTGTCATATCACGGAGCATAGAGACAAGAAGCGCTAATTTGTAAAGGACTTCGGCTTCCCGGTGGTTCGTACACGAAATATTCCACACTCTTGAACTGGAGACTTCAGAGTTGTCTAATTAGCTTGACATTTTGTAAATATTTGTGCCTTCCCGCGCCCGGGTTCCCGGGTTCGATTCCCGGCGGGGTCAGGGATTTTCTCTGCCTCGTGATGACTGGGTGTGGTGTGATGTCCTTAGGTTAATTAGGTTTAAGTAGTTCTAAGTTCTAGGGGACTGATGACCATAGATGTTAAGTCCCATAGTGCTCAGAGCCATTTTTTTTAAATATTTGTGCGATGTGTTTGTAGTAACAGATAGATCGGTTCATTTGACAGATAGTGCTTGCTTATTCAGTTGACATAAAACAAAATTTGTCACAATGAGCCCATCTCGTTCTGTTTTGTTCTTTTCCGAACGATACAGTGCCAAATAATTAATTAGTGTGCCAAGCTGCAGTTCTCAGTCTGATACTATTTTTAGTGTGAGAAATACTTTTATTTTTATATAAGAAGTAATTCTTATTATAGCTGCCAGTTTCAGTAGATTAGCAAATACGGGTCATGATATTCGTAGATAATCGGTACGGTGAGTATAGGTTGCATTATATGCAACGATATGATGAAGCTGATAGTTGTATCCTGACCCACAGCTGGCATGGAAACTTGCTGGCAGATTGAAGAGGTGTGACGGAAATGGACTCGAACCTCGAACCTTTGCCTTTCGTGGAAAACTGCTCTACCGACTAAACCATCGAAGTACGCCTCACGAGCCTTCCTTATAGTTTCACTTCATCTCCTACCTTACTAACTTTACATAAATTCTACTATATATTTTACGAGACTAGCTCTCCCGGAAGAGAGGATATTGAGCAGACATGGTATTTTCACAGCCTGTTTCGAATTTGCCCCCAGGCTGTGGCTAAGCCGTTGTTTCCCAGTATTCTTTCTTCCAGGAATGCAAATACCGCAACGTATGCAGGAGAACTTCCGTGAAGTTTGGAAGGCAGGAGATGAGGTACTGGCGGAGATGAAGTTGTGAGGGCAGGTTTTGAGTCGCGCTAGAGTATGTCAGTCAGCTTTGCCCGCGAAAGGCAAGGTCACAGGTTCAAGTTCGTCTCCGGCACACAGTTTTAATCTGTCAGGGTATTCAGAACCAGTAGATTTCTTCTAGAGAAAATATTATTCAATCCTAGTGCAAACAAAGACTCGTTCAGTGATTGATCGTTGTCCGCTGTCCACATCAATCGAGTGTTGTAAGTCGACTGGAAATAGGTCTCTACTTACATAGTGCCTATTAGGTATTTTGTTGTTATTCTAGCGCGACGAGCGCTGAAGCATTGAAAGTGATCAGTGTTTTTGCTAATCAGCGTGCTGGTTGTTTAACTCGTGTAGTACATGTTTCAAATCTCAATCGCCAGTCACTTTTTCTGTCCTGCCATTAACTCCCATATGGGCTTGTCGTTAGTTTGTGCAGTGAAAACGAGTGAAGTTGATTCATATTCCGCGGTAGCACATGGTCGTGGAAAAGCGTTATAGAGCAGCCAGAAACAGACGACTCAAAAGAAGAGAAGACGATAATCGTGCAGCTGCAGCCTGGGGTGGATCCCAGCGACCGGTTGAGAGGGCAGCGAAGCTTCGCGTTAAATGCCCCGTAGGGCAACGCACTATACATAAATTACAGTAGAGTTGCACTTACGTTGAACAACTGCCCGCTCATCACACTCAGCGATTGCTCTTCAGGCTGAATGCACCTACACCAGATGTGACGCCTCTGGAAATTAGGCCCTACTTCTGTATCACTTACTTAGTTGTTTTTTTATCGTGGATTACGCAATAAAACAAAAGCACTGGAAGCCGTCACTGTTTTACCAGTCACCGGGTTAAATGTTTAACTGACGTAACTCTTGTTTCGAATCTCAGTGGAGAGTCTCCCTCTGTCCCACTAGTCACACGCGACCTGGTAGTTCTTAAGGGCTGTGAAAGATGTCCGTCACATGCTCAATAATATAGTCAAACTGTCAATATATTGACGGTCTGGCGGCTGTCCATATATTGACTGTCTGACGGCGCATATTGATGTATTGCCAATACTCGAAATACTGACGAGCAGTATCGATGATACTTGGTAGAGTCTCCGTATTGTCAGTTTGTCATACTGAACGTGTGAGATCAGATATGACGGTTTGACACTAATCTCTTTTCAGGTATTCATAGAGCTTCATGAAACAGCTTTTTGTTCTGCAGTTAAGATTTGTTAATACTAAAGATATAAAAATGAAGCAATCGAAAGGGAATATTGGCGCCTAAAAAATGAAATCGACTGAAAGTGCAAAATGGCTAAGCAAGAATGACTTTTATAACTGATGATGGCCGAAGTAGAGAGGCTATAAAATGTAGACGGACAATGGCTAGAAAAGAATCTCTGAAGAAGATGAATTCTTTAGTATCTAATATGAATTGAAGTATAGGTAATCTTTTCTGAAGGTATTTGTGTGGAGTGTAGCCTTGTATGGAAGTGAAACGCGGACGATAAGCAGTTCAGATAAGAATCGAACAGAAGTTTTTGAAATGTGGTGCAATAGAGTAACGCTGAAAATCAGATGGGCATATCACGTAACTAATGAGAAGAGGTACTGAATGGAATTGGTGCGAAAAGAATTTTGTGGCATAGCGTCACTAAAAGAAGAGAACAGTTAATAGGACACGTTCTGAGACATCAAGGAATCGTAGCGTGGGGTTAAAAATTGTAAATGGAGCCCAAGAGTTCCAGGCGGATGTAGGTTGTAACAGTTATTGGGAGATGAAGACGCCTGCAGATGTTTTTGTAGCGTGGGTAGCTTCATAAAACCTGTCTCGGGACTGAAGACCGCCATAACAACAGCGATGTCTGCCGCGGACCCCAGTCTCTCGGTCGAGGAAGGCGCGGGGCGGGGGTGGGCCAGGGAGCGCAGCTGCAGGTAGGGGCAGAGGCTGTACGACAAACGTCACGCAACAGTCTTACGTACGGAAATGTATCCCACAACTCGTGATTTACCTCCAGTGAAGTAACAACAAACCTGGAAGAATGCATATAGCAATGGGACTTCCGTCTTAAATATACGATGGGCAGTGTACTTGCGACGTTGCGGCATAAAAGTACTCTTGCAATCGTAAGCGACTGTACGCAACACGGCGCCGTGCTATGCCTTCCGCGGCAGGGAGAAATCAATGAAGTAACAGCAAACGCGAAGGAATACAGAGTACAATGTTGACTTACAGTTTAAAGACTGAGACGAACAGAATATACGAGACAGTCGTGTACACGCACGAAATCTGCGGCCTGCTACGTCTGCGCAGTGTGTGCGGCTCGCCTTTCAGTCTGCTCGATTCGGCGAATAAGATGAAGGCGCAAGGAAACGGCCAGGAGGTGGGGAAGCCCGTCGAAGCTAGCAGCTGCCGCGCGCGGCACAGCTGCGAGGCCACGCGCTCAGCTGACGTCAAGGTCGCGCCGCGCGCAGCTCCCAGTCCCCACTTGCCCCCAGCCTTTCTTCAGGCTGCCTGCTCTACCACAGGTCTCAACTCTCCCAGTATGCTGGCAGCTGTGTGCCGCCGCGACACATATGGCAATGTAATGTCTCACAAATAAAATCTACGCAGCAGTAAATAAGCGGAGCTGTAACTAGTAAAGACTGTGGTCACAATGGCATCGACGTGGTAGATTACGACTACGACCGTCATCGGCCGAAGAAGGCCGAGCTTGTCAAATCAGTATCTCATTACAATACATGCGCTGTGAGAATGCATCTACATCTATATCCATACTCCGCAAGCCACCTGACAGTGTGTGGCGGAGGGTACCTCGAGTACCTCTATCGCTTCTCCCTTCCATTCCAGTCTCGTATTGTTCGTGGAAAGGAGGATTGTCGGTGTGCCTCAGTGTGGGCTCTAATCTCTCTGATTTTATTCTCATGGTCTCTTCGTGAGATATACGTAGGAGGGAGCAATATACTGCTCGACTCCTCGGTGAAGGTATGTTCTCGAAACTTCAACAAAAGCCCGTACCGGGCTACTGAGCGTCTCTCCTGCAGAGTCTTCCACTGGAGTTTATCTATCATCTCCGTAACGCTTTCGCAATTACTAAAAGATCCTGTAACGAAGCACGCTGCTCTCCGTTGGATCTTCTCTCTCTCTTCTATCAACCCTATCTGGTACGGATCCCACGCTGCTGAGCAGTATTCAAGCAGTGGGCGAACAAGCGTACTATAACCTACTTCCTTTATTTTCGGATTGCATTTCCTTAGGATTCTTCTAATGTATCTCAGTCTGGCATCTGCTTTACCGACGATCAACTTTATATGACCATTCCATTTTAAATCACTCCTAATGCGTACTCCCAGATAATTTATGGAATTAACTGCTTCCAATTGCTGACCTGCTATATTGTAGCTAAATGATAAGGGATCTTTCTTTCTATGTATTCGCAGCACATTACACTTGTCTACATTGAGATTCAATTGCCATTCCCTGTACCATGCGTCAATTCGCTGCAGATCCTCCTGCATTTCAGTACAATTTTCCATTGTTACAACCCCTCGATATACCACAGCATCGTCCGCAAAAAGCCTCAGTGAACTTCCGATGTCATCCACAAGGTCATTTATGTATATTGTGAACAGCAACGGTCCCATGACACTCCACTGTGGCACACCTGAAATCACTCTTACTTCGGAAGACTTCTCTCCATTGAGAATGACATGCTGCGTTCTGGTCTGCAGCTCGTGGTCGTGCGGTAGTCTTCTCGCTTCCCGCGCCCGAGTTCCCGGGTTCGATTCCCGGCGGGGTCAGCGATTTTCTCTGCCTCGTGATGACTGGGTGTTGTGTGATGTCCTTAGGTTAGTTAGGTTTAAGTAGTTCTAAGTTCTAGGGGACTGATGACCATAGATGTTAAGTCCCATAGTGCTCAGAGCCATTTTGCTGCGTTCTGTTATCTAGGAACTCTTCAATCCAATCACACAATTGGTCTCATAGTCCATATGCTCTTACTTTGTTCACTAAACGACTGTGGGGAACTGTATCGAACGCCTTGCGGAAGAAACACGGCACCTACCTGGGAACCCGTGTCTATGACCCTCTGAGTCTCGTGGACGAATAGCGCGACCTGGTTTTCACACGATCGTCTTTTTCGAAACCCATGCTGATTCCTACATAGTAGATTTCTAGTCTCCAGAAAAGTCATTATACTCGAACATAATACGTGTTCCAAAATTCTACAACTGATCGTTAGAGATATAGGTCTATAGTTCTGCACATCTGTTCGACGTCCCTTCTTGAAAACGGGGTTGACCTGTGCCCTTTTCCAATCCTTTGGAACGCTACGCTCTTCTGGAGACCTACGGTACACCGCTGCAAGAAGGGGGGCAAGTTCTTTCGCGTACAGGTACACACTACGGACGATAATCGGTGAAATGCAATTCAGTTTGTCTTCTTCGGTAGAATCGGCCGACGTTCTCTCATACGAAATATGGACTATGAGAAAAATTGACACGTATAGTTTAAGAAAAAAGTAGTTTGTGGAACCCTGAAGATCAAAAATATAATAAAGTTAAAGGTTCACATTTTCGAAACCCCGTAATTGTCTCCCATTCCGATGCGTAAGTTTGAAATTTGGCTCAATGGTGCCTACAGTCTTCCACCGTAGTGGTGCGAAAGCGTGGTGCCCTGCGCCGTCAATCCGGCTTTAAGCAACAACGTGCCGACACAAGCGAAAAAAGACCACAGGTCAGCAGTTCGTGCGAGCCTCGAGGTGGGTTAACGACGTACATTGACACCAAATTTCACCACAATTCTGCCCAACGCCACCGTAGACGCGTCACGCGATGGGAACGCCGTCACACACGTCTCACCCCTACTTTTGCTGCCTGTGCGATCGAGTTCAGGACCGCGACACCCAACGTTCAAAGCACGCGGTTTTCTTGTGGGTGGCCGAGGGAAACGTTTGAGACACACTGTCGCTCAGAACCGACACGAAAAGGCCTCAGGGGGTAGCATAAAGGGCGTCAATGAAACCATTCCTACCCGCGGGGCGTTGATTTCCACACATTTCTCTGCCAAATACGACAGTTTGTTGTGCGATGAGAAACACGACGACGCTCTCGACAACGTTCGACAGTGCTGCCACCACCAGGGCGTTTGAACCCTACTGTAAGGACACCGTGGGGCTGCAACCGTATTGAACGTGACCTGACAACTTTGTAGTGTAGTGCGACCACAGCATTTGCTGTGGTATATGGAGTGGAAACACTAGGGATCGTTCAAAATCATTCGACGAAACTGGAACGTGATCCGAAACGAAAAGGGATCTTAGGCTTTTTCGGAGCTTCTATTTGGCGCCCTGCTACGATGTGATGACAGGAGGTTGGTGCATTATCATAAAACGGGCAGCGCCTCCCTCTGAGACCCCAGGAGCTTCGCAACACCCACGCACCTCTGTTGAGTACCGTATGTACCTTTCTGAAGCTCCGACACCAATTTAGTCTCGCGGCTGCTCTAACGGCTAACGGCAGGCAAATCGCGTGCAAGTGGTGTCGAAAGGTTGCCTAGCCCTCACGCATTATAGGAGCCACGGTGCCGAATTTGTGTCGGGGTTTCCGAAACGTGTATTAAGGTACTCGACAAAAATGCGTCGATTGACAGAGTTGTACGAAGTCCTCCTGAAGGATATAGTGCCAAATTCAGTCCAATTGGCGTATTAGATCATCAAAATACCGAGATGGTCGAATGGCCTTGCCTGTAATGTTCCAAACGTTCTCAATTGGGGAGAGATCCTGCGTCCTCGCTGGCCGAGGCACGCCTCGGCAAGCACGAAGACCAGCAGTAGAAACACTCGTCGTGTGCGGGCGGACATTATCTTGCCGAAATGTAAGCTCGGGATGGCTAGCCGCGGAGAACAACAAAATGGTGCGTAGAGTATTATAGACCTGGTGTAAGGGTGCCGCAGATGACAGCCGAAGGTGGCCTGCTAGGAAAATAAGTGGCACCCCAGACCGGCACTCCCGGTTGTCGGGTCGTACGGTGGGCGACACTCAGGTTCGCAGCGGGGCACGTCTTCGGCTTCGATTCTCATCGAGTGGAGTAGAACTGTCTTCAGAGATAAGTGTCGCTTCCAACTGAGCACCGACGACCAGCGAAGAGGTGTCTATAGACGTCCCGGACAGCGCTGGGATGCCAACCTGACTGTCGCCCGACGACCGGGAGTCACGGTCTGGCCTGCCATTTCTTTTCATAGCGCGACGCTTTCGGTTGTCATCTGCGGCATCGTTACAGCACAGTGGCACGCAGACAAAATTCTACGCCCCATTTTGTTGCCCTTCACGGCAAGCCATCCTGGGCTTACATTTCAGCAAGATAATATCCATCCACACACGACGAGAGTTTCTGCTGCATGTCTTCTTGCTCGCCAAACCCTATCTTGGCCATCGAGATGGCCGCATCTCTCCCCAATGGCGTACGTCTGGAGCGTTATGGGCAGCGCACTGCTATCATCTCGGGAAGATGTAACGCGCCAAATGGACAGAGTTTGCCACTGTGGAGGACATCCGACAACTCACTCGATCGATGCCGAGCCGAATAACTAGGCCATAGGTGGACCAGCGCGTTGTTCATGTTGTGGGTTGGCAGGAGAGCCAACACCGTACTATTAGAGGAAGCCGAAAGGCACGCGTTTTAGCTCACGCAGGCTGGCGTGAGGTCTGGAACAGGACACGGAAATTAGACTTAAGCAAAACGGACGTAGCTGGTGGAATACTTAACTTTAATCCATCAATGATGAGCGTCGCTCTTGACTGTACATGATTCAGTATCAATAGTAACTGGTAATGGCGCCTTGCTAGGTCGTAGCAAATGACGTAGCTGAAGGCTATGCTAACTTTCGTCTCGGCAAATGAGAGCGTATTTTATCAGTGAACCATCGCTAGCAAAGTCGGCTGTACAGCTGGGGCGAGTGCTAGGAAGTCTCTCTAGACCTGCTGTGTGGCGGCGCTCGGTCTGCAATCACTGATAGTGGCGACACGCGGGTCCGACGTATACTAACGGACCGCGGCCGATTTAAAGGCGACCACCTATCAAGTGTGGTGTTTGTCGGTGACACCACAGTTCACGTGCTCAATTACTGAAACTCTTTGTCCCGAATAAATCATCCAAATTTTCTGAAACTGTAATCATTTGTTTCTGTTTATGTAGATCACATCTACCGATTCCCGTCACATTCCCACAATTCTTTGACGGTGCGTCATTTTTTTCATGTTGTACGACGATGCCAATTTCATCAGTCATTACGACACTATAGACCTGCGGCTACCTTGCTCGCCGTATACAGCTCCCGCTTGCGATACTTTCCGCTGCAGCAGTGTGCTGTGTCTACTTCGGCAATTCCCAGTCGCTACATAGGAATCGTATTTACGGCTCTGCGCACACTGGCTGCCAAGTTGTAAGACTAAAAAACTGGGACGATATCGTATGACCAGTGTCAGCCGGCAGTTGTAATTTGCTTAGGTGAGCACTAACTTACCGAGGCATAAACAAATAGGACATTAAAATTACAAAGAGCTACTTAACGAATTTTTTCACCAACTATGGCGTAAATTTTGTCCGCACACTGTGGACAGTACTTAGAACAGTATCATTCACCAATAGCGCTTCAGCACAATTCTAAAGTGTGCTTTCATAAAAACGCTAAAAGCAAATGGAAGCTATGGTGGGCGGACGTGCCCGTGCACTTAACCTCGAATGAAGCTGCCCAATTTGTTGCTGTATCAGTGCGAACAGTTCATCGTTGTGATTTACCATTCGCAAACGTGTAACACGGCGAAACAACAGTGGTCGTAAAAATACCCCAACCGACAGGGACGAGAGACTACTGTTGCACTTTGTCAGTTACAGTCAGTATCAAACAAGAAAGAAGCTGCTTCTGTCAATGAATGTAGGTCCATCTCAGCCAATTTACGAGATAAAATTGCGAAGGGAGCTACACGAAATAGGCATTCGGAGTCAGGTACATCGCCAGAGGCCACTGCTGAGACTTCACGTGTGCAGCGGGACGAACGATACGAGGACTAGACACCAGCTGAATGGAGGCTTGTATTGTGGTCCGACGACTCACTATTTCGGCTCTTTTTGAAGAGATGCGACGCATCGAGTGCACCGACGGGCCTATCAGACGTTTAGCCCACAGCGTGCAGAGGGCGCGGTTGTAGCCGGAGGTGATTTGTGATGTTTTGTGGTGTTGTGACCTGGGCCCACTGATGCAGGTTACATCAATATCTACATCTATACTCAGCAAGTTATCTTGCGGTGTATGGCGGAGGGTACTTTGTGCCCCTTTTAGCGAGCTTTCCAGGGGCAGAGGGAGTTCCGTTTGGGAAAAAATGAGAGATTTCCAGTTGCTGCATTTGCCTTACTACCAAGGGAAACCTCTCGGGAACCTTAGTCGGAATAGAGAGATTGTGGAACTATATTTTTTTTTGCTGTATTTATAGGATCTCTAGCTGCCCAGCTATTTAGACAATTACATTTTTATTCACTACATTTAGAGATTACATATTAATTCGTTATGTTTATAGTGAAGTTTGAATGCATCTCACGCATTATTAATTACATTTATCACTTCAGCCAACACAAGAATATAACCTTTCTTATTTTTATTATTTTTTAATTTTTTGATGCAACGGTCTTACTCTGAAGATGTTAATAATTGACGCTCTTCAGTTTTACGGGTTTCGTCACTAAAGATAAATAAGTAGTAGGGCTAAGTATTAACACTGCACAAACTAAGTCAGTTATGTAAATGATGCAGACGGTTTATTCTTCTGGCACCAGTTAAATAGCGTACACGTGTGGGGTAACTAGTAATGCTGTTGCCGTGTCTCGGTGTCGTCACATCTTGGAATTTAGATATTCCCAGTGTGATGATTGCCGTAGGCCGCCGCTGCGGTCGCATGTTCGAATCCTGCCTCGGGCATGGATGTGTGTGATGTCCTTAGGTTAGTTAGGTTTAAGTAGTTCTAAGTTCTAGGGGACTGATGACCATAGAAGTTAAGTCCCATAGTGCTCAGAGTCATTTGAACCGTAGGCCGTAGTTAAATTTTGCGTACTGAATGGCGTATATTTTAAATTTACTCCTGGAACAATTATGTTCATCGTCCCAGCAAAGGTTTCTCTCTCTCTCTCTGTGTGTGTGTGTGTGTGTGTGTGTGTGTGTGTGTGTGTGTGTGTGTGTGTGTGAGCGCGTGTGTGTGTGGGCGCGCGCTGTGTGAACAATTTTTTCCGCTCTTGCTGCGCGCAGAGTAACTCTGCTCTGCTCAGGACTTCTTTACAGTGGTGTTTTACGTCCCACTGACATCGGGGTCATTAGAGCAGGGCAACTTGCTCGCTCCTAACAGGTAACGAGGAACGAACAACCTAGAACATCTGCATGAAGGAACTTGGGGTAATCCAGGAAAAGTCTAAGCACGGATGACAAATGAAGACGTGACTCACAGCAATATCTACTCGGGCGCGTACCCTCACACTGAGCGGGATGGCACAGTGGTTAGGGCACAGTTCTGGCCATACATTTACATCTCTATTCTGCAAACCACGTTACGATGTGAGGCGGAGGGTACTTTTGTCATCACTATCTGGTCATTTCGCGAGACGTTTGTGGGAGGAAGTAATACGTTGCCCGACTCTTCCCGGAACGTACACTCTTGGCATTTCAGTACTAAACCTCTCCACGATGCGCAGCGCCTGTATTGTAGCGCTTGCCACTATTGTGTGTTGTGCATCTCACAGACTGAACGATCCCGTGGCTGAACGCGCCGCTCTTCGGTCGACCTTGTCTACATCTTCTATATCGCCTGACAAAAACGTGAAGCCACCAGAAGACACGGCCGGATACCGACGTTAGCTTCGCACAGGTACTCACCATCGCTGGGTATGTCAACGATTACAGCTGCAATTGTCTGTGACAGATAGAACGGTTACCAGAGAGCATTAGTGTTATTCGTGTTTAGTGTTGTTACCAGGCCTGGTAGGGTACATAACAGGCGTGAATAGCGTAAGATGCTGAGTGATCACTAGGAAGGACAAGGAGATGTCGCGTGCTCTTATGAGAGAACATTATCAGCGCTTGACAGTTTAGAAGGGGCCTCGCTGTGGCTCTCCATTCGTCTAGCCGGAAGAATACCTGTGAGGCATTCAGAAGTGACTGCAGCTACATAGGAACATGTGGGCGGGCAGAGAACCAGTAATGGACTCCTCATTCTGGAGCTAGCAGCACCAGGATTAGGGAATTATCGTTGCACGCGCAGCTGCCGTTGGCACCACAACACAAACGGAGTGGTGCTGTGACCGGGAACAGTGGACTGATGATGAATGGCGTTCTATTAAAATGTTCAAATTGCTCTGAGCACTATGGGACTTAATTGCTGAAGTCATCAGTCCCCTAGAACTTAGAACTACTTAAACCTAACTAACCTAAGGACATCACACACATCCGTGCCCGAGGCAGGATTCGAACCTGCGACCGTAGCGGTCGCGCGGTTCCAGACTGTAGCGCCTAGAACCGCTCGGCCACCTCGTCCGGCCTTCTGTTGTGTTCGGCGATGAATCTCAGTTGTGCTCTACCACGAATGACCATCGTCGGCGGGAGCGGTGATGACTTTGGGAGCGGTCCCATCCTTCCAATGTTTTGAGAAGTACAGTGGCGTCATTGTGAGGGGAGTAGCTGAGACTGATGGCACAACTTATTGCGTCCTCGAGTGTTACCTCTTATGTGACAGTATCGTAATGCCAATTTTCAACAGAAAATTGCTCGTCCACACACGCCATGTGTATTTATGAACAGTCTGCATGATGCTCAGGTAGTCCCGCGGCCAGCAAGATCTCCAGATCTGCCCTGAGAGAACACGTATGGACGTCAACTCCGTCCAAATGTCAATACCTGGATATCAACGACCAGTTGCAACAGTCGTGGACTACCTTGCTTCGGGAGAAGATACAACGGCTTTATGAAACCCTTCCCAAGCGAAACACTGCATGCATCGAGACTAGAGGGGTTCAACGTCATACTGATCAGCGGGCTTGTACTGCCGTAATTTTGCCTCGAATTGTAACCATTGAGGTAACACCACGTAGTCTCTCAACCGGGAAAGTTTCATTTCGTTTTCTTCTTCCCTTCTGGGTGCTTCAGTTTTTTTGTCAGGCAAGGATCTCAGACTGTCGATCAGTACTGAAGAATTGGCCTTTCGTGGATGAGTTACATTTCCTTAAGAATCTCTCAGAAAATCTCAGCAAGGTCTTTGCTTTTCCTAAAGTTAGTTGCATGAGTTCTTTTCAATTTTCGTCGCGCTTGGTGGTTACTTCTGGTTTTCTTACGGTTGTTACGGTTTCGAGTGATTTGTCGCCAATATTGTAATCGTACAGTAATGGATTTCTTCCATTATTTAAAGTTTAGGATCAATCCCTGCACCAATAATCGATTTTCTGCAGATCTGCCTGGAATTAGCCACGCGCTTCTGGCGCTGCTCCCTTTCTATATACAGCAGCCTTATCTGGGAACAGCCTTGTGAAGCTCCCAACGGCATCCATTAGATCAATTATGTACATTGTAAACAGTAACTATCTTGTCACACTTCCTCCGAGTACTTCTGAAGTTACCTTTACACCTGACAATTTTGTTCGTGTAGTAGATACAGTGTGCAAAGAGGTCTTGAATCCAGTCACAGATCTGGTCCAATATGCGGTAAGCTCTTTTTTTTTCACTAAACGAGAGTGCGAGACTGCCAGATGCCTTCCTGGAGTCAGGGAACACGGTATCAACCTGAGCGCCCGTGTCTACAGCGCTGTCTTCTTCGAATACAGGTTCTGTGAATTCATCCAACAAGGTTTCACGAGAACTGCGGCGTCGTTTTTCCAATTAAGTTCTTCGCAGCATTTCTGTTTCACTTTCGTGTGAACTATACCCCTTACGATCCTAGGTTCGCCTCTCTGCATTAGTTAGGCGTCTGTCGTAACGCCCACGCTCACTGGATGACGACTCCACGCGCGGGAACAGCGCTAGATTTTGTCAGACTAGCGTCATATCTGCGATTTTCTTTATAGATGCATTGATCTTGACTCCTCACAAAAAACATAAATTTCCATTCGCCTTCTCTGAGTCTGATTTTTGCGATCGACCGTTTTCATGCCGGTTCTCAGGAATAATACGATGTGATGTACTCAACGTATTCACCTCACCACTAATTTTGTAATATAATACTGTCGTGTTCTTTCTTTTCTTTATAGGCATTTTCTTACGCTTTTCAATACTTAAAGTGGAAATTTGCCTCAATCTTTTTGCATTTCGTTACAATTGTACATCGAAGGTGCTTTAGTGGTGGTTTGTAGGAGAACTGAAGCTATTCTAGAAACGCTTACATGTTGAAGGGTTACATATTTACACGGACAGAACTGTTGTACATGTATAAACGAATACTTACAGGAAATGGGTGTCTCCACCAACGACAAGCCGGCCGCGGTGGTCTAGCGGTTCTGGCGCTGCAGTCCGGAACCGCGGGACTGCTACGGTCGCAGGTTCGAATCCTGCCTCGGGCATGGGTGTGTGTGATGTCCTTAGGTTAGTTAGATTTAAGTAGTTTTAAGTTATAGGGGACTTGTGTCCTAAGATGTTGAGTCCCATAGTGCTCAGAGACATTTGAACCACCAACGACAAAAGAATTTGGAAACAAAATTCTTGTGACTGGATCTAGTTGATTTTGATTCCGTCTATGACTAATGAAGACATACCTGTGGACTGTGATGATGCGCAATAGTACGTTGAAATTCAATTTGTCAACGGAAATAGTCATCAAACTACTTTTGTTGTATGTAAATCGCTTTATCGTCATTTTAGCGCATCAAAATGTTGGTCTGTCACTGTGTGGGGGTCACGAAATGTGCGGGCGTAAGGGCTGTAACTCCTTGACAAGTTTGGATCGGTCCTGGGGGCGTGCTCGGACAGACGAAGTTGTTAAGACGACCACTCGCGATAGCAGAAAAACCGGGTTCATGTCCCGGTACGGCACAAATTTTCGTGTGTCACAAACAGTTGACATCAATCAAGATTCGCAAAATGTGAATCCATTTCGTAATCTCAATTTTTATCAAAAAATCCGAAATTTTCATAGCCATCGTGCGCGAATGATCATAAACTTCTGCCGATCTACCATATTTCTCCAAATAATCACTGTTACTCGGTTTCAACAAAAATGCATAGAGCTACGGGATTCCTGACCTTGGACGTGGCCTGAATCACGCGTGAAACTACCCCCGCAGTACAAAGCGCGGGAAAGATCTAACACTAGCCAATCAGATTCATATTTCGATCCACATTACCCAGTTCTTTCCCTGTTTGGACCAGTCGCCATTTCGAATGAACTGAAATAAAATTACATAACAACACATTCCCAAAAACCAATAAAAAACTAACTCTATCTTTAATAGTCTCAAGGATTGGTGCAAGTTTTATGTTTCTACTATACCGAAACCTGGGTGTTTTACGTTTAGCATTTCTCCCCATGTATGCAAGGCTGCATTATCAGATTCCCACGCACACTCACACTTAGTTATTCATAGTTTCAGTGATTCCTACTTGACACACGTGCCGCAGTCATTCTTCGTTCATTCAGAGACCATAACATACCAAAGTAAAACTGTCAAACACACTGAAAAATTATTTTTCGGGAGCTGAGAACGCAACATAATTTATACTGTGAAATAAAATATTGTTTTATCACCTGTTTTGGTGACTAACTATTGAGTCTGTCATCATTTTATGTATTTACTAAAATATATTAAAGTTCCTGAATACTGAATGTAACAAGAAGTTACAAATTAAGTTTTTTAGGTAATTTTAAATATTTCCTAAATTATCTGAAATACTAATGTGAGACTCATAAAATAGTTACCTATTGCTATTTTGGAAGGTCCTCTAAAATTTAATGTCAGTTGCTGTAAGACAAATGTCTGTATTAATTCACAGGTTGGTGTGTAACTTAAGAGTCTGAACGATCAGTAAAGCATACACGTTAGCCTACGGCTGCAACAGCAAGAGAGCACAGAAGGAAAGACGGCAGGGTGGCAACTCGTTAGGCAGAGCGTCACAGCCACTGAGGCAAATCTTACCGCTTCCTAAGCGCCAGTTCGTATCGCTACGCTACAGCATGCTGAGCAACGTGAACTAGCGATGGTTTAGTACAACATACACAATTACTTTCAAAAATGTCATCAGAGCCGATTTATTGCAATTACCTGTATTTTTAATCGCTACACTGTTTCCTAAACAGCGATCGTTTTTCTTTATAAGCCCATATTGTTAGTATGCTCCTATGCAAAAGGAGAATTGCGACACATGTAATATCGTTCACTGGAACCAAGTTCAGTAATTCTGGGCTTCAAAGGCTGCTATCAGCTCCCTGATTAGACATAGCCAAATAAATAAGAAATAAATGTCAAAAATCCGCCTTAGTTGCGAAATGTCACTAGTCTTTACCCTGGTTTCAGCTGGAGTAATATAGCCTTCTTCAGAAGCATAAAATGAACTAATACTTGCCAGAATAAGGCACGGTCAAACACGAAAAGGAACGTTACTTAGCTGATGAACAGTCCCGGCCCCACTTAGTGGAAAGCGCTCGGTTAGCCACGGACGCTACGTTGCAACTGACTGTGGCACGCGGATATGTACCTAGCAAGACGGCGGATCACGGAAAGTCAAAGGTGCCTGCCATTGGCTGTCTTTATGTTATGTACTGGGAAATTACCTATAATGTTAAGCCGTAAACTTGTGAGAGGACAAGGCACTAAGGAGATAGAATCCCGATGAGCGTTTACTGTAAACCGAGACCTTATTAACTGATAAGAAGTTTACTTAGACATTAAGTTCAGCTTGTTAGATTAAAAACCACTTATGATCACAGCTGTGTTGTATGGCTCCGCACGGTCTCATGCGGGGGATGAACAAGGTTATATGTCTGTGACGCGAGAACTTCTATGGGTTAGGAGAAGGTGGAAATAAAATAATTTCAAGAATACATGAAGTAGTACGTCAATTTATTAACGCGAAATTTGACTAACGTTGTTATGTTATGGCACTACATTACTACACATTTATGATTGACTGGGTGTGTAAAGCTTAGGGCATCATTTATGACTTTATGCACAGATGGTCAACCTTGTGTTTAGGAAACCTGTAATAACTTAACCAAACATACACTAACTGTGAATATAATATGTACGACCGTCCACTATATGTAGTCACAAGGGTGATGTGGAACAAAACTCTTAAGGGTAAAGGTTAAATATTACTTAGTAGTGGGTTCAAGAGCCCTGCGCATTTAAATAGGTTATGCCACCCTAATTGTCGAAAAACACACTCTAGTGTAACAGATATGAACTATTTAGGGCATTGCTTACAAGGCTATTAAATATTTAGGATAAGGATTATTGTGAGCGTGGTGGAATTCTCACTTAGACTACCAAGAAATAAGGACCTAATATTTAAAGTAGGGTGTGTCAGGGCGTACAACGCCACTGCCAACACACTTATATGCTATTGGCCGACAAAGGTCAAGCCAATAATACGAACATTAGCTGTATTCTTCCCTTTTGAACGGGAACATCAATTAAGGATCTGGTCTAATAGTGAGCAAAGTGTAAGTGTCTCACATAGGTTAATAGCATAAAGCAGAACCGAATATTTAAATTAGGGTGTGACTGGGCGTACAACGCCGCCGTTATCACACTTACGTACTATTGACCGACATAGGTGAAGCATTTACAAAATATAGTCTGCAAACTAACCTTTGATAGGAATAATATCGCATAGGTTACATTGTATACAGCATAACTACGCGGCCAACGCTATGGTTTCCATTAAAAAAGATTCTTTAGAGCAACTTAGCTCCATCACCTCCGAATCAGCAACGTGTCAGCAGCAGTTAGCAGTCGGGTAATATGATAGGAAGTCGGGAGCTTGTAGCATTTACAGTAGTTTCTATGTGCTCCGCGAGTCCGTCTGCTTTAACGCAACGTCCGTCATTTTCATTTCTCTTTTTCGAGAGGTTTAGCTCTCGGCATTGTTTCTCTCTCTCTCTCTCTCTCTCTCTCTCTCTCTCTCTCTCTCTCTAGATGTTGGTTTTCGATTTCGTTGTTTTATTGAACTTTTGATGTGTTTGTTATGTGCACTACCTGACCTACAGCAGGAAGGCAGATGTCAAATTGTTGGTAAACGCTAGTAGACAAGTATAATGGTGTGGCAGGGCTACCTCAATTTGTGTTTCCTTCGAGCTCACAATATGCTTTCACACTTAACTTCTCTGAAGGCTTTTCACTTACCGTAGCTTTCTTCAATCCCTTTTTTACTGACGATACCATCGACCAGAGCCAGGTTTGTTCACCGAGCTGGTTCGCGCTCGTGTTCCACGGAAGGAGACAGTACAAACTGCCCTCACCGACGTGTTTCACATTGCCAGGCTGTGTAGGGCACGACTAAAACCTCAAAATATATAAACATAAAGACGCAACTGTCAACCGTTTTCGAGAAAATCGAGTTTGAAAATTTTAGGCGTGCATGTATATTTTACACAGGCGCTACCATGCAAGGAGTCCGCAGCCGAGCGAGTAAGTGCTTAAGGTTCATAAGTCCCAGGTCTCTGGTCTTTTTTCGTTCCCAGGTGATCAATACCGATTTATTATGACTGTGCAAATTATCGGTACCTAATGAATCATTTATTATTTTCATGACCTTTGTCCTGAAAAATCGGGTTTTTCACTACAATTTTGGTAATCGGTTCCCACTATAATCGTATACGCCGTTCGTTAAATGTGCCGTAAGTCGCAATAATTATTGTTTTCTTTGTTTCTACGATCAGTATCATCCTGATTCGTAGAGTTCTTCACAGGTTTCATATTACACTTGTCACAAATGTAGATACACTAACATAAATAAAATGACTATACCGATTTGATCGAAAATCCCCGAGTATCCTTTTTTATTTCCGATTTACTTACGAAGTTTTTCCTCCTTTTGTCAAGATAAAGATTATGAAAATAATGAATGACTGGTTAGATATTGATAATTGGTACAGTCATAATAAATGTGTTGTTAGAAGAATTACGTGGGAATGAAGAAAGAAGTACCGGAAGTGAGATTTGATCCAGAGACCTCATACTTACGAAATTAGTCGCTTACTTGCTCGACTGTAGAGTGCTTGAATGCTAACGGCCATAGAAAGGCTACAAGCACGTCTAAAATTTTCGAACTCCACTTCCTCGAAAACGGCTGAAAGTTGCGTCTTCACGAGAAACTATTGTCAGCGAGTCTATTCTACGACCACTAAAAGTTCTGTGGACATGTATCGCTTCACGGTAGCTAATTAAAGCCTTTACACGGCAACTTTATTTTCTAAAACTGTTGCATTGATGAGAAATGACAATGAAATGAAACGTACATTTATTTTAATTGATGAGGTAAAGAACATGGGACAGCTAAGCATGACACATGGTATTTGTTGCGATTGATATAGTCTTACGATGAATGTCTTTTCAGAAGAAATTTAAATTGGCCTGAACATGTATTCCGTGACTATTTTATTCACACGTTAAACATGCCACGTTTCACTAAAGCATCAACGTCTTGTACCACTTTTTGACGACTATTTTCGAATCGACTGGTTCATTCTCAAGCCTGGTCTACTGGGGCTGCAATGATCTTAATGAAAACCATCTAAAATTGGCAATAATTTCACCATACAGTGACGGTAGATAAGTGCCTCAATATACGTACGCTAACTTCACAAATCGGAATGAAACTGAACGAAAACATAGCGAAGAGTTGGCTGTTTTTTCTAGGATTCAGCTAGATCCAGGCTCTACCTAACCTTCATAACATGACTGATTCAAATGTTGTATTATCGAAAAATGGGATTGTGTGTAAACTGTCGTGTGTAAATGCTACTCAGACCATTGCAAAGAACAGATACACTCGTCACAGTTTCATAAACGTTAGAAATCTTGCACTTGTTCTACTGATGGCCAAATTTCTTTCTTCAGTTGTTACTAAAAGTGAATGATCTGATATGCTAACGGAGGAAATTTTCTCTTAATCTAAAAAAATACAAAAAAGTTACGTAAAATAAGAAGGATCACAACTCAACGAAACGATAAGACCTAGAAGTGTAGTCTACATCTACATGATTACTCCGCAATTCACAATTAAGTGCCTGACAGAGGGTTGATCGAACAACCTTAAGCTACTTCTCTACCCTTCCTTCTCGACTAGCGTGCGAGAAAAACGAACACTCAAATCTTTCATTGCGAGTTCCGGTTTCTTTTATTTTATTACGATTTCTCCCTATGTGTATGGGCGCCAACAAAACATTTTCACACTCTGAGGAGAAAATTTGTGACTGAAATTTCACGAGAAGGTCCTGCCGCGGCGAGAAACGCCTGTGTTGTAATGACTGCCACCCCAATTCGTGTATAATATTCGTGGCACTCTGTCCTCTATTTCGCGATAATACAAAACGAGCTGCCCTTCATTCAACTTTTTCCATGTCCTCCGTCAATACTACCGGTTGTTGAAATTTGTCCGAGCGGATGACGACCAGAGATTAGTTGAACAAATAAAAACTGATAGATTGCTGGATAATGTAGCACAGCGAATTATCAGAAAAGTAACTGCTGTTGCTGTAGTTTATTGCGATAGGTGGTGGGTGCGAAGAAATTTGAGGTCTGAGTCGAAGCGCAAGGCAGACGGAGCGTTGAAGCGTACGCTGCGTACCAGCCAATGGGATAGCTGCAACATGCCTAGGCGATATCTCGCAGCGATCAGAGATAGAAAATCAATGGCGCCTACGTGACATGAGCAGGGCGAAGTACTGCTGCAAGTCGGCCGCAACGCACACGTTTTGGCAGACAGCCCGCAGCAGACTGCAGCAGCAAGGCTGCTCTACCGGAGGTACCATTACCTGCCTGTCAACCAACCATCGCGTGGTGTGACGTTTCCTTCAGAATCCGCACTTTCTTTCCCTGCTATTTTTTTAGCGTTACAGCCAGTCACTTCCAGAGCCTAAGTGAAGTTTTATTTAAGAGAAACGTACAGGAATGTGCTGTAGGTGGCCGCCTCGTTAATTACAGACAGACCGAGCGCAGCTGACTTGCTGCACCGGTAAATGGCTGAATTCACTGTGAACGAACGTTGCAACCAAAAGTGCTAAGCATGGCGATGCAGCTACTGTAGGCATCGAACTAAATGTTTTGTACTTTGTTATAACATAAGCAGCCTACGGAAAATAACGAATACCTCAAAGAAAGTCACTTTGTTAGTTATAAGTTGTGACAAAGCAGGTTGACTCCCACTATTCTACATTGTATGCACTCCTATTTCCTGTATTAAGGTCTATATGAAATTTTCGGAAATTTACTTTTCAAAATTCCGATGTTAATGTTCCTGATTTAATCACATGTTCTGCAAATTATAAAAATTGTAGAAACAAATTCCCCCCACAAAACTTCGCTATTCAGATCATTCAGTTTCTTCTCATGGTTGCAATGTGACAATTAGTTTCGTCGGAACTGATGGCAATCAAAAGTTGTTTCAATTATAAAATGTTGTACATCGAGCTGCAGGGAAAATCTTACGAGCGAATTGGGGAATTCGGAAAGAAAGATCACGTCCATATTAAAAAGTT
Organism: Schistocerca cancellata; assembly: GCF_023864275.1. Lineage (NCBI taxonomy): Eukaryota > Metazoa > Arthropoda > Insecta > Orthoptera > Acrididae > Schistocerca > Schistocerca cancellata. The sequence goes on from NC_064629.1 coordinate 931,135,030, forward strand.
ATTTTTCCTCTTTTCAACAAAGTGTTTACGTTAATCGAAACTGAATTAGCTTGAAAGATGTTGTTAATTAAAGACATCACCTGGTTTAAACTTTCAGTGCAAATTATAGCCAGACTACTGTATATTCCCGGGATCTGTTGACATACTTCCGAACACCTGATTTGTCTGAATCTGTTGACACCCACATTAAAGAGCAAGAATAACTAATTAAAAGTTACTAAATTTTCAATAATTAAATTTTAGTGTATAAGACTTGTCTCAAAGTCATAAACTGGGGACTCCCATTGCATAGGCATAATTTAGTACTGCATACTTTATTACATGCTGCTCATACCATGTATATATATAAATAAAATATTATAATAATCTTGTTAGCCAGTGAAAGACAAACATTCTTACCTATAGAATTTATAAACTATTATAGATTAAAGAAGTTGAACAGTATCCGAGAGGGAGTCTTTATAAAGCCAAAGTTCGCGCCATTTTGATTTGATTTTATTTTATTAGGGAAGCAAAAACAACATTGGTCAAGCCCGCTGCTGTCCGCACCGAAACAGAGTTTATTGTGCCGTATCGTTCCCTGTGTCTCTAGTAAAGCCAACCAATGCCCTCGAACAGTGCAAGGAGATCCTTTACCAGTGCTTTGACGGACACAATTTCTTCAGGTCTCATTGACCCGAATATTCTGTGTCTTTTACTCTCCAGTGTATCGCATTCTAAGATCAAATGTGATTCGGTTTCCTCGCCCACACCAGAATCCTACATTTGTGGCCTTCTTCTATTATCCCCATTGTATGTAGGTGTTTTCTGAAGTTCCCACGGCCTGTCAATAGTCCAACTATGAGTTTCATTTCTCTCCTGTTCGAGCCCAGGATCGAGAGACTTCTCTTAGAACATGGCTTGGGCCTCAGCACCTTCCCATGTTTTTGCTTTTGAACCTTAGCCCAGTATTCTACATGCTGTCTCCTTGTCCAGTCTCGTAGTTTTATTTTGATCATCGCCTTGGTGATTGTCAGGACAGGTTCCGGTGAAATAAATGGTGTCATCGTCCCTATTCTGGCCAACCTATCGGCTTGCTCATCACAACTAATCCCTAAGTGACCAGGGACCCACAATAGGTTTACCCTATTGCTTTCCCGTAGCTCCACAAGGACTTTGAGGCATTCTGCCACGATCTTTGATCTTGTTGCAGAGGCTGCCCGTGCTTTCAGGGCTGCTCGGCTGTCTGAATAAATGAAAATGCTACGACCTCTGTAGCATCTCCGCAATGTCTCCTCCACGCACACCCTGACAGCAGATATTTCTGCTTGAAACACAGTGGCCATCTTCGCTAGAGAGATTGCACTCTCCAGCCTCGGTTGCACCCCGTATACCTCGGCCCCAACACCTCGGTCTGTTTTCGAACCGTCAGTGAACTAACTTATGTCCCCAGTGTGCGGTGTCGAAATGTGTACTCCCAGAGCTCTCTACTTACAATCAATACACTGAAAGGCTTGTTGGAGCGGCTGGGAGTTATTATGTAGTCAGCCGGCATTTCCCCAACCATACCTATGTCTACCTCACTCAGTATTTTAGTTTGACAGCCTGGATACCGCAGTGAGTTCCAGGTTTTGCCAGTCTTTAACCTGTGTGCTGCAGCTACTGCCTCCATCCTTACCCACAGGTGTAATGGGGCCGTGTCCAGCAGGGTTTCCATCCCAGCAGTAGGTGCGCTGCTAGTTCCACCTGTAATTGCTAAGCAAGCCGATCTGTGCACATTAGCAAGCTCCTTACCAGCTACCTACTGTTCTACCTTTTTCCACCACACTGTAGCCCCATAGGTGATGGTAGGCCTTACTGCTGTGGTGTATATTGAGCCCCAGCTCTCCTGCTACTCATTAGACTGGAACACGTGCTCCTTACGTGAGCGGTCCACGGTAGTTTCTCATCCATGGTTAGCCGTCGATATTTCACTGTCCCCTTCACTAGTAGAGTTTCATCGAGCAGCTTGACATTCCAATATGTGTGTTCGATCTGCTTCCTCGTAAATGGTAGGGTCTACTGTCTTCTTAGGACTGACTCTTAGGTCCTGTTTCCTGCACCAGTTTTGCACAATATTCAATGCTCCTTGTGCCATAGCACTGACTGTACTTGAAAATTTAACAAGTATTACTATAACAAAATCGTCTGCGTATCGCTGGCAAAAGTCCTGTCAAGAGTTTAATTCTACAATGAGTTGGTTCACCACAACGTTCCAAAGTAGAGGGGACAGGCTCTGGTGATGTCGATTACCACTTTTCCTTGCATCATGGTGGATTCTACCTTTCTACCGCTAAGCACGGCTCTAATCCGCCTGCAAATGGTCGTCTCCAAGTCATGCACCTCTGCTGCCTTAACCATCGATTGGAAGATCGTGTTGCTAAAAGCCCCTTCGATGTCCGAGAAGATGCAGAGGGCTATTTCCTGAAAGTGTAGTGCTTTCTCCACCTTCCCAACAAGTTGGTAGAGTGCAGTTTCACAAGATTTTCCTGGTTGGTATGCATGTTGGTTTATGTGTAGAGAGATCCTAGTTAAGCTCCTCTCCCTATCATGCAGTCTGGAACCGCGCGACCTCTACGGTCGCAGGTTCGAATCCTGCCTCGGGCATGGGTGTGTGTGTGATGACCTTAGGTTAGTTACTTTTAAGTAGTTCTAAGTTCTAGGGGACTGATGACCTCAGATGTTGTCCCATAGTGCTCAGAGCCATTTGAACCTAACATGCACGTTGACCAGTTTTTCTAATATTTTAAGAAGAAAGGAGCAGAGACTGATTGATCTCATATCCTTGGTCTTGGTATAATCAATTCTCCCTGGACGTGGAATGAAGACAACCTTTACTGGCCTTCAGACGTTAGGAATGATTCCTGCTGCTATGCTAACCCTAAATAACCTCCATAGGCATCTTATTACTCCTGCTTGTTGCAGGAGAGCTGGAAAAATTCCATCTGTACCAAGTGACTTGAACGGTTGGAATGTTCCCACCGCCAATTGGATTTTACTATGGGCAACACATTCCCTGGCAGATTCCCAGTTCTCCCTTCCTACCTGAAAACCGATATCTCACAGGGATCTAGTCCTGGTCTATGTTGATTGCCAGAGTACATTGAGGGAAATGAGTTTTGAGGAGTCGCGCCATTTTAGTCACTCTTACTTCAGTTTTCACTCAGGCTTGTTGCCGGTTGCATACAGTGCTAGTCTTTCCTCTGTCTTTGTTCAGTTTAGCCTCGGGACACATCACAGTTAAAATTTAGATTTGTTTAATCAAGACTGAGTGGTTATGCTTTATAGACAGTCCGTTAAAATGTGTGGTTCCGGTTTAGTTGAGAAATGTTGGTGATGTGTGCCGTATTTAATAAATTGTGCTTAAAGCAATCTCTGATCACTTTTTCTGCACTGTGTGCTCTTTTGGTTTCTGACGATATAACAGCTATTAAGCTCCGCATATGTCCGTACTAACTACCTGTCTATTAACATTAAAAACTATAAGAGATCTTGTCATCACCGGTAGGATCTTAAGGACGCAATTAAAGATTGATGTACTTCCAACTTTGAACTTATAAAAGTAGCTTCTGGTTATTCATTTTAAGGATAGATCCTACAACAGCAATTTTAGGCGGTGATCCAACGAAACTGCGCAGCTACCGTAGGCTTATATCGCAGCCGGTATGTTTAGTTACGATTTAGTAACATCAAAATACCCGCAGTATCGAGTAGGGATCGCGCTGTCAATCGATCGCTCACGAACATGTAAGAGGCTGTACGATAATCAATTTGAGGTCACAAGGACTAAACTGACTTTAGAAACGAAAAGGCAGTCTTCACTCAGACGCCGTCTCATTCACGCTTCATCTGTCTGATTTTGTGCAATATTATCGCGAGTACTTTCAATCTTGCATTAACATACGCACTTGATGCGGCTTCGAATTAATACAGTGGTCTAAGAGCAGCGCACATCACTTTATGGTAGTTTACCCACATTCCAGTCAAGCTATCTGTTCTCGTATTTGCTTATACATTCAGGCTGAGGAGGAACTGAGCAGTTCGTGGTGGTAAATTGTAAGAGACCGTTGGCTGTAGCAATACACAAGAATGCGCTCCAAAAGTTCGTTCGTAACAGGAAGCTATTGCTGTGGGGGTAGATTCTGAGAGATGGTATTGAATGTATTACAGTAGAACACTTCATAAAGCAGCAGTTACATTAACCGATGAATCAGCTACAGGAAATTCTACGCTCTATGACCGAAATAATTTCCTTTTCCGAAATGAATTCAGGCGAAAGCCATGATATTTTCTTCAGCAGAGTCACGGCAGATAGCCTAGTATTTATTGTCCCTGCCACGTTTCAATCTTTTGCCGTTCATAAATATTCTAAAGAAATTCGAAATAATATTTAAGACCTGCAGAGGATATACGACGTAGTTTGGCTGCACCTGTTGTACATAAAGTTCCTTGTAGTTGTGGACTAGTATATATTGACAGCACGAAAAGAAGTGTCAACACCTGTTTAGTTGAACATAAAAGGAACTACCGTCTGAGCGTCATGTCGAAAACATCGCACCATCATGGGCACTTGTGTAGAGAGGCTATTTAGATTTGTAAACACCGTAATAATTTTAACATAAAAGAGGAAGATGTCAAATTAGGTAAAATATGGATGTCAATTTTGTACCGATAGAATGACTATCGGTTACTGTCGGTTCAGAATGTTGGCACTAGCAGAGACAGTCTCGTAGCCGACGTCACGTGATGGTCTGTGGTGTCCTCGCCGAAGACGTACGTTAGGGGAAAGTTTTACATACCGACCACGGCCTGTCAGCCGGAAGTTTTAATTGAAAATGAGTAGGAATTTTGTGAAGGTTGATCGAGGAAACTTTCCGAAAGTTGATGCGTTTATGGTCTCGTCGTTCTTCATAAAGAATCCAGAATTTATATTCGAGAAACAAGAGACTAGAAAACTACAGTGCACGGCGACCAGAGAGGAGGTGCTGTGAGAAAGCAATACGTTTCAAAAAAATGGTTCAAATGGCTCTGAGCACTATGGGACTTAACATCTTAGGTCATCAGTCCCCTAGAACTTAGAACTACTTAAACCTAACTAACCTAAGGACATCACACAACACCCAGCCATCACGAGGCAGAGAAAATCCCTGACCCCGCCGGGAATCGAACCCGGGAACCCGTGCGTGGGAAGCGAGAACGCTACCGCACGACCACGAGATGCGGGCAATACGTTTCAGAACTGTCTTAAAATGAGGGAATCTGGAACTGGATTGTTTGCTCGGACTACGCTGAAAAAGTTTTCTGGGGCAATAAAACACAGTGTAAAGTTTTTCATTCAGAAGATAATTGTTATTGTTAATGTTTGCGGTTGTTTCCAGAACTACGTCTGTTTCCCAAGGAGCTCTTTTTTCAATTTTCACGTTTTCAGACAGCGTGATAACTTTCTTAGGGAACTGCAGAGCATCATTGTGTTTGTCTCGAACAGCTTTATATATTGCAATTTTTCTCTTCCTCCAGGTCATTGATATAAACCGAGGGAAAATGATGTCCGTAAAATATGCAATTGAAGCAGCAGAACGTTAAAGTATCTGTTATTCCACTGCATACCGAAGTGCTGCTGAAACACTACACTGAGGTGACAAAAGTGCAGGGATAGCGATATGCACGTATACAGATGGCGGTAGTTTTGCGTACACGGGGTATAAAAGGGCAGTGCATTGGTCGAGCTGTCATTTGTACTCGGGTAATTCGTGTGAAAAGGTTTCCGACTTTATTATGGCCACAGATGGGAATTAACAGACTTTGAACGCGGAATGGTATTTGGAACTAGGTGCGTGGGACATTGCAGTTCGTAAATCGTTAAGGACTTCAATATTTCGATATCCTTAGTGTTAGGAGAGTGCCGAAAATACCAAATTTCAGGCATTATCTCTCACCACGGACAACGCAGTGGCCGACGGCCTTCACCTAACGACCGAGAACACTGGCGTTTGTGTAGAATTGTCAGTGCTAACAGACAAGCAACACTGCGTGAAATAAGTGCAGGAATCAGTGTGGGACGTACGACGAACGTACCCGTTAGGACAGTGAGACAAAATTTGGCGTTAATGGGCTGTAGCAGCAGGCGACCGACGCCACTGCCTCGGTAACAGGCAGCGCCTCTCCCGGGCTCGTGACCATATGGCTGGACTCTAGAGACTGGAAAATCGTGGCTTCTTCAGATGAGTCCCGATTTCAGTTGGTAAGAGCTGATGCGAGCGGTCGAGTGTGGCGCAGACCTCAAGAAGCCACGGACCCGAGTTGTCAACAAGGGACTGAGCGAGCTGGTGGTGGCTCCATAATGGTGTGGGCTGTGTTTACATGTTCATCGGCTGGAAACAGTTATGTTCGGCTACTTGGAGACCCTTCAGTCATTCGTGAACTTCATGTTCTCAAACGACGATGTAATTTTTACGGAAGACAATGTGCGTGTCTCTGGGCGGCAGTTGTTCGCGATTGGTTTGAAGAGCATCCTGGGCAGCTCGAGTGAAGGAGTTGGTCACACAGATCGCCCGACATCAATTCCATCGAACATTTGTGGGACATAATGGAGAGGTCAGCTACGGAGCGATACAGGGAGTATAGCTGAGTATTTGTGCAGGGGGCTTCCAACGTCCCGTTGAGTCGATGCCAAGTCGAGTTGCTGCACTATGCCGGGCGAGAGGTGTTCCACGAGTTTTGTCATCTCAGTGTACGATTTAAAAGTGCTTAAGCAGGACCAACTTTCATTTTATCGTAATGCTCTGATGTTACGGCACCTCCTCGTAGGTTTTTCTCTTTGTCAAAATCGTACAGCTTTACAGCGTGCTCAGTGGAGACAGTTGGAAGTGGCATATTATTGTCTACGACGACATGTTTCGGAAGAATAATGTGGTCAGAAAGATTTAAATGTTTTCTCAGATTCTTCAGAATAAGAGCTACATCAGGCACGAAATTCAGTTACCTAACACCACCCTTGTGATTCATCTCAGGTGTAAAGTGAAGTTAATAAACGAAGATAGATATTAAAATGTAATTAATAGAGAGTTTAAAGCTATTACACAACTGTATTACGAATAAAGTAAACATAGGAAGACAGTAGTATTAAGCGAAGAGAACAGGAAAGACAGAAAAAGGAGAAAGGAAAAAAAGGCCCAAGTGAGAATCTGTCTCGATAAAATGCACCGGAAGGCCAGCATGCTACTTATTCCGCTGTTAGCGACAACGTGTGAAGATGAAATGCTAACTCCCATCAAAATTATCTTCGCAAAAATACACACACGTAGTTACTTTGTCATTTGGATGTGTATGAGCCAGTTGCAATCATCTTCTCATTCGTTAGAACACTCAAAAACAGCTTTTCAGGCATTTTTATAGATCTCTTTGTACAGTATGGAGCTACACACCATTTATAACACATTTTGCGAAACGTAAATTCCAAAACAAGATATCACTGTGAATGAGCTTTACGACAGTAGGGACAGCGAACTAGTCAGTGACGTCACAGGCATCACATGACTCCAATGGAGCGCTTTAGTGAGTTTTTAACGTATTTAATTGCATTCAAGATTTTTTTTAAATACTGAGACACGTGAGGGTAAAAAGTACGTTATGAGCATAAAATGGCATAATTAACGATTTCCAGGAAACAATCAAACAGCCGATTTTAAAAACACGCTAGAGTGTGCGTACAATCGTGAATTAGGGATGTGATGCGGAGGTATGGGATATGAGGCAATGACACATTAACGTTGAGAAATACATATATTGAGGCATCGAAATAAACAAAGCAAAAAGTAACTCCGCGATCAGGTCGAGAGGGGCTGATCCTCTGCCAAAGGGCGTTCTTTGCAGGAGCTTCCCAGACCTTGAAACCGTTACTTCTGTTTCAAGTAGGTCCTCAACTGACCTCACGAAGCTAGTGCGCCTCTTTCCAGTCCTCCCACCACGGAAAAAATGCCTAGCAGTACTGGGAATTGAACCAGGTCCTGCGCATGGCAGTTCAGTTACGGAGGTGGACAGCAACTAAGCATCGACAGCCTAAAAAAATACTTGCATTCGGCTGAGTGAAAAAAAATATTTACCTCTCCTAATAGAGCTAGTGATGTGGGGCGCTTCGCCTGAGAAGCTAAAGACACACGTTATGGGGATACGAAATCTGTTCTATGTCAGGGCGAAGCTTAAGAAAACTGGAGGATAGAAAAGTACCTTCTTCCAAACATGAGAACGGCATGACAAGCACAAACTGGTAAAAGCGGACAGGCAGCGACCAGAACAACCCGTGTGAGACTGTGGGATAGGAAGACGGCCGGCTCTGTCAGCCGCAGGCGGCCCTGCTAGACGCTGGCAAGCCTACCTGCTAATCAGCAGCGTCTAGTCAGATACCTCGACTTCTCAAACACTCCAACGGACTGTCCCGGCCCCTTCCTCTCCCATCTCAATCTCATTTGTTTCAGCCGTTGTACATTCTTCAGCCAGTGGTGTATAGCGTTACAAACCAGGACTCTTTATTCGTACCGCTAAACACGTTGCCTTCGGAATTATGATGTTTGGCTGTCACATACTGCTTACCACGGCGAAGTTCCTTCTCCACAGCCAGGTTGGAATCTACTCATATCTTCACTGTAGTTTTGTATTGCTGCAGTGCACGCTACCTGTATCCAGGTGGACAACTCGGGGCTTAATAGCTCACAGTCGTATGTGAGACGTCTCCCCTTCTCACGAGATGCCGTTGTGGAACTGAATCGTACCCAATGCCTGTACCAGTGAATGGAATCCAGTCACGCGCAGCTAGAACCACTCACATATTAAATCACTTCACTCCTACGTTTATTACCAGTCGTACCTTTAGTTAGCGTTAAACACGTCAGTTTAGGCTAAATTGTTCTCTAGATTTTGGAAATTTATGTTTATTTAACTTTGGGGCCAGGTGCCCTTCCTGTCGCTTAGCCGAGGAGAACTCATAAGCGCCACCTGTCTGTGAATTATGTAAACTTCGTTCTGTGTGTGATCGTATTTTAACGATGTGCGTACTGTACCTTCTGAGATGAACAACACAATATTTGCCTAAAAGGGCACGGGAAACCGTCTAAAGAGCACCCCCTGTCCTGCCGGTGCACCAGCCACGGTCGTTATACCGCCGCGCAGAAGCGATCCCACTCTGTCGGCAGCCAAGGCGCTGCCCGTTACAAACAAGTCTACGTTTACTGCCACTTAAATACTTTGTCGTCTTTGGAACGCTGATTTGCATGATATCAGGCTTTCAATCCTCTTTAAATACACGCTATAACGGTCGTGAGCGTTAGTTACCTTTGAGATTGGATGTGGTGAGCTGACGTTAATCAGGAATGCCTTTAAGGAGACAAGATCGCCACTATCAACACCTTACTGTGTAATGTAATAGGACTGGATGATCCTTCTGCGATATTGCAGAGAGACTTAGCAGGAATGTAGCCACCGTACACGATTTCTGGCAGCGATAGTCGCGAGAACCTACGGTCGCAGGAAGTCCGGGATCCGGATGGCCATGTGGTACTATCGAGAGGGAAGACCATCCTGTTGGCCTATGGCTCTGGCGCGTCGTACTGCATCTGCAGCACAATTTGAGCAGCAACTGCCGCCACAGTCACATAACGAACTGCTCGGAACCAGGCGCTCTGCAGCGTGCGTTACACTGACACCAAACGACAGCCATTAGCGACTTCAGTGGTGTCAATGAGAGCTCAGTGGAAACCAGGGTGGAAGTTTGTTTTGTTTTCTGAGTTGTGCCTCGGTAGTGTGCTGGTTAGGAGGAGGCCAGTTCAGGGCCTTACGAAGTAATGGTAGATCATCGAGCGACCAATTCATTTGTTCCTAACCCTACAGCAAGTAAGTGAACAACAATGACGCCCAAGTGGTAGCCCCTCGTGATACACTCCTAAACGAATTCGTAAACACCACAGAACGTGGTATGCTTCCTGTAGTCGAGCACATTCTTGATAACATAAGCTTAACTTGGTACAACGTACCAGATCTTTGCTATTATTGCCACGCAGGACTTCAATAGATGCAGCGCTAAACTGCGCCCTACTTGAACGCACCTCAAAAGAGCTTCATAATAACACAAGTAATGGATCCTTCCACTACTAACCGTACATGTTGGCTCTCGTGATGTTTCGCTTTTAACTTGAGTTTCTGGACTCCGGTTTAGCTACATAGAGGGCAGTAGCGGTGCGGAAACCAAGAACGGCCGCACAGCTATCCACAGATGCATACTGTACCTGGGCAGGTGTGGCAATGCTCTACTAAGTGTCGCTGGAGTAACAAACAGGCGTCGGGGAGTACTCGCTATACGTCCCTCTCCCACCTTTCCCTGCATTCAGTGGGATTTCCATCCAGAAAATGTGTATAACTACACATTAAAACACACTTTTGAATCTATACTGTTTTTCTCCTTCTTTAGTCTTTGTTCCACAACGGTGCAAGATCGGCACGATTAATTTGAGGAGTGGCGGGATACCCTCCCTGTCGCCACCCTGCTACCCCCTATGTGCTCCAATCGTCTATGTGTAGTGTTATTCCTGTGAAAGTGTGCGAGCGTCTTTTTCTCAATGTTTGCAAATCATGTAACTGAGGCGGAACTTGGGTATTAGCGGTCTATATAATGTATCTAAATATACAGGGAGATCAGAAGCAGTCTGAAAAGCTTGTAATGATGTTGCAGGGTGGGTAGGCTGTGCTGAAAAATAATCGTTAACAAAAAAAAAGGATGCGTGGCGCTATTTCCGAGTTAATTAGCACTGAAGTTAACCAATCAAGGCGTTCCGTGCGCAAATTCTGATGGCCCGCCAGATACAATTGGTGTCGGTTTTTCTCATAGCGCACGAAACTACTGAGCCTTTGCCTCGGGTTCGTACCTTACTGATTCCAATTTTCGTATCGCTCTCTTACTCGGTTTATAGAAACCAAACGAACATCACGTTTGACGATACCATCTCTGGCGGGCTGCTTGCATTTCCGCGCGCAACGGTACGCCCATTACATCTAATACAAAGTCATTCCTTAGCAGTTAAATGTATATTCAACAGTGATAATTGTTACGAACGAAAACATTTGTAACAGAACAAAGGCACACGCACAACAAAATTAGCGTCATGGTCCGTATGTGGCAACACATATTGGGCATTAGCTTCTCCTGTTTAGCCACGATGCCATCGGTTAGGGGTATCCCGTCGTGGTAATCCCTTATAGCATCCTCCAGCTCTAGCGGATTCTGGCATGCTTGGCCACAACGGTGTTTGTCAATGCCAGAGTATGGGAGTCCTGTTTTTCTGAAGCTGCAGGCCTCTGTGCTATACCACTTCGTACATTTGCAAGAAATAATTTTCAGTAAGCAGTCTGGAGGGTACCGACTATTCGGGTCTCCCAAGGACGCCGGCCACTCTACTGCCCACCCCTAGCGGAAATAAACATTCCTTTGATGGAGGGCTTCTCGCTGTTTGTTTGTGACCATTAGTGGCACGCACCATTATGACTTTAAACATATATTGAAAAATTATAGTTATAGTGTTAAAAGGTGCCCAGTTTGCAGTTTGTTTCATGACCTGAGAAAGCTCTGTATCTTGGTACCATCTGGTTTACTAAGACGTTTAACCAAACTGAAAATAGTAAGAAATTTAACATCCTACAAGAAAGGTCCAAGCCCTCTTTGTCGTGGATCGCAAAGAGGAGAAGGTATTGACAAAACACTGAAAAAAGTGCCTGTTTCGTGGTTTTTCAGCTTCCAACAAGTAGCACAGGGTTCTCGAGCTCGAAAACCTGGAGTCTACCATATAGATCACCTACGTACAACATAATTAAAGTTCACAGAATTCAAACCTTATGTAATAACCTTATGTAATATCACCCCCCCCCCGTTTTTTTCTGAGTATATTCCGACTAGTCTACACTACAAAAAAGCTTGGATTCCTGAGTGGCACTCGTAGTTATAGGTTCGTCTTATCCTTTTTTTTTGCGACGTTATCTCTCTTACTTACCATTTATTGCTTATAATGGTAAGAACGGTTGAATATTTCTGTCCATGTTTCTTTAAAAAATGTTTTAAAATACAGTTTTAGGAGACGTAGTATTTACCGTCCCTTTCCCGGCCTGTCTCCTATTCTTACAGGAGATGGGCGTTCCCTCACATTTTCTACCCAGTGCCTTCGTATTTCTCCTCGCGAGAACATTCTAGAAGCTTGCATGCCGTGGTACTACGGCCCCGCTTTGTGACTCAGGGACTGAAATGCTGCATCACATTTCTGTAACGACTAAAAAAGTCGTAATATCGACAGGGCAGTCCTTCCTATGATACGGAAGCTGAATATAACAGCGGTTAAAATTTTCTAGATGGACTGAAAGGCATATTTGCCATTTATTAGTCTGTATTTAAGGTGAGACAGAAAAACTGAGAGCTTGTCAAACAAAGAAATCATTGCATACAGGGGAGCGCTTTGGGAATGTGTGCACTACTTGTACCACGTTACATATCATTTCCTCGCATAGTCTTTTCTTAGCGTTTGCTGTTCTCCAACTCAATTGTTGACTGATTTATAATCCGGAAAACGGAGAGAAGACTATTTAAAAAAAATTGAGGTTTTCTCGCTGGCATAGTCGTTAAACAGCGAAGCACTTTCTTTGTTTTCACAATGTGCTGCACGCCTGGATCGGCTGAGAGAATCCTCGGAGAATGTATATTATCATGGGACGCAGAAATACTAACCGTGGACCTCATTTTCACACTCTACCGCGCTGCGGCTTTCTTGTGCCCTGTCAAATAGAACAATGGTGAGTACTTTAACTGCGAACGAGTCGGTCAGCTTGGTACAGAGCACGTACGCGCACTGTATCTTCAGGTAAGCTGTCTGATCAGCGGTGGAAACAGCAGTGGCGGATTACCTGCTTCGGGTAACTGAATGTGCTCTTTCTTCATGAACATTCGCCTTATTCGTTAGCCATTTACAGATCGCATGTTACAGGGTGACAATTTTTGAACTATATGAAAAAAACGTAAATTAGTTACAAGCTACGGAATGCACACACATTATTCAACATGGGAACGTCACTACAGATATTCGGATTTAGGTTATGACATGTTCGATATGCCTGTCATCATTGCCGATGATGTGGTGCAAACGAATAGCGAAATTCTGCATGATCAGCTGAAGTGCCGGAACTTCGATGCAGTCGATGATATTCTGAATGGCTGTTTTCAGCTCAGCAATGGTTTTGGGATTATTGCTGTACACCTTGTCTGTAATATAGCCCCACAAAAAATCCGGAGAATATGGAGGCCAATCGAGGCCCATGTTTGTGACCCCAGAACCAGAACACTGTCCCCAAAGTGCTCCTCCAGGACATCAGACATTTTCCTGCTTCGATGGGGGTGGAGCTCCGTCTTGCATGAATCACATCTTGTCAAAGTCAGGGTCACTTTGAATAATGGAGATGAAATCATTTTCGAAAACCTTCACGTACCGTTCGGTAGTCATCGTGCCATCAAGGAATATCGCACCGATTATTCCGTGACTGGACATTGCACAACACACAGTCACTCGTTAAAGATGAAGTGACCTCTCGATCACGAAATGCGGCTTGTCAGCCCCACAAATGAGTCAATTTTGCTATTTTCACGTGGAAATGGCCGACAACAAGCCGCATGCGCATGCACATACTAATTCCCATCATACACCGCGGCCAACCGCACTGTTTGAGCGTCCTAACGCCAACCGTTCAGACGTTATGACGATTTTATTTCATATAGTTCAGTAATTGTCACCCTGTATGCATTGCAAAATTCGTGATAAATTTTATTGTGATTTTAAAACCATGCCTTGATTTTGAAGAAACTGTTATGTATACCGAAGAAGTTTTTGTAGGCTATTGTCTGGTTAGAAAAGTAAATTTATTTTTGTGTTAGTGCATATCTATATACATATTTTGCTCGATGTTGGCGTCCTCTTTCCGGAATTCCCAAGTGTGCATTTCGTTACCACTTTCTTTCCTTTTGTTCAGCTAATACTAGGTCACAAGGAGTCGAAGGACATGAAAGTAGTCAGTAGTTCAGAAAGGAATGAGGCAGAGAAAATGGAAAATGAATTAGATAGAGTAATGGAGAGTAAATAAAATTTTTTTAATGTTTTCTAATGACAGTGTAATTCTGTCAGAAGCGTCATGCGACGCGGGAGATCTTTTCAACTGAATGTATACTGTGACGAAAAGAGGTTGTAACATGAACAACAGTAAAAGGAAAGTAACGGGAAATGTAGCGTAGTCGAATTAAGTGAGCTATACTGGGGAAATTAGATTAGAAAATAATGCGTTAAAAGTAGCAGAAGAGTTTTGCTATTTGGGAAGCAAACTGACGACGGCCGAAATAAACAGGATATAAAATGCAATGTGACAGTGTAGTTGTCTGGAGTTTAGCCATACACGGGAGTGAAATGTGTACAGCAAATACACTCCTGGAAATTGAAATAAGAACACCGTGAATTCATTGTCCCAGGAAGGGGAAACTTTATTGACACATTCCTGGGGTCAGATACATCACATGATCACACTGACAGAACCACAAGCACATAGACACAGGCAACAGAGCATGCACAATGTCGGCACTAGTACAGTGTATATCCACCTTTCGCAGCAATGCAGGCTGCTATTCTCCCATGGAGACGATCGTAGAGATGCTGGATGTAGTCCTGTGGAACGGCTTGCCATGCCATTTCCACCTGGCGCCTCAGTTGGACCAGCGTTCGTGCTGGACGTGCAGACCGCGTGAGACGACGCTTCATCCAGTCCCAAACATGCTCAATGGGGGACAGATCCGGAGATCTTGCTGGCCAGGGTAGTTGACTTACACCTTCTAGAGCACGTTGGGTGGCACGGGATACATGCGGACGTGCATTGTCCTGTTGGAACAGCAAGTTCTCTTGCCGGTCTAGGAATGGTAGAACGATGGGTTCGATGACGGTTTGGATGTACCGTGCACTATTCAGTGTCCCCTCGACGATCACCAGTGGTGTACGGCCAGTGTAGGAGATCGCTCCCCACACCATGATGCCGGGTGTTGGCCCTGTGTGCCTCGGTCGTATGCAGTCCTGATTGTGGCGCTCACCTGCACGGCGCCAAACACGCATACGACCATCATTGGCACCGAGGCAGAAGCGACTCTCATCGCTGAAGACGACACGTCTCCATTCGTCCCTCCATTCACGCCTGTCGCGACACCACTGGAGGCGGGCTGCACGATGTTGGGGCGTGAGCGGAAGACGGCCTAACGGTGTGCGGGACCGTAGCCCAGCTTCATGGAGACGGTTGCGAATGGTCCTCGCCGATACCGCAGGAGCAACAGTGTCCCTAATTTGCTGGGAAGTGGCGGTGCGGTCCCCTACGGCACTGCGTAGGATCCTACGGTCTTGGCGTGCATCCGTGCGTCGCTGCGGTCCGGTCCCAGGTCGACGGGCACGTGCACCTTCCGCCGACCACTGGCGACAACATCGATGTACTGTGGAGACCTCACGCCCCACGTGTTGAGCAATTCGGCGGTACGTCCACCCGGCCTCCCGCATGCCCACTATACGCCCTCGCTCAAAGTCCGTCAACTGCATATACGGTTCACGTCCACGCTGTCGCGGCATGCTACCAGTGTTAAAGACTGCGATGGAGCTCCGTATGCCACGGCAAACTGGCTGACACTGACGGCGGCGGTGCACAAATGCTGCGCAGCTAGCGCCATTCGACGGCCAACACCGCGGTTCCTGGTGTGTCCGCTGTGCCGTGCGTGTGATCATTGCTTGTACAGCCCTCTCGCAGTGTCCGGAGCAAGTATGGTGGGTCTGACACACCGGCGTCAATGTGTTCTTTTTTCCATTTCGAGGAGTGTATTTCAGACAAAAAGACAGTCGAAGCTTTTGAAATGTGGTGCTACAGAAGAATGCTGTAGATTTGATGAGTAGATGAGATAAATAATAAAGAGGCACTGAATAAAACTTGTGAGGAAAATAAACTCGTGGCGCAACGTGACGAAAACAAGGGATTAGTTTATATGACGTATGGTGAGGCAGCAAGAAACACTTAATTAGGAAATGGAGGATGGCAGAGGTAAGTACTGTCGAGGGAGACCGAGGGCTAAATATGTTTAAATGCGAGTAAGTTACAGTTGTTACGCAGAGACGAGACTTGCACAGGAGAAGCTAGCGTCGAGAGCTACATCAAACCAGCCTCGAGACTGAAGACAAAAATAACAGCAGCGTTCTGCGTCTGAGGCGTCAACTTAGTCTGCACATGGTGCATGCCCCAACAGTGTTGCCAGATGTCCGAAATAAAAGAGCTGATGCGGCGATATGCTTGTCCCTTTCGCCATTTAGCCGTTTGTTGCATGGCGCGCGAGATCCATGTGACAGTCGCAAAAGCCGGCGAATGGTTTCATATCCAAGGTCACACTGCGAAGTGACTGGCGAATTACGGAGTTGTATCACTGCGTACGTGCAAGAGTGTTTAGTGAAAAAGGCTGATTTCCCGACGTCTAGGAATTTGTCAGAGATGCAATCGAGAGACTATCGAATAGTGTGGGTTTGTCGGTGTTTGTACCCGCAAGTGACTGAAAGCAGGGAGGAATTACGGAAGATGACAGCGCTGTCCATTCTTGGACACTTTTCGGGGGGAAGTGATTTGAAATGTGACATCTGTTTCATATTTGCACGCCACAAATCCATTGCTACTCTGCCTTCAAAGTTTCCCTAAACAGTCTCGACCGCAAGAAACCTTTATTTTTGTGGTTGCCGGTTTCGGTCGGTTGCTGACCGAAACCAGTGCCCACAAAAATAAATGTTTCTTGCGGTCGAACTTTTTATGTTCATTTCAAAGTACGTACAAAGAAAAACCGCCGTTCCCCACAAGAAATGTTCTCAAAAATAAAAAATAGAAACGTGTTGTGTACTGTAACGACTTACAGTTATACTTGGGTGTGTTGATACTAGATACCTAAAAACCTCATTCAACGCATACTGGAAGCCAGAGAAAACTATTTTGTAATTTATAAGTATTTTAATTATGCGCAAAATAGTATTTTGGTTGCTATTTCAGGCACCCAGCTTGTGTACAATCAAATTTTAGTGTTTATTTCAATTTTAACAGGGCCCAAAACGTTATTATCTTTGTGGCCTGAGAAAGAAAACAGTCGTTTACTCAGATGAAATTATAACTACTTGGAATGAACATTTCACAGCAGTCACACATCTGTACTGGCCAGAAAAGTTCCTGGGTTTTGGACACTATTGGAAACCTCTCCGACTGTCTGAATCATCAAAAACTACTGTAACCTCCCCCTCACTTACCGACCTTAATGACAGTGAAAAATTAAACCGCGTGTACCTAATGGAAATTTGGGAAAAGCAATCGCCACCGAAGCTAATCTGTCGGTAAAGAGGGAGGAAGGGTTACATCTAAATGAAAGGAAAAATGCAAATGAAATTGGTGGAAATTAATTTTGACAAAGAGTAAAGTTAATAAAGAAAGTAAATGTGCGGTCGTTACGTTAACAATTAACTGGCGTTAATTAGATATTTGAGATTTGGGGAAAATTACGGTCGCCAGTCCTATGGACAACTACTATAATAACTGAAAAAGAAAGGTTAATGCACATATAATTAGCACTAAAAGCGTGGCAATTGGAGGTTGACACGTGTTGTGTGAAAACTGAATGTTTCTCAGAAGTAATAAATTTCGCTACACTAAGACTTAATTTAGCAAAAGAATTTATAAAACCAGAAAATTGGAAGTTAATTTAGTGACTGAAATTAATAGTGAACTTTGTTTCTGAAGCACTACGAAATTAAATAAAATGAGGTTAGTCTTAGGCTGCATCAACAATAATCTCAAAAGCAACTTGAATTTACGCAATTTAGAAATGATAGATTTAACTTTGAACTTGAATTAAATGATTTTGAACAACTAAGAATAGTAAAATTTAGTACGTACCAAGCTGAGCTGCAGTCACAGGTAAGCTAAAATATGGTAACAAAAATCGTACTCTTAATTTGTGCTTGTGTAATCTAAATATAGCTCTGTTTGTGTATTGTAGCCAGCTATGGATACTTTAACTGAACTTTTAAATTAAAGCAGTGAAATGGAATGATATTACTTTAATGCTGGCGTTTGAATTACGACACTCGGGTTCATTTCGGAAAAGGAAGGGACCCTGTTTGGTAATGCAATTGGGACAATGAGAAACAAAGGTTCATGCTAAGTGATGCAAATGGAACAGTTCGAAAAGCTGAGGTCTGCCACACAGTTCTAAAACTTTACGTGCTTTCAGTCTTGCTTGTTGGTTGATTGAAGATTTGAAGTCGTCGATCGAGGAGGTGGCGACAATCACTTATTGTCGGCCGTCGCTGTTGCAGAAGCTGGATGTTGGCACACCTTCTCGACACGGTCACCAGGCGAAACGGGCTGTTGATGTATGCCAGCTAATGTTTCACGTCCGCGACACCGTGCCAGAAACTATCATACCAAGTCGAGCGCAGTTACATGCTGCCAAACCCCGAAAGCGCGGCAACTCGCGGGAGCGTCACACAACACCCCTGCTCCACCGCCCTACTCCAGCCAGACTCCGCTCTGGCCGCGCTCCACGCGGCGGAGTTAACACTCCCCAAGATCCTAAACACTTTGGTTCTCCACACGACCTATCGATGTAATTGTTCGATAGCATAGTTTTCCCTAGGCAAGACCCAGCGTAAAAATACAAATAATATCTACAAAACAAACCAATTATACATCGACATAAATGCATAAATATATATATACAAATTGTAAAACAATTACAATATATAAAGACACAGAAATGTCATATCTTCAGGTAACAAAATAACGAAAATATTTGTAGTGCAATAGATGGAAATAGGAGGATATGCATTTCCGGCGTTACACTACTACTAAAATGTGTCATATAATATGTCTTTCTGTCAGATCAACAGCCCAGTTCACAGAATCAATGCCAGTGATAAGAACTGTCTTCATAGAGTCTGAGTCACACACTTTTGTACAGAAATGTCTATTATTCAAAAAATGGTTCAAATGGCTCTGAGCACTATGGGACTTAACTTCTTAGGTCATCAGTCCCCTACAACTTAGAACTACTTAAATCTAACTAACCTAAATACATCACACACATCCATGCCCGAGGCAGGATTCGAACCTGCGACCGGAGTGGTCGCGCGGTTCCATACTGTAGCGCCTAGAACCGCTCGACCACACTGGCCGGCTATTATTCAGTAACATTCATGTTCAATAGCTTGTCAGCAACCATGGAAAATTTACCTACGGTTCTAATAAAGCACAGTTTAAGAGGAGCCAAAAGGATTTCTTGGTGACCAACCATTCCTACTACATAGGTGAATTTCTTAGCGGAACGAACGAACTGATGTACTTTTTGTTAACTATACAACATTACTGCTGTGTAGTGTCTGCCTTGGCAGATCAGAGTGTGGTGTCATCTGTATAGGTTAACCTTTTTTTCGTTTTGACAATGCTTAGCTACAGTCGCATTCGAAGGGCTTATGCTCTTTGGAATGTATACATCCGAATGTTTTGATAAGCTTTTTAATTAATGTATGAATGAAAATACTGTATAATTTATTTTACTTTTTCCACATCCGTGATTACCATATTACTTAGGAACTGTGCAAGGAACATTATTACATCATTTCATTTATTAATGTTTATTTTGTGTTTCTGACAAGTTCCTCGTCCTCGAGGATCTCCTTGTATCGATATATGCAACGAATTACTAAAACACCGTGTTAAGTGCAGTATCGAACAAGTTTGGATATGTGGAGCGGATTTTATTGGTAGGAGTGGCTGGCTGTTCATATCTCCTACAACCAAAACCTTGTCTAGTCCATGCCTTAGACAGCTTATGGAGATGATACGTGCTTTGAGCCCGTGACGAAAGTTAGGACGAATTAAATGAAGTTTACAGAAATCTGACTACTTAACAGTTTGTGTCGGTGACTTGTGACAGTCTTTAAAAGAAGATATTAGCATCCTGTTTATGTTCAGGTTATTAGAGGCAGCTCAGGCAGTCTTTTTGGTCTCAGATTTTGTTAATTGATTGCCTGAAAGTCACTGGAAGGATTCCCCATTGGAAGACGTTTCATTTGTGACGTCCGAATATTGCGGCTAGATGAGGCGCACAGCGGGTGTATAAACATGGTATCTGAGAAATTTATCACAGATAGGCGTGTAATGAGCTTTTCGGCTTATCGCGAGTTAATCGACTTTGAACGCGAGATGACAGCCGATGCAAAACGCAGCATATCGGAGATCACAGAAGATCTCGGGTTTCCGAAATAAGCAATGTCCAGGGTGGATCTTCAGTACCACAGAGACAGTGTTTTCATACGCGGAAAACGCTGTCAGGACGACCACAAGCGTTTGACAAATCTACATCTACACACATCAAAAAAGGTTTTGCATCACCTCGGTTCCGCGAGTTTTGGAACCTGTACAGAAAATTGGAATAGAGATCAACATGAACATCATTTCCGTCCTTTTTACTGCTCATAAAAAACCACACATTGCATGTTGTACCACCATACAGCGAGACCTTCAGAGGTGGTGGTCCAGACTGCTTTACACACGGGTACCTCTAATACCCAGCAGCACGTCCTCTTGCATTGATGCGTGCCTGTATTCGTTGTGGCATACTAACCACATGTTCATCTAGGCCAGGGCTTAACAACTGGCCGGTTTTGAGCGCGAGAACTCGCGTCTGCTCAGGCACGTGCTCGCGAGCAGGTGCAAGGTCGCGGAGTATGGAGAGAGGGGAGGGAGGGGAAATGCGCGCGCACGTTTGAATAGGGCCGCAGCGTGCCTATTGAATTCGCGCCGACTGTGTAACGTAAAAAGTACTACGATCAGCTCTAACAGTCGCTTCGCTGGTTAAGAATCATGTCAAGTCGCCGTTGTGTAACCCCAACCATGCTTTCGCAGTTCAACCCCCATTGGGAGGAATTGTATCTGTTTACAGAAAAAGATGGTGTTGCAAAATGTCTAGTATGTCAAAAAACGCTGAATTCTTTTAGGAAATTTAATTTGCAGTGATATTATATGTCGTTCCACGCGAAAGACTACGGAAGTGGAAAATGTGATGGACCAGATCGTGCACAGGAAGTTATTAAACTTAAAAGGAAGCTATCCGAAGAAGATCTGGACGACGAAGAAAAATCAACTGAGGCAGCTCTCAGAGTGAGTTACAAAATTGCTTTGCTTTTAGCAGAACCCCAGCGCCCCTTCACTGATGGCGATTTAATAAAAGAATGTTTGGTAGTTGCAGCGGAACATTTGTGTCCATCTCAAGTTGAACAGTTTCGGATTGTGCCATTATCTAACATGACCATTATGCGTCGCATACAGGACATGGCAGACGACGTCCAGAGCCAGCTTGCAAATATCTGTAAAGATTTTATGGCGTATTCTCTAGCTCTGGACGAAAGTGTTGATATCACTGGAACAGCGCAGCTTACCATATTTATTAGAGGTGAGGGAGGAGCTCCGCGATGTAGTAGCCATGAAGAACGCTACAACCGGTGGTGATATTTTAAGTAGTGTTGAAGAATGTGTTGAAAACATAGGATCGTCCTGGAATTCTTTAGTTTCAGTGTCTACAGACGGTTCACCAGCGATGACAGGGAACGAGCTGTTGAAGGAGAAAATGCAAAAACTGACCGTGCCGAATGAAATAAGGGACGTTCACTGTGTGATCCACCAGGAAAACTTATGTGCAAAGAGTATCACTCTAAAAAATGTGATGAGTGTTGTTGTTCGTACAACCAATTATATAAGGAAGCATGGGCTACAACACAGGCAATTTAAAAGCTTTCTTGAGGATGTAGAAAGCCAGTATGGTAGCCTGCCTTATTACAGCGAGGTCCGCTGGCTTAGTCGTGGCGAATTATTAAATCGATTTTTTTGCCTATTAGATGAGATAAATATGTTCATGGAAATAAATAACGTGTGTGTTCCTGAATTGAAAGAGCCTTCATGGAAATGTGGCAGATTTAAGTAGCCATCTGAATGCTTTGAACACTTCACTACAAGGTAAAGATCTGCTAATTACTCATTTCATAGATCGAATACGAGCTTTTAAAATGAAATTGACACTTTGGGTGAGTCAGCTGGAGACAGGAAACCTACCTCATTTTCCTAAATTATCATCCATGCAAGATGTTCCCAAAGACTGTGAACGTTGTTCACATAGTTTAGTTGATCAGCGCTTTCAAGATCTGACAGCACTAGACAGTGATTTTGATCTGTTCTCTCCATATTCAGCGAATATTTAAGAGATTCGTCCTGAGCTGCAGCTAGAAATTATTGACCTACAGTGTGACAGAGAATACATAGGCAAATTTCAGAACAAGAAAAACATTTTGGAATTCTACAGACACTTCCCTCAGGATAGATTTACTCGTTTGCACAAACTGGCGGCTACAATAATATCAATGTTCGGTTCCACGTATGTTTGTGAACAACTACCTGTTCTCTGAAAGGAAATGTAACAAGACGCGCCTGAGAAACGCATTGTCTGATCGAAATTTAAGCTGCATGCTGCGCATAAGATGCACAAGAACAATTACTCCGAACATAGACGCAATTGTAAAGGGCAAAAAGCACAAGATAACCGAGAATCCCACACTTCAGTGACACCTTTTATTGTGTAACAGTTCACAAATTAATACGAATGTAGAGGCATACACAAAGCTAATAAAATTATGTGGCACGTGTACATTCTCCTTTATTTGTTTCATTTGTCGCAGTAATAATTCGTGAGTGATATCCCTGCAGGTGGCTGCGGATTTACATTGACTGGCGGCAGCTGTTGTGTGCCCCACGTGACTTTCCCCACTCTCTGCCCTGGTCCTGTAGTGGGGGTAGCGTGCTCGCGCTGCTCCGTGCTCGCGCCTTGCTGCTCACAGCTTGCTCCGCGAGCACTTATGTTGTGAAGCCCTGATCTAGGCATTGTTGCTCCAGATTGTCCCACTCCTCGAAGGCAATTCGACGTAGATCCCTCAGAGTGGTTGGTGGATCACGTTGTCCATAAACAACCATTTTCAATTTATCCCAGGCATGTTCGATAGGGTTCATGTCTGCAGAACATGTTGGCTAATCTAGTCGTTATTCTGAAGGAAGTCATTCACAAGATGTGCACGATTGGGGGCTCGAATTGTCGTCCACGAAGACGAATGCCTCGCCAATATACTGCCGATATGGTTGTACTATCGGTCGGAGGATGGCACTCAGGTATTGTACAGCCGTTACGGCGCCTTCCATGACCACCAGCGGCGTACGTCGGCCCCACATAATGCCACCCCAAAACAGCAGGGAACCTCCACCTTGCTCCACTCGCTGGGCAGTGAGTCTCCGACGGTTGTCTGGTTGAAGGTATATGCCACACTCATCGGTGAAGAGAAAGTGATGCCAATCCTGAGTAGGCTATTCGGCATGTTGTTGGACCCACTTGTACCACGCTGCATGGTGCCGTGGTTGCAAAGATGGACCTCGTCATGGACGTCGGGAGTGAAGCTGCGCATCATGCAGCCTATTGCGTACAGTTTGAGTCGTAACACGACGTCCTGTGACTGCACGAAATCGTTATTCAACATGGTGGGGTTGCTGTCAGGGTTCCTACGAGCCATAATCTCTAGGTGGCGGTCATCCACTGCAGTATTAACCCTTGGGCGGCCTGAGCGAGGCACGTCATCGACAGTTCCTGTCTCTCTGTATCTGCTCCATGTCCGAACAACATCGCTTTGGTTTACTCAGAGACGTCTGGACACTTCGCTTTTTGAGAGCCCTTCCTGGCACAAAGTAACAATGCGGACGCGATCGAACCGCGGTATTGACCGTCTAGGCATGGTTGAACTACAACACGAGCCTTGTACCCCCATCCTGGTGGAATGACTGGAACTGATCATATGTCGGACCCCTCCGTCTAATAGGCGCTGCTCTTGGATGGTTGTTTTCATCTTTGGGTGGGTTTAGTGGCATCGCAGCCGGCCCCTGTGGCCAAGCGGTTCTAGGTGCTACGTTCCGGAACCGCGCGACTTCTACGGTCGTAGGTTCGAATCCAGGCCTCGGGCATGGATGTGTGTGATGTCCTTAGATTAATTAGGTTTAAGTAGTTCTAAGTTCTAGGGGACTGATGACCTCAGATATTGAGTCCCCTCGTGCTCAGCGCCATTTGAACTGCCATCTCTGAACAGTCAAAGAGACTGTGCCTCTGACACAATATCCACAGTCAACGTCTGTCTTCAAGTTTTCTGGGAACTAGAGTGATGCAAAACTTTTTTGATGTTACACTACTGGCCATTAAAATTGTTACACCAAGAAGAAATGCGGATGATAAACGGGCATTCATTGGACAAATATATTATACTAGAACTGACATGTGATTACATTTTCAAGCAAATTTGGGTGCATAGATCCTGAGAAATCAGTGCCTGGAACAACCACCTCTGGCCGTAATAACGGCCTTGATACGCCTGGGCATTCAGTCAAACAGAGCTTGGATGGCGTGTACAGGTATAGCTGCCCATGCAGCTTCAATATGATACCACAGTTCATCAAGAGTAGTGACTGGCGTATTGTGACGAGCCAGTTGCTCGGCCACCATTGACCAGACGTTTTCAGTTGGTGAGAGATCTGGAGAATGTGCTGGCCAGGGCAGCAGACAAACATTTTCTGTATCCATAAAGGCTCGTACAGGATCTGCAACACGCGGTCGTGCATTATCCTGCTGACATGTAGGGTTTCACAGGGATCAAATGAAGGGTAGAGCCACGGGTCGTAACACATCTGAAATGTAACGTCCACTGTTCAAAGTGCCGTCAATGCGAACAAGAGGTGACCGAGACGTGTAACCAATGACACCCCATACCATCACGTCGGGTGATACGCCAGTATGGCGATGACGAATATACGCTTCCAATGTGTGTTCACCGCGATGTCGCCAGACACGGATGCGACCATCATGATGCTGTAAACAGAACCTGGATTCATCCGAGAAAATGACGTTTTGTCATTCGTGCACCCAGGTTCGTCGTTGAGTACACCATCGCAGGCGCTCATGTCTATGACAGAGCGTCAAGGGTAACCGCAGCCATGGTCTCCGAGCTGATAGTTCATGCTGCTGCAAACGTCGTCGAACTGTTCGTGCAGGTGGTTGTTGTCTTGCAAACGTCCCCATCTGTCGTCTCAGGGATCGAGACGTGGGTGCACGATCCGTTACAGCCATGCCTGTCATCTCGACTGCTCGTGAGACGAGACCGTTGGAATCCAGCACGGCGTTCCGTATTACCCTCCTGAACCCACCGATTCCATATTCCGCTAACAGTCATTGGATCTCGACCAACGCGAGCAGCAATGTCGCGATACGATAAACCGCAATCGCGGAAACGTGATGGTACGCATTTCTCCTCCTTACACGAGGCATCACAACAACGTTTCACCAGGCGACGCCGGTCAACTGCTGTTTGCTTATGAGAAATCGCTTGGAAACTTTCCTCATGTCAGCACTTTGTAGATGTCGCCACCGGCGCCAACCATGTGTGAATGCTCTGAAAACCTAATCATTTGCATATCACAGCATCTTCTTCCTGTCGGTTAAATTTCGCGTCTGTAGCACATCTTCGTGGTGTAGCAATTTTAACTGCCAGTAGTGTACGTACTCCGCAAACCACCGTACGGTGTTCGGCGGAGGGTATCCCGTGCCACCACTAGTCATTTTCCTTCCCGTTCCACTCATAAATAGAGCGACGGAAAACGACTGTCTACATGAGTCCGTACGAGCCCTAATTTCTCTCATCTTGGTCCTTACGCGTAATATACGTTGGCGGCAGTAGAATCGTTCTAAAACCAGCTTTAAATGGCGGTGCCGAAGCATTTCTTAACGGTAGCAAATCTAGTAGCCTACCTCTGAGGTTCTTCGATGTCTTCCTTCTACCCGACCTTGTGCGGATCCCAAACACTTGAGCGGTACTCGAGCATGGGTTGCACTAGTGTCCTATTTCGGTCTCCGTTCAGATGAACCACACTTTTCTAAAATTCTCCCAAGAAGCAGAAGTCTACTTTTCGCTGTCCCTACGACGAGTACATTCGTTACGTGCTTAAATGGACGTCACGTCACCTCCACAGAGCCACGCAGGGCGATGGAGCATCAACTGTGAGTCAGATCACACTCGGGCCGACAGAGACCCATTTCAGTCAGGATGGTGCGGAGCGAAATGTGCCGCAATGGACTGAGCAGCCGACGAGTGACTTGTGCGCCCCGTGTCGACACCTCGACACAGAGCACAAATACTAGTGTGAGCCCGCGGACATGTTTGCTGGACCATACAAAGGTGGCAGTGTGTAGCATGGTTCGATGAATCCTGTCTTCAGATGTACTGATCTACTGGACGCTTGAGTGTGGCGTGTGCTCCACGAAGCTACAGATCCAGAGCGTCAACGGATGTGTCTCGTCAAGAGGTCGCTCAGTTACGGTGTGGGGTGTATTCATTAGGCACCATTGCCCTGCTGTAGGAACCGATGACGGGTGTACGTTATGTGGACATTTTTAAAAAAAACTATCTACAAACCTTTCTGGAATTAGAGTACCAAGATGACGTTGCCATGCTTCATCCGGACAATTCCACACAATAGTGCCCTATGCCGGAATGAATCTTCACTCTGCAGCAGAGTTTACGCAGATTTGAAACTTCCTGACAGATTAAAACTGTGTGCCGAACCGGAACTCGATACTAGGAATTTTAACTTTCGCGGACAAGTGCTCTGCCGATTCAGCTATCCAGGCATGACCAGGTTCGCGTCGCGGTCCGGCAGATAGTTTTAATCTGTCAGGAGGTTTCAAATCAGCGCACACTTTTGCTGAAGACTGATAATTCATCCTGGAAATATTCCACTAGGCTGTGGCTAAGCCGTGTCTACACAGTGTCCTTTCTTCCCGGAGTGGTAGTCCCGAATGGTATGCGTGAGAACTTCTGTCAACTTTGGAAGATAGGAGATGAGGTACTAGTGGAAGTAAGGCTATGAGGGCTGGTCGTGGGTCGTGTTTGCATAGCTCAGTTGGTGGAGCATTTTTCCGTGAAAGGCAAAGGCCGGTTCGAGTCGTGGTCTGGCACTCAACTTTAACTGCTCTATGATGTGCACGCAGGTGGATTGATGAAAACAGTAGTGAATTCACAATCATAACTTGTCACTCCAGATCGCAAAACCTTAAACCGATTGAACATTTACGGGACGCTGTCGATACCCGCGTATGGTGGATGAATCGAGCATGTGTTAGATGTGAGTCAATTATAAGCAGCATTTTCCGATGCGTGGATCAATGTCTCTCCAGAACAATTTCACAACCTTGCAGAGTCCACGCCTCGACATGCAGCTTCAGTTTTGGGTGCTCGCGGGGAGCGACTTCCGTGCAATTCCAAGACTTTTGACCAGTCAGTGTATACGCTAAGGCTTCCACGGATGGCGTCAGTGACACTTAAACAGGCTGATTGGCCGCGGTCCAACTGGTCTGCGTCTCAGTCCCAACGTTTCCCATGGAGCTGTGCTGGGCGTCTCCAGAGGTCTGGTGTTCGTCCGACGGCTGTTATTCGCCAGACAACAACCGTCGCAGACTTGTGAAGCTCCCTGGCACAGATCCAGGCTAACGCCGGGCGTCGTATTCAGACCAGCTCGGCCGCCGTAAGCTCTTTTGTTCGTATATTTGTATCAGCGCTGGTCGTACGTGAAATTAGTTCCGTGAATTTCGATGATGCAACTTTTTCAGGCAAAAGGGTATAAACTGAATTTTCGAAAATCAGTGGCTGGCGAATATTGACTGAGCAGCAGTCTGCGACTCTCTCCTAATGACGGGAAGGTATCGTCTTTGATTTACTGTAAAAGGATATGGGATGACTTTGACAGAATTTTTATTTGATGTGATGAATGGCAGGTTGCTATAAACGTAGAAAAATGTAAGTTAATGCAGATGATTAGGAAAAACGATAGTGGAATATTCGAATACAATGTTAGTGGTGTGCAGTCATGTCGATTAGACATCATAGCGTAACGATGAAAGCGATATGGAATGGAACTAGCACGTTAAGGCCAGTAGTAGGGAAGGCGAATGGTCGAGTTCGGTTCATTGGGAGAATTGTAAGAGGCGTAGCTCAACTATAAAGGGGCCCGCGTATTGAATACTAGTCCGTCCCATTCTTGAGTACTGTTGGAGTGTTTGGTAATCCCTCCAGGTCGGATTAAAAGAAGACATCGGAGCAATTCAGAGGCATGCTGCTATATTTGTTATCTCTAAGTTCGATCAGCACGCGAGTATTATGGAAATGTTCGATGGATTGAAATGGGAATCCCAGAACGGAAGGCTACGTTTTTTTCGCGAAACACTATTGCACTACGGCAATGCAGTAAAAGACTGCGTCTCACACTAAATGTAGTCAGTGATATTGATACAATCCCGAAGTGAACACAATATATCAGAGATTATGCATCAACATCTGTCAAATTTATGGTAAGCCGGCCGGTGTGGCCGTGCGGGTCTAAGCGCTTCAGTTTGGAACCGCGTGACCGCGACGGTCGCAGGTTCGAATCCTGCCTCGGGCATCGATGTGTGTGATGTCCTTAGGTTAGTTAGGTTTAAGTAGTTCTAAGTTCTGGGGGACTGATGACCGCAGAAGTTAAGTCCCACAGTGCTCAGAACCAAATTTATGGTAACATCTACGAAAAATAAGCCAGCACGACACCCAGCGAATTTTAGCAAGAACAATTTCTCCACTGTATGTGAAATATCGTTGTCACCTGGATCAGATCATGCTGAATAATGAAGGTACCACAGTTGAGACAAATATATATTATGCTCGTACATTAACATGCAGAATGAGATTTTCACTCTGCAGCGGAGTGTGAGCTGATATGAAACTTTCTGGCAAATGAAAACTGTGTGCCGGACCGAGACTCGAACTCGGGACCCTCTGCCTTTGAAAGGCAAAGGTCTCGATTTCGAGTCTCGGCCCGCACACAGTTTTAATTTGCCAGGAAGTTTTATATTAATATGTACAAGTAGAGTAAGATGTAACAACAATTGTCACATGGTTTTAATGCAGATCCGAGCTATCCCTAAAGTGTTATGACATAAACAGAACTGTCCACAGCAAATATATCCCATGTATAAAATAGGCAGTTAGTTACCGTATCGAGCATGTTATTACTGATATCTTTATAATCCACATTTGACGCATCCACTCCTAACAGTTTTTGTTCTCTGTAATACGTGGCTTATGAAAAAAGGCAAAGCCCGAAACTAGCCAATCAGTAAATAATTAGTAGCTTCGGTGTAATTAATTAAAAATGTCTTTCCTTCAATATTTGAGAGTCTCAAGCGCGACGTTCTGAAAGCTTTTATACTAGTGAAAAAATTTTGAAATCCGGAATTTTCTGCTGACCGCGGAACGATTCTGCTGCAGTCAACGTATATTTGGCGTAAGGCCTGCAATACAAGATTAGAGAAAATGAGTCTCGTACGGGGGCTCCTAAGTAGAACAGAAAAGGCAATGACGAGTAGTGGTACAAGGTACCCTTTGCCATGCACCGTTTGGTAACTTTCGGAGTGTAGTGGTAGGTGTAGACGTGGGAAACAGCGTGTAGTTGATTTTATAGCAGACTATAAACAGGAAATGGCGCGCTGGAGGCTAATTGCTTGTGACGCCAGACTTTTCGAGGAAGCGCGGTTCAGCGCCCGCTGTGGCTTACCTGGAATTGCTGGCCTCCTGCTATTACCCACAGCAAGTACTCAGTCGTTGGCCAGAGAAAGAGTGTAAAAGCTGTTCTGTATGAAACCTCCTGCCGTACAGTGCGCAAACTAGGCTATGGCAGCCGGGACGGGTGCCATAGTTGCCTTTGTGTGGGGTCGAGGAGCGAAAAAAAAAAAAGGAAGAGGAAGTACGAACTTGCCGTGCGGTTATAGGCGCTGCAGTCTGGAACCGCGAGACCGCTACGGTCGCAGGTTCGAATCCTACCTCGGGCATAGATGTTTGTGATGTCCTTAGGTTAGTTAGGTTTAATTAGTTCTAAGTTCTAGGCGACTGATGACCTCAGAAGTTAAGTCGAATAGTGCTCAGAGCCATTTGAACCAGCCAATCATTTTTTTGACTATCTAAAAATACATTCTCTCACTTGCAAATTAGTTGAAAAGCTTATCAAAAACGTTTAAATGTATGCCTAATAAAGTGCATCAGATAATCCAGAATCTTTTGTAATCAGGCATAGTCAAAAACAGTTCGCAAAGCTTAAATACACAGATCGTATCACTGCAAGGAAACTGTGTGGAATCAGGTATTACACAGCATTCACTTTATGAGAAGCAGTTAATAGCAAGTGCATCAGCTGGTTCTGCTAAGGAAGTCATCAACAGAAGACAAGAAAATGGTCACCAACAAATCCTTTAGGCTCCTCTTAAACTGTGTTTGATGAACGGTTAAACTATTTGTGATTGGTGGAAAGCTATCGAAAATATGTGATCCTGAATGACGGACAGCCTCCTGCACCAAAGGACTGTATTTGTGGACATTGTTCATATTCCTGGTATTTATCATGCAAATTGAACTGAGCTGTTGGTTTGAAGAACATATGTATTACTTACGGCAAATTATATTGAGAAATAAATAAATTAAAAACGCTAGTTAGTAGACCCATTTCTTTCAACTAACTTCTGAAAGACTTGTTTTTTATTTCTCAACAAATAATTCATATTACTCGTTTTTGGACATAGAAACCATTAGCTTAGCTGGGTAAATTACCTCAGAATATAGTAATGCATGACATTATGAAAAGGAAGTAAGAAAATTATTAAACCTTTCTAAAATTTTGTATCACGTTATAGGGTACAACTGTACTCATAAGTGTTTAAAAAAGAAAAAAAAAAAGCATAAGCGTGTGCACATTCTCTTCGGTTATCATGTACAGAAGTTATTCTCTTGTGACGAATATTCAGTCCGGAACCGCGCTGGTTCGAGTCCTGCCTCGGGCATGGATGAGTGGGATGTCCTAAGGTTTCTTAGACACTGGACTCGCATTCGGGAGGACGACGGTTCAATCCCGGGTCCGGCCATCCTGATTTAGGTTTTCCGTGATTTCTCAAAATCGCTCCAGGCAAATGCCGGGATGGTTCCTTTCAAAGGGCACGGCCGACTTCCTTCCCCGTCCTTCCCTAATCCGATGAGACCGATGACCGCGCTGTCTGGTCTCCTTCCCCAAACCAACCAACCAACCAACCTAAGGTTTCTAAGTAGCGCTGAGTCCAGGGGACTGATGACCTCAGATGTTAAGTCCCATAGTGTTCAGAGCCATTTGAACCATTTGTGACGAATAAGGGTATTTACGCGAAGTGATGTAAGTGCCTGGCGTATAAACAAAATCAAACGTTAACCTGTAAAGGTAAGCGTGTCCATACGAGTAAAACAGATAATCTGAATTCGTGGCTTCAAATACCGAACACAGACAACGTGATCAGTTTTCAACAATTCAACAACAGTTGTTCAGAATAACGTGGGTGTAAACAGACCTAGAGTAGTGAACAGCGAATTACAATCACAGTCTTTATTCCGTGTTAGACAAATGCTTATTACAGTCTTTTGTAAACGAAAATAATGCGTCGACTGATTTCTCTCACCTGAAACAGTGGAGGAAACCATTCGGTCCATGTGGCTATAAAATCTGTCAGCTTTTCCAGAATGCATCGTCGTTCACTGTGCAGAAAAGGGGGGTGGGTGGGTGGGGGGGGGGGGGAGAGGTAGCAGAACTGACGCGGTGACCGCTTGCAGGTCGTTCCTGAATAGTTCAGTCAGTAAGACTGCTGCCTGCGGTGGGGAAGGTTGTGGCTTCAAGTCCCAGTTGAGCAGAAAATTTTAATTTATCAGAAAGTTGTAATTACTGCGTAATTTTGAATGGAACTCCACAAGATAAAGGACGGGCAAAATTAAAGATGTTTCGCAGCAACGGTTCGTTTACAAAACGCGTTTAATTGTTCAAAAGTGGCCGTAGCGTCACGTGTTTCTGTTTCCAGGTGGAATTAATCGATATGAACACTAAATGTTTTATTCTTTTACCTATCATTTGTTTAACAAGATATGTGTTTCGCCATTGAGATTAACGTAGCGGTGCGGGGAGTGACTTAGCCTGCCAAGAGGAACACGAACTGTTATGACGGTAGCATTCTTAGTATTTTACGAACATTACAAAACTAGTTTCGCACAGGTACCACTAAAGTATCTACGGCCAGTCGAGTTGTCTGGCGTAGCGATAATAAATTATACACACAAACATTCCTCGTGAATCACACATGTTAGACCAAAGATTAGCCTTCACATTCAGACAGAAAAATGTGGCGGGCAATTTAATTAATAATATGTATAGGTAGACAAGGGGAAGTCGGACGATTATGCAGGAAGACCGTCATTATGAAAGGGTGTAATAGAAAAGTGATGGTACCGTATTTTAATCATTTGGTGTGGTCAGTACATTAACGCCAATGACGGTGTGCAGTTGTGGGACACTTAACTTTATTAAGTAAATAAATTGTCCGCTCTAGACTGAAATGGTTTGTACTTTGAAATCTACCTGCAAAGAAAAATGCAGGTAATCGAGACTGAAGAAAAGAAAAAAAAACTCGTATTGTAAACAAAACGCTGGTATAAAACGCCTACAATTTTGCAGACACGCTACGTTCACGTGTAAGCTTATTTGTCCGTCGCTGACATAGAAGACCGCAAACCTTCTTTCCTTCCCGTCTGGGCAAGCTGTGCAGTGACTAGTTTACGTGAAAAGCTTACTGGGACAGGGTAAATGCTTCAGTAAAGCAGATAATTCGATTGTAATACTGGCATTTTAATTTGATATCACCCACAACTAACAAAATTTACAAAAACGTGAATTTCTTTGTCAACCGACACACTCCTGAGAATGGCACATTAACAATTTGCATTTATAAGCCCCTATTACCGGCAGCTACGTTGATAAATACTCGGCACCTCGCAAGGACAACTACCAGATCAAGAATATTAGGTAAGTTGTTGGAAGTGGTTGAAGTGTTTGTGAAAATCTCACTTCTGAGCACACAAAGAACTCTAACCGCAGAACTCTGCACGGAACACGTGTTGGTGCAGTGCAGCGATACAGACCGTACATCTCCCTTCGAAGACGATGGCCAAGACGCCGTCTCCAAGTCCGTACCGCTCTCTCTCTCCACAATTCCCAGTTTCGGCCAATGCGGAACGCTCTATCATCGCCGAAATCCCTCCAACGGCATTTCTGAGATCTACCCAATGATCGAGTGGGCCATAACGCCCCTAGGCAAACGAAACTCCCGCTTTCGCTAGGTGTTGCCCAGCACAGGTGGCTCCGGATGCCGGGCTATCCCCAAAAGCCGTGTATTGTCCCGCGTTTCCGGTGACCGCTACCTGCCGCCCACGGCGGCCCGGCGAGCTACGGCCAGCTGCAGACTTTACATTCCACAAGTCTCAACTTCCGACGCTTTTGACCAACGCTTTAAGTTAGTGGCTCAATCATGCAGACATTCAGGGAGTATTGCTCGAGAGTGCCTCACATTTATCATAATTCAATACAGTCATGATCTGATGCCCTTGCCAGTCCCTTTATTATTAATACTAATGTTGGTAAGCTAACGTGTAAGCCCCCATGTCCTGGCACCTTAGCCGGGGCCGGGGTGGCCGAGCGGTTCTAGGCGCTACAGTCTGGAACCGCTCAGGTTCGAATCCTGCCTCGGGCATGGATGTGTGTGATGTCGTTAGGTTAGTTAGGTTTAAGTAGTTCTAAGTTCTAGGGGACTGATGACCTCAGAAGTTAAGTCCCATAGTGCTCAGAGCCATTTGAACCGTTTGAACCTGGCACCTTACACACGGTCAGATAATTTTATCACACTTCGAACGGCGAAGCTCCAGTCGGAGATACCCGTTGTCAGACTTTCTACCTCAGTCCAAAATGAGATTTTCACTCTGCAGCTGAGTGTGCGCTGATATGAAACATCCTGACAGATTAAAACTGTGTGCCGGACCGAGACACGAACTCGGGACCTTTGCCTTTCGTTTCTGTGAAGTTTGGATGTTAGGAGACGAGGTACTGGCGGAAGTAAAGCTGTGAGGACGGGTCGTGAGTCGTGCTTCGGTAGCTCAGACGGTAGAGCACTTACCCGCGAAAGGCAAAGGTCCCGAGTTCGAGTCTCGGTTCGGTACACAGTTTTAATCTGCCAGGAAGAAGTTTCTTCCTCAGTGTTTTCTTCGTGGTAGACCTCGAGAATGCTGACGAACACCGCCCTGTCGTTACTGCAGCGCGAGGCACTCGATACATATGTCAAGCTACGATTCACCCTCGTTAAAATTCCGAGCTCGGTAATCGTGGAGCTATCGTTCGATTCGCTCGATTACCCAACCGTGAACGACTTGGGTTCGGGCGGCACAGTCGTCAAGGTTACGCAGACGCGCTGACGTCACTGACTTGCCGCTCGTCTTCCTCGGGCTACGCTGAGGTATGTGGACTGGTGCGTCAGTTTCCGCCGGAGTAATTGCTCGAAGGCAGCACGGCGTAGCATCATCTGGTGCTGTGTCTGGTATTACCTCACGTGGCGGCTTCCAGACAGACTGGGCTGTGAAAAGTCAACTGATAGTGGTCGCCACGTAACCGAATGTTATGATACCACAAAGCATTTCAGATAGTGGCCTTCATACAAACCGTCAATGGAACAGGTCGTCACGTCGTCCGCTGCGAGGCCCACGAGAAAAACAGGCCGTGGAGCGTACATCACAGCACATGACGCTGCACGTCTTACAAGTGCCAGCAGTCCTCTCCGGCTGGGTTCAAAAATGGCTCTGAGCACTATGGGACTTAACATCTATGGTCATCAGTCCCCTATAACTTGGAACTACTTAAACCTAACTAACCTAAGGACATCACACAACACCCAGTCATCACGAGGTACAGAAAATCCCTGACCCCGCCGGGAATCGAACCCGGGAACCCGGGCTCTCCGGCTGGGAGCAAGTAACTATTTCAGACGACTTTAATAATATTCTTGACTGTGCGTTTAAATGTATGCAATTTCTCGATACGATACAATAAAATTGAATCTTTTAGTCGGTACCTGTTCAATTAGATATTGATTTCCCATGAGCCCTCCACGGAGGCGAGCGTTCGCGAAGCGAAGTGTGGTGGATAAGCCGACTAGTGTGACGTCAAAAGTTCGTTGCAGGGCCCGTATATGTCTCGTTGGGCCCGGTCCACTGGCATAGCCAACTCGTGCGTTACTGTAGCGGAATTTATGATTTCGTGACTTCTTAATTCCTTTTCTTGACTGCTTTCCTTAGGTTTTGTGACATACTGCAAAGATTTCGTGAGGACCTTGGATTTTTTTTAAGTGTTCACCCACAAAAGATACTCAGTATATGAAAACGAAAAATTATTTCGGTTTTACAATCCTTCATCATGCGTACGTTACAATATAGACAGTTATTTTCATTGTAAATTGCTTTAACTGTGAAACAGTCAGCTCCATTGAAGGGAAAATATTTTTGTTATCACGATATTGTCAATATTGGCAGTTATTTTCCCTCTGTTGCCGCTTAAGTTGCGCTTAGTCATACACATAAGAAAAAAAATCTGTCTTTAACTAATGAATGTTTTATTTGTGTCTACCAAATATGTTTCGCCTATTCGTGCTAGGCATCATCAGTTGTCTGTAACAAAAGGAAAGTTGTTTAATTATGCATTGTTTCTTGTACTACGCAGTTGGGTGAGGGACTTTTTATACAGTGGTGTGCAGAAGTTTAGGATGAAAGTAAATTTCGCATGACGTGTTACTGCCAAGTAACGTGACTCGTTTGAACTTGGACCATACGTAGAAAGAACTCCTGCATCTTAGACCAAAAAGCAACTGAAAGAAATACTAGTGATTAATGGCAACCACATCAGCTGTATAATTACACATTTATTGTGCTGCGGGCAGTACCGTTCTTAGAACGAATTACGCAATGTGACAAGCAAAAATGGTTCAAATGGCTCTGAGCACTATGGGACTTAACTTCTGAGGTCATTAGTCCCCTAGAACTTAGAACTACTTAAACCTTACTAACCTAAGGACATCACACACATCCTTGCCCGAGGCAGGATTCGAACCTGCGACCGTAGCGGTCGCGCGGTTCCAGGCTGAAGCGCCTAGAACCGCTCGGCCACACCGCCCACAGAAGTGGCGCTTTTATTCAAAGTGAAGAGTTACGCTGAAGTCACAGCGATTTATGATGGACCCCTAGCCGTTACAAAAGGCGGGACGCGGTTCATTGTAGGGCGTGTGGTCACAATGGGCGGCGATGCATTCTTTACGACATGGTCTCGTGCTGACCACGAGATCGGTAAGAAGTTATTGTGGTAGGCCGTTCCATTCCTCCGCTGCATGCTGGTTGGTGCATGTGCATGTGCTGCAATACTGCTCTCCAATGCACCCCACAGGTGTCTGACAGGGGAACGCGAAGGTCAGTCCAGCCGCCGAATATCCTCTTCTTCCAAGAGCTCCTCCGCCTGCGGTCGCGCGTTGTCATCCATAAAAATGCCGCCAGGACCGAATGCACACCTGAAGAGACGCACATGGCGAAGGATTTCGGTGTCGTAACTGTTGTCTCTAGGAATCTGCCTATTCGGTTCGCTAGACAATCAAACAACTCGTATTGATGAGTTTTATTACAAAAGACAATTACAATACTTAACAAAGGGCGGCATACAAAATAACCAGTCTAGATAAACACAAGTCTGTGTTACATAGAGATTCCTAACGTAGTAGCTAACATTGACGCTGCTATACAAGTGGGCCGCCAGTAGTCGGGCGCGGCGCTTATGTCCTCTTTACCTAGGGGCCCATTGTCGTTCTGGAAAGGGGGTCGGTCAACGTGCGATTGGCTGACTTCTCCTCACAGTCGTTCCCGACTGGCGTATCGGCGCTGCGGAGTGTATCGTGTTCAAAGAGTTGAAGTCAGTACGACGATGCAGCATTATACCTCCCCACATAACACCTGGACCGCCAAAATCATCATGTTAGACAATGTTCCTGGGTGCATTATGTACTCTATACGGCGAGAGGGGAAACACGGGAGCTATGTTACTTAGCTGTGACACATCGTGTGAAAGTTACTTCCGTCGTTAAATTTTGCTCACCAGTGTACGTGTTGTAGGTTTGCGATGGAAATACGTGACAGCCAGTAACAATATCGTTAGTACATTGACGAAAAAAAATCGCAACACAAAGAAGGAGTTGTGTCATAAACGAAAGTTGGTAGGCACTTTTCTACCACTGAAATATGATGTCTATTCGAATTTCACGCCAGTCACATAAGAGTGGCGCTAGCAGCGTCACTATGAGGATGAGAATCAGGTGTGGTTTAAATACCCGCTGTAACGGTCGTATGCGTTAGTCGCCTTTGAGATGTGACGTGGTAAGTTGACGTAAGTCGAGAATGCCTTTAAAAGCGACAAAGACGCCATTATCAACACCTCGCCGATTTTGAACGTGGTCGTGTTATAGGGCTACGAGAAGTTGGTTGTGCCTTTTGCGATATTGCAGAAAGACTTGGCAGGAATGTAGCCACAGTGCACGATTGCTAGCAGCAGTGGTCACCAGAATGTACGGTCACGAGCAGACCGGGCTGCGGACGGCCACGTGCCACTACCGAGAGGGAACACCGTATCGTACAGCAACAGTGATACATCGAACTATTACAAGTCGGTTATTTCAAGGACAGCTCCGAGCCAGACGCCCTGTAGCGTGCATTCCACTGACCCCAAATCACCGCCATTTGCCACTTCAGTGATGTTAAGCGACACCTCAATTGCAGGGCAGGACGGGGGTCTGTTGAGAGCCGATTACGCCTCGAGGATAGTGATGGCCGTGTGTCGGTTACGAGCGGGTCAGCTGAGGGCTTGCGACCAAGCTGTCCGCGCACTGGAGTAATGGTCTGGGGTGCGACTTCGAATGACAGCAGGAGCACTTTCGTCATTATTCCGCGCACTGCGATTCCAAATTTCGACGTCAATCTGACGATTCGACCCGTTGTGCTGCCATTCGTGAACAGCGTGCCAGAGAGTGTTTTTCAACAGGATACCGGTCGCCCACATACCGCTGGTGTAACCCAAATCAGTGTGTCGACATGGTGCCTCGGCCTGCTCGATCACCAGATCTGTCTCCAACCGAGCACATATGGAATATCGTCGGACGACAACTCCACCGTCATCCACAACCAGCATTATAGCCTGTGTATGGACCGACCAACTGCAGCAGGCACATAACTCCATTCCACAACCGGCAACCGGCACCTGGACAATACAATGCATGCACTTTTGCATGCCTGGTGCACTGGTTATTGATGTAGCAGCGTTTCACATTTACAAAGGCTTATCTCGCGCTTACATTTACTTGTCATTTTCCAAGGTTAATCACTTGAATATGTTACCTAGACAAATGTACTCCCGACATTTTATTACTCTACATTAATTATTTATTGCTGTTGACGTATTTTTGTCGGTGTATTTGCAGCTGTAGTCCATTGATGATGGTGTCTATGTTAACAATATTATTACTGCCTGTCAAGCATTTCCATCGCAGACCTACAACACATGTAAGAAGACGGTCATCCAACTCCCCGTGACAAGAGACAATGTAGAATTAAAAATGTTCTGTATGTTATAGCTCACTGATTATGGGTAGCATGAACAGACGAAATATGTTTGAAAGCAAAAATAAGAGTCCGTTGCAAAAGACAGAATTATGTATATGATAAAGTTCTGAAATATTGTTGTCCTTATTTGGCAATTACAAAAAAACTAGACGCAATAAATAAAGCTAAAATATCATTTCATTGCCTTGTAAATACCGTCGTTGTGTTTGTATGAATATACTTTATCGAGAAAATAAACGTTGATTTGAAATGTTTGTGAGATACTTTTTGCAAGATCTAATAAAACCAAATTTATGTGTATTGCGTTCTCAGAGAAAGTGTGCTAGGTGATTTTTTGTCGTTGATCTATATAAATGATTTAGGACACAGTCTGGGCTACCCACTCCGATTCTTTGCAGATGATACCATAGTCTACTGTCTAGTGAAGTCGACGGAAGATCAAAACTAACTACAGAATTATTCAGAAACTATATCCGAATGGTGTGAAAAGTGGCAGTTGACAATGGCTAATGAAAATTGTGAGGTATTCCCCATGAGTACCAACACAGCCCCGTTGAATTTCTGTCATCCTATAAAAGATACGCATTTGGAGATTGTAAGTTCAACTAAACATCTAGCGGTTACAAGAACGACTGTACAGAAAATGTACATCTACATCCCTACTCCGCAAGCCACCTGACGGTGTGTGGCGGAGGGTACCCTGAGTACATCTATCGGTTCTCCCTTCTATTCCAGTCTCGTATTGATCGTGGAAAGAAGGATTGTCTGTATGCTTCTGTGTGGGCTCTAATCTCTCAGATTTTATCCTCATGGTCTCTTCGCGAGATATACGTAGGAGGGAGCAATATACTGCTGGACTCTTCGGTGAAGGTATGTTCTCGAAACTTTGACAAAACCCCGTACCGAGCTACTGAGCGCCTCTCCTGTAGAGTCTTCCACTGGAGTTTATCTATCATCTCCGTAACGCTTTCGCAATTACTAAATGATCCTGTAACGAAGCGCGCTGCGCTCCGTTGCATCTTCTCTCTCTCTTCTATCAACCCTATCTGGTACGGATCCCACACCGCTGAACAGTATTCAAGCAGTGGGCGAACGAGTGTACTGTAACCTACTTCCTTTGTTTTCGGATTGCATTTCCTTAGGATTCTTCCAATGAATCTCAGTCTGGCATCTGCTTTACCGACGATCAACTTTATATGATCATTCCATTTTAAATCACTCCTAATGCGTACTCCCAGATAATTTATGGAATTAACTGCTTCCAGTTGCTGACCTGCTATTTTGTAGCTAAATGATAAGGGATCTATCTTTCCATGTATTCGCAGCACATTACACTTGTCTACGTTGAGATTCAATTGCCATTCCCTGCAACATGCGTCAATTCGCTGCAGATACTCCTGCATTTCAGTACAATTTTCCATCGTTACAACCTCTCGATACACCACAGCATCATCTGCAAAAAGCCTCATTGAACTTCCGATGTCATCCACCAGGTCATTTATGTATATTGTGAACAGCAACGGTCCCATGACACTCCACTGTGGCACACCTGAAATCACACTTACTTCTGAAGACTTCTCTCCATTGAGAATGACATGCTGCGTTCTGTTACCTAGGAACTCCTCAATACAATCACACAATTGGTCTGATAGTCCATATGCTCTTACTTTGTTCATTAAACGACTGTGGGGAACTGTATCGAACGCCTTGCGGAAGTCAAGAA
Source organism: Schistocerca cancellata (assembly GCF_023864275.1). Taxonomy (NCBI): domain Eukaryota; kingdom Metazoa; phylum Arthropoda; class Insecta; order Orthoptera; family Acrididae; genus Schistocerca; species Schistocerca cancellata. The sequence continues at coordinate 931,175,584 of NC_064629.1, forward strand.
ACACGGCATCTACCTGGGAACCCGTGTCTATGGCCCTCTGAGTCTCGTGGACGAATAACGCGAGCTGGGTTTCACACTACCGTCTTTTTCGAAACCCATGCTGATTCCTACAGAGATTTCCAGTCTCCAGAAAAGTCATTATACTCGAACATAATACGTGTTCCAAAATTCTACAACTGATCGGCGTTAGAGATATAGGTCTATAGTTCTGCACATCTGTTCGACGTCCCTTCTTGAAAACGGGGATGACCTCCGCCCTTTTCCAATCCTTTGGAACGCTACGCTCTTCTAGAGACCTACGGTACACCGCTGCAAGAAGGGGGGCAAGTTCCTTCGCGTACTCTGTGTAAAATAGAACTGGTATCCCGTCAGGTCCAGCGGCCTTCTCTCTTTTGAGCGATTTTACTTGTTTCTCTATCCCTCTCTCGTCTATTTCGATATCTACCATGTTGTAGCGAAATATAACCAAAGATGGCGTGTTATTGGCAGAACAATTAGGTCAAAGACTCCATTGAAGAAACTGCTTACACAACGCTTGTCCGTCTTGTTTTAGAGCAGCGGTTCTCAACGAATGTGCTGTGCGGCGAGATTAGTTATGTGGCTCTGAGCACTATGGGACTTAACATCTATGGTCATCAGTCCCCTAGAACTTAGAACTACTTAAACCTAACTAACCTAAGGACATCACACAACACCCAGTCATCACGAGGCAGAGAAAATCCCTGACCCCGCCGGGAATTGAACCCGGGAACCCGGGCGCGGGAAGCAAGAACGCTACCGCACGACCACGAGCTGCGGACATTAGTTATGTGTGCCGCGATATTTCTGAGGGGTTGTGATATTGCTAATAAAAGTAACTGAAGTAATTTCGCTGAATATTCAGTTTTTTAAACCGGACAACAGAAGATATAATAATCTTCCAGGACTTGAAATGGGGTCATTTATTGGCTTACGGTTTACAAGCTGCAATTAATAATGAAGAACTTGATCCTGCCGCATCTTACACAATAGTTCAGTTCGTGGTGGAACTGAAGACAAGCAAACACGCATTTGCTGTTCAACTGAGAGAAGTCTCTCACGTTTCTTGTTTGTCTACGTTCGTTAGTGCCGAAAATCCCAGCTCGCCTCGCACAAATGGAACAAGTGGAAAAATGCACCAGGGTATTAACTGTTTTTACTGCTACTACTGGGTACTCCTCCTTCGCTAACGTCCAAAACTTGATAGGTGGTAGATCACCATATTTTAGTTGAAATGTACGGTCTGTCTGATGTTCAGCGAGCTGCTCTTCTTTCTCCAGAGAAAGATCGGTGGTGGATTCTGGAGACATGGCATAGTGATTGCGCATCCAGTTATATCTGTCGACAGTGATGGAGGGAGAATATTGTGCCACGTTATTTGCATGAACCACGAAGTGATTTCAAACAAGTTCGTGGATTATGTCAGCGTGTGGATCTACCTCGAAAGTGAGAGGAATCACCTTAAGATTTTTCTGTTCTACGTGTGATTTCCATATTAAGTTTTTTAAGGACTTGGTGAGTTAATCGCTTGACTTCCCCCATTTTCTTCTTTTCCTTGTATATTCTCTTTCAGGTAATTTAAATGGCGGAAATGTCAGCCAGATAGGGTATCTTTGCACACCATTCCTCGAAATTTAACTGAGATGCCAAGTCCGGCTTTTCGGCGCTAAACATATTTAATAGCTCTTTTCTCAATTCAGAAATTCTTTCCAGAACTCTACCTTTTGACAACCATCGGATCTCAGTATACAGAACCAAAGTGTCATGCCGAGACCGCTTCATGGCACAGTTTGAGTGGTCTACTCTTTAGAGCCCCACACATAATGAAATTAATCCTTGTTAATGATTGAATCTAAAACACTTTTCAGTTATGTTGGAATAGGATTCACCACGATGTATGAAGCAATGTTTCAATGTATGGTCGGTAAATGTTGTTTTAGTCTTGCAACAAATCCTCTGAATCTTCTAGTCACTGCTGGTACACTGTTTGTGCAAGTAGAAAGACAACTTTTCCAGTACAGCCCTTTTTGTTCCAAGCGGCTCCATAGAGACTTACACACGTCGGAGCCAGTACACGAAAGGAATTGCTCAGTAATCGAATCCTCATCTACGAATATTGTGTAACACAGTGACTGACTTTCTTATTTATATCAGATGAGTCGTCGAGCTTTAGTAACAATATACGACCGTCGCTTAGGTTTTCATGGACACTGCATTGGATATCTGAAAATATGTCATCAATGCGCCGGGAACCGGTATCGTTTGACAGTGGAACTAAAGACATTTCCTTCTCGGCGCCATCACCTAACATCGATCACACTGTTTCGTTCCATGCAGAAAAAATTACTCCTCTGCAATAGTATGGGGCTGCATTTTTCTCTCCTATTTCGGCAGAATTATACCTAGCCATTTGTGCTTTTTCAGAATTAGTTGCTCTTCGTACCATAGCTTTGGCTTGCTTTGCTGCCGATGAACTCAGTCGGTTAAAATGGGTCTTATCTTTCCCAGATAAGTAATCATGTTTGCTACTGAAATGTCATTTCAGTGTTCTAGGAACATGGATTCATTGCTCAGTTTTTCCCCACACACGGAACATTGTGGCAAGGGACAGTTTTTATATCCATTGAACGTAAAACCAGAGTTTAAATAATTTTAGTGGTATACGAATTCTTTTGGTACTTCCACTAGGTTGTACTGCTTTCACGGGACCTACAGTTGAAATTGGTTCATTCTCATTTTTGTTACTGTTATTTGTTTCTGTCACTGAGTCATCTTCAACTTTTTTCCTTTCAATCAAACATGTATCAATACTGAAAAATTAATACATTAACAGCACAATTCATGCACGTGTGTAACTAAAAATCAGCCTCAAAATATGCCACAACACGTATCGCATTAGGACTGTGATTCTACGAACAAGTGACTAGTGAAGACAAGCTGTGCTCTCGTATTGTTGCTGACTCGTACGTTAGCCCTCCTCTCACAGCTGCCAACTTGTATATCAGTGTGCCACAGAAACTTGGTATATTGTATAGTGTGCCGTGAACAGAAAAGATTGAGGATCATTATCCTAGAGTACTGCTGCATAGTATGGCATCTTCACCAGATTTGACTGGCAAAAGACATCGAAAGGGGCAGCTCGTTTTGTGCATCACAACGTTTCTTGTTGCGTCGAAACCATTTCATACAACTGCAGTTTCTCAAAATCAGAGTTCACACGGAAAGATTGAGATGTTTATTTTTCCCACAATTAACAAAGCTATCTTGCACCTCTGCCAGGTACTGAAATGTGAACTGCAGTGTAATCATGTCGAAGTAGGTGTAGATGTCATCGCAGGAGACTCTCCCCCTGACCCCTAGTTAAACTCAAACCCTCATTCTTCCACATTAAGGAGGAGCTATTCCGTGCAGGATCTCTAAAAGGTAAGCTAACTAGGTCGAGTACAGCACTGAGCAGCGAGTTTGATGTCGGACAATAGCCAATGGCCGAGATGAGGGAAAGTAGGATTGACAATTAACAGGCTGGAGTGTGATCGCTTTTTCCACAGCACAAGGGAAGGAATGGGAAAGATTTTCAGAAATGATCATTATTTACGTTGACATGAAGTGAAGCGAGTACGTTGGGTCAGTTGCACGTAATGTAAATGCCACACTGAGATTCATTAGTAACATGTCTACGAACAAAACGAATGTACAACCCATACTTTAATGCTGCTCAAGCGTCTACGACCCATGTAAGGTCGAATTAACAAGCGATAGCGAGATGATACGAAGAAGGGAGACTCAAATGATCACATGCTTGTTTACTGTTGCGAGAAAGTGTGATATAAACGTCGATAAATCTTATCGCGCAAGCACCTCAAAAAAGACACGGCACATTTCTTGATAAACTGCTCAGAGAATTCGAGAACCGCGGATGAAATCAGGCAAATGCAGCGAGCACTCAGAAACACACTGCTAAATGAACCCTTAATACACGGTATAATAAATAATACCCTCTATCACACACTTTAGTGATTCGTAGAGTATAGAAGTAGATGGTTACTGTATCCCTTTAGACATTTTGTGGATTTCTGACTCTGAAATAAGAAGGGGAGGATACGCGGCTGACTCGTGCGGAGGACCTGGGTTCAATTCCCGGTACTACCAGGGATTTTTCCTTCGTGGGAGGTCTGGAACGGGATGCACTCAGCCTCGTGATACCAGCCGAGGAGATGCTCGAATGAAAAGTAGCGGCTCCAAGGTGTGGGAAGTTGACAGCGGGCGGGAGAGCCGCGTGCTGGCCCTATGCCCCTCCATACTGCATCAGCGTGGCAGAAGGTGACACCGCGGCAGGCCGACATCGCGTGGTGCTCAGGGAGTGATGGCGGAAGGAAAAAGAGCAGAGGAGGGAAACGCAGTACCGTGTAACCGTGTTGTATGACTTCGTGCCGCCGCGCGGGATTAGCCGAGCGGTCTTAGGCGCTACAGTCATGGACTGTGCGACTGGTCCCGGCGGAGGTTAGAGTCCTCCCTCGGGCATGGGTGTGTGTATTTGTCCTTAGGATGATTTAGGTTAAGTAGTGTGTAAGCTTAGGGACTGATGACCTTAGCAGTTAAGTCCCATAAGATTTCACACACATTTGAACATTTTGAACTTCGTGCCGGATGCTGTGACGATACAAGAGAGAGAGAGATGTACACTCCCATATAACTGTAATTCCCTCAAACTACAACACCGAAATACTTGCGGGGGAAAAGTTAGTCGATAGACAGTGTTGCTGTAGATTTCATCGGCACGAATGAACTTGTGGCGTATAAAGCGAGAATAATACTGAGAGAGAACAGTAAAGAGAGATAGTGGCTTCCTCCGTGTGATTCCTGCAGTCTCCTATTTTATAACAGTGCACCTGAAACTAAACACACAATAAAAGAAGCAGAGTAGTTTAGAGACAGATCCAAAACTGTCTACCAAATGTACCGGCAGCATTTCGCAACGAGAAACTCGTCTCCACTTAAGTGAGATCTCTAAGCTTGCGTCGTAATCTCATGTTTTATAAACTGACTGGTCACAAAAACGCTTTGATTTCCCACTGCACTTCACCATTAGTGTAATCAGGAATGTGTCGCTAGAAAACTTCGTACCATACCTACGTTGCAGCTACATATAACCATCTTATTTATATTCACCGAATTGGTATTCGTGACCTGCTTTCACTGTTGTGACGCGGCCCTGTTTCGTGTTGTTGCATATGAGCATTATTTTGAATTCATGCATAGCTGAAGTGGGTTTCTACTTATTAAAACACCGAGTGGGTGCTTTCTAAGCTGTTGCTTATGTATTTGCGACGAATGTCTGGCCAGGATTCATTTCTACAAACACCAGATAGGCATCTGTCCGGAAGTGCTATTCGGACCAAGAAAGAAGTGAGTTATGTACACTGTCTGTCAAAAAAACTGACGCACCAAGAAGACGCGGTCTGTTGTCAACGTAACATCGTACACGTACACGTAAACGGCCGGTTCGTAAACGCTTAGAGCTGCGACAGGTAGGACGGCACCCAGAGACACGAAGATGCTTGGCACTCGTCTGAGTCAGCGTTGTCAGGACCTAGCAGAGTTTGAAAGGGACCTCACTGTAGGTCTAAATTTGGCAGGCTGGACGGTTCGTGCAATATCCAGGTTTGTGGGGCATCCGGATGCGACATTGATTTTGAGAAACCTGGAAGCTGAGAGCAGGCCTACGCGTCTGGTTTCCGGCCGACGACGCCTGAACACCACAAGTGAGGGTCGCCGTATTCTGCTGACATCTGCGCCTGCCACACGAGTCTGTGTCATCCCGCACCATTGCAGCGGCAGAACACTACCGAATGAGCGCACGATTCTTAGACTGCTGTTAACACCACAACACAAACGGTTGCATTCGGAGTGGTGCCGTGGACTGCTGAACTGTGTTCGACAATGAATCGCGGCTCTGCACTACACCGGGATGGCCATCGGCGACAAATCGTATCAGTAGTGCGGCGTGACTTTCCAGATCGTGCGTTATCGACCAACGACACCCGTTCTTCCTCGAATCGCTTGTGCCACGCCTCGATCCTTGCAGCGGACATGCAATGCTCTTGGCACGCTTGTGCCATTCTTTGATGAATTTCCGTTCTGCGCTCTCGTTCCGCTGTGAGGAAACGTAGTACATGTCTTTGCTCTTCTTTTGAAGCCTCTGTTTCCGGCACTTGTGAGTGCACTGGACTGACGTGCTAGCTCTGTCGTCACGTGGGATCAGTTTGGAGCCTCACCGCCTTTATAGGGAGCACACCTCCTTCCCTAGACAATGGCATTACGATCGCTTCAGCGGTTTTCATTTTACAGCCTCCGGCGCGTTTCTTTTTGAATGATCCTAATAACATCGCACTCCGGCTCAACCCCTGAAGTTTTATTCTGTTCCCTCCTCCCCTTCCGTATGTTTACTTTTTTTTGTCAGGCAGTGTAAATGGTAATATAAAACCCAGGGTTGACACTCTGTCCTGCAGTCGGTCGTTCGCTTCGATCCCTCCACAAGCGAGCGATTTACCGAGCAATTTCAACCAGTATTCTGAACGTCGCGGTGTTGCTTAGTTCTGCTATGGAAAATGAACTGCTATGTTTATGAGCGGCAACAGTGTCAGTTACGTTGAATTTTTAAACACTTGGTTTGGAACGCTTTTCTTGGACGAACACAGACCTAAAAACCGAAGCAAAATAAATCTCTGGAAATTTCAACAAAATTCTCATAAATCTTTGGTACTGAAATACAGGGTGATTATAATTAAAGTTGAACTTTCAAAACGCTGTAAAAATAACACCACTGGTAAGAATGACGTCAAATTGCAGCGGAATATTATCGGAGAAGGGAAGGGAGAAAACGTTTGGCAGAAGAAAAGAAAATAGTGTGAAAATTGATCAGTAGATGGCGCTGTATGTGTCCGAATACGTAAATGAAATAACCTGTCATGCGCACGACCCAATGAAGTTGGTATAAGCACGCCGGGTACACGGCTTTTCCTCCTTTCGCGTCTGCGACATTCGCCATGACTGTCTCAATGCAGGATCGCGCTCTGCTTGTAAAACTGTATTACAAGAATGATGACTGTGCACAAGTCGCTCTGCAGACGTTCCGGACACTGAAGGGTTTGAAAAATCGCGTTGCTCCGATGACTGCCGTGAGTCTGGAGAAAATGACTCGGAAATTCGAAACGACGGATTCTTTTGGTATGTAACCTGGTAGAGGGAGGAAACAAATTGATTCGACGTCATTGGAAGCGGTGGCCACAGCAATGCAGAAGGAGACGAGTGGTGGTGTGCAAACGTGCTGTGCACGGAGAATTGCCCGAACAGAACATACCCGTGAGCGCGGTGCGTAAAATCCAACGAAACATCCTTCTTTGCTATCCATTCAAAATTACCCATGTGCACGAGTTGCTTCCTGTTGACCTGCCAGCAAGAGAGACCTTTGGTTTAGAATTTCTTGCTCACATGGAAGTGGACAATGATTGGTCGTGGAAGATTTTGTGGACAGACGAAGCCCACTTCCATCTGACAGGATATGTCAATACACAGAATTGTCGAATATTATAAATGGAAAATCCAGACGCAAATCAACCAGTACCACTTCATCATGAAAAGGTCACCGTGTGGTGCGGGTTTACGCCATCATTTATCATAGGGCCATGGTTTTTCGAAGAGAAAGGTGCTTCCAGTCCTGTTACTTGTACCGTCACTGGTAAGCGCTATGAGTGTCTTTTGCGCAAGCACATCATTCCAGCTCTACAACAGCGTGAATGTGTGAATGGGATCATTTTTATGCAAGATGGCGCACCTCCGCGCATTGCAATTCCAGTTAAGCAGATGCTGAAGAGTCATTTCGGAAATGCTAGAATTATCAGCCGCCGTTTCCCTACAGCCTAGCTGTCCCGATCACCTGATCTTAATCCGTGTGACTTCTGGCTGTGGGGCTGTCTGAAAGATGTTGTATTCAGTGTTCCGACTGCAAACTTAGCTGCATTGAAGGTACGCATTGCACAACACAGTCTGAACGTGACCCCGGAAACACTTCCATCAGTTGTGCAACATGCTGTTTCTCGATTTCAACTTGTTGCAGAAAACGGTGGACAGCATGTTGGACATATTTTGCGCCAGTCACAAGGAAATTAATTATTCGATTTGAGTTTTATTGATGCTTTTTATGCGGTTTCTGGTCTCAGAACAATTAAAACCGGTGTGAGTGATGCTTTTTATACGTTTTTTGGCCTCAGGACAATTAAAAACGGATTTTTCCCATTCGATGGGATATGACTGTGCCGTGGTGGATGGGCTTGTGTAACTAACAGTATCACGCCTGTACACCCATGCACACTGAATAGTACAGTTTGTTTAACGTCAAACGTATACCTTAGGCATTGCTGTACTATTCATTTGTCATCTGTCGTCGACCACTATTAAATTATGATGCTTACAGCGCCATCTATTGCTACATTTTGTAACTTTATTTTTCTTCTGCCATTCGTTTTCCCCCTTCTCCGATAATATTCCCTTGCAATTTGACGTCATTCTGACCAATGGTGTTATTTCAACAGCTGCTTGAAAGTTTAATTATAATCACCCTGTACATTTAGAAATGTCGTTTATACAGAAAACATAATTTAGAAATGCAATTATCTACTAAATAAACAATCAATATAATTGGATGTTAAACATATCGCCAACGACAAGTACATAATATCCGAAATTATTATGCTAGTTAAAATTGTCATAATTAGATACTTACATGAGTGTTAAGGGCATTTCGTGTTATTGACGTCTCGTAAGAAACCAATTTACGTATAAGGCAAGTTAAATTATATGAAAAAACAGTCACGTTAAATAATATGAAACAATGTACACTACAGACAGATGTATTTGGACATATATTTTGTCTTCTATAATATAGATCGCGCTGATGATGGGCATTGCGCCTGGCTGCATATGGCATATTTCTGTAACATTCGCCGGCCGCGGTGGCCGTGCGGTTCTAGGCGCTTCAGTCCGGAGCCGCGCTGCTGCTACGGTCGCAGGTTCGAATCCTGCCTCGGGCATGGGTGTGTGTGATGTCCTTAGGTTATTTAGGTTTAAGTAGTTCTAAGTCTAGGGGACTGATGACCACAGCATTTGAGTCCCATAGTGCTCCGAACCATTTGAACCATTTTTTTTTCTGTAACATTTTTCTCCGACCCTAACTGCGTTGGAATGAGCTTTCCAGTCTGTATTTCGTAAACAAATACTTTCATTTATTAGTATTTATATGACGACTTTGCAGTCTCGACGTATCTGTGAATATGTTATCAGTATCATCAGTGCCCGTTCCCATAATGGAGACTGTAAACTGTACGAGGGAGATATGGTTCACATGTACTGGCAAGAGACTTACGTAAAGCTCTAGAATAGGTATGCCCCAAAAATGTAGGTTAATATCTCCACTTTAATATTACCCCGTTCTGTAGTTAAAAATTTAATAAAGCCTAAAAGTGTTTCATGAATACCTAAAAATCACCGTCTGGAAAGCTCGTGTGATTATTACTATTAACTTTTCCTGAATTTCTACCTTTAAGGCACAAGCATGCAAATGTTCCAAGAAAGAAGCCCTATATAAAGGAGGCAAATAGGCAGAAAAGGTTGCAGTTTGCAAATCAATATGTGACCAAGGACTCAGAGTCCTGGAACAGAGTTATTTTTTCTGACGAGAGCAAGTTCAACCTTTTCCATCACGATGGACGTATTTTAGTGTGGAGAAGATAAATACCGAGTTGGAACCTAGTAATATGGCCTGTATTGTAAAACATGGTGGTGGCGGTATCATTGTCTGGGGATGTATGGCTGCGCCTGGTGTGGGGAAACTGGTATTTATTGATGGAACTACGGATCACTATGTGTATCTGGATATTTTAAAGAGAAATTTGAAAGTCAGAGCTGAAAAACTAGGTTTGAATACTGACTACCATTGCGGTTCTAGGCGCTACAGTCCGGAACCGCACGATTGCTACGGTCGCAGGTTCGAATCCTGCATCGGGCATGGATGTGTGTGATGTCCTTAGGCTAGTTAAGTTTAAGTAGTTCTAAGTTCTAGGGGACTGATGACCTCAGATGTTAAGTCCCATAGTGCTCAGAGCCATTTGAACTGGCTACCATTTCCAACAGGACAATGATTCAAAACATATAGCATAAAATGTACGTTTGTGGATTCTGTACAATACATCCCCCCCCCCCCCCACACACACACACACACGCACGCGCGCGCGCGCACACATCCTTCAAACACCACCTGAGTTCCCAGATATGAACTCTATTGAACATTTGTGGGACGAGTTAGAACGAAGAATCAGAAAACATATTTCCAGTAAAACAGCACTGAAGGAAGTGATTGTTCAGGAATGGGGCAAGATTGACGCAGCAGTAACAAGAAAGCTAGTACAATCAATGCAGGGCAGGCTGAAGGCTGTTATTAGAAGCAAGGAAATGAATACACGCTAATAGATGAATGCTGCTAAATCAAACAGTGCAACGTAAGTGAATGTGTGAATACTTATGACCGTCCATTATCACAGTACAGCTAAGACTTTAATTTTCTTTTCGTAACGATATTAATGATTATTTATGTTTAAGTGTGGTTAAACGGAAATACATAGAGAATAGATTGTTTCAGTCTGGTCGCTTGTATTCACAAATGTTATAAATAGTCTATGTACGTATGATATATCCTGAGGTGTGAATACTTGTGTCCGCCAGTGTATTTGTGTCTGGATAAGTGGCTAGAATGTTCGTTGTGACCAGCCTGGATTTTCGCCATTTCAACTCAAATTTCGGTTTCACTGCGTACTCTCCTGATCCTCCCATTTTATGCATTAGAATGGTGTGTGAATTAAAGAAATGAATTCGAAGCTTACTTGCAGCTATTAACCATAACACTTGTATGTATGAACGAAATATAAATTTTAACTACATTTAACTGTAATAAATGTATTTAGAAAAAGAAGATAATAAGGTAAATCTTCTTGTGCACAATGCAGTAAAAATATGTAATTTGCCTAGAAGAGGCTGTTTCAGTTTTTTTTTATTTTCAGCCAACATTTTTATCGCGAATTGCGAACTTTTCCTCGATAGTAAAATTTTGCAACGGTTTGTTCAGCATAAGTAGCAGGTTTTGACAGACCGATATCGCTCACGAGGCTATACATTTCGCTGATATTACACTCATTCACCGGTTGTGATCCGTAGATCCTGCCCCCCCCCCCCCCCCCCCCCAAAAAAAAAAAAATAATGGTTCAAATGGCTCTGAGCACTATGGGACTTAACATCTGAAATCATCAGTCCCCTAGAACTTAGAACTAGTTAAACCTAACTAACCTAAGGACATCACACACATCCATGCCCAATGCAGGATTCGAACCTGCGACCGTAGCGTTCGCACGGTTCCAAACTGAAGCGCCTAGAACCGCTCGGCCACACTGGCCGGCCCTGTCCAAAACCGGAACATCCAAAGATGAGGAACGAATGAAGGTATACATTATCAAAAATATGCAGGTATTACAAACTTACTCTGAATGCTATATTAGCAACTGTCTATACCAAATAATATCGTCCGCTCACTCAGCGAATCATGTACATGATGTATAGTCAGTATATATTTAGAAAGTTTATGACTGAACAGTACACTTAATTAGTATAAAAAAAACTGCTACTTTAAGAACCATAGAAAGAGAAGCTCTTTTATTCTTGTATTTTTATCTGCTGTTGATGTAACACTACATACTTCATGAAACTCCAGAAACTATAGTAACCCATGTCCAGTAAGAATTCCGCCATATTTTACTTGCATTATCCATTACAGAACTTACAGGAATTAGTATGCGAAGACATTTCTTGGCATTCCTAATTTCTTGCCTTGCATCGATGGAGAATGTGTTAAGAAGTTCTGTGCCACAATTCAAGTTTAATTAAAATGGTACACCCTTTCGCGAAGTGGAAACCCAGCCCGTGATGGATTTCTGAGTTTAAAAATATCTAATCTTGACTCGTTTTGTGGTTTGTTACGGCTGTGATGCCGTGAAATGAACATAAATTATGTAGTTAGTCACTTTGAAAATAATTCTCTGGTCAGCGCATGACAGCACTAATAGAACAAATTGCGCGTCCTGGAGATCAATTTTGAAAGTCTAGAGCCCGTCACAGTGTGTCTTGCAACAAAACATTAAAGTCTTTTGTTTAAATTTCTTTCATAGTTTTGTTGAAGGGGGGAAATCCATTAGTCTACGATAACAGATCCTGTACGCTCTAAACACTGTCACAACAATGTTGTTAATAATAGATATTGGTTGATTCTACGGTCAATAGACAGTAAAAATGGAAGCTGCCATTTTGATATTGACACCAGTATTTCCTATACTGCTGCAAACAGCAACCTCCAGTGTCAGGAATGTTTAACTTGTGCACACCGTATCTGAAGATCTCCAGAATGCTCGAGAACTATTTAATGAAAATACACAAATATATCATTGTTGATTTATCGCAGTTATCTGTACTTATATTCCATTTATATACCGTCAGCGTGTTCTACAATATCGATAACAGATGAATTTAATTTTGTGAATTTCCTTGCTAAATCTTCGCCGGAAGATGATTAGACAACTCGTCGAAATGTCTGATCAAGATTAAGCTGGCAGTCTGAAGCCAATATTATCATCAGTGAAACTTGCTGAGAAAGCGTGGTTTCTCATAAAGACGTTTACTATTCACGACTTATTTCCCTTTTCCGTCTGATTAGTATCAACACCACGCTTAGAGAGACCTCAGTGTGCGCCTCGGAAAGGGAAGTAGACTGAACAGGAAACAAGGAGTGAGGCGAGTTATCAGTAGTAAGTCTGCACGCGCGGCAGCCTTGGACTGCCCCAGCTGGCCACACAGACCGTTGCTGTTGCATTCCCCCCACAGACCGTTGCTGTTGCATCCCCCCCCCCCCCCCACACCACTTCCGCCGCTGGCTCCCCTTCACGCGCTTTGATGGCAAGCTGAAAGTTCTAGGCGGCCCCCGATGGCGTTGATATACAGGAAATTTTGTTTTATTACTACGGCGCGTATTGCGCAATAATGTACCTCGAGTGTCAAGTGTGTTGTACACAATATTTTTTTTTATGTATGGCTTTCATAGTACTCGTGTTGTCCGCGTTCCTTTCAAGTGGATGGACGGGAAGACTGTGCCGCCGTAAAATTTTTGGATTAATTTCCGTTGGTGGTACACTGACCAAAATTAGGCTATAGGAAGTGTGCTTCTGCTCCTTCATTTCTAACAGTTAAAGCAACCATCTTGTAATTATGCTGTGATTTTACTGTGTGATTACAGTGTAATACCGATCAATATAGTACATATATGAATGTGAGAGTGAAAAGTGACTTTAAAACGGTGTAAAACAGTGCAACACAGCACTCAACGAAGTGAGAAACTCAACCATCGCAACAGCCTAACGACAAACAGGCAGTAAGTTATACGCAAAATATCGACACAAAATATTTATAGAGCATGACGATGCAGGTTTTGCCAAGAAAAGCCCTACGTATGATTCCCGATTTCGATTACGATGTAGGGAGGCATACAGACCAAGACTTCAACGAACTGAGAAAAAGCCCAGAGATTAATTTAATTACTAGCATTTTTAAGATAGGCATTTGATACTTGACAGTGAACGCCAGTGGCTCGAAACGCGTCGCAAATAAACCATTTTAAGCAACGACAAACAAATATTCATCTGGTCAGACCAGAGATAATATACCACCAATATGGCAAAAGATTTAATTAAGACGTCCGAGTTCTAGATGACCGAAACCACAACCATAGCTGAAAACATCGATAAAGAAGTAATCGATGATCATTCATTGAAGGTGTGTGAGTTGACGCTATGGGCATACCAGAAGAGAGTACAGTTCATTTAACATGAAAAATTAACTATGAGAAAGCTTTGTGGAAGATAGGTACTGAGTATGTTCAATTCTGCCCAAAAGCCAACGAGACAATGATATTTTTCTGAAATCTCCGTACCATAAAAGAAGAAGAGATTTCGTACGCAGATTTGCTACTGCAGATGAGACATGGATTCACTGCTTCAGAAAAAAAGTTATCGAAGTAATGGCTGAAAACCAGTGGCTGTGCGCCATCACAAGCGAAGTCGGTTCCGTCAGCCAGGAACGATATAACTGTGTTTCCTGGGATGCAAATGGGATTCTTGTAGTCTATTACCTTGTAAAGGACCAAAAATATATGGCGAAGGTTTCTGGAACCACTGAATTGAAAAAAAAAAAGTGTGAAGAGACCGGAATTGACGAACACCAAACTCAGGTCAGTGGACCTGCTGCAAAGTTGCTTTAGCAGTGGGGAAAAGGGGAATTTAATTATGAATTATGAGAGCTATCTTAATCACTAAATTTGGAACCAGCTGACCTACACTCGTTCCCACATTTCAGGAAATTTATGTCTGAGAAAATTGTTGAGTCCAGCAGCTGCAGCTGAAGTAGAGTATTTTGTGAACCTTTCAGAATCGCACTTTAGGGAGACAGTCTACTGATGGACAAAGTTAATTGACACAAAAGTGTGATATGCCTAAAGGTAAGTGCTATTTTCACCTGTAAAAAGTCTCTCTGCCAAGCCGGCAAATCTGACCGTGACTCCATCACATTCTCTACCAGCAAGTCTCGTCGCGTGTGCGAAGCTCGTGCATCTCGCGGTTGCGTAACGAACTTTTTCCCCTACTTTTTGTCCCTCCCTGTGTTTCCTAATATACCCGCCATTTTCAGACCCAGTTACACTGTGGGCACTATTTCGCCCTTCAGCTGTACTGTGCTTTACAGATGTGACACAATTATTTTAAACGAGTAATGAAAAATTTATGAAAGATGATAAAAAAGCATTGTAATTATTGAAAACGTAGACGTTTGCTATTTGGTTTGGTGTCTCAGTGGATAGTTGCCAAATTACAAATTCAATGGTCCGCGGTTCGATCCATGGTACGGCCTCCGGTTTTTTTCTACACAATGAACGTTGTTTCAGTTCATTATTACGCCCTATTACAGTAAAGTACTCCTTTTTATTACATCACTTTTGTTGTAGCACACTATCACCCATGGAAATTCCGCCACACCGAAAAACAGCGAACGTTGCACGTAGAGCATAAGCTAAATGTAATTTTAGGCGCAAATAGCCTTCTGACGAGTTTATCGGTTCGAAACAGGAAACAGCGCAATTTTCTCTTAATAAAAAGCATTATTAGTAGTGAATGATTACCGTTTTTACTTTTTTCTAGGAATTAACCTGTATTTGACACAGTAGCAGTCATCCAGAATGAGATTTTCACTGTGCAGCGGAGTGTGCGCTGGTATGAAACTTCCTGGCAGATTAAAACTGTGTGCCGGACCGAGACTCGAACTCGGGATCTTTGCCTTTCGCGGGCAAGTGCTCTACCAACTGAGCTACCCAAGCACGACTCACGCCCCGTCCTCACAGCTTTACTTCTGCCAGTACCCCGTCTCCTACCTTCCAAACTTCTTCCGTATCAGTTTATGATACGCTCTTGCTTAACGTGCAAACAAACAGGGTTGTAGCCGTCAATAATGAGGCCACCACATATTTAAGAAAACAGTGCGTATACTAGAACCATTTTTTCAGTCGGAAGTGTAACGCTGTGAATAACTTCTTTCGGAAATGTTATTGTTTGTTCCAGCAGTTAGTCACACTCGTGCACTAGGTATGGTGCGCCAAGGCGATTTAAGCGCTCATTCAGGACGTGAAGCTGCAGATGGTAAGGTGATAGGACAAGTTAGGTGGGTCTACTGCGGGAGGGGTTGTGTGGCTGGGGGAAGCGCCAGGGCAAATGGTGGAACGGAGACGGGTAGAGATTTCTGCAAGGGAGCACTACAGAAGGGAACAGAAGAGGGATTACTTGTATTTGGTGGGATGGGTGCATTTAACGGCGGATATCGGCGTCTCGGAGGAGTGGAGAGCGTGCCCAGCGGAAATGTTTGTTGGACCCTAAATATCAATCATTCACTGCAGTTGCGGTACGATTCCAACAATTAAGTTGCAAGCGCAATGCCTGTAAGTTTGGCTGCGGAAATAGAAAAAAAATACTTGAGCGAATCAGTGCTGATCACACCCTCTTCTCTGATGAACTGCTTGTCAGGAAATTGTTAATCATTAACAATTTATAAATTTCGCGGAGGGTGCGATATATTTGATCACCAGAAAAGCAAATATTTATGACCCGAATTATTATGTCGGGAATCAAAAGAAATGATAAAATCGAACATCAGCGAGACTTCACGCGAATGATGCTTTTATATACAGAAAATCCGCAATGCTAGAAAATTGCAGCGAAATGTAGGAAGACCTGCAGAGGATCGACACTTAGTGCTAGGTTTGGCAACTGAGTCTCGAAGTAATGAAATGTAACCTGTTGACCATAAATAGACGGAAACAGCTGTTATTGATTGATTACGCGATTACCGAGCGATCATTGGAAAGTCACACGATTGTATATCTGGGAGTATGCATACAGAGAGATTTAAAAAAGAGATACCAATCATTGCAAGAAGACTCGTTTAGTCAACCTAAAAAGGAGGTAGCTACAAAATCCTCTTTCGATCGATCCTTGGGTCTGGGACCCTTAACTGGTAGAAATGATAGATGAAACAGAGAAGATCCATAGGAGAATAGTTTCTAACGTCACGGTTTATTTATTAAACATGAAAGCGTCTCGGACAGGATCATCTAACTCCAGTGGCCGATGCTACAAGGAAGATTGTAACACTAATGTAAGATATAGGCATTACCTCTTTTATGTAACTTCGATGTTTCCTAAATTACGTTAACAGAATTAATTTGTGAATGTATTTTTGAGAACTATGTTCTTTCAGAATGCAAATGTGTTGTATTGTATGTAAAACTTGTTCATCCATAGGGAATGAAGGATTGTATGAAATGTAAAACCTGGAGAGCAGTCCCTTCGCCACGAAAAGCTTACGGCGGGAGTGTAAAACGTGGTTTGGCGCCAAGTACCGCAAGCAATCTCTGTGGCAGATAAAGTCGGTGGCCGGCACTCAACCAGTTAACGTCCTGGCTGTTTAATGAGGCAAGAATTGTAGCAAGATTGGCTTAATTATGCCCCTGGATATGGATTTATATTGGCTATTAGATAATGCCACTTACGTTTTTGCTCTGAATCGTAAAATTCCGACGCCAAGAAGATATTTTACACAGCACTTCACATCGAGAGACACGATTACCCCTCGTCAACTTATACATTAGTGCGACAAAAGATTATGATCATCTGTTTAATGGCTTGTCTGTCCGCCTTTGGAACGAAATACACCACTAATTCTGCGTATCAGAGATCCGACAGTTTGTCGGTAGGTTTGTGGAGGTTAGATGTCAACGCACAGGTCATGTAATGTGCGTAAATAACGTGCCGCTGATTTGCGTGCGCTATGATGGCGTCGATAGCGACTCAGATGTGTTCCATAGGATTTACATCAGACGAATTTGGTCGCCGAGACATCAACGTGAGTTCACTATAATGTTACTCAAACTAATGTAGCACGGTTCTGGCTCCGAGACACGGACAATTATACTGCTGAAAGACGACATCGCCGTC
Organism: Schistocerca cancellata; assembly: GCF_023864275.1. NCBI lineage: Eukaryota > Metazoa > Arthropoda > Insecta > Orthoptera > Acrididae > Schistocerca > Schistocerca cancellata. Next base: position 931,193,286 of record NC_064629.1, read on the forward strand.
GGGGAAGACACCGAGTGCGAAAGGATAGAGATGGTTCACTGCTGTCAGCGTGTCTTCGATTGCTACGACAGATCCCAGGCAATGCCTCCATTAGCACACTGCTCCTCCCCCAGTCTGCGCCCGTGGCGTGCCGCACGTTTCGAGTAGGCCTTCACCTCGATGACGGCGTTCGTGAAGACGACGTTTACATTCGTGGGCGATCGAATCCCGATGGTCGCTTGCCCACTGCAGTCGTAACTGACGATGTCGTTGGGTCAACGTGTGAACACGTGCGGGTGGCCTCCATGTACGATGAGCACTGTGCTCCGAAACACTTGTTTTGTATGAAATGTTCCACGTGGTCACAAAATGAATAGTTATAGTATTTCAAATGAATGAGTGCGAGGCAAAAGGCTTCGTTATAGTGACTGTTAAAAGCTTTCCTCAATAATAAAAGTAACAAAATAGAAATGTGATTATAAAAACCACGTACAGGCCATAAAAGTTCAAAGGCCTACACAATCCTTATTCACTTTACAGGTTTGCAGTTGTGCTTCTATTCATATATTCATTTTTATGTGTGTATCATCAGGGTGCCTTGTTAGAAGTGTTAGTCCTAAGCCTGCTATTTACAAGATACTGAAAGTATTCGAGAAACATTTGTATAATAAAAGTTATAAATGGCAACAGCTCACTAAAACCATAACAGACTCAGCGTCTCCCTTCTTTACTCATGCACGGTATAATACAAACACTTATACGCTTCCCAATGAAACAGATAGTGTCCATGTTAGTTAAGACAAGTTCGTTAACTTTTTTAATATTACTGTCTTTCAGTAGTAAAATACTAAAGCCATCCCGTGTTCAATTTTTCTGTGATTATCCCATATTAATTAGCTCTTTATAATCATCAGTATCTTTCATACTTTAAAACAGACATTGTACGTTGGTGGGAGACAGTTTGTTCCCAATACATTTTAAGCCTTTATCTGTGTTACTCACGGCTAGCCACTTTACCAACATATGATAGGGTGTGCTGTTGTTTTCGTGTCTGGTTTACAAAACAGATTTATGTCCCAAGTAAAGTTACATACAACAGTTAGTTTACTTCATTAGCAATATATTTACTTAGGATTACTTTGCCCAATTAGGCTGCCGACCGTATTCATTTGCACGATCACAGATTTTACAATCACACCTGTGGTTCGATTACTGCTAAAGTAACTACTGCTCTCTTTCGATACGTAACCCCTCTGGAGGCGAAACAAGTGTCTATAACACACGATCACGGCCAAACTTTAAATTCTTGTTGAAGGAACAACATGACTGGGACGCATGGCTGTTCTTTTAACAAGACCAATGTTCTAGTGTTGTAAGACTTGCATCGCTGTATGGTTTTATGTTAAAATTCCGAGAGCGTACGTTCGTAGAAGAGTCAACCTATGTATTGCTTCCTCCTATATGTATCTCGCGAAACGACAATGGTGGTAAAGTTACAGATATTCGACATACTCAGAGCCATACCAACAGTCGTTCTTCTAGCGTACCGTTCACTACTGCAATTGGACCGAGGGAAGACGACAGTGGTACAGAATTTACCCTCCGCCACACACCGTGAAGTGGTTTGCATATAACAGATGTACATGTTGACCTATACTTTCCATTCGTCTCAGGAACTGGAAACCATACTCTTACGTCTTGGTATTAATTACTAATTACTTTGCGGTATCGTGAAAGGGGGACAAAAACGAACAACTGGTTGGGGCAGAGTAGGGTGATTATGAAAAACGCTGGAATCGTGCTGAGCTGATGGAAGCCGGCCATGTTCCTGACACGGTAGCATTCAGTACTAACGGAGTGGTGGACACTTAGCTCCACGCGTGCGCCGTCAAAGCGTGAGCTGCAACCGAAAAAAGCCTGCGTCGCTCAGCTCGCCAGCTTGGCATTACACTTGACATTTCCAGCAGAAAGTTTAGACGGATTTCACGCAATGATCTACACTATCATTCTTACGAGAAGCAAATTTTTCAGATTGTTGAAGGAACACATTACGCGAGTCGAAAACGGTTCTCTGAAGGAATGCTGAATTTAATTAATCAAGACGAAAACACTGTAAACAACTTACGGATGAGTAATGAGACCCATTTCCATTCATCCACTAACAACAGCATCACCTACCTCTCCATTCCACGAACGTTATTTCATCAGGGATCATATGTCCCAGTTTTTTCGAAGATGATCTATGGAATACTGTGACAGTCGCCTCACAGTGATTTGCAGATGTCATGCAAAACTTCTTTTTACTCCACAACTTTCTTAGTTAGAAGTGAACGAGGAGACATTTTTTCATCACAATAGAGCAACCCCCCACACGCAAAAGTAAGCATTAGTGTTGTTAATGCTTTATTTCCAAATCACCTGATTTCTCATGATGGGAACATCACATGGCCTACCCGTTCATTGGACTTAACGTGCGACTTTCTCTCTGAAGAGAGAAGCGTATCGGGATGAAGCAGCACACAGCTGAATCACTAAAAGAATGACTCCGACAGGAGGCGGTTCAAATCCCACAGGCTGTGCTGCACAACTTTCAAGGCTCCCCTGGAAGAGGGTCTCCGCCTGCACCTTACTGTGGTTATTTTTGAAACTTAGCTACATTTACTTAATTTTCGTAAACGATTTTCAATGTAACTTAAGGTGTTAAAAATACAGTAGGAGAAAACTGATTTAACTTTTCCACAGCCTTTTCAAAAACGCTTTGTACTCTGTCCTACCTTGTAGCCTACCGGGATACAATGTTGTAAGAGCTGCAATTACAACGAGCGCCTCTTTGTTGCAGGTGGTAGGCCACGCCTCCGCAGCCTTCGCGTGGGACAGGTGCTTCGTGTAACGGCCCCCAGACACGTGGTAAGTGTTGACTGGCGCACCTAATATGCTTAGGCTTCGACACATTTGTGCAGATTACACAGAATGCAGGGTTTTCACATGTCAGCCAGGTCGGAATGATACAACTTCTGTTATTTGCTAGCACAGACCTAACAAAAAGTTTTGAGATATGTAACTTTAATAATATTTTCCCTGAATATTGAAAGACGCGCGTAGTTTATAGCTTGTGAACAATGTTCTTCGTTGATTTGTTCTTCCCTTCTGTAACTGCAGTTTTTCTTAGAGAGATCCTCGTGTATTTGTTCTGCTTGCTATTACTGAATTTGTGATTTCTCAGGTTTTCTCTGTGATGTCGTTAAATAGTATGATTTGCCGATCCCATGATTATGCAGTAACAACATAGGTCAGCTCGTAGGCGGTCTCTGCTGTATGAAAATGGGGAAACGTTATGTCCTATCAGCCCTACCGCGAGCAGCGTTTCCAATACTTCAAGCCAATGCATCTAAGAGTGAGTTTTATGTAAGTCGGTTGCTTTGCAGAAGCAGAAATGAGAAGAATACTTGGTATCAGTCGACATCTACATCTACATAATTACTGTGCAATTCACAATTAAATGCCTGGCAGATGGTTCATCAAACCACCTTCAAGCTATTCTTCTACTGCTCCACTCTCGAACAGCACTTATCTTAGAGCATGGGCGCTGATTTCTCTTGTTTTATTATGATGATCATTTCTCACTATGTAGGTGGGCGCCAATAAAATATATTTGCACTCGGAGGAGAAAGTTGATGATTGAAATGCCATGAGATCATGTCGCAACGAAACATGCTTTTGTTTTAATGTTTGCCACCTCAATTCACGTATTAAATTCGTCGACCTCTCTCCCCTATTTCGCGAAAACAGAAAACGGGTTGCCCTTCTTTGAACTTTTTCAATCTCCTCAATCAATCCTATCTGATGCAGATACGATAACGCGCAGCAGTACTCCAGAAGAAGGCGGACAAGCGTGATTAAGCAGTCTCTTTAGGAGACCTGCTGCATTTCGGAAGTATTCTGCCAGTACAAAGCAGTCTTTGGTACGCTTTCCAGACAACATGATCTATATGATCGTCCCCATCTGTCATTCGTGATTGTAATCCCTAAGTATTTAGCTGAATACGTAGCCTTTAGATTTGTGGGATTTATCGTAAGTAATATAGCAACGTTCGCGTCACCCCAGTGACGTCATCCAACATGGCGGCCGTGATGTCAGCTGATTAGGCAAGTATCGTTATACAAGATGGCGGCTGTGACGTCGCCTGAAGACGCGAGTGATGTCTTCCAAGATACGCGGCCGTGACGTCAGCTGATGACGCGAGTACCGTTATCCAAGATGGCGGCTTTTGCCGGGAAAGTACCGCGCCCCCCTGGCAGGAAATTTGAATTTTTGCTGGCATTTTAATTATGTGCTTCTTCGGGTCCCCCGCCCCCCCCCCTTCTCGACTTTTTGCATGATGGTGCGTCATCCTCTTGCAAATGGGGGAATTTCGAATTTTGGAGGGAGTTTTACTGTAAGAGCTTACTCCTGCAGCCTGTTGGGGTTAGTATGGTGTTGCGCCCGCTAGAGACTGCTCTTGATGTCATTCAATTCGAATGTAATTTGTTTAAATTTCTTACGTACCTATAGCTTAGTTTGGTATTACCACCACAAGAGGCTGAGATATCAGCGTTTGTTGAGCTGTTGGTGTTCAGTTAACGAGATGTTGGTGCCAGACGGGGGGAGTTTCAATAGCAGTATTACATGCACTCATTCAGCCGAGGAGTGCATCGACAGTTCACTGCATGAAGAATGGAAGCGAGCATTAATGCTTGGACATACGAAGAGGAAGAATACAGTCCTGCAAATAAATGCTTTGCATTGAAGATACATTACACAATGCATGGAAACATCTGTCTCTGCTGGAATGGTCTGTCATTTCTAAAACCTATGTATAAGCTCCCACCACAAAAGGGACAACTGCTTCCGATCCATCAGACCAAAGAACAGAGGTTGTTGGCGAATTCACCGCTAGAGGGCGCCACGAAAGGTCATGTTATCATGCAGTTCAGTCCATATGACACAACATCGTGTTTAGCCGTGATACTGAAATTGGGAAACATGTTGTTGCATGATTGGTCGGTGTTAAAATTACTGTAAAATTGCTAAACTTGTTCCCACTGACAGCTGTGATGGTTATTATTTCAGTACATCGACGGTGTCTTTTGCATCCCATCCTTCCACTTTCATGCTGTTGGTTACCACATAATGATTGACTGACAATGCCTGTTTGAGTTGGAAAAAGAGTTTTGTGGTGGATAACACCTTCTGGGGGTGGCTATCACCGAAACAGTGATCGCGTACATGACAGCAACATGAGGAATCAGTCGAAATGAAAAGCAGCGCCATCAGCTATTCCGTCACTGTGACAGATGAGTTTAAATGTACAGCTCGTCAATCGCCTTCGGACTGTAGTTTGGAAACCCTCCACAACTGAGCAAAACTCTTCCAATTTCCTTATTTTGTAAATGACTTTTATTTAAAATCATCCAATGTGTGTGTGGTGTGTTATGGTAGCAGCAGTAAAAACATGATTTTACACCATGCAACATCTAGTTTTCTGCGAGAGGCTATGGTTCAGAACATGCTAATGGCAGATTAGAACATGGCACAGACCTCAAAGTCATGGAGAAAAAACAAAATGTATGACAGTATACAAAGCGTGTGACAGCAGAAAAAAATACAATGTTTCAAACAAGGAAACGGGGTCACAGGGAGTGTCTCCTGCAAATTACAGTGGAGTCCGCGGGATATGATCAGCCTCCTACGGTACAGGTGATGAAACTTTAAACTGATCTGTGCAGTTGACCAATACCTGTATATTTAATAGGATCGTCTCGTGTGTTTGATGTCGGCATGCATTTGTTTTCGATGTACGGGAGGAGAGAGATGAGGTAAAAATCTTATCGAGTTCTCTATCGGATGAAGTTAGTGGAGCTTTCATAGTTCGTAATTTTTCTCTGTTGGATGGTACAGAATAACGAAGGTAGCATGCTGGGGAGTTAGATGTGAATGGGCACGGATCTGTAGTACTTGCATGTAGTTTGGGAATGCACCACAGTGCAGTAGCAAAAATCCCCGTCCTTCTCCCAGTTCCTGTTTCCATCCCATCGAATGGTCAAAACATAGTCCTGCCACAGTAACGTAGCGTAGCTTGTTTCTACATGGGTTGCAGGGTGGTAGGTATAGTTTTCTCCGACTCCTACTCACTTCCAACTTAAATTGGAACGATCACATGCGAAAAGCTGCAGAAATGGCAGCAGTTGCAAGATGCGTGGGGACTACATGAAACGAGGTTGGAATTTTACTGTAGCAGATAGGTTCGAGAAAGGTGACTCATTTCGAGATATGAGAGTGCCAGAAATATTATTCACTAGTGGCTGTAATCGTTAAAAGACTTCTCCATAGGATCCAATGCAGGCATGTGCTTGAATGGGGAGACTTGATTCCAAATCCCAGACAGCATTTCTACCGAAAGCATAGCACTAGAGATCTGAAAAGCTAGAATATATTTCTTATGACCTCAATCAGCACACCATCTACTGTTTGTGTGATCCTTCTCAATCAACCATTGCTTCTATCCCAGTCGATATATCACTGAACCTCTGACATATCATCGACACAGAATGTGTTACAAATACTGGAGAAATATCTAGCAGCGGTGGCGTGAGGGAGTTGCAAATACCAGTTTCATACCACTTTCCTTAGCCAAATCACTTTCTAAATTGGGTAATTTAATTACGAGGTTGCACTGTTGGCGACGTGTAACCACACTGTTGGTCTCATAACAAATACTCCAGTGATCACCGTCTGTATTCAGTGTCAGAGTATTTGTCTGATCGAAAAAACCACCTCACCCACAGGTAATGTCGTACCTCAATTTATAAACCAAGTATAGCTTTTAACATGGATACTTGAATGCCCCTGTAGTACCAAGACCGTTTGTGATGGTAATATTTTGTTTTTTAACATCTGACGGTTTGTAAGACGATTACGTCTCTCTTTCTAAGACAAAGTGGTATCACTCGCAAGAAAACTTAAGAGACATTCCCACCAATCGTTGATTTTCGGTCAGTATTATTTCGTATCGCCAGCAAACAGTTATTGACGACGTATAATACATAATAGTAGGGGTTATGTGATAGGTTCGCCATGGGCATCAGGTTTATAAAGTATGTGTTTGTGTTCCAACATGTGCAAAAGAGATGACTATGGCCAGTCGTAAGGAAGATATGGATTTGACACGGAATACTGTGATAGAAAAGGGAGGAGTATGTCAAGTCATGAGAATGGTACAGATATTTCTATTTCCGGAGCCACAGCCATCAACAGGGTGTATTTCTGATACTTCACTCATTGTCGGTTGTCATTCAACTGAAACCGTGTTCTACATCCACATGACTACTCTGCAATTCACATTTAAGTGTTTGGCAGAGGGTTCATTGAACCACAATCATACTATCTCTCTACCATTCCACTCCCGAACAGCGCGCGGGAAAAACGAACACCTAAACCTTTCTGTTCGAGCTCTGATTTCTCTTATTTCATTTTGATGATCATTCCTACCTATGTAGGTTGGGCTCAACAAAATATTTTCGCATTCGGAAGAGAAAGTTGGTGACTGAAATTTCGTAAATAGATCACACCGCGACGAAAAACGTCTTTGCTTTAATGACTTCCATCCCAACTCGCGTATCATATCTGCGACACTCTCCCCCCTATTACGTGATAATACAAAACGAGCTGCCCTTTTTTGCACCCTTTCGATGTCCTCCGTCAGTCCCACCTGGTAAGGATCCCATACCGCGCAGCAATATTCTAACAGAGGACGAACGAGTGTAGTGTAAGCTGTCTCTTTAGTGGACTTGTTGCATCTTCTAAGTGTCCTGCCAATGAAACGCAACCTTTGGCTCGCCTTCTCCACAATATTATCTATGTGGTCTTTAAACTGAAGTTGTTTGTGATTTTAACACCCAGGTACATAGTTGAATTGACAGTCTTGAGAATTGTACTATATATCGAGTAATCGAATTCCAACGGATTTCTTTTGAAACTCATGTGGATCACCTCACACTTTTCATTATTTAGCGTCAACTGCCACCTGCCACACCATATAGCAATCTTTTCTAAATCGCTTTGCAACTGATACTGGTCTTCGGATGACCTTACTAGGCGGTAAATTACAGCATCATCTGCGAACAACCTAAGAGAACTGCTCAGATTGTCACCCAGGTCATTTATATAGATCAGGAACAGCAGAGGTCCCAGGACGCTTCCCTGGGGAACACCTGATATCACTTCAGTTTTACTCGATGATTTGCCGTCTATTACTACGAACTGCGACCTTCCTGACAGGAAATCACGAATCCAGTCGCACAACTGAGACGATACCCCATAGGCCCGCAGCTTGTTTAGAAGTCGCTAGTGAGGAACGGTGTCAAAAGCTTTCCGGAAATCCAGAAATACGGAATCAACCTGAGATCCCCTGTCGATAGCGGCCATTACTTAAAGAGCTAGCTGCGTTGCACAAGAACGATGTTTTCTGAAACCATGCTGATTACGTATCAATAGATCGTTCCCTTCGCGGTGATTCATAATGTTTGAATACAGTATATGCTCCAAAACCCTACTGCAAACCGATGTCAATATGATACAGGTCTGTAGTTCGATGGATTACTCCTACTACCCTTCTTAAACACTGGTGCGACCTGCGCAATTTTCCAATCTGTAGGTACAGATCTGTCGGTGAGCGAGCGGTTGTATATGATTGCTAAGTAGGGAGCTATTGTATCAGCGTAATCTGAAAGGAACCTAATCGGTATACAATCTGGACCTGAAGACTTTCCCGTATCAAGCGAGTAACATTTAATTGTAAGTATAGCGGTCAAATATATATGTGACCGATTTCGTAGGATGATTCCAGGGGTCGTGCGAATGGAGAGGGGTGTTGCAGTATAGGAATGTAGTTGACTTAACCATGTAGTCCTCTAGACGTCCGGATAGTGAACTAATATTTAGTATGTGTTGGACAGCTTTCGTGATAAAGTGGAATTTTAGAAGATTCAATATGGATGTGTGTTTGTACTGGGCAATTATTCCCTCCCATGTAAATTTTTCTGTTGACTGCTTCTTCGCATTTCACGTCTTTATGTGGTTGAGAGAAGATCGATTGTGGTGTGTGCATCTAGCGGGTAGAAGACACGTTTGCTGGTTCTCTAGATATGAGAAACACCTTATTTCACTTTATAAATTATAGGGGTGAATTGGAATCTGTTGCATCACCAACATCGGTATTCGCGAGTGGAAATATCAGTTTCCTCTATTTTCATTTTCGAGTTTCCACATAAATGCCTTTACAGACGTGATTTTGCTCATAATACTAAATGAAACTGGGCTCTGTCTGTTTTCAAGGAAAGAGGACATTTATTATCATCCGGAATGATTTTTTCCCCTTTTGTTAATAGTTGCTTTATTATAGGAGTCCATTTGATGTTAAATAATCCCTCGCAGAACGGCGGGTGAGCTCTCTACAATACTGTGGCTCTCGTCCGGTACCTGCTGGAGCATCCTACGTGACGTTAAGCAAAACTGTTTTCCATCCCAGAACGAGAGGCGTTGGGGACCTGTCTAGTCTGTGACAGCGGCGCCTCCTAGCCGTTAGGGTCGGCTGCGCCACTATACTTTAGACGACCAAGATGCATTTGGGGAAAGCCACCCTTTTTTCTCCTATTTAACTATGCATGCTTTTGCGTTGGAGAAGCGCGGTCATATCAAGGCGGTCCGCGGCCAGCACGGGCCACGAGGCTGTCGGCGGAGTAGCTCCATCCTGTAGGTCGATTTTCGGTAATTTGTGACTGTACATGGAGGAGAACACACGTTCAACTGCAGTCTTTTTGGACGACGATTTTCCCCTGCACAGGTAATGCAATATGACCCGTTCAATGAGAGTGCTGGTTTTTTTTTTTTCGTGACAATTTCGAAGTGTAATTATAACTGAGATGCATTTTTCCATCAGCAGTGATAGCGTGTATTGGCTTCAGTTAGCTGAGCTGAAGGGTGATTTTTAGTAGGCGTGTGTAGTGACCTCTGATGTCAAACAGTGAAAGACACTATGTGCCTGCAGGTAATACACTTTTTTTTAAATTCCTCTCTGTCCAACACCAGCATCCAGTCAGTTGAACGTATTTCCCACCAAAAAGAATAAAGATTGTACCTTACACCCTAGCCTTTTTCCCCTAGCTTGTAGGTGTAGGGTAGAGTTTGTGTGTTTCTGTCGCTGATTTCGAGTGGTATTGCGAGATTTTTACCCCGCAGACTAACACCAGTTGGATGGTATCGTCAGTTTTTGCAGAATATTGCCGTCCTAGTGAAGCGCTATGCTTATAGTTGTGTAATTAGGACTGATCTTTGTGATTAATTATGTAATTAGGATCGATATTTGCGTCTGTTTCGAGTGGTATTGGGAAAGACCAGTTGTATGGTATAGTTAGTTTTCGCGATTTTAAGCAGTTCTTGTGCAGGACTATGCATATAATTGTGTAATTAGGCCCTTTCTTTGTGCTTAATTACGTAATTAGGATGGATATTTGCGTCAGTTTCCTGAGCAAAATAAACAAAGTACACTAACGTAATCTTCCTCTCCCACATCTGCACAGTTTCCATGTGTTAGGGGGTGCAGTTATTCTTTCCATCCAGTCGACTCAGGGTTTGAGTCACTAATAAGTTTCGTTTCCTTTTACGTGCACCGAGTGTTATTTTGTGAGCGTGTCTGCATGCGTTATTTCGGTAGTCCGCGAGTAGTTCACACGTCAGTATGCTGTGTACCGGATTATTTCGGTAATTTACGAGTTGTTTGCGTCTCTGTACATCAGTGTACTGAATTATTTACAAATAGTTTACATTTCTGTAAACTGTATATTGTGACCCCAAGCATGTCAGGATGATTGTTTTGCATCAGCGTAATAAAATAACTAGGTGAAATCCGTCGCTAAGCAAATTGTTCCAAAAATAAATAAAGTACACTCCTTCCTCTCTCCAGCAGCCCAGAACCAACTGATTCCTTTTCCTGCCAGTTTTCTCCTCCAGACCGCTGGTGGGAGGGGGGAGGAGGCTGGGGCAGACATACAGCTGAGAGAAACACGTGACGTCATCATGGTGCTGTGCTCCTATGGACTGAACTGCACGATCTAGTGGCTCCCTCTAGCGGTGAATTCGGTAACAACCTCTGTTCTTTGGTCTGATGGATCGGAAGCAGTTGTCTCTTGTGTGGTGGGAGCTTATATGTAGGTTTTATAAATGACAGACAATTCCAGCAGAGACAGATGTTTCCATGGGTTGTGTAAAGCATCTTTAATGCAAAGCATTTATGTGCAGGACTGTATTCTTCCCCTTCATATGTGCAAGCATTAATGCTCGCTTCCATTCTTTATGCAGTGAGCTGTGGATGCGCTCCTCGGCTGAATGAGTGCATGTAATACTGCTATTAAAACTTCCCCTGTTTGGCACCAACATCTCGCTAACTGAACACCGACAACTCAACAAGCACTTATATCTCAGCCTTTTGTGGTGATAATACCAAACTAAGCCGCTACTGCTGTAGGTAGATAATAAATTTAAACAAATTATATTCGAATTGTATGACATCATGAGCAGTCTCTAGTGGTGCAACACCATACTAACCCCCTCAGCTGCAGGAGTAAGCTCTTAGATCAAAATTCCCTCCAAAATTCGAAATTCCCGCCCATTTTCCAAGAGGGTGAGGCACCATCATGCAAAAAGTCTCAAAGGGTGGGGCGGGGGACACGTAGAAGCACATAATTCAAATTCCCGCAAAAATTCAAACTTCCTGCCTGGGGGGCGTGGCAGGCGGGGCGTGGCACTTTCCCGCCAAAACTGAAACTTTCCGCAAGGTGGGCGTGGCACTTCCCCGCCAAATGCCGCCATATTGGATCGCGTCATCAGCTTACGTCACGGCCGCCAACTTGAATTATGTCACTGAGGTGACACGAAGGTTGCTATACTACTATCGTATAACCGAAATTAGTCGATCCCTTTCAGTATTCATGTTGATGACTTTACACTTTTTATTGTTTAGTCAATTGCCACTTTTTGTGCCATACAGATACCTTGTCTAAATCATTTTGCAATTGTTTTTGAGGTTATAATGACTTTTCTAGATGGTGAATGACAGTATCATCTGTAAGCAAATATCATCTGTAAAATTGGTGCTCTGATTGTCTTTTGAATCTTTCTTGTAGATCAGGAAAATAAGAGGGAGTATGAGACTTTCTTGGCGAACACCAGATATTACTTCTGTTTTACTCAATGACTTTCCATCAGTTTCTACGAACTGTGAACTTTCTGACAGAAAATCACGAGCCCAGTTGCATAAGTAAGACGATACTCCACAGGTATGCAATTTTATTAGAAGTCGTTTGTGAGGAGCGGTGTCGAAAGCTTTCTGGAAATCTAAAAGTATGCAATCAATTTCACATCCCCTGTCGATAGCACTCATTACTTCGTGAGAATAAAGAGATCCATGTGTTTCACAAGAACGATATTTTCTGTATCCGTGATGACTATTTGTTAGTAAATTGTTTCGTAATGTCTGAACACAATGTTTATTCCAAAATCCTACTGCGAATCAACGCAAGTGATATGGATTTGTACTTCAGTGGTTTACTCATATTTCCTTTCTTTCAATTGAAAAACGATTGAAACCTCAAGTTATGGAAAAATGTGGTGGTTGTGCTCTGGTGGGCATTGAGCCAAAAAGCGGTCCCCCTTCCAATGAGAAGGCTCTAGGAAGAAGTAGAAAGAATGCCACATCAACTGAATTTCAGTGCTACCACTTCCTCGACGGAACTGCACTATGTAATCAAAAGTATCCGGAAACCCCCAAAACCATCACTTACTGCCAGGTACTCCACATCAACGACCTCAGTAGTCAGTAGACATCGTGAGAGAGCAGAAAGGGGCGCTCCGCGGAGTTCACAGACTTCGAACGTGGTCAGGTGATAGGGTGTCCCTTGTTTCATACGTCTCTACACGATTTTTCCACACTCCCAAACATCCCTATGTCCACTGTTTCCGATGTGATAGTGAAGTGGAAACGTGAAGGGACACGTATAGCTTAAAAGCGTACAGGCCGACCTCCTCTCAAGACTAACAGAGACCACCGACAGTTGAAGAGGGTCGTATTGTGTAATAGACAGACACCTGTCCACACCCTCACACAGGAATTCCAAACTGCATCACAATCCACTGCAAGTACTATGACAGTTAGGCGGGAGGTGATAAAACTTGGATTTCATGGTCGAGCGGCTTCGTGTAAGGAGCGTAGACATTGGACGATTGAACAGTGGAAAAACGTTGTGTGGAGTGTCGAATCACGGTACACAATGTGGCGATGCGATGGCAGGGTGTGGGTATGGCAAATCCCCGGTGAACGTCATCAGCCAGCGTGTGTAGTGTCAACAGTAAAATTCGGAGGCGGTGGTGTTATGGTGTGGTTGTGTTTTTCATGGAGGCGGCTTGGCCCTTCGATGTTTTGCGTGACTCTGTCACAGCACAGGCGTACATTGATGTTTTAAGCACCTTCTTGCTTCCCACTGTTGAAGAGCAATTCGGGGATGGCGATTGCATCTTTCAACACGATCGAGCGCCTGTTCAAAATGCACGGCCTGTGGCGGAGTGGTTACACCACAGTTACATCCCTGAAATGGACTGGCCTACACAGAGTCCTGACCTGAACCCTATAGAACACGTTTGGGATGTTTCAGAACGCCAACTTCGTGCCAGGCGTCACGACCGATATCGATACCTCTCCTCAGTGCAGCACTCCGTGAAGAATGGGCTGCCATTCCCCAAGAAACCTTCCAGCACATGACTGAACGTATGCCTGCGAGAGTGGAAGCTGTCATCAAGGCTAAGGGTGGGCCAACACCATACTGAATTCCAGCATTACCGATGGAGGGCGCCACGAACTTGTAAGTCATTTTCAGCCAGGTGTCCGGATACTTTTGATGACATAGTGTCTACGCCTCATATGGTGAAGTAGTAAAGGAGTTTTGCTATTTGGGGACCAAAATAACTGATGATGGTCGAAGTAGAGAGGATATAAAATGTAGACTGGCTATGGCAAGGAAAGCGTTTCTGAAGAAGAAAAATTTGTTAACATCAAGTATTGATTTAAGTGTCAGGAAGTCGTTTCTGAAAGTGTTTGTATGGAGTGTAGCCATGTATGGAAGTGAAACATGGACGTTAAATAGTTTAGACAAGAAGAGAATAGAAGCTTTCGAAATGTGGTGCTACAGAAGAATGCTGAAGATTAGTTGGCTAGATGACATAACTAATGCGGAGGTATTGAATAGAACTGGGGAGAAGAGGAGTTTGTGGCACAACGTGACTAGAAGAAGGGATCAGTTGGTAGGACATGTGCTGAGGCATCAAGGGATCACCAATTTAGTACTGGAGGGCAGCGTGGAGGGTAAAAATCGTAGAGGCAGACCAAGAGATGAATACACTAAGCAGATTCAGAAGGATGTAGGCTGCAGTAGGTACTGGGAGATGAAGAAGCTTGCACAGGACAGAGTAGCATGGAGAGCTGCATCAAACCAGTCTCAGGACTGAAGACCACAACAACAACAACAATGGTCTAGTTTTATTTGCAACGTCATATCTCCACTGAGTCTCTCTGTTACTCCAATAAAACTTTTATTTGTCTTATCTCATTTATCCACTGTCATCGGGACACTACAGGAGCGAATACAGGGTGGAGGGGGGGGGTTGAGGGTCACTGGGACTGCAGCCCCTCCCCCCATTACTATACCTGTTTCTTCTTGAACTGAAAATAGAAAGAGAGAGAGAGAGAGAGAGAGAGAAAACATTCTTCGTAGCATAGCTTCAAATGGTTCAAATGGCTCTGAGCACTATGGGACTTAACATCTAAGGTCATAAGTCCCCTAGAACTTAGAACTACTTAAACCTAACTAACCTAAGGACATCACACACATCCATGCCCGAGGCAGGATTCGAACCTGCGACCTTAGCGGCCGCACGGTTCCAGACTGAAGCGCCTAGAACCGCTCGGCCGACCGGCTGGCGTAGCATAGCTGTCTGACTTAAGTCTCTAAAATTTTTCTGGCTATTGTAGTTGGTATTAGTATAGATTCACACCTTCGTATACCCCAGAGACTATGGAGATGGCAGGGTGATAAAACTATGACTTTAGCCTCCTCACCCCTCTCCCCTCCTCCTCCCCCCTCCCCAAAGACCATAACTCCTGGATTTGACTCTGGACACTATATCCTTTATTGCACGTCCAGCCTTCTGATGGAAGGTGTTTGAGGTACTTTGGCCGTTCAGTTACGTAATAAAATGTAAAATGGAACACTTGCAGTCGTCTTTTGGATGTTATTTATTATATAGCTGCCAGTTTCGGTGATTCCATACTCCATCTTCATGCCTTAACTGACGCTGAGGGAGCTAACTCCAATCTTATACACAGCTCCATCAGTGGTCAACATCTATGAACTGTTTTCTGTAGACTGTAACAGCGATGGTGTGTCTCCAACCATCAACTGAGTCAGTTGGTAGTTAATGGCTGGAGACACAACGTCGTTGTTACAGTCTACAGAAGCCAGTTCACAGATGTTGACCACTGATGGAATTGTGTATACCATTTGAGTTAACCACTTCAGCGTCAGTTAAGGCCTGAAGATGGTGTGCAGAATCACCGATACTGGTAGCTATATAATAAATAATATCGAAAGGACGGCTGCAGGTGTTCCATTTTATTACATATCTTTTATTATTCTGTTCAGTGCACACACAGGTGAAACCTTCGATTTTCCCTAACGAAGTTTGTCCAAAAGCTATCTTTATTTGTGTTCATAACTCTGGCGCAATCCTTTTAGTATAGTGATACTGCATTTCATCAATCCCCCAGAAAACAAACTGAATAATAATTGATGTTTCCTTGACAGGGTCGAATGAGAAAGGCGCATGGGACGTTTTTGAATGTAAATCTATTCATATAACAATGGAATGGTTTTAAAAATAGTGTTTTTCTGCTTCAGCAACACTTCCTGTATTTTAGAAAGCAAGTTGGCACGATGTGTTTTGGCCGCGTGCTAGCGTATTCAGCTTCCCAGATGTTACTACATTAATTCATCTTGTTGTGGCCATCTAGACGCAATGTTTTTGCTAGGTGTGCCAGTGAGGTTTCGGGGCGAAAGGTCGCACATTTGGTCCATTCCTGGCACATTGAGCTCACACACACAGTAAGATTGTGTTCCGTGAAAAGATCTCTCTGTTGGCTAGAGAGGAAGAGTGTTTCATAAACGTTACAATAGGCTCATTAATGTCTATCTGAAAGATACTTTCTCATCATTAACTATACTGTACACATTAATACAACGGAACATTTATTCCGTGTTATAAAACGAGATTTTAATAAATTGCATAAAATGTACGAGGGAAATCAAATGTATTACCTCGGCTCCCCTTTTGAGTTTTTGGTTCATGAGCTTGCCAGTACGGAACTCGCTGGGTGCACCTAACTAGCTCGCTCGTTATCCAAGTCCACAGATAGTCGTGGTGGTTACAACACGGCAACAAAAGGAGTTTGCTTTCTCCGTTTCAACAAGTAGATTCATGTTTGTGTTTTAATACGGTGGATTTCAGTGATAACTGTGCGACGCGATTTTAGTCTGGAGTACGTCCTCAACGATGACTGTACATGTACATACATAATTGGCAAGCCACCGAATGGTGCACGGCGGAAGGTACGGTGTACCGCTACTAGTCATTTCCTTTCCTATTTCATTCGCAAACGGAATATGCCTCCGTACTAGCTCTAATTTCTCGTACCTTGTTTCCACGGTCCTTACTCGAAATGTACGTTTTCGGCAGTAGAATTATTCAGCAGCCTGCTACAAATGCATCTTTGAAACTTCTAGAAATGCATCTTTCCTAAACTTTCTCAACAGTGTTTCGTGAAAAGAATGTCGTCTTACCTCCAGGGATTCTCATTTGAGTTCACAAAGCAACTCCGTAACACTATGGTGGTGATGGAACCTCCCGGTAACAAATCTGGCAGCACGCTTCTGAACTGCTTCGATGTCTTCCTTTAATCCGACCGTGTGCGAATCCCAAACACACGAGCTGAACTCAACAATGGGTCGCACAAGTTTTCTGTGCCCAGCCTCCTTTGCTACACTTTCCTCAAACTCTCCCAATAAACGGAAATCGAGCATTCACCTTCCCTATACCGCCCTAACGTTCTCATTCTATTACACATCGCTTTGCAACGTTACGCCTAGGTATTTAGTCGACGTTTGTCAACCGTCACACTAGTAATACTGTATAGGAACGTTATAGGATTGTTTTTCCTATTTATCTGCATTGACTTACATTTTTATAGGTTTAGAGCGAGTTCGCATTCATTACACCAGAAATTCTGTCTACCTGAACCTATATCCTTCCACTGTCACTCAGCGACGATAATTTCCCGTCATTACCAAACAGTGACAGATTGCTGCTCACCCTATCCGTCAGATCGTTTACGTACACTGCGCAAAAGAGTGAAAGAATCACGTTTTTAAAAACCTCACATTTTTCCCCATTGCGTCGCAGAAGTTTGAAATTAGCCTCAAAGGTGGCTACAACATTCCTTTGTGATGGTGCACAAGTGTGGCGCCCTGCGACGCCACCCTCGGACTAGGCGGCGCTTCAAACAGCAAGGTATCGACACGTGCGGAAAAAAGGCCAAATCTCGTAAATTCAGGTGAGGTGTAAAGTGGATTAATGGTTTCACACTGGCACAACATTTCTTCACAGTTCTGCCCAACAGCACAGTGGTCGTGCCAAACGTCGCAAAGGTCGTCAGCTCTCCACTCTCGACCCCTTCTTTTGAAGGCTTTGCTGTGGAACTCAGAACCGCGGCGCCCATCATTGAAATCACTCTGTCTCCTTTTGGGTGACGGAGAAAACACTTCAGACACACCGCCGCTCAGAATCTACACGGAATGTCGTCAGGAGAAGGCATCAATGAAACCATTGGGTCGTCTGTTTAAACTCATTTTGCTGTCGAAGGCAATAGTTTCCAACAGAACGCCGTTCCTTGACCACTTTAGACACTGCTGACACCTCCTAGACTTTTCAGTCTTTCTCTGAGGACATCGTGGCGCTGCAGTCGTGTGTGATCTGATCCTTTGGAGTGTAGCCCAACCGAAAGTTTCACTCTCAGGTTGGAACAACTAGACCCCTTCAAAACCATTCGACGAAGTTTGAACGTGATTGATGTCTGTACGTTCATTTAGTCCTCCTTTTTCGCATCCTCCTGTAACATGACCACGATGGGGCACGACTTTGACACACATCTGAATAACGAGCTAGTGCTTGCGCTTTCGAACTACAATGGCTCATTCGTACCGCCAATCTACTATCAAGATCTGCTTTAATAATGAATTTGCACGACCGAGGCACTCGAAATAGAACGATTTATACGTGAAGAAATTAAAACTTGAAACGTGCCCTTAGAAAAATTATACATGACTGTGCTTAAACTGACACACAATATTTTAAGCGCAACGGAATCTGACTTTCAATAATCCCTACAAAAGAATGGCCCTGACTAACATTAAACTATACTTTTCACAAATCACTTACCTCACAAAAATCTTCGTTACTCGAACTACTGCAATACAGCGAGCGCCACTACTGCCAGCTAAATAAAAGATTCTAACTACTGAAGGCACTAACTACTGATAGGCATAGTTAGCAAATGAAAGATTTTGATAGAGAACAAACAATGTATTTCCCTTAATAGTGTTCATAAGTCATAATATATATAGCAGTTCATGACATCCATTCTTACAAATTTACTCTTTCTGGCGGACACACGTCCAGATCGTCCGCTCTTAAAATTCTGCCATCTCTCTCCCCACATCCACCACTGCTGGCGGCTCACCTCCAACTGCACAACGCTACGCGCTGTTCACATCCAGCTGCCCAACACTACAATGGCAGACAACAATGCAAACTAGCCACAGACTGCACACAGCACAGCCAGTGATTTTCATAGAGAGCGCTACGTGGCGTTACCAATAAAAAACATAAACAGCCTACTTACAAACTGAACCACAAGATATGATTGGCATCCACTTCTCTATCCCAAGCTGTGTGGTGTGCGTCAAGCTGATCGACGACACGGTGTGTGACAATATCGTACGCGACCGTAAAGATGGACTTGAACATCCAGACGGCCATGTCGGGAAGGTAGCAATTGATCGTGCGGGTCTCGGTTTGAAGCTACCATTTGATGTTCGGGCAGAGGTCGTGGTTAACGCGCTACAACACTACGGAAGGGTACTTAGTCACATAGCAGAGAAATGGACAACCTTTACCACGTACCCGGTACTTAATGATATGCGACAAATGCGGACAGAGCTATCAAAACATGTGCCGTCTTACCTCACAATTGTAGGCCGCAGAGCGATAGTCATTTACGACGGTCAGCCGAAAACTTGCTCAGGTTGTGGTCAAGAAGGCCACGTTCGCTCAACGTGTCACCAACGAAGAACTGCGCAGACATCGTCAGGTGAATGTGTAGCAACACCTGTGGCAACGTCTCTCCCTCTCACATATGCCAGTGTGTTCCGGAAGGCCGTCCGCTGTGGCCGAGCGGTTCTAGGCGCTTTAGTCCGGAACAGCGTTGCTGCTACGGTCGCAGGTTCGAATCCTGCCTCGGGCATGGCTGTGTGTGATGTCCTTAGGATAGTTAGGTGTAAGTAGTTGTAAGTCTAGGGGACTGATGACCTCAGATGTTAAGTCCCACAGTGCGCAGAGCCATTTGAACTATTTCTTTGTTCCGGAAGGACGCCCGACAGCTCGATAGGCCAGTCGGAAAGCCGACGAGGGCGCATGGCGACACGAGCACGGCGACGGCAGCGACGACCCCCACCGAGCAGCACCGGCCGGCAACACCAGTACACAGACCGGGTGAGCAAATGCTCATCGACAGTCGCACTGTGCCAACGGCTGCCTTCGTGTCCGACTGCAGTGGGGACAGAGACACCCACCCACATTTGGATACGGAAACTCACACGCGTAAGCAACGATCTCCGAAACTGCGCGAGAAACGTATGCAGGGCGACGATCGAGAAACGACCGAGGAAGACGGCCACCTTACGGAGGGTCCCGAGACTCCTCATCCACAACATCACCGCCTCGACAGCAGCATACGACGAGAGCGACCTGAAATATTAGAAGAGGAGCCACAGAGAGACTGGGCCGGCGAACCCCGGCCGACGGAAAACTTGTCCCGAGGAGACTGGGCAGGAACCACCGACAGTCGCAGTAGGTGTCAGCGGACAGGACGGGGTCACGTACACCAGCAGACAGTGTAAGCCCCCCATCACCGATATACATGCGACGGAACGAAGACAAGCATATCGGCTCGCTTCTATCAATATCAGTAATATACGGTCGCAGATTAAGATGCCCTTACTCAGACATGCTACAAGCAGTGGACATCGACATCGTCCTCCTACAAGAAGTGTACTTCGATGTATTTCCTGTCATGTACGGGCACGTATCCTACGTATCACACGCCTCCGAAACTGGCAGCGGCATAGCAATACTTCTTAAAGAAGGCATCACGGCAGACGGTGTACTGCACCTGCCGTCGGCACGGGGATTAGCAATGACAGTATTTGATGTACGATTCGTCAACATCTATGCACCGTCCGGTACAGACAGGAAGCGAGAGGGTTCTCGCTTCTTCGCAGCGAAATTGCCCCCCTCCTACAAGGTCGACACTATCGACTAATCCTAGGCGGCTCGGTTCAAAAATGGTTCAAATGGCTCTGAGCACTATGGAACTCAACTGCTGTGGTCATAAGTCCCCTAGAACTTAGAACTACTTAAACCTAACTAACCTAAGGACATCACACACATCCATGCCCGAGGCAGGATTCGAACCTGCGACCGTAGCGGTAGTGCGGTTCCAGACTGTAGCGCCTTTAACCGCTCGGCCACTCCGGCCGGCTCCTAGGCGGCAAATTTAATTATGTACTTGCACCGAAAGACCAATTTCCTCGATATGCCCCGTGTCCAGAATTACGAATTTTGGTGCAGATTATGCATCTGGGAGCACGTCCATGGCCTCCGCCCTGGATACACCCATACAATAAGTCATTCCGCTAGCCGTCTCGACCAAATATAAGTGAACAAATCGCCGGGACCAGATGGCCTCCCTCTGGAATTCTACAGGACCTTTAGCTATGTGATCGCACCACGACGGACTACGTCTCCTGACGTGCCCTTACCGCCGGCTTTTGTGGAGGGGCTGATCATCAAACCCTCGGGTGGTAGACGGATACCGGACTACCGACCAGTGTCGCTCCTTAACTGCGACTTTAAAATATTCACCAGATTATTAGCAGCACGCGTCCGAAGAGTATTGCGGCAAGTATTCTACCTCGATCAAACTTCGCTCGGTGGAGATAACAACATCCAGACGGCGCTTGTTGAATATCGCGATTTGATCGCCTTAGCAAAGACGTGCCGCCTCCGTGCAGCACTATCGTCAATAGATTTTGATCGAGCGTTTGATAGAGTTAGCCACAACTATCTTGCAGAAGTTCTGACACACGTGCGATTTCCACGGCCATTTATCGCTGTCGTGATACGGCTGCTCAACACCTCCTCCAAAGTGCTCGTCAATGGACGTACGACAAAATCTCTCGTCGTAGCGAGATCGGTCAGACAAGGATGTCCCGTTACTTTGCGGCCTACGACACCGCTTGACAGGACTGACTTACACTTTGACGTGCAAGTCATATGCGGATGGCCTGCTGCTGATAGTGCGCAATGAAAACGAAATGAGTGTGGCTTCAGATTGGATACGCAATTATGGAACGGCAAATATGGACAAGTCCGTAGCGATGAATATTGGTGTTGGACTAACGGAAGAATGTGTAGCACCCTTACGGCTCATTTATACCTCGAAATGCCTCGGTGTTGTTTTTACCGACGACGTATGTCGCACAGCAGCGTACAGCTATAAGAGACTACTACAGTCAGTTCGGACGGGCCTAATAGGGAACATCACGCGGACATTAGACATGATCCAGCGGGTCTCGTACATTAACACCTACATGGCGTCACGAATTCCGGATTTTGTACTCCCAATGCCGGTGACGATAGCACGACGAATACTGGCGGCGTTTGTTTCCTTTGTGAGTGCAGGTCTGGTGTTTAAAATAAGATACGACCCCTTTACCCTCCCTCTTAGTAGGGGCGGACTTGGTCTTGCGCCATGTTCGTGATCGAGCGGTTGCGCTGTATATCAGCATAATGTTAAAACTGTGGAGGCGACATCAGATCTGTCTGAGTGGGATCTTAATAGAAGAACTAGCACCAGTTTCTCGATTGGCGCCAGTGTTGGTCCAGCACATTTCCCTGTCACTCCAGCATACTCGCACTTTTTTAATAGAGTACAGCTACGATCAGACCTGCAACGGCGCGTCACATATATCGGATACTAACGACCGGACAACCCAGCAATACTATTGAGAGGAAGCATCTCCATATCAATTGGCAAGTTATATGGGGATCGATACACCGTGTTTCCTTAGACACGGAGAAACGTGCAACGTGGTACCTAACAGTTAACGGTAAAAATGTCACCCGATCCAGACTCCGTGCGATTCGTATGATAGATTCACCATTGTGCCCGCAGTGCCAAACTCTGGACAACGATGAACACCACCTCATATGCGGCTCCTCGGCAGAAGTGTGGCGTTTGCTTTCTTTCTCCGAATGGGACAACACGACATTGAACTACGGATTCTGTTCTTCCCGGACGGGACTTACTACCCACGTACCAAGACGAATGCCGTAACGTGGCTTCGAGGCCAGACGGTGCTCAATTTCTTCAGAGATGGCCCAAAGAATTTAATGGACTTTTGGACCTTTTTACAGGAACGACATCTAAAGATCGTGAGCGATCCGAAATACCGGCAGTGTTTCTCTAACGTCCTGTGGAGTGCGTTTCAAGAGCCCCCTCATAGCTGGAACGTCCAGGGTAGGAGGAGTTAAATTATCGATGCGAGGAAAGAATGAATGGAAGATAAGACTCGATGTATACCTTATACTTACGAGAAGACATACGCGGATGAAATTACAGGTGGGGTATTGGAAATACGATTCTCCATTGCGATGTGTTGGTTCTTTTTTTATGTAATGCGAGAATAATGTTCAGTTTACTAGCTTCAAGCAATACAGAAATATTATTTGTGGTATGACAAGGCAGTGGCTGTTACCGAAATTTCAATTCACTTACCTGTTATATGTGAACCTGGATTTGCTTCAATTTGTGATTGATATTCATTGAAATTTGAAGCATAGTTGGAGAATTATTTCTTTTTAAGGTAAAAAAAAAGGAACCGGTCATTGGTTGTGTCTGTACAGGTATATTTTCAAAGTGCTCAACAAAGGTTTGAGGGTAACGGTGTACGCAACTGACATTGCATCATTGGCCGCCAAGGTCATCTAATCACACAATATGGAATTTTTATGGTGGTTGTATGAAAAACCACATCTGTGCCTCACTTTCCAACAACTTCGGCTGAACTGCGAAGCCGCATAGCAACAACAGTGAATGCGGGGACTCGAGACATGCTAGCAAAAGTGTGGGATGAGTTTGACTACTGTCTGAATGTTTGTCGTGTGGCCAGTGGAGGACACACTGAATGTTTGTGAAAGAGAAATGAAAACGAAGATCCTATACATAATCGTAGAAAGAACTCCCCGTTTATTTGTGCATGCGTGTAAAGTATACATCCTTCTAAAATCAGGATGTATACTTTACACGCATGCACAAATAATTTGAACAACAATACTTTGTTGTCCCACGCGTAAGTTAAGATTTGAACCCCTTGATTCATGTAGAAGTTAGTCGTGTGAGATCAGATGAATATTTTAGAAACACCCTTTATTTCAAAAGTGTTCCACAACCAATAACGTATTCCACTGATGAAGAACATTGTGTAATAATTAGTACACGTTGAAAAATAGTACAGATCGTTCATTGTAGTTTCTGTCGTAACGTTCGGGTTTATGTACAAAATGTGCATCCATAGTAAGATATCGTGGCAGTGAATATCTCCTACCATTTACAGTTCCTAAAATATAAACATCTTTGAACATTTTGTCAGGTGATGCTTTTGTTTCTATTTTAAAAATTGTTCAAATGGCTCTGAGCACTATGGGACTTAACATCTGAGGTCATCAGTCCCCTAGAACTTAGAACTACTTAAACCTAACTAACCTAAGGACATCACACACATCCATGCCCGAGGCAGGATTCGATCCTCCGACCGTTGCAGCGGCGTGGTTCCGGACTGAAGCGCCTAGAACCGCTCGGTCACAGCGGCCGGCTGTTTCTGTTTTAGTGCTCAGTTAACCAGAAATGGACCAGACATTCAAGAACACACTTGGTACTTCATCATCTCGACTAACTTTCACACACAACAAAAATGTGTGTTCTGAAAGGAATCTGTAAAACTCAAAATAAATCATGTGAATATGTACTGATAACTGAAAATTTGTGGCAGGACTCAAACTAGGATTTCTTACTTATCGCTAGCAGTCGCCTTAATCATTTAAAAACAATCAGAACCATTAGGCTGTTCGACCTCTCCTCCAGACCTTTCTAAGGCTTTCATTTTCACTGATGTTTCCACTTATGACTAATATTCATAGCCGGCCGCGGTGGTCTAGCGGTTCTAGGCGCGCAGTCCGGAACCGCGCGACTGCTACGGTCGCAGGTTCGAATCCTGCCTCGGGCATGGATGTGTGTGATGTCCTTAAGTTAGTTAGGTTTAAGTAGTTCTAAGTTTTAGGGGACTAATGACCAAAGAAGTTAAGTCCCATAGTGCTCTGAGCCATTTGAACCATTTAAATATTCATAACAGTGCAGGTTCAGCAGATCTGAAGAGTTCGCACTGGCGTAATTTCATGTCTTTCTGTCTCCACCGATGCATTAACTTCATTTCAGTGTATTTAATTCATTTAATACAAGATTAATTATTGCAATAATAACACATACTCATCTCAATATGGCAGCATGCTGTCGGCAAGTGTCACGCTAACTAGTTTCGCGAAATAAGCATAACGTGGGTAACAGACGCAGAAAAGTGTGAATTTTCTAAAGGTTCGTATTGTGTTCGGTATAATAATTCTAAATGTCCTAGAAATGAATTTTTCAGGTTTTCTGTAGTTCTGTATGTATTAGATCACGAACGAAACCGTGCAGGAAAACATAAGTTTCAGAAATTATTTGCCTCGGTACTCTCAGCGATACTTCGACTTGGGACACTTACACCTTGGGAGATTTAACTGCAACAGTCTTACTTTTTACAACTTCTTAAGGCATTTATATCAGTAGTGAAGCCACGCGGAATAGCCGCGCGGTCTTACGCGTCTTGTCACGGTCCGCGCGGCTCCCCCCCCCCTCCCCCCGTCGGAAAGGTTCGAGTCCTCCCTCGGGCATGGCTGTGTGTGTGTTGTCCAGAGCGTAAGCTATTTTAAGTTAGTTTAAGTAGAGTGTAAGCTTATGGACCGATGATCTAAGCAGTTTGGATCCATAAGAACTTACCAGAAATTTCATTTCAGTAATGAATTAGCTGCTGATTTTTTTCAGCAAGAAATTGTCTCCTGTCCACTTCTATCATTAATTCTATAGCTTTTTGTGTAAGATCTGATTTGAACCTGCAAGAAATGGTGCCTAGAGAATCATTTTGGCGTATGGTATAAGCGGAAGATCTGTACAATAACGGATACTGAAAGCGGAAATCGTAGAGGCAGCTAAAGCGACAACTGGTGAAGTTTTCTCACTGTTGACCATTAAAATTGCAAAACTAAGACGTGTCTAACAAAATATTAGTTATTGTGCACATACAGTATAATAGGTAGAACAGGCATTCGTACAGGGAGCGAAATGTAATACACAAAGCTGCCATCTCTTCAACTCTACGCCAGTCGATGTGGGTGGCGGGTGGTGACGTGCCGTTTCAAGTTTTCTCTGCCTTTCGCCTTCTGGTGTTGCAATTTTAATATCCCGTAGTGTATTTTATGGAAAACGTTCATCCAGGTAGATTTTAACAGTACTGAGCTACGATTTACGTTTGGAGATTTGACATGTCATTCTGCAAAACGTTGGTCGGATGACACGACAAAATGCTTTGTCCAATAAGACTGCCTCTGAACTTACCGACACGAACTTTCACCGCGAAATGTTTCTCTAACTTCCTTGAACATGGCTTCATGGTTGCCGCTGGTACGGCTGTCAGGACTGTCACCTCTTATATTCTCAGCAAACATGTTGAATTTAGAAAGATTTTTGTCATGCCATGCCATGAGGGCAAGTGCCTTTAAGATATTTTTGAGGTCGCTCACTGAAGCCTCAGTCACTACAAAAGACGCAAGCACCCAAACGAAATCCACCACAATTGATAGAGGAACTCAAACTGAACCTCTTACAGACAAGTCTCCCTCCTACCAAAGCCGGAGGACAATGCCGACTAGAGATCAACGGCAAGGGCATCCTGTAACAGAGATGGTGGCAATCTCAACGAAAGAGTACAGTAACATACAACAACCACTACAGGAGAACAAAATAACTAGTTCGAGTGAACAAGCAATCAAAGATCCAGTCGTGAGATTGCCACCCATCGACCCAGTCAGGGTCTATCCAAATCTTGAGTTCACCATGCAATTAGCGAGACTAGAGCAGCCGACTACCCTGACCACTGCCTTGAGACACGTGGTCCGGGTGGGGCATGAGAATGGTAGAAGAGTCACCTTCTCGGTAATGGAGGCCGTAGACAGAATCCAGCTCAAGTCAGTGAATCTCCCCACCGACTTCGGAGCCCTGCGAGACTTACTCAAGAAACTGTTTGAAAGACGCGGGGAAAAATTTAACTTGGATGACATATACGAGCAAGCAGTTCTAGCTAATGGACGTATTACATTTGACTGGATTAAGACCTGGCCACATGACAGAATACACACATACTTTCCATAAATTAAATGACAAAGATCACCATCGGACAACTAAACGCCCATAACAGTAGACTGGTGATGCAGGAGCTACGTAAGGAAGTGGAGGAGAGGAGACTGGATCTGATCTGTCTGCAAGAGCCGTACTCCCTAAATGGGAAACTAGTATTCACAGCTGCGACATGGCAAGTTATAAGCAGTGGAGAAAACCCCAAATCGGCAATAATTTTAACAAATAAAATTCTGAGAGCCATAGTTCTGACACAATTTACAACTAGCCACTGCAACGTCGTGGAGCTGCAATCTCCATCCGGCACTGTCATTCTCATAAATATGTACTTTCAGTACGGTGACGACATTGAAAGACATCTGGTACATCTCACCACGGTCATCACGGCGTTGCGGGGGCGAAAAGTAATTGTGACTGCTGATATAAATGCTAAATCCTCCCTATGGTACAGCGGCACCAGGGACCCAAATGGGGAGAAGGCAGAAGAGGCCATTATGGCCCTGCAGCTGGTGGTGGTTAATAAACCTGGAAATCCTCCGACCTATGTGGCGGGAGGTGGCCAAGGCACAAACATTGACGTGACCTTGGCTACACCCAACACGGTGCACCTAATTCAGCAGTGGGAAGTGACAGAGAACGCCACCACCAGTGACCACAATCTTATCACTTTCAGTGTGGGAAACAGGGAGAGCCGCTGGGCCATGGGGTGGGAAGTGCAATATAATTATAAAAGAGCCGACTGGGAGAAACTTGCCAGGGAGTGCGACATTCCTGCACTGCCAGAGGGTGACGGACTTTTGGACCTTGACATTGACAAAAGAGCTGAAGAACTGACTACCGCAATAACTCGAGCGGTGAAGGCTGCTGTACCTACTAGGAGGAAGGCCATGGCGGCCTCTCCGTCACCATGGTCGGCTGAACTGGAGGAGATGCGCCGGTCTGTCAGAAGGCTCAGGAGGCACTACCAGCGCAGTGTCGTCTGGCTTGAAAGGCAAAGATGGCTGCAACTATACCGGGAAGCAAAAGAAAATTTTCACAAACACCTATGTGAAGTACGATCCCAAAGTTGGGAACACTTTGTACTCAACCAACTTGCTCTCGACCCCTGGGGAATTCCCTACAAGCTTGTCCGGGAAAAAATCCGCTCTCCGATGGAGCTCTCAACTGTCAGGCGGGGGGATGGGATGACAGAGTCCTGGCAGGAAACTGCCGAGGTTCTCCTCCAGTCCCTGCTGCCTGATGATACAGCGGATGGAGAGACCAACGAACAACGGCAGCTGCGAGAGAACTACATCAGAAATGATTACGTAAATGATACAGCAGTCTACCCATTCTCTGAAGAGGAGGTAGCTGCCCATATAAAAACCCTGAAGATAGGGAAAGCTCCCGGGCCGGATGGCATTGTGGCGGAGGTGGTGCAATTCCTGGCTCCCCAGATAGTCGCTCCTTTAACTCAACTATACAACGAATGTCTGAGGCAGCAAAATTCCCTCAAATTTGGAAGAGGGCAAATGTAGTCATCATCAAAAAAGGAGCCGACAAAGACCCTGCAGAGACAAAATCTTACCGTCCAATCTGCCTGCTTGATCTGCTTGGGAAGGTTCTGGAGAGACTGCTGGCTGACAGACTGGCTGCGCACCGAGTGCTGTGCGGGATGAGCAGCAGGCAATTCGGCTTTAGGCCGGGGCGCTCGGCATCTGATGCAATCGCCCTGGCGGCTGAGGTCTGTGGCTCTACCCCGTACAAGTACGTGGTCGGCATCATGGTGGACATAAGTGGCGCCTTCGACAACCTGTGGTGGCCTTCGCTCTTCTCCTGCTTACGGGAGAAGGAGTGTCCAGGGCCGCTGTATGGGTGTCTGAGGAGCTATTGTGAAGATCGGGAGGTCTGGCCGTCATCTCCTAGCACAAGGGTAAGAAAAACAATCACGAAGGGATGTCCCCAGGGCTCCGTTTTAGGTCCCCTGTTCTGGGACATCCACATGGAACCCCTACTAGATAATTTACAGCAAACTGATGAAGTGCTAGAGGTGATAGCCTACGCAGATGACCTCCTTCTACTGGTTGGCGGCCGAAGCCGAGAAGACATAGAACCTAAAATAGAACGAGCAATAGCAACACTACAACTTTGGTGCCGGACTACTAAGATGACAATTTCACCAACCAAATCAACTTACCTCCTTCTAAAGGGACAACTAGTCAGGAATCCAACAGTTAGGATAGAGGGCTCACCTGTTCTTAGGCGCCATGAGACTCGATACTTGGGCATCATCATTGATGAGAGGTGGTCATTTGGCAGACACATTGAAACCGTAACACAAAGAGCTTTACAAGTATTAAACAACCTCATCTCCATTGGACATAAACGCTTCCACCTCCCACCACATCTCATAAAGTTATATCATAACAGCATACTCACCTCCATAGTGGGTTACGGTTCAGGAGTCTGGGCACACAGGCTCACGAGGGTGGTGCCCGCCATGACAGTGAGAAGAGTTCAAAGGAATATGATTATGAGATCAATGGGGGCTTACAGGACCACACCGGGAGGAGCCCTGCTAGTCATAATGGGACTCTGCCCACTGGATATCAAAATCCGGGAGCAGGCCGCCTGGTATTGGGCAAAAAAGGGGAATTTGGATAAAATAGAGGAAATTCTAGGGAGTAGGACTGAAAACAAAGTAGAAATCAGGTTAAGAGGGGAACAGCTTTGGCAACTTTCATGGGAAAACGAGGTAACAGGGCGCAGGACTTTAGACTTACTACCAGATGTCAGGGAAAGAGTAAAAATGACATATTTCGAACCAACCAGGGGCCTCATCCATTTTCTCACTGGGCATGGACCCTATTCGACATATCTATGTCGATTTGGGAAAAAGGCGACACCTGCGTGTGACTGTGGTGCTCTGGAGGGTACTCCTGACCATGTGGTCTACGAGTGCCCACTCTTCAATGATGTGGCCTCAGACTTACGCAGACAACTACCTCATAACGACACATACAGACTGTTAAGACAACAAGACACCTTTCAGATCATAAACAAGTTGGCTAACGCGGTATCACAGAAAGTCTTAAGGGACTACCTGAATGAACCACATTAGCTCATGATTAGAGACTTAACTCATGATTAGAGACTTATTGGAACACTGATAAAGACAGCACCCTATTCCCAATCCGCCCGGGTACGGATAGGTCGACTCTACAGTCTAGAATCCGCCGAGCCCCGGGATCAGGGGGAATGGAGTGCAACCCCACCTATCTAGACAATGCACCCGATTGTGACAATAGATTAAGTTTAGTTAGTTGTAGACTTAGAAATAGATACTTCTTTTAGGAACCTGCAGCGACCAACTCCATGGCCTGCCCAGTGTCAGGGGCACGCTCATTGGGGTTAGCTCAATGAGCAAGGCCAAACAGTAGGTTTATATTAGTAGCTGACACCTTTGTAACGCTGCAGGCTTAGTAAGTAGTATATAGTTAGTTACTTAGTTTACCACTTAGTCCTTAACCAACATACTAATTGCCCATTGTAGTTTCCAGGTACTTGTTACTTATCACTAACTACTTACTAACTTATATTAGAAAAGCTGCAAATGTAAAATGTATGAGACCTTCGGCCCACTAATTAGATAAGGTAGTGGGCTACATTGTTATAATTAATATTATATGGAAATAAAGATTTTTTTAAAAAAAAAAAACATGGTGAATTAGAAAGATTTTTGTCATCATAGAAGTGTAAAGAACCTATTGGGAAAAAAGTAGAATGGTAGCTCTGAATCAATTTTTGTAGTGAGCAGCAGGTTTTCGGTATGTAAACGATGATGGAGATCTGGGTACTTAGGATTGTAAATCTACAATATGTTCTTTAGTATCACCGATTCTTAAACACTAATGTTCACACTGTGACATTGTGGAGATTCTTAACCGTATAACTGATTTTAATGCTCTCAAGCAACGCGGATTCTAGTACGCACTGTATGAGCCGTAAGAGTCGCAATGTATTTTAATTGGCAATATTGTTCTCAGTTTTCCATTGGCTATGAACTGTTAACAACGACTGTCGTTATAGCGTCGTATTTTGTCACGAGGTGGCGATGACTTCGTAATGATGATGATATCAACTTTCAGGAATCATGCGCAAGGGTGAGTCTATCTACCTGAGGTAAGGCACCCTGGTCCGGAAACGATCGAATCGAAAGTTATAAGCGAAAATCCTTCTGATACCTCTGACAATGGATTTCCTCTACTGCAAGCTCTTTGCTTTCCATATTTTTGGACCAAAATAAAAAAAGGCCTCTAAATATGGATTCTAATGTTCATAACTCAAGAGCGATGAGCACTGGTTCGTCTTGGCTACTGTGAAACACATCTCTTCTACTGAACAAGTGCGCATAGCTCTTAAGATATGCCTCTTAGAGCCCAAGCGTACGAGACAGTTTTTGCTTGTTTTGGTCCATATTACCTCCTCCCGAAATACGGAGAGCCTAGAGATTGCAGTAGCAGAGGCGGACTGTCGGAGCTATGAGAACGATTTTCGCTTATAACTTTCGACTCGTTCGTTTCCGGACCAGGGCCCCTTGTCTCACGCATATACATTTATTCTTCTCCGTTACCCCGGGAAGTCGGTATTATCATCACAGAATCACCTTGTACAGTAAGTTGCATGAGAATACGATGTTTTTATTATAATGTGAATGGGGTAATATTTTTACTCAGATTTGGTTTCATTTTATAAAACATACCTGTGTTTTAACAATTATTTACAAAAAAAGAAAGTATTATGAAACTCCAGCCAGCTTAAAACTGTAATCTGGATTGGGACTCGAACCCGTAACTTTGCCTTCGGCAGGCAAGTCTTACCGCAGGGCTTCGCAACATACGTGCTCGCGGAGCAAGCTGTGAGCAGCAAGGCGCGAGCACGGAGCAGCGCGAGCACGCTACCCCCACTACCGGACCAGAGGGGAGAGTGGGGAAAGTCACGTGGGGCACACAACAGCTGCCGCCAGTCAATGTAAAACCGCGGCCACCTGCAGGGATATCACTCACGAATTATTACTGCTGCAAATGAAACAAATAAAGGAGAATGTACACATGCCACATAATTTTATTAGCTTTGTGTATGCCTCTACATTCGCATTAATTTGTGAACTGTTACACAATAAAAGGTGTCACTGAAGTGTGGGATTCTCGGTTATCTTGTGCTTTTTGCCCTTTACAATTGTGTCTATGTTCGGAGTAATTGTTCTTGTGCATCTTATGCGCAGCATGCAGCTTAAATTTCGATCAGACAATGCGTTTCTCAGGCGCGTCTTGTTACATTTCCTTTCAGAGAACAGGTAGTTGTTCACAAACATACGTGGAACCGAACATTGATATTATTGTAGCCGCCAGTTTGTGCAAACGAGTAAATCTATCCTGAGGGAAGTGTCTGTAGAATTCCAAAATGTTTTTCTTGTTCTGAAATTTGCCTATGTATTCTCTGTCACACTGTAGGTCAATAATTTCTAGCTGCAGCTCAGGACGAATCTCTTAAATATTCGCTGAATATGGAGAGAACAGATCAAAATCACTGTCTAGTGCTGTCAGATCTTGAAAGCGCTGATGAACTAAACTATGTGAACAACGTTCACAGTCTTTGGGAACATCTTGCATGGATGATAATTTAGGAAAATGAGGTAGGTTTCCTGTCTCCAGCTGACTCACCCAAAGTGTCAATTTCATTTTAAAAGCTCGTATTCTATCTATGAAATGAGTAATTAGCAGATCTTTACCGTGTTGTAAAATGTTCAAAGCATTCAGATGGCTAGTTAAATCTGCTAAGAACGCGAGATCACTTTCAAACGTGCGCGCGCATTTCCCCTCCCTCCCCTCCCTCCAAACTCCGCGACCTTGCACCTGCTCGCGAGCACGTGCCTGAGCAGACGCGAGTACTCGCGCTCAAAACCGGCCAGTTGTTAAGCCCTGTCTTACCGACTGAGCTATCCACGGACGACTCAGAAGCCGCCCTCACAGCTTCTAAGAAGCTTTCTTGCATACTGTGTAGACTAACACTCTTCGAAGGAAAGGATCTAGACGAGCGTTGGTAAGAAAGGCAAGGTTTCCAGTACGGCACACAGTTTTAACCTGCAAGTATGTTTCGAAATAGCG
Organism: Schistocerca cancellata; assembly: GCF_023864275.1. Classification (NCBI taxonomy): domain Eukaryota; kingdom Metazoa; phylum Arthropoda; class Insecta; order Orthoptera; family Acrididae; genus Schistocerca; species Schistocerca cancellata. The sequence continues at coordinate 931,226,452 of NC_064629.1, forward strand.
CAGACTTCGCTGCAGAGTGAAATATTCATCCTAGAAAGCAATATTTTTGCTCTGAAAAGGTTTAATTGCTTTAGGGCAACATTTTGTGTCTTTTTAAACAGATGCAAAGAAGTATTTCATAACATTCAAGCAGCACCGTTTCCTCGAAAAATAAAACACTAAAATGATACTTTCCTCAAAATATTAAAGCAAACTGCCATTCTTAGCACCAAGAGGAAATTCTCTCCAAGTATTCCTGGATACCCACAATCATTCAACAACGACACTTCCCGATACAGAACAGCGTATTCAGCGAACAATGTCAGACTACTGTCCGCTCTACGTGGAGAACGGCAGTAGTCCGTATCACACTTCCCTGGGGTCTTCCTAACATTATCTCGGTCTCAAAAACTCTCGCATCTAGCGACATATTTGACAGTTTACTTCGTATGCTCGGACATTTGTAAAGTCTTCACCGCAGCACGTATGAAATTAACAGGTGCATGCATATAAGGGGCGATCAAAAAGTCCCAGTTGGAAGGCCAGACAGTCCAGAGTAGGTATGCCAATCAGACAAAAGCGCCACGAGCAGTGAGGCAATCATCCCACTGCCGCACCAAGATGAAGATAGCCGTTTGGTAAAACACCGTGTCCTGCTGCGTACACACCTCGTCCGACGGCAGTCGTCGATCCTCTGAGGCCTTTTCAAAGGGATCGGTTGGGAAGACACATAGGGTGTCTCCCACTCGAGTTGGCGGTAAATTCTGCTTTGTGATATGAGGACGTCCGAAGCAGCAGCACTCCTTGTCGCGCACCATTCCACTTCGGTGGTTTTCGACCGACATATTCTTAACTCTCCGACGGATGTCTACCGGTGTTTGTCCTTCAGCGGCCAAGAAAAGAATAACAGCACGTTTGTCTTATTTGGACGTATTTGTCAATAACACCGCCGTATTTCACCGCACGCACGTCGGAAAGACACAAATCCACAATAATCGCTTGCCTACATGTCGATGCTTATACACACGCATCGGAGTCGCGTTACGTTGTACATACGCCCTCAAACGGGAACTTTTTGATTACCCCACATACATTTCAGTTAAGAAAATATGTTCCTCTTGCTAGGTGGAAGTCTAGTAGACTTACTTGAGCAAGTTGGGAATTGTACTACAAACCTTGTGTACAAGTGCATCCTGTGCCCTTGGAAGCAGCAAGGATAGTTTACTGGAATTCACAACGCAATGCTGTCGTTAGCCTCGGATCGGCGCGCATTTGTAACCATATAGGCAAGGTGGGAACGATGTTGGTGCAAGACTACTCACTTGCTTGTGCGTGTGAGAGCCTTTGGCCTTGCGTAGAAGAGCGATATGTCAGCGCCAACAGATGGTGGAAACCACGCCTAGACGGTCGCTTCGTGTTTTTACTTTCTCCGTGAATCTAGACTCACTAGGTCGGGCAACAGCTACGTAAGGAAAAAAGTCCTCTTTTTTAAGTTCCACGACGAAACTGTATAAAAGTTTCGAAAACAATAGTTTGTAGTCAACGAAACGTCCTTAGTCTCGCTGTTAGTGTATTCTTCCGCTCGGTGTGTGACAAGAATCGCACACTTTGATAAACCACACTTATCGGAAATTGTTACCGTTGGAAACATTTTGTGACACGGTTATTGCAAGATTATGTAAACCGTGACATCCTTACTCAAAAGTTACAATCTTATGCAGTATGGCCATTGCAAGTTCCTTGTTTTTATCTTATCTGCATACCAGAAAGTTGTCCCAGTCGTCTTACTGGAAAGGCGAATAATGAAATATGTGAAAACATCGATCAGTGATTTAAAGCAAATGAGTATTATCAAATTTTGACAAGACTCAGGATATATCATTTTGTATTCCTCACGGAATTTCCCATGCTATAAAAATACTCTACTCAAATAGTGAAGTACAAGAAGTAAATTGTTAGTTTTTTGAGACTGCGGATACACAAGAATACTAATTGGAAAGCCCACACCGTTAGTTCATCTACATTTACTGTTGTTTGATTTCTGCGTAGGTAATTTATTAATAAATATTCTGTTCTGAGTATTTTCATTCACTAATTCACTTCTTTCCTCATCCCAGATACCTTTCTTGCGGGATCCATAGAATACGACTAGCTGAAAGCCTGGAAGAGTTGGTTTGTCATTTCCTACCTCTGCCCTTTGTACTATTCGTTCAAGTTACGTTGCCTATTACAGAGTACTGTAACGAACCCTATTTAAGGGTAGAACTGTATAGATGATTATGGCGATGAGGGATGGAATGTTACTTAATGCTGTCACACACCTTGTTCCTTTCAGAGAAGACGTTACAAGCTACCAGGAGTGCACAAGGAAGTGACGAATCACCATTAACAGACTATTATGCACTCGCCAAACTAACTGCTGTTCAGAGTTTTGCTACATTATACGTGCATATAATTTATTTTAATGACTCCGGAGTGATACTTGAAAATTTGTGCTAGAACCAAAACTGTGCTGTTGCGAGCAGTCGCCTTACCGTTATGCGAGCACTCAGCATTCAGAGGCAGACACAAATTCTGCGAGGCACTCGCTCAAAAGACTGACGTGAGTTGATCAATGCTTAGCGCTAAAATCCGTGTGAGCGTGTGTAATGCGACGCAAAAGTGAGTGCAAGAAGGCGCCTTAGCACTGAGTGATTGGCACAAGAAGTGCTTACAAAATGCATTAAAAAAATTTTATTTCTTGTCCAAAAAATTGTTTATGCATAACTGAAATGCAGGCATTTATTTAATATGCCGTTTCGTTCATAATTTGTGTTAGTTTAAGTTTATTTCGAAATTCATGCTGCTCCCAGAATACTACAAAAATTTTGTGAACACTATTGGCCTGGCGTTTTAATCATTTAATTCTGTTCTGTGTAATTTGTTTTATATGTACTTGTATGAACTGAAGGGTGCTACTTCTGAATATTCTTGGTTAAAATGGCTCTGAGCACTATGGGACTTAACATCTGATGTCATCAGTCCCGTAGAACTTAGAACTAATTAAACCTAACTAACCTAAGGACATCACACACATCCGTGCCCCAGGCAGGATTCGAACCTGCGACCGTAGCGGTCGCGCGGTTCCAGACTGAAGCGCTTAGAACCGCAAGCCAGAGTGTTAATAAGTGGAGGTACGTGAGGTAACTGGCGAGTTGTGACATCCTGAAAATATTCTAAGTTGGGAGTTGGCGTGTCTGCACGGGCCGCTTGGCAAGTCGGGTCTCGTCAGCAACCACGCGGTGCCGAACATTAGAGGGGTAGCAACAGCAAGTGGACCAGGCCGACCGCGTGCCTGCGAATTCCACATTGACGCTGTGTCGAGGACTGTGCTTTGTGTCGATGAAGGAGATTTCATGCTGGGAGTGCCAAAGATGGCGAACTTTGCGAAACCATAGTTGCAGACATTTCACAGTTCATGTAGAAATTAATAATAGCCAGAGGAATCATGATACCTTAAATAGAAACATGTAAATTACCATTATTTGCACGACGACCCTTATGGTGTAATCAGATTTTCAATATCTTTATTAGTTTAAAGTTTGGTATCTGACCGTAAATTATACAAGTAACACCCAGTAACGAGTTCCCAAAATATAAACGGTTCATCCGATTTTTTCGATCGACGTGTCTTTAGAAAGCTATTAGTGTAAACCTATATTGGTATGGATTACAGGCATGTAACTTGAATAGTACATGAGTTATTGGAGGTCAAAGTGGCCGATTACTATTGATCGCGTCAGGCCACAAGTACTCCACAGTTACACGAAATAACGGTAGCAGCATGCTTATAAATATATTTATTCGTCTATACCTTTGTTTATATCCGATATCTACTATTCATGAAGAAATTGGTCAATTATTTACTGTGTTTTAGAAAGCACAGAGGCATTAGGCTACTGGCTTACTTTTGTTTCTATTCCTCTGATATATGTTTATTTAATTTGTTTATGTATTTAATAATGTGTGTTAGAGCATGTTTATGGTCCAGCCGTAGGAATATTTATTTAATTTCAAGTTATTTAAATGTGTGAGTGTGCGTCGACTTGGAGACATGGCGGGAGCGCTCTAGCCAATGACAGCGCTCGTTAGTACGGTAGGCGACTACCGAAGTCAATGGAGAGACTGTATGGAATTGGGGGAGGAGCATCGGATGGCTCAGGACACGAAGGGTGCTGGACGGGAAGGCGCGACGGACGGTCGCAGGAAATACTGAGTGTGTCTTGAGTTTTGCGCGTGGCCGTGGGTGTAGTGCCGACTTGTGCACTTGTGAGATTTCTGTGACTTCTGCAGTGAAGATGTAGTATGCGTTTAGAAGTGAATATCTCGTGAGCTATGTTGTTGTTCATAACTAATTACGTGAAGCAGGAATCTGTTGTTTCCCTGTTATTCAACTTATATTTTATTTAACTGCTGGACCATGGACACCAATAAGTGGTTTGCAGAAATGAACCGCACTCTTAAAAGTACTTCTGCTATCGAACTCATCATTTAAAGTCGTTAAAATAGGACCTGCAGATTTTATTTAATTGCAATCTTTCATTTATAAATTTCTATGTTACATTCAAAATTCGCAGTTGCTGAGTAGTATGAGCATTCCACCATTCGATTCGTGTGTGTACTCATATTGTATACTGTAGACTCAGCAGTATTTGGCATGTAATGCAGCAACTACGTATCCCACCCCCTAGACAACGAAACCAGCCAAAACTTGTAATATTTCAAATCTGAGTCTGAGGGTCTGAGGGTACATGGTTGAGAGCCGCCACATTTTTTTTTTTTTTTTTTTTTAACCCGCAGGATTCTCGCGTGCTCGCTATGCAGTCTTTCTCATTTGGTTTTGAGAAAGGCATTCGGAAAAAATTGATTTTTCCACAGCTTATGGTCTGACATAGCTTGATAACGAAATTGTTTTATTTTCGTTATTGCTTTAAGTTATTGTGATACTTCGCAAATAGGTAAAGCACCGGGCATATTTCGAAACGTTTACAGTGATGACTGTAGTCAATGGCAAGCTTACTTGGGTGGGTTTTAGGTCGTAGATTGCTGCTTACGAAATATATCTAAACTGTTTTTAATGGGGGAACGCGAGTAATACTTCTTGCCATTCTGCAGATAAAACGTGTGACATACTGGAGGTTGTCCGCGACGCTATTGCCGCCTTCTGTGCGGCGTGCGGAGCTGCCTCGTGTTTGTCTTTTTCGTATGCTACCGATACAAGCCGCAGCTGGAAACGAACAACTTACTGAAATGATATCGGGAGTCATAAGATGATGAAGCTGATCAGGTGGTTTTTTTTCATGTATGCTCCCTGATTTCAGGATGATGATGATGATGATGATGATGATGATGATGATGATGATGATGATGATGATGATGATGTTGGTTTGTGGGGCCCTCAACTGCGCGGTTATCAGCGCCCGTACAAATTCCCAACCTTTATTCAGTCCAAACTCGCCACATTCATGAATGGTGATGATATGATGACAACACAAACACCCAGTCATCACGAGGCAGGTGAAACTCCCTGAGTTCGAGTTTCGGCGTGGCACACAGTTTTAATGCTCTAGGAAGTTTCGCACCTATACTCGTTTGCGAGATTGAACAGTTGTCAAAATACTGTCCAAGGTTTATTAACTTGTGACCATTATTTATTTGTGTACCAAACTGAATGAAGTACCATGCTAAGTGCTCTTACAAAAAGTAAACTTTTCATGGCGGCATTTTTAACGTCGTTCACACACTTTCAGCAGGTTATCTTACTGTAACGAGTAGCTCCTCAGTAGCAGAAATAGCACGTCCTGCTTTGTAAGAGTCAACGGTGCTGCTGCTCCAAAATGTAGAAACTGTCTGGAATGATTCTGTAGAACTCGTGTTGGGCCTCACGAGAAGCGACAGCCGATGTATGTTTGATATTTATAGCATTGTGCAGACGGATCGAGTACTTCCTTTAATTTTACAGTTTTTTGAGCCTTAAATAAGCCACAATAACGTCCTCTTCAGAAGAGCTCACGACTGCAATTGAAACTGAACCAGAAACGTTATTCGTATGGCGAGTCCCATCGCTTTTCGTACACTGATGTGACTAGATATGGGATAGCGATATGCACATATGAAAATGGCGGTGGACTCGCGTACACAAGGTATAAAAGGACAGCTGTCACTTGTACTCAGATGATCCATGTGAAAATATTTCCGGCGTGATTCTGGCCGCACGACGGGAATAGAAGCCGGAAGAGTGGTTGGAGCTAGGCGCACGGACATTCCACTTCGTAAATAGTTAAGGAATTCAGAGTGTCAAGAGTGTGCCTAACGACCGAGAGTAGCGGCGTTTACGTTGAATTGTCAGTGCTAACAGACAAGCAGAAATCAATGTGAGGCGTACGAAGAACGCATCTGTTAGTACAGTGCAGCAAAATCTGGGGTAAATGGGCTATGGGTGCAGAGGACCGACGCAGCACGACATCACCTGCACCGTCTCCTGTGTGCTCGTGACCGTGTCGGTTGGATACTAGGCGGCTGGAAAATCGTGATCTGATCAGATGCGTCCCGATGTCGGTCGGTAAGAACTTATGGTTTCGGTTGGTAAGAGCTGATGATAGGGATCGAGGGTGGCGCCGACCCCAAATAGCGTGGACCCGAGTAGTCGACAAGGCACAGTGCAAGCTGGTGGTGGCTCCATAATGGTGTGGTCTGGGCCGTCCGATCAGATCACTCACTGGAAATGATTGTGTTCGGCTACTTGGAGACCATCTGCAGCCATTTGTGGACTTCATATTCCCAAACGAATATGTCTTGTCCACGGGCCACAGTTGTCCGCGATTGGTTTGAAGAATATTCTGGACAGTTGGAGCCACCCAGATCGCCCGACACGAATCCCATACAACATTTATGGGGAGTAATCGAGAGATCAATTCGTGCGCAAAATCCAACACCGGCAACACCTTCGCAATTATGGACGGCTATAGAGACAGTATGGCTCAGTGCCTGTGGACGGGACTTTGAACGACTTGCCGAGTCCGTGCCATGTCAAGCTGCTACACTACGTCGGGCAGGAGGAGGTCCGACACGATATTAGGAGATATCTCGTGACTTTTGTCAGCTCAGTGTATATCGTAACATCCCAGTGGCAACACGTGTGTCGCGCTGAGAAGCGTCGTGTCGTGCGACATTTACTGCAGCGTGTCGTATCGCATATCTTATCGTCTTAGCGTGAACTGCGCCTTACAGTCGCAGAAAACGCCGCCGACTGCAAAATCTCCGGGAACACGAAGACTGATACATATGCGATCTCGGCAGCGTATCTCACGTATCTTTCTCCGTTTACACTGTAGTTCTTCGAAAGGCGGCTAATGGGACGCAAACCAGGAGACCGTGAGAGGCTGACCGAGAAGCTGACATGTTTGGGTCGTCCTATGGGTGCCCCTCGTGTCGTTTTTCATCCTTGCTACCCGCTGCTTCATTCAATTTATCCAAGTACGTAAGGCACTTACCGCGCCTCCTCGACTGATCTGTTTTGCACCCACTTTTCTTTCAAGCAAGGAACAGGCTAGCGAGATAAAAGGAGGGCGCTGTAATCGTGAAACAGGCAACAACTGCAGTGCACCACCATATGGATTCTGAAAGCCTTTGGTATCTAGTCAAATACCAGCACCCGTATCACAAAACTTCTGCACGTCACGAGGAACTAGATTTGGGGCTGGAAAAGTAAGGAAAGAATTTTAGTGTTTAGTGCCGTCGACGATGAGGTCACTAGAGATGGAACACAAACCTAGACTGAGGAAGGACAAAGACCGAAATGGGCGGTGTCCTTTTGAAAGAAACAGTGTCAGAATTTATCTTAATCGATTTAGGGGAACCACGGAAAACGTGGTCTGGATGGCCGGACAGTGATATGAAGCCCGGTAGACACGAATATGCCCTCGATGGCATAGGAGTTGTGTTTGGTGACGTTGATATCCAACAAATTTGAGGGTCAGGACATCGAGTAGACTTCGCGATAAAGCTCCTCAAATCACTGGGCACGATCTGTATTGATAGCTATTATCACTTCCTGTGCACCATTTTCCCACTTCTCACTATCTCAAATTACTGCACTTGGTAGCCTCAGTAATTGTAAATGACACTGCAGCAGTAAGATAAGTCGATTATAGCAATCACTGCCGCATGTTCAGTTAATCTTAAGGCCTCCACCCACTTTCCACAGAAATTGTACATAAACCCATAACTGTGATAAGAACTATCTACGCATTGATTAACCTTTCAAAGATATCCTGACGTCGGGAGAGCCTCAGTAAATCAATCACGAACTCTAGCTGCCTGTGGTACTGTGGCCTAGCATCATAAATAGGAAGTCGCCGTCGCTATACCTCTCATTACCAGATTATTATTAGCTGATGCTCACTCTTCATATTATTGTTCATTGACAAACATTAAAGATATTGAATTTAAAAGCCTAACTCAGAAGTAGTTAATATCGAAAAATGTATGCATAAGCAAGATCTCACAGTGATCGAAACATTAACGAATCTCGCACAAATGTACTTAAAGTACTAACAGTTAAATACAGATTGCCAGTAATGTAAGTTCCTATGAGGCAGTATCAGCAGAATCGTGCTGGCTTGAAACAATACTACCTTTAGAGTTGAAGAGAAACAGATCGAGGCGTAGGGTTTTTGGGAGTCCAACGAGAGGGCTAGGCTCTCCCTACCTCTGTTTATTATTTTTGTTATTTACGTGTATCGAAAGTTAGTGCAGGCTGCAACAACATGCATCGGACGCCTGTCAGGCGATACTTTATTCTGGGACCTAGGTTTTATTACAGTTAACAACTAAACACAAATTATTGTTAATTATTCGTTGAGTCCTCGCCAGTCTTGCCCCTACACACCAGAAAATCAAAAGCCTTTGAAGCACTGCCGCTGTGCACAAAGCTTACAAATGTACTTGTAGTACAAACTTAACCGTCGTCACTCTGTAACCCATCCGTCCAGTACTATTTTTCCCCGTCAAGACAACACAAGTGCACAGACTACAGCCTACCGCAAGTACAACACAACATTCATTCATTCCCGAGCGCCTGTACAGCCTGTCTAGCCACTCTGAGCGGATTTAAGTTATCGATTGTGGTATTACGCCTTTTGAACCCACGCTGATAATAATCGGGAAACTTTCTGCATTTCTGAACCCAGATGAGGTGGTAGTTAAGCCTTCACTTCGAGTTCTTTCTTATGTGGCCAGTAAGGGCAATACTACCATAACAATTTTAACATGTGCTCTCGATAAAGGGATTTAAATTGCTTCCTCCATGCGATGGAATGATAAGCAAGTAAAACTTCCATCCATTATGAATTAATGTGACAATATTTTCTAAAAATTCGTCGCTTAAAAAGTTACGAACATTTTCAAACGCCAACAGTGGGCTCGAGACCGTGACATTCCCAATTGATGAAATCGTATGTTGCTCCTCAGTGACGTGAGACGCACGTGCAGCTAGCAATCGTATCCCCGTTACGTGGCATAGCAAATAGGCATTCTGACACTTTTGATGTTAACAACTGAAGGTGATTTCACAGCGTGGGGAATGATGCGCTGTGTATTGCGCTGCTTCTTGGAAGTATATGGCAGCAGCTCAAAGAAAACAAAGCGAACACTTGCGCCCTGCTGCCGGCTGCCGAGTGATGTTCTGAGAATACAAAGAACCGCCGCCAGCGTACCGCGCTCAAAGGCTCATGAAGGTTTCTTCAGGAGCCTGAAGTCAAGACGACACAAGTGCACAAACCGGCCAACAGCTTTTTTTTATTTTTTTTTTTTTTACACCATATGCTGAACTGGACTGCTGTTTCTGAAATTGTTACTAGATATTGAAACAAGGTTTTCGGAGAGTAACAGTACCCATATGAAAGTGTGTATTGCTATATTGTTACAAATCCATATATCCAGCGATCAAAGACCCATCAGACCACACGTTACATCCACGAACTGCTTCCATTCCTTACTGTTTTGTGCTCGGTTCCTCCAAGTGTCTTCAATCCCCATCGATGCCTTGGTCGTCTTATGGGGTGTCTGGTGTTTGGTTTCCCCTCGAGTCCCTTCTTCACCTGTCTTTCCCCTGGCATAGGGGCTATATGGCCGGTAAACTGGACTCTTCCGCTGTTCAGCTTCTTCAGGAGGTAGATTACCTCGTTCTTCTTCCTCCTCCTCCATTCTCTTTTCTCTAAGATCGGTTTTTCTTTTCCTCATTACTCTTCTTTCAGATATAAATAGTTTTTCTTTTTCTCGTTTACTCATGCTCTTGGTTCCTGAACCATTCATTACTGCTGGACATACCTTCGTGTTATACGAGGGCATATTGAAAAATAATGCCTTAGAATTTTTCATGTGAAAACCCTTGAATCTTTTTAAATAACTCGAACTTCATTAACATTCTGTATCTTCATTCTTCATGAAAAAAATGGTCCAAATGGCTCTAAGCACTGTGGGACTTAACATCATCAGTCCCCTAGACTTAGAACTACTTAAACCTAACTAACCTAAGGACATCACACTCATCCATGCCCGAGGCAGGATTCGAACCTGAGACCGTAGCAGCAGCGCGGTTCCGGACTGAAGCGCCTAGGACCGCTCGGCCACAGCGGCGGCTATTTTTCACGTCTACATTTTTATTTCCCAACATAGTCGCACTGGCCACGAAAAAATTTCTCCCAACGAGAGACCAGTTTGTTGATCCTGTCACTATAGAATGTTTGGCTTTTTTGACGGCACCACAGCCTCACCTCTGCTTGCACCGCTTTACCCCTAACGAAATGGAGTTCTCGAAGTTGTTCTTTAAATTTCTGGAACAGATGAAAGTTGGATGGGGTCAAGTCGGCACTGTTTGGAGGACAGTGCATCCAAAGTGTCGTATTGTTGCAGATGTGTGTGGTCAGTCATTGTCATGCTGAAGGAGATGGTGCTCCATGTGAAGACGAACTCTTCCAATTCGAAACGCAATTACAGAACGATGAACTCTTGCAGTTCGAAACTCGATTACAGCACGCTGCTTCCCACGCACCGACATAGTTACGTTATACACGGCCGCGTCACAGGTTACAATTCGGAGCCCTTTAGCCACAAAGGTTTGCAAACGGCATCAGCTAAGCGGGAAAGTCGACCGAGTAATATGCATGGCATATCTCAACTGATATTGAGAACAGAATAAAAAATTTGGAGGCATTACTTTTCAGCACGCCCTCATAGTCTGGGTATTTTGCGTGCAGTGAGTTAAGCTGGCACAACACACACACACAGTCGCTAACTATAAGACTTGTTTGCTGTGTTAAACTTTTAACATCGGGTTATCTCTGTTAATGCGTATTTCTGTTACCCCTGCAAGCCGTTAGTTAGGCCACCTTCAACTGGGACTGGGTGCCATGAACCGACCCAGCGGTTTAGTAATACATTCCTGGTGCCAATGACATATTTGCGAACATGCCCCTCATGATGGTATTTTGTTTTGCAGTCGAGGATGTGATACTGTGGCGAACGCCTTAGGAAAATTTAGGAAGACTGGCTCTACCTGTTCACTCGCCTCTAACAAGGACACCACACGCCAATCAGATTTTTTAAAAATTTTTATATGAATCGTGCGTGAAGTTCAAAACTCAAAAATAAGTCACCCAAAATAGGCGAAGCAATTCCCAAAGCTTCTGAAGGATATTGACTTTGATATGTTCTTCAGCACTGTAGAGTGAAGTCGTCGTCTCGACAGCCAGCCTGACTCTGCTCATTACCGCATGGCCGGTCTCTCTTCCGTTCGCATTAGACACAAATTTTTAAACGAAGATGCATGCGCCACGAGCATTTCAGTGAAGTGTAAAATACATAAAGATGGAAATAAAATCGGTAGCTTTCGAAAATGGTAATTCTCGGATCGCTGGTTCGAGTCTCGTTTCGGTCAATTTTTTGTTCGTTTCGTTCTGCTGAGTTGGGATACCTATGTCATTTAATTCTAGAACCCTAAACGAGGGAAATGTTACATTGTTAGTAAACCTTCGTAGGCCGGCCGCGGTGGTCTAGCGGTTCTGGCGCTGCAGTCCGGAACCGCGGGACTGCTACGGTCGCAGGTTCGAATCCTGCCTCGGGCATGGGTGTGTGTGATGTCCTTAGGTTAGTTAGGTTTAAGTAGTTCTAAGTTCTAGGGGACTTATGACCTAAGATGTTGAGTCCCATAGTGCTCAGAGCCATTTGAACCATTTTTTAGTAAACGTTCGTAAATATTACTACTCCAAATTTATTCAAAAGAAGGTTATGTGTTAATTAATAACAATTATTAAATCTCCAATGGTATGGTACATATCAAATTAAGTACAAAATGTCCTGTTCTGTGCTCTACTGCAATCGCAAATTTTAAGAGGATTTAGTAATCTAGGATTAAATACAACATTCACTAAATATATGCCAATTAATACATATCTAATTGTCATTTCCCTGAAATATGTACGTCTTCTTATTTCTTGTTACATGTCGCACACAAAAACTGCCACACTGATGTCCAGTTTTCATTAGAAATGTAAAGTCTTAATTACTGATATTTTATAAAGTATTGTTAATAATGACCGTTTAAATGAAAGAAAACATTATATTTAATTTTTTCACCTTTATGTATTCTCTTCTTCACGGAAACACTCGTAAAACGTGCACCTTTGTTTAAAAATTTACGTCACCCAGGAATCGAACCCAGACCCCAACCCCACATGTCAGACGAGCACTTTACCGTAGAGTCACGCAGCCTGTCGAAAAAATCGGTCTTACTGTAGGGTATTAAGGTTGCCCGGAAAATTTCAGAGTCGATTTTCTCGAGAATTTTTGAGAAGTGCATCGAACTGCTTTCGCAGATCGATATTTGAGTTCTGAACACCACTTACTGAAAGCATAAAAAGTTACTCAAGTCCGATTGAGGTGTGGTGTGCTTGTAAATGAACGGTTGCGCGGTGTGGAGTGCGCGGCCTGGGCCACACTGGCGCGCCTTGCGCCTCAGCTGCGCGTTTCGTAAACGTTGGCGCAGCTCCAGCAGGCGGCGACGACCGCCACGCGCCGAGCGCTGCCGCTGCCTCTGCCTCTGCGCCGCCGGCTATATCTGCGTTCTCCGTCGCGCGTGGACACACAGCTGCGCCTCGCCTCTCTCTATTCCATTTTCGTCGTACTCGACGAGCCCGGGCTCCTTGTGACGTCGGCTCTGATAGGTGACGTAACGGGGACGGGCCGTGTGACGTCATAGGTAGGAATCGACACCGATTCTGCAAACGACGATTCTGTGAAGGACAGCTTACTCTCCTCGTCCACGAGGCCCAGAATGTGGTATAGGTATGGCTATTAAAATTGCAAAACCGCGAAGGCAACGTGCAACGGACGTCAAATTGGCATGCTGCGTACTACAGGCTCGGATATGCGTGTGATTAGAATTTCAGCGCAACGGCACAAAGTAGGTAGTAATGCTATCTACATTCTGGATAAAAGGAAAGTTTATTCGGAGGGTTTCTCATTCAGAAATCGCACTGAATGTTGTTCATTTGTGAGAAGATTTGCGTTCTGGCTTCCCACGCCTGGGTTCCCGGGTTCGATTCCCGGCGGGGTCAGGGAATTTCTCTGCCTCGTGATAACTGTGTTTTGTGTGATGTCCTTAGGTTAGTTAGGTTTAAGTAGTTCTAAGTTCTAGGGGACTGATGACTTCAGATGTTAAGTCCCATAGTGCTCAGAGCCATTTTTGAGAAGCTTTGCTATGCCTCATGTAATAACAACAAACGTCTTCCTGCATTCGACAACGACAGGATCGTGGCGCTGGACGCCACGCTGGATCTCAGTGGCCCCTACTGAGTAGAGCCTGAGAGACAGTCATATTCTTCGTTCGGTCGGGCAGGATCGCACAGCCACGTCACGCTCCCTGAGCCAGTAACTGGATATGTTTGTAGCAAGAAAAGGATCCACACTGACTGCGTGAGCACCTAATGGAGCACCACAGATTGTCAACAAGGCGAGCAGACAGAGGCGGTTGTGCACTCAGCAAGAATAGTGAACAGAAAAATGTTCAAATGTGTGTGAAATCTTATGGGACTCAACTGCTAAGGTCATCAGTCCCTAAGCTTACACACTACCTAACCTAAATTATCCTAAGGACAAACACACACACCCATGCCCGAGGGAGGACTCGAACCTCCACCGGGACCAGCCGAACAGTCCACGGTTGCAGCGCCCTAGACCGCTCGGCTAATCCCGCGCGGCAATAGTGAACACATGAGTAACACTGTGTCATTTTTTCAGACGATTTGCGGTTAGACGCACACAACACGATGGACGTATACGTGTGTGGAACCTCCTAGAAGAACAATAGTTGCCACATTTCATCGTCACCGTCATGTAGGCCCAGCACCTGGCGTAATGGTAGAAGGTGCCTTGGCTACACAACACCATCACCTCTGGTTCGCATCCCCTGTAATTTGGACACTAGCTGTCACAGTTCTGAAGTGTTAACGTCAGTAGGCGTGCCCTATCATCGACGTCTCCGTGACATCTTTCAACAAGATAATGTCAGAGCGCATGTTGCCCCTTCTTTCCTCACATACCCCGATACAAAAGTTGCTAGACTGTTGCACAAGACAGTGCGATCGACAGATCTCTGACTCGGTGAAAATATCTAGTCTTGGGCTGTTGACAGACAGGTACACAACCATTCGCCAACCAGTATGTGTGATAAACTCTGTCATAGTTGAAGCAGCATGGAATGAGGTACCAATATCTGTCATCTAAGCTCTGTTCGACTCGATGCCCAACCTGCTTAGTCACTGTTGTGTTCAGAAGTGACAGCTCTGTGTACCAAATTTTTCACTCTCTATACCTCTAAATCACTTGAAGATTTTACCATGTATTGTTTGTGCTGTTCTATAACTAAAATTAAGTTCAGAGGAGAGTTCAATATTGATCTACACTTTTTTCCTATCATTCGTGGTGCGCCATTTGGTTCGTATAGTGCAAGTATGTAGTACTTTGGTCTAACCGTAGGTAGCAGGACAATTATTAGAAGTGTAATTCCTTCACAGTGCAGCCTATTTTTCCAACTGCTGTCGTTACTTGAGCCGTCGTCAAGGACGGCGCTGGACGAGGTGGTTTTCGTGGAAACAGGGTGTAAACGCAGCGGATATTCACAGGCGGTTAGAGGCAGTGTGTAGAGCGAAAAGTGTTGCCGCAACACGACAACGCTCGCCACAAAACCACGGCCGCCATCGTTGGAATGGGGTTCCAGGTGCTCCCACACCCGCCGTCTTCTCCTCACTTGGTGCTTTCTGATTACCGCTTATTCGGGTCTATGTTGAAACATATGTGCGGACATCTTTTGGCAGGCTTCCAGGAACTACGAGCAGTTGTCCTGGGGTGGGTGCGAGACTTCAGATGTGTGTGAATTCCTAAGGGACCAAACTGCTGAGGGCATCGGTCCCTAGACTTACACACTACTTAAACTAACTTATGCTAAAAACATCACACACACCCGTGCCCGAGGGAGGACTCGAACCTCCGGCGGGAGGATGATGCATGGAGAGGGTTGTATGGGCGCACGACGGCAAGGTCTTCAGTGCCCACTCAGTAACAGTTTGAGATGGGTGTCAAGAAAATACTCAGAACAGGAAGATAAAACAGAACGTAAAACACAGGTAACAAGGTTGGAAACATATGTGCCTACCCACACCGAAGCGTGGGACGAAGCATGCCGTCAGCAGTAAAACACGGACAACACAGGAAGAAAGCGGTAGAGGGAGCTAAAACAATATAGCAGATGGAAGTGGCTGGCCGACCGCAAGAAAAAAAAGGGAGGAGCCAGTCACTCTGCAACACACTAAAACCTCCAGCCTAAAAGTTTTGGCCAGAGTCCAGCCACATCACAAAACTTTAAAACCCTAGACACACACGTCTCATCATTAGAGGCACCTGTTTTTCGCAAAGCGCGAAATCGCGAAATTTTCACGAAATTTTACACATTTTGCTGAAAACGCGAAACTATTTACTTTTAAGCCAAATCGCGAAATAATTGACGAAACTTTGAAAAATCTCGGCATTTGAACTTAACTGCGGAAATTCGATTGGAGTTATGGTAATACAATCTAAATATCGATTGTACACCATTTCGATATATACAATATATCGAGTATTCCAAAGACATTCTACAATGTTCTGGCGGTGTATTCAGTATTACGAGTTGGAAATCGTTGTAGGTCGCCGGTGCATTGAGTGTGGTGTTTTGTGTTCGTGCTACAGATGATTATTATGGTAGTGACAGTTTTCGACCGAGAAAAGCAATTTTCGTCAGAAGGATTTTATGTTTTCGACAAAAGTAGGAAGATACTCATGTGCAAATACTGCAATGTGCGTAATGAGTGGCAGAGGAAGGACACGTGCATGAAACACATTAATAACAGTTCTTCACGTAAGAAGAACAAGGAGAAGGCGCTAACAACTACTGGTATAAAAAGACAAGCTACGCTCACGGAAGTCACTGCAGCAGCAAAACGAGCGCAAAATGATAAAGAAGAATTCATTTTATCGACTACTCGAGCTTTCATTGAGGCTAACATTCCGATGGAAAAAGTTGATCATCCGATCATCCGAAGCTGAGAGAATGGATGAACAAATACGTACCAGGTTTGTTTAGAGCTGTAGTGAAGGCTTTGTGGATCCCAGTCAGTAACGTTGATAATGAGAGATCATTTTCTAGATACTGCAATATAATGTCTGACAGGAGAACAGCTCTGTCTCCCAGTCATGTATGGAAGTCATGGTATCCTTGTCTTTCTCGGACTGACTTGTGTGTTGTGTACATACACTAGGACAGGATAAATGTTTTCCAAAGTTTCATGATTTGGTTTTTGTGTTTTAATAAGATTTATAATTTTCATGCTTTTTCAGTTTATGTAAAATAAAAGATTTTTCACTGCAAATGTGCCATAAATGTATTTACTGTACCTTTTACTGCTGAAAAGTGGAAATAAAATTTAACGAAATTATTGACGAAATGGAAAAAAAACTAGCGAAAAATATATCGAAATAACTTTCTAAAAATGACGAAATCGGGCAAAAATTTTCATCACGAACAGGTGCCTCTACTCATCATTAGTTAAAATACAGGGCAGATCCCCATCAACTTGTGCTTCTGCCCTTGGATCACAGTATAAAATGCAGTCTGTTAAAATGTGGCGGACAGAGATGTGCGCACCACAAGCATCACAAAATGGGGATGCTCCCGCCGTAACTGCAGTTTATTGGCCGTCACCGCCAGCCATTCTTCCTCCCACAACTCCGTGCACCTCTTGTGGAGTGCAGAAATGACAGACTGCAAGGGAAAGGACACTGGACCACAGCCTGCTCTCTGCAGGCCTCCTTGGCAGCCCGATCGGCCTGTTCATTGCCCCATATTCCTACATGTCCAGGCACCCAGCAGAAGGACACCTCCTTACCCCGCCGTTGGAGCAAGTACAGTTGGTCATATATCAGCTGGACCATCTCCTCACTTGGGTACAGGTTCTGCAATGAGTGTAAGGCACTAAGAGAATCAGAGCAGATGAGAAACCGATTGCTCCGAAGACGATTCATCTGCTCCAGTGCCTTCAGGATCGCGTGGAGCTCCGCTGCGAAAACGGTATATTCATCAGGGAGGCGAATCCGGATACCATGACCAGAGAACACTACAGAACAGCCAAGGAAATTCCCTTGTTTGGAGCCGTCAGTGTAAATGACGGTAAAACGGTGATGCACATCTAAAATGTTAAAAAACAGAGATTTGAATGTAAAATCTGGCGTACTACCTTTCTTAAAATTAGTCAAATCTAAAATAAGTCTGGGTCTCCGGAGGAGCCAAGGTGGAAATCTGTTCCAACCGCGAGGGAAACGAAGACCAGCCATATACATCGCAGCGAGGCAATCTTGTTCGCGAATCCCATAGGGCCTCGCTGCTCGTTGCCGGTTACGAAAAAGTCGTGCCAGAGGATGCTGAGCAACGGTATGGTATGTAGGTGTGTATGGTGTGGACAAAGTTTTACGCGCCTGGCGCACCGCATATGAAGTGGCGGTTCGCCAGCCTCTGCACAGAGGCTTGGTATGGGGCTAGTTCTGAATGCTCCTGTGGCCAACCTAAGCCCTTCATGGTGCACAACGTCCAACATCTTTAAGTGAGAAGGCGTTGCAGACCCATATATCGTGCACCCGTAATCGAGCCGAGATCGCACAAACGCCCTGTAAAACTGGAGCAGGCAAGCCTTGTCTGCTACCCATGTGCTGCGGCTTAGACATTTTAAAATATTTAAAGCCTTAAGTGACCGTTGTTTCAGGTCTTTAAGGTGAAGTAACGACGCAAGTTTCGAGTCAAAAATGAGCCCCAGAAATCTCACTGTCTCTTTAAAAGCAAGGACAGTGTCCCTCATCCTCAACTCAGGAAAGGTTAAAATCGAACGAGAACGGTGAAAAAGAACACACACTGACTTCTCGGTGGAAAACTTGAAACCACTCTTCTGCGCCCATTCATCCAAACGTCTAAGAGTAAGTTGCATCTGACGCGTTGTAGTTGCAAGGCTTGAAGAAGAGCAAAACAAAGAGAAATCATCCACAAACAAGGAACACTGGACAGGACTTTTCACTATGGAGGTAATGCTATTAACATCTCTGGCAAAGACAGTCACACTTAAAACGCTACCCTGAGGAACACCGTTCCGATCAGACAGGACGTCACCAATTCGGTATCTAAAATATCGTGGCGAGAGGAAAGACTGAATAAAAAGAGGAAGACAACCACGAAAAGCCCATTCGTGAAGCTGCTCCAGGATGAGACACCTCCAAGTAGTATAATAGGCCTTCTCGATGTTAAAAAATACACCTAGAATGTGATGACGGCGTAGGAAAGCTTGTTGTATAGCCGCCTCCGCGAGGGCAGGGTTATCGAAGGTGGAACGAAACCTCCTGAACCCACACTGAAAGCGACTAAGGAGTTGCTGGGATTCTAACGTCCAGACAAGACAGCGGTTGACCATCCGCTCCAACGCTCCAAGGTCTTTCCCATGCAACTACTGAGGGCAACACTACGGTAGCTACTTGGGCATGTGCGGTCTTTCCCAGGTTTTAAAAAAGGAATTAAAACTACCTCACACCACGAGACAGGAAAGTGACCTGACGCCCAAATGGCATTAAAAAGTGGTAGGAGGATTTCTTTGTTGCCTTGTGAGGTGCCGCAGCATACTGTAATGTATCCTGTCGTGACCAGGGGATGTGTCACGAGCTGCAGACAATGCAGAATCCAGCTTCCACATGGAAAATAAGCAGTTATAAACTTCATTAGAGGTGGACTGAAAGTCCTAACTACACCTCTCAGCAACCGCTCTATGGCGCTGGAAACCTGGATCCTGACTGGCTGTTGCAGTAACCATGGCAAAATACGCTGCCATAGTCTGGGCAATGTCTCACGGATCCGTGTGGAGAGTGCCGTTATTCATTGCAGAAGCCATGGGGCACTTCATCCTCTCCCAGAAATTCTCCTGATGGTCTCCCACACAATGGAACTTTCGGTGGAACGATTAATGGTGTTCAGGAACTGTTGCCACAACCTCTTCTTGCTCTCTCGAATGATTCGGCGACATTTTGCCCTCGCCACCCGAAAGGCGGCAAGATTCTCAGCAGTCGGCTGACACTGGAACCGATACAGAGCTGCACACCTGGTCCTGATTGCAGAGCTGTATTCGGCACTCCACCAAGTGACAGGTTGCCTCTTCCGGTGACCTGTGGGCTTTGGAATGGATGCTGCAGCGGCGTGGTGGACCATTTTGGTAATATGATCCACCCATGCCTCAACATTCGTACAGTGTTCGAATTGGGCCAACTGTCTATAAAGTGTCCACTCGGCCCCACTGAGAACACATCGTGGTGGTCGCCTTTTGAGGCCCACGCCATCTGGCAGGTGAATCCAGATTGGGAAGTTATACTTCTGTGCAAGTCAGCGACCACTTCCCATTGAGCACTGGCGGAAGAGCTGGAGAGCAAAGCGAGAGATCAATGGCAGAGAATGACCCAGTCGCTGTGCAGAAGTGAGTGATCTGTCCTGCATTCAGCAAGTAGGCACAAGATGACAGAAGAAACCTCTCAATTGCTCTAACCCTGGGACAGGTAATTGCAGAGCCCCAAAGCACATTGTGGGCATTAAAATCACCACAAATAATGAACGGCTGGGGGAGCTGTGTAAGGAGGTAGGTGAGGGCCGTTTCATCAAGTGCGTCATGTGGTGGCAAGTAAAGAGAACATACAGTCAGTGGATGATGCACGTGCACGGATACAGTGACAGCTTGTAAAGTCATCGCAAGCGAGAGAGGCGAGGAGTGGTACTCCGTCCTGACGAAAATACCTACGCCGCCTCTAGTTCTCTCTCCACGCAGGTCGTCCTTTTTGTTGAGTGTATAGCTTCGTAGCTGAGGGGAGTATGATGAATGGAAATAAGTCTCCTGGAGACACAGACACAGTGGTCTACCCTGAGAGAGTAGACGAATTTCCTCCACACGCGTCCTGAACCCCTGCAAGTTCCACTGAAATATGGGACCCTTCTATGATGGGGGTAGCACCTCCATCCTGTCTCTCCGACAGGGTGGGGAGACTGCAGCAGGTGGAGGGGCAGTCGTGGGCTAGGTGATTGCCCCACACATACGTCATACTCCATCAGCCCAGGGGAAGAGTCAGATGAAGCCTAATGTAAAACGACATCTGCATGGTCAGACGGTTTACCACGTGATTTGACCAGCTGTTTCTGCTGTATAGGAGCTTTTTGCGGTTTGTTGGACTTTGGTGGAGTGGTAACAGCCGTACTGGGTGCTGAACAGTCTCAGCTGTCGGAGGCGCCAGGGGCTGGCACAAGTTCGCCACTGTACCCTTGTCTGCCGGTCGAGTAGGGGCTACGGGCTCTGAATCACTGGCTGCGTTGCAAGTGCAGGTGTTAGTGTCAACACTCGCCACCTCCGTCTGCGTAGAGGCATCTGCTTTTGGAGTAGGCTTCTGAACCACTGATGCAAAAGATGTAGCAAATGTGGGAGGTTGCATCGACTTGTAGATCTTTTTGGCCTCACCATAGGGGATACGCTTGGTTGTTTTTATTTCCTGGACTTTGCGTTCCTCTAAAAATATTTGGCAGTTTGGTTTCCAGAGCAATTGATACATTTAGCTGGAGACGAGCAACCAACTCCTTCACGAGCAGCCTTACCGCAGTTGCCACAAGTAGCTTCGCCTTTACACCCAGAGGTGGTATGTCCAAAACGCTGGCTTTTAAAACAGCTCATTGGGATTAGGAATAAGGCCTCACACTAAGGCTAAGCAAGCCAGCTTTAACACTTTCAGGAAGTTTCGTGCCAC
Source organism: Schistocerca cancellata (assembly GCF_023864275.1). Taxonomy (NCBI): domain Eukaryota; kingdom Metazoa; phylum Arthropoda; class Insecta; order Orthoptera; family Acrididae; genus Schistocerca; species Schistocerca cancellata. The sequence goes on from NC_064629.1 coordinate 931,247,872, forward strand.
TGAAGGTCAGAATAAAGGAGTCGGATTTGATAAGATTGCCATCAACCCTCTTCATGATATGTTGTACCTCAACTATACCTTCCGGAGCCCACTCACGTTGCAGTTCTTCCGTGGGAATGTCGACCAGATCCCGGCATGTCACAACACCTTTGCTATAATTCGAGGTGCTGTGCAGTTCAGTGTCTATGTCATATTTCCCAAGGCATTTAGCAGATTGGACGTTAGCTGCCAGCTGGGAATAGGAAGTTTCTACTAGCAAGGTCGCATTACGCAGGCGCTTCACCGATTTTAAGGATCCACAGATTCCCTCCAAACCCTTTTGTATATAGAACGGTGAAACCTTCTCGAAACAACCCTCCTTCCGTTTCACAATGAGAAACACGTTCTGATTTCCAGAATGCATTCTCTTACTAAAGACTGGACGTGTCAAAGAAGCGCCGGAGTCAGGGGGACTGACTTCACGAGCCCTCTTGAGAGACTGGGTGTCAGAACCTTCCAGCGGCGCACCCTTTTCCCTGGGAGGAGGAAAAGAGGATTTCGGAGGATCCACTGCGGTCCCACGAGCAGCTAGGGAAGTAAGTGTCCACTCAGACAGGGCCCCACATGCCTGAGTAAGCCTTATACAACAGAGGTGCGGCAAGTTCCCCAGAGGGTGCCCGCTAACGGCTGTTCCACTTCAACAGCCATGCATCTATCGGCATGCAGCATACCTTGAGATTGAGGTTTTTTTTTATAGAGGTTTATTCCATCCTCGCTATCCGGGCGGTCAAGCCAAGATCCCCAGTCCCTGAGACACACAACGTTCCACTGGCGCGCCACACAGTGGTCGCTGAAGTACGCCCAGAGCTTACTGTGGCGGCGCTTACCAGTCCGCAGCTCAGGAACCCCGGGGTCGCCAGCAAATGAATGCCGAGCCCCTGGGGGCCGCACAATCCGTGACATGACGCGTCAAACCGCGCCGCCACTCCGCACGGCGATACTCCAGAGAGGAGGGCCTACAGAAGCCAAAGAAGCCAAGTCAGCAGAATACGGTGGATGTGGCCGTACTTGCAACCTCATTTCAGCAGTAACACCCACAGTTTTCCGACTCGTATGGGGAGCAGCGGGTGTTGTCGTATTGCAACAGCACGTTTCGTGACGTTGCACATCCTGCACACACTACCACGAATCGCCTCTGAATATCCGCAGTGTCCTTGATGCTCACATTCAATTTTGTCCGCTCACGTAATGACACCAGTTGGGAAAAATGAGCTAAACACTTCTAATGATTGTCCTGCCACCTACGGTTAGACCAAAGCAGTACATACTTGGATCAGTAATGAGTCAAATAGTGCACCATGAATTTTGGGAAGAATAAAGTGCAAATAAATATGGAACGTCTGTCGTATTTGCTATTCTTCCTGTTGTTACTACTTCAAATGCTAGCCATATAGATACCGGCACGTAGGTTAATATGCCTTACGTTGTGCCTTGACTTCCGGTTTACTTTCGATACAATTCCACGCTGTCGTGTAATTAACAATATACAAGCGTACGGAATATCGGCCTAGCTTTTGTGACTAGACTGAAAAGTTTCTAGCAGATAAAACACAGCATTTCATTCTTAATGGAGAGAAAGCTCACGATACAAAACTATCTTCGAGGTAAGTGTTTTAGACTTTTACTGTTCTCAATATACATAAATGATCTTGTGGGCAACGTTGGAAGACTGTTAGAGGGTGAAGCCGTTGGATACAGAGAAGTCACAACAACACTAACGAAATGCAGGAACCTCTGCAGTATGTCGAAGCTCGTGCAGGAATCGAAAGTTTACTCACAGAATAAACAAATGTAACTTGTTGTGCATAAATAAGAAAATCTGTTATTGTTTGATTAAACTGTTTCAAAGAAATCGCTAAAAAAACGTCAAATCCATTAAATGTCTGGGAGTGTGTGTACTGAGCGATTTGAAGTGGTAAGACCACATAAAACAAACTTTACGAAATAGAGAATATAGTCGATTCTCGGAGGACGTACCTTACAAAACATGGTTTCGCCGAGACTGGAGTATTGTTCTTTGGATTACGGACATTACCAGACAGGATTGATCAAGGAAACACATAAACCAAAGGCGAGCAGCGCGTTCCGTAACGGATTCGTTTAGTGAGCACGGAAGTGTCATTGAGATTCTCGTACAACCATTGTGGCAGATTCTACAAGAGAGGCGTTGAGCATTTCACTGTGGCTTATTGTTTAAATTCCGAGAGCGAACTCTAGTAAAGGAGTAAACCAAGATTTTGCTTCCTCCTATATCTAACGTAAAGACCATGAAGGTAAAATTAGAGGGTTCGAGATCACATGGAAAGTTACCAACGGTCGTTCTTCCGGAACACAATCTGTGACTGGAACACGTAAGGGGGAAGTGACCGTAGATCACGAAGTACCCTGCAGTGGCTTGCGAAGTGAAGATGTAGATATTTGCTTTACTTCTAACCTGCTCGAAAAAAGTTTTGCACTCACTGCAAATCTGCGAACGTGAGTGTGATGATGATGATGATGATGATGATGACGTTGGTTTGTGGGGCGCTCAACATCGTGGTCATCAGCGCCCGTGCAAGTTCCAAATCTTCCCATTTCCAGTCTCGTCACTTTCCAGATGATGGTGAGATGATGAGGACAACACAAACACCCAGTCCCCTGGCGGAGAAAATCCCCTAACCGGCCAGGAATACGTGAGTTTGGATCGATTAGAGGGAAGAAGGGAATTAAACGAAAAGCCTTATGAAAGAAAGAAAAATATTGTGAAATAAAAACAAAACAAAAAACACTGAAGCGCCAAAGAAACTGGTATAGCCATGCGCATTCAAATAGAGAGATGTATGAACAGGAACAGGCAGAATACGGGGCCGCTGTCGGCAACGCCTATGTAATACAACAAGTGTCTGGCGCAGTTGTGAGATCGGTTGCTGCTGCTACAATGGCAGGTTATCAAGATTTAAGTGAGTTTGAACGTGGTGTTATAGTCGGCGAACGAGCCTTGGGATACGGCATCACCGAGCTAGCGATGAGGTGGGGGTTTTCCCGTACGAGCATTTCACGAGTGTACCGTGAATATCATTAGTCCGGTAAAACTTCAAATCTCAGACATTGCTACGGCCGGAAAAAAAATTCTGCAAGAATAGGACCAAGGACGACTGAAAAGAATCGTTCAACATGACAGAAGTGCTACCCTTCCGAAAATTGCTGCTGCTTTCAATGCTTGGCCATCAACAAGTGTCAGAGGGCGAACTATTCAACGAAATCATCGATATGGGCTTTTGGAGCCGAAGGCCCACTCGTGTACCCTTGATGACTGCACGACATAAAGCTTTACGCCTCGCCTGGGCACGTCAACACCGATATTGGACTTCTGGTGAGTGGAAACATGTATTCCCTAGTCAGGCGTTTGAAATTGTATCGAGCGGATGGACGTGTACGGGTATTGAGACAACCTCATGAATCCATGGACCCTGTATGTCAGCTGGGGACTGTTCAAGCTGTTGGAGGCTCTGTAATGGTGTGGGGCGTGTGCAGTTGGAGTGATGCGACCCCTGATACCTCTAGATACGACTCCGACAGGTGACACGTACATGAGTATCCTATCTGATCACTTGCAGCCATTCGTGTCTATTGTGCATTCCGATGGACTTGGGCAATTACAGCGGGACAATGCGACAACCCACACGCCCAGAATTGCTACAGAGTGGCTCCAGGAGCACTCTTCTGAGTTTAAACACTTCCTCTGGCCACCAAACTCCCCAGACGTGAACATTATTGAGCATATCTGGGAGGCCCTGCAACGTGCCGTTCAGAAGAGATCTCCACTCCCTCGTACCCTTACGGATTTATGGACAGCCCTACATTATTCCCTCCAACACTACTTCAGACATTAGTCGAGTTCATGCGACGTCGTGTTGCGGCGCTTCTGTGTGCTCGCGGGGGCCCTACACGATATTGAGCCTGTGTACCAAATTCTTTCCTCGAAAAAAAAAAAAAAGTCTTACTGATTAGTGAAAACCATCTCAGCTGTATAATTACACATACATTGTGCTACGATCGATTTTGTTCTTAGAACTTCTTCAGGTTGCCTGTTTTAGTCTCTTCCGTTGAACTAGAAGGTCTGCGCTTTGTGCCCGGTCAGACAGACAGGAAATAACCTGCCTCACCAGCTGTGTTTTATCTTTTTTCTATAACAACAGTGGCTAGTTAGCTGTTATAACTGACGTGTCAGGTGAAAAACAGTCGCTTGACGTCCAGTGTTTCATCAGCTGCAAGTACGAGGGCGTGCTGAAAATTAATGCCTTCGAACTTTTTTGTGAAAACTCTTAAAGCTTTTCAGATAAAACAAACATTATTAACATTCTACGTCTTCATTCTCCATGTCTACATATTTATTTCTCAAGATAGTCACCCTGGCGATGAACACTTTTCTCCCAACGAGAGACAATTTTGTTGATACCATCACTGTAAAAATATTTTAGTTTGTTGTCAGAGCCACAACCCCACCTCTCCTTGCAACGCTTCATCACTGACAAAGTAAGGCCTTCGAAGGTTTTCTCCAACTTTTGGGAACAGATAAAAATCGGCAGGGGCCAAGGCGGTACTGTATGGAGGATAATCGATGACAATGAACCCAGATGTCGCAGCGCTCGTGTATGGTCTGAAGGAGATGATGCTCCATGCGTGGACCAACTCTTAGAATTCGAAACTCGATTACAACCCTCTAGCGGCAGAGGGCTGCAAATATGTAGACATGAAGAATAAAGATGTAGAATATTAGAACATTCGTCTTGTTTAAAAAGCTTTAAGAGTTTTCACATTTTATTTTTGAGCGCGCCCTCATATTCTGATACAGTTTTACATCAGGCGACCAAGCCGGATGCAGGTGTACACACTCTTTCTGCAATGCAACCTACAGTTGGATTCTTTTTTGTTCGGTTCCACGATGCTCTCGAGTTTGGCCAGCACCATCCCGCACATAACCTACACCGCGTCCTAAGGCACCCGTTTCACAAATGTTTGATGGGCGATTAGGCGTACTGCCTCGCCTTACTGCCACTTGGTGCGATGAAGTGGGACTCGTCACAGAAAGGAAAGTCCCTCTATTGATCTGCAGTCGTAGTACTGGCGTGCCAACTGCGAACGTTCCCTGCGGCGAGTGCGTACAGGGCCGTGACACAACACGAGGGCACACTAAAGCTCGTGACTCGCATATAACGCACTGGCGTGTCGATCTGCTCTCCCCCCCCCCCTTCCCCCCCAGGCACAGACACATTATTAAGCCAACAGTGGTTTTGTGGTGATCCGATGTAAAAGGCTTCCCACGAGTCACGTTTCGGTGTCCGGTTACATGGTGAAGCAATAAAAGAATGCATTATATACTACAGATATCTGAAGCTACTGTGTTTAGCATCTTGACAGAAAAGGTTGTCCATACGAAAACTTTGTCCACCAAACGCGATAGTGGAAAGAAAACCACATCTAATATCACAGCGAAAATGAAATTCGTTTGGACTTCTAAATCTACTAAAAAAAACGCAATCACAAAAGTGAATGCTGTACTTAGTATGTCAATAAATTCAGGGAAATAAATAAATGAGCACTGATCCTCTCAAAATTATGGTGAAATACGTTTGGTTAAAGTCAAACATATATTTTCGAAATTCCAAAATGCCTTTAGTTGATTGTGTTCCACAACTTTTTAGCAAAGTAGAAATGACAACATTACACTACAGCTGTTGTTTTATTTGTTCTTCAAGTGCTATCGGTTTCGGTCGAATATGGTTCTCCAGCACCTAGCACCTATTGTATAGACGTCGTGGAGACAGGAAAATTTCAGATAAGAAGCATGTTTCAAAGCAGCAATAAAAATACAAGCAATACAATATTTTTGACATTTTATTTTTTGACGTATATATTTAACTCATGCTGTTCACAAAAAGAGTGTAAGTATTGCTTGTATTTTTACTCTAGTTTTGAAACATTCTTTTCATCTTAAGTTTTCCCGTATCTATGACGTTTGTGTACACAAGTACTGGATAATGGTCTTTGTCTGAAACCGGTCACACATTAAAGATTACATTAAAGAGCAACTTATGGTGTTACATAATGTTATTTTTGCCATTTTTTTTTACCCTGGAAAGTGGACCCTATTCATCACATTTTCTTCAATAACGTGACACAACTTAAAATATAGTAAGAAATACCTTAGTTTTAACACAAATGGTAAGAAGAGAGCTACGCAAACATAGACCTGTTACTGCCAAACCTGTTCGAATTAAAAAAAAAAAAGAGGATGTTTCACAGATACGAGGAGCACAAAGACTTAACCATCAAACAGCTATTTTCTACCGCAGGTCGCAACAACATAACAACAATACCTGAGAAGGAGAGCAATCCAGCTTTAAGGCTGCAAAGGTTCGGCAAGGATTTGGGCCACCGTATTTTGGGTGTCACACTGAAGGTAAAGTCAACTAGAGACGTCTATGCAACTACGCTAGGTGACTCGTTGATCCAATGGCACAGATGTTTTCCCCTGATGGGGACTGCAGTTGAGCGCCCCACAAACAGATCATCATCATCATCATCATCTCACATGAAAATAAACTGTTTCGGTGTTTTAATAACGTACTACACATTGCCATAGCATCACATTTTACATTTCTTTTATGTATATCTAACCTTTTTTTGTATTTTAAAGCTCCTTTTTTGCACGTAATTAGAACCGCCCATCATTCACTCATAGTCCATTGTGTATTTATATTCTTACTGAATATAAATTGCATTTTATAAGTAATAAAAATTAGTTGATCACGTAACTTCCGCACTTTTATGTAACTAAAGTGTGTGTGTGTGTGTGTGTGTGTGTGTGTTCCTAAGAGACCAAACTGCTAAGGTCATCGGCTCCTAGACTTACATACTACTTAAACTAACTTATGCTAATAACAACAGACACTCCCCCAGAGGGAGGACTCGAACCTCCGGCGTGAGCGGCCGTGCAATCCGCGACATGGCGCCTTAAACCGCACGGCCACTGCGCGCCGCCTGTAACTAAAGCAAGTAGATTTTTCATGCGCAAAGATTAATATATACAGGGTGTCCCATTTATCTTGACCACCCTAAATAACTGTTTGTCCAGATGAAAATTACAAAATGTTTCAAGCAAATGTTCTTTAGCCATCAGGGGGACATCAATCAGCATGATTGCCATCGTTGTAGCTTTGTTTTTTACAAAGATATGGACAGCGGTATGACTTTTTTTTAAGTAGCACCCCGTATTTTTCATACGGTAATTCATTTCCTCTCCTAAAGACCTATTCAAAAATGTATCACTTTGTTCCATTCACTGAAACACAACGTTGTTAATTACGTAACACAACACTGACGTTGACGCTCCCAGCGCTTAGTGCAGATACTCGGGGTAATGGAACACATCCACGTGCTGACATTGATAGAGGATAAATGTAAACATGGGTAGAATGCACACCCGTCATTCCGTCAACCACCGTCAGTTGAAGAGTTGTGAGAGTAGAATGTACACCAACGAAGAGAAGGTAGAAATGATACTCATTTATAGGGAATGTAAGTTAGCAGAACAGCAATTACAATACTGTTTTCTTATGTACGGGATCATTTAGTACAGTAGTTTAGTCCTTTTAAATACTGTAGTGTAGAGTAGGCATACAGTAAAGGCTGTCCTTCCTACAAACTGCTTTGACACAACGTTTCTTTTATTGTTGTTGTTGTTGTTGTAGCTGTTGTTGTTGAAGGTAGGCGAAATGCTACGCATGCAGCGGAACTGTACAGAGAGCGATATCCTGACCAGAACAGACTTCCCGACGGATGTTTTCTCGTCTTGTTGCGACGCTGCAGGAAGCGGGAAGTTTCAACCCACGACAACGCAGTCGTCGTAGCACTCGCACAGACGAAGCTGCCCAAGTCACTGTTCTCGCTTCCGTTGCTATGAATCCACGTGTGAGCACACTACAGCTTGAACACGAGATTGGCATTCCTAAAACCAGTGTACATCGTATTCTTACACGTCACCGGTTCCATCCTTACCATGTACATCTACATCGAGAATTGCATGGGAATGGTTTCCAGAATCGTGTACAGTTCTGCCAGTGGCCACAGTGGCAAATCCTCGTCAACCGGAACTTCTTTTCCAGTGTTCTATTTACCGATGAATGTTCCTTCTAAAACAAAGGACAGATAAATACAAGGAACATGCATTATTGGTCAAGAAAGAACCTACTATGGCTTAGACAGGTGGAACATCAGTGTCAATGGAGAGTTAACGTCTGGTGCGGATGCTGGGTACTACAATTATTGGCCGTTATTTCATCAATGGTGGGCTAAACAGCACAGCGTATGCCAACTTCTTCAGACGATTTCTTCCTCCTCTTCTGGATGAAGTGCCACTAAAAACCAGAATGCTTATGTGGTATCAACACGATAGATGTCCAGCGCATAATGCCGTGCGTGCACGTCGTCTTCTGAACCGAAGTAATCCTGGCAGATGGATTGGTCGAGGAGAAACAGTTACTTGGCCTGCTAGGTCTCCTGATTTAAATCCTCTGGACTTTTTTCTTTGTGGATGCCTTAAAGACGTTGTCTATTGCGATATTCCAGCAACTCCAGAGTACATATAGGAACGTATCGTGCTTGCTTGTAATTCTCTTCAGCAGGCAACACTGGAAGCAGTAAATAATTCTTTCACTCAACAAGTGTACCAATGTATCTGTGTCCAGGGTCACCACTTTGAGCACCTTTGAATTTTCTACTCCTGGGCAATGGTACAGGAGAGTCAAGGTCAATTTTGTGTTACGTTTTTGCTTGGTTTTCGTTTGTTTTCTGACAACTCCAACAAGTGGACGTGTTTGTGATCCCGGGCTCAAAGTCAATGTTGCATTATGTAATTAATAACGTTGTGTTTCAGTGAATGGTACGCTGTGAAACATTTTTGAATAGGTCTTTAGGAGAGGAAATGAATTACCGAATAAAAAATACAGGGTGCCATTTAAAAAAGTCGTACCGCTGTTCATACTGTCACATAGAAGAAGGGGGTAATTAGATGAATGACGAACACTAACTTCACTTAACGAAGGTTTATTCAGCTCTTCCACATACAAGAGCCCGGAGCAAACTGCCCCCGTCCAGAACACATACAGTATACAAACAGCTACAGAACATTCCAGTACAATGATTCTTGACATTTGTGGATACTTCTACAATGTACTCGAACAGAATAGTGAAATTAAAATTGTTCAATCTAGGTGAGTTTTGAACTCACGACCCTCCATGCAACAGTTTAGTATCAAACCACTACCCCATAGTGCTACTCGGCTTCTCTTGCGACAATATCTCTGTAAAAAAACAAAGCTACAACGAAGGCAGTCATGGTGATCGATGTCCCACTGACGGCTAAAGACCATTTGCTTGAAACATTTTGTAATTTGCATCTGGACAAACAGTTATTTAGAGTGGTCAAGACAAATGGAACACCCCGTATACATATAACTGTTGTTGTTATCATTTAGTTTTCAATACAACGTTCTTCATCAGTATCAGAGGCAAGAGTTTCCTATTATTGATAAATGTGAAACGTGTTTATGAATAACAGAAACATGTTTTGTATAAGTTCATCGAGGTATTGAAGCGATATTTGATACATTTTTGTTTGGCAGTTTTTATTTTACGGTTTTGTTGAGGAAATTGCGCTTTCTAGCGCTATGTGATAAGTCTATATTCTTTTCTTTAATTTCACTACAACATACCTCTGTTTCACGCTACAAATAAAAAATTTTCGAATAAAACCTAAATTAAATATTCACAATTTTAGTTTTGCTATAAATACTGTTTATTCTTAAGTTAGAAACAGGATAATTGTACAGATTAAAAATTTTCCGCAGGTTACCCGGCCGTTTAGATATCCTTACTCAGTTTCTAGGATGTTCACAACTTCCGGTATTTAGGAGAATATACATTCATAATGAAAAGTTAATCGTATTTTCAAATTACCCACCAATAGTCATTATGTACGCTCCTTTTACGTTTATGTAGGAAGGTGGTTGCGTACATACTGCAAACTCGTTCGTCGTAGCCTCTCTACCTCATCAGGGGCCGTGCAACCACGGCTTGTAAACAAACGCAGTACACCAGAGCTGAGTTCTTGTGAATGCACAGTTGTCCGTGTGCCTCGTAGTGCAACACAATGCCTGAGAACACGCTCCCCATGGCAGACCGTACCAAAATTATCACACTGAAGGGACGAAACATGAGACAAGATGACGTTCCGAGTATTGTACACGTTAATCAAACTGTTGTCTCCAGAGCGTGGAAAAAGTTACAGGAAACAAATTCAATAGTTGATCGACGTCGCGAAGGCCGTCCACACAAAACTCAGGACCGGTATGTAACGATATCTGGACGGAAACAACCTACAAAGACGGTGACTACCCTGCGCCACGAGCTTCGAGAAACCACAGGGGTTACCTTAAGTACCCAAACTGTGCGCATCGGACTTCAAACTGAGAGGTAGTACAGCTAAAGACCCCTAAAGATTCCAACACTCCGTCCGTGTGCTCGTGTAAGATGGGCTAGAGCACATGAACACTGGACACGAGAGCAACAGACTAAAACGCTGTTCACCGACGGAGTGCGAATAGGCTTGCACCCTGAAGACAGCTCTGTTCGCATATGGAGGCGAATAGTGGAACGCAATCATCCCTGAATGACTGTGGAACGTTACCAGCAGCGCGGTAGCTCAATCGGATTCTGGGCAGGAATCGTGTATGGCCGCCGCACACCACTCGTTCCAACTGAAGGCAACATGAATGATGCGGTTATGAAAACAGCATTCTCCGACCAATAGTAGTTGGTTTTGCAGAGACTGTAGAGGAAGGGTTCACCCTACAGGATGATAACGCCCGATCTCATCGTGCCCCCAGCGTGTGTCGGTGTCCGACAGGACGTGCGACCCCAACAATGGATTGGCCAGCATGCTCACCGGGTATGACTTGCATAGAGCACGCACGGAGCTTCTCAAAAGAGCGATTTCTAGTCGTCAACATCCTCCATTGACGACTGAAGCTCTCAAGAATGCTTCCATTGAGGGGTGGGATAATATGTCTCAAGAGGCCTGCAGTAAGTCGGTACTGAGCAAGACCCGTCGCATTCGAGAGTGCCTGAGGGTTCATAGAGGACCTACACGTTATTGAACAGTGCACTGACCACACTATTTTATGTTTTTTGATGTGGGACATTGTAACTTTTCTGTTTTTTCAAATAATGTTCCTTTTTTAATTTCATAATCGGTTCAAAGAAGGCACACAGTATAGTTTTCTTTAGCGTAATATTCTGTATTATCAAAAAATACATTACTAGGCATCTGTCTCATTTGAAGATACGAGAAACAATTATATGCTCAACGTTTTTTGATGGGTGTAGTAAGACACTTATCCCATACGTACATAAACCAAATGGTTCAAATGGCTGTAAGCACTATGAGACTCAACATCTGAGGTCATCAGTCCCCTAGACTTAGAACTACTTAAACCTAACTAACCTAAGTACATCACACACATTCGTGCCCGAGGCAGGATTCACACACATCCGTGTCCGAGGCAGGATTCGAACCTGCGATCGTAGCGGCAGCGCGGTTCCGGACTGAAGCGCCTAGAACCGCTCGGTCACAGCGGCCGGCTCTACAGAAACCAGTCGTTAAGCGGTAGCGAACGATAGGTATGCGACACATCTAATGTACAGGTAACATGGGTACGACCTTACCATAGCTATTAGGAAATCAATCGTAGTTTACGCTTACTTGTGGTAGTGTATGGTAGCTGACCGTAGTTTTATAACTCTAGTTGGTGATACTCTGCCTTTGAGGACTGAAGTTGACAGAGCCACGGCCAGTTTCCTCCTTCCTCCTTGGCTGGATGTGCCAGTGCTTTCTGTAGCTACGTCAGTGTTGCCATGCTGCTGCGCTTAAATCCTTCTTTCAGTGTAAACTGAAATCTTCGTTGTTTTTTAATGTGTTCAACGTCTGTTAGAGATGAAAGCTTTTGATGGAGCGAAGTTTGAATCCTTTCTTCTTCCTTTTCGTGGCCTTTATCCTACATCTTCACGAAGTCATGTATTAAGGAATCCTGTATGCATGGATATTTAAGTCTTATTTGATTTTATCAGAAATTCACAGATTTTTGTGGGAGAACACAAGGCATTTACATTACTAACGTATAAACACTCACATCACGCTTACAGTGGACAAAAAGCGTCTCAGAATGGAAGATTGTATTTGAATGTCTCGTGATTTACACGAAGATTAAGAAACTATGAGTTACACTGTGACATTTCATTGAAGGTTACGTTAGACTGAATAAATTGTTCATTCCAAAAAAGGTTTGCAAAACGGACTTAAAAAAACACATTGTTGCACTTACGCTGCAACAAAGTCACGTATTACATAGCGTTCATGTTATGACACATGGTTAATAATATCTATCGGTTCTGCAAGGAAATTCATCAGGTAGAGTAGGAGTTGGTCGTCAATAAATCCTTCGAGCTCCTCTTAAACTAAACGTTATAAGTAGCTAAATATTATATCGTAGTTGGAAATCTATTGAAAATGTGTGTTCTCAAATAATGGCCACATCTTTGGTCCAAAGTGACTGACAAACTCTTTATGAAGGTCACTCTTACGACTGGCATTGATTCCATGAACTGCGCTGTTGGTTTGAAAGAGATATATTACTTACGATAAATTTCTAGCTACTAATAACTCAATTGAAAACATTAGAGTTTGATTGACAACGGATTAAAAAAACAAATTCACTTTTCTTGAAAGGCAACAAATTTTCTAGCATTTCCCCCTACATTGCAGTGATTAATCTAGTAGCTCTCTATCAGTGTAACATTCAAGTTTAAAAAATTCAAAAAAACGCTTAACGTATGTCGAAGTTAATAACACAAAGAATATGTGTTGCAACACACCGGGCGAAGATGTGAAGGAATTCCACAAGCTCAGTTGAGAGTGTACAAATGACGACGTCGACGAATGGCACAGCCCGAAAACTAAACGTGTCGGCAGGTTAGATGTTTGTTTTCTTGCGACGTTAATAATGCTGGCGACCTTTACATCGTCACGAAAGTAGGCGAGGCGTTAGTAGGCTGCTATTGCGTGTTTCTCGATTTATTCGCAACATTTGCGAGCTACTAACGCGAAAACCGGCTGGAGGTAGTACCTGGCAACGTTCCCAAGACTTTGTGGGTCAAGTGACGGCTACAGCGAAGTGCGCACTCCTTTAAGACGCTGGGACAGTACAGAACGGCTCGAATCCCCCACTCGGCTGCTTCTCCACAGCTTATTTTCCGTGCATCGAACCATTCACACACAAATTTATGGTGAAGTTTTGCCCATAAGATAAAATTATTATTGCTGAAAGGTAGGTTGTCTTAACTAGTACTAGGTACTTTTTTTTTTTTAGTATTGGCCAGTGTAATCTTCTGTAAGAACATGGGATAATTTTTTTCCTTTAATACCTAGGAAATGCGGACGTACACTGGTGTCCACCTAACCAATTCGACGCATACTGACAGGGTGTGTAGGACACGGTTTGGTCTTGAACGCTACGACATCTTCGAAGGAAGCCCGGCAAACTCACAACAGCATTATTCAAGATTTTCTAACCGACGTCTGAAAGCAATACGTGAGAGAAAAACAATTTCTTTTGAAACTTCCTGGCAGATTAAAACTGTGTGCCGGACCGAGCCTCGAACTCGGGACCTTTGCCTTTCGCGGGCAAGTGCTCTACCAGCAAGTTTCGCAGGAGAGCTTCTGTAAAGTTTGGAAGGTAGGAGACGAGGTATTGGCGGAAGTAAAGCTGTGAGGACGGGCCGTGAGTCGTGCTTGGGTAGCTCAGATGGTAGAGCACTTGCCCGCGAAGGGCAAAGATCCCGAGTTCGAGTCTCGGTCCGGCACACAGTTTTAATCTGCCACGAAGTTTCATGTCAGCGCACACTCCGCTGCAGAGTGAAAATCTCATTCTGGGAACAATTTCTTTTGTTTCACGATTCACGGTGAGGGCAAACGAACCGGGGTTTGTACGACGAAACTGTTCAAGATGGAGAGGGTCCGCTAGTGTGCAGTATTAAAGCGATTACTCCGCAGGTTTGAGACAGGTAGGTGAAGAACCTTAAAAAACGACTACAAAATTACGCGTACATCATCGAACTAAATAGAGAGACAGCTTCTAGGGAAGGTTGCATAAACATTCGTTCAAACGTTCATCATTAGTTGTCCTCACCAGTATTCGGTAATTCGCTTAGATATGCGTGGTAAGCCGCGAAATTGTGTGATGGCCGAGAATCGTTTAAGAAAGTAAATCAGGTTATTTCTGCAATAGACACATTGAAAACCCCATGAACATGCAAAAATTTTACGATCATTTCATATGCTGTATGTCGCAATAATTACTGTTCTCCGTGTTCCTGCGATCAATATCATTCTCACTTCTGCAGTGCTCCATGGGTTACACATTATGCTTGTCACAAATTTAAATACAGTAACGTAAATAAAATCACTGTACTGATTTGAATGAGAGTTCTTGTGTGTCCTGTTTCTATTTACAACCTCTTCGCTAAATTTTTGTCTCCTTTTTCTGGATAAAGATAATGAAAATATTTAAATGCGGACATTTTAGGTTTGGCTTCACCGTGACTGTTCCTGATATCGAATGAAACACCAACTTTTCTATTGCCAGTCACTCTTTATTTATATTCACAACGCGTTTCGAAGGTTTAAAGTTCCATCATCAGGTGGATTTACCTGTGTTAGTATGGGATATGTGTGTGTTGTGTTGCGATTTCGACGTAATTTGTGGAACTGTCTCCAGTGGTCACAGACTCCTGTCACTATCGTAACACATCGCATGTAAATTGTTATATTTGTAAACACCACTTTTGTTTACAAATATGACGGCTTACATGTAATATGTTACGATAGCGAAAGGAGCCTGTAACCACTGGAGACAGCCCCACAGATTACGTCAAAATCGAAACACAACACACACACATGCCATATTGACACAGGCAAATCCACCTGATGATTGAGATTTAAACTTTCGAAACGCGTTGTGGGTATAAATAGTGAGTGATCGGTAACAGTAAACTTGTTGTTTCATTCGATAATGAAAATAATAAGTGAATAACCAAATCTTCATAACATGCACAGTCATAATAGACCTGTTATTAGAATTACATCGGGATTAAAAAAAATACCAGCAGCAGATCGAGATCTCACGCTAATGAAACCAACCGCTTACTCGCTCGGTTGCGGCCTCCTTGAATACTAGTGACCACACAAAGTACATAAGCACACCAAAAATTTTCAAACTGGATTTCCTCGAAAAGGACGAGAGTTACTCCTTCCTGTTTACATATACTGAAGCCGTAGTTATGCCCTACACACACTGTAAATATGAATCAGACCGGTGAGGGTACGTTCGTACTGTCCTCATGTGAGCTCATATTGACCTTTCTCTCAAAAGGGAAAATAAAAGCTGCTCCCGGCAGTCCATAATGTCGGCAGTTACCTACTTGAAGAGGACACTGTGATGGCAGGTACAAGGGCCTCATTATTGTCGTGTGCCAGAAGGATTCGCGAGGCAGCATGCGTTAACGCGAAGTGCAAACGTAGGCGTCGTGTCTCGCTGTCACAATCCGTTTCTTCAACCAGTTCCCTGTTCCTTGGTGAGGTAACGGAACGGATAACGAAACGTCATGCCAATTTTCGCAACCTACTGAACGGTAAGAGCACAGACTAAAGCCCAATTTTTGGGAAACGTTATTTGCTGTTCGAATTCATCACTGGCCAGACATTAAAAGGTTGAAACCTTGACTGGAAAAGGAAAGGAAGGTAATGTACTCATAGAAATCTACGTGTACAGTACCTGGAAATACTGAGGAGATCCGTACGGATGTGGGACATGTCAGTGTTTTGCATAAATTATGTGAAATTAACTAAAATAAGGTAACAATAATATTAATAATATGTACAGTACATCAGCTGGTTCTGTTTAGAAATTTGTCGGTGGAGTAGCGGGAGTTGGCCGCAGATAAGTCTCTCAGGCTACTCTTAAACCGAACTTCATTTGTAGCTAAACTTCTTGTGATCGCTAACAAGTTACTGATAATGTGTGTTCCTGAATGTTGGACGCATTTTTGGTTTAGAGTAATAGCCTTTAAGTTTTTATGTAAATTATTCTTGTTCCTAGTGCTGATTCTGTGAACTAAGCAGTTTGTTGGGAAAAGTGATATATTATTTACAAACAATTTTATTAAGGTATAAGTATACTGAGAAGCTGTACCCAGTTCCTCGAACATGCGCAGGATGTTCGTGAATTCTCACCACAAACTTTGGACTCTGAAAACTTTTCTTTGACTTGAAGAGTTACCGTAAAGTATAATACCGTATGACACTATAGAATGAAAGTAAGTGAAGTATCTCAACTTTTTTATTTATTTCTTTGTCACCAGTGTCGGATAGCATCCGAATTTCATATAAGGGTTTCTTTAAGTGTATCTGTTGTATACTGTTTCCAACTGAATTCATTATCAAGTTGTAATCCCCGGAATTTAATCCTGTCGAGCTCTTCCTACTTTATGCATATTCCGGGTGGAATGCTTTTAAATCTCCAGAACTTTATGTAATGAGTCTTTCCAAAGTTTCATGACAGTGATTTGCCTATTAACCATTTATTAATGTCCACGAAAATTTCATTAACAGCTCTTTCTAAAATTATCTTCGATTTGATACTAATTGCAATACTTGTATCATCTGCAAACAAAAAAACTCTGCGAACGGCATTTTGCTTCATGAGAGGTTATTAATGTTTAAAAAAGCAGTGACCGTAAAATGGACCCTTTTGGGACAGTACATGTAGTTACGAGAACGTGCTGAAAATCAATGCTTCCGAATTTATGTGAAAACTCTAAAAAGCTTTATAAATAAAACAAATTTTATTAAGATGGCACATCTTTATTCTTCGTGGCTACATATTAATTTCCCAACATAGTCACCCTGACGACAAACACACTTCTCCCAAAGCAGGACCAGTTTGTTGACAGAATGTATGGCTTTGTTGACGGAGCCACGACCTCAGCCCTGCTTGCACCGCTTCATCGCTGTCAAAGTGACGTCCTCGAAGGTGTTCTTCAAGTTTAGGGAAAAAATGGGAATCGGACGGGGGCAGTTCGGGACTATATGGAGAATGATCCGTGAGAGCAGTTTGTGACAGACGTCGCAGCGCTGGTGTGTGGCCTGTCATTGTCGTGTGAGAGAGGGGGAGGGGGGAGAGAGGGGTGGGGGAGAGAGAGGGAGGGGGGAGAGAGAGGGGGAGAGGGGAGGGGGAGCGGAGAGGGAGGGGAGAGGGAGGGGGGAGGGGAGAGGGAGGGGGGAGAAGAGAGAGGAGAGGAGAGAGGGGAGAAGAAGAGAGGGGAGAAGAGGAGAGGATGTTCCATCTGTGGACCAACTCTTCCAATTGGAAACTCATTTACGGCACGCTGTTTCTCTCGCACCGACATAGTTACGTTACACACTACCACGTTACACGCTTAAATTCGGGGCCCTCTGTCGGCAGAGGCCTACAACTATGTAGACAAGAATAATAAAGATGTAGAATATTAATATTTGAATAGCGTTAAGAGTTTACACACAAAAATATCGTAGGCATTACTTTACAGCACGTCCTCGTATTTTCCAATCTGATGAGTGGCAGCTTGCTTCACTGGTCTCTCGTACTGACACGCTTTGTCTCCTGTTTGCGACATACGGTTTGAAACATTTTGCAGCACTACCAGTGACACCATATTTTTCTAATTTACTTAAAGTAATGCGATTTCTCAAGTTTTCTTGGCGAGATTTATTAATGGTTTGCTTCCGGATGTTCTGCCTAGTAGTTGTTTCCATGTTGTGCACCGTATTTCGACGACCGACCCAGACGTCTTCTTCACGTGGTGAGAGTTTTGCTGTTAGGTGTACTCGCTGCTCGCACTCCAACAGTCTGCATGAAACTCGAAAAAGGTGACCAATTGCCTTTCCTCGCACGTAAGTTAAGAGAAGAACGGGCGGATCGCCTGGGTGCCAGTGTAAACAGAGAACGTAGCTCACTCACCTCTATCTCCACACCTCGAGCTATCACCATCCGGCACAAAGAAGACTCTGGTCCATAGAGCCCGAACACTTTCAAACAAGGAGAGCCTCGCCAATGAACTACAACACCCACGATTAGTATTTCGAAGAAATGGGCACTCATATCATCAGATTCAGTGGGTGATGCACTCAAAATCGAGAACTTCTGAGACTGAGGTGGAGACTTGAGACCGAGGAAGAGTAGCCAAAAACCGCTTATCTACCTTATGCTGGCCAAATTTCTGGAAAGATCGGTAGACTTCTGCGGAAACATGGCATCCATTGTATTTCGGTCCCTTCAACTAAGATAAAAAGTATTCTTTGTAATGTTAAAGAAGATCTAGGTCTCCGAAAACCCGTGTGTGTAGCGGATTCCACGCGAATGTAGCATGTCTTACGTGGGGCAGACTACCAGAGTAATGGAGGAGAGATGCAGGGAATGTCAGGTACACGCCTGACTAAAACATCCGAGTAAATCAGCTGTCACCGAGCGCTGCCTCGAATATAACCACGAAATGAAATACTGTGAGACCAATATCGTGGTGCAAACGCCAAGTTTCTGCGACAGCATTATTAAGGAATCTATCGGAATAAAGATGTCAGAAAACCTAATAAACAGGGAGGGCGCTTTCAATTGAAATATCGCTTGAGGTCTGACACTCGATTGATTAAAATCTTCACGGCCATCACATCCACCATAGTTGGAGAAAGCTGATAGAATTTGCATTTCACGGAATATCAATGCGAACTGCGAAAAACAAAAGAGTGTCAAAGGGTATAGGGGGCGCCAGGAATCAAACTGTACTGTAAATAGGGGCGTGAGACCAACAATAGTCCAGTCTGGCTGGAATCTAGGCAGCGAGTGCACATAACAGTAAAACTCGTAGCACATGAAGAAGGCGGCTGGGTCGGTCGTGAAATATTCTGCAGAAAATGGAACAAGCGACTTGACAGAATACCCGGAAGCTAACTATTAATCAGTCGCGCCGAGAAACCCGAGAGATCACATTCAACTATGGGACGTACTTGAATGCTCACATAAGCCTTGGCAGTAACGCTACCTTGCAGAGTGCCCATGGAATATTACGATGTGGCTGTCCGTATCGTCACCGAACCCCCGCTCTGTTAAACTCGGCCAGGATATGGGAACAGTGTGAAAAAGCCTCATCCGATCAGATGACTTTCTTGCATTGCTCCACAGTCCAGATTTTGTGGTTTCGACACAACGCTTTCCTGTTACGGGCATTTGCATCACTCAGTGGTTTTGGGATTCCAGCACACCCGGCAATTCCCAGCTTATAGAGATCCATTCGTGTTGTTTTGGTTCTGACAGGGTTTTTGAGTACAGCATTCAGCTCTGCAGTGACTTTTGTAGCTATCGCCCCGTTATTTTTCGTCACAATCCTCTTTATTGACTATCAGCCACGATCACTGAACTCACAGATCATGTTTTTTCGCTTTCTCTGTATCCGGTATAAACATTCGATATGGTGCCTCTCGAGACACCAAACACTTTGGCAACCTCGGTTACGGAAGCGCCCACCATACGAACTCCAACAGTTTACCCACGTTCAAATTCAGTTAGCTCCAACATAATGCACTCACAACACTATTCTGACCACGACTGACAAGTGCAAAGTATAGAGGACACTGCACAGGTGCGATTCGTGATCAAATACAAAAGTGCAAACTGAAGGCTTGTCTAGCACCTGCATTTACATTCGAGCAAGCGTTTGTCGCGGAGTTTCCATATTTTTCTCCAATTCCTGTACTTACGGAGATTCGCCCAATATGCATACGGCTTGTTCGAGGGCGGCCGTAATATTTCGGTGTTTTAATGATACACTAAGTGATCAAAAGTATCCGGACACCTGGCTGAAAATAACTTACAAGTTCGTGGCGTCCTCCATCGGTAATGCTGGAATTCAGTATGGTGTTGGCCCACCCTAAGCCTTGAGGATAGCTTCCAATCTCGTAGGCATACGTACAGTCAGGTGCTGGAAGGTTTTTAGGGGAATGGCAGCCCATTCTTCACGGAGTGCTGCACTGAGGAGAGGTATCGATGTCGGTCGGTGAGGTCTGGCACAAAGTCGGCGTTCTGAAACATCCCAAAGGTGTTCTATGGGATTGAGGTCGGGACTTTGTGCAGGTCTGTCCATTACAGGGTTGTTATTGCCGTGTAACCACTCCGACATAGGCTGTGCATTATGAACAGGTGCTCGATCGTGTTGATAAAGATGCAATTGCCATCCCCGAATTCCACTTCAACAGTGGGAATCAAGAAGGTGCTTAAAACATCAATGTAGGCCTGTGCTGCGATAGTGTCACGCAAAACATCGAGGGGCCAAGCCGCCTCCATGAGAAACACAACCACACCGTAACACCACCGCCTCCGAATTTTACTGTTGACACTACACACGCTGGCAGATGAGTTTCACCTGGCGTTCGCCATACCCACACCCTGCCAACGGATCGCCACATTGTGTACCGTGATTCGTTACTCCCCACAACGATTTTACTCTGTTCAGTCGTCCAATGTTTATGCTCCTTAGACCAAGCGAGGCGTCGTTTGGCATTTACCGGCGTGACGTGTGGCTTATGAGCAGCCACTCGACCATGAAATCCAAGTTTTCTGAACTCCCGCCTAACTGTCATAGTACTTGCAGTGGAACCTGATGCAGTTTGGAATTCCTGTGTGATGGTTCGGTAGATGTCTGCCTTTACACATTACGACCCTCTTCAACTGTCGGTGGTCTCTGTCAGTCAACAGGTGAGGCCGTCTGTACGCTTTTGAGCTGTACGTGTCCCTTCACGTTTCCACTTCACTATCACATAGGAAACAGTGAACATAGGGATGTTTAGGAGTGTGGAAATCTCGCGTACAGACGTATGACACAAGTGACACCCATTCTGCTCTCTCATGATGTCTAATGACTACTGATATGGAGTAATTGGCAGTAGGTGACAGCACACTGCACCTAATACGATAAATTTATGTTTTTTGGGGTGTCCAGAGACTTCTGATCACATGGTGTACGTCTGTCCGCGATGGATTGAGTCTTCATTGGAGTTTGAGGTTCAAATGGCTCTGAGCACTATGGGACTTAACATCTATGGTCATCAGTCCGCTAGAACTTAGAACTACTTAAACCTAACTAACCTAAGGACAGCACACACCACCCAGCCATCACGAGGCAGAGAAAATCCCTGACTCCGCCGGGAATCGAACCCGGGAACCCGGGCGTGGGAAGCGAGAACGCTACCGCACGACCACGAGATGCGGGCCTTCATTGGAGTTTGTTGAGAGTCTCTGTAACGCTTTCGCGCTAGCTAAACGATCCCGTGTCAAAACTCGCTGACCTGCTTTGGACCTACGGTATCTCCTCTATTAATCGTACTTAATAAGGGTTCCAAAGTGACGAGGAATAACCAAAAATCTGTGGCGTTATGTGATCAGCGTATATAGTAGACCAGTCAGTTACTAATGCGCTTCCTTGGCGTCTGTTCAGTAACTAACATTGCGTAGTGTTCCATAGGTGTGTGTGGAAACGTGCAGCGACGTACAAGCCCCGACGATCATTTCAGGTGTATCGGGAAAAGATCGGGAAGTGCAAGTCCTCGTTTATGTCTCACGAAACGACGCTAATATCAAGATCATGGAATTATATCGTTTGGTGATGTATATGGGGACTCAGGGAGTATAACGCTTTTTTTTTAATTAGAGTGGGTCTTAATTTAACTTACTTGGTGATTTATGTAACTATGTTGAACAGCTACACAAAATTGTGAATTCATGTAAAGTTTTTTGTTGATTTTACGCTTATCGCTACAACTAACGTTTATTCGATGATTTAGAAGTGTGTGGGAGTACTGGTGACAGGAACCCGCTATTATAAAGAAACAGAGACATCCATGCAGTGTGATACTACCGAGTGGGTGATGATTTATGTTTAAGAGAGCTGTATTTGACGCATGTTCACCTACAGTATAGTCATCTGGATTGCGAGCAAAATGATCTAGATTTAGTGGGTATCTTCTTCAATCATTGATTACGCTTACTAACGATGTTTGTGACTAACGATGTGTCACTAGATGACTAGAAAGTCGTCAAGACGTTCATTAATGCCGCCTTCTTTCCCATGAAACTATAGAGAATGAAACCACATAAATACGTGCATATTAGAGCAGGAATTTCGCACGCGTATACAGACTGTATAAAGGGGTCATTGTAGAGTCGTTGCACTAGATGAAAAGGAGATCGTCACATTACCGTCAAAAACTTATATGCGTTATAGACAATAACGAACAGTACTCTTCACGGGGATGAAATTTGTATCTCATGAAAAATATGAAAACTAAATATTTCAGTCTTATAGTTTATTTTTCGAATAACTCGTTCCGTTTGCTTCTGTTTCTAATCTTACGATTACCAAGAAACATTTTCGCCACCGCTCGTAAACGTCGTGAATCGTGGTGTGTATTTGCACTGGATGCGTAGAAGGGTATGTGGTAAGTTTAGAAGATGCAGCTTGCTTCGTGTAAACCCATCTAGTGAACGGTAATACACGGGGCCTGGCGGTTTTCACGTTTATGTACCGTACACCGTGAAGCCAGGATACATCCGGTTTCAAAACTTGGCGTCGCAGTTTAGCAAGAAATATTTGGGAGTTTATCCTGTTCTCTGTGTCAAATGTAATTTTTCGGAGCACACACAAATGTAAAGAAACCAGTTCTAGATTATGGAATTCCTGACTACCCTATTATTGAAACCGAAAGAGTAATCACGAGTAACTTTGGATAAGATTTGTCGTAAGCTTACAGATTCATTTGAATGGCTGATAGGTTTCCTGAAAGGTTTTACTTTTTGTTCCCAAACTGTACGAAATAAACGAGACAATCAAATAATATTATGCGATATCATTCTGCGAATTATGATGTCTTGTAACGGTAGGAATCCATAACTCTAGCTAAGGAAACTGAACACAGCGCGAGTTAGTGCAGCTAAAAACGTTGGTGTATCATTGGCGAGAGTAATAAAAACGTTGCCTTAACGGCCGCTACAGGGAGGTGAGCCTAATCCATTTCGGATCGCAGTACCTGGTACAACAGTCTACCCGAAGATAGCTTTGCGTAGGTTTTACATTCTATAAGTAAATGCCTAATCGATGCCTTACTGCTTTCTAAGAAAAGCAACACACAAAAATAGATGTTTGTTACTTTCGCTGCTCATTTATCATAATTTTGCAACAGAAAATTTAATCTGACCACCGAAATAAGAATTTCCAAATCCAAGAGGCAAAGGATTAGAGAATTTTCTTTCGTGTATGAATCACTACGCCGCATGCCTCCATACAGCTACCCCCCCCCCCCCCCACCACCACCACCACCACCACCACCACCACCACCTTTCCCGTACCTGTCACAAACGGCGCGCGGAAAGAACGACCGGTGGTAAGCCTACGTGTGAGTTTGACTCTCTCTGTTTTTACCTTCACGATCATTTGATGATATGTATATAAGAGGAAGCAGTACAGAGTGATCAGTAACAGTCTGAAAATCTTGTAAGGCTGATGAAGGGTGGGTTGTGCTGAGAAAAAGCTTCGACACGTTTTATCGTTTCTAATTTCATTAGAATTGAAGTTAGCCAATCATGATGTTGTCACTCAAATGCAAGCTGCCTGGCAGAGGCGGTGCTGCTAAACGTGTTCTTCGTTTGGTTAGCTGGAACCGAAAGAAAAGCAAGACGAGAATCCCTTGGAAGTAGCGAGTTCGATCCGTGCTACTGTCCAGCATCCAGTTTTTGTATCGTCCTCTCGTTTGGTTTGAGAAAACCAAATGAAGATCACGTTTAGCAATATCGTCTCCGGCATGCTTCTTGCACGTGCGACGACCTAACTGGCTAATTTCTATGCTAATGAAATCAGAAACGGTACAACTTTTCGAAATTTTTACTTAATTATTGTTTCTGAGCACAACCTACTCAGCAACACCCTCACAATCTTTTCAGTTTGTGATAACCCTGCATACTGCTTGATGCTACTAGGAACGTCCTCTGACGTTTAGCAGTAAATCTGTACGTTATGCGCGACGCCTGTCTTGTAGCGTCTGCTTCTAGAGATTCTTGTGCATCTCCGCAACGCTTTTGCCTTTGCTATACGAACCAGTGACGAATCGCGTTGCACTTCTATGGATTTTGTCTACCAGTCCTACTCGGTAAGGGTCCCTCGCTAAGTAGTAATACGCAAGTATCAGTGGAACGAGGCTTCTGAAAGTTAACCTCCTTCTAGAGTGGACTACAGTTCCTGTGAATTCCTCGAATGAGAACCAATTAGCGGCATTCAGCTTCAAATGACCGCCAGGACATCCAGATTTAGGATTTTATTACGCACCCCAAATGGCTGAAGGCAAATGGTGGGATAGTTCCTTTGAAAGTACATGGCAGATTTCCTTACCTAATCTACATGTGCTGCTACAGCTACATATATACCCTACCACCAATTGTGAAGTATGTGACAGCGGGTGCGTAGCATGTTAGTACATGTTATCGCTTCTTTTAATTCCAATCGCGTTTGGAGCGCGGAACGAATGGCTGCTTAAAAGTGTGTGTGTGCGCGCTGCAATTAATTTAATCTTGTATTCACGGTCCTTGCGGGAGCGACACGTAGGGAGCTGAAAACTATCTCTACATTCTTCATTTAATTCTGGTGCTTGGAACTTTCTAAGTAGGCTTTCGCGGGATAAATGGCGTGTATGCTCAACAGTCTACCAATTCTAGTTTTTCAATATTTAAATGACGCTCTCACGTGAGTCAAACAAACATGTGACCATTCGTGCTACCCTTCTTTGTGTACGTTTAATACTCATGTTGTTCCTATTTTGAACGGGCCCCACACACCTATAATATTCTCAGATGGGACGCACAAACGTTTGTAGACTGACTGCGTTTTCCCAGTATCCTGCCGAGATACGTAATCCTGTCGTGCCTTACCTACGACATCCTTTGTGATCATTCCATTTCATGTCAGTACTACGAGTTGACTGATTGCAGTTGTGATTCAGTGATATTGTATAGGTTTGAAGTTTTCTGCATTTTGTGAAGCGTATGCTCTCGGGTAATCTAGCCGTCGATGGGACGTTACGCCCAATCTTCCTGTCTTTCAAAACAGGTCAAGGTCGCTTTCTACCGCTATGCCTCTCTTACCTCGTTTGCTGCTACGCAATGAAACAGTGGTTACACAGAACCTGCTGAAAGAAAAGAATATATTTTAAACTGCTGTTGTTGGCTGAAGATTTGTACATTCAGGGCTCTCGTGAGGGAGCAAAACATTTGCCGGCTAGCACTATTTCATGTTTTGAATGGTCTCATTCGTGTAAAAACGCCAGCACTAGAAAATAAACGCGCACCCAAAAAATGGCATCGATACTTTCCTATTTCATTTCCGTCTGGGACGGTTTCGCAGCAAAAATCTCGCAAAACTTCACAGACTTGAAATCACGAGGCTCTCTTCTAATCTTATCGTACTGCTCCTTGCTAGATGTAGATATTTCTTCACCTCTGCATGAAGCAGTACCACGTCCAAACCAGAAGTATCCATGGCAGGCTAACGGCAGCTGTCGCTGCACGTGTACACTACCGAGTTCTCCCCCAACGGCAGCTGTTCGCGGCGATCGCCTGGATAGCTACGAAGTGGCAGTGGTTACGCTACCATAGAGAACGTGACTCCATTGTTCTAAATAGCGTGGGGAAATGACGCTGCGAGTTCGCGATAATAGATCTATCGTGTACATTTTTCCAATCTAGCTATCTATATCACCACCGTTTTCAGCCGTGCCTTTTCACGGTCTCATAAAATTGCAGTAAGCCATGCCTCACTAGTTTCATCGCTGTGGCGTGTACTCTAAATCACACGGGACTTGTTTCTCATCGCGAATCACGCCAGACATGGTGTCATTCGTGGTTGTTGCAAACACTCCATACATAAAAAACACCAAACGAAACAACCTGAGTCCATCTTAAATGACAATATTTATAATAGTACCATCTCTGTTTTCAGCAGCTGCCTACGTTATTATATTTGCAGTGTACACACACACACACACACACACACACACACACACACACACACACACACACACCTTAATATTTACCATAATTATTTAGTTATGTTATCATGACATCCCCCAAATGTACAAGGGATTGGCCTGATTTACAAATATACCATCACACCAACAGTTTGTACCCCTTGTCAGCTTTCACTCTCTCCCTCCCTTTCTGTTTTTCGTTTCTCTTCCCCTCCCTCTGCCTCCAGTTTTTCATTTCTATCTGTGAATCCCAACCAGAATTCTTATTAATGTATAATTTTACCACTGTAGCCAATGTAATTAGTGTACTTAAAGTTTGCAATATATCATCTGATTATAAAAACTAGTATGAATTTTAAGCTATATAAACTTGACAAAATCGGATTTACCACCTGAAATATGTATTCCAACGCACGTCTTCAACGCCTCAAGACAAAGATCTGCAAAATCCTTTAAAACTTATTCTGCAGTAGTGTTGTTATGAAGTATATTCTTTGTACTTTGTGATAATGTCTCTCTTCTGCTATATGATCCTTGCACCTAATAGTTTCCAGGCGCTATATTTGTTTAAAAATATGACAGTAAACATGTGATGTGTTACGACAGTGAATGGAACTTGTGACCACTGGAGGTACTCTGTTTTATTTATTTTCTTTTTTAACGTTATATATACGATTAGTTTTTTGTTAAAAAAACCCGAAACCGTATTCTGAAATAGTGTTTTGTTTCTCCAGTAGACAGTGCCATTAGTTCCTCCAAAAAATCGTGCACAACACAGGAGTTTTAAACATTTGAAACGCGTCGTCGAGATAAGTAAACAGTGACTGGTAACAGTAAACTTGTTGCTTCATTTGATGTCACTAAAATTTACGGTAACGCCTACCCTAAAATGTTCGCATTTAAAGTCCTTTCAAAGGACTAATCGTATATATGTTACTAACCGACATTTAATTAGAACAAATTGTACCAAGAGCATTACATTACTTATGGATGCTCAGTGGGTCGTTGCCGAGAAAAGGAACACTTTCATATTGCACAAGTTACAATAATTCTTTAACCATCGGTATGACGTTTCTCGTCATTTTATTACAACAAATCATACAATTAACGACGGATTTTCGAGGTATCTTCAGTTGTGTGATGCCAAGAAACGACATATATGCATATGGGCTTCAACTGAAAACCAGTATGATGTCTCACTAGTCTTTACTGTAGAGTGATGGCGTGCATATGACGTAGGTGGCGTTCTTACATCTCATTAGTCATTGTTCAAATGCACTCTTCAGAATATCTGTCGGTTTACATATTGCTCTGCATGTTCGGAAAGATTCACGAACGTGCTTTTTCCACGGTAAGACGTCAGAAAATCGGCACGCTCAACGCCCAACGTTGGAATTACGATCCGGAGTTGCACGCTGTGACGTCACCAGCTGCGCGTCCACGTGGGTTTCCACGTCCAGTGAGAGGACAGGTTTGGCTGCACGTGGGGCAGCAGCGGCGGCAGCAGGGGGTGGACAGGTGTGGCGGTCGGCGACCTTGGCCGGTTGCCTCGTTATATCCGCGCCTCTGCTGCTCTTTGTGCGGCTGCCAGCTGCCACCTTTCCACTGTAATCACGCACTGGCCGATATCATCGACCTTCCGCACCTTTTTGCATCAGCTGCTCGCAGTTTCACTGCCGTCGAATGGCCTATAGACCAGCACTAAAAACTTGCTTTTTTCCCTCCCTTCTTCTCCTGTATCAATACTCGCATTTGGTTTTGAGGCCCTCGATAACTTTATCTCGGAACTCTTCCATTTGGTCTGTGTTTGCATAGAAAAACAACAATATCAGAAATCGAATCGACCTTGATGCAAAACAACATGTTATTTGATTACTTTTTTTCCACAATTTAGTTTCGGCCACAAATATCGCCATCATCAGTGGGCTTTTAAAATCTAAAACATGCAGAAAATACCATAGTTATACAAACACAGTATCACAGTATAACATTTTTACTGTTCGTTTTCTGAATTTTTTTATTATTTTTACTATCGAGTTGAGCCTCTATGGACTGCGTGGTAACAACCAAATTCATTTTAGTGTCTAGGTCTTGTTCTTGTTCCAGCTTTGACTTCCTGCCAGTATCTTCAGAGCCCACCAAGAAGTGCCTGTTTATGCTCTTCGGACAAAGGTCCTCTCCGTCTGTTGGACGTTGATACCATCTTAAAACCCTGGTAGCTGTTCACCAATCTTCTAAATTTGTTCCTGTCAGTAATTTCTCTTCCTGAGATACCAGTCTGCCTAAGATGTTTTTCACATTCTTCGAACCATCTCGACCTTGTTTACTTAGACTGGATGAAACTCCATATTCTTTTAGTTAGTCGGTCACCGTCCATCCTCATGAGATGACGTAAAATAACAATCGTCTCTTCTCAATGGATGCTGTGATAGGTTCTGTCTTGCTGTACAAGTTCGCATTTGCTCTCATTCGCCATTGTCCATCAACCCATCTATTATCTAGAATTTTCCTTAATATCCTACGCCCTCGCTTTTCCAGCCACTCAGCTTGACTTTGTCTATTCGTGGTCAAAGTTTCGGACGCATATAAGCCCTCAGGTTTTACAGCTGTATTATAATGTCGGAACTTGGCCCCTATACTCATAGGGGTTTTGTTATAGATATTCTTTGTCAGTTGGTATGCTTGATCTAACTTCCTCATCCTGGCTTTAATTGCTTCTTCTTCTAATCCATTCTCCCGGATGACTTCACCGAGATACCTGAAATACCTGAAATTCTTAACTCGTCCGATTTTTCCCAGATTGGTGATCATCCATTCAGGTCCATCACAGATGTTCGTCATATATTTTATCTTTTGAATAGAGACCTGGAGTCCAACTTTTTCAGCAATTTCTGACAGTCTATTGATCTTGTTGACTGCTGACTCTATGTTGTTAGCAAAAATGGCCAGGTTATCCGCAAAGGTCAAGCAGTCATTGTACACCCCTTTGTTCTTAGGACCAAGTCTTCATTTGTTTCTTCTTGGGCTAACAATTTTCTGCACTCTCAAATGACCTTTTCCAAGACGCAGTTGAAAAGGAGTGGGGATAGTCCATCTCCTTGTCTTACGCCCGTTCTGATTGTAAAGAGTTCTGACATCTCACCCATAAATTGAATTTTTGACACTGTGTTAGTGAGAGTTTGTCTTATCAGCTTTCTTGGTGTATCATCTATTTCAAACTCTTCCAAAATATTCATTAATACCTGTCGGTCGATGGAGTCATATGCTTTCTGGAAATCAACAAACACGACCACGTAGTTATTTCCTCCAGTTTTTTTGGTACCTGATCATGTTCACGTTAAAGATCTTTTCTGGGCAAGACCGGCCCTTTCGGAAACCCTTTGGAGAGAATCTTATATGGAACAGATACTAATGAGATGCCCCTATAGTTATTGACAATCTTTTTATCGCCTTTTTTGTGTAGAGGATGGATTAACGCTGACTGCCATTTAGTTGGTATCATCCCAGTTGTCCAGATCTCCTCAAAAAGTTGGACTAGTACATCTGTAAGTAGGCTGTTTAGGTTTTTATGTTGGTAACGCCATTTAGCGCTCTATATGAAAATCACTGACTGTGCTATGTGCAGCCTGTGGCTGGTTTGCATTGTTGGAATTTGCTATTGTAGTGTTGGGCAGTTGGGTGTGAACAGCGCGTAGCGCTGCGCAGTTGGAGGTGAGCCGCCAGCAGTGGTGGATGTGGGGAGAGAGATGGCAGAATTTTAAGAGCGGACGATCTGGACGTGTGTCCGCCAGAAAGAGTAAATTTGTAAGAATGGATGTCATGAACTGCTATATATATTATGACTTTTGAACACTATTAAGGTAAATACCTTGTTTGTTCTCTATCAAAATCTTTCATTTGCTAACTACGCCTATCAGTAGTTAGTGCCTTCAGTAGTTAGAATCTTTTATTCAGCTGGCAGTATCGGCGCACACTGTATTGCAGTAGTTTGAGTAACGAAGATTTTTTGTGTGGTAAGTGATTCATGAAAGGTATAGGTTATTGTTAGTCAGGGCCATTATTTTGTAGTGATTTTTGAAAGTCAGACTGCATTGCGCTAAAAATATTGTG
This sequence comes from Schistocerca cancellata, assembly GCF_023864275.1. Lineage (NCBI taxonomy): Eukaryota > Metazoa > Arthropoda > Insecta > Orthoptera > Acrididae > Schistocerca > Schistocerca cancellata. The sequence goes on from NC_064629.1 coordinate 931,278,272, forward strand.
TGTCTATTTAAGCACAGTCATTTATAATTTAATTTTTCTAAGGGAATGTTTCACATCTTAAGTTCCATTATTTGCCAGCTGCAGTAGTTCCGCCACTATTGAATCCTCTCCAGCTGCCTTATTATTCTTAAGGTCGTTGATGATCTCTTTGATCTCCTCTTTACTAGGTGGACATGAGTTGATAGTTTGTGGATCGGGGCACATACAGGGAATCTTTCTTTCGGTTCATCACTATTAAGTAGGTTTTCAAAATAACGAGACATGATGGTGCACTTTTCTGTTTTTGGTCAGGTCAAGCTTTCCATTTTTGTCTCTAAAACAAAGACTAGGGGCTTTGTATCCTTTCAAATTCGGTTTGAACGTCTGATAGAAGTCTCTGGCATTGGTTTCCAGAAATCCTGATCGATCTGTTCTAACAGCTGTTTCTCATACAATCACTTAGCCATTCGTAGAGCTCTGGTTGCATATTTTCGAACTTCACGGAATACATCAAAATCTTCAGGTCTCCTGGTCTAGTCTCATATTTTCCGTGCATTTGTTCTTTGGGCCACCACCTCATGTTTTCTGAAATAGAGTTTTCTATGGATACTTTCATACTATCTTATTTCTTGTATATTTTGGCATGTTTTTAACAATTATTCTCGCTGTTTGCCAGCCGGTGTGGCCCTACGGTTCTAGGCGCTACAGTCTGAAACCGCGCGACCGTTACGGTCGCAGGTTCGAATCCTGCCTCGGGCATGGATGTGTGTGGTGTCCTTAGGTTAGTTAGGTTTAAGTAGTTCTAAGTTCTAGGGGACTGATGACCTCAGCAGTTAAGTCCCATAAGGCTCAGACCCATTTGAACCAGCCATTCTCGCTATCTGCGGAGTATATTCTGTGCTTTTTTTCTGTTGCCATTTTTTCTCAGCGTACAGCAAGCCATCTGCAACTGTGTGAGCGGTTGTGAGGAAAGAAATACTAAGAGGTGAACTTAGTATGACAGCAATATACACTTGGGGTTAAGGTAGTGTTGTGGAATCCAGTTTTGGTGTGTACTGGGCTGTTAATTAGTTATTCGTGTACTCACGTTCGTTGGACTGCATGTAGCTGATTCTGTACACAGAAAAACAAAACTTTTGCATTTCGTTTATGTTCAAGAACATTACGCAGTCTTGCTGTACGCGTGCGTCGCGAGAGGTGTATCGCTTGTTGCGAGAAGACTTTGAAAACTGAAGCGGGAATTACGACGACTTCTGTTCCTTATTTATGTCTCTGTGTGTGTTGGGGAAGTGGATCTTTTGCGCGTGTGTGCTTTCTGTTCTGTGTCCTTGGTCAGTTCTCTCAGAGCGGTAAAGAGTGTGTTGTTGCAAAGTGTCGTGTTTTCATTTATTACATTTTCCCCCTCGACTATCGCCTTTTGTATGTAGTAATTTCCTTCTGTTGTTAGTTGTCGGTATAGACTGTTGCTGTTTCTCAGAATGTCTCGATCTTTTTTGGATATTAGTGGGGTTATGGTTTTTGGTCATTACATGTTCTGCGAAAGTTGAATATGTGCTGTCACACTTTAGTGCTCTCCTGTGCTCTGTGTATCTCGCTCGGAAGTTTCTGCTTGTTTGTCCTGTGTATTGGGCCTGACAGGAGTTGCGTGTCAGTGTTCACCCACTGAACAATTTAGTTTAACAGCACGTAAATTTCGCGGATATATAGGGTGAGTCAGCGAACCCTACCTATGTTGTTTTATGGAACCTGCAATGTTATACCTGACATTCATAAACCATGTTCGAGATTTTCCCATTCTCTCCCTCGCTAATCGTAAACTATTAGCCTCACGGAGAAAATGAACACCACCTTTTTGTAGGAAATGTAATGTAGTTAAATTTTGTACCGCGATACGTTTTCGCTAGAGGCCGTAGTTTCCGAGTTATTCAAGACAAACGTACAAAAGTGACCTTCAAACACACACTCACTCCCACAGTCAGGATTTCCAGTGTGTTGTTCATGGCACTCCCTCCTACCACTGTACAACTGTTTGCGACTGCACGAATTACTTCCCACATTCAACCTTTATTGGTCTTCATGGACTGGCCCTATTACGCCACTGGCTTAGTCGAACACTTAAAAATTGTAAAACTGACGTTTGCGTAAACATTTGCGGGAATTTTAACAGCATAAAATAAACAATTACATTGTTGTATTCGTCAGGCCTTCTGACTACGAAACTACTGTGCTTGTAAGGGTTAAGTTTGGTCCGAATCATCAACGTAATTAGTTTTAGCATAAAGTTCGCGAAATTCCGGTTTAGTTCATTACCCTCACGGCACGTTTAAATTAATAATGTTGGTAAAATGCCCAACTATGCTGGTGGCGTAATAGTCAGTCAATAGAGACCAAAAAATGTCGAATATCGGTAATAGCTCATGCAGTCGGAAATTTTTGCCCAGTGGTAACAGGGAGTGCCAAGAAAGCATACTAGAAATCCTCACAGATATGGAATGAGTGTGACATCGAGGTGTGTTTGAAGGTCACTTTTGTACATTTTTGCCGGTCGGTATGGCCAAGCGGTTCCAGGCGCTTCAGTCCGGAACCGCGCGACCGTTACGGTCGCAGGTTCGAATCCTGCCTCGGGCATGGATGTGTGTGATGTCCTTAGGTTAGTTAGGTTTAAGTAGTTCTAAATTCTAGGGGACTGATGACCTCAGATGTTAAGTCCCATAGTGCTCAGAGCCATCTGAACCATTTGTACATTTTTCTTTAACAACTTCAAAACCGTGGCACACAGCGAAAACGTATCCCAGTACAAAATTTAAAACCATAGAATGTCCTCCAAAAAGGTCGTGTTCATTTTTTCTGTGGCACTAATTTCCGCGTTGGGAGCGAGAGAATGTGAAAATTTCGAGCGTGGTCTACGAAGGCTAGATACAAAATTGCGGATTGCATAAAACGACAACGGTAGAGGCAGCTCAGTCACCCTGTATAAACATGAAGCGACTGCTATTAACGAATAAAATCTTCTGCCTCATAAACGTGACCCGGAAAACCGAAGTAAGATGGCTAGCTGACAATCTTGATGTTGCAAAGCGTCATTTTTGTACTCTGTTAATATACTGCCTAGTGTACAGTCGGCTGTTATTGTGGAATTTGCAAGAATGCAGATGACAGAAGTTTGTACCGTCAAAAACTCTGTTCTCCTCTACGAGCAGCAACCGGACTGTGTTGGTTAAGCTGACACAACAAATCAATTAATTACCTTGCCCGTGGAGAACTAGACAGAGATTTAGAAGTTAATTAGAACATGGCCAACAATCCAGTTCTCAGGCACTCTATTAAGCTCTTACGGCGCAATCCCAACTACCAGCACTAAATCCAACTCTCCACCCGCTTCCTCCTCCCCCATCCACTCTTGAATTGTTGTTTTTACTTAGTCTTCGTTATCATCACGGTTGCCATGAGCTTCCTTCGAGTAACTTGTCACCTCTTCATTGCCATTTACCGATATCAGAGAGACCTCCGAAAGTGATGAAACGTGTGAAGCGTTCATAAAACTGGATGTAACTGTTCGTTGTAAGCTTTAACCAAGCCACGTGTTACCGCTGACCACTTATTTCCGCAGATTTCCGTTGTTTTCATGCTAAGCGTCCAATATAGGAAACACAGTATGCTCTTCTGCAACTATACTTTGCAACAGATGGATGGGATTTGGCTGAGGCGGCCTCCGCGTTGCATCATTCCGTGTTGTGGCTTCAGCTGTGGTAGTGGAACGTCTTGTCTGTCATAATTAGTATTCCTGCTAGCGGCTGCTTCCGCGAGTTAAGTAGAGCTGTCGAGGCGCTATCTTCCGGCACGTCCACACCCATTGTCTGCAGAGGATTTCACGCAAAATTCGAGGCACAGACCAAGATAACGCGTTATTGTCAACTAGCGTTGATGCACTTCGTGAGTACACGAGACTCACATTTGATTTCAACTCGAGTCTTTATCAACCACACGAGCATGTGCTTCCCACCGTTGCACGCTTCGTGGCACTGCTTTTTCGCACAACTGTCGTTCGAAGTGCGACTCGAGCACGCCGAATCGATTTTACCGGTGCATTTCCACGTATTCGCATCGGGGAAGTGTTTGAGAAATTACGTACAGTTGGCCACAACAGATTAGTCCCACAACTCTATCTAGCCCGAAATCATCTTCAACTACATACACTACATGACCAGAAGTATCCGGACACCTGGCTGAAAATAACTTACAAGTCGTGGCGCCGTCTATAGGTTATGCTGGAATTCAGTATGGTGTTGGCCCACCCTTAGCCTTGATGACAGCTTCCACTCTCGCAGGCATACGTTCAGTCATGTGCTGGAAGGTTTCTTGGGGAATGGCAGCCCATTCTTCCCGGAGTGCTGCACTCAGGAGAGGTATTGATGTTGGTCGGTGAACCTGGCACGAAGTCGGCGTTCCAAAACATCCCAAAGGTGTTCTATAGGATTCAGGCCAGGACTCTGTGCAACCCGTCCATTACAAGAATGTCGTTGTCGCGTAACCACTTCGCCACAGGCCGTGCATTATGAACAGGTGCTCGATCGTGTTGTAAGATACAATCGCCATCCCGGAATTGTTCTTCAACAGTGGGAAGCAAGAAGGTGCTTAAAACATCAATGTAGGCCTGTGCTGTGATAGTGCCACGCTAAACATCAATGGGTGCAAGCCCCCGCCATGAAAAACACGACCACACCATAAAACCACCGCCTCCGAATTTTACTGTTGGCACTACACACGCTGGCAGATGACTTTCACCTGGCATTCGCCATACCCACACCCTGCCATCGGATCGCCACGTTGTGTACCGTGATTCGACACTCCACACAACGTTTTTGCACTGTTCAATCGTTCAACGTTTACGCTCCTTATACCAAGCGATACGTCGTTTGGCATTTACCGGCGTGATGTGCGGCTTATGACCAGCCACTCGACCGTGAAATCCAAGTTTTCTCACATCCCGCCTAACTGTCATAGTACTTGCAGTGGATCCTGATGCAGTTTGGAATTCGTGTGTGATGTTTTGGATAGATGTCTGCCTTTACACATTCCGACCCTCTTCAACTGTCGGTGGTCTCTGTCAGTCAACAGACGAGATCGGCCTGTACGCTTTTGAGCTGTATGTGACCCTTCACGTTTCAACTTCACTGTCACATAGGAAACAGTGGACCTAGGGATGTTTAGGAGTCTGGCAATCTCGTGTACAGACGTATGACACAAGTGACACCCAATCACCTGACCACGTTCGAAGTCGGTGAGTTCCGCAGAGCGCCCCATTCTCTTCTCTCACGATGTCTAATGACTACTGAGGTCGCTGATATGGAGTACCTGGCAGTGGGTACGAAAAACGTGTTTTAGGGGGTGTGCGGATACTTCTGATCACATAGTTTACATACAGGGGCTGGTCAAAAATATGGGAACACCGCGAGAAATGCATGTTCGGACGTATATGCAGATGCTATCCAAGCCTGCAGGAATGTGACCACTATCGGCACCTGTGAAACGTCCTCAATATGTTTGCGAGTGTCAGTCGTGGTCAGAAGAGTGTTCTGTGTAGTTGCGAGTGCATTATGTCTAAGCTAAGTGAATTCGAAAGTGGACACATTGTTGGTGCTCGTACGGTGGGTGCTTCCGTAGTGTTTGGTGTCTCAGAGGCACCATAACGAAGATTTATGTCGCATAGAGGGAAGGGGGAAGAGCGTGACCCGCTACGTCACAACGCGAGTGAAAGTGTGTCTTCAGTGATAGTGATGGACTCTATTGGAGAGGACTGTGACGATAAGTAAGTGGACGACAGCTGCAAAAGTCACTGCAGAATAGAATTGGTTCAAATGGCTCTGAGCACTATGGGAATTAACATCTATGGTCATCAGTCCCCTAGAACTTAGAACTACGTAAACCTAACTAACCTACGGACAGCACACAACACCCACTCATCACGAGGCAGAGAAAAGCCCTGACCCCGCAGAATAGAATTCTGACAGCAGCAAGACAGTATGTAGGAAGCTCCATTTTCAGGGAATTGCAGGGTGAGCTGGAATTTCAAAACCACTCATCTGTAATGCAAATGCCCCTAACAGAAAGAAAGTCATTTGATCGGATGGGTTTTGGTGAACACTGTTCTCAACTTCTGGCCGAGATTACGTCCCAAGAGTGGTTCGTTGATAACGTGGGTAGTTATATCGTGGTATTCAATGGACGCCGTGGGTACTCTGCAACGCCGCATCACTGCCAAGAATTATATGACCATTTTGGCTGATCAGGTGCATCCCGTGGTACAGTGTTAGTTCCCCAGCGGTGATACTGTCACCCAAGACTACGGGGCCCGTAGTCGCACAGTTCACATTATCCAGGATTGGTTATCTGATCACGACGACGAATTGTCGCATCTTCCCTGGCCATCAGTCACCAGATCTCAATGTTACTGAGCTTTTGTGGTCTATTTTGGAGACAAGATTGCGTGGTCGCTACCCTCCATAATAGTTTCCTGAACTTGCCGCTATTTTGCAGGTAAAATGGTATAAATTTCCGTTTAAAACTATACAGGACCTGTATTTATCCTCTCTGAGACGTCTGGTAGCTGTTTTCATTGCCAACGGTTTCGCTACGCCTTATTAGCCGTGCTAATGTGTTATGTTGTTGGTGCTTCCATATTTTCGTCCGTCCCCTGTACTGTGCAAGTCACTGTACATTACATGATGGAGGGTACATTCGTACCATTATTATTTTTCATCCGCATTCTGAGTGAGGGAAAAATGACTTTCTATATACCTTTGTACGTATGCTAATCGTGCTTATCTTATAAATGTCGAAGCACAAATTCTGGATGTTCTGCAGTACTTTTATGCTTTTGCTTTATAAATATTAAGTTGTTCTAACAAGCAGTGACGGAAGGATCAGTTAACTCTTGGTTTATGCTCACGATCCGTATGATGGGTATATTTATTTGTTTATTTAAGTTGTCAAAATTATACCTAATCAGGTGTCGTACATATTTGACGTTGCATATATTACAGTAGGCATGTTATACTAAATTTAGAAAAATAAAAAATACGGCAGTACAGATAAGAAAAACATACGCACAGTTTATGAAACTTCCTAGCAATTTAAAACTGTGTGCCGGACCGAGAAACGAACTCGGGACCTTTGCCTTTCGCGGGCAAGGGCTCTACCAATTGAGCTACCCAAGCACTACTCACGACCCGTCCTCACAGCTTCACTTCCGGCAGTACCTCGTCTCCTACCTTCCAAAGTTTACAGAAACTCTCCTCCGGAACTTGCAGAAACTAGCACTCGTGGTAGAAAGGTAGAGCACTTGCCCGCGAAAGGCAAAGGTCCCAAGTTCGAGTGTTTGTCCGGCACATAGTTTTAATTTGCCAGCAAGTTTCACATAAGCGCACACTACGTTGCAGAGTAAAAATTTCATTCTGGTGCACACATTTTATATTCGTAAATGGTAAATACAGCAATAATATTACACAGTAAGGGAGGTTTTTAATTATGAATGATAACTGCAGTAGGTATGGAGAAAAGAAAGGACGTGGAAGCGAAAGGTGAATATGGCAACACGCAGTTAAATAATATAAGGGAGGAGGAAGTGGCGCGACTCATAGAGCAAGGAAAAGAGAAAGAAGCACAACTGGGACAAGGCAGGAACACAGGCTTTGCTGTTTAACAGTGGGAAGTGATCATATACATCAATTCTGGGGAAGCGTTATGACGATGACAGGTGGAATTTCTTCAACTTTTTATTAAAGGCTGCAGGACTTCGGACTCAGCGGAGAGTGCAGGGCAATTTGCTCCAGAGGCGGACAGCAGCGATGGGGAAGATGTTTGCCAATGTTTTTGTTTTATGAATTGGCTCAGCTAGGATACTAGGTAGCTGAGACCATGTGTTTATATTATGATTCCGCGAAAGATGTTGAATCTCTGAGGCGAGATACTGGCGTGAGCACTGAGCAGCCGTAGTGCCGTAACTTGTCTGGCCGCAACCATCCTAGCTGGCTGTATGAAGCGCTGACATATCGATGAATGTTGCAGATGTAACGCACACAAGCATTCATAGTTAGCTCTAACCGTCTTGTATTTTCACTACTTGTGCCATGTTGGATTCCGTCACAATACTAGAGGTTCCGTGGAATCAGTGATTGCATGAGTTTGCGTTTCATATCGTGTGGGAATACTTTCAAAAACTTTTGAGGGCATAGTGGCAACCGGAAGTCTTCCAGGGCATGGCGACCGTATTTTCTGCCCAATTTAAATGCTCATCCAAAATTACACACAAGTTTTTCAATGCTGTCTGGTGTGACACTGAGATACGATCAAGTTGAATGGGAGGCAACTGATTGAGGAATTCTGAACTTATTAATTTCTGATGGGATTCTAAGATTAGTTGCGACTTTTTTTCATGTAGTTGAAGTCGCACGTTTTTCGTCCATGTTACCAATCAAGACAGATCACTCATCCGGGCAATCGCTGTATTTGTATCTTCAGGCCCTGCACTTAGGCAAAGCAGCAGGTTGTCGGCATAGAAATGATATTTACAGGACAGAACCGATGAAACGTTATTGAAATATAAGGAAAACAAAAATGGGACTGAGACTGACCGTTGCGGCACTCCTGAAAGAACACGTTCCATGGACGATTTTTCAGTCGCACAGGCTATACTTTGCTGTCTATTTTTCAAGTAACTTACAGACCACTTCAGGGCGCTATATGAGAAATTCATTTGTCACATTTTTCTGAGCAGTATCCCAAGCTTTGCTGAAATGTAGTAGAGTCAATATTGTGGCCTCACGATTGTCCATGGCATATTTCAGGTCATCGGTTACCGTGATTAGTGCTGTGTTTGTGCTATGTGTTGTTGTTGTTGTGGTCTTCAGTCCTGAGACTCGTTTGATGCAGCTCTCCATGCTACCCTATCCTGTGCAAGCTTCTTCATCTCCCAGTACTTACTGCAACACACATCCTTCTGAATCTGCTTAGTGTATTCATCTCTTGGTCTCCCTCTACGATTTTTACCCTCCACGCTGCCCTCCGATGCTAAATTTGTGATCCCTTGATGTCTCAGAACATGTCCTACTAACCGGTCCCTTCTTTTTGTCAAGTTGTACCACATACTCCTTCCCAATTCTATTCAATAGTTCATCATTAGTTATGTGGTCTACCCATCTAATCTTCAACATTCTTCTGTAGCACCACATTTCGAAAGCTTCTATTCTCTTCTTGTCCAAACTATTTATCGTCCATGTTTCACTTCCATACATGGCAACACTCCATACAAATACTTTCAGAAATGACTTCCTGACACTTAAATCTATACTCGATGTTAATAAATTTCTCTTCTTCAGAAACGCTTTCCTTGCCATTGCCAGTCTACACTTTATATCATCTCTACTTCGACCATCATCAGTTATTTTGCTCCCTAAATAGCAAAACACCGTTACTACTTTAAGTGCCTCGTTTCCTACTCTAATTCCCTCAGCATCACCCGACTTGATTCGACTACATTCCATTATCCTCGTTTTGCTTTTGTTGGTGTTCATCTTATATCCTCCTTTAAAAACACTACCCATTCCGTTCAACTGCTCTTCCAAGTCCTTTGCTGTCTCTGATAGAATTACAATGTCATCGGCGAACCTCAAAGTTTTTATTTCTTCTCCATGGATTTTAATACCTATTCCGAATTTTTCTATTGTTTCCTTTACTGCTTGCTCAATATACAGATTGAATAACATCGGGGAGAGGCTACAACCCTGTCTCACTCCCTTCCCAACCACTGCTTCCCTTTCATGCCCCTCGACTCTTATAACTGCCATCTGCTTTCTGTACAAATTGTAAATAGCCTTTCGCTCCCTGTATTTTACCCCTGCCACATTCAGAATTTGAAAGAGAGTATTCCAGTCAACATTGTCAAAAGCTTTCTCTAAGTCTACAAATGCTAGAAACGTAGGTTTGCCTTTCCTTAATCTTTCTTCTAAGATAAGTCGTAAGGTCAGTATTGCCTCACGTGTTCCAATATTTCTGCAGAATCCAAACTGATCTTCCCCGAGGTCAGCTTCTACTAGTCTTTCCATTCGTCTGTAAAGAATTCGCGTTAGTATTTTGCAGCTGTGACTTATTAAACTGATAGTTTGCTAATTTTCACATCTGTCAACACCTGCTTTATTTAGGATTGGAATTATTATATTCTTCTTGAAGTCTGAGGGTATTTCGCCTGTCTCATACATCTTGCTCACCAGATGGTAGAGTTTTGTCAGGACTGGCTCTCCCAAGGCCATCAGTAATTCTAATGGAATGTTGTCTACTCCGGGGCCTTGTTTCGACTCTTTCAGTGCTCTGTCAAACTCTTCACGCAGTATCATATCTCCCATTTCATCTTCATCTACATCCTCTTCCATTTCCATAATATTGTCGTCAAGTACATAGCCCTTGTATAGACCCTCTATACACTCCTTCCACCTTTCTGCTTTCCCTTCTTTGCTTAGAACTGGGTTTCCATCTGAGCTCTTGATATTCATACAAGTGGTTCTCTTTTCTCCAAAGGTCTCTTTAATTTTCCTGTAGGCAGTATCTATCTTACCTCTAGTGAGATAAGCCTCTACATCCTTACATTTGTCCTCTAGCCATCCCTGCTTAGCCATTTTGCACTTCCTGTCGATCTCATTTTTGAGACGTTTGTATTCCTTTTTGCCTGCTTCACTTACTGCATTTTTGTATTTTCTCCTTTCATCAATTAAATTCAGTATCTCTTCTGTTACCCAAGGATTTCTACTAGCCCTTGTCTTTTTACCTAGTTGATCCTCTGCTGCCTTCACTATTTGATTCCTCAAAGCTACCCATTCTTATTCTAGTGTATTCCTGTCAATTGTTCCCTTATGCTCTCCCTGAAACTCTGTACAACCTCTGGGTCTTTCAGTTTATCCAGGTCCCATCTCCTTAAATTCCCACCTTTTTGCAGTTTCTTCAGTTTTAACCTACAGTTCATAACCAGTAGATTGTGGTCAGAGTCCACATCTTCCCCCGGAAATATCTTACAATTTAAAACCTGGTACCTAAATCTCTGTCTTACCATTATATAATACCTTTTAGGTTCTCCAGGGGTCTTCCATGTATACAACCTTCTTTCATGATTCTTGAACCAATTGTTAGCTATGATTAAGTTATGCTCTGCACAAAATTCTACCAGGCGGCTTCCTCTTTCATTTCTTAGCCCCAATCCATATTCACCTACTATGTTTCCTTCTCTCCCTTTTCCTACTCTCGAATTCCAGTCACCCATGACTACTAAATTTTCGTCTCCCTTCACTACCTGAATAATTTCTTTTATCTCATCATACATTTCATCAATTTCTTCGTCATCTGCAGAGCTAGTTGGCATATAAACTTGTACTACTGTAGTAGGCGTGGGCTTCGTGTCTATCTTGGCCATGGTGCTATGGTGTTTAAGAAATCCGGATTGACATTTGTCAAACAAGTCTAATGTAGCCAAGTGCTTAGTAATTTGGTCGTGAACAATATATTCCAGGGCTTTGGAAACAGCAGGTAATTTGGTGATTGGTTGGTAATCACAAGGCGATTGCGGGATTTCGGTGTTAGGAATAGGTCGGATTAGGCTTCCTTTTTTATTTCTTTTTATTTTATAGGGTTCTGATTGGAGGGTCCTTACACCCAACTACATAACACATCGTATATCTAGCAGAATATGGGGCAAAACATTTTACATGGAGGTAATAACTGTGCTTCTCTTCCATGAAGTGGGATGTGTTCCATTCACAAGAGAAGAATTAAAAATGTCTTTTAAGAGGGGTATTAAGCTCTCGCCTGTATTCTTGATCATGGTTATACTAATACCGTCGTTGCCTATCGTTTCAGAAGAAATTCGCACTATTGCTTTTCTTGTTATATTGTTGCGTATTTTAGGCGGAAAGTGTCGTTGTTAGTTATGTAGTTAGCAGAGTCTGGTGCGCGATAGTTCCTTGCCTCACAGGAGTTGATTAGTGCAGGGAAATACTCGTTCAGTTCATCGGATATACAATACGGGTAGCATAATAGTTACACAATGCTACACTAGAATACAGAACAGGCTTTGCTAGAACATGGCTACGTCGTAGTTCTTCTAAGTATTCCCATTTAAATTCCCCAGATTTTCTGTTATACTTCCGTATAGTCTATGCCGACCTGTAACCATGTTAGCAGCGCATCTCTGAAGTCTTTCGATGTCTGTTGTCATACCTACTTGATAAGGAATCCAGCGTCTTATGCGCGATTTCGACATCGCATTTTCCGAGGACCTTTCCAACAAATCTGTCTTCCATACGTACTCCCTAGTAATGATATTAGGTGAACGTCCAATTTCGTACCGCTTCTTAGTATTACTCCTAAATACTTATATGATGTGATGGACTCAAATTGCTTACCACAAATCTTGTAATCAGATGCTGTCGGCTCCTTTGTCTTCTTCTCCATCTGTTAGTGGCTCCGTTGTTGATCGCTATCTGAGCCCCCTCGGTTCATCTGGGCAGTCAGGTGCTCAACGGTCAATCCCGTACACATATCCGCAGCCGTCTGTCATCTGTGGACGGTACTGCATTGCAGTTGGCACCATTTTGCCATGTACGGTATTCTTTAACCACGGCGGCATGCCAACAGTTTACAAACTTAGCCGTTTCGGAAACGCTTCCACCCTTTGCCCGAAAGCGAATGATCGTGTCCTTTTGGACGTCAGACAAATCGCTCAACTCCCGTATTTCGACAACGACTGCAGTGTCTTCCGCTCCTCCCCCTCTCCTCCCTGCCGACGCGATTTGTTCCTATATACCCTTCACTGCTAGTGCTGCCACCCACTGTGTTTGAGTAAGTATTGCAAGTGAACGTCGAACGTAGGCGGAGGTCACATTGTCACTGGACAGTGTATGTCGGAGGAAGTAATATATTTCGTGACTCATTTTGGAACACGGGCTCTTACAATTTTGGGGGAAAGCTCTCCGAGGGCTGCTCGACTTTCTTCTAGCGTCGGCCAGTGGAGCTAGATGAGCAGTTCAGTGGCGTTTCCGCGTTTAGTAAACGAATACATGACGAATTAAGCAGTTCCTGTTTGAATCCTTTTTCTATCTTTCGTTATTAAAACTTTGTAAGATCCTCGACCAACGATGACACTTAAGAACAAGTCGAGTTCCCTAAGCAATCTCTTTCGGGCATGAAATGTATTTTTCAGATTCCTTCAATAAATCTGAGTCTAGCAATGATCCCCGTGAGATTTACGTTGTCGTTTGCTCTTAATATTTACGTTACTAGTGTGAGAGAAACAGCTATTTTCTTCGCTGCTCGTGAAATGTACGATCTTAGCAATAAGTATGTGTTTCCCTCGATATGAAACGTCTCTCTTCTATCATTTCCCAGTGCTGTTTGGTGAGAATTTCTGCGAGTTTCTTTGTTAACCACAGTCATGACGAACGCATTACTCTTGTTCAAAGCTTTTCTTTCTCGTAATTTAAATTAATTTCGTGAATCGGCCAGATGCTTTTGTGCATCTAGAGAGAGGGGGGGGGGAGGGGGAAGAGTGAGAGCGAGAGAGGGAAGGATGGAGAGTGGGTGGGAGGGGCGTAGTAGTTTGTGTGACGAGCTCAGAGACGTCGCAGAATGAAACGAGGAAACTATGTGTGCAGAGAAAAGGCGTCAGCCTTTGACATCCAACATCTGACAAAACTGTTATATCTAGTGCGATATGTAATGCAACTCGATACTTCGGCTGTACCCTCTTAGTTAGATGATACTCATCTGTGTTCGTAGTCTGGTCGGAGGCAGCAACGCGGCCGCGCTGGGTCGCCCTATCTGCTCGCTACGTCGGTCGATTACCCGCTTTGTCGCGGTCTCAAAGCGCCTCGTATGCTCTGCAAACACGGCTCTGCATTTTTTATCCTGTATTTAACGCTGTCTCTGAAATATGTCTGAGTAAATTAATCAATTTAGTGCTCAGATATTTTGAAATTTGGAAGGAAAGTGTATAAGGTTTTTAATTTTTTGAAAAGAAAACGGCAGTGTTTTTCGCTGAAACACACTGTTTGGTACCCACAGCTGTTATTTGCTCGACTGCTGCGATAACATTATGTGAGACTACTTTCAGTAGCCTGTATGCTCGGTAACTTGCAGTGAAATGACGTGACCCCGAAGTAAACCTTTTGCTGCAACCATCTTATTTCGAACTCTGATGTAGAACCTGTTCTTGGTTTATAAAGAGACACACACACACACACACACACACATCCTTAATCTGCATTGCACTATTCTAATTATTCAAGGTAGGTTAGTTTTTCAGGCAGCTACAATCAAGAAAAGTTTTTACTATTCTTTTACGTGTCAGTATAGCATAAAGAGTAAAGTTCTAGCTTGTGGAAAATGGCACGTCTATGATTACATCACAGTACATTAATCGTATTCAGCAGACTTCGGTGACTTGGCGGATGACATTTTCCGCTTTCCCTGTATGCGATACAAATCTTCGATATGGTGGCTCCTGAAACACTTCGGCTACCTCGGTTACCGAAGTACCGATCATACGACCGCCAACAATTTTCCCACTGTTAAGTGCACTGAACTCCGAAATAACGCACTCAAAACTACATAAAACAGTTTTCTGACCACGATTGACAATTGCAACGTGTTGAGGTTTTGGCACAGGTGCCGTTCGTGGTCAGCCACAACAGCGCCATCTGCAGGATTGGCTAACATCTAAATTTACGTTCAAGCATGCGTTTCTCGTCGTGTTTCCATATTTCTGTCTATCCTCTGTGTATCACGGGTGTCAAACATGCGCGTTTTCTCGAACCGGACCGGGAAGCTAATGCTCAGGTATATGACTTTGCGAGTAAGTTACGAAGATATCAACAGAGTTTGGAGAAAAGACAGGGCACTGTCTTGAAGTATTCGTGGTTTGTGAGACACGTGAAGCAGGAAGTGCTGAGGTTACACACCCCAGGCGCAGACAGCAGCGCCATTCAGGCTGGCTCTTGTGCCGCTGGGAACGCGCGCCCTGAATACTTGGCTGACACACTGCCCGCGATTCCAGATCTTAAGGCACCTCTCGCACAACTGCTTTACGCCTGGAAATGACTTCACTAGAGTTTTATATGTGTTGTTTATATGTCTTGTGTCGGATTCCTGCCGGCCGGTGTGGCCAAGCGGTTAAAGGCGCTACAGTCTGGAACCGCGTGGCCGCTACGGTCGCAGGTTCGAATCCTGCCTCGGGCATGGATGTGTGTGATGTCCTTAGGTTAGTTAGGTTTAAGTAGTTCTAAGTTCTAGGGGACTGATGACCTTAGAAGTTAAGTCCCATAGTGCTCAGAGCCATTTGAACCATTTTTTTGTCGGATTCCGTAGACGAGTGGTTGTCGGCACGGTAGCTCAGCGTGCTCTGTCAGCCCTCTGTTATAACAAACAGAGTGAATTATCCAATGAGGAACTTGAAGGGGTGTCATGCACGGCTGAATGCCATGCAAAGAAGGGGGGGGGGGGGAGGGGGCGGCGGTTTCGATGCCCGGTCGGGTTGGAGATTTTATCCCCTCAGGGAGTGGATTCTTTGTTTCGTCAACATCGACCCTCATGTCGCCGAAGTGATGGCTGAACAACACCAGCGGCGGTATCCTGGCCAATAATGCCATACGACCGACCACGATACATAGAAAGGCAGTCCAACTAGCGGAAAAGGACTGGAAGTGGACAATTGCAGAAGATGTAGAGTATCAAGTACTTCGGAACTGAACAGAGGAAAACAGAAGAAATGAGAAAGAGATCGGTGAACGTGGCAGAAGACAGAAGCATTCCTGCAAAGTGTTAAGAGCCTTGTGTGGAAAAAAGAAGTTCCACAAAAAATTACAGAAGTAATACAAAGAAATTACTACATCCCAATACCGACCTGTGCACCTGAAACATGGATAATGAAGAAAAGAGATGTAAGCAGATTACGGGCATAGTGAAATGAAGTTCCTCAGAAGTAGGATAGGAGTAATAAAGAGAGATAGAGATGAGGGATAAAAGGGGATGGCAAATAGTAAAACAAGAACCGTTCCAGAAGAAGATAGAAACATCACGGTTAAGATGGTATGGGCACCTAAAGAGATTGGAAAACAAGAGGATTCCCACGAAGATACATGAAATGGAGATGCGAAGGAAACGACTAAGAGGAAAACCAAGGAATACATGGCTCAAAGTCGTGGAGGAGTGTGTTGAAAAGACAGGCGAAGAGTGGGCGAGAGAGAATACAGAAAGATGGTGCGAAAACAGAACTAGATGGTGAGGGTTATTTTCCAAACAGACCCAGCGTGGGGCTGGAAACTATTGTTGTTGATGATGATGATGATCGTATTGTATATCAAATATGTCTCGTAACATTGCTGAATCTCCTAAGTTGTGGAGAAATTTATTCACAACTGGACAAAAAGTTAAAACGTTGTAGAACACAGTGGGAACAATGCAGGTCGTACCTCGGGATTTAATGCTCCAAAGCGCCAACAAATCAGTATTACACAGCCGTAATTTGAGAAGCTACGAGGGCTGTCCAGAAAGTAAGTTACGATTGATTGCGAAATGAAAATCACAGTGAAAATCAGAAAAGTTTCATTTGTAACAGTTTGCTACACCTTTCAGCTACTTCTCTACGTAGTCGCCGTTCTGACTCAGACATTCGTCGTACCGTTGTACCAACTTTCCAATACCCTCATCATAGAAGGCAGCCGCCAGTGCTTTCCGACAATTCTCTACGCTGGCCTAAAGCTCGTTGTCTGTGCCAAAATGTTGTCTTCATAGCCAGCGGTTCGTTTGAGCAGAGATGAAACTCAGTGGGAGACAATTACGGGCTGTATTGTGGGTAACCAAACATTTCCAATTGAAACGATGCAGGAACATCTTCATTGCCCCTGCAGAATGAGGCTGAGAATCGTCTTGAAGAAACCGCACGACAGTTATGTAATGTTGGTTGCATAGCTTCAGGGGAAAATTCTCACCAGGCCCTCGTACTTGGCGGGAGACACTATTTTCTATAACATCTTTACGCGCTCACTAAGAGCTCAGGAATGAAAAGAGCAACATAATTCTACGTAGAGTCATACTAGTCACTGCCCAACACATCTTTGCAAAGCTTTATCGGATTTTCATAGTCGTTTCCATTTCGCGACCGATCGTAACTTACTTTCTGGACAGCCCTCGTATTATGAGCTGAAATGAAAGGTTGTGTTGTTATTGTTGTCTTGATTCGTAAGACCGGTTTGGTGCAGCTCACTGCCCTACCCCACCATAGTCTATCCTGATCAAGTTTAATCATCGCAGCATAATAACTGCAACCTACTCTTAAACCAATGTGTTATAGTCTAGTCTTACCCTCTATCTACAATTTTTACCACTTACACTTCCCCTCTTATCAAATTAGGTACTCCTTGTTGCCTCAGGATGTAACTTTTCAGTGTATCTCTTCTTTTAGTGAAGTTGTGTCATGTTGGTTCTTTCTCCCTCGTTAGGTTCAGTGCTTCCATCTGCCCATCTGATCTTCGGAATTCTTCTGTAGCACCAGGTTTCTAAAGCTTCTGTCCTCCTCTTGTCTTTAGGTTTTACTTCGGTATAAAGTAATACTCTGGGCAAATACTTACAGAAAAGACTTCTTAGCACTTAAATTAATATTAGGTGTCAACCTGTTTATCTTTTGTGAAATAGTTGTTACCATTGCAAGTCTGCATTTTATATCATTTTCACTTATATCCTCTTCACTTCTGCCATTGTCAGTTATTTTTGCTACCCAAATAGCAAACTCGTTAACGACTTTTAGTGCTCGTTTCCAAATCTGATTCCCTCTACATCACCTCATTTCATTCACGTACATTCCATTAACCTTGTTTAACTTTCGTTGTTTACCTTATAACCTCTTCCAAGACACCATTCATCTTGTTCAACTGATCTTTCAGGTCTCTTGCCATCTCTGGTAAAATTACAAATGAAGCTCACTTTTTCTCCGTGTTTGCTTCTTAATATATAATTATGGAAATACGGTTCTGCATTGAGCAAACACATATTCTCCTTGTTTAACAGTCGAACATGCTTCGGTGAACTTTCACTATCGTCAACGAGTTAATTTATTTTCTGTGAAATATCGTGTTATAATAAATGAAATCAAGCTCAAATATCACGACGCAGTACTCGTTTCTGCCCAGATGAAATCGTTAGAAGACTTGAAAAGAAGGTAATTTCAGATCTACGTATCATGTCCGCTACCTAATTGCTACCCAGAAATCGAATAATTAGAGATTCTGGTGCGTTGCGAATATGCTTGATTGCAGTTTTTTTTAACCAATCAGTTGTCAGTCCCAGTATTTTACTTGCGTCGAAATAAATCGCCTACAATTACGTCTCTGTAAAAGTTACGCAACGCTGCTCTCCATCGCACATTGCTCGAGAAATACGCGCGTCCGGGGAAATGGCTTTCATCCATTGCGTTGTGTGTGTGTGTGTGTGTGTGTGTGTGTGTGTGTGTGTGTGAGAGAGAGAGAGAGAGAGAGAGAGAGAGAGAGAGAGAGAGAGAGAGAGAGAAACTGTGAAAAGTATAATATATTTTTTGAGAGGGGAGACCATATCTGCATCGCAATGAAACACTTGTCGATGTTCGTAAGTGGGTACAGTCGCCACTTTGTTTTCTCGCTCACAAAGAAATATTTATTGCCACATAACTGCAGTTAAATTTCGTGACAGCTTCCATTCTCTTGTCGAAGAGTGATAGCTAAAAGAGCTATTCGATCCCATGCGCACCTAGGTTGACTATGGTCTGAACACAGGCCGTGCATCACTTGGTCACTACGACAAAGCACAAATTACTCGTATTTCTTAAAGTATATCTTCAACCGATCGGAATCACAAAATTTTGGGATTCTCGGCAGCTGTATGGTTCCGGGATTCATATGTACAAAATGACATATCACTATTTTCGAGTGTTCTCACAATTCAACCTGGTACAAGAGGGATCTTGATTCATTCTCAGTTTTTTTTTTATGAAATGCGTAGTGACCTAATCCCTTTCACAAGAGTTACGCGACTGGTCTGCGACTAGTTGTGCCGAAGCTCGTGGAAATCGTAGCGTCTCAGCGTCTAAAGCCACATCTTTGTCAAAATGCAACGCATACCCCGCTTAAAACTTAAAACACACCAACAGAGTGGTACATAAACAAAGGCAACGCGGAAGTGAAGCGGAGCCGAAAACACCGCGCGTTTAGTTTTGGCTCGGCGGGCAGCCGCCTCCCTGCTTTAGGAAGCTCGGGAGCTATTGTTAGCCTTCGCTCCCGATTCTTATCTGCAGCTTAATTCGTGAACACGAGCGCTACGAAGCTGTGGAATTTCAAGTGCCGTCCGTCTTCACGGCGTCAGAAACCCGGGTGTGCACGGTCCAAGTTTATACACCTTCCGAGTATTCAGTCGGGGTGCACTCAGCACCGTGATGCCAACTGAGGAGCTACTCGACCTAATAGTAGCGGCTGCGGTCAAAGAAAACTACCATAACGACCGGGAGAGCGGTGTGCTGACCACACGCACCTCCTATCCGCATCCTCAACTGAGGATAACACGGCGGTCGGATGGTCCACTTGTGGCCTGAAGACTGAGTGCCGAATATTCATCACACCACACCTGGCTTCAACCAAGGAACATAAAGCATCTTTCATTCTAACTGCTGATCCGTCGATTTATTCCTGCAGTTCAGGACTTCGGAAAAATTGGGGAAATCTAATGTTCAAAAAGTAAATGATAAAAAAACATGCGTACATCTACATGGTTACTCTCCAAGTCACATTCATGTGCTTGGCATAGGGTGCAAGACACCACTTCGAAATTACTGTGGCGGGCCGGGTCGCTCTCTCACTATCCTTTAAACAGTCAGTCCATCTACCTGGAAAGGTTTCAGGTTGTCTGCCCCTTCACTCTGCAATAGTAGATACTGGTTTAGCCGTTAAAAGCAGCGTTGACGAAAAGTCAGCTAAATACCTACCACGCAAAGGCCACGTAACTCCAGTCATGGGCAGCATCTGAAAGTTACTTAAAGTATCGGGCGTTTGGGATTGTTGCATTACTCATTTGGAAAATGTCTAAAATTTCCTGTAAGCTGGTTTATAATCTTTAAAACACAGAAAATGGCTATCAAGTCCTTATTTAATATCCCGACACTAATTACGCAATGTTACTGACTGTCTCCGTAACAAGTTCACACCCTAAAAGCAGCCAGAAGATGTTTAGTGCGACCTGATATTTTAAACATTCTACACAGTCACTGACCCACGACTATTTGCGAGTTAACAGTCAGTCGTTCAGTAGTATTTTTGTTCAGAAGTGCTCGCCATAATGTCTCGTAATTTGCACCAAACACACCACGCGGAGTTTATGTACGACTTGAAATGTTCACAAGGGAAATACCCTAATTAATCACTCATAGAGCTCAAACTTTCTCAGAAATACTTCACACTGTAGTCGATTTTCAACAGATTCATGAGAATCGATTAAGCGCGCGGATTTCTTCATGTTGGTACAAAGTTTATCAGCGCGATTTAACATAGGTGTTTACTAGAAGACGGCTCCCGAGCGACTCTTCTGAGGCACAAAACCATGCTCAGACGCGCCGAATATTGTGCAGTTCTATTGGCTTGTATGTTAAATAGCCAACCTGATCACTTCGGGCACTTCCATCCTCGCAGTATTTCCAATGTTAGCCAAGTACATTACCAAAAGTAATTTAGATTAGAAATTTGATAATTCTGGAAATAAATACAACTGAATAAAAACAAAATATGATTCCCTTCCACAAGATAAATTACTATTAAATTTAATACTTAACGACCCTTCTGGCTGCCTTTTCACAAAATGAAGCTCACTCGGACATACGTATAAATTTCCCTATTAGACATCAACTTTCTCACACTTACATTTACACAGTTTTGATAAAATATCACATTCTCACTTTACGTATGCCCTCTTTCAGTCTCTCCTGAACATTCACACAACCAAAAAAAAACGGTGAAATAATAATTTCCCAAAGTATTTTTAATTACGTCAGAAATCTGTGGTAATGAAACTAAAGAAATTCCAGAAAATTAGATTATGTGAACCTGTCCTTTTGGTTGTAGTTTCAGTTGATACTATAGAAGAATTTACAGTGCCTACTCCGTTTCACAATGCCAGCACGGTTGTTGTGTGTTTTAGGTAAAAATCTATGTCTCCGAAAATATTGAAGTTATTGATTTGAAATTTTAACAGTGTGGTTGTATTATCCATAGAATTTGGTTACAAAGTATGAAGAAGATCGACTAATATTTTTATTAGTAGTTCTTCAGAGTCATAGAGGGTGCACGCAGCGTTAAGCACGTACAACGTCAGAATTCCCCCAAAGATTCCTGTACGCTGATGTAACGATGTGGCACACCGCTAGACACAATCTAGAGCAGAAGGAATTTTAATCTCTCACAGGCCGTCCTCATATAAGTTTAACATGATTTGCTCGAAACATTTGGATAGACCACGGCCGCTTTCTTTACCCAACTTACCTAAGTGAGTTAGCGCTCCTTCAGTGGTGACCTGGTTGTGGTAACTCCAATCTCTCTTGCTTTCTTTCGACGTTCGTCCGTGAACGCTTCACATCATGGAGACTAAGTGTTAGGATTTAAAGACCATTGTGTGAAACACAGCTAGCTTCATTCGCATACGATATCTCGCTAATGGTAGATTCACGCTATGGTACGATTCCGTTGAATTCACCACCGTTTCTATTAATCAGAGAGCTATTACAACCGCTTGCTTCACACTGAAAGCTCTTTGTTCAAGCGCTGACTTTCGCATAACAAAAGCTGGTTTTGATGTAACATTAAAATGCGTAAAATTATCCGCATTTTTTGACACCAATCATTTTACTTTTATTTACTCGGTTATTTGTAATCATGTAATTCAAGTTTTCGATTTTGATTTTCTTTTTAGAAATCACGCCGAACGTTACTAACATTTATTGAACGTCAAAACCACCGTATATTCAGCGTGTTTCATTTTCAGTTTCAGCGTGTTCAATTATCTACAGGCTTCCAGCAGAACTGGAAAAAAACTGAATGATGAACTCCTGTTCTGTACAGGTCCTCGAAGCAGTTAAGAACTTCTCTCTGCAGTCTGTTATTTATTCCTATACTCTTAATTTTTTCGAATTTTATTAATTATTTTGTATACAATTTTTCTAATCAGCACTCTCTTAACTATGTACTTACTGCCTCAGTATATGCATGACCAAGTAACTTTGTCCCGCATGGTCTCTCGAAACGTAATTTAAAAATGTCGCAATGAGGTAATAGATTTTGTGTGAGATAGCTTCCATGAGCTGCTCCCACCACGCCCCGTATCAAAAGCACTGCTCCCCACTTACTTTCTGTTCTTTTCAAAAAACAACCTTTTTGAAATATTCGAGGTATCTCAGTCGTAGTAGGAGGTCAAAGTACCTCAATTCAAGTAACTAGTTTTACATAAAAGGCATTATTTTAATTAGATTAATTAATGAAGACACCAATAAGAATACATATTAACTTATAAAAGACAGTGCCTTGACAAATTCCATTCCATGTTAGCACTTCCCAACTCAAATGCTATCGTTTAATGTGCAATGTTCTATTAATTTTTTGTTTTGCAGTTTTATACGAGATTTTGCTTTCTTATATTTTTAGCCCTCTGCCGTCCTGACAAACGCGTTCAGTCAACGTATTATAATCTTCATTTGCATCAAAACAGAATCGCTACTCTACAGGGTTTCTCATTTGAATTATAATGCAGTGAATCCTGTCGAAAGTAATTTTAAAATTATGTAAAATATCAATTCAGCTAAAAGTTGTGACGTCATTAGATGTATGGCTCTGTTGGCGCCTTGACAATAGTGTCATAACCTTCAAAAGAAGCTGCCGCACATGAAGGTGGAAAATGTCTGACTCACAGCATCAACGGGAAGTTGACACACACTGTGTATTATTCAGGATGGACCAGTATGTTCATTTGAAATTATTTTTATGGTGGCAGCACTGATGTGAGCAATCTTGAAATTCGAGACAATGCGTGTTTTCGTCTACATGTTTTTATTTGCGTTGTAAGTGAAAGAAAGGAAGGTTAAGTTTTTCTTGTTAATCAGTATACAAATAAACGCAGAGAGAAGTCTTACGTGTCTCGCTCTGAGCGAAAACGACCATGCCTACAAAGAAAACTTTAGTGAGAGAAGGCATTTCTTGCAGGGGAAACAGCGACAGTCGCAAGTCACTCTCAGTAGGTATTATTTGCCGGTTTCGAAGCATCGCCAGAATCTCTGGTAAATATACGATATTGTGTGAAAATATGGAATCTTACAGTGACATGAATGAACATATTCCATTGACAGTATGATAACTTTTGTTTAAAGTACAGCACTTTAAACCTAAGTTACCACACTGTAAGTGGAATATTTTTGTTAATATCAGTGTAAGATCCCATGTTGTCACATTTTGTTGTTTATTTTACAGTGTAAATTCCATAGAGTCTGATGAGGCTCTTGTAATATTATAGAGCGAATTCAGCCAATAAAGCCTACTGAGGCTGTTCTGAAAAACTTAAAGGTAAGTATATCCAAGGCAGTTACGAATAAAGGAAACTATGAAAGTTCATTCGCGAGGGCACGATTACTTTAGATAAGCATTATCCAGATCTCAAGGGGAATAGTTAGAGGAAGACTCGCTAGGACGAGTAACACTGTACCGCGTCGTCGTCTAAGAACCGAGATACGATCGTACGGGCTATCTTCACAGATATGCTCGATGAATTTTTTACTAATAGAACCTAGTAAATTACAGAGAATGTTCAACAAAAACGAAAGTAACATCGAGTGTACCCCAAATAAACTTAGTGGGACGTATAGTGTTGTCAATATCTAAACCGTTTATCATATAATAACGAATATTAAGATTTAACGTCCCATCGACGACGAGGCCACTGTAAGCGAAGCATAACTGGGCACTGGGAAAGGAAATCAGCTGTATCCTTTCCTAACGAACCTCCTGGCATTTGTTGTATGTTATTTAAGAAAAGCACGGACATTCCAAATCTGGATGGCTGGACCTGGATTTGAACCACCGCCCTTCCGAATGCGAGTCCAGCATCTTCACACTGCACCACCATCATCGATTTATTACGAGGGCGTTCTGGAAAGTAAGACCTCCGAATCTTTCATGTGAGAACTACTACAGGTTTTTAAATAAATAGCGTTATTAACTTTGTACATCATTATTATTCGTCTCTACATATTTATTTCTCAACATAGTCAACCTGGTGACGACGAAAGAACAGTTTGTCGATATCGTCACTATAGAATTTTTGAATCCGTTGGCGGCGACGCAACCTCACCTCAGCTTGCACCACTTCATCACTATCAAAGTGAAGTCCTCGAAGGTGTGCGTTACGTTTTGAAACAGATGAAAATCGGATAGGGCGAAGTCGGGACTGTATGCCGGGTGATGGATGCCAGTGAAGCCAAGGTGTCAGATGTCACAGCACTGGCATTGTCATGCTCAAGGAGGGGGTGCACTATATGTGGACGAGCTTTTCGAATTCGAAACTCGATTACAGCACGCTGTCTCTCACGCACCGAAATAATTACGTTACATAGCACCGTGTTACACGCTACAATTCGGAACCCTCTAGCGGCGGAGAGGTGCAAATATATGGACATGAAAAATGAAGATGTAGAATGTTAATAACTTTTGTTATATTTAGAAAGTTATAATAGTTTTCACATAAAAAAGTCGGAGGCATTACTTTCCAACACACCCTCGTAGATATGGTCAGCAGCTCTGCAGACTGATCGCTGACAATGCTGTTGTCTACAGAAAAGCATCGTCGTTCGATGATGGTAAGAAAATGCACGAAGATTTGAGTAAAAAAATCCATTTGATGTAAAGAATGTGAGCTCCTTTTAAACGTGAACAGATTGAAGACAAGGTCATAACAAAGAGAAAGAAGCTGATAGTATCCGATTAGAAAGGAAGTGGTGACTGTATGTAGCACTGTGCTGCAGATCTGCCATCATTGTATATCTCGCGTAAGGGTCATAAGATTAACATAAGAGGGGTTAAGGTGCGTATAGAGGCACATGAGCAGAAATTCTCTCATAAAATACGGTAATGCTAGCAGTGTATACCTTCGCCACGCACTGTGTAGTGGGCTGTGGAGTATATACGTAGATGTGCAGGTGATGTTTGTTGTTGATGACACGGAACCGAAGAACCAACGCCTCGCGTTCTGACCCTGATAGGCCAATCGGGACCAACAAACTGCCAGTCACCCTCAGTCAGTGGTGTCACTGGGGATCAGCACACCGCTCTCCAGGCCGTTGTCGGCTTTCTCACTCAAGTGGCTCATCAGTTGGCATCACGAGGCCGGTGCACTCAGTTCCAGTCCTCTTACCAAGGAAAAAAACCCCTGGCAGTACCGGACATCGAACCTCGGCCATCCGCATACGCGTGGCCAGTCTCCTGACCGAACACGCTGAGCTACCGTGTCGTCACCATTGCGCTATGGAAGCGTACACATGAGAGAACCCACAGCTTTATACAAACTAGTGACTGAGACATACGTAGGAGTAAGTTACAAAACATCATTTCTCGTTCTTGAGGCAGAGATGTTTTTGTCCGCGTATTTCAGCCTATTCAGGTGGAGTATGATTACCAACAGCTTTCGAGAAACCTCAGAATTCGCAAAATCTGTAACATGCCGAGTATCCATGGTGTTTCTGTAAGAGCGTGCAAGAATGTAACAGGACTTAGAGAATGCTCCACTGAACAATTTGAGGTAACCTGGGGTCGATGGAGCCAGGTGAAGGAGATATGGAACTAAACTTCTCTACTGCTTTGTCTAGCATTACTGTTTTCCAGGTTATTTACAACTAACGTGCGTACGAATTGACACGTACTGTGCTGTTCATTTATAGGTACATCCTTTATTTCCTGCAAGGAAACAAGGACGACGAGCCTGATTACTGGGAAGTTTACTTGACTTGTCCATACTGTTCTATCGTATTTATATTGTCCCACGGCAGAACGTGCTATGAATCAACGATAGACACATTCATTACTCAGTGCTACTCAGACACGTACAGTACAATACGATGGAGCAGTACTGATACAATATTTCCTGGTCCCGGATTGGAAGGGGAGGTCCAATTCCGTGGCCTGCAAGGTCACCTGACATAAAAACCCTCGGTCACTTCCTGTGGCGGGAAGGGTATCTGAAGTCACTTGTGTATGAGACCCCAGTGGATACAGAGATGGAATTAGTTGGCAGAATTCTAGCTGCCTGTGATGTGATTCGAAACACACCAGGGATATTTGTCAGTGTGCGTCAGAATCTTTTCCTCTGGTGTCATGCTTGCATTAAGGTTGATTGTCGTCAGTTTCAGCACATTTTGTAAGAGACAGTGCAAATGGTACGTTCGTTGTGTCAGTGATGTTATTTGCAACTGTAACTAATGTGAATAAAAAACTACACAGTAATGTGATTTTATTCCTATAATCTCCTTAAGCTCGCTTCTCTGACTCCAGGTTCCCTACCTCAAATTGTTCAGTGAAGCATCCTCTATGTCTTGTTCAATTTTTGCACTATCCAGATAGTTACAGGGGAGCACACAGTTAAAGATATACGCCGAACTAACTTAGCTGTTTAAAAATGCTTTTCACACACTGATATTTCCAGTAACAGCCACATTGTTCTCGGGCTTTCATCGACAAAATAGCAGCATCGATAGTTAACTACTCCGTTTTCCTACTGTCACCTATATAGATCAAAATATGTTCGAAAAATACGCCAGAGTTTTTCGATTAACCAGGCTCTTAAATAGAGTATCAGAGTGAAAAAGGTTAGTGTCAGTATTTAACGTTACTGGAGCTGCCAGCGCTACATGTTACGCCTGATGATTAGGCAAAGCACAATGCAGCCGAAAGGAATAACATTTCACTTTGAATTGGTGCGGACCTTACCTTCTCATGTTGATGATCTTATGTAAAAGTATTAGCTTATAACTTACACTGAGGTGACAAAAGTCACGGGGTACCTCCTACAGTCGTGTCGGACCTCAATTTGTTCGATTTAGTGCAACATCTCGATATCGGATGGACTCGACAAATCGTCGGAAGTCCCCTACAGAAATATCGAGCCACGCTGCTTCTACAGCCGTCCGTAATTGCGAAAGTGTTGTCTGTGCAGGAAGTTGTCCTCACGATTATGTCCCATAAGAGATGAATGGCATTTATGTCGGACGATCTGGGTGACAGTATCATTCTCTCGAACTGTCAAGAATGTTCTTCAAACCAGTCGCGGATAATTGTGGTCCGGTGAAATGCCTAGGAGCGTGACGTCCACGAATGGCTGCAAATAGTCTCCAAGTAGACGAACATAACAATTTCCAGTCAACGATCTGTTCATTTGAACCAGAGGATCCAGGCCACTGCCCACACCAAAAGCTTGCACAGTGTGCCTTGTCGACAACTTGGATCCGCGGCTCCGTTGAGTCTGCGCCACTCTCAAACCCTGCCGTCAACTCTTAGCAGCTGAAATCGGGACTCATCTGATCGGATCACCGTTTTGCAGTCGTCTAGCGTCCAACCGATATCGTCACCGGTCCAGAAGAAGCGCTGAGGCGATCTTGTGGCACTCGCGTCGGTCGTCTGCTGCCATAGCTCATTAACACCAGACGTTACCGCTCTGTCCTAACTGACACGTCCCACATTGATTTCTGCGGTCTGTCAGCATTGACAGTTCTACCGAAACTCCGCTGCTCTCGGTCGTTAAGTAAAGGCTGTCGGCCACTGCGTTGTCTCCGGTGAAAGATAAAGCACGAAATTTGATATAATCGGCACACTATTGATTCTGTGGATCTCGAAATATTAAATTCCCTAACGATTCCCGACGTGGAATGTCCCATGCGTCTAACTCAAAACTACCATTTCGTTTCCAGAGAATGTCAGTTCCCGTCGTGTGGCCAGAATGAATCACTTGAGTACAAAACACACTTCCACCAATGCACTGCCCTTTTTTTACCTTGTGTACGCGATATTACCTGAGCATACCGCAATCCCATGACTTTTGTCGCCTCAGTATATTTTATATTAATTTAAGGAACAAGGTGTAATTGTTTAGTTTACATTATTCTGTCTTTTAGTGTGAAACACGGTAGTGTCTTAGAAAAAATTTCTCCAACGATCACTACGGTTGGCTTTTGTCGTTAATGCTGCAAGTGTCATAGTCGCTTCATTATCACAAGACAGCACACAGACAGTATAAAACAAGATCGAGATACGACGGCGCATCACATACACGAGAGAGTTAGTAGAACCCGCTGCTGTAGCAAGGTCTACATCTATGCTCCTCGAGGCAAGCTACCTTCACTACATCCGACTCCACCATCTTCATCTACACTCCTCAAGCCACTTTACGGCGTGTGGCTGAGGATATTTCTAGTTCAACTCGACTCCTCCCCCCACCCATCCCTCCATTCTTCCTTTCTGTCGGCAAATAACGCGCGAGCAAATGACAGAATGATGTCGGTAAGCTTCGGCGTGATTTTCAGTTTCTCCGATTTTTCCGGCGCGATTACTGCGCGAGATGTGTGTGTGGGGAAGTAATGTGTGGCTCGATTCTTGTTGGAACTCGAGCTCTCGGAATTCTACCAGTACACCTCTTCGTGATGCACGACGTCTCTCTCGTTGCGTCTGCCACTGCATTTTGATCAGCTTCTTCGTAACTCTCCAGCGTTTATTAAACAAGTCTATGACGTTACGCTCTGTTCTTCTCTGGATGTTATCTTTCTTCTGTAGCATTCCTTCCTGGTAAGGTGCAAAGATTGACCGATAGTACTAAAATCGTTCTACGAGTGTTTAACAAGCCCCTTGTTTCTTGCGTGAATACGTTGCAGTTCATGAAACTTAGGATGGTTACTCGACCAGGATATTGCGACTTTTGTTGTTTTCAACGGTTTACCACCAATGTAATCGAACAGAAGAGGATATTTCCTCCTATTTACGCGCTTACATTTATTTACGTTTAGGATGAGCTACCACGCTCTGCATCAAGCGTCGATCATCTAAAAGACTTTCTGCATTTCGGTACTGTTTTTTCGGCGTTACAACTTTCCTATACACAACGGCGTGCTCCTACAGCCTCACAGACGTCTTTACGTTATTCACTAGATAATTTGTCTTCTACCCAACTCAGCGCACACGGCTGAACGAATAGTTCACTTTCAAACGCAAAAGCCTATATAACATTCCTAAAAGCCATGTACGGTACCCGTTTCCCAGCTGTTATTTCTTAAGAGTTATGTTGACTTACTGTAGGCGGCACGAGGTACATTAAACGTAAGGAGTATGCCCAAGAATTTTTGAGGTTGTCTATTTTAGGTTACGATCCATAGCTTGGATAAGATATTTTTATGTATACCACCCAAACCTGCTAAAAAGTTCATTATGCTACAAATAGTTTCGACTGTTTGTCATCTGGGAGAGATCTTTTCACGAAATTTCGTTCTCCGAATGCGAAAATAATTCGTTGACTCCCATCTACATAGAGATAAAGGACCGTCGTGATAAGATAAATCAGAGTTTGTAGCGTCCCTTCCCCTACATTTTAATTTGATTTTGCGGCGATCAGACTTGGGTATAGGATGGTTAACGGGAGAACATATTTCTTTGCTAAAAAAATTTGATCCTTTTGCCTAATACGAAAAACGCGTCTCTTTAAATTATGAATATTAAACTTCCTGATTTTTAAGTGGAAAAACGTTGCTTTTAAAGGACATCAGTACAGATCATTTCATTTCGATTATTCACCTTTTGCACGGAACACATTTCCTAACAATGCCTAGATCCAATTATGCTCCTATTAACAGTTAAATGTATTCCACTTCCACACTGGAGTTTGCCGTTGCTGTATTGCTTTTAAGCATTAATCCTTCAGGTTATAATTGTCCACGGCAGCCTTTCTACAGGGTGTTTTAAAACTCGACGACAAAACTTCAGGAATGGGTTCCTCATACAACAAGAAGAAAAGAGATGTGTTTCACAAAAGGGAAGATTCGCAAATGCTCATAGCTCTTAAAGTATACATTTTAGAGCCCACGTTTACTGGGCACTTTTTCCTTATTTCGGTCTATACTACCTCCTCCCAAAATATGCAAAGCAAAGAACTTGCAGTAAACAAGATTTGTTTCACAATATCTAAGATGATGTGCTCATAGGTTTTAAAATACATGTTTTTGAGCCAATGTTAACTAGACTTTTTTCCTTCTTGTTATATGAGGAATCCGTTCCTGATATTTTGCCGTCGAGTTCTGTAACACTCTGTATAACTCTTCAAACAGTAATACGTTCCGCCAACGGAACTTACTAACTGACAAAGACTATACTGTTTTGTCCACTGATTTCATTTACAGGGTGAAGCAAAACTCCACCGACAGACTTTCAGAGGTTGTTCAAGTAGATCTTCTGAGTATTTAGGTTCACAGAATCGACTGGCTCCGGCGGCTCGTTACAGAGTTATTGGATTTCATTTGTTTTCTTACTTCCATTTATCTTTTTATATGTATTGCAGTGACGTCATCTGCACAGCAGACGATATACACTATGTGCCTTGTTTGGGCTCAATTCGCTCATGGCACTTGCTGTCGACAAGAGTAATGCTTATCTCTCTCTCGCTACGAGCGAACTATTGGTACTACAGAAAAAATGAACAGGCCCTTTTGTAGGAAGTTTAATGCAATTAAATTTTGTAGCAGCTTACGCTTTCGCTAGAGGCTGTAGTTTTAGAGTTATACAAGACAAACGTACAAAAGTGATATTCAGACACACCTTCACTCCCAGCAGTCAGGATTTCCAGTGTGTTGTTCATGGCACTCCCTCCTACCACTCTACAAACATTTGCGACTGCACGAATTACTTCCCACATTCAACCTCTTTTGGTCTTCATGTAGAACTGACGTTTGTGTAAACTTTACCTACCAATTTTGGGAAATTAAGAGCATAAAATAATCAGTTACATCTGGCAACAATGCAGAGTGGTCCCGTACCGCTGTTGTATATTGGTACCTAAAACCGCGCCCGTTTTAGAATTCAATGTTGTGTCGAAAAATTTCAAAGCAATCGGTCAAGAATTTTCTGAGATTAACGATTTTTAACAAACCAACATTTTCATTTTATAACGTTTCTCTTTTTATTACATATATACCGGATGACGTTCTATTAGGTATGTAGGAACACTTGAGAATTTGAATGCAACGCTGTGTCAAAATTTCAAAACAATCCAGCAAGAACTTCTGACGATGTGAGATTTTGGAGAAAAGAATATATAGAGGCACTGCAACTATTACTAATCGCAAATCTCCGAAAGTGTTTGACCTTATGCTTTAAAATTTTGATACAACGTTGCATCGGAAGACGCGTGTGTTTTATGTCCTATTTTTTAACATGTTATATATAATTTTTCATAATTTAAATAATAAGAAAAAGTATATATATTAGTCCACCTATGACGTTGTGGGTTGTATAAACCGGCAGAGGTAGGGGCACCTGAATCACGCTGTATAGAGACAGCCTTTTTAAATGTGCATGAATGCAAAATAATGCCCATAATATAGAAAAAGTACACGTTAGTATCAGGTTAGTAGTGAGTGTATGGAGCGACACATTGTATAGTAATAATACGAAGAAGCGGCGTAAAGATTTGTTGGAAGAGACCTGTGAACATGCGGTACATCTGCAAACGAAACCGAATACAAGACGCCAGTGACACCAATTTTGAGTACTGTTACTGCAGTACGAACTCTTGTCAAACATGCGTGATAGCAAGAATCTATCTTATTCAGTGAAGTGTTGCTAGGATTATAATAGGTCCGTATAACCCATGCGAACGCGGAAACGATATATTTAGGGACCTTAAATGGGAATTCTTGCAAGGAAGTCGCTGTTATTCCCACGAAGTACTGTTTAATTACTGCCATTCGTGGAAGACAGAACATTCTGCTAATAACATCATAAGTTTCGCAAAAAGTAATGACAGATTAGGGCACGTACATGTGCATGCAGACAGTATTTTTTTTTTCGGCTCGTACATGTCCATGCAGGCACTAATTTTTTTTCCTCACTCAATACGCGAATGCAGTAGTACAAAAATTCTGTAATACTGGTATGAAGTACCCTCCGCAAAGCATTCTACTGTGGCTTGCGTAGTATGTAAAGGTATATAATCGTAAAATTGGCTTCATCATCAAAAGAATGGATGGCATAGTGGAATAAGGTCAATGTACGTGACGACAGATTAGATTAGATAAACTTTTTTCCCATATATCCACACTGAGGGGATGTCCAAGAATTTAAAACATATTATACTGCATATTTACAAGAAAATAGGAATGTTAATGTCTCTTCCACAGATTCGTCTGGAATAAGTCATAAAATCTGAAACAAATTTTTGTTTAAGGAATAACAACAAACTTCTCACAAAACATGTGACTGTATATTACACTGAGGTGCATATGATAATTCTTAAACAGTGGTACCCAAGAATCATCAAAGAGAAAAGCAATTTACGAAAGTTATTACACTGATCGCATTACTGCAATGAATATTTGCAGATGTGACTTTTCGTGCTTTCCCGAAGGATATGTTGCAAATACGCTTCTCTGGTTTGCTGCCGGATCGTATTGAGTAACTCGCACAATACTTCGTCGATGCAACTGCTCGACATCATCAGGTGGTGGTAGGTGCTGCTGCAAGGCGCGACTGTGGTAGTGACAGCACCAGCTACCACCACCTGATCATGTCGAGCAGTTGCATCGACGAAGTATTGTGCGAGTTACTCAATACGATCCGGCAGCAAACCCGAGAAGCGTATTTGCAATATTTTAGAGATGTCATGTTTATGTAACACTTACGTGATTTGATATGATTAATAATAAGCAAACATCAGTCGGTTCCGCTAAGAAATTCGCCACTGGAGTACAAGGAGTTGGACACCAATACTTCTTTTAAGCTCCTCTTTAGCTGAACTTACTAGTAATTAAACCTTTTATGACTGCCAATTTATTTAACATGTGTGTCCCTGATTAATGGAGATCCTCCTGGACCATAGAATGTGATTTTAAATGGTTGTGATGATTATTGTTTCTAGTATTAGTTTTATAAACTGAGGTGTTGGTTTGAAAAAGAGATTTATTATTTATGACAGATTTAATTAAGGAATAAATATAATTGGAAACTGTAGTTAGTATCCCCAGTTCCAAGAACTGGCTTT
Organism: Schistocerca cancellata; assembly: GCF_023864275.1. Taxonomy (NCBI): domain Eukaryota; kingdom Metazoa; phylum Arthropoda; class Insecta; order Orthoptera; family Acrididae; genus Schistocerca; species Schistocerca cancellata. The sequence goes on from NC_064629.1 coordinate 931,311,623, forward strand.
TGCAATACATTGGAGTTCAGCAAAGAAGGTTTAAGATTAAAAATCTATTCAACGAACGATCTGACCTTCAGATTTATCTAGCGAATATTCTTGGATGGTATTTACCTGAGTATGTTGTTATGTCAGAGAAATTTAGAGAAGGTAGTCTGAAGATGTGCAGCTCTTCATAATCTGAGCTCAAATCGTGACGTCTTTTCAATGGCATAATACGCACATTGTTTCGTGAAAATACTGCAGATATGGGGACGCTTCCCACACAGCTGGTACAGTTTGAAATCTAACCTTTCGTGTATCGGCACCGTAATGCTCTTTATTACAAACGAAGGTCGAGTGCATCGTGGTTTGGTGAAAAGGATGATAATTTGAGTTGAACTCCAGGCAAACTTAAGACTTCTTCGAGGAGAGCCACACGTTTATTAACAAATGGTGATACTACTTACCTGGTTTACGATGCTCTATATCGTGACGAAATACATGCAATTTCCTTGCTGTCAGTTAAACTTTGTTGTTTGCATTACAAGTATTTTCGATAACTAATGAAAAAGAAAAAAAATGATAAAGGTACTTTGAGATTTCTTTTTGGCTAGTGAGATTGATTTAGCAATATACTGCTTGACTCTTCGGTGAAGGTATGTTCTCGAAACTTTGACAAAAGCCCGTACCGAGCTACTGAGCGTCTCTCCTGCAGAGTCTTCCACTGGAGTTTATCTATCATCTCCGTAACGCTTTCGCGATTACTGAATGATCCTGTAACGAAGCGCGCTGCTCTCCGTTGGATCTTCTCTATATCCTCTATCAACCCTGTCTGGTACGGATCCCACACTGCTGAGCAGTATTCAAGCAGTGGGGGAACAAGCGTACTGTAACCTACTTCCTTTGTTTTCGGATTGCATTTCCTTAGGATTCTTCCAATGAATCTCAGTCTGGCATCTGCTTTACCGACGATCAACATTATATGATCATTCCATTTTAAATCACTCCTAATGCGTACTCCCAGATAATTTATGGTATTAACTGCTTCCAGTTGCTGACCTGCTATTTTGTAGCTAAATGATAAAGGATCTATCTTTCTGTGTATTCGCAGCACATTACACTTGTCTACATTGAGATTCAATTGCCATTCCCTGCACCATGCGTCAATTCGCTGCAGATCCTCCTGCATTTCAGTACAATTTTCCATTGTTACAACCTCTCGATACACCACAGCATCATCTGCAAAAAGCCTCAGTGAACTTCCGATGTCATCCACCAGATCATTTATGTATATTGTGAATAGCAACGGTCCTATGACACTCCCATGCGGCACACCTGAAATCACTCTTACTTCGGAGGACTTCTCTTACTTCGGAGGACTTCTCTTACTTCGGAGGACTTCTCTTACTTCGGAGGACTTCTCTCCATTGAGAATGACATGCTGCGTCCTGTTATCTAGGAACTCCTCAGTCCAATCACACAATTGGTCTGATAGTCCATATGCTCTTACTTTGTTCATTAAACGACTGTGGGGAACTGTATCGAACGCCTTGCGGAAGTCAAGAAACACGGCATCTACCTGTGAACCCGTGTCTATGGCCCTCTGAGTCTCGTGGACGAATAGCGCGAGCTGGGTTTCACATGACCGTCTTTTTCGAAACCCATGCTGATTCCTACAGAGTAGATTTCTAGTCTCCAGAAAAGTCATTATACTCGAACACAATACGCCGGGTGATACGCCAGTATGGCGATGACGAATACACGCTTCCAATGTGTGTTCACCGCGATGTCAACAAACACGGATACGACCATCATGATGCTGTAAACAAAACCTGGATTATTCCGAAAAAAATGACGTTTTACCATTCGTGCGCCCAGGTTCGTCGTCGAGTACACCATCGCAAGCGCTCCTATCTGTGATGCAGCGTCAAGGGTAACCGCAGACATGGTCTCCGAGCTGATAGTCCATGCTGCTGCAAACGTCAAACTATTCGTGCAGGTGGTTGTTGTCTTGCGAACGTCCCCATCTGTCGACTCAGGGATCGAGACGTGGCTGCACGATCCGTTACAGCCATGCCTGTCACCTCGACTGCTCGTGAGACGAGACCGTTGGAATCCAGCACGGCGTTCCGTATTACCCTCCTGAACCCACCGATTCCATGTTCCGCTAACAGTCATTGGATCTCGACCAATGCGAGCAGCAATGTCGCTATACAATAAACCGCAATCGCGATTGGCTACAATCCGACCTTTATCAAAGTCGGAAACGTGATGGTACTCATTTCTCCTCCTCACACGAGGCATCACAACAACATTTCACCAGGCAACGCCGGTCAACTGCTGTTTGTGTATGAGAACTCGGTTGGAAACTTTCCTCGTGTCAGCACGTTGTAGGTGTCGCCACTGGCGCCAACCTTGTGTGAATACTCTGAAAAGCTAATCATTTGCATATCACAGCATCTTCTTCCTGTCGGTTAAATTTCGCGTCTGTAGCACGTCATCTTCGTGGTGTAGCAACTTTGATGGCCAATAGGGTATATTTCACGAATAGTTTACGTAGTGATTAACATGGAAGAAAACCAAATAAAATTGGAAAATTCCCTTACAGTACCTGCGAAGACGCGTAAAATATTTCTCTTATCGCACGTTACTCTTATCTCTTACAGTTTCAACGCCCATCATATCGATGGGAAACAGCTGCTTGTGCATACTCCGCGCATTACTGTTATCACGTTTCCGTGTTCTGTGCATTGAGTCAACAATGTTTCAGGCTATACTTTCCTATTTGCTTGTCAGGGAAGTCCCTTTCCGAAGCGTCGTTTAAAGAACGAATGATGACACAGTGGGACGATTTGCGTGACCAGCTTACAGCCAAAGTGCCTCGCGTTCCCCCCTCCTCCCCCCCCCCCCCTCTCTCTCTCTCTCTCTCTCTCTCTCTCTCTCTCTCTCTCTCTCTCTCTCTCTCTCTATCTTCCTCTTACCTCCTCCACCACCCCATCACGGGCTAGGTGAGTCATGGCTCACATCGACTTTTGAAGGGGGAAATCCACTCTTGTCGGCTCTGCGGCTGTTTGCAACTCGAGGTCACTCATACGATGATAGCACTACTGCACACTAGCCGACCACGATATTATTGCACTTGGCCTCCCGTGGCCGTTATGCGGAATATGCGGTGACGTTACGTTAAACAAGTACAGTTGTGATCAAGGAAAACGCATCGTACTGTGAATGCTTTGAGAACAGTTGAGCATATACTATCAAGTTGTTCAGCGTGTCCTCGTTAAATATGAGGATAAAAACTCACGATAAGCGCCCTGAGTCCCAGATGCAGCAATATTGTGGTCGACTCATATGTTCTCACGGTTTATTTTTGTTTATTAAGTGCCATTGGTTAACTCTGTTTTTGCTCTGTGTCGCGCATCATGTGACCAGATAGCAAAACATGGAAATTTCGTAGAGCAGTTTAAAACACACAGAGATATACACTGATTAGTAACGACTTCGTGACAACCCCTGTAATTGCATGCTGGCATACCTTCGCCCTTGTGATGTAGTCTACAAACCGTTGATACCTGGCAGGGAATGAGTTGGTACCCTGGGTCGAGATGTGGATTCGCAGCTAACGTAGCGTATGATATGGTAGTATGTGAAGTGGTACTCAATATCACTGGGACAATGCACGACGGATAACGGTGTCAGGATATCAAAAATATATCACCATGCTCCTTAGCCCACTGTGGTGACGAAGTCGTCGAAGGGGGTGGGGATGGATGGTTCATGATAGGATCTGATGATACTAATTACTTTGACGTACACTATAAACACTTCAGTCTCATTTTAATATCAATATTTAGTGTTTAGGAATTATCATGTGCGCACCTACCAATTATACGAGGACGGACGACCGGGGTGGTCGAGCGGTTCAAGGCGCTACAGTCTGGAACCGCGCGACCGCTACGGTCGCAGGTTCGAATCCTGCCTCGGGCATGGATGTGTGTGATGTTTTTAGGCTAGTTAGGTTTAAGTAGTTGTACGTTCTAGGGGACTGATGACCACAGAAGTTAAGTCCCATAGTGCTCCATTTGAACCATTTTTATGCGAGGACGTGCTTAAAAAGTAATGCCTTCGAATTTTTTACGTGAAACCTCTTAAAGCGTTTTAAATAATACCAACTATATTTACATTTTATGTCTTTATTCTTCGTGTTTACGTATTTATTTCACAGCATAGTCACTCTGGTGACAAACATGTCTCCCAACTAGAGGCCATTTTGTTGATACCGTCACTGTACAACAGTGACTTTGTTGACGGAGCCTCTACTTGCACTGCTGCGTCACTGTCAATGTGAAATCCTCGAAGGTGTTCTTCAAGCGTTGGAAAATTGGATGGGGCCAAGTCGGGACTGTAAGGAGATGATTTTTGTACACATTTCTCAGCGCTCGTGTATTGCCACCCTGAAGGTGCTTTCGTTTTTTTATGTATTTACATCGGGGGCACATTTTCTGTGGTTAGGAACTTGACAACAGCACACACTTTTTCACCCATCGACATAGTTACGTTCCACATCGCCTTGTTACACATTACAATTCAGGGTCCTCTGTCGGCAGCTGATTGCAACTTGCATCAGCGAAGCATGACATGTAATACCTCAAATGGTATTGAGAGCAGAATAAAATGTTCGGCGGTGTTGCTCTTCAGCACTCCCTCGTGATTGGTTGTCTGATAATATTTGACATAAGCGTGATGCTATTCCTGTTTTTGGGTATGCCAGCTAGGTTAGATAGTAAAATTTGATTCGTTCTGCTTAGAAATTGACGGAGAGTCACAATACATTATTCTGAACGGTCACATGTCTCATATGAAGAAAAATATTGAATTTCTGGCACACAGCGTAATGAAAAAATAAAATAAAAAACGTGGCTTAAATTTAAAGAGATTGTTGTCACACTGGAGTGGTTGGAGCTGCCAAAGACAATTATTGTGCTGAGATAAAAAACTTAAATACGTAAGAAAAATGTCACCACCTAATCGTGCTGGCACCACCAGTAACAACAGAGACATCTCACTTGCAGTCAGATTGTTAAGCAGCAGGCATTCTCCTGTGACTCAATACGTTCTGACATAAGGGCTTTAGAGCCATAACTTCTCTCACTTTCAGATCCTGCCGGGGAAGAGAGTGAGTTGCTTCGAAAGCTCGAATATCAACTCAAGCATGGCGCGGGTTGAATAGCGAGAAAATTTTATGCAGGTTGTGGTTAGTTTTTAATTTCATCCATATACACCTATCTTATCGTACGTGTAAAAGCTGTATTTAAAGGGTGGGGAATTTCTATAACTGGAATACCTCCAACTGGGAGAAGACATTCGTAAAGACGGGCTCTATGTACTGTTTTGTTAAATGAAATTGTAAGTTTAATAGGAGGCATTATTTTTGATAAAGCCCATTGAGATGGCATTGTAAAATTTTACAAAAAATCCTTGCAGTTACCTGCCGAGGGAAAATATAAAAGACGAAACATTGAAGGAAAGGTTAATGCAACGTCTTTAGTTAGTTTTAATGCATATATCAAGAGAAAGGCCCGCCGGAAGCAGTTTTAGATATGCATGAGGGAGAGCTCTCTCTTAAAGTCGTATGATGTAACACATGCGACCTTGAGACAACGATTTGTTGCGAGGCAGTCAACCTTGTTGAAACTGGCACATATTAGCACACTGAGTACTTTGCTGACCTTAGTTGTTGCCTGCACTCGTTCCCTAGTAACCGCTGCATTAACATCGCGTTTGGAAGGCAGCGCTTTCCGATAAGCACTTGATGGGAGTCGTGGCGAACAATCCTTAGAAACGTCGTGGGTGATGCAGACACTCTACAGTGTCTACTTTCCTAAGTGTATTCATTTGTTCTGTTTCTGAAACTTCAGGAAATTAATTGTTTAGTGTTATTAAATTCCCCTTTAGTCCTTTATTTGGCACTGCTTTAAATTTTTGAGAAAAAGTTTCTGTAATGTTCTGTTCAAGTAATTAGGGATTTCGGAAAGTAATGTTGAATGTATATAAAATTAATTTGATTTGTTTAAAAATTAAAGCATGTTGCTTGTAAGCAACAAATCCTTCTGGTGTCTAAAACAGTATTTTATTTGTATATGCCGGCCGCGGTGGTCTAGCGGTTCTAGGCGCGCAGTCCGGAACCGCGCGGCTGCTACGGTCGCAGGTTCGAATCCTGCCTCGGGCATGGATGTGTGTGATGTCCTTAGGTTAGTTAGGTTTAAGTAGTTCTAAGTTCTAGGGGACTGATGACCACAGATGTTAAGTACCATAGTGCTCAGAGCCATTTTTTTTATTTGTATATAAATGAGTTTGACTACCTTTATATATTTTAAAAAGTGAATTTCCAAAATCTGCCCTCTTTCGCGATCGAATTCAAAGACACGACAGTTCAGAGTTTTCGTGCATCCCACCGTCCATTAGTGACAAACCACAGCACTCCGAGATGGGCGCTAGCAGTTAAGCGCAGCTAGCAGGTGAAAGGAGCAATACTGCCAGTGCTTCGAGACTCTTAGTGCTCGTACAACGACTACTGGAAATCTGTTCTGCTTCAGACCAACATTGACAGTTAAAAGTTTAATCATGATCCGTTTAAAAACGACCGTACTTCTTTCTGTCTAGAGAAGGTAAAATTTCATATGAAGGAACCTAGTATGGTATGACGAAAGAAATTTGTTACAATTTTACGCACAATTACGAGGACCTTATATTTCTAAAACAGGTATAGAGTTACAATAAGATTTCAGACCCTCGTGCAACAGTGTTCCCAATCAGTCATTCGCTTAAGAAATTAAAATAAAATTCTCTCAGTATTTCGGAAGGTTGAGTGATAAAATTATTATTTCTTAATATTTGTCTGAAGCAGTCGTCGTAAAACAGCGGCCTGAATCAAATACTCGTGCGGCCCGCGGTTGTCAGCCGTATTTTAAAATAATAAGCGTCTAGGAACTAACAAACAAATCCCAACGCGTCGTCTAACTTTAAGAGCTTCTTAAGAGTGTAGTTTCCTGCTCAGTAACAAACGAAAATACTACTTGTATCTATTACGGATGTGGAACTCTGCAACGGTGATGAATAAAGGTTTCCAGAAATAACTGCAGCCAGTCGCATTTTGTTTTATTCTTCAGTTTTATTTTCCATGGCGGGAAGCAAAAATTGAGGAATAAAACAAAAGGCAGTAATCTCTGTAAATCCTTGAACATAAATACTTTTAGAGACAGCAATATTTTAATTGACTTTAATGAATTCGGTCGTGACCTACGTAGCACTGGCCACTTACCTCAGGGACAAAGGGGTAAGTAGCGTGGCCACTGCGGGGCTACGAGATGTCAGAGGGATAATCTTTCATTGTTTGTCTTCAAGTAATGAAAAATGACAGGCTTGCGCAACTCGCATTGATCGTCTGCTACGGTATAAATTTTTACACAAGATTAACATCGACTGGTGAATGCACATTACAGTGATGGTCATCTTCAAATTGGGTACGTATTTGTAGCAAGCAATATGGAATTAAATTAAGGCTGTTGTAGTAAAACGCAATGAGTAGAAGAGAAACTACATTGGAAACGTGATTCTTGAAGTTTTCCCGGCGGACATAATGTTCCGTCATCTTTCGGGCGTGCACTCGGGGAGGAGATGGCTTTAAATGTCCGGAGGTTGGACAAGTTACGAACTTTAAGAGCAAGACTATTGAGTTCCTTGAGCTTTTTACAAAGATGCCGGAGCCATGATATTATACCTAAATTTGCGAAAGTGGTACATTTTATCGAGACTGTTGCAGCTAATAAGATTACTCGTAAAGCGAGTTTGGCATTGGTTAAGGAGAGAATTAGATATACTCGCAGGAAGTTGCATTTCATCTCAGCAGAGTTTCATCATTTACACCTGAAGCTAGCAGCTAAACTCCCACCTATTTCTTGGGAATGGACTGATGGCATAACATGGGCAAGATCGGACTGGACTCATCAAGATTCCACTGCAAGACCGTCTGACTACTCAGTCGCAGCAAGATGTGTGTTTTAAATATTCTGTTTTTAATTTTACTAATAAGGACTTTGACAATGCGACTATGTCAGTTTTAGAAAAGGGTCTGAACTTCGCTCCCACGCCAAAGCCCCTGCCGTTAACATCTTATCTCAGGTATTGAAGAAGCTGTCCGAAAGTTACCTGGTGGTTCCGCCGAAGAAATAAGACGTGAAGTGTGCCGAACTCTTACAAGATCTCGCCCACAAAAAAGCAACTTATCCTCAGCTGAGAGAGCTGCACTCCGTAATCTCCGGAATGATTCCCAGTCTTTAGCCCTTCCTGCAGACAAGGGTAATGCCACAGTTTTGCTTCCGAGAGACGTCTATATTGAGAAGATGCACAACTTACTGGATGAGTCTGCATAACGTAAGATTGACAAGGACCCCACATCTCGGGTTGAGAGGAAACCTGCATCGCTTCTGAACTCCAGTTCTCTGTCTAAAGAAGTCGCCAACAAACTGAAGGGACACAGCTCTGTGCCCCCAGATTATATGGCCTTCCCAAGGTACACAAAGTTCTACGAACGTCCAGTTCAGAAGAAACTGAAAATCTTAATCCATGTTTGGAGCAGATTTTAAAAGTGCTGACTTTTAGACAATAGTTAGCAATATAGGTGCACCGACGTACTCATTGGCAAAATATTTAGCCTCTCTGTTGAGACCGTTTGTGGGGAAATGTGAAGATCATATCCGCAACTCGTCGGATTTTATCAGTAGGTTGAAAGGTCTGAAGCTCAATAGCACAGATTTCTTAGTTAGTTTTGACGTTGTCTCGTTGGTCACCAAAGTACCTCTGGCTGACTCCCTGTATCTCATTAGCAGCAAGTTTGAGGATGAAATAACGGCTCTGTTTAAGCATGCATTAACCTCCACTTATTTTTTATTTGATGAACAATATTACGAACAAATTGACGGTGTCGCTACGGGGAGCCCTCTCCCCCCCCCCCCCCCCCCCCTGGTGGCTAATTTGTTTATGGAGGATTTTGAAGAGAAAGCCCTCAGCTCAGCAGTATTAAAACAGACGGTCTTCTGGAGATACGTGGGTGACACTTTTATAGTGTGGCCCCACGGAGAGAGCATTCCGGTACATGATTAACAGAGCAATCGAACTACCACTCCCAGAAGATAAATGTGATCAAGATATTGAAATAATAAAACAAACAGCTATTGAAAATGATTATAACAGCTCCATAGTAGACACCCTAAAACACTCAATAATGGCAAAGGAATCACAACACAAAAAACAAAAAGAAAATAACATCTTCCATACAATCCACTTTCTGGGTAACATTTCATACCAGATTGCCAATGTCTTCAAACGAAAAGGCATAAGCATATCCTTTACAACAGATAACAAGATTGGACAGGAGTTACCCCACAACATCGGCACACGAAACCAACTTCATCACACAGGTGTGTACAAAATTGAATGTTTGGGCTGTGACTGCTTCTACATAGGCCAGACAGGCAGATCATTTGAGATTAGGTTCAAGGAACACATGGCAGCACTAAAAAACAAAAAATATCACACATCAGCAATAGCTACCCACCTGCATGTAACAAAACACCATGTTAACAACACAAGTATTAGCATCCTACACATCCAACCAAAAGGCAGAAAACTAGACATCCTTGAAACACTCCAAATATACAGACATCAAAGAAACAACCAGAATCCATCTTAAATGACAAAAATAACAATATTTACAATAGTATCATCTCCGTTTCCAGCAACTGCCTACACTCTTACACTCTTAAAAATGCGCGCGCGCGCGCACACACACACACACACACACACACACACACACACACACACACGCGCGCGCGCGAACTTGTTTCATTTCATGTCAGTAACAGTCACGGTAAAGCCTAACCTAAAAATGTTCGCATTTAAAGTATTTTAATTGCTGTTCTGCTAACTTGCATTCCCTATAGATGAGTAGTATTTCTACCTTCTCTTCGTTGGTGTACATTCTACTCACACAACTCTTCAACTGACGGTTGTTGACGGAATGACGGGTGTGCATTATACTTATATTTGCATTTGTCCTCTGTCATTGTCAGCACGTGGATGTGTTCCATTACCCCGAGTATCTGCACTAAGCGCTGGGAGCGTCAACGTCAGTGTTGTGTTATGTAATTAATAACAACGTGTTTGTGAATGGTACACTGCACTATATATGTTTTTAATATGTCTTTAGGAGAAGGAATGAATTACCGAATAAAAAAATACAGGGTGCCATTTAAAAAGTCAGACCGCTGTTCATATCTTTGTAAAAAACAAAGCTACAACGAAGGCAATCAGGCTGATTGATGTCCCCCTGACAGCTAAAGAACATTTGCTTGAAACATTTTGTAATTTGCATCTGGATAACAGTTATTTAGGGTGGTCAAGATAAATGGGAAACCATATATAAAGAAGTGTCTAAACGCTTACAGAATGCAATGGTGGAAACGTTAAGAAACAGGGAAGTTGTATTGTGGCTTATGGGTTTGTGATTAGATTACTGCTGCGGAACCTGAATTTGGAATGACAAACAAGGCTCAAGGTCAGAGGGGATAATGGAGATGGATAGAGGAGTGGGAAGAAATTGACATACAAAACTGGAACGAGAGGGAGGGAGAAGTTGGACAGAGAAAGGGGAGGAGGTAATAAACAGAGAGGGGAAGGAGGAGAGATGGACAAAGGATGGGGGAGAGGGAGATAAGGAAGTGTATCAGTTCCCGTCTATAATAAATGTGTGTTTTTCTCTTTTCTTTCTTTTCTGTTTAAGGAGACTGATCCACAGCAAAGTGTGCCGAGGTACAGTTAGTTAATGATACGATCGGTTCATATGCGGACCGTTGAGCAAAACAATTTGACGACCACTGGTCTAAAGCGTATTTTTCGTAAAAGGTGACGTTAAAATGTAGTCAGTAAGTTCAGTGTGAAAGTTTACTCCTAACTTCAGGCATACTGTCTTTCTAGCGTAGTCCAAAACCTTATTACTATCGTCTATACTGTATACAAGATGGCTAAAAAGTCAGAGAATGGTGACACCAGAGAAATAGTACGAGCGTGTGTTCTCTCTGTTGGCTATCGTATAAGAAGTAGGATTCGGGGCAGATGATAAAGAACTACATGCGTTCTCCGCCACGCTACGTCTACACTGTCTGGACACCTATAAATGGACATTAATAGAGGATATGTTCACTCTTCGTCTTTATGAAGGCTCGAACTGTGGACACACTTTCAGTTAGGTGTCTGAATGTCATGTGGAGGAATGACAGCCCATTCTTCCGCTTGAGCCGAAACCGGAGAAGGTAGTAGTGTCGGACGCTGGGGCTAGGGCAAAGTCGACGTTCTCACTCGTCCCAGACGTGTTCCACTGGGTTTATGTTGGACCCTGGGCACGCCAGTCCATTTCAGGAATATTATTGTCAGCGTACTATCGCCTTAGAGATGCTTCTTTATGACAGGGTGCACTGTCATGTTGATAAAATCACCGTCTCCGAACTGTCCATTTTCTGTACGCAGTACATAATGGTGGGATTCATCGCTGGTTTCCAGTCATCCACAGTCCAGTGACGTAGCTCTTTACACGACTACAGAAATGTGTGGCTTACGAGGAGCAGCTCGACCACTGTGCCTCGTTTTGAACTCTTTGTGCTAGCAACAAAGCTGCTACCACTTTGGAAGTCACGAGTGATTCATCCGATTTTTTAGAACCACCCTCTGCAATATTTGACCGTCTCTAACCGTCACTCCATGGGGTCTGCTTGGTGGTCGTTCCTTCATGTTTCCATTTCACAACCACATTACGAGCAGTGGAAATGACGCAGCTTTAGAAGTGTCAAATGGCTCTGAGCACTGTGGGACTTAACTACTGTGGTCATCAGTCCCCTAGAACTTAGAACTGCTGAAACCTAACTAACCTAAGGACATCACACACATCCATGCCCGAGGCAGGATTCGAACCTGCGACCGTAGTGGTCACGCGGTTCCAGACTGTAGCGCCTATAACCGCACGGCCACTCCGGCCGGCTTTAGAAGTGTCGAAATGTGACTTATGGAATGACCAGCCTACGTTGGTAGTAAGTGAACTCCTTTCTGCCTGTTACTGCTTCTCCACGGACAACACACCTTTAAAAAATAAAATTGGCGAAAGGTAGAAATGGACTCTACAGGTGTCTCGTGTACTGTGACTGTTGAAGACCAGAGGTCGTACATCAAGATCGAAACTTTATACAGAAATAAAAACCGACAAAAACCCACAGTGCATTAACTGAAGTTTCTGGTGAGTTTTCAGTGGACCGTATTACAATTTCAAATGGCTCTGAGCACTATGGGACTCAACATCTTAGGTCATAACTCCCCTAGAACTTAGAACTACTTAAACCTAACTAACCTAAGGACATCACACACACCCATGCCCGAGGCAAGATTCGAACCTGCGACCGTAGCAGTCCCGCGATTCCGGACTGCAGCGCCAGAACCGCTAGACCACCGCGGCCGGCTATTACAATTTCACGTTGAGTTAATGGTTTTCGTGGTGGTCGCGTAAATATAGACGATAATCCAGACCCGGAAGGCCGAATACGTCCACAGATGAACGAAGTGTGAAATTTGTGGCATATACTCTTGAAGAAGATCGCAGTGCGACTTGCGAGGAACTCTCCTAAGCCACGTGAATTCTTCCAACATCGGTATTCCGTATACTGACAAACGAGTTGAAGAGAAGCAGAAACCCCTGGACACTGCAACCTTGCTCAAACGGCGATTCGACCGAGAAGGTAAAGAATTCTTGTGTCGAATTGTCGCTGTTGATGAAACATGGGTTAGAGCCTTTGAAGCGGTGTTTAAATCACAGTGCAATGAGTGGAGAGCTTCAGATCCTCCACGTAAAAAAAAGTCTACGTGCTCAACCAAAGCTCAAGCAAATGATTATTTTTGCTTATGATCACCAAGGGAACATCATGGCAGTCCCATGTGTCGCACAGATAAAATGGTAGATATCGAAATAGATGACAGAGGGATAGAAAAACACTTAAAATCGCTAAAAAGAGGAAAGGCCGCTGGACCTAATGGGATACCAGTTCGATTTTACACAGAGTACGCGAAGGAACTTGCCTCTCTTCTTGCTGCGGTGTACCGTAGGTCTCTAGAAGAGCGTAGCGTTCCAAAAGACTGGAATAAGGCACAGGTCATCCCGTTTTCAAGAAGGGACGTCGAACAGATGTGCAGAACTATAGATCTATATCTCTAATGTCGATCAGTTGCAGAATTTTGGAACACGTATTACGTTCGAGTATAATGACTTTTCTGGAGACTAGAAATCTACTCTGTAGGAATCAGCATGGGTTTCGAAAAAGACGATCGTGTGAAACCCAGCTCGCGCTATTCGTCCACGAGACTTAGAGGGCCATAGACACGGATTCCCAGGCAGATACCGTGTTTCTTGACTTCTGCAAGGCGTTTGATACAGTTCCCCCACAGTCGTTTAATGAACGAAGTAAGAGCATATGGACTATCAGACCAGTTGTGTGATTGGATTGAAGAGTTCCTAGATAACAGAACGCAGCATGTCATTCTCAATGGAGAGAAATCTTCCGAAGTAAGAGTGATATATAACCCTGTGGATAACATCGGAAGTTCCCTGAGGCTTTTTGCGGATGATACTGTAGTATATCGAAAGGTTGTAACAATGGAAAATTGTACTGAAATGCAGGAGGATCTGCAACGAATTGACGCATAGTGCAGGGAATGGCAATTGAATGTGTAATGTGCTGCGAATACACAGAAAGAGAGATCCTTTATCATTTTGCTACAATATAGCATGTCAGCAACTGGAAGCAGTTAATCCCATAAATTATCTGGGAGTAGGCGTTAGGAGTGATTTAAAATGGAATGACCATATAAAATTAATCGTCGGTAAGGCAGATGCCAGACAGTTTCATTGAAAGAATCCTAAGGAAATGCAGTCCGAAAACGAAGTAGGTTCAGTACACTTGTTCGCCCACTACTTGAATACTGCTCACCGGTGAGGCAGGAGTAGAGAACATTCCATTATATCTCCTGACAGCCTTGGGAGAGCCAGTCCTAACAAAACTACCATCTAGTGAGCATGATGTATGAGACAGGCGAAATACCCTCAAACTTCAAGAAGAGTGTAATAATTCAAGTCCTAAAGAAAGCAGGTGTTGACAGATGTGAAAATTACTTAACTATCAGTTTAATAAGCCACGGCTGCAAAATACTAACACGAATTCTTCACAGAGAAATGGAAAAACTGGTAGAAGCCAACCTCGGGGAAGATCAGTTTGGATTCCGTAGAAATGTTGGAGCACGGGAGGCAATACTGGCCCTACGACTTATCTTAGAAAATAGATTAAGGAAGGGCAAACCTACGTTTCTAGCATGTGTAGACTTAGAGAAAGCTTTTGACAATGTTGACTGGAATACTCTCTTTCAAATTCTGAAGGTGGCAGGAGTAAATACAGGGAGCGAAAGGCTATTTACAATTTGCATAGAAACCAAATGGCAGTTATAAGAGTCGAGGGGCATGAAAGGGAAGCAGTGGTTGGGAAGGGAGTGAGACAGAGTTTTAGCCTGTCCCCGATGTTATTCAATCTGTATATTGAGCAAGCAGTAAAGGAAAGAAAAATTCGGAGTAGGAATTAAAATCCATGGAGAAGAAATAAAAACTTTGAGGTTCGCCGATGACATTGTAATCCTGTCAGAGACAGCAAAGGATCTGGAAGAGCAGCTGAACGGAATGGACAGTGTCTTGAAAGGAGGATAAAAGATGAACATCAACAAAAGCAAAACGAGCATAATGAAATGTAGTCTAATTCAGTCGGGTGATGCTACGGGAATTAGATTAGGAAATGAGACGCTTGAAGTAGTAAATAAGTTTTGATATTTGGAGAGCAAAATAACTGATGATGGTCGAAGTAGAGAGGATATAAAATATAGACTGTCAGTGGCAAGGAAAGCGTTTCTGAAGAAGAGAAATTTGTTAACACCGAGTATATTAAGTGTCAGGAGGTCGTTTCTGAAAGTATTTGTATTGAGTGTAGCCATGTATGGAAGTAAAACGTGGACGATAAATAGTTTAGACAAGAAGAGAGAAGGTTTCGAAATGTGGTGCTGCAGAAGAATGCTGAAGATCAGATGGGTAGATCACATAACTAATGAGGAGGTATTGAATAGAATTGGAGAGAAGAGAAATTTGAGGCACAACTTGACTAGAAGAAGGGATCGGTTGGTAGGGCATATTCCGAGGCATCAAGGGATCAGCAATTTAGTATTGGAGGGCAGCGTGGAGGGTAAAAATCGTAGGGGGAGACCAAGACATGAATACACTAAACAGATTCAGAAGGATGTAGGCTGCAGTAGGTACTAGGAGATGAAGCTTGCACAGGACAGAGCAGCACGGAGAGCTGCATCAAACCATTCTCTTGGACTGAAGGCCACTACAAGGGTTGATGGAAGAAATGGAGAAGATCCAACGGAGAGCAGCGCGCTCCCTTACAGGATCATTTAGTAACCGCGAAAGCGTTACGGAGATGATAGATAAACTCCAATGGAAGACGGTCAGTAACTCGGTCCGAGTTTTTCTTGAAGTTTCGAGGAGTCAAGCAGTATATTACTCCCTCCTACGTACATCTCGCGAAGAGACTGTGTGGATAAAATAAGAGAGATTAGAGCCCACACAGAGGCGTACCGACGATCTTTCTTTCCACTAACAATGCGAGACTGGAATAGAAGGGAGAACCGAAAGAGGTACTCGAGGTGTCCTCCGCTACACACTGTCAGGTAGCTTGCGGGGTGTGGATGTAGATGTAGATGGACCAAGTGCCACGGCAGTGCATTATCGTAACTTGGAGAAAAACCTGCGAACAAAACCCGACCTGAGCTGCTCGAGGCTGGGCCACTCATTCTGCTCGCCCACATATCGGCAGTGTTGTAGCCGAAAAGCTGCGCGAATACGGATAAGAAGAGTTGACACATCTTCCCTACAGCCCGGACGATGGCCCACCGGACTTCGAATTGTTCCCCAAGTTGAAAAAACCTATGCGTGGACGTCGTTATCTTTCTCTGGAAGAGCTTTCTATCACTGTACCCGAGTCATTCGACAGATGAACAGAAGTGGTGTTCTGGAATAATGGAGCTTCCGAGACGTTTGATGCGGTCATAGAGAAGCAGAGGAACCGTATTGGCGGACTGTAAAGAGACTGAAGAAATATAAACTTGTACGCAAAAGAAATTAGTGTGCAGTATTTATGAAACGTAAAATATGAAGAATAAACAGTACTCGAGCAGCGACAGAACCGTCTGGCCCGTGCTGAATTCTACCACCTTGCAGCAGCGCTGCTAAGTCGCTGCTGGGGTACGTGTTAGCTTTGTTCAAATGGCTCTGAGCACTATGGGACTTAACATCTATGGTCATCAGTCCCCTAGAACTTAGAACTACTTAAACCTAACTAACCTAAGGACAGCACACAACACCCAGCCATCACGAGGCAGAGAAAATCCCTGACCCCGCCGGGAATCGAACCCGGGAACCCGGGCGTGGGAAGCGAGAACGCTACCGCACGACCACGAGATGCGGGCGTTAGCTTTGTGTTTTACTGTCCCTGCTAATACATATCAATAAAATAAGTATTGCACTATACTAATTTGGAACTGTTCTATCGAATGAACACATAAAATTAGGGAAGTCCGTATCGTGGTGGATTACGTATCCAGTGAAGGGGAAGAGACTGAGCAGAGACAGAGGCAACAGTGGCGCCGGAGGCGGCGTCGATACGAGAGGCGTCTGGCCGCCGTGGCGCCCGCTAAGAATAACACGCCGTCCGCCAGCGCGTCTCTTTCTCTCCATATCCTCACGATGCACGACGGACTGTACAGTGTACCACAGCTAGTCATCCACTTCGCTGGAATTTCCTGGCAGATTGCTACTGTGTTCCAGACCGGGAATCGAACCTGGAACCTTGCCTTTCGCGGACAATGCGCTTACCGACTGAGCTATCTGGGTACGACGCACGACTCGCCCTCACTGTCCGTCTGTACAGCTTCCCTACTATCCAAACCTCACGGAAGTTCTTCATTCGTAGCTGGACTAGCGTTCGTGGAAATACGTTTATCGCGGAAAAGTAGCTTAACGACAACCTAGGGGCAGTTTCGAGAGTCGCTCTGCAGCGGAGTGTGCGCTGTTATGAAACTTTCTGGCAGACAAAGGGATTTGAACCCGGAATCTTGCCTGACTGTTTTTCTGTTTTACTCTCAAATGAAGCGAGGGAATATCGCTGTCCGTATGCGTCTGCCAGAGCCCTAAGCTCTCTTATTTGAACACGCCTTCGTTCCGTGAAATGAACGTTGGAGGCAATAGGATCGTTTTAAGGTATGTAGCAAAAGCAGTTCTTCAGGGGCGTTACCCGGTACCATCATCCTCACCCCTCCAAGGATTCTCATCTCACCATATTTCAGGAAAACGCTGTTTTCGTAAAATACACAAAAAATGTTTATCACGATTACAAATGGGAAAAATTGTAGTAACAAGCAAGCAGAATAGAAAGACAGCTGCAGCATCAGAATTGCAGTCGCTATTTTTAACGAAGTACTACCTGGAGATTAAATATTTATTACGCCAATGGAAGATAGGCAAAATCCCAAACGTATGTTGGTATAAATAAAATACATAATAAAATCACTGGTTGCTGTATTTCTTAAAATAATAGAATCCACAGCCACCGAGCTCAAAAAACCAGTAATATCGATGAATTAATGTAAATGCAGATAAACACTAATTCATCGTCCAACGTGTGGGCTCTTTCGCTAAGAGCGCATTAATTTGGAATTTGCTCTGCTTCGTGCCAGAATACTCACCTTCCCTGAAGGTTTCCTGTGGGTGTTCGATGTGCAGGAAGGAGGAGGGGGGAGGGGAGACAAAACAACGAGAAGCAAATGTTGGCTGTTATCCTTCTTCCGGATTCTCCATCTCGATGCAAACTATACTATTGCAGTATTCAGTTGGTGCTTACCAGTCTAAAAATTCTTTGTCTATTCCACTTATGGATTCTGTTAACGGACCTTTACACTCTGCAGACTGAAATTGTATGCAGGTCGTGACTCCAGCTCGGATACTCGCTTTTAATGCCCATATGAGCTGAACAACCAATAAACCCTACGGACGAGTGCAAGTTTGGTTCTGGAGACCGCCATTACATTAGTCTCCATCGTAGTTGCCTTCCCAAGGATGGAAGTCCAGTTATCGAAGCAGCTGAACCTGTTCGATTCAGGGTAAAACCTCGAGCTTTCGACGATTATCTTCATCGTCTTCGTCAGGAGCTACTGACAAAACGGCTGCTGTGGTGGCCTTACATAGCCCAAAGATAGCTTCTGATTGGTCAGTAATTACTTCATACTGTCGCAGATGGTGTCAACGTCTGCGCTGGTGGCGTCGTCGCTCCCGCCGTAGCATTTTTCCCTTCTGCGGCGCTACATCCAGCAAAACAGGCAGAGTCCTCAGAAGACCAAGTAGCATATCTTATTTTCCGACCTAAGAAAATAATGCTATGTTCTGTTAAAAACAGTCGCGGTTTCATGATCCCTGGGGTTTACAACAACCCTCTTGAGTGCAGAAGCAATTACACTGGCCAGTCCATCCGCACCGTTTCTGACCGCTGTGCAGAATATCAGCAGCATATTCAAAATCCAGAATGGGAGAAATCTGCAGTTGCTGGGCACAGTCCAACAAACAAACATAAAATAATGTTTGACGAAACAAAATTTTTGTCCCTTACTCCTACATTCTGGGATACTGTAGTTAAAGGGGGCTGTAATGTGCGACAAAATCATCAACCGTGACAGCGAATATAATATTAGCGTTGTATGGAAGCGAGCTCTCGATGCGGAGAAAAGCCAGAGATGTGAGTGGCAGTGTTTACGCTATGGCGGGAGCGGTGGCGCCACCAGCGCACACTTTTGACAGCATGACGTAATTACCTACCAATCAAAAGCCGCCTTTGGGATATGTAAGGACACGACAGCAGCAGTTTTAACAGTCAGTTGCTCCTGAAGAAGACGCTGGAGGAAATCGTGAAAGGATCGAGGTTTTATCCCTGAACTGACACGGCGTAAATTCCAATAAATTTTTACAGATCAGTTTCCTAGCGAAAGACTCAGTTGAACTTCAGTTTGGCAAGGAGGAGGGAGGTACTGGTAGACTGAGGCTGGATAGCTTTCGTCTTGGATCGCCATCCTCATTAGTAATATATGCTCAGCTGTTGACTGACAGAGACCGCCGACAGTTGGAATTCCAAACTGCATCAGGATCCACTGCAAGTACTATGACAGTTAGGCGAGAGGCGATAAAACTTGGATTTCGTGGTCGAGCGGCTGCTCATAAGCCACACGTCATGCCGGTAAATGCCAAACGACGTCTCGCTTGGTGTAAGGAGCGTAGAAATTGGACGATTGAACAGTGTAAAAACGTTGTGTGGAGTGACGAATCACGGTACACAATGTGGCGATGCGATGGCAGGGTGTGGGTATGGCGAATGCTCGCTGAACGTCATCTGCCAACGTGTGTAGTGCCAACAGTAAAATTCGGAGGCGGTGGTGTTATGGTGTGGTTGTGTGTTTCATGGCGGGGGCTTGCACCCCTTGATGTTTTGCGTGGCACTATCACAGCACAGGCCTGCATCGATGTTTTAAGCACCTTCTGACGTCACACTGTTGAACAATTCGGGGATGGCGATTGTATCTTTCAACACGATCGAGCACCTGTTCATAATACACGGCCTATGGTGGATTGGTTATACGACAATAACACCCCTGTAATGGTTTGGCCGACACGAAGTCCTGAACTGAATCCTACAGAACAGCTTTGGGATGTTTTGGAAGGCCGCCTTCGCATCAGGCCTCACCGACCGACATCGATACCTCTTTTCAGTGCAGCACTCTGAAGAATGGGCTGCCATTCCCAAGAAACCTTGCAGCACCTGATTGAACGTATCCGTGCGAGAGTGGAAGCTGTGATCAAGGCTAAGGGTGGGCCAGCACCATATTGAATTCCAGCATTACCGATGAAGGGCGCCACGATCTTTTAAGTAATTTTCAGCCAGGTGTTCGGATACTTTTGATCACATAGTGTATGATTGTGAATCATATAATTTGATTTTTACTTTATTTCGGATGTAAGTGGACATGACAGATTTTAAAATCTGAAGGTTTTAATGTAAACGTATCTTTCTTTTCTCGTTGTAGGTTCTGACAATGGCTAACGTATGGCTGAAACCAGCAACGATTGTAAGCGTGTTCTCTGGAAGTATCTGAAAGAAATAAACCAATTGTGCATGTATAGTTTTCGTGTAAAATTTAGCAAAGAATTCGTCCTTCATTCCTTAG
Source organism: Schistocerca cancellata (assembly GCF_023864275.1). NCBI lineage: Eukaryota > Metazoa > Arthropoda > Insecta > Orthoptera > Acrididae > Schistocerca > Schistocerca cancellata. The sequence continues at coordinate 931,332,056 of NC_064629.1, forward strand.
CATCCCCCAACACACTTCTACATAAAGAATTTCCATACGCCTCAGACTATTCCGCGTAGTCTGTGTGCTGCTGTAAAAAAGAATACACTATAAGGAAGATTAAAGCTCCACGTTTCGCATCCATCTAAAGCATTACAGGCCGACACATTCACAGTGGGATAAGGAAGAGGAAAGAAATTGGCTGTAGCCCTACTTAATGAGTCAGACCACTCTCATTCTGAAGTTACTCATAACAAACACAAAACATCTAAATAACGATACGCGGACTGGGAGCCCTCAGAATAAAAGTGGTTTAATATCTACGCCAACTCTCTTAGTCCCCTGCTAGTGGCTCCGAAAATGAGTTACTTAATTCACTAAAGCTTAAATGATACTACTATTGTGGTTCCCTGAATGTCGAATCATTAATGGTGGCTGCGTTCCTTGCCGGTGAAACACATTGAAAGTTAGTGTTCTTTACTAGTTACCTCTAATGTTGCTATGACGAAATCCTTTTCGAGATCCTTTAATGGGAGGGTCTCGTGACCACAGGCAGTATCCTCCTCCCTGCCTCACATCCTCCTGGTCTGTCCTTTTGGTCGCATTAGCCCTCACTGTGTCACACAGTTCAATGATAAGTCCATGTATTAATACAGGTAGTAACCCCACCACAGATGATACAGTTTCATCGCAAATATCCATTTGGGACCTTGATAAGATTTCAAGAAAGTGGAAAGATTTGCAACATTCCTTAAATGTTCAGAAAAGTAAAATCATGGACTCGGCAAGACGCTAAAACGCTGTATCCTACGACTACGATATAAACGAGTCAACACTGGACTCAGTCAACTCATGCAAATACACTGTTCTGAAGAACAAGGTAGATAAAGTAACATAACTCGAGAGAAAAGAATCAAAGTACGGAAGCATGTCTCCCACTTGTGCACAGAATGCTGAACGTCAGCGTGACTACAGCGCCAAATGGGGCTGGCCCCGCAACACGAGGCACTTGAAGGAACGGGAAAAGACAACTTGTGTCAATTAGCGATCCGTTACGGTCCAATGCGCTGGTGGTGTTCATTACAGCATCGTCCGGAGACGACATTTGGGTGATTTCGCATTGGAAGAATCATTGGGAAACTGGAAGAAGGATGTAGTATAATGAGCGGAACCCAGGAGTTTCGTACTGCTCAGAGCATTGTTTCACGTGCATGGGGAGCGTTCCGAACCACAGACACTATTGCCCAAAAGAGGGGACGACCACGGTAACTACAGCAGCAGATGACCGCTGCGCTGTGCAACACGTCAAACAGCGGGCGCAGTTGCAACCACATTTAACAGGACACGGCGGATGTCTAGAGGTGGTCTTTGCCCGACAACCAGTACGTTTTGTTCCGTTGACACCTGCACACCGGCGGCACCGTTCAGCATAGGGACTGGACGAGCGAGGAGAGGGGTCGAATGACAGCAGATTCAGTCTGAGTAGTAATGCGTCAGATGGGAACACGTAATGCACGCAGGAACACGTGCGTCTTTTCAGGGGTGCGTTCGGCCCTGACTTTTTATGGGTGACAATGCGCGTCTGTGTCGAATAGCGCAGAAGGAGCAGCTCTCGGAACGAGAGGATATTCGGCGAATGCACTACCATTTCCCACTTACCAGCCTCGTAGCCAGCGTGGAAGCATGTTGCAGAGCATGCATTACCGTACATGGATATCACAAATCCTGTTGAGGATCATGTCGCGCCTTTTGTAACGTCCAGGGGAACCTCAGAAGTCGCGGTGACTTCGGTGTAATTATAATCTTTGAATAAAGGTGTCTTATTTATTCGTCTACTTGCCTATTTCTGTCAGATACCTTCTATACCATACTGTAACAGTTATTTCCATGTATGGTCCAGGTTACATCAAGCTATGTCACTTGACAGTGACGCATCAGGCAAAAATCACTTTAGTCCGTAAGTTTTGTACAGCAGTGCGTGGGGGTAATGACTTGTGGGGATATGTTGAGAGTGACCACGTAGTCTGAATCGTAGGAATAAGTAAGTCTCACACTTCGGTTCATTAGTAGGAAGTTGCGGAAGATGCAGTCGGTCTACAAAGGAGATGGCTTGTCAGACGCACACGCGACCCATGCTAGAATACAGCTCGACTGAACCATACCAAATAGGTCTAACAGTGGTACTGAACGTAAACAAACAAGCACAACGCGACTGGTGACAAGTTCGTTTGATTACAGTAAATGTTGCGCACGCAGGCGTTTAAGCAGTCATACTTGTCGCGTTCCATACCCAAGTGTAACGGAAAGAAAGCCTAATAGGTGAGACAATGCACCTGACAGTGTATTGCTGAGAATCGATTTAGATTAATGAAAGGTATAGATAAAATTCAAAGAGAAGCCTTGTGCTTCATCACAGAATGCGTTAATATAGATATCGTTCGCGCTTAATTCTCGCCGGCCGCTGTGGCCGAGCGGTTCTAGGCGCTTCAGTCTGGAACCGCTCGACCGCTACGGTCGCAGGTTCGAATACTGCCTCGGGCATGGATGTGTGTGATGTCCTTAGGTTAGTTACGTTTAAGTAGTTCTAAGTTCTAGGGGACTGATGACCTCAGATGTTAAGTCCCATAGTGCTCAGAGCCATTTGAACCATTTTTGAGCTTAATTCTCGATCTTTACCGCTTGTAGATTTCCTGTGGATTTCGTTTTATTAAAAGAGATTTTCTTCCACTGCGAACACCAGAGCTTCAAAAGACACTGTAGTCATGCTTCATTACTGAATAATGATGCATATGAAATTTAGAAACGACCAGGTACTGAGTCAGTCGTTACATTTAAAGTATTATGATAAATAATACTTACAATCTGTGTCCCATTCATCAATCTCTGCTCTGCAGAAACGTTTCATTTGCTTAAGTTGCACTCGTTTCACGGGGTGGTGGTGGAGGTGGGGGGGGGGGGGGTGTTAAGAAAAGCAATCACAACGTGGGTCTTGCCAGTACAAGTACACGCTTACAGTAATTTTACAAAAATATCGAATGAGAAGTTATTCGAACACTGAATTCCAGAATCGTTCTTAAACCAGCTGAATGTCCATCTTCGTCTGCATATGTACACCACAAATGTATCTTGTGCGGCGGAATGTACAGGCTGTAAGAGACTGGACCCTCCACCCAATCCTATTCCATTGCAGATAATGTACAGGGAAGACAATAGACTATATCTCTCTGAATATGCCGGAATTTCTCATAATCTTACCAATGTCTTCATTACAGGAGATGAGCGTTTCTTCGCTCTTGTTGGCTCTTTCATTGCGGCGTCCATCGTTGAAGTTAGTTTGTAGTTTTCTTTGACGCTCTCACGCTCACTGAACACATGGTTCTTCTTTGATTCTTATGTATGCCTTTCATTAATCCAACTTGGTAACAGTTCCAAACTGATGAATAATTGCGGGAAAATATAACTTGTTTCCGTATATTGCAGGCACAGAGCATATTTGAAGCTCGAAAACTGTGATAGCAGAATGGCTATAGCGGTTCAAGCCCACAGTTGAAGTGGCAGCCGCTAGTCAGCGCTGCAGTCCTCGAAAAATCCAAGCTGATGGTGGCAGACAGTTTAAAAAATGCAAATTGGTGGTGGCGGAAAATTCAAAAAACATTCAACATAATGGTGGCAGAAAATTTTAAAATTTTAAGCCGTCAGAACTAGCCCAGGTGTGCTGAATTTAAAATGACAATAGATTTAAAAATCCTAGATGCCGATGTCTAAAATATCTGCGTCTACATCTAGATACATACAACGCAAGCCACCATGTGGTGCATGGCAGGGAGTGTCTTGTATCACTACTAGTCATTCATTTCCTTTCCAGTCGCAAATGGAAAAGTGACTATCTATATGCCTCCATAGGGCCCTAATTTCTTTTTAGCTTATCATGGTGGTCCTCAGGCAAATGTATATTGCCGGCAGTAGAACTGTTCAGCAGTCAGCCACAAATGCCGGTTCTCTGAATGTTTTCAATAGTGTTGTGTAGATAGAACATAGTTTTCTCTCCAGGTACTTACACGAGTTCACAAAGCATCTGTGGAATACTCGTCTTTTCATCGAAACTATCGATAACAACTCTAGCCTCCTGCCTCTGTATTTGTTCAATGTCTTCTTTTAATACGACCTGGTGCGGATCCCAAACACTCGAGCAGTACTCAATGTGTCGCACTAGTGCTCTATTCGCAGTTTCCTTTTAAAACTCCCCTAATAAACTGAAGTCGACCATCAGCCTTCCCTACTTCCGTCCTTACACGTTCATTCCATTTGATAACCCATTGCTTTGTTACGCCTACCTATTTAATCAAAATGACTGTCAGGAAGCACACTGCTAATGCTGTATTCGTACGTCATGGGATCGTTTTTCCTTCTCGTCTACATTAACTAACATTTTTCTACATTTGGAGGAAGCCGTCATTCATCACACCAACTATAAATTTTGTCTGAGTCATCTTGTATCCTCCTGCAGTCACTCAGCATCGTTAGCAAGCAGCCGCAGATTGTTTCTCACCCTGTCCATCGGATCATTTAACTACCGGGTGGTTATATTATAATTAAAGTGCAACTACTCATGGAGGTCCCGTGCATTAATGCGGAACCGATTACGGCTGGAAGAAAAAAAAAAATAGTTCCAATTTTAGCCAACAAGTGCAAATCTGACGTTGTACACAATTTGTATTACGGTATGTTATCCATGCTGTCATTTGACAAGCCATAACGTGAGTTAACAGTATGGCTATCTCGAAGAGAGACCATGCTCTGTTAGTGAAACTACTCTCTGTGAATGACAGGAATTACAATTCTGCATTGTTGCATTGAGAGAGTATCGCCGTCTGAAAGGTCTGAGGAGAGGCCTGGTGTCATTAAATGGTTTAAAGGAATGATAATGACATTCGGAAACAGGATGAGCTTGGTATGACATCTGGAAGAGAAAGCTGTCGTACGACGGTGGGAGTTACGGACAAGTTCGCTGTTGTTCTAACTGACCATGCAGCACTTGCTCCAGGTAGTCTTGCACAGTGTCACGAGAATTGCCCGTCCCATTGACAATACAGAAAGTTCTGCGGTTTATATTACACTGGTACCCGCACGAGATCAGATGGCACAGTAACTAAAACCTCAGGATCCGCAGCAACGTTCTGAATTCGCTCTTCGGGTTCTGGCACGGAGCGAAGTTGATGACATGTGGCCAGGCAATATTCTGCGAAGTGACGAGGCACATTTTACACAAAAGGGTGCCGTGAATACACAGAATCGACGAATTTGGGATCCTGTTAATCCGCGTGTTGTACACGAAGAGTCGTTGCACTCGGCATGTGAGACTATGTGGTGTGGATTCATGAGCATCTTTAACTCTGTTCTTCTTTGAAGAGAATACTTCGAGAGGGCCTGTCAGATGTGCCGTGATGACTGCACGTTATTAAAACCTCCTTGTACAGCATGTGATTCCTGCTTTGGAAGACAGCAGCTGTGTGGAAGCCGCTGTTTTCATGCAAGATGAGTCAATACCCCATGTCGTTCGCCCAGTGAAAGATTTGTTTACTGTAGTCTATCACGGACGTGAGATCCCCAGATCTGCAAGATCACCTGATCTGAGTCTATGTGACTTTTGGCTCTGGGGTATCTAAAAGAAAGCGTATACCAGGGGCACGTTTGGTCTACCTGATCTGAAGGAGCAACTTGCTCAGATTCCACCAGAATTGCCGCGAGCAACTGTTGATCACGTTCTCCGGATGCAAATAAAAATCAACATTTTGCCTTTCTCACTTGTTTGGCCTTTTCTGCTCAAGTCCAGTTCCTAATTCGTTATACATTTATAGAAATACTCTATACGTCTTTCTTACATTCAAAGCGCCAGATTTGCAACTTATGGCTAAAACGGACTATCGCTTTCCAGCGAAAATCCGTTTCGCATTAACGCATTAGCATATCTACCAAGTATCGCTGCCATACGTTAATTACAGTTCACAATGGATCTCTGTGGGTAGCTTCATTTTGATTACAACCAGCCCTTAGATAAAGAATAAGAGCGGTCCTATCACACTTCCCTGGGGGCACTCCTGACAGTACCCTTGTTTGTGACGAATACTCGCCATCGGGACAACGCACTGGAGTCTGTCTTAAGTGTTCAAGCCACGCAAATATTTTAGCACCTCTTCTGTATGATCGTACCTACGTTAAAAGTCCACAGTGGGACACTTTGTCAAACGTTTTCAGAAACTAGGGTAGTATGGAATCTCTGTGTTGCCCTTCATCCATCGTTAGCTGGAAAATGTTTGAGAAAAGGACAATATTAGTTTCTTACGAGCCATGATTTCTAAGACCGTGCTGGTGTGTAGGTAGGAAGTTTATTATATTGAAACTGAGAATATGTTCAAGGATTTTGCACCAAACTGATGTTAATGACATTGGTCTGTAACTTTGCGGGTTCGTGCTTTTACTCTTCTAATATACATTAGTCAACTGCGCCTTTTTTTCCGTAGTCGCTTGGGATTTTGCTCTGGGGGAGAGATTTGCGATACAAGCAAGCTAAGTAAGGTGTCAGTGGTGTAGGGTACTCTCAGTGAAACTGAACTGGGGTTCCATCCGTACCCGGCGACGTATTGTTTTAAGTTCTTTGAGGTGCTTTTGTAGGTCAGGGACACTTATTACTATGTCCACCATACGGGAGACTACGACGATTGTGCGAAGGTATCTCTGTACCATCCTCCTGCGACACCAGACTGGTCACCAAGTGATTGGATAGAAACCTTCTACCCGCTTAGCGATTTTACGTAGGACAAAAATTTTCTCGGCTTCTCGGCAAAATCATCTAAGGTATGACGGTGGAGTCTTTCGCGGCGGCACGACTGGGTAAAATCTTTTCGGGTTTCAAGCCGCGTCAATTCCAATAAAATTTTCGAGCTTTCGATGGCGGAGCTTGAAACCCGAGAAGATTTTATCCACGGTGGTGGGTGTTTGTTTCGCGCATCGGTCTGTTTACAAACACGAATTTCTAATAACTTTTCCCTGACGTCGCTTGCACATTCTTTTTTGAACCGAGCGCGCAGTAGTCTGCTTCCTCAACAATTTTTTCAAATTTCGTTTTTAAACTACGTCGGGTCTTTTCCGTCCGTAATCTAGTTCCTCGGCACATACTTCTCCATAGTGAGAACCCGAGTCAGTCCTAGAACCAGTTAGAGGACATTGATGCTACAAGTGGAGAATAATGATCTCAACTATGAGGGTCAGGTAGACGATCGCAAAAAAACGGAAAAACTTGGACAAAATTCCCACTTCGGATATTGAATGGCAGCTATTTGTAAATCTGGATGACTTCGAGATAACGTCTTACATAAAGAGACTGACACGATATTATCTGACTACAGATTAGTTATAAACTTTTGAAGTTCTTCACATCCTTTACGTAGTTAGAATTTTACAACCTTTAAATAACAAAATAGTGCCTGTTGGTATTTTCTTCTATCCATGCCATTTGACTGTGAATCAATGTTTTCCTAGGTGGGATTGATAGACTAGCCAACCAATGAATAACATATCTTACCTAAAGAACGCACTTAGTTGTACTTAGAAAGGGGATGCCACGACGTTGGCGTCACAGATTTACTTCCAACTCAGTACGCCTTTGAAGGCCGTGCAAGTAGTAAGGTGCACAATTCTGTCCGAGAAAATCGCAAGGGAAATAATGCGACTTGTGTATCGTGCGTAGGTGTCGGACGTCAGGATTCATGGTGGTCAAGTGATTAACGTTCGAGCTTCGTAAGACAGATCTGTATGAGGCGACAGTTCGACTGTCGCTCAAACTTACTTATAAATCTTTTTTCATCACTGGTCAGATTCAGTTTATATGACATTTGAGAGATAATATAATGAAAAAAAAAAACTTATTTGCATGAAGTTTGAATTCATGTTTTCCATGTCTGTATGAAAAATATCATCCTGCAAAGTGTGATGTCGAGGACATATGACGAGTAATTGTCCATTACTCTTGTGCTCTGGTACATTGTGACTTACTACATTACTATTTGTGAATAACATTCGCATTATTATGTACTGAAGTTTGACTTGATTTTTCCAAGCCTGTCCTTAATCCTTGAAAATGTACTTACAAATAGTAAATAGTCAAATAAAACATGAAATTCACTACAACTTAATGAAAATGCACGTCGGATTTTTCATTATATTACCGCTCAGATGTCATACAAATTAAATAAAGCGGCCTGTGACGAAAAAATGTAGATTAAAAAGTAAATGGTAGAGGGGTTCTTTTTTTTATCTCATTTTTCGTTGCATTTATTCGGGGTGGACGTCTCGTGACACCTGTTCACGTTCATCATTGATCCATTCATTTAGTTTGTTACAGACGGCAGCTTACCCTCTTTTCTCTTTTTGTTGATCTCAGTTTGTTCGTCGTTGTTCGGTGTATTTGTTCGGGTCGGATGTTCCATGACATCTGTTCAGGTTCATCGTCGATCGGTTCACTCAGTTTTTTTATTACAGGGAGCAGCTAACCCTCTGACCGAATACGCTGAGCTACCGTGCCGCCATGTCGAATAAAAATTCTCTTGCAGCAGACAAAATGGCAAACAGTATTCTCAAAAGCATAACTGACTGGTTTTCTTCCAATGGCCTCACCGAAAAATTTTTATAAGACACATTGTATTCACTTCTGCACTTTTAGGTTTACTACACCATTGTGAGGAAATGGTAAGTATGGTGCAATCTTCAAAATTCTTAGATTTACATATTTACGAGAATTTAAACTGGTAAAAGCACAGTTTGTAACTCCTAAAACAACTTAGTTCAGCCACATTTGCACTTAGAATCACTGCAAATCTAGGGGAGAGAAAAAGTCAGTAATTTGACATACAAGGGATATTCGGAAAGTTCCGATCGGTCAAGAAATGGAAACCACTGAAAATCTAATAAAGCTTTGCACATATGTGTTCGACAGTGTCTCTAGTATATCTGTAGGCTGCATCACTTCGCTGTCTTCAGTTCTGAGCGCATGGTGAGCATATAAAGATGCATAGAAAATAGTGTCCCGCCAAGTGTGAGGTCCAGGTGAGAGATTTCGCCTGATGTTATGCAGCCCGCATTACAGAACTGTTATACGGTTCCTAATTAGTGACAGTTCTCGGTTGCAATCTGCAGGGGCAATGAAAATGCTCTTGCAGCGTTTTCTATGGGAAGTGTGATCACCCGCACTACAGCCGGTAATTGGCTCTCTCCCCATTTCATCTCTACTCACATTAACTACTGGCTATGAAGTCATTTTCGCACAGACAGCGAGCTACAGATGAGCTTAGAGAATTGGTGGAAAGCACAGGCGGCTGTCTCCTATGACGAGGGTATTGGAAAGTTGGTGTAACGGTGCGACAGATGAGCGGCGACTACGTAGAGAAGTAGCTGGAAGGTGGAGCCAACTGTCTCAAAACATTTCTGATTTTCAATGTAGTTTCCATTTCGCGACTGATCGGAGATTACTTTCTGGACAAGCCTTGTAACTTGGCTACTTTCATTCAACATTGCCATGTCTAATAATTTTCTGGGGAAACTCATGTTTAAGAAAGAAAGTCTTCATTGTTCACAAAAACGTGCTGTAAGAATAATATGTGGTGGTCACCCACGAACATGTTGTAGACATCTGTTTAAGGAGTTTGGCATCCTGACTACTCTCTCACAGTCTATTAATTCCCTCACGAAGTTCGCAGTTAATAATCCACTACAGTTCAAAAGGAACAATGATGTACATAATTACAATACCAGAAGGACAACTGACATCCATTAGTCATCATTAAGTTTGTCTTTAGCATAAAAACGGGTGCACAATGCCACAACTGAATTTTTTCATAACTGACCCAGTGATACACTCCTGGAAATGGAAAAAAGAACACATTGACACCGGTGTGTCAGACCCACCATACTTGCTCCGGACACTGCGAGAGGGCTGTACAAGCAATGATCACACGCACGGCACAGCGGACACACCAGGAACCGCGGTGTTGGCCGTCGAATGGCGCTAGCTGCGCAGCATTTGTGCACCGCCGCCGTCAGTGTCAGCCAGTTTGCCGTGGCATACGGAGCTCCATCGCAGTCTTTAACACTGGTAGCATGCCGCGACAGCGTGGACGTGAACCGTATGTGCAGTTGACGGACTTTGAGCGAGGGCGTATAGTGGGCATGCGGGAGGCCGGGTGGACGTACCGCCGAATTGCTCAACACGTGGGGCGTGAGGTCTCCACAGTACATCGATGTTGTCGCCAGTGGTCGGCGGAAGGTGCACGTGCCCGTCGACCTGGGACCGGACCGCAGCGACGCACGGATGCACGCCAAGACCGTAGGATCCTTCGCAGTGCCGTAGGGGACCGCACCGCCACTTCCCAGCAAATTAGGGACACTGTTGCTCCTGGGGTATCGGCGAGGACCATTCGCAACCGTCTCCATGAAGCTGGGCTACGGTCCTGCACACCGTTAGGCTGTCTTCCGCTCATGCCCCAACATCGTGCAGCCCGCCTCCAGTGGTGCCGCGACAGGCGTGAATGGAGGGACGAATGGAGACGTGTCGTCTTCAGCGATGAGAGTCGCTTCTGCCTTGGTGCCAATGATGGTCGTATGGGTGTTTGGCGCCGTGTAGGTGAGCGCCACAATCAGGACTGCATACGACCGAGGCACACAGGGCCAACACCCGGCATCATGGTGTGGGGAGCGATCTCCTACACTGGCCGTACACCACTGGTGATCGTCGAGGGGACACTGAATAGTGCACGGTACATCCAAACCGTCATCGAACCCATCGTTCTACCATTCCTAGACCGGCAAGGGAACTTGCTGTTCCAACAGGACAATGCACGTCCGTATGTATCCCGTGCCACCCAACGTGCTCTAGAAGGTGTAAGTCAACTACCCTGGCCAGCAAGATCTCCGGATCTGTCCCCCATTGAGCATGTTTGGGACTGGATGAAGCGTCGTCTCACGCGGTCTGCACGTCCAGCACGAACGCTGGTCCAACTGAGGCGCCAGGTGGAAATGGCATGGCAAGCCGTTCCACAGGACTACATCCAGCATCTCTACGATCGTTTCCATGGGAGAATAGCAGCCTGCATTGCTGCTAAAGGTGGATATACACTGTACTAGTGCCGACATTGTGCATGCTCTGTTGCCTGTGTCTATGTGCCTGTGGTTCTGTCAGTGTGATCATGTGATGTATCTGACCCCAGGAATGGGACAATGAATTCACGGTGTTCTTATTTCAATTTCCAGGAGTGTATAAAATGTCTGACAGACAGCAAAGAAAAACTCAAAAATTGAAAAATTTTCTCCTCGACATCTCCTCTTCCGTGGAAGAATTTCTGTTATTTTAATGTGTAAAAGGTGGCGGATAGTTATTACCAACTCCCACCTGTAGATTTAATATTAAAAACATATGTTCAGCATGTAACCATATTCAGAAATTAATTTGCAATATGAATGTAAAATGACTCGTTCCACAACATTACGATTTATTGTTTAAGCTATCCGTGGAACATGAAACTAACAAGTGACATGAAATTGGCTGAACGCTTCGATTTATTTGAACAGTTCCGCGAAAGTGCAGCACATCTTTGAAGGAAATCGTAAAGAAGACACTAGTGCGGCCAATTGCGTAGTACCGTTCCTGCAGTCTTTATCTGTGGATGACTGGCATGGAACGAATTCAGAGACAAGCTGCTAGGATTGTAGCAAGTCAGGAATGTCCGTACGAAACTGTAACATGCTTAGAGTACTGAAACTGGAATCCTTGATAGAAAGGCGACTCTACACTAGTGAAACCATTTTTAGCGGATTCTGTTACGGCATCGTTCAAGAAACTTGGGCGTTGTCCTAAATAGCTTGACGTCTATCTTCACCAGTTACGCGTGTCTTGAATGGTTTTTGACGACGCGGTATGCGAGGTCATTACTCCTCCGAGGAAGAGGCTATTTCAGATGTTTAGCTGTCTGAAGCTTTCGAGTGGTTATGGGACGTTTTCAGAATTGCATATTCACAACACAGCTCTGTTTTTTCTACTTTATTGTCAGTTAACTTTGGAGTCGACGTTTCCGATTAACGATACTGATCAGCGCTGGAATTGTCTTTGGTTCTTATGGCAGAATGTCCTTCCTCATGTCGGAGCCAGTCCCTGCTGTGGCGTAAAGGTAACAATCCTGTTAGTCGCTCAGCTTAAAGTAACTGCTTTTCGCCATATAACGTTTGCTTGTATGGTAGAGTCTTTTACGCAAAATAAAAGGTTAAATACAAATAGAATACAAATTATCAACATCAAGAACGTTGATCTCCACCGTTTCAAGTAAGCCTGCTACTTGTGTGCCCCGGGAGAATGTGTTAAAACCGTTTACGTTTTTGATTTAGCAGGTAGCATTAGTTGCTATCTTGAATTTCTGCAAATGGCGCAGTTAGCTGTAATTAAATTGTGTCCTGATAAACTGTAGTAATATCCAGTTAGACACCGATAAAATATCAGACTGGTATGAAGGCTAGCTCTTATGGTAGAAAAAATGCAAATGCAGTTAACGAAATTTAAAATCGAAATTTCATTTAACTACAGGACTGAATAACAATGAGATTATCAGTTTATACAATTACGTAGGTTGAACAGCGCATATAGACGTGAGGGGAACGACGCCACAGACGTAGTTTTAAGTGAAGAAAATGGCAGGCTACATTTCATAGGTGGGATACGGAGAAACTGCAGTTTCTCTACGACAGACACTGCATACAGAACACTTCTTTGACACGTGAGTACTGCCAAAGTTAATGGAATTCCTATCAGGAGTAGGAGCGGACATAGTGCGTATACGGAGCATAGAGGTCACGGGCTGTTTGAGTGGCGGGAGAGTGGAGCAACAGTGCTGAAGAATCCTAACTGGTAGGCACTCCAAGAAACAACCTCACTAATCATCTTTAAGGCAAAATCTATATACCTTATTCAGCCTCCTACGCATGCAGGCATGTATGCAAGAGAAAATACCGAGAAAGTTAGGGAAATAATAGTTTGCAAACATGGAAAGAAGTAGTCATTCCTTCCAAGTTACATCTGAACTGAACCGTGAGAAACCGTAAAAATACAGAATATAAAAAGCATCCACTGGCTAGGCCTACCATACGGCAGGGATTACCCCGTAAAGTCGTGGTTTTTAGTGCTGTCCGGGATTGCAAAATTGTTAGTGGTTTGAGAATTTTACCACTGTCGGGGATTTCTTCAGTTTTAGACCTATACCTGTTTGTTCGACATCGCGTGTTTAAACAATCTCTTCCCATCTTTTTACTTAGCCATATAGCAACACCACAGGAACAATGTGTGAGTTTTAATGTGTGAAGTAACATCTACACGTTCTTGAACATTTAATCGCTATTTGTTTTTTGTCTCATCGTTTAACAGTGGACAACAGAAAGTGTGTTTAATATTAACCTACAACAGAAATACAAATTTTTGAAATGGTGTAATGAGAGTAAGAGTGTGCATGGTTATTGCACACCATATAATAGAGACGTTTCTGTTGCTAGGAAGGGTGATATTAAAGACCACGTGAAAACAGAATATAGCAGTGCTATTAACGCTACTGCTTCATCAAACAGAAGAAATTGGTTTAAAGCCAAAGATTGGAATACCAAATGTGATATAAAGTTATTCAGTTTCAGTGGGTACATTTACGTACTGAACGTGCCTGGTCTTATGTAGAAGAGAGTGCACAAGAAATACTGAAGCGTTCGAAAAATACTAATGGCCTATTTCATGAAAGTACATTGGTGAACCAGGTAAGTCAAAACAAAAGGGTACTGTTATGTCCGCACTGTACCACAACAAATACTCCACGATAACCGGATTTGACCTTCTGTCACTCACAACAAAACTTAAGTTCGACTACACAACACTTCGCTGGCTGTAGCGCCAAGGAGAAATCCGAGTCACTAGTAGAGAATACAAGTCCAAACCATTGCCAACCAGTCGATATTGACGTGTCGCAAGTTTCCAGCCAGGGAGGCCACAATACGTTTCGGTCGTCGTGAATCCAGCAGTCGGGTAGTAACACAGTCATTGGCGAAGATTGAACTGGGTAAACGGCCTCAGGGAGCTCGCTTAAATCCGCAGGTCCGGCCAATCAGAGTGTCGGTAGATGGCGCCCTTATACGGTTGCGCACTCTGGTGGCGAGGGCAGCGCCGCCAGGGTAATCCGTGTCGACAGATGTGTGTACGCTGCCGCTAAGCCCGCGACGACGCGTTCACTTGCGCCAGTTGTTGACATCGTGTGCCGCGCGTGTTGTAGCACGCCGCGACGATTTGACGGCTGCTGTGCGGCGGCAGATACGACAGGTACGTTGTGGTTCAAGTTCTGAAAAGTACTAGATATGTGGAAAAGAAGGGAAAAGCAATTTTAAGGTATTTCATAAGACTGTATTTCTAAACTGGTTGAGTTTGCAGTATCTTTGCCCGGAACATCTGCTCCAGTAGAGAGAGTTGTTTATAATTATGGTGAACGTTTGGTCTGCAGAAACCGGTAGACTATTAGTATCTACTGTTAAACATCTCTAAAGTGTTATCATTAATTCAGAATTTTCTTGTTGTGAATTTTATTATTTAATTAAAGCAAACAAGCAATTTATGAAAAAAGTAATGTGTGGTGAAAATTACAACTGAATAAACAAAATTTAATGTTTCAGCAAAATATGTCAAGAGTTGCACAAAAAAATTATATGGTAAGCTTTCATCTGCCACGCTATTAACTGATACAGGCCTGTAGACATCAATTACGGCGGCAGCTGCGGTCCAATACAGATCGTCGTTACTAGATGATGAAAAAAATTCTGATAGCAGGTATCTTCACCTGAGTTTGCTAAAATTGCTTGATCGGCTGCGAATAAGAGGGTATTCACTGTCTTCTGCCGTCTTCTGCCGTCTTCTGCCGTCTTCTGCCGTCTTCTGCCGTCTTCTGCCGTCTTCTGCCGTCTTCTGCCGTCTTCTGCCGTCTTCTGCCGTCTTCTGCCGTCTTCTGCCGTCTTCTGCCGTCTTCTGCCGTCTTCTGCCGTCTTCTGCCGTCTTCTGCCGTCTTCTGCCGTCTTCTGCCGTCTTCTGCCGTCTTCTGCCGTCTTCTGCCGTCTTCTGCCGTCTTCTGCCGTCTTCTGCCGTCTTCTGCCGTCTTCTGCCGTCTTCTGCCGTCTTCTGCTGAATTCCAGAAAGTACCTCCGCTTTTTTAATACTGTTAGAGTAAACGTATCGTCGACATAGAAAGTGAACAATCCCGGTGATAGACTACAGCCTTTTCTAACTCACTGATTTTTATGGGTATATTAATGTCATCAGTGTTGTAGATTAAAATAGTGATGGTATATCTGTACATGCATCTTACAACTTCTAAGACATGATTTTGAGAGCGCTTGCCAGTAACCATTACCCACAGTTTTGGTCCTATAACTATGCCACACGCTTCTGTATGAACAATGGTGGTAGTGGTGGTGGTAAGTTCCTATGGGACCAAACTGCTGAGGTCATCGGTCCCTAGGCTTACACACTACTTAATCTACCTTAAACTAACACACCCATGCCTAAGGGAGGACTCGAAGCTCCGACGGGGGGAACCGTGTATGAACAATGAATGTAATTTATATTTCGAAGTAACGTTCTCGGTGCTTCTCGATCCGTTGTTCTGTGCCGATACAGCGTCGATAGACGAACGACATTTGTGGATCCATTTTGGTCTTCGTCCAAAAATAAATATCAAATGTTTTTTAGTCGCGCTGTAATTAATGCGGCGTACAGCTTATATCCACTGCTTCATAAAATTATTTCTTAGTAGTTGTGCATACTGCACATACGAATTATATTTCCTCTAAATATATTTAAAATGTTACCAGTATATATTATTAACCGTACGTGTTACAGCTGGTTCATACGTTAACCGATTCTTCCGTCACGCCATAGTCCAACAACATAATCAAAATTGAAAAGCGCAATATCGTGTATGGCTTTTCATTCACAATCCATGTCATATTTCGTCATTTACTACAGTTAATAAAAAAAATGGCTACTGATGTGTTATAGTTCCCTAAGACGAGTCCTTGCTGATGTTAAAGAATCCAAACCGGCGTCAGTGACACTGAATATGCTGAGGATTGACTTTGTTAGTTGTCATGGATACTTTCTACCTGTTGTTGTTGTGGTCTTCAGTCCTGAGACTGGTTTGATGCAGCTCTCCATGCTACTCTATCCTGTGCAAGCTTCTTCATCTCCCAGTACCTACTGCAACCTACATCCTTCTGAATCTGCTTAGTGTATTCATCTCTTGGTCTCCCCCTACGATTTTTACCCTCCACACTGCCCTCCAATACTAAATTGGTGATCCCTTGATGCCTCAGAACATGTCCTATCAACCGATCCCTTCTTCTGGTCAAGTTGTGCCACAAACTTCTCTTCTCCCCAATCCTATTCAATACTTCCTCATTAGTTATGTGATCTACCCATCTAATCTTCAGCATTCTTCTGTAGCACCACATTTCGAAAGCTTCTATTCTCTTCTTGTCCAAACTATTTACCGTCCAGGTTTCACTTCCATACATGGCTACACTCCATACAAATACTTTCAGAAATGACTTCCTGACACTTAAATCTATACTCGATGTTAACAAATTTCTCTTCTTCAGAAACGCTTTCCTTGCCATTGCCAGTCTACATTTTATATCCTCTCTACTTCGACCATCATCAGTTATTTTGCTCCCCAAATAGCAAAACTCCTTTACTACTTTAAGTGTCTCATTTCCTAATCTAATACCCTCAACATCACCCGACTTAATTCGACTACATTCCATTATCCTCGTTTTGCTTTTGTTGATGTTCATCTTATATCCTCCTTTCAAGACACCATCCATTCCGTTCAACTGCTCTTCCAAGTCCTTTGCTATCTCTGACAGAATTACAATGTCATCAGCGAACCTCAAAGTTTTTATTTCTTCTCCATGGATTTTAATACCTACTCCGAATTTTTCTTTTGTTTCCTTTACTGCTTGCTCAATATACAGATTGAATAACATCGGGGAGAGGCTACAACCCTGTCTTACTCCCTTCCCAACCAGTGCTTCCGTTTCATGCCCCTCGATTCTTATAACTGCCATCTGGTTTCTGTACAAATTGTAAATAGCCTTTCGCTCCCTGTATTTTACCCCTGCCAGCTTTAGAATTTGAAAAAGAGTATTCCAGTCAACATTGTCAAAAGCTTTCTCTAAGTCTACAAATGCTAGAAACGTAGCTTTGCCTTTCCTTAATCTTTCTTCTAAGATAAGTCGTAAGGTCAGTATTGCCTCACGTGTTCCAGTATTTCTACGGAATCCAAACTGATCTTCCCCGAGGTCGGCTTCTACTAGTTTTTCCATTCGTCTGCAAAGTATTCGTGTTAGTATTTTGCAGCTGTGGCTTATTAAACTGATTGTTCGGTAATTTTCACATCTGTCAACACCTGCTTTCTTTGGGATTGGAATTATTATATTCTTCTTGAAGTCTGAGGGTATTTCGCCTGTTTCATACATCTTGGTCACCAGATGGTAGAGCTTTGTCAGGACTGGCTCTCCCAAGGCCGTCAGTAGTTCCAATGGAATGTTGTCTACTCCGGGGGCCTTGTTTCGACTCAGGTCTTTCAGTGCTCTGTCAAACTCTTCACGCAGTATCGTATCTCCCATTTCATCTTCATCTACATCCTCTTCCATTTCCATAATATTGTCCTCAAGCACATCGCCCTTGTATAGACCCTCTATATACTCCTTCCACCTTTCTGCTTTCCCTTCTTTGCTTAGAACAGGGTTTCCATCTGAGCTCTTGATGTTCATACAAGTGGTTCTCTTCTCTCCAAAGGTCTCTTTAATTTTCCTGTAGGCAGTATCTATCTTACCCCTAGTGAGATAAGCCTCCACATCCTTACATTTGTCCTCTAGCCATGCCTGAGACCAATCATCAAAAATACTTTCGGACAAATAATTAAAAATGCTTGCTAATAGTATTAGCGGATATTAACACGCTAAATTTCTTTAATTTTCCTTTAGGCAGTATCTATTTTACCCCTAGTGAGATAAGCCTCCACATCCTTACATTTGTCCTCTAGCCATCCCTGCTTAGCCATTTTGCACTTCCTGTCTATCTCATTTTTGAGACGTCTGTATTCCTTTTTGCCTGCTTCATTTACTGCATTTTTATATTTTCTCCTTTCATCAATTAAATTCAATATTTCTTCTGTTACCCAAGGATTTCTACTAGCCCTCGTCTTTTTACCTACTTGATCCTCTGCTGCCTTCACTACTTCATCCCTCAGAGCTACCCATTCTTCTTCTACTGTATTTCTTTCCCCCATTCCTGTCAATTGTTTCCTTATGCTCTCCCTGAAACTGTGTACAACCTCTGGTTCTTTCAGTTTATCCAGGTCCCATCTCCTTAAATTCCCACCTTTTTGCAGTTTCTTCAGTTTTAATCTACAGGTCAGAACCAATAGATTGTGGTCAGAGTCCACATCTGCCCCTGGAAATGTCTTACAATTTAAAACCTGGTTCCTAAATCTCTGTCTTACCATTATATAATCTATCTGATACCTTTTAGTATCTCCAGGGTTCTTCCATGTATACAACCTTCTATCATGATTCTTAAACCAAGTGTTAGCTATGATTAAGTTGTGCTCTGTGCAAAATTCTACCAGCCGGCTTCCTCTTTCATTTCTTACCCCCAATCCATAATCACCTACTACGTTTCCTTCTCTCCCTTTTCCTACACTCTAATTCCAGTCACCCATGACTATTAAATTTTCGTCTTCCTTCACTATCTGAATAATTTCTTTTATTTATTCATACATTTCTTCAATTTCTTCGTCATCTGCAGAGCTAGTTGGCATATAAACTTGTACTACTGTAGTAGGTGTGGGCTTCGTATCTATCTTGGCCACAATAATGCGTTCACTATGCTGCTTGTAGTAGCTTACCCGCATTCCTATTTTCCTATTCATTATTAAACCTACTCCTGCATTACCCCTATTTGACTTTGTGTTTATAACCCTGTAGTCACCTGACCAGAAGTCTTTCTACCTATAAACTCTTAATATTTGATGGAAGTTAATCGTTAATCAACAAGTTCACGATTTCAACAACAAAAAAATGGTCAAATGTGTGTGAAAGCTTATGGGACTTAACTGCTAAGGTCATCAGTCCCTAAGCTTACAAACTACTTAACCTAAATTATCCTAAGGACAAACACGCACACCAATGCCCGAGGGAGGATTCGAACCTCCATCGGGACGTCACGATTTCACATCCAAATGATAGTAACTGAGAAGTCCATTGCACAGGACGTGGAGAATATCGTTAAATGGGGTGAAGTTGGCCAGAAAGTTCATAAAAACATTTTGTGTTAAATAACTACACATTGGTGATGAAAATTTGTCTCTTAGTTAATATATTTACTGTTCGAAAGTTCTTAGTTGGTGGCAGTGCCTAAATGCACAGTATTATGAATATGTATCTGAATACCAACCGTTTTTAGAAGGACGGATTCTTTTTAACTTTTTTAATTAGCTAAAAGTTTTATTCGCGTGACTAACATAACTTAATGGGTCTACGTCTTATATATGTCAAGCAGTGACCCTTAACAATGAGAATTAAGCACAAAAGCGAGCTCCTCGCCATCCCGTGAAGGCCCGCCGTGTCATTCTGTGTCTTGCGTTGTCGTGTGAATGTGGTATGACGGGCACGTGCTCAGCACACTGCTCTCCCGACCGTCTTGCAGACATTCCACACCGTTGAGCTGCTGCTGCTGCTGCTACTACTACTCGGTCAAATAGCTCCTCAGTCGGGATCACGTGGCCGAGTGCACCCCCGTACCAGTCCTCCTACGAAGGAAAAACCGCTGGCACTACCGGAAATCGAACCCGGGTCCTCTGCATGGTGGCCATCTACGCTGACCACGCTGCTACGGTGGCAGACTATGACAACTACAGAAGTAACAAAAATTAATCTATTATACTTAACTATTTATAGACAAATAAAAGTTTTTAAATTCTTAATGGAATCTTGGTGAAGTTGACCGCCTTTCTTTCGAGCAGTTAATCGATGATCAAACATTGGTGAGTGCGGCAAGCATGTGACCTAATGAATCCAGCAACAATGTGACGCAGCGGGTACAGCAACAATTGTCTGTAACAGTCTAATAGTGGGCTAAGGATGTCATTGTTGCAAGTGTCTGTATGTTAACTTCCGAATTTGTTATCTAGATCGCAGTTCTTGGTTCAAATGGCTCTTAGCACTATGGGACTAACTGCTGAGGTCACGAGTCCCCTAGAACTTATAACTACTTAAACCTAAGTAACCTGAGGACATCACACATCCATGCCCGAGGCAGGATTCGAACCTGCGACCCTAGCGGCCACTCCGGCTGGCAGATCGCAGTTCTGTTTGTTGCATCTTATAGCTGAGATCGTAAGAGTTGTCATTGTGAAGATGCCGCGTATGTACAAACGCAAATCGTGTGAATTGAGGAAACGTAGCCTGAATGTTTTAGACCTGTGTTTCACAGGAATTTTGGGAGGAAAAATAAGCATTAACAAGGGTAACCGAGCGTATAAAATTTCGAAAGGGACCTTGATAAAGAGGACTCATGTGTCGTCATGGTAAAAGATAACGGTCAGCTAGCTTTTAGTGCCAAAAAACAGAGTTTGTCTCTTTTTGGAATATCACAAAGCAAATTTGTGATCTAATATTTTGGTTCTTAAACTTTTCTGTATGTTACTCTGAAATTAGTATTAAAGTTCAATCACAATCCAGCTTTATTTTTAATTTGTTGATAAAGTTTCAGAATAATTAGTCACCCTATAGTCATGAACAATCCAGTTATCGTACAACAGATAATCGGTGAACTTCACTCCCACCAGGGGTTAGGTTGACCGAAGCAGTTTCACAGTGTGACCTAAATTTTGTTACTGCAGCTCAGTACCCATACTCTGAAAGAAAAATCAATATATCTCTCTTATCGGAGTCAGAAACATTTAAGTTTAAACTCCAAAACAGATCTACTTCAAACCATTTGACGTTCCATGCATTAGTGATTAGAGGACAGTAGGACAAAGAACGTGTCGTGTGACTGGCCAGAGACGCGTGGGCGTCCAGGTGACGGTGCGCAGGGCGTCGGGAATCTGGCGTGCCGAGTCCAAAGGCTGCCTGTAATTGCTTTCATCACAAACAACGCACGTATCGAATTCCCTGCGAGGATAAGCTCCCCAGAGCACCGTGGCAAACTGTTCCACAAGTTCCCGGCACTGCCTGCGATCACAGCTCGTATAATTGCGTCGGAGCCCACCGAGTTGCGCCATTCGGTACATATGAGACGTGGGAATCGCCGCATCTGGATTTCCATCCTCGCAATCCTCTCCTTATTTGTTTAGTTAGAAATTTCTTTACTGATCACAGTCGTCATATACCTTCATCTAGCATTTTAAATTTTGAGGTCTGTGGCCGTGCTTCCTCAAAATATGATTAGTAAAGCCCAGTTTCAACAACGTTGCGAAGTTCTCAGTATGAGTCTATTTATGTCCTTTGAAAATGCATTGGTGTGCAACACTTAAAGGCATGAGTAACTTCGCATGATGTCACTGTCAAGTAACGTATCTCGATAAGATACGGTCCACACATAGAAAGAACTGCAACAGTTTAGTACAGAAGATAACCGAAGGAAATACGTAATGCAACGAGCAGAAATGATAGTAATTTAGAAACAATAATTATTCTGAAGTCAGCGCTAGTATCTTTTCGTTCAAAGGACGAGGAGGGCGACGCTGTTAATAGTATCGTACAGCGTGTTTGACACGTTTTGACCAGGATTGGCAGTCGACACTAAATATAAAAAAATTGCATCGTGCTGTGCATAAACAGGCGGATTAAAACCCTTATTGCTTAATTACATAATTTGATAGCCCCAAACATTAGATACCTAGAGATTTGCAGATGGAACGATTTAAGACAAATACAGCAAAAAATTAGTTGTAAGAAAGGCAGATGCCAGATTGTGATCCGCAGGTAGAATTCTATGGCAACATGTTTCATTCACGAGGGAGTTAGCTTACGAAAGATCTGACTTCAAGTGCAGCATACCAGTTTATGAGACTGGGAGGTGTCAGAGCCTGTTCGATTCCACAAATTAGATTAACGACCATTTATGTGGGAAACTGGCCTGCCCGAGTTCGCTTTTAAAGAGGTTTCCCAACTGGAAACCTCCGTCTGATCCCCAGTCTCCGACTCACAAAACATGATGCATAATTAGTTAAATGAACGACTCAAAGACAGACTGCGTACAAGACCTGACTCACGTAGGTGAAGTAACGACTGTTGTCGTACGAAGGCATTATCTTAGTAAGTTAAAGAAATATCGTAACATTATAAGTGCCGCCCGTTCATTATTAAGAATCAACACTGTTCGCTTCAATAACGTAACTGCGCCTAAGGAACTGCCTAATTAACAGCGCAGATATCGTCCGAATTACTTCTCTTGCAGACAGCGTTAATTCTTTAACCGAAAGATGCTGTCACCTTTATTGTGTTTTCTGACATTCGCTCACAGCATCGGAAAAGACGAAGTATATGATGGAAAACCACAATAAATTATTCACTCAGTTTCAAAGTACCATACCTCACAGAGTACTCTACATACGCTCTGCAAGTAATCCACTCAACTAGCAATGTCAACAGACACATGAAACTGTCTGTTGTCTGACCAGCGGTGTCAGTAGCGAGGGTGCAGCACAAATGCAGGAATGCCATGTGCCAGCTGTGACTACCCTTAAGCCGAGACAGCTAACGACGTGGGCGGGGCATCCGGGCACACGGCGGATCTGATTGACGTGGTCTGAGTGTTTCAGAGGCCACTGTCGGCGTTATTTGACTCCCAAACCACACAGTTTCTTTACAAAAATGGACGCGTGTAAAGTAGCTGCGTTAACTGTTACCGATTGTCGAAGAAGAACAGAAAAAGTCGCGAAGAAAATTCTGGACTCGCCGATGGCTCTGGTAGAACAACACTACATAACGCTGTACACTATCCGAGATAAATACTAGTGGGAGTTATTGGCTAACTCAACTGATTTTCAGTTCAAAGACGGTTTTAAATTGAATATAGTTAAGACAGAGGGTCTAATGTCAGTTTGAACTTGCATAGTATCAATATCCCCAATGTTGCTTTGACTACCAACACTCTGTAATATCGTACTACATCACTTAGATTTCAAGATGGAGATTTGTATTGTAATTTCATTCGAATGGAAGTGGAATTTTTTTCGAATGTGCTCTCCATTACTGAAAAAGATATTTACCAGCAAGATACAAATATGAACCAGTCCGTAAACCCATAAATAAGTACATACAAGCCGGCCGAAGTGGCCGTGCGGTTCTAGGCGCTACAGTCTGGAGCCGAGCAACCGCTACGGTCGCAGGTTCGAATCCTGCCTCGGGCATGGATGTGTGTGATGTCCTTAGATTAGTTAGGTTTAATTAGTTCTAACTTCTAGGCGACTGATGACCTCCGAAGTTAAGTCGCATAGTGCTCCGAGCCATTTGAACCAATTTTTTGAAGTTCATACACTGAAGCGCCAAAGAAACTGGCACAGGAATGAGTATTCAAATGCAGAGATATGTAAACAGGCAGAATACGGCGCTGCGGTCGGTAACGTCTGTATAAGACAAATGCCTGGCGCAGTTGTCAGATCGGTTACTGCTGCTACAGTGGCAGCTTATCAAGATTTAGGAGTTTGAACGTGGTGTTACAGACGGTGCACGAGCGATGGGACATAGCATCTCCGAGATAGCGATTAAGTGAGGATTTTCCTGTACGACCACTTCACGAGTTTACCGTGAATATCAGGAATCTGGTAAAACATCAAATCTCCGACATCGCTGCGGCCGGAAAAAGATCCTGCAAGAGCAGGACCGACGACGACTGAAGAGAATAGTTTAACGTGACAGAAGTGCAACCCTTCCACAAATTGCTGCGGATTTCAGTGGTGGGCCATCAGCAAGTGTCTGCGTGCGAACCATTCACCGAAACAACATCGGAGCCGAAGATCCACTCGTGTACCCTTGATGACTACATAACACAAAGTTTTACGCCTCGCCTGGGCCCGTCAACGCCGACATTGGACTTCTGATGACTCGAAACATGTTGCCTGGTCGGACGAGTCTCATTTCAAATTGTATCGCGCGAGTGGACGTGTACGGATATGGACACAACCTCACGAATCCACGGATCCGGCATGTCAGCAGGCCACTGTTCAAGCTGGTGGAGGCTCTGCAGTGGTGTGGGGCGTGTGCAGTTGGAGTGATATGGGACCCCTGATATGTCTAGATACCACTCTGACAGTTGACAAGTACATATGATCGACTCCATCCATTCATGTCCATTGCGCATTCCGACGGACTTTGGAAATGCCAACAGGGCAATACGACACCGCCGGCCCATGTGGCCGAGCGGTTCTAGGCGCTAGAGTCTGTAACCGCGCGAGTGCTACGGTCGCAGGTTCGAATCCTGCCTCGGGCATGGATGTGTGTGATGTCCTTAGGTTAGTTAGGTTTAAGTAGTTCTAAGTTCTAGGGGACTGATGACCACAGATGTTAAGTCCCATACTGCTCAGAGCCATTTGAACCATTACGACGCCCCACACTTCCAGAACTGCTACAGAGTGGCTCCAGGAACACCCTTCTGAGTGTAAACACTTCCACTGATCACCAAAATCCCCAGACATGAACATTATTGTGCATATCAGGGGTGCCTTGCAACTTTTTGCTCCGTAGAGATTTCCACCCTCTCGTACTCTTACGGATTTATGGACAGCCCTGCAGGATTCGTGGTGTCAGTTTCCTCCAGCACTCCTTCAGACATTAGTCGAGTCCATGCCACGTCGTGTTGCGGCACTTCTGCGTTCTCGCGGGGGCACTACACAATATTAGGCAGGTGTACCAGTTTCTTTGGTTCTTCAGTGTATATTTTACAGAAAGTTTCATAATAGCAAAAATTTGAAATGTGTAGCTTGTGTTTACTTGCAGACATAGACTGACAGCCACGTTAAGATTTCTGGCGGCTGGCGAAATATCCTTGTTGTTGGCCTTTGCAACAAGAGTTGCAGCAAATATCTAATTTATAATAAATAATATCGTCTTTTGAGCTAATTTTTCCATAAAGTAAGACAGACCCGGAATTTATTAGTGTCTCGTAAAAGGTGAACACTGTTTAAAGAGTGTATCTACAGATGCGATTTTTATAGGTCATCACTGTGCCTTGCACTGAAACGGTACACTTGTGTAGCATACAAGTGGCCGCGTGGTTTGAGGCGCCATGTCATGGATTGTGCGGCCCTCCCGACGGTGGTTAGTCCTCCCTCGGGCCTGCGTGTGTGTGTTGTTCTTAGCATAAGGTGCCAAATTTGAAAGATTACAAAAACTCCAAGATTGGGGATGTTTTACTGAAGCTCGAAACTTAATGCGGTCTTAAATGCGAGGTACTTTTAATAGCTTCCACAACGAAACTCTGTCTCGAAATCTAACAAAAAAGCCAAAGAGATTTCTGTCGTATGTGAAGTACACCAATGGTAAGACATAATATCTTCAGTGTCTTCATAGGAATACCTTCATAGCAGTGATAATATTAGCGATGACAGTACCACTAAAGCGGAGTTAGAGAACACATTTTTCCAAAATTCCTTCACCACAGAAGACGAAGTAAATATTCCAGAATTCGAATCAAGGATAGCCGCCAGCATGAGTAACTTATTAGTAGACATCTTCGGTGTAGTGAAACAGCTTTAATCACTTAATAAACGCAAGTCTCCCGGTCCAGATAGCATACCAATTACATTCCTTTCAGAGTATAATGTAACAGCTCCATGCCTAGAAATCATATACAACCGCTCGCTCGACGAAAGATCTGTACCTGAAGCCTGGAAAGATGCGCGGCTCACAGTAGTACTCGAGAAAGGAAATAGAAGTAATCTGATGAATTACAGGCCCATATCACTGACTCGGGTTTGCAGCAGTATTC
The DNA here is from genome assembly GCF_023864275.1 of Schistocerca cancellata. Taxonomy (NCBI): domain Eukaryota; kingdom Metazoa; phylum Arthropoda; class Insecta; order Orthoptera; family Acrididae; genus Schistocerca; species Schistocerca cancellata. The sequence goes on from NC_064629.1 coordinate 931,358,151, forward strand.
TGAAACATATTTTGTGGTCCAACATTATGAATTACCTCGAAGCAAACTGTCTATTGACACACAATCACCACGCATTCAGATAACGTCGTTCTTGTGAAACATAACTGGCTCTTTATTCGCACAAAGTAATGAACGCTATCAACAGAGGATCTTAGTGATTTCACATTTCTAAATTTCCAGGATGCTTTTGACACCGTTCCTCAAAAGAGGCTTCTAATGAAATTCCGTGCCTATGGAGTATCATCTCAGTTGTGCGATTGGATTCATGATATACGGAAAGTCAATGAGTAAAACAGAAATGATACCAGGTGTTCCGCAAGGAAGTGTTAACAGGCCCTTTGCTGTTCCTAACGTATATAAACGATTTAGGAGACAATCTGAGCAGCCTTCTTACATTGTTTGCAGAAGTTGCTGTCATTTACCGTCTTTTAAAGTCATCAGAACATGAAAATCAATTGAAAAAGGACTTGTACACGACATATGTATGATGCGAATAATGGCAATTGACTCTAAGTAAGAATAGTGTGAGGCCGTCGACATAAATGCTAAAAGAAATCCATTAAATTGCGGCTACACAATAAATCACACACATCCTAAGGCTGTCAATTCAACTAAACACCTACGAATTTCAACTGCGAAAAACTTAAATTGGAACGATAACCTAGATAATGTTGTGGGGAAGGCAAACCAAAGACTACGTTTTATTTGCAGAACACTCAGAGGATGCGACAGGTCTACTAAAGAGACCGCCTGCGCTACCCTTGTCCGTCATCTTCTGCAGTACTGCTGCGCAATGTGGGATCCGTACCAGAGTGGACTGACGGAGGGCACTGAAAATGTCCAAAGAACAGCATTTCGTTTTGTACTATCGCCAAATAGGGGATAAAGTGTCACGTATATAATACACGAGTTGGGACAGCAATCATTATAACAATGGGGTTTTCATTGCGACGAAATCTTATCACGAAATTTCAGTCACCAACTTTCTTATGTGAATGTGAAAATATTTTACTGTCGTCAACCTAGGCAGGGAGATCTGATCAACGTAATAAAAAAAGAGAAATCAGAGCTCATATAGAAATATTTAAGTGTTCATTTTTCCCACGAGCTTTTATGGTGTGGAACGGTTGAGAAATAGTCTGAAGGTTGTTCCATGAATCCTCCGCCAGGCACTTAAGTGTGAATTGCTTAGTACTCATGTGGATGTAGATGACAGATACATACGTGAAACTTCGTAACAGGTCGGAGGAAGAAAATGGCAAACCACATCCACTAGGAACTTGCCATGAACAGTGATCCAGGATTACGCTATGTTATCTGCTTCCTTACCCTCACTCCCTAAATATGGCGCTGCTATGACTTTGCTTACTAGCAATCTCAGGACTTTCGTAGATGAATCGGTTAGGTACAAGGGAATCCTATCCAGTAAAAACTGTAATAACAACCAATTTTAACTAGAGTACAATTACAACTATGTATCTCCAACCTGACGACGTGGCTGGCCTTGTGGATCAGCCTGTCTCTTACAAACTTTCCTCATGAGACAGTCTATCTGTTACTGACAACTGCATCAAAATCCTTACAGTAATTTCTGAGATTAGCGTAAACATACAGAAACCGCGAAGGGGGGGGGGGGGAGACTTCGATTTATAGTGTATAGAGATAACAATGTGTAGAGATATGAAGTATAACAACCACATAGTGTCGGATAGAGGTATATCAAAAGGCAGGCTACGATTCAGTGGTGTGGTAATGGGAAAAGGCATTTCATCTACAAAAGAGATCGCATACAAAATACTTGTATGGGCCATACTTGAATACTGATCAAGTGCACGGCACTCATATCATATAGGACTTAACGGGGGACGTCGAGAATATGCAAAGAAGAGTGATGCGAATGGTCAAGATTGATACAGAAATCTTGATTAATTTGAAGACATACATTAGAAGATAAACATCGTGCATACCCAAAAAATCTGCTCAAGACCTCAATAACCTATTTTCACGGTAAAAACAAAATATACTGGCCACCCCCTTAGTATCTATCCCTTAGTGATCGTGCAGATAAATTTAGGCAAATAACAGTTAGCACAGAGGCGATAAAGCAATCATTCTTCCCACGCTTCACCCGGAAATGGAACGGGAAGAAACCATAATGGTATAATAAAAAGTACCCTCTGCCGCGCGCTTCATTTTTATGCAGAGTAATGCGTGGGTGTTGACTGTAATGGGCTATTTCTCCTTTCTGGAGTGTGCCTTCCAGCAGTTAAGTGGGATATGAGAAGAATGTAACCATACAATATAAATGTTTCTGCACTCGGAAGAGTCGTCCCCGGAGCGAAACAAACCGCCTACTTGTCGCTGGCGCCGCCCACAGACAGGAAGGGATACGCCGTCGGAGTCTCGTAATTCGATTTCGGAGCAACCGAGTGCCTGCTGTCACATCCCGTGAATGTTTCCGCAAAGTATTCCAGACGTCGCGAAGGGAAAGCAGCCACGTGCAAACGATACCACCGACAGACCGCCCCTTTCCCACTGCAATTACCAGAATATCTCATTCTGATAACGGCTTCTAGTATGTAAGCATTTAACGAGAGATTATTTTCTTTCTTAAAAATTCTCATTTTTCAAGCCTTTCAGGTTCTAGTGTTGCACTATATTACAGTTTTGTATTTTTTAAATAAATACATCAGAAATGGAGATATCGCACAAAAATAAAAATAAAAAAGCGAACTGCAAGCCCCATTGTAAAACAGAGGTATTGACAAGCAAGATTACTGCTCGACCGGCAAGTAAAATGGAAACCGTGCAACAGATGCCCACAGCTGCAACGTACTAACACTTCGAACACTCCCGCTGTCCTTTACATTATACCATCCTTGTTCCCTGGATATCTACCCCAACAAAGTTCTATCACTTCCTCCTTATATTTGAACGCCGTGCACTCCGCTTAGCCTTCTCCACCTTTATATCTTCTTCTCTCACAGATTCTTCACTCTCTCATCAAATTCCCGCCCGTCCTCACCCACAATGAACACCTTCATATATCCAACATCGTGAGCGATATGACTCCGAGAACCACATTTATCTCTAATCCTCGTATGCTGCCTGGCTGATACCAAAAAATTAAACCAACCCAACACCTACACAAGACTCACATGGGCGAGAGGTGGGCTGACAGCAGGACAAGCATATCAATCTTCCGCCTAACTTCAACTCACTCCCTCTCTGGAACAATAAAATCCGCACAGGTATTTAACAGGTTGTCACCCAATATCAGAGGTCCCATTTCCATCTCCATTTTTCCTATTACTTCCCTCTTCAGGAAATGGTCCTGCTCACATATTAGTTCCCCACTCCATTTCGGTTTCCTCCCTTGTCCCTACCTACCATCGTCACCACACTGGAAACCGTCTGATCTCGTCATTTATGCCCACATCACACTATTCTACAGAGCTTCTAAAGTTTCCTCACATTCCTATATCCTTTCCCATTTCCCCTCCAACTACCGAGCGAGGTGGCGCAGTGGTTAGACACTGGACTCGCATTCGGGAGGACGACGGTTCAATCCCGCGTCCGGCCATCCTGCTTTAGGTTTTCCGTGATTTCCCTAAATCGCTCCAGGCAAATGCCGGGATGGTTCCTTTCAAAGGGCACGGCCGACTTCCTTCCCCGTCCTTCCCTAATCCGATGAGACCGATGACCTCGCTGTCTGGTCTCCTTCCCCGAAACAACCAACCAACCAACCCTCCAACTTCAGTGAAAGTACAGTGAATTTTTTAAAAGATATTGCTCCTTTCGGTTTCATCTTTTTTATTTAAAAATTCGTATTTCTAATACCACAAATCAAAATCACACTTTTAATAGTGTGAAAAAGGCGTGTGAATCTTTCAGTTTCAATTACACCATCTGGCAAAAGAAGTGAAACACCGAGAAAACGTGGTCGGATGTCAGTGTAGCTTTGTACACCTAAACACCATCGGCGGATATATGCACTGAGGTGACAAAAGTGATGGGGTACCTCCTAATATCTTGCCGGACCCCCTTTTGCCCGGCGCAGTGCAGGGATTCAACAAGTCGTTGGAAGTCCCTTATTGAGCCATGCTGCCTCTGTAGCCGGTGCAGGCTTTTGTGTACGAACTGACCTCTCGATTATGTCGCATGTGGGACGATCTGGACGGCCCAACCATTCGCTCGAATTGTCCAGAATGTTCTTCAAACTAATCGCGAACAAGTGTGGCCCAGTGGCACAGCACATATCATCCATTAAAATTCCATCGTCGTCTGGGAACATGCAATCCACGAATGGCTGCAAATGGTCTCCAGGTAGCCTAACATAACCATTTCCAGTCAATCCTCTGTTCAGTTGGACCAGAGGACCCAGTTCCTTCCACGTAAACACAGCCCACACCATTATGGAGCCATCATCAGCTTGCACAGTGCCTCGTTGACAACTTGGGTCCGTGGCTTCGTGCAGTCTTGGCCACACTCGAACGCTACCATCAGTTCTTACCAACTGATTCGAGACTCTTCTGACCAGGCCACGGTTTTCGAGGGTCCAGGCGATGTCGCATCGGTAGTCTGCTGCCATAATCCATTAACACCAGATCTGGCCGCACTGTCCGTAGTATACGTTCGTCGTACATCTCACGTTGGTTTCTGCGGTTTCTTGTCTGTTAGCAGTGACAACTCTACGAAACGCTACTGCTCTCGGTCGTCAAGTGAAGGCCGTCGGCCACTGCGTTGTCCGTGGTGGAAGGTAATGCCTGAAATTTGGTATTCTCGGCACCCTCTTGATACTGTGGATCTCGAAATATCTAATACTCTAACGATTTCTGAAATGGAATACCCCAGGCGTCTAGCTCCAACTACCATTCTACGTTAAGTCTGTTAGTTCCCGTCATGCGGTCTTAATCACGCTGGAAATCTTTTCACACGAATCACCTGAGTACAAATGACAGCTTCCGTGACTTCCGCCACCTCAGTGTGTGTGATTACAGTTTCAGTTCAGTGTGAAAGAATGCATTGGTGTTCGTGTTTAGTGATGTTGCCAGGCCTGGTGGGGCATATAACGAGAGTGAACAGTGTCAGATGTTGAGCGATCGGAGATGTCGCGTACACGTATGAGACAGCGTTGTCAGCGCTTTGCAGTGTTTTAGATAGATCTCCATTTGGCCAGCTGGCCGAATATTGCAATATCCAGCTTTGTGTGACAGTGACCCAATGTTGAATTGCATGGGAATGTGAGGGCATTCGTACTCCTCGTGAAGGTTCCGATTGATCACGTCTGACCACCACAACGGAGGATCGCCGTATTGTACACCAAATACGTTGTAACCACATCAGTGCCTGCCATCAGAGAACAAATAGTGGACTCCCTGCCACATTCTTTGTCACCGTCCACCGTGCGTCGAAGATTAGCAGCAGCTGGACCAGGCAGTTACCATCCCTCGCGTAGGCGACCGTTATCACCAAGACACAAACGGCTACATTTGGAGTGGTGGCGTGACCGGAAAGCATGGACTGCTGATGAATGGCGTCTCATTGTGTTGTAACGATTAATCGCAATTCTGCACTACCCCTAGTGACCATTGCCGATGAGTATAGCGGCAACTTGGGGAGAGCTCCCATTTTTCCGATGTTTTGGAGATGATCAGCGCTGTTACTTCCGGCGTCACGGTGTGTGGAGCCATCGGATGTAATTTCAGGTGACGTCTAAATCATAAAACATGTAGCAGAGTTTTGAAATTCTGAAATTATTACGGCGATACGTAGGTACACTGATCAACGATTAGCAGTGTGGCCGTCTATAGTTTCACCATAAGGCCACTTTAAGCTTTTAATCTATAGACAGTGTCATTACACCTAGCAGTCTTTAGCACAGTGTTAACGTAAATTGAAGTACCCGTGAAGACGTGGTTCCGTGTCTGTACTTGAGCGAGCAGAGATATAAGGCAATCTCTAGGCAATTGCACTGACAGTATCACCGCTTTTGTGGTTGCACGGCAGCAACCTCTGATCTGTCTGAGCTCACAAATAAATGCTCTGACTGCAAGGCAGCTTCTCCTGTCGCAGCATGCAGAGAGTAGATTGCATTACATACAAGTGACATGACGTTGTTGTTGTTGTTGTAGCGGTATTAGCTGCTTTATGCTACCTCGATACTGCCATGTGTAGAGGAGGAGCCGTGGGAAGTGCAATCAGTGAATACCGGAGTCATACTTACCTGATACAGTGTGATATAGGACAGTCTGTTGTGTCCAGCTTATTAGACATACAGGTGGCTAGTAATAGTACAGTTAATCACAACACTCTGACTAAACACTACTTCATTAATTACAACAAAACTCATCTTTGCTCGCCAGGCTCAGGTGTAGCTATGAAACTGCACATGTAGACTTGCAGTTCAGAACATACTAAATGAACCATGATTACTGAGTGGCGAATTGATAAAAGTTCAGAATGGCTGTACTGCGGCTTCACTACAGTCGCTAGAAAAAACAAGTTCGGAGACACTTGTTGACACCGAGCGAGGTGGCACAGTAGTTAGCAAACTGGACTCGCATTCGGGAGGACGAAGGTTCAAACCCGCGCCCGGCCATCGCCATTTAGGTTTACCTCGATTTCCGCAAATCGCTTCGGGCAAATGCCGGGATGGTTCCTTTGAAAGGGCGCGGCCGACTTCATTCCCCATCCTTCCCTCATCCGATGGGACCGATGACCTCGCTGTCTGGTGCCCTCCCCCACACCAGTCAACCGACACTTGCTGACATTGTCCTGATAGCGTTGGCGCGTAGGCGCAGTTGACAGGAGACAGAAGCCTCTTCACTTCCCGACGGTTGACACGGGCTGTGTCACGGCGAGTAGGCAGCTCGACGTTACGCCGACAAGAACTTCCTGGAAGTGGGCGAGATCCGACCTCGTACAGAAATGCCCTGCTGGCCTCTGGCGACGCTATTTCAGGTCAGAGACGCGGAGGTGGCGCCTTGGAACTGCTTCTTCCTGGCACCTAATTGGCGCCTCGTCGCTGTGCAGTATCCGTGCAGTCGTCGATACTTCCTGCGCCGCTCTCGACGACACCGCACAGTCTACAATGTCACAACATAAAGAGAGATAAACATATCCAGTGGTTTCCATAAATTAAAGGAAAATCACAGAAAGAGCACTAACTCATCGAAACATAAAACAATTGACATGAAAGATGGCTTTGTTATCACACAATAATACCATATACAAACTTGTAACCTTGGAATCTACATCTACATCCATACTCAGCAGGCCACCTGACGGTGTGTGGCGGAGAGTACCTTGAGTACCTCTATCGGTTCTCCCTTCTATTCCAGTCTCGTATTGTTCGTGGAAAGAAAGATTGTCGGTATGCCTCTGTGTGGGCTCTAATCTCTCTGATTTTATCCTCATGGTCTCTTCGCGAGACATACGTAGGAGGGAGCAATATACTGCTTGACTCCTCGGCGAAGTTATGTTCTCGAAACTTCAACAAAAGCCCGTACCGAGCTACTGAGCGTCTCTCCTGCAGAGTCTTCCACTGGAGTTTATCTATCATCTCCGTAACGCTTTCGCGATTACTAAATGTTCCTGTAACGAAGCGCGCTGCGCTCCGTTGGATCTTCTCTATCTCTTCTATCAATCCTATCTGGTACGGATCCCACGCTGCTGAGCAGTATTCAAGCAGTGGACGAACAAGTGTACTGTAACCTACTTCATTTGTTTTCGGATTGCATTTCCTTAGGATTCTTCCAATGCATCTCAGTCTGGCATCTGCTTTGACGACGATCAACTTTATATGATCATTCCATTTTAAATCACTCCTAATGCGTACTCCCAGATAATTTATGGAATTAAATGCTTCCAGTTGCTGACCTGCTATATTGTAGCTAAATGACATGGAATCTTTCTTTCTATGTATTCGCAGCACATTACACTTGTCTACATTGAGATTCAATTGCCGTTTGCATAACACGGTTACAGGTAAACTGCCCATGGTAAAGGAAGTAAGACTAGACGAAGAGAGAGAATCGATTTTTTCTATACTTCTGGGCGAAGGGGTGTAACTGGAGGGAAGGGAAGCTATGCTAACAATAGACCGGAAAGCATGTAGGAGTGTAGAGAATGGAAGCGAGCAGTGGAAACTTTGAAAGGCAAAATACGTCTCTGTATGAGAGGTAATAAAAACGATTCTACTCTCATTTCTGTGTTATTAAATAATTGCTAGTGGTTTGTATAACACCTGCTGTAATTGCTGTGTAATGATTACGAAGCCAGAAACATTATTACGCAGTCTGTTAGAAAAAAATACTGGACCCAATATCGAATTCTCGAACTAGAGTATTCTAACACAAAACGATATAGCTACCCAAATTATCACCGAACAGCCGCCATGTTTTGCTTTTGGGACGTAAATTCGACCAGAATATGGAAACAGTATGAAAAAAACTCATCTGACCGAATTACATTCTTCTGTTACTGCACAGTCCAGGTTTTATGACTTCAGCACCACGTTTTCTTGTTGCTAGAATTTTCATCACTGATGGCTGGTATTAGAATTCGAACTCGCCCTGCAAGTCCCTGGGTTGTGGAACTCAGTTCGTGTTATTTTGATTTTGACAGGAGTTCGTGAGTGCGACATACGGGTCTGCAGTGACTTATGCAGCTGGCGTCCTCTCACTTTTCGTCTCATTCATTTCCAATGACTGACTGTTACAATCACACCACACACAAATTCGTCTGCGTTGTGAATTAGCAGATGATGCTATCCCGCACTCCCTATGTGCGGTATAAATCTTCGATATGGTGCCTCTCGAAGCACCAAACACTTCGGCTGCCTTGGTTACGGAAGCAACCACCGTATGAGCTCCTACAATTTGCCCACATTCGAATTCGCTTAGCTCCAGCATACTGTACGCACAACTGCACGGTACACTGTCCTGACACTAGCAATGTATTATGGCCATTTCACAGGTGCCGTTCGTGATCAAATACAACCGTGCAACCTGCAGGCTTGCTTGGCATTTGCATTTACGAGGATGTGCTGAAAAGTAATGCATCCGAAGTTCTTAAGTGAAAACTCTTAAAGCTTTTTAAATAAAAAATATCTTTATTCCATACTTCTTTATTCTTCATGTCTACATATCTGCAGCACTCTGCCGCTAGACAGCTCCGAATCGTAGCGGGTAGCATGGTGGCATGTAACGTAGCTATGTCGGTACGTGAGAAAAAGCGTACTATAGCCGAGTTTCGAGTTCAAAGAGTTTGTCCACACATGGAGCACCCACTCCTTCAGCATGAGAGTATCAGACCACATTCGAGCGCTGACATATTTGCAACAGCCCAACACCTCGTGTTCACGGTCATCCATCATCCATACAGCCCCGACTTGCCTCATACGATTTTCATCTGTTTCTAAAACTTGAAGAGCACCTTCGACGACTTCACTTTGCAAGCAGAGGTGAGGTTTTTGGTCCGTCAACAGTGACGAAGATTCTGTAGAGACGGTATTAACAAATTGGTCTCTAGTTGGGTGGAAAGTGTTATTCGCAAGGGTGACTATGTGAGAAATAAATGTGTAGATAGGAAGAATTAAGTTACAGAATGTTAATAATGTTTTTTTTATTTAAAAAGCTTTAAAAGTTTTTACGTAAAATATTTCGGTTTCATCACTTTTCAGCACGCACTATATTCAGGCATGCATTTCTCGCGGTATTTTCATATTTTTGTACAGCCCCTGAATCTTCGTTCAATACTGCTTAGCTGAGTTGCCCAGTTACTGGGTAGAGTTTTGCGTGACAATAATTAGTTCGAGATCTCGATTCCGGGTGTGGGTTTATTATCAATTACCCCTTATAATTTTGATCCACCCAATAATGCTGTAGAATAGAGTTTCTTAAGCGGTACATGTCATATAGCTAACGTTGAACATAAGTTATTGGTCAGACATGTCACAAACATTCATGCATAGTAATAATCAGTTATAATTAATTACCTATCATAAGATAGAAATAACTACAGTACTTTTATCAGGTTCGATTTCATATGGAACTGGTTTGATCAGTAACTGTTCTTATTTAATGATGAGAAAATTTACAGCAATCAGTCGCTAATAATATTTATTGCAGATCTGCATTTCAACAGCTGTGTGGCTATCATCAATGCAATGAGATGAAAGTCAAATCATTGTCATCACTGGTCTATGCGAAAAGCGCTTACTAGACTATCAATGTGAGTATTTCATTTCATGCTCTGTGAACTGAAACTCTGACATGGATAGTCTAGTAGGCGCTATTCTTATACAGAAGCGATAATGATGATTTGACTCCAATCTTACTTTACTCATGATAGCAGCACAGTGTCTGAAATCTAGATCTGCAATAGAGAGATTATTTGCGACTGACTGCTGTACATTTTCTCAATTTTAACTACGGAACTTAATGAATGTGGAGATGTTAAAACTATACGTTACATTCAGTAACATCGGACAGTTGACTGAAAGATGAAAACATAATTAGTCGTTACTTGATGATGATTATTATTGTGGTGATGGTGAAATAACCGATTTTAGTAATTACGTGGGAAGCGGGTTGCTATCTCTATTGGTGAAGTAATGAAGAAATGTAACTGGCATAGAATTGGTAAAAACTGTACTTCTTAATAATCGACTGAACTAACGCCAGGAAGGTGTAATGGAAACTTGCTGCCGAAGTAATTTGAAAGAATTATACTTAGACGATGTTAAAAACTTCCTGGCAGATTAAAACTGTGTGCCCGAGTTCGAGTCTCGGTCGGGCACACAGTTTTAATCTGCCAGGAAGTTTCATATCAGCGCACACTCCGCTGCAGAGTGAAAATCTCATTCTGTTAGACGATGTTGTTTGTTCGGTTGCAAGGGAACTACCTACGATAAAAGAAGTAGAGACAGACGAAGAAGAAGAGGAATTGGGTCAGCATTTTTTTACTTTGGGGGAAGGGTTATAACTGAAGAAAGGGAAACTGCTGGCAATGGAACGGAAAGAATGGAGTGTTGTAGTATGTGGAACACAACAGAGTAAACGTTTAAAAGCAAAGTCTTAAAAAGTGGAAGAATAAAACTGATTAATCTTCTTTTTCTTATGCCTTTTTCTCGCATCGGCGTAGGGTCAGCATGGTTTTTAACGGATTCGGCATGGTTAATTTGAGGGGTGTATGGATGCCCTTCCTATCGCCACCCCATTATCCTGTGGGAGGGAATATGTGTACTCCAGCTGTCTGCTTGTGGTGGTGTTCATGTGAAAATGAGCGAAAGTTTTCTAAATGTTTGTAAATCGTGTAAGTGAGGCGTGACTTGGGTACCAGCCCTGTATTCGCCTAGTCGTATGTGGGAAACCGCCGAAAAATCATATCCAGGCTGGCCGACGGTAGCATTCATTCTGTTATAGGATAATGTCCGCCCATATGTTGCCAAGATTATTTCGACTACTCTGCGAAAGTTCCTCTGGGAAGACCTTACTCAACCTCCCCCTCACCATGCGATTTCCATATTTTTGGAGCCCTGAAGAACGACATTCGTTGCCGTTGATTTACATCGGACGAAGAGATGTACGTCTGAAAACAACTATGATTATGTAGGCAACCACAAATATTTTTCCAAGAAGACACTGACCGTCTTGTCTCATAGTAGGATAACTGTATTAACAGTTATGGTGGTTATTTTTGACATAATAAACAGTTCACTTACTTTTCCATCTGTTTCGTTTTGATGTGACTGTTCCTTACACATTTTTACTACCACAAATATCACTTTTTAGAAGACACTGAAAAAGAACGTGATCTGGTGAACCGACCTCTCCACATTGATATCCGTCAGTTTTTTGGCGCTTTTATGCTAATAGAGCAAGCTACCGACTACGTGTCGTTATCAAATTGATCGTGCTTTTACTAAGAATCATTTTCAGCACCGTCTCTCTTTCACAAATTTCTGGGAACACGTAAACATGACGACCAGCGTCCTTATTGTCCCTTTCCTATAGCCACGTACTAGTACTGGTTCTCTAGGACTTAAGTGGACTTTATTCGAGATTTTATTCCCAATTTTTTCAATGGCCTACTTTCCTCAACTAGTAACATGGAACTCTGCATCTGACAGTTATATGCTCTGAATGCATTTCCAAAATTACTAAAAGTGCTTCTATTTGTGTTGTACCAAACGCTCTTGGTAAAATTAGAAGCAAACGTCGCCCAATACCTCTCAAGTGTGCTTTCAGATGATGGTAGCGCACCTGCTTGGCACATACGATTGCTGCGAATCCCAGTGCCAATAAAGATGGAGCTATGGTATAACCTAGTTTACACCAATGGTAATTTACAATTCCAACCTGCGCTAAATGAAGAATGTATTAACATCCTTTTTCAGTGACTTTACGGAGGTGAGCCGAGAAAGCTATTTTTTTTGTCTAAGTACATTCCTGTATACCTGACTCTTGCGGATCGAAATTCCTCTGAATGTGATGCTAGGATTTGTAGTTTTTGACAGACTATCGTTCAATAGTAAAAAGGTTGTCTCATGGGCAGCACCTGTGAGTTTTTTGTTTACGCAACATCTCTACATCAGCGATACAATACTTGTTGCTTTCGCTTCCGTCTTTGGCCTCGAATGTACTGAGATAGCTACCAAAATGTCGTGTGCATATTCGACGACACAGTTTTTATCATCCCCCTCATCCAACACGGCTAACAAGGGTTCGACGGATAAATTAGCGACGGATGGAAATTTGTGGGTAGCCATTAGTCATAAGTTTCATTACGTTTAGCTGTCCAGCATGCCACTCGACAGTTCGTTCTCTGCAGTAGTCTATCGGATTGCTGCAAAGGAATTTCGGGGTTAAGAGTTCTCTTGACGGGGTGAACATCGCAGGCGACCACAAACTGAGAAACACGCGGACTTTTAAATTATACTTCCATTACAGTGCGAGGGGTGACGGTGGTAAGATACTGGTGGAGCGTCATTCGAATTGGCTTTCGGGCAACCAGATTTAGGTTTTCCTAAATCATTAAGCCCCCCCCCCCCCCATGAACCATGGACCTTGCCGTTGGTGGGGAGGCTTGCGTGCCTCAGCGATACAGATGGCCGTACCGTAGGTGCAACCACAACGGAGGGATATCTGTTGAGAGGCCAGACAAACATGTGGTTCCTGAAAAGGGGCAGCAGCCTTTTCAGTAGTTGCAGGGGCAACAGTCTGGATGATTGACTGTTCTGGCATTGTAACATTAACCAAAACGGCCTTGCTGTGCTGGTACTGCGAACGGTTGAAAGCAAGGGGAAACTACAGCCGTAATTTTTCCCGAGGACATGCAGCTCTACTGTATGATTAAATGATGATGGCGTCCTCTTGGGTAAAATATTCCGGAGGTAAAATAGTCCCCCATTCGGATCTCCGGGCGGGGACTACTCAGGAGGACGTCGTTATCAAGAGAAAGAAAACTGGCGTTCTACAGATCGGAGCGTGGAATGTCAGATCCCTTAATCGGGCAGGTAGGTTAGAAAATTTAAAAAGGGAAATGGATAGGTTAAAGTTAGATATAGTGGGAATTAGTGAAGTTCGGTGGCAGGAGGAACAAGACTTTTGGTCAGGTGATTACAGGGTTATAAATACAAAATCAAATAGGGGTAATGCAGGAGTAGGTTTAATAATGAATAAAAAAATAGGAGTGCGGGTTAGCTACTACAAACAGCATAGTGAACGCATTATTGTGGCCAAGATAGACACAAAGCCCATGCCTACTACAGTAGTACAAGTTTATATGCCAACTACCTCTGCAGATGATGAAGAAATAGATGAAATGTATGACGAGATAAAAGAAATTATTCAGGTAGTGAAGGGAGACGAAAATTTAATAGTGATGGGTGACTGGAATTCGTCAGTAGGAAAAGGGAGAGAAGAAAACATAGTAGGTGAATATGGATTGGGGGGAAGGAATGAAAGAGGAAGCCGGCTGGTAGAATTTTGCACAGAGCATAACTTAATCATAGCCAACACTTGGTTCAAGAATCATAAAAGAAGGTTGTATACCTGGAAGAATCCTGGAGATACTAAAAGGTATCAGATAGATTATATAATGGTAAGACAGAGATTTAGGAACCAGGTTTTAAATTGTAAGACATTTCCTGGGGCAGATGTGGATTCTGACCACAATCTATTGGTTATGAACTGCAGATTGAAACTAAAGAAACTGCAAAAAGGTGGGAATTTAAGGAGATGGGACCTGGATAAACTGAAAGAACTAGAGGTTGTACAGAGTTTCAGGGAGAGCATAAGGGAACAATTGACAGGAATGGGGGAAAGAAATACAGTAGAAGAAGAATGGGTAGCTCTGAGGGATGAAGTAGTGAAGGCAGCAGAGAATCAAGTAGGTAAAAAGACGAGGGCTAATAGAAATCCTTGGGTAACAGAAGAAATATTGAATTTAATTGATGAAAGGAGAAAATATAAAAATGCAGTAAATGAAGCAGGCAAAAAGGAATACAAACGTCTCAAAAATGATATCGACAGGAAGTGCAAAATGGCTAAGCAGGGATGGCTAGAGGACAAATGTAAGGATGTAGAGGCTTGTCTCACTAGGGGTAAGATAGATACTGCCTACAGGAAAATCAAAGAGACCTTTGTAGAAAGGAGAACCACTTGTATGAATATCAAGAGCTCAGATGGAAACCCAGCTCTAAGCAAAGAAGGAAAAGCAGAAAGGTGGAAGGAGTATATAGAGGGCCTATACAAGGGAGATGTACTTGAGGACAATATTATAGAAATGGAAGAGGATGTAGATGACGACGAAATGGGAGATAAGATACTGCGTGAAGAGTTTGACAGAGCACTGAAAGACCTGAGTCGAAACAAGGCCCCGGGAGTAGACAACATTCCATTTGAACTACTGATGGCCTCGGGAGAGCCAGTCATGACAAAACTCTACCATCTGGTGAGCACGATGTATGAGACAGGCGAAATACCCTCAGACTTCAAGAAGAATATAATAATTCCAATCCCAAAGAAAGCAGGTGTTGACAGATGTGAAAATTGCCGAACTATCAGTTTAATAAGTCACAGCTGCAAAATACTAACGCGAATTCTTTACAGACGAATGGAAAAACTGGTAGAAGCCGACCTCGGGGAAGATCAGTTTGGATTCCGTAGAAATGTTGGAACACGTGAGGCAATACTGACCTTACGACTTATCTTAGGAGAAAGATTAAGAAAAGGCAAACCTACGTTTCTAGCATTTGTAGACTTAGAGAAAGCTTTTGACAATGTTAACTGGAATACTCTCTTTCAAATTCTGAAGGTGGCAGGGGTAAAATACAGGGAGCGAAAGGCTATTTACAATTTGTACAGAAACCAGATGGCGGTTATAAGAGTCGAGGGGCATGAAAGGGAAGCAGTGGTTGGGAAAGGAGTAAGACAGGGTTGTAGCCTCTCCCCGATGTTATTCAATCTGTATATTGAGCAAGCAGTAAAGGAAACAAAAGAAAAATTCGGAGTAGGTATTAAAATTCATGGAGAAGAAGTAAAAACTTTGAGGTTCGCCGATGACATTGTAATTCTGTCAGAGACAGCAAAGGACTTGGAAGAGCAGTTGAACGGAATGGACAGTGTCTTGAAAGGAGGATATAAGATGAATATCAACAAAAGCAAAACGAGGATAATGGAATGTAGTCAAATTAAGTCAGGTGATGCTGAGGGAATTAGATTAGGAAATGAGACACTTAAAGTAGTAAAGGAGTTTTGCTATTTAGGGAGTAAAATAACCGATGATGGTCGAAGTAGAGAGGATATAAAATGTAGACTGGCAATGGCAAGGAAAGCATTTCTGAAGAAGAGAAATTTGTTAACATCGAGTATAGACTTAAGTGTCAGGAAGTCGTTTCTGAAAGTATTTGTATGGAGTGTAGCCATGTATGGAAGTGAAACATGGACGATAACTAGTTTGGACAAGAAGAGAATAGAAGCTTTCGAAATGTGGTGCTACAGAAGAATGCTGAAGATAAGGTGGGTAGATCACGTAACTAATGAGGAGGTATTGAATAGGATTGGGGAGAAGAGAAGTTTGTGGCACAACTTGACCAGAAGAAGGGATCGGTTGGTAGGACATGTTTTGAGGCATCAAGGGATCACAAATTTAGCATTAGAGGGCAGTGTGGAGGGTAAAAATCGTAGAGGGAGACCAAGAGATGAATACAGTAAGCAGATTCAGAAGGATGTAGGTTGCAGTAGATACTGGGAGATGAAGAAGCTTGCACAGGATAGAGTAGCATGGAGAGCTGCATCAAACCAGTCTCAGGACTGAAGACCACAACAACAACAACAAATCATTAAGCCGACTATCGACATTGTTTCTTCAAATGACTGACCAACTTCTTTGCCAATTTTTGCCTCGGCCGAGCGTATGTTACATCCAAAACGATCCTGCCGTCGACGGGACATTGAACTGTACCTTCTTTCCGATGCTCACTGTGTCTCACTGCGAGCTTAGAGCGAGCATACACACCCCGACAGTAGTCTGATCAGAAGTTCTTTCGCCACAGCCTGTTTGCGAACGTTCCTGGTCACATTAAATATGTCCTTTCCCACGTACGATAAAGGGATAGTTACAAGCGATTTTCGAAATTATGGTGGTTGTTAAGAATGAATGAGTGCCTTGGGAAAAATACATTTGTTGAGCGTGCGGATGTGCATAACATTTTGTCTGCTTGCATTGCGTTGTTATCGGGCAGCCAGTTCCCAGGACGCATCGTTCACTTAGATGACGTTTTATTTCTGTTTTCTGATTCGCTCACAAGCTTCAAACTCACTGTGGCGTTTCCGTCGTAGTGGCGCTGTATGCTGCTTCACTTCTGAGCTGTCATCCGACCTTCTGCTAAGGAGAACGGGGTAACAAAGTTCTCAGTGTATTTACTTTTCATCCGTTTTGCACCACTTATTATTATTCTTTCTTTCTTTTCTCAGACGTTATGTCTAGTAAAAAATGGAAAGTGACGCGGACCTTGATCAAGCGTGACTTCCTTTTAACTGTACGGTATATGTTATATTGCATTTAGGAACTTTCGCGTAATTGAACATGTATCAATAATTACGGATTTCTGTAGTTGTATATATAAGTTTGGCTGTAGCTGTATTGCATTGATGTACTGGTGGATATTGTGTGGTATGACTCCTGTAGTTGATAGTATAATTGGTATAATGTCAACTTTATCCTGATGCCACATGTCCTTGACTTCCTCAGCCAGTTGGATGTATTTTTTCAAAGAGTATTATTATTATTATTATTATTATTATTATTATTAATTAGTTATTTATTTTCATTTCATTAGAGCTGACTCAGACCACGTTAAGCCTTGTTCCATTTGGCAGTGACCTTCGTTTTCTTCTGCACCAAAATTTCTTCAGCCTGCTTTAAGCGGAACTGTTTGCGGAAAAGATCTCTGTGGAAAGCGTCTAATGACAGGCAGTCTTCTTTGGCGCTTGTGAACCAGGACATTCCTTTGCGGATCATTTCTTTGAGATTTCTACTTTACTGTAGACTAATTTCTCGGATTTATGTTGATGACTGCCGGTCTTATAATCGGCTCCAAGTATTCTTTGATGACTAAGCACACTTTATTCTTCGGGTCTGCCAGGAGTTCTTTATGGCTACTAACAAGGAAACATCCCCATCACACCCCCCTCAGATTTAGTTATAAGTTGGCACAGTGGATAGGCCTTGAAAAACTGAACACAGATCAATCGAGAAAACAGAAAGAAGTTGTGTGCAACTATGAAAAAAATAAGTAAAATAAGCAAACTCAGTAGTCCAAGCGAATATATGGAACATAAAGGCTAATGAGAGGCTAGGAGCGCCGTGGTCCCGTGGTTAGCGAGAGCAGCTACGGAACGAGAGTTCCTAGGTTCAACTCTTCCCTCGAGTGAAAAGTTTAATTTCTTATTTTCAGTTTATGTGACAAACTCTTATGTTTTCATCACTCTTTTGGGAGTGATTATCACATCCACAAGAAACCTAAATCGGGCAAGGTAGAAGAATCGCTAGGTGTACAAGTTAGGTGGGTCGACAAAATATTCCTGTCATGTGACGCGCATGCCGTCACCAGTGTCGTATAGAATATATCAGACGTGTTTTCCTGTGGAGGAATCGGTTGACCTATGACCTTGCGATCAAATGTTTTCGGTTCCCATTGGAGAGGCACGTCCTTTCGTCAACTAATCGCACGGTTTTGCGGTGCGGTCGCAGAACACAGACATTAAACTTATTACAGTGAACAGAGACGTCAATGAACGAACGGACAGATCATAACTTTGCGAAAATAAAGAAAGTAAAATTTACAGTCGAGGGAAGACTAGAACCTAGGACCTCTCGTTCCGCAGCCACTCACGCTAACCACGGGACCACTGCGCTCCTGAGCTCATATTGTCCTTGATGTTGCTTATCTTGCACATGGACTACTCAGTTTCTATATTTTGCTAATTTTTTTCATAGTTCCACACAGCTTCTTCCTGTTTTCTCGATTGATCTGTGTTCACTTTTTCAATGCCTATCCACTGTGCCAACTTATAACTAAATCTGAGAGGGGTGCGATGGGGAGATTCCCTTGTAAGGAAGAGGATTTCGGCTGCATACAAAGCTACCGATTTCATCTATATAAAAAATTACATAGAAGTCTGTAAATAGTTTTGCGGATGCAAAAAGTCTCCTTGTCATTCCAGGCTCACTTTTAAATTTACTGATTTAGCCTGCTAATTGTAGAAGTTCGTACAAATTTCAAAGATTGTCGTGTTCCTTGGCTTCCTCTCGTATAGGGAATGAAATAAAGTTTCGCCACAAAAATACTTTCTTTAGGCGGTTTATCGCCAATTGAAATTCACCACAAATTGGTGAAAGTACATGTATAATGAAGTTCGTCCCCAGAATCTGAGTTGGGAAGGGGTGGTGGGGGCATAAGTCTTATTTTCAGGGAAGGGGGGAGGGATCAACGAAAAGTAGTACAGTTTCTTACAAAATAAATCTCAAAGCTAATGAAAAACTGTTTATTAATCACGAAATACACTAACGCTGTCTCTTTGTATTACTACCTGTAATGTACTTAACTGGTATAGTCTGTAAGAGATCTGTAGGGGAGAGTGTACCTAGGAACACTCGATGCATTTTGGTTGGTACTGATCTTAGAATCACGTGAACTAATGCATGCTAGAGACCGCCATAAGCAGTTTCTGCCATTTTCTATAGTTTTTGTTGTTGCTAGACATGAGATTGTGTTTTGTGCAGCACTTGTAAATATTTAGAGTTTTACGCATGTAACTGATGTATAATATGTTAAAGCTGTTTGGAATATCTTATTAATTCTCAAGTTTAAGTAAAATTCTATACTTTTTAAAACTAGTTACATAACGTGTGGACTCTAAAACCATACTTCGTCGATCGTGTACCATTTTGTACCTTAAAACAGAAGTTCTTTTACCATGAAACATGGCATATTTGCAAATTCACTGCGTTTCCGTTGGTGTTGAGCCACAGTCATGCACAATACTTTTTAAAAGAGTAAACCACCGTTTCACTGTGTATTACTATATTTACCTTCTGTACTATCTAGATTTCAGCTTTTATGCCAGTATCAAGTATAATGCTAAAAGTTATTAGATGATGATGATGTTTGGTTTGTGGAGCCCTCAACTCGCGGTCATCAGCGCCCGCTAAAAGTTATTAGAGCATTACTCTGTCATATCTGTTAAAACAGTGTAAAGCAGGTAAACAAGACTAGCCAAGTCTTGTTTACCTGCTTTGGACTACCTTAACAGATATGACATAATGGTCTAACAGCTTTTAGCACTGTATTTGATAATGGCATAAAAGCCGAAATTTACACAGTCAAATATGTCTTGAACGTGGAAAACTGTCAGTTTCCTACAATTTCTGTTTCAAAATGTATTAAACTTGTAACTGGTTTGTGAGAATACTTCTGCTTAATTTGATTTCACTTACTGATTACTCGCAGACGAGTAGAGGTACAAGCTACTTCAGACTAAATTGGCTGTTGCTTGAAATCAATCAAACTGGTTAGCTTAGGTACAGCGAGTGAAATATACATACACTCCTGGAAATTGAAATAAGAACACCGTGAATTCATTGTCCCAGGAAGAGGAAACTTTATTGACACATTCCTGGGGTCAGATACATCACATGATCACACTGACAGAACCACAGGCACATAGACACAGGCAACAGAGCATGCACAATGTCGGCACTAGTACAGTGTATATCCACCTTTCGCAGCAATGCAGGCTGCTATTCTGCCATGGAGACGATCGTAGAGATGCTGGATGTAGTCCTGTGGAACGGCTTGCCATGTCATTTCCACCTGGCGCCTCAGTTGGACCAGCGTTCGTGCTGGACGTGCAGACCGCGTGAGACGACGCTTCATCCAGTCTCAAACATGCTCAATGGGGGACAGATCCGGAGATCTTGCTGGCCAGGGTAGTTGACTTACACCTTCTAGAGCACGTTGGGTGGCACGGGATACATGCGGACGTGCATTGTCCTGTTGGAACAGCAAGTTCCCTTGCCGGTCTAGGAATGGTAGAACGATGGGTTCGATGACGGTTTGGATGTACCGTGCACTATTCAGTGTCCCCTCGACGATCACCAGTGGTGTACGGCCAGTGTAGGAGATCGCTCCCCACACCATGATGCCGGGTGTTGGCCCTGTGTGTCTCGGTCGTATGCAGTCCTGATTGTGGCGCTCACCTGCACGGCACCAAACACGCATACGACCATCATTGGCACCAAGGCAGAAGCGACTCTCATCGCTGAAGACGACACGTCTCCATTCGTCCCTCCATTCACGCCTGTCGCGACACCACTGGAGGCGGGCTGCACGATGTTGGGGCGTGAGCGGAAGACGGCCTAACGGTGTGCGGGACCGTAGCCCAGCTTCATGGAGACGGTTGCGAATGGTCCTCGCCGATACCCCAGGAGCAACAGTGTCCCTAATTTGCTGGGAAGTGGCGGTGCGGTCCCCTACGGCACTGCGTAGGATCCTACGGTCTTGGCGTGCATCCGTGCGTCGCTGCGGTCCGGTCCCAGGTCGACGGGCACGTGCACCTTCCGCCGACCACTGGCGACAACATCGATGTACTGTGGAGACCTCACGCCCCACGTGTTGAGCAATTCGGCGGTACGTCCACCCGGCCTCCCGCATGCCCACTATACGCCCTCGCTCAAAGTCCGTCAACTACACATACGGTTCACGTCCACGCTGTCGCGGCATGCTACCAGTGTTAAAGACTGCGATGGAGCTCCGTATGCCACGGCAAACTGGCTGACACTGACGGCGGCGGTGCACAAATGCTGCGCAGCTAGCGCCATTCGACGGCCAACACCGCGGTTCCTGGTGTGTCCGCTGTGCCGTGCGTGTGATCATTGCTTGTACAGCCCTCTCGCAGTGTCTGGAGCAAGTATGGTGGGTCTGACACACCGGTGTCAATGTGTTCTTTTTTCCATTTCCAGGAGTGTATTTCGGTAAACACCTGCAGGAAAGGGACTTTTCAGACAGTATCCTGACGCATCAACGCTGCTATTCCATAATAACTGCAGAAGCGCAAACATAGGAAAGAGACGCACTGATAGGAGGTGAATCGACTAGATTGCGGTTTATCCCCCTATCAGACTCAGACTCGACCAGCCATATATCATAAAGCTAAGTTGACTGAGTATAATAAGTATTTATCGGAATCAGATTTCGTCTAATTATTTAAGGATAGCTTAAAAGATTTTGTTGGGCGACTGGCTGGGCATACTTACTCGTAGGTTTTTTTTACCGGTGTATGTAGGTCCCCAAACGACTACAAATGGTTCAAATGGCTGTGAGCACTATGGGACTTAATATCTATGGTCATCAGTCCCCTAGAACTTAGAACTACTTAAACCTAACTAACGTAAGGACAGCACACAACACCCAGCCATCACGAGGCAGAGAAAATCCCTGACCCCGCCGGGAATCGAACCCGGGAACCCGGGCGTGGGAAGCGAGAACGCTACCGCACGACCACGAGATGCGGGCCCAAACGACTACACCATAAGCAATACTCCCACTGTGCTGTGTTGACTCCGGCCGCCCACGGACAACAGTACACGGACAATGACCTGCCTCAGATTTTTGACTGGAGACAGCTATGTAGAGAACACCGTCGCAGCAGTGATTTGCACATCTGCATAGCTTACGGCCCGATTTCCGTGTTGGCTTGGCTGACTTACACACTCTGTAATGAATACCCACGAACTACAAAGAAACGTACTTCTGGAGAATCCTAGAAGAGGAAGGAGTGGAGGTTTTCTATTTTATTGACGGTCTCAGTTACGTCATAACTGGCTATTACTCTTCCCTTTAAGTCAGCGACGTTAACCGCGCCTTGCACATTATTACCGTGTAGCGAGCATACCACAAACAGCTCAACCGCAGGATCCGGAGTAGTAGGCATGTGGACATTTCAACCACGTTGCGCCACTCAGTGCAAGCATTTTTTTTTTTTCCTCCTTGGTAGCGTTACCGTCGAATTTGCAGTTAAGGAGTGTTTGCTACAGAAAAAGTGCTGACGAATCTTTTATTTCGTTGGCATCTGGTGTAAATATTACGCAGTCCGCTTCATATCACATTAGTATTACATCTTATTGTATTAGTACATACAGAACTCTAGTAGCTAGTAACACTTTGTAAACGCTATAATGTCTTAAAGAGATAATAAATACAAGGTGCTTATTTTAACTTAAGACAACTAAATATCTCGAAAGCGACGTATGGTAAGAAAAAAAAACGATTTAGGTGGAAAGCTATTATTAATAAAGGGAACACCTGTCCGTGCTACAACTGGCCACCCTCTGGCGACCCCTTCTTCGTGGGTGGAGTCAGCTTTGCATTTTCAAATAGGAAGCTCCCATCTTTATTGTAAATACGCATTCTACGCCAAAAAATACTTACGGTTTATTCAAACCATTATTTTCTATTGGTGGTGATGGACGGCGCTGTAGTCGGCGAGCAGCAAGTGTGGCTGTTTTTGCAAATAACAACCGACGCACCTCATTCTACATTTTATTTACGTTGTAAATGTAAAGCTTCGTGTTCTAACGGTTGATTTTTATGTTCGAAATTTACTTTAGTGTTGCAGATTTGATAGTACAGTACAATAGGGTTAGCCGTTTCAGTCTCCGGCTAGAAACTACGTGTAGCGTGATCCAGGAACAACGACGTGAACGTAATAATTTTGTGTTCCAATCAGGATGCTTGATTTCAGTGAGTATTCTTGGCAGGTGCGCGTGTCACTATCACTTGGACATTTTCCCTTGTTACAGTGTGTATTCCTTGTAGTGTGTATTCCGGCGGTAGCCACGTAGCGGCCAGCATGAGAGTTGGGGCGGTTGGACACACACACACACACACACACACACACACACACACACACACACACACACCGAAATCAGTCACCCTGATGGCGGGGCTCGAGGATGGCCACCGAAATCAATCATTCCGATGGTTTGGGGACTCGCCACAATAAACTCCGTAGGGAACAGAAAACAACGTTATCATATAAGTAGCTTATTCGCCAAAAATGTCGGTGCTTAGCCGTATTATTTGTACTGTACTATCACATTTGCAACGCCCGAGTACCGTGTGAACGTCAGTATCAGCCGTCATAACACAAAGATCTAGAGTGACGTCGTAAATGAAATGTAGAATCAAACGTGTCAGTTCTTTATTGCAAAAACAGGCACACTTGATATTCGTCGATTACAGCGCCATCTACCACGAATGGAAAACAATGGTTTGAGTAAACCTGATGTATTTTTTGGCGTAGAATCCATATATGCAATAAAAGCGGGAGGTTCCCATTTGAAAATACAAAGCTGACCACGCCCACGCAGGAAGGCTGGTGAGGAGGATGGCCAGTTGTAGCATAGAGAGATGTCCACTTTACTAATACTAACGTTTCACCTGGAACATATTTTTCGTACGATGAGGCATTTTCAAGATATTTAGTTGCGCCAAGTTAAGACAGACATCCTGAATTTTGTAACACTTTCTCAGTTCTGATACGAGGATACTGATGACAGGGTATTGAAATAGGAAATAGGCAAATACCTGTTGTGCGATGCGTCCTTTGCGAAGTGGTTTACGTACTCTTTTGTTGGAAGACTTAATGTGGTATCGAGAGTGAGTTCGCCGAAGTTCCATACTGCTACGGGTCAACCGCCTTGTGCACTAAGCTCGTAAGATGAACATTGTTGTCCCTCGTTTTTTGCCGGGGTCTTAAAAGGCGACAGTAAATTTAACAAATCAGATGTAGTAAGTATATTGTTCAGTCAAAGCGGCTTGATCTACTGAAGAGCTTGCATGCTGGCGAACTGCCCCTACGGTAAACACTGACGTATAGTAGGCTCACCGGATGAGATATTAATGAACCCCTCAAAAGAGCACACTTGTCGCTTTGGAGTGCTGTAGTTGATATATAACTGGTAGCAGATGGTCATGTGACCCTCCACCGCTGATTTAGATTACGGTTGCGAACTGTTGTGTATGCGCCAGTCGGTTGCACGATTCATCACAGTAAGATCGGCCCACGTATAGACTTGACAGAATGCCCGAAAGGAGTTCTCGTGTTGGACGTGCCCAGGATCAAACCGTTGCCGAGTTGTTACCGTATCCTGGCGGATTGTCCAACATCTGTACAGGGAATAGTGTAGCACTAGCAGCTACGTAACATGCTGTAAGAACAGCGGCTGTAGAAATACTCCAAACGACAGGAACCAGAGATGAGTTTCGCGCCTCGTCAATAACAATCGTTTTCAAAACCGGCAAGAATTACTGCTGTCATTGAATTCACTTTCATGTCAATCACTCTCCGAGAGAATATTGCGAAAGGAACTGCATACAGTAGACTTTTGGAGTCAGGTACCTCGTAAACGGCCATTGCTCATAACGATACAAATCTGTACATCTCCAGTGGGCTAAACGAACACAGAACCTGGGCTTCAGTTGACTGGAGATGTTTCGTGTGGTCTGAGGACTCGTGATTTTGCCTCTGTTTCATGTGATGCAATGCGTCGAGTCCATCGACGGCCCAACGGGGCTTTTAACATGCAGTGTGTAGAGGGTGTAGTTCAGACTGGATGTTGTTTGGGAATGTTTTTTTACCACGACTTGGGCCCACTGAGTCAGGTTACCGCACACTTCAACCAGGGCGTTTACTTCAAGGTTCTCGCTGAGCAAGTGTTGCCTTTGTTAGTGTGTGTGTGTGTGTGTGTGTGTGTGTGTGTGTGTGTGTGAGAATTCCTAAGGGACCAAACTGCTGAGGTCATCCGTCCCTAGACTTACCCACTACTTAAACTTATGCTAAGAACACACACACACACACACACACACACACACACACACACACACACACACAGAGGCCCGAGGGAGGACTCGACTGGAGGGCCGCGCAATCCGTCACATTGGGGCCTCTAACCCTGCGGCCACTCAACGCGGCGTTGCCTTTGTTCTACATGTTGGTCATGAGTAGGCTGTGGACACTCCCGTCTTAAACGGAGACAACAGCCATGTTAACAGGGTTTGACGAACACTCAGGCATCCTATCCAACCTCATCTAAATCACCCGATCTTAAACCCATATAGAATCTGTAGGATGCGGTGTTCCCCTGGTTTTTACCGTGCTATCGAGTGGCTAAGTAAAGTCCGATCGGTAACTTCTTATTATTCAAGCTTGATCGCATTACAATTTCAGCACGCTCGCCACTTTTCTCGAAGTGCTGCAGTTACTGTCGAAAGTTGAAAGTACAAGTTCAGCATCCAACTCTCGAAATAAATGTAAGGCTTCGCCTTATCAACGTCTCGTATATTGTACTCTTGTTTACAATACCTGTTACGAAGTTGTTACAGCATTAGGAACACCGCAAAAACATTGGTAACTGTAAAGTCCAAAATCTGTCTGTCTTAATTAAGATTCCAATTGAGAGTATGTATACAACAAGCTTTCTCTTGCTCCATGTCTTGGCTGTTCTTCCTCTATGGCTCGCACCATAACTTCAAGGCAGGACCCGACAATACGAACTAAACCGCTCGACCAGAAGGTACCGTGTCGTCCCGGCTTGTCGACACACTGAGTCCATCCATCTCATGGTAAGAGCTCATCAATAACAGTAGATCTTCTAATACATGAGGAAAATAAACTTTTTATAGTAGCGATCATCATTCGTCGGTTCGAAAAATGCTTGTACGACACATCACTTCATCAGAAAGATACGTTACACATCAAGGACCAATGGGAACAGCAGGTGGAACGTAGCAACCAACTGATTGCTAGCAGTTTGTTAGCTGTATTGCGTGCATCGAGGAAACAGAAGATGCAACAACGCAAGCAAAATTCACACGATATGATGGAAATATAACGAATTATTTAATAAGATGAAAATTGTGATGCATAGAACTGCTGAAAATTCACCAATGAAAAATTCACATAGTTTTCCCTCCGAGAACTATCAGCGTAGTCCCAGATTTACGCATAACAGTTTTTACACGACAGTTCTGTGCCCTTAATGCATGACAATACACCACAGTTTTACGCTAACATTCCCTTAGCTTCATTCTCCGTTTTCAATCTTTTCAAAGACCAAGTAACTGTGAACAAGATGGGAACGATGAAAACAATAAATAAATGTGTTCCCAGTAGATCCACGTAATTTAATTGCCCACGTTCTCTGATACCCACACCTTGTCTTTGCTTCACAAGAGTATCACCTGATGACATTAACAAGGTAAATGAAATAAATGGCTGCCACATTTTTTTCATATCATATGCACCTCACTATTTTGTAAATTTACAGGTTTCATGAGAAGTTTGTCTTAAATAAGAATATCTTTAAATTTTTTCACTAGTTACACATCCACAAGGACTATATAACATAGGATCTTTGGAATGAATATTAGAATCTCTCTAATCTAATGTAACACTCTAATGTCCAGGTCTCTTAAATTCGTTTCTTGTAGTTGGCGTCAAACTTGAACACGAGTAACTTCCTCAAACATTTATAAAAATAGCAATTAACTGTATGTTGGTTTGTCACAGGTTAACAACTCACTTAATGCAGAAGTAGAGAGGCGGGAACTACACCTATACAGATTATAGGGTAAACGTAATTGTGATCTCCATCGTGAGAGACGGAGGTATGGTGTTACGATAAATGAGCGTAGAATCCGTATGCAAGGGCTGTGTTTCACCTAGCGTGCTGTTGAGCTGAATACAGCTATACGTCTATACCGGGACCTATGGGAACGACGTAATTGCTCTAACAGTCAACAGTTTCGAACATGAAAAAGATCACTACTTTGCAATGCCCGTAAATGAGCGGTTAATTATTATAAAAACGCAATTGATGATGATTCCATAGAAGATTTCTTTACAAAGTAGAACAAGTAATAAGAAAAAGATAATTAATAGCCACTTGAGAAAGATCAAATACGATTTTAAAAACTCTGGCAAACCCCTACGTCAGACAGATTTTACTGCTTCTTCGTTGGAATTATTCTCCACTGATTTGACCACAAAAATTCCCGTCGCCACGGGAAACAATTTAATCTGAATGTTTGGGTTGTTTCATTTTTAAGGGACAGTATATCTTCATCGTCGCTTGCTCGAGCTGAGCGTGTATTGGGTGTCCACAAACGTCTCACTCAAGATGTCAGTACATTCAGAATAAATGCATCTATATTAGTTGATAACATATTAATCTATTTTGCTACTTGAGTGTAAAGCGCCGCATTTTAGGAGGATGTATTTTATCTGCAGAAAAAAGAACAACCCTTTGTTCGCTTGGAGAACTGCCCGCTTCTTTAAGAGACATGGGGACGCGTAGAATATGTGTTTTAAAAACCTCTATGGTACGTGACCTGCTTTTCCATATTTCTTTTGTAAGGGCTTCCTGCCAAAGTGTTCTAAATTGGTGCATAGCTATTTCGCTCAACGTTAACCAGCACAAAACATATTTTAAGCCCTTGTTTTTGTCTTGCAGGGGGATTTAGAAGAGCGATCGTTCCCTGTCTTGGGCCGGCAAACTGTTTCCCTAAAATCCGTGCTTATATTTGAAGACGGGCTGATTTTCTCCAGAATATGATCTAGGCTCCTGCAACAGACGAACATTCCCGATATTGGTCTGTACTTGGGTGCATCCGTTCCTCAATCCTTCCTGTATACAGAAGTGATCTGCTGTCTCTTCATGTCACAAGGGATTGTTCGCGGCGCAAGAGATTCTACATACAAATCATCTAGCAAGGAGGCTAATTCCATCATCGTATTCAGTAGTTTTAATTGTTTTTCACTACTCAGCATCTCATTTCAGTGTGTCTCATTTGACTGTGCGGCGGTCAAAAATTGGAATGTTAGTATTCTCATATGCGAATATTTCAGCTTTGTCTACTGTCTTCAGTTTCAACACCAGGCTCATGCAGGAGACACTGGATGAAAGATTTGAAACCGTTCATTGATTACACATGTTCAAGACTTCCCTCAAATTTTCTGAAGATGACAGTAATTACATCAGTCAGTGACTTGTTCATGGTGCTCATTCAGTAGCCTGTATAATAAAAAAATGTTTCTTATTTGACAAAGCCGGCTGGAATACCATCTGTCAGGAACAATTATAGAGTCAGTCTGATTTGTGCCACAACCTGGAGGGACTCTAATTTTTCTTGGGTGGTGTCATATGTCATCCCAAAAGACATCATCGTCAGCTTCGGGTTTTGAAATGATTTCTAATGTAATTTGTTTTATTTCTGTGTGTCTTTATAGATACATATGAACAAAACCCATAAGATCTCACCACAAATTTCCAAATTTTTGTGAACAAAATTTCATTTTTTTCCTATATGAGTCCTTCCGTTTTTGTTTACAACACATTAGGCTAGTGCTTGCTATTGCAAGAAAGACGGCAGCAACTTCTATTATTTACTTATTGCCTTATTTATTTATATACTTTCTTAATTTTCCTTCAGTAAGTATCGCCGTGTAGACCGCTGAAAGGTACCTGCAGTGACATGATCTCTTCTTGTTAAACACATTGACTGATGTATCATTAAAATAATAAAATCAGCATAATTGCTGCAGAAACAGTCGTCTGTTTCTTTCTCTTTTCTTGCACGTGAACAGCATGCCACGTTATGTAGAGGTGGAGTCTTGGCAGAACGGGGCTAAAAATGATGCCGCAAGCAGTTGATATCAGCAGTTTTGGTTGATAAACGTTGTGAAACCTAAATTTGCGTGACATAACGGCCTGAATGCATATCTAAGACTTAACGTTGAATAGATATGAGTCTGTCTTTGGAAATGGTTCTGCCTGACCAAACGATGCAATTCAGAGGGTGAAAATAGTGGGGGAACCGGTCTGTGTGACTTCCTCCATTACGAATAATGCCGGAAGGAGACTTCATCCACAGATATTTTATCATCTTACTTCAGATTTCACGGAGGGTGCATTGGCAAATTGTAGCTAAAGGAAGACTTCCTTTCTTGGAATGCCGCTTCTCTTGCCCTTTAGACCTATAAGAAGCAAAAATGACATCGACTCGGATGAAGTCAAGGCCTCGAAAATCGGAAGAAATCTGTCATACACTTCTGTTACGGCTATAGTTTCCACAGGAATAAAATAAAACTTAGCTTTTCTGAGCTGTTGAAACATTTTGGAGGTACTTTTGTGGAGAGAAACAGGCAATTCCAACGTTTTCTTGCTCAGATATTCTGGAAACGTCAGTGTAAGTGTACAAATAATCGTTTGCTTGGTAGACTTGGATCGTTATATCAGGATAGAAGAGTGCTCTTTCTGTTGGTGGAGTGCTGACTGTACGTTTGCCCTACGTGCGAGAGGACCGTCAGTTGTACATACTGACAGGACGCCTTATAGCCGTGAGGATTTCTGTGGACAGGTGATTCCATGCTTCGTGTCTAATCACCAAAGCTTGGGAGGCGGCGTTGCATTCCGGTGAATCAAGTCGAAGAATTCCAGCTACGTTAGCAGAGGATAATTTGAACTAGACAGTGTTTGAAGTAAGAACTCCAGCCTGTAGCTGGTATAGTGAATGGCGTGTAATGTTTCAGGGAGCGAGGGATGTCCAGCATGGAGATCGACCTGGACGACATCCTGGAGGAGCTGGGCCACTTCGGGAAGTACCAGATCCTCTCCTTCGTGCTGATGGGCTTCCCGACGCTCTTCCTCGCCGCCACCAGCACCAGCTTCGTCTTCACTGCTGCTGAGCTTAACTACAGGTAACACCTCGTACTTCATGTCTTACCTTACCCAAACAGATAAAAATATATTCGTCTCGGTGCGCAGAATGCAAGCACCTTTTTTCTGTCTACGCCAGTGTGTATCTGCTGTTGGGGCAGTACTAATATTGTAGACCCCTGTAGATATTGTCGTAATTCCCTAGCAATTCTGAGCTCGTAATGTCTACACATGAGTGTTCCATAGATTTACCATTCTTCACGACAATCGCTAATACAGATCTCAGTGAATTTTGTAGCATGGTACTCAGTCAGATGGACCATAAATTAACATTGTTTCGAGAACAGCACATTGTAGAACACATTCATCTATGAAGAAAACAGTATGCTGTGGCATTTCTGTTACCAATTTTACGAGCTTCCACCTACTGGTGTATCGGGTTACTAAGTAATTCGCCTCCTTACTTCTATACTAATACCTAGGTCGTTCGCTTTTTCTGCGAAATTTGCACAACTGTATGCGATCTTCTGTCTCGCCCTTTTCTCTTCTTTGTTTACATTTGACCAAGTACTCAAAGCCATCAACGTGCGTACTACACAGCCACGATGTTACTGCACTTGGCTTCCCGTGCCCGCTATCGTAAACAAGCGGTGACCTTACAGTGAAGAAGTACTGTGGTGACTAGGGAAAATGCATCACACTGTCAGCGCTTTCAACAGAGCTGTACATATGCTATGAAGTGGTTCTACGGCTCCTCGTGAAATATCACGATGAAAACTCGAGGTAAGCCGAGCGAAGCGCCCTCGCTCTCAGGTGCAATAATACTACGGCCGACTAATACACTTAAATCAGTAAATATAAAGTAAGTGCACGATTTTACATAAAACCACCCTCCACCAACCTACTTGCTCTCTCTCTCTCTCTCTCTCTCTCTCTCTCTCTCTCTCTCTCTCTCTCACACACACACACACACACACACACACACACACACACACACACTAGATCTACCTATATAATTTTAATAAATGATAAATTCACTAACCAGCCTAAATTGCTGTTTTTAATTAACTTTGTTTTCTCTAAGTCTTTACTAAGGTTGCGTATTCAGCTGCCATTCTGATGATTAGTTGTATACTTTTCCACATCGTTTCGGTCAAATTAATTCGAAATTAATGCCTTTCCCACAAATATTCTGTATATAATCACGATCGATTATAGCGTTCATCGGAAGACGTAAGAAAGGGACAGATTCCAGGGCTCTATGGAATACCTGTCAGATTCTATATAGAATTTTGCAGCTGACCCGTCTCCAAGAAGTAAAAGTGATCCACAAAACTACACTCGAGTTTCACTGGCGTCCATCTATTATACAATTGAATGTACATGGTATTACTGAGTAAATAACTGAATACTGACAGAGGTAGCAACGACATATTCACAGAAAGAAAGATAATAAATTCTATCAAAGAAAATCCTGAACTACAAACGGCAAGTAAGGAGTGGTCGGCCAAGGAGCCGATGGACATAAACATTGTGAAGACCGAACGGGCAGACGCCTAGTCCAAGGCAGTCAGCTGGATACAGTATTTCATTACTTACGAAAAACATTTGACTCGCTGCCATACTAAAGCTTACCAACAAAAGTACTATTGAATGGGATATCAAACAGTTGGTGACTGGAGTGAAAATTTTGTATTTTAATGTAACTACAATGTGTCGCCAGCCCTAAAGCAGACAGTTTATTTCTGAGACCCATTTGGTTATAATCAAACATAAATTTGCGAAACTCTCGCTTTGTTAAAGAAAGAATAATGATACGAGCTGTTTGACTGTCCAGCTCTCTGCCCAATAAAACATTGCTAATTAAACTGTGTGCAACGGAATTAAAATACGCTGATTTTTCGGCCCAGCAGTGGCTCAATGGATGGGAGTAAACTGGAGTTTTTACTAAATATCCAAAGGAAATACTGACTGTGAAATGGAACTCAAAGGTAAGATAAATCCCTGAGTATATTAACAATAATTGATTTTAAAATATTGTCAAATTCCGTAAAAACTTACTCCGAATGTAACAAGCATTAATAATAAAACGAAGAAACAAATTTTGACCGAGTTGTGGTTGGCAAAATATGGGATGGGGAAGTATGTGATGGCTTCCTAACATATTAAAACTAAATGACCAAAATCCGTGACTCGACGATAGTGATTGTCATGCTCGAAATGGAAGTGAAGTTATTGTGTAACTGTGAATCCCCCAGCGGGCAAGTCGAACCTAATCGTGAAATAATCGAACGTTACTAAATTCATTGCGACCTGTACTGTACGTGAGTCTCGCCACCACTGAAGTGCGGGTGGTGCCAGTGACTCTTGAAGTGCAGATGGTGCATCGTCCCTGTACCGTAAGTCTCCGCCTGAGGTGTCCTGACTGAAGGCTAGAATCAAAATTACTTAACTGCTTATCTAAAACTTAAGTGTCTGAAATGAAAGCAGACTCTCTATTCTGCGAAAGTCTTTCGTGTCTCAAGTAGCAACTGCCAGTCAGAAACTTAAATTTAGCGTCCTGCCCAAGAAAAATTAAGCTGTTCCTGCTGTACTCCCACGATAAGCAGAGCAAAATCAGGCCATACCAATCAGTTGTAGTGATCCTCCTCCTTCACAAATGTTCCAGCCAGTCCTAATGTCTTATTTTTGCCACCTCTGGCGTGGGAACACAAAAAGAAGCAAAGCTGTTAGGTTAGGCGCCGATACGGTGGCTGAACGATGTAATCATTATTTTCAGAGACTGCAGGTATATTTTAGAAAGTTTCCAAGAACTATATCTCTCCAAGAAATTTCCTCTTACGAATGGCTCAAAAAGCTGCCTGTGCTGTTTAAGTCCTCCTTTCACCACAGAAACGTTTTGCGGACATCCAGAGCAGTAAAACTTTCGTTTGGTATTCGGCCAATTCGTCAGCGCAACCCAGCTCCTTGTACATAGGTCTCAGGGCTGGGCACTTTCTCCACCCCATAAGCTTAAAGGGGGAGAGGGTCTCGGATGGTCCCTGTGTCGGAATGTCCTGTCTGCTTCGGGGTGGACAGAGCTCGCTGAAGTCGTCCCAAGACGTACCCAATACAGATGTGAAGTCTAACTACAAATGAAGAAATGAAAAAAGGAAACAAATTGCATACGCAGTTACTGTTGTTATACTGCAATTTTTATCATGTGTCGATACCACCCCACCGGCGTCGCGAAGTTGACAACGTAATGTAAAGTTTCCGTTAGACGACGATAGTGGTCGTGTTTGTGTGTGTGTGTGTGTGTGTGTGTGTGTGTGTGTGTGTGTGTGTGTGTGTGTGGGGGGGGGGGGGGGGGGGTCTGGACTACGAGCGCCCTCTGCCGCCACTCAACCCACTTGCACTTGCAGCCTCTTCGCTACAACACCATCTGTCCTTAGTGCAGTGAGCCTCTTGCTTGTTAACATTGAGAGCTGCTTTGTTTGTAACGAGTCCTCGTATATTTGGTGGACTACAAGTTAAGGAAATATTCTGTTTGTTGTTTTAATTTGTTCGCCAATAATTTCCGCTGCTGTCCAGTTGCTGCACCACTCTGTGGCCAACCTCTCCTTTCCATTGTGTACGAAGTCATACGTAACACAAATAGAAATAAACACGCATTTAAGCACTCTCCCTGATTTCTATTCGGCCGGCCAGGGTGGCCGAGCGGTTCTAGGCGCTACAGTCTGGCACCGCGTGACCTCTACGGCCGCAGGTTCGAATGCTGCCTCGGGCATAGATGTGTGTGATGTCCTTACGTTCGTTAGGTGTAAGTAGTTCTAAGTTCTAGGGGACTGATGACCTCAGAAGTTAAGTCCCATAGTGCTCAGAGCCAATTTTTGATTTCTATTCGATTTCATTGAGGTATTATTAATTTGCATATCAAATTGTCTCTAATTTGCATATAAAATGTAGCTAAGTTGCATATTAAACTACCGTGGAAAAAGAGAGATGAAGAGCACTCCTCCAACGCTTTTAAAGTTCACGTACAAACCAGTTAGATGTGTACTGATGACGTCAGGATTTATTTGCAGGGCAGTACATTTTCTTATCCAGGTAATCAATTACTTTAGTTAACTCAGAAGTCGTTCTTTAGAATTGTTTAAAGTAATGATAACTTTGCTGTTACGAATTTTGATAGACAAGCTATTTCAAATAATCAAATTCACACTCAGTATTGAGCCATTTAAACATTCATCACTTCAAAATGTTTCAAATGGCTCTGAGCACTATGGGACTTAACTTCTGAGGTCATCAGTCCCGTTGAACTTAGAACTACTTAAACCTAACTAACCTACGGACATCACACACATCCATGCCCGAGGCAGGATTCGAACCTGCGACCGTAGCGGTCGCGCGATTCCATACTGAAGCGCCTAAAACCGCTCGGCCACTCCGGCCGGCTCGTCACTTCAAAGCAACAGTAAAACTTCGGCAATGCTGCAATATGACAGCACACACATTGAACAGAAAATCACCAAAATCACAGAAAATTAATTAATATAGAGGTAAGAGGTAACAGTGGGATTTTTCCATATTCAGTTGTTTGAACAGTTTTTTAAATATTGATTTCAAATTCCTGTCATTTTTGTCGAGTTTTCAGCTCAGGACTTGGATTGATTGGCAGTAATACGAATCTTCAAAATCGAGAAAAAATTAATTTTATTTTCTGGCAGAATTATGGTCATTAATAAGTCAAATTTGCATTCATTTAGGTAATAACAACTTGGGATAATGTTGACTATGAAATAACATTGTCCAGTCACATTAATATGACCGCCTGTCAACAACCCGAATAGCCACCTTTTGCAGTGCAGACCGCTGCGAGAAAAGAGTTGGTGGAGGCCTGGAAGGCAACGCACCAACAGGGACGTAGACTCCAGTACCGTGACTAGCTCTGCTAGGTTTCTCGGTTGAGGACCCGAGGCACGAACAGCCCGATCCAGGTAGTCACGCACTTTCTCGATTGGGTTAAAATCCGAGGAGTCTGGTGGCCAGGGGGTAGGGTAAACTTACCCTGGAGCTCTTCGAACCACGCACGTTCACTGATAGCTGTGTGAAAGGATAAATTCATAATTGTCTCGAACCGCCTTCCGTAATGACTATAACAGTCCCTACCCCGGCCTGGACGCTTCCGACGATTGTTGCAGGGTGTTTGCATTCAAACGTTGTACGCCGTAGACGCCGACTGCCATCTTTCTGGTGGATGATTCATCTGTAAAGGCACTCAGTGCCGTCCAGCTGCTGTGACTGCCGTGCAAATTCCAGCCTTCGTCGCCGATGAACAGAAGTCGGCACGGGTGCGTGAACTAGGCGCCTGCGATGCCGTTGAAGAAACACTGTCGGTAGCCCCTCGGTTCATTTGGGTGGTCAGTTGCTCGAGAGTTCCACGTCTGTTCGTCTGTACATCTCACCGCAACCATCATTCGCTCCTGTCATCTATGACCCCTGGTGCACCGTAGTTGTCTCGGCGCCATTTTGCTATGCACACTGTATTTTAACAAAAGCGACACGTGAACAGTTTACAAACTTAGCCGTTTCGGAAATGCTTCTACCCTCGGGACGAAAGCTGAACTGTTTTGTGCCTCCTGCCGACATCCTTACTGAACCCTCCACTGCTGGGGCTGCCACCTGCCGTCTGCACCTTCACGTCGAACATGGGCGGTAGTCACATTAATGTGATTCAACCGTGCGTAACGAACCTTCACACCAAACATGCATTGCTCATATTATTCAAAACACTGCCAACAGTGAAACTGATCACTCGTAATTAAGAAATTTAGAAAAACCACATTCGTGTAAAAGAATAAAATTAAATATTACAGTACAAATGCAGTGTTACAGTCTCTCTCTCTCTCTCTCTCTCTCTCTCTCTCTCACTCACTCACTCACTCACACTCTCTCACTCACTCTCACGCGCGTGTGTGTATGTGTGTGTTTTAAAATATTCGTCGATGTGGACATGCAAAACACATTAAACGTGACTTGCACTTTAAGTGTAGGTGCTAATTCAAATGAGCAAAAAATATGCAAAGTATGCTCTTTTCGTGGGGGGGGGGGGGGCACTGAAAACTCATACAAAGGATCTGATTGAGTATTATGATTGATCATACTTTGAACTATATTTGAGGCTTTCATCTAAAAAAAAAATAGCGTCCGTAATTATGGTTTGATGAGGCGCCTGCGTATTTGAAGTTGAAAGACTTCGTGCAGTGTAGCCTCGCAGGAGTTATCTGAAATCCAAAATGGGTATCGTCAGTCAATTTGTGGGAGCTGATACGTAACCACAATGGACTAGTCTTAAATTTAAGGATTTGGTGTTAACGAGAACTGGGAGTTCGATTTGTCTGGGTCTGTTTCACTCTCCGTGGCTTTACAAAAAATGGTTAATATTAATAAATTTCATATACAGGGTGGTCCATTGATCGTGAACGAGCGTGGACAACAGTCTAGAAACCGCACACAAGCTGATGGTATATCGTGTATCAGACCATCGGCAGTTAACGCGCCGCGCGGCCTGACTGGCTCCACCTCGCGCTAGCGCGCCACGCGTTACTCTGCAGGCCTGAGCAAGATCACCATTAACGTAAAAGTTCTGTACTTAGAATAACACCAAGTTGCTGGTCCCGACAACCAAACCCGGAACTGAAACCCATAAACATTTCCTCGTTCGGCCCGCTGACGTATTCGCTCGCCACGGTTGCCAAGGACAGGCTAAACCAATAGGATATCTGGCCACGCTCGATTCCATTCATTTCATGAGAATTTCATTACATTCTTCTATAAGGGATGATCAAACACTTTCCTTTTGAAGGCCGTTAAGTCCAGAATCGG
This sequence comes from Schistocerca cancellata, assembly GCF_023864275.1. Classification (NCBI taxonomy): domain Eukaryota; kingdom Metazoa; phylum Arthropoda; class Insecta; order Orthoptera; family Acrididae; genus Schistocerca; species Schistocerca cancellata. The sequence continues at coordinate 931,395,309 of NC_064629.1, forward strand.
TATGCCAATAAAGCAAAATCGCTGTGAGCACTGAGGTAATCATCCCACCGACGAATGAGGTTGAAGAAACCTATTTGGTAAAACACCGTGTCCTGTTGAATTGCACGCCCATATCACTGACGTCGATTTCCAGTAGCGTTTTGGAACATATACTGTATTCGAACATTGTGAAGAACATCGAAGAAAACGATTTATTGACACGTAGTCAGCGCGGATCCAGGAAATATCGTTCTTGCGAAACACGACTAGCTCTTTATACTCACGAAGTAATGAATGCTATCGACAGGGGATGTGAAATTGATTCCATATTTTTAGATTTCCAGAAGGCTTTCGACACCGTTCCTCACAAGCGTCTCCTAACCAAACTGCGTGCCTATGGAATATCGCCTCAGTTGTGAGACTGCATTCGTGATTTCCTGTCAGAAAGGTCACAGATCGTAGTAATAGACGGAAAGTCATAGAGCAAAACATGAATAATATCCGGCGTTCCCCAAGGAAGTGTTATAGGCCCTCTATTTTTCCTGATCTATATTTACGACATAGGAGACAATCTCAGTAGCACCGAACGAGGTGGCGCAGTGGTTAAACACTGGACTCGCATTCGGGAGGACGACGGTTCAATCCCGCGTCCGGCCATCCTGATTTAGGTTTTCCGTGATTTCCCTAAATCGCTCCAGGCAAATGCCGGGATGGTTCCTTTCAAACGGCACGGCCGACTTCCTTCCCCGTCCTTCCCTAATCCGATGAGACCGATGACCTCGCTGTCTGGTCTCCTTCCCCAAAACCACCCAATCTCAGTAGCCGTCTTAAATTGTTTGCAGATGATGCTGTCATTTATCGTCTTGTAAAGTCATCACATGACCAAAACGAATTGCAAAATGATTTAGATACGATATTTGCATGGTGCGAAAACTGTCAATTGAACCTGAATAAAGAAAAGTGTGAAGTTATTCACATGAGTATTAAAAGAAATCCGCTAAATTTCGATTAAGCGATAAGTCACACAAATCTGAAAGCTGTAAACTCAACTAAATACTTACGGATTACAATTACAAATACCCTAAAATGGAACGACCACATACATAGTGTTGTGGGTAGAGCGATTCATGGGCAGCAGACTTCTAAGTGCAACAGGTCTACTAAAGAGACTGCTTACACCACGCTTGTCCGCCCTATTCTGGTTTATTGCTGTGCGGTGTGGGATCCGCATCAGATGGGACTGACGGATAACATCGAAAAAGTACAAAGAAGGGCAGCTCGTTTTATATTATCGCGCAGTAGGGGAGATAGTGCCACAGACATGACACGTGAATTGGAGTGGCAGTCATTAAAACAAAGGCGTTTTTCGTTGCGACGGGATCTTCTCATAAAAATTCAATCACCGGTTTTCTCCTCAGATTGCGAAAACACTGTTGGCACCCACCTACATAGGGAGAAATGATCATCACGATAAAATAAGAGAAATCAAGACTCGCACAGAAAAATTTAAGTGCTCGTTTTTCCCGCAAGCCGTTCGAGAGTGGCAGCTTGAAGGTGGTTCATTGCACCCTCTGCCAGGCACTGTATTGTGAATAGCAGAGTAATCACGTGGATGTAGATGTTGGAGGAATAAGTCCGCAACTGACTGCTGCACACTCTCGTCTGACAGGAAACGTGAACCCTTCAAAGACTTTTGTGCGGGACAGTTGCATGGGGTGAGGTTAGTACTAGAGTTTCCCCACTCATCTGTAACGGATGAGGCTGGCCTCCTACATCGGCCGGCGTCTTGTGTCGAACCGCGACCACCACGGTTCTTCGCGCACCACTCCACAATGGTGCTTTTCGACAGATATGTTGCCCCATAAACATTCATTATCCAGTGGATGTCTACCTGTGTTTGTCCTTAGGCACCCGAGAAAAGAATAACACAACGTTGATCTTTTTTGGATGCATCCGGTAATGACGTCGCAGAAGATCACGTTTCCGCATTTACCGCACGCACCTCGGAAAGATTCGAATGTGACATTAATCCATTGCGTACCTGTTGGTGTTTATACATTGAAGCGTCAAAGAAACTTGAATAGGCATGCGTATTCAAATACAGAGATATGTAAACAGGCAGAATACGGCGCTGCGGTCGGCAATGTTCTGGCGCAGTTGTTAGCGCTTGGTTGCTGTTGCTACCATGGCAGGTTATCAAGATTTGATCGTAGTGTTATAGTCGGCGCACGAGCGATGGGGCGCAGCATCCCTGAGGTAGCGATGAAGTGGGGATTTTTTCGTACGACCATTTCACGAGTGTACCGTGAATATCAGGAACACGGTAAAACATCAAATCCCTGACATTGCTGCGGCCGGAAAAATGTCCTACAAGAACGGGACCAGCGACGACTGAAGAGAATGGTTCAACATGACGGAAGTGCAGCAGATTTCAGTGGTGGACCATCAACAACTGTCAGCGTGCGAACTATTCAACGAAACATCAACGATATGGGCTTTCGGACACGAAGGCCCACTCGTGTACCCTTGAGGACTGCACGACGCAAAGCTTTACACGTCGCCTGGGCCCGTCAACACCGACATTGGACTGTTGTTGCTTGGTCAGACGAGTCTCGTTTCAAATTGTAACTAGCGGATGGACGTGAATGGGTATGGAGACAACCTCACGAATCCACGGACCCTGCGTGTCAGCAGGGCACTGTTCGAGCTGGTGGAGGCTCTGTAATGGTGTGGAGCGTGTGCAGTTGGAGTGATATGACCCCCCCCCCCCCCCCCTGATACGTCTAGATAGGACTCTTCACAGGTGACACGTACATAAGCATCCTGTCTGATCACCTGCATCCATTCACGGCCATTGTGCATTCCGACGGACTTGGGCAATTCCAGCAGAACAATGGGACACCATCAACGTTCAGAATTGCTACAGAGTTACTCCCGGAACACACTTCTGAGTTTAAACTCTTCCGCTGGTCACCAAACTCCCCAGACATGTACATTATTGACCATATATGGGATGCCTTGCAACGTGCTGTTCAGAAGAGATCTCCACCCTCTCGTACTCTTACGGATTTATGGACAGCCCTGCAGGATTCGTGGTGTCCGTTCCCTCCAGTACTAGTTCAGACATTAATCGAGTCATACCGCACGAGGATTCTGGTACAGACGTCGAGATACTGGGACAGCGTTGTTAGAGAGGCCATCGAAATTCGCACCAATGACGACCTCATAAACCGGGACTGTGGCTATAATCTTAGCAAGGCTTGGGAACCAGCGATCGGGTTAATCAAGAGTAAATCGAGCAGACGTATAGTTGTGACGACCATGGCGGACAGAGCCATCATACCGACGTCATCTCAGACGCCGTCGCAATCTGTTCCACCGCGCGACCGTGGCGCTGGGCGCGGACGGCGGAGGGAGCGCGCCGCGGGCGGAGGGTATTTAAATCGGCCGCCGCCGCGACCAAACCCAGTTCCCTCTGAGCAGCCATAGCGTACGGATCTCCGTGCCGGCACGTTCACAGGAGCTCAGTCCGTCAGTTCACCTGATGATGGCGACATGTTTGATCGCCGAAATATTGTGCCCGTTGGACACTATAGACCGGCAGCATACCCGTGGATATTTTGATTATCTGGTAGTAGTGTTCGTATACTGTAAATGGAAACTTCAGTGACAATGAAAGCAGAATGAGGCCTGTATGTGATCTGCGTTAGCGTAATGGTTAAGGCAGCTGCTCGCAGAAAGCAAGGCTCGAGTCACGGTGTATTAGATTTTTTCTCAGCAGATTCATTACAGTGGAGGTTCGGTATTTCGCCGGCCGTTGTGGCCGAGCGGTTCTAGGCGCTCCAGTCTGGAACCGCGCGACCGCTACGGTCGCAGGTTCAAATCCTGCCTCGGGCATGGATGTGTGTGATGTCCTTAGGTTAGTTAGGTGTAAGTAGTTCTAAGTTCTAGGGGACTGATGACCTCAGATGTTAAGTCCCATAGTGCTCAGAGCCATTTGAACCATTCTTTCGGTATTTCAGAACGGTTTTCGCTGATTTCATTTCATGTCAGTGTCATGTCTTGCCATTGCATATTCACTTATTTTCATCCCACTGACTTCATTTCCTTTCAATGAGTTAAATTCAGATAATGCACGGAAGACAATTACTCACGTTAGGCGAAGAGTGTGTGCTGTGATAAGAAGTGAGCGCGGTTTGATACCTACTCCCGTCAACGTCATTGGCCCCGTAAGGAGCCATGTCATCATGCAAAGCTTTAATATCATTGAAATATGAAAAACCCCTTTCTCTAAGGTGTAGCGGATTTCCCTTCTTTTTTGCATTTGATCGGGAACATAAAGTGGCCCTGACATTTTGGCACTCTTAACTGCTCTCTCAATGATTCTGTGAACTGCGTCCCCCTCTTTCTGGGTGTGACCAACAATCAAATACTTGTGCGTAATGGACCGAATATCCATCCTTTGTACTGCATACAAATACGTTGCAATCATGTATCTGAAATAGAGGAGAATGAACATTTTAATCAATGTGATTTTTACAATAGAAACGTTTTGTTACATGATTTCTGCGAATCACAGTCTGAGTTTATGGTACTTACTTGTCCATCTGTTGCCCTCCACAACCGTCGGAGTAAAATACGACATCCGTCCCAAGAAGGTTCTTGGATAACTCTTTAAGATATTGTAAGACAGAAGTTGCTATTTCTACCACACCTCGGTTTCCAATGCCCTGGTGCCAAAAAAAAAAGGTAGTTTTGTTGTTTCCAATATCAGTGACCTGCAACAAACAACAAAAATAAGAACAACAAACTTGAACAGTAATAATAGATACTGAAAAAATGTATGTATGGACACTTACTGTGAAATTGTAACAGTTGAGTTTCGACTTGTAGAAAAAGGCAGATGTTTGTCGCGTTGGTACCGGTAAGACAACTTGTATATCATAAACAGCTAGTTGTATCTTCTTATTTTGAGCCAACTCCTTATCCAAGTTTTTTTTTTTCCTATGCGACTCAATTCTTTTTCTTCCTGATGTTCTTGAAATGCTTCTTGTAACTTTGCCTTTTCATCTGTACCGTTTTTGTAAGCCTCACATTGGTCGCACTAATCCTTCTTTGAAACAAAAAATCCGATATTAAATTCGGTATTGAATATATGCGCGTAGGCGTCATAATTCGCAGCTGGCAGGTTAGCGGAAGATCGCCCAGAAGAGTAATTTCTGTGCATTTCTGCGATGGATAAGCCCCCATCAATGAATAGTCTTGTTGTGTCACTTCTCACACGGTGACTCTCAATATGGCGAATTGAGTTGATGTGATTCCTAACTGACTCCAAGATTTCTGGAGCAGTCTTACGGTGTTTTCCATGTCGTCCCCTTTTGTCCACAGGAACCATCCCAGTCAGTCCTTTTCGCTTCGGTAACAGTAGAGATTTGCCTTTCGGTTATTCCCAAAGAGCTTATCAGAAATGTTCTGCACACACGAATCTTCTGCTCATCTTTCACCAAGTATAAAACGCAATTCAGCTTTCTAGGTTCTTGGGCAGCAATATGACGATATTTGAGAACGAGCGTTTCAGTGCTTGTACTCAGAAAATCCCGTAGTCTTTTTAGCGATCCCAGTGCCCAGTAGCTGGTGAACAGCTGACATCTTTAGTCTTCTGTTACTTTCTTTCTACAAGAGAGGATACATTTATCAGTACACAGAGCACCCATTTTTTTTTTTTTTTCGAGCCTTGACAATTTTACCCGTACGTGATGTATATCTTTTCTCAACGTTTTGGCCTTTACTCTGCCCCAGTTGCTAACATTTCGAATTCTTTTTTTAGGCTTTTTAATGGGAGTTTTTTTCCTTGTGGACGACTGGTTTTCCACCTGAATTAGACGCAGTATTCATAACTTGTGTAGTTTTTTCACTGGATACGTTACTACACTCACCAAACTGAAACACGCAACTGCCAATTACGACAATGTTCTTCACAACCCAAGTCACAACAATCGATATTTCCACAAAGGCGCAGCTGCCCTCTGGCGGCACTATATATAACTACAGTTCCGACGATCTTTCACAGCAAGCGCTACCGTTTTCTGAGATGACTGGTGCAATAATCTCGATTTAGTGAATTTTCCAGTTGCGTCATTGTTCTTCCGGAACAGCGATATAATTGGGCATATGTACTGAAAATTTTAGTTTTCTGGAAATTGACTTTAAAGAAAAAACTTTTGAAATTTGTTACTTACAGCTGATTAAAAGTGTCCTGCTTGCATATCATGGCCCTTCATTGGCCTCTAGCAGGTCTTCCAGCTTATTTTTAACCTTCCTGGATGTTTGTCTTACCTTCTTGGCCATATTAGATGCAGACCTGTCTGCATCGGCTATCCTCATTTTATCGTAATGTTGCAGCCCAGTGATCATATTTTCACCAGTATTAATTCCCAGCTTTTCCAGTACCCAACACTTACCAATATTACCACGACTGAACGTAATGACAGCATCATGAACTCCTAGTTTCACTGTATGCATGCCTACAAATACAGTTTTAGGAAGGCGGTTCCAAATTATGCTGTTGAAACATTCATTTGGGTTCTGTATCTGCCTGTGCAGACATTTCCTTAGGTCAGGATGGGCCAAATCTCTGAAAATAGGTTTAATTGCTGTAATTAGAGCAGCAGAAAGAGAATGCTGGTGAGACTAAGGTTCTCCAGTTGCCTGAGCCCTATTGTATTTCCACCACGAGTTTTCTCCTGATGGACACAATCCATGACATGGCTTATCAGCAGAGGATTTATGGCAGAATACGGCCCAAAAGTTTTCTATTTCAGTTTTAGTTAACCGACCCTATCCGATCAACAATTTTACATCTTCTAATTTTTTTACTCTCATATCAACAGTTTTCTCAGCCTTCTTCCCAAACGTTTTTGAACATGGCCTACACATTGTTTTGCTAATAATGGCATCTCCATATGGCTTAGAGTTCACCACATTGTTGTATGCCTTACTGTCACCATCGCCCAAATATTTGGTGTACTGTACGCCTCTTGTTTCTACTCCATGAACTTCCATACCACCACTTGTTCCTCTAAAATTAGCCTCACAGTTGTGTTCTTTATGTTAGTTGACTTTAGAACATTTTCAATATTCAGACATTATCTCCACACCTAACACACTACCGGTGTCTACACTCGTGGCAGTCACTACTCCATTCAGAGAAGTGTGTCCTCTTTTCTGCCAACTTCCATCAAGTGCAACTGCAATATCTGAACATCCATCATTTTCTTCCACTGCTTCCCTAGCAGCCAGTTTCATGCTTTCCTCACTGACCTCACATACAGCTTTCTCTACTATTGCAGTCTGTTTTTCAAATTTATTTGGTAGTTGGTGTAAGTTAATCACTGAACAAAATGTTCTCCCTGCAGCCATGCCCTTGCCGATGGATCGTAAGGCATAAACTAGTCAAGTATTGATTTCATAAGGGCCACTTGCATCTGGTTTTGAAGAACTCATAAATGAAATCACAGCTGAACATTTAGTGCAAATTAAATCCAAAGCAATTGCTAGGCCTTTTCTCCCACTGGCACTCTTACAAATTTTCACACTCTGTGACTCACCACACTGTCTACATTGTACAAATTTAGAAATTACATCTGATAATATTCTCAAATTTGTAATAATGTTACTGCACCCCTTTTCACTTACATTAATTTCGTTGTAACTCTCTTGAAATAGTGAGAGCTTAATCATCTTGTGGTGCAGTTCTTTTTGTTGTGTCCGTGCTTGCTAAGAAAATGGGATGAGAAGTTCCGCCTTATGCAAGACACTTTTTTTTTGTTTTGTTTCACCCATACATGCTTCAGCAGTTTTGTGCTATCGTCAGTGGGTTAAATTCTTAGTTTTAACTGTAAAGTTGTTGTTACATATTAACATTTGTGTTATTTACAACATTATGTAGAAGTTGCATTTATAACTTAATTGGCGAAAAGTGGGTGTAAGTATTAGTTAACATACTTTACATGATGTTATTGTCCATTTATCATGGTAGCTATTCTGCTACACAATATACAACTTGACATTTGCAAACAGCAAAACGTAATTTATTTTTATGTTTGTTATGCCTCCACGAACGGAAATAAGACTGTATCGCGTTTTCAGTCTGTAACTTAAAGTTTTGAAGTTGTGGTGCGTTCTCCTGTGTTGTTGCCGAAGTAAACAGGCTTACTTCTTAACCTATGGTCGCGTGGCAATGCACTTTCTCAGATTACTCAAAACATAGGCGGAGTTTTTGCTGCCATTACGTGTTGTTGTGGCTGTATGGTGTTCATTTGTTTCGTGGCGTGTTTTGCTGGGTGAGGCGTGCGAGTTTGAATTGTATTTGGCGTCAGTGGTGTGTGGTTTGTGTGGGTTTGCGTAATGTTCCCAAACAGTGGACTTTTCATGGACGACAATGCACCAAGTCATCGGGCCTCAGTTCGCGATTGGTTTGAAGAAGATCCTGGACAATTCGAGTGAATGGTTTGACCGCCCAGATCGCTGGACACGAATCCCATTTTATGGAACATAATCGAGAGGTCAGTTCGTGAACATAATCCTGCAGTGGTAACACTTTCGCAGTTATGGATGACTTGAAGAGCAGCATGGTTCAGTTTTTCTGCAGGGGGCTTTCAACGACATGTTGAGTCAATGCCAAGTCGAGCTGCTGCACTGCGCCGGGCAAAATGTCGTCCGATACGATATTAGGAGGTATCCTATTACTTTCGTCACCTCACTGTAATCACCATGGGGACAGGGTAAGCCAGCTCCGTTTCCCCATTGGTGTTATTCACACGTACCACATGGGATAACTTCTGACTGCAGAGTTCGCAAATCATAGGTGGACACATTAGTGACGACGGAAGTTTGAGTCAGGCCTGGAGACGTCCTGAAAGAGCCTAATACGTTAGGCGGTAGGCCGCGAAAAGCAGGAAATTCCCGATCTGGTACAAACTGTCATTTGCCACAACTTACAGCGTCAGTGTTCTCTACGCTGCAAAATCGGGATATGACCGGACTAAGACAGGAAAATGGCATATGTCTTTTGCACGACACTGCAGCGGAAGGATTTTAACAGCACTGACTTTCTAGCCGGCAGTAACAGACTTTCTCGTCCAAGGAACGCTCGTGCAATGAGTTGAAAAAGTAGTAGACTCTATACATTTTTGTTGTAATGTTGTAACTTCGGTTTTGTGACACTTTCTTTTATTTCAAGACTTTGCCTTTCTTATGGGTGCTGAACCGTGTGTCTGTAGTAGTTGAGAGTAGTATCGTGCCTTGCCAGATCCAGAAAAAGAACGTAATCACATTTCAAAATTAATTTTGTATTTATTTTGGAAATGGGGACAGCCTTAAATGCCAGTACTTTTTCCTATCAACAGTTTTATGCTACATTTAACAAAACCAGAAGTACTTTACTATATGGCAGTGCCTGTGTTATTCAGAATCACAATACACGCATGCATGTCCGAAGGAACATAGCATCCTAAATCGGAACAACACAGGTACTGCAATATCGTATTTATCCGCCGACACCGGCCAAGCGACTTTCAAGTAAAATGTCTCCCCTGTACAGGAATATACATAATGGATGTACGAGTACAGGTTGTAGAGACGTGGTAGAAGACATACGGAAATTAGGGTCTGGTCGCGAGCAGCGTAGCCAAATAGTAGGACGATCGCTTGCAATAAGCGGGAAATCCGGCTTCGAGTCCCGGCCCGGCAACGATCTTCATTGTCGTCATTCCATTATACAGCTGATGGCAGTCCATATTCGCAATTGCGAATGCATTTAATGTAGAAGTTAATTAGGTCATTTTGAAGCTGATGCCGCAAGCGGCACACGTCAATTCAGCAGCTTGCAGTCTAGGGCTTTTCAGTAACCAAGACAAGAGCTTCTCTGTTTATTCTGTGGTAACAAATTTAATCTTCAAACTTTCTCCACTGTTCGTCTTCGTCGTCATCATACATTGGACATCCTCTTCTAGACTTTCCCATGCATTACTCTCTTTAGCGACATGCAGCACTCTCCTTCCAGCATATTTTGTAACATCGGCCCGCCTTGCATTGAATGGCGGTCTCGCTCATTCCTTACCCCTTGGAATACAGCAAACAACTTCTTTCGTCCATCTGCTACCCATTGTCCTGGCCACAAATCTCGCCCATATCCACATCATTTTCATTGCAGTCAGAAGTACTTACACCATCTTTTTTCTTTGGACTTACAGCTCACCTTTCCCTCCCCCCTGCCCCCATCACCACAACTCTGAGCTGTAAGTCAGAACTGGTAATACATACTGACAATAAGCTTTCCTGTTCAGACACGGCAGAAGCTTAGTTTTGAAAACACTATTGAACCTGTCTAAAGCACTTCAGGCCACTTTTACTCTTAGCTTTATTTTTTCCTCTCCATCCACTTTATCCTAAAAAAGCTTAAGAAAAGGTTATATGTCATTGGTGATCTGCACTATTTTCTTCGCCATATGTTGGTTATATATTTCTATAGACGTATTACAACTGTAACCGATTTGCAAGCCTGCTTTCAAACTTGCTTAGTTAAGTTCCTCCATCCGACGTTGAAGTTCGCTATAGCCTTCGGCAAAACTAAAACTGATCTACTATGTTTCATTAGCGTGAATTCCTTTTTCGTATTCTCATTCAAGGTTCTGTAAGCTTCCTATTGAACTGCTGATAATGGCTGTGGTGATACGAATCTTCTTGCGTGACTCCTCTTTACGTTGTAGTCTTTCGTGTGCTGTATTGTTGCTAGCCGCATTACGAAGAGTGCAGCATTATTATATTTACAGATCGAACCCGAATAATTGTTTCTACTGGATAAACAAAGATTTTGTGATTTAAACGGTACTATGATGTTAAGTTTTCTAATTTCATTGTTTTCCCGACTTCACTCACTTTCTGTCCATGTCATATCGTTTCACAGGGTTACGTCGTTTCTCAACTCTGTGTCACTGTCTTGCAAGGAAGCCGTTATAGAAACTCGTCGCATTTTTCTCTGTCACAATGATATGGCATACCACAGCATGGTCACTGGCCTTCGAGCGTATCACGTCATGAAGCGGTAGTGGCTTCCATTTATCTGTCTGACGTCAAAGGAAGCGTGAAATACAGTTGTGGTTTCCGTTTATCTAGATCTACACAGCGGATGAGGGTGATGGGGACTACATCCCAACATCATCTCCAACTGGCGTAGCCTCTACAAGAAAAAAGTTCTCTGTATCTGTCTGAAAGAGGAAGGCGCAATGAATGTTTCCCAGCCGCATCTACATCTCTGTGACTACTCTGCCATTCATACTTGAATGCTTGCTAGAGGGTCCATAGAACCATTTTCAGACTATTTCTCGTGTGTTCCAGTCTCTTGATACCTCGTGCGAAAAATAAACACTCAGATTTTTCCACGCTAGCTCTGATTACCGTGGTTTTTTTCCCTACATTCGAAGGAGAAAGATGGTGGCTGAAATTTCGTGAAAATATCTTACAGCAACGAAAAACGCCTTTGTTTTAATGGTTTGCCGGCCGGTGTGGCCCAGCGGATCTAGGCGCTTCAGTCTGGAACCGAAAGACCGCTACGGTCGTAGGTTCGGATCCTGCCTCGGGCATGGACGTGTGTGATATCATTAGGTTAGTTAGGTTTAAGTAGCTCTAAGTTTTAGGGGACTGATGACCTCAGATGTTACGTCCCATAGTGCTCAGTCAATTGAACCATTTAATGGTTTCCGCCTCAACTCGCTTGTCATACCCGTTACACTCTCTCTCCTATTTCACGATAATGCAAAATGAGATGCCGTTATTTGAATTTTTCCAATGTCCACAGTCAATGTCATCTGGTAAGAATCCCATACCGCGCAACAGTACTGCAGAAGTGGATGGACAACCATAGTGTAGGCAGTCTTCGTAGTAGATATGATGCACTTTACAAGAATTCAGTCAATAAAACGCAGTCGTTCGTTCGCCCTCCCAAAACGTTTTCTTTGTGATGGTTCCAATGAACCATGGACCTTGCCGTTGGTGGGGAGGCTTGCGTGCCTCAGCAATACAGATGGCCGTACCGTAGGTGCAACCACAACGGAGGGGTATCTGTTGAGAGGCCAGACAAACGTGTGGTTCCTGAAGAGGGGCAGCAGCCTTTTCAGTAGTTGCAGGGGCAACAGTCTGGACGATTGACTGATCTGGCCTTGTAACACTAACCAAAACGGCCTTGCTGTGCTGGTACTGCGAACGGCTGAAAGCAAGGTGGAACTACAGCCGTAATTTTTTTCCGAGGGCATGCAGCTTTCCTGTGTGGTTAAATGATGATGGCGTCCTCTTGGGTAAAATATTCCGGAGGTTAAATAGTCCCCCATTCCGATCTCCGGGCGGGGACTACTCAGGAGGACGTTGTTATCAGGAGAAAGAAAACTGGCGTTCTACGGGTCGGAGTGTGGAATGTCAGGTCCCTTAATCGGGCAGGTAGGTTAGAAAATTTAAAAAGGGAAATGGATAGGTTGAAGTTACATGTAGTGGGAATTAGTGAAGTTCGGTGGCAGGAGGAACAAGACTTCTGGTCAGGTGAATACAGGGTTATAAATACAAAATCAAGTAGGGGTAATGCAGGAGTAGGTTTAATAATGAATTTAAAAAATAGGAGTGCGGGTAAGCTACTACAAACAGCGTAGTGAACGTATTATTGTGGCCAGGATAAACACGAAGCCCATGCCTACTACAGTAGTACAAGTTTATATGCCAACTAACTCTGCAGATGACGAAGAAATTCATGAAATGTATGATGAGATAAAAGAAATTATTCAGGTAGTGAAGGGAGAGGAAAATTTAATAGTCATGGATGACTGGAATTAGAGACCAGGAAAAGGGAGAGAAGAAAACATAGTAGGTGAATATAGATTGGGGGTAAGAAATGAAACAGGAAGCCGTCTGGTAGAAGTTAGCACAGAGTATAACTTAATCATAGCTAACACTTCGTTCAAGAATCATAAAAGAAGGCTGTATACATGGAAGAAGCCTGGAGATACTGAAAGGTTTCAGATAGATTATATAATGGTAAGACAGAGATTTAGGAACCAGGTTTTCAATTGTAAGACATTTCCAGGGGCAGATGTGGACTCTGACCACAATCTATTGGTTATGAACTGTAGATTAAAACTGAAGATTCTGCAAAAAGGTGGGAAATTAAGGAGATGGGACCTGGATAAACAGACAGAACCAGAGGTTGTAGAGGGTTTCAGGAAGATCATTAGCGAACGATTGATAAGAATGGGGGGAAATAAAGAAGAAGAAGAAGAAGAAGAAGAAGAAGAAGAAGAAGAAGAAGAAGAAGAATGGGTAGCTTTGAGAGATGAAATAGTGAAGGCAGCAGGTGATAAAGTAGGTAAAAAGACGAGGGGTAATAGAAATCCTTGGGTAACAGAAGAGATACTGAATTTAATTGATGAAAGAAGAAAATACAAAAATGCAGAAAATGAAGCAGGCAAAAAAGAATACAAACATCTTAAAAAATGAAATCTACAGGAAGTGCAAAATGGCTAAGCAGGGATGGCTAGAGGACAAATGTAAGGATGTAGAGGCATATATCACTAGGGGTAAGATAGATACTGCCTACAGGAAAATTAAAGAGCCCTTTGGAGAAAAGAGTGCCACTTGTATGAATATCAAGAGCTCAGATGGAAACCCAGTTCTAAGCAAAGAAGGGAAAGCAGAAAGGTGGAAGGAGTATATAGAAGGTCTATACAAGGGCGATGTACTTGAGGACAATATTATGGAAATAAAAGACGATGCAGATGAAGATGAAATGGGAGATATGATACTGCGTGAAGAGTTTGACAGAGCACTGAATGACCAGAGTCGAAACAAGGCCCCGGGAGTAGACAATATTCCATTAGAAATACTGACGGCCTTGGGCGAGCCAGTCCTGACAAATCTCTACCATCTGGTGAGCAAGATGTATGAGACAGGCGACTTCAAGAAGAATATAATGATTCCAATCCCAAAGAAAGCAGGTGTTGACAGATGTGAAAATTACCGAACTATCAGTTTAATAAGTCACAGCTGAAAAATGCTACGCGAATTCTTTACAGACGACTGGAAAAACTAATAGAAGCCGACCTCATCGGTTTGGGTTCCGTAGAAATGTTGGAACACGTGAGGGAATACTGACCCTACGACTTATCTTAGAAGAAAGATTAAGGAAAGGCAAACCTACGTTTCTAGCATTTGTAGACTTAGAGAAAGCTTTTGACAATGTTGACTGGAATACTCTTTTTCAAATTCTGAAGGTGGCAGGGGTAAAATGCAGGGAGCGAAAGGCTATTTACAATTTGTACAGAAAGCAGATGGCAGTTACGAGGGTTGCCCAGTAAATAATGCCCCATAATTTTTTTCTCCAGAAGTATTTATTCCACAACAATCAAATTTACATATGTGAAAGACTGATGTTTTGTCTACTTGCTTTATTTTTCCACATAATCTCCTTCAAGTTCGACGGCCTTTTTCCAGCGAGACACAAGAGCGTGTATTCCCTGCCGGTAAAAATCTGTACTCTGCCTACGGAGCCAGGTTGTCACTTCGTGAATCACTTCTTCGTCATCGGCAAAACGTCTTCCACGAATGAAATTCTTCATTGGCCCAAACAAGTGAAAGTCTGAAGGATGCCTTTCGGCATCACATCAATGAGAATTACGCCCTCGCAATCCCAAAACACAGTCATCATGACTTTTCCGGCTGAAGGAACTGTTTTGAATTTTTTCTTCTGTGGAGAATAAGCATGACGCCATTCCATCGATTGTCTTTTTGTTTCGGGCTCAAAATGATGCACCCAAGTTTCATCACCTGTCACAATCCGTGACAAAAAGGCCTCCCCGTCAACGTGAAAGCGTCGCAACAAATCGAAAGAAATGTCTTTTCTTTGGGATTTGTGATCGACAGTAAGACACCGAGGAACCCATCTTGCACACACTTTTGAGTATCACATCCACACTTCCTTTGCTTACTGACAACTCCAGTGCCAATTGTCGAGTCGTAATGCGTCGATCCCGTCGAATGAGAACATCAGCCCGCTGCAACATGTCAGGCGTGACAGCCGTGGGAGGCCTTCCCGACCGCGGCAAATCTCGGAGCTCCGCAGCACCGCCCTCTGATGCTTTCACCCTCTGTGCCCAGCGACCAACAGTACTCCTATCGACTGCAGATGTTCCGTAGACTTTGCACAAGCGTTTATGAATATTGCCCACGGTTTCTTCCTCTGCTACGAGAAATTCAATCACTGCACGTTGTTTATGACGGATGTCACCTGCAGACGCCATTTTAGAACATTCCTACACCACCGCTCTCTGTCGGAGGAAATTGAAACTTTGCGTACACACGCGGGAAACTTCAAATAACTCGCACCTAAAGTGTCACATTTCTAATATTTTTTATTTCGGAGAAAAAAAATAGGGGCATTATTTACTGGGCAACCCTCGTATAAGAATCGAGGGGCATGAAAGGGAAGCAGTGGTTGGGAAGGGAGTGAGACAGGGTTTTAGCCTATCCCCGATGTTATTCAATCTGTATATTGAGCAAACAGTAAAGGAAAGAAAAATTCGGAGTATGAATTAAAATCCATGGAGAAGAAATAAAAACTTTGAGGTTTGCCGATGACATTGTAATTCTGTCAGAGACAGCAAAGGACCTGGAAGAGCAGCTGAACGGAATGGACAGTGTCTTGAAAGGAGGATATAAGATGAACATCAACAAAAGCAAAACGAGGATAATGGAATGTAGTTCAATTAAATCGGGTGATGCTGCGGGAATGAGATTAGGAAATGAGACGCTTGAAGTAGTAAATGAGTTTTGCTATTTGGGGAGCAAAATAACTGATGATGGTCGAAGTAGAGAGGATGTAAAATGTAGACTGGCAATGGCAGAGGAAGCGTTTCTGAAGAAGAAAAATTTGTTAACATTGAGTATAGATTTAAGTTTCAGCAAGTATTTTCTGAAAGTATTTGTATGGAGTGTAGCCATGTATGGAAGTGAAACGTGGACGATAAATAGTTTAGACAAAAAGAGAATAGAAGTTTTCGAAATGTGGTGCTACAGAAGAATGCTGATGATTAGATGGGTAGATCACATAACTAATGAGGGGGTATTGATTAGAATTGGGGAGAAGAGAAATTTGTGGCACAACTTGACTAGAAGAAGGGGTCGGTTGGTAGGACATATTCTGAGGCATCAAGGGATCACCAATTTAGTATTGGAGGGCAGCGTGGAGGGTAAAAATCGTAGGGGGAGACCAAGAGATGAATACACTAAGCACATGTGGGTTGCAGTAAGTACTGGGAGATGAAGAAGCTTGCACAGGATAGGGTAGCATGGAGAGCTGCATCAAACCAGTCTCTGGACTGAAGACAACAACAACAACAACAACAACAACAACAACAACAACAACTGTAATCTCTAAGTATTTAGTTGAATCGTCAACCTTTACTTAAATTTGTGTGATTTATCATGTAACCGAAATTTAACGGATTTTTTATTGCACCCATGTGGAATATCTTTCTTTTTATTGTTGCAGGGTCAATCGTCACGTTTTGCGACACCTTATGTAAATAATTCTGCAATTCGTACTGATCTTCTAATGAGTTTGTTAGACGGTGAAGACAGTATCATCTGCAGACAATCTAAGGGCTGCTCGTATTGTCTCCTACATCGTGTATATGGATTAGGAACAGCAGAGGGTCTGCGATACTTTCTTGGGGAACGCCAGATAGAGCTTCTGTTTTACTCAAAGATTGTCCTTCAGGTACTACAAAATGTGACGTTTTTGACGGGGAATCACGAATTCAGTCGCACAACTGAGACGATGCTGCATAGGCACGCAGTTTGATTAGAAGTCGCCTGTGAGGCTCGGTGTCAATAGCCTTCTGCAAATCTAGAATTACGGAATCAACTGAGAGCACCTGTCGACAACACTCACTGTTGAAAGCGTCTTATGGCACCCGTAAAACCTTTCAGTGGATAGAAATCCGTGAACTTTGACACGCTTTAAAAATACGAATGTTACGACAGCACGCAGCGAAAATTACGAAAAAGTTCGAGTTATACAATCATTTCTGAAGTCATTTGATGTTGTCCTCCATCTTTTTCTCTACGGCATTACTGCACCAACAGCCATCTGTACTCTGCTGTCATTTCGTGGCCTTGGACCGCTCCTACTGTTCTTCCTTCCTGCTGCTCCTGCCAGTGTCAAGATCACTACTGCGGATGTTTCACTAGCCTGTCGCTCCTTCTGGTAAGGGTATCCATCGAATTTTCTCATGTGTGTTGTTCGAATTTGTTTTTCCCGTACTTTATCCGTCCATTTAATTTTTAACCTTCGTCGGTATCACTATATTCCGAAGGCTTCGTTTCTTTTGCTGTCGTTTTCGATGGCATGTGTTTCACTTCCGTACAGACGTTAACTTTTAGAAACTTGTTCCTAAATTTGATTTAAATGTTGAGTCTTTTATTGAAGAATACTTTGTCTATACCGACCTACGTAGAGACTTTAGAAATTAATTTACCCTCGTCGTCACACGCTGAGACCATTGGGCTACGAGGGTGGTGCACTTTGAGAACAGACTGCATGGTGTGCTTTTCTGCACAGAGTTGTGCTGCGGAACGTGCTCCGAAGTCGAAGAACCCGAGGTAGAGCAATTTTTGTAGGCAAAACTTGCAAATTGCACTCAGATTTCCTGTGAAATTGTGGCAGTATACGGACCTCATGCAATGTCGCGTCCGGCAGCAGTGACAATTTGACCGAGGCCGCACAGCTGCTGGTGATGCTAGTCGGCAAGTCAACTTCTTGCACCATTCCATGCAAATCTTTTCGGCAAATTGAAAGAACATCATTTCCAACTATGAGGACGTTCACACAGCAGTGATCGAGGAGCGGATTTCTGTTGTCGAGAACCGACCGAGGTGGCGCAGTGGTTAGCACACTACACTTGCATCCGGGAGGACGAAGATTCAAACCCGCATCCGGTCATCCTGATTTAAGTTTTCCGTGATTTCCCTAAATCGCTTCAGGCAAATTCCGGAATGGTTCGAGTGAAAGGGCACGGCCGATTTCCTTCCCCATCCTTCCTTCGTGCGACCTTCTGCTCCGTCTCTAATGACCTGGTCGTCGACGAAACTTTAAACACTGATCTCCTCCTCTTTTGTCATCCAGGAACTGAAGGATTGATAGGTCGTTCCGGCCGTTGTGTTACAGAGAATTGATGAATATGTTGAGAAATAGTGTAATATATCTGTGTCACTTTGACGTATAGTTCACCACTCAATAAAATTTACTCGGCCTAAGATAAAAACGTGTGATTTAATTTTGAAAGCACCTCCTATTTCTGGTACCTTCTTTCCTTGATCTATCCTTGCTTTAAGATAGTTTCCTTACTTCTTCCTCTGCTGTGTCATTTTCTATATTAATATTAAATGAGTAATTATTCTCTTTCTGCTGCTTTTCGTCATCTCCATCTTACCTTTGTTTATCCCTAAGTCAAATTATTTGCTAATTGTGCTGTGCATTCCTTTCAATAGCTCTTTTATGTCTTGCTCACATCGGACCTGCGAGCCTTAGCGTTGACATCTGTTGCCCTTGCACTTTTATAACTGTTCCCAAGTTCTGTTTCACTTCCTTCACCGTTTCTTCCACGTACAAAGTGACCAACATTGTTGATAAGATGGATCCCTTATTAACACGTGGTTGTCGTACTCGAACTTCCACATTTACTGTATAACGTTGTTGCTTTATTTTGCTATGAAAGCGGTGCTGATTGACAATAAAAGCGGGTTAAAAGATGTGAGCTGTCTGGGGAAGTTAACCTTGCATTACTGCGCAACTGTTTCACCAGGTATCCACTCTAGCTTACCAAATTCCCAACCAGACTAATGTTAATTATAATCTTTTAATAGTCATACGACAATCGGTGATATATATAAGAAACAGAATTTAAATAAGAAGAAATAAATCATTTTATATTTGGAAATTTATTTTAACATTGATCATTGAAATTTCAGCATATTAAACGTGAGTCATAACTAAGCTGGTGCCTTATTTAGGATTGTGAAAATGTGAGTTTGTAATCTTAGGGAACACATCAAATATGGAGCCAAGATACAACACTGCATTCATAAAATAACACACAAAGAACGTTGAAACATATGCAAGAGGAAATTAACCACAACCAACCGATTCAATTTTCACCCAAACAAATTACGTTCGTAGCACAATTCTGTCCGTCATGTAATTACCACACACTGGTATACTAAATTCATACTAACTCTCTGTGAAATCTTCCCAAAAAGAATAGCTGAGGGCTACTTTGATGATTACACCACATGCTTCACGTGGTCAACTTGGTTTACACAAAGCGTGTAACTCCACAATAATTTTGATAATTAAAATAAATTAGATCGAAAAGCAATTTACAAAAGAAAAACCTCAAACTGGTTACTAACGTCTTACTATTAACCTGATGGGTCAAACAATTATATAAGCACGTGGTAGTGGTCTCACAAAGTACACCCCACGTGGGTTGCACATAAAGAAAAGTTGCTACATTGAAAAATATTGTCAAGACGAGATGTTATAAGATTGATGATCTTAGAGTTACTAATCAACACGTGGTTCCACTTTACTCACAAAGTAGTGACAAAGCAACTAATGGAAAATATTCTGAACTTCACACTCGAAATACACTGCGTTGCAATTTAAGATAACGTTAGATATTTTAGAGCTAAACCTGAAATAAAGGTGATTAAATTTTCAGTTAGACTGAACTTAAGAAATCCATTGTCCTACGGTCCCTTCCTGAGGGTGGCTCACAAATGCAAACGGAAGTGGCCAGAGGGGCAGCATCCTACACCAACATGACAAGGGACGGACAGGACCATGCTACTGGATAGAAACCTCTTTGCTTTTAGAAAGCGTAGCTACCTGTTCCGACGTTGGTCCTACTGTTCTCTAACAGACAGGCTTGTCTGCTACCCTCAAGCATGCAACTAGAAATACATTTGCTCATTCATCCTCTCACACAGAAGGGAAGGGGGATGACAGTATCTTATCATATACAGTATATAAAAGAAAGCGGATGTAGGTTCCGTATGAGGCTGTGTGAGATGAATTACATATAAACTGCGTTTTAAAGTGTAGTAGTGTGACAGATCGTTCTTGTTTATGTGTAAAAGTAACACGTTCCACTACTCAGTCTCCTCCCAGATAGTCAGAAACGCCACAGTAAATTTAGAAGAGGAATTTATGCCGTAAATGACAATAGATTTAAGAAATCAAACATGAAAGGAATCCAACAGAGACCTTTCAACTGCTTTCAGTTGGAGTTAGATGTTGTAGATTATTCGTCTGTCTCTTTATTTTAAGCTTCATTCTTCCAAGGATTGTTTTGGCCTTCTTTCCATTACTAATCGCCAGATTACAATTACTTCTGTTACTGACATCTTGGATATTCGGGAATCCAGCCGGATGTTCGCGTCGTTCTCGCACGATATTTCAACAGCGTGCCTCGCTGTCTTCTTCAGGTGCTACCTGAGACTGGTCCTTGGGTCGATCGAGTCCAGTATTTATGCCTGGGAGGAGCTGGGCGTTCCCTGATCGGTCCGCGCCGGGTCGAGTGTTCCATCTGTGGTCCGCGCCCGCCAGACTCTGCTTCAACGGACCCCTCCAGTCGCAGATGTTCCGACTGCCGTCAGCGCCCGTTCTGGCCGTCCTCAACGGATGTGGTTATCGTCTGAGGTGTGTCAGACCCGGTCTGAGATGTTGGGTACTCTATCTCCTGACTGTTACTATGATTTCCAATTCTGTTTCGTGCTGGGCGCTCCCTAATCGGTCCGCGCCGCGTCGTGTGTTCCGTCTGAGGTCCGCGGTCGCCAGACGCGGCTACATTGTCCCTCTCTGGTCGCTGGTGTTCCCTCCGCCGTCCGCGCCCGGCCTGGCCGTCTTCTGAAGTCGAGTCCATGATCTGGGGTGTGTCAGATCTGGTCTCCAATGCAGACACCTTGTCTCACGGCTGTTCTCTCGGTCTCCACTTCTATTTCTTGTAGAATCCCGGAGTGTCCTGCGTTGAGTTTTCACAAGCTCAAGCGCTGGATTACAGGCAGTGCTGATTTGGTATCCCGAGTCACGGTTGATTAGATTGTCTGTGACCTTAATCTCAATGGCTTCTTTAATGACACTGTCCCAAAATCTTTAGGTCTGTGTCACAATCTTGGTGTCATTGTAATCCATTGAATGACCAAGTTCCAGACAATGCTCTGCTATGGCTGATTTAGTTGCCTGCCTGAGTCTGGTATGTCTCTGGTGTTCTTTACACCTGATGTTCACAGTTCTGGTGGTCTGGCCAATGTATCACAGCCCACACTGGCATGGTATGTTGTAAATACCTGGCTTGCGTAGCCCCAGGTCATCTTTTACATTCCCCAGCATAGCCCCAATTTTGGTGGGTGGGCAAAATATGCTCTTGATGTCATATTTCTGGAGAATCCTGCTGATCTTGGCGGAGATAGGTCCGGCATATGGCAGGTATGCAATCTTCTTTGCCTCTTCTGGTTCTTCTTCTTGATCCTTTGGCCGGTTAGCAGGTTGAAGTGCCTTCTGGATATCTATAGAGGAGTAACCATTCCTGCTGAACACTGATTGTAAGTGTTCTATTTCTGTGGCCAGAAGGCCCAGCACGAAACAGAAGTGGAAATCATAGTAACAGTCAGGAGATAGAGTACCCAACATCTCAGACCGGGTCTGACACACCTCAGACGATAACCACATCCGTTGAGGACGGCCAGAACGGGCGCTGACGGCAGTCGGAACATCTGCGACTGGAGGGGTCCGTTGAAGCAGAGTCTGGCGGGCGCGGACCACAGATGGAACACTCGACCCGGCGCGGACCGATCAGGGAACGCCCAGCTCCTCCCAGGCATAAATACTGGACTCGATCGACCCAGCGAACTGCGGCGTTCCTCACGCCGCCAACTCGCGTAGCTGTAGCTACTTCGGCAGCACACCACACCAAGTTCTGAGGTGCAGTCGGCCGCACTGCCTCCCCGCTCCCTGCTCCCTGCTCCAGCCGCCCCTGTGAGGCGGCCAGTGGGGGTAGACGCCGCCACCCAGACGTCCACCGACTCGCCTCCTGCAGCAATGCAGGCGGCGTCTCGCACGGATGTCTACGTCGGGACGCCTGCGCTGTCTTCTCCCATGGAGACAGACGTGCAAGAATCATCCGAGGAAGAGATGCCGACCGCTTCTTCGCAAGCTGAAGAAGCGGAAACCGACGAAGGGCTGCCCCTCCCGCTCCCAGACGAGCGGAGCGCGCAGCCCTTCCTGAAGAAGATGGTGGCGTCGCTGAAGGACGGAACGTACCCTCACGGGGACAACCCGTACCCCTTCACGCCGGCGCATGCGAAACCACCACTCCCTCACGAACCGTGCGACCTTAGGCACAAGCGTTGGATGTTGCGTGACGCGGTAACGAGGAAGGAGCTGATATTGCTGGACAGCCGCCCCATCTTCACCCCTTCGGACTGGGAGCACATCACCGTGGCCACAGAGAAGTGGGTGAAGGAAGAGTGGCGCTCCGGCAGGCGTCAGCCTGCCCCAGAAGATCTAGCAGCCGTCAACTACTTCGCTAGTTTAAACACAGCGGGGTAGCCAGATGTCCATCCCAACGAGAGGCCACATATGACAACAGAGCTGATAAAGGAGGAATAGCAG
This sequence comes from Schistocerca cancellata, assembly GCF_023864275.1. Lineage (NCBI taxonomy): Eukaryota > Metazoa > Arthropoda > Insecta > Orthoptera > Acrididae > Schistocerca > Schistocerca cancellata. The sequence continues at coordinate 931,418,059 of NC_064629.1, forward strand.
CACAGCTGCTTAACCTCCCCCATCTCCGGACAGATGTTGTCCGTGATTTTAGCGAGACGAGACGAGACCCAAGGACCAGTCTCAGGTAGCACCTGAAGAAGACAGCGAGGCACGCTGTTGAAATATCGTGCGAGAACGACGCGAACATCCGACTGGATTCCCGAATGTCCAAGATGTCAACAGATCGCCGGGAAAGCATGAAGAATTACACTTCTGTTACTGTTTCTCTTTCTGAAACCCAGCTTATGGAGTTGCCACAACCGAGACATGCCTGGGTAAGATGTTTTTTATGAAAACATAATTGCGCTTATTTTACCGAATTTCCAAACGGAGAGATCTGTTTTGTAATATTAGCAGCTACCGCCTTCGTACTTTTACTACTACTGTATGACACCGCAAATCAAAATGTGAAATACAAGAAATGTATTGCGTGTATGATCAGGCTCCAGCAGCACAGTGTAGGAGTGACAAAGAAAATTTGTGCTGGACTGGAACTCGATCCCGGATTTTCCTCTTTACTCGAGTGGCCGCCTTAACCGCCTCGACCATCCGATCACGCCGCCAGCACCGACCCAAACTTCCACATGTCACCGTGTGTCTACGTCCTGTAATTGCACAATTGCTGTGATTCCCACCCTGGAAGAGACTTGTGATTGTTGTCGCAGTCTTGTCTCGGTATGAAATTCTATACTGCGGTGCCTGTGTTTTTACAATGTACTCTGCAATGTCCTTCAGACATGCAAATCTGAAGGACATTTTAGAGAACATTGTAAAAACACAGGCACTGCAATACAGTAAAAAATGTGAAAGCTAGTTTCCGCATACGTTAGTCTGTTTTCATTATGAGAAGACTTTGGGGTGAGATGCGTTTCAACACGAATGATCACGGTTATACGAGGGGCGTTCAGTAGGTAATGCAATACATTTTTTCGGAAAGCAGGTTGCTTTTATTTAGATCTTGAATACGCCAAATTATTCCCCACTCTTTTGGCTACAAAACCATATTTCTAACACAATCTCCGTTCAATGCAATGCAATCCGCCACGTTACTGGGAGGGCTTGTATGCTCGCACGGTAGCACTCTGAGCCAACGCCTTGCTGCATCAACACCACACGTACTGGGCAAACAGATGGAAGTCGGAAGGTGTGGGATGGAGGAGGAAGAACAGTCCAGTCAACTTTTGTGGGCTCCTCTCGGGTGCGGAGACGCGCGTGTGGTCTCGCGTTGTCACGGAAATATGTAGCTCGTTTGCATTCCTGTGGCGACGAACACGCTAAAGTCGTTTCTTCAGTTTCATGAGAGTGGGACAATACACATCAGAGTTTGCTGTTGCACCATGTGGGAGGACATGAAACAGAATAACCCATTCAGAGTCCCAGAAGACCGTCGGCATGACTTTACCGGCTCAGTGTGCAGCCTTGAACTACGTCTTTGGGGCCTCACTCCGTGGATTGCCGTTTTGTTTCCGGTTCGAAGTGATACAACCACGTTTCATCGCCTGTGACGATGTTCAATAAAAATTGTCACCATCGTCCTCCTAACGCGCAAGCAATTCCGCACAGATGGTCCTTCGTTGCTCTTTATGGTCTTCTGTTAGGCGGCAAGGAACCCACTGGGTACACAGCTCTCGAGCACCGCAACTGGTGGAGGCGTGTGTCAGCGCTACCGACAGAGACGTCGAGCTGTGCAGCGAAGTGTTTGTTTGTGATCTGTTGATCACCTCGAATGAGAGTGTCCGCACGTACCAACACTGCAGGAGTCACAGCTGTGTGCTGCGGCCGGCACGAGGGAGATCGGACAGGTTTGCGTAGCCTTGTTACGATGATGACAGACGCCGCACTGGACGAATCGCCGTGCTTTTGTTCACTGCCATGTCGCTGTATATATTCTGCAAGCGCCTACAAATATCTGTGATGCTCGGGTTTTCCCCGAAAACAAACTCGGTGACAGTTATCTGTTTGGAATTCATCTCAGTTACAGATGCCATTTTGAAGGCGTCGTATAGCACCGCAACCTATCGCAACTTCATGAAACTGTAAGGGCTGAAGCGGGAATATTCCACGATGTTCCACAGTAAGTTCCGCATTTTGTCAGTCGAATTTGGCCGAGAAAAAAAGTGTTGCATTACCTACCGTAAGCCTCTCTTATGTTGACATGAACTGTTGTCTGGTCTTGTTTCCTGATGCTTTGTACCGCACGTTGCTTTTTTTTATCTCTGAAAATTTTTCGAGGGACTTGCTGTTTCGCTACAATGGTGCTGAAGCGTCGATACATTCCCGGAAAGAATTGCCGATGTAAAACATGAAAAATCAAGGCTATATCATAAATAGAACAACCACTGTCATTATTGTACCACCATGTCGAACAAATCATACGATTTATACAGGACATGCAATGAAGCGCGTAACAGGGAAATTAGTCTGTGACTCTGACCAAGTCAGTTTATGAGACACGCGCGCGCACGCACGCGCAACCAAGAGCAGTACGTTTCGTTAGGGGATCGTGTAGTCGCGGTAGAGTGTAACGCAGATACTCAACGAACTCCACTGGCAGTTGTACAAGAGAGTCGCTAGGCCTTACGGACAGATTAACTGTTGAAATTCCGAGTGAGTATGTTCCACGTAGGTCTCGGAAAATAACGACGACGGAGACGAGAAAATCAGAGAAATTAAGAGTTCATACGGAGATTTGCCGACAATCATTCTTCCAACTCGTCATTCACGAATGGAAAAGGGAACAAAATGGAAGGGGGGGGGGGAATATGGTGGTGCCAGAAGTACCCTCCACCACAAATAGTAAGTTGGTTTACGGAGTAGAAGGTTCAAATGGCTCTGAGCACTATGTAACTTAACATCTGAGGTCATCAGTCCCCTAGAACTTAGAACTACATAAACCTGACTAACCTAAGGACATCACACACAATCATTCCCGAGGCAGGATTCGAACCTGCGACCGTAGCGGTCGCGCGGTTCCAGACTGAAGCGCCTAGAACCGCTCGGCCACACCGGCCGGCCTTTACGGAGTAGAGATGTAGATTAGTAGCGCCATATAAATAACGGACGTATACGTAGTTCCGCCCCACAGAATCGGTGAAAATTGCTTATTGTTGTCAGAAAGCGATTACATTGCACGATATTTCACTATACAGAAGTGATCGTCAACTTGCGGCCCGAACTGCGGTTCTCGGTCGTATTTCATAACAAATGTATTTAATAGCTAACAACCGTATCGAAAAAACATTAACGTTAAGAGCTTCTTAAGAGCGTAGTTTACCTGCTCAGTAACAAACAAAATACTTAGAGACAGTAATATTTTAAAGTTCACTGCTGACGAATTCGGCAGTGAACTGAGTAAACCTGAGGAGCAGAGGGGTGACGGGCTCGGCCACTGCGCGGTTGCGGGATGTGTTGTGCTGACAACTCAGGGGCGTGCGCGACTCGTACCGACCAGCGGACTTCACACAGATTCGTGAATGTGCGTTACAGAGACGGTAATCTGCAGATGCGGTGCTTATTTGTACCAAACTATATTGTATTATTTAAGGCTGTTGTAATACAATACAATGAGCAGAACAAACCTGGTGTTTCATTTATCAAATTTGATAAGGACAGATACTACCCTCCTGGAAATGGAAAAAAGAACACATTGACACCGGTGTGTCAGACCCACCATACTTGCTCCGGACACTGCGAGAGGGCTGTACAAGCAATGATCACACGCACGGCACAGCGGACACACCAGGAACCGCGGTGTTGGCCGTCGAATGGCGCTAGCTGCGCAGCATTTGTGCACCGCCGCCGTCAGTGTCAGCCAGTTTGCCGTGGCATACGGAGCTCCATCGCAGTCTTTAACACTGGTAGCATGCCGCGACAGCGTGGACGTGAACCGTATGTGCAGTTGACGGACTTTGAGCGAGGGCGTATAGTGGGCATGCGGGAGGCCGGGTGGACGTACCGCCGAATTGCTCAACACGTGGGGCGTGAGGTCTCCACAGTACATCGATGTTGTCGCCAGTGGTCGGCGGAAGGTGCACGTGCCCGTCGACCTGGGACCGGACCGCAGCGACGCACGGATGCACGCCAAGACCGTAGGATCCTACGCAGTGCCGTAGGGGACCGCACCGCCACTTCCCAGCAAATTAGGGACACTGTTGCTCCTGGGGTATCGGCGAGGACCATTCGCAACCGTCTCCATGAAGCTGGGCTACGGTCCCGCACACCGTTAGGCCGTCTTCCGCTCACGCCCCAACATCGTACAGCCCGCCTCCAGTGGTGTCGCGACAGGCGTGAATGGAGGGACGAATGGAGACGTGTCGTCTTCAGCGATGAGTCGCTTCTGCCTTGGTGCCAATGATGGTCGTGTGCGTGTTTGGCGCCGTGCTTTTGAGCGCCACAATCAGGACTGCATACGACCGAGGCACACAGGGCCAACACCCGGCATCATGGTGTGGGGAGCCATCTCCTACACTGGCCGTACACCAATGGTGATCGTCGAGGGGACACTGAATAGTGCACGGTACATCCAAACCGTCATCGAACCCATCGTTCTACCATTCCTAGACCGGCAAGGGAACTTGCTGTTCCAACAGGACAATGCACGTCCGCATGTATCCCGTGCCACCCAACGTGCTCTAGAAGGTGTAAGTCAACTACCCTGGCCAGCAAGATCTCCGGATCTGCCCCCCATTGAGCATGTTTGGGACTGGATGAAGCGTCGTCTCACGCGGTCTGCACGTCCAGCACGAACGCTGGTCCAACTGAGGCGCCAGGTGGAAATGGCATGGCAAGCCGTTCCACAGGACTACATCCAGCATCTCTACGATCGTCTCCATGGGAGAATAGCAGCCTGCATTGCTGCGAAAGGTGGATATACACTGTACTAGTGCCGACATTGTGCATGCTCTGTTGCCTGTGTCTATGTGCCTGTGGTTCTGTCAGTGTGATCATGTGATGTATCTGACCCCAGGAATGTGTCAATAAAGTTTCCCCTTCCTGGGACAATGAATTCACGGTGTTCTTATTTCAATTTCCAGGAGTGTATTATTAATCCAAGTCATTCGCATACATGGTGAAATAAACACCACCACGACCCAACTATAGTATCACAACTGTAAGACTGCTCAGATTGGCAGCAATCTGAAATAGACCACAAGCAACACAAAGTGCTCCGAATGGTACAGGCATGTAGCGGTAGGTACTTCGGGGCTGACGGCCTACTTATCTTGTGTCTACTATAGAAAAATACTGCCAATAACAAAAATTAGTAATTATTATAAAAGTGCAATTTCTGAGCTCCCTTCAAATTACAGAGACCTATGAGACTGAGGTTTTATTTGAATTTTTCTCGATGTCCTTACCACAGGGTAAATGACTTAGCACGGACAGAGAAGTTTAGCCAGTAGGTTGTAGTTGCAACTACAGTGCGATTATTATTTCATTGCACTTGACGGTTATGAGCACGTGTTGTCTGTATCTGACTGGGGCAAACGTAAATTGCAGTGAAGCGTACGAACTCTGCACAGTTGCCATCTGCGTGACACGCACTCTGTTAACAACTGTCGGTGCGCCGCTACAAGTGGCCAAGCAGTGTTCTCTTTCGTCGGCTGGCAAGTACAAAGTAATTTTAATCGAGCTATAATGAAAATGCTTTCTCACACGATAGTCAAAGATTCCGCATTTAGAAGACACGATATGGACTGTACACATTTGCAGCCGCGCGGTCTGTGGCGCCTTGCCACGGTTCGCGCGGCTCTCCCCGTCGGAGGTTCGAGTCGTCTCTCGCGCATCGGTGTGTATGTTGTCCTTAACGTTAGATCGAGCAGTGTGTAAGCCGAGGGATCGATCACCTCAGCAGTTTGCTACCGTAGGAACTTACCACAAATTTCCGAAATAGTTGCAAATATAGACGAGAAAGCCAAAAAAGTACATCGCAAGACAGATTAATTAAATAACTGTTACGCTTAAATTTATCGCAAAAGAATAAGTACTTACCATTGGCAATTGTTGACTGCACCTGACTCCATCGTCGAATCAAAAATATATTGGAGGAATTGTAGTTCGCGTGCGAAAAGCTGGCCGCCCACCATAGGGACGAAGCTCGGTACGGGAGCAGATATATTTGTCGTTGCAGGAAGAGGGCCTTCCTCCAATCGAGGAGGGTCTTCTTGTTTGCCTTCCAATGCTAACAGCTCACGGGCCTCGTGCTGATCAGCTGCTACGGTATGAATTTCAAACGGAAGTAACGCGGTTTCGTGAGTGTGCGTTATTGGGACGGTCATCTCGAAATGCGATAGTACATATTTGTAGCGACAAATATGAAGCTAAACTAAGGCTGTAGCAGTACAACGCAACGAGCAGAAGAAAAATGACATTCGAAACATTCAGAAAATATTTGTGATAGTGCCTACTATTGTATAATACATTTAAATATAAGTTGAGTTACTGTTATTAATCAGGTGAGCATCCGCTCACACAGACGACACAACTACCCATCGTCGGGCGATTACAGTGGTCGCTGATGGTGGCAGAGAACAGGCGACACGAGGTGTTCCGGATGGTGCCGACCAGGGCCGGCGGCCGACGTACTGTAGCTAGTCATATGTTAATTTAGCTATGTTACCAATTAATATTAAGATCGATAAATTTGCGGTCTGAGGTGCCACTCGACAGTGTCATTGTTTTTTTTCTTTTTTTTTCCGTTCGGGAATCGAACCTAGGACCCCGTGATCCAGAGGCAGCAACGGTAACCACTTTTTTTTTTTGCACACATGAAACACACCGAAATGTACACTCAAATGAGTGTATTCCTTCAAAAAACGAAAATCTTCACTCAGTTTTTTCCTCCAAAGCACTTACTGAAGGCAATTAATTAAAATAAAACAAGAAGTCATTTCGACAAAAACAAAAGGGTTAAATCAGAAAAACATGTGAAGGAATGTGGCGCTAATTTAACGTGCTCACACCTTCTTTCCTCAGTCACTTCTACATCGTGGAACATCTAAATCCAAACAAGAGTGTCCACACAAAAAAAGGGGAAATGTCAAATCATACAACGCGTTGTCGATGAAAAACAAGATACAGCACATTACAAAAAAGTTCACGATAACGGGGCATCCCGAGCCACGTCCAATGGGCTGTGGCCATATATTGGGAAAAGGGACACGGATTTGCGTCATATCCACTTACCAATACGTAGTGGACATAATGTCCAACAAGCCACATGATGGCATTGTTCTTCGATTGGGGAAAGAAGGTTGAATCGCGACGCATGAGAATCTCCCCCGAGATAGTCCTGAGGAGAAAAGCCAGTTGTCGGCGAAGCCATCTCCAATGGTCATGACCGCAGGAGATCAACCGATGATATAATGTATCAGTTTCATGACAACGATTGCAACGTTCTGTCACATTGAGACCAATACGAAAAAGTCGCACGTTGGTAGGTACAACATCATGAACAACTTGGCAGCACGAGGACGCCACTTGCATCGGGAAAATCGGGAAGCTAGACCAATCAATCTTCCAATTCGTTTCTGGCGACAGGGCTTCCACAGAGGGAATACTATGAGGAATTGGCCAGCGGCTTAACAGCATTTGTAGCGAGAGATTCACTTGAGAAAGGATATTTACTCCTAAATAACTGACCTCAAGAAAAAATTCCTGAACGTGCCATAGTTTATAACTAATCCTACAAATATCTGCTGGAGGTGTTAAACTCGCCGGTCGGATACAGTCATAAAGACGAGCTGTAAGTGACTGGGGGGTGCGTTGACATGTTAAAACGGTGCAACGGATGAATAAGGCAGAAGCCTTAACCCGAATGTCAGGGAGGCCCAAACCTCCCAGCAGAAGGGGACGCGCCATGACCCCATAACGCACGCGAAATATAGAGTTGCGCCAGATAAACCTGCCAGTTAAACTTTGCAACTTGTGCTACATCATCGCAGGAAGTGGTAACATTTGTGCAATAAAATGAGACTTACTGAACACACACGTTTCCATGGCCCGGACTTTATATGAAGAAGTGAGAGACAGCGACGCTCGTGTACAATGATTGCTCCCTGAATCTTATCCGTGACGGACTTCCAGGTTATCGTAGCCATCTTTAGCGGACAACTGTAAATTGCAACACTCAACGATCGATATCGGGTGACCTACAAAGCTCATGGAATTTCAACAGCGTCAAGTCCTCGCAAACTGAGTAAGCGACATTTATGGTCATTAACGCGCGTTCCCGTAAGACGACAAAAGGCATCCAAAACTTGTTTCAGCAGTGGTCTACCATCATCGGTACGGAGAAGAACCATTTCTCCCAACAGCGACCACCCACCCAAATGGTTCAAATGGCTCTGAGCACTATGGGACTTAACATCTTAGGTCATCAGTCACCTAGAACTTACAACTACTTAAACCTAACTAACCTAAAGACATCACACACATCCATGCCCGATGCAGGATTCGAACCTGCGACCGTAGCAGTCCCGCCGTTCCGGACTGCAGCGCCTAGAACCGCAAGACCACCGCGGCCGGCCACCCACCCAAACGAGCAGCCATAGTTCGCAATAAGGGTTCCAGAAACAGCACGTAGAGCGACATAGATAATGGACTCCCTTGAAGGACGCCCTGACACACCGCGATGGGGGAAGTAAGACGGCCATTTACGTCAATGGACACCCGAACACCAGTGATTAGAGAGCTAAACAGCCGTCGTGCAGCTTCGTTAAAACCAACAGTCGTCAATAATCGCATAAGGGATCCATGAGTAACGCGGTCGAACGCTTGGTGAAAATCAATGAGAAGCAAAGCGCTTGGCACGGGAATGGTGCAAGCAATCTAAATTAAATCACGACATTCAGCAACGGGAGTCAGGAGAGTACGACTCGGAAGACAACTTTGATGGCTCGCGATGATAGTAGCCAACAATACTGATAGTCTGCTATTTACCGATCGCGCCATTATTTTATAATCATAGTTGAAGAGTGTTATCGGGCGGACGTGATCCATACGCAAACGTCCCAGCTTTTTGGGGATCAGGACAATTTTAGCAACCTTAAAGCTGGGCGGTAGAAGGCCTCCGTGGAATACTTCTTTCACCATGGAAGTTATCGTATCTCCTATCAGGGACCAAACTCGAATGAGCCACAATATCAAGTATATCGTCGCGATGGAGAGGTGGCGTAACAACACTATCAAGGAGGGAGCTGAAATCAACAGACGGTGGACCGTCTGAATCCACTTCAGTATAAAGTTCGGAATAGTACTGGTAAAGTTCACGCATGATATCAGATTGGGAGGACCACTCACGCCCATCTAGAGCACGAATGGTAGAAAACCGCGTCCTTTGAGATTGCTTGTGAAGCTGGAGAAGATGATAGAGAGGGGTCAACTCATCCTGTAAGATTGAACGAGGCTGAGAACGCAATCGGACACCATCCATTTGCCTACGTTTGAGTCCACACTGTGGACGTCGACGACTCTCAAGGGGGCATCACGAGCAATATCGTGAAGATCGCGAAGGACAGCATAATAAAATTCCCTAGTTCGCTTTGTTTTAGCCGCTTTTTCAGCGCTAAAAAGCTTGAGTATTTCGAATTTGGGGTTTAGCAAAGGTAACCCACTATTCTAGAAGTGAGGAATAACGCGCCTGGGACTGGGTTGTCCGCCGCCATACGTCTGCGATGATACCTTCCAAAGAGTAGTCCATGAGATGTAGCGAAAGATGGACCCGCTGCGGGACGTAGTTAAGTCATTGAAACAGCACAGTGATCAGTGAAACTGGCAGGAATTACATCAATCGACAGAAGCCGACTCCATATGGTGGCAAATAAATAAAAGTAGCCGTAAAAAACGTAAACCGCACCAATTTAGGATATCTGCAAACCCAAGCATCTTCGAGATGCAAGGACGTCACCGTATCATTAAGTATACGACAAAATGTATAATTGGGGGTATGATCTACACGACGTAAGACGCAGTTAAAATCGCCCCCCCCCCCCACCCCCCCAACAAAACCTTGCACGGGCTCCATCGTAGTAAATAAACAACTTCTTCCTTATAAAACCGCTCGCGATCGGATGAACGACCGGATCCAGACGGAGCGTAAAGAAAAATTACGATGTCATTAAAACTACAGCCTATACCGCTACCATCATATAGCGTTTCGAAGTCCGTCAACGGGATTCTACCTCGATAAAGCAAAGTCGTTTCTGTAGAATTTTTCAGGTGCCACATTGAAAAACAAAGTGTCGAGGAAGACAAAACACATTAAATAATACCTCTTGTAAACACACGATATCAGCTTGGGCATCGTAAATAAACTGGCGCAGCGCAGCAAGCCGTAATTGGGTTCAAATGGCTCTGAGCACTATGGGACTTACCTGAGGTCATCAGTCCCCTATAACTACTTAAACCTAACTAACCTAAGGACCTCACACACATCCATGCCCGAGGCAGGATTCGAACCTGCGACCGTAGCGGTCGCGCGGTTCCAGACTGAAGCGCCTAGAACCGCTCGGCCACATCGGCTGGTCGTAATTTGGAACGTATCCTATTAACATTGAGAGTTATAAATGTATATGCCTCCATTCGTTAGCACATGTAAGGTCAATAAAACAACACTAAGGAAAAACCACTCATCACATCCGTCTCTCCTCAACGTCCGGAGGCGGGGGGAAAGAAGCTATAATTCTAAACCTCCCCACCGGATGCCGACGAATCCTTGTTTTTCTTTTTACGACGCGCCTGTGCATGTGCAGGTTGAAAACGCTGTTTCACACCACTCCGTGAAAACACACAGTGTTGATGTGGAGGGGCCACGTCAAGCTCCGATTTGATGGAGGAGCCATAGCCACTGCACTCATCGGAAATCGGGGAGCACAACTCAGAATGACCAACAGCAATATCGGGTACAAAAGAGACAGGTAATGCAGTGCCAGTATCGGATGGCACCTCCTGATCATCAGGATGAGAACGCGTAGAATCCTGTTGCTCCACCGTCTCAGAGTGGAGGAGGGGTGGTATTTCACTGGATCGCTGTAAAGACCGGACACCAAGCAATGTCTCTGCAGGAGCATCTGAACTCACGGGAACCGTCAGGTTTACGGGTGAAGTGGGGGACTCAGATTCGACACACATTTCAACATCAACAGAAGCAGCTACATCATCTAAAGTAATACTGGAATCACAGTTAACGTCAGCAGACAACTCAGTGCCGTCAGAAGGTGCACCCTCTGTCAACGCCGTATCAGAAGAACGAGACTGGAGTGGGGCGTCCTCGCCGGCCGCTTTGGCCGAGCGGTTCTAGGCTCTTCAGTCTGGAACCGCGCGACCGCTACGGTCGCAGGTTCGAATCCTGCCTCAGGCATGGATGTGCGTGATGTCCTTAGGTAGGTTAGGTTTAAGTAGTTCTAAGTTATAGGCGACTGATGACCTCAGAAGTTAAGTCGCTTAGTGCTCAGAGCCATTTGAACCGTTTTTTTTAAATTTTTTATTTTTATTTTTTTTTAATATACAGCAGGCTCTAGATACCGGCTCCCAGGTTGATGGCATATTTCTCGACTTTCGAAAGGCGTTCGACTCAGTTCCGCACTGTCACTTGCTACAAAAAGTGCGCGCTTACGGTCTATCCAGTGACATATACGGTTGGATAGAAAGTTTTCTAACAGACATGGAGCAGTATGTCGTCCTAAACGTGGTAACTTCAACAGAAACAAGAGTAACTTCAGGTGTGCCCCAGGACGGCGTAATAGGTCCTCTGCTATTTACGATTTACATAAACGATCTGGTTGATGGTATTGACAGCGCCCTTAGACTGTTTGCCGATGATGCTGTAGTCTACAGGAAAGTAGTATCACACGAAAGTTGTGGACAAATCAATGAGGATTTGCAGAAAATAAATGCGTGGTGTAATGACTGACAGTTATCTCTCAATATTAGTAAGTGTAACCTACTGCGTATAACAAGGCGAAAATCCCCATTAATGTAAGAGTACAAAATAAATGATCAGTCTTTGGAAGCGGTAACATCAGTCAAGTATCTGGGTGTGACTATTCGAAATGATCTCAGATGGAATGATCAGATTACACAAGTAACGGGTAAGGCGAACTCTAGATTGCGGTTTATTGGTAGAATCCTGAAGCGATGCAGTCCTTCAACAAAGGAAATAGCTTACAATACGTTAGTTCGCCCAGTCTTAGTCTTTTTCGTCTGTATGGGACCCTTACCAGTTGGGTCTGATTCAAGAAATTGAGAAGGTCCAAAGGAGAGCGGCAAGATTCGTGACTGGTACATTTAGCCATCGCGAGAGCGTTACAAATCTCTTAGAAAGTTTTAAGTGGGACACACCTGCAGATAGACGACGCGCTAAACAGAAGGGGCTGCTCACTAAATTACGAAATCCAATCTTCACCGAGGATGTAGAGCATGTATTATCACCACCAACTTTCAAATCGCGGCCGCGCGGAATTAGCCGAGTGGTCTAGGGCGCTGCAGTCATCGACTGTGCGGCTGGTCCCGGCGGAGGTTTGTCCTCCCTCGGGCGTGTGTGTGTGTGTGTGTGTGTGTGTTGTGTGTGTGTGTGTGTGTGTGTGTGTGTGTGTGTGTGTGTGTGTGTGTGTGTGTGTCCCCTTAGGATAATTTAGGTTAAGTAATGTGTAAGCTTAGGGACTGATGACCTTAGCAGTTAAGCCCCATAAGATTTCACACACATTTGAACATTTTATTTTTTCAAATCACGTAATGATCATCATTCAAAGATAAGGGAAATAAGAGCTCGTACTGAGGCGTTCAGGCAGTCGTTTTTCCCTCGTGCGATCCGCGAGTGGAACAGAGGGGGGGAAATATGACTTTGGCGCGAATTGTGCCCTCTGCCACACACCGCTTGGTGGCTAGCGGAGTATATATGTGGCTGTAGAGATGTAGATGATAAAACTTCACAAAGAATGCAGACAAATAAGAATCAAAACAAGCAATATCTACCTGATCAGGTTTAACGCGGATAACATCAGCCAACTAATCGTGCAGTTCTAAGGAGCCAGGTTGAACACGACGCGTACTCTTGTCAAAACTGAAACGAACAGTAGCTCGACAAGGAACAGATTTAGGAGATTCGACAGACACCGTGGCGCGGGCAGAAAACACCCATGCCAAGAGGAAACCGACAACAAATTCCGCTGCGCAACTACGATGTGACTTCGCCCGATACACCAACAAGACTGATAAGGGAACCTCCCCATCGCACCCCCCTCAGATTTAGTTATAAGTTGGCACAGTGGATAGGCCTTGAAAAACTGAACACAAATCAATCGAGAAAACAGGAAGAAGTTATGTGAAACTATGAAAAAATAAGCAAAATATACAAACTGAGTAGTCCGTGGGCAACATAGGCAACATCAAGGACAATATGAGTGCAGGAGCGCCGTGGTTCAAGTCTTCCGGCGAGTGATAAAGTTTAATTTTTTATATAATCAACTTCGCTCTCCAAAATTCCAGGACATGTTCAGATTTGCTTGGACATATGCAGGATTTGACGGTCTACACACGGAAAAATTTGAAAACATTAAAAACATATGTTTTGACAGAGCACAGGGAAAACTGTGCGACTGTGAAACTGTTGCATTCATTTGTTGCAGTTTGTGTGACAAACTCTTATGTTTTCACCACTTTTTTGGGAGTGATTATCACATCCACAAGAAAACCTAAATCGGGCAAGGTAGAAGAATCTTTTTACCCATTCGCCAAGTGTACAAGTTAGGTGGGTCGACAACATATTCCTGTCATGTGGCGCACATGCCGTCACGAGTGTCGTATAGAATATATCAGATGTGTTTTCCTGTGGAGGAATCGGTTGACCTACGACCTTGCGATCAAAAGTTTTCGGTTCCCATTGGAGAGGCACGTCCTTTCGTCTACTAATCGCACAGTCTTGCGGTGCGGTCGCAAAACACAGACGCTAAACTTATTACAGTGAACGAACGGACAGATCATAACTTTGCGAAAATAAAGACAGTAAACTTTTCACTCGAGGGAAGAGTTGAACCAAGGACCTCTCGTTCCGCAGGTGCTCACGCTAACCACGGGACCACGGCGCTCCTGAGCTCAATTCTCCTTGATGTTGCATATGTTGCGCATGGGCCACTCAGTTTGTATATTTTGCTTATTTGTTTCATAGTTCCACACAACTTCTTCCTGTTTTCTCGATTGATCTGTGTTCAGTTTTTCAAGGCCTATCCACTGTGCCAACTTATAACTAAATCTGAGGGGGGTGCGATGGGGAGGTTCCCTTGTGAGTAGTTTAGACACAAGCGGCGCTGTGGCACAGGCGGAAGTTAACTACGACCTGCTCGCTCGACGCGCAAGGCGATACTAGTGTTCGATCCTGAACAAAAAAGTTTGCGGACTACTGTGACTTGCATAATGGGGAACCAGCACATTTTGCTGCTAATATAAGACGACGTCAAACCCGGCAATACGGTCCAAGACGCACGTGTTAAGCAGAGCCTGTACTTCGGCATCCAGCCTTCCCTGATCTCAATGCACAAAAATTACGAAACGTGCTGATAGACTGTACGTGGGAATAAACGTCTGCCAGCATCTTATACGAATTTAATAGTTATCGTATCCATGCTCACCTCTGTCCAGTCCCGGCACACGGTCTTAATCTGCCGACAAGTTTAAATCGGCGCACAGACCGCTGCAGAGTGAAAATTCATTCTGGTAACGATCAGTATAAAAAAAACATGTGCAGTGTGTCGTACGGTTCAGTATGGAGATTCACAGCCAAAAAGCCAAAATACCACAAGAGGAGAGGAAGTGATCTGATTGCATTTCCAGAACTTCGTGGGTCAATAATTATCAATCTTATCAAACTATATTTTAAGAAAAACGTATTCTAGTAAGCTCAAAATAAGTGTACCGCCTTTCACGAGCATCATTACATGCCCAGTGACCGGTTAACTAACTCGATCGTGGAAAGATTGTATCACATGCAGTGAAACAAACCGGCAATTCACGCAAAGCACTTCTGGTCTGGTACCGACAGGAGTAATATGAGCGGCAACAGGTCTTGCAATGAATAAGGAAAGAGAATTGCGGTTAGGCTGCTACGAACAGTATAGTGAATGTATTATTGTAGCCAAAATAGACACTAATCCAACACTGGCCACAGTTTGAAAAACGTTAAGTTTCACCGCGAAGAGCTCCTGGCGAATATTCTTCATTGAGCAACCAGTTGCGATTCAACGACGATTATCAGGTTCATACAACATTTACATTATACTAGGCGGTATTAAATGAAAGGCATCAAATAATAAGACCAATGCAATACTCACTGTTGTGAGCTAGTAATATAAATTACATCGTCAATCGTAAAAATGTGCCAAAGAGTGTACTGATTCATGTTACATAAACAGTCAACATTTACGTTACGGGGGCATTCTACATGCTGCAATATTGAAGAATTCGTGGATTTTTTGATTTGTCGCAATTTATCGTCAGGATGAACAAACTTCACGAGTTTTGTATAGCTTCCAACACGAATATGTAACAGCGAATTGATTATTGAAGAGGAGCCTGATGGACTTAAAAAAAGATAACTTGACGGTTCAGTATGAACCGGTATAAATATAATTCAACAAGTAGCTGCGAACACAGTAAACGCACTCGGTTTTGACGTTTCGTGAGAATACATTAAATGCATTCACAGTTTCGAATACAAACAACCATCTGCTGTATAAGGGAATGACGACCGCTTTACGCGAGCGGTCACCTTAACCGCTTGCGCTATCCGTGCACGATTCGTGGCAACACCCAAACATCCGAACGTCGTCGTTCTTACGTCACAATCTGTGCTCGTACATTCCAGCACAGGGCAGGACGTTGTAATTGAAAGTGCCTATGAAGAACGATGTAATGTTCGTTCGGAGCCTTTACTTAGAAAATGGTGTAAGTCTGTAGTTGTGCTCTCACTAAGACGATTCTCCGAGAATGGCAAATGAGATTGAGCAGCAGGTGGCTCAGCCTTAATTGCCTCCCAATTATGCTACCAGCAAAACAATAACGTATTGTGTATTTACCTATCAGCCTGGATCGACGAATAGCTGTGAATACAATTATTTCTGTGACCCTTCAACGAGAGAGCTCTCTGAAAAAATGAGATCGTGTAATTTCTGTGTTTTTTTAGTAAACGTCAGTGTATTAAAATAGTAGCCTCGGTAGTTTGAATACTACCACCGCGCAGCCTCACGACGAGAAACTCGTAAAGTAGCGCCGCCAGATAAGGATAAGTTCAAAATGGTTCAAATGGCTCTGAGCACTATGGGACTCAACATCTGAGGTCATCAGTCCCCTAGAACTTAGAACTACTTAAACCTAACTAACCTAAGGACATCACACACATCCGTGCCCGAGGCAGGATTCGAACCTGCGACCGTAGCCGTCGCGCGGCTCCAAACTGAAGCGCCTAGAACCACACGGCCACATCGGCCGGCTAAGGATAAGTACGAATACGCGCATCGCGCCATGACGAGAAAAACATTTATCTGCGCCGGGATGAAAGTGTCAAATATACGTAGCCATCAAAATGGTCTCTGTGACGGAGGTGCATTACAAGCAGAGAACTGTCACTGAGTTTCTTTTCGAGGAAGCCCCGAGCATCACAGAGATTCATAGCACTTGCAGAATATTTACAGTGACCTGGCAGGACAGAAGCACGGAAAGTCGTTTGGTGAGGCGTCTGTTATCCACGCAAACTTGTTCGATCTCCCGTGTGCCGGCCGGCAGCACACAGCGGTGACTCCTCGAATGTTGGAACGTGCGGACAGTCTCATTTGAGGTGATCAACGGTCACAAACACCTCGCTACACCACTCGACGTCTCTGTTGGTAGTGCTGACACACGCCTCCACCAGTTGGGGTACTCAGGCGTGTGTACTCGCTGGGTTCCTCGCTACCTAACAGGAGACCATAAAGAGCAACGAAGGACCATCTGTACGGGATTGCTTGCGCTTTACGAGGATGATCGTGACAATTTTTTTTATCGAACGTCGTCACAGACGATGAAACATGGATGCATCACTTCGAACCGGAAACATAACGGCAATCCGTGGAATGAAACCACACAACCTCTCCCCCCAAAGAAGTAGTTCAGAGCCGGCATAGTCATGGCGACAATTTTCTGGGACTCTGAATGGGTTATTCTGTTTGATGTCCTCCCTCGCTGTGCAACGATCAACTCTGAAAAGTATTGTGCTACCCTCATGGAAATTGAAGAAACGATTTCAGCGTGTTAGTCGCCACAAAAATGAAAATGAACTCGCCGTTCTCCTCGACAGCGCAAAGCTTCACGTCTGCGCACCCGAGAGCAGATCACAGATTTTCATTGGACTGTTCTTCGTCGTTCATACTACAGTCCGGATTTCCCACCTTCCGACTAACGCCATTTTGGCCCAATGAAGGATGCAGTACGCGGGAAGCAGAAGGTTACTGATACAGCGAGACGTCGGCTTAGACGTCGATCAGTAGAGTGGTATCATGCGGGCGTACAGACTCCCCCAGTACGGTGGCGCAAGCCTGTCGCATTGAACGGGGATACAATTGAAAAAGAGGGCCGAATAATATGGTCTATAAAAGCAACCTGCTCCCACAAAAATAATCTTCTGCTTTGCTTATTCAACGCCCCTCGTACAAGGGCTACAAAATTAATTCAATTTTCGCGAATTAGCTAATACATTTTTTTTTTTTTTTTGTTACAGCTAATACTTCTTGTCGGATTCGTGATCTTAGTTAATTTAGTTAAAATCCAGGTGTAATAAGTGGTCGTTTCCAAAATACTGTAAGACAGTGTGCACAGGTGAACAAAATAAAACTTTCCCAGCATTAACAATAAACCTTGTTCAACATAAATACTGAAGAGGAACATTTCAAGGCATTGTTATTATGTCGCGACAGGGGATTTACGCAGCCTGCCTCATAATTTATAAAGAACTAGCTGAGAGACCTGGCATTGCCTGAGAACTTGTTTATTCCGAGCTTTTACTAGTCCATCTCCTCTTCCCCCCCCCCTGACCATCTGCTCCTCCCCTTTTTCTGTCCATCCCTTCCTCTTTCCCTTATCCGTCTATGTCCTCCTCTTTCCATCTCCTCCTCCTTCCTCTCTCTGTCCATCTCCTGCTCTTTCCTTTTTCTGCCTGTGTCTTCCTCTCCCCTCTCTCTGTCCATTTCATCATATTCCTATCTGTGCGCATCTCCTCCTTCCCCCCCCCCCCCCCCCTCGCTTTCTGTCCATCTCATCGTTCTCCCTCTTCTTTCCACGTCATCACACTCCTCCCAATAGGAGGCTGGTGGTTCTTACCCCTACAATTGTAAATAATATGTGTACCGAATTTGATTGAAATCGTTCCATGGGTTTAGGATGGGCTTTGGGCTTTCTACCCGTGGCGTTTCTCGCATACACACGTCAGCTATATTTCACGCATATTCACTATATCTCACGCGTATTTGTACACATACGAGTTGCATTCAAGTTCTAAGGCCTCCGATTTTTTTTCTCCGGACTGGAAAGAGATAGAAACATGCGCATTGTTTCAGAATGAGGCCGCGTTCATTGTCAATACGTCCCAGAGATGGCAACACCGTACGCCAGATGGAATTTTACCGACAGCGGCGAGAATGAGAACTTTTTTAAATACTTAAAATGGGGACGTTTTCCTTACTTGAACAGCGTGCAATCATTAGTTTTCTGAATTTGCGTGGTGTGAAACCAATTGAAATTCATCGACAGTTGAAGGAGACATGTGGTGATGGAGTTACGGATGTGTCGAAAGTGCGTTCGTGGGTGCGACAGTTTAATGAAGGCAGAACATCGTGTGATGACAAACCGAAACAACCTCGGGCTCGCACAAGCTGGTCTGACGACATGATCGAGAAAGTGGAGAGAATTGTTTTGGGGGATCGCCGAATGACTGTTGAACAGATCGCCTCCAGAGTTGGCATTTTTGTGGGTTCTGTGCACACAATCCTGCATGACGACCTGCAAATGCGAAAAGTGTCATCCAGGTGGGTGCCACGAATGCTGACGGACGACCACACGGCTGCCCGTGTGGCATGTTGCCGAGCAATGTTGACGCTCAACGACAGCATGAATGGGACTTTCTTTTCGTCGGTTGTGACAATGGATGAGACGTGGATGCCATTTTTCAATCCAGAAACAAAGCGCCAGTCAGCTCAATGGAAGCACACAGATTCACCGCCACCAAAAAAATTTCGGGTAACCGCCAGTGCTGAAAAAATGATGGTGTCTATGTTCTGGGACAGCGAGGGCGTAATCCTTAACCATTGCGTTCCAAAGGGCACTACGGTAACAGGTGCATCCTACGAAAATGTTTTGAAGAACAAATTCCTTCCTGCACTGCAACAAAAACGTCCGGGAAGGGCTGCGCGTCTGCTGTTTCACCAAGCAACGCACCCGCACATCGAGCTAACGTTACGCAACAGTTTCTTCGTGATAACAACTATGAAGTGATTCCTCATGCTCCCTACTCACCTGACCTGGCTCCTAGTGACTTTTGGCTTTTTCCAAAAATGAAAGACACTCTCCGTGTCCGCACATTCACCAGCCGTGCCGCGGTTCTAGGCGCTCGGTTCGGAGCCTTTATTGTATGATTATATGATAGCGGAACAAACACTGGTAGCAGTTACTTCTGTAAAATATCTGGGAGTATGCGTGCGGAACGATTTGAAGTGGAATGATCATATAAAATTAATTGTTGGTAAGGCGGGTACCAGGTTGAGATTCATTGGGAGAGTCCTTAGAAAATGTAGTCCATCAACAAAGGAGGTGGCTTACAAAACACTCGTTCGACCTTTACTTGAGTATTGCTCATCAGTGTGGGATCCGTACCAGATCGGGTTGACGGAGGAGATAGAGAAGATCCAAAGAAGAGCGGCGCGTTTCGTCACAGGGTTATTTGGTAACCGTGATAGCGTTACGGAGATGTTTAACAAACTCAAGTGGCAGACTCTGCAGGAGAGGCGCTCTGCATCGCGGTGTAGCTTGCTCACCAGGTTTCGAGAGGGTGCGTTTCTGGATGAGGTATCGAATATATTGCTTCCCCCTACTTATACCTCCCGAGGAGATCACGAATGTAAAATTAGAGAGATTAGAGCGCGCACAGAGGCTTTCAGACAGTCGTTCTTCCCGCGAACCATACGCGACTGGAACAGGAAAGGGTGGTAATGACAGTGGCACGTAAAGTGCCCTCCGCCACACACCCTTGGGTGGCTTGCGGAGTATAAATGTAGATGTAGATGTAGACTGCTGCGGTCGCAGGTTCGAATCCTGCCTCGGGCATGGATGTGTGTGATGTCCTTAGGTTAGTTAGGTTTAAGTGGTTCTAAGTTCTAGGGGACTGATGACCACAGATGTTAAGTCCCATAGTGCTCAGAGCCATTTGAACCATTTTTGAACCAGCCGTGCTGCTATTGCCTCAGCGATTTTCCAGTGGTCATAACAGACTCCTAAAGAAGCCTTCGCCGCTGCCATGGAATCATGGCGTCGGCGTTGTGAAAAATGTGTACGTCTGCAGGACGATTACGTCGAGAAGTAACGCCAGTTTCATAGATTTCGGGTGAGTAGTTAAATAGAAAAAAAATCGGAGGCCTTAGAACTTGAATGCACCTCGTATTTCACCTGTACGTTTAGCGAATTTCACCTTGCAGTTTAATTTCCACGCAGCTTATTGTTCATGACATCGTATCTCCTGAACCATGTGTTGTACAGTGATATAATTTTTGCAGGTATATCCAGCGGTAGAAGGTATCAGATAGATGATATAATGGTAAGACAGAGATTTAGGAACCAGGCTTTAAATTGTAAGACATTTCCAGGGGCAGATGGGGACTCTGACCACAATCTATTGGTTATGACCTGTAGATTAAAACTGAAGAAACTGCAAAAAGGTGGGAATTTAAGGAGATGGGACCTGGATAAACTGAAAGAACCAGAGGTTGTACAGAGTTTTAGGGAGAGCATAAGGGAACAATTGACAGGAATGGGGGAAAGAAATACAGTAGAAGAAGAATGGGTAGCTTTGAGGGATGAAGTAGTGA
Source organism: Schistocerca cancellata (assembly GCF_023864275.1). Lineage (NCBI taxonomy): Eukaryota > Metazoa > Arthropoda > Insecta > Orthoptera > Acrididae > Schistocerca > Schistocerca cancellata. The sequence goes on from NC_064629.1 coordinate 931,439,157, forward strand.
AGGCAGCAGAGGATCAAGTAGGTAAAAAGACCAGGGCTCTTAGAAATCCTTGGGTAACAGAAGAAATATTGAATTTACTTGATGAAAGGAGGAAATATAAAAATGCCGTTAATGACGCAGGCAAAAAGGAATACAAACGTCTCAAAAATGCGATCGACAGGAAGTGCAAAATGGCTAAGCAGGGATGGCTAGAGGACAAATGTAAGGATGTAGAGGCTTATCTCACTAGGGGTAAGATAGATACTGCCTACAGGAAAATTAGAGAGACCTTTGGAGATAAGAGAACCACTTGTATGAACATCAAGAGCTCAGATGGAAACCCGGTTCTGAGCAAAGAAGGGAAAGCAGAAAGGTGGAAGGAGTATATAGGGGGTCTGTACAAGGGCGATGTACTTGAGGACAATATTATGGAAATGGAAGAGGATGTAGAAGAAGATGAAATGGGAGATACGATACTGCGTGAAGAGTTTGACAGAGCACTGAAAGACCTGAGTCGAAACAAGGCCCCCGGAGTAGACAACATTCCATTGGAACTACTGACGGCCTTGGGAGAGCCAGTCCTGACAAAACTCTACCATCTGGTGAGCAAGATGTATGAAACAGGCGAAATACCCTCAGACTTCAAGAAGAATATAATAATTCCAATCCCAAAGAAAGCAGGTGTTGACAGATGTGAAAATTACCGAACTATCAGTTTAATAAGTCACAGCTGAAAAATACTACGCGAATTCTTTACAGACGATTGGAAAAACTAATAGAAGCCGACCTCGAGGAAGATCGGTTTGGGTTCCGTAGAAATGTTGGAACACGTGAGGGAATACTGACCCTACGACTTATCTTAGAAGAAAGATTAAGGAAAGGCAAACCTACGTTTCTAGCATTTGTAGACTTAGAGAAAGCTTTTGACAATGTTGACTGGAATACTCTTTTTCAAATTCTGAAGGTGGCAGGGGTAAAATGCAGGGAGCGAAAGGCTATTTACAATTTGTACAGAAAGCAGATGGCAGTTATAAGAGTCGAGGGACATGAAAGGGAAGCAGTGGTTGGGAAGGGAGTAAGACAGGGTTGTAGCCTCTCCCCGATGTTATTCAATCTGTATATTGAGCAAGCAGTAAAGGAAACAAAAGAAAAATTCGGAGTAGGTATTAAAATCCATGGAGAAGAAATAAAAACCTTGTTTGCCGATGACATTGTAATTCTGTCAGAGACAGCAAAGGACCTGGAAGAGCAGTTCAACGGAATGGACAGTGTCTTGAAAGGAGGATATAAGATGAACATCAACAAAAGCAAAACGAGGATAATGGAATGTAGTCGAATTAAGTCGGGTGATGTTGAGGGTATTAGATTAGGAAATGAGACACTTAAAGTAGTAAAGGAGTTTTGCTATTTGGGGAGCAAAATAACTGATGATGGTCGAAGTAGAGAGGATATAAAATGTAGACTGGCAATGGCAAGGAAAGCATTTCTGAAGAAGAGAAATTTGTTAACATCGAGTATAGATTTAAGTGTCAGGAAGTCATTTCTGAAAGTATTTGTATGGAGTGTAGCCATTTATGGAAGTGAAACATGGACGGTAAATAGTTTGGACAAGAAGAGAATAGAAGCTTTCGAAATGTGGTGCTACAGAAGAATGCTGAAGATTAGATGGGTAGATCACATAACTAATGAGGAAGTATTGAATAGGATTGGGGAGAAGAGAAGTTTGTGGCACAACTTGACCAGAAGAAGGGATCGGTTGGTAGGACATATTCTGAGGCATCAAGGGATCACCAATTTAGTATTGGAGGGCAGCGTGGAGGGTAAAAATCGTAGGGGGAGACCAAGAGATGAATACACTAAGCAGATTCAGAAGGATGTAGGTTGTAGTAGGTACTGGGAGATGAAGAAGCTTGCACAGGATAGAGTAGCATGGAGAGCTGCGTCAAACCAGTCTCAGGACTGAAGACCACAACAACACATCCAGCGGTTTATGTGCCTACTGTCTGCCAAATGTGTAATGAATAGAGAATTAATAAGGTAAAACACCATGCATTATTGCAGCGGTTCCTCACGCATCTCATGAACTGTATGTCGTACAATGATATGTTTGTTGTTTTTTTTTGGTATATTTAACAGCACCGTCTGCGAAATGTGTTGAGAATAGATTTCGTACTAAATAAGTAATAATTAAAACCTAGTGCTCCATGTCTCTGTTTTACTGCATGAACAGCGAAAATGTTTTTAAGCGACAAAATTTTTACCTTTCGTCATTCTGTGCGGGTCGTCCGCGTGAGGAAGTTTCTTGAAGATTCGAAATAATGTGTATAGTTTGCTGCAAGCTTCTAAATGCTCTCATTCTCAAATACTGGATGCTCTGCTTTTTCACTCCCACCTCCACCTCTTTAATAGACGGATGGTTCTTACCGTCACAGTGATTCTTTACAGACAGTAAATGATTCGTGTACGAAGTTTGGTTGGAATCGGTCCAGTGGTTTAGGAGGAGATGTGGAACACACACACATATACATACATACGTACATCCATTTTTATAATTGGTATGGATGTTACTTAAATTCCTTTTGAAAGTGCAGTTATCGACGAATCGGAAGGCACTGGATGTGAAACATGTTGCTAGAGCGCTATAGACCGCAGATGGAATCGACTTCATCTCTGACAGTTATCCCGCGTCCGGCCATCCTGATTTAGGTTTTCCGTGATTTCCCTAAATCACTCCAGGCAAATGCCGGGATGGTTCCTCTGAAAGGGCACGGCCGACTTCCTTCCCTAATCCGATGAGACCGATGACCACGCTGTCTGGTCTCCTTCCCCAAACCAACCAACCAATCTGACAGCTCCTCCTGGTTATTCATTTCCCTGGTCACTTGTTTCAGCTTGCTACTCTACCTCAAGGTGCGTGTATTCCAAAAGCATTTTTTTTTCCTTTTCATGCGAACAAAATTAATGGAGAGAGAAGTGCAGTAACTTTTTGGTCATTCATTAATTCACCATCAATTGACTAAAACGCAATAGACAGCTTTACATTACGCCGTCAGCGATATACAGTAGGAGGGTGCCACATTACCCAATCCAATCCCTTTTCCACCAAAACTGCGCAGGTCACTGACATCACATTCAGAAATTAAACACACGGGAACGACATAAAATCTCACTTAACAACTGCTAAGAAGTACTCATTCAAGAAACTGGAAGTATCCAAACTACAGTACGTAAACTCATACTAAGTAAAGTTATTTTGTCTATCCACGTCAGAGAACCGAACATGAAATTCTGGGAAGGTAGAGCCAGTATGTAAACGGCAAAAACAGCAGCGATCGCATTGGAGGAAGTCACATTTCTCAGAAGAACGCTACAGCTGCCATACAGGGTGAAAAGAGTCAGTTTCCATTCTAACAGCGTAGAACAATGTGCAGAGATTCTGTCCATAGGCGTGACTTGCGTTAGTATGATTAGTAACTCATTTATGCTTCCATGTAGCGTTACACAGCAGTCCAGCTTGTTAAACCCGAGAACACAATGTATCCCTTAGGATGGCTCCACTGCACTTACACGTGGCACACACATTTAATGTTTGTTTTTAACTCGCCGCATTTAAAGTTAAGCATTAATTTTATACCGTCAGAACAATATTTTTAATAATCTGCGATTTTTCCATCCCCTGCAGCGCGGAAACAAGAAGTCCTAGAGAAAAATGAGTAAAAACTATTTTGTAGGAAATTCAATGTAGCTTAATTTAGAAAAAATTAATTTTAAACCCCCCCCCCCCCCCCCCACCCCAACGCTCATACCCTACCGGTCAGGATTTTGAGCATGTTGTTCAGGACACACACTCCTACCGACTGCACGGCATTTTTCCACAATTCGCTTTTTTTTTTTGTCTTCGTGGACAGTATACGGCGGGAGAGACTGTTTGGCGACGTGAGAGCAGCAGCGTGGAAGCGGGCAATCACCTTGAGCGGCTCCGAACAATGGCAACTCCAAGTGTGAGGACGTGCGCCGCCTCCAAACGATATTGTCCTTGCTCAAGGCGCTCCTTATTACTACCACACTTGAGCTCATTCAGGCCCGCAGCGTCCGCCTTACGTAACGTTTATGCGCCATATCGAATGTCGGGGGGTTCGCTGTCCACTCCTCAGTACCAGACCTGTCGCAATCGGAAGTTTTCAGTTTTCGTGAGGTACGTTAAACATTTTCACTCTAACCGAACGCAGATCCTACGAGATCGACGTTCCTGCGCGACATGTGATTAAAGGTAGCATATTATACCCGGTAAGCCGGCTACTACAGGCCTCCGCAAATATACCCAGAACGATTAAATATATGGTGTACCGAATTTCCTCACGTACGTAATAATGTTTATAGCTGCCGAACAATGACACAGACATTTTTTTTTTTTTTTTTTTTTTACTAGTGCCACATACTTCTTTCTGTGGCACTGCAACGAGATTTCAAAGAAGACTTCAATCACATAACACGAAATGAACTTCATCAAATAGTAATAAGACAACAGCGCCTCTTCTCCTGACAGACGGACAACAGCGTGCGGTTTTTGTAAACACCAGTCGAAGAACTGTAATTTCCTGAAAAAACGGGGCATTTATATAGCCAATTTAACATTGTCGAGATATGGCGGTACGACTTCCCTTAAGGCCTCTGAACCGTGTAAATTATACCTTAGTATTGTGCATTTCCGGTAGTGTTTCCCGTACTTCGACAAACGCGAGTTTGGGGACTGTTTCCGAACGTGGAAGTCTATGGTAAGCTGTCCCCTTTCAGACAACACACACAATGATGTGGCCGTGCGGTTCTAGGCGCTCCAGTCCGGAGCCGCGCTGCTGCTCCGGTCGCAGGTTCGAATCCTGCCTCGGGCATGGATGTGTGTGATGTCCTTAGGTTAGTTAGGTTTAAGTAGTTCTAAGTTCTAGGGGACTGATCAGCACAGCAGTTAAGTCCCATAGTGCTCAGAGCCATTTGAACCATTTTTTGAATTGAACTGCGGCGGACAACGCGTTTGACAGCCCTGCATTTACAATTGTGTCCTAACCTAACCACAATCTCTTGATGTGCAATGTATCCAAGAAAACGGCTGTCAGCAACCTGCGGCAGAACTATTAATCGCGCTCGCTTTGCTCACGGCGTAATACCAGCTGGCCTGTAAGAGCAAAGTCAAGACCGAAAAAGTTTAGTTTCGGCGCTAAAAGCGAATTTTAACTTCTCGCTTTAGCTACGCGATACCGACCGATGAGCTGTCCTCGTTGGAAGTGATGTACAGGTTACAGGCGACACGGATTCCATAAGAAAAAATGATAGGAAGAAAAATAAGAGCAAATAAAAAAGTCAAGATGACGAAAATGATGTAACAAAAGATTAAAAGTAAAACATTGATTAAAACTACCTAACTGAATATAATAATAAGTCATTTTGGTAAAGATTTAAAAAAAAAAGAAAAAAATGTTACCGCCTGGCGTTATTCGAACACCGCGGCATCCGGCATCGTGAACTGTGACGTCACCACCAGGCTACGCAAGACCTTCGCATTCTGCTAATATATTTATTTATCTAGAGAACCAGTTGCAACGATAATTTTCTACCTACAAAAAATTAGGTTTTACGTATGAAGTTTACCTACTGTAGGCCGATCTCTGCAATGGCGATTGTATGTGAAGGCGAATCGTGTGTCTTGTGCGGAAGAATCCAGTAGTCTTTGGCTAGTGGTGTGTGTGTGTGTGTGTGTGTGTGATAAAATGCGAGGTAAAAGGGCCGGTCTCAGGATTCGGGATCCAGACGCAACAAGGAAGGAAAAAAAAAAGAAAGAAAGAAAACCACGCACGTAATTGGAAGTTAACTGACCATTTGCTGTGGCAGTTTGACAACGACGAACAGTTCAGGAGCGACGCTGAACGCCTTTGATTGGAGGAAGCACCTCCAACATGTGAAGTGTCAACTGTCAAGTAACTTTAATCAGACTGTGTTTGAATAAATTTCCCACGAGAGTCAAACAACACAGGATTCTACTGCTATTGCAGTGCACAATCCATAAAGTACCTCTACAGTTTCTGGTGCTTTAATTTGGCCGGGCGTTACAATAATTTAAATCACTGTCATTTTTGTGCCCCATACTCAAACTGTTGTGAAACGAAGTGTAATGAAACGGTGTGCTCTCGTCGATGCTACAAGAAATTACTTGTGTATTCAAATAGCTCCGGCGACCATAATTTGGCTTTTTGGTCAATTCAAGAACATTGAAATCTAGATATGTATGTACTTTTATTATACAGGGCTTCTATAAACGAGTCATTCATTTCCAAAGTCATACATACATATATATATACAGGGTGTTACAAAAAGGTACGGCCAAACTTTCAGGAAACATTCCTCACACACAAAGAAAGAAAATGTTATGTGAACATGTGTCCAGAAACGCTTACTTTCCATGTTAGAGCTCATTTTATTACTTCTCTTCAAATCACATTAATCATGGAATGGAAACACACAGCAACAGAACGTACCAGCGTGACTTCAAACACTTTGTTACAGGAAATGTTCAAAATGTCCTCCGTTAGCGAGGATACATGCATCCACCCTCCGTCGCATGGAATCCCTGATGCGCTGATGCAGCCCTGGAGAATGACGTATTGTATCACAGCCGTCCACAAAACGAGCACGAAGAGTCTCTTACATTTGTTACCGGGGTTGCGTAGACAAGAGCTTTCAAATGCCCCCGTAAATGAAAGTCAAGAGGGTTGAGGTCAGGAGAGCATGGAGGCCATGGAATTGCTCCGCCTCTACCAATCCATCGGTCACCGAATCTGTTGTTGAGAAGCGTACGAAATGAGGATTGACACATTGTTGGATGAACCATTCGCAGAAGTGTACCCGTGGAGGCCAATCAGCTGCTGACAGTCCCTGCACACGCTGTACATGGTACGGAAACAACTGGTTCTCCCGTAGCACTCTCCATACAGTGACGTGGTCAACGTTACCTTGTACAGCAGCAACTGCTCTGACGCTGACATTAGGGTTATCGTCAACTGCACGAAGAATTGCCTCGTCGATTGCAGGTGTCCTCGTCGTTATAGGTCTTCCCCAGTTGCGAGTCATAGGCTGGAATGTTCCGTGCTCCCTAAGACGCCGATCAATTGCTTCGAACGTCTTCCTGTCGGGACACCTTCGTTCTGGAAATCTGTCTCGATACAAACGTACCGCGCCACGGCTATTGCCCCGTGCTAATCCATATATCAAATGGGCATCTGCCAACTCCGCATTTGTAAACACTGCACTGACTGCAAAACCACGTTCGTGATGAACCCTAACCTGTTGATGCCACGTACTGATGTTCTTGATGCTAGTACTGTAGAGCAATGAGTCGCATGTCAACACAAGCACCGAAGTCAACATTACCTTCCTTCAATTGGGCCAACTGGCGGTGAATCGAGGAAGTACAGTACATACTGACGAAACTAAAATGAGTTCTAACATGGAAATTAAGCGTTTCCGGACACATGTCCACATAACATCTTTTCTTTATTTGTGTGTGAGGAATGTTTCCTGAAAGTTTGGCCGTACCTTTTTGTAACACCCTGTATATATGACTGACACATGAACAAAACCGTATACTCAACGAATTTGCATTGTGTTCACCAGTTAGCGTTATGAATGCGGTGCCTTGCCAGAATGACGACGGATCAAGAAAAGAATTGTTGTGTGTTGAAATACTGTATACGAATTGTTTATATGTACAGAAGCGCAGTGCGTATTCAGAAGAAAAAAATGGTTCAAATGGCTCTGAAGACTGTGGGACTCAACTGCTGTGGTCATAAGTCCCCTAGAATTTAGAACTACTTAAACCTATCCAACCTAAGGACAACACACACATCCATGCCCGAGGCAGGATTCGAACCTGCGACCGTAGCGGTCGCGCGGTTCCAGACTGTAGCGCCTAGAACCGCTCGGCCACTCCGGCCTGCGCATTCAGAAGAATTATGGAGAAAAAAACACCGTGTAAATAGAGCATTGTACGTTGGTATCGACATCTTTGGGACAGTGGTTGCCGAGTAAAGTACCGGCCGACCAAGTGCGCCGGAAGCAGCCGTGGAGAAGGTGAGGGAAATTTTCATACATAGTCAAAAAAATGAACGATCCTTGCAAGCCGCGAACTGGGAATACCCCAGCAAACTGTGTTGAAGATTCTGCGACGGCAGTTGCATTTCGAACCGTACCGTTTGCTGCTCGTGCATCAATTAGAGCCGGAAATTTATGGCCTGCGCCTTCAGTTTTGTATCACAATGCAGGAAGCAATTGAGGATGAACATTTCGCCTCCAGGCTGATACTTAGCGTCGAAGCAACTTTCCGTTTATCTGAAAAGGTTAATCGCCACAATGCGAGTGTGTGGGACACTGAACATCCTCATGAAACTGTGGTGCATGAACGGAGATTTGACGAAGGTCAATGTTTTTTGAGCAACGTCAGAGACGAAGCTGTCTGGCCCGTTTGTCTTCAGTCAGAAGACTGTGACTGGTATCTCTTACCTTGATATGTCGCAGGTATGGCAGTTTCCACAAATGATGCTGATTCCGAGAATTTCACCTTCCAACAAGACAGGACACTCCATCATTGGTGCACAGATGTTCGTCACTACCTAAACAACAATCTTCCACGTCATTGGAATGGTGGTGAAGATGATGTGGTTCTGTTTTGTTGGCTTTCCAGGTCTCATGACCTAACGCCTGGTGACTCTCCCTTTGAGGGTACAGTAACGACCGTGTTTACGTATCCGCACTGCCAAGAACACTGCCACAGTTCAGAGAGCGGCTTCAAATGGCTCTGAGCACTATGGGACTTGACATCTGAGGTCATCAGTCTCCTAGACTTAGAACTACTTAAACCTAACTAACCTAAGGACATCACACACATCCATGCCCGAGGCAGGATTCGAACCTGCGACCGTAGCGGTCGCGCGGCTCCAGACTGTAGAGCCTAGAACCGCTTGGCCACTTCGGCCGGCTCAGAGAACACATCAGTGATGCTGTGATCACCATTGACAGGATGTTGCTACATAAGGTACGGAACGAACTTGACTATCGCTTGGATAATGCGTGTCTGCTACTAACTTGGGTTCACTCCCATCACAACTACCGTACTGCCTCTCTTCCATGTCCTAGGATGATTAGGCCTATAATTACTTTAGTGCGGATTTTGTGGAAGTTGCAAGTGCGGGTAATGTTTTATACAAAATCATCGTTGCCAGTAGCTGTTTCTAAATCTCAATGTTAGTAAACTCATTTTATTTTTACGGTTTTACGGAAGTGATACTTGAATGGAATAAGAATATTCCTATAGCCTGATCACACATATGATCAGTATTGATCATACTATGCAGACTCTGAGGCCGGCCTTAGTATCCTTGACAACACTGATTGTATGGGTACAGGCAAGTTACAGTGCTCACCACTTCGTCTCCTACTACGGGAGACATTCACAGCTAGACGTAAATGCGGAGTTAGTTAATTTTTATCCGAAGGCTTGTTAACCTAGGTTACATTTGAAAATGAGCTAATCAGACGTTATGACCTCTGTAGATGTCTCCTGCAGTAGGAGACGAAGCGACGAGCACTGAAACATGCTTCGGATAAAGGCCCAGTGCCCATAAAATCAGTGTCACAGAAGACCAGTATTAACATTGTCTATGTTTAATAATATTGAGTAAATGCAGTTATGTTACATGTGGAATACCTATGCCTCGAATGTCATGATGGACAAGGGTGCCCATACGATAGTCTGTCGGGAGATTCTAGACCAGGGGGTTTGGAGTATTTTTAATATTTTTGAAGACGAATAATGACCTGCAAGTAGCCATAAAAACTTTCCAGTTCCGACCCCGTTAAAAACCTGGGTAATACCGACTTTTAAATCACTTTCTTTAAAGTAAAATTCCTGACTACACTACATACCTTCCTTTCCCTTGTCCTCAGGTATGTGCGCGCTTGCATGGCGAGGATGTTTCAGTGAGACTTCCCGACGTTGACCTCAGCAACATTTTGTGTCGTCATTGTGTTCCATATTCCTCGTGGATTCCAGTTCCGCGTCTTCATTTCATTGGAATAAAAAGACAGGCCTTTAAATAGTCACCACATTCATACACACAACAAAGCTCCACAGTATCGTCCGATGGGATTATTCCACGCTTCCATTATAACTAACTGAGAAATGCACCATTTTAAGAAAACAGTTCTGTTTTCCTATACTTTAAAAACATCTAAATCCCAGTTTCATTAGGTGTTTGAATGGCGGTGCCGACATGGCAGACCATTTTTGCACGAGAGCTGAAACCAGAGAAGGTAATGATTTTGGACGCTGAGGTCGATAATTTAACTCATTTCAAAGGTGTTCCATTGGGTTCAGGTCGGGACTCTGGGCATGTCAGTACATTTCAGGAATGTTATTGTCCACAAATCATTGCCTCACAGATGCTGCTTTATGACAGAGTGCGTTATCATTTGCTGTATGCACTACATAAGGCTGTAAAACGTGTTCGTACCCTTCTGCACTTAGTGTTTTGTTAAGCGCAACAAGGGGATCACACCTTAACCACGAAAATCACCCCCATACCATTACACCATCCCATCTGTACTTCACAATTGGCTCTACACACGACGGCACGGAACGTTCTCTAGGCATCCGCCAAACTCACACCCCCATTGGATTTCCACAAAGTGTAGTGTCGATTCGTCGCGCCATATCACTCGTTTCCAGTCATCCAGCCTTTACATTACCTCAAGTGTTGCTTATGAGGTTCTGCTCGACAATTAAACCCCATTCTTTTAACTCGCTTTGTACAGTCAGTGTAATAACTGGAACGCTGGTAGCACTGTGGAACTCGTGAGTAATTCTTTCCTCTGAATGTGTGTGATTTTTGACAGCCACCCTCAGCGGTCCCTGTCAGTCAGTATAAGAAGCCTCGGTTTAGCTGTGGTTGTCGACATTGGCAGCTTCGGAAGGCTCGAAATGCCCCTAACGAATTTGTTACTCAGGTGATGTTCACTGAGCAGTCACTGCGCAATCCTGGCCGACCTCTTCTGATGTTCCTGCTTCTCTTCTGATTATGTGATACTCCCCACCTGCTCTTATACTGGTGAGTCCACATCTCGTGACATCTAAGGGTCAATTATGCATTACATAGAGGTGTTAGTATACTTCTGATCAGATAGTGTGTTTACTGTCGGTAAACCTCCAACTGACTTCTGATTTCTCCGATATTTCTGTCGTCGTCATCCTACGAGATGTATGTGGGAGGAAGTTACCCGTTTCTTCACTCTACGTGGAGGATTCGCTCTAGCAGTTTCGATGGTAAACCTCTCAATGGTGTGCAATACCTCTCCTGTTGCGTCTGCCACTGGACACTGATCAGCATATATGCGAGACTCTCCCATTTGAGAAACGAACCTGTGACGTACGTGCCGATCTTCGTCAGACCTTCTCTCCCTGTTCTACTAATCCTACCTGAGCGGGCTTTCTCTTCAGAAAAAAAGAAATTTAGAGACTGTTCACAACGAAGGGATCGCAGGGAAGTAAACGTAAAGAGGACATCCCAGTCAGACTCGTTGTGAACTCCACAGGTAGCCTAGTGCGTAAGGTGTGCAATGCCAATATGACCAATAAAACGTATGCATTGATAATTCAGTGTGATTAGTTGCTAATGTAGACATATAGCTGTATACAAAAAGTAGCTTTTTCCTGTTATATTTCATCAAAATGAGTTCTGCTTTCGGCAAAAGTCAAAATTTTAATGTACGATGATGCAGTCAGTGGTTTACACGTCTGCAGGTGTTACATTCCTGACTGCGATGGCAGCCCTGTGGGGGCAGATTTCAGTCCCCACTGGTTGCAGAACGCAGTGCCGGTGGACACCCGTGGAGACCTGCTGAAGCCTGCACACTGCCGACGTTATATTCGCAACAGTTCTGTGGTAGCTGACATCTTCAACAGCACGTGCCCTGCCTCGCTCTTCACCAACACCACGGAGCGGTGTGATGAATGGGTGTATGAAGGATTTGAAACATCCATCCAGAGTGAGGTAACAAAAACATACATCTGGTGTCACAGTTGTACTCCAGTAATTAAATTTAATATAACACTCACCTCTTACAGTAAATCAAATAGTAATTAGGAAATTTATCTAAATAGAAATTTGCTCTGTGGGTATTCCTCTAACTAAACAGGTGATAATATGAGAGGGGAAAAAGACGTAAATTAATACTTGGTAGAAAATAACGAAACAAAAACCAAAATGTTGAATTCTGTGTTCAAATGCTCATTCGTAAAAGAAAATCGAGTAACGTTGCATCATTCAGTAACCGTAGTGCTCCAGAGATGGCTGTGTGCCGGACCGAGACTCGAACTCAGGACGGAGTTCGAGTCTCGGTTCGGCACACAGTTTTAATCTGCCAGCAAGTTTCGTATCGGCGCACACTCAGCTGCAGAGTGAAAATTTCATTCTGGAGTACTGGTGGTGTTAGAATGTAGCTTAAATCACTAAAACTCAGCAGGACCTCAGGGACTGACTGACTACCTGTCGAGTTCTGTACAGAATCTGTGAGTAAATTAGTTCTGCTCTTGAGCATAATTTAGCACAGGTCTCTTGAGCAGAGACATGCTCTGCTTCACTGGGAAAGGGGATAGATTAAATCCATCTACAAAACAGAAAGTGGGATTGTTCCACAGAACTACCATCATACATCATTCCTATCTATTTGTAGTAGAATCCAATAACATATGCAGATTAAAAACAGTATTATGTACATTAAATAAAATAATCTGTACATGGGTATCAGTTTGGATATTGAAAGCATTGATTATGTGATACTGAACATGTGCTATTGACATGACATGTGACTGAAAGTTGTCAGCAGACACTGAGGTAATGTCTGGCGAGACCCAAGAGACTGTAGCAGTACCGCTGCTGTTCTTGTTATACATTAATGACTTTGCACATTAATATTAGTTTCAGTCTCAGGCTTTTGGCAGATGATGCAGTTATCTGTGAGGATCTGCCATCTGGTGAAAATTAGGTTTTGACAAAATACCAGCATGGAGCTAAGCTTTGCAACTAATTTTCAGTGTAGACGAGTGTAATGTGTATGCTTCATTGAATATAAACAGATGATACCCTTTGACTATTGGATTAGTGAGATAATGTCAATTGTGCTGTGCAAATATTTGGGAATAACAATGTTTGGGGAGCATTTACAGACTTGATTGTGTCATGAAAGAATGTGCTTATGACAGATACTAACAAAAAAATGCTGTATATCTTAAAAGAACCTACTTACAAGATTATAAGGCAGAAATGTATTCAGTGCCCTATGTATCTATCCTATGGGGTTCATGCAGATCCCATCAAGCAGTCATTCTTCCTGCAGTCCATAATGGCACGAAACAGAAAGAAACCTTAACATTTGGCACAAAAAAGATATTTCCTCTGCTACACTTTTACAGTGGTTTACATTGTATTTGTGTGTTGTAGTATGTGCAATTATGATATGAAAACATTATCTAAACATATATACTCATTCTTGATAGTTTCCAAGCAACAATTACCTTAAACTGCTCAAATGTGAATTATGTAGACAGTTCATGTTAAAAAATGCCACTGCTAATTTAAACTCAGTTGCAAGATCCAGCAGATACATCCTGTATTTCCAATCAGAGTTAGTATGTAGACACACACTCATTTGTGGCGGTTTAGAATCTTAATTGTGGAAACTTTTGAGGGTAAACAATATGCTTACATTATGTTATTACTGCGAGAAGCATCAGTGATGATTATAAGTAGGCCTCCATTTAACAATATGTAGATAACCATTACCTGTTACTATTTCCATTGGACATATCTGAATGTTTAGCCACCAGCAAAAGATAAACAATTGCCACAAGATACATCAGAAGAGGCAGGAGTTTTCTCAGGATACATGAAGTTTTGTAACTCTTATATTAATATATAACTGAATTGCAAACTGACTGTAGAAAATCATCTTTAATCTGATTGAAAACATGTCTTCAAATTAAATAAGTAACACTGTTTCTTATTGTGTAACAGCTGTGCCAGCTAATTTTATTATTTTTTTTCCAGTGGGATATAACATGTGATGAAGAATTGTGGAAACTTGGAATGGTTGGCACTGTCAATAATTTTGGTTATCTGTTGGGCCTACCAGTATTTGGTTATATCTCAGACAGGTACAAGTTCCCAGACAATGCTCTTGAAATACTGAATTTTTTGAAAAATTGCCAATTTTCTAACAGATAATAAATTTCTTCTTTACAGATTTGGCCGAAAGAAAGTCTTCATGTATGGTATGGGCCTTACAAGTATCTTGGGTTTTGCAAGAGCATATGCAAATAATTATATGACATACTTGGTTCTTGAGTTCCTAGCCATGTTTGTTATGGGTGGAAACTTTTCATCTATTTTTATACTTGGTATGTAGTTCTAAATGAAGCACTACTTAGCTATAATGCGACAATTTTCTGTTAAATAAGTCAAATGTCTAATGTATACATATAATGAAATTAACTTCAGTATGATGATTATTATCAATGAGCATTGAGCCTAAAATTTAATATTTTTTCAACTCACCCATCATGATTAAAAAAAATTGCTTTAAATTGGAAGCATGTAGAAATGAAAACATCTCACTATCATTAGCCCTCCCTCTTTACCATCAAATACCACACTGCTGCATTACTAAAAAATAATACCCATTGAAGCATCCAGCATGTAGGATTATTTGCAAAATTTCAAACTTGTATTTGAATAGACAGCCTATTCTTCAACGTATTAATGCATCTAAATTTTTAAGTTTTTTCTTTAATGTTGATCATGAAAATTCCTTTCCTGAAATGTATAAAATTCAGAATGTCCTATGAGCAAAAAGTCAGCATTAAAAAATGAATACAATGGGCAATTTACTTTTGATACTGTACATTACGTATCTCACCATGACGTACAGTCTCTATATGGTGAACCTTCATACTGAGCGGGATGTAAATCCTATAATATTAGGAGGATATTTGACAAGCCAAAAACTGAGTATTTTAGGAGACAGCTCAAATTTATGAACTGGAGGAATGTTTACATCGTAGTAGACATTAATGATAAATATACATATTTATTTTGTGTGTCTGAATTATATAATGTCTATCCCATATTTGCCATCAATAACATCACTGTAATTTTCTATCATATGCAAATTTTTACACGGTTGTCACATTTTCTGAACATTAACAGATATTGGGGACACTGTTGTTCTCCACAGGAACATGCAATATATTCACCTTACGTGGAAGAATTTACCTTCATTCAATGTGACTAGATGTATGGGAAAAGTTCAGTCTTAGTTATATGGGACTTGCATTCACACATTTCTGAGGAAACTGCAATGTTGTTTTAGATTATATATCTATCAACCAGGAGCTCATGTGCTCGTTACAGGCAATACTGCAAAATATTGAAAGTTATGCAGACAGCTCAGGAAATGTTACAAAAAGAAGATCATCACATCAAGCAATAAATAAATGTAATGTAGGGTATAGTGTAGGGGCAACTAGTAGAACCAGGCAGGATGAGCAGAAGGTGACTTTAAGAATAAATAACTTATTGGTAACAGAGATATGGAGTGTGGCAATATTCTTATATGTTGTTGATAAACTGTGCCAGATTCAGTAAATAATACCCTTATACATCTTAGACCATCAAATTCAAAAAACCTTCAGTGGTATGGAGTGACACTCATTTCACCAGAAGTAGTAATATCCAACATTAAACCTTTAAAATCAAAACATTTTACAGTTGGTTGAAATGATGAATTTTCGCCATAATGCAAGAAAGGGAATAGGAAAACACATCAAATTTAATGTGATTTCACTTTCTCCAGTATTCTCAAAAAATTTAGAACACTTTATTTGCAAGTGACTTCTTAACCATCTTATTACAATTAATATATTTACCAAGTCACAGTTTGTACTTCTGAGGTGTTAGTGAGGAAGTTATTTGTGTATTTGTGCATAGTGAGCCATCAGTGGTGTTTCAGTACGTCAATTGTTTTATACATTTAATATATTACTATAGAATTGCTTGAAACCAATTCAAAACCATTAAACCTTGAAATAACCAACTATATGTTGTTTTGAGCCTGTAAGAGGTTTATGCCCAGCCTATGCATAAAATATAAGGACATGAAAACAGAATGGGATTATTCTGAAAGTTATAGGAATTATAGCTTCATAGTAATTTCAGTTCATTCATTCATTTATTTATTGGTCCATTTGATTCATTACATACTTAAACAGTACATTGAATATAGGACAAGTCAAAATTGCGAAAGGGGCAGAAAAAAAAACACACACACACACACACACACACACACACACACACACACACAGAGAGAGAGAGAGAGAGAGAGAGAGAGAGAGAGAGAGAGAGAGACATTTTTCCACTATAAATTACTTACGATTATGTTTAAAAAAAATTTTATGTTGCTGCGGTTTTAAATCACTGGGTAGGCTGTTATACAGCTGAACTGTTATCTGTGATACACTTTTTTGGTACAATGCTGTTCTACACTGTGACATGTGGATATTATTTGTGTTTCTTGTGTTGTGACTGTGTATATGCTTATTTTGTTGAAGATGTCCAGTTTGGTTTAAAAGATACTCATTTGCAAACAGGATACACTCATATATGTAAAGGCTCGGTAGGCTCATTATTTTCATCTGGATGAAATGTGGTCTACATGTTTCCAGTTTTCTTAGGTTGCAGATAGCCCTGATTGCTCTTTCCTGCATCCTAAAGATCTTTATGCTGGTGGCTGAATTTCCCCAGAAGATTAGCCCATATCGAAGTAGTGCATGGAAGTATGCATAATACGCCTGAATAACTGTTGACTTGCTTGCACTTTTATTTAACACACACAGAGCATAACAATCTTTTGAAAGTTTTTTTCTCAAGTTCTTTTGTATGACAGTCCCATTTTAAATTATCTTGAACCCATAGGCCTAGAACCTTAGTGTCAGTAACAGAGTTCAGTAACGTATATTCAAGGAATGGTACTGTAACAAAGTTTTGCACATGTGTAGAAGAGTGGAAATTCATAAAGACAGTTTTTTCTTTATTTATTATTATTTTATTTTTTTGAAACCGGCTAGTGATTTGAGACATTACAATATCTATTGCTACTTCCAATGAGATTTTGTCAGCAGCTGTTATTAATATGCTGGTGTCACCAGCAAATAAGATCAGTTTTCCCAATTTAATAAAGTCATTTATATCATCAATACAAAGGAGGAACAGTAGAGGTCCTAGGACAGAACCTTGCGGCACTCCATACTTTATTGTTGATTTACTGGAGACATGTGTTGTTGTTTTTCCTTGTACTGAAATGTCATCATGCATTAAAACCACCACTTGCTGCCTGTTTTCTAGGTGAGATCTTATCCACTGATTTGGGATTCCTCGGACACCTTTTTGATCTAATTTGTGAATGAGGAAGTCATGGTCAATTATGTCGAAAGCTTTTGAAAGGTCCACAAAGATACCAGTAGCACCTTTTCTGTCATTCAGTGCTTTAAGCACAGCTTCTATGTACTCATACATTGTTGTTGTTGTATACTTCGATTTACTGAATCCATGTTGATTTTCTGAGAGTAATGAGTTGGTAGTCTATTGTAGAAAATTTTCTCAAATATTTTGGAGAAAACACTGAGTTGGGATACTGGATGATAATTATTTACATTTTCAGAGTCCCCTTTTTTGAACAGTGGAGTTACTTTAGCTGTTTTTAGGCTATTCGAAAAGATTCCAGTTGAGAAGAAGTTGTTTAATATATATATATATTAGAAGTTTTAATACATTATTAGATGACTTTTTAAAGACATAGTCTGGCACACCATCCAGTCCACATGAATATTTGTTTTTGAGTGACCTTATTATTTGTTTCACCTCTATTTCCATGATTGATTGAAGGAACATAGACTTAACACTAGCATTTAAATAATTTGGTAGGCATTGAGGTCCATCGTCATACTGATTTCCGATTAACTGCTTTGCTATATTAGTAAAGTACATGTTAAACTTTTCAGCTATCTCTTTTGGATCTGAGTGTCTGTTATTTTCAATCTGAAGAGAGATATTTTGTGAAGTTGACTGTTCTGTACCAGTTTCTGCTCTAATAACCTTCCATACAGCTTTCATTTTATTGTTTGCATTTGAGATGTACTCATCATTTTTTCGTTTTTTGGCTTCTTTTATTACCTTGCTGAATATTTGGTTGTATTTTTTTCACATAATTTCTGAATTCTTGAGTAGTATTTCTGTGCTTAATAAGACAGTGAAGAATTTTTTTCTTTCTACTGGAAGTTACAATGCCTTTCGTTACCCAACATTTATTTTTACTATCTTAATCCTCCTTTTTTTCATTAGAAATGCTATATGAAAGTAGTGAAAATATACATTGTGGAAACTGTCGAACATGCTATTTACTTCAGTTTTACTAAAGACATAGCCCCATGTTTCCCTTGACAGCATAAAATTAAACACTCTAATGTTGTCATCACTGAAGTCTCTTTTTTCAACTATTTTAGCTTTTGGTCCACACTTAGTGTCTGATTGCTGTTCAGTAGACAGGAGCTGAGCTTCATGGTCATTAGTACTAAAATTTAGGTCACATAGTCTTATAAAAACTTGGTCAACTGCAGTTTTACTATCAGCAGTAATTCTGGTTGGGGAATTGACTGTGTGTTTAAAACCAAAACTATTGACTATATTTAACATTTCATTTCTACGATTTGAATCGTGTAAAAAATCTACATTTACATCTCCACAAATAACCACTTTCTTTCTCTCACACTTTGTAAAATTTAGCAGCCTTTCAAAATTTTTAATGAAAATTTCCCAGTCCCCAGACCTATATAGTATTACAACCAAAATATAAACATCTGTCAAATCAACAACACACAGCTCAATGGCTTTGTCTCTTGCCAAGCTTTGATAATTTTCTACTGCAGTAAATTTTAAATAATCTTTTACAAAAATAGCTGCTCCACCACACTTACTATTGCTTCTACAATAATAACTGGCAAGCTTGTAACCCGGAATCACAGTTGACATAATCTGGTCTTTGTCTAACCAGTGTCCATGATTTATTAATTCAAACTGAAATAACTTATTTTCTAGAGATTGAACATTGTGGTGTAAGAGTTTTAACACATTAGTATACTTATTAACAGATGTATTTACCCGTGATTGACTGTTTATCTTGCAATTTCCCTTGTTCACTGTTTTTTGTGCGATATTTGAGTCCTTCTCATTTGATGTGAGTGCAGGTAACTCGGACACTGATGCAGTGGCCTTCAGCTTACATGTTGCTTGCTTCCTCTTGTTAATAAAAAATGCTTGTGGTGATTTGGCTGCTCTGTACCACATAGCTGCTAAAATTCACAAACAAATTATTATTTCCATTGGAGATTTAGCTAGACATAGTTACATTATAATGAAAAAGGCTGGTGTAGTTTGTTTAGTTTAATTCCAGAATTTCATATTGTACAATACTGAATGCTAAGTTCTCGTGCTATGCTAAGGTTTTCAGCATCACAAAAAGTGCTTGCAGTGAGCATTAAAAAATGACCTTTCAAAACCTCAACAGACCAACTGTTCTAATGCTAGAAGATCAATAAAAACCTGCAGATAGGCTTGGATATATTAATCACTCTTTCTCAGTTCTTATATTCCCCAGTGAAGTTTATTATGGATGAAAATAACAACTCATTTTTGTTCAATATTTCTAATTGGCACTTCAAATCTGATATGACAATGTAAATATATTTTGATCTTTATTTTCAAATGTAGGTATGGAGCTCATGGGACCAAAACGCAGAGCTGTGGCTGGTATAGTCATCAATGCATTTGACTCGTTGGGTCCAGCAATATTGGGTTTAGCGGCTTGGTGGCTGAAGGACTGGAAGAAACTAATTTTGGCACTTTATGTACCATCCCTTTTATTCATAGCCTATTATTGGTAAGTGTTTCAAGAGCTAGGAACAATCATGCAACAATTTGTAGCAATAATAGAATTAAAACAACAATACTGCATGTTTGTAGTAAAATTTTTAATATTCCCAAAAGCTGCAGGTCTTCTGAGAATTCAGTGGTTAGCACACTGGACTCGCATTCGGGAGGACGACGGTTCAATCCCGCGTCTGGCCATCCTGATTTAGGTTTTCCGTGATTTCCCTAAATCGCTCGAGGCAAATGCCAGGACGGTTCCTTTGAAAGGGCACGGCCGACTTCCTTCCCCGTCCTTCCCTAAACCGATGAGACCGATGGCCTCTCAGTTTGGTCTCTTCTCCCAAAACAACCCAACTCCTCTGAGAATTGCCTTCTATCTGATGAATATTATGGATGCCTATGGTACTTCTGTTGTACTTGAATTATGTTGTGATTAGATATTTTTATTATTGCTTTAGTATTTAAATTTTGCTCTCTTGCACAAGTGCAGCAAAAATCCATAAAGGAAATGTGCCTCTTATATTGAATTATTAATATAACCTAATATTTGTAGTAATTAGCTAAATGTTTATTTTACTTATGATACTTCCACAGCAATTGAACACACAATTTGCAACTTTGGAAATTTCTTCACTAGACTTCAGTTGCTCCGGCTTAATCATTTAAATATATTTGTAAATTTTGTTATTAAGTTTATCCTCCCTCTAGCTCTTTGCAATAATAAATAATAAATTTCAGGATGAGCATACAAATGATTTAAGACAGGGAGGGGGAGCAATTCATTTTCATGGTGAATGCCAAAATAGTTTTAAAGTTTCATGACAAATGGTTCTAGGCACATTTGCTAGACATTCCAGCTCTCTTCAAATTGATACTGAACTGATTGTCTGTCTTGCAGTGTTCTTTAGGGAGATGGCTACCCCGATGTCCCCTCCCCTCCCCACTCCTGCACCCCCCCCCCCCCCCCCCATCCAATCCTGCTGGCTGAAATTACATCATTGTTCACCATTAACTTTTCTCCAAGTTTCTATTCAAAAACTTTTTCGTCACTTTTTCTGAGCTCTGCTGGGCTAAAATGTACAGTTTCATGAAGATGTTGTAATTAAACTTGTAGTGTGCCATATAGAATGGGAAATTATTTGAATATTTGATATAAATACTAACAAAGAGATAGAGGGGCTGGCCAGTACTTACCTCAGCTCAGTACAGCCGATAGATACACACAAAACAAAACAAAACCGAAAATTTATGTTCCTAGCTTTCGGAACAAATGTTCCTTCATCAGGGAGGAGAGAGGGGAAAGAAAGGGAAGAAGGGAAAGGAGATTCAGTTACTCACAACCCAGGTTATGAAGCAACAGGGAAAGGAAAATAGGGAGGGTAGCAAGGATGGAGGCATGGTTGTCAGAGGGAAGCCAAAGATATTCTACTGTAAGTACTGTGCCAGCTTCAAACCAAAGAGGATGCATACAGAAGTAAAGAGGTATATAGTATAAAGATAAACACAACTATGCAGGATGAAAAGATGCGTGAATGGCTAAGAGGAAAGGGAAAGGGAAAGAGGAGAATCCACAGAATACAATGTCACTTGTGATAAGACTCCTACTGCTGAAGAAACTGCATTCCCTACTAAAGAATAATTCACTGAAAATCACAACTTTTGCTGGATCTGCACAACTTTTACTGGATACACATAAGTGAAATTGTAGGAACTAGCTGAGTGTGGTCATGCATCACCATTTATCTGTGACTGGCAGAACAATCTTTCATTTGCAATCTTGTTGACAAAAGTAGAAAATATTTCTTAAGCATCCTTGTGGTGGTTGACATCACTATCGGTGGGTAGATCTGACCTGTAATAGAAGCAATATTTGGTTCCAGTATGTGAGCATCATCTAGGTGACAATTACTCGAAACTTTGAAGTGCCTGTCAGAAATAGTGTGTGTTGACTTGCCCTTTGTGGCGATTTCACTGTATAACTATTGACTATGTATGCAACACAGAAGAAATCTTAATGTCTAATACAATGAGAAGTAACCATGCCACACATGTTACAGATGTAGCTAGGTGGTTGTGGAAATTTGTCTGCTGTGTTACCGATTAAACAAATAGAAATGCTTTTCATCTGCACAAAAATATCTTTATTATTTATTTATTTATTAACATTGCAGAGTGACCCATCACCTTAGTAATAATAGTGGGTCATTTGCTACTACAAAAGACAATTTTCAGAGTTTTAGTACTGTCCTTGCTTTTGCATAATTAAATTGTTAATTAAAAAAGAAAAAAACAAAAGATCCATGAAGTACAACTTGGGAATTGAATGGGGAAAAAAACAAATTTGACTTTATTCTTAAGAAGAAAACAGTACATGAAAGGAAAGATTTAGATAGCAAAAGTGGTTCCTTTACCAAGCTATTTAGACTGGGAGGGCTTCAGTAACAACTTTGAGCCTGTGTCACCTGAATTAGCATATTTTATTCTACTATAGCTACTACTATATGTACGTTTATTGTGACATTAACTCTACATGGTTTGTGTGTAAGGTAGACAGTACTATTTGCTACTACAACTACAATTGCTTCCTCCACTCAACCATGACATAAGCAGGAGAGGTGCCTCGGGAGGTGACCTCGAGCCTCGTCTCCCTGAAGGGTGCTTCTCATCTGTTGTCCACCTGTATTTGTGTACTTACATCTTATTATACTGCATATGTATGATTATGCACAATTTTATAAAGTTCACATGTTTTACAGTTTGCATCTTATATCAAAAGTTACACACTTACATGATTGAAAATAATGATGAAAAGAGCTAAATAATTACTTGTTTTACTTGTACAAAGAGGAAATATCATTTGTTTATTTCTATTAGTAACTTATTTCTAAATTCCATGTATGTATTACTTGTAGTATTGTTACCTGTGGCTGGAGAAGCCATCTTAAGGAGATATGGAAGTAAACTTGTCAATTGCTTTGTCTAGCAGTACTGTCTTCCATATACAATTAACATGCATATAAGTTTACATATACTGAGCTGTTCATTTACATGTACATTCTTTTTTTCCTGCAAGGGAACAAGGGGATGAAAAGCCTGATAACTAGGAAGTCATAATGCAGGTTTTGTTTACTTTACTTGTCCATAAGGTGGCCCTGTTATATTGTATTTACTTTGTCCCACAAGAGAACGTGCTGTGACTCAGCACTCAGCGACAGACCTCTCATTACTCAATGCTATTCAGAGAAGTACAATACAATAAAATACAATACAATACAATGGAGCAGTACCGGTACAGTTTTTCAGAACTCACTGACATGTACCTTGTATACGGGGAAGTATGTTACGTTGCTGTTGCTGTGGAAAGGCTGTATAGGGCATGATTTCCTAACAGGCATCATCCGTCATCATGAGTGTTTATTTCTCTCAACCGGTGAACGCGGGAGACTGGTTCATTGTAAAAAAGAAACGAGGGACCTGGTAACATGAGGACTGCTCGCACACCTGATTTTGAAGAGCACTAGCACTCCGTCTTCAGTCCACAAGTGGCCCATCGGGACCATCCGACCACCTTGTCGTCCTCAGCCGAGGATGTGGATAGGAGGGGCATGTGGTCAGGACACCACTCTCCTTGTCGTTATGATGGTTTTCTTTGACCGGTGCTGCCACTATTCGGTCGAGTAATTCCTCAATTGGCATCACGAGGCTGTGTGCACGCCAGAAAATGGCGACAGCGCATGGCGGCATGGATGGTCACCCGTCCCAGTGCCAGGTAAGCCCGACAGTGCTTAACTTTGGTAACCTGACGGGAACCAGTGTCTCCACTGCAGCAAGACCATTGCCTGATTTTGAAGAGGAGGTGCTGGAACTCATTGCAGCAGACCCCACTGGAAGTACTTATCACATTGCATGTGAAGTGGGTGCTGTACTTACTAGCATGTGGCGAGTACTCCACGAACAACAATTACACCTGTATCACCCACAAAAAGTCCATGCAGTGCTTGTGACTGACTTTGCACCAAGAGTTGCATTGTGTCAGTGGTTGCTCTGATAATGGATTCATTGACCAGATTTCCTCTAAATCATACTGTTTACTGACGAGGCCTCATTTAATGAAGATGGTATTTTGAACAGCAGGGATAGCCATGTGTGGGATGAAGAAAGCCATCACACTAAAAAGAACATTTTGCTGTGAATATCTAGGCCGACATTGTAGGTGACAATCTCATTTGGCCATATCTTCTACCTGTCCATCTGAATGGCCGCCTGTACTTGAGGTTTGTGCAAAGAGCTCAATCTGAGTTGTTGGAGAATGAACTCTTGGCTGTTTGTAAGAGGACGTGGATACAAGATGATGTTGCACCACCTCATTTCAGTGTGGATGTCTGTAACTATCTTAGCACTGTATTTCCTTGTCACTGGAGTGGAAAGGGAGGTTCTATTCCATGGCCTGCAAAGTCACCTGACCTGAATCCTCTTCTTTATTTCCTATGGGGATATCTAAATTTACTTGTGTATGAGACCCTAATGGATAAACATATGAAATTAGTTACCAGAATTGTGGCTGCCTGTGATGTGATTCAGAACATACCAAGGATATTTGTGAGGGTGCATCAGAATCTTGTTCGCTGATGTCATGCTTGCATTGAGGTTGATGACTATCAGTTTCAGCACATTTTCTAAGATACAGTACAAATGGTACCTTCATTGTGTCAAAGATGGATTTTGCAGTTAACTGTAACTAATGTAAATAAAAAAGTGCACAGTAATGTGATTTTACTCCTTTTATCTCCTTAAGCTGGCTTCTCCAACCCCAGGTTCCCTGCCTCAGATTGTTCAGTGGAGCATCCTCTATGTGTGCCACATTTGAGTGATATGTGTTTGGGGGATCCATGTTGCCCACGTTCACACACATCACATTGGCTAAGGCCAAAGCGATGCAGGTGTGTAGGGTAAGGGTGATGGCCTCTCAGGAAATGTACCATACCACAACTTGGGTTAATGTAATGACAGCCCAACCTCCTCCTTCAGTTCACTCAAATAGAAGGTACCATATTCAACAATCAACAGTGCAGTATCAGTAAACACATTGAGTGCCAACCCAAGATAAGTAGACTTGTAGCAAAGCAGGATGGCTAGAGCATTGTGACAGGTCTTTGCCTCACATGAAAGACTGCTTTAAAGTTACTTTTTGAAATATCAGTGGAGCAAGTCAGTACCTATTACCAATCACCAACTGATCACTTCATTTATTTATTTATTTATTTATTCTCTGCCCATGTACTCTAGCTGATAATTTTCAGCTGAGAGCATAGGGTGCATTATTTTAAAATAAATGTTCAGAAAAGGAAAGAGGGTTACATTTTGCAGGTACATGCAAGCTATTACATATTTTCTATTACAATTTAACAGCTAATATTTAATTTCATATTTAATACTCACTCCTGTAGTACATACATTTCTCTGTATGACATACTTCTAAACAATTTTTAAATAAACATATTTGCTTTACTTCCTTAACTGACTTTGATAGTTCGTTGAAAAAACTTTTGCTTGCTTCATTGGGAGCACTCTTTGCCAGTTTCAGATTTATCTGTATTGTGTAATACTTTTCCATTCCTCTAGTTTCGTGGTCATGCATTTCTTTAATATTTTGACATATACACAGTGATATTTGACATATTCACAGTGACTGCACTATCATAATATTATGGAGTACAAAAGTTTTTCTACAAGTTTGCTTAGGTGGTATTCTTGCTATACATCTTGCTGCTCTTTTCTGAATTTTGAATATTCTTTTAAGTAGCTAACTTGGGCACTTACCCATATGTGAATTGAGGAGGATAGATGTGGGAACACAACTCCATAGTGCATTGTCCTGAGAAATTTATCATACCCAACTTCTGCTGTTCTGTGCCTGAGGAAAATCTGCATCTTTTTGCGTAATACATCTATGTGCTCCCCACCCCTCCCCCCAAGGTCGGCAGGAAACCTTCAAGAGACATTATTAAGGTTTTAATACAGTATTTATGTGGGAGTTTAATGTACAAGAAATATAAATATAGACACAGAAAAAGATATTTACCCCAAGGAAAAAGAAAATGTCTGCATCAGTATCCTCCTTTATATGAAGTTCATGCCAAATTGCTCACATGTTTCTTTCCTTCTAAATAATTCAAAGGTGTCTTACATACATTGCCAATAGTGATGAGATATATCACCAAATGCAATAGTTTTAGAGTCATATTTTACTCTGAAAAATGAATTTTCCTGATCACCACAATAACTAGGTGCTAAGGGCTATCTGTCAATGACAAAAATATTTAATTTGTGATAGAAAACATAGGAACAGTATTCACTTATAAATTATCAATAACTGCCCCTTTTCTTAATGAACTTATTAGAGACAGAGCACCAGCTCATTTTTGACAAGAAAATGGAAAGGAACTAACAGTAACTTTGCTGTGGAAAACACTCTGATATTATTTTATTAAAGTGTTTCGATGAATTGCAATAAACTTCAGGTTTGTCAAACAAGTGTATGCAAACAGGTCCTTTCATTACAGGACCTCAGTTCTTAGATACCATCTAAACTGCTTCAACAAAAGAAACATAATTCACTGACAGGTTAATACAGTAAAGCAGAAATAGTATTTTGACTAAGTAATTGTAATTGCTGAAGATCTATGATATGCTGGTCAGATAATCTCTGAATTTCACTAGCAACAGCAGTTCTTCTTATTTCACTTATTTTACTTTATTTTGATTCAATTGAATCCCTGTGTGTGTTTCAGTTCCATAATGAGGGAACCAGCTTTCATTCCCTGTCACATCACTCATCTAAACACTGTCACCTCCATTTTGAAATCTGTGAAAAAGACTTTGGTTGAAGGTTCTTCTCTCAACTTTGTGGTCTCCAGTCAATAAGCACTGGACCCAGTGGGTACAATCTTTTCGATAACCCAAGCTTTCCTTCTTGTGGACCAGACTCATCTATGAAGTGTCTCATCAACCTTCTACCATTGCTGGAGCCCATATACACATCCCCAATATTGAAATTGAACTCTGGGATGAATTTCAGCAGCACATTTTTCCTCTATAACAAAAAATTCCATGAGGACATACTGTCAAAATGAAAAATTGAAATTCATCATTTTGGAAATATAAACTGTAGTCCTGTGATAGAAGGTAATGCTTTCATGTGTCCACACACAATGGAAAATCTTTTGACTGTGGTTATGGATTTATTTTTATTACATTGTCAGAATTACTGCTGTAACAAAGGGTGGCTCTTGACTGGCTGTTGTTGTCTTTAGTCCAAAGACTGATCTGATGCAGCTCTCCACTGTATTCTATCCTGCACAAGCCTCATCATCTCCAAAAAACTACTGCAATCTCCATGCACTTAAACCTGCTTACTGCATCATCCTTGACCTCCCTGTACAATTTTTACTACCCACATTTCCCTCCAATAATTAACTGATGAATTCTTGATATCTCAGAATGTGTCCTGTTAGCCAATCCCATCTTTTAGTCGTTATGCCACAAATTTCTTTTCGCCACAATTACATTCAGTACTTCTTCATTAGTTACACAATCTACCCATCTGGTCTTCAGCATTCTTCTTTAACACCACATTTCAAAACCTTCTATTCTCTTCTTTATGCTGCTTATTGCCCATGTTTCACTTCCCTGAAAGGCTACACTCCAGGCTATGAGGGTCGTTCACTAAGTAATGCCCCACATTTTCTTTAAAAAGCCATTAATATACATAGACAAATGTCCTTATTGGTGCTTCACATTTGATGTTTGTTCTGTGTGCTGGTGAAGTTTTGAACTGTTCTTGCAGATGGCAGAGCCATAGTACAGCATCAAAATGGTGTCTGCATACAACTCACGTTACAAGCAGCATGCTATTACTGAATTCTTGTGTGCAGAAAAAGAAACTGTGGTGAACATCTATAAACATTTATGTGTGGAGTATGGTGATGCTGCAGTTGATAGGATTACAATTGCTTGATGGGCAAAGAAAGTTACAGCTTCAGAAAATGCAGAAACAGAGCTCCATGATCAGCCATGCTCGGGACATCCTGTCACAGCCACTGCTCCATACATGCTAATCGTGTGGATGCCATTACTCATGCTGACTCGTGCATCACAAATCGACAATTGGCTCTACAGTTGTTGGTCAGCATTGGAAGTGCATCTGCAATAATAGAGACTCTCAGATATTCAAAGAGGTGCTCATGATGGGTTCTAAGACTGCTCACAGTGGGCCCCAAGATTCAAAGAAAGGCCATTTCATCTAAAACATTGGAGCATTTTGACAACATGGGGAAAACTCTTTGAAGATAGTGAGAGTGTCAGTCACACAGTGAAAACATGGCTACACCTACAGGACAAGAGCTTTTACTAGCATGGAATACATTCTCTTCCTCAATGTTGATGTACGACCATAGAACATGATGGAGACTATGTAGAAAAACAGGACAAGACATGTTGATGTATGTCATCACCAAATTCTCACTCTTCTACATGTACATTTACATGGTTACTCTGCAGTTCACTCTTAAGTACTTGGCAGAGGGTTCATCAAACCATTTTTATACTACTTCTCCACCATTCCACTCTCGAATGGTGGGTGGGAAAAAGGAACACCTAAATCTTTCTGTTCGAGCTCTGATTTCTCTTATTTTATTATGATGATTATTTCTTCCTATGTAAGTGGGTGTCAACAAAATATTTTCACATTCAGAAGAGAAAGTTGGTGATTGAAATTTCATAAATAGATCTCGCTGTAAAGAAAAGCACCTTTGTTTCAGTGACTGCCATTCCAACTCGCATATCATAGCAGTGACACTCTCACTCCTATTGCACCATAACATGAAATGAGCTGCCCTTCTTTGCACTTTTTTGATGTCCTCCATCAATCCTACCTGGTAAGGATCCCACACTGTGCAGCAATATTCCAACAGAGGATGGACAAGTGTAATGTAGGCAGTCTCTTAACAATAAATATGTTCTGAGGAAAAAAAAAAACTGTGGGGCATTACTTATTGAATGACCCTCATACCTTCAGAAGACTTCTTAACACACAAATCTGCATTGAATGTTAACAAAGTCCTCCTCTCCAGAAATTCTTTCCATGCTATAGTCAGTCTGTGTTTTATATCCTCTCAACTTTGTCGATCACTTATTATTTTACTGCCTAAACAGCAAAACCCTTCTACTACTTTCAGTGCCTCATTTCCTAACACAATACTCTCAGAATGAACAGATTTAATATGATTACACGTCATCACCCTTGAGCTGCTTCTGTTGATGTTCATCTCATCACTACACTGTCCATTCCATTCCGTTCAAATGCTCTTTCAAGTTTTTTACTGTCTCTGAAAGAATTATGATGTCATCAGCAAATCTCGAAGATTTTATTTCTTCTATGTGAACTTAAATTACTGTTCCAAGTTTCTCCTTGGTTTCTGATATTGTTTGCTCACTGTAGAGATTGAATAACACTGGACACAGGCTACAACCCTGGCTCACTCCCTTCTCAACCACCGTGTCCCTTTCATGCCCTTTACCTCTCATAACTCCCATCTGGTTTCCTTACAAGTTGTATATAACTTTTTGCTCCATGTATTTTAACCTTGCTGGTTTTAGAATTTCAAAGAGTGTGCTTCAGTCAACAAAGTCAAAATCTTTATCTAAATCTACCCATACTATAAATTTAGGTTTGCCTTTCTTTAACATATCTTCTAAGACAAGACGTAGGGTCAGAATTCCTCACATGTTTCAACATTTCTCCAGAAACCAAACTCATGTTCCCCAAGGTCAGCTTCTACCAGTTTTTCCATTCTTTTGTTAATAATTTGTGTTAGTGTTTTGCAAACATAACTTATTAAACTGATAGTTTGGTAATATTCACATCTGTCAGCACCTACTTTCTTTGGTATTGGAATTATTTCATTCTTTTTTAAATCTGTATGTATTTTACTGTCTCATACATCTTGCACATTGGGTTGAATAGTCTTATCACGGCTGACTCCCAAAGGTATAAGTAGTTCTGATGGAATGTCTTTTACTCACTGGATCTCGTGGCAACTTGGGTCTTTAAGTGCTCTGTCAAATATCTCCCCTCTCATATACTACTTCTTCCTTTTCTACAATATTGGCTTCATTTTCATTTCCCTTGTACAGGCCCTCTACATATTCCTTCCACCTTTCAGCTTCTCCTTCTTCACTTAGTATTGGTTTCTCATTTCAACTCTTGGTGTTCATACAGATACTTTTCTTTTCTCCATCAATTTTCTTATAGGCAGTATCTACTTTTCCTCTAGTTACACAAGCTCCTATAGATTTGCATCTTCCTCTAGCCATTCCTGCTTAACCATTTTGCGTTTTCTGTCAGTGTCAATTTTTTAGATCTATGTATTCCCTTTCACCTGCTTTATTTGCTGCATTTTCACATTTTCTCCTTTCATCAGTTAAATTCAATATCTCCTATGATATTCAAGGGTTTTTACCTATTTGATCCTCTGCTACCTTCACTATTTCATCTCTCAAAGCTACCTATTTGTCTTCTGCCGTATTCCTTCCCCCTGTTCCAATTAACTGCTACCTACACTGAGGTGACAAAACTCATGAGATATCTAATAATACCATGTCAGACCTCCTTTTTCCCAGTGTAGTGCAGCAATTTGAAGTGACATGGACTCAAGTCATTGCACATCCCCTGCAGAAATATTGAGCCATTTTGTTTTTGTAGTCATTCATAACTGTGAAAGTGTTGCTGATGCAGGATTTTGTGCACGAACTGACCTCTCAATTATAACCCATAAATGTTCAATGGGATTCGTGTTGGATGGCCTTGGTGACCAAACCATTCACTCAAATTGTCCAGACTGTTGTTCGAACTAATTGTGAAAAATTGTGTGCTGGTGACATGACATCATTGTTTGGGAACATGAAGTCTCTAAATGGCTGCAAATGCTCTCCAAGTAGCCAAACATAAGCATTTCCAGACAATGATCAGCTTATCTGGACCAGAGGAGTCAGTCAATTCCATGTAAACACAGCCCACACCATTATAGAGCTACCACCAGCTGCACAGTGCCTTGTTGTCAGCTTGAGTTTTTGTGCCACAGTCGTACCGTACCATCAGCTCTTACCGACTGAAATCAGGATTCATCTGACCAGGATCCAGTTTTCCTGTCATCTAGTCCAACCAATAAGGTCACAAGCTCAGGAGCAGCTGGTTAACAAAGGCACTAATGTCAGTCATCTGCTGCCATAGCTCATTAATACCAAATTTCACCGCACTTTCCTCATGGATGCATTTGTCGTACATCTCACTTTGATTGCTATGGTTATTGCATAAGTGTTGCTTCTCTGTTAGCACTGGCAGCTCCATGCAAACACCACTGCTCTGTCATTAAGTGAAGGCCGTCAGTCATTGCATTGCCCATGGTGAGAGGTAATGCTGGAAACTTGGTATTCTCAACACACTCTAGACACAGTGGATTTCAGAATATTGAATTCCATAATGATTTCCAAAATGAGATATCCCATGTGTCTAGCTCCAACTATCATTCCACATTCAAAGTATGTTAATTTCCTTCATGAGGCCATAATTACATCAGAAACATTTTCACATGAATCATCTGAGTACAAATGACAGCTCCACCAATGCACTGCCATTTCATATCTTGTGTACCTGATACCACAGCCATTGTGTGTATGTGCATATTGCTATCCCAAGACTTTTTCACCTCAATGTAATTCTCCCTTTGAAGCTCTCAACAATCTCTGGTTCTTTCTTCTTATTGGGGTCCCATCTCCTTAATTTAATTCCATTTAACAATTTCTTCAGTTTTGATTTGCAATTCACAACCAATAAATTATGACCATAGTTCACATCATCCCCTGGGGATGTCTTACAGTTCAAAATCTGGTTCCAAAGTCTCTGTCTTAACAGTATATAATCAGTCCGAAACCTTCCAGTGTTTCCAGGTGTCTACAATATACATAATCGTCTTTCGTGATTCTTAAGGCAAATGTCAACAGTGATTAAACTGTGCTCTGTGCAAAATTTTATTAGGTGGCCCCCTCTTTCATTCATATGGGTAGTCTCACCATTATATTAATAATTTTGTTGAAGGAGCTGTCATGGCTGTCATTCAAACTGATTTAGGGAAACAATGATAAAGCTAAAGAAGGCCAGCCAAATGAGGATTTCAACCCTGTTCCTCCTAAATATGAGACCAACACTTTATACACTGAGCAACTTCATTCTACAACACACCACACCATACTCAAATTGTGATATATTCTTCATTTTGTGTCTTTCAGATGTTGTTTATAATTAATGATAGACAGTCTTTCAGCTCATTGACAAAGACTAGGTTGACAACTCTCACCATTCATCATTTGAAAAGGTTGTTGCAGGAATCTGTCCGCTGGCTGATGGCACAAGGAAGAATGAAGGAAGCTGGAGACATTGTGAAGGCTGCAGCAAAAACTAATGGTGTTATTTTATCTGAAGGTGCACTCAAGAAATTTGATGTCGCTCAAAAGCCACAGCATAAAGAGGTGATTTTCTCATCGTCATTCTCATTATGTGCATGTGGTTCTCTGACTGCAAGAGTTGAAATTTTGCTGAATATCTTTGCTGCTTCACTCAAGAATGTTGTGGAATATAAACAGTAATTACTTCTATCACAATGGCAAATTAATGTGTGTTACTGAATGACTGTAATACGATAACAATTTTTCGAGGTATGATATCGCAGATAGAAGTAAATACTTTGAAGCTGGTGTGATCAGGGAAACCACATGCACTCGTATCCATGTTAATGCAAACATTTGCTATATTGTCTGGTTAAAAGTGTTCACATATGCTTGTTGCAGAAGGTGAAGGTGATGGACAAATACACGTTTGCTGTGAAGAGAGAGAACTTCCACCGACACCCTCCCTACAGACGGCTGTGTTACAGGTCTTCCGATCACATGTACTTCTCCCCAGGCTTCTCAACTGCTGTTACTGCTGGTTTGTTTTCCTAACTCAGCTGTAAATATTCGTGTCCTTTTGTAATTTGAATGTTTCTTAATTTAGTCAATCTCTTAACTAAAGTGAATAACAACCATTACTTCACTCAATTTCCTCGCTTCATTCATTTCGTGTTGTATATTTTTGCACCTCACTGTAAGCAACATCGTACAGACAATGAAATTTACTGTCAACTGTTTCTACTACGTAAATATTCTTGAGACTAAAAGAGTGATTAATGCATTTAAGTTCCCTTGTCTATTAATTTTTCAGGATTACAAATACTTTTGTCTATACTGGTCTGTCTTTGAACTCGGTGTCATTGGCTGGAAATAAATATGAGAATTTTGTGCTGTCAAGCCTTGTGGAGCAGCCTGCTTGCATCCTGACATACTTTATGATGGATAGTATAGGCCGTAAAGCAACACTGTGCAGTACTCTTGTATTCAGTGGAACAGCTTGTTTTGCTTGCTTGTTAGTGCCAAATGGTGAGTCCTGAACATAAGTTTATACATACAGATTTTACAGCTCTTTTTTAACCTTTGCCAATTTCACGGATGAAAAATAATGCTAGATAAAAACATAAAACTGGCTTTTAATATTTTTGTAAAAAGAAGTATGAGATCCTCAGAATGTTTATGATCAGTTTTAACTGGGCAGAAATGTTAAAAATAAGGGTAAGCTATAATATAGATAAAAACCACACTAGGATAAAGACCTCTGAATCTTACTTTTTTGAAAGCATAGGCTCATTCTACTGTAACTAGTGAGGACAAAAAATGAGGAGATAGGTCTAGATGACAAAGGGCATGTAGGTCAGCCAGAGCTTGATGGATCATTGCAGCTAAACAGTTGGGTGGGTGAGAAAGTAGATAGGTTGTGGGAGGTTAGTTACTGGCTGAGAGGTAGAGGCATCATGTGCACTGGATATGAATGTGGCACATGTGACCTCATTCCAGTTGCAAGCAAGTGGAGTTGTGCGCAGAACTGTGACGTGGAGGCATAGATTGGGAGGAGATAAAACAGAGGAAGTTGCAGAGAGGGTCAGTCACTGTCATTACAATTGCAGTGCTTATCTTTCTGTCTCCAAATATCACTATCCTCAATTTTGTTTATCATGTTGAATTTATGTGCAATTAAGTATTTCTTTGAGTTAAAGGAATCAGAAGTAGTCATGTGTCCATCTATAATTGTCATTTTCACCTGGATATCATATTATGATGCTGACATTTTCATTACACACTCTTAATGAAACCTGATTTGTCAGTTTAGTTCAGTTAATAAAATAAATGTATGCTGCAGTGTTTTAAGATGAGAGCATGAAGGATTGATATCGCTCACAGAAAACAAATAAAAATCAAATCTGTAATTGGCTATTCCAGACACATTTCAGCAAAGACAGTTTCTTAGTTTATTTAGAAATTTAAATGGCAGTATGAAGCTGAGTGTGAAATAGTTGAAAACACACACACACACACACACACACACACACACACACACACACAGCACATTTGAGAACTGCCACTCTTTCTCAAACATACTAAATAGTCTATCCAAAGACTTAATGATTGATTTCTCCCTCGCTCCTCATTGTAGTTTCCACCTGCTTCTCCAGTATTAGTTTGAGAGTTAAGACAGTTAGATGAGAAAGTGCAGCAGTAGGCCATGGACAAAGTACAATAGCATATTTTGCTCTCCCTCCTCATTTTAAAAAGCTGCCACATTATTCATATGATATCTCTAATTGTGTGCTAAATGTTGGCAATACAGCTATATACATTGAATAATCCTAATTGATGCTGTTTCCATCTTGTTCCTACATTATTCTGAAGACTTGAAAATAATTTCATTTACTGTCACACAAGTATTACGTTCTGGAAACACTCTGTACACATGAACTATCTGACAGTGTATTGTGGTGCACAATCAGTGTGAAATTAGATTTATATTTTGTAACTGGCTGGATGAGACAGCGTACAAGTTGGAGGAAAGCAAAGGCATACAAACTCGATTAGGACTGTGTCTGGCACTATGCATAATCAAACCAACTTTCTGGCTGATAATGTTTTATTTGTGTGTGTAGAGATGGTCTGAGCAATTTATTTTTAGACTTACTGCTATAAGTAATTTTGTCTTTCTTCTATTTTAACATGATTGTAAACTGTTCTTAAATTTCCTGATGCTAAAAGTGCATTTTGCCAGGAATTTTGAGTATTCTTGGCCTCTAGACTGTCTGCTTGAAGTAAATGTTTTGGCCATCCAGTCTTATCTGCTGCAGGCTTTCTTTCTTGCCTTCATATTGCAAATTATTACATAAAGTGTGGTTAATATGTGACAAAGTAATTAATCATAAATTTCAATCCAGTCACTGAAAAGAGTTAACTCTTGATGTTTCAGATCTGACTTGGGTTACAACAATGCTGTTTATGATGGCAAAGTTTGCCATAACTGTGTCATTCTGTGCACTTTATTCCTTCACAGCTGAAATATTTCCAACTCAACTACGGAACTCTTTACTTGGTACATGTTCTATGATTGGTCGTCTTGGGTCACTAGCAGCAACACAGACTTCAACACTGGTAAGAAATATAGTCAGTTCTCTTCCGTTCATTTTCCAGTTTCTGCAGTAAAGTATTTAATAAATAAAGTCCATGTTTCTGCTAGAAAAAAAACTTAGCAGATAATAACTTTGATGTCAACAAGAAATTAAACTCTAAACTTCCGTCTTCCTCTCACTATATTGTATGTACATATTTCTTTGTATCTCTGAAACTTTAAAAAAGGAGCAGAATGGAATACAGCTAATGGAAGGAATAAAGATAACAACTCACCATAAGTTTAGGCATTGGATGGTTGACAGACATGTTAACAAGCTTGAAATTGTTGCTCTACTTGTAACTGTTAGGGAATGTCCTTCCTCAGAGTTAGATACGTGTACAAGTAGGAAGGTGGCTGAGGGAAGTATTCTGCACTAAGGGGGGGGGGGTACTTTACAAATGTTGCTGGATTTTTCCCTCTATGTGCTGTCATCTCAACACTAGGAAGACAATAAGTTGCTGCACATGCATGACAGAGTTGTTACTTGGTTAATTTCCATCATTCCAATGTAAATGCTGTGCACCCAGTAAGCAAAGTACTACAGCTTTTGAAGAAAATACATTTGTCTGCCACTATGACAGAATCATCGCAGGCACCAACAAATAGAAAACATTTGGAAATTAATGGACGAACCAAGACAACATTGCTAAGAAAAAAAAATGGTTCAAATGGCTCTGAGCACTATGGGACTTAACATCTTAGGATCAGTGCTAAGATAAAATTTTAACAGCAGCTCATATGAACAAAAATTGGAGATGACAAACTGTAATGAAGTGTACATGTACCACTATTTTACCTGTGCTCATATCAATTCAATGGGGCTGTAATGGCCATTGTACAGTAGTAATCTAGTAACATGGTGCCCACATTGTTTTGTTATTTTGTCTATTTCACAAGGACAGTTGGCAAGTTTGTGGATATTGACAGCAGCAACTTTAGTCATGTCTGACAAGGTGTGGGAGATCTCATTGCATGGTAACCAGTTAATAATATGAGGTTTCCAGGGTGCATAGCAGGAGCTTTGTTGGTTTCTACTAAGTGAATGCTAGCTTGTCCACCACATTAGTCAAACTTAGGGGAAGTATGGTTATAATTGGTTTAAAAAAAATTCACAACTGTGCACATCTTATTACAATAGTTATCCTACAAGCTTTCTGTGAGGACACACCCCAAACCCCTCTTAAAATTTTCAGACTGCCAAGCCTATCATTTATGTTTATCACACTGATCATGTATGGTTCTGGCTGACATATATTTTGGCAGTGTAAGACCCAAGATGTTTCACTGTCTCAAATCTCTTGCATTATTTTTTGTAGGTGCAAGATCACTCCTCTCCGTAAGTAATTTTCTTGAATCAATCATCTCAAGATGATTGAAGCAATTAGCCTCTAATATTTGTAATGTCTTGCATTGACTGCTATTACTAACCACAGCCTCTTCCAAATGCAGAACTAAGATTTATGCAGTTATGTATTCAGCTTTAGAATTGATATCAAATATTGTGCATTGGAAAATGTTTTAGTAA
This sequence comes from Schistocerca cancellata, assembly GCF_023864275.1. Classification (NCBI taxonomy): domain Eukaryota; kingdom Metazoa; phylum Arthropoda; class Insecta; order Orthoptera; family Acrididae; genus Schistocerca; species Schistocerca cancellata. Next base: position 931,476,379 of record NC_064629.1, read on the forward strand.
AATTGACTAAGTTGACCACTTTCCCCTTACAATTTCATCACTTTTGTGGTGTTTTAAAAAATCTTTTCCACTAGCTTTAATAATATGTGTTCCATTAGGTGGATATCTACTGCATGGTTTTCAGTCCTGTACCACACACTTTATTTGCTCTCACTTGACAGTTGGCAGTGATGGGGCAGGTATCACATGGGAATGCATCATGTGCCTGTGACACTTTATTCAAGAAATTATGCACATAGAACTTTATGTTGCTACTGATTATGGATTGAAGGAGGCTAAACACTGAAGTCATTAGTCTCCTATTAACCTCCCACCCACAGGATGGAATCAGTGTGCACCATGTGGCATCTGGAGTAAATTGTATGAGCAAGATTTCAAAATATCTGCATAATGTGTATCTGAGGTGGGACATGGATAACAGTCTGGTATTCATCTAATGGAATGTAGGAAAACACCTGAATCCACATGCAGGTTGCTCTGCACACTGGTCCTTGTTGTTAATTTGCTGGACAGATCTGAACCTGTGCCATTGTGCCTCCCTGTCCTGCAAGAGGGTGCTTTATGAACGTGGCAATCCAGGTGTGTGTACCATTGTAGTTCTAGCTTGCTTGCATAGCACTTGGATTTTTTCCTTTCTCATTACCCATAATGAATACAATAAGAATAACGGTAGGCTTCGTTTGGGTGCAGAACAGACTGAAATGCAGAACAATATTGGCAGTAGCATCACATGGTGTACTGTCAGCTGCTACTGTGCACCTCTCCACCACCTACCTTCTTAACTGTACAGGATTCTAACACAAACCTGGTACCAATATCTTTTCCCTCCTTCCCTGATCCATTCACGAATGGCATTAGGTGAGAATGACTATCACTAGTGCTCTATATGAGCTTTATTTTTGCTGATTTTCTGATTGTGATCTTTTTCCAAGGTTTGTGTAGAAGGAGGTAATATGTTGCCAAACACATCATGGAACATACTCAGAATTTCAATAATAAACCTGTCCACAATGTACAACACTTCACTTGTAAGCATTTGACACTGGAGCTTGTTGACTTCTGTAACAATCTCAAAGCAAGTAAATAATCTCGCATTGAAATATGCTACTCTTCATTGGATCTTCTTGAGCTTTTCTATTAGTCCAACATGGTAAAGATTCCAGACTGCTGAATAAAACTTGAGAATCAGCTGCAAGAGCATTTTAGAAGTCATTTTTTCCCAGATGAATTACAGTTCCTCAAAATTCTTCCAATGAGTGTCTGCCTGGCATCTGGTTTTCCTACCATTGGTTTTATGTGGTCTCTTCAGCTGATTACTCCTAGGTATTACATTAGATGTTCTTTTCATTCCATGTGATTTGTAGTGAGGAGATCCTCCAAAATGAAGAACATGTCAGAAAACAAAAATACACAATAAATATTTACAATGTAGAGCAGATATTCTAATGTACCTTCCACAGATCCCAAATGAAATAATCCTCATGGATGTGGAGCACATACAAAAATCTAACACATTTTTATTCAAAAGATAACAACAAGCTTGTTACAAAGCATATAAATGTCCTATACATTGAAGTACATATGATAATTCTTTTACCATTGTAGCCATGCATCATAAAATAGAAAAAAAAACATTTATTTACAATAATTTCATCACTGCATTGAATCTATAAAGAAGTCAGACTCTACAAAGTGCTCACATTGTGGTATTCCGTATTAGTAGCACATATGCATCAGTTGGTTCTGCCAAGAAATTCATCAATGAGGTAAAAGGAGTTGGCCACCAATAAAGGCTCCTCTTCAGCTGAACTTTAACAGTAGTTAAATTTTTTTATAGGTGCTGGCAAGTTGTTGAAAATCTGTGTTCCAAAATAATAGATGCATTTCTGGAGTGATATCAGTGACTTTAAATCTTCGTGAATATTATTCTTATTCCTAGTACCGATTCCATGAACTGAGCTGTTGATTTGAAAGAGAGATGTGTTCTGAATGACAGATTTCATTGAGGAATAAATATATAGGAATTAGTAGTTAGTATCCCTAGTTTCCTAAACAGGTCTATGCAGGACATTCTTGGGCTCACATCACACACATTTCTTATTACATGTGTAAGAACTAAAAAAAAATTGGGCTTTGCTTCGAGATACCCTGAAAAATAATCCTGTGTGATAATATGGAATGAAAGTAAGCAAAGTGTGCTAGCTTTTTATTTTTATATCACATATGTCCACTGCAAATAGAAGTTTGTTCATCTCAGTGGAATTTGTTTTGAAGGTGTATTTACAAGACTCTAACACTTTCAACTTCTTATATCTGGTTGTCATCATATTTTAGACACATACTGGTGGAAATCCTCTAACTAATTTTGAACTTCATATATTGCGTTTTTTCAAAGTTTAGTGACAAAGAATTAGCTAGGAATCATATATTTACCTACATGAAAATTTCATTAGAGGATCTTTCTAAGATTATACTCAGTTTTCTGTTCATTACAATGTTTTTCTCATTTGCAAACTGATGAAGCTTTACTGATGAAAGGTCATTGATACATACAAGAAAAAATAAGGGCTCTAAAATGGAATGGGACATCACATGTAATAAGTTACCAGGTGGATGGTGCCTGATAGCATAATACAATCACCTTTCTATTGACATCACTTGTTTTCTGTCAGATGTATAGGATTTCAACCATTTTGCAGAATTTTCTGTTTCATCTTAATATATTAGTTTATTGAAAAAATATTGTGGTTTACCTAGTCAAATACCTCTTACACATCACAAAATATGCCTGAGCTTGTAATTTACTGTCTAATGAATTAATTAAATTCTATCTGTATGTTTATATAGCCTTCTCAATACTGGAATGCTTTAGAAATTCAAGCTGTGACTTTAACAGTATATTATTTATTGTCAGATGGTGAAGAAGTTGGTTGTACATTACCTTCTCAAAAATTTTCAAATATGCTGGAAAAATTAAATTGATTGGAAATGCTATGGTATTCCTTCATAACCTTTCTTAAACTAAGGTTTAACTTCAGCATATCTCAAGTATTCAGGAAATGTTCCAAAATTATTTATTGCACAGATAATGTAATATGTTACTAAACTCAGAAGCACACTCTTCAGTTAATTTTGTTGACATTTTATTATAACCACTAGGAGTGTTTTATTTTTAAAGATTTTATAGTGAACATTACTTCTACTGGAATAGTGATGAGCATATTCATGTTACTGAAGTTGTTTTGTACTGAGTGGTCTGAGATATTCCATTGTGGCATTTACTGAGCCGTACAACCACATAGTTTCAGTAACAATTATGAAATGCTTGTTAAAAAGTTTTGTAATACTTCACACATCTGTTACCAATGTCTCATTTACTCTTAATGCTATCTGCTCTTACTCACATCTGATTCTGCCAGTCTCCTCCTACACTGTTTCCCACACCGTCTTTATTTTGTTATCTACTGTGATTATATTTTCCTTATAATGCATTTGCTTTGATGTCCATATTATTCTCATTAATATTTTGCAGTATGTCTTATAATGATCTATAGCTGTTGCTGACTGACAGATATAGTTCTTTTGTCTTACAAGATACCTTGTTTAATCTGGGTTAGTTTTGGGAGAAAACAGTTTCAAAATAAGGTAAAGACATTATTAATAAACATGTTGTATTTTTCATTTGTGCTGTGAGAACTGTATACATCACTTTGATTCACATTGTTGAGGAGTATCCTAAAACAATCACTTTTTTTGCTTACTGACTACCCTATTTAATTCAGTTTTAGTACATTTTATATCTGGTTCAGTATTAACATTTAACAAATGGAACAGCATATCATGGTTTACAAAGACACTGACTACTAGTCTTGTAGTATAATGTTGTTCATTAGACCTTCCTATAAAGATATTATCAATAGCTGTTTTTGAACAATTGGTTACCCTACTTTGGAAATTTACAACAAAAATTAGGTTGAATGATAGTGTTGCCGATAGTAATAAATTTTTACTTGAAGAGTTTTTAAGATAAACTATATTATAATTATGAGAAACCACTATTTCTTTGTTTCTTGCTGTTGTATAGGCCAATAAAGCTTCCAGGTTATTTATGAACAGATTAAAATTACCTACAGGAGGTCAGTACACACTTACTGTTATGAATGATTTATTATGAAATTCTTCTGTCACACTTGCTTCCATATGCTGCTCTTGACAAAATTTATGAATGTCTATGTTCTTAAGCTTATGCCAATTCCTGATTAATGTGATGACAACCCCTCCTTTCTCCATTTCTGCTGTACAAAAGGGAGATGCTAACATAAATCCTGTAACACTAAATACATCTCTACCAGCTATCACATTATGTTCAGATAAGTACATTCTATCAATGGAGTTTGATGACTCTGCTTCAACAATGCAGATAAGTAGTTAGCAGTGTTCAATATTGTAGTTCACCAATTTTATTTCTTGTCCTCAAACACTTTGATGAAATAAAGATACAACAATAGTTTTATTGAACAGTAGTGCATCTCTTAACCCTTTTAAGTGGAATATGTTAGATTTATTTACATTTATGATGAACTGCTATTCTGTGCACTAAGTATCAATCCTCTGTACGTATTCCTGCATTTCACTACAGTTTCTGGCATTGCAATCTTCATATACAGAACAGCATTATCCACAAATAGTCTTACCTAGCCACCACTGTTATCCTCTAGATCATAACAGTGTTGATACAAAGTTAAAACTCGTGTTATTGTAATAATTATTTCCATTGCTGCTGCTACAAACATTGCTTAAATCCTTACATTAAATGTATAACATAATAAAAATTTCTAAATGGAATCCTCATTATATGCAAGAGAAGATATTACAATAACCCATTCAGGTAAAGCAAATGAATATATGCATAACAAGATAAACGTAGTATACTTATACAATTTAAGTTTTGTTTTGAAAACTGTGTGTGTGTGTGTGTGTGTGTGTGTGTGTGTGTGTGTGTGTGTGTGTGTGTGTGTGTGTGTGTGTGTGCGCGTGTGTGTGTGTCCACTATTTTCTTATCTATTTATACATCTATTCATTTATTTTATGTAAATAAATTTGGACCTTACTATCTTCTCTTGCACCTAACCAGGCATCCTTTTAGAAATTTTCATTACCTACACAGTTCATGTAAGGGTTTCAGCTGTGTTTGAGATAAAAGCAACCTTAACAACAACAACAACAACAATAATAATAATAATAATAATAATAATAATAATAATAATAATAATACAGCAGTAACAGTGAAATAATTACTACAGTATTGTCAGACCTCTCAGTGAAATCAGCACATTTTCCAGTATATAACTTTGGTATCGACTGAGCATAATTTTGTACTAGCAAATTATGGCAGCTGTAATGAAAGAATCAAATTGCATTAAAATGGGAAAGACCAATTAAGAGCAAGCACAGGGAATAGAAGATGAAAACACTTCAGGAATGTGGAGCTGTTGAGAGAGCTGTTGCCAGCTGGACAGAGATTTTGAAGCTACTTCAGTGATATTCTACATAATTTGAAAAACAGACTGACAAAGCTTTTAAATCTCATGAGACCTTCCTTTTTGAATTTTAGAATTCACATCTGCTAATTTTCTTCCTATGATTTTACAACATAGCAATATATTTCTACATTGACACTATACAGTATGTGACAGGGTGTACATAATGTACCAGAATTATTCTACCCTCTTTATAATTGACTAGTGGCTGGTATAAGGAAAGAAAGACTCTCAATCTCTCTTCATAAGCCTAATTTCTCTAATTTTACCACTGTGGTGATTATGTGAGATGTTAGTTGGAGGAAATGCTAGTTCCTTGATTCGTTTTGGAACATGAGCTCTTGGAATATTGCAACTAAGGTTCTCTGCCATGTAAAACATCTTTCTTGTAGCACCTGCAACTGCAGTTTCTTGCCATGTTTATGGTACTCTCAACTTGATAACATGAACCTATGGTGAAGTGCACATGTTTTCCTTAATTATTATCTGACTGTTCTGTTTGTTCAACTCTGTAAAGACTCCTGGCCATTGAACAATTAATCAAAGTAGTGTTTTATAAATGACCTTTTCTTGTGAGTGAAATACAGTTCCTTAGGACGATTTCAGTAGATATGAGTTTAACATCTACTTTCAATATAGTTAGATTTATATGATTGTTTCATCTGAAATCATTCTCACAAAACTGTCTAAGTATTTAACAGACTTGAAGATTGTGATTGATTCCAGTGAGGTATCACTGATCACATTTTCAAATAACATCATATCTTTTTGTCTATTTATGTGCATTGCATAATGTTTATTTATGTTGAATGTCTGCTGTCAGTCTTTGAAACTGACACTGATCATTTCTGCCTTTTCTGAGAATTTTCCTATAATCTCATCATTTACACAACTGTCTCACCTGTGCAAAGACTTCCTACCTAACTAGCCTTATGCAACATTTACTTAAGGTGATGCCTTCTCATTAAGAAAAATGTTATGAGATCTGTCTTCTAGAAAGTCTTTATCATATTGCATACCAGTATCTGTGTGGATATTCTGCGTGCAAGTATTTTATTTACTAATCAACTGAGGAGAAGTTTATTCAAGGATTTCTGGAAAGTAATGCCAGGACTAGATAATCCATATCAAGTCTGTTTAGAAAATAACTTAACTTTATTTTTTAAAAGTTTATTATTTTTTTTTAGATTATTGGTTCTTTTCCCCTTCAAATTACTCCCCTTTCCTATTCACACACTTTTTCCAGTGGTGTTTCCATTTTGCAAAGAAGTCCTGCATAGTTTCATTTGAGCTGCCCTTTAAGGTCTGTGACAAATTTGTTTCAGTGTCATCAGTACTCTGAAAATGGCATTCTATCAGCACTGATTTTAATTTTGGGAATAAGAAGAAATTGCCAGGAACTAAGTTGCGTGAGTAAGGGGGCTGCAAGAGGACTGTAATCTTATTTTTGGCAGAAAAATGATGAACTGATAAACCTGTGTGTATAGGAAAATTTTTGTACTGCAAGAACCAGGAGATGTTTTGTCACAACTCTGGTATCTCTTCACAGATTTTTTCATGTAACTGTTGAAAAATGCCTTGATAGTGCACATAGTTCACTGTTTCACCTAGAGGTAAGAATTCAAAATGCACAGTTCCATTAAAGTCATTAAAAAAAACAATAAGCATCACTTAAACATTGGATTGAGACTTACATGCTCTTTTGCAGCTTGGGAATCCTTTGCCAACCCATTCTGATGACTGAACTTTAGTCTCAATGTCATAGCCATAAACCCAGCTTTTGTCTCCTGTTATTGTAATCCTTTGCCTGAATATTACATTGTCATTGACTTGTTCAAGGATTTCCCAACAAATGTCCACTCAATTTTCTTTCTGTTGTTCTGTCATCAACCAAGCAACAAATTTCTCTGCAACTTGACACATTCAGTTTTTCTGTAAACTATCATGGCATGACCCAGCCTAGATGCCAGCCTCTTTTGCAATTTCTGTGACAGTTGTTTGGGGATTTGCTAGCACCAGATTGTTGATTTTCTGGATGTGTGAGACATGGATTGATGTGTGTGGCCTTCTTTGTCTGAGGATCATCTTCAATTGATTGACAACCGCTTTTAAATCCTGAAAACAATTTGCAACATTGTGTATGACCCAGAGCATCATTTCCATAAGCTTGTTTCAAAAGCTGATGTTTTCTCTAAAAGTTTTCCCTAGTTTACAGCACAATTTTAGGTTGCACCATTTTTCAAGAAAATTGCACATTTCAAAAATTGCCATTACCACTTAAACATGTTGCATTCAAATAACAATACCACGAAAACTGTATGAGGTATCAACTCTCCAAAAACATGTGGTTACAAAGGAAGTGATACACAAGGCAAAATGTCTCTACTGGCATGTAATTCAAAATGTTTGGCTATTTCCTGAACAGATCTCACACTTGGGAAGCAGTGTCAGAAGAAAGCCTGGGGTACAAAACCATATCCCTTACCAACCTGTATGATATGCTGTCTGAAACTGACATTGCACTTCAGTCAGTGCGATACACTTCTGTTAGAAATTATTTTCCATTCCATGTCAGCTCAAAGTATATGCAGGAGGGTCATGATCTATAGATTGTTGCTAATTAAAAATAAAAAAAACAGCATATAAAATACACCCTGGAGAACTGTGGCAGAGGATAGAATGAAGAACCACATTCTCTCAGTGTGCATGAGTTGAGGGCTTATGCTGAAGAGGTCACCTCAGCTACAACTGGCAGCACAGAGTGCAACCAGCTCCAAATTTTGTCCCTGGTAGAAAAAATGATGCCTGTCCCTTGGATGATGAAGTCATGACTTATCTCTTCTGACAATTGGCAGAGGAGATGAAAACAACTAACTTTCCTTTTTTACTGAAACTCTCAATCTCAAGCAGTGTTCCTAGAAATGACCATGGACCATTTGTTTTTGAGTTGAGTGGAAAGGTTGAAGCATAAACAGCAGAGACCAAGAACTGCAGGGTCCCCCTTTGGGACAGTCTCATGATGGATATGTGTTAGACTTGTTGGCAACAAACAAATCCAACCTCTTTGATGCTATTCATGTCGAGATTAGGAACAGTGACCACAATGTAGTTTTGGTGGCAGCTTGTACTGGTACCAAAATAGATGTTATGCATTAGTGTAGTGTCTGTATTTGACAGTGTGTATAAAGTTCTATGTAAATGTCTGAAGTAACAGACACTGCCGATGATTTTTAGCCATATTAAGCCATGAAATTTATTCACAAGTTGCAAATATGGTACCAACATAGCTATCCAATTTACTGAAAACAAATGAAAATTTGTGCCAGATCACGACTCAAACCTGGATTCCCTGCTTCACATGCATGCATGTCTGAAGGAAAATTGCATCAAAATTTAAAAATACTATCATACAAAGACAGTGCACTAATGTATTTCATGCGAAGTCACACATCGTGCGAGCACTATGTGTAGCAGACACTGGGCCATATGGAGTTTTGGATCTGTTTGTGAAGCATGCTCAGATAACTGTCATTGTTCAGGCAACTACTTGCATAAAATGGGAAATCTTGGTTTGAGTCCTGGTCCAGCACAAATTTTCATTTGTTTTTAGTAAATTCTATAGCCGTTGTAGTACCATACTCGCAATTTGCAAAAGCATTTTGTGATAAAATACATACGGTTAAAATTTAAGCAGGAAAGTCAGGATATTTTACAACATTAACGAATAGATTATAAATGTGAATGTGCAGAAATAAAACACAGCAATGGCATGTACAAACCGACATAGTCTTTCAATGATAATGGCTATTTATACATCATGTTTATGATAACAGTTCAGAAATATGAGCTGCTTGTGATGTTACATTATCAGGCATTTAAAAATTTGTCATCTGAGTGGAAAGAGTGATCCAGGAAAAAAATGTTAAAATTTAAATTTGGGAAGGAATTCTTGATTTTGTAGCCTTTTGACCTATGTGGTAAGTGAATTGAAAATGCTCATGAATTTCTTTACGAATGAAAATTTCTTTTCATCTTCAGCAACTTCCGGTAGCCAGTTGTACTTTTATATCCACAATGCTACACGGAGATTTTTCTTTGTGAACATGTTCTCGACCATTCTGTACTGAAAAAAAAAAAAAAAGATCGGTACACCTTTCTGGAGGCTCCATATTCACCCAAGATTTATTACTGTATCAGTGCATACAGAGTACATGAAACGATTACATTTACAGATCAATAGTACAAGTAGTTCAGAGGTTCCAGATATCGATCCGTGCCGAAATAACCGTGTCGGCACACGGTATAGCAACAGTGCAGGCATCGACTCTGGCATGCAGTCGAACATACAGATGGCAAGTACTGTCCCGGGTTACACTGTGCTGTACCTACTCGACCTGTCGACACGGTTCCGTAAGAGTTGTCGGTCGACGAGATGCGTAAGTCACTTCTCGCCCCATCGTATCCCACACGTACTCGATTGGAAACGAGTTCTGAGATTGTGCTGGCCAGGGAAGTTGCTGCACATTTTGCAGAGCACATCGAATTTAATGGGCAGTGTACGGGTGAGCACTATCCTTTCGGAACAACACATCACCTTCCTGTCGCGAGAAAAGCAAAAGAACGGGCCTAACGACATTCTGCACGGGCCAAATGCCGGTTAGCCTCCCCTAGGGAAACGGCAAAGGTGAACAAGAGTTGTAGCTTATCACAAGGCCCGGGGGTTGGCCAGCAGGTCTCAGACGAATGCACTCTGAGAGACATCACTCATCAGGTCTACATCATACACACAAATGACCCCCCCCCCTGCGGGTCCGGGGATTAGAATAGGCCCGAGGTATTCCTGCCTGTCGTAAGAGGCGACTAAAAGGAGTCCATCCCCCTCACGGGGGTAGTTAGCGCCTGCGTCCGGAGACGGACGGTTCCACGACCTATAATTGTGGTCTTTCTGGTTTTTCACTTCTGGTTTCTTCCTTCCTTTTGTTGGTTCCTTTCCTTGCTCTTCTCCACCTCACTGTCTTCCTTACTCTTTCCCTTGACTTCTCCTTGCCTTCTCATTGCCTTTTTCTCCTTGCCTTCTCATTGCCTTCTTCTCCTTGCCTTCTTCCCCTTGCTTTCTCATTGCCTTCTTCTCCTTGCCTTCTTCCCCTTGCTTTCTCATTGCCTTCTTCTCCTTGCCTTCTCTGGTCTCCGCCTCGGCGTTTGAGACAGTCTGTCCTCTTTCTCCCTCTCTCTCTTCTTTTTCCTCTTCTTCCTTCCTCCCTGTGCATGTCTGAGGGCCGACCCACGTGTTCGCACGCGTAGCCGGTGACGGGGTAACGCGTAAGTCCCCGCCCTGGGTAGACATGTAAGGCACGCGCATACCCCCTGGTAAAGGCCAGGCCCGGGGAGGGGTGATTGCCTGAGCTGATACCTTCTGACCTTGCCGATTGGTCCCCCCGTCTGTTTCTCGGGAGGTGTGACCTGAGATGTAAACATTCACCTAAGGCGGGAGTGCCCTCTGAGAGGGTCCCCACAAGGAAGGAGCGCGCCATCGGAGACGCTGGCAATCATGGGGGATTCCTCCGCAATGGATTCTACTCCATCGCTTTCGACTTCGACCCAAAAACGGAAACGTGACCAGCCAACAGTGACAAAAGTACTACCGCCTGCCCCACAGTTCCTCGTAGTTTCTCGATCTGAGGACGGAAAGGATTTTTCCTCTGTCAACCCTTTTGTTATTCAGAAGGGCGTAGATGCCATAGCCGGATCTGTCAAATTTTGTACCAGGTTGCGTAACGGTACCTTATTACTAGAAACTGAGAGTGCCTTTCAGGCACAAAAACTGCTTCGGGCCACACTCCTGTACACGTTCCCTGTCCGGGTGGAGGCCCACCGAACTTTGAATTCGTCTCGTGGTGTAGTCTATACTAGCTCCCTTGACAGATTGACTGACGAGGAGCTTCAATCTTTCCTCGCTGAGCAGGGCGTGACGGCTGTCCATAGGGTCATGAAAAAGGTCAACAATGACCTTGTACCGACCCGGACACTTTTCTTGACCTTCGATAGTGTTAAGCTGCCATCGCGCATCAAGGCGGGCTACGAGGTTATTTCTGTTCGCCCCTATGTCCCGACACCTACGCGCTGCTACCAGTGTCAGCGTTTCAATCACACTCGACAGTCTTGTTCCAATGCGGCTAAATGTGTCACTTGTGGCAGGGATGCCCATGAGGGTGACTGTCCACCTCCGTCTCCTCGTTGTGTGAACTGTCAGGGTGACCATGCCGCATCCTCCCGCGACTGTCCTGTCTATAAGGAAGAACGCTGTATCCAAGAAATTCGGGTCAAAGAGAAAGTGTCCACCTCGGCTGCTCGCAAGCTATTTGCTAGTAGGAAGCCCACGCTGCTCCCAGCGGGGAAATACAGTACTGTCCTCGCCTCTCCTCGGACTACCCGGGAGGTAGCAACCCAGACATGCGATCTGACCTTCAGCACCACGGTCGTCCGTTCGGCCAGTGCTAAGATCGCGCGGTCGACGTCTCCTCTTCCTCCCATCACCCCACAGACACCAGCCCCTTCCTCAGCTTCTGCTAAGACGAAGACCCCGAAGTCAGATGCACGGGCCTTCAAGAAGGAACCATCCCGTGCAGACTTCCTCCGTACCTCGACCTTCCAGCCTTCGACCGGTACTTCCACCAAACGTCCTTCCAAAAAGGCGCATAGGAAGCACAGTTCTCCTTCTCCGCCATGGCGCATTTCTTCTCCTGCGCCACCCAGCGGTTGCCGCCCCAGGCCGTCATCAGTTTCACCTGGCCGCACCGCTGGTAGCTGTACATCTGGCCGTTCACCGGTGGAGGAAGCTCCCCCTCCCAGCCATCCTCCCGAGATGGCCGATGACCCTATAGACCCAATGGACGATGACTGTCCGCCTACTGATAGCGGCGGCAGTGCTCGCTCGAAGCCAGGCCCTCAGCGGCCTTCGAGGTGACCCCTTCTTTCATCTTCCTTTTCTTACGATGGCACTCATTCACTGGAATATTCGCAGCATTCGCTCCAACTGAGAGGACTTGAAGTTGCTGCTCCGCTTGCACCGTCCGCTCGTCGTAGCCCTCCAGGAAACGAAGCTACGCCCATGCGATCAAATTGCCTTGGCACACTACACCTCTGTGCGTTTTGACCTACCCCCTGTGGTAGGTATCCCAGCTCATGGAGGGGTTATGTTGCTGGTCCGGGATGATATTTACTACGATCCCATCACGTTGCACACAGGCCTGCAGGCAGTTGCCATCCGCATTACTCTCCCCACTTTTACGTTTTCCCTTTGTACCGTTTACACTCCATCGTCATCTGCCGTTACCAGGGCAGACATGATGCAACTTGTTGCTCAGCTACCTGCACCATTTTTGTTAACTGGAGACTTCAATGCCCACCATCTCCTTTGGGGCTCTCCAGCATCCTGCCCGAGGGGCTCCTTGTTAGCAGACCTTTTCAACCAGCTCAATCTTGTCTGCCTCAATACTGGCGCCCCTACTTTTCTTTCGGACACATCTCACACCTATTCCCATTTAGACCTCTCTATATGTACTCCCCAACTTGCACGCCGGTTTGAGTGGTATGCACTTTCTGATACATATTCGAGCGACCACTTCCCGTGTGTTATCCATCTCCTGCAGCATACCCCCTCTCCGTGCTCCTCTAATTGGACAATCTCCAAGGCAGACTGGGGGCTCTTCTCTTCCAGGGCGACCTTTCAGGATCAAACCTTCACAAGCTGCGATCGTCAGGTCGCACACCTCACGGAAGTCATTCTCGCTGCTGCTGAATATTCCATCCCTCACCCTACTTCTTCTCCACGTCGCGTACCGGTCCCCTGGTGGACCGCAGCATGTAGAGACGCTTTACGTGCTCGTCGACGTGCTTTACGCACATTTAAACGCCACCCTACAGTGGCGAATTGTATCAATTATAAACGATTACGTGCTCAGTGTCGTCGTATTATCAAAGAAAGCAAGAAAGCCAGCTGGGCTGCTTTCACAAGCACCTTCAACAGTTTTACTCCTTCTTCTGTTGTCTGGGGTAGCCTGCACCGGCTATCTGGCACTAAGGTCCACTCACCAGTTTCTGGCTTGAAGGTCGCGAATGACGTCCTTGTGGCCCCTGAGGCTGTCTTCAATGCCTTCGGCTGCTTTTTTGCAGAGGTTTCGAGCTCCGCTCATTACCACCCTGCCTTCCTCCCCCGCAAACAAGCAGAGGAGGCTAGGCCACCTAACTTCCGCTCCTCGAATCATGAAAGTTATAATGCCCCATTCACCATGCGGGAACTCAAAAATGCACTTGGCCGATCACGGTCCTCCGCTCCAGGGCCAGATTCTATTCATATTCAGATGCTGAAGAACCTTTCTCCTGCGGGTAAAGGTTTTCTTCTTCGTACATACAATCGCATCTGGATTGAGGGACATGTTCCCGCATGCTGGCGCGAGTCTATTGTTGTCCCAATTCCTAAGCCGGGGAAGGACAAGCACTTGCCTTCCAGTTATCGACCTATCTCGCTTACCAGCTGTGTCTGTAAAGTGATGGAGCGAATGGTTAACTCTCGATTGGTTTGGCTGCTCGAGTCTCGACGCCTACTTACCAATGTACAATGTGGATTTCGTAGGCGCCGCTCTGCTGTTGACCATCTGGTTACCTTGTCGACCTTCATTATGAATAACTTCTTGCGGAAGCGCCCGACCGCGGCTGTGTTCTTTGATTTGGAGAAGGCTTACGACACCTGTTGGAGGGCGGGCATTCTCCGCACCATGCATACATGGGGCCTTCGCGGTCGCCTCCCTCTTTTTATTTGTTCCTTTTTAATGGATCGACAGTTCAGGGTACGTGTGGGTTCTGTCCTGTCCGACACCTTTCGCCAGGAGAATGGGGTGCCACAGCGCTCAGTTTTGAGTGTCGCTCTCTTCGCCATCGCGATCAATCCAATAATGGATTGCCTCCCAGCTGATGTATCAGGCTCCCTTTTCGTGGACGATTTTACCATCTATTGCAGCGCGCAGTGTACACGTGTCCTGGAGCGCTGTCTTCAGCGTTCTCTTGACCGTCTTTACTCCTGGAGTGTCGCCAATGGCTTCCGTTTTTCTGCCGAGAAGACGGTCTGTATTAACTTCTGGCGCTACAAAGAGTTTCTCCCACCGTCCTTACGACTCGGTCCCGTTGCTCTCCCAATCGTGGAGACAACCAAATTTTTAGGCCTTACATTAGACAGGAAACTTAGCTGGTCTCCACATGTCATATTTGGCCGCCCGTTGTACCCGTCCTTTAAATGTCCTCCGTGTTCTCAGTGGTATGTCGTGGGGAGCGGATCGAACCGTCCTACTTCGTCTATATCGGTCGATCGTCCGCTCCAAGCTGGATTATGGGAGCTTCGTATACTCCTCTGCACGGCCATCCATCTTACGCCGCCTCAACTCCATACAACATCGGGGTTTACGACTTGCGATCGGAGCGTTTTATACTAGTCCCGTAGAGAGTCTTCATGCTGACGCTGGCGAATTGCCACTCACCTACCGGCGCGATATACTGCTTTGTCGGTATGCCTGTCGGCTACTGTCAATGCCCGACCATCCGTCTTATCGTTCCTTTTTTGACGACTCTCTTGACCGTCAATACGGGTTGTATGTCTCTGCCCTGCTACCCCCTGGAGTTCGCTTTCGTCGCCTCCTTCAATACATTAATTTTTCACTCCCTGCAACCTTTCGAGTGGGCGAGAGCCACACACCACCTTGGCTCCAGGCTCAGGTCCGCGTTCACCTTGACCTCAGCTCGCTCCCAAAAGAGGTCACCCCCGGTTCGGTCTACCACTCCCATTTTTTGGAACTTCGTTCGAAGTTCATCAACATGACTTTCATTTATACAGATGGCTCTAAGACCAATGACGGGGTCGGGTGTTCCTTTATTGTCGGGGCACAAAGTTTCAAATACCGGCTCCATGGCCATTGTTCGGTCTTCACAGCTGAGCTCTTTGCCCTCTACCAGGCTGTTCTTTACATCTGCCGCCACCGACATTCTGCTTATGTCATCTGCTCAGATTCCCTGAGCGCCATCCAGAGCCTCAGTGATCCGTACCCGGTTCACCCTTTCGTACACCGGATCCAACGCTCTCTTCATCAGCTGGTGGACGTCGGTTCTCCGGTTAGCTTTATGTGGGTTCCTGGCCATGTCGGTATCCCTGGGAACGAAGCTGCAGATGCCGTGGCCAAGGCTGCGGTCCTCCAGCCTCGGACAGCTTCTTGTTGTGTCCCTTCGTCCGATTTTAGCAGGGTCATTTGTCGGCGCATTTTATCGCTGTGGCATGCCGATTGGGCTGCACTTACCGACAACAAGCTTCAGGCCTTAAAACCTCTTCCCGTGGCTTGGACGTCCTCCTCACGCCCTTCTCGGCGGGAGGAGGTCGTTTTAGCCCGGTTAAGAATTGGACACTGCCGGTTCAGCCATCGCCATCTGCTGACGGCTGCGCCGGCGCCGTTCTGCCCATGTGGGCACTTGCTGACGGTTAGACACATTTTAATGTCCTGTCCAGATCTTAACACACTGCGCCTAGATCTTAACCTGCCAAATACTTTCAATGCCATTTTAGCGGATGACCCACGAGCAGCTGCTCGTGTTCTTCGTTTTATCAATTTGACAAACCTCACTAAGGACAGTTGATGATGCTGTTTTTTAATCCTATGCCTGTCAGTCTGTCTTTTATCGTGTTTTCCCTTTTAGCTGTTGTTTTAAACTTGTGCCTCGCGGTGCATTCTTAGAGTAGTCAGGGCGCTAATGACCATTGCAGTTGTGCGCCCTAAAACCACAAAAAAAATAAATAAATAAATAAATAAATAAAACACAAATGACCATCACTTATGTGCAGGCAGAGTCTGCTTCATTGTTGAAGACCATGGCATACCATTCCATCTTTCAAGTGATCCTCTGACAGCACCAGTCAAGTCGTGCACAGCAGTGCGGTAGTGTGAAAGGAAGACGGGCTAAAGGTGTGAGTGCCCGTGGTCCCAGCGCTAAAAACTAATTCGTAACAGTTTGTGTTGACACGGCTGGGCTCACGAGCACTCTTATCTGTAGCTGTAGAATCTGACACTGCTGCCCTTACAGTACAATGATTCTGGTTGAAATTTGTGTGGCGTGGACGTCCAAAACCTTGTTACAGGTGCGGGAATGCTCTCACGACCACCGGTACTGGCACCATTGCACATCTGACGCGGCGTATCTGTCTCGTATGGCGATTCACCGAAAAGACCGTCCCGCCATTCGGAAGGCCACAATTTGCCCCTTTTGAATTCGTTCAGTTGGCTGCATGAAGCACAGGACCATCTCTGTGGCACAGTTGCCTGCCGGCTTCACCTATTTGCACCACACTCGGCCTTCTGGATGTGACCATTCCCTGTTAACTGGGAGAGACAGATAGCGCCTCGGTAGCTATGCCACAACACTATCTGTCGGTGGATCACGTTGAAATTCTTATCGTTCGATCTACTATATCCGAGGTGGCATATGCCTTCGTCAGATGAAAACTGACATTGTCTTTCCGAGTGTACTAACTTTCTTTTTCCGGCAGTGTGTATAAGTAATCTATTTCCTGGTGATGTCTGTGATTTCTTTTTCGTCGAGATTCCACTTTCATAATTTGGTCTTAAGATTTTTATGAGAATTTTTCTTTTCTGTTTTCGAGTGATTTTGATGTGCCTCAAATTGGCACGGTTTCAGTTGCATAAAGAGCTAATGCTTTAACACCTCTGGTATAATATCATCATTTTTCCCTTTTGTGATACAGATTTTTTGTCATATCTGTTTCTGCTGAGTTTGTATGATCTTTCTAGTTTTGGAATTTTGCTTTTGTTAGGCTCCTGATTTAGCCACACACACTCAAAAATTTCTCCTAGATACCTGAATTTGTGTAGATTTTTCCAAATGTGTAATTGCAAGTTAATTGTTGAATCTTGATCTGGTCCATTCCATATAATGTCTCTTCTAATATGAAATTCAGAGCTTAGCTTATCCACTATTTTCTGTAGTTTCTCTGCAGATTAGCTTGCCTCTGGTTTATTACTGGAGAAGATTACAATGTCATCAGAAAATGCTGGAAAATGAATGTGAAGTTTTGGAAACTTCTGGCAGTTTTTATACTTTTAATTTCATTATGCCATTTCCTGGTCATTTTTTCCAGAACTAATAAACTGAATAGTAATGATGATGATCCATCTGCTTGCCTTACCCCTGTTTTGATTTCAAATGGTTCAGAAAGTTATCCAAAAAATTTAATTATGAATGTGGTGGGCAGAGTTTGTACAGCAGTCAGTTCCCTTCTTTTTTTTAGACATTATTTTCATTTTGAGAGCACCAATAATACAAAAAGAAACAGATGATAAAATTACAAGAGAGTGACCATTCTATTAATTTAATTTTTACTTAGTTCCTTAAAACAGTTGTTAGCATGTGTGAGTTTCAGTTATGTGTGAAATTCAAATCTCATTCAGAACACCACTGACATGTACCTGGACTGGTATGTGTGATCCCTCAACTGTAAAGATTGACTTTGAAATTTTGATGACAACAGTGTAAATCAGGATTATGTTGCAGACCTACCACTTTTCCACTTTCTACTTGGCAAAATATAAAAATAATCAAGGCAGAGTGTGACTGATGTTTATTTAAACTTTATCTGTATTCTTCCAGCTCTTATTGTAAAGTTAGTGCAAGTATTGTGTTCTGCTCAGTCAACAATGAGACATAATTAAGATGGGAAGAAGGGGAAAAAGAAACAAAATGAATCTTCATGTGTTTAGAGAGTATGTCATGTTACAGCAGTGATTACAAAATGGAGTTGAATTTATACAGAAATTATCAGTATGATAGTGCACCACCTCTGGGCTGGATGTATGCACTGATTTGCCTAGGAAGGGTGTCATTAAGCTATTTTATCCTGAAGCAAGCCAGCCCACAACTCTTGTAATTGATGCCTGACATCCTGAATACTGGTGATGAGACAGAGTTGACATCCGAACTGCTCCCAAACATTCTATTGGGGACAGGTCCAGGGATCTTGCTGGCCATATGAGTACCTCCTGTAAAATGGCACCTCGATACCACCACACGAGAGGTAACACACGATCCAGGATCTCCTAAATGTACCATTGTGCCATCAGAGTTCCCTCGATCACTAACAGCTGACACCTGAAGTCACATCCAGTGGCTCGACACAGAGTAACACTGCTTGCTTCTCCAAAATATTAAAAGAATCGGACCTCTTCCCAGGTAATTGTTATACCTGATGACTGTGGACAGCTGGGGTGTTGCAGAACCACGAGTCATTGCTGAAAACAATGTGATGTAATCAGTAGTCTATGACTCCCAGAATGGAATTATTTCAAATGCAGCTGTTTGTATTGTTGTGTTAACTGCAACCTGTGTATGGAATGGTAATTCCCTTGTCCTGTGGTTGCTATTTTCTGACCAGTGGTACAAGATGATGCAGAGTGTTGCGAGGGGTCCATTACTACTTCTTCGATGGCAGGCACGTATGTGAAAGGATTATAACGTGCTCGATGCACAGTACGGCAATCTTTCCTTGTGATGGTCAGACTTGGATGACCAGAACCTTCACATTGTGTATGTCTGCTTTCGTGTTCCCATGCAGTCCAACATTAGGCCATTGTCACATCTGAATGCACCACAACTATGGATATTGCATGATTTGACCAGCTGGGCAGTGAGGCTCCTTTCAAACACTGTCAGATACTGATAATGCTGTCTCACATGAGTATGCAGCATATCCATGTCCATTAGAGTGATCATTCAACATATGACATTGTTCGTGGCCCCTTATACATCCTATGAGGCCTGGTAGCAGCACTAAACACAGACAACACCAATGCACTCTGGTGGCTTTCCTGTCATAGGGAATTGGAACAGTAATCATTTATGCACCCGTCAATGGTGTGCAAATGCAAAGCTACACTGACATCTGACATTGTCTTCTGGGTGCTTCACTTTTTTTTGTTAGGCAGTATATTTTGTTTTGGAGTGCACAGGCTATTTTTGTACTAAATTTACAGAACTATGTTTGTTGTGTACTTTATTTGATTTCTGTCTTTTACGGATTCATCTTCAGGCTCTTAAACACGGTTATCAAAATGAAACACAACCACAGTTATATCTTACCACTGTACTACAGTATTCTCTAATGTAGTAAATTTAAAACATTATCCAGTGCAATGGAAGCAACAAGGTCCCCAATAACTTCAACTTTAAGAAAGGGTTAGATCAAATTAATTGCTCAAGGAAATTAGTGTTTCAGTAATGGTGAATTTGGTCATGGTGTTTACCTTAGTATTTGGTTGCTCTTGTTCATACTGATCCTCAATATGAAATTATTAACTGCATTGTAACATATTCACAGAATGACACATTTCTCATAAATATCATGACCTTGGTTTACACTAACAAATTAATTCCTGTTTAATATGGTACTGGATACTCACTGGTGGAATATTATTAATTTAAGGAGTGAAGGTAACAACTCACAAAATAGGTTAGGCAGTGGGTTATTGATAGAGGTTCAAATCATACTTGGAAAACAGAGTTCAATGAGTTGAGATATCACAGGTTTCAAACAATTCCCTTATAAAACACCTGTCTGACCCAGAAAATGTGAATATAGGCGTCCAACAGGGAAGTGTATTAGGCCCAATATTGTTTCTTATATACATTAACGACTTCCTACAAAGTATCAGACATGGAGAAAAAATACTTTTTGCTGATGACAGCAACATAGTAATAACAGGTGAAAATCCAACACAACTGTCAGAATGAGCAAACGAGGCTCTCAATGATGTCCACAACTGATCATTAAAAAATAAAGTAACCCTAAATGTAAATAAAACTAACCATATTAACTTCCAATTGAACAAAAAACACAATGCCACTAGAATAAAAGTTAATAATAATGAATTAGAATGTGTAACAAGTATCAAATTCTTAGGGATGAATGTAGACAGCCAACTGAAATGGACAAACCATGTCAACATTTTGGCAAAGAAATTATCCACAGCATGCTATGCTCTTAGAATCCTTGCACCGGTATGCAATAATACCTGTCTTAAAATAACATATTACGGATATCTACACTCAGTCCTCAGCTATGGGATCATGTTTTGGGGAACAAGTGCCAGTAACATACAAACTGTGTTCAAAGTACAAAAAAGAGCCATAAGGATAATAACAAACAGCAACAACAGGGCCCACTGTCTAGAATCATTTAGAAAGCTAGGCATTCTAACTGTTTCTTGTGAGTATATCTTTCAGAACATAATGTTCATTAAGAAAAATCTCAACATGTATAACACAAACAGCCTAATACATGACCATGAAACAAGAGCTTGTCACCACCTCCATCTAGATGGGAAGAACAAGGCAAAGACGCAAAAAAGTATATTTTATAATGGGATAAAACTGTATAACAAATTACCACAAGAAATTAAAGAAATAAATGAGCCCCTCAATTTCAGACAAAAGCTTAAAACCTTTTTAGTAAGTAAAAGTTGTTATACTGTAAAATAATATTTAACATAGATGTAGATTATTAGCAACTTATGACATTATCACCAAAATATTATGTAATTATAAATGTGTGTATGAGAAACCTGTTTCATTGTAAATGTAAATGTGTGCTCATGTGTTGTAAACTGACGACATCCATACAATATTTATTGTTCCACGGATGAATAAATAAATAAGTAAATAAATAAATAGACAATAAACAAGACTGCAAATGCTGATTTTGGAAGAATCTTTCATCACAGCTAATAAACGAGGTTCTCAGTCTTCCCTTTGTGCCTATCAATGACTCAGTATCTCAACTATTTGGTAAATTGTTACTGTTACTCCTTAAATTATGTAACTCCTTAAATTATGTAACTCCTTTTCCGTGTAATTATTGTGACTGTGTCTACCTTCTTGACATTAACCCAGAATGTGTTCACTCCAGTTTGGTAATCTCAGACTTGATATGTGACACACACACACACACACACACATACACACACACACACACACACACACACACTCTCTCTCTCTCTCTCCTGGTTTCACAAACACTCAGGTACCCTATACCACCTCAGCTTTCCCACAAAATCACCTGATCATAATTCATAAGAAAATACTGGAACTATATAGAACAGCTGCAGAATATAGTAATCAACATTCCTACAGTTTGGTAGCTCCACAGGATTTAACCATCGATGAGTGGCTTCAATTTATCAAGGCAAGGTGGTTACATGGTATTAGTGTAATGTTTCCAGGGGGGACTAATGCTTTGTGTATTGTGTTTAGGTCTTGTACACTGCCATGTACGTTTATCAAATACAAGAACAATTTCTTTGATAGTTTAATTGGAAGAAGGAACTGGACTGTCTGCAGAGAACCATGTTTTAAGTCACATACTAAGATTTTACAGGGCAAGAATAAGTGGAGTGTGGCTGAAAAGTATCAGAATTTAGATTTCAACTCTACTTTTTGGAGAGTCAAGTACATAGTGGGATCAACCACAAAATTTTTCAGAGCTATAAAATCTTTAAGAAGTCTTTCCAAGTAGGTAATGCTTACAAACATTTATTTAATTGTTTTTCCTAAAAAAATCAATAGAATCAGTCTTAAGTTTTAAAAATACGTAGAAATATCAGTTTTAAATCCCAAGACAACTGGTTTTTACAAAACTGATTCTCATCTCAAATACTGTCATAATTGTTACACATTAAAGAAAAGTGTGATTTCAAATTATTTCAAATACTCTCTGAAGTAGAAAAAGCTCACACCAAAAATATACAGTAAAATTTTAAATAATATCCTTAAGGTAACTACAATACATCACTGTCAATACAGTCTTCTTTTTTATATTAACCAATACCTATTCTTTAAAATCAATTTTTAACGTATTATCGAACTTTTTCTTGTGATTCGAAATGTGATTTAATGCATAGTGTCTTGGAGTTGGTTAGAAATGCATTTTGTGGAAAACCCCTGTGAAACTGAACAAAAAACCTTTCCCTAAGTTTGCCCCACCATACAGGAGATAGGCAAAATAATGTGAAAACCTGTACTTAGTCAGGAATGATTTATTAATAAGGGGTTGGACCCTCATTTGCTTTCTGGGAATACTGGCATATAATGATTGTATAATCTTCAGTAGAATGTTATGCCACTGTTCAATCAGAGGCTCTTCTAACTCCTGTAGCGACAAGGGAGACAGAAATCTGCTCTGGAACCTGCACTCCAATACCACCCACAAGGGTTCAATAATGTTGAAGCCCAGGAAATATACTGGCAGGGAAGACTTATGCTTCTCGTACTAAGATTGTACTGTCCAGGCTCTGTGAATGGGTGCATTATCATCCTGAAATATGGAATCATTGTTGGGGAACAACATTTGAATCATGGGATCCACCTGATCACCTATAATGTTCACATAATCGTTGGCTGTTAACACGGCCTTTGAGAGTAGTGACGGGACCAGTGGAATACCATGATATGGCTGCTCACAGCCTCACACTTCCACATCTATGCTTAATCATTGGAATCGAGCAATCCGGATTGTAGGGTTCTTTTGGCGTTCTCCAGACATAAACCTAGCTCAATACTGGAAATAACTAAAACATTGATTCGTTGGATCATATGATGCGTTCCCACTGATCAGCCAACCAGGATTTACGCTCTTGATGCCATGCTTTGTGCTTCTTTGCATTGGTTTTCATTGCTAATGGTTTCGGTATAGCAGCTCATGCATGAATGAATATTCACTTTATGGAGTTCTCAGTAGACAGTGTCGATAGATATGAGGTTTCGAAGATGGCTATTGAGCTCTGCAGTCACTTGAGCCACCATACCATAGTTTTGTGTTGTTTTAACACAATTCGTGTTAGCGTATTATGATCTCTGTCATTTAGTTTTGATTTACGCCCACTATTACATTTACATGATGATGTCTTTCCATGTTTTGTGTAGGCTGTCACGACTGTTGAAACAGTTGCTCTTGAAACATTCAGTAAGTCGGCTGTCTTGATTACTGATGCTCTAGCTAATCAGGCCGCCACAATCTGCCCTCTTTGGAACTCTGTTAGGTCTTTCAGTGCACATCGACCTCAGCCTCCAAATGCAAATACGAAGTGTGACACTAAGCATAAACAACCTGCACCGATGACTAGTCCATACTGAACAGGTACAGTCCAGTGCAACACGTGTCTTACCTGCATTGTCGAACATCAAACTCAAACATCCCGTTACTACCACTGTTCACATTACTTTGCCAATCTCCTTTATTTTAGGAATGTCCATGCCTATACTTCATCAGTCCAAAGAGTTTAAAGACTGGTTTAATAAAAATAAAATTGTCATGTGATGACGGCCTCCCATCAGGTAGACCGTTTGCCTGGTGGAAGTCTTTTGATTTGATGCCACTTCAGTGACTTGCGCATCGATGGGGATGAAATGACTGGTTTAATAAAAAATAGAGAAATGTTAAGACCGTGGGTTTAATGCTTCAGGTGTTCTATTGTGTGTCCTTACTTGAGTACAATCTATTTATTTATTGTTCTGTGGGACCAAATTAAGGAGAAGTCTCCATGGTCATGGAACAAGTCAATACGTCAACTTATAACACGATAGTAGAAACAGATAAAATGAAATATAAGAAACATATTCAGGTGACAAGTCATAAGTTTAAATAAAGAAAATCAACAATGTAACACTGGAATTTGCTTAATTTTTCAGCTCTTCCAGGAGCTCCTCGACAGAATAGGAGTAGTGAGCCATGAGGGAACTCTTGAGTTTAGACTTAAAAAGTGTTTGGGCTACTGCTAAGATTTTTGAGTTCTTGTGGTAGCTTATTGAAAATGGATGCAGCAGAATACTGCACTCCTTTCTGCACAAGGGTCAAGGAAGTGCATTCCACAGGCAAATTTGATTTCCACCTAGTATTAACTGAGTGAAAGCTGCTAACTCTTGTGAATAAGCTAATATTGCTAACAACAAATGACATTAAAGAAAATGTATACTGTGAGGGCAATGTCAGAATTCCCAGACTATTGAATAGGGGTCGACAGGAGGTTCTCAAACTTACATCACATATAGCTCGAACAGCCCATTTTTGAGCCAAAAATACCCTTTTTGAATCAGAAGAATTACCCCAAAAATAATACCATGCAACATAAGTGTATGAAAATATGCAAAGTAGACTACTTTTCGTGTTGAAGTGTCACTTATTTCAGATACTGTTCTAATGGAAAATAAAGCAGCATTTAGTTTCTGAACAAGATCCTGAACATGGGCTATCCAAATGCATAGGAACTTGAACTGTTCCGTCTCGCTTATAATATGCCCATTCTGTCTGATCAAAATATCTGTTCTTGTTGAATTGTGAGTTAGAAACTGTAATAACTGAGTCTTACTGTGATTTAGCATCAAATTATTTTCCACAAGCCATGAACTTATTTGATGAACTACATTATTTGATACTGTTTCAATATTACACACAAGATCCTTCCCTACCAATCTGGTGTCATCAGCAAACAGAAATATTTTTGAATCACCTGTAATACTAGAAGGCATATCATTTATATAAATAAGAAACAGCAGTGGCCCCAGCACCGACCCTTGGGGAATGCCCCACTTAACAGTGTCCCATTGGGACTGAACATCACTACCACTCTCAATATTGCAGAGAATTACCTTCTGCTTTCTGTTCTTAAAGTAAGAGGCGAACCAATTGTAAGCTACTCCCCTTACTCCATAATGGTCCAACTTCAGCAGTAATATTTTGTTGTTAACACAGTCAAAAGCCTTCGTTAAATCAAACAAAACACCTAGCGTTCGCAACCTTTTATTTAATCCATCCAAAACATCACAGAGAAAAGAGAATATAGTATTTTCAGTTGTTAAACCATTTCTAAAACCAAACTGTACATTTGACAGCAAATTATGTGAATTTAAATGCTCCAGTAACCTTGTATATACAACCTTATTGATATTTTTTAGCAAACACTGATGGCATAGAAATAGGTGTAAAATTGTCAACATTATCCCTGTCTCCCTTTTTATAAAGTGGCTTCACTACTGAGTACTTTAATCAGTCAGGAAACCGACCACTCCTAAAGGAAAAGTTACAGATATGGCTAAGTACTGGGCTAACATACATGGAGCAATACTTCAGTATTCTGCTAGATACCCCATCATATCCATTAGAGTTCTTGGTCTTTAGTGATTGAATTATTAACTCAATCTCCCTCTTGACAGTATCATGGAGGAGCATTTCAGGTAACAGTCTCGGAACACTTTTTTCTAAGAGCTCTATATGATTCCCTGTTGGGACTAGGATTCTATTTAGTTCACCTGCTATATTCAGAAAGTGATTATTAAATACTGTACATATATGCGACTTATCATTATCACAGACATTCCCACTACGCAATGATTCTATATCCTCGACCTCTCTCTGCCGACCTGCCACTTCCCTTTTGACTGACCATATGGTTTTAATTTTATCCTGAGACTTAACTATTCTATCTGCATACCACATACTTTTTGCCTAATAACATTTTTAAGCACCTTAAGATACCGTTTGTAATGGGCTGCTGCATTTAGATTTTGACTGTTTCTAACGTTTTGATATAACTGCCACTTTGTTCTACAAGATATTCTTATCCCTCTAGTCAGCCACCCAGGCTGCATGTTTGTGCTAGTAGCCAGTTTTGAACATTCTAACGGAAAGCAACTTTCAAAGAGCACGAGAGAAGTCTTGAGGAAAGCATTATATTTATCGTCTACTGTATCAGTACTATAAACATCTTGCCACTCTTGTTCCTTGATAAGGTTTACAAAGGTCTCTACAGCAACTGGATCAGCTTTCCTAAACAGTTGATAACTATATTTAACATGTGTTGCAGCACAAAAATCTTTTAGAGTTAAAATTTGTCCATCATGATCTGAAAGGCCGTTCACATTTTTACTAACAGAATGCCCTTCTAGTAATGAGGAATGAACAAAAATGTTGTCTATGGTTGTTCTACTGTTCCCTTGCACTCTTGTTGGAAAGAATACAGTTTGCATAAGATTAAATGAATTAAGGAGATCTACCAGCATCCTTTTCCTTGCACAATCACTTATACAATTAATATTGATGTCACCACATATAACTAACTTTTTTTATTTCCTATAAAGTGAACCAAGAACTTCCTCTAGCTTTATCAAAAATGTTGTGAAATCGGATTCTGGGGATCTATAAATAACAATAGTTAGAAGTTTAGCTCCACTAAATTTAACCACACCTGCACAACGTTCAAACACCTTTTCAGCGCAGTGCTTTGAAACATCAATTGACTCAAATGGGATGCCATTTTTCACATACATGGCTACTCCCCCACACCGCAAAGAGCTCCTAGAAAAGCTGCTAGCCAACCTGTATCCTGGTAAAGGAAGCCCCTGAATTATCTCCTTATTTAAGAAGTGTTCAGATATACCAATAATTTTAGAATCAACATCTATAAGCAGTTCACTGACTTCATCTCTAATACCTTGTATATATTGATGAAATATACTAATTCCCTCATTACTCGGATACCTAAGCTTTGTCGAAAGTGGTTCCTTTGTGAGAGAGACTTCCCTTAAGCAGGAATACCTATCAGCTGACTTCAGTCTAAAAAAGGTGCAGCTCTAACACCCACTACTACCGGAATTTTCCCATGATAGATCCCACCACCCCCACCTATGCTGTCACCTATAAGCTTTGCCAGCCTCCCCTTCCCATACCTGTTGAGGTGCAGGCCATGTCTAGTGAAACCCGTCCTGCTGATAGACTCCACCGACACCACTGAAATGTGACCCATGCCTTCTGTCATCAGCGCACCCCTAAGTCTCATGTTATTACGCCAGACAGCTGTATTAAGATGAGGACGATCATGACGCTGAAACAGTCCCACAAAATGCACTTTCGTGTTGCCAGTCTGAGTGACTATCTTTTCCAGGTCACCATCTATGTCATACTCCCCATCCCTATCAATACTATTACCAGCCCCACCCATAATCACTAGCTGATCCTCTTTAGTAAAATCCCTACATAACCCCCCTATGTTAACAGTCACCTGAGCCAATCCTGCATTAGGCTTCACAATGCTGGTGACCTGGTACTCACTCCCCAGCACTTCCTGCAACTGCTGGCGTACACCTCTGCCATGAGAACTACCTAACAGCAGAATCTTCTTCTTCCTCTTTGACTTTGCAACTGTTTTAGCCACTGTAACTACTGAGGTCTGCTGCATACTTTCTACATCTACTGCTACTAGAGATTCCTCTCCACTAGACTCTGACAGTTGGTCATATCTATTGTAAACACCAATAGTAAAACTATCTGAAAATCTCCTTCTCCTAGCAGATCTCTTGCCAACAGCCAGCTCCCATTCCCCAACCCCCTTCTCCCTCCTCATCCTATCTAGCTCCTCCTGTGCGTTTTTCAACT
The DNA here is from genome assembly GCF_023864275.1 of Schistocerca cancellata. Taxonomy (NCBI): domain Eukaryota; kingdom Metazoa; phylum Arthropoda; class Insecta; order Orthoptera; family Acrididae; genus Schistocerca; species Schistocerca cancellata. Next base: position 931,504,444 of record NC_064629.1, read on the forward strand.
GCACCTTAAGGGCACAGATCTTATCCTCCTGCTCCTCTATCAACTTACTCTTGCTACATAACCTGCAGTTCCAGGAGAGGATCTCACCAGAATGCCCACTGGCTTCCCCACTGCATTTCCACCAGTCAAAATACTTCGAACAAGTCTCACACCGCAATCCACTACTCACAAACCTATGGCAAAGCCCACACTTCTCGCTCATGGTAAAATTTAACAGTTATTGAAACAAGAAAACTACTTTATCTAAGTTCTGCTACTGCAATAAGAAGATGTTAAAAACCTGACTACAATAATCACAAACTTACTCTACAAGGGAAGTAACTACTATTATTAACAGTATTAATCAGCAGCAAATGAGAATATAAGACAAGACTAACACAGAAAGAAAATCAAATGTCTAATGACACAGTAACAAAACTGAAAACAGTTCTCAAAAAGTTCTTCTGAAATTATTTCACCAGAAAACACCAAGAACACCAGCTGAAGACTACTAAAGTTCCTAAATAAACCACTATACACAAACAATTAATTAGTACTTAGCTTTAGATGTGCCGCTACAGCTGCAACTGGTCAGCGCGGAATGTAAACACAGGTAAGAGGTTAAGTTGCTCGATACGAAACACTCACAAATATCAGATCACAACACAAGAAAGGCAGAGGTGAATGAAGAAACCACTAATAAGTCACTTATATAGTAAATATTATCACAAAAACCGTTAAAATCTGAAACCTAAAAATATATAAAAACTTAGAGAGCAATATCACGGGCTTATGATGTCACACCAAAGATCATTTATAGATGATCATTGATTGATGCACAGAACATTCATACAACCATGTGAAACTGTCAGAAAAGTCCTTCTGTGGGATGTTGTCAAATTTTCATGTCACATTGTCATGAATTTCAGTTATGTTCAAACCACTGATCTTTCAAGTGAATCTTTACACTTTGTCATTTCGTGGTAGGTTTGTATTGTTAACACCAAGTCTCATCATCCACAATGGTTTCTTTCAGGAAATAGCTGTCTTTATTTTGCTTTTCAATCGATTGAGCATTGTCATGTGCAGTTGTTACTTCAACCTACTGCCTAGTTACTGTGCTGGTGTAGCTTATATGCTAGAAATATAATCAGTCTCTGAACATTCTGGACAAACGGTGTGTGCTTCATCAAGAAATACAGCATCATCTTCAGTGTGCCTCTTGATGCTTCATCACTGTCCTCTTTAGTTGACTTTATCGTAAGCAGTGTGTGTGCAGCTGTAATTTTGTGATCTGTCACTCTGAGGATGGAATCAGTGAAGGAATCTGTCTGCAATCAAACTTCCTGGTAATATTTCGACTACTGAATACCAAAACTATAGTTTGGCACAATTTAAAACTTTAAAATGTGATTTAAAAGTTGATTTTATCCAATGATTTTTAATGCGGCTGTTAAAATATTCATTTGGAGTGTAGATTTCTAATGCGGACAGTTCTTTGATAGGATATGCCTAGCCAAATCTTTTTTTTTCTTTGATTTTTCTTTTTATTTCTGCTGCCCACATCATGATTCCATACCATGTGGAAACAGTATATGAACTGGATTACTGTAACTTGATGTTTTGTGGACATATGTTGCCAATACAGTTATCCAAGTAATTGTAGTATTCCTCAAATTTGACATTATGGCTACACACACTAACTTTGTAAATCATTTAGTTCAACTTTGCTAAACCTCCCTTTACTGCATGGGGATTTCCAATAGGACAACATTTGTCCTTCATTATTCTAGTTAATTTAGGTGACCTTCAACCCACTTTTTCCCTACATGTTCAAGTCTCTCAGTTTAGTTTCTAGGTTCATACTGCTAACTTTTTATAATTGTCTTCAAAGCTACAGAAACTTCACCAGGTTTTTTTATGCCTTAGTCCATATTTTATTATTGTCATACCAGATACATTGCTAGAACCAAAACTATATTTTTGTTACACATATTTTTGTTTTTTTCTTTCCACTTCTGTTTACATGCATAGTCAGTTTCCTATTAGCCTATCCTTTGTTATACACTTAATTTTACCCAAGAAATCTCACTGTTGTCAATTTTACGTTTAAACTAGTTTTCTATCTAGTATTCCAATTGCCACACAAATGGCATAACTCATTCAAAATCTGAATATTGAAAACTTTCATTGCATCAATGCTGATTTCATCTACTGTTGAAGTGTGTCCACACTTTAACCAGGTACTGTAGTGTATACACAAATTACTGTTTGTTTCTTCACTGTTCCTCTTCTCAGATTCCTCTGCTGCTTCTTTTCATACTGTCTCCAGATATGCTAGTGAAGGTGGCTTTCAGTCTTCTTTTGTAGTATGGATGTTGTGGGTGGTGTAATGATATATATGATAGTGCTAAATAAGGTTTTTCTTCTTCCTGAATCTTACTTAGATGTCCCATTCATTCCATACAGTAGTGTTAAATTGCTCAGGGGTTCACTACTCGTTGGAGGTTGCTACCCAGGTAGCAAACAAAGTGGGATTCATTCGAGATCGTTTTAGATTAGATGAGACACTGTCCAGTACAAGTAATGATAACAGAAGGAGGCCCAGGGTACTTTTGTAAGACCTAAAGAAATACCCCCACAGATAAGACTGTTAAATTCCTAGTAATCAGCTGCCAAAGTGTTTGCAACGAAGTGCTAGAGTTCAAAGCACACCTAAAACGCAGTGGCACTAACATAATACTAGATAGAAATCCAGCTAAAACCTAAAATTGACAACAGTGAGTTTTTTTGGGTAAAGTTAAGTGTGTAACATAAAGATAGACTAATAGGAAACTGAGGTGGTGTAATCACTAGACAAGAAACTCAAATCCACTGAGGTACAAACTGAAGTTGCATGTGTTTTTGCTTAGTCAAGACCTAGTATCAAGGGTGTGTATAAGTAACTGGGTCCTTCTGTTAACCACCAGAATCAGTGCCAGATGTAACCAAAAACTGTAGAGATAACCTCAGTTCACTAGTATGTTTGTCCCTCGTTATCACTGTAATCATTGGACAAGACTTTAATCATACAATAATCAGTTGAGATAATTACAGTTTTGTAAGCAGTGAGTGTAACAAGACAACCTGAAAACATTACTGAATGCCTTCTCTGAAATCTACTGAGAATAAATAGTTCATAAACCCACCCATTGTCAATATATATTGAATCTAATAGCCCAAATAGACTTGACATCTTTTATGTCCACAATGGAATTTTTATCAGTACTCTTGAGCCAGTTGTAGCAACAGTTATTACCAAAGTACAAAGAGCAACTGAGGTAAGTAGAAAGATTTACATGTTAAGTAAAATAGATAAGAGGTGGTAGTGTTCTGGGGTGGTGCCAGCACCTGTTGTTATAATATGATTTCAGAGTTTTAACAAGCCAAGTCTCTTTTACACTCACACAAGGACCAGCAGATCTCGCAGAAATACTGCCCACTGTAAGGTATATGTCAGTAAGGTATGCTTTTTGATAAATGATATAAAGTCAAGTAGAAGTTTGTGTATTATGTCCTCTTAATTCCACTTTGAAAGCAAGCTCTTTGCAACAAAATAACGTACAACACTTGACACACTTCAGATCTTAATTTCTAGTAATGTTGCAAAGTTTGTGTTCTGGAATTTCACTAATTGCTGGCTGTTTAGTTCAGTGAGATGTTTACTCACTCAAAGAGTGGAAACTTCTAATACATCAATCACCATGTGGTATTCCAAGCAAGTGGCACATAAAAACTTATCAAAATCTCATGTATGTTAATAATATAACAGTCACTTTGTACCTCCTTTAAGTATCACTCAAATAGTCAGTTCCATAAATCTTCACGAACATAAATGTTGTCATGTATGATACAATAATTCTTGAAACAGTCATCTGAAACACACAATCTTTTCCACCCATGAACAACTAACCTGAATCTTAACTTTGTACTAACAAACCAAATCAGATGCCTCACGCAGACTGAATGTGCTACTCTGTGACACCTCAAAAAATGCTCACTGGTGCGGAAACAAATGACTTTCTTACAGGATGCATTAGACTAGAGGTGAAAGTACTTGTCATTTAACCCAAAATTTTAACTTTCCCAATTAGCATTTCAAATCAATTCTACAGTAGATGATGGTTCTCCAGATAAGCTGAATAAATTTGAAACCTCTATTCAAATACCACAGCTATGGTTTTATAAATGGATCTGCTTGTAGACTTTCTCTTTTGAATCAACCTAGTCTGGGTTCACTATATCTCAGAGCATTATAGTTACAAACTTTAAAGTTGGTAGAGTTTTTGGCAAATTTCACTTTTTAATGAAATACCTTAGAAAATGATTAAGATATTTAAACAGTGACCTCAAGGTGGTAATTTAACACCCAATTATGCAATGCTATTAATATTCCAAGTTTGTAACTTCCATTTTTATTGGAATTTAAAATTTTTAAAAACTATATTTTCTTGAAAACTACTGAATTAATTCCTGTCAAACCCAGGATATATTATTTTAAGATAAAATGGAACATATTAAGCCACATTTTGATATAGGTTCATTACAATGATTTTAGTGACACACGGTTGTGCATTCACTACCCACTGATACAGGACTACAGCACATGCTGGCTCCAGCAGGGAGGAGGGGCAATTTTCCCTTTAATGGTAATCAAGGTCCATCTGCAAATTGGTAATGAGTGAAAAGCAGTAATTGGTTCCCCACAGCATCAAATCTGAAGGAAGCAATGGAAACAATTAGCTGTGGACAAGATCATGTAGGGGAACTGTAGTTCAAATTTAGATGAATAATTGACCAAGCATGGGGTAGATCTGTATCTAGCAAAACAGTTCATGATGGGAGGGAGTCTCCATAGTGTACAGTTGTCACTAGCTAAGTGTCATTTACACTTGCATAACAGGGGCCTGCAGATCACTCAAACAGATAAACTAAAAATAGCATAATATAAATTACCTGTAACCATCAGTCTGCTGAAATCAATGGAATTTCAGCTACACCTACTACAAAATACTACATATTGTAAGGTGTATTTCAAGGTATGCTTTTTGATAATTGATACGAAGTCCATTCTTCCAAAGGAGCCATAACTACTGCATAATAGTATAGATAGATATATGCTAAATGAAATGTGCTTTGGCTTTCAAAAGGGCAATGCTTGAAGCTGTCGGCAAGTATCATAAAATTTGAACAAGAAACCTCTTACAAAACCCAAATAAATTCTGGTCATATGTAAAGCCTATTGATGGCTCCAAAGTTAGTGTCCAGACACTCATAGCTGATTTATTTATTTTTTTTATTTTTTTATTTATTTCTTGTTCTGGTGATCCATGTTGTGACACTATCACAGGATATGGAACGTGTCAATTTTACAAGCTTTTGGTCAGAATTTATGGTAGTACATAAAACAAAACAAAAACAGTAAACAGTAACTTAGGTCCCACTACAAAAAAATACATTTTAGATATAGATAAAGATTACAAAACAAAAAACAGTAAACAGTAACTTAAGTCCCACTACAAAAATACATTTTAGAGAGAGAGATAAAGATTACAAAATAAAAAGTGTTACTGAGAAATAAATATTGCAAAATATATGTTTATAATAAAAATATTCGGTATTACAAATGCAAATTTGGGCATACATTTGCAATTTACAATACAAGAGATGTTAAACACTGTAGTTCAGGAACTCTTCTAATGTATAAAATGATCCTTGCAATAGGAACTGCCATAAGGTTTTTTTTAACAAGAGATCATTGTTTACCAAACACTTAATTCTTGAAGGGAGGGCATTAAAAATCTTACAGCCTCTGAAATGGACTCCTTTCTGCACCATACTTAGATTTGGCTGTTCGTAGTGGATATCATGTTTCCTTCTAGTATTGTGACTGTGATATGCACTATTCAGCTTAAAGATGGATTTTTCTTTCCTTATGAAGCACATCAATGAGAATATATATTGCGCAGTGGATGTAAGTATTTCAAGCTTGTTAAAAAGATTCCTGTGTGTGGCTGTAGGATGGACTGGACATATGATCCTTATGGCTCTTTTTTTGTACACACATTAATTTTTTAGCCAGTGGCTGATTTCCCCAAAATATAATTCCAAATGCCATAATTGCATGAAAGTAACCATAATACACTGATTTCATGGTTTCCATATTTCTATAAGAAGAAACAATGTGCAATGCATATGTTGCTGAACTTGGTCTTTTGCACAGATCCACGATGTGGTTTGACCAATTCAGTTTGCTATCAATATGCAAGCCTAGGTATTTTGAGGAATCTACCCTGGTTATTGTCTGCTCACCTACCTTTACAAATATTTCCTCATCTTTGGATGTTTTGTGGAACTGAATGTAGTTTGTTTTACAGTAATTTAAAATAAGACCATTAATGTTGAACCAGTTCACCGTTTCATTTAAAACCTTATTTGCCATTACCTGAAGCTTATCTACTGAATTATCAATAAGTAGTGTAGTTTCATCCGCGAAAATGGTGAATCTACAATATTCTGTAGAAAGAGGAAGATCATTTATAAATATAATAAAAAGTAGGGGGCCCAGAACTGAGCCCTGCGGCACTCCACATGTGATGGTACCCCATTCTGAAGATACTGGGACACTATCTTCACTATCTATTACAACTTTTTGTTTCCTGTTTGACAGATATGAGTCGAGCCATTTCCGTGCTGTACCACTTATACCGAGATGTGCGGCTTTTTGTAAAAGAATTTGGTGATTTACACAGTCAAATGCTTTTGTTAGGTCACAAAATATGCCAATCACTTTCAGTTTTTTGTTGATAGATTCCAAGAGTTTGCCAGTAAATGCAAATATTGCATCTTCTGTTGACAAACCTTTCTGAAATCCAAACTGACTTCTGCTGAAGCTATTGTGTTCACTGAGATGCTTAACTATCCTGGCATGCATTAGTTTCTCTAAAACCTTTGAAAAGCTTGTCAGTAGTGATATTGGCCTATAGTTAGCAGTATCTGTCTTATCCCCCTTCTTATACAGCGGTTTTACAACTGCATACTTAAGCCTCTCAGGAACTATTCCTTGCTTAAGTGACGCATCAAAAAATACAGAAACTGAGACTGAGGATAGCAAAGCAAAAGTATAAATGCTTAGCTCCACTTTCACATGTCCCTTTACAAAGAAACATCCAGAAGTACTGCCCCAGTTTAATTCTTGCACAACTGCAAAAAAGAGTGGTATAAATATTAGTGTGAGCAGTGCTGAGAAACAGCTGAAATCAATGAGACTGAACTAAGCTCCAGAGACCAATACAATTCCTACCAGATTCTCTATAGAATTCTAGGATGAGTTAGCCTCTTTCTTAACCATAGCATATTGTATATCCATTGAACAATAAGCTGAGCACTGTAGATGAAAGAAAGCACAGGTCAGACCCAATTACAAGCACTGGTAGCAGAAGTGATCTATGAAACTACTATCCAATATCACAGATGTCCAACTGTTGTAGAATCTTAGAACATGTTATGAGCTCAAAAATTATTAGGTAATTTGAACACAATGACCTCCTCCATGCCCACCACTATCACAGACTCCAAAAACATCTATAATTTTAAACACAACTCGCACGCCTTCCACCTGATATTCTGAACTCTGTGGATCAAGGCAAACAGATGGATACACAATTTTGGCTTCTGTATAGCTTTTTGGCTTAGTACCATATTATCACTATGGGCATACAATGAAATTTGTGACTGGGTTGAAGATTTCTTGGCCCAGAGCACACAGTAGTAAACAAAATCTTTCTGACGGTATGAAATCGTCAGTAAATAGAGTGCAAAGATAAACAGGTAATAAAGACACAACAGTACGAAATGTGAACTCAAAAAATAAGACAAGTGAAAGTGAATCTAGATCATCTGTGTGTTCTAACAAGAGAAATGTTTCTTCAAAGTGTGCTATAAAACCAACAGATCGAGGGCACCTGGAGAACAACAAATATGAATTCTGTGTATTAGATGATAGTCATGCAAAGGGTGTGGCACAAATAATAAATGATCGCCAGTCCCAATTTAGAATAACAGGCATTGTCAAACCTGCTGCTCCCCTTAATGAAATAGTAATTAATTGTGAAAACATAGTTATGAGTGGAACATGCTGTGTGCTAATAGTTGGAGCAAATGACATATACAAAACTGAAAGCCAACTAGCGACAAGGGCACTTCAAACAACTCTAGAAAAGCTGTCAGATATAAATTTAAAGGTTCTTGTTGTAAGTGTGCCACATAGATATGATCTAATCAAGGAATCATGTGTAAACAAAGAAATAATGTCAACAAATAATACATTTAGGAAGATCTGCTGTGCTTTTAAGTGTGTAACTTTTGTGGATGCAAACAGCTCAGAGAGATATCATTTCACGAGGCATGGACAGCACAGGAACTATTATGGGAAAAAGATGATAGGTGCAAAGTTACTAGAAGAAATAAGCCATATATCAATAGAAAAGTTCCCTAAAATCCCACTCCAAATGAGGGCAGAAGCAGAAGAAATGAAAACCTTAACAAGAGCAACATTTACTGAAGCACTAAAACCATCATCTGCTATAGTGAATATTAAAATGTCATCTGCTGCCACACCTAGTATAAACAATCAATCAGCATCATCCATTTCAAGTAGGAAAAGAAACAGAAACAAGAAACCTGTGATAAAAAAGGATTTTTGGTATCCGGCCTTAATGAAAACTCCAAGTTAACAGTGTTAAACAAAAGGAGAAATACCATCAGTGCTCACACCCCTGTTCTAAAGATTATGACTCTAAATGTGCAGTGCCTCAAGAACAAATATTGTGAACCTGAAATAGCAGTAAGTAACACGCAACCTAATGTCTTGTGTATTACTGAACACTGGTGTAAGGACCATGAAATTAGTAGTATTCATATTAATCCATTTAAACTGGCAAATCATTATAGTGGGAAAACTGAAAAAGGTGGTGGAGTCAGTATTTACCTTAGACAAGAGTTAGAATTTAAAAAGAGATGTGGAGCAGAGAACTTAAGTATTGAAAAGTTTTTTGAAGCAGGTGCTGTCCAGCTATATGGCCTGATGAAAAAAGTCATAGTCATAACAGTGTATAGGTCATCATATGGAAACATAGAAGTCTTTTTTGATAAATTAGAATTGTTGCTAAATACTTTTTACAAAAAAGAAACTGTGATTATTCTTTGTGGTGATTTCAATATTAATCTTCTAGTTGAAAGTCAACAAAAAAGGCAATTTTTGGACATATTAAAGAGTTTCAACAAGTCACCACACATAAACAATTGAACTAGAATAACGAACACCTCCAATAGCCTCATAGATAACATTTTCTCAAATATGCCAACAACTGACATAGACGTAACAAACATAGATTTAGGATTGTCTGACTACAATGCTCTCACCATTGAAATCCCTTTAAGGTCAAAGGAAGATAAAGGTGTAAATAATATTTACAAAAGAAACTTCTCTGTGGACAGCTGTCATCAGTTCATAAGTATCTTAGAAAATGAAAATTGGTTAGATGATATGAAACAAAGTACAGATTAGGCATATAGTGTATTTGCATTGATTTATATGATGAACTTTGAGTTGTGTTTTCCAAAGAAACTGACCAGAATCAAGTCTACTGGACACATAAAGTCAAGTTCTTGGATGACTCTTGGCATTAAGAAATCATGTGAAAACATGAAGAAACTGAATTCAGAGTTGAGGGAGTGTGCAGATACTGATTTTATAGAATATGTAAAATGGTATAGGAAAATATGCTGCAGAGTAATTGCAAATGCAAAGTTACTAAGTAATGATTTGGAAATAAAACAGTCCAGAAATAAACCTAAAATAGCATGGGAAATTGTGAGAAAAGAAACTAGGGAACCTATCAAAGATAAGAAAATTATTCTAAAAGAGGAGGAGAATAAAATGGTAGATAAATGTACCATGCCTAATTATATAAATAATTACTTCTTAAATGTACCCCAGACATTAAGCAGGAATTTTGGGGAGCAGATTAAGATGGAAGCACCCAAGGCAGCCAGCAGTATGATGGCAGTTCCAACAAACAAAAAGGAGGTTTTAAAAGTCTCAAGTCCAAGATGTCAGCTGGAGTAGATGAGGTGCCAATAATACTAGTAAAGAAAATAGCTAATCAAATACCGAAACCATTGGCGCACGTAGCAAACTTGTCAATGGCTGAGGGTGTGTTCCACAGAAACTGAAAATTTATAAAGTCGTTCCCCTGTTGAAAAAGGGTGATAAGCTTAAAATAGAAAACTACAGACCTGTCTCACTTCTCCCAACTTTCTCTAAGGTTTTAGAGATATTAATGAAATACAGAGCCACACATTATCTTAATGTCCACAATATGATAAACAGTAATCTGCATGGATTTCGAGCTGGGAGAAGTACCAAAACAGCTGTACTGGAATACACAAAAGAAATAATCAGTAAATTGGAAGAGGGAAAAAGTGTAGTTGGGATAAATCTAGATTTGTCAAAAGCCTTTGACACTGTTGGCCACAGCATACTTTTGGAAAAGCTTGAAGCTATAGGTATCAGAGGACCGGTAAAAAAGTGGGTTGAGTCATATCTGGAAAAGAGGATGCAGGTGGTTGAAAATACGGCACCAAATATTAACCAAAAAATCAAACTAAGATCAGATCCAAGGGGGTCACAGTAGTACCTCAAGGAAGTGTATTAGGCCCCTTGCTGTTTCTCATTTGCATTAATGATATTCAGTTGTCAGAGAGAAAAGCTATCATGTTATTTGCTGATGATACTAGTTTAATAGTTAGTGATGTGAAGCAGTCATTGCACAGTACTGTGGACCATGTCCTACAAGATATACAGTCCATTGTATCCTATGGGATACTATTCTGGGGAAAAACAAATTGTCATCTAAATGAGATTTTCAAATTACAAAAACGTGCAATTCGGATAATGACACAGAGCCCACCTCAAACACATTGTAGGCCCCTTTTTAAAGCACTGAAAATTTTAACAATTCTGATGTGTCTGTTGGTGATCAAAAGAAATCAGGACAAAATGAAAACCAGTACAGACTACCATAATTACGATACACAGCAGTGTAAAGACACACACACACACACACACACACACACACACACACACACACACACACATACACATCCATCCGCATATACACAGACACAAGCAGACATTTGTAAATGTCTGCTTGTGTCTGTGTACATGCGGATGGGTGTGTGTGTGTGTGTGTGTATGTGTGTGTGTGTGTGTGTGTGTGTGTGTGTGTGTGTGTGTGTTTACCTGTCCTTTTTTCCCTCTAAGGTAAGTCTTTCTGCTCCCGGGATTGGAATGACTCCTTACCCTCTCCCTTAAAACCCAAATCCTTTCGTCTTTCCCTCTCCTTCCCTCTTTCCTGATGAGGCAACAGTTGGTTGCGAAAGCTTGAATTTTGTGTGTATGTTTGTGTTTGTTTGTGTGTCTATCGACCTGCCAGCGCTTTTGTTTGGTAAGTCTCATCATCTTTCTTTTTAGAATATATGTTTAAGTTAATGTGACAAATGAAATTACATCAGTGAGTATGAGTATGTCTGTCAAACACATAAGATTAAGAACCACTTGCTTAACAAATGTCACTACAATATAAGTGAATAGATCTGCTCAACTGTATAAGAATATATATCATAAATGTGACAAATAAAATCACAACATCAAGGAATAGGTCTGTCAAGCGCGTAAGAAATTATGTTATAAAAACACTTATTAGTTGGATGTTGTATTAAACATAAGATACATTCATATGAATTCAGCATAGATAAAAATATTGTAAAGATATTATATAGTTGTTAAAATGTATCCTGACAAATCCTGTATCACAAATGTGATAATTGGGATGATAATAAATAAATAAAAGTATGTTACCTTGTATGGAAAGTCATCAACAGAAGTATAAGTAACTTTAGGTGTGTCCCCCTGCACTTATGTTAAGATCTTTACTGTTTGTTGTATATTAAATACCTGACATACTAAACTAATAGTAACCTCAGATTTTCTCAGGTGAAGTACTATCTGAAAAATACTGTACAAATATCCATTCAGATCATGATAAAATTTCAAAGGTGCAGAGATTAGCAACTTACTTTGTACGTTCATAAGTGCAAAATTGTGCACTTTATAAAACACACAAACTTTGTATGTTATGACTGCAACATTAGAGAGCACCAATCACACTGTCAACTGGTACAGTTACCTGTGTGTAATAATTTGTAATGATATGAAATGGAATGGTCATAAAGGCTTAATTGTAGGTAAAGCAGATGGATTGATTGATATGATACTGGGAAAATGCAAGTCATTCTACAAAAAAGATTGCTTACAAAATACTTGTGCATCTCACCCTAGAATACTGTTAATTTGTGGGACACATACCAAACAGTACTAACTGGTGATAATGAATGTACACATTTAAGCAGTCATTCTTTTCCCACACCATATGCAAATGGAACAGGAAGAACTTCTAATATGTGACAGAATGGGACATGACCCCTTATCATGCCCTTCATAGTGGTGGACAGAGTATGGATGTTGATGTGTGCGTGTGCATGCGCATGCTCACACTCACACTCAATACCCTAACTATATTCAGAATGGTTATCTTTCTTTCATCCATTATTTGAAAAACTTAAATGAAACTGCAAAAGTATGTTGAGAATTCTAATAGAGCTTTAACATGATGCATTGTTTATTAAATTTAAGACATGAGTTAGGGGTTGAATTCACCAACAATATTTAGTCAGGGTAGTCCTAACATATTATATTGTAAAATAAAAGAATAAAAAACAGTTATTTATATTATTCTAATTTTGGGGACAGCCTCTTTCCATACCTCGTAATACCTTAACATAGATACCAAATACACACATCAAAAAAGTTTTCATCACTCAGCTTCCCAGAACTCCTGAAGATAGGCGTTGACTGTGGATATTGTATCACAGACACAGTTGCTTTGACTGTTCAGAGATGTCACTAAACCCGCCCAAAGACATAAACAACCATGCAAGAACAGCACCCTATAGATAAAGGGGGTCCGGCAACTGATCAGTTCCAGTCATTCCACCAGGAAGGAGGTACACGGCTCATGTTGTCTGTAGTTCATCCATGTGTAGACAGTCAATACTGTGGTTTGATCGTGACTGCATTGTTACTTTGTGCAAGGAAGGGCTCTCAACAAGGGAAGTGTCTAGGCATCTCAGAGTGAACCAAAGTGATGTTATTCAGATGTGGAGGAGATACAGAGACAGGAACTGTCAATGGCATGCCTCACTGAGGCTGCCCAAGGGCTACAACTGCAGTGGATGACCGCTACATATGGATTATGGCTTGGAGGAACCCTGACAGCAACACCACCACGTTGAATAATGCTTTTCCTGTAGTCACAGGACATCATATTATGACTCAAACTGTGTAATAGGCTGCATGATGTGCAACTTAACTCCCGACGTCCATGGCGAGGTCCATCTTTGCAACCACGACACCGTGCAGCGCGGTACAGATGGGCCCAAAACATGCCAAATGGACCGCTCAGGATTGGCATCATGTTCTCTTCACCTATGAGTGTCGCAAATTGCTTCAACCAGACAATTATCGAAGACATGTTTGGAGGCAACCTGGTCAGGCTGAATGCCGTAGACACACTTTCCAGTAATTCAGCAAGGTGGAGGTTCCCACATGTTTTGAGGTGGCACTATGTGGGGCCACCATATGCCACTGGTGGTCATGGAAGGCACCATAGTGGCTGTACGATACATGAATGCCATCCTCCGACTGATAGGGCAACCATATCGGCAGTATATTGGTGAGGCATGCATCAGTGCAAGAGGACATGCTACTGGATATTAGAGGTACTGGTGTGTACAGCAATCTGGCCCACACCTCTGAAGGTCTCGCTGTATGGTGGTCCAACATGAAATGTGTGGTTATCATGAGCAATAAAAAAGGGAAAAATGACATTTATGTTGATCTTTATTCCAATTTTCTGTACAGGTTCTGGAACTCTCAGAACTGAGGTGATGCGAAACTTTTTTAATGTGCGTATAAATTTTGGAGTAAATTATTCTATTTTGTACCATGGAATGCAAATTATATATACATTTTGAGGTTGAAGCTCTTTTCTTCCATGTTTGCTTTAACACTATGGTAGATATACATTATAGATGTTTATCAATTATGAAAATTAAATAATTTTTAAAATTAGTTTTTACGATAATTGGTATTTTCAAATCTGAAACTTTGTTTTCCAGGCTCGCTACATGGAGTCATTGCCACTGATCTTGTATGGTTCTATGACTGTTGCATCTGGACTACTGGCACTGCTGTTTCCAGAAACAAAAAACACTAAGATGCCAGACACAGTGGAAGATGCAGAGAACTTTGGTCGTAAACCAAGCAGAAAGTTTTCATCTCTAGTTAAAAGCGAGACTTGCAATGTGAAAGGCTCTGCAGATGCAGCAGCTTAGATGAAAATGAGACTAATGAGTACCTGATGACACATGATCTCTTAACATGAAGTGTTCCACTGTATAGTGCTGTGAGAAAATACTTGATGGGAATCAAGATATATCTTTTTCCTGATGCACCTCTATTTTTATTATGATGAACTAAATGATGCTATGTTTCTGTGATGGGTGCCTTTAATTCCTCATTTGTGGTAAAATAGTGAAACACTGTACTGATAAAGGGCATTAATTTATATAAATGTTTGTGGTGTTGTGAAGTATTTGTCTTGAACTGTGATTGTGGAAGTCCCATATGTGACGTGAAGTGTAATGTTTAATTTTTAACAGAAATACATTACTAAAATGAAAATTAATGTAGTTGTGCAGCATGATAATTTGCAACAGAAGTGACTGGTGTTCCAGGTTATATTTTCATGTGAATAGATGACATTATTTGCAATGAACAAACAAAACATATATTTTAATGAAAAGACTTTTATATAACTGTTAATTTGTGTGCAAATGAAATTTTTGTATTACAAAATACCTACAAATCACTTTATAATGTGTGTGCTACCAGCTGTGTTGTACTGTAAGACATGATTTTTTATAAATATGTATACAATTAGCAATTTTTAAAAATGTCAGTTTTTATTTGACAATCCTTTTGTGAATTGTATGTTTCCTTGTTCCTCTACTGAAACATTTTGTAAGTAGAGCAGTACAAAATATGTAAGAAAATGTGAAATAAATGTGAGCAACACAGTTAATGACTGTGTTGTTACAAATAAAGACTTACAGTGAGGTTATTATTTCTCTGTTTCAAATCTTGAAATATAGCATGGGGAACCTCAAGTTAATAGAAACTAATAAAATTTATTTCACATTATTTTGTGATACACAGAATTTGATACTCAATTTCTCAAATGATCTTTGACTGTGATGGAGTACATTCAACAGAAACTCCAAGCTGAGAAATGGAGTTGGCATAGAATTTCCAATCACTTCACTGTGCAGTAATGACCAGAGTTAAATTCTGTGCCTCTTCACAGTGTCTTAAGGAGTGAAGGCATAACTCAGTGAGACAACAGGCATCACATATGGTGCAGTTATTCATGTTTTTATACAGGAGTAGGCTACATGCCCACAATGAACTCCATATGGTCTCTTCTGCCACATATCTTTTTAGCAGTTAAAACAAAACATATCACACTACATGCAGTAAATAAACAGTTTCATTTAACTGTTTTAAATTTCAGCTTAAATGAGTTGGGTTCATCTCATTATTACCCAGTACATACTTTCAGAGTGACATATCATCATGTTATTCCAGCAGATTTGCACTGATCCTAATTTAAGTGTAACTACATAAAGACCCAGTTTCTGTAACCATATTTTCATCTTTGCTCAAAAATATATTAACTTACTCTTGGTAAATCATTATTAGTGTTACGCACAGTGTAATAGTGATAGCATCTGGTTTTGATGTGATGGTGGTCTAGTTTTTCCACTGGAGTGAGTGTAGAGGTGTGGGTATGGCGGAAGTGAATGAATGAAGCTCATCAGACATTATGTAGGACATGCAGTATGGGTAGGAAGATAGCTGAACAGGAAAAGGAAGTGTATGTCCTTTAGGCTGAATTAGGTAAGCCATGAAAAGATCCAGACAGGTTGAGGAGGGAGAGGGGTAAAAAGAGGTGTGAAATGCTGACAGACAACAGGCAGGAACATGCATAACACTTAATCGGACTGCTTTGTGCCAAATATTGAAGCGAAGTTGGACCTGTTGATTCAGTTTGAAATGGATAAGCCTCAGCCAGATATAGCTGTATACAGGCCACACTTAACATTCAATAAATTCTGAAAGTAAAAATTTAGTGAAGTTGGCTAAGAGAAAGACAGTTTTGTTGTTAGGTACATGACAGAGGTGTTGTGAAACAGTTCCAGTATGAACTAGGATTAGAATATGATATCACAAATTTTCAACCTAGTCTTTGCATGAAACTTCCTGGCAGATTAAAACTGTGTGCCAGACCGAGACTCGAACTCGGGACCTTTGCCTTTCGCGGGCAAGTGCTCTACCAACTGAGCTACCCAAGCACGACTCACAGCCCATCCTCATAGCTTCAATTTCACCAGTACCTTGTCTCCTACCTTCCAAACTTCACAGAAGCTCTCCTGCGAAACTTGCAGAACTAGCACTCCTGGAAGAAAGGATATTGTGGAGACATGGCTTAGCCACAGCGTGGGAGATGTTTCTAGAATGAAATTTTCACTCTACCGTGGAGTGTGCACTGATATGAAACTTCCTGGCAGATTAAAACTGTGTGCCAGACCGAGACTCAAGATCAGGACCTTTGCCTTTCACTGGCAAGTGCTCTACCAAATGAGCTAGAGCACTTACCCACGAAAGGCAAAGGTCCCAAGTTCAAGTCTCGATCCAGCACACAGTTTTAATCTGCCAGGGAGTTTCATATTAGCGCACACTCCTCTGTAGAGTGAAAATTTCATTCTAGTCTTTGCATGGCTTACAAAGTGACAGAGGATATAGAATCACTGTGAAAAGATTTCACAAAGCACGAAACTTGGCTTATAGTGTGGTGGAGGAGGGGGGAAGGGGGGGGGGATGGGAAGGTGGGAATAATACTGACACTACTGTGTAGTGAGTGATAAAATACCAGTGATTGCAGATGTCATGGAAGTACCTGTTTTAAGGTAAGGAAAGAAGAAATAAACAAAATTGTGAGGGAGGTTATAACTGATATTGTAAAGATAGAATCACCATTAAACCACAACAGTGTTGCGTTTGCGTATGTTCTGTGCCACAATGTCTGACATCATTTGAACTCTTGAAACTCTACCGAGCGAGGTGGCACAGTGGTTAGCGCACTGGACTCGCATTTGGGAGGGTGACGGTTCAATCCTGTGTCCGGCCATCCTGATTTAGGTTTTCCGTGATTTCCCTAAATCGCTCCAGGCAAATGCTGGGATGGTTCCTTTGAAAGGGCACGGCCGACTTCCTTCCCCGTCCGTACCTAATCCAATGAGACTGATGCCCTCGCTGTTTGGTCTCTCCCCCCAAACAATCCAATCAAATCTTGAAACTCTAGAAACAGTTGTTTATGCTGGACATAGGGCTACATTTTGGCATAGTAACAATTGAGTCTGCCTCAGTTGGGATTACACTTGGCATCAGCTTTGCGTCAGTGACAAAGGGAAGGAAAAACTGATAGGACTGATAGCAAAAAAGTCATGTGGTTGGGGGACAGCTGTGTAGTGAGTGATAAAATACCAGTGATTGCAGATGTCATGGAAGTACCTGTTTTAAGGTAAGGAAAGAAGAAATAAACAAAATTGTGAGGGAGGTTATAACTGAACATTATTCTAACCAACTTTGTTCATGTCAAAGTCAGTCAGTTGAAAAATTTTCAGAATTTTTCTTCCTGTGGGCTATAACTTTTGTCAGTGCAAAATGTCAGCTTTACTTATTGCAGCAGAATACTTGAGTTCTGATAAGGACCACTAATCAACCATGTATTTGTGCTGAATTAATCATGAAGTCTAGGGGATAAAAAAGTGCTTTGTTGAAGATCATGTGACTACTGGTAAAGGATAGCGTCTTACTTGTATACATCATATATGGAGAAAGGGAGGAGTTGCCACATATATCAGAAATTACATGTTGATACATTTTGCTCATAGCAGCATCTGGAAGTATGCCCCAAAAGAAGTAGAAATTTCATGATAAATCTGTTTTAATCGTAACTGTAGAAGGAAAACTTCCAGAAAAAATTTAATGTAGATGTAAATTATGTTCAGTGTCTATTAATATATTTAAAAGTAAGAAAAGAAACAAAAGAAATAGTGGTTAGGGATAGTTTTAATGCAGTTTTCTTTAAAAATTATTGTATTAATATTATCACTCAGTTCAGTTTGGATTAAATTTTCCAACTGTGGTAGCTAACTGCTCCAGAGGAGACATAGATAATATCTTTATAAGCAAATCTAATGAGCAAAATCAGATAACAAAACCAATAGTCAATAAATAGCCTTCCAGACCATGACAGGCAGTTTCTTATGTGAAGTATTAATACTGATCGGAATATAATAGCTACTAATCCTGTGTTCAGGAGGGTACCTGGTTAATAGGTCCAGAATTGAGTATTTAAGAAACTGCTCAAAGGCATGAACTAGATAGATGTTACAGTACATGCGAGCTAAATGAAAAAAAAATTATTAATGTTGGTTTCTTATTCGAAAACTGATTAGCTCTTTGCAAGGAATACTGTAGAACATTAAAGAAAGTAACTGAGCCATTGGTGCAAATTCTTTATGAGAAGAGGCTAGTCACATCAAGTGCTGAAATAAAGAGGACATGAAATACAGGGAAGGAGGAGACTGGTAAAATAAAATCATGGAACGAGAAAGTCCAGTTAGCTTTAAGAGTGGATGATATTTTGATCACATACATATATTGTCTCATAAAGCTCTTTAACAAACACATTACTGTTAACTGATAAGATGGGATTGATTTGATTATGCAGGGCTGTGAAATTAAATTTTTGCAGGCTGGGGTGGCCAAGCGGTTCTAGGCGCTACAGTCTGGAACCACTGACCGCTACAGTCGCAGGTTCGAATCCTGCCTCAGGCATGGATGTGTGTGATGTCCTTAGGTTAGTTAGGTTTAAGTAGTTCTAAGTTCTAGGGGACTGATGACCTTAGAAGCTAAGTCCCATAGTGCTCAGAGCCACTTGAACCATTTGAAATTAAAGTTTTGTTCAAGCTTTTAATCCTGAAGGGTGATTTTTATTAATTTCTGGCCTCTGTTGAAGAATGTGAGGTCAAGTATTGTCATATTTGTACAATATTAAGACTTTTAACGTATTAATAAAGACACTTAGAGCTATATAGTAACCTGTAAACTGTTTACAAATACGTGCCATTAACAAAATCACACAGCACTCATTTGTTCATAGGCCTAATCACAATTTAAGTTCAACATATTCCAAGCCTTACAGAGACACTGCAATTTTTCATTACCCCTTCCTCTTCATACTGACATCTTGTCTGCAAGATTTTTTCTATGCTTTACTCCACATTATCACTTTTTAGAGACCAGCAGTAGTCAGCCATCATTCCTTCATCCCGCCTGCCTTGATAACATTATTCTATTTCACTCATGTCTTGATGAGCCCCTTCTCCCTGTTCTTCACTAACATCTCCAAGATTGTCAGGGGAAAAGTCAAGATCACTATGAAGAAAATGTGTTTTAAGGCTCATATTGCATCCTAAATTTTTCGGAGCTATCAACATATTTTCCACCATGGCTTTGAAATCTGGGTGTTTCCTATTCCCTAAGAAACTGTCAAGCACATTCTTAAACCCTGGCTGAGCGGGATTCTTCTTGTATTAGTACATTTTCGAATACTTCATCCTCCATCAAACTTACAATGTTCAGTCCCATAAATATTCCTTCTTTAAATTTAGACAGAAAAGAAAATTTGGAACTTATATACTTACATTGTACTATCTTTAGGCAATGCTTTGTTTGACAAACTTTTCCATGATCCCCAGTTTAATGTGAAGAGTTAGCAGGATGAGTTTGTCTTGTTCCATCAGAGATTCTTTTATCACTATTATCTCTCCAGGATTCATTGTTGTTCTGGAAGGCCATTCTATTCTACTCCAATGTCATTCATGGGCATGACTATCCCAGAGGCACAGGAAACAAGGAACCTTCATAAAGCCTGACTGTTGTCCCAGCATCATTCCTACTACTTTCAGGTCTCCACATACAACTCATTGGCTCTGGCACTAAACCATCATATTGTTTTCAATAACTTTCAATAACTTCAGTAGCATGATTATATCCATCACTCTACCAGAAAAAGTAGTAACTGCCATAAATTAATCAATCTGAAAATTTCTAATGGTTATGATAAAATACCAATAGTATGGCATTGAGGCTTCTTTTGTTAGAGGCTAAGAGTAGCCTCCATTCATTCATGTTGTACATGACACCATTCAATGTTCTTACAATAAACAAGAGAGCCTTCTGTAGTGAAATACTCACAAAATTCCTATTCTCTTGATCAGAACCAGTAGAATGTACCCAGAGGAAGCAAATGTTTTTCCTTTAATCGAGAGATCCAGATCTCTTATCACATCATTCAGTTCTTCTTCTGTAAACTGCTCTGCCTGTCCATTTGTGGGTTTGGAGTCATAATCAGGATCTGAAGTTAAACTTGATGATGTTGAAGATTCTAAAGCAGTGGTTGGTTCAGGCATGGGCATGTTAGGACCACATAGTATGGGTCTTCTGGTTGATGTTAGCTTTGAATAAATGATTCCCTTCATACTTTTGCCATACAAAAATAGCAGTCATCTGCATGTTTACTTGTTCTCTCCATGCCATTGGAATCCCAAATGCTAGGGATTTCTGCTTCCTTTCTGTCCATTTCTTCAAACTTGCAATGCTTGTATGACAGACAGCATGTGGTGCAAAAGTTTAGTCCTGATCTCATAATTTTATATTGAAATAAGATTGTATACTTTTTTGACAAATGAGGTTATGTTCTCTCTCCTGCTTTTGAGAGTTAGAGAGCCGCAAATGTAACAAAACATATCAGGATCACTCACACACGATCTTGATATGCAGGAACCTTAAAAATAGGAAACTTTAAGAATTGTGAGTTTTAGAAGAAAATAGAATACATTTTAGTAAAGAGCATTAAAATGCCACTGTAGTTGACCCACTTTCATGAAAAGCACCAAAACATCATCGCCCTGTATATCATCATCCTACCCTGTAATACTTTCGACCAGACTTTACAAATAACTTCAGTAGCATGATTATATCCATCACTCCACCAGAAAAAGTAGTAACTGCCATAAATTTATCAATTTGAAAAATTCTAATGATTATGATAAAATAGCAACAGACTTAATCAAAGAACATTCTTTTGATTTTAACAACATGTTAAGTTATTTACAAAGCAGTCATTTACCAGTGGAACATTTCCCAGTCATGTGAAATATGCAAAGGCTAAGCCTTTGGCCTTCTGGCCAGTTTCAATTTTGCATTGCTGTAATATCAGTGAGGCAGTTCTGAACAACATTGATTGTACAACCCAGCAGATTACCTTTACACAGGTGAATCTGAAATGAAATGTCACAAGTACCTGCTCATATGTCACATGTGCACAAATGAACAAAACATGTCAGCACAGACATGAATATTCACACAAATTCATTGCTCACAGAATTCGATAAATTCTCATTAATTACTACCCCACTGTAATACAAATGTGGCAGGTTTATTGACTTGATATACAATCCATGTGCCTTCAAGGAAGTGTTGGCAAAGGGAAAAGGAAAGACTGGACTTTAATGTTCTGTTGACGAAGTGGTCATTATAAGTAAAGTGTGTCTTGGATCGGGGGAAGTATGTGGAAGAAGATGAGTCATGTATTTTTCTAGGAAACCATCCTGGTAGTTACCATAAGTTATTCATGGAAATCTGGATGAACAGATAAGAATTTGAACTGCTGCCTATGGAATGTGAGTCCAGTGTGGTTACCACTGCACCATATTGCTCAGTGGAAGTATTAGCAGTTAATTTTTAAATTTTTGATACATTCACTATACAGTAGAAACAATCTGGCATTATCAAATTACTTTTATGAATATTGAAATGTTATCTCAAATATTATTTTTGGCTATTGCTACTGCTCCTTGTTATCATCAATTAATCTATGTTTGAGAGTAACGGAGATATTTAGAAGTACAATACTAGAAGGAAAAGTGATCTGCATTACTCTTTAATGAATCTAGCTTTGTCACTGAAATGAGTGAAATATGCAGTCATAAATCTTTTTGATAATCTACATATGGAAATAAAATCTCTGACAGGTAGCAGAAATGTTCTCAAAAGCAGATTAAAGGGCTTGGCTTATTCCTTAACAACTCCTTCTACACAATGGAGGAATTCTTGAGTATATAAATATAATTAAAAAACTGTAAATGGCCAAAATGCCACCATATAAATATTATTATATTTTATTTAGTTATACATAAGTGTCCTATGTTTGTTCTGTAGACACATATCACATCATAAAATTTACTGCGATTTTAATCCATGGAACAAATAACTAATCAACCAGCTAACTAATTAACCAACTAACACCATCATCTACTTCCTTCTACTTTTATTTTATTGTGACAATCAGAAAACATTTCAAAAGTCAGTTGCAACCAGGCAGTGGTCATCATTTGACTATCTAAATGTGCATGCTGCAAGCAGTTATGTAGGGCCTCCATTATGATGGCATCATAATATACTTATGTTGACAATGTAATGGTGACATATGTTAGTAAACTCGGGAACTTTGGCTTTCACAGGCAAGTGCTCTACTGACTGAGCTACCCAATCATAACTCACGAGCTGTCCTCACAGCTTTACTTCTGCCAGTGCCTTATATCCTACCTTCCCAATTTCACAGAAGTTCTCCTGTGAAGCTTCGAAGACTAGCACTCCTGGAAGAAAGGATAGTGTGGAGACATGACTTGGGGATGTTTCCAGGATGAAATTTTTACACTGCAGTGGAGTGTGCACTGATATAAAACTTCGTGGCAGATTAAAACTGTGTGATATACTGTGACTC
The DNA here is from genome assembly GCF_023864275.1 of Schistocerca cancellata. Lineage (NCBI taxonomy): Eukaryota > Metazoa > Arthropoda > Insecta > Orthoptera > Acrididae > Schistocerca > Schistocerca cancellata. The sequence goes on from NC_064629.1 coordinate 931,527,621, forward strand.
AGACTCAGGAACTCTGAAGTCTTGGTCTGGCACACAGTTTTAATTTGCCAGGAAGTTTCATATCAGTGCACACTCTGTTGCAGAGAAAATTTCAGCCTATGTTGCTCTTCACATGATGCACATATCAACAGTCTGTTGATCACCACATTGGTAACTACATTTTAAAATGTTTTTGTGATTATTGCTGCAAGACAATACAAGATGATAATAGTTAGTCATGCAATCTCTGTTGACAATGTCGTTTATACACTCTTTCTATTGAGTTAGTATCCTTCCTTAACCTCAATAGAATCTGAACTAACTTTATGATTCCAGCAACAAATGGCAATAATTTTTGACCTAAATTTACTGTTCCAGTAACAAATGGGAATATAACACATTGAACTGCATTCTTTAATTTATTATAGATGTATTGCATCAAAAAAGGAAGTGTCTAAGTGATTGGCTCAGATATATAATGCTAATATTGATCTTCTGATTAGCAAAAACAACACTACAGTGACCACTTTTGTGTTTCTGGAGTGCAGGGTGAATACACTGATTTTCTTCATTAGGATTCCAAAGAGTGTTTAGAATCAACTACCAAGCAGCACTTGGGCTGCCAAAAAGAGGGAAGAGCTGGGTGCTACTCCTGGAGTCTGGACTGCTACAAGGGACTCTGGTTGGTTGATTGGTTGGTCAGTTGAGGAAATTTTGGAAATTTGTGGTAAGTTTCTATGGGGCCAAACTGCTGAGGTCATTGATCCCTAGGCTTACACACTACTTAATGTAACGTAAACTAACCTACACTAAGGACAACACACACACACACACACACACACACACACACACACACACTCATGTCCAAGGGAGGACTCGAACCTCCAATGTGGGGAGCCGGATGAAACCTGGTAAGCCGCCTCATACAACATGACTACCCTGCACAGCTTCAGTTGAGGATTAAGGCCCCAAACAGCAAGGTTATCAATCCCTTATTCCAAGGGTAGTTCATCTGGAGTTAGTGATGCCTGCCAGGAATGTGTTCTGATGATCAAAGTACATAGGAATGGTAAAACTGAAGTATTGATGACAATACTGATGTCAAATTTGAGACATAAGTATACGGATTGGGCTGATACATAGGTCAGAGGAGACTAGGTGTTTCATTCATGGCAAGAGAGATCCCACACCCACATTCAATCCATACCAACCCAATTAATGGCAAAGACAGTAACAGAACAAGCAATGCATTCTAGTTGGGAGATTCAGAACAGTAGAAAGTGAGAATTCTAAAAATGTAATAGACATCAGATGGACCACAATAATGAAAACACAATGAGAGAAATAAATAACTCAGAAGATGGGTATCTCCAGGGCTCTGCATGCAATAAAAACTATCCCATCCACAACTTAGTAGCTCATCATATGTTGTTCCATCTCAGACTGAGCAGAGGCTTCATTTGAACCTGAAAATCTGCAAGTGGGATCATTAAAATAAATGCAATGCAAATAATCACTTCTCAAGTCAAATGATTGGACTGTTCATTTCCTGGAATACCCACATGACTTGGGACCCAGAGAATAACAAGTGAGCATACAATGTGACTAAGGTCAGAGAGAATGTCATGAGTAGCGGATATCACACAGTGACAAGAGTAACAACAGTCATTTGTGGCCTGGAGACTACTCATTGAACCACTGCAAATAAAACTTGGTCCAGGGAGCTTCATTTAATAAAATGTAGTGCTCTGTTAATGGCTGACAGTTTTGTCATAAGAATGCGACATGGTCCCAGCAATGAATGTTGTTCCTGGCCAATAGGAGGTGTAAATGCATGTCCTGCCCTATCCATTAGTGTATATCAGGGCAGTAGCCTGATAATATTGGAGAAATGAAAGGGATAAATACCAAAAAGTCAGTGATGTTACTGAAACATTATGAACAAGGAACATATCAATCCTAATTCAAGGTATGGGTACCAACCATGGGGGGAGAGGGGGGTTGCAGGAAAACAGGGAGTACACTCTAAGGAGTTTAGGCAGAGGTCCTGCCAGAGGACTGTGAAATGCATTCCAACTGGTGATTCCACTTAAGGATGGGTTTCAGCAGCTCAATACTCCTCATATGCGAAAAGAATGTCGTAAGTTGGATGATGACATTGTCAGGTGATGATTGCAAAAATGAGCAACAGTTACTACCATCAGAGCTGAAGAGGGAAGACTCCCACTTCAGATATGAGACTATCTAAAGGACTAGTCCTGAAGGTGCCAGAGACCAGTTGATTGCCACGATGATGGACTGGGTCTAACAACTTCAAAGCTGAAGGTGCCACTGAGTCATAAACCTGGCAACCATAGTCCACTTGGGATGAGACCAGGACACCACAAAGGAGTAGCACAATATAGGAGTCATAAACCTGGCAACTATAGTCCAGTTGGGATGAGACCAGGATCCCATAAAGGACAATCTGCACTCAAAGAGACATAGACAACAAAGTAGAGAGTGTTAAGTTTCCACATGCATGTAGTCTCTAGTTGACAAATATGAGGCAGCCAGGTCAGCTTTCTATCAAAGAGAAGGCCAAGGAAATGAGATTGTGCAAGCATTGGGTACTGAAGTAGAGTTCTGAGTCAGGATGGGCCATTCTAAGATGACAGAAATGTATGCTCCACATTTTTCCAGGTGACAACTGGGAACAATGGGAAAGGGTCCAAGCAGAGAAGACCTTTTGAACCACCTTGGACTTAGCCTTCAGCTGAGGTTACAAAGTGGGAGCCATACAAAATTCAAAAATCATTGACTTACAGGACAGGCCTGACAGACTCCGTGGTCCATTGATGGCAGTGAGGAAGAGTGTGACACTCAGCATGGAGCCCTGTGGGATGCTCTTCTCTTGGATCCTTTGAGAGTTGGGTAAAGAAACAACTCTATTCTGGAACAACCATTAGGAGAAAAACTGATGAATAAAAATCAGTAGGGGGCCTTGAAAGCCCCAGTAGTGCTACCAAGTGTTGTCATATGCCCTATGTAGGTCAAAGAAGAGTGCAATGAGGCTTTGGCATTTAGATAAAGCCTATCACATAGCAGTTTTCAACCTAACCAGATGATTGGTTGTGGATCTTCCCTCCCAGAAACAACACTGATGGGGTGACAAAAGGCCCTGAGATTTGAGAGCCCAGCATAATATGCAGGCAACCATCCTTTCAAGCAGTTGCAGAGCATGTTGGTGAGGCTTATCTGTCTGTAGCTGTCGATACGTGTTGGGTTTTTGCTTGGCTGAAGGACTGGGATGATATTGTCTTAACACTGTGAAGGGAGGACACTTCCTAGCTAAATGCAGTTAAAGACCCTGAGTATATGTAGCCTTTGAGTAACATTCAGATGTTGGATCATTTGATCGTGAACTGAATCAGTACCTGAGGCCGTATCGTGAGATGAGGCAAGAGTCTGAAGCAGTTCCCAGTCAGTGAAAGGTTCATTAGATAATTCGTCTTAGCAGGGAGTGAAAGAAAGCTGATGTCTTCAGCTTATTGATTCTGTCTTAGAATAAGAGCTGGGTAAGAAGTAAAGTGGGTCACATGGTGTTCAAGAAAGAATTGACACGTTGGTATGAAGACTACTCTAAAGGATGAGACCCAGAACAGTTGTTGCTCTTTGGTGGCCCAGAAGACTATGGAGCTTGGCCCACACCTGAGAGGAAGAGGCTCACATTCCTAAGAGGGAAATGTAGCACTCCCAGTATTCCTCCTCACTGCACTTAATTAGATAGCAAGCCCTAGCATGAAGTTGTTTAAAAGTGAGGAGGTCAGCTGATGAAGGATGCCATTTGAAATGTTGCAGGGACCTACAATGATCCTAAATAGCGGTTTTTCTTCAAAATAATCTTTATATGGTTGCATACAAGTTGCTGACAAGAATAATATAGAGAAGAATGGAAAAGAAAATTAAGGATGTGTTAGAAGAGGATCAGTTTGGCTTTAGGAATGGTTAAGGCACCAGAGAGAGAATTCTGACACTGTGGTTGATAATGGAAGCAAGAGTAAAGAAAAATCAAGCAAGACATGTTCATAGGATTTGTTGACCTGGAAAAAGCATTTGGCAGTATAAAATGGTGCAAGATGCTATAAATTCTGAGAAAAACAGGGGTAAGTTATAGGGAGAGATGGGTAATATACAATATGTACAAGAGCCAAGAGGGAATAATAAGAGTGCATGACCAAGAACAAAGTGCTCTGATTATTTATTTATTTTGATCCAAAATCAACTGATTACAAAAAAAAAGTTTTTTTTTGGTCCCAGTCTTCTGGATAAGCCAGAGCCTTACTTACTAGAGTTACATATTATTGGCTGGCATTTTTATCTATGCAATGTTTTCTAGATTTAGTTGAGAGAACAATGTTACATATATAGACTATACATAAAAACAAATTGTTGTTGCAATACTTAGATTAAGGAATCTACAGTTTGTGACACAGTATTCAGATCTGAGATTCAAATATTTACAGTTTGTGACACAGTCTAAGGTCTGAGATTACATATATTTTTAGATAGATGGTCTTCCATCATACAAGTGCCAGAAGATGGGTAGTATGACACTTCCCGAAACGTCGCAAGATATCAACGCTACCACCCGGCTGGAGACCTGAGAAACCTTCATCAATAGTTTACGCTGGGAAAGCCTACAGTCACATATAAATCTAGAAAGTCATCTATTGAATATACAGGATTGTTTAGGAGCCATAATTTTAATTTCTTTTTTAGTTTTGTAATGGGTAATTTGGAGATATTAGGATGGAAGCAATTCAGTAGTTTTATGCCTGCGTAGGAAGATTTTCTCATAAAGTGTTGTTTCTTGAGAGATTAAAAACAGTGTAAGACAGGGATGTAGTCTTTTGCCCCTACTGTTCAATCTGTACACTGAAGAAGCAATGATGGAAATAAAAGAAGGGTTCAGGATAAGAAATAAAATTCATTGTGAACGGATATCAATGGTATGATTTGCTGATGACATTGCTATCCTGAGTGACAATGAAAAGGAATTACAGGATCTGCTGAATGGAATGAACAGTCTAATGACACAGTATATGTATTGAGAGTAAATCTAAGAAAGACAAAAGTAATGAGAAGTAACGAAAATGAGAGCAGAAAGAAACTGACCATCAGGACTGATAGTCATGAAGTAAATGAAGTTAAGGAATTCTACTACCTAGGCAGCAAAATAACCTGAGGTGGACGTTCACATCAGTTACACCAAACAACACCTTCTTAACAGTAGTTCATTTATTCACCTCTTTACACAAGCAAGGCTTACAAGGAAATGGCTATGGCGGAAGAGATCAAAGATAATCTTAGCTTAGCATCCAAAGACAATGCTCGGAACCCCCCCCCCCCCAAGCAGTTCAGAGTACTCTTGAGAGGCCGGGGAGGGGGGTGACCAAGGTGTCGGCAGAAGTGGCCACGGGAGCAGGACGACAGTCATCTCGACAGCGTCGTCAGGGAGCTGTGTGGGTAGATGACATGAAGGAAGGTTCGGCCACCGAACCTGGAAGTCGATGAAGTGCGCCGGGCGTCATACTGGGCATGCCGGTCGTGTGGCGACAGGTAGGCCGGCAGTTTGTGAATGGAACATAGCGACGATGACGATGTCTCCAGTGGGCGTGGCGAACACACGAAGCCTGTCCAGGTCGACGTCGGGCGAGAGGGGAACACCTATCACCAGGTGGCAGGGGATGGCAGAAGTTGTGTCATGAGCACCGGATGAAGGGAACCACATGACAAACAGTGTCTAATCGTGTAGTATTATAGAGATGTCATGGATTATGTATGGGGGAACAGGCACAAACACCTCGAGCGAGGGCACGTTCAAGATGGGGGGCCATGAGAAACCTCGACAGGGCGAGGCAGGCGATGGAGGAGAGGTCAAAGGGACCGGCCAAGGGCCCGGCGGCGAGGGTGTGATAGTAGGTAAGCTCAACGTGGGGAGCATGGGGTCACTCGACGGAGTACGTGAGGCCGGAGTAGGGGGCGAGGTCGGAGGAGAGCTCGACGATAGGAGCTGGAAGTCACTCGATTGAGTGTGTAAGTCCAGCCTGGAGGGAATGGTTGGTGCGTCGTGAGCCACAACAGTGAGTGGCGTGGTCGTGGCCTGAAGGGGGGTAGTAGAAGGCTCGACATGAGCAGGCTTAAGTCTGTTGTTAGAGACTGTGACAGCTGAATCTTTCATCTAGATGTCATAGGTAATGGCTGAGCACCAGAGAACTCGGTACGGGCCAGTATATGGAGGTTGGAGGGGAGCACAGACAGTGTCATCTCGGAGCATGACATACTCGCAATTGCCCAGAGATTTTGGGACTTGAACCTTAGGGCGGGAATGGCTGGTGGGTGGAGTGATGTGGAGGTTGATGATGTGGCGTCTGACGTGGTCCACGAATGAAGGTAAGTCAGACTGAGGGAGAGAAGCAGAAGGGCTCATGAGTTCGTTACTTTGCGAGTGATATGCTGTGGTATGGATGCATCGGATGCCGCAAATGTTACAAATCTCGTTGAACAGGGCCGACTCAAATTGTATGCCCTGGTCAGTCGTGATGATAGCTGGACATCCGAACCGCGATACCATGACTCGACGAAAGCTCGAGCAACAGTTTCTGCCGTAATATTGGGGAGGGGGACAGCCTCGACCCAGCGAGATGTTCAGTCGATAGACGAGAGAAGATAACGGGAGCCATTAGAGGGGGGTAGAGGGCAGACAATGTCAATATGAATAATATGGAAACGCCCAGGAGGGATCGAAAAGGCACCGAGGGGGGGGGGGGGGGGGTAAACTGTGCTTGTGTACTTTCATCATTGGCATGCGACACAGGAGCGTGCCCAGTGCTTGCAATACTTGTTGACATTTCTCCACAGAAAGTGCTCCGCTACGCTGTTGGCGGACGCACGAACACCAGGGAACACCAGGGTGGGCTAAATTATGCAATGTGTTGAAGACAGCCCTACGGAGCATGGTTGGGATGAGGGGGCGTAACGTTCCGTACTGTCGTCGCACCAGATCACACCAGAAATGCCAGGGAAGGTGGTGTGTACGAAGTGTAGTGAAGAGGTAGAGTCTGAGATCAGGTTTTGTGTTTCCTCGTCGGCGGATTGGAGGTTAGGCAGTTCAGAGAGGTCTAACAGCAAATGGACGGCGTCGACTCGTGAAAGGAAATCAGCAACTATATTGTCAGCACCCTTTATGTGTCTGACATTGGCGGTGAACTGATATATGAAGTCCATGTATCTGAAGCGGTGAGGAGTCGGGTCAGCTGGCGGGTTTGTAATGGCCACAGCCAGGGGTTTGTGGTCCGTTAAAACATAGAAAGGGCGTCCCTCAATGTCAGTCTTAAAATGCTCGATCGCTTCGTAGATCGCGAGGAACTCCCTGTCAAATGCGGAATATTTCTGTTGTGCGTTGGTGAGCTTGCACGAGAAGAACTGCAGAGGCAAGTCTGGCTGTCGATAGTTTGGCTAAGGACAGCGCCGATGGCAGTATCGCTCGCATCTGTGGTGATGAAAAGCTGTGCATTGGGATGAGGATGCGTGATGGTGCAGGCCTTGGCAAGAAGAATTTTGAGGGCGGTGCAAGAGTCAGTCATAGCAGGGGTCCACGGAACGGGCCGGGATCCAGAAGTGTAGGCGCCTGCCGAGGCGTCCGTCAGTGGAGCCTGAATCTCTGCAGCCCAAGGTAGATGTCGGGGATAATAATTAACTGTCCCCAGAAAGCGCCGGAGCTCTTTGAATGACACAGGTCTGGGTAGTTTTAGTATTGTTTGTACCTTCTCAGGGGGCGGTGAAATGCCTTCGGCAGAGACCCGAAAACCAAGAAATGTGACAGCAGATTGATGTAGCTGCGAAATGTGTCCTGGTTGGTCTCGATGTCTGCTGCTGCGAGAGTGTTCATAACAGTTTGCACACGTCGGATGTTGTCCTCGACAGAGGAGCTGAACACAAGAGTGTCATCAAGATATGCAAAGCAGAATTTTAGGTCGAATAGCACTTCGTTGATGAAGCGTTGCCAGGTCTGTGTTGCATTATTTTTCAGACCGAAGGGCACGAATCATAACTGAAATAACTCGATCGGGGTGGTGATTGCTGTCTTCTCGATGTCTTCAGGTGCCATGGGGATCTGGTGGTAGGCCCATTTGCAATCAATGACAGAGAACTGGGAACTGGGAACAGGGAACTGGTAAAGCTGGCAATGTTGGGTATGGGGTAGGTGTCCAAAATTGTTCGTGCGTTTAGTCGGCAGTAGTCTCCGCACATGCGCCAGGACCCGTCTTTTCTGGGTGTCATATGAGTGAGTGTAGACTAGCTACTGGCAGAGGGTTCAATGACACCGGAGCTTAGAAGTTCAGCAATCTGCTTTTTAAGATTGGAGAGGCACTCTGGATAAAGTGGACGTGGTTTACTGGAGATCGGGGGTCCTGGCATGAGGCGAAGTTTGTGAACCGTGCTGTTGATGATGACGGAAATGTTACCGGCGGCGCAGGAGGTGGTTTGTTTACAATGTGATGTGGACGGGGTGGGCGAGGCACAGTCGTGGTATTAGGAGCCACTCGGCAGATTCGACAGGAGCCGAGGAGGCAAAGTGTCCCAGGAGTCAACGCGACAAGATGGCCGCCTGCCCGAAGCAGCGGCACCGAGGTCAGGTGAGCTCGGTAGAGCTCGTGAGCCATTAGTGAATCCATTGTCCGAGGGTGCTGCCTGTGGCAGCACAGTCTCGGGCGAAGCTCTAGTCGCGAGTGCACTGTTTGTGTTGTCAGTGACGGTAGCACTGCGGCACGTGGGAGCCGAAGTTGCATAGTTTGAGGTACTGTCCGCAAGGGGAGGTGTAGGAGCTGTCAGTTCGGGAACACGTGACGCTCATCATGCGTGCACACTCGTGTCTCGCAAAGTGTCAAATGCTGCCGTGTTAGGGGTGTGTGGCCCTGTGGAACCGTCAGCACACGTTACGGCAGACTTGATAGCACAGTTGCGAGGGGTAGCGGGAGGTAAGTACACGGAGGCTCGATTACTGTGACTACAAGCAGATTTGGCACACTTACTGACCTTGCTTTGTCCTTGCTGCAGTGTCTGTAATTCCTTTGCTCCGTCGGAGTGCTGGAGCTGAGTTTTGTGGAGCTGGAAGGAGAGCTCGAAGTTTTCCTTGCGTAGGGGAGCGACGTTTTCAAGCATGTACGGAAGAGATGAGTCCAGACCGATGTGTCACGGGAGGGCGGGGGGTTGCTCGACAGAGCACAGGGGAAGTGAGTCTTGGACGGGTGATGAGATACGGGGTACGCACTAGGTCTGGTGAAAGTTTGTGGTCTCACAAGAAGTCAATGCCTATTATACACTCCTGGAAATTGAAATAAGAACACCGTGAATTCATTGTCCCAGGAAGGGGAAACTTTATTGACACATTCCTGGGGTCAGATACATCACATGATCACACTGACAGAACCACAGGCACATAGACACAGGCAACAGAGCATGCACAATGTCGGCACTAGTACAGTGTATATCCACCTTTCGCAGCAATGCAGGCTGCTATTCTCCCATGGAGACGATCGTAGAGATGCTGGATGTAGTCCTGTGGAACGGCTTGCCATGCCATTTCCACCTGGCGCCTCAGTTGGACCAGCGTTCGTGCTGGACGTGCAGACTGCGTGAGACGACGCTTCATCCAGTCCCAAACATGCTGAATGGGGGATGTTCAACGACACTAAGGACGTAGGCAGCAGTGAAACATTGGCGCCTGTGTCCATTAGGAAAAAGTATCCCGACGAAATGTCTTTAATATAAAGTCGTCTGTAATTATCCGGTTGTTCCCGGACAGAATGGAGCACTGGGGGGTGCCTGTCATGTTGTGTGCAGGAGGCGGAACCCGGATCTACCTGAGATTGGCGTTTGGGAAGCAGCAGTGTGGCCTGCAGTTCTGTGCCGCCTCAGCAAACCGTGTGTGGAAGTAACAGTATGGGTAGTGCGGTTGCATTTCCTGTGGAAAGTTCGTTGCCAAAGGCGGTGGCCGAGGTTCGGTGGCCGCAGCAGGTTCAGTTGCAGGAGGGGGCGTGACCGTGGGCGGAGCCAGCGACATCCCAGCTGCTTGTTTACTGCTTCCTGGAGCGAGCGAAACAGTCGGTACAGTGCAGCTCTGCCGCGTCTGGCCACGGGACGAAGAGCCTGAACCTGAGACTTTCCAGGTAGGCAGAGACTGGCGAAATAGAGCAGTGATGCATCATGTAGTTTGTCAGCAATTGTCAATCGTTGCTAGACAGGTTTGGGAGACCTCTGAGCCAGAGCAAAGCGGATGTGAGGGGAGAGTTTATCTGACCAGATGGCGAGGAGAGCTGTGTCAGAAAGAAGATCGTCAGTGGCCAGGGCCCGTAGCTGTCTCCAGAGTTGGGAAGGTTTGTCGTTGCGTAGTTGCTCAAAGTGGAGCACTTGCCCTATTGCTGTCTCAGTTGAGCGCGCAAGCTGACGTAGAACTTTCTTTTTGGCTAGAGTGTACCGGGTAGCTGAGTCCGGGGCGTCGACCAGGTCAGCAATCAAGTCCTCCTGGTCGTGCAGGTGGGTGATAAGGCACAGAAATCTGGTTGACTCGTCGAGTTTGTGATGGTGGAACACTTCGTCCACAATTTTGAACCAGGTTGTTGCCCTTTCGGGATTAAACGGTGGCAACGTCGGTAAGCATTGTATAATGTTCGGAAGAACAGGTTGAGTTGAATTCGTCGGGACACTGCCTGAAACGAACTGTTGTTGCTGCAGTATTCCAGGAGAGTGTGCCTCCAGGGGATGTGGCAACGACGGCTGGTCAGGTGACAGCGTGATGGTGACTCATTGTGGTTGAGCATGATCCGTCGTGACGCAGAAGACCGACGTGGGTGAGACACCGTAATCTGTCGATTGCGGTTGCGGAAGCTCAACACGTTGTGAGTGTGTTCGGATTGACGCGTCGCGGAAGACCGACGTGGATGAGGCACCGAGATGTGCTGAGAACAGTAGCGGAAGCTCAACTGGAGGCCGCACAGGGGCGACAGGTGAGAAAAAGTTCAAAGTTTGAAAACGTGTGCTAGTCCATGGAAAGCTCAACGTACGATCAGAGCCAGAGCCACCTGTGTTGCAGGGAGGCTGCGGAGGTGCGGGCTGTCCAGAAGTACAGTGTGGAAAATGACATCGAGTGTCAGATGGAATGTGTGAATGTTCACTGTTCATTGTCGCTCCACTCAAAACAGTATGCGGATAAGGTGAATTTCGTGGCACAAAACACTGAGGCGTAGCAGTGGGACGGAGATGGAAGTCAGGCACGGATAACAAGATACTGTTCCTGTTGCAGGCCGAGGTATCGAAGCAGGAAGGTATGTGCTGATGCTGAACCGAGGCAGGCACAGGTGTGGTCGGATGCTGAGGAGGTTGACCTGTGAACAAAGCAGTTTCAAACATGCGGCAGGAATCTGCGTGGTACTGCACGGATTGAGGTGTGGCGAATCGTTGTCCTGGCACTTGTAGGTTGTCCGACGAAGCATTTGCAGAAATCTGCATTGGTCCCACACTGCATGGAGATCCATAAGAGATAACTACACTCTCAATGAGGAAGGGCACATGTGGTGGGAACAAAGGCGTGTGATAGCTGGAGTCATGCACACTCCTAACCTCACTTATTGTTGCAGGCTCGAAAACGTCTAGCGAAATCGGCATAAACGGCCAGTGAGAGGCATCGTATTGCAGTACTGGTGGGTGTACATCATTCTTATGTACTTTTGAAAACTTAAGTGAAATTATTAAGATTGTGGTGACCGTCGACCACCAGTAACTGCCACCTGCAAAGTGCAGAGTAAATAGTCTTTGGGGACTTGTTGATCTTTGGCTTGGTCTTGTGTACTTATGTTATGTTGTTTGTGTTGTGGTTTCTGTATTGTTTTCCTTGTGTTTTGTGTGATCATACGAACCTTAATAAAAGTGCCTGATTGTAATAAGTTGGAGTTTTCTGTGTGCAGGCAGTCTTTATAGCCAGAAAACCCACAAGATCATTTTTATTCCTTAGGTCTATCTGCTAATTAAGTATTGTATCTGGATATGTAATCATACTGGGTGGTTATAATTAAAGTGCAGCTGCTAACAGAGGTCCAGTGTAGACTGTAGAGATTATATGACAGTGAAACTTAATATGAAACTTGTTCGGGGACAAACATTGATTGTGAATGTATATAAATTCGATTCTTTTGCCATTATGTATAACCATGAGTACATTAATGAAACACTTGAATTTTATGGGTCAAATAAATGTTATAAAATTAGAGCTCAGCCTACAGGTTCTTTCCAAAGAACCTCAAAAGAAAAAAATAAGTAACATACAATTTATAATTAATGAAGTTTAAAGTTGAAGTATATTAATAATAATATTTATATTTTCCAAGAAAAATGTATAAATAGAAAAAACAGTGAGTTAGTTGGCAACTGCAATGATATCCAGATTTCACAAAATACTACTTCATGCACTTTTGATGTGGTAAATCTGTATACAAACATGTCATTAGATGGGGCTACTGAGTTAGGAAAAACATTCTGCAATGTAAGAAATTGAATATGTCATGAATTATGGAAATAAAACTCTAAACACTAGTTTTGGTTTGTAAGCAGGCTAAGGCTTCTATCCAGTTATTCGTTGACCAATCTGATGTGGCGGTAAAAGACACCGAAAGGAAAGTCAGAGTTTTAAATTTCTCATTTAAGAAACTGTTCATGCAGGAGAATCCTACAAAAATACCATCATTTGACTATCACACAGGCTGCTTAAGCAGGATATAGTAACAGGCATCCATGGTGTAGAGAAACAACTGAAAGAGTACTGTATGGCACTGGCCCCCTGCTTAGCTCGGATTTATCATAAACCTCTCAACCAGTGCAATGTCTTAAGCAACCAGAAGAAGGTGCAGGTTACTCCTATATACAAGAAGATAGAAAGAATGGACCCACAGACTTACAGATCAATTTGCTTAATACTAGTCTGCTGCAGAACCTATTCTCAGCCTGAATGTAATATAAATTTCCTTAAAATGGGAAAGCTTCCGTTCACAAATCGGCACGGTTTTACGAGGCATCACTTGCGCAAAACTCAGCTCGCCCTTTTCTCACACGATACTCTGCAAACTAGGGTGAAGGGCAGCAGGTAGATTTCATAGTCCTAGAATTACTGAAAGCATTTGACATGGTTTCCAACTGCAGGCTAAATGAATATACAGGATAGGTTTCCAGATAAGTGAGTGGCTCCAACACTTCTTAAGTAACACAACCCAGTACATTGTCCTTGCTGGAAAGTGTTCTTCAGAGACAAGTGTATCATCAGGGGTGCCCCATGGAACTATGATAGGACTGACAATATTTTCTGTGTATATAAATGATCTGGCAGACAGGGTGGGCAGCAACCTGCGGCTGGTCACTGATGATGCTGCAGTATATGGGAAGGCGTCATCTCTGAATGATGGTAAGAGGATACAAGATAATTTTGGCAAAATTTCAAGTTGGTGTGATGACTGGTAGCTAGCTCTAAATGTAAAAAAATATAAGTTAATGCAGAAGAGTAGGAAAAACAAACTTGTAATGTTCAAATACAGCATTAGTAGTGTACTGCTTGGCACAGTTATTTTGATTAAATATTGAGGCTACACATTGCAAAGTGATACAAAATAGAAAGAGCATGTAAGAATTGTAGTAGGGCAGGCAAATGGTTGACTTCAGTTTATTGGGAGAATTTTAGGAAAAAGCAGTTCATCTGTAAAGGAGACCACATACAGGACACTAGTGCGACCCAGCTCTAGTGTTTGGGAACTGCACCAGTTAGGATTAAAGGATGACTTCAAAGAAATTGAGAGGTAGGCTGCTAGACATGTTATCAGTAGGTTTAAACAACAACAGGCAAGTATTATGGAGATGCTTTGGGAACTCAAATGGGAATTCCTGGAGGGAAGGCGATGTTCTTTCCTAGGAACAGTATTGAGAAAATTTAGAAAACTTGGATTCCGAGTTGACTGCAGAACGATTCTACTGCCACCAATGTACATTTTATGTAAGGAGCATAAAGATAAGAGAAACTAGGGCTCATGCAGGGGCATATAGATAGTAGTTTCTCCCTCACTCTATTTATGAATGGAACAGGATAGGAAATTGTAACATTGTATGGACAAAATATCAGAAGTAACATCAATCAAATTTTATTCTACTTCCACATGAAGGGATCCACAGTAACACTGAATGAAATATAGAACAGTACACAAAGACTCATAATTATAGAATTCATCAATATACAGTCTCATAGGTGAGCATACAATAAGCAAGCAAATGTGAGGCCTAGGGTTCAACATGTCAGTCTTATATTGGGCTGATGTGCACATGGCACAGCACTTGCTACATTATTTGCCCACATTGTGAGGCAACTTCTCTAGGCCAACTGTGGAGACACTTATATTGAGTGCCATTTGATCATGCGCACTCACACTATAAGGTTACAACAATCCTTCTCCCTTGGGGAATAGTGTTCACTGTCGGTATGTCCACGTCTTCAGTGGTAGTTGATGCCTCTGGAGCAGGTGTCATGCTGTCACAAGAGAGCATAGTCTGAAATAGGTTGGGAATGGACAGGTGTGGTGCCTACTCCCCAGTGGGAGGCCGTAATGGAGCACTGGTGGCGATGGTGCTGTATTCGTGTCCACATTTGGGCAGGCACTCAGTGATGGACGTAGCAGAGAAGATGGTAGTGGCAGTGGTGACAGTGGCTGCAGATATGGTGCCAGAGCCAAGGGAGGTGTGGAGCATGCCGTGGGGGTGGAACAATCGGTTGATGTGGCCACAGGTGTTGAGAGCTCTCCAGTACACTTTCAGTCACATGCGGACAGAGTTGGTCATTGTGTCATGGTATCAAGCCATCATAGGTCTCCACAATGCAGAGGCAGTGGTCTCAGCAGAAATGAATGACCACTGGTATCCACTTACTGCACCTTCCAAACCCACAGGCCCAGACGGCTCAGCCCGTACGAGATTGCTGCGAGGTGTGTGGTGGCAGGTGGCTGGGCATTGGATGAGGTTGTAATGCCGGAAATTCATATCCTCCTATTTCCATCTATTTTACTATAAATTTTTTTCCTTATTTTGTTACCTGAAGATATGACATTTCTGTGTCTTTATATATTGTAATTGTTTTACTATTTGTATATATATATATATATATATATATATATATATATATATATATATATATATATATATATACAGGGTGTTTCAAAAATGACCGGTATATTTGAAACGGCAATAAAAACTAAACGAGCAGTGATAGAAATACACCGTTTGTTGCAATATGCTTGGGACAACAGTACATTTTCAGGCGGACAAACTTTCGAAATTACAGTAGTTACAATTTTCAACAACACATGGCGCTGCAAGTGATGTGAAAGATATAGAAGACAACGCAGTCTGTGGGTGCGCCATTCTGTTCGACGTCTTTCTGCTGTAAGCGTGTGCTGTTCACAACGTGCAAGTGTGCTGTAGACAACATGGTTTATTCCTTAGAACAGAGGATTTTTCTGGTGTTGGAATTCCACCGCCTAGAACACAGTGTTGTTGCAACAAGACGAAGTTTTCAATGGAGGTTTAATGCAACCAAAGGACCGAAAAGCGATACAATAAAGGATCTGTTTGAAAAATTTCAACGGACTGGGAACGTGACGGATGAACGTGCTGGAAAGGTAGGGCGACCGTGTACGGCAACCACAGAGGGCAACACGCAGCTAGTGCAGCAGGTGATCCAACAGCGACCTCGGGTTTCCGTTCGCTGTGTTGCAGCTGCGGTCCAAATGACACCAACGTCCACGTATCGTCTCATGCGCCAGAGTTTACACCTCTATCCATACAAAATTCAAACGCGGCAACCCCTCAGCGCCGCTACCATTGCTGCACGAGAAACATTCGCTAACGATATAGTGCACAGGATTGAGGACGGCGATATGCATGTGGGCAGCATTTGGTTTACTGACGAAGCTTATTTTTACCTGGACGGCTTCGTCAATAAACAGAACTGGCGCATATGGGGAACCGAAAAGCCTCATGTTGCAGTCCCATCGTCCCTGCATCCTCAAAAAGTACTGGTCTGGGCCGCCATTTCTTCCAAAGGAATCATTGGCCCATTTTTCAGATCCGAAATGATTACTGCATCACGCTATCTGGACATTCTTCGTGAATTTGTGGCGGTACAAACTGCCTTAGATGACACTGCGAACACCTCGTGGTTTATGCAAGATGGTGCCCGGCCACATCACACGGCCGATGTCTGTAATTTCCTGAATGAATATTTCGATGATCGTGTGATTGCTTTGGGCTATCCGAAACATATAGGAGGCGGCGTGGATTGGCCTCCCTATTCGCCAGACATGAACCCCTGTGACTTCTTTCTGTGGGGACACTTGAAAGACCAGGTGTACCGCCAGAATCCAGAAACAATTGAACAGCTGAAGTAGTACATCTCATCTGCATGTGAAGCCATTCCGCCAGACACGTTGTCAAAGGTTTCGGGTAATTTCATTCAGAGACTACGCCATATTATTGCTACGCATGGTGGATATGTGGAAAATATCGTACTATAGAGTTTCCCAGACTGCAGCGCCATCTGTTGTTGAAAATTGTAACTACTGTAATTTCGAAAGTTTGTCTGCCTGAAAATGTACTGTTGTCCCAAGCATAGTGCAACAAACGGTGTATTTCTATCGCTGCTCATTTAGTTTTTATTGCCGTTTCAAATATACCGGTCATTTTTGAAACACCCTGTATATATACACTCCTGGAAATGGAAAAAAGAACACATTGACACCGGTGTGTCAGACCCACCATACTTGCTCCGGACACTGCGAGAGGGCTGTACAAGCAATGATCACACGCACGGCACAGCGGACACACCAGGAACCGCGGTGTTGGCCATCGAATGGCGCTAGCTGCGCAGCATTTGTGCACCGCCGCCGTCAGTGTCAGCCAGTTTGCCGTGGCATACGGAGCTCCATCGCAGTCTTTAACACTGGTAGCATGCCGCGACAGCGTGGACGTGAACCGTATGTGCAGTTGACGGACTTTGAGCGAGGGCGTATAGTGGGCATGCGGGAGGCCGGGTGGACGTACCGCCGAATTGCTCAACACATGGGGCATGAGGTCTCCACAGTACATCGATGTTATCGTCAGTGGTCGGCGGAAGGTGCACGTGCCCGTCGACCTGGGACTGGACCGCAGCGATGCACGGATGCACGCCAAGACCGTAGGATCCTACGCAGTGCCGTAGGGGACCGCACCGCCACTTCCCAGCAAATTAGGGACACTGTTGCTCCTGGGGTATCGGCGAGGCCCATTCGCAACCGTCTCCATGAAGCTGGGCTACGGTCCCGCACACCGTTAGGCCGTCTTCCGCTCACGCCCCAACATCGTGCAGCCCGCCTCCAGTGGTGTCGTGACAGGCGTGAATGGAGGGACGAATGGAGACGTGTCATCTTCAGCGATGAGAGTCGCTTCTGCCTTGGTGCCAATGATGGTCGTATGTGTTTTTGGCGCCGTGCAGGTGAGCGCCACAATCAGGACTGCATACGACCGAGGCACACAGGGCCAACACCCAGCATCATGGTGTGGGGAGCGATCTCCTACACTGGCCGTACACCACTGGTGATCGTCGAGGGGACACTGAATAGTGCACGGTACATCCAAACCGTCATCGAACCCATCGTTCTACCATTCCTAGACCGGCAAGGGAACTTGCTGTTCCAACAGGACAATGCACGTCCGCATGTATCCCGTGCCACCCAACGTGCTCTAGAAGGTGTAAGTCAACTACCCTGGCCAGCAAGATCTCCGGATCTGTCCCCCATTGAGCATGTTTGGGACTGGATGAAGCGTCGTCTCACGCGGTCTGCACATCCAGCATGAACGCTGGTCCAACTGAGGCGCCAGATGGAAATGGCATGGCAAGCCGTTCCACAGGACTACATCCAGCATCTCTACGATCGTCTCCATGGGAGAATAGCAGCCTGCATTGCTGCGAAAGGTGGATATACACTGTACTAGTGCCGACATTGTGCATGCTCTGTTGCCTGTGTCTATGTGCCTGTGGTTCTGTCAGTGTGATCATGTGATGTATCTGACCCCAGGAATGTGTCAATAAAGTTTCCCCTTCCTGGGACAATATATATATGTGTCGATGTATAATTGGTTTGTTTTGTAAATACTATTTGTATTTTTACGGTGGGTCTTGCCTAGGGAAAACTATGCTATCGAACGAATACATTGATAGGTCGTGTGGAGAACCAAAGTGTTTAGGATCTTTGGTAGTGGGAACTCAGCTGCATGGAACGCGGGCAGAGCAGGGTCTGGCTGGAGTAGTGCAGTGGAGCGGGTGTGTTGTGTGACGCTCCCGCGAGTTGCCGTGCTTTCGGGGTTTGGCAGCATGTAATTGCGCTCGGCTTGCTATGTTAGTTTCTGACATGGTGTCGCGGACGGCAGGCATTAGCTGGCACACATCAAGAGCCCGTTTTGGCTGGAGACCATGTCGAGAAGAAGGCGGGCCAACATCCAATTTCTGCAACAGCGACGGCTGACAATGAGTGACTGTCGCCACCTCCTCGATCGACGGCTTCAAACCTTCAATCAACCAACTAGGAAGACTGGAAGCATGTAAAGTTTTAGAACTGTATGGCAGACCTCAGCTTTTAAAATTGTTGCATCACAAAATTACAGCAACTTAGCATGAACCTTTTTTGCTCATTGTCCCAATTGCATTACCAAGCAGGGTCCCTTCCTTTTCCAAAATGAACCCGAGTGTCGTTGAAATTCAGACGCCAGCATTAAAGTAATATCATTCCATTTCACTGCTTTAATTTCAAAGTTCAGTTAAAGTATTCATAACTGTCTACCATAACCAAACAGAATTATATTTAGATTACACAAGCACAAATTAAGAGTGCGAGTTTTGTTACTGTATTTTACCTTACCTGTGACTGCAGCTCAGCTTGGTACATACTAAATTTTACTATTGTTAATTGTTCAGAATCATTTAATTCAAGTTCAAAGTTAAATCTCGTATTTCTAAATTGTGTAGATTCAAGTAGCTTTTGAAATGATTGTTGAGATAGCCCAAGACTAACCTTATTTAATTGAATTTTGTAGTGCTTCAGAAACAAAGTTCACTATTAATTTCAGTCACTAAATTAACTTTCAATTTTCCGGTTTTATTAATTCTTTTGCTAAATTAAGTCAGAGTGTAGCGAAATTTATTACTTCTGACAAACTTTCAGTTTTCTCACTACATGTGTCAACCTTAAGTTGCCACGCTTCTAGTGCTAATTATATGTGTAATAACCTTTCTTTTTCAGTTACTATAGTAATTGTCCATAGGACTGGTGACCGTAATTTCCCCCAAATCTCAAAAATCTAATTACCGCTAGTTAATTGTTAACGTAACGGCCGCACATTTACTTTCTTTATTAACTTTACCCCTTTTCAAAATTAATTTCCACCAGTTTCATTTGCATTTTTCCGTTCATTAAGATGTAACCCTTTCCTCCCTCTTTACCAACAAATTAACTTTGGTGACGATTGCTTTTCCCAAATTTCCATTAGGTACACGCGGTTTAATTTTTCACTGTCATTAAGGTCGATAAGTGAGGAGGAGGTTACAAGTGGCGACCTGGTGACAGGACAATCTTC
This sequence comes from Schistocerca cancellata, assembly GCF_023864275.1. Taxonomy (NCBI): domain Eukaryota; kingdom Metazoa; phylum Arthropoda; class Insecta; order Orthoptera; family Acrididae; genus Schistocerca; species Schistocerca cancellata. The sequence continues at coordinate 931,547,337 of NC_064629.1, forward strand.
AAATTTGAGGTTGTTCTGGACACGAATTTTGCATTGTGCAAATCTCGTACCAAAGTACTGGTTACGAAGAAGCCGTTACGTCAGCGAGAATAAGTAGTGGGAGTAATCCTAATTATATTTGAGATTTGGAATTTATATTGAAAATTATTAAAATGAGTCAAGGCAACAATTACCAAAATTTGGTAGACTTGGATACGGAACAATCGGTCGAACAGTGGGAAACACGCACCGCGGAACCCATTGTTCAGGGGCAAGCGGCTAGCATGAAAGACGCAGCCGCCGAAACGCAACAAAGAGCAGAAATGGAATTCCAAACTGTAGAAAATGTTTCGGAATCGGAAGCGAAAATCAAATCTGTACCCCTTGATGACCAATACAGGGGAACATATATAGAGAAACCAGCTACAGAAGTAAAACCGTTAGTTTCCGGGAATTTAACTGATTTATTGAATGTTTTGATTAATGAAATCAAGAGTCAATTGGCAGAAATTAAAGCTCAGTCTGAAAAAATTGACAGGAAGCTAGACAACTAGAACAAAGCTATTAATGTTGTTAACAACAATGTTGGAGTTGTTAACACAAAAGTTGATAAAATCAAAGAAGATATTGTTATGATTAATACCGAAATTGGTAATCTTAAACAGGAAATGATGGGAGTTCAGGCAGAAATTGCGAGCATAAATACTCGTTTTGATACTGAAATTAGCAGAATCGAGAAAACTGTAGGAGAAGCAGTTGCTCTGATCATCGAGAATAAGGTGAAGGAACAAATTCCATTAGTGAAGAAAGAGGATCAACAGAAGGTGGAAACTTTAAAGGCTTTAGTATCCGAAGTAGATACTAAAGTGAGTAAGCAGGCTAATACCTGCGAAGAGAAAAAAAGGGAAGTGGAAACGCTTGCGACAACCACTTGCCAAGTAATTACGAGAGTTTCGGAATTAGAAAAAAAACTTGACAAAAAACAGAGCTATGTGCCAATCTGTGCACATAGTTCGGAATTGTTGATGAAAGAGGAGCGGTTCGACCCCTTGAAAAAAGACGGTATACACACAACGGATTTCATTAAAAATTGTGAAAGAGTTTTACCCAGATCATGGACTAAAATAAATGCGGTTATTGACGTGTTGGCTGGTGATGCCAAGCGTTGGGGCTTAAACCTCAACATCACGAACCTGTCTTTTGACGAGTTTAAAAATTTGTTTCTGGCTGAATACTGGTCAGAGCACAATCAATGATTTCCTGGAAAGAGTTGAGGACGAGGACAATTGGCACAATAATCGCGACAGTGGTAGAGGCTGTGGTAACAACAACGTGTACCACAGCAACTACAACAATGATAACTATGGGACTAATGCATACCGCAATCTTGGCAGCAATAACAATAGTGGTTCGGGTTGTAATGACAATCGGTACAATGCAAATAATAACAGGAATGACGGAAACTAGTATCATACTAGCGTGATACGGGCTTCGCAGAATAGTAATAACGCCAGAGGGTGTGACCAGCCGTCTCAGCACTATCCTTGGAGCGTATCTGCTGGGACGAGACAGGGAAACCATTAGCCGCGCCGGTGAGGGGCCGACCGGGTGTGGAGAAATTTTGGCGGCCCAATAACAGGAGAAAACCCAGGTGTCGTCATTATGAAAATTCCGTATGGAATAATCAACGGCAGGAGAGTGTGACAGTGTTATGAGAAAGGAGTGCGCCCACAAGTAGTAGATCAGCTGTAGACACGGCAGCAGAAAATACATTCACTGTCAGTGAGAACAATTTGAGCAGTGTTCCGGAAATCGATAATAAAGTGGCAGCTGTAACACCCACAGCGGAACTGGAGATTTAGTTTAAGAATGATTCGCTAGTGTTGAGAGAAGATCAGATGTCGGATAAAACGTCCATCATCGAGCGAGAATATGCAGAGAGGGATGAGGTCTGGTTAAGGCAGTTCGGTCGCTTATACGACGAACTAAGAGATTATAGGGGCCTGCATGGGAGAAGTGTTTATGGGGAGCGCGTGCAGGATTTTCCGCGTCTCGTCCCGCAGGAAGATGGTGTTTGTGAAATGAAAGTTCTGGCACTAACCGGCAGACTTTACCAGACACAGTTGATGTTAATGGGGAGCACGAGCAAGATTCGTTGTGTTTCATACCACAAGAGTTGGATGTTGAATTAGTAACGGAAAGTTCTGGCAGACTTTACCGAAAGTTATAGTGTTAGAACTGGTCGACCCATCCGAATCAAAACTCCAGTTTAAACATTGCGAAAGTATTGAGGAGAAAGATTATGAAAATTTTAGTGATAGCCGGACATGATTGGTAGAAAAACACGTAGATTACAGCGTGTATTGAGGTTAGAGCTGACGTTATACGGTCAGACGGTAGCAGTGTGGGTTGCGCAGATCCAGAGGAAGTAATTGCAGATACTACTGGGCACATTCCTCCAGGCAGATTGGCAGATGAGATCAATCTGACCAAAGAGGAATCAACGAAGGTGACAATTAGTGAATTGATAGCAAATCAACACTCACTAGTTGACGAGTTACAGGAAAAGGTTTCGGTACTGGAGGCGAAGCTACAGACTAAGCCTCAGGACAAACATGTTGAAATTAAAACTGTATGTGAACAGACGCTGAAAAAGCCGCCAGATAAGCCGGATTTACGATCAAAGCTGGATGGTTTTATCTGGAATGACCTGGATACAGACGAGGATTTATTGTGGGAAAATAAAGAAACAGTCGAGGACAAGTGTAGACAGATAGTAGTGTCTGTTAATATGCATGGCCTACAACTAAACGCGTTGATTGATACCGGTGCAGAATTGAGTGCTGTATCTGGGAAAGTGTTTCAGTTACAAAGGATAGACCTGGCATCGTAGTTATGCCGGTAACAGGAGTGAAAATTATCAGTGCTACTGGGAAGGCCAGTAAACTGGTCACAAAACAGATTTTTGTCAACTTCGAGATATGTGGCCACGATTTGAACAAGAGTTTGCCGTTGTGCCAGACTTAACTACGGAAGTAATTATCAGGTTAGATTGGCTATTAAAGTACCATGCAGTGATTAATTGTGAAAGCAAAACTTTTACATGTATGTAACCAGATAAAACAATAGTAGTTAGTTTTGACAAGGCAGGAGACGGTGTGCGTAGGCAATACCAGCCTATACACATTGTTAACTGGCTGGATGCCATTGACGTAGGCATGAATTTGAACTACTGTAACGTGAGGAATCTCAGCATTGTCAATAGTGTAGAAAGTGAATTGGGAAGTATTGTAGACGGAGTGTCAAACGTAACACATGAACAAAGACGAGGCCTGTATGAAGTAATAATGAGGAATAAGAGTGTGTTTTCAGACAAGCCGGGACTTGTGGAAGAGATAATCAAATTCCCTCCATGGATTGACATTAGTATTGGTGTGAAAAAAGATCGTTTGCGAGAAATAATGAAGCTAAAAGCCGATGCTCGCATACGTCGTCATGACACTAAAGCGCTTTTTGCTAAGTTTGCAATCGGAGACTTAGTACTTGTAAAAGCTCATGAGAAATCGAGCAAGATAGACCATGAAATCTCTAAATTTAAGTTTGTTTATAATGGACCATATAAAGTCATTGGTATACCTCACACAAATGCTTATTGCTTAGAGTATCCAAGCTCTGGAAAGCTATTAGGTATACGGAACATTGTAGACCTAAAATTTTACCAACCTAGGATTGATTAATACCACAGAATGTGTAATTTGTACAGTATGAAAATATAGAGTGTAAGATTAAATGATTTGCTAGATTGCCATGCTTTTGCCTGACCAAGACATCATTAAAGAAGTTGCAATTAATGAGTAATTAATTTTGATTAAATGATTTAAGAGTAACTGATTATTAATCAAGTGAAAAATCCAAGCTGCTAGTTTAAGTTTTCAGCTGAGTCACAGTAGATTAAGGAATGTAAATATGATTTTCTAACTAGCTGTAAGATTTCATAAATATGTGATTTACTAGTCATTGCTGATGTACTTAGACGCTGTTTTAAGTTTCAGGCTAGTACATGCGTGTGATGATGGACAGTGTTGAGTTATCCACTGTGATAGTGTTAATGGACTCCTTGAGATTACTCGGGAGAGAGTTTTTCCAAAAGAATTCAGTGAAACAGATGTTCTGGAAATGCCATTACAGAGGCGAGTGACATCAAGCGTGCCGCACAGGCGGGCGCAACAATACTGACGAGGCGGAGCCGCTGTCGGCTCTTGTGCCACTGTCGGCATTCTTTGTACTTGCGGGTACGGAAGACGGAGTTGTTTTTCTTCCCGGACAGCTGATGTGAAAGAATTCTGCGGTCAATATTTATGTTTTTCTTTTATCTGCTGTGTATTATTTTCTTGTTTAGCGTTAAGTGGACTCTCAAGACGAGAATATTAATTGTGAAAAGATTATATAAAAATGTGTATTCTATGTAATTAATTATTAATTCGTGTATTTTGATCTACCTGTTTTTATGACCATGTACTCTGATTAATTTTGTAAATAGTATTCCATTTCTTGATACTGTTAGGAAATTTGTTGATTTTAGAATAGCTAAACCATTTTCTAAGTTTTCTATGAATTTTAATATATTGTCAACCTGTTTTATTTTGTGCAAGATGACAGAGTGGAATAAGATTAGGAGTGTCTCCACTCAATTATTATGGTCTAAAAAGTGATTTATGGTTAATTAGACGAATGCTAAATTTTGTTGATGTTTTGAGCATATGCATTTCCACTGTTTCTTTCTTGGGACATTTTCTGAGTCTGTTTAGGTTACACGAACATCCTCAGACAATGTGGGGCACGTGTAATGCTGGAAATGCATATCCACCTATTTCCATCTATTTTACTATAAATTTTTTTCCTTATTTTGCTACCTGAAGATATGACATTTCTGTGTCTTTATATATTGTAACCTCCTCCTCACTTATCGACCTGTTCCTCCAAACATTCTACAATGCTTCATCCCCTGGAGGCACACTCTCCTGGAATACAGCAGCAACAACAGCAAGTCGAGCGCAATTACATGCTGCCAAACCCCGAAAGCGCGGCAACTCGCGGGAGCGTCACACAACACACCCACTCCACTGCACTACTCCAACAAGACCCTGCTCTGCCCGCACTCCACGCGGCCGAGTTCCGACTACCAAAGATCCTAAACACTTTGGTTCTCCACACGACCTATCGATGTGGATGGATATGTGTGTGTGTGCGAGTGTATACCCGTCCTTTTTTCCCCATAAGGTAAGTCTTTCCGCTCCCGGGACTGGAATGACTCCTTACTCTCTCCCTTAAAACCCACATCCTTTCGTCTTTCCCTCTCCTTCCCTCTTTCCTGATGAGGCAACAGTTTGTTGCGAAAGCTTGAATTTTGTGTGTATGTTTGTGTTCGTTTGTGTGTCTGTCGACCTGCCAGCACTTTCATTTGGTAAGTCACATCATCTTTGTTTTTAGGTATATTTTTCCTTCATGGAATGTTTCCTTCTATTATAACCATATATATATATTTATTTATGCATTTATGTCTATGTATAATTGGTTTGTTTTGTAAATACTATTTGTATTTTTACGCTGGGTCTTGCCTAGGGAAAACTATGCTATCGAACGAATACATCGATAGGTCGTGTGGAGAACCAAAGTGTTTAGGATCTTTGGTAGTCGGAACTCGGCCGCGTGGAGTGCGGGCAGAGCAGGGTCTTGCTGGAGTAGTGCAGTGGAGTGGGTGTGTTGTGTGACGCTCCCGCGAGTTGCCGCGCTTTCGGGGTTTGGCAGCATGTAATTGCGCTCGACTTGCTGTTGTTGCTGCTGTATTCCAGGAGAGTGTGCCTCCAGGGGATGAAGCATTGTAGAATGTTTGGAAGAACAGGTCGATAAGTGAGGAGGAGGTTACAAGATGATGAATCAGTATATGGGGCTGGCAGTCATGAAGCAGCTCTGCTAGGCTACAGTTGCTGATTGAGGTGAACCTATATTAACTCAAGCAGAAGATTGACTGATATACTTTTTATCAGGGTTTTAATATATGCCTCTCCATTGGACTGGGGATCAAAGGGAGGGCTACAACATTCTAGATGCCACATTTTGTATAAAAGCCTTCAAACTCTTGAGACAGAAACTGTGGGTTGCTGTCCATCAGAAGTGTAACAAGTGTATACAGCAACCCTTCCAAGGAAATAAATCTAAGTGTGCCATGACCATGGCCACCATGGGCATGGATGGACAACAAACTGCAAAAAGAAATTTTGAAACAGCATCAGCTACTACAAGCAAAGAGGAGTTAACAGAGCAGCAAAATCAGCAGGTATATGGCCTCAGGAGTGCTGGATGGTGAGCTACAGGGAAAGAGAGACCTAAGGTTCCACTTGATGGGTGACACACTGCAGGCAGGCTGTCACAATGCACATGACCTCATTGTCAATACTCAGGCAAAACACATAGCCGTTGGCCAGAAATTTTGTGTGAGAAACACCCCAATGGTCTAGATGGAGAAGGCACACAGCATCCCAGTGCAACATGGACAAGATCATAATCCTGGGCGCCAACTCTTCAATAGCCAACAGTAGCACACCATAAAGAACTGAGAGGTGGTGGTGGAGAGCATAATAACTACATAAAGGATCTGTCACTCGGTCCTCAGGTGTATCCAGCCAGCCACAATGTGCAAATTGAGCAACCCGACGTAAGAGAAGATCAGCTGTGACAGCTACTGAAACCTGAGAAATGGTAATGGGAAAAACATCCACGGTCTTTTGGACTCCGATGTCTAAATGGAAACACTACAGTTAATCCAGATCAAATGCTAGATCAGAGCCACTTGGCAACTGAGAAAGAGCATCTGCATCAGCGCAGCATGCTGTGGGATGGAAATGAATCTCATAGCTATAGTGTGACAAAAAAAGAGCTCAGCATTGAAGGCAATGGGCCACTTTGTCTGGTAAGGATGCCAAGGGACTGAAGAGAGAAATCAGTGGTTTGTGATCAGTAAGCAAATGAAACTTATGTATAGGAAAACATGAAATTTTTTGACCACATACACAATAGCAATGAATTCTTTTTCTATCTGTGAGTAGCACTACTGGACATGATTCAGAGTTTTGGAAGTGTATGCAATAGGGTATTTGGAACCGTCCTCATATTTGTGCATCAGAATGGCCCCAAGACTGTACTGAACGATGTCTGTGGCCAATGTAAGATGTTGAACTAGTTGTAAGGTAACCAAGCAAGTTATCAAATCTAATTTTGAAATCAGTAGGGTAAAAGGATGCTCACAGGTGGGTGACCACTGAAAAGGAACATCTTTGCGTAAGAGAGCATGAAGTGGGCAATGTGGCTGCACCAGGAAGAAATTTTTGGTAGAGGGCAGTCTTTCTGAGAAAGGCTTGAAGCTCTTTGACACTGGTAGGTCACAGCAAAGCTATAATGGCATCAACATGATGGCGTAAAGGCTCGATGCCAGTGTGTGAGATTGTGATTTGCCAAAGTTACATTTGAAATTGGCAGCCTGTAGGAGTGTGAATAAGTCACAAAGGTTCCACAAATGTTTATCTGTTAAAGAACCTGAGACCACAGTATCATCCAGCTATGGGTGAGCACGAGATTTTGAAGGTCGAGTCCTCCAAATTCTTGGGTCTGCATATAGATAGCAAAATGAAGTGGCACCACCATATTCAAGACCTGTGCAAAAGGCTAAGCTCAGCAACGTTTGCCTTAAGAATAATTTCAGACACTAGGGTAATGAGCATAATAAAAACTACACATTTTGGCTATTTTCACCAACTTACGGCCTATGGTATAATATTTTGGGGAATCAACCAATAGCAAAAAAAGTGTTCCTTGCACAGAAGCGAGCAATAAGAATTATGTGTGGAGTACGTCCTAGGCACTCCTGCAGGGATCTTGTTTAGAGCTCTACAAATCCTTACAACACCTGCCCAATACATTTTTTCCCTGATGTGCTTTGTTTAAAAAAATAGCAACTTATTCAAAATCAATAGCTCATACCACAGTTATAACACCCAAAGGAAACTGGATATCCAATATGAGCTAAAAACGAAAAGCATGGTCCAGAAGGGGGTTTTATACAGTGGCACCAAGATTTTTAATGCCCTCCCACTGCACATTAAAGAACTGGTTGGAAACATGGCAAAGTTTAAAGAAAATCTGAAGCAGTTCCTTTTAGATGAATCTTATTACAGTATTGATGAATTTCTTAGCAAAAATGCATAGAATCTCTTGTTTGTGCTTAAACCTTACTGTGTGACCTCTACAATTGATTAATCATACTCTGTAAGTACAGTGTAACTTAATACAATACCCAACTTTATGTATGTCTGTATATGATGCCTGTATAACTTAAGAACAATACCTAAATTTATGTATGACTGTATATTCTTTCAGATGTCCTGTATCTTAACTAATATGTAAGGGTATATGCTAAACTTCACAGTTTCTTTAACCTAATGATAAGATCAATGTATCTGTGCACAAAACAATAATCTGTAAAAAACCTTGACTCGTTCCATATCCAGGGATATGTTCCCATATGGATCTATGGAACACGAAATAAATAAATAAATAGTTAATGTGCCGTGACACAGAGGCTATCAGTTGCTTCAGAAATCATTGCAGGTGTTAGCCATGTCAAATGATGTGCTGATACTGGTATAACCTGAAGGACGGTATTCACTATGAGGACATGTTTGGAATCATCATGCAAAAGTAGTTGTAAGTAGGCTTCTGACAAGTGTATTTTGGAAAAATATTGGTCCCTGGAAAGCAGTGCTAAGAGTTCATTTGGGTGGGGTAAAGGATAGATATCAATAATAGACTCTGAATTTACAGACACTTTAAAATCACCACAGAGTCAAAGATTACCATTAGGTAATCTGCCAGGAAGTTTCGTTTCATACCATTAGGCTTTTTAGCAATTACCAGTGGAGTAGACCATTGACTAGAGGAGACAGACATGATAACACTCAAAGATGTAAGCCAATCTAGTTCCAATTTGACTGGCTTGTGTAAAGCTACTTGGGGCATGCCATCTATTTCACTGTGATGTTATCCTTGAAATTGGTATTTCATCCTAAACTTTCCAAAAACAAAGAGGAATGTCCTGAGCAGAGCGTGTCCAGTTTTTGGTAGGGAACTTGATCTGATACCAGAAACAGAAAGCCCAAAAAGTTTGAAGGTGTCTAACCCAAATATGTTTTCAGTGTTGGCACCATCCACTGTAGAAAAGTCAAAAGCCAAACAACTGCTTTGTACACTATGGAAGTAGAAAACTGTCCCAATATGGGTCTTTGTTGTAACTCATCAACCAATGAGATTAGGGGAAAATGTCTGTGATCCAACATCCACATAGGTTTGAGAATTTAACAGTCACTGCTGCACCCACATCCACTTGCATTTTTTACATTTTGTCCTTCACAAGTACGTCAGTATAGAGAGCTACCAGCACTATGGCACTATCCCATGTGGTGTGGAGACTGCTGTTGCATGACTGTGACATTTTCTTCCCCTTGTGAGCTAACCGGTGCCACCTGAGGAGGAGAGGATGTAATAGCGGCTTGTATTGTAGCATTACGATCTACCATCACTAGCATATGAGTCTTGGTGGGCCTCAGTAACAAACTGGCTATGATGGCTAAGCTCCTGAAGTTTAACGTATCAAGCTCTGTATGACTGTTGTGGCTTCTTATGATAATGGTAGAACTCAGTAAAAATGAGTACGTTTGCAATGGTGATTAGAGAGCAACTGACACATTTCATCAAAAGAGAGACTGGCAAGTTCCTGAAGAACAGCTGGCTGGCATGAAAGGTGATAAATGCAAGGAGAAATCTATGACAAAAATAAATCCTTGCACGATTTGGAGTCAGAGACTCCAAAAGCTTGAAAATGTTGCTGAAGGTGTTTCTCATATGGGTCCCAATCTTCCACAGTATCATCATACAATAGAAACAATGCAGGTTCAGTCAATGGTGGTGAAACCTGGCACATCAACGAGGCTGCCACATTGTTTAGTGCCACAGGTAGTAATTATGAGGTTGTTAAAAAATAATTGATTATAAAAAGTATGGAAGCAACACAATAATTTTAATACATGATGAAATTTGCGATATACAAAAATTACATCAGTTATTTGATAATATAAACCCATCTTTAAAATTTACCATTAGAGATGAAAACAATAGGGGGATTAATTCCTTGAGCCCAAGAGGAGAAAAGTTGAATGGGAAGCAATAGTTAAATATTTACAGAAAACTGACAACTACTGATACAATAACAAATAAATACTTCCATTTAATGTATTTGCAACTGTGAATGTGGTCAACAATCAGCTTCAGAGTGGAATGACGACAACGAAAATTCATGCTGGACTGGGACTAGAACCTCAATTTCCCACTTATCGCAAGCAGTCACCTTATCATTTGGCTACCCACGCACAACTTCAAGCACTGATAGAAAGCACCGAAGCTGAAATCGTTATAGGTACGGAAAGCTGGCTAAAGCCAGAGATAAATTCTGCCGAAATTTTTACAAAGGCACCGTCTGGTGTTTAGAAAGGATAGATTGCATATAACCGGTGGCAGCGTGTTTATCACTGTTAGTAGTATTTTCTCTTGTAGTGAAATAGAAGTGGATAGTTCCTGTGAATTATTATGGGTGGAGGTTATACTCAATAACTGAGCTAGGTTAATAATTGGCTGCTTTTACTGACCTCCCGACTTAGCAGCATTAGTGGCAGAACAACTGAGAGAAAATCTGGAATACATTTCACATAAATTTCCTCAGCATGTTATAGTCTTAGGTGGAGATTTCAATTTACCAGATATAGACTGGGACACTCAGATGTTTAGGACGGGTGGTAGGGACAGAGCATCGAGTGACATTATACTGAATGCACTATCCGAAAATTACCTCGAGCAATTAAACAGGGAACTGACTCGTGGAGATAACATCTTGGACCTACTGATAACAAACAGACCCAAACTTTTCGACTCTGTAAGCGCAGAACAGGGAATCAGTGATCATAAGGTCGTTGCAGCACCCCTGATTATGGAAGTAAATAGGAATATAAAAAAGGGGCGGAAGGTTTATCTGTTTAGCAAGAGTAATAGGAGACAGATTTCAGACTACCGAACAAATCAAAACGAAAATTTCTGTTCCGACACTGACAATATTGAGTGTTTATGGAAAAAGTTCAAGGCAATCGTAAAATGCGTTTTAGACAGGTACGTGCTGAGTAAAAGTTAAGCTGGGGTGAGGTTGATCCACTTGTTGGGCTCCATTTACATTGTAGCCCTGTACCAGCTATTTAAAGTAAAGCAACATTGGAAAACTTATAATTGCATAATGCCTACGGAATGTAGGAATGATCTTTTAGTTTCAGAAATAAAATAAGTTGAATACATTTTGAGAAACATACACTGAAATATTTGGGGCAATTTGACCCAGGGTTGGGGAGACATTGGCCGATGTTGTGAATTCTGCGCTTGTAGGTGACTCTTTTGTTCTGGAATAATGTCACCCAAGTCCAGGTATGGTTGGATGACTGTAGAAAGATAACTGAAAGAAAATATCATTTACAAGTATCCCAAATTATTATTTTATTCGACAAAATACAAAATTAATTGCAAATGATCTCAAAACTAACTTCAGAAAGAAAAAAGAAAAAGAAAGAAATAATAACTCAAGTACAATAATGAAGTTATCTTATTGAAATAGAACAATAGTTACAAAGTTCAAGGTAACTCATTTTCACTTGGCCTTTATCATTCTATTTATATAAAAGAATTTAATTCTGGTACACTAAAGTATCCTCTTTTACTCAATAATGCAGGAGGCGCTATTTTTCTGATTATGTCCTCCAAATCATATTCCACAAAATCTTCTTTAGCAGGCCATTTCCAGCTTCTCCCAAACTTCATCATACAGCTAACAGTAGGTCCTCCTGTGTTGTTATCAGGAAGTTTCTCAATAATCACTGGATACTCCTCTCCATTGCATTTAACAGTCACAAAGTCACCCTTTTTCAATTCTTTCTTCTGCTCTAATGTGAAACAAGATGTTGTAGGTGTAGCTATTTCAGTTTCTGAATCACTGAAGGTCTCACTCAGGTCATCAGGTTCCAATTCGATTTCTTCAAGTTTGGTTGAATTATCACTATCACTCCCATCAGTCAAGAATACAGTTTTCTTTGGATGTCCAGACTTCTTCTTTGTCTTTACTGTCTCAATCTCTTTACTCAAATCATCAACAGTAATGCTCTGTCCACCAGACACACTTAGCTTCTTTCTCGTTTGCTTGCCAGGAATATTAACTCCTTCAATATCTTTATGTTTATCTTGTAGGTATTGTAGATATGAATCTCCTACTGTTTGCATGTCAACCTGTTTCTGCCTCTCAAATTTGCTCAGGAATTCTTGTTTATTTATGGAGTATGTACTACATTTCCTGAAACCTGAAATGAGATTTTGCTTCACTGTTGGTAAGATTGTTTCAATTAACTTCTTTAAAAGAGAAGGAAAAGTGTTTTGAGGAATTCCAGATATTCGGCTACCACTTCTAGTATCTCTCCACTCTTGGAGAATGTTTCACCATGCCAATTTCAATGGTCGAAAGACAGCACCATCCCGTGGCTGTTACATTTGTTGAATTTGGTGACAGACATATGTAGCGAACATTAAATTCTTCACAAGTTTTAAGGACTTTTTCACTTATATGGGAAGCGAGATTATCAACTATCATCGCTTTTGCCCCATCTTGATTTTTTTTAGTCTTGGAACCATCACCTTCATAAACCAATCTTCAAATGTGGTATTGTCAAACCACATACTACTTGTTCTGTCGTAATAACAGTTTTTGGGTCCATTTAGTGTCCAAGTATCCCCACAGATGTTCGGCTTTGTACACAACATAGGGGAGCATCAGCTCACCACTAGCACTGCCTGCGAACGTCACTGAAACATGTTTCTGTTGTATTGCAAACTTGCTCTACATATTTAGTTCCTCTGCGACAAATGACAGGTCTTGCACCTGGATCATCTCATAGATTGGTTTCATCGTAATTCGATACGTGTGTAGGTGGAATGTTGTCAACTTGTTTTGTCAGATTGTTTTGGTATTCTTCAAGCACTTCTTTGCTGACAGCAGCTCTTACTCTTTTTATATTTGAAGAGTCACAAGCTGTCAGAATAGGATGGCGCTTTAAAAATGGTGTAACCCAATCTGGCCCTGGCATACCATTCTTAAATTTGGGGACACTTTTGCCTGTTTCCAAGAAGAAATATTTGACACAGAATTTTAAGTCTGTTTTAGTCACAGGAAATCCAAATTCTGCAAGTTTCAAGATATTACTCTTGAAACCCTCCTCCTCCTCTTGAGTAAACACCCTTGGCCCTCCAATAACAGAGCTTCGTACACCCTTTAATTTATTTATAATGGTACTGCGAGGTATTCCATATTTCTCTGCAACTGCACGATGTGTGAGGCGCTTGCATTTGATGTCTTCCACTCATTTTTGTAAAGTGTCAGGTGAATAGTCCACACATGAACGAGATGCAAGCTCAGGTTTGTGTTTTCTGGGCATTGTGAAATGAAAGGTGAAAAATGTAATACATATACGTCACTTCAGGTTCAGAAAGTCAGTTAAATTTTATTTTACTCACATCAGTTTTATTTTGCTCATGTCAAATGTCAACAATTTGATATTAATTGAACAATGTGGTGACATTGTTCCGGGACCAAAGTCATCCCTCTCTAACCTCAAAATTGCCTCTTTGACATACATCTCAATTATTCGAAAAATATGAGCACTCAGCATTAAAATGCAAACTGGAACTTAATACGCAGAATAATAAGCACCAAATGCTTGCTTATGAGTTGTTTTGTCCGTTGCCTTGTGGGTCACAGATATGAAAGTTCCCAGACGATTTTTTCGCTACAAAATTATCCATCCAAAACAAATTAGTGCTGCCTCTAGCGGAATTTTCCTGAACTTAAAACTCTGGTTCCTATGTTGACAACATGCATTCTACAACAGGTGCCAACTATGAAGATCATAATTTCCCCTCTAGTTGTGCCAGGAAAGGAATTTATAACAGATTATTCACATTGGAACAATGTTACCCTGCAGGACCAATCTCACCCCGGTTTATGGTACTGCGAAAGCAAAGAGAGCTTCACTGCAAATTTAAACACAGCCAAAACCTCTCAGACAAACAGAAGTTTGTCAGCAGTGTGCAAGTAGCAGCAAGTGGCTTATTTAGCGTTCATATAAGTGTTGTAGTCAAGTTGAAAATTTGTTTGACTGTTCTTAGCGCACTTGTTTAGTTAAATCTGTCAAATCATTGTGTAGTTTCGTAATTAGCAGGGGCAGATTTGTGTTTTAATACCTGTGACGAGTAAAGTCTCATAGTCGTCTGTCATTTGTTTATTTCTTTCAAATAGTCTTTGTACGTTACTGACAGAACAGTTACCCTTCTGCCACTGAGCAGTGTGTCAGCAGTGCGCAAGTAGCAGCATTACTGCATTTACTAGGCAGTCTTGTATTTTAATAACCATTTAAATTTTGTGTTGAATTGGGTTTGTGCTCTCTGTAGATTAGTTCAGATGTTCTTTGCACAACAGTATTTAGCATGGATAGGGACTGCAACTGCTGTGTTCAGATGCAGGCTGAGTTGGCATCCCTTCGCTCCCACGTTCAGGCAGTGTTCGCTTCGGTCACACAGCTCGAGGCTGTCGCCAATGAGCATCACTGTGGGGGTCCAGATGGGGGTTCGTTGGGGACGGGCAGCTCATCCCACGCATCCCCCAATCAGACTACGGATGTGGCTCCCGGGATACTACCCACATTGAGGCTGACCCCTCACCCGTGGTAGAGTAGGAGGTCGTCTCGAGGTGTGGCAGGGGGCGAAAGACATTCTGGAGGGCTGAACAGAAGGCCTCTCCAGTTTGCCTGACGAACCGGTTTCAGGCTCTGTCTCCGGCTGATACTGATCTTCGGCTGGACATGGCTGCTTGTCCTGTTCCAGAGGTTGCCCCTCAGTCTGCAAGATCTAGGCGGTCGCAGAGGGTGGGCTTACTGGTAGTTGGGAACTCCAATGTCAGGTGCGTAATGGGGCCCCTTAGGGATATGGCTGCAAGGGAGGGGAAGAAAACCAATGTGCACTCTGCATGCATACCAGGGGGAGTCATTCCAGATGTGGAAAGGGTCCTTCCAGATGCCATAAAGGGTATAGGGTGCACTCATCTGGAGGTGGTCGCTCATGCCGGCACCAATGATGTGTGTCGCTATGGATCAGAGGAAATCCTATCTGGCTCCTGACAGCTATCTGATTTGGTGAAGACTGCCAGTCTCACTAGTGGGATGAAAACAGAGCTCACCATCTGCAGCATCGTCGACAGGACTGACTACAGACCTTTGGTACAGAGCCGAGTGGAGGGTCTGAATCAGAGGCTGAGACGGTTCTGTGACCATATGAGCTGCAGATTCCCTGACTTGTGCCATAGGGTGGTGGGTTTCGGGTTCTGCTAGATAGGTCAGGAGGCAACTACACACAGCACGCATCTACACGGGTAGTAGGGGTTGTGTGGTGCGGATTGGGTGTTTTTTTTAGGTTAGATGGCCTCCGGCAAGTACAGAAAGTCAACAGCCTCAAAGGGTGTGGGGCAAAGTCAGGACATGTGGGGACCAAGCAGCAATCAGTACTGTAATTGTAAACTGTCGAAGCTGCGTAGAAAAAGTACCAGAACTTCAAGTGCTGATAGAAATCACCAAAGCTGAAATCGTTATAGGTACAGAAAGCTGGCTGAAGCCAGAGATAAATTCTGCCGAAATTTTTACAAAGGCACAGACGGTGTTTCGAAAGGATAGATTGCATACAACCGGTAGTGGCGTGTTTATCATTGTTAGTAGTAGTTTATCCTGTAGTGAAATAGAAGTGGACAGTTCCTGTGAATTATTATGGGTGGAGGTTATACTCAACAACCGAGCTAGGTTAATAATTGGCTCCTTTTACCGATCTCCTGACTCAGCACCATTAGTGGCAGAACAACTGAGAGAAAATCTGGAAAACATTTCACATAAATTTCCTCAGCATATTATAGTCTTAGGTGGAGATTTCAATTTACCAGATACAGACTGGGACACTCAGATGTTTAGGACAGGTTGTAGGGACAGAGCATTGAGTGACATTGTAATGAGTGCACTATCCAAAAATTACCTCGAGCAATTAAACAGGGAACTGACTCGTGGAGATAACATCTTGGACCTACTGATAACAAACAGACCCAAACTTTTCGACTCTGTAAGTGCAGAACAGGGAATCAGTGATAATAAGGCCGTTGCAGCATCCCTGAATATGGAAGTAAATAGAAATATAAAAAGAGGGAGAAAAGTTTATCTGTTTAGCAAGAGCAATAGGAGGCAGATTTCAGACTATCTAACAGATCAAAACAATAATTTCTTTTCTGATACTGACAATGTAGAGTGATTATGGAAAAAGTTCAAGAATTGTAAAATGCGTCTTAGACCGGTACGTGCCAAGTAAAACTGTGAGGGACTGGAAAAACCCACCGTGGTTCGACAACAAACTTAGGAAACTACTGCGAAAGCAAGAAGAGATTCACTGCAAATATAAACGCAGCCAATACCTCTCAGACAAACAGAAGCTAAACGATGTCAAAGTTAGCGTAAGGAGGGCTACGTGTGAAACATTCAGTGAATTCGAAAGTAAAATTCTATGTACCGACTTGACAGAAAATCCTAGGAAGTTCTGCTCTTATGTTAAGTCAGTAAGTGGATCAAAACAGCATATCCAGACACTCTGCAATGATTATGGCATTGAAACAGAGGGTGACACATGTAAAGATGAAATATTAAATGTTGTGACTTGGCAAGACAGCCAAGCCACTATGAGGAAGCCGAAAGGCACGCGTTTAAGCTCACGCAGGCTGGCGTGATGTCTGGATCATTTAAGGAAGTTAGACTTTAGCAAAAAAGGTCATAGCTGTTGGAATACTTAACTTTAATCCATAATTGGTGAACATCGGTCTGACGGTACATGCATCACAAGATAAATAGCAAATGATAATGGCACCTTGCTAGGTCGTAGCAAATGACGTAGCTGAAGGCTATGCTAACTATCGTCTCGGCAAATGAGAGCGTAATTTGTCAGTGAACCATCTCTAGCGAAGTCGGCTGTACAACTGGGTGAGTACTAGGAAGTCTCTCTAGACCTGCCGTGTGGCGGCGCTCGGTCTACAATCACTGACAGTGGCGACACGCGGGTCCGACTTATACTAGCGGACCGCGGCCGATTTAAAGGCTACCACCTAGCAAGTGTGGCGTCTGGTGGTGACACCACACTGAACACCTTTTTCCAAAGCTGTTTCACAGAGGAAGACCGCACTGCAGTTCCTTCTCTAAATCCTTGCATGAACGAAAAAATGGCTGACATCGAAATAAGTGTCTGAGGAATAGAAAAGCTACTGAAATCACTCAACAGAGGAAAGTCCACTGGACCTGATGGGATACCAATTTGATCCTACACAGAGTATGCAAAAGAACTTGCCCCCCTTCTAAGAGCCGTGTACTACAAATCTCTAGAAGAACGGAAGGTTCCAAATGATTGGAAAAGAGCACAGGTAGTTCCAGTTTTCAAGAAGGGTTGTCGAGCAGATGCGCAAAACTATAGGCCTTTATCTCTGACATCGATCTGTTGTAGAATTTTAGAACATGTTTTTTGCCCACATATCATGTCATTTCTGGAAACCCAGAATCTACTCTGTAGGAATCAACATGGATTCTGGAAACAGCGATCTTGTGAGACCCAACTCTATTTATTTGTTCATGAGACCCAGAAAATATTGAATACAGGCTCCCAGGTAGATGCCATTTTCCTTGACTTCCGGAAGGCGTTCGATATAGTTCCACACTGTTGCCTGATAAACAAAGTAAGAGCCTACAGAATATGAGACCAGCTGTGTGGCTAGATTGAAGAGTTTTTAGCAAACAGAAAACAGCACGTTGTTCTCAATGGAGAGACGTCTGCAGACGTTAAAGTAACCTCTGGCGTGTCACAGCAGAGTGTTATGGGACCATTGCTTTTCACAATATATACAGGGTGTTACAAAAAGGTATGGCCTAACTTTCAGGAAACATTCCTCACACACAAATAAAGAAAAGATGGTATGTGGACATGTGTCCGGAAACGCTTAATTTCCATGTTAGAGCTCATTTTAGTTTCGTCAGTATGTACTGTACTTCCTCGATTCACCGCCAGTTGGGCCAATTGAAGGAAGGTAATGTTGACTTCACGTCATCAACACAGATTTTCTGTGAACGTTTGGGCAGGCGTTGTTGGTGATGTCTTGATTGGGCCCCATGTTCTTCCATCTACGCTCAATGGAGCACGTTATCATGATTTCATACAGGATACTCTACCTGTGCTGCTAGAACATGTGCCTTTACAAGTACGACACAACGTGTGGTTCATGCACGATGGAGCTCCTGCAGATTTCAGTCGAAGTGTTCGTACGCTTCTCAACAACAGATTCAGTAACCGATGGATTGGTAGAGGCGGAGCAATTCCATGGCTTCCATGCTCTCCTGACCTCAACCATCTTGACTTTTATTTATGGGGGCATTTTAAAGCTCTTGTCTATGCAACCCCGGTACCAAATGTAGAGACTCTTTGTGCTCGTATTGTGGACGGCTGTGATACAATACACCATTCTCCAGGGCTGCATCAGTGCATCAGGGATTCCATGCGACAGAGGATGGATACATGTATCCTTGCTAACGGAGAATATTTTGAACATTTCCCGTAACAAACTGTTTGAAGTCACGCTGCTACGTTCTGTTGCTGTGTGTTTCCATTCCATGGTTAATGTGATTTGAAGAGAAGTAATAAAATGAGCTCTGACATGGAAAGTAAGCATTTCCGGACACATGTCCACATAACATATTTTCTTTCTCTGTGTGTAAGGAATGTTTCCTGAAAGTTTGGCCGTGCCTTTTAGTAACACCCTGTATAAATGACCTAGTAGATAGTGTCGGAAATTCCATGTGGCTTTTCGCGGATGATGCTATATTATACAAAGGAGTTGCAGCATTAGAAAATTGCAGCGAAATGCAGAAAGATCTGCTTATGGATAGACACTTGGTGCAGGGAGTGGCAACTGACCCTTAACATAGACAAATGTAATGTATTGCAAATACATAGAAAGAAGGATCCTTTATTGTATGATTATATGATAGCGGAACAAACACTGGTAGCAGTTACTTCTGTAATATATCTGGGAGTATGCATGTGGAATGATCTGAAGTGGAATGATCATATAAAATTAATTGTTGGTAAGGCAGGTGCCAAGTTGAGATTCATTGGGAGGGTCCTTAGAAAATGTAATCCATCAACAAAGGAGGTGGCTTACAAAACGCTCATTCTACCTATACTTGAGTATTGCTCATCAGTGTGGGATCTGTACCAGGTCAGGTTGACAGAGGAGATAGAGAAGATCCAAAGAAGAGTGGTGCATTTCGTCACAGGGTTATTTGGTAAGCGTGATAGCATTACGGAGATGTTTAGCAAACTCAAGTGGCAGACTCTGCAAGAGAGTCACTCTGTATCGTGGTGTAGCTTGCTGTCCAGGTTTCCAGAATTCTGGATGAGGTATCGGTATATTGCTTCCCCCTACTTGTACCTCCCGAGGAGATCACAAATGTAAAATTAGAGAGGTGCGTGTGTGCATGGAGGCTTTCCGGCAGTCATTCTTCCCACGAACCATACACGACTGGAACAGGAAAGGCAGGTAATGACATTGGCACGTAAAGTGCCCTCCGCCACACACCGTTGGGTGGCTTGCAGAGTATAAATATAAATGTAGATGTAGATGTAGACAACTCACACACAGACCCAAACTTCCACATGTCGTGAACCATGCATCTACAACCTGTACTCATACTTCCATTACGTATATTCCCTACATGTCAGAGGTTTTACTTGAAAGGTGCTTGCCTGGTGTCAGCAGAAAAATATGGTCTTGCAGTGCCTGTGGTATTCTGAATTATGATGCAAGGTTCACAGTTATAAATATGTTAAATGTATTTCAACTGTAGTTGTCACATTGCCTGTTCGTTTGGACATGTATCCAGGCACTACAATATTGAATTTATCCACTGACACCAAGCAAGTGACTTTCCTGTAAAATGGCTCACCTGTACAGGGAGGTAGATAGTGGATGTACGAGTACAGGTCGTAGATGCATGGTTGACAAGATATGGAAGCTTAGGTGTGGCTGTCAGCCATGCACGGATAACCAAATGGTAAGTGGGAAATCCAGGTTCAAGTCCTAGTCTGGCACAAATTTTCATTGTTGTCATTCCATTCTACAGCTGATGATTGCTCACATTCATAATAGTAAATACATTAAATGCATTTCAAAATAGCTGTAGTCACTGCTGTGCACATTCTTTTGGAAATTCACACACATGCACTGCATATCGTAATAAAAACTTCTGTCACCCAGTCAAGTATAAGCATTGCTTTCCTGTTATTCTATGTTAGACAGGATTATTAGGCTACCACTGTCAGATTAAAATGTTAAAACAGAACTGAATAGCTTGAGATATATTGCTGTTAGAAATGGAAATGACCCCCAGTAGTGATCAAGTTACATAGTGAAAGAAATGAAAACTAAGGGAAGGCAGATAAATACGAGGTGCATTCAAGTTCAAGGCCTCCGATTTTTTTTCTCCAGCCTGGAAAGAGATAGAAACATGCGCATTGTTTTAAAATGAGGCCGCGTTCATTGTCAATACGTCCCAGAGATGGCAGCACTGTACGGCAGATGGAATTTTACCACCAGCGGCGAGAATGAAAACTGCTTTAAATACTTAAAATGGCGACGTTTTCCTTACTTGAACAGCGTGCAATCATTCGTTTTCTGAATTTGCGTGGTGTGAAACCAATTGAAATTCATCGACAGTTGAAGGAAACATGTGGTGATGGAGTTACGGATGTGTCGAATGTGCGTTCGTGGGTGCGACAGTTTAATGAAGGCAGAACAGCGTGTGACAACAAACCGAAACAACCTCGGGCTCGCACAAGCCGGTCTGACGACATGATCGGACGACATGATCGAGAAAGTGGAGAGAATTGTTTTGGGGGATCGCCGAATGACTGTTGAACAGATTGGCTCCAGAGTTGGCATTTCTGTGGGTTCTGTGCACACAATCCTGCATGACGACCTGAAAATGCGAAAAGTGTCATCCAGGTGGGGGCCACGAATGCTGACGGACAACCACATGGCTGCCCGTGTGGCATGTTGCCAAGCAATGTTGACGCGCAACGACAGCATGAATGGGACTTTCTTTTCATCGGCCGTCGACAATGGATGAGACGTGGATGCCATTTTTCAACCCAGAACAAAGCGCCAGTCAGCTCAATGGAAGCACACAGATTCACTGCCACCAAAAAAATTTCGGGTAACCGCCAGTGCTGAAAAAATGATGGTGTCCATGTTCTGGGACAGCGAGGGAGTAATCCTTACCCATTGCGTTCCAAAGGGCACTATGGTAACAGGTGCATCCTACAAAAATGTTTTGAAGAACAAATTCCTTCCTGCACTGCAACAAAAACGTCCGGGAAGGGCTGTGCGTGTGCTGTTTCACCAAGACAACGCACCCGCACATCGAGCTAACGTTACTCAACAGTTTCTTCATGATAACAACTTTGAAGTGATTCCTCATGCTCCCTACTCACCTGACCTGGCTTCTAGTGACTTTTGGCTTTTTCCAACAATGAAAGACACTCTCCATGGCTGCACATTCACCAGCCGTGCTGCTATTGCCTCAGCGATTTTCCAGTGGTCAAAACAGACTCCTAAAGAAGCCTTCGCTGCTGCCATGTAATCATAGCGTCAGCGTTGTGAAAAATGTGTACGTCTGCAGGGCGATTACGTTGAGAAGTAACGCCAGTTTCATCCATTTCGGGTGAGTAGTTAATTAGAAAAAAAGTCGGAGGCCTTAGAACTTGAATGCACCTCGTATGAAAATACTTTGAAAAAGATAAATGATAGACCAAAACCCAATTATGCTGTTCTGCCACATTGTGAGAAAGTTTCAAATGAGATTAAACAGCTATTTAAGAAAAATTGTATCATAATGTCATTTCAGACTGACAGTAGTTTGGGAAAAACTACAGCACGATTTTGAACGTAAGTCTATTTAAGACCAGTGTGGGATATACAGAATCAATTCTCTGCAATGTGATAAAATTTATATTGGTCAGTCAGGTAGGAAATTAAAAACAAGAGTCAAAGAATATATTTACCATAGTAATACATCTGCTTTAGGCACACACGTGAAACCATATAATCATACCTCAGGGAATATCTGCGACCAGACAGAATTACTACAGAAAGAGGATAAAAGTGTCAGTTTGAACTTATAGGAAGACACTGAGATTTTTGCTAGTATGATTCCACATCCATTTGCAGTACTTAATGAGCAGACAGACCAAAGGAATAAAACAACTTCATTGAAGTTTCTGAAAGTATATAAATGTCCTGTAAAATTGTAGCCATGAGAGAACGATATAAAAGATAGAATTTTGCAATTTTAAATTAATGATTAGGCCATTTCCCTGCCCCCCTACCCTCCCACCTCATTGCCCATTGCAATTATTCTTATTTAAGTAAGATATTTTTCTAAGTTTCAGTTTACTTGAACTGTAAATGTGCTTCTTAGGCAACACTTCATTATCAGAGGTACTTTTGAGCTGTGTGCATATATTTTATTCTGTGTTAGTGTAGTTTTGGTAATGTAGATTGTGTAATAACGAATATTTGTCATAGTGTTTTTCAGAGATATATAAGATGCCTGCTAGGATTTAGCCATGGGAACATAAGTAAAGTATCTCCTTCATTTGAAACTTTAAATCATTTATTATTTTTTGGCTATGTTATATACCTCCTCACCCTTTAGCTCTTTATACTTTCATGTTATTGTAACTTCAATAAGATGGTTTCTATCAGTATGAACTTATGAATGGCTAGATACTTGGCACATACAACTGATGTGAGCTCTTCCACCACTTCAATACTGCATTTCCACTGAAATCCAGGAAAATCGGAAACAAACACACAAACTCATGGGTAACAAAAGGGATAAGGATTTCCAGCCAAAAAAAGCGTGACTTAAAACCTCACATGAAACACCATGAAGTTGATGATCAGTTTAGGTTATATTGTAAGATCTATTCTGCAATCTAGAGAAAAGTAATCCAACAAGCAAAAAAATTATACAATGATAAATTTATAAATGAATCTAACAATAAAATGAAAGGCTTGTGGACAGTTGTAAAAAAATGAAACAAACAGTAAGCAGCATGTTATAAACAAAACATTAAAACTAAACCTAAATGATGAAGTCACATCAAATTCCCAAAAAATAGTAAATGGTTTTAATGACTATTTTAGCAAAATAGCAAGAAACCTTATAAAGAAAAACTGCCACAGACCAAATACTCAACACCAAACACTAATAGAAATCATACCAGTACAGGCATCAATGTTTGTTCACAAAGTCTCCAATACTGAAGTACTTACAATTATAAAAGGACTAAAGAATAAGTACTCCAGTGGCAGTGACAACATTCCTGATTTAATTGTAAAGAAATGTGGAGAATCCATTGTAGAATCCCTAACCCACATAATAAATGCATCCTTTACAAATGGAGTTTTCCCTGACCTATTAAAGACTTCTAAAATTACCCCACTTCACTAAAAGGGCCCTAAAAATGATGTAGCCAATTACAGTCCCATAGCACAACTCAGCTCATTCTCAAAAATATTTGAAAAATTATTTTACACACCAGATTGGAAGACTTTACTAATAAACTATCCTTATTAACAAAACACCAGCATGGTTTTAGAAAGCAAAAGACAACTACCACAGCTATTTATGAGTATCTCAACAAAACCTTAAAAGCACTGGATAATAAGGAAATCACTACTGGTATTTTTTAGATTTATCCAAAGCCTTTGATGTAATTGACCATACCATACTCCTTAAGAAGTTAGCAAATAAAGGTATAAGAGGAATTGCAAACAAATGGTTAGAATCTTACCTGCCAAACAGATTTCAAAAAGTTGAAATTTTGAAATTAATTTTGAAAAAAAGAATACAACCACTCATCAGTCTACTGACCACTCCTCTGACACAATGCCTATTAGATACGGTGTGCCACAAGGCTCAATCCTGGGACCCATACTGTTTCTGCTATACATTGATGTAAGCACGAAGCTTGCTACAGGACATACCACACTATTTGCCGATGACACGAATATACTAATAACAGGTACTGATACAGAGGACCACAACCAAAAAATTAAACCGCTTATGCCATCACTCAGCAAATGGTTCAACAAGAACAAACTTATTACAAATATACAGAAAACAACGTACATCAACGTTAGGCATTCATCCCAAAAACAAGAAATGCCCAATGTGATTCTAAATAGCCAAGAGACTCTGTCAAGTTTGTTGGCATATGGCTTGAAGAAAATCTTAAGTGGGAGACTCACACAAATTATATCTCAAAAAAGCTATCAACTGTGTGTTACATTTTAAGGATACTCAAAAAATCAGTCACAAAATCTGTTCTCATACATGTATATTATGCTTACTTCCACTCTACATTGCAGTATGGAATCATATTTTGGGGGAACTCACCTGGAGGTAGATATATTTTCAAAATGCAGAAAAAGGCAATATGCATATCATGTAACCTAAGACATAATGAATCATCAGCCAACATTTCAAAACAAATAGCATTATGAGACTGTCCTCTGCTTACATTTATAATATCGTCTCATTTTTCAAGTCATACCTGTTAAACAATGACTGCACATTAAAATTCAATGGAGATATTCATAACTATGCAACAAGGCAACATAGCCCCCACAAACTGTGAAGAAATAATGGGCATCATTAGCTCTCTAAAACCCTCTAATTCAGCTGGGCATGATGGCCTAAATACTAATGTTCTAAAAGCCTGTAGCCAAAATGTCTCTGTACCTCTGTCTGCAGCAATCAACAATATAATAGAATCAGGCACCTTTCCAGACAGACTAAAAATAGCACAGGTAGCACCCATTTTTAAGAAAGGTGACAACAACAAAATAGAAAACTACAGACCAGTATCAATCCCTCCTGTCTTTTCCAAAATAGTTGAGAAAGTTATATACAACAGGATGATAAACTTTCTTAACAAACACAACCTGATGTTCGAACATCAAAATGGATTCCTAAAAGATAAATCAACTAGAACTGCAGCTGCTCAACTAATTGAAGAGGTGTTAGGAACATGTGGCAGGTGTATACCTAGACCTTGAAAAAGCCTTTGATTGTGTGAACGTTGACATCCTATTAGACAAGCTATGGAACATGGGCATTAGAGGTGCTGCTTATGACCTAATAAAGTGTTATATGAGCAATAGAAAACAGTTTGTTCTACTTAAAATGGAAAGTGGTGTCTACAAATCAGATATCACATGCATAAAATATGGCGTGCCCCAGGGCTCGGTGTTGGGCCCCCTTCTGTTCTTGATCTACGTAAATGATATTAAATGCTGTACTATAAATTCCACAATTGTTCTGTATGCCAATGACACATCCATTGTATGTAAAAAGGAATCATGTAATGAACTAGAGGCTGAGTGCAATAATGTGACAAAAGAAATTGTTCAGTTTTTTAATGGAAGCCACTTAAATGTACGCACCAGTAAAACATGTTTGATGGAGTTTAACAAAAGTAGTTTGAATAATGAAATTAAATTATACACGGGCAACGAATTGGTAAAGAAAGAGTCTAGTGTAAAATTCCTTGGCATAACAATCCAAAGCAACCTGAAATGGGACACACATATTGACTCCCTAGCAACTAAGTTGTCAAAAAATATATTTGCAATCAGTACTATTAGCAAGTTCTGTAGAGACACCGTAGTCCTAAAGACTGCATACCATGCTCTTTTCTCCTCTCACTTGAACTACGGTATTGAAATTTGGGGGGCAACAACCAAAGCTAATATAGATAAGCTACTCATTCTTCAAAAAAGGGAATCTTGTTGCAACTTGTTTCCAAAAACAGAAGTGTTAACTGTTATAAACACACACATTCTAAAAGCCATATTGCTTGTGAAAATACTGCACCCAAACACTTATTCAGATTTCCACCAGTACAATACTAGAAATAAAGAAAGATTTTACATTGGCAGCCACAGAACAGCACTTTACGAAAAGGGGCCTCAGTACACAGGTATAAAATTAGCTAATCCACTGCCTACTGTAGTCATGGCTCTTCCTACAGTTAAACTGAAACATCAGCTTAAGAAATTTTTAGTAAAACACCCTTTCTACACATTAGAAGAGTACCATAATGATATGAAGAACAACAAATGCTTTGTGAAATTATGTGAGTAGAAATCAGTAAACATCTTATTATAATTTTGTTGTAAATTAATGATGTATTCAGAAGAATGTGTCTTGTGTATTGTACAAATAACTTTAATCATTACTGTTTCTTTGTACATGTGCAGTGTACCATTCGATGTTGAATAAAGCTATTATTATTATTATTGTAATTTTTTCTCAGACGTTATGTCTGGTCAAAAATGGACAGTGACACGTCGTAACTGCCGCCTGCTTCACGTCTGCTGTGCAGCGAGCTACCTTAATTTAAGTATTAACTGTAGTTTTCTTACTTGTCACTTCTTCCGTGTGTATTTGCTTTTAGGAAGCTTTAATTGTCTGGTGCTATTAATAGTGTTCCATAGATTTCGTGTTTGTTTTGAATACAGTCAGAGAGAGTCCCTTTAGTCAGCCATAGTCAGTGTCAGTGTCGTCGTAACTGCCGCCTGCTTCACGTCTGCTGTGCAGCGAGCTACCTTAATTTAAGTATTAACTGTATTTTTCTTACTTGTCACTTCTTCTTCCGTGTGTATTTGCTTTTAGGAAGCTTTAATTGGCTGGTGCTATTAATAGTGTTCCATAGATTTCGTGTTTGTTTTGAATACAGTCAGAGAGAGTCCCTTTAGTCAGCCATAGTCAGTGTCAGTGTCGTCGTAACTGCCGCCTGCTTCACGTCTGCTGTGCAGCGAGCTACCTTAATTTAAGTATTAACTGTATTTTTCTTACTTGTCACTTCTTCCGTGTGTATTTGCTTTTAGGAAGCTTTAATTGTCTGGTGCTATTAATAGTGTTCCATAGATTTCGTGTTTGTTTTGAATACAGTCAGAGAGAGTCCCTTTAGTCAGCCATAGTCAGTGTCAGTGTCGTCGTAACTGCCGCCTGCTTCACGTCTGCTGTGCAGCGAGCTACCTTAATTTAAGTATTAACTGTATTTTTCTTACTTGTCACTTCTTCCGTGTGTATTTGCTTTTAGGAAGCTTTAATTGTCTGGTGCTATTAATAGTGTTCCATAGATTTCGTGTTTGTTTTGAATACAGTCAGAGAGAGTCCCTTTAGTCAACCATAGTGCCAGTAGTGCTAGTGTTTGTTTTCAATACAGTCCAGAGACAGGTAGTGCAATTTTCATTGTTTTCTACAAGAAGTGGCTAGCAACCCCAGTTTAGTGAATAAACAGCCGCCTTTAGTGAATTAGCAGTCTAGTTAAAGGTTGAAAAACTCTCTTCAGTAAATTGATTCCTTAGGATGGATAGGATGTGTGACTGCTGTGTACAGACGCAGGAGGAGCTGGCCACTGTTCGCGAACAGCTGAGCGTGTTGATGGCCACGGTCAGCCGTCTTCAGGCTGCTGCCTCGGAGTGTAGCGGCAGTGGGGAGTCTGGTGCATCGCAGGGTACACCCCAGGTGTTACATGCTTCACACACTGTCCCTGCTGTCGAGACATCTTCGCGGGTACCGGGCGCGGTTGGGCCACCCTCTCCCCAAGGGGAGTGGCGGGTTCAGCGGCGTTCGCGGCGCACGAGGCGGAGGGTCAATGTGGAGGCTGGCCGTGTGGCATCGCACGCTCTGCCTGTGAGTGGACATGTGGCTGCTCCTTCAGCAAGGTCCGAGCAGGCACACGGGGGGAGGGGTTTATTAGTTATTGGGAGCTCCAACGTTAGGCGGGTGATGGAGCCCCTTAGGGAAATAGCGGGAAGGTCGGGGAAGAAGGCCAGTGTTCACTCTGTCTGCTTGCTGGAGGGCCTCATCCGAGATGTGGAGGAGGCCCTACCGGTGGCGATAGAGAGCACTGGGTGCACCCGACTGCAAATTGTTGCTCATGTCGGCACCAATGACTCCTGCCGTCTGGGTTCAGAGGTCATCCTCAGTTCGTACAGGCGGTTGGCAGAATTGGTGAAGGCGGAAAGCCTCGCTCGTGGGATGGAATCAGAGCTAACAATTTGTAGTATCGTTCCCAGAACCGATCGCGTTCCTCTGGTTTGGAGCTGAGTGGAAGGCTTAAACCAGAGGCTCAGTCGATTCTGTGGAGATCTGGGGTGCAAATTTCTCGACCTCCGCTATCGGGTGGAGAAATGTAGGGTCCCCCTGAATAGGTCAGGCGTGCACTACACGCCGGAAGCGGCTACAAGGGTAGCGGAGTACGTGTGGAGTGCACATGGGGGTTTTTTAGGTTAGAGAATCCCCTCCCTAGGCCCGACAAGATGCCTCCTGAGATGCGGCAAGGTAGGAGTAGGCAAAATGCAACAGGGAATAACAATATTAATGTGCTAATAGTAAACTGCAGGAGCGTCTATAGAAAGGTCCCAGAACTGCTCTCATTAATAAACGGTCACAATGCCCATATAGTACTAGGGACAGAAAGTTGGCTGAAACCAGACGTAAACAGTAATGAAATCCTAAACTCAGATTAGAATGTATACCGTAGAGACAGGCTGAACAGTGAAGGGGGAGGCGTGTTTATAGCGATAAGAAGTGCAATAGTATCAAAGGAAATTGACGGAGATCCGAAATGTGAAATGATTTGGGTGAAGGTCACGGTTAAAGCAGGCTCAGACATGGTAATTGGATGTCTCTATAGGCCCCCTGGCTCAACAGCTGTTGTGGCTGAGCACCTGAAGGATAATTTGGAAAATATTTCGAGTAGATTTCCCCACCATGTTATAGTTCTGGGTGGAGATTTTAATTTGCCAGATATAGACTGGGAGACTCAAACGTTCATAATGGGGGGCAGGGACAAAGAATCCTGTGAAATTTTTTTAATTGCTTTATCTGAAAACTACCTTGAGCAGTTAAACAGAGAACCAACTCGTGGGGATAACATATTAGTCCTTCTGGTGACAAACAGACCTGAACTATTTGAAAAAGTTAACGCAGAACAGGGAATCAGCGATCATAAAGCGGTTACGGCATCGATGATTTCAGCCGTAAATAGGAATATTAAAAAGGGTAGGAAGATTTTCCTGTTTAGAAAAAGTGACAAAAAGCAGATTTCAGAGTACCTGTTGGCTCAACACAAAAGTTTTGTCTCAAGTACAGATAGTGTTGAGGATCAGTGGACAAAGTTCAAAACCGTCGTACATTATGCGTTAGATGAGTATGTGCCAAGCAAGATCGTAAGAGATGGAAAAGAGCCACAGTGGTACAACAACCGAGTTAGAAAACTGCTGCGGAAGCAAAGGGAACTTCACAGCAAACATAAACATAGCCAAAGCCTTGCAGACAAACAAAAATTACGCAAAGCGAAATGTAGTATGAAGAGGGCTATGCGAGAGGCGTTCAATGAATTCGAAAGTAAAGTTCTATGTACTGACTTGGCAGAAAATCCTAAGAAATTTTGGTCTTATGTCAAAGCGGTAGGTGGATCAAAACAAAATGTCCAGACACTCTGTGACCAAAATGGTACTGAAACAGAGGATGACAGAATAAAGGCCGAAATACTAAATGTCTTTTTCCAAAGTTGTTTCACAGAGGAAGATTGCACTGTAGTTCCTTCTCTAGATTGTCGCACAGATGACAAAATGGTAGATATCAAAATAGACGACAGAGGGATAGAGAAACAATTAAAATCGCTCAAAAGAGGAAAGGCCTCTGGACCTGATGGGATACCAGTTCAATTTTACACAGAGTACGCGAAGGAACTTGCCCCCCTTCTTGCAGCGGTGTACCGTAGGTCTCTAGAAGAGCGTAGCGTTCCAAAGGATTGGAAAAGGGCACAGGTCATCCCCGTTTTCAAGAAGGGACGTCGGACAGATGTGCAGAACTATAGACCTATATCTCTAACGTCGATCAGTTGCAGAATTTTTGAACACGTATTGTGTTCGAGTATAATGACTTTTCTGGAGACTAGAAATCTACTCTGTAGGAATCAGCATGGGTTTCGAAGAAGACGGTCATGTGAAACCCAGCTCGCGCTATTCGTCCACGAGACTCAGAGGGCCATAGACACGGGTTCACAGGTAGATGCCGTGTTTCTTGACTTCCGCAAGGCGTTCGATACAGTTCCCCACAGTCGTTTAATGAACAAAGTAAGAGCATATGGACTATCAGACCAATTGTGTGATTGGATTGAGGAGTTCCTAGATAACAGGACGCAGCATGTTATTCTCAATGGAGAGAAGTCTTCCGAAGCAAGAGTGATTTCAGGTGTGCCGCAGGGGAGTGTCATAGGACTGTTGCTATTCACAATATACATAAATGACCTCGTGGATGACATCGGAAGTTCACTGAGGCTTTTTGCAGATGATGCTGTGGTGTACCGAGAGGTTGTAACAATGGAAAATTGTACTGAAATGCAGGAGGATCTGCAGCGAATTGACGCATGGTGCAGGGAATGGCAATTGAATCTCAATGTAGACAAGTGTAATGTGCTGCGAATATACAGAAAGATAGATCCTTTATCATTTAGCTACAAAATAGCAGGTGAGCAACTGGAAGCAGTTAATACCATAAATTATCTGGGAGTACGCATTAGGAGTGATTTAAAATGGAATGATCATATAATGTTGATCATCGGTAAAGCAGATGCCAGACAGATTCATTGGAAGAATCCTAAGGAAATGCAATCCGAAAACAAAGGAAGTAGGTTACAGTACGCTTGTTCGCCCACTGCTTGAATACTGCTCAGCAGTGTGGGATCCGTACCAGATAGGGTTGATAGAAGAGATAGAGAAGATCCAATGGAGAGCAGCGCGCTTCGTTACAGGATCATTTAGTAATCGCGAAAGCGTTACGGAGATGATAGATAAACTCCAGTGGAAGACTCTGCAGGAGAGACGCTCAGTAGCTCGGTACGGGCTTTTATTGAAGTTTCGAGAACATACCTTCACCAAAGAGTCAAGCAGTATATTGCTCCCTCCTACGTATATCTCGCGAAGAGACCATGAGGATAAAATCAGAGAGATTAGAGCCCACACAGAGGCATACCGACAATCCTTCTTTCCACGAACAATACGAGAGTGGAATAGAAGGGAGAACCGATAGAGGTACTGAAGGTACCCTCCGCCACACACCGTCAGGTGGCTTGTGGAGTATGGATGTAGATGTAGATGTAGACCTTGATCAAGCGTGACTTCCTTTTAACTGTACGGTATATGTTATATTGCATTTAGGAACTTTCGGGTCATTGAACATGTATCAATAATTACAGATTTTTGTAGTTGTATATATATGTTTGGATGTAGCTGTATTGCATTGATGTACTGGTGGATATTGTGAGGTATGACTCCTGTAGTTGATAGTATAATTGGTATAATGTCGACTTTATCCTGATGCCACATGTCCTTGACTTCCTCAGCCAGTTGGATGTATTTTTCAATTTTTTCTCCTGTTTTCTTCTGTATATTTGTTGTGTTGGGTATGGATATTTAAATTAGTTGTGTTAATTTCTTCTTTTTATTGGTGAGTACGATGTCAGGTTTGTTATGTGGTGTTGTTTTATCTGTTATAATCGTTCTGTTCCAGTATAATTTGTATTCATCATTCTCCAGTACATTTTGTGGTGTGTACTTGTATGTGGGAACGTGTTGTTTTATTAGTTTATGTTTTATGGCAAGTTGTTGATGTATTATTTTTGCTACATTGTCATGTCTTCTGGGGTATTCTGTATTTGCTAGTATTGTACATCCGCTTGTGATGTGATCTACTGTTTTTATTTGTTGTTTGCAAAGTCTGCATTTATCTGTTGTGGTATTGGGATCTTTAATAATATGCTTGCTGTAATATCTGGTGTTTATTGTTTGATCCTGTATTGCAATCATGAATCCTTCCCCCTCACTGTATATATTGCCTTTTCTTAGCCATGTGTTGAATGCGTCTTGATCTATGTGAGGCTGTGTTAGATGATACGGGTGCTTGCCATGTAGTGTTTTCTTTTTCCAATTTACTTTCTTTGTATCTGTTGATGTTATGTGATCTAAAGGGTTGTAGAAGTGGTTATGAAATTGCAATGGTGTAGCTGATGTATTTATATGAGTGATTGCTTTGTGTATTTTGCTAGTTTCTGCTCGTTCTAGAAAGAATTTTCTTAAATTGTCTACCTGTCCATAATGTAGGTTTTTTATACCTATAAATCCCCTTCCACCTTCCTTTCTGCTTAATGTGAATCTTTCTGTTGCTGAATGTATGTGATGTATTCTATATTTGTGGCATTGTGATCGTGTAAGTGTATTGAGTGCTTCTAGGTCTGTGTCACTCCATTTTACTACTCCAAATGAGTAGGTCAATACTGGTATAGCATAAGTATTTATAGCTTTTGTCTTGTTTCTTGCTGTCAATTCTGTTTTCAGTATTTTTGTTAGTCTTTGTCTATATTTTTCTTTTAGTTCTTCTTTAATATTTGTATTATCTATTCCTATTTTTTGTCTGTATCCTAGATATTTATAGGCATCTGTTTTTTCCATCGCTTCTATGCAGTCTCTGTGGTTATCCAATATGTAATTTTCTTGTTTAGTGTGTTTGCCCTTGACTATGCTATTTTTCTTACATTTGTCTCTTCCAAAAGCCATATTTATATCATTGCTGAATACTTCTGTTATCTTTAGTAATTGGTTGAGTTGTTGATTTGTTGCTGCCAGTAGTTTTAGATCATCCATGTATAGCAAATGTGTGATTTTTTGTGGGTATGTTCCAGTAATATTGTATCCATAATTTGTATTATTTAGCATGTTGGATAGTGGGTTCAGAGCAAGACAGAACCAGAAAGGACTTAATGAGTCTCCTTGGTATATCCCATGCTTAATCTGTATTGGCTGTGATGTGATGTTATCTGAATTTGTTTGGATATTAAGTGTGGTTTTCCAGTTTTTCATTACTATGTTTAGAAACTGTATCAATTTAGGATCTAATTTGTATATTTCCAATATCTGTAGTAACCATGAGTGGGGTACACTATCAAAGGCTTTTTGGTAATCAACGTATGCGTAGTGTAGGGACCTTTGTTTAGTTTTAGCTTGATATGTCACCTCTGTATCTATTATCAGTTGCTCTTTACATCCTCGTGCTCCTTTGCAGCAGCCTTTTTGTTCTTCATTTATAATTTTGTTCTGTGTTGTATGTGTCATTAATTTCTGTGTGATGACTGAAGTTAATATTTTGTATATTGTTGGTAGGCATGTTATGGGGCGATATTTAGCTGGGTTTGCTATGTCTGCTTGATCTTTAGGTTTCAGATAGGTTATTCCATGTGCAAGTGTATCAGGGAATGTGTATAGGTCTGCAATGTAACTGTTAAATAATTTAGTTAGATGTGAATGTGTTGAGGTGAACTTCTTTAGCCAGTAATTTGCTATTTTATCATTTCCAGGGGCTTTCCAATTGTGTGTAGAATTAATTGCTCGGGTGACTTCATGTTGCAAAATTATCACTTCAGGCATTCGTGGTATCATCTTGTATGTGTCTGTTTCTGCTTGCATCCACCGTGCATGCCTGTTATGTTGTACCGGGTTTGACCATATGTTGCTCCAGAAGTGTTCCATGTCTGTTATGTTGGGTTGATTGTCTATTTTAATGTGTGTGTTATCCATTGTTTGGTAAAATCTCTTTTGGTTTGTGTTGAATGTTTGGTTTTGTTTCCTTCTATTTTCACTTTTTTTGTATCTTCTAAGTTGTTTGGCCAATGCTTGCAATTTCTGCTTTTTTTCATCTAATTGCTCTATTGCTTCTTGTTGTGAGATTTTACCTAACCTTTTTCGTTTTTTGTCTGATATTTCATTTCTTATAAATTGTGTTAGCTGTCCGATGTCTTTTCTCAGTTTTTCTATTCTGATCTGTAGCCTGTGTTGCCATGCTGGTTTTGTGGTTTTCTTCTGTGTGTTGGTTTGTTCTGATCTCTGCCTAGTGTGTTTATTTAGTGTAGTGGGTGCTCCTATATAAACCAGTAGTTGTAACTCTTCCATAGTTGTGTTTTCATTTATTTTGTTGTGTATGATTGTGTTGATAGTTTTTATTGTTGTTTCGACTTGTGGGTTATTTAGCGGTCTATGCAAGAATGGTCTAATGTCTGTATTTGTGTCTTTGTATTCTATATATGTCAGCTGAAATTTCTATTCTATATCTAACACGTGTGTCTCTTCGTGTTCTATTTGTGCTTGTTCTGGTGGCTGTCTTAAGATTTCGTTTTCCTCTGATTGTTTAATTGATGCGTGTTGGTCTTTGTTTGTTTGCTCTGGGATGTTTGAGTCCATTACTGTATTTTCTTCTTCTTCTGATTGCACATTATTTTGTTCCAGTATTTGTTGTACTTGTTGTTTGATGTTTTCTAGTTCTGACTGGGGTATCCTGTTATTTTTGATTATTACACGGATCTGATCAGCTAGTCGTTGTTCTGTTAAAAATTTTAATTCCGGGTATCTGGTAATAAATGTTGTGTATACTTGTGATCTGTATCCAGTTGTGTTGGTTCCTAGGTTTGTTGCTTGGTAATAACAGAACATGAGGTGTCGATTAACTTCATCTGACCATCTCATCCTCTGTCTTTGTTTTCCTTCTAGGGTGGTTGCAGGAAGCACATCCTGCAAAACACCTCTATTTGGATTTAAATCATTTTCCAGTTGGCTAGCAGTGTTGTTACCATTGTGGGCGGGCATAGGGTTCAAGCGTCGTCCCCGACCATGACAGCGCTTGTCCGAGGCTTCTTTAGTTCTGTCCTGAACCAAGTAATCACACTAAAATGGGGGTTAGCCCTATTAGTGGTTTGTTCTTTTCGTCGCCTTTTACGACTGGCAGAACATACCAGAGGCCTATTCTTTTCCCGGGCCTCCATGGGGGTTATTATTATTATTATCTTTGACTTTTTTTTTTCTCAGACTTAAGTCTGGTTAAAAATGGAACGTGACGCGGACCTTGGTCAAGCGTGACTTCCTTGTAACTGTATGATATATGTTATATTGCATTTAGGAACTTTCGGGTAATTGAACATGTATCAATAATTACAGATTTTTGTAGTTGTATATATATGTTTGGATGTAGCTGTATTGCATTGATGTACTGGTGAATATTGTGAGGTATGACTCCTGTAGTTGATAGTATAATTGGGATAATGTCGACTTTATCCTGATGCCACATGTCCTTGACTTCCTCAGCCAGTTGGATGTATTTTTCAATTTTTTCTCCTGTTTTCTTCTGTATATTTGTTGTGTTGGGTATGGATATTTCAATTAGTTGTGTTAATTTCTTCTTTTTATTGGTGAGTATGATGTCAGGTTTGTTATGTGGTGTTGTTTTATCTGTTATAATCGTTCTGTTCCAGTATAATTTGTATTCATCATTCTCCAGTACATTTTGTGGTGTGTACTTGTATGTGGGAACGTGTTGTTTTATTAGTTTATGTTTTATGGCAAGTTGTTGATGTATTATTTTTGCTACATTGTCATGTCTTCTGGGGTATTCTGTATTTGCTGGTATTGTACATCCGCTTGTGATGTGATCTACTGTTTCTATTTGTTGTTTGCAAAGTCTGCATTTATCTGTTGTGGTGTTGGGATCTTTAATAATATGCTTGCTGTAATATCTGGTGTTTATTGTTTGATCCTGTATTGCGATCATGAATCCTTCCGTCTCACTGTATATATTGCCTTTCCTTAGCCATGTGTTGGATGCGTCTTGATCGATGTGTGGCTGTGTCAGATGATACGGGTGCTTGCCGTGTAGTGTTTTCTTTTTCCAATTTACTTTCTTTGTATCTGTTGATATTATGTGATCTAAAGGGTTGTAGAAGTGGTTATGAAATTGCAATGGTGTAGCTGATGTATTTATATGAGTGATTGCTTTGTGTCTTTTGCTAGTTTCTGCTCGTTCTAGAAAGAATTTTCTTAAATTGTCTACCTGTCCATAATGTAGGTTTTTTATATCTATAAATCCCCTTCCACCTTCCTTTCTGCTTAATGTGAATCTTTCTGTTGCTGAATGTATGTGATGTATTCTATATTTGTGGCATTGTGATCGTGTAAGTGTATTGAGTGCTTCTAGGTCTGTGTCACTCCATTTCACTACTCCAAATGAGTAGGTCAATACTGGTATAGCATAAGTATTTATAGCTTTTGTCTTGTTTCTTGCTGTCAATTCTGTTTTCAGTATTTTTGTTAGTCTTTGTCTATATTTTTCTTTTAGTTCTTCTTTAATATTTGTATTATCTATTCCTATTTTTTGTCTGTATCCTAGGTATTTATACGTATCTGTTTTTTCCATCGCTTCTATGCAGTCGCTGTGGTTATCCAATATGTAATTTTCTTGTTTAGTGTGTTTGCCCTTGACTATGCTATTTTTCTTACATTTGTCTCTTCCAAAAGCCATATTTATATCATTGCTGAATACTTCTGTTATCTTTAGTAATTGGTTGAGTTGTTGATTTGTTGCTGCCAGTAGTTTTAGATCATCCATGTATAGCAAATGTGTGATTTTGTGTGGATATGTTCCAGTAATATTGTATCCATAATATGTATTATTTAGCATGTTGGATAGTGGGTTCAGAGCAAGACAGAACCAGAAAGGACTTAATGAGTCTCCTTGGTATATTCCACGCTTAATCTGTATTGGCTGTGATGTGATGTTATCTGAATTTGTTTGGATATTAAGTGTGGTTTTCCAGTTTTTCATTACTGTGTTTAGAAACTGTATCAATTTAGGATCTACTTTGTATATTTCCAAAATCTGTAGTAACCATGAGTGGGGTACACTATCAAAGGCTTTTTGGTAATCAATGTATGCGTAGTGTAGGGACCTTTGTTTAGTTTTAGCTTGATATGTCACCTCTGTATCAATTATCAGTTGCTCTTTACATCCTCGTGCTCCTTTGCAGCAGCCTTTTTGTTCTTCATTTATAATTTTGTTCTGTGTTGTATGTGTCATTAATTTCTGTGTGATGACTGAAGTTAATATTTTGTATATTGTTGGTAGGCATGTTATGGGGCGATATTTAGCTGGGTTTGCTGTGTCTGCTTGATCTTTAGGTTTCAGATAGGTTATTCCATGTGCAAGTGTATCAGGGAATGTGTATGGGTCTGCAATGTAACTGTTAAATAATTTAGTTAGATGTGAATGTGTTGAGGTGAACTTCTTTAGCCAGTAATTTGCTATTTTATCATTTCCAGGGGCTTTCCAATTGTGTGTAGAATTAATTGCTCGGGTGACTTCATGTTGCAAAATTATCACTTCAGGCATTTGTGGTATCATCTTGTATGTGTCTGTTTCTGCTTGTATCCACCGTGCATGCCTGTTATGTTGTACCGGGTTTGACCATATGCTGCTCCAGAAGTGTTCCATGTCTGTTATGTTTGGTGGATTGTCTATTTTAATGTGTGTGTTATCCATTGTTTGGTAAAATCTCTTTTGGTTTGTGTTGAATGTTTGGTTTTGTTTCCTTCTATTTTCACTTTTTTTGTATCTTCTAAGTCGTTTGGCCAATGCTTGCAATTTCTGCTTTTTTTCATCTAATTGCTCTATTGCTTCTTGTTGTGAGATTTTACCTAACCTTTTTCGTTTTTTGTCTGATATTTCATTTCTTATAAATTGTGTTAGCTGTCCGATGTCTTTTCTCAGTTTTTCTATTCTGATCTGTAACCTGTGTTGCCATGCTGGTTTTGTGCGTTTCTTCTGTGTGTTGGTTTCTTCTGATCTCTGCCTAGTGTGTATATTTAGTGTAGTGAGCGCTCCTATATAAACCAGTAGTTGTAACTCTTCCATAGTTGTGTTTTCATTTATTTTGTTGTGTATGATTGTGTTGATAGTTTTTATTGTTGTTTCGACTTGTGGGTTATTTGGCGGTCTATGCAAGAATGGTCTAATGTCTGTATTTGTGTCTTTGTATTCTATATATGTCAGCTGAAGTTTCTCTTCTATATCTAACACGTGTGTCTCTTCGTGTTCTATTTGTGCTTGTTCTGGTGGCTGTCTTAAGATTTCGTTTTCCTCTGATTGTTTAATTGATGCGTGTTGGTCTTTGTTTGTTTGCTCTGGGATGTTTGAGTCCATTACTGTGTTTTCTTCTTCTTCTGATTGCACATTATTTTGTTCCAGTATTTGTTGTACTTGTTGTTTGATGTTTTCTAATTCTGACTGGGGTATCCTGTTATTTTTGATTATTACACGGATCTGATCAGCTAGTCGTTGTTCTGTTAAAAATTTTAATTCCGGGTATCTGGTAATAAATGTTGTGTATACTTGTGATCTGTATCCAGTTGTGTTGGCTCCTAGGTTTGTTGCTTGGTAATAACAGAACATGAGGTGTCGATTTACTTCATCTGACCATCTCATCCTCTGTCTTCGTTTTCCTTCTAGGGTGGTTGCAGGAAGCATATCCTGCAAAACACCTCTATTCGGATTTAAATCATTTTCCATGTGGCTAGCAGTGTCGTTACCATTGTGGGCGGGCATAGGGTTCAAGCGTCGTCCCCGACCATGCCGGCGCTTGTCCGAGGCTTCTTTAGTTCTGTCCTGAACCAAGTAATCACACTAAAAGGGGGGTTAGCCCTATTAGTGGTTTGTTCTTTTCGTCGCCTTTTACGACTGGCAGAACATACCGGAGGCCTATTCTTTTCCCGGGCCTCCATGGGGGTTATTATTATTATTATTATTATTATTATTATTATTATTATTATCATCATTAAATTGCCTTTGCATTTTAGTTATTGTGGGATATTGTCCTATGTAATTTAAATTTGCCATTAGTATTTGGGCTTCATGGTCACTGTAGCCTGTGCTGATGACTTCGATTGAGTGGTGTAGTTTGTCTGTGTTTATGAAAATATGATCTAGAGCTGTTTTTGAATTTTTTGTGATCCTGGTTGGTGTGTTTACAGTTGGGGATAGGTTGAATGAATTTGTAATATTCAACAATTCATCTTTGTTTTTTCCAGGTGTGAGGAAGTCAATATTAAAATCTCCACTTATTAATAGATTTTTGTTTAGTGAGTGAATTTTTGTGAGTAGTACTTCGAGGGAGTGTTTGAAGGTTTGGATGTTCCCATCAGGGGCTCTATATACATTCAGTATCAATAGGTTATAGTCTGTTTAGATAATTAAGGAGAATTCAAAGTCTGTTTCTATTTGCATATTATTGTACGTTGTGAGGCTTTTGTATCTTAAATTTTTTTTGTCATAGATTGCTGTACCACCTCCCTTACTTTTGTTCCGACAAGAATAACCAGCTAGAGTAAATTCACCAAGTGGCATTTTTTAAATTTTGCCTTCTGTTAACCAGTGTTCAGTAATACAGAGGACATCTAAGTGTTACTTTGTTTTTTGGAAGAGATCTATTTATAGTAAATTATTAAACATTGACTGCACATTATGGTGTAATATTTTAAAGGATAATAGTGACTGTTTCCCAATGGAATGATTTTTGACAGCACTCGCCAGGTTTTCTTGTAGTTTTGGTTCATGAAGATTTTGCTCTGCATCTGTTTTCCTTTGGTTTGCTGCTAACAGGGAGCTACTGGTGTTCTTGCCCATAAAAAATCCTTGCTGTAGGCTGGAGGTCTGCGTTTTCGTGTTGAGGATCTTGTCACAGTTTCTAGTGGTACTGATTTGGAGTGTGGCTGCACATTTTTTGCTGTTTCCTCTTGTATGTTGTGGGCTGACTGATTTGTGGCACTTGACAAGATTTTTGCATAGGATGTTGGTGGTGACTTGGTGCTGACTGAGGATACCTCATTCTTTTCTAAAACTGTTTCTCATGTTTTCCTTGATGACCCTGACAGCATATTCACTTTTGTTGTTGTTACTGATGGCTCTTCAGCTCCTGGTGTTGTTGTTG
Source organism: Schistocerca cancellata (assembly GCF_023864275.1). Classification (NCBI taxonomy): domain Eukaryota; kingdom Metazoa; phylum Arthropoda; class Insecta; order Orthoptera; family Acrididae; genus Schistocerca; species Schistocerca cancellata. Next base: position 931,587,570 of record NC_064629.1, read on the forward strand.
GTTCAGCTGCAGTGTTGCTCATTCTTCTGAGATTGTCCACCAAATTAGCTTCATTGGACCACAAATATGTTTGATGTTCTGGTGTAACACGTTTTATGGCACTTCTTGTTACCAGTGGACTTTTGATGGCATTCAGCAGATTAACACACAGTTTATTTTTCCCATTTTTATGTGAGTGAAGCCCATGCCTAGAGAAGTCTTTCCATTGGAGGGAGCTATTTACATCTAAAACTCTGATGTGTTCACTGTAAGATTCCTTCTGCATCAAGTAACAGTTCATTTGGTAGATTTTGCAGTTTTCATTTGGTATGTCATATCTATATGGTATTGTGCATAGAATTAGTTGTGTGCACCTAGTTTTTGTGATGGTTTCATCTAGTGATGTCATAAAACCACGTTTTGATCCATTAATATCGTTTGCACCAGGTAAGACGACTACATAATCATTTTGTCCTAGACTAGATGTTTTGTTTTGTATATTGCATGTTGTTTCTTTGAATGTAGCATTTGGCTTTATCAAAGATGTCTATGAAATATACTGGATTATTATATACTGTGCATGTCTATGAAATATACTGGATTATTTTACTATTACATTTGTATTGGCTGTTTCTATTTTACTATACAACATTTGTATTTACTGTTTTGTTAAAGATAGCTAACTTCCTCATTACAAAATAATGTAAAATCAATTTATTAAAAATTACTTGCAAATATGTTCTATTGACCTGTCCAATATCATATGTACAACCGTACAATTCTATGATTTGTATTAACTGTTTTGTTTAAGATAGATAATTTCCTTGTTACAAAATAATGTAAAAATCAATTTGAAAAAATTACTTGTAAATAGCTCTCTTGACCTGTCAAATATCTTATGTACAGCTGTACAATATTATGATTGAAACTTCCTGGCAGATTAAAACTGTGTGCCCGACCGAGACTCGAACTCGGGACCTTTGCCTTTCGCGGGCAATTATGATTGCCTGGATCAATAAAAATACAATACAATACAATACAGCTCTTACATCTGTGCTTATGGATGTTCTGTTCACACATTTGTACAAAAGGCTATAAAATTACCTTCAAATATGCTGCATCTTATGTGAAAATACATAAATGTATTGCTTTCCTGGTTTTGTGTCTTTTAGCCTTATTCCATTAATTTTTATGTGCACTTGAAATGTACCAAGTTGAGGTTTAACCCACCTGTTATGTTTTCTGCTCCCAAAAAATAAATGACTTTTTTTTTTCAATTTTTGTGCTATATACAATGCACAGGCACCCGCAATATACCATATGTACGAGACTATATAAACTGTAAAATTATAGCTCAGTTAGTTAAAGTTACATTCCTGATTATAATAATGAAGTCAGTTTTTTATGAAAACCTTAATAATTAAAAGATACAGATAATTGAAGTTATGACAATGCTATGTAATGGAATAACTCTATGACCTAATCTGTAGCAGAGGAATTATTGCTACCAGTAATTAGAAAGTAGGCACTTCCAAGTTCTGGAGAACATATTTGGAATTAGCTTAAAGTACTTAAGAGAAAACTGACATCAAAAGTTTGGACTCTCCAAATTCCAGTCACCTATTTTGCTTTAATGGCTACAATATTTTGAACTTAGACAATATATCTTTGTTGCTGTATTTTTTTCTGAATCAGACAACATCTTTCACTACTTAAGCCAGTCAGTAATTATGATTTCAAATAATTTGGAATTATAAAATGTTTATTTCGTAAATAAGGACTTTCAGAAACTGTGTAATAATAATGTCCCATAGGCATTACAGAAGCACTCAATACCTCTTTCTGCTTTGACCCATGTCATCATCAAGATGGCAGACACCCCTACTACCACCATATATAATATGTTGACTGTAATACCACTACATACACATGCAAACAAAAATAAAAATGCTTTGAAGATATTTCACTCCACTAACAAAATGAAACTAACAGGACAAACGCTGGAAGTAGGAGGTTTAGGGTGGGGACAAGCTAAATATGCCATGTCAAAACAAATATTATTGACAAAATCAAAGACCAAAAGTTCTCAACATACAGAATAATGCTACAACAACAAAAACCACAGGAATTGTACATTCACTTGACCTACATAGCTCAAAAGAACCCATTAGTACCTAGAACCAAAAAATACATAAAAAAATCATGGTATTGCAAAGCTCTCATAACCTACATAGCTCAAACAAAATCAGCGATACCAAAACTCCACAGGAAAATCGAAAACCCAAAATCCTAGATTTGATTGACCAATTAAAACACAAATGAAGAAACTATACATCAAAACAAACAAACAGAAAATAATGTAATTTTTGAGACCATTTCTCTTCGAGTACAGTGGTTTTTTTTCTATTACTTAAAAATCAATATGAATGGTCACAACCGCAAGAAACTTCTTTTTTCATGAGGATACTGGTTCTGGTCTGTTTAAGACCATCTACAGACCTCACACCATGATGGTAGATGGTGGCTGTGGACTATCAATAAAAATGTATAACACTGAAGTTAAGTAAGTCATAATTTGTGAAAACAAAAATTTATTTTCTCAGACCCATAATTAATGAAGAAGGGTACAACCTGACTGGAAAAAATGAGGGCTACTGCTGATTTCCCAGCAGCTAGAAACAATAACTACCCCCATGAACCACCGCCGTTGGTGGGGATGCTTGCATGCCTCTGCGATACAGATGGCCGTACCGTAGGTGCAACCATAACGGAGGGGTATCTGTTGAGAGGCCAGATGAATGTGTGGTTCCTGAAGAGGGGCAGCAGCCTTTTCAGTAGTTGCAGGGGCAACAGTCTGGATGATTGACTGATGTGGCCTTGCAACACTAACCAAAACCGCCTTAATGTGCTGCTACTGTGAACGGCTGAAAGCAAGGGGAAACTACAGCCGTAATTTTTCCCGAGGACATGCAGCTTTTGTGTATGATTAAATGATGATGGCGTCCTCTTGGGTAAAATATTCCGGAGGTAAAATAGTCCCCCACTCGGATCTCTGAGTGGGGACTACTCAAGAGGACGTCGTTATCAGGAGAAAGAAAACTGGCGTTCTACGGATCGGAGCTTGGAATGTCTGATCCCTTAATCGGGCAGGTAGGTTAGAAAATTTAAAAAGGGAAATGGATAGGTTGAAGTTAGATATAGTGGGAATTAGTGAAGTTCAGTGGCAGGAGGAACAAGACTTTTGGTCAGGTGAATACAGGGTTGTAAATACAAAATCAAATAGGGGTAATGCAGGAGTAGGTTTAATAATGAATAAAAAAAAATAGGAGTGCAGGTAAGCTACTACAAACAGCATACTGAACACATTATTGTGGCCAAGATAGACACGATGCCCATACCTACTACAGTAGTACAAGTTTATATGCCAACTAGCTCTGCAGATGATGAAGAAATTGATGAAATGTATGATTGGATAAAAGAAATTATTCAGATAGTGAAGGGAGACGAAAATTTAATAGTCATGGGTGACTGGAATTTGAGAGTAGGAAAAGGGAGAGAAAGAAACATAGTGGGTGAATATGGATTGGGGGAGAGAAATGAAAGAGGAAGCCGTCTGGTAGAATTTTGCACAGAGCATAACTTAATCATAGCTAACACTTCATTCAAGAATCATAAAAGAAGGTTGTATATATGGCAGAATCCTGGAGATACTAGAAGGTATCAGACAGATTATATAATGGTAAGACAGAGATTTAGGAACCAGGTTTTAAATTGTAAGACATTTCCAGGGGCAGATGTGGACTCTGACCACAATCTATTGGTTATGAACTGCAGATTAAAACTGAAGAAACTGCAAAAAGGTGGGAATTTAAGGAGATGGGACCTGGAGAAACTGACTAAACAAGAGGTTGTACAGAGTATCAAGGAGAGCATAAGGGAACAATTGACAGAAATGGGGGAAAGAAATACAATAGAAGAAGAATGGGTAGCTCTGTGGGATGAAGTAGTGAGGGCAGCAGATGTTCAAGTAGGTAAAAAGACGAGGGCTAGTAGAAATCATTGGGTAATAGAAGAAATATTCAATTTCATTGATGAAAGGAGAAAATATAAAAATGCAGTAAGTGAAGCAGGCAAAAAGGAATACAAATGTCTCAAAAATGAGATCGACAGGAAGTGCAAAATGGCTAAGCAGGGATGGCTAGAGGACAAATGTAAGGATGTAGAGGCTTATCTCACTAGGGGTAAGATAGATACTGCCTACAGGAAAATTAAAGAGACCTTTGAAGAAAAGAGAGCCACTTGTATGAATATCAAGATCTCAGATGGAAACCCAGTTCTAAGCAAAGAGGGAAAAGCAGAAAGGTGGAAGGAGTATATAGAGGGTCTATACAAGGGCGATGTACTTCGCGACAATATTATGGAAATGGAAGAGGATGTAGATGAAGATGAAATGGGAGATACGATACTGCGTGAAGAGTTTGACAGAGCACTGAAAGACCTGAGTCGAAAAAAGGCCCCGTGAGTAGACAACATTCCATTAGAACTACTGACTGCCTTGGGAGAGCCAGTCCTGACAAAACTCTACCATCTGGTGAGCAAGATGTATGAGACAGGCGAAATACCCTCAGACTTCAAGAAGAATATAATAATTCCAATCCCAAAGAAATCAGGTGTTGACAGATGTGAAAATTACTGAACTATCAGTTTAATAAGTCACAGGTGCAAAATACTAACACAAATTCTTTACAGATGAATGGAAAAACTGGTAGAAGCTGACCTCGGTGAAGATCAGTTTGGATTCCGCAGAAATGTTGGAACACGTGAGGCAATACTGACCCTATGACTTATCTTAGAAAATAGATTAAGGAAAGGCAAACCTACGTTTCTAGCATTTGTAGACTTAGAGAAAGCTTTTGAGAATGTTGACTGGAATACTCTCTTTCAAATTCTAAAAGTGGCAGGGGTAAAATACAGGGAGCGAAAGGCTATTTACTATTTGTACAGAAACCAGATGGCAGTTATAAGAGTCGAGGGGCATGAAAGGGAAGCAGCGGTTGGGAAGGGAGTGAGACAGAGTTTTAGCCTGTCCCCAATGTTATTCAATCTGTATATTGAGCAAGCAGTAAAGGAAACAAAAGAAAAGTTTGGAGTAGGTATTAAAGTCCATGGAGAAGAAATAAAAACATTGAGGTTCGCCGATCACATTGTAATTCTGTCAGAGACAGCAAAGGACTTGGAAGAGCGGTTGAATGGAATGGACAGTGTCTTGAAAGGAGGATATAAGATGAACATCAACAAAAGCAAAACGAGGATAATGGAATGTAGTCGAATTAAGTCGGGTGATGCTGAGGGAATTACATTAGGAAATGAGACACTTAAAGTAGTAAAGCAGTTTTGCTATTTGGGGAGCAAAATACTCGTAACTGATGATGGTCGAAGTAGAGAGGATATAAAATGTAGACTGTCAATGGCAAGGAAAGCGTTTCTGAAGAAGAGAAATTTGTTAACATAAAGTATAGATTTAAGTGTCAGGAAGTCGTTTCTGAAAGTATTTGTATGGAGTGTAGCCATGTATGGAAGTGAAACATGGACGATAAATACGAGGGCAGTTCAATAAGTAATGCAACACTTTTTTTTCTCGGCCAATTTTGGTTGAAAAAACCGGAAATTTCTTGTGGAGTATTTTCAAACATTCCTGCTTCGTCTCGTATAGTTTCATTGACTTCCGACAGGTGGCAGCGCTGTACGGAGCTGTTAAAATGGCATCTGTAACGGATGTGCGTTGCAAACAACGGGCAGTGATGGAGTTTCTTTTGGCGGAAAACCAGGGTATCTCAGATATTCATAGGTGCTTGCAGAATGTCTACGGTGATCTGGCAGTGGACAAAAGCATGGTGAGTCGTTGGGCAAAGCTTGTGTCATCATCGCCGCAAGGTCAAGCAAGACTGTCTGATCTCCCGCCTGCGGGCCGGCCGTGCACAGCTGTGACTCCTGCAATGGCGGAGCGTGCGAACACACTCGTTCGAGATGATCGACGGATCACCATCAAACAACTCAGTGCTCAACTTGACATCTCTGTTGGTAGTGCTGTCACAATTGTTCACCAGTTGGGATATTCAAAGGTTTGTTCCCGCTGGGTCCCTCGTTGTCTAACCAAACACCATAACGAGCAAAGGAGAACCATCTGTGCGGAATTGCTTGCTCGTCATGTGGCTGAGGGTGACAATTTCTTGTCAAAGATTGTTACAGGCGATGAAACATGGGTTCATCACTTCGAACCTGAAACAAAACGGCAATCAATGGAGTGGCGCCACACCCACTCCCCTACCAAGAAAAAGTTTAAAGCCATACCCTCAGCCGGTAAAGTCATGGTTACAGTCTTCTGGGACGCTGAAGGGGTTATTCTGTTCGATGTCCTTCCCCATGGTCAAACGATCAACTCTGAAGTGTATTGTGCTACTCTACAGAAATTGAAGAAACGACTTCAGCGTGTTCATAGGCACAAAAATCTGAACGAACTTCTCCTTCTTCATGACAACGCAAGACCTCACACAAGTCTTCGCACCCGAGAGGAGCTCACAAAACTTCAGTGGACTGTTCTTCCTCATGCACCCTACAGCCCCGATCTCGCACTGTCGGATTTCCATATGTTTGGCCCAATGAAGGACGCAATCCGTGGGAGGCACTACGTGGATGATGAAGAAGTTATTGATGCAGTACGACGTTGGTTCCGACATCGACCAGTGGAATGGTACCGTGCAGTCATACAGGCCCTCATTTCAAGGTGGCGTAAGGCCGTAGCATTGAATGGAGATTACGTTGAAAAATAGTGTTGTGTAGATAAAGGATTGGGGAATAACCTGGTGTATTTCAATGCTGAATAAAACAACCACTGTTTCAGAAAAAAAAATGTGTTGCATTACTTATTGAACTGCCCTCGTAGTTTAGACAAGAAGAGAATAGAAGCTTTCGAAATGTGGTGCTACAGAAGAATGCTGAAGATTAGATGGGTAGATCACATAACTAATGAGGAGGTATTGAATAGAATTGGGGAGAAGAGGAGTTTGTGGCACAACTTAACAAGAAGAAGGGACCGGTTGGTAGGACATGATCTGAGGCCTCAAGGGATCACAAATTTAGCATTGGAGGGCAGAGTGGATGGTAAAAATCATAGAGGGAGACCAAGAGATGAATACACTAAGCAGATTCAGAAGGATGTAGGTTGCAGTAAGTACTGAGAGATGAAGAAGCTTGCACAGGATAGAGTAGCATGGAGAGCTGCATCAAATCAGTCTCAGGACTGAAGACAACAACAACAACAGAAACAATAAAGAACTTATAAGCTATGTTTGGCCTGTTTGGATATTAATGAAAATTTGTAATAGATCAATCATTCAATCATCCATGTCTAGGCAACTTATTGAAGGAGAATGTAGCATGGAATTGGACCAAAGAATCTACATCTACATCTACATCTATACTCTGCAAGCCACTGTGAGGTGCATGGGAGATGGTACGTCCCATTGTGCCAGTTATCAGGGTTTCCTCCTGTTCCATTTACGTAGGTAGCATGGGAAGAACAATTGTTTGAATGCTTCTGCACATGCAATAATTATTCTAATCTTATCCTCATTATCCCTGTGTGAGTGTTACATAAGGGATTGTAGTATATCCCTATAGTAATTGTTTAAAGCCAGTTCTTGAAACTTTGTTAATAGACTTTCTCAGGATAGTTTATGTCTGTCTTCAAGAGTCTGCATTTCAGTATCTCTGTGACACTCTTCAATTGATTAAACAAACCTGTGATCATTCATGCTGCCCCCCTCTGTGTACATTCGATACCACCTGTTAGTTATATCTGTTACAGGTCCCACACACTTGATCAATATTCTAGGATGGGTTGCAAGAGTGGTTTAGAAGCAATCCCTTTTGTAGACTGATTGCAGTTCCCCAGTATTCTACCAATAAACCAAAGTCTATGACTTGCTTTATCCTTGACTGAACCTATGTGATCATTAAATTTCATATACCTATTGATATTATAGCCATATAGGATACTACGTTTTTTGTTTTGTGAATTGCAAAATTTTACATTTCTGAACATTTAGAGCAAGTAGCCAATCTCTGCACCATATTGAAAACTTACCAAGATCTGGCTAAATAGTTATGCAGATTCTCTCAGATAGTACTTCATTATAGATACCTGCATCATCAGCATAAAGCCTGATTTTACTATTAATATTGTCTCCGTGGTCATTAAGATCCAACATGAACAGAAAGGGTCCCAACACATTTCCCTGGGATGCACCCAAAGTTACTTCCACATCTGATAATGAATGTCCAAACAAGATAACATGCTGTGCCCTCCCTACTAAAAACTCCTCTATCCAGTCACAAATTTCACTTGATACCCCATATGATCATACTTTTGACAATAAGTGTAGGTGCAGTACTGAGTCAAATGCTTTTTGGAAATGAACAAATGCTTCATCTACCTGGCTGCCTTGATCCAAAGCTTTCGGTATGTCATGTGAGAAAAGTGTGAGTTGGGTTTCATATGATTTATGTTTTCGAAAACCATGCTGGATGACATTGAGGAGTTCATTCCGTTTGAGATACCTCATTATGTTTGAGCTTAGAATATATTCTAAGATTCTACAACAAAGTGATACCAAGGATATTGGCTGGAAGTTTTGTGGATCAGTCACAAATTCAGTAGAGAATCTGACAGAGATTCCATGGGGCCCTGGAGCTTTGTTCAATTTTATTGATTTCAGGTGTTTCTCAACACCACTGACACTAATACTTACTTCATTAATCTTTGCAGTGGTACAAGGATCAAATTAGGGCAATTATCCTGGGTTTTCCTTTGTAAAAGAACATTTGAAAATGGAGTTAAGCATTTCGGCATTTGCTTTGCTACACTTAATTTCCCTCTCATTTGCTAGGGGATGGACACTAACTTTGGTGCCACTAACAGCCTATACATACGACCAGCAATTTCTTTGGATTTTGTGAAATGTCATTTGACAATACTCTGCTACGGTAGTCATTGTAGGCATTGCGCATTGCTCTCTTGACAGCCAAACGTGTTTCATTCAACGTCTCTCTATAAATAGCCCTATGCTTTGTTTTCACCTATTATGCAGTAATCTCTATTTCCTTAGAAGTTTCTTTACAATGACTGTATACCATGGAGGTTCCCTCCCATTGTGAACTGTACTACTGGGTACATATCTATCCAGTGTGTGGTCAATTATTCTTTTAAACTTGAGACAGAGTTCCTCTACATGCTCCTGACCTGTGCTGAAAGTTTCAAGTTCCTCACTGTGATATGAAATTACTGATTTTTTATCTAGTTTACTTAAACATGTATGTCTTTCTGCTTGTTTTAGTTGTCCTTTGTACTTTGGTAATCATTGATACTGATACTTTGTAGGAAGTACCAGAAAGTAGTTATATGTGGTGACTTCAATATTAATTTTGTATATGATTCTGCAAGAAAAAGGATGTTGGTAGATCTCCTAAATTCATATGATCTGATGCAAACTGTGTTTTTTCCAACTAGGGTACAGGGGAACAGTAGCACAGTCATAGACAATATTTTTATTCATTCTTCATTACTAGATGGGCATTCTGTTAGTAAAAGGGTGAATGGCCTTTCAGACCATGATGCACAAATTTTAACACTGAAAGGTTTTTGTACTCAAACCAATGTCATATTTAATTACAAACTATGTAGGAAAGTTAATCCAACAGCAATAGAGAGTTTTTTAAAACTTGTCAAGGAACAAGAGTTGCAAGATGTTTATAGTGCCGAGAATATAGATGATAAATACAATGCTTTCCATAACACATTTCTCATGCTCTTTGAGAGTTGCTTTCCATTAGAACATTCTAAATGGGGTACTAGCAGTAAGCCCGGTTGACTGACTAGCGGGATAAGGATATCATGTAGAACAAAGCAGGAATTATATCAAAATGTTAGAAGTAGTCACAATCAAGCTTCAGTAGCCCATTTCAAACAGTATTGTAAGGTGCTTAAAAATGTTATTAGCAAGGCAAAAAGTATGGGGTATGCAAATAGAATAGCTAATTCACAGGATAAAATTAAAGCCATATGGTCAGTTGTGAAGGAAGTGCCTGGTCAGCAGCACAAGTTCGATGATATAAAGTCAGTTTGCAGTAATAATATTTCTGTTACTGATAAATCAGATATATGTACAGTATTTAACAATCATTTTCTGAGCATTGCTGATGAATTAAATAAAAATGTAATTTCTACAAGAAATCATATAAATTTCTTAGCAAATGCCTTTCCGAGATTGACGTCTGAAATACACCTCTGTGATACAGACAAGAGGGAGATTGAGTCAATAATTAAATCACTGAAGACTAAGGACTCTCATGGTTATTATGGAGTGTCTAGCAGAATATTAAAGTACTGTGCTGCACATGTTAGCCTTGTAGTTAGACACATTTGTAATTTTTCCTTTAGGAATGGTCAGTTTCCTGAGCGATTAAAGTACTCTGTAGTAAAGCCGCTTTATAAAAAGGGAGAAAGGGATAATGTAGATAATTTTAGACCTATTTCTATGCCACCAGTGTTTGCAAAAGTTATCGAAAAGGCTGTGTATGTAAGGTTAATTGATCATTTTATATCACACGATTTGCTATTAAATGTACAGTTCGGCTTTAGAAATCGTTTGACAACTGAAAATGTTATATTCTCTTTTCTCTGTGAGGTACTGGATGGACTAAACAAAAAGTTTCGAACGCTTGGCATATTTTTTGATTTAACAAAGGCATTTGACTGTGTTGATCTCACAATATTGCTCCAGAAGTTGGACCATTACGGAATAAGGGGAGTAGCTCACAATTGGTTCACCTCTTACTTTAGCAACAGGCAGCAAAAGGCCATTATTCACAATGTTGATAATGGCTGTGATGTGGGATCTGAGTGGGGTACTGTCAAGTGGGGGGTGCCCCAGGGATCAGTGTTGGGGCCGCTCCTGTTCCTTATTTATATAAATGATATGCCCTCTAATATTATGGGTAACTCTAAAATATTTCTATTTGCTGATGACACTAGCTTGGTAGTAAAGGATGTTGTGTGCAACATTGACTCAGTTTCAAGTAGTGCAGTACATGACTTCAGTTCATGGCTTGTAGAAAATAAACTAATGTTAAATCACAGTAAGACTTAGTATTTACAGTTTCTAACACACAATTCAACAAAACCTGACGTTTTAATCTCACAGAACGGGCATATGATTAGTGAAACTGAACAGTTCAAATTTCTAGGTGTTCAGATAGACAGTAAGCTGTCGTGTAAAGCTCACGTTCAGGATCTTGTTCAAAGACTTAATACTGCCATTTTCACTATTCAAACGGTATCAAAAGTGAGTGATACTTCAACATGTAAATTAGTCTACTTTGCTTATTTTCATTCACTTATGTCATATGGTATTATGTTATGGGGTAGCTCTTCCCATTCTAGAAGGATATTTTTGGCTCAGAAATGGGCAGTTCGGGCAATAAGTGGTGTGAATTCACGAACCTCTTGTCGACCTCTGTTCACGAGTCTGGGTATTTTGACATTGGCCTCTCAATATGTATATTCCTTATTATCATTTCTTGTTACCAATATTAGTTTATTTCCATGAATAAGCAACTTTCACTCGATTAATACTCGGCTGAAATCAAACCTCCATTTGGATCGGACTTCCTTAACTCTTGTGCAAAAAGGTGTGCAGTATACTGCTCCATCCATTTTCAATAAACTGCCCCTTGAATTCAAAAATCTTAGCAGTAATCCACGTGCTTTCAAATTGAAACTGAAGAGTTTCCTCATGGGTCACTCCTTCTATTCTGTCGAGGAGTTCCTTGAAAAATTAAGCTGATTCTTATTGTATTGCTTATAGCATTTACTTAAACTTACGGACTGACTTTTTTTCAGGTTCACGAACATTTATTTTTATCTGTTATTACTTTTATGTTGTAAGTTCATGCACTGATGTGTTCCATGACCTTGGAGATTTGCTCCTCAATTTGGTCCTATGGAACTTGACGTGTAAATAAATAAATAAATAAATAAACTACAGCATGGTCACTGATACCAGTTTTGAGGTGGACATCTTCAAAGAGGTCAGATCTATTTCTTGCCATTAGATCCAATATATTTCCATCATGAATAGGGTTCCTAACTATATGTTCTAGGTATTTTTCAGAGAAAGCATGTAGTAAAGTTTCGCAGGATGTCTTATCGTGCCCACCACTCACAAATCTGTAATTTTCCCAATTAATTGTCGTATTATTAAAGTCTCCACCAATGATTACAGTATGATTGGGGAACTTACGTACAAGTGAACTGAGGTTTTCTCTGAAGTTATCTGTTACGTCAGATGAGTCTGGTGAGCAATATATGGATCTAATTATCTTTTTATGTCCATCACTGATACTGAGTCTTTGCCAAAAAAATCTCACATGCAGCTTCAATTTCTATTTTGGTGGATTTGAGTTTTTTGCCTACTGAGACAAATACACCATCTCCATTTTCCATTTGCCTATCCTTTCGATATACACTTACATTTTCCCCAAAAATCTTACTGCTATCAAATTCAGGTTTCAACCAGATTTCTGTACCTAGTATTAAGTGAGATTCACTGCTTTTCATGAGTATTTCAAATGTGGGCACTTTGGCAGATGCTTTGGCAGTTTACTATTAGGATTTTAATATTCTCACCTGTGGGAGGCATTTATTTCAATCTTACACTGATACTTCTGGGTTTCGTACAGCTATTGTTTTTAGGATTGGATGGATAGTCACACAGTTAGCTACCTAAGTAGTAGCCTCTGATGTGTAGTGCACACCTTACCTATTTAGGGGCACCCTACATTTCTCAACTGTATGGCACAAGTCCAGGGGAAGTCACAGTGTAGCTTTTCAGAGAACTTTCAAAGTCTCTGGTTCAGTCCTTCCACTTGACTCAGCTTTCAGTATGTAATGTGAGAAAAGTGCGAGCTGGGTTTCATGTGACTGATGTTTTCAAAAACCGTGCAGGTTGGCATTGAGGAGGCCATTCTGTTCAAGATATCTCATTTGTCTGAGCTCAGAATGTGTTTTAATTCTACAACAAATCGATGTCAATGATATTGGACAGTAGTTTTATGGATTACTTCTACTACCCTTCTTGTAGATGGGTGGGACATGTGCCTTTTTCCGTCTGCCGCTTGTGGTCTCGCGGTAGCGTTCTCGCTTCCCGAGCACGGGGTCCCGGGTTCGATTCCCGGCGGGGTCAGGGATTTTCACCTGCCTCGAGATGACTGGGTGTTTGTGTTGTCCTCATCATTTCATCATCATCCAGAAAAGTGGCGACATTGGACTGAGCAAAGATTGGGTGCTGATAACCACGCAGTTGAGCGCCCCACAAACCGAACATCATCATCATGTGCCTTTTTCCGAGAACTGGGCACGGTTTTTTTTTAGGGATCTACAATAGATTATAGTGAATGTGAAGAAGCTTTCAAAAGTTTAAAGAAAAAGCTAGCAGAAAGTAAAATTCTGCATCATCTTGAGCTTTCATTACATTTTTGTATGAGTACAGACTCAAGTCTTGTGGTTTGTGAGTAGAAATTTTTCAGTCAGTTGAAACAGACACTGGAGTGGACCATAGAACAATGGCTTTCTCAAGCAGGACTTCACATGCTCATGAAGACTGTTATTATATTTCAAAATTGGAGGCACTAACCATAATTTTTGGATTTCAAATATTAGAATGACAATAGGTTGGTGCATAAGTTCGTAGCATATTTGTTTTCCATGATGGTATTAAGGTTGCTATGGTTTTTTTTTTCAATTCTAATTTTAATTTGTAGTTGAATGTTCCTATATGGGTTTATATATTGTCATTTTGTCATTTGGAAATAGTGACTGGAACTGTGGACACTAGAAAATGGAGTGCCAAGTAGAGAAATTGGAACATGTGACATATTCTTCTGTTTGATTTTAATAGAGAGGTGGCAGCAGCAGAGGCAGCCAGAAACATTTGTGAGATGTATGGAAATAAAGTCAGTGGACAGTGCTTGCAAGAAGATGGTTTTCTCATTTTAAGGAGGATAATTTTGACATTAGTGACTCTCTCTCTCATTCATGAAGACCTTCGGTGTTTGTTGAAGACTGTTTAAATGTATTAAACCACAATGATCCAGCTCAGTGTACTCAAGAACTGGCAAATGCAATGAGCTGTGGCCCTTCCACCATCATGAACATTTACGTGCAATGGGTAAGGTTCAAAAATTGGGTGTATGGTGTAATGTCACAGCTATTTGCATGGCTCCAGAGTTTTGTAGTAAGTTTTATTCTGTTAGGTCCAACTGTATTGGAGGCTGGCACTGAAGCCTACAGCCCTGGCCACTGTGTAGTCGGCTGCTGGCATGGTAATGCCATCTGTCGCGGTGTGCAGACCGTTAGAACTGCACTGTGTGGAGCGTACTAAGATCCCTTATTCATCTCACCTAAGAAACTAAATAACTATGATAAATATGATCTGTTTGTTTTCAAATTTGATATAGGAACTTTTATACTTTAGAAGAACAGTGTGTAACATTTTCATGAGGATAAATTTAATAGTTTTGGAAATATAAAAAACCTATTAAAAAAGTACTTAACCAACACTTAGTAAAGTAAATTCAGGTAGGAATCACGACAGTTTAAGTTTCTTTGTCATTTGAAAATACTAACAGCACTCTCAGTGTGCACAAGTTATTTTTAAAGAATTTTAATTCTAAACTTTTAATAATTTTGCTTTCGTAAGGAAAATAATAGTTTAAAAGTTGATATTTATATTTTGTGTTAGGGTGGGAGTAGATGAGAGTGAATGTGAGTATCTATGTGGGAACATATGTCAAATTTCAGTTTTATAATGTATTACATCATCCGTAATTAGCAAGTGTTCATAACCAGGATGTCCTGAAAACGGTGAATCCCCCTAACTGGTGGATGATGTATGTCTAGGAGCGTTTGCTTTTGTAATAAGTCAGCCAGAAAGATAGTAAGAGGACACTTAGTTCTAAAGTATATTTCAAGTATAGTTTTCTTTTGATTTTCATTTCATTTGGTTTTGTGGAACATTTTATGAAATTTTGCAATATGAAATGATGTAGATGCATCTGCGAATGCTGATTGGAGTAAAGCAGTTTGCACCAGAAATTGATCATGAAAGGTTAATTGGATTGGATTGGATTGGATTTGGTTCAACCAATGAGAGAGAAGTTTGTTCCACATAATTGGACGAGTTATATGCCCTGTGAGTGACGGCATTCAATCAGTCATGGACTTGCAGTCGGACGAGAAGATCATGTCATAGGTGTCCAAAAAAATTATCCGTAAGATGAAGAAATGATGGTTAAATCACATTCGGTTTATATCACTGTGCTAGCAGATACAATTATGGACATTTCGGTGAAGTTTTGAGAGGTTTTGAAATGTTGGTTGCAGAATAAACCGCATGTGAAACTGTCGGCCTTTGTGAATATTCTGCATGGTGTGTTCCGTATGCATGTACAGAACATTTTGGTGAGCATCTTCTTTTGAAGAATCCACTGAAAAAGACTGAATGTGAACTCATTTTGTAACAGTGTGTTGCCTGTGTGAATGTCGTAATATTTCAAGTTGGACTTAGCACATTTCTGACTGTCTTATGTGTGATATAAGCTACACGAACTAGTAGTAGATGTACTACCAACGTAAATGTGGGCTTGGTGACACAATAAATGAAAAGGACCATAATAAAACATCAGTATCTACAAACAAACATTTTCAATGAAGGGAGGAAGCACCCACTTTGCCCGTTATTAACAGAGATTTACAGGTTTATCTTGGTATTGGAGTTACGCGTACTTTGTAATTGTAAGTCATAAGTATGGATGGTGGTTTTCTTCAACGCTGCCTTCGCATCATCTACATAGTACCTATGAATGCAGAGCAACAGGTGGTGAATGGACATTATACTGAGGTAGGTGGACATTAAATAAATCGCAAAACGAGACCTGCAAACCCCACCCTGTCACAATGGGTACCGCACGCTCTAAGCAACAATTGCAGAAGTCCTGTACCACTGCTCATAATGAGAAATGGTGTCTTTATGCTAACACAAGGAGATGAAAGTGATGGTTGAGCCCAAAAAAGCAGCAACTCCTCATAGAAAACCCGCACGCATCCACAAAAGATAATGTTATATGTATGGTGGAACAGCAACAATGACAAAAAACACTACGCAGAAGTGTAGTTGGAAAGTCATTCTGCACCCAACTTATTCATCTGATCTTGTGGCCTCAGACTTCCAACTTTTCTGTTCTCTATCAAACAACCTTCAATGAACTTCCTTTCTGGATGAAATGCACACTAAAAATGGCTTGGTGAGTTCTTTGCCTCAAAACCATATGATTTCTACAGTCACAGAATCCAAACGTTACCCCAGTGTTGGCAGAATGTAGTAAAAAGTGAAGGAAAATATATTATTGAAGACATTTTGAAAAAATTAGACTTCTGCTGGATGTTCGCGTTGTTCTATCATGATATTTCAGTGACATAACTCACTGTCTTCTTCAGGTGCTACCCGAGAATGGTCCTTGGGTGGATCAAGTCCAGTATTTATGCCTGTGAGGTGCTGAGTGCTCCCTAGTCAGTCTGCGCCGCATTGGGTGTTCCCTTCGCAGTCCGCACCCACCAGACACAGCACCCACGGTCCTCTCTGATCTTTGGTCACGGACGGCAGTCAGAACACCAGTGACCAGAGAGGACCATGGGAGCTGCGTCTGGTAGGTGTGAACTGTGATGGGAACACCTGATGTGGAGCGGACCAACTACAGAGAACCCAGCACCGTAGAGACATAAATACAAGACCCTATCCACCCAATGACCATTCTTGCATAACATCTGAAGAAGACAGTGAGTTATGCCATCAAAATATCATGTGAGAATGACGCAAACATCTGACAGAAGTCTCATTTTTTTCAAAATGTCAATAGGTCACCGGTAAAGCCTGCAGAATTATGTTATTGATGATTAAAGTTCTCTCATAATGCTATTAATTTATGCACAAACGTAATATTTGTTGCAACACAGAACTATAGTGTATACAGACTATAAAGCTCTGACTTTTCTACAGCAGTGTAGATTGAAACACCTACATTAATGAGGTGGACCTTATATCTTCAACAGTTTGATCTTAAAATCCACTACATGAAAGGAAAATGGATGCTCTTTCCAGCATGACAACAGAAAGAGGTGTGAGGTAACGGGTGAGTTGTGGTGCCCTGAAAATATTCTTATTTTGGAGTTGGTATGGCCGCACGGGCCACTCGGCAAGCCAGGGCTCATCAGCAACCACGTGGTGCCGAACAGTAGCCATAGAAAGTGGGGTAGCCAAAGTACACGGTCCAGGCTGACGGCACGGATCGTAATTCCACGTTAATGCTACGTCGAGGAAGGTGTTTTGTGTCGATGAAGAGACTTGTATGCCGGGACTGCCAAAGATGGCATACTTTGTGAAACCATAATGGCAGACATTTTATAGTCCATGTAGAAATTAACAGTAGCCAGAGGAATCATGATACCTCAAAAAGAAACATGGACATTAATATTATTTGCAGGATAATCCTGATGGTGTAATCAGATTTTCAATATCTGTATTAGTTTAAAGTTTAGTATCTGACTAAAAATTATACAAGTAACACCCAGCAACGAATTTCCAAAATCTAAATGGTTCATCCAATTTTGTTGAATAATGTGTCTGTAGAAAGCTATTAGTATATACCTAAATTGGTATGAATTACAGGCATGTAATCTGAATAGTACACGAGTTATTTTTATGTCAAAGTAGCCAATTACTATTGATCGCATCAGGCTATAAGTACTCCATGGTTCCATAAAAAAATGGTAACAGCATGATTATAAATATATATTTATTCATCTGTGTCTTTGTATATACCTGATATATACTATTCATGAAGAAACTGGTTAAATATTTAGTGTGTTTTATAAAGCACAGAGACATTAGGCTACTGACCTACTTTTGCTTCTGTTCCTCTGATATATGTTTATTTAATTTGTTTTTGTATTTAATAATGTGTGTTAGAGCATGTTTATGATTCAGCTGTAGGAATAGTTATTTAATTTCAAGTTATTTAAATGTAAATCCAATATTTCATATGTCTTTCAATATATTTGTAAGTGTGTGTTGGCTTGGAGACATGGCTGGAGCACTCTAGCCAATCACGGTACTCGTTACTATGGTAGGCAACTACCAAAGTCAATGGAGAGACAGTATGGAAGTGGGGGAGGAGCATTGGGTCACACAGGACATGACAGAGTCACATGAAATACTTGGAGAACGTTGAGAAGTTTGCGTGTGGTCGCAGGAGACAGAAATATTTCATAGTGCCAACTTGTGCATTTGTGAGATTTCAGTGGCTTCTGCAGTGAAGACGTAGTATGCATTTAGAAGTGAATATCTCGCAAGCTATGTTGTTTTTTGTAACTAATATCGTGAAGTAGGAATCTATTGTTTCCCTGTTACTCAACTTATATTTTATTTGATTGCTGGACCATCAACACCAATAAGTGTTTTGCAGTAATAAACGGCATTCTTAAAGGTACTTCTGCTATTGTACTCATCATTTAAAGTTGTTAAAAATAGTACCTGCAGATTTTATTTACTTGAAATCTTTCATTTATAAATTTCTATGTTACATTCAAAATTTACATTTGCACACTTTGGCTTGTAATGTGACAACTACATATCCCTCCCCTAGACAATGAAACCAGCCAAAACTTTCAATATTTCAACTCTGAGTCTGAGGGTACATATTAGAGGGCCACATTTTTATTTGAATACCTGCAGAGAGAATGAAAATAGTAATGAGAACAATGGGGGTCAACTTTGAGTATATTATTGGTAAGAAATAAAAGATGAAAAACTAAATAGGAGAATATGCAAGCAAATTAGAAGGCAGCAGAATGAAGATCCAAATTCAAGAATCGTAAAAGAGCATCACTATTCAGAATGGGAGTCAAAAGTGAAACAATAGTGTACAGGACATTGGAGGTGTAGTTGAGGCAAAAAACTATAGACAGGAATGGAAATTGTGCTTCCTGAAACAACATGTGACCAATCTAACTGATCACCTTAATGAAAGTTATGATCATTACAGTATTAGGAAAATTGTTATAAAAATACAGAAAAAAAACTTGTGTACAATCAAAAGATCTAATGCATTCAGTTCTTCCTATTGAACCAAAAGAATTAATTTTCATGGATTTACTAGGAGCTCTCTTCTCATCTAAGCATATATGAGGTCTGTTCAAAAAAATTCCAGAACTGTCCACAAAATTTTCAACACTTACCTTTTACTTATTGTGCATGGTATCCTTCAAAATACCCTCCTCCACAATTGATACACCAATCGTAATGCCATTTCCACTTGCAGAAGCAATCTTAGTAGGCCTCTAGGTGTGTCACGTGAAGCACTATCTGTGAATTTTCTTTTATCTCGTCTATTGTTGCAAATCATCATCCTTTCAATGGGGTTTTCAACTATGGAAATGAAAAAGGTCTGCAGGGGCCAAGCCTGGAGATTATGGAGGATGGTGCAGCACAATGATTTGGCTTTTTGTGTAATAGTCATGCACCAACAGGGATGAATGTGCGGGTGCGTTATCATGATGCAAGAGCCATGAATAATCTCACCACATTTCAGGCTGTTCCCTTCTTACATTTTTCACAGGCATTGCAACCCAACCTGATAATACCATCAATTAACAGTTTGTCTCTGTGGCATGAATTCATGATGAACTAATTCTTCAATGTCAAAGAAAAGTATTAGCATGGCTTTGACATTTGATCTGACCTGACGAGCATTTTTTTGGTCTTGAAGAACCTTTCACAATCCGTTGTGATCACTGAACCCTTGTCTCAACATCATAACCATAGACCTACGTCTCATCACCAGTTAAGATTGTATTAAGGAAGATCTCGTTCTCATTTGTGTGATTCAAAAGCTAGTCACAGGTTGTGAGGCAAAGGTCTTTCTATTCTTGAGTCATGAGTCATGGGACAATCTTTGTGGCAGCACAATTCATTCGAAGATACTGTGTCAGAATTTCTTGACATGATCCAACTGATGATAATGATGATGATGATGATGATGATGATGTTTGGTTTGTGGGGCACTCAATTGCGCAGTTATCAGTGCCCGTACGATTTCCCAACCTTTGCTCAGTCCAACCTCACCACCTTCAGGAATGATGATGAAATGATGAGGACAACACAAACACCCAGTCATCTCGAGGCAGGTGAAAATCCCTGACCATGACGATCCAACTGAAATGTAAAATTCTTCTACAATCTCTCGAACAGTCAGTCTTTGATTGGCATGTACAATTTTGTTGGTGTTCCTGAATGAGCACCATCTGTAGACATCGAAGTGCCTCTCGAACGAGGGTCATCTTTAACTTCCATCTCAGCATTTTTGAACCGTGTGAATCATTCGTAACTGTAAGGTTGAGCTAGATAGTAGGGGATTCTACTTTTATTTTATTTCAAAAGGTTTATTTCATTTTCTCATTACGGTCAAACTTTAGCCAGTGGCTTCAGCTGCCTGTAATTTTCTCATCCAAAGATCTGGTAGAAGCACGTCAGCACCGACGTGGGCAATCTCGATCACGCACCTCCCTCGTGTGCTGACGAGGTAATGCCACTTAGGCAAAGCTGACCAGGCCACGCTTCAGAACTTTCCGTGCTGCCCCCGTGGTTTTCTCGGGTCCCGACCAGTTCGGGCAGAGGAAGCCGCTCGGCCCTCCCGGAGGAATCCTGCCGCCCGACAGCCGAAACGCTCTTTCTGCCACGTGCCCTGTAGCTACGAACATTATCTTCTCTTCCCGGTGTTGCAGCACCGAAGACTTTGTTTCCGTAGCTGCCACGCCATTCGGTCTCGTCCGAACGGTAGCTACCACTTTTCTTTAACTTCGCCTAAGTTTGCTGCGAACTATGTTTCGCCCACAACTACGTCGTGGCTCACCCTCGCCTCCACAGGCCCGACTCGTCGGCTCCTGTCGGTTCGTCTGCCAATAAATGGCCGCATTTTGAGAAAAGAACAGTGTCTTTCAATACACCTCGGCCGCTTCCAAAAGAGCCGTTCCTGCACTAACTGGTGTCAGAATTGCGATCTGTTCCCACCGTTCAGTCCGTAGGATGGCCATTTCCATCAGTTCGTGTTCGGCACTGTGTGGTCGGTCAATATTCACCGCCGTTATTCTGCTACGAGCCGAGTCTGAGTGCTGCAGTGTACCAGGTGCGACGCCCCACGAGATGCTGCGTCTGCACCCGGTGCAAAGTCCACAGCCTGCCTCTCACAGTGCACCACACCAACACGTGCACGCCGAGTCCACCGAGATGCACTCCACAGCGTACAGTACGTGCTACGGCCCCATTTGATGGTCACAGCCGGCCCAGCTTCTCAGTAGCCACCCGACAACACTGAGCCGGGCACCGAGACGTGATGAAAATGCGCGAGGCATCCGTGCCACTCCTGTGGCTACACAAATTGCACGGGCACGCCATTCACAGTCGGCGCAGCTTTTCTGCTGCTGCCGCCACCCACCTGGCGTCCCACATTCGCCGCCGGTTCGGGTCCCGGCATCGGTGCCCGGGGCGTGTACTTCCGGCACTTTGCAGCCGGCCACCACGCCGCCCACACTGCTGCCGTGTGAGTACCGCGTGCGTACGGCCCTCGGCCGCTGCACTGCCACCGTCACCATCTCTTCTGTACTGTGAGTGTTTGAGGGCTCTGTAACACCCTGTGCCGTCGTATCACATCTGCGAGATTTCCGAAATCGTCGGTTCACTAAATCTTTTTACCTCGACGGGAGTTTGTTTTTATTGCGAGACTCGGCACAGACACAAAATCGGCATTTAGTCCTTGTAATAGAAGCTTCAAACCGTTGGATTCTGATGGGCCCGGTGATGTCCATTGTTTACTACTGGTACTAGGCGACTTTAGGCCCCAGGTGCATACACAGTAGTAATTACACAATTAGCACTCGTGTTGCCATAACCGATAGGATGTTGTGTGACATGCCAGATTGTGGAACTAAAGGAATGAACTTTTTCTACCTTCTCTTTCTTTTCTTTTTAGTCTCTTTGCATACTCTTTCCAGACCATTTACTCTTTTTCTATCCGTGCCTTCTGTTTTTTGTAAATGGTAGTTCCTTGACTGGTTAACTCAATGCATGAAGCTACACTGAAACAGAATTGATCTGTTCTGCCCCTGTAAGTTTATAATAGAGGATATGATGACTTCTGGCTATTATCCCCAAGAGGGTAGTGAAGTTTTGTTGATATGAAGTGATGTATGAGCTCGTTTTATTGAGGTTATTGGTGAGCAGGCAAAAGGTCCTGTGTGTGTTGTTTTAAGTGACGTTAAATGGTCTGTTTAGTGCTGCCACCCCAGAATTCAGCGCAGAACTGTTAACCGTGATTCACTTTACCACAATGTCTTTTTAGCCATCTAAATCGTGGCCTAAGTTCCTAGTGAACGCTTACTATAAGAAGAAACTGCATGGCGCAAACACGTGGACTGGCACAGCTGTCGCCTTGCGATAAGCCAGTCGTGCCCCCAAACACTACCACTTCTATCCCTCTTCTTTGCCTGGTCTGTCATAAATTAAGTCTAATTTTCATTTGATTTATAAGTCATTTATTGCAAGTTTTGAGTCACAATGTACTGCGAGTATTATGTAGAGTATAAGTATTAAGTGGTTGTAAGTAACCATTAATAGTTTTAGGAGAAAGATCGCCCAAGTCCACACCTATTTGTATTGTGTGAAAGGTTAGATATTTCTGAAGATTTTGAGGTGCTTAAAGGTACCATCTCCCAGCTACTGTATAAGTATTTGTTATTTGATGATATTAAGCTGTTTGTATTTTTCGGCTTTGTTGCAGAATTTTTGTATTATACTATATTTCATTTTTATATCTCCTTTATTGACAATCATTTTGTTTTGCCTTTCGAAAGAATGCATCAAGTTTACCTTACCAACATTTTTCTACAATGCTACTCTTTACAAGTGTATGTTATTGAATGTTTCTTTTTGTTGTCAAACCTAGAGTGTGGAGCCCTTCCTTGCAGTGTCTATTGTATTTGTCTTTTATTGTTCAATAGATTGTGATACTTTGGATTTTCATCTAACTTATGGAACTAATACTCCACTGTACCACTGCTTTGCAGATGAGCTAAGCCTACTGTCATTTTAGAAGCATTTATTTCTCTGTTTTCTTTCAAGCTGTCATGAAGATTAGAAATGATTGCGAGTTTTTCATTCTCATGCCGGCTACAATATGCATTTTCATGGAAATTCTTGCTAAGTGACAGACCCCTGTTTGTTTATTCAAACAAATACACCCATGACGTAATACGATTGAAGCACAATCTGAAATAAGCACTAGAGTGTTGATGATTATCACCAATGACGTGGCATCATCTCCCAAGTGCAGTAACACGTTATCTTGTTGAAAACTTAGTTAGCAAGAGACTTCCACCCTAATGAATAAAAGTTTTATTGTACAATGTCACAGTAGTTTGCACCCCCCTTTTTTTTTGTAGCTCACCCTGTTACTTCACGGTTTTTGAGAATTTTGTAGTAGTTAACACCATGAGATGTAATTGCCCCTAAGGCGACAGAGCATAGTTCCTCCCTTGCCCATGCATTGCACTGGGTTACTAACAATGCTTTGAGTTGCTCGTCTATTTGTTCCAGCCTCAATCATTACTTTGTACCTCCCTCTTCCACGGCCGTGTGCATTACATGATGCGGTTAGCCCCTGCAGAGTGCCCAGCTGATCAGTTTATTCTTTCAGTTTTTGTTTTCATAAATTGGTCGCCTACCTATCTCTTTCATCTGTACTTTATTGACACATCACAACAAGGCTCACCTTCATCTGCACCCTGGTTGGTAGCCAATGCTACTCAGACATGTTACCTCCCCCAAGAACGTGATCCCAATAATACCCAATCCCTTATTCTTTAACGTGAGCATCCTTCCGGTTCACCGCGGGTGAGCCATTCAGTATAAATGGCCAATATGTTGGGCTACCCTGATGTTGCAATCACAGACGGCTGTCCACGATTATGCCCAGAAAAAACTCTGCATTAACATAATTTTCCCATTGGTCAAATCCCTTTTCTTCCTAAGCTCCAACATCCATTACTAAAGCTTCCAATTCTGCAAGTCACTTACAAAACCACAAAACCTCGCCAGTACATGCCGCCAGCTGTGCTTCAAAAAACGTTTGCTTCAAGATCGCCTCCAGCAAGCACACACCACCTCCCCTACCCTCCCCCCCCCCCCCTCTCTCACCATTCCTCGCCCCTTGTGCTTACCTCCCCACTCTTTCCCCTCATGCAAGACACGCATTACGATTCAGATATACCCCCTCCATCACCCACTAGACAGAAGAGCCATTAAAGTTTGTCGATGTCTCACTTCCCCACCAGACAAGCCACATGCTCTTCTCCTGTCAGTCAAAACTATATTTACAAACAATGCGTGCTCTTCTGTTGCACCAAACCACATCCCAGCTGTGAATCTTTTTGTATTTTGTGAACTGATTATAAACTCACTGCATTCTTTCATTTCCTTTATATGAAGTTTTATGAATAGGAATGGAACAGGGAAGGGGGGATCAGATAGTGGTACAATAAGTACCCTCCGCCACACACCGTAAGGTGGCTCGCGGAGTATAGATTTAGATGTAGATGTAGAATATTGTTAGCTGTTTTGTCACTGTGGACACACATTTTAATTATCTTTTGTAGAGTTTGCCTGTGTATTCTCCATGCCTATAACTTTGTTTTACAAGCTTAGTTTATGCCATATGACAGTCCCCTGATTTCATCCTTAATTCCAGTGTTTTGCCAGTATAAGAGAAGGCATTGTACTTTGTATTTTAACATTGGTTAATACAGATAAGGTTCGCATCATGTGTGATTTATGGTACTCCATCTCTTGAACGTTGTACTTGAATCCTCCATTCTACAGAAATGTGTTAATATTTCATAGCCTGAGCAACTTTGTACCACTGCTATCCTCAGAAATAGTCAGATGACATAGAAAGATTTTACTAAGGTTGGAAGGTACTTAATCCAATTCTAACCAAGCCAGGTGTTAATGTTCTGCAGTACATCAATTTAATATGTTTTTTACCCAAATATTATGATTACCATAGAATTAAGTATTTTGTTATAATAGCAGATTTTTCCCTCAAACTAACAGAAACCGTGATAGTTCATTCCTATTTTGTGAAGCGTTATGGCATCATTTTAACTTCATTTGTCTTAAGACTTGATTATATGGACAGTGATGATTTCAACTATTACAGGAGATATTGTTTAACTCACAAAATTTGATAAACTTGACTAAATGTTAGTCGCCTCCCACTTACACTAAATGAAATATTGTAACAGATCCCTCTGGAGAGTGACTGATGCCATTTTGTAGACAATGTTTGTCACCACTTCTCTGAAAGGGGGAAGGAATGTACATGGTGGCAGCCAGTCTAGGAATATTTTAGGGAATTGGTTTAAAAAAATTATTTCAAAGGCCCAGTCAAATCTTTACAAGTGTTCTCCCTGAGTAAATTACTCCCTACCTACGTGACACAAGTCACTTGTTTTTCAAAACTGAGGCAGTTCTGTCCAGTTAAAGCTGCTGACAAGAGACGCCTTCAGCCCTCTGCTGAAACTGCAGATTCACCCCCTTGGTTTTTGCCAATAGCATGCACAGGATACCAATCATGTGTGTGGACGCTGCAGTGTTCTGCGGTGCAGAACACAGTCTTTTTTCTCTCTTGTAATGCAGACTTCGAGCAGAACAGACGTCTTCTTGGAAGGCAGAGCCTCTGGCTCTGCTTTTCATGACCGGCCACCAATGTAAGTTAACATGAACCACTTCCCCTTCCGTTGTCCATTTGAATTAATTGTTCGGCCTCCTAGACTGGCCTAAACCTGGTAACTTCTGATCCTAGGTGCACCGCTTGTATACCGTATGCGGAAATATATTCTTGTTATTGTACTTAATTTCCTGTTTTGTCATTTAATGGCAGCCCTGGGTGCCCACTCTCTAATCCTGACCACTCGACCTCCTGCACCCAGTCGTCACAAGGCATATATAACAACCGCCTCCCCCCTTTCCCAAATCCTGTATACATTTACAACTGGTGTCAGAAGTACCCGTATACTCTACATAATACCTAGTACAACTTAAGCACTATTACTAAATGCAGATGTTTTGCTCCTTTAGCTCTGCCACCTCGAAATTTGCAAACTGTGCTACACAATATTCTACTCTATACAGCACTGAACAATAACTAACAGACATACAACAATGAAACTTTTGGTGGTTACACATCAAACACAGATGTGTATAGGGATACCAACTGTATTTCACTCCAGCACAACATTGGTGTGAAGCTATGAATGATCCGGAATTCTTTGAGCAGATTTTTCCAAACATGTAAAGTTGTACCCTATTAAGAAGGTCAGTACAAAAACAACAGTAAAAAAACTAGAAATTGGGTACTTTCACAATATGGAGGTCCCAAAATCACTGTTGTCAGACAATGGAGCACTATTTGTCTCAGAAAGGTATGTGCAGTATATGGGTATGCTCAAAATTAACCACATAAAAATTTCTATGAATATTCCACAGGGCAACATCACTGAAAAAGTGGTGGAAGAAAACAGTAGACTGTATATAACACATTGCAGTAAAAACATTCTGCATGGGCCAACCTTATTCAAAATTTTGGAAACATCATCAACAACTTATGGAATGTGTGTACTGGTTCTACCCCTTGCGATTTGATGTTTAGAGGGAAAACTAGTAATATTATCAGTGAAGAATTCTTCCAGCAATAAGTGAGATAGCTTAGAATGAAAAAATCAGGTTAGCCAGGGAACTATAAAGAAAAAGGCCATATAAAGTAAATGGTGGCATGACAGAAGTATTCAATCAACTAGTTTTAAAATTGGGAACTTGGTGTTAACTAAAACAAAAGAAAACTCTAATGGAGTAAATGAAGAGTTAAAGATGTTTCTACATGTATATCATGGACCATTCAAAATTGCTAGGGTCAGTCATGACAATGCATATGAATTGACTTATATGAGATCTAATAGGTTTTTTGGCCTGAAAAATATAATTGATTTGAAGCCGTATGCAGTCTCTGTGAGGTGTCTGATGAGCAACCTGCATCAAACTGGAATTTTTACAAATTTAGGAAATCTTCACTTTGGTGGGAGAATGAAAAATCTTTCAGAAAGAAAATACATAAATTAGGTAAGGAATGTGCTCATCTGTGTCAGACACATAATGTGCTAGTAGTGCCTTCTCTAGCTAGGTGTTAACATTTTTCTTTTCTGGTGCACTCAGATCTACTTTCGTCCTGTCTTTGGTTCTGCTCCCAATCTACTCTTCAATGCTTTCTACTCTGAGGTCAATCCTAAAATTTTGGTTACATTCTTTACTTAATAAGGGCTTGGTCTTCAAAAAGGGTTCTGGTTGCATATGCAGGATAGGTCTGTATGGTAGAAACTAGGATTCTGTTCCAGATTTTATACTGAAATCACTAAGTATGTCTAGCTGATGGATTGTTGTTTCTTCACAGACATCTTCTTCATTGTATAACTACAATCATTCTTTCCCTTATTTAGGAACTGATTAGTATATCCAAACCTCTAAGAGTGTCTAACCAGCTGATGATCATCACTTCACATTCATCTTCATCATTAAATACCGTTGCTAACAAAGTTGTGGGGATTCCTTGCATCTTACCTATTGTATTTAGTGTTGGAATTTTCCTTCAAATAACAGCTGGCTAAATATTTCTTTTTAGTTGTTACTTGACTTATAGCTGAACCTGAAACTTTAAAATAAATAAATATGCACATGGGGAAAAGATGAGCTACTACACCAGGTGAAGGGAGTGGAGTATCTTGAAATTTTTAAAACAAAGTTGACATTAAATGTTTCATGTCATCGTTGTTTGCACACTTGGTGTCAAGCTCCAATTGAAGTAGCCATACTCGGAAACAAACAGAGCTGAGTAAGGCTGAAAAGAGAGAGCTAATATTTGTATAGAGTATTTTAATATGCTGCAAAAATTTAAAGAATATTACTTAGTAGAAAATAAAATAAAAAGAAGTTAAGGTACTAACTTTGTT
Source organism: Schistocerca cancellata (assembly GCF_023864275.1). Taxonomy (NCBI): domain Eukaryota; kingdom Metazoa; phylum Arthropoda; class Insecta; order Orthoptera; family Acrididae; genus Schistocerca; species Schistocerca cancellata. Next base: position 931,615,831 of record NC_064629.1, read on the forward strand.
ACCTATTAAATATTAAGGCCTAAATACTATTTGGTTCTCTTTGTTACAAAATCTAGAGACTACATTTAAAAGACAAAGAGCATTTAGCAATAGAAGAAGTTGTATCAACAGGTGGAACTTCTGAAAAGATATTACTGATAATAGAATGAAATTCTGTACAAGGTTTGATGAAATTTATAATGAAATATCTCATGTTGCAGTTTGCATATCTGTGATTATTAAATACAGGATAGCAATAATAATGAATTTATTTCAGCTAAAAGTGCAGTGCAAAATAAGAGGTAAACGAGAGTATAAGAAAATGTTAATTGCCAGAAAATATTGAGGAACCCTAAATATGAGATCTAAGGAAATGTTTATAGCAGCAATAGGAAAAGGTCTTTAAAATGTGTAATTTGGTACCAACTGTGAAGTATATAAAACTGAGAAAGTCATTGGTTCAGTTTAAGGATACAGGGTACTTTTCCAGCTCAATATTATGTAAAAATCAACACCTATTTCTTTCACGCACTGTTTATAATGTATATGGTTTACAGATTTTTTGTTGATATCAGGTAATGCAGCGCACTCTCTAAAGAAATTAGAAGTATTTTGAACATTTTTGAACCTGCTTAGGGTTATTAAAAAATTACAAATAAATTGATGCATTTTTTTCCAAAATGCTTCCTCAAATTGAGGTACCATTTAATCCAATGTTATACCAGATATACATGACATGATGGCTGAGGTACTATACTTATTTAATTCCACCTATTATGTCTATTCCAAGGATAAAAGATATCACATCTTACGTTTTAATGTTTATAATTTTTTCCTAATTAAAAATGTTAATTTTTCTATAATTTAGTTGATTCTGCAATAAAGCTTAGGCCTACTACATAAGTATGGACTATAGCAAGTTACAGAACAAATTAGAGTAATGCTTTATAAACTTTAGGAAATATTTGTACCTGAATTCTGGAAAGTACCACTTTGCAGGAAACTGCGAATGAAGATATGAGTCCAATTAAACTGTGCCTCAGAACATTCCTGAAGCATAGTCTTCATCCTGCAGCATTTCTTCATCTTCAGGCATCCTCTTAGCATTCCTTTTAGCACTTCTTGCTTCTCTGGTAACGTGAAGAGCAAATCTTTCAGCATCATGCATCCATTGTCTGTCACACGTAAGCAATTAATCTTCCGTATTAGAGCCACATTTTAAGCCTAAATTTCTCAAGACTTCCAACCTTCCTGTCACTCCATCATTGAAACATATCACTGCATCTAGTACACCAACTTTTAATGTGTTTAGTCCTACAAAAACATTCTTGGGTAATCTTTCCCTTTTGCAATGGTGGAAACTTTCGTTTGTATTCTGAGTGCCCACATGAAGACATTTACTAAGCAAAACAGGGTCACTCAGGTCTCTAAAAATTGGTTTTATTTCACTGATAACAGGCTCAGGAAGAGAATGCTTATGATGGTATATTTGACCACTTTATTTTGCTTTTTGTTAACCACACCAAGAATCTGCTCCTTTAAGGCGAGATCCGTGAACAGGGTGGTCATCTGTGGACAACTTATGTAAGTGGGTGGCCCATACAGCTTTTCTCATTGCTGTAACAGTATTCTGAGGTGGAGTTCCTCTAATGGCCAGTCCATAATAACTCTGAAGAATGTCTATTTCAGTTTCTGTCCGTCTGCCTCGGCTAGACAGAGATTTTCCATCAGATAAACTTTCCTTTCATTTCTCTTTGTAGCTTCCTCAATCTAGCATCCATCCTCTTTTGCACACATTCACAACACCCCAATTTTGTTACCAAGGCATCACCATAAACATTGAACTCATTAATTTTATTAAAAGCTTTAGAGTCCCCATCACCTAGGTACTTTGTATATCTAACATTATAAATGGGCACTGACATTTTAAATATTTTTAGAGCTTCATCACACTCCATACCTCCACTGTAACCATCATAATTCTTAGAACACTGATGTTCAATATGTCCTTCATTGTTACCATGGCAAATGTGGCAGTACTTAGATAAGCACTCAACATCAACAACTTTTCCATTCTCCAGAGAAGTAGCACTTACAACACCATTCAAGGAACAATGTCCTCGACATTGCCATGTCCCGTCAAGTGCAACAGCAATGTCCATGGTTCCACTACTATTTGCAGTTTCTTCTACTGCACATTTCATAGATGCTTTAGACATGTATTACATGGTGAACTGTAATAACACACTTTTGCAGTCGAATGAACATTTATTTTACAGCAAATACAAGAGAAGCTGTCAAACATGGCACGCAGCTAGACATAGACAAAGTGAACTAAAAGTAAAGTCAAAGAACATCGATTCAAAGACATGGCGCCTCACACCATAGGTGCCACAGCCCCCCCCCCTGGCAGTGTGGAGTACAGGGGTGAAGCTAGCTCGTGTCAACACAAAATCCTCATGCCAGCACAGCGGATGAAGGCAGAATGACGCGCACAAAGAGGGCACCTCGGAAGATGCACGAGACAGCTGTGCAGACGGTGGGGAGTCATCGGAGGTCACATCAGTGGCTGCAGCAGGCAAGGTGTTGGTGAAGGCAGGCTGGCTGGGGCAGCAGAACATGGTTCAGAGATGGACCATGCAGGTTTCAATAGGTACACTGAAACCGTAGTCAGTTGTCCACTGAGTACTATCACAAGACGCAACCGAGCGAGGTGGCGCAGTGGTAAGACACTGGACTCGCATTCGGAAGGACGACGGTTCAATCCCGCGTCCGGCCATCCTGATTTAGGTTTTCCGTGATTTCCCTAAATCACTCCAGGCAAATGCCGGGATGGTTCCTATGAAAGGGCACGGCCGACTTCCTTCCCCATCCTTCCCTAATCCGATGAGACCGATGACCACGCTGTCTGGTCTCCTTCCCCAAAACCAACCAACCAACGAACCAAACCACAAGACGCAGTGCGGTTCAGAGTATGGTTGTTGCAGGGGTGCTCAAACAGAGTCATCTTGTAGCATGACGAATTCGCACGATGTGAGGTCTTTGTGTACAAACACTGGAAACACGGCGTGGAATGAGCGTGACACGGGGGTGGGTGAAGGTGAGTGATGTGCAAATGTACTCATTCTACAAGGACCAGAAGGTCAATTGCAATGGTCGGGGATGTGTCCTCAACGAATTCGGCTGGCAGGATGAGAGGTTCTCTATGCAAAACCTCTGCCAGCGAAGCATTCAGGTTTTCCTTGTGGGTGGAGCCGGTGCTAAATGAGACCCAAGGAAGAGCCTCAGACCAAAGCCCACCATGGCACATGAGTGCAGCTTTAAGAGTTCTGTGCCATTGCTCCACCAAGCCCAAGGGGGGAGAGGGCAGTGGGGGGTGGGGGGGGGTGGGGGGGGGGGAGGGCGCTGTCAGGTGGGTGCCAGGGGGCTGCGGGCAGGGGCAGGGGGGGAAGGGCAGGGGCAGGGGCAACCAGTGATCCAGCGAGCCAGCCAGCAGCAGCAGCGGCAGCCGTCCCAGCAGCCCCTGCGGTCGCCCTGCCGCCGGTGGCAGTGGAGTGGGGCTTCCGCCCCAGTCAGCATCTTTATCTGCCTTCGTCTGTAAGTTCCTTGTCTTCTTCTTTCACTTTGTCCAGTCCTGTCCTGTTATTTAACCCTTCTAATCACGACTACACCCACCACCACTACCACCACCACCGCCACCGTCTATACCTCACCGTCAGCTGCCGCCACCACAATTACGTGGTGTGCCCAGTCACCCCGCCTCATTCCAGCCCCCCACTTCTCACCCTCCCCCTCCTGCACTCTTCGTCACCCCATCCCCAGCTCCTTCCCCATTAGCCTCCTCCTCCTCTGATCCCCCGTCCCGATCCTCGCATCGACCCTCCTTCCATGATTATTCCCGTGGCGACTGGAGTGCCTACCAGGATACCCTCTCTACCCAGGTCGATAGCCACCCCCTCACCTACCACCACCCTGGTGATGTTACTCATGCTGCCTCCTTTCTCCAGCAGACCTTGTCTGAGGCCGTGGAGGCCCACGTCCCTACCGGTGTCATCCACCCGCACTGTCCCACTTTACCCCCACAGTCCGTCCTCCTCCTCCGTGAATCCCGCTGTCTCTACCATGCCTTCCTTCGCATGCATGACTTGGGCACACTATGATGCCACCAGCAACTACAATGGCACGTCAGAAACTTGCTCGTGGCTAAGAAATGCTGGGACTGGCGACAGACATCCACCCGTCTTAATGCTACACTTCCTATCAACTCGTACAAGTACTGGTCTGCCTTCTGCCGCCTTACCAGATCTAAAACTCCCCTCCCCCTCCCCCCCCTTCTACCCTCTCCTTCATGATGACCAACCCTTCCCTGACAACCTCAGTAATGCCAATCACTTTGCTCCTACCTTTCTGATATCTTTACCCTCCCTGATGATCCCCAGTTTGTTTACTCCCTCTTCCCGGATGTCCACGACCGAACTGACACCTCTATCCCTCCACTCGCTCCTGGCTTCCATTACTTGGACAACATTACACACAATGAACTCAATGCCCCCATCATCACTAAACTCCGCACGAAACTCAACACCGCTCCCGGTCACGATCGTGTCACATATCGCCACCTTCCGCCACTTTCCTCTCCACCCTGGCTAGGCTATATAATGTGGTCTTGTTCACCAGCGACTACCCTGACCTGTGGAAAACCTCCCATATCCTGATGTTCCTCAAACACGATAAACCACCTTCCGCTGTCTCCTCCTACCGTCCTATCAGCCTTACCTCGGTCTTCAGCAAGGTCCTGGAATCCATCCTTACCCGACGTATCCATCAGCATCTCCGCCAGCACCGCCTCCTTCCCACTACCCAGTGTGGCTTTAGACTGTCCTTCTCTGCCGATGACCTTCTCCTTCACCTCACTCATCTCCTCTCCGAACAACTGAACTCCCGTCGGTCCGCCATCTTTCTCTCCCTCGACCTTGAGCATGGTTATGACTGTGTATGGCATTCCTGTCTCCCCTTCAAGCTCCAAACCTTTGCCCTTCCTATCAACTACGTCCGTGTGATCGAGCCCTTTCTTTCCCAGTGTCCTTCCTATGTCACCATCCATAACACGGATTCCTACACCTTCTACCCCTCCTCTGGTGTGCCCCAAGGTTCCGTTCTCTCCCCTCTTCTGTACCTTCTGTATAAGGCAGACATGCTGCTGCCTCCACCCCCTGTCCACTTTCTCCAGTACGCCGATGACACCACCTTCCTTGCTCTTGCCCCCACCCTGCATTGGTCCCAACACCTACTCCAATCCCATCTTGACAGCTTCACCACTTGGTGCAACCAGTGGTAGCTCAAGGTCAATCCTTCCAAGACCCAGGTGATCATTGTAGGCAAAACCACCCCTTCCTTCCATCTCCTTGTCTTCTATATCACCATTTATGGATATCCTATCACTTTCACCCCCACCCTCACGTACCATGGCGTCAGACCTGACAGTCGCCTCTCCTGGACCCCCATCTCCAGACAATCCAAGCCAAGGCACGCTCCCGCCCCCTCTCCTCAAGCTCCTTTCTGGCCACACATGGGGTCTGGACCCCTCCACCATTCTCCACACTTATAAATCCCTCATCCGCCATATCCTCTGCTACGCCCACCCTGCATGGATTTCTGCCCCTCCAACCCCTTACAAATCCCTTCAAATCCTAGAACGCCATGAGCTCTGCCTCGCCTGTCGCATTCGTCTCCGCCACGCAGATCCTGTATGACCTTATTCTGTTTCCTCATCTCCTCCTTTTCCTTGAACAGATACAGATCCTCTACACCTCCCATAAACTTGATCCCCCGCACCGGCTTGTCTCTCCCATCCTCTCCCACCCCCCGACTGCTGCCGTGCCTGTATTCCCACGTCCCACCTGCTCTCCATCTCTCCACTCTCCATACCCTCGCCCAAGGTGGATTCCACCAACTCCCCCTCCCTGATAATTGGGCTTTTGCCATTTTGTCAGCTGTACCAACAGACATATGGTGTCCTGTTTCTTCTTCTTCTTCTTCTTCTTTTTTCCCTTTATTGTATTTCAATTCCCCATCGGGGCAGGCTGGCAAGAGCATAGGCGCTGCCCTTCAGCCGAAAGACATAGAACAAACAATAAAAGACATTTAAAAATATACAAAGGGAAAAAATGGTGAAAATAGATATAAAAAAAGGGGAACATCATGGAATGCAATAGACAAAAAAAGAGGTGACTGTAAAATGGAGATAAAAACCGTAAAGTAGTAGCGCACACAAAAAACCACACACTGGGACAATTAAAAGAACACAAGGCATAGTATGACTGAAGCATAAAAGTATCGATGGATGGCATAGCACACAACAAACACTGACAGTGACACTAAGTACAGTACCAGCACACAATTAAAATCATACCTCTCTATGCACAGGAGAAACAGCACTAAACACAACACTGACGTGGCACACTGCCGATGATCAAAACGGATGATCTGCCAGGTGCAAGGAAATGAGGGAGACCGGAAGAAGGGAGGGAGGGAGGGGAAGGGTGGGGGAGATGGGCGGGGGGCGCGCTGAAGAGGGCCAGGTATGGAGGGATGTGGGAAGGAAAGAGGCAAGGATGGGGTGCTGGGTCTCGGAGGGGGAGAGGGGGAGGAGGAAAATCCGCTCTGGGAGAAGGAGGGGAGAGGAAAGAGGGGGCCCTGGGGAGGGGGGGAACAAGGCCATGTTATAGTTGGAAGGAAGGGTAGATGTTACGGCGAAGTTCATCATCCGGGAGGGGGAGGTGCTGGAAATTGCCCTGATAAAGAAGATGGAGGGTGTGGAGGTGGGAGAGGGAGGGATACAGCGATAGAGGGGCGGCAATGGGTGGGGGGTGGAGAGGAAGGAGGAAACCAGAGGGTGGGGGCAATCGAGCCTGCGGACAATGTAAAGGATGCAGAGATGTTGGAGGAACAGGAGTAGGTGGGGGAAGCGGATGAGTTCATACAGGAGCCGTGTGGGGGAAGGAAGGCGGATACGGAAGGCAAGGCGGAGCGCATGGCGTTCGAGGATTTGGAGGGCCTTGTAAAAGCGAGTGGGTGCAGAGATCCAGGCAACACTGGCATAACAGAGGATAGGACGGATGAGGGATTTGTAGGTGTGGAGGTTGGTAGAAGGATGCAATCCCCATGTCCGGCCAGACAGGAGTTTCAGAAGGTGGAGGTGGGAATGGGCTTTCTGCTGGACGGTCTGGAGGTGAGAGTTCCAGGTGAGGTGTCAGTCGAGGGTGAGGCCGATGTATCTCAGGGTGGGGCTGAGCTGGATGGGATGACCATAAAGAGAGAGGTAGAAATCGTGGAGACGAAAGGAGCGGGTAGTGTGGCCTATGATGATTGCCTGGGTTTTGGAGAGGTTGAGACAGAGGAACCACTGGTTACACCAAGTGGTGAACTGGTTAAGGTGGGTTTGGAGGGTATGTTGGGATTGCTGAAGGGTAGGATAGAGAGCCAGGAAGGCGGTGTCATCAGCATACTGGAGAAGGTGGACAGGTGGGGGTGGCTTGGGCATGTCAGCCGTATACAAGAAATAAAGGAGAGGGGAGAGAACATAGCCCTGGGGGACGCCAGCAGTGGGATAAAAGATATGGGGGTTGGTGTTTTGGAGCATATGGTGTCAATTTATGTCTCATGATATACGAGCACACCGTAAGAGCCCTGACGAGTTCTCAATTCATCCTATTGAGCCTGTGTTAATTTTCCCATGTATGAAGTGTGCTAGCACTTTATTTTTGCATTTGGTCTTGTTTCTTTAATATTTTTGTTTCGTTCATGTCCATAATTTTCTTATCTCAACTTAGTTTACTTTACATGTGCATTCAGCAATGTGGGCCATCTGCCAGGAAAAAATCAAATTTCCTGAATATCATTAACTGTACGCTAGATGAATGCCAACACCATTTTATGTTATGGAATTGTGATTAATTTTTTCTCTTCGATAATATGATAAATAATTTAAGAAATTTTTTAAAAAGTTTTTATAAAAAGAAAAATCTTCTATGGTGTGCTTCTCATCTAAGTTTGTTCCTTTTTACTAATTTGTACAACTGCTTTTTAGCGTATATAACTGTACCATGTGGTTGACAAACTCCCCAGTACTTTGGTGTCACCCTTGACCGTTGCCTCTTCTGTGCCCCCCACCTCTGGACAATCCAAGCCAAGGCACGCTCCCGACTCCGTCTCCTCAAGCTCCTTTCTGGCCGTACATGGGGTCTGGACCCCTCCACCATCCTCCATACCTATAAATCCCTCATCCACCCTATCCTTTGCTACGCCCACCCTGCCTGGATCTCCCCTCCCCCTACCTTTTACAAATCCCTTCAGATCCTCGAATACCACGCTCTTCGCCTCACCTATCGTGTCCGTCTCCCCTCCCCCACGCGGATCTTCTACGACCTTAATCTGTTCCCCCACCTCTTCCTTTTCCTCGAATGGATACAGATCCCCTACACCTCCCGTAAACTCGATCCTCCTCACCCGCTTGTCTCTCCCATCCTCTCCCACCCCCGTCCGCTGCTGCGCCTATATTTCCACATCCCACCTGCTCTCCATCTCTCCACTCTCCATACCTTCTCCCAAGGTGGCTTCCACCAGCTCCCCCTCCCTGATGATGCCCTCCTCCCCTCCATCTACCCCTCCTACCAACTTTGATACTCCCTCCATCTTCCTGTGTTTTGTTCCTATGGGCACCCTCTCTCAGTTCTCTCTCCCTTCCCTCCCTCCTCCCTCTCTCCCCCCTCCTCCCCCAGGCTTCCCCTACCCCCATACCTTCATTCCTCCCACCATCTCCTCTGCCGCCCTTGGCAACTTTGCTCTCCCCTCTCCCTCCCCCACCACCCTCTTCCCCTCTTGGCAGGTCCCCAGGCTCGCACACGCTAAGCGGACATTCGCGCGCCGGAGATCATCGCCATCAGTTTCTCGTGTGTGTGCCATCGTGTTTGTGTTTAGTGTTTTTCGTTGTCACGCTCCTTCGTTCACCTGTACTGTCTCAGTCATCAGTGTTTGTGTGCTGTGCCGACAGTTTTACGTGTTTTTTTCATCGAGTGTAAACGGCTTTGTGTTTTTAAATTTTTGTCTCTACTGTTTTTAACCACCAATCTGTTCCCTTTTTCTCTTCATTGTCTCTCGTATTGAAATGCTTGTGGCTGAAGAGCAGAGTAGACTTATCCACTGCCAGCCCACCTTTGTAAGAGGTGCAAAATAACAATAAAGAAAAAAAAATCCCCCACCTCCAACCTCCTGGCACGTCAACAGTATTGTCTCCCCTACCTCAACATTTGCTCTCTCCCTGCAAACAAATACCTCTTCATGCATACCCTCTCCCAGCTCCAGGTTGACTCCATCCTTAATGAAACCTTCCTCCAACCCCACCATGTTGTCCGCACCTCCCCCTATCTCCTTCACCGCACAGACAATCCCCTTCCCCTAGCCCGAGGTAGGGTCGCTATAGGCCACCTCAAACATCTCCCTGTCAGGCCACAACCCCTCCTCAATGACCCGACCGAACACCTTCTCCTCAGCCTATTTTTTCCCTCAATCACCATCACCTGTGCCACTATCTATATCCTCCCCACAGCTCCTCTCCCCTTTGACTTCATTTCCCGTGTTGACCGTACCTTCTCCACCTATGTGATTGCTGCTGACCTCAACATCCACAGCTGTGACCCTGCCACCATTCAGCGGTGGCATCAGTTCTTTGCCACCCTCAACGGTGACCTTGTTTCTCTCCCACAGCACACCCGTCCTGAAAGTAACTCCACCCCCGATGTTATCCTCGCTTCCCCCAATCTCCTCGGTCGCATCGCCGTTGATGTCTTCGATCCCATTGGTAGTGACCATCTCCCTGTCCTTCTCACCATCTCCTCTACCCGTCCCGCCCCTGCAGCCACCCGCCCAGCTGCCCCTTCAAAGTCTGTCCATGACTACCACCGTGCCAATTGGTATGCCTACCAGGAATCCATTGCCTTATAGGTAGAAAGCCACCCCCTCACCTTTCACTATCCTGATGACATCACCCATACCTCTTCATTCCTTCAGAAGACCATCACCGACACTGTGGAGGTTCATGTCCCTACCAAACTCATCCACCCTCACTGCCCTATGCTTCCTCCACAGGCCGTCCTTCTTCTCCGTGAATCCTGCAGGCTCTACCGCTCCTTCATCTGCACCCGTGACCGGGATACTCTCACCTGCCACCAGCAATTACAGCGACCCATCCGGAATCTCCTTACAGCAAAGAAATGCCGGGACTGGTGCCAGACATGCACAAGCCTCAACTCCACCCTCCCCGTTAACTCCTCCGAGTACTGGTCAGCCTTCCACTGCCTTCTACATCTACATCTACATTTATACTCTGCAAGCCACCCAACGGTGTGTGGCGGAGGGCACTTTATGTGCCACTGTCATTATCTCCCTTTCCTGTTCGAGTCGCGTATGGTTCTCGGGAAGAACGACTGTCTCAAAGCCTCTGTGCGCGCTCTAATCTCTCTAATTTTACATTCGTGATCTCCTCGGGAGGTATAAGTAGGGGGAAGCAATATATTCGATACCTCATCCAGAAACGCACCCTCTCGAAACCTGGCGAGCAAGCTACACCGCGATGCAGAGCGCCTCTCTTGCAGAGTCTGCCACTTTAGCTTGTTAAACATCTCCGTAACGCTATCACGGTTACCAAATAACCCTGTGACAAAATGCGCTGCTCTTCTTTGGATCTTCTCTATCTCCTCCGTCAACCCGATCTGGTGCGGATCCCACACTGATGAGCAATACTCAAGTATAGGTCGAACGAGTGTTTTGTAAGCCACCTCCTTTGCTGATGGACTACATTTTCTAAGGACTCTCCTAATGAATCTCAACCTGGTACCCGCCTTACCAACAATTAATTTTATATGATCATTCCACTTCAAATCGTTCCGCACGCATACTCCCAGATATTTTACAGAAGTAACTGCTCCCAGTGTTTTTTCCGCTATCATATAATCATACAATAAAGGATCCTTCTTTCTATGTATTCTCAATACATTACATTTGTCTATGTTAAGGGTCAGTTGCCACTCCCTGCACCAAGTGCCTATCCGCTGCAGATCTTCCTGCATTTCGCTACAATTTTCTAATGCTGCAACTTCTCTGTATACTACAGCATCATCCGCGAAAAGCCGCATGGAACTTCCGACACTATCTACTAGGTCATTTATATATATTGTGAAAAGCAATGGTCCCATAACACTCCCCTGTGGCACGCCAGAGGTTACTTTAACGTCTGTAGACGTCTCTCCGTTGATAACAACATGCTGTGTTCTGTTTGCTAAAAACTCTTCAATCCAGCCACACAGCTGGTCTGATATTCCGTAGGCTCTTACTTTGTTTATCAGGCGACAGTGCGGAACTGTATCGAACGCCTTCCGGAAGTCAAGAAAAATAGCATCTACCTGGGAGCCTGTATCTAATATTTTCTGGATCTCATGAACAAATAGAGCGAGTTGGGTCTCACACAATCGCTGTTTCCGGAATCCATGTTGATTCCTACATAGTAGATTCTGAGTTTCCAAAAACGACATGATACTCGAGCAAAAAACATGTTCTAAAATTCTACAACAGATCGACGTCAGAGATATAGGTCTATAGTTTTGCGCATCTGCTCGACGACCCTTCTTGAAGACTGGGACTACCTGTGCTCTTTTCCAATTATTTGGAAGCTTCCGTTCCTCTAGAGACTTGCGGTACACGGCTGTTAGATGGGGGGCAAGTTCTTTTGCGTACTCTGTGTAGAATCGAATTGGTATCCCGTCAGGTCCAGTGGACTTTCCTCTGTTGAGTGATTCCAGTTGCTTTTCTATTCCTTGCACACTTATTTCGATGTCAGCCATTTTTTTGTTTGTGCGAGGATTTAGAGAAGGAACTGCAGTGCGGTCTTCCTCTGTGAAACAGCTTTGGAAAAAGGTGTTTAGTATTTCAGCTTTACGCTTGTCATCCTCTGTTTCAATGCCATCATCATCCCGGAGTGTCTGGACATGCTGTTTCGAGCCACTTACTGATTTAACGTAAGACCAGAACTTCCTAGGATTATCTGTCAAGTCGGTACCTAGTATTTTACTTTCGAATTCACTAAATGCTTCACGCATAGCCCTCCTTCGCTAACTTTGACATTGTTTAGCTTCTGTTTGTCTGAGAGGTTTTGGCTGCATTTAAACTTGGAGTGAAGCTCTCTTTGCTTTCGCAGTAATTTCCTAACTTTGTTGTTGTACCACGGTGGGTTTTTCCCGTCCCTCACAGTTTTACTTGGCACATACCTGTCTAAAACGCATTTTAAGATTGCCTTGAACTTTTTCCATAAACACTCAACATTGTCAGTGTCGGAACAGAAATTTTCGTTTTGATCTGTTAGGTAGCCTGAAATCTGCCTTCTATTACTCTTGCTAAACAGATAAACCTTCCTCCCTTTTTTTAGCCATCCCACCCCACATTACACCATCCTCCATGATGATTGACCCTTTCCTGACAACCTCAGTAAGGCTAACCATTTTGCTTCCCACCTATCCTAGGTCTTCTCCATTCCTGACAATCCCCATTTTGATTACTCCCTCTTCCCCACCACTGTCCTTGACCGCACTGACACCTCTGTCCCCCTGCTCACCCCTAGTTTCCAGTACTTGGATCGGTTAACCCCCTCAGACATCAACACTCCCATCACCGCACAAGACATCACACTCGTCCTCCTCTCCAAACGCAACACAGCCCCTGGTCATGATGGCGTCACCTACCGCCACCTCAAGGAATCCCCCCATCCTTCCTGTCTGTCCTTGCTACCCTGTACAATGTCCTCCTCTCCACTGGACCTGTGGAAGACTTCCCGTGCTCTGCTGTTCCCTAATCCTAACAAACCCCCCCCCCCCCCCCCCCCCACCTGATACCTCTTCCTATCGTCCCATCTGCCTCACCTCCGTGTTCAGTAAGGTCTTCGAGGCCATCCTCTCTCACCGTATTCACCGCCACCTTAACCAGTACCACCTCCTTCCCCTTACCCAATGTGGCATCCGGCCTTCCTTCTCCATCGACAACCAGCTCCTTAACCTTACCAGTCTTCTTTTCCTCCAACTTAACTCCCGTCGCTCCGCTATCTTTGTTTCCCTTGATCTCGCCTATGACCGTGTCTGGCATCCCGGGCTCCTCTTCAAACTCCAGACCTATGCTCTCCCCATCAACTTCATCTGTCTCATTGCTTCCTTCCTCTCCCATCGTCCCTCCTATGTGACTATCCATAATTCCAACTCCCGCTCTTTCTATCCCTCTGCCGGCATGCCCCAAGGTTCTGTCCTTTCCCTTCTCCTCTATCTCCTGTACACTGCTGATATGCCCAAACCTCCCCAACCTGTTCATCTTATCCAGTTTGCTGCTGACACCACCTTCCTAGCCCTTTATCCTATGGTCCCTACGTACCCTCCAAACACACCTTGACCAATTCACCGCTTGGTGCAACCAGTGGTTCTTCCGTATCAATCCCTCCAAGACCCAGGCGATCATCATAGGCCGCACCACCCGCTCCTTCCGCCTCCATGATTTCTACCTCACCATTTATGGCCGTCCTATCCACCTCACTCCTACCCTCAAATACCTTGGCCTCCCACTCAACCGTCACCTTACCTGGACCCCCCAATCTCCTTACCATCCAAAACAAAGCTCACAACCGCCTCCGCCACCTGAAACTCCTGTCCGGCCAGACGTGGGGTCTGCATCCTTCCACCATCCTTCACAACTACAAATCCTTGATCTGCCCCATCCTCTGTTATGCCAGCATAGCTTGGATTTCTGCTCCTCCCAGGTTCTATAAAGCCCTCCAAACCTTCGAACGCAATGCTCTCTGCCTCGCCTCCCACATCCACCTTCCGTCCCCCATGCGCATCCTCTATGACCTCATCCACTTCCCCCACCTTCTCCTTTCCCTTGAACACATCTGCACACTATATATTGTCCGCTGCCTTGATCCCCCTCACCCCCTGGTGTCGCCCTTCCTCTCCACCCCCAACCAGTTGCCGCGCCTTTATTGTTATGTCCCACACTCTCTCCATCTCCACACCCTCCATCTCCTTTCCCAACGTAACTTGCACCATCTACCTCTCCCACATGATGAGCTTCGCCCTGACATCTACCCTTCCTACAACTCTAACCCCATCTTCCTGCCTCCTCCTCAGGGCGCTCTCTCCTCCCCCTCCCTCCTCCTGAGCAGCTTCCCCCACCTACTCCCCCCTCTCTCTTCTGCCCCCTTTCAGTGTCTCTGCACTCCCTCCTGCCCTGTCTTCCCTCTTCATCTCCCACTCCACTTGCCTCCTGCCTCTTCATGTACCCGCTGACGCCCCTACTCTCTTCATCCCGTCGCTTCCCCCGCCGCCCCTTGCTCTCCCCTCCTTTTCCACCCTCTCTGACCTTTCCCTCACCAGGTCTCACCTGGCAGTTTTATTCTTCGTGATGTGTGCTACAAGTGGGTTTTAAGTGTGTTGTTCTGGAGTGTTTTTAATACTGTGGCCAACGTTTAACCTGTACATGTCCATTCAGTGTCTTCTCCGTGTTTTAAGAATCGCCAACTGTGTTTTTAACTTTCTGGTGACTTTTTTAACTGACCCCATGAACGTCTCCATGTCAGTCTATTTTTACCTCCATTTTCTCCCATTACTCTGCTTTATGTTCCCCTTTTTTATTGCCTTATGTATGTAACATTTTATTCTTATTGTCCTGTCACTCGGCTGAAGAGCAGCGGATTGTGCTGTTGACAGCCCAGAATGAAATCACAATAAAGGAAAAAAATATTGACAAAATCTTTGTCAATATATCCATTTTTTTGTAAATATTTTAGGTTTTTTATCATTATATTTTACCTTACTTTGTATGTCATTTCTTCTTCTCATTTTTAATTTAGCTGTATCTTTTCATATAGAGATCGGGTTTCCTTTGCAGCACCCCCTTATGGTTTCTCGTTGTCATAGTCAATTCTCAATGTATCACTTTATGTTTGACCTCTGCTTAAGACAGTGTTACTACTCAGGTCACATATTCGTTGAAAGGTAAATTTGTATGTGCATTTTAAATGGTTTAATGTGTCTATATACATTTAACTGGTTTTACATGTACATTTATTCATTTGGTCACTGTTATTAATTATTTTTATTTTTATTCTTGTATTTGTAGCACCGATGATGGCTGTTAATCAGTTGAAATCGATCTGCAAAAGTAGATAAAAAAAAACATGATTTTGCAACAGGTTGCTGCTTATTTGGTAATTTTAGATAGTGAAAGGACGCCCCTCCAATTCGCTCCTGAAGTGTCTGACTGCCTCATAAACCACAAAAAGCTCGTGGTCAAAAGCCGACCATTTACACTGACTCCTGGTTAGTTTTTTTGAAAAGAAATGGAGTGGCTGTGTGGCGTTCACGGTGTGCTGTTGCAAGACAGCTGCTGCCCACAACTGACTTGATAGCATCGGTAGTGATAGAAATACAGACCTCGGCGTTGGGGTGAACAAGAGTGACTGCTTTCATGATGGCCAATGTCAGATTGTCGAAAGCATCAAACAAGGGCTGAGTCCAGTCCAACTTTTGCTTCCCCGTGGTATTTTTACTGGAGAGGGCATTGGTAAGGGACGACTGGACAGAGGCAACTCGGGGGATATGGTGTCGATAAAAGTTTGCCATACCCAGAAAGTGCCAGAGTTGCACATAACTCTCAGGAAGAGGCAGTGTGAGAAGGGTTTCAACACAAGAATCCATTGGTCAGAGGCCATTGGCCGAGACCGTATGACCAAGGAATGTAACTAGTGTTGAGCAGAGGTGCGATCTGTCATCATTGATAATCACATTGTTTGCTGCGAGAGTCATATAAACTGAGTCAAGATGAAATTTGTGTTCCTCGGCAGATGAGGAAAAGATAAGTGTGTCATCCAGACAGGCAAAAGCCAAAGGCAGAGGTAGCAAAATTGAACCAATGCAACATTGCCACATCTGTGCAGCATTTTTCAAGCTGTAAGACATGTAGCAGTATTAAAACAGACCGAAGGGTGTAATGATGGCTGTCTTTGGAATATCAGATGGGTGCATGGGAATTTGGTGGTATGCCTTTGAACAGTCTAAGACAGAGAAGAACTTTGAGCCATGCAATAACTGAGTGAAATCCTGGATATGAGGGATGGCATAGTTATCAATTATTGTCCTAACATTAAGGGATCTATAGTTTCGACACATGTGTAGTGAGCTGTCCTTCTTAGGCACGAGGTGGATAGGTGAAGACCAGTTGCTGTCTGATGGTCAGAGCACACCTGAAGCCAACAAATTCTGAACAATTTCTTATGCTCATAGCAATTTGCAAGCCTTAAGATGTCGAGGTTTATGACGTATGGGTGAGCCATCCATGGTGCGGATTCTGTGACAACTGCCGATGCTGATTGCCAAAACCCGTGAAGGGAGGCAGGCAGGAGGGTAATGGAGTGGGAGGGGGGGCACGAGCGATGGCGGTTCACTGACATTGCCAGACCAGAATAGCGTGGGTGGTGCGTTAGTGGCAGATGATGACTAAGGGCATGGGACAGCAGCCACGCGATTCAAGGGATCCTGTGAAGTGAGAACATCGATGCTGGGATGGAGAGATGTGGGCAGGGCAATGGAGGCAGACAACGATGGAGGGCATGGCGCGGCAGCCACGCAATGCGAAGGATCCCGAGGAGCGGGAACATGCACGTCCTGTAGATTCAACTGTCTCAGTGTGGAACAGGAAACAGGGGATGGTAAGCTCGACCAAGGACTGATGCTGAATGAAGATGCAGTAGAAGCAGTTGATTAATCTGAAAGAACTGGTGCTGTAGACAGACTACAAGTAGTACTCTGTGCGTGAACCAATTCAGCCAAGGCAGCAGCAATGCGTGTGTGTAGCTCCGTGTTATGTGTGCAGAGCCCTTCGATCTGTGTGCGGACGTCGGCCATGTCAGAGAGACATGCAGTAATACCTTCTAGCAGAGATGCACAAGTGGAAAGCATAGCCAAGGAGGTGAAGAGCAGAGTCATGCCGAACTCGTTCGACTATGGAACTATAGAACCAGACGTGTGGCAGAGTGTGGCTGTCTGCAGGTCTGGCGAAAATTCATAGTAGTGTAGAAAGTCCAACCCGATCACAAGCTTATCTACATTGGTGATGTGGAATATCCAAGGAAAGGTCACGACCGGTGAGAAGTGAAGTGACATCTTGATGGAGCTCAGGATTGTGATAGGAGAGTGATTTGCGGCTATCAGAGCGAGGTTATCAGGAGAAGGTGTGTTGCTTGCTAGCTTGGCCAGGATAATGCTGACATCGGCGCCAGTGTTGACTAGAATGTAAGTGCCCAATGACAGGTCCGCAGCATAGAGACGTCACACTGCTGGAGCAAGCGGTGAGGCATTGGAAGGTAGGTGCTGTTGACGATCATGATGGGATGTGGCGCCTAAATACGCCCACCGGAATCATTTGGGTATGCACAGGGCATGTGGCAGTTGCAAGTGGCATCCCCATAGGTTGCATGGTACCAGCATAGAGGGTAAGCTTGGAGGCGAGGTGGTGCTGAGAGGGTGGGGGACGTAGCTGACTGCCTCTTTGCCTGAGACTGCTCAGATTGCTACTCAGGCGAGGTCGGCTGCTGTCGGGAGGTTGCAGGCAGTAGCTCCTGTAGGCCGCCAGGAGGCAGTTCCTGGTAGGCCACTGAGCTGCTGAGGTGTGTGGTGACCCCTACTGGCAGGGCGTGGAACCCAAGCTGCAGGGGTGACAACTGAAGGCAAAGGCGATGTCATCCATGACAGACAGTGTCAGTGACGCATGATTCTGTAGGCCTGGTCGGCAATGTGTAGACGAACATCGAGAGGGTCCACTAGATGAGATAGTAGGTGAAGTTGTACATCCAACAGAAGCTTGACCATCCACAAGGTCCACAGCGTGGTGCCTGGCAGAGCTTGGTCATCAATTAATGCACGAAGGCGCTGCCTAAGGTGCAAAGGTGTGCGGTCATCAAGGTACTCATCATAGATGATGTGGTGGGTAGCCTCTGCTGGAGGACGAGAAAGGCATTCAATGAGTAATGTTTTTGCTGTTAAATACTTGGCTGAGGCAGGTGGTGAGAGGAGCATATCATTGATGAGATATGGATGAGCATGGAGGTGGCTCACCAGGCAGACGAAATGTGCATTGTCATCCAAAATCCCGTGGATATCCAGTAGATGATCTACCAATGCAAACCAAGTCTTAGCATTGTCCTTTTGGAATGCTGGAAGCTCAGGAAATCTATGCGGTAACACATGTTGATGCAGTACAAGGAGGCAAAGATCTGTATGAGCGGTGTAGGAAGCCCCTGACGCTGGAAGTGCAGTAGCAGTGGATGATGCGTTGCTCGAGGTCTGTGTGGAGGGGGCAGCCACAGGCAGCACATGATGTGGAGTGAGCCGTTGCAACCAACAGCACGATGTGTCCCAACTGCAGGCCTGGAGGCGGGTGTGGTGTAGAGCCATTGCAACAGTGCATAGAAGTCGGTCGCAATGCAACCGAGGGGGCCTGATCCAGAGACCCATGCAGATGAAATGGCCAGTGCCATTACGAGAGTGGGCAGAAGGCGAGCATGGTGTGATGACAGGGGTTGGATGACATCAAGCATATAACAATATACAACCTGGTGTACATGAACATTCGAGTGCTTCACATGGTTATCTTTCACAATGTCACTAAGTGGTGTGCACTGTCTGTGCAGGGGTGTTGCTGCATAGTAACATTTGACGGTGGCCATGTTGGGCTGGTAATGGTTAAGTGGCCGCCGGCATGGCTGGGGCCAAGTAATTGTTCACTTTTAACCAAATGTACATCCGAAACACTAGTGAAAATGCAAGCACAGTTAATAGGGTGTGAGGCACTGGCAGAAAACGACACTGTTGGATCCATTGTTCAAGGACACTGTGGACCGGCGCACATAGTTTGTTAATGATCAAAACAAGCACAGAATTATTCCTGAACACACCACGACAATGTTGGGGTCATGGTGTAGAACAATAACAACACGCTTTTGCAGTTAAAAGAACATTTACTTTACCAGTGAAAAAAGCAAATACAAGAGAAGCTGTCAAACATGGCATGCAGGGAGACACAGGCAAAGTGAACTGAAAGTAAAGTCAAAGAATATCAGTTGAAAGGCATGGGGCTTCACGCCAGAGGTGCCACAGAGAAAACTGTCAAGGTGCCTAATAGTATTTTTTTTGTTATACTTGCTGAACTTACTGGGAGGAGGAGAAATTATGCACATGGTTCGAAGTCATTTTCAAGGCAGATTTATTGCAGAACAACTAATTTTGCCACTAAATCCTTCCTGCTACTTTGTTATTCAGTTATTTCCAGACAGCCAACACCATCACATTGTATACATTTTGTCACTTCCTTTATCAAAGAATATAAGATGCCCACATCAACAACAACAAATCCATTAGAAACAGCATCACTGATAACACAAAAATTTGAATCACCAGGAGGCGTGCCATTTTGGAGTTTCTTCCCTGAAGAACTGATACATAGGTTACTTTCAACAGTGTGGCTTGCTTTGTTTTATTGAATTTTTTGATGTGTGGCATAGTTCGTATTTGTTGCACACTAAAGGATATATATTTCCACAAATAAACTCCTGGAAATGGAAAAAATAACACATTGACACCAGTGTGTCAGACACACCATACTTGCTCCGGACACTGCGAGAGGGCTGTACAAGCAATGATCACACGCACGGCACAGCGGACACACCAGGAACCGCGGTGTTGGCCGTCGAATGGCGCTAGCTGCGCAGCATTTGTGCACCGCCGCCGTCAGTGTCAGCCAGTTTGCCGTGGCATACGGAGCTCCATCGCAGTCTTTAACACTGGTAGCATGCCGCGACAGCGTGGACATGAACCGTATGTGCAGTTGAGGGGCTTTGAGCGAGGGCGTATAGTGGGCATGCGGGAGGCCGGGTGGACGTACCGCCGAATTGCTCAACACGTGGGGCGTGAGGTCTCCACAGTACATCGATGATGTCGCCAGTGGTCGGCGGAAGGTGCACATGCCCGTCGACCTGGGACCGGACTGCAGCGACGCACGGATGCACGCCAAGACCGTAGGATCCTACGCAGTGCCGTAGGGGACCGCACCACCACTTCCCAGCAAATTAGGAACACTGTTGCTCCTGGGGTATCGGCGAGGACCATTCGCAACCGTCTCCATGAAGCTGGGCTACGGTCCCGCACACCGTTAGGCCGTCTTCCGCTCACGCCCCAACATCGTGCAGCCCACCTCCAGTGGTGTTGCGACAGGCGTGAATGGAGGGACGAATGGAGATGTGTCGTCTTCAGCGATGAGAGTCGCTTCTGCCTTGGTGCCAATGATGGTCATATGCGTGTTTGGCGCCGTGCAGGTGAGCGCCACAATCAGGACTGCATACGACCGAGGCACACAGGGCCAACACCCGGCATCATGTTGTGGGGAGTGATCTCCTACACTGGCCGTACACCACTGGTGATCGTCGAGGGGACACTGAATAGTGTACGGTACATCCAAACCGTCATCGAACCCATCGTTCTACCATTCCTAGACCGGCAAGGGAACTTGCTGTTCCAACAGGACAATGCACGTCCGCATGTATCCCGTGCCACCCAGCGTGCTCTAGAAGGTGTAAGTCAACTACCCTGGCCAGCAAGATCTCCGGATCTGTCCCCCATTGAGCATTTTTGGGACTGGATGAAGCGTCGTCTCACGTGGTCTGCACGTCCAGCACGAACGCTGGTCCAACTGAGGCGCCAGGTGGAAATGGCATGGCAAGCCATTCCACAGGACTACATCCAGCATCTCTACGATTGTCTCCATGGGAGAATAGCAGCCTGCATTGCTGCAAAAGGTGGATATACACTGTACTAGTGCCGACATTGTGCATGCTCTGTTGCCTGTGTCTATGTGTCTGTGGTTCTGTCAGTGTGATCATGTGATGTATCTGACCCCAGGAATGTGTCAATAAAGTTTCCCCTTCCTGGGACAATGAATTCACGGTGTTCTTATTTCAATTTCCAGGAGTGTATATGTAGCACTTGGGCAAAAAACATTCAGTAGGCCTAACACCTGAACATATTGCTTCAGCAAAACACAAGTAAATACTAGCAAATACAATCATTTACAGACACTAAAAACCTGCAGTGTTAACAATATACACAATGTATCATATGTATAATCACTGGAAACTGAAACTTCACAGTTCTTTTTGAAACAATAGAGGTTTCTGTAACAGAAACAAAGGGGACATGGCGGCATACATGATGGTAACTTTAAAATTTGGTATATATAGGTCATTTTACATTTGAAACCCTATAATGTATATATTAATGTAATCAGGAAAGACTATAGAATTTAATAAAGCCACAAAAAATTTCCATTTTTCCACTTTTTATAAGTACTCTGTATCCTTAACGTGAAAATAAGTTCAGTTTTTTGTATGAAATTCCACCTTTTCAGTAAGTGTGGGTCTTGTTAGAAGCCATTCTGGACATTTTTTGTGATTAAGCAAAGCAGGGGATCTGATATTTAATTAATGAAGTTTATGAAGCAGTAATGTGTTAATTACTGAAGGGAGATATGGTAATGAATAAATGAGAAATGAGGGATATGAATTGACAAAGTAAAGGAATAAACAGCAAAGGATTAAGGACTCTGTCTCTGTAGTAGTTTCTTTTGTGAATTTCCTTCCTTAGTCAACATTCTTGTAATGAAAAGAACAAATGGAATAACTGGCTTTGATAAATGATAAGTTGTGGTGATGTAAAAGGGAGTATTGTTTTGTTCTGATGACACATGTAAATAGTATTAAGCAACTTGTTGGGAAACTAATTAAAAGCAGGTGCAAGGAAAGTGACCCAATTACTCTTCCACATCCTACCTCCCTGTTAACAGCATGCTCCACTCCACAGCAATCATAACCTTCAGATGTAACGAGACAGTTTACAGCACTGACACCAACAACAACAGCATCAACTAAACCATCTAAAGGAGTGAAAACCATCCACTCGTTAAGCAAAAGAAGAATGTCACCATCAGCCTAATACAAGGATTTTCTTTATTGAAGACAAGCAGCAACCAAACATTGAGGTGAGTAATGTGATAGTTCCGAAGAACAATAAATCACTAGTAATTTTTTACCATAATGTTCAGGTTATAACCAGTAAGATTGCTATATTAGAACTACTTCTGCTTGATCAGCTGAAGGATATTTCAGTCTTATGTGTGAGTGAATGTTGATTAAAAGAAAACCAAGCTTGTACTGCTAGAATAACAAGATTTGAAATTGTTTGTAGCTTCTCTAGAGAGAATTTTATAGGTGGAGGAACATGCATATATGTTAAGCAAGGAATTGAATGCAAAGAAATTAAGTTCATTAACATAAATGACATTGGAAATGTGTTTGAATATTGTGTTTGCAAAATTAAAGAACACAAAATTATCATTGTGTGCATATACCGTTCCACATCGGGTAACTTCATGGCATTTTTGGAAAGTATAGAAAGTCTCTTTAATAAATTAAATAATTTTAAAGAGAACATTACTGTACTTGGAGATTTCAAAGTAAATTTCAAAATAATCTGTCAAAACATATCAAAACTAAATAATTTGTTATATTCACATAATTTATCACCAAATGTCCATGAACTCTTTGATCAATTATTTTTTGATGTGCAAACACTTGATCATAATGTAGAAGTGACTGACACTTGATTCTTTGATAATGAACCAATAAAATTTGGTTTAAATGATGTACTCAGCTCAAATTCTAGGAAAAGTAAGAATAATTCTAATGAAGATGTATAAATGAGGACAATATTACAATTCTTAATTCTTTGTTAAGAAATTCAAACTGCGATTTGGATAATTATGACAATGCAGATATGACATATATGTCATATCTGCAGTTGCCATATCTGTCAAAAGTTATCATTGTGCAAAAAGTATAGAAACAGAAAAGTTTTGTGTAGAGAAACATATAGAAGCATGTGCCTGTGAGCTTAAATTAAATAAAGGCACATTTATAATTATAACTGTATATAGGTCCCCATCAGGAAATTTTCATCTATTTCTGAAAAATTTGGACTCCTTGTTGACAGAGGGAAGCAAATTATTATTTGTGGCGACTTCAATGTAGATTCTCTGAAAGAGGGTAATAGGAAAAATGACCTTGAAGTATTACTCGGTTCTTTTAATTTGACACCCGTTATTGATTTTCCTACTCGGGTGGTAAAGGATAGCAGCTCACTGATAGATAACTTCTTTATAGACCAAGATAAATATAACCAGATAAATGCTCAGCCTGTTGAGAATGGTCTTTCTGATCATGGTGTACAGCTAGTTACAATATATGACATAGCTCCATTCAGCAATACTAAACAGTCCTCCAAAGTAGTACGTTCAGTCAACGATTTAACAATTACACATTTCAGGGAAAGCCTACAGCAGTTAGACTGGGATGAGGTGTACCGTGAACCTGATGCCAATTTAAAATATAATTTATTTCATGACATTTTTGTAAATGCATTTGAAAACTGCTTCCCCAAGAAAATAGTTAAATATACTCATAAGAAACCTTGTAACAAACCATGGCTTACTAAGGGTATAAAAATATCTTGTAACCGGAAAAGGGAAATGTATCTGACAGCAAGAAAGAGTAGTGACCCAGAAACTATCAAACATTATAAAAACTACTGTCTTATATTAAGAAAAGTTATTAAAAAATCCAGAAGTATGTGTATCAAGTCTGAAATCAGCAACACTGATAATAAAATTAAAACAATTTGGAATATTATTAAAAGAGAAACAGGTCAACCAAGAGCACAGGAAGACAGTATTACCATCAAATTGAATGAAAACTTTATGAACAAAAAGTCAGAAGTTGAAAATATTTTTAATAATCATTTTCTAAATGTTGTGGATATAGTAGGATCCAGGTGCTCATTAGAAGATGCTAGGCTGTTAATGGAAGAGGCCATACCTATGCAATTTGATACAATTGAAATCTCACCCACTTCTCCCTCTGAAATTAGGAAAATAATAAACTTGCTTAAAAGCAAAAACTCACATGGAATTGATGGCATTTCCAGCAAAATACTAAAAGCTTGTTCTCAACAGACAAGTAAGATTCTCAGCCACCTGTGTAATAGCTCTCTGGAACAGGGCATTTTCCCTGATAGACTGAAACATGCTATTGTTATACCTTTGCATAAAAAGGGGAATAGATCTGAAGTCAACAATTACCGTCCAATCTCCCTTCTAACAGCTTTATCCAAAATTTTTGAGAAAGTAATGTATTCAAGAGTAGCTTCACATATCTATAACAATGAAGTACTAACAAAATGTCAGTTTGGTTTCCAGAAAGGTTTTTCAACAGAAAATGCCATATATGCTTTCACCAATCAAATTTTGAATGATCTGAATAACCGAACACCACCCATTGGGATTTTTTGTGATCTCTCAAAGGCTTTTGATTGTGTAAATCATGAAATTCTGCTAGACAAGCTCAAGTATTGTGGCATGAGTGGGACAGTGCACAAATGGTTTAATTCGTACCTAACTGGGAGAGTGCAGAAAGTTGAAATAAGTAGTTCTCATAATATGCAAAGATCAGCACATTCCTCAAACTGGGGAACTATCAAGAATGGGGTTCCACAAGGGTCAGTCTTGGGTCCTTTGTTGTTCTTAATGTATATTAATGATTTGCCATTCTATATTCATGAAGAGGCAAAGTTAGTTCTCTTTGCTGATGATACAAGTATAGTAACCCCACCTGACAAACAAGAATTAACTGATGAAATTGTCAATACTGTCTTTCAGAAAATTACTAAGTGGTTCCTTGTAAATGGACTCTCACTGAATTTTGATAAGACACAGTACATACAGTTCCGTACAGTGAATGGTATGATGCCATTAATAAATATAGACCTTAATCAGAAGCATATAGCTAAGGTAGAATATTCAAAATTTTTAGGTGTGTCCATTGATGAGAGATTAAATTGGAAGAAACACATTGATGATCTGCTGAAACGTTTGAGTTCAGCTATTTATGCAATAAGGGTCATTGCAAATTTTGGTGATAAACATCTTAGTAAATTAGCTTACTACGCCTATTTTCACTCGTTGCTTTCATATGGCATCATATTTTGGGGTAATTAATCACTGAGGAATAAAGTATTTATTGCACAAAAGCGTGTAATCAGAATAATAGCTGGAGTCCACCCAAGATCATCCTGCAGACATTTATTTAAGGATCTAGGGATATTTACAGTAGCTTCTCAGTGTTTATACTCTCTTATGAAATTTGTTATTAACAACCAAACCCAATTCAAAAGTAATAGCAGTGTGCATAACTACAATACTAGGAGAAAGGATGATCTTCACTATTCAAGATTAAATCTAACTTTGGCACAGAAAGGGGTGAACTATACTGGCACTAAAGTCTTTGGTCACTTATCAAATAGTATCAAAAGTCTGACAGATAACCAACAAGTATTTAAGAAGAAATTAAAAGAATTTCTGAATGACAACTCCTTCTACTCCATAGAGGAATTTTTAGATATAAATTAAAAATAAATAAATAAATAAATAAAAAATAAAAAGAAATAAAAATAAAAAACACAAAAAATGAAAAAGTTGTTATATTAACTTAAGTATGTTGTTAAATTAACTTAATTATGTCATGTATTGGAAAATTTGACTCGTTCCACATCATTACGAAATATCGTATTCATGATCCATGGAACTAGTATTAATCTAATCTAATCTAATCTAATCTGACATTTGAGTCGTTTTTGCTTGTTACAAACATAATTATCAAACTGCATTCTCTCTTAACAAAAGTAAAGTAAAAACCAGAACTAACACTTGGATAACACAGGGGATAAGAAAATCTTGAGCGCAATTTAAGAAGTTAATTAAATTAGCTAGGTAAAATACAGCTCCAAAACACTATGTAAACTGTTAAAAAAAGTGCACAAGAAAGTCAGTACAAAAAAATGAAATCATTTTAATTGAATCTACTAACTAAACAAACACTGTTTTTAGCCTTGTTTCACAATTTATTATTAATGTTATTGCACTACCTAGGTTTCGGGTTATAATTCCATTTACAAGTACATTATTGATTCCCAAAGATGATACTGCACAGATAAACATGATGACAAAGCAAAGATAATAATCTCAACTTCTTTAGGTATCGATCCATAGCTTAATATACAATTATGTCAATGACAATTTTTTGACAAATGACAACCATTAATACACATTCACCAATTATACTACAATGAGCAGAGTAAAGTTATGCATCAGCCAAGATATTTTTAACTTCGATGGACTGGGGCCCAAAGTTTTGCTTCTATCCTGGGGTGTGATCTCATCTAAAAGAGGTGAATAATTGAACTGGGTTCGCTCATTTAATAATAGCTGTGGGGATATACACATATGTTTTTTAATTTCTAAAATTTCTAATTGGTTGAGTTTTGCCCCCTTTTCCTCTGTGTGTAGGACTTGTACATCTATGTATTTGTGGTACTTGTTAAGGCAATGCTCTGCAAAGGCTGAATCAGGTTTCTTCAATCTCCAGCTTCTGTGGTGTTCTTTAAGCCTGGTACAGATTAACCTCCCCATCTGTCCAAAGTAGCAAGACTGACACTCACGGCACGTGATTTTGTTGGCCCCACTTTTTGTGATAATTGGTTGTTTGTCTTGTGCATTCAACAAGAAACTACCTGTTGTCTGAGGGAAATAGAATGAGGTGAATGTTCAGGTTGGTTACACCAAACAACACCCATTTAGCAGTAGTTCATTTATTCACCTAAAAACATGCAAGGCTCACAAAGAACTGACATGGCAGAACAGCCCAAAGACAATGCTCAGAGTCTCAGAGTTCAAAGACAAAGCCCCCCCCCCCCTAGCTGCCCCCCCCCTAGCTGCCCCCCCCCCCCAGCAGTACGGAGTACTATTGAGAGGCCGGGGGGGGGGGGTGACTAAGGTGGGCCACGGGAGCTGGACCTCGGTCAGCTCGACAGCGTCATCAGGGAGCTGTGTGGGTAGATGTCATGAAGGAAGGTTCGGCCACAAAACCTGGAAGTCATTGAAGCAAGCTGGGCGTTGTACTGGGCATGCTGGTCATGCAGCGACAGGTAGGCCGGCGGTTTGCGGGTGGAACAGAGTGACGATGTCTCCATTGGGCGTGGCGGGCACATGAAGAATGTCCACGTCAACGTCGGGCAGGAGGGGAACACATTTCACCAGGTGGCAGGGAGTGGTGGAGGTTGTGTCATGAGCACTGGATGAAGAGAAACAGATGATGAAAAGTGTATAATTGTGCAGTATTATTGAGATGTCATGGATTATGTCCAGGGGGACAGGCACAAACACATAGAGCGAGGGCACGTTCAAGATGAGGGGGCATGAAAAACTTCGACAGGGCGAGGCAGGCGATGGTGGAGAGGTCGAAGGGACCGGCGAAGGGCCCGGCGGCAAGGGTGTGATCGTAGGTAAGCTCGACATGGGGAGCATGTGGTCACTCGATGGAGTGTGTGAGACTGGAGTAGAGGGTGAGGTCGGAGGAGAGCTCGACAATTGGAGATGGAAGTCACTCGATCGAGTCTGTAAGTCCGACGTGGAGTTAGGAGGGGAGCACGGACAGTGTCATCACGGAGCATGATGTACTTGCAATTGTCCAGAGATTTCGGGATGTGAACCTTAGGGTGGGAATGGCTGGTGGGAGGAGGGATATGGAGGTTGATGAAGTGGCATCTGACGTGGTCCACAAAGGAAGGTAAGTCAGGCTGAGGGAGAGAAACGGAAGGGCTCACAAGTTCGCCAGGGAGAACAATGTTCTGGCTGCATACGAACTTGGCTATTGTGCCTTTGAGGTCTTCCTTATAGATTCCACGAATGTCAAGTAGCACAAGGGGAAGGGCCTCCATCCATAGAGAGTCGTGGCATCAAAGAGCCGCCTTGAAAGTGTGGTGCCAGCACTCGACTAGCCCATCACTTTGCGGGTGATATGCTGTGGTATGGATGCGCCAGATGCCGCAAATGTTACAAATCTCATTGAACAGGGCCGACACAAATTGTCTGCCCTGGTCGCTTGTGATGATAGCTGGACATCCGAAACGCGATACCATGACTCGACCAAAGCTCAAGCAACAGTTTCTGCCGCAATATTGGGGTGGGGGACAACCTCGACCCAGTGAGTTGTTCGGTCGATAGACGAGAGAACATAACGAAAGCCGTTAGAGGGGGAGAGAGGGCCGACAATGTCAATATGAATATCAATATTCTGGAAACGCCCAGGAGAGATTGAAAAGGGGCCGAGGGGGGGGGGGGTGAAGTGTGCTTGTGTACTTTGCAACGTTGGCGCTCGAGGCAGGAGTGTGCCCATTGCTGGCAGTCCTGTTTGACATTTCTCCACACAAGGTGCTCTGCTACGAGGCGGGCGGATGCACAAACACTGGGGTGGGCTAAATTATGCAATGCGTTGAAGAGAGCTCGATGGGGCGTGGTTGGGATGAGGGGGAATAATGTGGCCGTACTGTTGTCGCACCAGGTCTCACCAGAAATGCCAGGAAATGTGGTGCGGATGAAGTGTAGTGAAGTAGTAGAGTCTAAAATCAACTTTTGTGTTTCCTCGTCGGCAGGTTGGAGGTTAGGCACTTCAGAGAGGTCTAACCGCCAATGGATGGCGTTGACTCGTGAAAGGAAATCAGCCACTATATTGTCAGCACCCTTTATGTGTCTGACATCGGTGGTGAACTGAGATATGAAGTCCATATATCTGAAGCGGCGAGGAGGCGGGTCAGCTGGCGGGTTTGTAATGACCAAAGCCAGGGGTATGTGGTCCATTAAAACATAGACAGGGCATCCCTCAACGTCAGTCTTGAAATGCTTGATCGCTTCATAGACCGTGAGCAACTCCCTGTCAAACTCGCAGTATTTCTGTTGTGCATTGGTGAGCTTGCGCGAGAAGAACTGCAGAGGCGAAGTTTGGCCATCGACTGTCTGTCTAAGGTCAGTGCCTATGGCAGTATTGCTCATGTTTGTGGTGATGAAAAGCTGTGCATTTGGATGAGGATGCGTGATGGTGCAGGCCTCGGCAAGAAGAGTTTTGAGGGCAGCGAAAGAGGCAGTCATAGCAGGGGTCCATGGAACGGGCCGAGATCCAGAAGCGTGGGTGCCTGCCAAGGGGTCCGTCAATGGAGCTTGAATCTCTGCAGCCCGAGATAGATGTCGGCGATAATAATTAACTGTCCCCAGAAAACACCAGAGCTCTTTGAATGACGAAGTTCTGGGTAGGTTTAGTATTGTTTGTACTTTCTAAGGGGGTGGTGAAATGCCGTTGGCAGAGACCTGAAAACCTAGAAAAGTGACAGCGGGTTGATGTAGCTACAATTTGTCCTGGTTGGTCTTGATTCCTGCTGCTGTGAGAGTGTTCATAACAGTTTGCACATGTCGAATGTTGTCCTCGACGGAGGAGCTGAACACAAGAATGGCATCAAGATATGCAAAGCAGAATTTTAGGTCGAATAGCACTTAGTTGATGAATCATTGCCAGGTCTTGGTTGCGTTTTTCAGACCAAAGGGCATGAATCGAAACTGAAATAACGTGATCGGGGTGGTTATTGCTGTTTTCTCGATGTCTTCAGGTGCCATGGGGATCTGGTGGTAGGCCCATTTGCAATCAATGACAGAGTACGTGGTCGCACCTGCGAGGGAACTGGTAAAGTCGGCAATGTTGGGTATGGGGTAGGTGTCCATAATTGTTCGTGCATTTAGTCAATGGTAGTCTCTGCACATGCACCAGGACCCTTCTTTCTTGGGTGTCATATGCATGGGCATAGACCAGCTACTGGCAGAGGGCTCAATGACACTGGAGCTTACTAGTTCAGAAATCTGATTTTTAAGGTCGGAAGGCGCTCGGGACAAAGTCGACATGGATTACTTGAGATCCGGGGACCTGGTATGAGGCGAAGCTTGTGAACCGTGCCGTTGGTGACGACGGAAATGTTGCCCGCGGCACGGGAGGCGGTTTGTTTACAATGTGCGGTGGGCGGGGCAGGCGAAGCGTGGTCGTGGCGTTCGGAGCCACTCGGCGGGTCTGACGGGAGCCGAGGCAGCAAAGTGTCCCAGGAGTCAATGCGTTTGGGAAGTAGCAGGGTGGTCTGCAGTTCTGTGCCGCTTCACCAAACCGTGTGTGGAAGTAACAGTACGGCTGCATTTCCTGTGGAAAGTTCGTAGCCAGGGGCGGTGGCCAAGTTTCAGTGGCCGCAGTAGGTTCGGTTGCAGGAGGGTGGGTGACCGTGGGTGGAGCCAGTGACGTCCCAGTTGCTCGTTTACTGCTTCCCGGATCGAGCGGAATGGTCGGCACAGTACAGTCCCGGCCGTGTCCGGCCGCAGGGCGAAGAGCCTGAACCTGAGACTTGTCAGGTAGGCAGAGGCTGGCGACATAGAGCAGTGATGCATAGCGTAGCTTGTCAGCAATTCTCATTCTTTGTTCGACAGGTTCAGGAGACCTTTGAGTCAGAGCATAGCGGATGTGAGGAGATAGTTTATCTAACCAGATGGCAAGGAGAGCTGTGTCAGAGAACAGATCGGTGCTGACCAGGGCACGTAGCCGTCTCCAGAGTTGGGAAGGTTTGTCATTGCCTAGTTGCTCGATGTGGAGCACTTGCCGTATTGCTGCCTCAGTTGAGCATGCAAGCTAACATAGAACTGTCTCTTTGGTTAGAGTGTACCGGGTAGATGTGTCCGGGGCATCGACCAGATCAGCAATCAAGTCCTCCTGGTCGTGCAGGTGGGTGATAAGGCACAGAAACCTAGTTCACTCGTCAAGTTTGTAATGGTCGAACACTTGGTCTACAATTTTGAACCAGGTTGTAGCTCTGTCGGGATTAAACGGTGGCAGCATCGGTAAGCATTGTAGAATGTTTGGAAGAACAGGTTCAGTTGAGTTCATCGGGGCACTGCCTGAATCAAGCTGTTATTACTGTAGTATTCTGGGAGAGTGTGCCTCCAGGGAATGTGGCAATGGTGGCTGTTCAGGTGGCAGCGTGAAGGTGACACGTTGTGGTGGAGCGTGATCCGTCCCAAGTGGAATGCTGGCACGGGTGAGACACTGTAATTAAAAATGAGCAATAGGAATTATAAAATGGGCTACACCTAGGGATTTCTGTAGGGAAATATTCAAAGAACTGTAGTTTGTGTGTGTTTGTGTGTGTGTGTGTGTGTGTGTGTGTGTGTGTGTGTGTATGTGTGTGTGTATGTGTGTGTAAGTATATTCTTTTTGAAATCCTATTCCCAGTTCTTTTGTTTGAGCAGTAATTACTGAAACTAGACATGTGACTGATTTTTACAGAGGAGTGCATAGGAAGGCCCAGTGTCATTAGTGTAATGTATTATTCCAAACATTTTTAGTGCCTTTCCCTGAAGAATTAAAAAGATATCAAAGCTACAAAATTTTAAAAATGAACTTTAGAAAATGTTTATAAGTGAAACTTTTACAGTGTTAATGAGTGAATGAATTTTATGAATTCAAGGACATGTATAACTTAAGTTAAACATAGTCATAAGTAACTGGAAATACGGGATATAATATAAATTTGTTTGGATTATGTATTTGGTTATCTGTATGATTTGTTTCTGTTTATGTATTCAATTATCTGAATGGTTTGTATACAGATTATTTCAGTTCTTTTTGTATCAATGTATGACAAGTCCTATATCATTGTACATGATTAAATGTTTAATCCATAAATAACAAAATATCAATAAAAACCTTTAATTATAAGAATTGCTAATGTTCTAATATAGGAAATTTGTTTGTATTTTCATGCTATTCAGAACTGCAGAGCATCAACATAGTCATGGACAAGACTGGAAATGTAAAGGACAACTCACACAACGGACCTGAAAAGGGCAGTATGAGTAGTTGTGCTATAAAGATGGTGTTGGCAGTGAGTGAAATAATTCATGTATTATAATAGTACATTCCTAATGCTCGAGATAAGCCTCTGCTTTAACATAAAATTTCATGTAATGTTAGGTTATTAACACATTTGTAGTTTAAAACCAAAATCTTCACTGAAAGCTTAACTGGATACAAATGTCCGTGAAATATATGTACTATCAGAAGAACACGAGGAATTTTCTACATTAAACAGAGAATTTCACAACTACGAAACAAGGAATAGGAATGATTTCCACAGAGAAATTCATAAAACAGCTATGTATCACAAAAGTGTACTATACCAAACCAAAATCCTCTACAGTGCTCTCCCCAAAGAACTAAAAATAATACCAAAACTGTACATATTTAAAAGAGAATTAAAAAACATGTTATTGAGCAATAGTTTTTACAGTATTGAAGAGTTTATGAATCATTGACAATAAAAGCGCAGTTAATATTTCCCTGACATAATAAATATGTGTAATTGCTCACATTTAAATACTTGCTGTTTCTATGAAAGTGTGAAACAGTGTTAATGTAAGAATGTAAATAATCTTTGATGTGAGACTCACAAACTTTTTTTTTTTTTGTACGTTGTTATCCTACTTGTATATTTTTATGTTAATGTTCTAAAAGTTCTATTAAAATTGTAATGTCTAAGTGACAAGTAAATTCAATTACAAAATTTCATGTATATGTATTTTAAATTGTAATGTTTATTGACAAGTCCTATGTCATTTCGATGATGTACTACAAGGACACTAATAAATTGAATTGAATTGAATTGTAATGTCTACATTGAGAAGAAGGGTACTGAAATGTAAAGTTAATTGTACTCTCTTTTACGATTATATTAGTGTTTGTGTTTTGAAATTTTGTAAGATAATGTAAAAGGGTGGCCAGTGAAGGTTATCAGGTAAAATGAAATTAGGACAGCACATTAGAAAACTACTTCAAAGTATTCAATGATATTTTTGTTTCCGTGTTTCTAAAGTGATGATAGTGTTTCTCTTTTTTATTTATAAACAAATATGACTAACTTTTATGGGCCATTGAATTCTCCAGTTAGCCCTTTGTCACTGAATTATCCAGTCAGCCCTTTGTCAATGGCTGGCGTAGGGGGGTGAGGGGGTGGCCGGGGGGGGGGGGGGGGGGGGGGGAGGGGGAGTGATGAAATGTGGCAAACTGGGGATTAACCCATCTGTTATGTTTGCTGTTCCCAAGAATAGCTAATTTTTTTCGCTTTTTCATGCTATATGTAACGCACATGCACATGTAATATCCATACATACAGGAATATGTAAAACTGTTATTTATGAAAGATCTCTTGTAAAATTATAAGTCAGTTGGTTAAAATTACATTGCTGATCACAATAATGTGTTTTGTTTTTCTGGAAAATTATGGCAATATCATTTAGTGGAATAACTACACTACCATTTCATCCTGTTGCTTAAGAGCCTTCAAAATTCTAATATAGTGCCACAGCTGCACCTCAGAAAGTTTCCAGTTTAGTTTTCTATTGGAAGGACTGTCCAGAAAATACTTAAATTCACCAGAACTCCAAGGATACTTGCCTTGCTGTGAGAACATGGTTTCAAGACTTTCCTGGGTGTGGAAGCACGATTCTGATGGCAGTTCTTGCATCCAAATTGTTGGTGAAAGACAGTGGGCTTGATTCCAGTCTCTACATTCGTGGCACAATTACGCCTTTTCAGTGACTGGCCAAAGAAAGTGCACCAAGGGAAGACACCGAGGTTTGAAGGGAACCGAGGGGTATTTCTGGGAATGGACTCCACGAGACTCGTGGAGACTTCACACTGGATTACAATCTCAGGACAACCGCAACTTTGATAAGCAGTTTTGGACTTCAGCCTTATGCCAAGTCATGGGAGCTCGATTTAGTGGATCTTGGGACTTAGATAAATTTCTCGTGATTGCATCTGAGAGGATGGGTACGTCCCACGTGTGCATCCACAAGAGCCTTCTGCACCTCAACCAGTACTAGGGACTCTGCAGGACAACGCTGAGTGACATCGTGCAGATTAATTGCGGACACAGTAAGTCCACATTGCAATGTGAATGATCAATGACAGGAATTTCAGCTGTCTTAGGAGAGAGGGTTCTACTAATCTCTTTCATGTGTTTCATGTAACTGCTTTTATACTTCTTCCTCTTCCTGTCATATTAAATTTGGGGGAAACTTTAACTAACCATCTCTCATGTATCGGCTTTGAAATTGCCAGTAATTCCTTGAGATCATTCTGATTTGATGATTTTGTTCTTCTTTTGTTCACAGAGATGTTGTGTAGTCAGTTCACATTCTTTTTTCTTTTCCTTGAATATCTCGAAGATACCATACTACAGTTGAACTAAATTGCTACTTCTGACAGTAATTTAACATTAATTTGGCCATTATTTTCTAGTAATACACCTGAGGTGACCATAAGCTGTCTTTCTAAATAAATTGCGTTGCTAGGTCAATGTCTAAAAATTATAATTGTCATGTGTTACACATGCTTTAATAAATGTATGGTATTGGCAGGTCAAACTCTGTGATTCAAGCATTGACATCACTGTTATAACTAAACTACCAATGCCCTGCAAACATAAACTCTTAAGAGAGGCCCCCTGATGAATTTAGCATTTAAATTAACATTTCCTGCAGGCACCAAGTCATACTGATAATCACCCTTAGTGGTTTCATGGGGATATACTACCGCTGGC
Organism: Schistocerca cancellata; assembly: GCF_023864275.1. Classification (NCBI taxonomy): domain Eukaryota; kingdom Metazoa; phylum Arthropoda; class Insecta; order Orthoptera; family Acrididae; genus Schistocerca; species Schistocerca cancellata. The sequence continues at coordinate 931,650,576 of NC_064629.1, forward strand.
AACTGAGTTTATTTTCCCATCCCTGGAGGTTTGCAGCCAGTTGCCAGTTGCATTTTCGAATAAGCCTGACTGATGACACTTGTGTCACTTAACAAAACTAACAGAACAGCTGCTGTGTGACGGTAACTAGAAGATCTACATGGCTATAGGATGTTAGAAGTGGAAGTGGTTCATGACAGCAGACAGTGATTTGATGTACACAACTCATATGGAAAGTATAAGCTGCAAGTGAAGTTCTGGTGGCACTTAACTGAGGCTAGGAGCGTGACGGTGTCTATGCTTGTACGTATGTGTCAGTGGTATGACCGTCTGTTTTGGGAAATACAACAAAAGTGATTCGGCACTGCTGCTTCCACATGATAATGTGCTCTCATGCAGTTTAGTGATTCGGCAACTCGTGTTCCCCAAAGTATGTGAATGCACACAGATGGCAGGCCGGCTTCTTCCTTATTGCGAAATATAATCGCACAGTCACACTTTTTGCAGGACCCAGCCTTGCCGTCAGTGTGCATACCAGTACTTTTGGGACTTTCAGCTTTAATTAAGCCAGTCAACATGGAGGGATAGATGACATGCAAATAATGTTATATGTTTGTTAACATGATCAAAAGCGAAGTTTGGTAAGCAAGCATTTTTATGGATTCTATGGAAGTTGAATAAATGTCTTTTAAGCTTATTTTCTGTTGTTAACTTTTGAGGAGTATTAATCAATGGCATTTTTGTGGTTATTTTGGCTGTTTGTCAAGCAGCGTTTTCCCAGTCTGTCTAGATTTTTTTTCTGTTTGGGATTTTGAATATACTAAAACTAAAACTAAAACAAAACTAACGTTTTTGGTATTATGCATAAAAATACCTGTATTGAATATTTTTCACTTCAACTTCCATATTTGTTACATACACTGGATTTAAACACTTGAAGACAACATTTCAGATCATTAAATCAAAAAGGTAGTATCTCTATTTATGTTAATAGTATAAAAATTATCTTTGCATCTGATAGTGAAATATCCTTACTTTTAGATATCAGAGTAACATACACTTAAAAAATGAAAGGTGCCTTGCCAGTGAGCTTGTAACTCTCAGTTGATGGGAATTTTGAATTTTAGCATGAATTCAGAATTTTCGCTGTACAATTCAATTGTCAATTCAGAGGATGTAATATTAACGGAAGTTGTTGATGGAAATTGTTTATAAAATGCAAATAGGTGGTAGAAATTGAAAAAAAAAAAACAATTCAGAGTATGCGAAATCAGAGAATTATGCTTTGAGAAGGACATAATTTGTATTTCGTAGGACACGGATACTCTTGTTTAACTTCAATCGCTTATCACTTAATATAGTGCGATCGCAAAGTCATTAAGATGCTTTGCAGTGCACTGCCAGGCTCGAGTGCAGTACCGGAGCACTACTGCGAGGGGTAGCCATGCGGTCTGAGGTGACTTGCCATGGTTTGCGCGACTCCCCCCGTTGGAGGTTCAAGTCCTGCCTCGGGCACGGGTGTGTGTGTGTGTGTGTGTTGCCTTTAGCGTTAAGTTAGTTTAGGTTAGATTAAGTAGTGCGTAAGCCTGGGGACTGATAACCTGAACAGCTTGGTCCCATAGGAACTTACTACAAATCTGTCTCAGAATTCTTCCCCCCTCCCCTCTCCTCATCCCCACAGATGCGATATTTTCCTCAAACACCTGCACTGAGCCTGCTCGAAGAAAAGAAAGGCAAGTTATAACTCGCTGGTATGGCACTCTGAATTCCTATTGGTCCCCTGCAAAATAGAGGGTGGAGTCTGAAGCTATATAAAACCCAACCCCCACCACACTCATCATCAGTCTTTGACAGTGCCTAGTTTCGCCAGTGTGACTCCTGCAACACAAAACGGTCAGCCAACAGTGATGCCAGCGGTAGTGGTGGTGGGAAACAGCTGGGTCACTGCCATGTAAGTGTTTATATATATATATATATATATATATATATATATATAAAAAAAAAAAAAAAAAAAAAGTTCAAATTGTGACAGTTATAAAATTTCGCAGCAAAGTATTCAAATTTTTCGAGATTCTGATACATTTTTGTAACAAGTGGTTATAAAAGGTCCTTTTTTTTACTATTGCTGCATTCATTCTCGAAATTTTGGTAGAACTAGAATGCCAGCTGGAAGCTGAAAGTCTCCAGTGAGTAGAGGAGGTTGGGCTACCATCAAGTAACTATATCTCAAAATTCTGTGTGTGATAGTTTACATGTTCAGAAAGCATCCCTTAAAGTATTCAAATTGTAACAAGTGCTTACAGCATTTCTACTGTTGTTCTAGCATCAGAGCAGCAGCAGATGAAAGTTCCCAGCAAGCGGAAGAGCTTGTGCTACAATTATGCAAGTACATCTGTGTGATAATTCACATATGCAAGAAACAGCTACTGATGTATTCAAATCGTAACAAGTGCTTACAAGACTTTGATCTTGCTGTTGCAGCATTAGAGCTGATGGACACTGAGCTGCTGCAGGGGGCTGAAATGTAGGGACAACCTAAGTACACTTGTAATATATTACTGTTAGACTTTTCTTTCATATTATACAGTTGTGTGAGGCATATATTATTCATTGTTGTAGATGCTGCTACAGATCAAGAGGAAAATAAAATTCTAGTAGGGGTCTGCATTGAGAATAATGACCAGGAGTCTTCACTTCCATCTGGTATGAACTTTTTATTTATTTATTTAATTTTTTCATAGTTACGTATAATCAATATCTTGCAGTAGTAAAATTCAGTACAAATTATTTGTTGTTGTCATTGTTTCTTATAATCAATACCTTGTTGTAGAGGACTTCTGTGAGATGGATTGATCACTCCACAACAGCAACAATTCCAGAGAGTGGGAGCATGTGTTGGTGTTGGTGAAAGGTGATGCAATCTCTCCCTTCAGGAACAGGAGGTGGAGATATTTGACTAGGTGGGAGAACTACCAGAAAGATCGACTGAACTGCTCAGTCCTGGGATGCATATAATTATTATTCTGGATTGCTGATGTACCTAATTGTTGTTGTTTTTTTACAGCATATATTTAAAAATCTTGAGCATTGTGTTTAATTTTTTTTTTTCCATTGTTTGTACATTACAGAGGTGACATCGACACTGCCACGAGAACAGCTCGCTGTGGCACGTGCACCTAGAGTGGTGGTCATGATGGCAGGTACCAGACACACATCCGAGCAGCGTGCACTGTGCACCACCGTGCAAAGTGCCTCTCATTGCCATGCGAGGGGTGGCGGCAGCTGCCGCAGTGCCGGCCTCCACGACACCGCATACCCTCTGACATCCGTGGGTGTTTCAGTCAGAGCAACGATCTCCCACACGCAGGCTGACAATGGTGAAGGTTCAAATATGCAGCAGCATCAACGAGTGCTCTCGCAACAGCCCGAGTGCTCTCACGGGAGCCTATCACTGCCGCCTCCTTCTACTCGGGGTCCAGCTGTTCACCCTCACTGGCAAGAAAGGTGTGTGTGTCTCGGCACATACCCCTCCCACCTGTAGGTGCCTCCTCCCCAGCGCCCTCATCCACTGGGTGGATGCAGTCATTCCCTAGTTGTAGTATTAATGATAAAGAACCTGTAGCTAGCAGTAGTGCTCTATCCCATCCTGACAGTGAAGGACATCAGATTAGCGGCATCATGGCCCCTCTAGAATATTTGGCAGTTGCTAGGGCCTTTGAGGAGCATATCTTGTTTACTAGAATTGAGAATCTTGCTGGGGAGTATCGTGACCCAGTAAGGTTTCTAGGAGTGTGGCTCCCAGTGCTGGTGGCAGAGCTCTTCAAAACCCTAGATGATCTGAGACATAATGCCATTAAATGTAATGCAGTGCTCTGCTGCAAGCTGACTCATCCACCCAAACAGCAGGGTGCTGCTGAGAAGAATACTTTGCACTACATCTGGGGTGATAATGAAGTTATATCTTGGAGTATATCAATCACCGAGTGGTCTCATGAATCCACCTGGTTTTCTGAGAAGGAAGTAAGAGGGTCAGCTACAGAATTCATCCAAATACCACACCTGAACATCCTTGCCCTAAGAAATAAATTAGCCATAGAGGACTGGGATATGATTTACCAGACTGAAGGATCTGAAAATAAATGGGCAAAATTCTATGAAACTATGCTAAGACACTTTGACAGATGCTGCACTGTTAAGAAAATACAAAGTGTGTTCACCCATAACCAAAGTGCAAAAACCAACAGACTGATACTTCCAGCAAATATGATAAAACTCAGGCAAAACATCCAGGACCTGGATGTGTTACACAAGTCAACAGACCTGCAGGTTTTTAAGGCCAAGTACAATGAAGCCAAGAAAATCTTTAAGAAAGAGCTTTCAAATCTAAGAAAACAGATATACAGCAGTGAAATAGCTCAATCAGACAATATAGCCAAGACCTCATGGAGCATTACAAATCAATTTCGCAAAGCCACACTGAAGCCAGAAACTGAAATTGTAAATATAAGACATGAAGGAAACACAATGAAAGATCCTAATAAAGTCTGCAATGTTTTCAATAAATACTTTATATCTGCAGCTGTTAGTCCAATTAATAACACAATTGTGAGTAGTGAGATAAAGCTCTGTCCCTTTGAAGAGTGTAACGGAACATATTAAAGGCTTTACTGTACCGAAGTATGCGATACCCTCCAAATTCAACCAGTTTAACGAGTATTTATGATTATAGAAAAGTTATTGTGTATGTTAACAATGATTGCATAACATGTCTGCATAAACAGTCAACCCATTAAATTATACTGAGTAACTGACCCACACAAAAGTTTATATCACTTGATCACTGATACAGCAAATGTCATCATGTAAAAACACTAAGTTCATCTTAAATAATTAATATGAAGTACGAAAAATAGTGGCCAACTTAGGTATTTTGGATCTCCTTAAATAAAAATCACCCAGTGAAATCTATTTGTTCACTAGGAGCGTTTTCACTCAGTATTCACGAAATCAATCCTATTTTAGACAAAAACCAATGTAATTCTTAATAATTCATGTCATTTACTTATTTATGCAAATTAGAGAAGTCAATTGACAAACTTCTAAAAAACGGCCTTTTTGTAACAAAGAATTATTCTGTCAAGTCAACAAATCTGTCTGTCATTTTAATAACATGTTAAATTATGTCACTCGATGCAAATTAATAACTTTTCTGCACAAATTATGATAACAGATGTACATGTGACTTGTAAACTATATCTCTTTTTAGTAGTTCTTTGACAATGTTATAAATACAAGCAGCAAGAACAGTCGGGGGGCAGTCGGAATGTCACTTTGGTAAAGTGTGTTTGTGTGTTATTGTTTGAGGTGGATAAACAATGCAAAGAACATGTAACGGAAATACTACTTTGTGTTGTGTCATGGTCTTTGGTGGACAGTGGAATTAAGATGGCCACCAGAATAATAAATATTTGAAGTTTACATATTTGTTGGTTTCGCTCATTCTTTATCATCAAAAGCACATAAAAAACACGGGACTTCATGTTTTTAACCCTAGACAACCAGATGTAGAGCCAGCATCAGCATCGAGAGACAGCAGCGATCCAGCAAGTAGCAGCGATTACCACAACACAATGCATTTTAATGGCGCCAACCTAACATCAAGTGCTAACAAGCTCCGTAAATGGGAGCAAAATAGTGCGATTATAGCAATTCGCAATATCTACGACCAGGCGACCATTACAAGAGCCACCTTTTGAATTCAAACAAGTAAGTGAAAAAGAAATAGGCAGGGTAATAAATAACCTAAAGAATAAGTTCTCATCTGGATGGGATGGTTTGAGCAGTATCGTGATTAAAAAATGTAATAAGGAATTAGTTAAAATCATCACCCACCTGGTAAACTGCAGTATCAGAGAACATACATTTCCAAATGTATTGAAATGGAGCACAGTTAAACCAGTGCATAAAAAAGGATCCAAGGAAGAGGTTTCAAATTTCAGGCCCATATCATTAATACCTGTCTTCAGCAAAGTATTTGAAGTTGTGCTGCTGACACAAATTAGTGACTATTTCTTGAAAAATAAGTTCCTAACAGAGACGCAACATGGATTCTGAAAAGGTCATAGTACTATCACAGCAATTACGGAATTTCTTCACAATACATATGGTGCCCTTGATCAAGGAATGCAAACAGCTGGCATATTTCTAGACCTTACTAAAGCCTTTGACTCGGTAAACCATGAGTTACTTTTAAGTAAACTTGAGTCATACAATGTAAATGCTGCATCCATCCAATTGCTGGCTACATATTTATTTAACCACAAGCAGTGTACAAAGCTGACTTACAAAATCAATAATCAGATCATTAATTTCCAGTCCAAATATGAGACAGTCACACAAGGTGTACCCCAGGGCTCAATTTTGGGCGCTTTCCTTTTCCTAGTGTACATAAATGATATAGAGCAACCTTTCAACACCCAATTGGTAACCTATGCAGACGATACCTCACTGTTATTTCTTGGTAAACAAAATGATGAGTTAACAGTGGTAGCAACTGAGGGACTACGTCAAATAACAACTTATTTCCAAGATCAAGGTTTGAAAGTTAATATCAGTAAATCTCAGTTATTGTCATTTAAACTTACAAACTCACACCAAACCTCCATCAGTAACATAGGTGGAATTGAAGTAGTGGACACAGAAGGCTGCAGATTTCTTGGTATTCACCTAGATGAAAATCTAAGATGGGTTAACCATATCAAATTCGTATGCAATAAAATCAGCAGTTCATTACATCTAATCAGCCTGTTATCAAAAGTAGTCCCATATCAGACATTAAAAACCATTTATTATGGAACCATTTTTACACAGATTAATTACGGGATAGAGATATGGGGTTGTGCTGCTGACATATATGTGAACAGAGTATTAACCCTACAGAAACGAGCAATCAGAATTATCCATGGATTAGGGTACAGAGATTCATGCAGGGAAATCTTTGTTCATCATAAATACCTCACAGTCTACTCACTGTATCTTTACAAATTAATTATATTTTTTGTGACACATCAAAACAAAGCAACAAAGTGCTCTGATATGCATGCCTATACGAGGTGCATTCAAGTTCTAAGGCCTCCGATTTTTTTTTCTAATTAACTACTCACCCGAAATCGATGAAACTGGCGTTACTTCTTGACGTAATCGCCCTGCAGACGTACACATTTTTCACAATGCTGACGCCATGATTCCATGGCAGCGGCGAAGGCTTCTTTAGGAGTCTGTTTTGACCACTGTAAAATCGCTGGGGCAATAGCAGCACAGCTGGTGAATGTGCAGCCACGGAGAGTGTCTTTCATTGTTGAAAAAAGCCAAAAGTCCCTAGGAGCCAGGTCAGGTGAGTAGGGAGCATGAGCAATCACTTCAAAGTTGTTATCACGAAGAAACTGTTTCGTAACATTAGCTCAACGTGCGGGTGTGTTGTCTTGGTGAAACAGCACACGCGCAGCCCTTCCCGGACGTTTTTGTTGCAGTGCAGGAAGGAATTTGTTCTTCAAAACATTTTTGTAGGATGCACCTGTTACCATAGTGCCCTTTGGAATGCAATGGGTAAGGATTACGCCCTCGCTGTCCCAGAACATGGACACCATCATTTTTTCAGCACTGGCAGTTACCCGAAATTTTTTTGGTGGCGGTGAATCTGTGTGCTTCCATTGAGTTGACTGGCGCTTTGTTTCTGGATTGAAAAACGGCATCCACATCTCATCCATTGTCACAACCGACGAAAAGAAAGTCCCATTCATGCTGTCATTGCGTGTCAACATTGCTTGGCAACATGCCACACGGGCAGCCATGTGGTTGTCCGTCAGCATTTGTGGCACCCACCTGGATGACACTTTTTGCATTTTCAGGTCGTCATGCAGGATTGTGTGCACAGAACCCACAGAAATGCCAACTCTGGAGGCGATCTGTTCAACAGTCATTCAGTGATTCCCCAAAACAATTCTCTCCACTTTCTCGATCATGTCGTCAGACCGGCTTGTGCGAGCCCGAGGTTGTTTCGGTTTGTTGTCACACGATGTTCTGCCTTCATTAAATTGTCACACCCACGAATGCACTTTCGACGCATCCATAACTCCATCACCACATGTCTCCTTCAACTGTTGATGAATTTCAATTGGTTTCACACCACGCAAATTCAGAAAACGAATGATTGCATGCTGTTCAAGTAAGGAAAACGTCGCCATTTTAAGTATTTAAAACAGTTCTCATTCTCGCCGCTGTCGGTAAAATTCCATCTGCCGTACGGTGCTGCCATCTCTGGGATGTATTGACAATGAACGCGGCCTCATTTTAAAACAATACGCATGTTTCTATCTCTTTCCAGTCTGGAGAAAAGAAATCGGAGACCTTAGAACTTGAATGCACCTCATAATACAAGAAATAAAGATTGCTACTACAGACAAAGAACAAAATTAAAAACAACAGACCATAGTCCATGCATTAGTGGTCAAATATGGTACAACAAATTACCGAGCTCTATAAGGTGCCACAAAGGGAACTTATTCAAAGTGAAACTGAAATATTTATTGATTGACAAGTGTTTATATTCTTTAAGTGAATATTAATATTAAACTAAAATAAATTATTGTATATATATAGTTGTGTAAAACCTGAATATTTGTAATAGGTATGATGTAACACCCAATATTGTGCCTTATTAGGTACAATGGTACATCTGTATCGTGTATATCTAATCACATATGTATATATGACAGTAGTAAACTTGTAAAAAAATGCTATGACGTTTGCAAAAGACACCAGTTGGTGTCTCCATTCAAAAAAAAAAATACAATAAATAAATAAACATTAATGTCTATGATCCATTAAATGGATTGTCCAGTTATATCAAACTCTCTGATGATATTAAGAAGAAGTGAGGTTGCATTAACATTCAAAATAAAAAGGATAACACTAGTTTTGCATGGTCAATCCTGGCTTGCAAAAGAAATTGCACAGAAGGTCTGCAGCACACATCTTGATACAGAATAGGTCTTAACATTCCTGGATGTTAAAACTTGGATGGTACTGAGTTCCCTGTAAAGACTCAGGACATACCAAAATTTGAGGCACAAAATCCCAGTGTATTGGTTCACATTTATGGCCTCAAGAAGAAGCAGAAAAGCAAGCAAGATGAGCAGGACAAACATCCACTCCACTTTTGAAATATGCAGATGAGCATGATCTTCATGTAAACATGCTGCTCTACTCTGAAGGTGATAAGCAGCATTACTGTGGATCAAAGACATGCCCTGCCTTCTTTACAGCCAATTGTCAAAACGTAAAGATATGAAACAGATTTGCTTCAGGTGTGTAAATACCTTTTCAGAAGAAAAATATTTAAAAAGGCATTTGAAGGACTGTGAATCCAAGGAACCGGTACGTGTTCTTATACTTACATAAGAAAGCAAGTTCATTAAATTCAAAAATACTCACCACCAGAAACAACGTCCATTTGTTGTATACACAGATTTCAAATGTCTCCTTGCCCCTATCACTTGCTGTGAAGGGAAGCCCTTACCCTCACATATCACCTTCATGCAAAAACACGTAGCGTATGCGGCGGTGTACCAACTTGCTTGTTCATATGATTGAGGTCTTAACCTCTATGAATCTTATGTCAGGGATAATCCTGCAGTTTGGTTGTTCTCTGAGCTTGAAAAAATTTCATGGGATGTTGATAGGCTTTACAGCACCAACATCCCCATGACCAAATTGGAGGAGGATAAAAAATTGCCATATTTGTGGGATATTAGATAGAAAAGCTGAAATTCCCCATAGAGATCATTGTCATCTTACGAGGAAGTTCCACAGTGCAGCTCACAACGCTTGCAATTTGTAGTATCAGTTACCATGACACACACTTGTATTCTTCCATAATTTAAGTGGGTAAGAAACTCACTTTCTAATTAATCAACTGGCTAATTTTGATTGGGAATAAAATCAGGTCAGTGTCCTGCTTGAGAGCATTTAAAAGTATATTTCATTCTACAAATGAAAGACATCAAAAATTACGCTCTGCTTTCTTGACACACTATGTTTTATGCAGGTGCCACTCCAGAAACTCGTTGGAACTCTACCTTGGGAGGATACGCATATTACCCAATCTACATACCCTGATGAGGAAAAGTTACAGCTTGTGACTAGGAAAGGAGTTTTCCGTTATGAGTATCTGGATAGTAAGGTGAAACTCAACAAAACTAGGCTATCTGACATATCTGCAATACCAGTACTCTCACAGGTGATGCCATAACTAGTGCAGATTAAGATCATGCTGTGAATGTCTGGCAGGAACTCAACATTCCAAATTTTGGTTGAATACACAAGACTATATGTGGAAACTGACATGTGCCTGCTCACAGATGTTTTTGGAAAGTTCCCGAGTGCATGCACGGCCACATACCCTCTGGACCCTGCCGTTTATTACACGGCACCTGGGTTGTCGTTATTGTTATTCCCAGCAGTGTCTCAGCTTAGGGATGGAGCTAGGTAGAATCATCCAGGCTATCTCCTTCATTCAGTCCTCATAGTTGAAGAAGCATATTTTATTAAATACAGAGGACGGGCATGACTAGCGATTTATAAAAAGATTTTTACAAATTGCTGAATAATTCCATTTTTTGTAAAACTTGCAGGGTATAAGAAATGAACATGATATTTTGATTAGGACCAAATAGGATGGGCTATGGAGTGTAAGAAAGGGCATCACCAGACCAAATTTTAAGCAGGTCACTATTTTCAATGAGAACTTTGTTGATGTGGAGATATTGAAGGTTTCAGTAGAGTTAACAAAACCAATCTACACTCCTGGAAATGGAAAAAAGAACACATTGACACCGGTGTGTCAGACCCACCATACTTGCTCCGGACACTGCGAGAGGGCTGTACAAGCAATGATCACATGCACGGCACAGCGGACACACCAGGAACCGCGGTGTTGGCCGTCGAATGGCGCTAGCTGCGCAGCATTTGTGCACCGCCGCCGTCAGTGTCAGCCAGTTTGCCGTGGCATACGGAGCTCCATCGCAGTCTTTAACACTGGTAGCATGCCGCGACAGCGTGGACGTGAACCGTATGTGCAGTTAACGGACTTTGAGCGAGGGCGTATAGTGGGCATGCGGGAGGCCGGGTGGACGTACCGCCGAATTGCTCAACACGTGGGGCGTGAGGTCTCCACAGTACATCGATGTTGTTGCCAGTGGTCGGCGGAAGGTGCACGTGCCCGTCGACCTGGGACCGGACCGCAGCGACGCACGGATGCACGCCAAGACCGTAGGATCCTACACAGTGCCGTAGGGGACCGCACCGCCACTTCCCAGCAAATTAGGGACACTGTTGCTCCTGGGGTATCGGCGAGGACCATTCGCAACCGTCTCCATGAAGCTGGGCTACGGTCCCGCACACCGTTAGGCTGTCTTCCGCTCACGCCCCAACATCGTGCAGCCCACCTGCAGTGGTGTCGCGACAGGCGTGAATGGAGGGACGAATGGAGACGTGTCGTCTTCAGCGATGAGAGTCGCTTCTGCCTTGGTGCCAATGATGGTCATATGCATGTTTGGCGCCGTGCAGGTGAGCGCCACAATCAGGACTGCATACGACCGAGGCACACAGGGCCAACACCCGGCATCATGGTGTGGGGAGCGATCTCCTACACTGGCCGTACACCACTGGTGATCGTCGAGGGGACACTGAATAGTGCACGGTACATCCAAACCGACATCGAACCCATCGTTCTACCATTCCTAGACCGGCAAGGGAACTTGCTGTTCCAACAGGACAATGCATGTCCACATGTATCCCGTGCCACCCAGCGTGCTCTAGAAGGTGTAAGTCAACTACCCTGGCCAGCAAGATCTCTGGATCTGTCCCCCATTAAGTATGTTTGGGACTGGATGAAGCGTCGTCTCACGCGGTCTGCACGTCCAGCACGAACGCTGGTCCAACTGAGGCGCCAGGTGGAAATGGCATGGCAAGCCGTTCCACAGGACTACATCCAGCATCTCTACGATCGTCTCCATGGGAGAATAGCAGCCTGCATTGCTGCGAAAGGTGGATATACACTGTACTAGTGCCAACATTGTGCATGCTCTGTTGCCTGTGTTTATGTGCCTGTGGTTCTGTCAGTGTGATCATGTGATGTATCTGACCCCAGGAATGTGTCAATAAAGTTTCCCCTTCCTGGGACAATGAATTCACGGTGTTCTTATTTCAATTTCCAGAAGTTTATTTGGGTATGTGTATACTGGACATCTCCGAACTCCACATATACCACTATCACTATGAATTTGCTAAAAATCATTTTGTGGAGCCAAAGTTACTTTATATGGATGCAGATAGCTTCACCTATTAGGTGAAGAAATGAGATCCATATGAAGTAATTAGGTGCCACAGTAATGCATTTAGCACGTCAGGATATACAGCCGATAATCCTTACAGTATTGTTCCTGAGAACAAGAAGGCTATCGGTTTAATGAAAGATGAGGCAGATGGATTGCCGATTGTGGACTTTGTGGGTCTAAGATCCAAAATATGTGCATAATGTACAATAGATGGAGCCACCCAAAGGCAAGCTAAGGGTGTGCGACATGCGTCATCACACGTTCTCACGGCAAAGACTACTTACAGTGCCTGTACGGTGGCATTTGTGGTGCTCCGCTGCAACCACCGCATTTGGTACAGCAAATGAGTATTCGATTGCAAGGTCACCAGGTGTACACTGTGCTGCAATCTAAAGTCGGCTTGTCACCTCATGACCATAAAACAACCATTTGTGATGATGTGATCGAAACCCTCCCATACTCACACTATTTACTTGAAGCGGAAGAGGAGGTGGGAGACTCCAATGGTGTGAATGAGAGAGAGTGAGTGAGTGATTGGCTGAGTGAGAGCTTATACCTAATAACATGGCTCTTTTATCATAGTTTAAATATTGCATGTGTAATGTGTGGTATGCCTGTATGTGTGAGTAATTATGTGTGTCTGTGTGAGTACTTATGAGTGCGTTCAAGTGTGGATGTCTGTATAAATATGTATGCCTGTATGTAAATATATATATATACTTTTTTACACAGCATCTGGGTTGTCATTACTGTAATCCCCAGCAGTGTCTCAACTTAGCGATGGAGCTAAGTGGGACAGTTTTATATATAGCACATTTTTAACTTTTTTATAATTTTTATAATTTTTCTCTGGCACATACCACTCATATATTCATGCCTACATATTATGCTACTTATTCAGAAAAAAACAAACACAATATATTTACACACAGGCATACAATTTCTCAACTGTTAAAAGTCTCCAGGCTGCTGCAGTCTCCACTTTACCATATATATAAACAGGTATTCATTGGACAAATATATTATACTAGAACTGACATGTGATTACATTTTCACGCAATTTGAGTGCATAGATCCTGAGAAATAAGTACCCAGAACAACCACCTCTGGCCATAATAACGGCCTTCATATGCCCGAGCATTGAGTCAAAACAGAGCTTGGATGGCGTGTACAGGTACAGCTGCCCATGCAGCTTCAACACGATACCACAGTTCATCAAGAGTAGTGACTGGTGTATTGTGACGAGCCAGTTGCTCGGCCACCGTTGACCAGATGTTTTCAGTTGGTGAGAGATCTGGAGAATGTGCTGCCCAGGGCAGCAGTCGAACATTTTCTGTATCCAGAAAGGCCTGTAGAGAACCTGCAACATGCGGTCATGCATTATCCTGCTGAAATGTAGGGTTTTGCAGGGATCGAATGAGGGGTAGAGCCAGAGGTCGTAACACATCTGAAATGTAACGTCCACTATTCAATGAGCCGACAGTGTGAACAAGAGGTGACTGAGACATGTAACCAAAGGCACCCCATACCATCATGCCAGGTGATATGCCAGTATGGCCATGACGAATACACACTTCCAATGTGCGTTCACCGCGATGGCACCAAACACAGATGCAACCATGATGATGCTGTAAACAGAACCTGGATTCATCTAAACAAATGACATTTTGCCATTTGTGCACCCAGGTTCATCGTTGAGTACACCATCGCAGGTGCTCCTGTCTGTGATGCAGTGTCAAGGGTAACTGCAGCCATGGTCTCTGAGCTGATAGTCCATGCTGCTGCAAACATCGTCGAACTGTTCATGCAGATGGTTGTTGTCTTGCAAACGTCCCCATCTGTTGACTCAGGGATCAAGACGTGGCTGCACGATCCGTTACAGCCATGTGGATAAGATGCCTGTCATCTTGACTGCTAGTGATACGAGGCTGTTGGGATCCAGCACGGCATTCCGTATAACCCTCCTGAACCCACCGATTCCATATTCTGCTAACAGTCATTGGATCTCGACCAACGCGAACAGCAATGTCGCGATACAATAAACCGCAATCGCGATAGGCTACATCTACATCTACATCTACATCTATACTCCACGAGCCACCCTACGGTGTGTGGCGGAGGGTACTTATTGTACCACTATCTGATCCCCCCTTCCCTGTTCCATTCACGAATTGTGCGTGGGAAGAACGACTGCTTGTAAGTCTCCGTATTTGCTCTAATTTCTCGGATCTTTTCGTTGTGATCATTACGCGAGATATATGTGGGCGGTAGTAATATGTTGCCCATCTCTTCCCGGAATGTGCTCTCTCGTAATTTCGATAATAAACCTCTCCGTATTGCGTAACGCCTTTCTTGAAGTGTCCGCCACTGGAGCTTGTTCAGCATCTCCGTAACGCTCTCGCGCTGACTAAATGTCCCCATGACGAATCGCGCTGCTTTTTGCTGGATCATGTCTATCTCTTCTATTAATCCAACCTGGTAAGGGTCCCATACTGATGAGCAATACTCAAGAATCGGACGAACAAGCGTTTTGTAAGCTACTTCTTTCGTCGATGAGTCACATTTTCTTAGAATTCTTCCTATGAATCTCAACCTGGCGCCTGCTTTTCCCACTATTTGTTTTATGTGATCATTCCACTTCAGATCGCTCCGGATAGTAACTCCTAAGTATTTTACGGTCGTTACCGCTTCCAATGATTTACCACCTATGGCATAATCGTACTGGCATGGATTTCTGCCCCTATGTATGCGCATTATATTACATTTATCTACGTTTAGGGAAAGCTGCCAGCTGTCGCACCATGCATTAATCCTCTGCAGGTCTTCCTGGAGTACGTACGAGTCTTCTGATGTTGCTACTTTCTTGTAGACAACCGTGTCATCTGCAAATAGCCTCACAGAGCTACCGATGTTGTCAACTAAGTCATTTATGTATATTGTAAACAATAAAGGTCCTATCACACTTCCTTGCGGTACTCCCGAAATTACCTCTACATCTGCAGATTTTGAACCGTTAAGAATGACATGTTGTGTTCTTTCTTCTAGGAAATCCTGAATCCAATCACAAACCTGGTCCGATATTCCGTAAGCTCGTATTTTTTTCACTAAACGTAAGTGCGGAACCGTATCAAATGCCTTCCTGAAGTCCAGGAATACGGCATCAATCTGCTCGCCAGTGTCTACGGCACTGTGAATTTCTTGGGCAAATAGGGCGAGCTGAGTTTCACATGATCTCTGTTTGCGGAATCCATGTTGGTTATGATGAAGGAGATTTGTATTATCTAAGAACGTCATAATACGAGAACACAAAACATGTTCCATTATTCTACAACAGATTGACGCAAGCAAAATAGGCCTATAATTATTCGCATCTGATTTATGACCCTTCTTGAAAATGGGAACGACCTGCGCTTTCTTCCAGTCGCTAGGTACTTTACGTTCTTCCAGCGATCTACGATAAATTGCTGATAGAAAGGGGGCAAGTTCTTTAGCATAATCACTGTAGAATCTTAAGGGTATCTCGTCTGGTCCGGATGCTTTTCCGCTACTAAGTGATAGCAGTTGTTTTTCAATTCCGATATCGTTTATTTCAATATTTTCCATTTTGGCGTCCGTGCGACGGCTGAAGTCAGGGACCGTGTTACGATTTTCCGCAGGCTACAATCTGACCTTTATCAAAGTCAGAAACATGATGGTACGCATTTCTCCTCCTTACACGAGTTATCCACCACAACAATGTTTCACCAGGCAATGCCGGTCAACTGCTGTTTGTGTATGAGAAATCGGTTGGAAACTTTCCTCATGTCAGCACGTTGTAGGTGTACCACCGGTGCCAACCTTGTGTGAATGTTCTGAAAACCTAATCATTAGCATATCACAGCATCTTCTTCCTGTCAGTTAAATTTTGCATCTGTAGCACACCATCTTCATGAAGTAGCAATTTTAATGGCCAGCAGTGTGTATACAGTAAGACCGAGCAAGGTAGCACAGTGGTTAACACACTTGATTCGCGTTCAGGTGGGTCACGGTTCAATCTCACGTTTGGTCATCCTGATTTAGGTTTTCCATGATTTTCCTAAATCGCTCCAGGCAAATTCTGGGATGGTTCCTTTGAAAGGCTATGGCTGACTTCCTTCCCCATCCTTACCTAATCCGATGAGACCGGTGACCTCGCTGTTTGGTCTCTTCCCCCAAACAACCCAACCCATATATATGGTAAAGTAGAGACTGTAGCAGGCCTGGAGAATTTTAACAGTTGAGAAATTATTGCTTATTGGACATTTCAGATTTGTGAGATGCACAACAGAGATAGTGGTACATCTTATTATATGTCCCCATCCCAGGGGACAACTAATCATTGCAAAATAATTGAGTTAGAGTCTGTGTCTGTATGGGTGAAAGGAGCTCTTAAGTTGTTGATGATGTTACACATTATTTTAGAAGTGATTTTGTGTGGTACTTTAGTGTTTTGTGGATGTTTACTGAATTTTATGCTTGCTAATGCAGAGGCTATATATATAGATTAAAAAATTGAACTAAAATCATCCAAAGATGCTAAACAATTGTAAATGAAAGAAAAAAAATAGTTTACCATATTTCTAGCTTTTGAATTTAATGGGAGTGTGTGAGTGCATGTGTAAATAGATTATTTTTAATTTTCACCTACCACTAGCTGTCCAAATCATACTAGTTTTAAGTGCGAGTTCCACCCAGTTAATTTTAGTGCAGCTCTTTGGGATGAACATTTAGAGCCATCAACTTCATTGTATTATTAAATTATTTAGCTGCTTGAGGTGAAAAATGTTTAGAGCTACCCTGTTCAAAATATAAATTAAGTCTTCTGTTTGGGTGGAATTTCACTATTAACAGCATTAGTGTATGAAAAACTATACCTCTGCAATATCTGCAAACAGTACTGCAATGTAAAGTGAAATTTTTTTTTAACAGTACTATTATTTTTAAAACCAAAAACTGTAAATAAAAAAGATTCAAACAGTAACAGGAACTATGAATTTAAAAGCAGTATTATTTAATGTATTGTAAAAACAACAAGATTTGTGGATGTAAAGCTATATTCGTACTGTGTGTATTTATGTCTGAATAAAAAATTGTTATTCATTACTATACATCTTTGTTGTTATTTCACAAATCCCTACCCTTCAAATGTATATAAAGGCTGTGAAAGATGCACAAGATACTAGTTTAAAGCATGAGGGAGGTGTTGTTTAAGATGGAGGAAAACAAAATATATGTATTGGTTTCATGGGATTTCGCCTATCGTGCTGCACATATAGGATTTTGGGAACAGACAACGTATGATCATGTATGCTTCCAAAGACATATAACAAACATGGCAGAAATTATATCTCCTGTGCTTGAAGAAAACCGCAGACATAGTATCTGGTTAAAACAGTGCACTATCAAAACTGGAAGAGGGTTGAAAGAAGAAAGAAGGTTGTGAAGTAAAAATTCATTTATTTCTCATCCAACTTCAAAGTAATTTTACATTTTCATAAGCAGATACAGTAACAATATTTTCACAAACATTGTTCTTCCTGAGTTGATGGAGAGTAGGACACCTGCAGAATTCCAGGTCATGAATAGCGGCAAATTTGAAGATTCCTTCCCCTGCATGTGTCCCATATTTGTAGCTTCACAGATTTTCCTCCAACATTCAATATTATTGATTCAAACTCAACACTAATTGTGTGACTACTTTCATCCTTAAATTTACATCATATAAACACGACTTTTCTGACCCAGCACTGTCGATAACTAAAAAATTTAAACAAGAAATCGTACGACTCTGACATCGTCCAACACACATTTATTATGGCTTTGTGGCAAAATTCACTCTGATGCATTGGCAGCTGAAGCTTAACATTAATTGGAGATGTGGTTTCAACAACCTTGATACCGGAACTTCTTTGTTTTCCCTTTTTGTGTATAGGGGCTGGACAGCATTACCCATTGTCCCACCCTATACTGCGGTAAACTTTCTTTCCACTTTACTGCATCTTCCTGCCTTTCCAAACCCTTTGTATTCACCTTTTTCCAAACATCCTGAATTGTCCTAGCGAACTGACGTACAGATTCACCAGTCCTTCCTTTCTGTAGCTACACTAAATCAAACAGTGATGGCATTTTTTGATTGTACACTACCTCATATGAAGACAAACCGGCATTTGTATGGACTTTTGCATTGTATGCACATACAATATGCTTCAAATACTCGTCCCACTGATGGTGATGAGAATCCACATAAAAACTCAGCATCTTCCCGATTGTTCTGTGTACCCATTCTATCCTTCTTTACATTCAACAATTGACACAGTTCCTTCATTAAATCTGACATGAAGTTGGTCCCTTGGTCAGTAATTATTGTCTCCGGTACACCATACTTCAAAATCAAGTTGTTTACTAACGCTTGCGCAACCATTGCTGCCTGTTGATTTGGCATAGCCACCATCTCCACATACCTTGAAAAATGGTCTATTATTGTCAGAACGAATCTGTTCCCCGATGGTGTTTGCCTAAAAGATCCTAAGACATCAGTCCCCAGGAATGAGAATGGACATGTTGCTTCCAGTAATCATTGTAGCTGTATCTGTTTCCGACTCAAATCTACTCTCAGTGCACATGGTATGCAATTCTTGACAAACTGATCCACATCTCCTTTCCTACCTCTCCACCAGTACTTCTCCACCACTCTCCTGTTTGTTGCTCTACACCTACCATGACCAGGTAACATGTGATCATGTGCTTCCTTTAGAACCTCATCCCTCAACTTCGCTTGCACTACTACCCTTGGCCCCAACTTCATTTCCCTGCACAGAAGACCATCGTACACATTAAAGTGTGGCTGTGTCTGATACAATTTACAATCGTTGTCCTCGTCCTGTAATTTTTGCCATGCTGCTATGTCATAACCTATGACTTATACTTTTGCCACCTTCCTACTTAGTGCATCCACATTACTGTGCTTCTTCTGCTTCTCCCAGGCTTGTGTACCACCTTGTAGTCGAATTCACTAAGCCTCACAGCCCATTGAGCGAGTCTAGTGGATGGATCATTCAACCCCAACAACCACTTCAGCATAGCTTGATCTGTCACTACCCAAAATCTTCTCCCATATAAATAACATTTAAAATATGTGATTCCATAGATTACACTAAGCAGCTCTCTCTCTGTTGTTGAGTAATTCTTCTCTGCTGCATTAAACTGCCTAGACACATAGGCTACATGATATTCTTTGACATCAATTTCGTGACTAAGAACACACCCTAATGCTTGATTCGATGCATCACAGGCTAGTATAAACTCCTTTTGGAAATCTGGAAACACAAGAACGGGACTTGATGTTAACACTTCTTTAAGTTTGTCAAACACTTTCTGACACTTTTCTGTCCACTCAAATTTCACACCCTTCCATAACAATCACGTCAATGGCTGTGCTAAATCTGCAAAACCCTTCACAAACTTTCAATAGAAATTGCAAATTACGATGAATGACTGCACTTCCTTAACTGTTTTCGGTCCTGAAAATCCCTTACAGCCTGTACCAACCTTATATCTGTTCGCACTCCGTCCTTACTGATAATATGACCCAAATATTTTACTTCTTCTAACGTGAAATGACACTTCTCCAGGCTCAACGTCAAGCAAGCTGCTCTTAACCTCATAAAGACTTCCCTTACCCACTGTCTGTGTTGCTCCATACTACCTGAAAACACTATAATGTCATCCAAATAGACAAGACACTGCCGTGGTTTCAAAACCTCAATACACTGTCTAGCTACCTCTGAAACGTTGCTGGAGCATTTTCAAACTGAATGACATTATAATGTACTGGTAATGGCATCCAGGTGTAGAGAAAGCAGATTTTGGACAATCCTCTGGAGCCACCTCTAACCACTTGTGAAATCCATTGTAGAAAAGTACTGACACTGACCTAAGTGATCCAAAGTCTTCGATATGTTTGGAATGGGGTATGTGTCCATTACTGTCTTATTATTGAGGTATCGGTAGTCACAACAGGACCTGTATTTCTTAGTTCCATCTGCAGATTATTGAGGCACAAAAACAATGCCTGCTCCCAGGCAACTATTACTATGCTCTATAATACTGTCTGCAAGCTTGTTAATCAATGAAATCCTCCACAATTGGCTGCAAATACCTCGGTATTCTGTATGGTTCATGGTAAACCGGTGCTTCATTCCCTGTTGGTATCCTATGTGGAACTAATGGAGTTGCTGGTAACGGCCCTTGTGGAAAAAACAAATCCTTAAATTCCCACAATAATTCTTCCATATGCTCTCTTTCTTCTCCTTTCAAATGCTTAATTTTGTCAGGCAATGCAGTTCTATTGGCAGTTAGTGGTGATCACTTTGCCTACCTCTCAAACACCAGTCTTCATCATCTGGCACATCCAAATTTGCTACTAAAACTCCTTTCCTCAAATTCACATCTACCGTACCAAAATTATACACATTCATGGTAACTACTCACCCATCGTTCCCCTCCTGTACGCGTAAGGCACTACGTTTCACAAAACAACCCAATGACCTCAAATCTTTATTATCCTTCAATGGGTCAATAACACATACTGTACCCACAGGTAGATTGGACTCCACACTTACCCAAAGCGACTTCCCGGTGCCACTAGACACACAGTCATGCGAATTAAGCCTTAATGCTAATGTACATGGTACAATTGGTTTGTTCATTATGTTGAACACACCTGCAGCTCTGCATTGACAACAGTTTTCCCTAGAGGAAATAACATTCCACCAAGTTCCCCAGTTCGTTGTCCAAGGTCAATTTTGGCATGATGTTGATGCAAGTAATCTACTCCTAGTATCATGTCGTAGCCCTCGCTCACCCATGGTACTACCTCCATGCATGCATTAAATTGGACTTTGTCTATGTGAAAGTGAACTGTCACCGACCCCAAAGGCATGACCTCATTATCCCCCACTCCACGCAACCTATAATATGGTGGGTATAACTTTCTTCCTCCCATTATATTCTTAGTAGCCACTGACACTTGCGCCCCTGTGTCCAACAAAATCTTAAACTTTTTAGTTCCTACAGATCCTACCACTGAACATTCCACCTGTGCATACGTATTCGTAGCATTGAAATTAAACTGGAGCTCCTTTAGGTGTGTCGTGGGGCCCCCTGTGTCGTTTAATGCTTGTCCATCTCTCCTATCTTAATTCTCCATCCTCCACGCTGCTGATTTCCACCCCTTCCTCTATTCCTTGGTGACTGGGTACATTTCCTCTGCACATGTCCTGTACCACCACACTTATAACATTTTATAGCCGTTGCAAATACTGTTTGCCTTTCTCGTACTCCTGTTGCCATGTCTATTTCCTCACACTGAATTGCCAGCTGAATGGCTGAACACAAATCTTTCGGAGTCCTGTCACGCACTTTCTGTTACATATGCACCTGTAACCCTCTCAAAAATACAGCTAGTGCCCTTTGCTTGGCCTCCTGCAACAGAACAGTATTCGCTTCATTGCTCTGACCCAACTCGTAATTGTACTCATTAGTTTCCCTTATCCTGTCCGCAAATTTCTCCAGCGTCCCCCCTGTCTCTTTGTCATTGTACTTAACCTCTCCCTACAGTACCGAGCCCTATTCTGTTTCTTGTACCTTTGTAAAAGCCCTTCCTTTAACTTCTTAAGCCGTCCTGCCTTCCTTAAAGCCTCAGAACACCTTACATATGTTTTCGCTTCACCCGTTAGTCTAATCTTGGCTACTCCATATCATCATGCTCAGTAACATCATACTGAAATTAACACAAAAGTAAGTAAACGCCACAAAACAATGTTACTCCCTGAACATACTAACACTTATTCTGACAACAAAAAATACTATGCCCATGAAAACATCTAAAATGTGGCTTGGCAAGCTTTACCAACAAGATAGAAAATGTCCAACACTCGAAAGAACAATTTTAACAGCACTCACCACATCTTGTGACTGTACTGCAGGTGGTGGGCTCAAACGTCGTACTGGACAGATGATGACCACTATTCTGACACCAAATGTAGTGGATGGGTGCCAGGAGGTGCCGTATTAAAACTCGTCTGAGCTTTTCAAATGATTTATTTTTTACATTGCAGAGCTTTGTTGACCTCGGTCCACATCACAGGCCCTGCATTGCTGAGATAGTACCCCAGCGGCCTGTGCAATGCACTGTGTCGAGCCAGCCTTGTACACCAGCTACAGAGTTCCCGTTATGTCAGGATGGCTGTGCTAGCAGTTGACTCAGCAGCCACCATCCCCGTTGACTCCGCACTCCTCCGCCGGGAGCCGTAGCCGGCCACACTGCTGCTTCTTCCTCAGCTGGCATATCTGGGAATGCAGCAGTAAATGACCACTCCCGTTCCGGCGTCTGAACCTGCGGTCCATGCCTTGTAAGTCTCCTGCATGTGTTGGGAGCTGAGACAACTGTTTGCGGTAGTGACTCAAAAAGTGGCCCACCCTGGCTGGCTGCAGATTCTACATCAGACTCAGAGGGTCAAACCAATGACACGCCGTGGACTGGGATGCTGTCACACCATCTGTCACCATGTGTCGCTGGTAGTGTGACTCGCCCCGCCGTCCAGGAAAGCTGCCACACTTGGATGAATCTTGTTAGAAAACCACAGCTATTTATACTCGGCTTTGTGGCTCTGTTTCGCTAATGCATCACTCCGAGTCACGTACACCCAACACCACAGTTGCTCCAGTGGGCCCCTTCTTCCTATAGCTTGCAACATGCGAACCGCTGCATTTATGCTTTTCAGCGGTCGATGGCCCCTGTGGCCTCCACTCCACTTCGCAACCGCTGGTCAGCGTAACTTACTGCAATCCAGCCCACACCTGGCTGTAACTTGTGATCAGAATATTGCACAAAACTAATTTTCCCTATTCTAAACAGTGATGCCGCTACACTACACATGCTGTGTCTTCTAATGACCTTAATAGACAAGAGGTTTTATTAAGCTTTTGTGACAGTGCCTAAATATGTGGTTTCCAGTTTAGAGTGTTACTGAAGGTAAGTCCAAGAAATTTGTTGTCCTGCCTGCTTGTATTGTCATATTTGCCAATAACTATAACCGCATTGAAGATTTTGTCTAGTGTGGAAGTTCATATTTAAGAGTTTTTTTAGTATGTATGAGTAACCTATTTGCTTCCAACCACGACTGTAATTGACAAGTAGTTTCATTGACTGCATCTTGCAAAGTGTCACCTCTACTGGTTATCAGGATATCTGTGTTGTCAACATAATTTGTTGTATGTTGTGTATCTGACCTGCAGTGCCTGGGTGTCTTTGATTTTCTTATTTCTACATATTGCTTTCTTTCACTGAGGTAGCTAGGGAACCAATTGTGGGCTACACCTCTAATCCCATACTACCTTCGCAGGAGAGCTTCTGTAAAGTTTGGAAGGTAGGAGACGAGGTACTGGCAGAAGTAAAGCTGTGTGAATGGGGCATGAGTCATGCTGAGTTGGTAGAGCACTTGCCCGTGAAAGGCAAAGGTCGTGAGTTCGAGTCTCGGCCCGGCACACAGTTTTAATCTGCCAGGAAGTTTCATTTCTAATCTAATTGACATACAGTATTCAAATATTTTTGAGAAGGCAGATAGTACAGCAATTGGCCTACAGTTTGGTATGTCCGTTTTCTCTCCCTTCTTGTAGAGAGGTATAATTCTAGCAAGTTTTAGCTGGTGTGAAAACATTCCCTCTAGAAATAAGGTATTTATGATATTTGACAGTGGTCCACTGATGTAATTTGAACACTTGTGAAGTAAGAAGCAGGGTATCATATATCACGCCCTGCAGAAGAAATCTTTTTAACTCTTTTTTAATAATATCTTCAATTTCATATGGTGTTGTAGGAGATAGGAAGAAGGAGTTCAGAGGAACATTGTTTCTGAGAAGAGAGTGTGCAGTATTTGGAGAGTTAGTCAGGAGATTTGTGAGAAGAGAGTACAGCATTTGAAGAGTTGGTTAGGAGATTTGTGGAAATTGCTGAAGAATGGCTGTTGAATTTATTGGCAGTTTCATGGGCATTTTCAGTCTTTTGTCCTTCTATGTTAAGTGTGATTTTATCCTCTATCCTTACAAGTATAGCTATCACACCCAACAGACAAGGATTAACTGGTGAAATTGTAAACAATGTTTTTCAGAAAATCATTAAGTGGTTCTCTGCGAATGGGCTTACATTAAACTTTGACAAAACACAGCACATACAGTTCCAAACAGTAAATGGAATGACACCATTATTAAATATAGACTTTGGTTAGAAATCGGTAGCTAAGGTAGAATATTCAAAATTTCTAGGTGTATGCATTGATGAGGGGTTGAACTGGAAAAAAACACACTGAAGATCTGCTGAAATATTTGAGTTGAGCTACTTATGCTATTATGGTCACTGCAAATTTTGGCGATATACATCTCAGTAAATTAGCCTACCATGCCTATTTTCATTCTCCGCTTTTGTATGGCATCATATTCTGGGGTAACTTATCATTGAGCAAAAGAGTGTTCATTACAGAAAAGCGTGTAATCAGAATAATTGCTGGAGCTCATCCAAGATCATCCTGCAGACACTTATTTAATGAGCTAGAGATCTTCACTGTAGCCTCACAATATACATATTCACTTATAAAATTTGTTATTAACAATCTGAACGAATTCAAAAGTAATAGCAGTGTACATGGCTACAACACTAGGAGAAAGGATGATCTTCACTACTAAAGGTTAAATCTAACTTTGGCTCAAAAGGGGGTAAATTATGCTGCCACAAAAGTCTTTGGTCACTTACCTAATAGCATCAAAAGTCTGACAGATAGCCATAAAGCATTTAAAAGGAAATTAAAAGAATTTCTTAATGGCAACTCTTCTACTCATAAGATGAATTTTTGGATATTGTAAATGGATAATTTCCCCAACCCCCCTCTCCCCCCCCCCCAACAAAAAAAAGAAAAATTAAGAATATTAAGTGTCATGTAATATTTTGTGTAATGTAATATCTTGTGTAGACACCTTTTATTAACCTGACACATTCCACATCATTACTAAGTGTCGTCTTCATGATCTATGGAACAAGCACTAATCTAATCGAATCTAATCTAATCTAACTTTCTACTAGTCTGTTCATTTACTATACCCCAGATGATATTACATTTGTTGGAAGAGCACCTAATTGTTTTATCATTGTGGGCTTTTTTAGTCCATTTGATAACTCTCCTGTATGTGGTATTTTTATTTTTATAGTATACCTTGAACTCTTTGGATTTGCTGCTGTCCAGTTTGCTAAGTCTGTGCGGTAGCCTCATTTTTTGGGCGAAGTTTTAATACCTTTTGTGAAACAAGCATTTTGTTTTTTCTAAGTGATAGTTTTTGATTTCTCAGGGAAATGGCTGTTCTACATCTACATCTACAACCATACTCCGCAAGCCACCTGACGGTGTGTGGTGGAGGGTACCCTGAGTACCTCTATCGGTTCTCCCTTCTATTCCAGTCTCGTATTGTTCGTGGAAAGAAGGATTGTCGGTATGCATCTGTGTGGGCTCTAATCTCTCTGATTTTATCCTCATGGTCTCTTCGGGAGGTATACGTAGGAGGGAGCAATATACTGCTTGACTCTTCGGTGAAGGTATGTTCTCTAAATTTTAACAAAAGCCCGTACCGAGCTACTAAGCGTCTCTCCTGCAGAGTCTTCCACTGGAGTTTATCTATCATCTACGTAACGCTTTCACGATTACTAAATGATCCTGTAACAAAGTGCGCTGCTCTCCGTTGGATCTTCTCTATCTCTTCCATCAACCCAATCTGGTATGGATCCCACACTGCTGAGCAGTATTCAAGCAGTGGGTGAACAAGTGTACTGTAACCTACTTCCTTTGTTTTCGGATTGCATTTACTTAGGATTCTTCCAATTAATCTCAGTCTGGCATCTGCTTTACCGATGATCAACTTTATATTATCATTCCATTTTAAATCACTCCTAATGCATACTCCCAGATAATTTATGGAATTAACTGCTTCCAGTTGCTGACCTGCTATTTTGTAGCAAAATGATAAGGGAACTATCTTTCTACGTACACTCCTGGAAATGGAAAAAAGAACACATTGACACCGGTGTGTCAGACCCACAATACTTGCTCCGGACGCTGCGAGAGGGCTGTAGAAGCAATGATCACACGCACGGCACAGCGGACACACCAGGAACCGCGGTGTTGGCCATCGAATGGCGCTAGCTGCGCAGCATTTGTGCACCGCCGCCGTCAGTGTCAGCCAGTTTGCCGTGGCATACGGAGCTCCATCGCAGTCTTTAACACTGGTAGCATGCCGCGACAGCGTGGACGTGAACCGTATGTGCAGTTAACGGACTTTGAGCGAGGGCGTATAGTGGGCATGCGGGAGGCCGGGTGGACGTACCGCCAAATTGCTCAACACGTGGGGTGTGAGGTCTCCACAGTACATCGATGTTGTCGCCAGTGGTTGGCGGAAGGTGCACGTGCCCGTCGACCTGGGACCGGACCGCAGCGACGCACGAATGCACACCAAGACCGTAGGATCCTACGCAGTGCCGTAGGGGACCGCACCGCCACTTCCCAGCAAATTAGGGACACTGTTGCTCCTGGGGTATCGGCGAGGACCATTCGCAACCGTCTCCATGAAGCTGGACTATGATCCTGCACACCGTTAGGCCGTCTTCTGCTCACGCCCCAACATCGTGCAGCCCGCCTCCAGTGGTGTCGCGACAGGTGTGAATGGAGGGACGAATGGAGACGTGTCGTCTTCAGCGATGAGAGTCGCTTCTGCCTTGGTGCCAATGATGGTCGTATGCGTGTTTGGCGCCGTGCAGGTGAGTGCCACAATCAGGACTGCATACGACCAAGGCACACAGGGCCAACACCCGGCATCATGGTGTGGGGAGCGATCTCCTACACTGGCCGTACACCACTGGTGATCGTCGAGGGGACACTGAATAGTGCACGGTACATCCAAACCGACATCGAACCCATCGTTCTACCATTCCTAGACCGGCAAGGGAACTTGCTGTTCCAACAGGACAATGCACGTCCGCATGTATCCCGTGCCACCCAACGTGCTCTAGAAGGTGTAAGTCAACTACCCTGGCCAGCAAGATCTCTGGATCTGTCCCCCATTGAGCATGTTTGGGACTGGATGAAGCGTCGTCTCACGCGGTCTGCTCATCCAGCACGAACGCTGGTCCAACTGAGACGCCAGGTGGAAATGGCATGGCAAGCCGTTCCACAGGACTACATCTAGCATCTCTACGATCGTCTCCATGGGAGAATAGCAGCCTGCATTGCTGTGAAAGGTGGATATGCACTATACTAGTGCCGACATTGTGCATGCTCTGTTGCCTGTGTCTATGTGCCTGTGGTTCTGTCAGTGTGATCAAGTGATGTATCTGACCCCAGGAATGTGTCAATAAAGTTTCCCCTTCCTGGGACAATGAATTCACGGTGTTCTTATTTCAATTTCCAGGAGTGTATTCACAGCACATTACACTTGTCTACATTGAGATTCAATTGCCATTCCCTGCACCATGCGTCAATTCGCTGCAGATCCTCCTGCATTTCAGTACAATTTTCCATTGTTACAACCTCTCAATACACCACAGCATCATCTGCAAAAAGCCTCAGTGAACTTCCGATGTCATCCACAAGGTCATTTATGTATATTGTGAATAGCAACGGTCCTATGACACTACCCTGCGGCACACCTGAAATCACTCTTACTTCGGAAGACTTCTCTCCATTGAGAATGACATGCTGCATTCTGTTATCTAGGAACTCTTCAATCAAATCACACAATTGGTCTGATAGTCCATATGCTCTTACTTTGTTCATTAAATGACTGTGGTGATCTGTATCGAACGCCTTGCCGAAGTCAAGAAACACAGCATCTACCTGTGAACCCGTGTCTTTGGCCCTCTGAGTCTCGTGGACGAATAGCACGAGCTGGGTTTCACACGACCGTCTTTTTCAAATCCCATGCTGATTCCTACAGAGTAGATTTCTAGTCTCCATAAAAGTCATTATACTCGAACATACTACGTGTTCCGAAATTCTACAACTGATCGACGTTAGAGATATAGGTCTATAGTTCTGCACATCTGTTTGACGTCCCTTCTTGAACATGGGTATGACCTGTGCCCTTTTCCAATCCTTTGGAACACTACGCTCTTCTAGAGAGCTACGGTACACCGCTGCAAGAAGGGTGGCAAGTTCCTTCGCGTACTCTGTGTAAAATCGAACTGGTATCCCATCATGTCAGAGCGCCCTTTCCTCTTTTGAGCGATTTTAATTGTTCCTCTATCCCTCTGTCGTCTATTTCGATATCTACCATTTTCTCATCTGTGCGACAATCTAGAGAAGGAACTACAGTGCAGTCTTCCTCTGTGAAACAGCTTTGGAAAAAGACATTTAGTATTTCGGCCTTTAGTCTGTCATCCTCTGTTTCAGTACCATTTTGGTCACAGAGTGTCTGGACATTTTGTATTGATCAACCTACAGCTTTGACATAAGACTAAAATTTCTTTCGATTTTCTGTCACGACGGTACATAGAACTTTACTTTTAAATTCATCGAAAGCCTCTCACATAGCCCTCCTCACACTACATTTCACTTCACGTAATTTTTGTTTGTCTGCAAGGCTTTGGCTATGTTTATCTTTGCTGTGAAGTTCCCTTTGCTTCTGCAGCAGTTTTCTAAGTCAGTTGTTGTACCACGGTGGCTCTTTTCCATCTCTTTCAATCTTGCTTGGCACATACTCATCTAACACATATTGTACGATGATTTGAACTTTGTCCACTGATCCTCAACACTATCTGTACTTGAGACTAAACTTTTGTGTTGAGCCATCAGGTACTCTGAAATCTCCTTTTTGTCACTTTTGCTAAACAGAAAAATCTTCCTATCTTTTTTAATATTTCTATTTATGGCTGAAATCATCGATGCAGTAACCGCTTTATGATCACTGATTCCCTGTTCTGCGTTAACTGCTTCAAATAGTTCGGGTCTGTTTGTCACCAGAAGGTCTAGTATGTTATCGCCTTGAGTTGGTTCTCTGTTTAACTGCTCAAGGTAGTTTTCAGATAAAGCACTCAAAAAAATTTCACTGGATTCTTTGTCCCTGCCACCCGTCATGAGCGTTTGAGCCTCCCAGTCTATATGCTGCAAATTAAAATCTCCACCCATAACTATAACATGGTGGGGAAATCTACTCGAAATATTTTCCAAATTATCCTTCAGGTGCTCAGCCACAACAGCTGCTGAGCCAGGGGGCCTATAGAGACATCC
Organism: Schistocerca cancellata; assembly: GCF_023864275.1. Taxonomy (NCBI): domain Eukaryota; kingdom Metazoa; phylum Arthropoda; class Insecta; order Orthoptera; family Acrididae; genus Schistocerca; species Schistocerca cancellata. The sequence continues at coordinate 931,680,292 of NC_064629.1, forward strand.
AATTACCATGTCTGAGCCTGCTTTAACCGTGACCTTCACCTAAATTATTTCACATTTCGGATCTCCATCAATTTCCTTCAATACTGCCCACATTGAGGCTGATCCCTCACATGTGGTAGAGTGGGAGGTCGTCTCGTGGTGTGGCAGGGGCGAAAGACATTCTGGAGGGCTGAACGGAAAGCCTCTTCACTTTGTCTGATGAACCGGTTTCAGGCTTTGTCTCAGGCTGATACTGATCTTCGGCCAACACATGGCTGCATGTCCTGTTCCAGAGGTTGCCCCTCAGTCTGCAAGATCTGGGCGTTCGCAGAGGGTGGGCTTACTGGTAGTTGGGAGCTCCAACGTCAGGCGCGTAATGGGGCCCCTTAGGGATATGGCAGCAAGAGAGGGGAAGAAAACCAATGTGCACTCCGTGTGCATACCTGGGGGAGTCATTCCCGATGTGGAAAGTGTCCTTCCGGATGCCATGAAGGGTACAGGGTGCACCCATCTGCAGGTGGTCGCTCATGTCGGCATCAATGATGTGTGTCGCTATGGATCGGAGAAAATCATCTCTGGCTTCCAGCGGCTATTTGATTTGGTGAAGACTGCCAGTCTCGCTAGCAGGATGAAAGCAGAGCTCACCATCTGCAGCATCGTCGACAGGACTGACTGTTGACCTTTGGTACAGAGCCGAGTGGAGGGTCTGAATCAGAGGCTGAGACGGTTCTGCAACCATGTGGGCTGCAGATTCCTCGACTTGCACCATAGGGTGGTGAGGTTTCAGGTTCCGCTGGATAGGTCAGGAGTCCACTACACGCAGCAAGTGGCTAAACGGGTAGCAGGGGTTGTGTGGCATGGACTGGGCGGTTTTTTAGGTTAGATGGCCTCGGGCAAGTACAGAAAGGGCAACAGCCTCATAGGGTGCGGGGCAAAGTCAGGACATGCGGGGACCAAGCAGCAATCAGTATTGTAATTGTAAACTGTCGAAGCTGCATTGGTAAAGTACCGGAACTTCAAGCACTGATAGAAAGCACCGAAGCTGAAATCGTTATAGGTACAGAAAGCTGTCTGAAGCCAGAGATAAATTCTGCCGAAATTTTTACAAAGACACATATGGTGTTTAGAAAGGATAGATTGCATGCAACCGGTGGTGGCGTGTTTGTCGCTGTTAGTAGTAGTTTATCCTGTAGTGAGGTAGAAGTGGATAGTTCCTGTGAATTATTATGGGTGGAGGTTACACTCAACAACCGAGCTAGGTTAATAGTTGGCTCCTTTTACTGACCTCCCGACTCAGCAGCATTAGTGGCAGAACAACTGAGAGAAAATTTGGAATACATTTCACATAAATTTTCTCAGCATGTTATAGTCTTAGGTGGAGATATCAATTTACCAGATATAGACTGGGACACTCAGATGTTTAGAACGGGTGGTAGGGACAGAGCATCGAGTGACATTATACTGAGTGCACTATCTGAAAATTGCCTCGAGCAATTAAACAGAGAACCGACCCATGGAGATAACATCTTGGACCTACTGATAACAAACAGACCCGAACTTTTCGACTCTGTAAGTGTAGAACAGGGAATCAGTGATCATAAGGCCATTGCAGCATCCCTGAATATGGAAGCTAATAGGAATATAAAAAAAGGGAGGAAGGTTTATCTGTTTAGCAAGAGTAATAGAAGGCAGATTTCAGGCTACCTAACAGATCAAAATGAAAATTTCTGTTCCGACACTGACAATGTTGAGTGTTTATGGAAAAAGTTCAAGGCAATCATAAAATGCGTTTTAGACAGGTACGTGCTGAGTAAAACTGTGAGGTATGGGAAAAACCCACCGTGGTTCAACAACAAAGTTAGGAAACTACTGCAAAAGCAAAGAGAGCTTCGCTCAAAGTTTAAACGCAGCCAAAACCTCTCAGACAACAGAAGCTAAACAATGTCAAAGTTAGCGTAAGGAGGGCTATGCGTGAAGCGTTCAGTGAATTCGAAAGTAAAATTCTATGTACCGACTTGACAGAAAATCCTAGGAAGTTCTGGTCTTACGTTAAATCAGTAAGTGGCTCAAAACAGCATATCCAGACACTCTGGGATGATGATGGCATTGAAACAGAGGATGACACGCGTAAAGCTGAAATACTAAACACCTTTTTCCAAAGCTGTTTCACAGAGGAAGACCGCACGGCAGTTCCTTCTCTAAATCCTTGCACAAAAGAAAAAATGGCTGCCATTGAAATAAGTGTCCAAGGAATAGAAAAGCAACTGGAATCACTCAACAGAGGAAAGTCCACTGGACCTGATGGGATACCAATTCGATTCTACACAGAGTACGCAAAAGAACTTGCCCCCCTTCTAACAGCCGTGTACCGCAAGTCTCTAGAGGAACGGAAGATTCCAAATGATTGGAAAAGAGCACAGGTAGTCCCAGTCTTCAAGAAGGGTCGTCGAACAGATGCGCAAAACTGTAGACCTATATCTCTGACATCGATCTGTTGTAGAATTTTAGAACATGTTTTTTGCTCGCGTATCATGTCGTTTTTGGAAACCCAGAATCTACTCTGTAGGAATCAACATGGATTCCGGAAACAGCAATCGTGTGAGACCCAACTCACTTTATTTGTTCATGAGACCCAGAAAATATTAGATACAGGCTCCCAGGCAGATGCTATTTTCCTTGACTTTCGGAGGGCATTCGATACAGTTCCGCACTGTCACCTGATGAACAAAGTAAGAGCCTACGGAATATCAGACCAGCTGTGTGGCTGGATTAAAGAGTTTTTAGCAAACAGAACACAGCATGTTGTTATCAATGGAGAGACGTCTACAGATGTTAAGGTAACCTCTGGCATGCCACAGGGGAGTGTTATGGGACCATTGCTTTTCACAATATATATAAATGACCTAGTAGATAGTGTCGGAAGTTCCATGCGGCTTTTCGCGGATGATGCTGTAGTATACAGAGAAGTTGCAGCATTAGAAAATTGTAGCGAAATGCAGGAAGATCTGCAGCGGATATGCAATTGGTGCAGGGAGTGGCAACTGACCCTTAACATAGATAAATGTAATGTATTGCGAATACTTAGAAAGAAGGATCCTTTATTGTGTGATTATATGATAGCGGAACAAACACTGGTAGCAGTTTCTTCTGTAAAATACCTGGGAGTATGCGTGCAGAACGATTTGAAGTGGAATGATCACATAAAATTTATTGTTGGTAAGTCGGGTACCAGGTTGAGATTCATTGGGAGAGTCCTTAGAAAATGTAGTCCATCAACAAAGGAGGTGGCTTACAAAACACTCGTTTGACCTATACTTGAGTATTGCTCATCAGTGTGGGATCCGTACCAGATCGGGTTGACGGAGGAGATAGAGAAGATCCAAAGAAGAGCAGCGCATTTTGTCACAGGGTTATTTAGTAACCGTGATAGCGTTACGGAGATATTTAGCAAACTCAAGTGACAGACTCTGCAAGAGAGGCGCTCTGCATTGCGGTGTAGCTTGCTCGCCCGGTTTTGAGAGTGTGCGTTTCTGGATGAGGTATCGAATATATTGCTTCCCCCTACTTATACCTCCCGAGGAGATCACGAATGTAAAATTAGAGAGATTCGAGTGCGCACGGAGGCTTTCAGACAGTTGTTCTTCCCACGAAACATACGCGACTGGAACAGAAAAGAGAGGTAATGACAGTGGCACGTAAAGTGCCCTCCGACACACACCGTTGGGTGGCTTGTGGAGTATAAATGTAGATGTAGATGTACTATTGCACTTCTTATCACTATAAACATGCCTCCCCCTTCACTGTCCAGCCTGTCTGTGCAGTATACATTCCAATCTGAGTTTCGATTTCATTACTGTTCACGTCTGGTTTCAGCCAACTTTCTGTCCCTAGTACTATATGGGCGTTGTGACCGTTTATTAATGAGAGCAGTTCTGGAACCTTTCTATAGATGCTACTGCAGTTAACTATTAGCAGATTAATATTGTTATTCCCTGTTGCATTTTGCCTACTCTTACCTTGCCGCGTCTCAGGAGGCGTCTTGTCGGGCCTAGGGAGGGGATTCTCTAACCTAAAAAACCCACATGTGCACTCCACACATACTCCGCTACCCTTGTAGCCACTTCCGGCGTGTAGTATTGAAGTAATATTCAAAAATCTGCAAAAAATTGTCATATTTTTCATTCATAGTTGAAGAAGTAAATACGGTTTGCCAGTCTTCTTTCTTTAAGCCAAGTACAAAGTTATTTATGTTACTGTCACTATAACTTCTACACTTAATAACTGTTTTTCCTGTTGGGAGTACATTGAGTTGTGGATTAAAATGTATTGTTGGTGCAGTGTGGGGTGCACTCAGCCTCGTGATGCCAATTGAGGAGCTACTCGACCGAATAGTAGCGGCTTCGGTCAAGAATACCATCATAACGACCGGGAGAGTGGTGTGCTGACCCCATGCCCCTCCTATCCGGAGGATGACATGGCGGTCGGATGGTCCCGGTAGGCCAGTTGTGGCCTGAAGACGGACTGCTTTTTTAGTGCACTGTGATCTGAAAAACCAACATCTATAATTTTACAGTGCAATCATGTTAGTAACAGACCTAATCAAGATAGCTGTTTAATCTTGTTGGACATTAAACTTTCATATTTAAGTTGAATGACCCCATTAAATTTACTAATTGCGACTTTTGAGCAGATTCTTCAAGGAAGTAAATGTTGAGAACACCACATATTATTATATTTTTTGAGTTATTGTGACATGCTTTCTCTAGCAGTAGTGAAAAGTTTCTGAGGAACTGTACTTTCACAGTTTTTGCCGTTTTCAACTAAGTTTAGCACTTCAGATTCATTAGAAAGTAGAATATTGTCTTGTTCCTGGGATCTGAATGTGCTATATTTTTTAGGAAACACAAAATCAGACTCATAATTTTTATAGTTCATTTCATCCAAACCTGATGACACCAACTGATCATTTCTCACACAAATACCCAATAAGAACTCATTGTTTTGATCATGTACTTGTTTTTGAGGCTGCAACTGTTTTTGAAGATCTTTAATTATTTCACTTATCAGTTCTAAATCTAAGTTGTACTGATGTCCAGTTTCCACAATACAAAAAGCTCATTGCCAGGTCATAGTTTCACCCACATATATAATGTTGACTCCTGTACCCTTTTCATGTAGGAAGTTGCACTGTTTACACATCAGTCCTCTCATCATCTTTTTGAAACTTCCTATGCTTAATACTATATGAAATCTCATTTTTATCACATGTATTTACGTTTTCAGTATTATGGTAGCAGTTAAAGACATGACTGCTGAGACAACCATTTGGAAGTCCAGAGACTATTAAAAACAGACCAAGGGACAAACTTTATGTCCAGTCTTATGGTAAAGGTACGTCAGCTATGGAAAATAAAAAAAGGGAGAACAATGCCATTTCATCCTAGGAGTAATGGCAGGGTTGAAGGCATTCATAAAACATTTGTTAAAATGTTGTCTTATTATGTGAATAGCTCACACTCAGACTGGGACAGATTATTCACATTTGTGATTTCTTTGTACAATGCCAGGATACATGAAACACCAGGGTTGAGTCCCTTTGAAGTTGTTTATAGTTGCAAAATGAGCCCCCCCCCCCCCCCCCCCTCCACAATTTGCAATTTGAGATACAGAAGTCGTCATCTGTAATTAAGTCTAAAGAAATGAAGCTTCTGGCTAAATGATTAAAGTTTATTTGGAAGAGAGTTCAGCAAAATGATGCAGCTGTGACATGGAGAAATGTAGGGTCCCCCTGAATAGGTCAGGCATGCACTACACGCAGGAAGTGGCTACAAGGGTAGCGGAGTACATGTGGAGTGCACATGTGGGTTTTTTAGGTTAGAGAATTCCCTCCCTAGGCCCGACAAGATGCCTCCTGAGATGCGGCAAGGTAGGTGTAGGTAAAATGCAACAGGGAATAACAATATTAATCTGCTAATAGTAAACTGCAGGAGCATCTATAGAAAGGTCCCAGAAGTCCTCTCATTAATAAACGGTCACAATGCCCATATAGTACTAGGGACAGAAAGTTGGCTGAAACCAGATGTAAACAGTAATGAAATTCTAAGCTGAGATTAGAATGTATACTGCAGAGACAGGCTGGACAGTTAAGGGGGAGGCATGTTTATAGCGATAAGAAGTGCAATAGTATCGAAGGAAATTGACGGAGATCCGAAATGTGAAATAATTTAGGTGAAGGTCACGGTTAAAGCAGGCTCAGACATGGTAATTGGATGTCTCTATAGGCCCCCTGGCTCAGCAGCTGTTGTGGCTGAGCACCTGAAGGATAATTTGGAAAATATTTTGAGTAGATTTCCCCATCATGTTATAGTTCTGGGTGGAGATTTTAATTTGCAGCATAGAGACCGGGAGGCTCAAACGTTCCTGACGGGCGGCAGGGACAAAGAATCCAGTGAAATTTTTTTAAGTGCTTTATCTGAAAACTACCTTGAGCAGTTAAACAGAGAACCAACTCAAGGCGATAACATACTAGACCTTCTGGTGACAAACAGACCCGAACTATTTGAAACAGTTAACGCAGAACAGGGAATCAGTGATCATAAAGCGGTTACTGCATCGATGATTTCAGCCATAAATAGAAATATTAAAAAAGATAGGAAGATTTTTCTGTTTAGCAAAAGTGACAAAAAGGAGATTTCAGAGTACCTGATGGCTCAACACAAAAGTTTAGTCTCAAGTACAGATAGTGTTGAGGATCAGTGGACAAAGTTCAAATCATCGTACAATATGTGTTAGATGAGTATGTGCCAAGCAAGATTGTAAGAGATGGAAAAGAGCCACCGTGGTACAACAACTGACTTAGAAAACTGCTGCAGAAGCAAAGGGAACTTCACAGCAAAGATAAACATAGCCAAAGCCTTGCAGACAAACAAAAATTATGTGAAGTGAAATGTAGCCTGAGAAGGGCTATGTGAGAGGTGTTCGATGAATTCGAAAGTAAAGTTCTATGTACCGACGTGACAGAAAATCGAAAGAAATTTTAGTCTTATGTCAAAGCTGTAGGTGGATCAATACAAAATGTCCAGACACCCTGTGACCAAAATGGTACTGAAACAGAGGATGACAGACTAAAGGCCGAAATACTAAATGTCTTTTTCCAAAGCTGTTTCACAGACGAAGACTGCACTGTAGTTCCTTCTCTAGATTGTCGCACAGATGACAAAATGGTAGATATCGAAATAGACAACAGAGGGATAGAGAAACAATTGTTGTTGTTGTGGTCTTCAGTCCTGAGACTGGTTTGATGCAGCTCTCCTTGCTACTCTATTCTGTGCAAGCTTCTTCATCTCCCAGTACCTACTGCAACCTACATCCTTCTGAATCTGCTTAGTGTATTCATCTCTTGGTCTCCCTCTACGATTTCTACCCTCCACGCTGCCCTCCAATACTAAATTGGTGATCCCTCGATGTCTCAGAACATGCCCTACCAAACGATCCCTTCTTCTAGTCAAGTTGTGCCACAAGCTCCTCTTCTCCCCAATTCTATTCAATACCTCCTCATTAGTTATGTGATCTACCCACCTAATCTTCAGCATTCTTCTGTAGCACCGCATTTTGAAAGCTTCTATTCTCTTTCTGTCTAAACTATTTATCGTCCACGTTTCACTTTCATACATGGCTCCACTCCATACAAATACTTTCAGAAACGACTCCCTGACATTTAAATCTATACTAGATGTTAACAAATTTCTCCTCTTCAGGAACGCTTTCCTTGCCATTGCCAGTCTACATTTTATATCCTCTCTACTTCGACCATCATCAGTTACGAGTATTTTGCTCCCCAAATAGCAAAACTGCTTTACTACTTTAAGTGTCTCATTTCCTAATGTAATTCCCTCAGCATCACCCGACTTAATTCTACATTCCATTATCCTCGTTTTGCTTTTGTTGATGTTCATCTTATATCCTCCTTTCAAGTCACTGTCCATTCCGTTCAATTGCTCTTCCAAGTCCTTTGCTGTCTCTGACAGAATTACAATGTCATCGGCGAACCTCAAAGTTTTTATTTCTTCTCCATGAACAGATGTGCTGAACTATAGATTTATATCTCTAACGTCGATCAGTTGTAGAATTTTGGAACACGTAGTATGTTCGAGTATAATGACTTTTATGGAGACTAGAAATCTACTCTGTAGGAATCAGCATGGGTTTTGAAAAAGACGATCGTGTGAAACCCAGCTCACGCTATTCTTCCACGAGACTCTGAGGGCCATAGACACGGGTTCACAGGTAGATGCCATGTTTCTTGACTTCCGCAAGGCATTCGATACAGTTCCTCACAGTTGTTTAATGAACAAAGTAAGAGCATATGGACTATCAGACCAATTGTGTGATTGGATTGAAGAGTTCCTAGATAACAGAACGCAGCATGTCATTCTCAATGGAGAGAAGTCTTCCGAAGTAAGAGTGATTTCAGGTGTGCCGCAGGGGAGTGTCATAGGACCATTGCTATTCACAATATACATAAATGACCTCGTGGATGACATCGGAAGTTCACTGAGGCTTTTTGCTGATGATGCTGTGGTGTATCAAGAGATTGTGACAATGGAAAATTGTACTGGAATGCAGGAGGATCTGCAGCGAATTGACGCATGGCGCAGGGAATGGCAATTGAATCTCAATGTAGACAAGTGTAATGTGCTGCGAATACATAGAAAGAAAAATCCCTTATCATTTAGCTACAATATAGCAGGTCAGCAACTAGAAGCAGTTAATTCCATAAATTATCTGGGAGTACGCGTTAGGAGTGATTTAAAATGGAATGATCGTATAAAGTTGATCGTCGGTAATGCAGATGCCAGACTGAGATTAATTGGAAGAATCCTAAGGAAATGCAATCCAAAAACAAAGGAAGTAGGTTACAGTACACTTGTTTGCCCACTGCTTGAATACTGCTCAGTAGTGTGGGATCCGTACCAGATAGGGTTGATAGAAGAGATAGTGAGGATCCAACGGAGAGCAGTGCGCTTTGTTACAGGATCATTTAGTAATCGCGAAAGCGTTACAGAGGTGATAGATAAACTCCAGTGGAAGACTCTGCAGGAGAGACACTCAGTAACTTGGTATGGGCTTTTGTTGAAGTTTCGAGAACATACCTTCACCAAGGAGTGAAGCAGTATATTGCTCCCTCCTACGTATATCTCACAAAGAGACCATGCGGATAAAATCAGAGAGTTTAGAGCCCACACAGAGGCATACCGACAATCCTCCTTTCCATGAACAATACGAGACTGGAATAGAAGGGAGAACCAACAGAGGTACTCAAGGTACCCTCCGCCACACACCGTCAGGTGGCTTGCGGAGTATGGATGTAGATGTAGATGTAGAGGCTACAGCTCCATAGTTGAAAGAATGCTAGGTTACCATTATACCAAGTCAGAGATTATATAATGTCACAACAAGCTGCCATAAAACCAGGCATAAATAAAAAATTTATGTGGCCCTGGGAGGGATAATTTCAAATATTGCGCTTCATGTCACCTACCAATGCCAGATTACAGCTCCCAGATGGGAAGACTGTAGTCCATTTTGATTATTTAACCAAATGTAAAGATCGAGACATACAATCTTCTGTAGCAGATCCATTGAAACTCAGAAAGAATCATTTGGTGCAAAAGCAGTGTGCACTACAACTATTACACAGCAGCCAATGAGTTCTGAGCACTATAATTTACATACCATGCCCCCATACAATTTAATGTCTGGGGCAGGGTTTCTCAAATCGTATTTCATGGAGCACTGGTGTTCCACAAGAAGTGAATAAGTGCTTAATAATATGGAATTTTTTCAACATTTTTTCTTATTTTTAAAAAATTTTATTCAGAATTTTGTGTTATTACTTGTAATTTAGAATTGGACTAATGACTGAGTAAAATGAGTCTTTCCCATTGTTTCAGAATTTTATTAACCTTAAAAATAAATGAGGTGTTCTGTCCAAGTACCAAGACTCTCAAAATATTCCATCAGAGGAAAAGTTTGTTAACCCATGGTCTAGGGATTGAGAACAAATTTTATTGCAAGTCATAGGTGGGAGGTAGAGTTATTATTATCTATGCCGGTCTATTGTTTTGACATTTTCAAGATTCTGTTGTGATTTTGCCTCAGTCAGGCCCTCATAACTAGAATATTTTTCTTAATTGTTGCATTTCTGCCATTCTTGTAAAGTTGCCTTTATGCCTTATAGGTATTTTATGCATAAAACATTTTAGTTTGACAGCACTTCTGCCTCTACAAAACTTCTTCTCCATTGGATTGTTGCTATGGACAACAGCCAGTCTGTTACAAACATCTGGACTTTGTAAATCAATGCCAGACACAAAGCTGGCACCTTTTGCCCACTGTGTGCCACTCTCACATTCTAATGTGGTTGCATCTGAGCTCCACATGACTAGCGGGTACCTGTGCTACTGATGCACCACTACTTTTACTTTTGTATGTTACATTCTCTCTGTTAACTGGTATGCCCTATTCAGCCTGATTTCACTCTCTTACTTATTCCTCTATATTTCATTATATGCCTCTACTAGTGAATGGTTTTGTCACATACTTTGCATTATTTTGCTATGTTGAGACATTGTTGCTACATAGTTTTCACTGCTGCATGGTATAATGATGTTATGTTCAAAGTTTACAGAACATGAAAACTTATGTTAAAAAAGCACAGATCACATGCCATCAGCATGGAGAATGCCACCACATTGTTTTGAAGGAATCTGCAGAAATAGGATCTCACTCTCTGCTGAACTGAACCACCTACTGTTCAACTGCCACTGAGTAAGTGCAACTCAACCCAGCTTCACGTGCCCGGCATCTGAGTAGACACTGCTGGTGCAATTCAGAATCTTTTGTGGACTCTGTTTCTCCTTAGAACATATTGAATACAGTTTGTCTCATACATGGCAAATTAAACTGGTCCTTGGCTGATAGTCAAACTGATGCAATCTTTGTTCTGTGGCATTAGAATCAGATAGTTATACATCATCCCACACCACTTTCTGGTTTCACCTATGTTCCCGTCAGAATTTCACTCCACATACACTCTGAGTAACAGACTTCTATTCAAAGCATTCATTGCTATATCCTGCAAGCTGAATTCTGGTTGTCCACTCAGCTGAAAGAAACTTTAAATTCCTCATCAAATCATTCCTGCTATTCATGCCAGAATTTAACTTCTCTCTCGGGACACATCCTGCCTTATCAGCTCTCCCAGATACCAAAAACACTGAATTGTTCAAGTCCTTGGATTAGTTGATAGCACAGTAGCACCAACAAATTTCACTAGATTGAGCTGGTGCCCATATGATGGCATTCTACCATATTTTACAAGAAATAACTGTTCCCACAGTGATTCTAACCCTGCTGGCTATTCTGATAGTGAGTGTGATTATATAATGATGTTTCATATGCAATTTATGCAGTGAAACAACTACAGCCTCTCCAGCTGACCACACCCCTTGGCTAAGTTCCATTGCAAAAGTTATTTATGACTTTTATTTTTCTAATGTCATGAAGTGTAATTTTATAATCTGGCTTAGAGTTGTTTCCTGAATTAGAACTACTACTTTGTATTTCTTTTACAAACTGCTTAGTTCTGTGAATTCAGACAGTTGTCTTTTATTATATGCTAATTTGTTCATTTGATATTTTTTATTGTCACTGGTTATTTTTATGATCTTTCTGCTCAGTTTAACTGAACTTAATTATTTAGCTTTTGTGATCATGTAAAATTAGGTTGAAAGAATAACCCTTCTGGTGTTTGTTGTAAATTATTTATTATTTGTTTATAAGAAGCATCAATGCAATGAGAAGCATCATGTTTTGTATTTTTAAATTTATACTTCTGGGTTAAATCTATTTAATTTCAAACATCATTCTGGTTGATGCTCAGAAAGATTTAATCAGGCAGTTGACATGATGCCTTACACACATTAATATACTTTTCAGTTGTGCAATTTTTCTTTGGTCAGTTAAGTAGTTAGACTGTTAGTCAGAGGATGTAACTCGTGTGGCTAACAAACTCAAAATGAATTTTACTTGCAATGCTTGCATCCCCATGATTAAGTTAAAGCAAACTGTTGTGTTTCAAAATTCTGTTCTGCGACTTTGACCTGTCCTGTCATCAGGTCAGCAGCCAATTTGTGCCACCCTAATGGTTATCCAGGCCCCACGTAAGGATGTTGCACACAGTATGCCCATCATCATTCTTTTTTTTTTTAAAAAAAAAGGTAACTGTCTGCAGTCTGATGAGGAGGCCTCTCAATGCCATGTGGCCCCTGCTCTATCACAAATTACATTGCGTCTGTTATCTCCTCTAATAATGATAGAAGTCAATCATTCATTTCCATTATTATTAGAGAATATTAAAAGAAAAACTTACCTGTAAACATGTGTTGATTATTTTTGAGTTATATCCTAATCCTTGTCATTCGAGTGTTTCAGTTGCTTGTACTCCTCAAAGCTGTCTCTGAAACCAGCTTTGACTATATTTGTAGTGCCACCACTGTCACAGTACTGTGTCAACAACTGTAGTCATTGCACATTGTCATAACAATTATATTCACACTCCAAGACGTTAATTTTTAAATGCAATATACATATTGTACTGTTAATAAAAATGAAATATTGTTATTGCCTAGAATTATGGCCCCATTGAGACTGTGAAATTGATGCGTGGTGAACTCTTTCAGGGAGAGGAGTGGAGATGTACTAGGTGGCCCCAGACCATAAGTAATTTTCATTATTTAAATTTTACAAAGTGGCTGCTTTTTTTGTCCATCACCCTCCAGCTGTTCCAACTATAATTGACCACTTCCTGCAAGAATATGTTGAATCGCCTTCAGTAAAGCCACCTTACCAAACATGTTGCTGGTTCCCCAGACTTGTAAGACTGAGGACTCTAGGAGCTGTGGCTGAAAAACATCGCTCTCTTCTGTTCCACCACCTGGAGCAGATACTTATTGTCTTATTTCCTTCACCTTCGTATTTGCCATTCTCTTTTAAGATGGCTTTGGGGCTACTACAGTTATCTTCTGTCACCCCCAGGCAATCCTTGCCATATAATTATATAATCCCCCCACCCCAAGTGCTAATAAACAGATACAGTTTATTTTTCTAAACCTCAGTACTATATATTAATTAAAAGCCTGCACCTCTTTCCAATCCAGACTATACCTACAAAGGGGTGCAAATCAGTCCTGGTTGCAGATGATACAAGCACTGACGTGAAACTACGCCCATATCTGTATTCTGAGAACCACTGTGAAATGCATGGCAGAGAGAGAGCAAATGAGTATTACTAGAGATGAAGCAAATACTTTTTTGTGAAAGTTACTGACTGATTTTGCATAAAAGGGCTAGCTTTAAAGTTTGAAAAAAAAAGTAGCTCATCCAGTTTTCTACTATCAAAAATATCGCATCTCCTATTAACATACTACATCAACAAGAAGTAATAAACATGCTAGAAACTTCTAAGTCCTTAGGAATGTATGGTGATGAAAACTTAAACTGTAAAATCCATGTAACTGACCTGTTAAAATGTTAAATGTGGCTACCTTTTACATTAGAATAATAACTAACTTTGGAGATATAAAACTCAGTTAAGTTAATATATTTTGAATATTTTAATTCACTGAGGTCTTGCAGGATAAAATAAAGTAACTCCTCACTTATGTAAAAAAGAATGTAGGAAAGTCATCAAAAAGGAAGAAAGTTTTGTTGTTAGGTAGTTCTCATGCCAGAGGTGTAGGCCATCTTCTGCAGGAGGAATTAGGACCAGAATACAAGGTCACAAATTTTTTCAAACCAAGTGCTATTCTGGATCAGGTGACAGAGGATTTAGGTTCACTCTGTAAAGGATTTACCAGGGAAGACACCGTGGTTATTGTGGGAGGGCCAGGGAACAGCATTGACAGAGATCCTGGGTACAGTATAGAGTGTGACCTGGTAAAGATTGTGTCGGCATCGAGACACACCAATGTTGAGTTTGTATCTGTCCTGAGATGCCATGACCGGCCTCATTTGAACTTTTCTGTTGGGAGAGTTAATTTGGAGTTGGAACGGCTGCTTGGGTCAGGTGCGGGGACTCATATTGGTGTGGTTCCTGTTGATTCTCTCAGTAGGTGGGACTATACTAGGCACGGCCTACATCTCAACAGGAAAGGGAAGGGGAAACTGGCTGGGGTAATAGCAGGAAATTTAAGGGGGGGGAGGCACTGCCATGAATGGTAAAATACCAGTGGTTACAGGTGTTGGAGCAGCACCTTTTTTAGGATAGGTAAGACAGAAAGATGTCAAGTTCTACGAGAGGTCAGGATTGAAACAAATCTTCAGTTTAGGAAAGAAAAACAGCACAATTCTAGCACATTGGATCACCAATCACAGCTGTCAATTATAAATTTTCACCAATCACCAGAAATGTTATCTCCACCAAGTTGTATCTCAGTCCTAGGTAATTGCATTGATGAATTAAAGTCACCCAACCCAGTTGACATAATCTGCCTCTCTGAACACCATGTGACCACTGGTATAGCAACTAGGCCTAAGCACAATGAGAAACTCAGACAGGAGAGTACTACAAATGTTAGAATAAGGAAACGTTCTCATAAAAGTATAATTAAAAATAATATAAGTATATTTCATCAAAATATTGGGAGTTTAAAGAATAAAATAGATGAGCTTCTGGTTTGTTTAGAAGATTTAGAAGCTGAGGATGAAATAGAGCATCACATTGTTACTGATATGGATAAGGTAAATGTAAGTGGATATAAGCTCTCTGCACATGTAATGAGAGAAAATATGGAGAAAGGAGGAGTTGCCATATATGTCAAAAGTTATCATTGTGCAAAAAGTACAGAAACAAAAAAGTTTTGTCTAGAGAAACATATAGAAGCATGTGCCTGTGAGCTTAAATTAAATAAAGGCACATTTATAATTGTAATTGTATATAGGTCCCCATCAGGAAATTTTCATCTATTTCTGAAAAATTTGGACTCCTTGTTGTGCTATCTGTCAGACAGGGGGAAGCAAATTATTATTTGTGGGGACTTCAATGTAGATTCTATGAAAGAGGGTAATAGGAAAAATGACCTTGAAGTATTACTCGGTTCTTTCAATTTGACACCCGTTATTGATTTTCCTACTCGGGTGGTAAAGGATAGCAGCTCACTGATAGATAACTTCTTTATAGACCAAGATAAGTTTAACCAGATAAATGCTCAGCCTGTTGCGAATGGTCTTTCTGATCATGGTGCACAGCTAGTTACAATATATGACATAGCTCCATTCAGCAATACTAAACAGTCCGCCAAAGTAGTACGTTCAGTCAACAATTTAACAATTGCAAATTTCAGGGAAAGCCTACAGCAGTTAGACTGGGATGAGGTGTACCGTGAACCTGATGCCAATTTAAAATATAATTTATTTCATGACATTTTTGTAAATGCATTTGAAAACTGCTTCCCCAAGAAAATAGTTAAATATACTCGTAAGAAACCTCGTAACAAACCATGACTTACTAAGGGTATAAAAATATCTTGTAACCGGAAAAGGGAAATGTATCTGACAGCAAGAAAGAGTAGTGACCCAGAAACTATCAAACATTATAAAAACTACTATGTTATATTAAGAAAAGTTATTAAAAAATCCAGAAGTATGTGTATCATGTCTGAAATCAGCAACTCTGATAATAAAATTAAAACAATTTGGAATATTATTAAAAGAGAAACAGGTCAACCAAGAGCACAGGAAGAAAGTATTACCATCAAATTGAATGAAAACTTTACGAACAAAAAGTCAGAAGTTGAAAATATTTTTAATAATCATTTTCTAAATGTTGTGGATATAGTAGGATCCAGGTGTTCATTAGAAGAGGCTAGGCTGTTAATGGAAGAGGCCATACCTATGCAATTTGATACAATTGAAATCTCACCCACTTCTCCCTCTGAAATTAGGAAAATAATAAACTTGCTTAAAAGCAAAAACTCACATGGAATTGATGGCATTTCCAGCAAAATACTAAAAGCTTGTTCTCAACAGATAAGTAAGATTCTCAGCCACCTGTGTAATAGCTATCTGGAACAGGGCATTTTCCCTGATAGACTGAAATATGCTATTGTTATACCTTTGTATAAAAATGGGGATAGATCTGATGTCAACAATTACCATCCAATCTCCCTTCTAACAGCTTTATCCAAAATTTTTGAGAAAGTAATGTATTCAAGAGTAGCTTCACATATCTGTAACAATGAAGTACTAACAAAATGTCAGTTTGGTTTCCAGAAAGGTTTTTCAACAGAAAATGCCATATATGCTTTCACCAATCAAATTTTGAATGATCTGAATAACCGAACACCACCCATTGGGATTTTTTGTGATCTCTCAAAGGCTTTTGATTGTGTAAATCATGAAATTCTGCTAGACAAGCTCAAGTATTGTGGCATGAGTGGGACAGTGCACAAATGGTTTAATTCGTACCTAACTGGGAGAGTGCAGAAAGTTGAAATAAGTAGTTCTCATAATATGCAAAGATCAGCACATTCCTCAAACTGGGGAACTATCAAGAATGGGGTTCCACAAGGGTCAGTCTTGGGTCCTTTGTTGTTCTTAATATATATTAATGACTTGCCATTCTATATTCATGAAGAGGCAAAGTTAGTTCTCTTTGCTGATGATACAAGTATAGTAATCACACCTGACAAACAAGAATTAACTGATAAAATTGTCAATACTGTCTTTCAGAAAATTACTAAGTGGTTCCTTGTAAATGGACTCTCACTGAATTTTGATAAGACACAGTACATACAGTTCCGTACAGTGAATGGTATGACGCCATTAATAAATATAGACCTTAATCAGAAGCATATAGCTAAGGTAGAATGTTCCAAATTTTTAGGTGTGTCCATTGATGAGAGATTAAATTGGAAGAAACACATTGATGATCTGCTGAAACGTTTGAGTTCAGCTATTTATGCAATAAGGGTCATTGCAAATTTTGGTGATAAACATCTTAGTAAATTAGCTTACTACGCCTATTTTCACTCGTTGCTTTCATATGGCATCATATTTTGGGGTAATTAATCACTGAGGAATAAAGTATTTATTGCACAAAAGCGTGTAATCAGAATAATAGCTGGAGTCCACCCAAGATCATCCTGCAGACATTTATTTAAGGATCTAGGGATATTCACAGTAGCTTATCAGTATATATACTCTCTTATGAAATTTGTTATTAACAACCAAACTCAATTCAAAAGTAATAGCAGTGTGCATAACTACAATACTAGGAGAAAGGATGATCTTCACTATTCAAGATTAAATCTAACTTTGGCACAGAAAGGGGTGAATTATACTGGCACTAAAGTCTTTGGTCACTTACCAAATAGTATCAAAAGTCTGACAGATAACCAACAAATATTTAAGAAGAAATTAAAAGAATTTCTGAATGACAACTCCTACTCCATAGAGGAATTTTTAGATATAAATTAAAATAAATAAATAAATAAATAAAAAACACAAAAAAATGAAAAAGTTGTTATATTAACTTAAGTATGTTGTTAAATTAACTTAATTATGTCATGTATTGGAAAATTTGACTCATTCCACATCATTACGAAATATCGTATTCATGATCCATAGAACTAGTATTAATCTAATCTAATCTAATCTACTCATTGTACAAAATAAGTAATTAGAATTATGTCTAGAATTCACACTTGACCATCTTCCTGCAGACGTCTCTTTATAACCACAGCCCCACATTACATTTACACACTTTTGAAATTTTTTATAAACAATTCATCTGCGTTTGAGGGTAGCAGTGATATTAGCTGCCATAACATTAGAAGGAAAAATGATCTGAGACACCCTTTAATGAATCTAACTTTTAAAACTCTTTGAAAATCTAGTAGGTACATAAATATTTTTCAATTTTATTTTTTTAAATATATGTACTGTGGTTTTTGTAATTAAAAAGAAAAGGGCAAAGATGGATGGGGCACACACTGAGAAAGCCAGACAGAGCAATTGAGAAGGATGCATTTGAATGGAACCCTCAGGGACTAAGGAAGAGAAAGAGGCCCAGAGCTACATGGAAGAGGATGGTGGAAAGGGAAGCAAGGATGGTTGGCAAGTTCAGGTTGGAATTGAGGGAAATGAGCAAAGACAGATGTGGATGATGAGTTCTCCTGGATGCCATATACCCCAAAAGAGGCCAGAGAAATGAAGTTAAGTCTATGTTTTTTCAGTTGACACATTATTGTGATCTGTGGAACATGTGTAACTAACTAAACGTAAATTGGTTCACTTGATTTTTTAAAAATAAAAAGCAGTCCAGGTCAAAATAAATTTTTATTTTTAATTCTCGTTATCAGTCTATAAGACCATTTTCAGATCATGACTCCAGGTGACATGAGAAACCAGTGTATAGACTCGCTGCATAGTGCAGAGTTTTACCTGCCTTGAACTGCTCCAGAACTGGGCACTTCTTGGCAGGTATGCCAGTACTACATACTGACTCTGTGCACTGTCTGCCCATGGCACCTGGAGCTGGTCCAGAATTGTCAGTACTAACAGCAGCTCCTTGCTCTGCCTCCTTACATCATCTGGAGACCTGGACTGAGGATGGTCGCATAGATGGAAACCAGTAACCAGAATTAAAAATTAAATTTTATTGTGATTTGGACTACTTTTTAATAAAATATTAAGTATGACAGCTGTGTTCCAAAATGATATCAACAATTATTACATTATTAAACAATTTTTTCCCTGTGTGTTGAGGATTTATTGGGTTCTTGTTTGTATATACACTGTGAATACCAAGCTCACATATCCTATTACGTCCTCTTTTGAGACTATTAAGAGTCCTGTTGGTCATAGGTATTACCTCCAGCATCACTACTATGATGTGCTTGCAGCATCAAGGAAATAAAAATCAATACATTTTAAAAACGTACCAACAAGAGTGGCTGGTTCACTATCAAAGCAGAATCTGTTAAATACCTCATTAGGGCAATGGTGCGTAGACATCTATTAGGCACTAAGGAAATTTCATTAAATGTAAATTACAGATAAATGGAAAAATAATGCCAGAAAACTGGAAAGACAGGATGACATGAATAGTAGAAAGGAGAATAGGTGGGAAATAGGAACATAGGAAAGGAATGATTTACTTGGGGGGCTTGTTTTTAAACAGCTAACATTTTTCTTAATGACGATGAATGAGACTGGGAAGCTCATTTATTAGAATAATAATCTTTATTTCTGTAATTTAATAATACTTTTACACTGTAATATATTTGTTAGTTTCCTAATTATAACTTATATAGCGAAGAACACAATTTTATAACAGTGCATAGATGTCAGTGATGTGCTAGAAAGAGAGTAGCCACAGCTCAACATATATCTTTAATCAAATCATTGACCACCTCACAAAACTTTAACTCTGTCAGCATACTTAGAGTTTGTACAGCTCAAAACATTTCTTTAATCCAATCATGATATCGTTCATCACTGAAATGATTGAGAACCTCACAAAACTTTAACTCTGGCTGCATGCAGCTTCTTGAACACAAGTTCATAATGAAGCCTGGACCATGGAAGTCTCCGTTTCCTGGCAAATCCTCAATGTAGACTCTGAAACTGGGTATATAACGGCATGCAATAGAGCTCTCAAAATATCCACCAGAGCATATTGCACAAAATTGCACGCTTTGCAGATACTCTATAAGACACCGTGGTAAAGTGGTCACAGGTAATCTGAAAGAAAAAAGCACATTTAAAGATGCATATCAATATAATGTTATCACTTAATACATAAGCTGAATCTTAAAAAAAATCTTACTTCCAGGAGATGAAGTTTCAAGTACAGTTAGTAGACACTTTTAAAAGTGTGTGTGTGGGGGGGGGGGGGGGGGGGGGGGGAAGTGGTGGCAAATTATGACTAGTTTTTGGAATGGTTAGTTTCTTCCTCAGGAAAGAAAGGTTGGTGAAGGCTAGAAAGGAGGGACAGTTCACTCAGCATCAAGGATGATAGGGATTCACATGTTGCATGGACAACAAGAAATGGACCCTTTCAGTCTGGGGTGTGAGTGACCTGTCCCTTCTGTCTAATCTCTCCCAACCTGTATGTTTTTTATCCTTAAAGGAGAACTTGTAGTGAACCAGATAGATCCACACCTGATATCCTGTCATGCAGTTGTAAGGTGTGCCACAGAAGTCAGCAGATGCAGCTACAAGTTTGACAACAATTGGAGGTTGCCACTCGTGGATGCACATGCAGCCTCTTGTCTGCACACTCCACCGTCTGGATAACAGCTTTTAGAGATGGGCTCAGGCAGCTCTAACTCAGTTACATGTTTACCTTGCATATGTGTCATCAGACTGTTAATGTGAGACACTCCTTATAATAAGTTGTTTTTTAGACTTAATAAAGTTTAGTGTGTCAGTCATTGTGTGGTATTCTCTTATGGGACACATTGGCAATGGGTAGGGTCATATCTTCACATGTTTTTCATTGTACAGTTGCTTTTTGTATTTTGTTATAGCGTGGATTCTCTGACTCAAACATTGGTGCAGCAACAGAACGACCTCATAGCAGCCATGCAACAGGCTTTGCCAGCATTGCTATCCAAAAATTCATCTCCAGTTCCATTTCCTCCTCAGTTCATGCTGTTAAATAGGGCAGCAGAAGATTGGGAGGTGTACAAATACCACCCATGGCAGCATTTTCATGCATTCCACATTACAGGTGCAGAGATATGTAATGGACTATTTTTGACATGGATTTACCCCTACCTTTTGTCAGGTGTTGCAGCTATTGGACCCATTGTAGGAACCTCCCTCATTGTTGTTTGACACATTATGTTCATTGTTGTCTTTCTGTTATCAGTGCCTCACAGATGTCATGGCCACTAGGGTTGAATTTTACCAGTGCAAGAAGCAGCCCCATCAGTCTTATTGTGCCTGAGTCATGATCCTCCGTGGCATTAATCACAAGTGTTATTTTGTCACAACTAAATCCAAAGAGTCATATGCAGATGTCATAGTTCACAATATAATCATCTGCTCCATCCCAGATAAGGAATCCCAACAATGGGTCCTGCAGCTAGAGAACCCTTCCTTCGAAGAGGTTTTGTCAACTGCTCAGTCATATGAAGTCTCACAAGCTGCTGGTCAGCATCTGGAAGCCTGGTGCGATGTTGTGACACTGAAAGTTGGCCCAGCTGTGTCCAACTGCATCTGGAAAGAATGACATTGTGGTGGTACAATCCATCCAGTCCGGCAGCTCCTGCGAAGTACTGTAGTGTTCCAGCCACCACTTCCTGTTGCTGTCCTGTGTGTCATGTTACTCCAAAGATGGCAGATCAGAGTGTCCACATTGTTAGGCCATCTGTTGTGTCAGAAAAAAGGTCACATTACAGTAGTCTGCCACTCAGCTGCACAGAAAACAGCATCAGAGGCCATGGATATGGATATTCAGGAAGTGTTGTCATCAAGTCCAGTTCCTAATCAAGATTCCAACAAGCTTTTTCTTGACATTTTGGTTCTCCTGTTACAGCTGCACCTCGGCTCTTTGCAATTGTCACCAGTAACAGGCATCTCATGGGTACAGTAAACAACACATCCCCTTGTGTAGCCAATACATGAGGGATGTCACCTATCAATCAGTGACTCAACCTATTACATTTATTGTCATCCATGACACTAGTTCAGTAAACCTTTCATGTCTTTAGCTTTTTGGTCACAGACTCCATACAGTTGGAATCTGCCAAGGTGCCCTGTCGGTCTTTGGAATCTCTGTGCTCAGAATTTCAGGATACCTTTGAGGAAGTCCTAGGGCGTGCCACAGACTTTCAAGCCTACATAACTTCAAAGAAGTTGGCGCTTCCCAGATTTTTTCATTTTTGGCAGATTTCCCTAGCCCTCCACTCCAAAGTAAAAGTGAAGCTGGACCAGCTCACCTCTCTCAGCATTGTGGTTCACATTTACTCTAGTAAATGGGTCACACCACTTTCCATTTTTAAGAAATCCTCTGGGAAAATGCATCTTTGGGGGTGATTTTAAGGTTACCATGAATTCACAGTATGTGGTCAACACTTAGGAATTGCCATATCCTGACAAACTATTCACATGTATAGCAGGAGGTCAATTCTTCTCAAAATTTGCTCTTTCCAAAGCATATCACTAGTTACCCCTGGATGATGAGTACAAGCAATCATTGTCATTAACATGCCATTCGACCTTCATCAATACCAACATTTCTGAATGTGTTCTGGTAGGTTCTCAATGATGCATTTTCACAATTACCATGTGAGGTCTGGTGACCTCAGCCACTAATGAGGTCATTATTCAAGCTCTCTCCAAAATTTTTCCTGTGGAAGCTCTTCCAGTTATCCGCATTTCAGAAAATGGGCCCCAGTTCCTATCTCGGGGATTTCGTGATTTCTTTCTGTAGTCAGGCATTCGACACATTCTCTCCCCCCCTTTCACCCACACTCTAACAGGAAAGCTGAGCACATGGTTTGACCCTTGAGACCCAGAGGAAAAAAATATCTGCAAGACTTCCCCACCAAAGAAGCATTAAATTTTTTTCCAACAACCTACTGGACTACTCGTATCGCTTCCCATAGCCCAGCGGAGCCTCTGCACACTCACCGGCTGAGGACACTGCTCCATCTCCTACATCCTGGATCTCCCCACCCCCCTCCCCAATCATGTTCTGGCATACTGGGTTTTACACTGGGGATGTGGTTTTGGTCATTACCACCATTGGAAACCAGCAGTCATCATGCACCAGGATGGCTGCCGCATGTACATCCCAATGGCCAGAGGACTGGGGGGTTCAGTGCCATCAAAATCAGCTCTGAGTCTGAATAAGCAACCCCATCCCCTCCCCCAGTCCTGGCCACAACACCACCTTCACCAGTACCCTGGTCACTGGGTACCACCTACCCTCACGGGTTCTGGCCTCCTGTTCCACCAGTGGCAAAACTTTCGCCCAAAGAGCCTACACCTTTACAGACTCTGGCAAGAGCTCTGGTGGAACAGTTCAGACGTAGCATGTATCCATCACTGGTTCGATGTCACAGGAGCAGCCTCAGCTCGCTGTGGTGTCACTTCCACCTTCTGCACTGCCGCTGGACATCGCCGTGGATCTCAACTCAAACTGCTCGTTTCTGGTTTTGTCATCTCGTGCACTGACAGGAGGCAGGGGGAGAGGCCGGCTCTCCTTATGCTGGCCACTTTCGCCCTCGCAGTTGCTCGCTGCTAGCTCGTCCTGTCTGTGTGGCCTCCAAATTGCAGTTGTCCGTAATTCACCTCGGGGATCAGTGACACTCTCAATGGGCAAGGGGTGTAGCTGACCGCCGTAGATACGCACTCGAGATCGGGGCACACAGTCATAAGGTGCGCCACCGAAGTTACGAGATGTAGCTAGAAGTCTGACAACTGTCAGGGAGTGTCGGGATGCCACCGGCGTGTGTCGGCAGCAGACAAGTCTGCCCACAATAGCGAGCCATCACACGGCCCACCACTGGATAGCTGCAGACTTCGTGTCGGCCTCAGAGGGTGAAACCAGTGACCCACCGTGGACTAGAATGCTTGCACCCTATCTGCTGCTGTGTGTAGCCAGTGGTGTGACACTCGCCACCGTCCAGGAGAGCTGCCACATTTGAATGCCTTGTTAGTGAACCGGCACCTATTTATATGCTGCTGTGTGCCTCTGTTTTCTTAAATGCGCCACTCTGTGTCAGGTACTCGTAACGCTTAGGTTGGCCAACGGGTCCCTTCTGCCTGTGATTTGAGCCGTGCAAACTGCTGTGTGTACTTTTTCCGGCAGTTCTATGCCCCTGTGGCCTCTGTTTTACTTCACAGCTGCTGGTGAGCATAACTCACTGTAAACACGCCCACGCCTGGCTGTAACTTGCACGCTTAGAAATATTGCACCAAAACTGACTTTTCCTATCCCGAATGGTAGTGCCTCTACACTTCTAAAATTTGGTGAGTGAATGTGTAAATGATATTTTCTGTCAAGTAACTCTTCCGAAATCCAAACTTTCATTTGCAGAGAATATTATTGTTATTCAGACAGAATACTGTTGTAGAATACATCACCTCCTCAAAAATTTTGGCAAATGATGTCATTAGTGAAATGGGTTAGTAGATATTGACATCTCTCCTGTGACTTATACTGGGATTTAACAATGGCATATTTCAATTTCTGTGGACAAAAGTCCTGAGTTAGTAATGTGCTACATACTTCAATAAAGACAACGCTCATTACATGATATCGAGTATATAGCTCTCTGTTGGAAACCCTAGAAAATCCAGGTGACCTATTATTTTTGAAAGAATATGTAATTTTCTCAGTTTCAGAAGGAGAAATGAGTGAGACAACCATATGATTAGGTATGTTTTAAGTAAAGTGCTTGATCAGGAAACATTCATTGTTCTCTTAAATTGTTTGCCCCTGTATTTTCTATTACATTTAAGAAATTATTATTAATATATCAAGCTGTTATTGCTTCTGTACCAACCACCTACTCAATGAAAAGAAGAATAACTGGTTTTTCTTCCTTACACTTTCATGTGATAGGATGGCAACATGTTTGTGGTAAGTAAGACTGTTGAAATTGTTTTGTTCATATTTTTCAGACATAATGCAATGCACAGCTGTGTTTTGGCATCTAGCGTAAGTAACTGATATCACACATTTTGGAGAAAGATCATCTAAGACGAGTAGTAACATAAACATTCTTATTTTAAAAACTGAGAACTAGATCCCAGATATTAACTGAGTTGAGTGAGTTTGTCTGTACTAATGCTCAAAACCAACTAAATAAATGGAGTTAAAGATGACTGCACAAACACTACTTATTTGACACATTCCAGGTAGTCAATTAAGGTTCATTTAGAAGGTAGTGCATATTATCCTAAAGGAAGTTCTGCATATGAAAAATTTCAGTGCACTATTAGGAGTTGTGTTTGTAAACTCCCTATCAAAATGCTCGAGAGAGTACTTTTCAAAACTTTGGTTAGGAAAATTTAAGTCAAATTCCCAGGCAGAAGCAACCAGGAGTAGCATTTAAAAATCTACTTTTGTATCACAGTGGTTCAGATTGTCATACATCATCCGTTATAATGGCAAAAGTGCAAAACCTTGGCTTCAAAGTAGGTTCTTGCCAACCCAATGCTTTAGATATCCAATGTATTTTTTCCTGTTTTGAACATAAAAAAGTTGCTTGGAAGTAATAAATTTGTGTTAAATGAAGAGGTAATCTGTTGATGCAGGGACTATGTTGAGAGTTGACGTTTCATGTTACTGACTGTGTAATTTATTACGTTTTTACTAAGTTTATCAACCCACTTTCACAAAATTAGGGGTTTGTGATTGTTAAAAGACTGCTTTTCAAAACTACTACATGTTTCTTTGTTACTACCGGAAGGCCACGATCCTGTAAAATTATGAGGACACAAAATATATGTCAGGTACCTACTTTCAGGAGGAGAGCTCCTATTTCCATACAGCCAGTAGACACTTATAAAAAGGAAAAAAAGTGTACCTTGTTTTTGGAACCGTTAGTTCTGTTCTAATCCTACAAGATAATACCACATGATGGCTGACATAACAAACTTTATTAAATCTAGAAATCAATTTATTGTAATGGGTACACTAGCCACGGAGTGGCTCACAATAGCAACGTGATAACACACATGCACAGGTAAATATGCAACTGAGTTAGAGCTGGCTGGACCTGTCTCTAAAAGCTTTCAGACAGCTGGTAGAATGTGTGGATGAGAGCCTGTGCACACTCCCTGAGGCCTTAAGGAAGGCAGAAGAGTTTAAGCAGTTGAAGGAGGGGCTGGTACAACGGTACAAGAAACAGAACAGCACTCCTTACTTTAGGGAGAGATTGAGTACAATGACAAAGAGACAGGGGGAGACAGTAGAGAAATTTGCAGACAGAAAAAGAGAAATTAATGAGTACACTTACGAGTTGGGTCAGAGTGATGAAGCAAATGGTGTTCTGTTGCAGGAGGCCGAGCAAAGGGGACTTGATGTATTTTTGAGGGGATTACAAGCGCATATATTGCGGGAAGTCCGTGAAGTGACTCTGAAAGATTTGTATTTGGCCATTCAGCTGGCAATCCAATATGAGGAAATAGACGTGGTAATGGGGGTATGTGATAGATAAACAGTGTTTACAGCAGGTATAAAATGTTAAGAGTGTGGTCGTACGGGACATGTGTAGAGGAAATGTACCCAGTCCCGAAAGAATAGAGGAACAGGTGGAAATCAACAGTGTGGAGGATGGAGAAGTGGAGTTAGTAGAGGTGGACAATTGTTAAACAGCAGAGGAGGCCCAAGGCCCACCTAAGGGAACTACCATTTAATTTAAATGCTACAAATACATATGCAGAGGTGGAATATTCAGTGGTAGGTTCCATAGGAAATAAAAAGTTTAAGATTTTGTTGGTCACAGGGGTGCAAGTGTCAGTAGCTACTAAGAGTTTAATGGGATGAAGACAGTTAGGCCCACCACGTTATAGGTTGTGTGGATTGGGGGATAAGGAGGTCACACCTTTGGGGTCAGTGACAGTTGACTTTTGCATAGTGAAAGTCCAATTTGATGCATGCATGGATGTAGTAGTACCACGGGTAAGTGAGGGCTATGACATGATCCTAGGAGTAGATTTCTTGCATCAACATCATGCCAAAATTGGCCTTGGACAACGAACTGTGGAACTTGGTGTAATGTTATTTCAGCTAGGGGAAACTGTTGTCGATGCAAAGCTGTTGCAAGGGGCATTCAACATAATGAACAAACCACTTGAACCACGTACACTAGCATTAAGGCTTAATTCACATGAGTGTGTGTCTGGTGGCACCGGGAAATTGCTTTGGGTAAGTGTGGGGTTGAATCTACCTGTGGGTACAGTATGTGTTATTGAGCCATTGGAGGATAATGAAGTTTTGGGTCATTTGGGTTGTTTTGTGAAACATAGTATTTTACATGTACGGGAGGGGAATGACGAGCGAGTAGTTCCCATGAATGTGGATAATTTTAGCGCTGTGGACGTGAGTTTGAGAAAAGGAGTTTTCGTAGCAAATTTGGATGTGCCAGATGATGAAAACTGGTGTTCAAGAGGTAGGCAATGCAATCAACCACTAAATGCCAGTAGAACTGCAATGCGTGACAAAATCAAGCATTTGAAAGAAGGGGAAAGAGAGCATATGGAGAAATTATTGCGGGAATTTAAGGATTTGTTTTTCCACAAGGCCCATTGCCAACAACTCCAATAGGATACCAACAGGGAATGAAGCACCGTTTTACCATAAACCATACAGAATACCGAGGTATTTGCAGCCGATTGTGGAGGATTTCATTGATTAACAAGCTTGCGGACAGTATTGTAGAGCATAGTAATAGTTGCTGGGGAGCGGGCATTGTCGTTGTGCCTATAAAATCTATGGATGGAACTAAGAACTACAGGTTCTGTTGTGACTACCAATACCTCAATAATAAGACAGTAATGGACGCATACCCCATTCCAAACATATCGAAGACTTTGGATCACTCAGGACAGTGCAAGTACTTTTCCACAGTCGATTTCACTAGTGGTTATAATCAGTTAGAGGTGGCTCCAGAGGATCGTCCAAAAACTGCATTGTCTACTCATGGAGTACATCAGAATACCATTTGGTTTGAAAAATGCTCTGGCAATGTTTCAGAGGTTGCTAGACAGTATGTTCAGGGGTTTGAAACCACGGCAGTGTCTTGTCTATTTGGATGACATTATAGTGTTTTCAGGTAGTATGGAGCAACATAGACAGTGGGTAAGGGAAATCTTTATGAGGTTAAGAGCAGCTCGTAT
Source organism: Schistocerca cancellata (assembly GCF_023864275.1). NCBI lineage: Eukaryota > Metazoa > Arthropoda > Insecta > Orthoptera > Acrididae > Schistocerca > Schistocerca cancellata. Next base: position 931,708,195 of record NC_064629.1, read on the forward strand.
GGCATTGAGCCTGGAGAAGTGTCATTTCACATTAGAAGAAGTAAAATATTTGGGTCATATTATCAGTAAGGACGGAGTGCGAACAGATCCGAGGTTGGTACAGGCTGTAAGGGATTTTCGGGACCGAAAATAGTTAAGGAAGTGCAGTTATTCATCAGAATTTGCAATTTCTATCAAAAGTTAGTGAAGGGTTTTGCAGATTTAGCACAGCCATTGGCGTGATTGTTACAGAAGGGTGTGAAATTTGAGTGGACAGAAAAGTGTCAGAAAGTGTTTGACAAACTTAAAGAAGTGTTAACATCAAGTCCCGTTCTTGTGTTTCCAGATTTCCAAAAGGAGTTTATACTAGCCTGTGATGCATCGAATCAAGCATTAGGGTGTGTTCTTAGTCACGAAATTGATGTCAAAGAACATCATGTAGCCTATGTGTCTAGGCAGTTTAATGCAGCAGAGAAGAATTACTCAACAACAGAGAGAGAGAGCTGCTTAGTGTAATCTATGGAATCACATATTTTACATGTTATTTATATGGAAGAAGATTTCAGGTAATGACAGATAATGCTGCATGGAAGTGGTTGTTGGGGTTGAAGGATCTGTCAACTAGACTTGGTAGATGGGCTGGGAGGCTTAGTGAATTCGACCACGAGGTGAAGAAGCACGGTAATGCGGATGCACTAAGTAGGAAGGTGGCAAAAGAATAAGTTATAGGTTATGACCTATTGGTATGGCAAGAATTACAGGACATAGACAACAATTGTAAATTGTATTGAACACAGTCGCAATTTAATATGTACGACGGTCTTCTGTGCAGGGAAACAAAGTTAGGACCAAGGGTAGTAGTGCCAGCGAAACTGAGGGATGAGGTTTTAAAGGAAGCACATGATCATGTGTTATCTGGTTATGGAAGGTGTAGAGCAATGAATAGGAGAGCGGTGGAGAGGTATTGGTGGAGAGGTAGGAAAGTAGACGTGGATCAGTATGTTCAGAATTGTATACCATGTGCACTGAGAGCAGATTTGAGTCGGAAACAGATACAGCTACAACGATTGCCAGAACCGACATGTCCATTCTCTATGTTGGGGATTGATGTCTTAGGACCTTTCAGGCAAACACCATCAGGGAACAGATTTGTTCTGACAATAATAGACCATTTTTCAAGGTATGTGGAGATGGTGACTATGCCAAATCAACAGGTAGCAATGGTCGCGCAAGCATTAGTAAACAACTGGATTTTGAAGTATGGTGTACCGGAGACAGTAATTACTGACCAAGGAACCAACTTCATGTTGGATTTAATGAAGGAACTGTGTAAATTGCTGAATGTAAAGAAGTTGAAGACGAGTGTGTTGCATCCATAGTCCAACAGAAGTACTGAACGGGTACATAGAACAATTGGGAAGATGCTGAGTTTTTATGTGGATTCTCATCACCATCAGTTGGACGAGTATTTGAAGCATATTGTATGCGCATATAATGCAGAAATCCATAAAAATACCGGTTTGTCTCCGTATGAGGTAGTGTACGGGCAAAAAATGCTGTCACCATTTGATTTGGTTAGGCTACAGAAAGGAAGGTCCAATGAATCTGTACATCAGTTCATGAGAACAATTCGGGATGTTTGGAAACATGTACAAAAGGCAAATATGAAGGCTTTGGAAAGGCAGGAAGAGACAGTGAAGTGGAAAGGAAGTTTACCGGAGTATAGATTAGGGCAATGGGTAATGCTATCCAGCTCCTATACGCCAAAAGGGAAAACAAAGAAGTTCCTTACAAGGTATCACGAGCCATACCGAATAGTTGAAACCATATCCCCCATTAATGTTAAGCTTCAGCTGCCAACTAGAACAATAGCACATATTGGGCAGTTGCAGCAATTTAAGGGTTACCTGGAAGTGATTCCAGGTGTGTCACAGGAAGGAAAGAGGAAGAAAGAGAGAGTGAAGAGAGGTGCTAAGCACAGTAAAAACCAGGAAGATAGAGTACAGCATGAAGTACCATATGCTTTGCAATCCAGAAAGTAGTAGAGTATTTGTAGTTTTTTTTTTTGTTTTCTTGTTATGTGTCATTGGGTTTATGTAGATTAATTAGGCATTGTATTTTCGTATATGTATTTTCGAGTGTGGTGAGCCTGCTAGGGACAGCAGTCTTTGTGAAGAGGGAGAAAGGGTGATAGTGATCCTGTCCTCAGGTCACTGAAAAGGGGAGCATTGAGCAAGTTGGTAGAAGTAAAGAACTGAGGAGGTATTGCTGATCTCGGCAGTTAACAGCCAGTATGCCGAGATGACAAGGGAGAAATTACGGAGCTGCCATAGAGGGAAGGTAATGGTATGTCCAGCCAGGGTGATAAGCACCAATCCAGACATGTGCATGGAGCAGTTACTTTTAGCCAGGAGGGAAGAAATAGACTGTCCAAGGGACATCGTGGAGCCAAAATTGAGCTTGCAATGGGTTGGGATGCACTGGATCTTCTCCACCTACAAGAATTTGTTAGTAGCAGCAAGTTGTTTTGAGCGGGTAGTATTGGCAGAAGCAAAACATATAGAGCTCGAGGGGAGCAGAATTTTAATCAATGGAACTGTGTGTAACATAACAGGACCAACCTTCCATCTGCCAGTGTCAATTTCAGGAGTCATGCAATTGAATGTGACACAGCCACAGCTGTACTGGCCAGAAGCTTTTGCCAAGGCAGAATGTGACCTTGTTAAATCAAACTCTGGAATTGGGTCTGTTGAGATCCGTAAACCAGTTCAGTTTAGAGCAAGAGGGGCACATATCAGCCGAACAGCTTGTGCAGTATGTCGCTTAGTATAAGGAAAGGCAACGGCACTCTTAACAGCCATTGTGGCACAACAGGTGAGTGGAAACCTTGAGAATATTTCATGTAAGTTTCCTGGTCATGTTATAGTTTTAGGTGGAGATTTTAACTTAGGTGCTATAGACTGGGAGAGGGTGGATAACAGGGAAAGAGAATCATGCAAAATTGTTCTAAGTGGTTCATCCAAAGTTACCTTGAGCAGTTAATCAGAGAACTGATGCAAGAAGGTAACATCTTACACCTGATGGTGAGAAAAAGACCCAAACTTTTCAACCCAGCTAGCATAGGAAAGGGAACCAGTCATCACAAGGCCATTACGGCATCACTGAATATAGTTATAAATGAGAATACAAAGAAAGGTAGGAGATCTTTCTGTTTAACAAGAGCGACAAGAAACAAATTTTACGTTACTTGAGTGGTAAGCATGAAAATTCCATCTCCAGTACTAACAATGTTGCATATCAATGGGCAAAGTTCATGATTATTGTACAATATGCTTTAGATAGATACTAGCTGAGGAAAAAAATTAAATGAACCAAAAACTAGTTTAAGTAGAGCCATGTGTGAAGAATTCAATAAATTTGAAAGTAAAATTCAGTCCACCAAATTGACAGAAAATTCTAAAAAGTTTTAGTCTGATGTTAAAACAGTAAACGGATTGAAGCCATCTGTCCAGACAGTCCTTGACCATAATGGCACTGGAATGGAGGATAACAGAGAAAAGGCAGAATTACTAAATGTCTTTTACCAAAAGTGTTTCACACAGGAAGGTCGCACTGTAATGACTACAGTGGCACACACAGCAAGAAAGGCGTTCTCCAATTGCTGTGATTTACTGTTAAAGTTCTGAGAGGGTATATTCCTAGAAGAGTCAAAAAATGTGTTTCTTTCTCCTACCTATGAAGATGATCAAGATAAAATTAGGGAGAGTCAAGTGCACATGGAAGTTTATCAGCATTTTTTCTTCCTGCAAACTATTTCCAATTGGAACAGGAAAGGTTGAAGTGACAATGGTGCTCAAAGTGTCCTCAAAGACACATCACAAGGCAGCTTACATAGTACACAGGGTGAAGAAAAAAATTCTGCTCTTGGTGTCTGGTATGCGATTCCTTATCCCAGTTCTAGACAAAAGTGTATCTAACAACACCTAGTCCCACCAGTTGGTTTAATAGAAATTATAGTTTAAAAAAACAAGGCTATGGCAACACTGTAACTGCATACAGCATGGCAAAAACAGATAGCACAAGCTCCATGCTGTGCTAGAGCTGTCCCATTAGCACAGTTTGTTTATGAATTTCACACAATATCATTGGATTAGACTTTCACATTAATATATTTTTACTCATGTTATCACTCACAATGATGATCAGTTGTAGATTAGTGTTTAAACACTTCATTTAACAGGTCAGTAAGCTTACATGCAAGTGCCAATAGCACTCCATTCATAACATGATGACTGTTCCATACAAGGTGCTGTATTTACATGGCCCAATTTATCACTGTGGACATGGAATGTTATACAGTGGGGGCATTCATTGATACCTAGCTATGGACTGACTTAATGAAGCAACTGCCTAACAAGTAAACAATTTGGGAGTAAAGGTGACCACCCACCAAATATTAGAAGTGTTGGGTTGATGGCAGGCACATAGAAAACAGACTGAAAACTTTGACAGCTTTTGGGAGAAAACATCTGATGAGCTAGAACAGTGTTTTTCAACGTTTTTAAATAAGTGACCATTTTCCAACTAAAAAATTCTGGTGATGCACACAACCATAATAAAATTATGTTAATGATTTTGAAGACAACATATTTAACTTTATTTCTGTTGATACTATACTGACTGAGAAATCAAGTGCATTGTGCAAGGTAGTTGCAGTGCTCTGCAGGCAGTGATATATTCTTTGCCACAGCAGAGATCTAGGGGTGAGAAGGGATCAGTGGTTACATAGGCACACAGTTTCACTTGCTTCATCTACAGCTACATCTACATCTACATGGTTACGGTGCAATTCACACTTAAGTGCCTGGCAGAGGGTTCATCGAACCATTTTCGTACTACTTCTCTACCATTCCACTCATGAATAGCGCGTGGGAAAAAGGAAGAACTAAATCTTTCTGTTCGAGCTCTGATTTCTCTTATTTTATTATGATGATCATTTCACCCTGTGTAGGTGGGTGTCAACAAAATATTTTCGCATTCGGAAGAGAAAGTTGGTGATTGAAATTTTGTAAATAGATCTCGCAGCAAAGAAAACCACCTTTGTTTCAGTGACTGCCAGCCCAACTCGTGTATCATATCAGTGACACTCTCACCCCTATTGTGCGATAACATGAAATGAGCTGCCCTTCTTTGCATTTTCTTGATGTCCTCCGTCAATCCCACCTGGTAAGGATCCCATACAGCACAGCAATATTCCAGCAGAGCTGGACAAGTGTAATGTAGGCTGTCTCTTTAATGGGTTTGTCGCATATTCTAAGTGTTCTGCCAACAAGGCGCAGTATTTGTTTCGTCTTCCCGACAATATTATCTATTTGGTCTTTCCAGTTTAAGTTGCTCATAATTTTAATTACTAGGTATTTAGTCGAATTGATAGCACTTAGATTTGTGCAGTTTATCGTATACCCAAAATTTATCAGATTTCTTTTAGTACCCATGTAGATGACCTTGCACTTTTCTTTGTTTAGTGCCAATTGCCACTTTTCACACCATACAGAAATTCTCTCTAGATCATTTTGTAATTGGAATTGATCATCTGATGATTTTACTAGACAGTAAATTACAGCGTCATCTGCAAACAATCTAAGGGGGCTGCTCAGATTATCACCTAGATCATTTATGTAAATCAGGAACAGCAGAGGACCTATGACACTACCTTGCAGAACACCAGATATCACTTCTGTTCTACTTGATGATTTACCATCAATCACTACAAACTGTGACCTCTCTGAGAGGAAATGACAAATCCTGTCACATAACTGAGACAATGCTCCATATGTATGCAATTTGATTAATAGTCACTTATGAGGAATGGTGCAAAAGACTTCTGGAAATCTAGGAATATGGAATCAATCTGAGATCCCTTGTCAACAGCAATTTTACCTCATGGGATTAAAGAGCTAACTGTGTTGCACAAGAATGATATTTTCTGAATCTGTGTTGGTTATGTATCAATAAGCCATTTTCTTCTAGATGATTCATAACGTTAGAGTACAGTATATACTCCAAAATCCTACTGCAAATTGAGGTCAGTGATGTTATTGTTGCAACCTACATCCTTTTGAATCTGTTTAGTGTATTCATCTCTTGGTCTCCCTCTAAGATTTTTACCCTCCACACTGCCCTCCAATACTAAATTGGTGATCCCTTGATGCCTCAGAATATGTCCTACCAACCATCCCTTCTTCTAGTCAAGTTATGCCACAAATTTCTCGTCTCCCCAATTCTGTTCAATACCTCCTCATTAGGTATGTGATCTATCCATCTAATCTTCAGCATTCTTCTGTAGCACCACATTTCAAAAGCTTCTATTCTCTTCTTGTCTAAACTATTTATCATCCACATTTCACTTCCATATATGGCTACACTCCATACAAATACTTTCAGAAAAGATTTCCTGACACTTAAATCTATACTCAATGTTAACAAATTTCTCTTCTTCTGAAACGCATTCCTTTCCATTGCCAGTCTACATTGTATATCCTCTCTACTTCAACCATCATCAGTTATTTTGCTACCCAAATAGCAAAACTCATTTACTACTTTAAGCATCTCATTTCCTAATCTAATTCTCACAGCATCACCCGATTTAATTCGACTACATTCCATTATCCTCCTTTTGCTTTTGTTGATGTTCATCTTATATCCTCCTTTCAGGACACTGTCCATTCCATTCAACTGCTCTTCCAGGTCCTTTGCTGACTCTGACAGAATTACAATGTCATCGGCGAACCTCAAAGTTTTTATTTCTTCTCCATGGATTTTAATACCTACTCCGAATTTTTCTTTTGTTTCCTTTACTGCTTGCTCAATATACAGATTGAATAAAGTTGGGGATAGGCTACAACCCTGTCTCACTCCCTTCCCGACCACTGCTTCCCTTTGATGCCCCTCGACTCTTATAACTGCCATCTGATTTCTGTACAAATTGTAAATAGCCTTTTTCTCCCTATATCTTACCCCTGCCACCTTCAGAATATGAAAGAGAGTATTCCAATCAACATTGTCAAAAGCTTTCTCTAAGTCTACAAATGCTAGAAACATAGGCTTGTCTTTCCTTAATCTATTCACTAAGATAAGTCATTCAGTTATAATTTTTTATGGTTTCAAGCCAAGAAGAAAATAAAAATGTGAAAAACCAGCCTGCTAACTCACAGATAAGTCACAACAACATCCTGTTTATAAACATTCAGGGTCTTGAAAGTAAAGTTGAAATTCTGGAGGAGTCATTGCCACAGAATAAGTATTCTTTCTTATGTCTATCAGAACATTGGCTTAAACCAGAACAAATACAATACTATGTACCAGAAGGTTATAAATATGGAAACAGTTTTTGCAGATCTCAGTACTGTAATGGTGGTACTGTTATCTATGTTTCCAATGACATAGAGTGTAGAGAACTAGATCATAGTTGGGCATGTGCAGAGAAACACTTTGAAATTACCGGGATCATATGTGATATAATGAAACTTATCATAGTATGTATCTACCATTCCCCTGACTCAGATGATAAAACTTTTTTAGATAATTTAGACAGTGTACTCTGCTACATAACGAAATGGAAACAGTATGTAACTGTAATTGGGGGAGACTTTAATTCAAGCTTTGATGTAACATGTAACAAACCAAGTGTAAATAAGTTACTGAATATGCTAAGGCAGCACAACTTCCATCATGTAAATTCAGAACCAACAAGACTACAAGTGTGCTTGGATAATGCTTTTGTCAACTGTGCTCATGATATGTACTCCACCAAGCTAAAGGAATTTGTTTTCTCAGACCACTCCATGTTAACAGTAGAGTTAAGACATTTTATAAAAGGGGATGAGAGCAAGGCTGCACAAAAGTTAACAAAATCTAATACCTTAATATTAACAAAACACAATCTCATAAAACTAACACACCAGCTGAGCATAACAAACTGGGACAAATTATTTCAAAACTGTGATTCCAGTGCCCAAACAGTTTATGAAACATTCCACAATTACTTAACAGGTATTTTAAAAGCCCATCTTGTTCAAAAGAAATACCATAAAACAAGAAAGGGTAAATTTTGGTACACCAAAGAACTGGAGAATCTAAAAAATAAGCTACTGCTGTTGAAGCGCCTTGACAAAGTAAACAATTCTAATGAAATTAAGGATCTCGAAAGAATCACTAAGAAACTGTATAAGAAAGAGTTGCAATTGGCAAAACTAAGATACAACACAAATTTCATAAAAAATAGTAAAAACCAATGCAAAACAGCCTGGTCAGTAATTAATACTGTTAAAGGTGAAGTCAGAAACTTCGACAAGACAGTCCCAATACCAGCAGATACAATCAATAAATATTTTGTAAGCTGTGCTGATGATATCAAAAAGCTGATCAGTAAACCCAATGTAACATGTATAGATTATCTGAAGAGAGCAAACCTAAATCATAATAGGGCCAGATCATCATTGAAACACTTCAAAGAGGTATGCCAACATGAAGTTCTTAAAATAGTCAAAGAAATGAAAAATTCATACAGTACAGATATTTTTAATATGTCAAACAATCTATTGAAAGAAATTACATTGCAGCACCATTAACATATTCTATAAACCTGTGTCTCATAGAAGGGTTTTTTCCTGATCCTCTCAAACTATCCAAGGTAACTCCAGTCTTTAAGAAGGGTGTCAAATCAGATCCTGCAAACTACAGACCAATTTCACTAATTCCAGTACTAGGAAAAGTCTTTGAAGACATAATATATAAGCAGATGTATGAGTACCTAGAACTAAATGGTATGTTAAGTGCATCACAGTTTGGTTACAGAAAAGGAAGGTCAGCTATACATGCCATAGAGCTCTTAGTCAGAGACATTCTAGCAGCATTTGAGGACTATGCGCACACACAGGTAACCTTATGTGATCTGAGCAAAGCTTTTGATTGTGTTGACCACTCACTTCTGCTTTCTAAACTTGAGTACTATGGAATATGTGATAAAAGTTTAAAACTCATCAAATCATACCTCAATAAAAGGAACCAGGTGGTGAGTTCAGGAAATCATCTGTCAAACATACTCAATGTTCATCACGGAGTGCCACAGGGATCTAAATTGGGACCACTTCTTTTCCTTGTACACATAAATGACTTACCAGGAAATATAGATGTAAAGACATATATGTATGCAGATGACGCAACTTTTCTATCTGTAAACCATGTACTTGATAACCTTGTAAGTGATATGAAATTGGCAAAAGAAAATGCAACATCATGGTTTAATGCCAATGGTCTGCTATTAAATGAGTAAAAGACCCAGAATATGTGGTTCAGTCTATCAAAGACTACAAGAATAGAAAAACAAAAGGCAAAGTTTTTAGGTATTGTACTTGACAACAGTCTAACATGGAACTCTCATGTTGATCACATAGTGGTTAGGTTGTCAAGAGTTATATATTTGTTGAAGAGACTGATGTGTTGTGTGACATTTGAGTATGTAAGGACAGCGTACTTTGCCTTTTTTCAATCTGTTTTAAGGTATGGGTTAATACTCTGGGGAAACAGCAGAAAAATAAATGAAATTATGGTGATCCAGAATAAAGCAATCAGAGTAATGGCTAAGGTAGATAATAGAACACATTGTAAACCATTGTTCATTAAATATAGAATTTTAACAGTAATTAATTTATATATTCTTGACAGTGTTAACTACATACTTGCTGAACTACCTAATTAAAGTGTAACAAATGAAAGGCATGGCTACTATACAAGAACGTGTACTTCTCTGCTGTTGCCAGAAAATAGATTAGCTAAAACTAACAATAGTCATAAGTATATGGCAATTAAAGTATATAACAAATTGTCTAAAAATAGATCAATCAAGCCTGACAAATTATTTAAAGACAATGTTCATAACTTCTTGTTAACTAATCCATTCTATTCATTAGAAGAATTTTTAGAAATGCCCAATATCAACTTAAATATGTAAAAATTTATTTTATAACATTAATAGGTTAAGTGAACTGACGAAGTCTATTGCATGTAATAATGCTGAATGACTAATAAAGAATCTGAATCTGAATCTGAGGGTCAGTATTACCTCACATGTTCCAACATTTCTACGGAATCCAAACTGATCTTCTCCAAAGTCGGCTTCTATCTGTTTTTCCATTCGTCTGTAAAGAATTTGTGTTAGTATTTTGCAGCCGTGGTTTATTAAACTGATAGTTCAGTAATTTTCACATCTGTCAACATCTACTTTCTTTAGGATTGGAATTATTATATTCTTCTTGAAGTCTGAAGCTATTTTGCCTGTCTCATACATCTTGATCACTAGATAGTAGAGTTTTGTTAGGCCTGGCTCTCCCAAGGTTGTGAGTAGTTCTAATGGAATGTTGTCTAATCCCGGGTCTTTGTTTCGACTTACATCTTTCAGTGCTCTGTCAAACTCTTCACGCACTATCATATCTCCCATTTCATGTTCTTCTACCTCCACTTCCATTTCCATAATATTGTCCTCAAGAACATTGCCCTTGTATAGACCCTCTATATACTCCTTCCACCTTTCTGCTTTCTCTTCTTTGCTTAGAACTGGGTTTCCATCTGAGCTGTTGATATTCATGCAAGTGGTTCTTTTCTCTCCAAAGGTTTCTTTAATTTTCCTGTAGGCAGTATCTATCTTACCCCTCATGATACATGCTTCTACATCCTTACATTCGTCTTCCAGGTCAGTGATATGGGTCTGTAATTCAATGGGTTACTCCTATTTCCTTTCTTGAATATTAGTGTGACCTGTGCTACTTTCCAGACCTTAGGAACAGACCTTCCGTCAAGTAAGCGGTTGTATATGAGTGCAAAGAAAGGTTCTATTGTGTCTGCATACCCTGAAAGGAATCTGATTGGTATACCATCTGGACCAGAAGACTTGCCTTTCTTAAGTGATTTGAGTTGTTTCGCAACACCTGAGATATCTGCTTTTATGTCAATCATGCTAACAGCTGTTCTGGTTTCGAATTCTGGAATATTTACTTTGTCTTCTTTTGTGAAGGAATTATGGAAAACTGTATTTAGTAACTCTGCTTTAGTGACACCATCATCAGTAACATTTCCATCGCTATCATTCAGTGACGGTATTGACTGTTTTTTGTCAGTGGTGTACTTCACATACGACCAGAATCTCTTTGAGTTTCCTACCATACTTTGAGACAGTGTTTCATTGTGGAAACTGTTGCATCTCACATTGATGTCTGCACTAAATTTTAAGCTTCCGTGAAACTTACCCAGTCTTGGAGATTTTGCATTCTTCTGAATTTGGCATACTTTTTTCGTTGCTTCTGCAACAGTGTTCTTACGTGTTTTGTGTACCGTGATGGATTAGTCCTGTCTCTTATTAACTTATGCAGTAAGAATCTATCTATTGCTGTCGATACTGTAGCTTTGAATTTGAGCCATATCTGGTCTACACTTACATAATTAGCTTGGAAGGTATGGAGATCCTCTCTTAGCAAGGCGTTAAGAGAATTTTTATCTGCTGTTTTAAATAGATATATTTTGCATTTATTTTTAGTGGTTTTGGTTTATATCATTTTAAGCCTCGCTACAATTACCTTGCCTTCACTAATCCCTGTATCCGTCATGACACTCTCTATTAGATCAGGATTATTTGTAGCTAAGAGGTAAAGTGTGTTTTCGCAACCATTTACAATTTGCGTGGGCTCATGAACTAATTGTTCAAAGTATTTCTCAGAGAAAGCATTTAGTACAGTTTCGGAAAATGTTCTCTGTCTTCCACCAGCTTTGAACATGTATTTTCGCCAACAAATCGAGGGTAGACTGAAGGCTGCACCAATTATAAGTGTATGAGTGGGGTACTTATTTGTAATGAGATTCAAGTTTTCTTTGAAGTGTTCAGCTATTATATCATTTGAATCAGGGGGTCGGTAGAAGGAGCCAATTATTATTTTGGCACGGCTATTGCGTATAACCTCTACCCATAGTAATTCGCAGGAACTATCTATTTCAACTTCACTGTAAGATAAACTACTACCAACAGACACAAACACTCCACCACCTACTTTATTTAATCTATCCTTTCTGAACACGGATTGCGCCTCTGTAAAAATTTCGGCAGAATTTATCTCCGGATTTAGTCAGCTTTCTGTTCCTATAATGATTTGGAAGAAAAACTTTAAGGTATCAACCTGAGCTGGACCCTGAAGGTGAAAATGGGCATAGACAGATACTAAATATTTTTTTTGGATATGTCAGTACAACTGGCTGATCTGAGCACAAATATGAAACACAAATAGAATTTGCTACTGATGGGATGTTTAAAATGGCATTTAACATGCAAGAGACTGACATCTGGGTGAAGAGAAAAGAAGAATATCCACAGCTGAAAAGGGAAGCTTTGAAATTATTAGTGTCATTCACCACTTCCTACCTATTATTGTTAGCAAGACTTCTCACATTGCAATTGTTGTCTCCACTACTTCTACTCTGGCCTTTCTGGCAATGTTGCAAATTCTCTGTGATGATATTCCATGCTCTGCTAACTCATATTAATTCATGGTCTTGAAATACCTATTCAAAAATTCCATTTTAGAGTTGTCACTGTTAAGCAACAAGAATTCAATAAAGCTGCCCATTAACCAATACGTAAAGAGATGCTTCATTTCACTAGCTGTCTACTGTGTTTTGAACTCATTTGAGGAGAAGGCAAAAACAAATGTCTTTAGACAACAGTCTTATCAAAACAAGCATACATTATTGTATATTATATTACTATTTTATAAATTGTTTTAATTTTTTCAGACTGGAACACATTATCCTATTTTTAAGTGAATCCCTACAGAAAAATATGTTTCACAGAATGAGCGTTTCATATTGCAGGTAGTACTGAAAAGTGAACTATGCTCATTAAGCGAATCCCACTGTAGAGTCAGTTATTAAAGAGATAGATCTCTTTCAAATTTCTCAATGTTACTCACTGTATCTCATTCATTTAGTTATTGATCAGTTCCTGAAATAGTTCTCAGGTGCTGCATTTACTTATTGTTAACATGATATAGTTAAAAACAATCTACATTATATTAATTTAGAGAGATCCATGTCAGTTGCATTAATTATGTATTCAAACAGTGAGCAGTTTCAGGATTTTAAAATCTCATCTTTAGGCATAAGAAACATACTAAGGAGAGGAGGGAAGAAATATAATATGACATACCTGTAAAAACCAAAAGAGCAGACTACTGAAACAAGGCAACTCACTTAGTGTATTTGGTAATGTATAAAATATGAATGGTCCAGTAAGTGCAAGAGTACTTGATGGAACTAGAAAAATGGAGAGGGTCTAACAATCAAACTGACCTAAAAGTGTAATATACGGGCAGGTGGGATGAAGGAAACAAAAACCAAGAACAAACTCTGCACTCACACTGTGCGCCGTGAGGCAGCTGCACAGTATGTATACCAACAACAACTGCCTGGAGGGCCATGCCAGAGGTCTGGAGACATGGTGCAGCACAGGCACCAGTAGCGTATGAGCAATCGGACTGACATTATTATCATAGATACAGAAAATATCTGGACTGATTGGTCCGAGCACTTGCAATACTCCATTTAAAAATATAATAGAATATGAATGAGCTGTGGTATGCCATTAGGCTAATTAACTCTCAAATATGTAATACCTTGTGATGTTTTTAGGCAACAGAGCCATGGAACATAGAAAAACGAATAAACAAAGGATAAAAGGCAGAACAATAATGATAAAAATTAATGGTAACATACACCAAGCTAAGTAAATCATCACATATATGATACATTATGGGCTCAAGTGACATAAAAATACGTTAAAAACATAAAAACCATCACAAATGTAAAATGTTAGTGTATTAATGTAAGGAGTGTAATAACAAATGAAAATGATCAGCTGAGTGCCCTACATATACAAAGCAATAACAATATGGAATGATGACTAGGAGGTGAAACAACTAAACAAATGGCAGAAAAATAAGCCTGAACCTCACAGATTTGTAAAAATATGTGCTGTAATAGGCAACAAGGCAATGTCACGTATGCCAAATGAGTGAACAAGGGATCAGACACTACAAGCCATGATAAAAAAAAAATAGTAAGATAACTATACCAATTACATCACCTGAATGTAGGATACATTATGGGTTCAAGTGATGTAAAATTAAATATATCAAAATATAAAAATATAAAAACCATCATAAAAATGTTGATTCACTGAAAGAGTGTAATAGGAAGAATGACCTGGAAGTCTTGTTTGGTTCTTACAATTTGCTATGAGCAAAATGACAAATTGACATGTTCAGGCTGAGTGCCCCTTGTTAGACGACCACATAATGTATCATATATGTGATGATTTACTAAGCATGGTCTATGTTATCATTAATTTTTGTCATTGTTGTTCTGTTTTTATCTTTTGCTCATTTATTTTTCCTATCTAACATTGTCTTGTTGCAAAAAATGACACATGGTGTTAATATTTGAAAATTATGTAGGCTAATAACAATTTCAATTACAGGCTTCATTCATATTCAATTATGATTTTAAATAAAGTATTGCAAGTGCTCGTGCCAGTCAGTCCAGTTTTTTCTATATTTTCTCTAATAATGCTACTTTATTTGCTTGTACACTGTGGGTGCCTGCACCACACCACACCTTAAGATCTCCAGTGTGGCCCTCCACTTAGCCGTAGTTAGCATTCATACTGTGTGGCTGCCCAACAGTGACAGTGTGAGTACAGTGTTTGTTCTCAGTTTCTACTTCCTTCATCCCACCCACTGAGACATTATATTTTTAGGTCAGTTTGATTACTAGGTCCTCTCCTTTTTTTCTATTTCTGCCAAGATGCAGTCATTTGGAGCTCTTGTAAGGAGGGTAAATATGGAGTTGGATCAGTTGGGTAGAGAGGCCACTCTGTCAGACATTGGATTGGTTTCTGTTGAGGCTATTGATACGGGGGATTTCACAAGGAATGGCCTACAACTCAGTAGGAAAGGGAAGGGTAAACTGGCAGGGTTGTTAGCAAAATCCATAAGAGGGGACACTAGTACTCATTTATGTACCTCTTTTTTCGACTAACATCAGTGTCCAATGAGAAGTTAAGGCAGGCAGGTGCTAAAGAGGTCCAAAACTTACAAAATTTTAACAACAGGAAAGTAAATAATAATGTTACCATATTTAACTAAAATATTGGTGGATTAAAGAAAAAAGTAGATTCTCACAAACGTAAAGTAAAAAATAATGTTACCATTTTACACCAAAATATTCCGGGCCTGAAGAATAAAGTAGATGAGCTCCTGGTTTGTTGAGATGACATTGAATCTGATAATGTAATAGATGTATTATGCCTGTCTGAGCATCACATTGTGTCTCATATAGAAAAGGTAAATATCAGTGGTTATAAACTAGCTACACATATGAGTAGAGACAATAAGGTGAGAGGAGGAGTTGCCATATATGTCAAAAGTTATCACTGGGTAAAAAGCTTGGATACAAAAAAGTGTTGTCTAGAGCAACATATAGAAGTATGTGCCTGTCAACTTAAACTGAAGGAGGGCTCTTTTATAATTGTAACAGTGTATAGGTCCTCTTCAGGAAACTTATTTATTCCTGGAAAACTTGGATGCCTTGTTGTGCTATCTGTCAGATAGGGGACATCAGATTATTATTTTGGGGACTTCAATGTTGATTCACTGAAAGAGTGTAATAGGAAGAATGACCTGGAAGTCTTGTTTGGTTCTTACAATTTGACATCTGTCTTTAATTTTCCTAATCGGGTAGTAAAAGACAGCAGTACATTGATAGATAAAACTTTTATAGACCAAGATAGGTTTAAAAACATAAATTCTTGTCGTGTTGAGAATGGCCTTTCTGATCATGGTGTTCAGCTAGTTACAGTATATGACATAGCTCCATTCAGTAATTCAAAACTATCCTCCACAGTTGTGCGTTCAATGAAAAACTCAACAATTAGAAATTTCAGAGAAAATCTTCAGCAGTTAGACTGCGATGAGGTGTACAAGGAACCCAATGCTAATTTAAAATACAACTTATTTCATGATACACTTGTAAGAGAAATTGAGAATTGTTTCCCCAAGGAAGTAGTTAAATCTAATTATAAGAAACCATGAAAAAAACCTTGGCTTACTGAAGGAATAAAAATATCTTGTAACCACAAAAGGGAACTGTATCTAACAACAAGAAAGGGTAATGACCCAGAAACAGCCAAATATTATAAAAACTACTGTGCCACATTAAGAAAGGTTATTAAAAAGTCTTGAAGCATGTGCATCATGTCTGAGATTAATACCTCTGATAATAAAATCAAAACAATTTGGAATATTATTACAAGGGAGACATGGCAACCGAGAGTACAGGACGACAGCGTTACTATAAAAGAGAATGGATACTTGACAAACAACAAGCTGTAAGTCAAATACATTTTGAATAATCATTTTTTAAATGATCTAGAGAAAATAGGATCTAAATGTTCATTAGAAGAAGCAAGGCAGTTAATGGAAGAGGCGTTACACACACAATTTGATATAATTGAAATTCCCACCTCTGCTTCTGAAATTAGGAAGATAATAAACTCTCTCAAGAATAAAAGCTTACGTGGAATTGATGGCACTTCCAGCAGGATAATAAGAGCTTGTTCCCAAGAAATAAGTGGGACTCTTAGCCACATATGTAATAGCTCTCTGAAGCAGGGTGTTTTCCAGATAGACTGAAGTATGCCATTGTTAAACCATTGTATAAAAAAGGGGATACGTCTGATGTTAACAACTACAGCCCAAACTCTCCTCTGACTGCCTTATCCAAAATTCTTGAAAAAGTAATGTATTGTAGAGTAGCTTCACACCTTTTTAAAAATATAGTTGTAACAAAATGTCAGTTTGGTTTCCAGAAGGGTTTTTCAACGGAAAATGCTATATATACTTTCACTAATGAAATATTAAATGCTCTGAGGCAAGAAGTAATGAAGATTTTGTTGGAATCCTGATCAACCCACAGAGCTATGAAAAATAGAAATGTCAACACACAGTGTGTCAATTATAATCTGAGGTGAGCTCAAGAGTCCTAGATCCACTTTGGAGAAACTGCTGTACTTGATGCCTTATTTAACTGGTGCCAATCCTAGTGATCTATTGTTTGATTCAAACCACGGTTACTGAAATTCATTCAAGTAACTGTGGAGCAAAGTCCTGCAGATGAACTGTGTGTGTGTTGTTGCAGCCATTTTGTATCACATTTCGACATGAGCATCTTTTAAATGCACTTTCATGAACTGTTGTAGTTCTGTGTGATATTTTTACCAGTGCAGATGATCAGCATGAAAACTAAATTGTCAGTGCTGCACAAGATGCTGCCCTGAGAAAGCCATTTCCATCCAGAAATTAATGTGGTCTTTCTCCTCTCCCCACAAACCTCTCAAAGGCAAACTCATGGATATGGTCTGAACAGGGCTTATTGACACTTGCCACACTAGTCAGGTTTTTTAGGTGTTAGATAAGTTTGATGGACATTGTGTCACATCTTACCACTGCAAGTCTTTGTCTATTTGAATTGTTCAACAGGTTTAAATTAATTTCATAGTCATTACTACAAATAAGTACCAAATCTGAATGTGAGAGTCTTTACAATGTTCTTCCACAAAACCTTGCCACTCCTGTGTGACATTTCTACCATAGCAGATGATTATCATGAAGCATATGTTATCGGCTATGCTGCTACTGCTTCCTCCCACAACTGTGGCCACCGAGCAAGACTTTGCGGACTTTACGAAGCCCTGAGTACACATACACACACACACACACACACACACACACACACACACACACACACACACACACACACAAGCTTGCAGGCACAGCCACACATACCTATGCACTTACATTGTGCCAACTGGACACACAACCACAGTAACTGCTATCTTTGAATGCTTGCTGCTGACTGATTGCCACTTTGTGTGATGTCTCTTTAAAAATATGTGTAGGACAGATACCACAAAATCTTAAAATATAAAGCTATTACCTTTTAGATATTTATATGAAAGACAAAAAAAGTATACAATATATATTCACTTTAGGTAAAGACATTATTTTTGTTAACAATTACCGTATTTCCTCGAATCTAAGCCACACTTTTTTCCTGGTTTTTGTAAGCGAGTGCAACATAAGCAGAAGTTCTGAAAAATGTTGGTACGTGCCACCACAACTAACTTCTGCTGTCGAATATGTATAGTGCTACACAGGCATGCTGTGCAGGCATAAAGATAAATACTGGTGCCAAAACCTCTGTGTCAGTAAATAAATAAAAAAAAAAAAGGTAGAAGAATGTAAACATTATGGCATGTATTCTTTTGTGTTTGCTGCTATCTTATTTAAATGCTGTCTGCCTAATAAAATACAAAACTAGTGTGAGACAGCAGCAAATGCAGAAGAACATACATACCATGTCATGTTTATATTTGTATTATCCTTATGCTGAATAGTGGCAGTCAGAAATCAAGCATGACAACTGACTAAATTTTTAAATCTAAGATGACTCTAATTTCTGTGCAGAATACAATTTACTAAAGAGGCATCTGCAAAGATTTTCAAACGGAGAAAAATTTTTGCTTAACTCTCGTTCAGAACATCTTCTTCCATACGCAGTCTATTATTTGGTTCCTGTTGATCATTGTCAAAGAAAGCAGCAGTGTAAGTAACAACAAATAGCAGCCCCTTGCCATTGTTTTGCTAATGAGACAATTCCTCTCTTCTTTCTATTGTAAGCGGCGGTAGAGCACACAAAAGCAAGCCATGCCACGAGTGGGAACAGGCCGTATACACTCATTATCTGAATGCAACAAACAGTGCATGACAAGGTATGATAATGCATTTTCAGCTTAGAGTGACATAAACACCTACAACAAAGAGAACGGCACTTATCAGATCAAAGCAAAATAAGCAATCAATCCAAACCAGACGAAGCACGTGAAAAAGGAAGGGAACCCGTATAAATACGGACAGAGTGCCTGACGCATAGCAATGGCTACCTGGTAAAGTTTAACTGCTAAGCTTGTGACTCACTTGAATTCATCCCATTTTTTTCCTACTGACATTTGATCTGTCTGAACAAGTTATAAGTGGCACGTAAGACAGACAGTTTGCACTGTGGGTGGTGGCACAGTTAACACAATACAGGGTGATTCAAAAAGAAAACTTTAGGAATTTAAAACTCTGCAACAACAAAAGGCAGAGCTAAGCACTATCTGTCGGCGAATTAAGGGAGCTATAAAGTTTCATTTAGTTGTACATTTGTTCACTTGAGGCGCTGTTGACTAGGCGTCAGCGTCAGTTGATGCTAAGATGGCGACCGCTCAACAGAAAGCTTTTTGTGTTATTGAGTACGGCAGAAGTGAATCAACGACAGTTGTTCAGCGTGCATTTCAAACGAAGTATGGTGTTAAACCTCCTGATAGGTGGTGTATTAAACGTTGGTATAAACAGTTTACAGAGAATGGGTGTTTGTGCAAAGGGAAAAGTCCTGGACGGCCGAGAATGAGTGATGAAAATGTAGCACGCATCCAGCAAGCATTTGTTCGCAGCCCAGGAAAATCGACTCGCAGAGATAGCAGAGAGCTGCAAATTCCACAATCAACTGTATGGAGAGTCCTACGAAAAAGGTTAGTTATGAAACCTTGTCGTCTGAAATTGGTTCAAGCACTGTCTGCAGCTGATAAGATTAAAAGAATCGATTTCTGTGATTTTATCCTTGCTCAAGTGGAAACAGATGAATCTTTCATTTCAAAGATTGTGTTTAGTGATGAAGTAACTTTCCACACTAACGGGAAAGTCAACCGTCACAATGTCTGTATATGGGGCACTGGGAGTCCAAGGGAAACAACTCAGTATGAACGTGACTTGCCTAAGGTGAACGTTTTCTGTGCCATTTCAGCCAATAAAGTTTTTGGTCCCTTTTTCTTGGAAGGTGCTACTGTAACTGGACTACAGTATCTGGAGATGTTAGAGAATTGGTTGTTCCCTCAGCTCGAACAAGAAGCACAACAATTCATATTTCAGCAGGATGGAGCGCCACCACATTGGCACTTATCTGTCCGTAGCTACCTGAATGTCAACTACACGAGGCTATGGATTGGCCGCCAGGCAGCCCATAACAGAGCACTTCATCACTGGCCTCCAAGAAGCCCTGATCTTACCCCCTGCGATTTTTTCTTATGGGGGTATGTTAAGGATATGGTGTTTCGGCCACCTCTCCCAGCCACCATTGATGATTTGAAACGAGAAATAACAGCAGCTATCCAAACTGTTACGCCTGATATGCTACAGAGAGTGTGGAACGAGTTGGAGTATCGGGCCATATTGAACATCTCTGAACTTGTTCTTGAGTGAAAAAAATAACCTTTTTAAATACTCTTTGTAATGATGTATAACAGAAGGTTATATTATGTTTCTTTCATTAAATACACATTTTTAAAGTTGTGGTATTCTTTTTGAATCACCCTGTATTTTAGGTCATTGCAAAGAGGGGAGACATGAAGAGGAAATACACTACCAGCACCAAAATGCACCAGAGAAATCTACTACCAGCATTGCCAGCACAACCTACAATGTTTAGCTTCACCATGCAGTTATAATACAACTACTGCTAGGTTGTGGCAGGAATGGAAAAAAATGCAAGTTAATGTGAAGTGTTCTGGACTGAGCCAATATGTGACAAATAAGCCCAGCTCCCACCTTTTCTTGTGCCATTTACAACTTAGTTTCATCTTTTTGCATGTATTGCTGATGTACTGTATTCAGCAACAATATTGATTGCCAATCTTTTAAATGGAAACACCGAGTCTCAAAGAATATGCTTGGTCAGAATCAAGGAAACATTGCTTATTTCCAGCTAGTGAGCTGTTATTGGTTGGTAACTTGTTACACCACACAACAGCCAGTGCAGCTACCACACCACACTGATACACATAAAATGAGCTTACTTGCTGGATGTGGAAGAGGGAGAGTGGCCCTTCAACAACGGGAGTGCAGGTAGGGGTGAAAGCATTCTGCGAAGTGCTGAAAATATACTTTTTGTGCAGATCATTTGCTATGGCAGGGATGTCACACAGAAATAGAACAAGGTTTCCATGATAGCACATTTGAAAGAGTTTCATGTTCAAATCTGGCACGATATAGTTGCAAAAATTACATACACTGTTGATCGTAAAAATTAGCATCAGTGATAGAAGGCATGAAGCAAAACTATAGAGCCTGAGCTTTCTTTTAAATTTATATTTTACACATTGTACAGAAATTCGCTGGGCCAACTTCTAATAAGCTTCGCAATGATGTGGAATGTGTCAGGTTAATAAAAGGTGTATATACAAAATATTGCATCACACAAAATATTACATGACTCTTTTTTGGTTTGGGGATGGGAAATTACCCACTTACTACATCCAAAAATTAATCTAATTGGTAGAAGGAGTTGTCATTCAGAAATTCTTTTAATTTCCTTTTAAATGCTATATGGCTATCTGTCAGACTTTTGATGGTATTAGGTAAGTGACCAATTTTGCGGCAGCATAATTTACCGCCTTCTGAGCCTAACTTAGATTTAACCTTGAGTAGTGAAGATCATCCTTTCTCCTAGTGTTGTAGCCATGTACACTGATATTATTTTTGAATTTGTTCAGGTTGTTAATAACAAATTTCATAAGTGAATATATATATTGTGAGGCTACAGTGAAGATCCCTAGCTCTTTAAATAAGTGTCTGCAGGATGATCTTGCATGAACTCCTGCAATTATTCTGATTACACATTTTTGTGCGATGAACACTCTTTTACTCAATGATGAGTTACTCCACAATATGATGACATATGAAAGCAGGGAATGAAAATAGGCATGGTAGGCTAATTTACTAATATGTATATCGCCAAAATTATAAATGACCCTAATAGCATAAGTAGCTGAACTCAAACGTTTCAGCAGATCCTCAGTGTGTTTTTTTCCAGTTCAACCCCTCATCAATGCATACACCTAGAAATTTTGAATATTCCACCTTAGCTACCAATTTCTGATCAAAGTCATTCCATTTACTGTGTGGAACTCTATATACTGTGTTTTGTCAAAGTTTAATGAGAGCACATTTGCAGAGAACCACTTAATGATTTTCTGAAAAATCATCCTTATACAATTTCATCAGTTAATTCTTGTCTTTTGGGTGTGATAGCTATATTTGTATCATCAGCAAAAAGTACCAGCTTTGCATCTTTGTGAATATAGAATGGCAAGTCATTAATATATATTAAGAACAGCAGAGGACCCAAGACAGAACCTTGCAGCACCCCATTCTTGATTGTTTTCCAGTTTGAGATATCACCAGTGTTTTTCATATTATGTGAACTGCTTATTTCAACTTTCTGCACTCTTCCAGTTAGGTATGATTTAAACCATTTGAGAGCTGTCCCATTCATACCACAGTACTTGAGCTTATCTAGAAGTATTCAATGACTTACACAATCAAAAGACTTGTAAGACAAGAGATCACAAAGTATGCCAGTGGGTGACTTCCAGTTACTCAGAGCATTTAATATTTCATTAATGGAAGTATATACAGCAGTTTCCATTGAAAAACCCCTTCTGGAAACCAAACTGACATTTTGTTAAAACTTTATTTATAGCTACTCTACAATACATTACTTTTTCAAGAATTTTGGATAAGGCAGTCAGAAGAGAGATTGGGCAGTAGTTGTTGACATCAGACGTATCCCCTTTTTTATGCAGCGGTTTAACAATGGCATACCTCATTCTATCTGGGAAAATACCCTGCTCAGAGAGCTATTACATAAATGGCTAAGAATCCCACTTATCTCTTGGGAACAAGCTTTTATTATCCTGCTGGAAATGCCATCAGTTCCATGTGAGCTTTTATTCTTGAGAGAGTTTATTATCTTCCTAATTTCAGAAGCAGAGGTGGGAATTTCAATTATGTGGGTAACGCCTCTTCCATTAACTGCCTTGCTTCTTCTAATGAACATTTAGATCCTATTTTCTCTACAACATTTAAAAAATGACCATTCAAAACGTTTTTGAATCCGGCTTGTTGTTTGTCAAGTTTCCATTCGCTTTGATGGTAATGCTGTCATCCTGTACAGTTGGGTGCCCTGTCTCCCTTTTAATAATATGCCAAATTGTTTTGATTTTGTTATCAGGGGTATTAATTTCAGGCATGATGCACATGCTTCTGGACTATTTCATAACCTTACTTAATGTAGCACAGTAGTTTTTTATAATATTTGGCTGTTTCTGGGTCATTACCCTTTCTTGTTGTTAGATACAGTTCCCTTTTGTGGTTACAAGATATTTTTATTCCTTCAGTAAGCCAAGGTTTTTTTCATGGTTTCTTATAATTAGATTTAACTACTTCCTTGGGGAAACAGTTTTCAAATTATCTTACACGTCTATCATGAAATAAGTTATATTTTAAATTAGCATTGGGTTCCTTGTACACCTCATCGCAGTCTAACTGCTGAAGATTTTCCCTGAAATTTCTAATTGTTGAGTCTTTAATTGAACACACAACTTTGCAGGGTGGTTTTGAATTACTGAATGGAGCTATGTCATATACTGTAACTAGCTGAACACCATGATCAGAAAGGCCATTCTCAACACGACAAGAATTTATGTTTTTAAACCTATCTTGGTCTATAAAAGTTTTATCTATCAATGTACTGCTGTCTTTTACTACCCGATTAGGAAAATTAAAGACAGATGTCAAATTGTAAGAACCAAACAAGACTTCCAGGTCATTCTTCCTATTACACTCTTTCAGTGAATCAACATTGAAGTCCCCACAAATAATAATCTGATTTCCCCTATCTGACAGATAGCACAACAAGGCATCCAAGTTTTCCAGGAATAAATGAGTTTCCTGAAGAGGACCTATACACTGTTACAATTATAAAAGAGCCCTCCTTCAGTTTAAGTTGACAGGCACATACTTCTATATGTTGCTCTAGACAACACTTTTTTGTATCCAAGCTTTTTACCCAGTGATAACTTTTGACATATATGGCAACTCCTCCTCTCACCTTATTGTCTCTACTCATATGTGTAGCTAGTTTATAACCACTGATATTTACCTTTTCTATATGAGACACAATGTGATGCTCAGACAGGCATAATACATCTATTACATTATCAGATTCAGTGCCATCTCAACAAACCAGGAGCTCATCTACTTTATTCTTCAGTCCCGGAATATTTTGGTGTAAAATGGTAACATTATTTTTTACTTTACGTTTGTGAGAATCTACTTTTTTCTTTAATCCACCAATATTTTAGTTAAATATGGTAACATTATTATTTACTTTCCTGTTGTTAAAATTTTGTAAGTTTTGGACCTCTTTAGCACCTGCCTGCCTTAACTTCTCATTGGACACTGATATTAGTCTAAAAAAGAGGTACATCCATGGTTACTAGTGTCCCCTCTTATGGATTTTGCTAACAACCCTGCCAGTTTACCCTTCCCTTTCCTATTGAGTTGTAGGCCATTCCTTGTGAAATCCCCCCTATCAATAGCCTCGACAGGAACCAATCCAATGTCTGACAGAGTGGCCACCACACGCAACTGATCCGACTCCATATTTACCCTCCTGACAGAGTGGTACAACTGGGGCTGATCATGCCACATAAAAGCAGGCACCAGCCCAATGGTGGTATGGGTTGTTGCAAAGGCTATTTTCACCAGGTCACACTCAGTACTGTAGCCCTGATCCCTATCAATACTGTTTCCCACTTGTAATGGAACTGACAAATAGAAGTAATTTTATTTCATTATATACTAAAGTCGTGTTTAAAAAAAAAAAAAAAAAAAAAAAAAAAAAAAAAAAAAAAAAAAAAAAAAAAAAAAAAGAAAAAAAGCTTTCACTTAAGATAATACTAAGTTAGGTGTTGCGATCGATATTGGAATTGTATGTTCTTTGTAGATTATGACTGTGATCTTTGGTCTACAACGGTTTTTCGGCCACTTGAGTGTTGCCCGCGGTTGAGTGTGGTTGTGTATGTGGTTGTGACAATAAAAGTGTGTTTTTGATACAAAGAAACCGTGGAATACTGCGTCATGATTTTGATAGTCCAGTGATAATTAAAAAACCTGCAACTTTTTCTTGGACCCAGAGTAGCAAAGGAATCATCGCCTTGACAACGAGAAGCTACATGGACAACGCAGACTCAGCAGCATCAACAAAGGAGACATCATGGCCAGCTCTGCTAAAGTACTATACAGCCATTAGCCACACCGTAACGGTGTCCTTATGGAGTTAACTTTTCCTGCACAGTAGAGCGGGTTCGTGAAAACTGGGGGCTCGTCCGGGATTAAGACATTTATATGTACTGGATTGACGAAATCTGTTTTGCAGAAGTCTAATGACCACGTTGTACGAAGAAGTACTATACATGGAAGTAAAGGGAGACTAAACGAAACAGTAAAGTGGACTAACCACACGAATGAGGACCCAGACTGAAAAGATAAGTACATTTGTTTAGTGCTGTTTATTCGTTTTATTATTTTGTGTGTGAAATTTCACGAAAATGACCATTGTGAAAGAGGAAAGTGGTGCCGAATCAGAACAGGATTGTGAAAATTTGTTAGTCTTTGGGGACGTAGACATGCCGATAAAAACGGAAGATGAGTCAGTCAAAGAAGCGGATCAGAGTCTTAATTCATCAAAACGTGAGACGTCGGACATTAAATCACTATTACAAATGATGGAACAATCATTAGCTTTAAATCAGATTGTTGCAGCCCGCTTACAAGCTAATGAAGAACAATTGCAAAGCATGAATCAGACGGTCGCGGACAGTTTTCGGGTTATAAATCAGAAAGTGTCGCGTCTAGAGGGAGCTATGAACAAAAAATTTGATAATGTCTTACTTTGGGGTAATAAACTTTGCAACGATATTTTAAAGATAGACAAGAAACTTAGCAAGGCAGAAACAAAGATTTTGGCGGTAGAATCTAAAGTGGGAGAAGTAAAATCTAGTCTGAGTAACAAAATTCAGTCTGTAAAAAATGAACTGGTCACAGAGAGAGAGAAAAATAATCAAATAGATACAGTTTGTGTAAATGTAAAAGCTATGGCAGTAGATCTTGAAAGTAGAGTAGACTCGAAACTAAATATTGTGAATGATAAAGTGGAAACAGTCAGTAACACAGTAAAACTCCACGAGATTGAAACTAAGACAGATGTTAGTGAATTAAAAAGTACAGTATCAGAGTTAAACCAAAAGTTTGAAATATTTAGCAATGATTTTTTATTTATTTATTTATTTATTTATTCTTTGCCCATGGACTCCAGCTGAAAATCCAGCTGAGAGTATTGGGTGTGTCATACAATAGGCTATTAACATCAAACTTGATTTCCTTATATATAAATGAAACAAATGATTAAACAGAAATAGTCCATAATCATACAAAGGTATTACATGTTTCACATTATATGTACACACAAATCCAAACAACATACATGATAATTTTAAAAGATACATTTCAGTAATGATATAACATATTAAACACCATCTTAGTATTCACTCAAACTGTATATACATTTCTCTGTGAGATATAGTTTCAAATGATTTTTAAAACATTTTAGGTCTGTTTCTTTTTTAATGATTTTGGGGAGTTTATTAAAAAACCTTTTGCCTGCTTCCTCTGGGGCAGTCATAGACAGTTTTAGATTTCTGTTTATCATGTAATAATTTTCATTTCCTCTTGTACCGTGTTTGTGTACATCTTTATTTAGGAGGTGTTTATTAATTGACCTTACCGCCATTATGCTTTGGTATATGTACAGTGAATATACTGTCATAATATTATAGTATACAAAAGCTTGCCTACAGGTCTGTCTTGGTGGTATTTTTGCAATGCATCTCACTGCCCTTTTCTGAATTGTGAATATTCTTTTTAGGTAGCCAGCTTGTGCACTTCCCCATATATGAACTGAATAAGACAAATGTGGGAAGACAAGTCCATAATACATTGATCTGAGGACTTTATCATCCACAGTCTTAGCTGTTTTATGCATGATGAAGATCTGTTTGTTTATCTTTTTACACAGTGCATCGATGTGCTCCCCCCATGCCAAATGTTTGTCTATTATAGTTCCTAGAAAATTTGTGCTGGTTACTTCTTTAATAGTCTTTCCATTTATATTAACATTTATATTATAAATTTCACTATGCTTGGTCTGAAATACTACATTCATTGTTTTAGACTGATTCATAAACAGGTTGTTTTGTGTTAAATATTTATTTGCATTTTCGATAGTCATGAGTGCTTCCTTCTCAAGCTCCTCCTTTGTGTCAGCTGTGCAAATGATTGTTGTGTCATCAGCATACATTATAAGTTTCTGATTTATATAGCTAGGGAAGTCATTTACATAGAGTATAAATAGTATTGGCCCAAGCACAGACCCTTGCGGCACACCATGTTTAACTGTTTGTAATTCTGATCTGTAGTTTGTTATATTTCCCCCACTAGTATGTCTGATTTCTGTACATTGTTTCCTATTTGTAATGTATGATTTAAGTATGTCATAGCATTTTCCTCTAATTCCATACTGATATAACTTCATCATTAATTTTGAGTGGTTCACACAATCAGATGCCTTAGATAGGTCCATAAAAATCCCACAAGTCTTTTGTTGCCTGTCAAGTAAATTAAGAATATGCTCTATTATATCTGTTGATGCTGTTTTTGTTGACTTCCCTTCTCTGAAACCATGTTGTGATGAATGCAGTATACTGTACTTTGTTATAAAACTTACAATTCTATTCTTTATTATCATTTCATAGATTTTAGCAAATGTTGAGATCAATGATATTGGCCTGTAATTTCCTAATTCATCCCTGTTCCCCTTCTTAAATATTGGCTTCACTTTACTTACTTTCAGTGAATCTGGAAATACACCTTCTTCTATCGCAGCATTCAGCATGTGTGTCAATGGTTTTAATATACATTCTCTGCATTCCTTTATGAGATGTGATGTGACACCATCCAAGCCAGATGAATGTTTAATTTTAAGTTGTTTTATTAGGTTTGACACTTCTGCATCCGTTGTAGGTATGAAAACCATAGTATGATTTGTATGTGGGGGGTTTAACAATTTACTTGCTGCATTTGTTTTATTTTGACTTATTAATTCGTCTGCTAGAGTAATATAGTATCTGTTAAAAGTATTGGCTACTTCTAGAGGGTTTGTGTTGCTTTTCCCACTCATCAGTCGGCAGATGTCCTCCGCCCGATTTGTTACTTTTCCTCTCTCTTCATTAATGAACGACCATAAACCTATTGAGTGGTTCTTTCCCTTATCTATAGACATCCTGATGAATGATGCTTTAGTTTTTCTGATAAAACTACAGTATTCTTTCTTTTTCATTTTATACAGTGTGTTGTAGGCCTCAGTATTTTTTTGTTTGGAGAGGTCATAATACACTCTCAGATTATTTCTGGCATGGATTACTTCTCCAGTCACCCAGCTTTTCTTTTTTTGTTGCTGTCTGACAAGCCTTTTACTAACAGGACATGTAACATCATAATAATATCTGAATAAAGAAAAAAACTGGTTCCATTTGGTGTTTGCATCTTTAGCTGCATATATTGTTTCCAAGTTTTCTGCCTCTAACATATTTTTTAGCAGATTTATGTTATGTGGGTAGTTCTGTCTTCTCATCTCCCATATCTTCTGCACTGAATCACTAGTCTTTATATTAATGTCTATCATGATTGCAAAATGGTCTGCTAATGT
This sequence comes from Schistocerca cancellata, assembly GCF_023864275.1. Classification (NCBI taxonomy): domain Eukaryota; kingdom Metazoa; phylum Arthropoda; class Insecta; order Orthoptera; family Acrididae; genus Schistocerca; species Schistocerca cancellata. Next base: position 931,737,034 of record NC_064629.1, read on the forward strand.
GGAGTTTATTACCTGTGTGTCACAATAGCATGTAGGAATATTTGTTATTATATGATCAATTATAGTTTCACTATGCTTTGTTACTCTGGTTGGTTTATCTATTTTTATTTTTAGGTTGTATATGCACAATATGTCCAATAGGGTCTTAGCTAACAAAAATTTTTCTATGAACACATGTACCTTAGTATCCAATATTCCAGTTAAAAACTTTTCTAATGAGTGTAGTTTGCATCCTGTTGACTTTCTGCAGAGTTGCAGAGACAATTTTTTGCCCAATATGAGTAAAAGTTTCAAAATTAAGTTTGTTACAAAATTTTTGGAGGGAGAATCTTTGTCATGGGCCAATCAAAATTTTTCTATGGACATGTCTTATGCAGAATTTGAAATTGAGTTCTTAAAACGGTTCTGGTCTGAAACTGAACAAGCCAGGATAAAGAGCGAGTTCCTGAATGGGCCAAATTATAGAGAAACACAGGGGACTATGAAACAGTTTTGTAAGAATCAACTGAAGAAACTTGTACATTTGAGTAAACCCTTCGATGAGCTCACATAGATAGATGCTTTAAAGAGAAGGTTGCCAGCAGATGTGCAATGGGACCTAGTGTATGGACCAGATGACAACATTGTACAATTTCTAAACTATGTGGATAAACTTGACAGGATTATAAACAAAGTGGGGAAACCAGAAAACTATTTCAATCATGCACAAAGAGGTGGGGATCATAGTTGGGGAAACACTAATTTTAACAGGAGGGAAAACAGTAGGCCCAACAACCATAATTTTCATCATAGGGAACAAAATAGTCACAATATTAATAATAATTTCCATTCAAGGGAAAACTATAATTTCCATTCAAGAGAACAATCTGGGAACAATTGGAACAGAAGTAATTACAGGGATTCTGAAAACAGGAACTGGCGTGAACATAGTGACACCAGGAGTCAAAATGCTATGGGAAGTCATGAAGTAAAAAACTAGCATGCGCTCCATTGTCGGTCCACAAGGTAGGGGCGAAAAGCATAGATAATAGATGGACCAATAACAGTGACTATGTTGCACCAAGAGATACGTCTCAAGTAATGAATAGTTATCTTATGAACGTGTACTACCCTCTAAACACAGTACCTGTTAAGGATGAACACATTGGTTGTAATAAAGAGCCAGAGAAAATAATTGACTTAGTTGAATTTTATGAATGGGCAGAAGCTTGTAGTTTGTCAGAGGACCAGCAGATTAATGATTTAAATGATTTAGGAATTGATGCACTGATGAGAAAACCAAGTGAGCAAATTGTTGACACTGATTTAACGAACAAAGAATTAAAAACACTTGGGTGTGAAAGCAACGTTTTAAGTTTTCGGGAGAGAGAGGTTGATGATTGTAGTATTTGGGAAAATGAAGATTTAATGATACATGATGATGGTGAAAAATATTTTGTTTGCTTGAAAGAGGAAATGGAGGCATTAGGTGTTGTGGGAGATACTGATATGCATGTTGTAGATGTACCTAAGGATGTTATTAGCAGTTTAAGTGGTGTTAATGCTAGTGTCACAACCAATAGGCTCTGTAATCCAACATCTTATGAAGGACCCTGGGCAGTTGATAAAGATTCCCTGAACAGTAAAACTGACTGTGCAAGTAGGCTACCATTTGCAATGAACAAAGGTGAATTATTTCTTTATAATATGTGGCTAAATAGTGATGCAATTAAAAACGATAGCAATTTTAGAAAAATGATTCTTAATATGTCTCAAATTTTGTATCCTGATTGGTGGCAAAACACTAAACATATTATTGTTGAACAACTGAAGGATAAATACCTTAGTGGTGAACAATGTTATATGGGTGAAAATATTTGGATTAATGAAATTATCAATGCAAGTGACAGTGCTAATGATGTGTGTGTTAATGTAATGACCGTAGATAATAAAGGTGACAGCAATATAGGTACTTGTAAGTCAGAAAGTCATTGTTTCAGTGAAATCCAAAATGATTTATTGTATGAATATGTTCAGCCTGAAAAAGGTGATGACATAGGTAGTCCGTTCATTAGAGCAAAAGTTGGTACCTGGGAAGGCAAGTGCCTTATAGACACAGGGAGTCAGGTGTCAGGAATATCTGAAATTCTAAGCAAAAAGCTGAAGTGCGAGAAAGATTACATTGAAATGCCAGTCATTGGGGTGAAAATAAGAGGGGCTACAGGAAAACATAGTAAAACTGTGAAAAGACAAACTTTGTTATCTTTTCCAATTGAGGGAGTCACATTTACACATGGATGCCTAATTATACCAGGCCTCAGTGAGGACTGTATTCTCGGGATGTCATGGATTCGGATTGTAGATGCAAGATTTGACTGGGGAGGACAAAAACTTATCATAACAACACCAAATGTGGGGTGTATCTCCACCAAGTTTGTCAGATCAAATACAGTTTTGTGTAATGATAAATTTAACACTATAAATCTTGTAAAGGAGAAAAGATATGTTGACGAACACATAATGGAGCTAGATTTAAGTGAAGTAGATTTCAACATTCTGGTAAACACTAAGATTTCAGACGCTAGCGGTCTAAATGAAGAGCAAAAACAGGAACTAGAGTCTTTTTTATGGGAATACAGTGATGTTTTTAGCAACATTCCAGGGAAAGTTAGGGGTTACGAATGTACTTTGCTAGTAAGACCACATGACCCATTTTTCATAAAACCATATGGTGTGCCCATAGCAAAACATACAGCAGTTGAGAAAGAATTACATAAGATGGAAGTGTGTGGCATTATTGAAAGGAGTATCAGTGCTTATAATAACCCACTGGTAGTTTTGTCAAAGAGGGATGGGGGAGTGAGAATAGTTCTTGACTCCAGGCCTTTAAACAAGGTCTTACACAGGGAAACAGACCACCCTGAAAACATTGATGAGCTGTTGCACAAGTTCAAGGACATAAAATTAATGTCAAGTCTAGACTTAACCTCAGGCTTTCACCAAGTACCCCTGGCACCCAAATCTAGGAAATACACTGCTTTTCTTTACAATGGCCGTTGCTATCAGTATTGTGTAGTCCCGTTTGGCTTGAACTCATCGGTAGCAGAATTCATTAGAGCTTTAGACCATGTGCTTGGGCAGGAACTTGTATCCAAATTAGTGATTTATGTAGATGACATTTTAGTAACGGGATAGGCATGTTGGGCTTTTAAGACAGGCTTGTGAGAAACTTAGAAGAGGGGGAATAACACTAAAACTAGAAAAGTGCAAATTTGCAGTACCTGAATTAAAATTTTTGGGACATGTCATAACAGAAAAAGGAATTTTGGCTGATCCAGACAAAATTAAAGCTATTGCAGAGTTTCCTATACCCCGTAACAGAAAACAACTGAAATGATTTTATGTGCTATGTGGCTTCTACAGAAAATTTGTAATTAAACAAAGCTTAAACACACCCTGTCTAAGTAACTTGTTAAAGAAGGACACTGTTTGGATATGGAGTAAAGATTGTCAAGAGGCTTTCGACATAATAAAAAAGGAACTGAATAACCAGAACCTATTACACAGACCAGATTTCAATTTACCTTTCTGTTTACATACTGACAGCAGTGATTATGGTCTAGGTGCTGAATTATTTCAAGTAAAAGAAATCAATGGGGAGACAGTTCATGCTACAATTGCATTTGCAAGCAGAATGTTACTGAAGCATGAAAAGAACTATACAGTAACAGAAAAAGAGCTATTAGCCATACAGTGGTCATTTTCAAAATTCAGGAACTATTTACTTGGACATAAGGTAATAGTGTACTCTGATCATAAAGCCTTAAGCTATATACAGGAATGCAAGCTCTATCATGATAGGCTTACAAGATGGGCATTGTATTTACAATAATTCAACTTTGAAATTAAGTATATTAAAGGCACTGACAACATAGTTGCGGATGCTCTACCAAGGCTACCAGTAGGAGGGGAAACAGAAATTTTTGATCAGAATGAAGAAAAACAGTTTAAAATGAGGTATATTAAAGAGGTCACAGATGAAAAAGTTGTTAGATCATTGTGTGATAAAATCAGGAGGAACCAGAACCGTGATGCAAATTGGAAATTAGTAAAGAGCTGTTTAGGGAAAAAGAACTATGAAAAATTAGATAAGTACTATAAGGTGTTTAAAGGTACTCTGTTTAGGAGAACTGATGAAGACTCGGACAATTGGAAACTATGCTGGCCTGAGGAGGAAGCTGAGAGGTTAATTAGATATACTCATGAGAGCTATGGTCATTGTGGCATACAGAAGTGTATGCAGGAATTACAAGAAAACATATACTTCTACAATATGGCCAAGAAAGTTAGAAAAGAATTGTCAACTTGTGATAAGTGCCAACGAGTCAAAGTAAGTAACAGAAAATGTCAAGGTGAAATGCAAAACATTATTCCTGCACAACCTCTAGACTTACTCGCTGTTGATTTCTATGGGCCACTTCCAAGGAGTAGGAGTGGCCACTGCTACATTTTTGTCATGGTGGATGTATTTTCTAAACTAATCAAGTTGTATCCTGTCAGAAAAGCCACAGGTAAAGAGATAGTTACAAAAGTTGAAAAAGACTATTTCTTAAATGTTGGGAAACCAAAAGCAATCTTGTCAGATAACGGTTCTCAGTTTTTGTCAAAAGTTTGGAAAGCCTTTGTTGATAAATCGGAAATCAAACATGTTCAAATGTCTGTATATAATCCATCGTCAAACCCAGCTGAGAGGTATATGCGCGAGATTGGTCATTTATGTCGTACATATTGCAGTCATAAACATCCTACATGGTACGACCATGTACGAGACTTTGAAGATGTTATGAACAGCTTGCAGCACACTTCCACAGGATTTTCACCTTATGAAATTATGTTTCATCTAAAACCAGACAACATTATCACTGAACTCGTGGAATTTCCACCATGCACAATGATGACTATGCATGAACGTGAAGCCATAGTCAAAGAAACAATGATAAAACAGGGGGAAATTAGAAAAAGACGACATGATGGCAAGATCAAAGCAACCAAGTTTAAAGTAGGAGATTATGTTTTAGTAAAATCACATGAGAAATCAAAAATTCTAACTTCTGAAATAAAGAACTTCTTTGATATATACATGGGTCCATTCGAGGTTGTAGAGAATCCACACCCAAATGCATACCGGTTGGTGTATCCTAAATCCAGGAAAGTTCTCAGACTAAGGAATATTGTTTCATTGAAATTGTATAAACAAAAGGGGTAAGACTATTCTGAGAAAGTTAAAAGGTGACTCAACAAAAGTTTTTAACTTGAAATTATGAAATTTTATCTATAAATAATTGTCTGATTTTGATACAGTTTTGTGCCCTTGAAAATGTTTATTATTTGTTTAATATGTATTCACTGTATGAAGTGTTTGCAATGAATTTTCTGTGTAATATGCTAGCCATGTTAGTTTTTGATATTTCTGTATGTTTATGCAATTTGACTGATGTTTGATAATTTGTGTAATTTTAGTTTGTGTAACTCTCACACCACACTTGTTGAGACGTCATTTAAAATGCAAGCCACTAATCAGCACTAAATCTGTCTTGCAACAATTAAGTTTTTTAAATTTTTTACTCTTAAAGGCAGAGTCCTAATTACTACACACTTAAGTGCTTGAAATGTCCAACTCTACAAGGAGACAATCATTTTCAGTAAACTACATGAATTACTGTATATTTCTCTCTCAACCACTGCAAATGCATAATATTTTTTAATTTTGATAGGTACATACCATTCCAAAACTTTCATTCATGATTCTACCTTTGCACTTTTACTGTGAAAATGAACCCCTGTAACAAGCTGCCTGTAACTTTACTTTTGAAAACAATTTAATTTTTTATCCTTGGAGTAATGTCTTTGCAATAAGATATTTTACCCCCAACATGTTAGTGCATTTGTATTACATGTTTATTGAATTTATTATGATTTGAAGAATCTTTTTTTTTGGACCAGTTCATATCTGTGTGGTATTATTCAGACAGATACTGTAAACTTCTCCCACTAGATAAACATTACCAGAAGGTTAACTACACTCCTGGAAATGGAAAAAAGAACACTTTGACACCGGTGTGTCAGACCCACCATACTTGCTCCGGACACTGCGAGAGGGCTGTACAAGCAATGATCACACGCACGGCACAGCGGACACACCAGGAACCGCGGTGTTGGCCGCCGAATGGTGCTAGCTGCGCAGCATTTGTGCACCGCCGCCGTCAGTGTCAGCCAGTTTGCCGTGGCATACGGAGCTCCATCGCAGTCTTTAACACTGGTAGCATTCCGCGACAGCGTGGACGTGAACCGTATGTGCAGTTGACGGACTTTGAGCGAGGGCGTATAGTGGGCATGCGGGAGGCCGGGTGGACGTACTGCCGAATTGCTCAACACGTGGGGCGTGAGGTCTCCACAGTACATCGATGTTGTCGCCAGTGGTCGGCGGAAGGTGCACGTGCCCGTCGACCTGGGACCGGACCGCAGCGACGCACGGATGCACGCCAAGACCGTAGGATCCTACGCAGTGCCGTAGGGGACCGCACCGCCACTTCCCAGCAAATTAGGGACACTGTTGCTCCTGGGGTATCGGCGAGGACCATTCGCAACCGTCTCCATGAAGCTGGGCTACGGTCCCGCACACCGTTAGGCCGTCTTCCACTCATGCCCCAACATCGTGCAGCCCGCCTCCAGTGGTGTCACGACAGGCGTGAATGGAGGGACGAATGGAGACGTGTCGTCTTCAGCGATGAGAGTTGCTTCTGCCTTGGTGCCAATGATGGTCGTATGCGTGTTTGGCGCCATGCAGGTGAGCGCCACAATCAGGACTGCATACGACCGAGGCACACAGGGCCAACAGCCGGCATCATGGTGTGGGGAGCGATCTCCTACACTGGCCGTACACCACTGGTGATCGTCGAGGGGACACTGAATAGTGCACGGTACATCCAAACCATCATCGAACCCATCGTTCTACCATTCCTAGACCGGCAAGGGAACTTGCTGTTCCAACAGGACAATGCATGTCCACATGTATCCCGTGCCACCCAACGTGCTCTAGAAGGTGTAAGTCAACTACCCTGGCCAGCAAGATCTCCGGATCTGTACCCCATTGAGCATGTTTGGGACTGGATGAAGCGTCGTCTCACGCGGTCTGCACGTCCAGCACGAACGCTGGTCCAACTGAGGCGCCAGGTGGAAATGGCATGGCAAGCCGTTCCACAGGACTACATCCAGCATCTCTACGATCGTCTCCATGGGAGAATAGCAGCCTGCATTGCTGCGAAAGGTGGATATACACTGTACTAGTGCCGACATTGTGCATGCTCTGTTGCCTGTGTCTATGTGCCTGTGGTTCTGTCAGTGTGATCATGTGATGTATCTGACCCCAGGAATGTGTCAATAAAGTTTCCCCTTCCTGGGACAATGAATTCACGGTGTTCTTATTTCAATTTCCAGGAGTGTATGTATCCTAACCATGTACTTACATATAAACATTATGTAACCAAAAGATGATCTCTGTATGTGATTTTTAGATAACATGGCATTATAGTCAATGAAGCGATACAAACAGCTAAGCTTTGGAAACAGACACACTGCAGGACAAGCAGAAATCAGACCTTTTAACGGAAGTCACCTATGTGCAGATGGACAATGTGGGACAGACTGTGAGTAGCGTGAAAAGTGGGCAACAAAAGAAATTAAAACAAGCCTGCAGTTAAAAGTTACAGTCTTTCAATGGTTTCATGTGAAGTGCTACAACATTATAGGCTCTTCTAAGTGAAAATTGCGAATCTTCTTTCGTATTTCATTTACTGTAAGGTTAAAAATTGTGTGTTTTCCTTTACTGAGTATAACAATTTCAGTGTTAGCATAATTCAAAGGAAACAGTCCTATTAAAAATTTAAATTTATTTAAAATCATATTCTTGGCAGTTCCATTATTCTGGTGTCAGAATTTTGTTCGCATTTTCATACTTACAAAATTCTTGGGGGGCTATTGTAATGGAACTGACAAATAGAAGTCATTTTATTTCATTATATACTAAAGTTGTGTTAAAAAAAAAAAGCTTTCACTTAAGATAATACTAAGTTAGGTGTTGCGATCGATATTGGAATTGTATGTTCTTTGTAGATTATGACTGTGATCTTTGGTCTACAACGGTTTTTCGGCCACTTGAGTGTTGCCCGCGGTTGAGTGTGGTTGTGTATGTAGTTGTGACAATAAAAGTGTGTTTTTGATACAAAGAAACCGTGGAATACTGCGTCATGATTTCGATAGTCCAGTGATAATTAAAAAACCCGCAACTTTTTCTTGGATCCAGAGTAGCAAAGGAATCATCGCCTTGACAACGAGAAGCTACATGGACAACGCAGACTCAGCAGCATCAACAAAGGAGACATCATGGCCAGCTCTGCTAAAGTACTATACAGCCATTAGCCACACCGTAACGGTGTCCTTATGGAGTTAACTTTTCCTGCACAGTAGAGTGGGTTCGTGAAACACTCCACTCCCTATCTTCATATGTTCCTGCTTTGAGAAACCCTTGCACAAGGAACCTGTATCCTCTAACACCTGGCTAAGACATGCACTTGGCTTGAAAAAGTTTGTGACCTAGTACCCGTCACCTAATGTTCCCTGCATAATCTGGCCCACACCTCTTCCATGGCTGCTACCTAGCAACAGAACTGTCCTCTTACTTTCTACTTTTTTGAAACAGTTGGTTTTGTAGTGAGATTCTACTGCATCTTAACTACATCTATTTTATTGGAGCCTCTTGCTTACTTAACTGTGGTAGCAAGACAAATCTATTGATTGTGACAATTGGGAAGCTGTCAGACACTGTTTCTGAAAGCTGTTGGGCACCAGAATTTCAAGATTTAAAACTGATACATGGTTAATGTTTAATAATTGTACCAGTTAACATTCCACATGAAATATGAATATTCTGTAGTATTATTTATTTTTATTCTGTACATTGCATAAACTGTTGAATACTATGTCTGCATGCTTCCTTCATGGTTTTCAAATTATATAGTACACAATCAATGTTCATTGTGTGACCTCTTGTTGGTTACATTTTTTGATACTTATTTATGCACGGTATTAGTTGCCAATGTTGTTTTACTCACCACTACTGGTCCCCATGTGCATTCAGATTGGCATTAAGTTTCACATATGTATGACTTGTTTTTGATACCTTATTTCCCCACTGCTGTGTGGTTAGTTCTTGTATTTATTTCTAAGTATTGATGTAACAGCTGACTATTTTTTGTACACAGTGGTGACAAAAGTTATGGGATACAGATATGCACATACACAGATGGAATTAGTAACACATACACAAGGTATAAAATGGCTGCGCATTGGCAGAGCTGTCATTTATAGTCAGATGACGCACTTGAAAAGGGTTCTGAAATGATTATGGCCACACAACAAGAATTAATGGACTTTCATCTACATCTACATCTACATGATTACTCTGCAATTCACATTTAAGTGCTTGGCAGAGGGTTCATCGAACCACAATCTTACTATCTCTCTACCATTCCACTCCCGAGCAGCGCGCGGGAAAAACGAACACCTAAACCTTTCTGTTCGAGCTCTGATTTCTCTTATTTTATATTGATGATCATTCCTACCTATGTAGGTTGGGCTCAACAAAATATTTTCACATTCGGAAGAGAAAGTTGGTGACTGAAATTTCGTAAATAGATCTCGCCGCGACGAAAAACGTCTTTGCTTTAATTACTTCCGTCCCAACTCGCGTATCATATCTGCCACATATCTGAACATGGAATGGTAGCTGGGATAGATGCACTGGACATCCCGTTTTGGGAATCATTAGAATACCACATTTTGGGCATTATTTCTCACCACAGCTGTCACTTAATGACCGAGAGCAGCGCTGTTTGTGTAGAGTTGTCAGTGCTACCAGACAAGCAATACTATGTGAGATAACCACAGAAATCATTGTGGGACATATGATGAAGGTATCCACTAGTACAGTGTGGCAAAATCTGGCATTAATGGGCTATGGCAGCAGACAACGGATACAAGTGCCTTTGCTAACAGTACGACACCACCTGAAACTTCTCTCCTCGTCCATATTGCTTGGTCCGTAGGTGACTGGAAAACTGTGGCCTGGTCAGATGAGTCCTGCTTTCAGTTGGCAAGAGATGGTAGTAGGGTTCAAGTGTAGCACAGAGCCAAAGAAGCCACATACCCAAGTTGTCGATAGAACACTGTGCAAGCTGGTGGTGGCTCCATAATAATGTGGGCTGTGTTCAATGGAATGGACTGAGACCTCTGGTCCAAGTGAACCAATCACTGACTGGAAATGGTTCTGTTTGGCTACTTGGAGAACATTTTCAGCCATTAATGGACTTCATGTTCCCAAACAATGACAGAATTTTTATGGATGACAATGTGCCATGTCACTGGGCTACAGTTGTTTGCAATTGGTTTGAAGAATATTGTGGACAGTTTGAGTGAATGATTTTGCCTCCCAGACCACCTGACATGAATCCTATCAAACATTTATGGGAGATAATCAAGAGGTCAGTTTGTGCACAAAATCCTGCACCAGCAACACCTTTACAATTATGGACAGCTATAGAGGCAGCATGTTTCAATATTTCTGCAAGGAACTTCCAACGACTTGTTGGGTCCACGCCACATGGAGCTGCTGCACTAAGCTGGGCAAAAGGAGGTGCAACACAGTAATAGGAGGTATTCGATGAATTTTTCACCTCAGCATATAACTGTTTTGTGGTATTTCATGTCGTAATTCCTTCTAACATGGCTATGACTTGATGATGTTGCACGGAATTGTGTCAACAAATTAAATTGTAACCAAGACTTTCCACAGACAATTAAGTGTCAATTCTGAATGGTTGCCTACCTCATAGATGGAAGCATATATGTACCAAGTGAAGTACAAATTTTTTCATAGCGACACAGTTTTCTGTTCAGTCAATCTACAAAGATGATATTGCAAGAAACAATGCAAGCAAGTAAGCAGGCAAATGTATATAGGGCTATACTTCAGAAGAAAAATAAGTGATCATGGAAGAAAATTTGATAGAATTGTGTATCAGTATATTGTAGCTCTAGAAAAAAATGCAAGAAATTACCTGTAGTCAACCACAGTTCGGGCAGCATGTTCCTTGAGAGAAGGCACTTTGTACTTCTGAGGTGTATCTGACATCACAAAATAGCGTGAAGTGAATGGATTATTTGACAAATCCAATGCAAATTCATTTAAGGGAAACAAATTGTATGGAAAAATTCGCATCATATTGTTGGAGGCCGTTAGAACACTGAAAAATAAGAACAAGAAGATATTATCAGTTAACAAAGTGACTAATTTTATACAATCAACAATAGTTTCTCTCCAGTTCTTATCTAATTGGGTATGATAAGAAATACATATAACAGTAACTTGTGTGCCACCAATCAAGCAATCAAATTTTACTGTCGTTCAACTCATAAAGCAACAGACAACGTCAAGATAACTTACATTTTTAACATTAATTACTAAATACAATTTAGTTTGGATTACATAAGGCCCTCCACTAGATACAGTGTTGAAAGACAGTATTTTCAGTTTCAAAAAATTTGTCTACTGGGTAGAAAGGATTATTTACTAGTATTCTGTACAACTTAGCTTTGAAGATATTGACAGGTAACTCTTTTAAATCTATACTTAAGTTATTGTACAACTTAAGTCCAAGAACTAAATATGAATTCTGTGACTTGGATAGTCTTTGATATGGTACATCTAAACATGATTTGTTCCTGGTGTTATGGCTATGTACATCCCTTCTTAATGATATATTTGAAATATTGTTCCTAACATACAATAGAACATTATAGATGTACAAGTTTATTACCATCAGACATTGCAATTTAACAAACAAGGGTTTACAGTGTTCTAACTTATCTGAGTCGGTTATTATTCTTACTAATTTTTTTTGTAAAAGTAGAATGCCCTTTACGTGACTGCTATTGCCCCACAATAAGATTCCATATGATATGATACTTTGAAAGAAAGCAAAATATGCTGATCTTATATAACTATTAGGGACATGTCTTTTTAAGTTTCTAATTAAATAGATAACTCTTGAGAGTCTGGCAGATAAATGTTTGACGTGTGGTTCCCATGTCAACTTGTTGTCTACTATAACACCTAAAAATTTTATACTTTCTAACTGACGATTCTCTCTTAAGCTAAAGGAAAGTGCCTGGGTCTTACTTTCATTTAGTAGAAAACTGTTCGCTCTAAACCATAATGAACTCTTAGTAAGGGTATCTTTAACTTTATTTTTTAGTGTGTTTAAATATGAGGTGTTTAAATCTGAGCTGCACACAGTGCAGAGCAGCAGCAGCAGTGTAAGGTAGAGAGAAATGCCTGTCAGCACTGTGATTTCCTTATGGAAATGGCCAAACTGACAATTTTGGACTCCTTCCCAAACAGAAGGGGCCTTTTCTAAGGTGGCTATTGCCAACACTCATACGTATTTCATATTAGAATTGTTAGAATGATGCAGTACAGAAATTCATCACTTTGATCAGTCACCAAATTAATAAAATCTCAATTATGTTAAGCATCTCCCTGAAACTGCATGAAATAGCACATCTGAACATTGTAACACATTGCATTAGTCATATGCTGCAGAGAGGTGTCTCTCTGGGTTGTGGAAAGTAATACAGGGTGTATCAAAAAGAATCATCCAATTTGGCACGTCTGTATTTCTGAAACTAATAAACATATACAATGAATTTTGTTTTATGATGAACAGGAAACTCAAAAAGTTTTTTTTCATATCTTGTTATAGGTGTTCAATATGCTCCCATGAGATGCACAGCATATGTCAATGTGTTATTCAAATTGTTCCCACACTGCAGCAAGCAGCTCTTGAGTTACAGCTTCCACAGGTGCTGTTATGCAATGTCTCAGTTCATTCAGTACTGTTGGTAATGGAGGCAGATAAACAGAGTCTTTTATAAACTCCCGCAGGAAATAATCACATACAGTCAGGTCTGGTGACCTTGGAGGCCAGTAATGTAAGGCTGGATCATTTGGTCCAGTGGGATCGATCCATAGTTCAGTAATCTTTTGCTTTAGAAATTCCCGCACTTCCAGATGCCAGTGTGGTAGTGCCCTAACCTGTTGGTAAATGAAGTCATTTGAATCAGTATCCAACACTGGGAAAAGAAAATTGTGAAGCATATCGAGACACATGATTTCTGTAACAGTGTTCTCGGCAAATAAAAATGGACCATAAACCTTTTCCTTTGCACAAAACACATTAAATTTTGGAGAGTCCGTCTCATGTTGTACAACTTTGCGTGGTTGTTCTGTACCCCGTGTTCTCACATTATGACAGTTCAGATTTCCATTTAAAAGGAATTTTGGCTTGTCACTGAACACTAAGCCTGGAAGAAAACTCATCCTCCATCTCACCAAGAATGAAATTACAGAACTGCACAAGTTGTTGTTTGTCACCTTCATGAAGAGCCTGCAGTAGCTGAATTTTGTATGGTTTGATGGGTAAACATCGATGCAACACACACCAGATGGACATCAGGGGCATATTGAGTTGTCGAGATGCATGACGAATGGATTTCTACAGACTCCTTGTGAAACTACGGCACATGCTTTCAACGTCTGTGTCTGACAGTCAGGGACTTTACGCAAACAACCTCTTTCTCCACGCCATACCTAGTACAAAAGTCACACTGAAGAGTTATTACTGACCTGCACTGTGCAAAACGTAGAACAAAAAATGCTTTCTGTTGTCCTGAGATCATTTTTACTAGAACTGAAGTGGGCACACACTGCTGCTACCTAATGGGAGCCATGCAAAACTCCAGAGTTTCCTCTTTCCAACACACGTATAGCAAATAGTGTAACAGTTCTGATTTTTATGAATTGGATGATTCTTTTTTATACACCCTGTACAATGATAGCAATATAATGAAATGACTTGACATAATGACATATTATTGCAATCAAGTACTAACAATAATTAAAACTGATTTAAAATATTAATTTTAAGAGATTCTGTTCAGATATTCTTCAGTTGCTTAGAATGTGTTGATCAAAAGGTACTTCCTTAATTCATGCTTAATCATCACCAAATTATCCATACAACATCTAATACACTCTAGTTGGTTGTTATACACGTGTGTACATGACTCTTTTATGTATTAATGTTAATGTATTGAAGCTTTATAGATACTGGTATCAGATTTGTACTTTGCTCCACTTTTCAGAAACAACAATGGGCATTAATTAATTAATATGAGATCACTGGAGAAATATTAGTGATGCCTTTAAAGGAGCAGACTTGTCACTTTGGGGTGATGTATATGCTGCAGAACTGATACCAGGCAGTCACATGGCCCTCTCCCACTGACATAAGTCATGTCAGTCAAGTGAAGTGTACATGGAAGTCCATTGTATGGAATCAGTAAAGATGGGTCAACATGGTGACATACAGAGTGGAAAAAAGGAGCTATGATGTTTGTTCAGAGGCATCCATGATTACACCATGAATGTATGTGCTCAATTTATTGGTGTATTGACACAGACTGTCCGAGACATCTATAAGATAGGGTACACTCACAACCATGACATAAGAACAGTGGTCTTAGGTGGAGATTTCAATTTACCAGATATAGACTGGGACACTCAGATGTTTAGGATGGGTGGTAGGGACAGAGCATCGAGTGACATTATACTGAGTGCACTATCCGAAAATTACCTCGAGCAATTAAACAGAGAACCGACTCGTGGAGATAACATCTTGGACCTACTGATAACAAACAGACCCGAACTTTTCGACTCTGTAAGTGCAGAACAGGGAATCAGTGATCATAAGGCCGTTGCAGCATCCCTGAATATGGAAGTTAATAGGAATATAAAAAAAGGAGGAAGGTTTATCTGTTTAGCAAGAGTAATAGAAGGCAGATTTCAGACTACCTAACAGATCAAAACGAAAATTTCTGTTCCGACACTGACAATGTTGAGTGTTTATGGAAAAAGTTCAAGGCAACTGTTAAATGCGTTTTAGACAGGTACGTGCCGAGCAAAACTGTGAGGGACGGGAAAAACCCACCGTGGTACAACAACAAAGTTAGGAAACTACTGCGAAAGCAAAGAGAGCTTCACTCCAAGTTTAAACGCAGCCAAAACCTCTCAGACAAACAGAAGCTAAACGATGTCAAAGTTAGCGTAAGGAGGGCTATGCGTGAAGCGTTCAGTGAATTCGAAAGTAAAATACTAGGTACCGACTTGACAGAAAATCCTAGGAAGTTCTGGTCTTACGTTAAATCAGTAAGTGGCTCGAAACATCATGTCCAGACACTCTGGGATGATGATGGCATTGAAACAGAGGATGACAAGCGTAAAGCTGAAATACTAAACACCTTTTTCCAAAGCTGTTTCACAGAGGAAGACCGCACTGCAGTTCCTTCTCTAAATCCTCGCACCAACGAAAAAATGGCTGACATTGAAATAAGTGTCCAAGGAATAGAAAAGCAACTGGAATCACTCAACAGAGGAAAGTCCACTGGACCTGACGGGATACCAATTCGATTCTACACAGAGTACGCGAAAGAACTTGCCCCCCTTCTAACAGCCGTGTACCGCAAGTCTCTAGAGGAACAGAAGGTTCCAAATGATTGGAAAAGAGCACAGGTAGTCCCAGTCTTCAAGAAGGGTCGTCGAGCAGATGCGCAAAACTATAGATCTATCTCTCTGACGTCGATCTGTTGTAGAATTTTAGAACATGTCTTTTGCTCGAGTATCATGTCGTTTTTGGAAACTCAGAATCTACTATGTAGGAATCAACATGGATTCCGGAAACAGCGATCGTGTGAAACCCAACTCGCATTATTTGTTCATGAAACCCAGAAAATATTAGATACAGGCTCCCAGGTAGATGCCATTTTCCTTGACTTCCGGAAGGCGTTCGATACAGTTCCGCACTGTCGTCTGATAAACAAAGTAAGAGCCTACGGAGTATCAAACCAGCTGTGTGGCTGGATTGAAGAGTTTTTAGCAAACAGAACACAGCATGTTGTTCTCAATGGAGAGACATCTACAGACGTTAAAGTAACCTCTGGCGTGCCACAGGGGAGTGTTATGGGACCATTGCTTTTCACAATATATATAAATGACCTAGTAGATAGTGTCGGAAGTTCCATGCGGCTTTTCGCGGATGATGCTGTAGTATACAGAGAAGTTGCAGCATTAGAAAATTGTAGCGAAATGCAGGAAGATCTGCAGCGGATAGGCACTTGGTGCAGGGAGTGGCAACTGACCCTTAACATAGACAAATGTAATGTATTGCGAATACATAGAAAGAAGGATCCTTTATTGTATGATTATATGATAGCGGAACAAACACTGGTAGCAGTTACTTCTGTAAAATATCTGGGAGTATGCGTGCGGAACGATTTGAAGTGGAATGATCATATAAAATTAATTGTTGGTAAGGCGGGTACCAGGTTGAGATTCATTGGGAGAGTCCTTAGAAAATGTAGTCCATCAACAAAGGAGGTGGCTTACAAAACACTCGTTCGACCTAAACTTGAGTATTGCTCATCAGTGTGGGATCCGTACCAGATCGGGTTGACGGAGGAGATAGAGAAGATCCAAAGAAGAGCGGCGCGTTTCGTCACAGGGTTATTTGGTAACCGTGATAGCGTTACGGAGATGTTTAACAAACTCAAGTGGCAGACTCTGCAAGAGAGGCGCTCTGCATCGCGGTGTAGCTTGCTCGCCAGGTTTCGAGAGGGTGCGTTTCTGGATGAGGTATCGAATATATTGCTTCCCCCTACTTATACCTCCCGAGGAGATCACGAATGTAAAATTAGAGAGATTAGAGCGCGCACAGAGGCTTTCAGACAGTCGTTCTTCCCGCGAACCATACGCGACTGGAACAGGAAAGGGAGATAATGACAGTGGCACGTAAAGTGCCCTCCGCCACACACCGTTGGGTGGCTTGCGGAGTATAAATGTAGAAATGTAGATGTAGATGTCATAAAATGATTATAAATGAAAGGGACCAGAGATGAATGTCACACTCTTCCAATGACAGCCAGTTTCACTAACTAACAGAAACTGATGCTGTCAATAAATGCAGTCCAAGAACAGTGGTCATAAAATGATTATAAATGAAAGGGACCAGAGATGAATGTCACACTCTTCCAATGACAGCCAGTTTCACTAACCAACAGAAACTGATGCTGTCAATAAATGCAGTCCATCTCAACCAGAGTCCAAGTTAATATTATAAAGGTAACTGCATGCAATGGATACCGGGAGTTGGGTACCTTACAAAACATCATTGATCACAGTGCTACATAAAGCTGTATGTCTTCAGTAGGTCAATCATCACAGAAACTGGACAGTAGTTGACTGGCAGGATTACAGTGCAGTTCACTTAGTCACATTTTTGCCTCTTTCCAAATGATGTGAGGCACTGAGTGCACTGATGGCCCAATGAGGCATTCGACCCTCAGTGTGTGAAGCTTGGTAGGTGATGTTTTGATGATGTTTTTCATTTCATGACTTGGGTCCACTTACGCATGAAATACACAATGCATTTCAACATTGTCATTGACCATTTGTTGCTTTGTCTTGCACATCTTCGTTTCCAAGATGACAAAATTCATGTTCACAGACCTGCATGCCTATGCTCCCAGTTTGATGAACATTCAGGCATTCAATCACGCCTCAGTTTATCCATGGAATCCCCCAATCTTAATTCCATACAAATACCTGGGTCTGTTTGGAACAGTGGATGAAATGCAGCAATAAGATGCATATGGCATAGCTGAAGAAACATCTGGCCTCTCTTCCTCACTCAAATGAGGTCATTATCACAGTTGTCAGGATGCCAGATTTTTTTAAGATTTCTGCGACTAAATGGAAAGATGTAGAATAAAGCATTTTCTTCATTTTTAAATTACTTATAGTACATTCCAGGTGTACTGAAAATGTAAGTGAACTAAGGCGTCTCATTAAATACACGACGAGGGTTTTGTAATTAACACTGTGATATATTTGTAGTTCCATAAAATTAACATTATTTATTTATTGTATTTCATGATCTTCGTGGTGACTAAGATTTCGAGATGAACTTCATAGTACAATTTATTTAAAATTTATATTCCAGCCAAATGTTGAGTCTCATGCCCTACATCAGTGGCACAACAGTTTAAAGCTATTTTTAATACATACAGAGCTTAAAACACAAATTTAAATGGTTGTACCACAGAAAATAGTCATGAGATTTGATAGTGGTCCAGTACGATAAATTTTAAATAGTCCGTACTATGTAGCCAATGCAGGCATTTTAGTTAACATTAAATAGCTGAAATTTGAACAAGCAGCAACATACAGTGTGAATTTTATGTCATTGTTTAAGTAGACTATTTTTATAGCTCGAAGGTCTCTATGAGAAGTGCGGTATGATTGGTGTTGTGATTTTCAATCTGAAGACTGGTTTGATGAAGCTCTCTACATTTCCTGTGTAATCCTCTTCATCTCTGAATAACTACTGCAACTTAAATCCTTCTGAATCTGCTTACTGTGTTCATCTATTGGTCTCCCTCTACGATTTTTACCCCCCACCCAATTCCCTCCTATACTACATTGGTGATCCGTTGATATCTCAGAATGAGTTCTATTAAACAATTCCTTTTTCTATTCAGGTTGTACCATAAATGTCTCTTCTCCAAAATTCTGTTTCAGTATCTCCTCATTATTTACATGATCTATCCATTTAATCATCACTATTCTTCTGTAGTACTACATTTCAAAAGCTTCTCTTCTCTTCTTGTCTTAAGTCCTGAACTGCTGATCATCCATTTTCTGTTTCCATACACGACTACACTCGATACAAGTGCTTCCAGAAAAGACTTCCTAACTCTTAAATCTATATATGGCGTAGACAAATATCTCTTCTTATTCACAAACACATTTCATGCTAAATTGCCAAGCAGCCATGAAATTTGAGAAGCTATTTTACTGTATTTTCACAGCCAGTTTTGGCAGTTCAATATGCCATTCAGGCCCGACATGTACGTCATGTATGTACACTCGAACAAATCGATATTTGCATACTGAAGCCAACAGTTTCTGGATGTTGTGAATTCATATTTCAAGTGCTTCCTTTGAAGACTTGACTTCAAAGGCTTCAAAGGGAGCATCTGAAATACGAATTCAGGGCATCTAGAAACTGTTGGCACCAGTATGTCAATATCGATACATTTGAGTGTCTATACGAGTACATGAGGTGCACATGGGGCCTGAAGATGGCATACAAAATTTCCGAAACTGGTTGTGAAAATAAAGGAAATTCTCAAGTTGCTGTTTGCCAGTTTTCCTTGTTAAAGACTAAAATATCTACTGTGCCAGCAATAACTAGTTGTCATGCAAGGCAAAGCTGTTGCTGACAACTCTACAAAAAATGCACAATTTTTGATTTGTCTCACCGTATTTATCTGCTTTCTTCTGAGATGTCTACGCCCCCCCTCCCCTTACCAACGCACCCACCCAATAAACTCTCACACCCCCCAGGTTGGTAACACTGGTCTAGCTTACCTCTAAGTTACCACACCTAAAGCAACAAATTTGCATCGTCACCCTTGCATCTCATACAGCACGTTTCAACTGCATCTCCTGCTTGCAGGTACCATGACAGCCACATGTGAGGTTCCCACTGGTCGGCTGCTCAGAAGTCAGACAGAAATGAGCCTAATGCCGCTGGCAGTGTACAAGCGGCAGCACCCTGCAGCGCGGCATAGCACAGTGCGAGTGCTGCCCGCCTGAAATTAGGCGTAGACTGTTTGAGCCGGTGCCAAGTTGGCGGTAGCTATTTCCTGAAGAACTTCCACCTCTGCAGCTGAACACCCACTTCACAGGTGCCACTGTGGGGCATCCCACTCATATACACCATCCCCATCTGTATGTTTCTTGAATTTCCAATTTTATAGCAGAATTCTTCAACTTCGTAATACTGTATTAAGTTAGTATGCTTCAAGATCAGGGTTAATTTACATTTACAGTGTACATTTTATATCCTATCTATTTCAGCCCTCATCAGTTAATTTGCTGTCCAAATAGCAAAGCTCATCTACTACTTTAACCGTCTCATTTACAAACCTAATCAGCATCATTTGATTTAATGTGAATACATTCCATTATCTTTGTTTTGGTTTTATTGGTGTTCATCATTATATCCTCTCCTCAAAACACTGTCCACTCCATTCGACTTCTTATTTATTTATTTATTTATTTATTTCTTACTCAATCTCTCTTGGAGAGAACATGTAGGGCAAAATTTGATGTACTCTCATCTGAAGATTTATTATATGATGAGACCAGTTTACTCTTGAATCAATTACAATTTCAGCTCTTTCTGTTGACTCTGTGCCACACTTCACAGTTAACTCATTAAGGTTCAATGAGAGTCCATTGACGTTGAACAATTCTATTAAATCAATAAGAATATTCTTAAAAGGTCCTTGAAGATCTTCAAATGGATGACCATCAATCATAATCCTGGTATCATCAACAAAGATGGTAAAAAAGCACTGTAGCTTTGTACATGGAGGCAGGTCATTTTTAAATATGAGGAACAGTGAAGGATCAAGAATGAATCCTTGAGACACTCCACAAGTCGTATATTGATGAGAGATCTTGACCAAAGAGCATTTTGGAGTAAAAATTCCATGTTATAAAGAAAGATTCTAATTTCACACAATGTCCCAACCCAATTCTACACAATTACAACCAAAACAAAATGAACAATAAAGTTGAGATATTTAGAAAAAAATTTGGAAATTAAGGTAAACACAATTTTCAATTCCACTGAAAGAAAAATACAAAAAAAAATTAAAAATATTATTCAAATCCAATAACATGAATGGGGCGAAATTTATTTTGTTTTTTACATTGATAAATAAAAGGTAATCCTACAATTTTATCCAATTTATCAACAACATTTGTAAAGATTTGTGTATAACATTGTGGAAGGGTAATTTTATATTTATCATCTAAAAGAAATAAGATTTTATCCCCAAATTTAGTTGGTAAAATTTTGACTTTTGAAATGGCGTAAGATTTACGTTTTTTACGTTCTGGTAATTCAGTGAACATTGCAGAAATACCATATTGTTAAGTTCAGTTAACAGATTTTCAATACCAACATTCACGTTCATTTTTATTTATACAGAAAAAATTTAAAGTATCAAATATTAAAATCTTTCTTCAAGTGTTTAGAAAACGTTTGGAAAAAGTTTTAATTTTTGAAAATGTAAATTTTTCAGTTTTTATCTTCGCTATTTTTCTGAAAATATTTCAAAAGGAAATGAATATAGGAAGTTAAAAGTTCTTTAATTTTTTTCTAATTTTTTCATTTAAGGAAATAAAAATTTCCAGTAAGCATTCTATGTTGTGAATCATCAGTCAAATTCTTTTTACCATATGCAATAACATACGCATTTGTATCATTTGGAATATTTTAATTTAATAATGCACATAGTTTAATTGTTGTTTTTTGAGTATTTACAACATTCATTCTTCTAGTTGTACTGATTACATAGATAGGATAATTTTGAATGAAGTAGAAAGGAGTTACATTTACATCATAATTTAATTGGTTCATCTTTTAACATCTTCAAAAGAATTATAAGCTTTAAAGAAGTTATTTGGTGGTTCAACGTTCTATAATTACTGAGGCAAAACATTTCCTCCATATTAAAAAAATTTATTTCGTAATGTAACATGATCGAATAAAGAAGACCCATGTACCGGTAACTCATTATTTTGTTGGGTAGTTTGGAGAACAACGAAAATAAAGTAAGGTGTATCAATTTTGGTCAGATTATAGTAATTAGCAATGTCTAATTCAAAATTTCTTTTTCCTTGTAATCCAGCAAATTAAGTTGTTTGCAGTTTGAAGAAAGAAATTCGATTTTTTGGAATTTTAAGTCTTTCTAGTTCTAGTTCAAGTGAATATTCTGGCTCATATTTAACAAAAGGAACACGTATTTCGACACTTTGACAACAATTTTACCTTCTTTTGGAAGTGTAGTATTATCATTTTTAGTAGTCCAACAAAGAATATAATCTTCTTCATCTTTTCTCTAACTCCGGTAAAAATTACAGTAAAATCACCATTCCACATTATTTACTTATAAACTTTTACAAAAGCCACCAAATAGTTCTAGGGGATAAAGACATTCATTTTGTTTGGCATTAATTTTCCATTGTTAAGAATATGTCCTTCCACATTTAATTCATTCAACAGAGAAGAAGTTAATCGAATAAGCACTGAAGAAGAAGTAAAAGGATGTTCGATTCTAGATAAAATACTGTTTCCTTTTTTAATTGTAATTATTGAACACCTTTAAAACATAATTATCAATTAATTTGATATCTGATTTACCATCACGTACAGAAAAATCAGTTCCATCTGTGCAAATAACATCAAATGTCATGTACAGGTTGGTCAGAAAATGTGTGAAATGCTTGTAGGGATGTTACAGGGCAAGCTGTACTGAGACATAAATGTTAAGACAGAAATTCAATACGTTGCACTGTTTCCGAGTTATTTAGCATTGAAGTTGGACAATCAGATAGTCGCGCGTGTAAATTCAAGTTTCAGCTAATGAGACAAAGCACTCGTTGGGCTACACCGCCCCTGGCAGGCCGCTTGAATGCGAGCGCACAATGCCCCGATTGGCTAATGTCAATGCTAAATAACTCGGAAATGGCGCAACGTATCAAATTTCTTTCTTAACATCTGTATCTCAGTACAACCTGCCCTGTAACATCCCTAAAACCATTTCACACATTTTCGGACCACCCTGTATAGTTTTGAACAATAGGATGAATGCAACAATCACCAATTTAATATGAATTTGTTACCTTGTTAGGATGATTTAAATTAATTTTAGTTTTCTCATTAATGGGATACGAGTGAAACTGGTAACTTTCGGGATGGTTCATTATTTATTAAGAGAAAAATCTACTTACTCATTTCTAAAACACATATTATAAAAGCACCTTTAAAGTCAATCAAATAATCAGTATCATCAGTTATAATGACACCTAAATTTCGAACAGTATCAAATTCTGGAGTACGTATTTATAGGGTGATTTGGTTCATAAATTATTGGACCACCAAATTCAGCATTTTGTTTAAATGAAGCAATAATAGTTCCTAGACGAAAATAATCATAATGTTTTTACACATTCATAATGTATAAAAACATTCTATCAGCCAAATTACAATTTACATTATTTAATTCAAATGGAATAATTTTAGGAACAGCTTTAACAATAGTTTTTTTATTACCTTAGGTAATTTGATTATCAAACCTTAAAACTTGACAAACAGCATCTCCTTTATCCATCACTAATTTAACATCACTTTCAATAACAATTCTATTTAAAATTTTATCTGCTTTAATATGAATTTTTGTATTTTTCGAATGAATACATTTTTATCAATTCTTCAAACTATATTGACCAACAAGAATTACAAGTGATTCTCCAATACTGTTAAGTTTTAATATTTTTCAATACAATATCTGGAGTTAAGAACGTTCAGAAAAAACCAACTAGTGAAAAAATGTTTTACGTTTTTCTTATTGTAACAGTTAATCTTTTCTTCACAAAAGATGAATTATCACTCAGTTGAAATAATCTACTCACTTACATTAAAAAAACTGTGCCAATAAATGGCGGATTGGGAACCAAAAATAAGAATTCAAGGAAAGAAATTAAAATATAAACATGGTAAACTTTTGCCAAATTCAATTCGATGTAGTGTAACAGGATCAAGTGATTGTGGAAAAACATCATTGGTGACTGATAATTATATTTTAGCACCTGGATGGTTAAATAAGGAAAAATTAAGCATGTTTATGGTTATTTTAAAAGTTTTGATCAACCAAAATATGAATAATTTATGAAAAGATGTAAAAAAATTGAAGATAAAATTAATGAACGACTTGCAACTTGTATTGAAAGTAATCATGAAACTATTCCATTAGGTGAATGTGAAAATAATTCAGTTGTAGTGTTTAATGATTGCACTCTCGAAAATCAAAATATAGTTACAGAATATTTTACTATAGGAAGACATAAAGGAGTACATTGTGTTTATTTAAAGTAAACATTTTCAGAAATACCAAAGCAATTAGTTACAGACAATTTAAATTTTTTAAATATTTTCTTAGAAGATGATACAAATTTAAATCGTATTTATCATGAAATAGTTGTTAGTGATTTAAAGTTTGATGAATTTAAAGATATATGTAGTAAATGTTGGAATGAAGGTAAATTTGGTTTTATTACAACTCATATGACAAGAAACGTTAATAATGGTAACTATAGAGAAAAGATTATGAACTTTTTAAATGTTGAACATAAAAACCATGAACTTAAACATAGAACACAAGAACACTGAACATAAAGGATTATAGTAGAATAAAAATGAATGGAAGAACTAAAGATGGATGGGAAAAGACCTAGACGGCACCCAAGAACTTGGTGGAAAATGGGAGTGAGAATATCTGTAGAAAGGAGAGGTGTGACCTGGCAAAAAGTGGAGGAAGAAAAGTGGTGGGAGGACCGAACGAAATGGAGAGGACTCGTCAGCATGCAGACCCGGCAGTAGCTGGAGCGGGATTTGGATATAGATAGATAGAAAAATAATTAACATATTTTTATCCTTAATAAATAACTCAAATCTTAACAAACGAATTTAGTAATTTATTATTTATGAACCAAAAGGAATTTCTTATTTAATTAGAATTTTTTAAATTATTTACCATACACCTTCTGGAAAAGTGAAAAATATGGAAAAGGATTACGTAATAGTTTCATTAATAAATTACCATACGAAAAGCATTTACTAATATTTTGTGGTCCTGGACCAAAATTTGAAGGAAGATAAGCTAGAGGTGGTAACGAACTTATCTATTAGATGAAAAAATGTAAAAACCACGATATTACTGATAGAGATAATTAAGAATTAGAAAAAAAGACATGAAGCAGACTAAAAACTTCAATTATTAGCAAAAGAAACAATGAATTCAAATGATTCCTCGATAGGAGAAAAAATTGTTGCAACTGGAGATAGAGTAATAGTGTATGGAATACGAAAAATAGAAAGTTTTTGACCAATACATGAAAAAGAAAAAACTTTAAAACTGTTGGTGGAATACCTGTTTCATTAAATTTTATTGTTGAGAAAAGAATCGTTCAATGTCTTACAAAAAAAAGAAACAAAACATGTAGGTGGAATTTTACCATTAATATTAGCTGTATTACCATACTTAGCAACTATTTTTTCACCTACTGGTGGTTCTGCAGCAATTTCAAATGCTGTTATAAATAAGAAACTAAGTGATAAAGAATTAGAAGGACTAAAAGGTCATAATTTAGAAATGGAAAAATAAGGAAGTGGAAAAAATCAAATAAATAATCGAAATGTATAATAATTCCATATCTAATTTTGAAAATAAGAATTAATTAAACAACTTAATCAATTTCGTGGTATTTTTGTGACTGATGAGTAACCAGTACCCAATTAAGCCAAAATTTAGAATGTCAAACAGTAAATTTTGATGCTTCTGATCATGTTGGTACTCATGCGCTTTCTGCTTATAAAAATAAAGATATGAAATTATTTTTTGATTAATATGGAGGAAATATATGTAAACAACTATTTCAGTATCGAATCAATACGAAACTCCAATGAAGCAATGTGTGGAAATTTGTTTTTTTGTGTTAAAGCTATTATGCTCAGTTATTAGAACCAAAAATTAATAATGAATAAATCTTGAAATAAAAAATATTCAATCATCAGTAGACTCAAAAGTAGTTAATGTAATTAAACAACTTAAATAATTAAAAGCTATTTTTAAAGTAACTAGAGGTTAGATTGGTTTTAAAGGTAGAAGAATTGTGAATATAAGTGATCAAACAGATGCAAAAGATGTAATGAACAATCAATTTTTACAGTATGAGTTATGAATTCTTGTTTCAAAATCAGAATGTACAAATATTGTAACACAACCCAATAATTACATTACTAAACAATAACTAAGTAATTACTTAAAAAAAGGAAATTATAGAAGTTATTGCAGAAATAGATTTAACTCCATACTCAAATAGGTTAAGAAAACTATTTATAAAGTATATGACAAATAAATTATTCAATTTCCTTTTAAGGCTGGAGGTGAAATGAAAAAGCACAATTTCAATGAAAATAACTTAATTCTTAAAAAAGTAATTGTTGTTTGTGAAAATAT
This sequence comes from Schistocerca cancellata, assembly GCF_023864275.1. Taxonomy (NCBI): domain Eukaryota; kingdom Metazoa; phylum Arthropoda; class Insecta; order Orthoptera; family Acrididae; genus Schistocerca; species Schistocerca cancellata. The sequence goes on from NC_064629.1 coordinate 931,763,398, forward strand.
AAACCGAGAATTAACATTTAATGATTTCTATATTTGGGTGAGTGTTGATGGCAAACTTTATAAAGTAACTCCTGAATTCACACCAATAAAAATATCGCACAAATCAAATTTTTTCAACTGCAACGTTAAAAGATTCTGTAAAAATGTGTTCCAGTTGATGTAAACATAATTGTATTAGGTAAAATAATACAATTATTTTTATTGTCTATGCAAAGGAAGTATGACAATCACATTTACTATCTGAAGTGCAAAACGTTTATTGAAACATTTAATCCTCTCAAATTAACAACTAAAAATAGACGACAAAGAATTGAAAGTCCTTGTTCAATTAGTAAAAGTAAAAATAGTAATTTAGTTAAAATATTTGTTAGTGAATGTTTGAATATTCATGAAAAAATTATTAATAAATTACATAAACCAATTAGAAAGGGTTTTAAACAAGAAATATAATTTCTTTTGGAACAGATGAATTATGGCAATCTGATTTAATCGAAATGGATTCAAGTAATTTCGAAAGTAAAAAAATGATATAAATAAATTACATGTAGCAGATTTTTCAAATTTTGCGTGGCTATTGCAGTTAAGGACAAAACAGGAAAAAATATATGTCATTCTTTCGAATGAATATTCGAGTCAAGAGAACTAAAGAATGGTACAGAATTTTATAATGAAGAATATCAAGAATTAATGAAAAATTTAACATAAGCATTATTCAGGTTTTAGTGATTTAAAATCAACTGTTGTTGAACGGTTTAATACAACACTGAAAGATAATATGTGGAAGAAATTCGCTCTTCAAGGCAATTATAAATGGGTTGACTTAGTTTCTAAGTTAATTGATGAATATAGTAACACAAGACATTCAATGATAAAAATGGTTCCGAAAAATGTAAATAGAGGAACTGAAAAAATGTTATTGAATACTGTTTATTTCTACTGTTTTATTGGACACTGAACATGGATATAAAATTGGTGATAAAGTTAGAATAAGCTGGTGAACAAAAATTTTATAAATTGAAGATGTTATTTGTTCTAATCCAATTACACATAATTCGAAAGATTTAAATGACGAACAAACAAAAGGAAATTTTTATGAACAAGAACTACCGAAAATTAATTTTGCAGCTGTTGATCATGTCGAAAAAGTTTAAAATATGTAAGGTATTAAATGGTATATTAAATATTTAGGTTTTGATAATTCACACAATAGTTGGGTAAATAAAAGTAATGTAATTTTTTAAAAGGTTAGTAAATAAAGTTTATATATAAATGGAAAGACTTGTTGCGAACTTGAACGAATTTTCATTGCATACAATATTCATTATGCTTTTTATTGCATTAAAGAATACAGAGTTTATTGTGGTTTTCAATTAAAACAAAACTGACTACTGACTGAATAATTTGAGAATTTTAAATTTGAGTTAATGAAATCAAATAGTTTTAACGAATTTTGTATATTATATGTACAAAAAAATGTATGACTGTTATTTAAATTTAAATATGAAAAAAGTAGTTACAAATTTAATTTAAATACTAGGAAACTTTTACTAGTTTCATTATATCTTAATAGAATTGTTTTTGTGAATAAACAGCCAAAGTATTAAAATAATTTCGATAACAAATAATTATTCAATTTTTTTTCATTGATGTAATTTTAAGATAACAAAAGTTGATTTAAATTTTGATAACTTTATTGAGGCACAACATATGTCAATAACGTATTTATTTCTTCAGTTCTTTCGTTTATTATTCCAATTGCAACAGAAATTACTTCTCTATAATTTTTTCTTTCATTTTATTTTTATTTTTCAAGTGAGTTATTTCCTCTTTCATTTTATATTTCGTATGTTTTCTAATGGATGGTATAACTTCTTCATAAACCCAATTTCGAAAATTTTGGGTAAAAGGCATTTCCGATTTTATAATTCAAGAATATAAATCAGTTTCATTAACAAATTTTATGTATGGATGAACATTTTTACGTAGCATATTTTCAGTGCTACTCTAATTTTCATACATTTTACAATATTCTGGTTCAATACGTTATTTAATTATATTTCTTGGACTTCCATATTCTAAAACATCAGCCACTTGATTTGCACAAAACCAAAAATAATTTTTTCCATCAATGGTTACATAAATTTGTGTAAAATTTAAGAGTGTTATTTTGTAAATCCATAAGCGAAATCATTGATACATCAAAAAATATTATTTGCTCAAGATTCGAAAACATTTTTCAGCATAAATGGAAAGTGAAAATATAATCATTTGTCCATTCTACAATAAAAAAAGAATTCATAAAGAAATTAATATAACAAAACAAAATATGCATCCATAATCAGGTTATAATAATTGTAAAAAACAGAAACAAAAGGAACATCTTCCTAATTGGCACATTTATTTGAGAATGTTTATTTGAGAAATATGTGGAATAAGAATTAAAAATTATCTAAATATATCATAGCTGTGATTATTCAAAAGATGAGAAAATAGCTTTCTGCTATGAAGGAAAATAAAGACATTATCAAAGAGTCAAATGTTTTTGTGGAAAATTGGATTGTAAAATTTATTTGGAAAGGTATCATAAATTAACATATCAAGAAAGAATAATATAAACTAGTGAAGTTTTTATTTAATTTATTTTTCGGTGCAATTTTTTAATTTTTGGAAGAAATCATTTTTATCATCTTTTATTTTATTTGGATATAATTTGTAATGTCTAAATTGTAGTGTATTAATTCCATCTTGTAATGAATCACGTTTACCATGTACAATTAAGTTTAAATGATCTAATCAAATTCATTTTTCTATGTTATTTTATTTGGTCAGTTTAACATTTTTTTAGATTTATCGAAAGTAATTTAGTTTTTCGCGTAGCATTTGTAATTGCTTTAGATTTTTTTTCTCTACTTCATAACCAACATAATGAGCACACATTTCCGATCTTAAACTAACATGTTCCTACCTATTTTTTCCCCAGTTTTCGTCATTAATTTATCATTATACTTTCTTATTTACTTGCTGATGTCGATGAATATTATCTTTTGGATAATCACTTGTATCAAAGTAATCTTTCATTAATTTTATGTCTTTATATAAGGCATTGGCAACGGCCTTAATGCAGTGGATGCACCAGTTCCTGTGAGATCACAGAAGTTAAGCGCAGTTGGACATGGTTGGCACTTTAATGGGTGACCATCCTGCCACCGTGCGGTTTTGCCATTTTTCGGGATGCACGCCAATTGATAGCTACTCGACTGTAGCAGCATCGGTCAAGAATACCATCATAACGACTGGGAGAGCGGTGTGCTGAACCCACGCCCCTCCTATCCCGATCCTCCTCTGAGGATGACACTGCGGTATGATGGTACTGGTAGGCCACTCGTGGCCTGAAGATGGAGTGCTTTTTTTAAATATAAGACCTTAGTTCTTACATCATAAATGGATGAATCAGTATCCATATAACATAAATCAATAATTTCTCCATATTTTGTTTTCATAACATGTTGTAAAACTGGTACACTTTTATATTAGAAACACTTAGAATACTCATTCCCTCATAAATTGGTCTATTCAACATTGTTTTAACATATCAGCGCACACTCTGCTGCAGAGTGAAAATTCCATTCTGGAAACATCCCCCAGGCTGTGGCTAAGCCATGTCTCCGCAGTATCCTTTCTTTGAGGAGTGCTAGTTCTGCAAGGTTCGCAGGAGAGCTTCTGTAAAGTTTGGAAGGTAGGAGACGAGGTACTGGCAGAAGTAAAGCTGTGAGGATCGGGCGTGAGGCGTGCTTCGGTGGCTCAGATGGTAGAGCACTTGCCCGCGAAAGGCAAAGGTCCCGAGTTCGAGTCTCGGTCGGCACACAGTTTTAATCTGCCAGGAAGTTTCATATCAGTTCACACTCCGCTGCAGAGTGAAAATCTCATTCTGGAAACGTCTTTATGTTTGTTAATATAACATTCTTCAGGATTTGGATGACAAGTGTTAATATCTTTCAATAAATATTCAAAAACTGCATAAATTACAAAAGGTATCCTTAATGAATCATTATAATTTTGAAATTCAATTTTCTGACATTTATAACTCATATCTATTTTTACTTCTTTGTGTTCTTTACAATTGTATTCGAATGGAAATATCTTAAACATCGATCACAAAGCTAAATTCTTCGATTGTGTTCACTTGATTGTGAACTAATTAATCTAGAAAGATTTCTTATCTAACAATAATGTAAACTGAAACTTCCTGGCAGATTAAAACTGTGCGCCCGACCGAGACTCGAACTCGGGACCTTTGCCTTTCGCGGGCAAGTGCTCTACCATCTGAGCTACCGACGCATGACTCACGCCTGGTCTCACAACTTCACTTCTGCCAGTATCTCGTCTCTACCTTCCAAACTTTTGCAGGAGAGCTTCCGTAAAGTTTGGAAGGTAGGAGATGAGATACTGGCAGAAGTGCAGCTGTGAGACTGGGCGTGAGTCGTGCTTTGGTAGCTCAGATGGTAGAGCACTTGCCGGCGAAAGGCAAAGGTCCCGAGTTCGAGTCTCGGTCAGGCGCACAGTTTTAATCTGCCAGGAAGTTTCATATCAGCGCACTCTCCTCTGCAGAGTGAAAATCTCATTCTGGAATAATGTAAATTATTTTCTTCTCGAATTAAATGAAGATTAACAGGTTTTTCTGGTTTATTTTGTGTATGGTAAAGAGGATTACAATAATTTTTTCTTCTTCATTGTTTTCATATCCATAAACATTAACTGAAGTATATTATTTCTTTTCAAATTTTGTAATATCTGTTAAGAGAACAGGCAGAATAATTTTCGTTTATTCAAAAATTTCATCTAATTCTAATCAAATATTTTTATAATTATTAATGGCCTCTACCTGATAATTTGCTGTATATTTAGATGATTTTATTATAGAAAAATATTTTTGGCGTACGTTTTTTACATTAATTACAGCTTTCTTATCTATAATTACTTTTTTGCAAATCCATATAATAAGAACCAGAAACTGGACTGTGTTTATTAACATTCAATTCTAAACTATCTTTATAAAATGAAGACTGACCAGATTCTTTCATCTGCATTTCTTCCATTTCGGTTGATAGATTATTTGTTGATTTTTGATATTAATCTTCTAAATCAGTTATTCTTAATATAGATTAGTTGTTTTTAAATTAAACTGTTGTACTTTATCTTGATTTTTAAAATAACAAAAATATCATGTTACCTTTAATTGTACTTGTTTGTATTAAAGTATTCTTTAATTTGGTGATTATTTCATCTTTAATTGGATTAAAAAATTCCTGTGGTTCAACAATATTATCAATATTATCAATTCCACAAGTTATTATTCTTGATTGCACAATATTATTTCTATAAATTCGTTTGGGTGATTTGATGAAATCTTAATCATCTAGAAAAGTGGAACCTAGTAAATTTTTTGCATCATGTTTTTGATAAATTCTTGATATTCTTCTATTAGCAGCTTTTGAAAATAATTCTCATTATCATTAATTTGTTCTCAGGATTATTGATAAGATCGATTAATGGGTGTTTATTAAGGTCAGAATAATTTTTAATTTTTTTTTGTTTAAAAGATTTTTCAATGATCACTTAACGGTTTCTTACCCAAATTGTTATCATCATTAATTTTACCTTCATATTTGTTGATAAGATCGATTAATTGTCTTTTTCTAAGTTTAGAATAATTTTTTATTTTTTTAAAGATTTTTTTGTTCAGTTCATTATCATTGTTCTTAATATCGCCATCAAGATTTACAATAAGATCTTTCAATTTTTGTTTATTAAGCTTGGAATAGTTGTTTAAATTTTCTGTTTTACAAATTCATCGAAGTTCTTTTACAGTCTTATGTTTTAGTTCTCACTTCTTCATTTCTTTCTTATTACAATAATCACTAATTAGCATCAGATCTTCTCTAGTTACATTTGAATAACCATTTTCTCCCCAAAAATTTTCTAAATCTCTGTAACTGAATCCATAGTTTATTTTACTATAATTTTCCAAGCTTTTAAATTACTCAACTTTCTTATTTATTGTTTTTAGGTTGTAATTATATAGAATGAAATTTGATATTTATCTTATTAAGACGATTACAGTTATAATGTAGCTTTGAGTTTCTTAATCGAAATTTCAGTTGATGATATAGGTAGCTAAGATTTGATTTCTGCTATTTATAAAGAGAAACATTTATTAGGCTGCTACTTTTTAAATAAACCAGACTTTGTTTTTTTCAGTATAGGCAAATGAAGTTTGATGTTTCTTATTTATAAGGAACAAAATTTTTTACCTTTGTAAATTTTTAAATGAATAATGAGAATTTAGTTTCTCAGGATAGGTAAATGATGTTTGATGATTCTTTTTGTACAGATTAAAACTTATTATATTTGTAAATCTTTTAAATGAGCAAACGAGAATTCGTTTTTTTTTCGATATAGATAAATAAGGTTTGATGATTGTCATTTAGATCTCTAGGCAACGATTGACAAGAATGGGGGAAAGAAATACAGTAGAAGAGGAATGGCTAGCTTCGAGATACAAAATAGTGAAGGTATGGTAGCAGAGGATCAAGTACATAAAAAGACGAGGGCTAATAGAAATCCATGGGTAACAGAAGATATGTTGAATTTAATTGATGAAAGGTGAAAAAATAAATATGCATTAAATGAAGCAGGCAAAAAGAAATAGAAACGTCTGAAAAATAAGATCCATAGGAAGTGCAAAATGGCTAAACAGAAATGGCTAGGGGACAAATGTAAGGGTGTAGAGGCACATATCACTAAGGGTAAGATATTGCCTACAGGAAAACTGAAGAGACCTTTCGAGAAAAAAGAATCACTTGCATGAATATCAAGATCTCAGATGGAAACCCCGTTCTAAGCAAAGAAGGGAAATCAGAAAGTGGGAAGGAGTATATAGAGAGTGTCTATACAGGGGTGATGTTCTTGAGGACAATATTATAGAAATGGAAGAGAATGTAGATGAAGATGAAATAGGAGATATGATACTGTCTGAAGAGTTTGACAGAGCACTGAAAGACCTAAGTTGAAACAAGGTCCCAGGAGTAGACAACATTCCATTAGAACTACTGACAACCTTGGGAGAGCCAAGCCTAACAAAACTCTACCATCTAGTGAGCAAGATGTATGAGACAGACGAAATAGCTTCAGACTTCAAGAAGAATATAATAATTCCAATCCCAAAGAAAGTAGAAGTTGACAGATGTGAAAATTACCGAACTATCAGTTTAATAAACCACGGCTGCAAAATACTAACACAAATTCTTTAGAGACGAATGGAATAACTGGTAGAAGCCGACCTCGGGGAAGATCATTTTGGATTCTGTGGCAATGTTGGAACACGTGAGGTAATACTGATCCCACGGCTTATCTTAGAAAATAGATTAAGGAAAGGCAAACCTACGTTTCTAGTATTTGTAGACTTAGAGAAAGCTTTTGGCAATGTTGACTGGAATACTCTCTTTCAAATTCTGAAGGTGGCAGGGTAAAATACAGGGAGCAAAAGGTTATTAACAATTTGTACAGGAACCAGATGGCATTTATAAGAGGGGCATGAACGGGAAGCAGTGGTTGGGAAAGGAGTTAGATAGGATTGTAGCCTATTCCCAATGTTATTCAATCTGTATATTGAGCAAGCAGTAAAGGAAACAATTGAAAAATCTGGGGTAGGAATTAAAATCAATGGAGAAGAAATAAAAACTTTGAGGTTTGCCGATGACATTGTAATTCTGTCAAAGACAGCAAAGGAGCTGGAAGAGCAGTTGAACAGAATGGACAGTGTCATGAAAGGAGGATATAAGATGAACATCAACAAAAGCATAACAAGGATGATGGAATGTAGTCGAATTAAATTGGGTCAAGCTGTTGGAATTAGATTAGGAAATCAGACGTATAAAGTAGTAAATGAGGTTTGCTATTTGGGGAGGAAAATAACTGATGATGGTTGAAGTAGAGAGGATATAAAATGTAGACTGGCAATGGCAAGGAAAGCGTTTCTGAAGAAGAGAAATTTGTTAACATCGAGTATAAATTTAAAAGTCTGGAAGTAATTTCTGAAAGTATTTGTATATAGTGTAGCCATGTATGGAAGTGAAACGTAGACAATAAATAGTTTAGACAAGAAGAGAACAGAAGCTTTTGAAATGTGTTGCTACAGGAGAATGCTGAAGATTAGATCCCATAACTAATGAGGAGGTATTGAATAGAATTGGAGAGAAGAGAAGTTTGTGGCACAACTTGACTAGAAGAAGGGATCGGTTGGTAGGGCATATTCTGAGGGATGAAGGGATCACCAATTTAGTAATGGAGGGCAGCATGGAGGGTAAAAATCGTAGAGGGAGAACAAGAGATGAATACACTAAACAGATTCAAAAGGATGTAGGTTGCATTAGGTACTGGGAGATGAAGAAGCTTGCACAGGATAGAGTAGCATGGAGAGATGCATCAAACCAGTCCCTGCACTGAAGGCCACAACAACAACAACAACATTTATAAAAAATAAAATATGAGATTTGTAAATTTTTAAATGAGAATTTAGTTTTTTGGGTATAGATAAATTTTTTGGTTGGTTTAAAAGGGGGTGGGGGGAATGGTCCAAACTGCTTGGTCATCAGTCCCTGATAAATTTTTTGGTTTGGAAATTCTGTGAAATTAGAATTTTGATTTATAACCTGGAATCTTTAATCCAAAATTTTCTTTGGTCCAGAACTCTCATCAATATACTACTTCCACGTTTAATAGTTCTCCAATTAGATGAGACCAGGACAGTATGGGTCTCATCAGTACTATCTACTACTAAATTCTGCCTTTGTGGTATGTTCCACAATTCTTATATATATATGCTTTTCCAGAATCTTTGAAAAAGCAGTTAGAAGGGAAATTGGTTTTTAACTTGTGACTTCAGTTTTGTCACCTTTCTTATTTGCTACGCCACTTATTCCTGATTGGTCTGCTTGCTGTAATGGGTTTTGGTGGTTCACAGTGTCAAAGGCTTTTGACAAGTCACAAAATAATTTTATTGTTACCATTTCGTCATTAATTGAATCCAGAGCTGTATTTGCGAAAACATAGATTGCTTATTCAGTTGACAGACCTTTTCGGAAACCAAATAGAATTTTACTGAGAATGTTACATTTATCTGGATGTTCCACAAGTCTCTTATATATATGTTTTTCCAGAATTTTTGAAAAAGTAGTTAGAAGGGAAATCGATATTTAATTTGTGACTTCAGTTTTGTCACCTTTCTTGAAAAGGGGTTTTACAACAGCACATTTGAGACTGTTAGGCAAAGTTCCTTGTTGTAAGGTTACATTGAAAATGTGACTAAGTGCATCACTTATACAAGCACAGCTCTGTTTCAGTAAATTATTAGAGATATTATCTAATCCAGTGGAATACGTATTCCTTAGAAAGATGATTGTTCTTTTAATTTCAGATGCTGTGCCAGGTGTAGTATGAATTTTACCTGTATGTTTGGGTAGAGTCTTTTGCATATGACACAGAACTTCATTAACACAGCCCTTTCAGTCTATCTGTTCTGAATCTGACAAGAAGTGGTTGTTGAAAATATTGACTATGTTTTCAGAATCATGTACTAGACTTCCTTCATGTTCAGATCTTCAAAAGTTTGTATGGACTTCCCTGTCTCCCTTCTAACGATATTCCAGATAGTCTTCATATTGTTATGAGATTTATCAATTTCTTTCTCATAATAACAATGCTTTTGATTATTGTATTACCTTCTTTAGTATCTTACAGTACATTTTATAATAGCCAGTTCATTGTTTCCTTAGTCATTCTAACTGCAATGTAATGTTCCCTCTTTGTTTTACATGATTGGTGAATTCCCATTGTGATCCAAGGTTTGTTTGGTAATGTACCAGTATTGCTTCTAACAAACATGTTTTGGGAATACGTCTTCAGAGATGGCTGAGAAATCATTTATGAATATAATAAATTTAGCATTAACCTCAGCCACCCTGTATATTGGGCTCTAGCCCAACTGTTGCAGTTTTTGTGTAAAGATGTCCACTCTAGACATTGACCTAATGGATTTGCAGATGGGGATTAATTTCTTGAGAAGTTTACTGTCATACAGTGTGAGGAGTTGTCCATCATGGCTACACAACCCATTCAGGGGTGTCAGTGATGCTGTGGTACCTGCTTAATTCTATAAATGCATTGTCTAACAAAGCCTCACTCTAAGGTGTCATACTAGTGGGAAAATCAACTGCAGTAAGATTATATGAATTCATCAGGTGTTGGAGCTCTACTTTGCTGTTGGTTTCCGTTAAAAAGTCTACATCAAAACCCCCAAATAATAATTTCAATATTTTTAGTAAATAAATCAGAGAACTATAATTCTATTTGAACAAAAAAAAACCTAAAATTAGTTCTAGGTGCTCTGTAAATTACCACGACTATTATTGAGGAGTTATCTACATTAATTTCTATTGCACATGCTCCAAATAGTTATTCTGAACAGTATTTCCTTACATTTATAGCTCTAAACATAATATTATTTTCAACAAAAATAGCTACACCACCTCTTTCCTTGTTCTCCCTAGAACAGTAGCATGCAATATTGTAGTCAGACTCTAGATGTAATAAATTAATGCCAGTTGTGATACATTATTTAGGAAAATATAATATTTGAGCATTGTTTATACAATTTCTCTCATTTATATTAACTGATAGCTGATCTGCTTTGCTGATAATCCTCTAATGTTTTCATGAAAGATAAACAGGTTAGACTTGATTGTAGAAGTGGCACTTGTCTTGGGTGCTTTTTGTTCTTTGTATCTGTAGTTTAGTTAAAAATTCCTTCACACGAGATGGGCGCACTATTTTCGATCTTCTTACTATTCCTTGTGCAGTCTGCTTTGCTGTTGTGTTTACTTCTGTTGGTGCTGGAACTCCTTTTTCTTCTTCTTCTGCAGGTGATGTTATGCCTAAGAAGTTCTTGGTGTATTTTTAGGTGCTGATTCATGATGATCATCAAGTGGTGAAGCTATTTTTGAAGGTCGCAAAATCTGTGATTCATTCACCTCTGTTCTTATTGGCTCGAACCATTTCGTGACTTGCATCTGTTTTACTGTTTAATTGTTACTTTCTGACCTACTGGTCTTAAACCACTTTGTAATTGGCAACTGACTGATGGCTTTACTGTTTGCTGCTCGCCAAACACTTTGTGGTTAGGCATTTGATTGCCACTTGTCCTAATATCTTCATTGTCCCGTGAAATACGAATAAATATTTTATCAGCAAGTATCCCCTTTCCTGGTGCATTTAAATGAAGTCCATGAGCTGTATAGAAACTCCATTCCAAAATGTCTATGTCTATAACACCGACATTCTTGAAATTAGTATATATTTTGGTGAAACTCGTTTTTGCAACACTAATTTCACGGTTCATGCATGACCAACTAGCCATTCAGTAAATCATGATCTTGTGGGTCATTCACAACGAGTACATTTGTATGAATTAAATTATTTAAGCATTTTATCAGTTCTGTGCTAGACTTGTAAATCTCACTTCGATAAAAGCCATTACAGCCTCCCAGCAATACAATGAAATTGTCCTAAGTCAAACTAGTTACATACTTCACTTAATTTTGTTAGAAACTTTAAACATTGTTATTGACTGATGTCCAGCAACCACACTTTTACTTAGTTACAGAATGTATGTATAGCCACTTCCACTGCACAAATTTGTCAAATTGATCATGGTTTTGGCAGCACGAAAACGGTCTTCATCAGAATTAGTGGCTCTATTTTGAAAAAAGCTTTTGTTGCGTAATTGCAGCTGTTCATTAAGAATGAGACCACCCTTCATTCTGATTTAGACCACCATAGTGCTGTCAAAACAATGGTCAAGCTGACAAGAATTTTATGCATTCTGTAATTAAGTTAACCCATGGTTGCTGGACGTCAGCCAATAACAATGTTTAAAATTTCATGATTCCCACCTGCTGAGGTCTCTAAGGCTGTGACGATATACAAAGACTTGAAAATGAAAATTATGAACTCTTCCGATAGGCCTAACATCTAAGAAGAGCTAGAGATTTTTAAACACCTATCTCATGCTTAACAAACAGTTGCAATTACGCAACAAACACTTTTATCAAAGTATAGAGCCGCTAATTGTAATGAACACTGTCTTAGTGTTGTTGAAACCATGGTCAATTTGACAACAATTTTATGCCACTTGTAATGGATCTGGCAGACGTGTTATTTTCTACCGGATTTGTTGATACCAAATTGTAAATGTTTTCTTATTTTTTGTCAGAATTTTTTATTGTAATTTGCCTTATTATGTGCTAATTTACTTATATTTTTGAGAGTGACAGCATATTGATTACTATTAGAAAATGTGACGAAGAATATCAAAGAGACTGATTACAAGTGGAAGCTTGTGTGTTGTGTAAAATGTCTTTGACGCTGGATTCGTCTTTGACTGTAGTCAGTCGGCTAGTGATGGGCTAATCTGCGATTTTCCGATATCAGTGATTTCTGTGAATGCTACTTTTCAGTATCTGTTATTCTTAACTGTGATTTGTCGCAGTTAAGGAACATAGGTCGTGTATCCCTCCGCCACTGCTATTTCTGCGATTTCTGCCACTTCCGCGATTTCTGCTACTTCTGCGATTTCTGTGACTTCTGCGATTTCTGCTACTTCTGCGATTTCTGTGACTTCTGCTACTTCTGCGATTTCTGTGATTCCTGCGATTTCTACGACTTACCACCGTATGAAAAAGTTACATCTGTCAACAAAGAAAATTGCATCTCAACAAACCTGTCATTGGCAAGTATGTTTTACTTTTTTCTTCCGTTGGCTTTAATTTTGTATTAAAGAAACAACTGTGAAAATATTAATAGTGTAATTAATATGTAAGTAGCCGTACAGTACCGTAATAGTTCGTATTTAGAAAAAGAATTCTAACATATTGTTATGTTCACAGGTACCTGAACTACATTTCAGTCACTCAGTAAAGTGATAACTCAAAATATCATTGTCAACAGATCTGAAGAAATTGCCACTGCGTCTTTAGACCGTTTTCGTCAGACGAGAGGTTAGTTTCTAAGCGTTTCGATGGACTTAATTACTTCAGTGAGATCGTTCTTGCAAATGTGATATTCATTATAGCAAATATTAGCAATCCACTCTGTCAATTATATTGCTAGTAATTAATGGCAGCAAAAATTGTTTAATAATCCTTGTGTTTTTGCAGACACAGTTCTGACTCTGATTACTGGTTGCTGTACGTATCTGTCCACATCAAGGCTGTTTTTGAGAGAGACTCATGAAGATTCAAGACAGCTCTTAGAGGATTTGCAGTTTAAAAGTGAAATAATTGTGAAATAAGTGTGTGAATGATTAAACTGTGTTTTATTGAAGTTGTTGTGCGATTTTAAAGGAATAATAAATGTCAAATACAGTGAGTGAATAATAAAAATCTCATTTTCCACATGTTTAAGCTGTCCTATACCCATAATTTTCCGCCACTTACTTATTGGTAAACACTTGTTGGAGAGTGACATGCCGCCCCCCCCCCCCCCCTTTCTCACAATCTTGGTGTGACACTGACCTGTAACTTACCCCAAAGTCTACAATATGTATTTTGAGGCTGTTGATATGAAAGTGGGAAGTACAGATCTTCCAGTTAAATCAGGAATAGCTTAAGTGCATTACTTGAAAGTAACACAGGAAAAGCTTACTTATGTAGGTGGTAGTAGTGTCGGCAAAAAGTTCTTTTGTGTGAAGTTGCCATGTAGAACACCAGGTGTAAAACTTTTCTCCCGAGTCTTGAACGATGTCGGAACAAAAGTGAGGCATTCATATGACTGTTTTCATTTCTCTACACTTATACAGATGTCTGAGTTCTGCTGTGTTAACATTGCAAAGTCCTGTAGGCATGTGGAGTATTAACCAAAACTGTCATATAGGAAGCAGAATCAAACACATTTGTTACGTTACTTGATATTTTCAGGAGAAAAAGGCAACGTTGCTTCTTATTAATATAATACATTCAGAGTCACAGCAGTATTTGACCAACCATAACTGATGCTGAATGTGCATGTCGTCATATAATATGAAGGGCTTATTTCAATAGTGGTACAAGTCCATTTCCTCCACTTTTCTGCCTATAATGCTTCTGAAATTAGTGATCCAAACAAACATAAATAAAGGTTCATCTCTAGCAAGAAGCCATATGCTTGAAAATTTCTGGTATCTCAAATGCAGGTTTGTCAGCGCTCATTTAACTTTACGACTCTGTATCTCAAAATGAACAAAAATGGACTTGTACCACTATTGAAATAAGCCCTTTATATGCACACACAGCACATCGATCTCGTGAGGCACAAGGCTCTCATAACGAAGTACGTACGTCGGTCAACAGATGACACTAGGAAAAGTATGTTAACTGCGCTTTTTAGTTGCTACTTGCGACTCTTAGTTGCGATTTGTCACAGAAATCGCAAGTTTGACTCGGTAGCGAATAGCGTAGTATGAACTTTGCTCAACAGATGGCAGTGCTAACTGCGCTTTTTAGTTGCTACTTGCGACTCTTAGTTGCGACTTGTCACAGAAATCGCAGTTGGACTCAATAGTGTATCGCAGAGATGGACGTAGTACGAACTTTGGCCAACAGATAGCACTGTTAACCGCGCTTTCTAGCTGCTACTTGCGACTCTTAGTTGCGACTTGTCACGGAAATCGCAGTTAGACTCGATACCGTATCGCAGAGATGGAGGTAGTACGAACTTTGGCCAACAGATGGCACTGTTAACTGCGTTTTTTAGTTGCTACTTGCGACTCTTAGTTGCGACTTGTCACGGAAATCGCAGAAAGTAGTGCTAAATTCGACCAATAGATGGCTCACGTCTTTTAATATGAAATACTACTTGCGACTGCTAACTGTGACTGAAATCGCAGTTAGATTCTGTAAAGTTGCTACTGTGATATCTGTGACTTCTCAGTCACTGTGATTTCTAACAGATACGCGATTTCCTGCCCACCACTACAGTCGGCACTCGTCAGTGAACTCGTGGTGTGTGTTGACGAGAACAGTGTGCAGGTCGCCGTCGTAAATAATTTGGAAGTGAACAGAAAAAAATTAATTATGTTACTACTTTTTTTATATAAACTTTAAGAAGAAACCACATTCGAAGAAATGGTATTTGAAGCACCAAAAATGAGGCAAACGCATTGAACCAGGTCGTTTCTGCAGCCGACGAAACTGCATTGTTGAATCATACTTCCACTAGACAACTGAAGCCAAGACAAATATCGCCTTGTAAACATTTCACGGAAAAGGTACTGTCACGAAATATGCCAAATTTAAGTAAATAAAAAATAGTGAGCATATTTCACACTGAGGTGGCTATACATACATTCCTTTAATTAATTTTGTTAGGTTTGCTAGGTTACACAATGGAGCTCAAGGCTTCAAGAATTCAGATCCTTTGAAATTGTATTTTTCCTTTACCACTGCGGATATACCCAGTCGTGAGTATTACCAGACACACATATATTTTTGTATTTTATAATTTTCGCCCTCAGGGGATCGACCAGCAATGGTCTGTTTAGTTTTTGTGATTGATTTCCCAACTTTTCGACTTCAGCTGGTGTGATCATTGAATCTTTAGCAGTGAACAGAGAAAAGTTTTTATGCACTCGAGTACTGTTTTTATGCACTAAAGTTTCAGTGTTTTTGCACACAGAAGTTTCGCTGTTATTTTGAGATTGTATTTCCTGGGCACTGTTTTCTTCCTTGTTCCACTTGGCTGCTGAGGCCGAATTTTCGGGTCGACAGAAGCGTCCGATCCCACGCGTCGGCTTTGACCCGTGACGTAAGGGTGTTGTCATGTGTGACGTCATGACGGCGCGGAGTTTGGTTTGAGTGTGGCGTGTTTGTAGATGTCGTCGAGTTGTGGTTTGTTGTGCTTTGTGCTCTCTGGTGGTATGTTCAGGGGTTTCGTTCATGTGGTGTAATGGGCTCAGTTTGCTTTTGCTCATTATCCAGAATTGTTAGAGTGTCAGCTGTGTTTGTAGTGGAATTCGTTTCAGTGAGTTAACGATTTTGTGTGAAGGTTAATTTAGTGTTCGCTGTACGCCGTGTGGTAATCTTAGTAAAATTAATCGGTTGTTTTTGTTCAGGAATGGATATGACGGATAAAATTAAGTGCGCAGGTCAAGGGAAGTGTTCGATCCCGATGTGTGGCTGTGTATGTTGGTATCAGGAGATGTTTTTGAGCTATATAGGCCAAGGGAAGTGTCCGATTCCAGATGATACTGTTTAGTGGTATTTGGGGAGTTTTGTGATGTCGGTTTTTTTCGTCTTTTTGTGTTGTTTTGTATGTGGGTGGGTGTCTAAATTAGTTTATATTTAGTTTGCCCCCACCCAAAACACCCCATTTCCCGCGCTTGTCCCGTTAGTGTCATTACGCTTCTTGTGGAAAATGTGTGTGTTTGTTTTTCGGTGTATTTTCGTCCTCATAACGTGTACGTAACTACTTTATATGCGCCATATTGAAATCGTGGTTTATGGTCGTTTCCGCCATATTTGTGACGTCATGGGTCAAAGCAGACGGGTGGGATTGGACGCTTCTGTATTACCGAATTTTCTTGGTTCATCAGTGCCTCACCTTTCCTGCATTGAAGTTTCTTTATGTGCAATTGCAGGGCACCGACTATAAATTGTAAACTGGAAATACGTTCATTTAGCTTTGAAATTTCCTCCTATATATCCTCTTGAATTTCTACAACATTGCCTTCAAGTTTACCTCCCTTCTCCAGACCTTTTATACACTCCTTTCACCTTTCAACTTTCTCTTCTTTACTTAGTACTGGTTTTCCATCTGAGCTCTTGATATTCACATGGCTGCTTATCTTTTCTCCAAAGGTGTCTTCAATTTTCCTGTAGGTAGCATGTTTCTTTCCCCTAGCAAAACTGCTTCTAAATCCTTACATTTGTCCTCTCACCATTCCTGCGTAGCCATTTTACACATCCTGTCAGTCTCATGTTTTAGACATTTGTATTCCCTTTCGCCTCCTTCATTTGCTGCATTTTTATATTTTTCCCTTTCATTAGTTAAATTCAATATCTCCTGTTTTACACAAGGATTTATAGTTGGCCTTGTCTTTTTACTTATTTGATCCACAGCTGCCTTCACTGTTTCATCTCTCAAAGCTACCCATTCATCTTCTGCTGTATTCCTTTCCCCCGTTCTAGTTTCCTAACGCTCCCTCTGAAAATCTCAAAAACCTCTGGTGATTTCTACTTTTCCAAATCCTATCTCCTTAATTTCCTATCTTTTTGCAATTTCTTTAATCTACAGTTCATAACCAATAAATTGTGGTCTGAATCTACATCTATCCCTTAAAATGTCTTACAATTTAAAATCTGGTTCCAAAATCTACGTCTTACCATTATACAAGATGAAAAAAAATGCCACATTTGGTGGTCGGCATGTGAGTCCTCATCCTAATTCAAGACAAAAGTGTATCTAGCAAAATCCAATTCCACCAATAGGTTTTATAGAAATGTGGTTTAAAAAATTGAGGCAAAGCTGTAACTAGATGCAGCATGGCCAAGAACAGGTAGCATGAACTCTACACTGTGCCAAAGCTGTCCCATTAGCTCTGTAAGATGAGGCGATGCTGTGAGGAATGATATGCAGACTCACCAATGTTCGAGTCGCACTCGTGCCAAACACTTTTTCCAGTTACAGCATAAATCTGCATCCACCGTGTTATCTTGTGTATTTCTTTCTGTTACTGTTAAATTTATTTAAACATTAACACACACGATGACCTTCTTACAGATATAAACGACCAATTTGTTTCTTATGTGACACAAATAAAGCCAATAGAAATAACTGGATACAGTAACACTGTCTGTATCCAGTGCGGCACAAAAAATTATGTACACAAACTACACTAGAGTGCACATTCTGTATGATTGATGCCCAGGATTATCTTCACACAGCCAGTATGTACATGTATGGGCAACATTCACTTGAGAGGAGATGCTCAAAGTGACCATCTTGCATTTTCAAAGACCTTGCCACTTCCTGGATCATACTTTCTGGACCCTATGCAACACAACTGCATCCACCACTGCGAAAGTAGTATGTACACAAGCTGCTAGGTCATGTACATCCATGGATGGGACTACAAACTGTCTCCTGTAAATGTTGCCACACATAAAACTCTAGTGGATTAAGGTCCGGGGAACATGGAGGCCAGAACATTGGACCTCTACAACCAATTCATTTCTGTGAAAATGCTTCATCTAAATATATATGCACATTCATTCAAAACTGCAGCAGTGTACCATCATTCTGAGACAATGGCTGTCGCTGAGCACAAAGTGGACATTTTCTAATGCATCATACAAAGCACTGCAAAGAGATGGGTGATAATGGGGCACATTGAACTTGTCTAGCAATAGGTAAGAGCCCAAAAGCTCTCCCCCCCCATGGTTCCAGCCTACAGGTATATGCCAAAGTATGGCTGAAAGCTGTACTCATGTGGGACATGTGGGTTGTGTTTCAACAAATAATGGCTGTTGTGGAGGTTGAAAATAACCTTCACAAGCGAAGCTAGATTCATCAGTCTATATCACCTTATTTTTAAACGTTTATTATCTTCTACTTCGTGCAAAAGCCATTCACAAAAATTGTACTCACTGAACATGATCTTCTGACCACTGATGTTCTGTTAATGTGTAATGATATGGATGTAATTCTTTATTGTGCAACACTTCAACAATCAGTCTTTCAGATATTTTGAACTGCCTTGCAAAATCATGGGTACTTCACTGAGGTGAATGGTTTCAAGAATTGCTTCCTCTGTTTGTGAAAGATGTCTAGTCCTTGGATGACCTCTGCCCTTTACTAGTGGATCAAGACTACCAGTTAGCCATAGGTGTTTCTCCTGGTGACAAACAACATTCTTATTGGGATGGCACCTTTGAGGGTATTGTGCAGAATACGCATGAGCAACTGCAGCAGCTTGGTTATCAGATGCACCAAAAGCTCATTGACAAATTCATTGTTTGCATAGTCTATCAGGAAGTTGCCCTACATGACCTTGATAGACCAGTTAATGTTGAGCTCTGTGTGGTTAGTAGACATGTGCATACAGTTTAATGGAGCCCACTGTCATGACAAATGACAAAATGATGTCCTGCTTATAAACGAAGAGAACTAGGGAATGAGCAGGTAAAAATTAAAAAAGAAACCTGACTTTTATTTGAACGTGGGTTTGATGGAGTGGGGATTTTCCCATATGACCATTTCATGAGTGTACTGTGAGTATCAGGAATCCGGTAAAACATCAAATCTCTGATACTGCTACAGCTGGAAAAAGATCCTGCAAGAACTGGACCAAGAATCATTTAACATGACAGAAGTGCAGCCCTTCTGCAAATTGCTGCAGGTTTCAATGCTGGGCCATCAATAAGCATCAGCATGTGAACCATTCAATGAAATATCATCAATATGGAATTTTGGAGTCAAAGAACCTCTCATGTACCCTTGATGACAACATGACACAAAGCTTTAAGCCTCGCCTGGGCCCATCAACACCAACATTGTGTTGGTGACTGGAAACATGCTGACTGGTCAGATGAGTCTCATTTCAAATTCTATTGAGCGGATGGACTTGTATATACAAGTATGGAAACAACCTCATGAATCCATATACCCTACATGTCAGCAGGAGACTGTTCAAGCTGGTGGAGGCTCTGTAATGGTGTGAGGCATGTGCAGCTGGAGTGATATGGGACCCCTGATACGTCAAGATATGACTCTGACAGATGACACATACATAAGCATTCTGTCTGATCACCTGCATCCATTCGTGTCCATTATGCATTCCGATGGACGTGGGAAATTACAGTAGGACAATGGAACACTCCACATGTCCAGAGTGGCTCCAGGAATTCTATTCTGAGTTTAAACACTTCTGCTGGCCATCAAACTCCCCAGGCATGAACATTATTTAGCATATCTGGGATGCCTTGCAACGTGCTGTTCAGAAGAGATCCCCACCCCCTCGTACTCTTACATATTTATGGACATCCCTGCAGGATTCATGGTGTCAGTTCCCTCCAGAACTACTTCAGACATTACTTGAGTCCATGCCACATTGAGTTGTGGCAGTTCTGCGTGCTCTCAGAAGCTCTACATAACATTAGGCATGTGTACCAGCTCCTTAGGTCTTCAGTGTAAATATAGCCCGCTCAGTTGATACTCCTTTCTGAAATACATACGTTTTGTAACTGATAATGTTTTCTGTGACAACTATTTATAAATTCTTTTGAACACGATTTTATCAAAAACAAAAATGAAAACAGTGGCATTAATGAGATGGGTCTACAAATATTTACCAATACTTTATCTTTTTATTTCCACTGTGAAGAGATTCATTAGATAAGCAACTTATGAGGATCAACCAAATAATATTTGATTATTTTACTACTGACTTTCCCAAAGCTTTTAAACATTTACTTTTAAGAGAGTTGGTTACACTGAAAACTTGTTTTGGATATGCAAGATGTAGATGAATTTTATTAAACTTATTTTGAAATGCTGCTCGTAGAATTTGTAGGTTATCTGCTTAGAAAGTGTTCAGATCTAAATTTTCTACTTCTGACTAAAACAAGTTATTAAAAGGGTCAATAGTTTTTGTAGTTTAAGTTCTCCATGCTTTATTTTCCTTGAAAGACATTTCCTCATTTTTCTAATTCATTTCTGTGTTCCAAACAGTTCTTGTTATTGGAAGAGCTTTTTTGAAACACATGTATTTTTATGCTCTGATGGCTTTGCTTACAATTGTACAACAAAGTTTGAAACATAGGTTTTTACTGTCGTAATCTATGTCCCTTCATTTCACATAAAGTCATCTCTTAGTTTTTAAAAAGTTATTGATTCTTGAAGAGTTTAACCTCATAACGCAGATCTCTTTTTTAAGACAACAGTTTTCAAGGAACCTATGATTAAGTTTGTAACGGAATATATTAAAGGCTTTACTGTACCAAAGTATGCGATACCCTCCAAATTCAACCAGTTTAACGAGTATTTATGATTATAGAAAAGTTATTGTGTATGTTAACAATGATTGCATAACATGTCTGCATAAACAGTCAACCCATTAAATTATACTGAGTAACTGACCCACACAAAAGTTTATATCACTTGATCACTGATACAGCAAATGTCATCATGTAAAAACACTAAGTTCATCTTAAATAATTAATATGAAGTACGAAAAATAGTGGACAACTTAGGTATTTTGGATCTCCTTAAATAAAAAACACCCAGTGAAACCTATTTGTTCACTAGGAGCGTTTTCACTCAGTATTCACGTAAGCAATCCTATTTTAGACGAAAACCAATGTAATTCTTAATAATTCATGTTATTTACTTATTTATGCAAATTAGAGAAGTCAATTGACAAACTTCTAAAAAACGGCCTTTTTGTAGCTAAGAATTATTCTGTCAAGTCAGCAAATCTGTCTGTCATTTTAATAACATGTTAAATTATGTCACTCGATGCAAATTAATAACTTTTCTGCACAAATTATGATAACAGATGTACATGTGACTTGTAAACTATATCTCTTTTTAGTAATTCTTTGACAATGTTATAAATACAAGCAGCAAGAACGGTCGGGAGGCAGTCGGAATGTCACTTTGGTAAAGTGTGTTTGTGTGTTATTGTTTGAGGTGGATAAACAATGCAAAGAACATGTAACAGAAGTACTACTTTGTGTTGAGTCATGGTCTTTGGTGGACAGTGGAATTAAGATGGCCACCAGAGTAATAAATACTTGAAGTTTACATATTTGTTGGTTTCGCTCGTTCTTTATCATCAAAAGCACATAAAAAACACGGGACCTCATGTTTTTAACCCTAGACAACCAGATTTAGAGCCAGCATCAGCATCGAGACACAGCAGCGATTACCACAACACAATGCATTTTAATGGCGCCAACCTAACATCAAGTGCTAACAAGCTCCGTAAATGGGAGTGAAATAGTGCGATTATAGCAATTAGCTATATCTACGACTAGGCGACCATTACAAAAGTGGGGGCTCGTCCGGGATCTTTAAGTGCATCGATGATAATAGTGCAGCGACAAATTTCGTAAGTGCTTAGCATTCCAAAAAAGTTTATTTGTGCAGTGTGGCAACAGTGAAAATATGTCAAAAATAAATAAATAAATAAAGTGTGTTTGTGCGACTACCAAAAACCATCATCACACCGCTCGGAAGATTAACGTCTGGATTATGTCAATGGAATTCATCAATTAAGACTTCAGCTTTGATAAAACCGAATATAAGTGAAGAAACCCCCCCATGAACCATGGACCTTGCCGTTGGTGGGGAGGCTTGCGTGCCTCAGCGATACAGATGGCCGTACCGTAGGTGCAACCACAACGGAGGGGTATCTGTTGAGAGGCCAGACAAATATGTGGTTCCTGAAGAGGGGCAGCAGCCTTTTCAGTAGTTGCTGGGGCAACAGTCTGGATGATTGACTGATCTGGCCTTGTAACATTAACCAAAACGGCCTTGCTGTGCTGGTACTGTGAACGGCTGAAAGCAAGGGGAAACTACAGCCGTAATTTTTCCCGAGGACATGCAGCTCTACTGTATGATTAAATGATGATGGCGTCCTCTTGGGTAAAATATTCCGGAGGTAAAATAGTCCCCCATTCAGATCTCCGGGCGGGGACTACTCAAGAGGACGTCGTTATCAGGAGAAAGAAAACTGGTGTTCTACGGATCGGAGCGTGGAATGTCAGATCACTTAACCGGGCAGGTAGGTTAGAAAATTTAAAAAGGGAGATGGATAGGTTAAAGTTAGATATAGTGGGAATTAGTGAAGTTCAGTGGCAGGAGGAACAAGACTTTTGGTCAGGTGACTACAGGGTTATAAATACAAAATCAAATAGGGGTAATGCAGGAGTAGGTTTAATAATGAATAAAAAAATACAAACAGCATAGTGAACGCATTATTGTGGCCAAGATAGACACAAAGCCCATGCCTGCTACAGTAGTACAAGTTTATTTGCCAACTAGCTCTGCAGATGATGAAGAAATAGATGAAATGTATGACGAGATAAAAGAAATTATTCAGGTAGTGAAGGGAGACGAAAATTTAATAGTGATGGGTGACTGGAATTCGTCAGTAGGAAAAGGGAGAGAAGGAAACATAGTAGGTGAATATGGATTGGGGGGAAGGAATGAAAGAGGAAGCCGCCTTGTAGAATTTTGCGCAGAGCATAACTTAATCTTAGCTAACACTTGGTTCAAGAATCATGAAAGGAGGCTGTATACATGAAAGAAGCCTGGAGATACTGACAGGTATCAGATAGATTATATAATGGTAAGACAGAGATTTAGGAACCAGGTTTTAAATTGTAAGACATTTCCAGGGGCGGATGTAGATTCTGACCACAATCTATTGGTTATGAACTGCAGATTGAAACCGAAGAAACTGCAAAAAGGTGGGAATTTAAGGAGATGGGACCTGGATAAACTGAAAGAACCAGAGGTTGTAGAGAGTTTCAGGGAGAGCATTAGGGAACAATTGACAAGAATGGGGGAAAGAAATACAGTAGAAGAAGAATGGGTAGCTCTGAGGGATGAAGTGGTGAAGGCAGCAGACGATCAAGTAGGTAAAAACACGCGAGCTAATAGAAATCCTTGGGTAACAGAAGAAATATTGAATTTAATTGATGAAAGGAGAAAATATAAAAATGCAGTAAATGAAGCAGGCAAAAAGGAATACAAAGGTCTCAAAAATGAAATCGACAGGAAGTGCAAAATGGCTAAGCAGGGATGGCTAGAGGATAAATGTAAGGATGTAGAGGCTTGTCTCACTAGGGGTAAGATAGATACTGCCTACAGGAAAATTAAAGAGACCTTTGGAGAGAAGAGAACCACTTGTATGAATATCAAGAGCTCAGATGGCAACCCAGTTCTAAGCAAAGAAGGGAAAGCAGAAAGGTGGAAGGAGTATATAGAGGGTTTATACAAGGGCGATGTACTTGAGAACAATATTATGGAAATGGAAGAGGATGTAGATGAAGATGAAATGGGAGATATGATACTGCGTGAGGAGTTTGGCAGAGCCCTGAAAGACCTGAGTCGGAACAAGGCCCCCGGAGTAGACAACATTCCATTAGAACTACTGATGGCCTCAGGAGAGCCAGTCATGACAAAACTCTACCATCTGGTGAGCACGATGTATGAGACAGGCGAAATACCCTCAGACTTTAAGAAGAATATAATAATTCCAATCCCAAAGAAAGCAGGTGTTGACAGATGTGAAAGTTACTGAACTATCAGTTTAATAAGTCACAGCTGCAAAATACTAACGCGAATTCTTTACAGACGAATGGAAAAACTGGTAGAAGCCGACCTCGGGGAAGATCAGTTTGGATTCCGTAGAAATGTTGGAACACGTGAGGCAATACTGACCTTACGACTTATCTTGGAAGAAAGATTAAGAAAAGGCAAACCTACGTATCTAGCATTTGTAGACTTAGAGAAAGCTTTTGACAATGTTGACTGGAATACTCTCTTTCAAATTCTGAAGGTGGCAGGGGTAAAATACAGGGAGCGAAAGGCTATTTACAATTTGTACAGAAACCAGATGGCAGTTATAAGAGTCGAGGGGCATGAAAGGGAAGCAGTGGTTGGGAAAGGAGTGAGACAGGGTTGTAGCCTCTCCCCGACGTTATTCAATCTGTATATTGAGCAAGCAGTAAAGGAAACAAAAGAAAAATTCGGAGTAGGAATTAAAATCCATGGAGAAGAAATAAAAACTTTGAGGTTCGCCGATGACATTGTAATTCTGTCAGAGACAGCAAAGGACTTGGAAGAGCAGTTGAACGGAATGGACAGTGTCTTGAAAGGAGGATATAAGATGAACATCAACAAAAGCAAAACGAGGATAATGGAATGTAGTCAAATTAAGTCGGGTGATGCTGAGGGAATTAGATTAGGAAATGAGACACTTAAAGTAGTAAAGGAGTTTTGCTATTTAGGGAGTAAAATAACTGATGATGGTCGAAGTAGAGAGGATATAAAATGTAGACTGGCAATGGCAAGGAAAGCGTTTCTCAAGAAGAGAAATTTGTTAACATCGAATATAGATTTAGGTGTCAGGAAGTCGTTTCTGAAAGTATTTGTATGGAGTGTAGCCATGTATGGAAGTGAGACATGGACGATAACTAGTTTGGACAAGAAGAGAATAGAAGCTTTCGAAATGTGGTGTTACAGAAGAATGCTGAAGATAAGGTGGGTAGATCACGTAACTAATGAGTAGGTATTGAATAGGATTGGGGAGAAGAGAAGTTTGTGGCACAACTTGACTAGAAGAAGGGATCGGTTGGCAGGACATGTTCTGAGGCATCGAGGGATCACAAATTTAGCATTGGAGGGCAGTGTGGAGGGTAAAAATCGTAGAGGGAGACCAAGAGATCAATACACAAAGCAGATTCAGAAGGATGTAGGTTGCAGTAGGTACTGGGAGACGAAGAAGCTTGCACAGGATAGAGTAGCATGGAGAGCTGCATCAAAACAGTCTCAGGACTGAAGACCACAACAACAACAAGTGAAGAAAGCCAGCAAGAACACCGATCACGACATCATAGCATATAAAGCAAGGTATTTTGTTGTTGTCATTTAAAATAATTAATAGTTAACATGTCTCTACCTGAGAGTGATGAGATCATAGGAAATGTAAAAATTGAATCAGGGGATGGTGAACAATTAAACTTAACAGAGTGGCTAGCAGGGTTTGCAACTCAAATAAGCTCGCAACTTAAACAATCAATTGAACAAGTACGTTTGGATGTTAAACAATCAAGTGAACAAGTAAGTTTGAAACTCACCGATAGACTGGATAAGTTAAGTTTGGATTTTGATCTATTAAGTAATCATCTCAATGAGAAGTGTGAGGAAATTAAAACTACCCTCAGTAAGGACACTAGAGAACAGTTGATACACTTCAGAAAAGAATTTCAAGTTAAAGTTGAAAGTTTAAATGAAAACATACAAGCTAACACAGACAGCATGGCTGTCATCTACAACAGAGTAGATACTGAAGTTGAAAGATTAGATCAGAGAATAGACAAAACTTCAGAAAACCTTAAACAAGAATACGACCTGTATACCACTAATGTAGATACAAAAGTAGAAAATATACACACTAAATGTATTTAATTGGAGGACGCATTGATGTCCAAACAAACGATTTTCAATCAAAATACAATGTATGGGCACATCCAAGTGAAATGCTTTCCTGGTGAAAATCTGCACCCTATTGACTTTATTCACCAATGTAAGGATATGTTTGTTGTAGGAATGTCAGGTAACATAAAAATTAAGTTAGTAAAACGGTTTCTAGAAGGGGAGGCCCTATCCTGGGCAAATGAGAATAATGATTCTTGGAATACTTTTGAAGAGTTTGAAGCTAAGTTTATTTGCAAATTTTGGTCACAATCCATACAAGCCAGATTAAAGTCAGAATTTCTAAATAGACCAGTGTATAGAGGGAAAGTAGGGGGAATGCAAAAATTTAGCAGAGATCAATTGAAAAAACTTGCTCACTTGAATAACTCTTTTGATATTATGACACAAATTGATGTTTTAAAAAGAAGGTTATCAGAGAGACTGCAGTGGGAATTGGTCCATGGACCAGACGATTCAATGGAAGAGTTCCTGAAATTTGTAGATAGATTAGATAGGGCCTTGGAAAGAGAAAATAACCGAAGTTTTGGCTCTGGCAACAACCAGTATGGGGGGTGGAACAGGAATGTAAATAGAGATTATTATGGGAGGAGAGACTTTGAAAATTCTGGAAATAATGCTCCAAACAGGGGAGATAGGAGATATGAAAATGATTTCAGAAACAATACACAGGAGGGAGGATGGAGGAGAGATAACAGGAATGATAGAAATAGGTATTGGGGAAGAGAACAAGATAGAAGGGGGTTTGCTGAAACTAGTGAACAAAACTACAACAACAAACGGACAGACCGAGGGAACCAGCCGGGAAACGGTGGACAGTCCCACTAGATGTCCGTAGTTTTGGGGCTAGACAATATTATGACAGGACAACACATAACCGAAACTGGAAAAGGAGAGGATACAATGTAAAGAGTAAGTACCATGAAAATGCGGATGTTGTTAGAATGAATAAATTAGAATTTAATAAAAGGTTTTGGGTTACTATGAGTAAAAGTGATACAGTTAATAAAAACAGTGTTCAAGCACAGGTAGTTAGTGAGAGTGCAGAAGTTGAAGGTATTGCAGAGTTCCATAGTTGGGCTGAAAAGGATACTGGTGTTAATAACAAGTCAGACACACCACAAATAGAATCTATTTTGGGGGGTTTATTTGATAAGAAGGGGGATGACGAAGCGTTTAATGGAGCCAAAGACTCAATTGCTGAGATTCAGATACATAGGGGGGAAACTGAAGATGGGGTTGTTGTGGTGGAGGAGGAAGAAGTAATAGAGGGACATTTAAATAATGACCCTAAATCAAGTGATGTTATTGATGAGAGTGTGGAGGGAGAAATAAAAGTATTTGTAGAATTGAAAAGTGATGATGAGGTAAAGGTAAGTGATGTGACAAACATGGGTAATAATGAGGTTAATGTAAGTGAAATGCAGACTAGGGAATGTGTATCTGAGGACAAGGTATTGCCTATTGGGAACTATGAAACACTAATCTATGAGAATGGTAATAATAATAATATTAAAGAAAATATAAAGGGATGGAATGCAAATGTGTGTTTTCAAGAAAAAGGGGAAAAGTTTTTAGAAGTTTTGTGGAACAACTATGGAAACTGTATAAACAAAGATGCCTTTTGGAAAGAATTAGCAAAGGTAAGTACAACCCTGTATCCTACATGGTGGACAAGAATCCGTAGTGGACTTTATAAAAAAGGGGGTGAAAACAGTAGTTTGTTAAGTGAAAACACAGTGTTAAAAGGAACAGATGAAAACAAAGGTTCATGTTTAAATGTCAATGCTTTGCAAACAGAGAGGGGTGTGTCTAAGTGTAGGAAAGAGACATTAGACTTAGGAACTAAAGAAATTGAAAATGATCTATTGTTTGAAAATACAGAAATAGACAAAGATGTTGAGCTAGGTTGGCCATATGTTAAAGTAAATATTGACATTTGTCCATTTGAAATAAAAGAAAGCCCACATCCTAATGCGTATAGACTTATCTTTCCCAGATCAAGAAGGTTATTTGGATTAAGAAACATCACTGAATTGAAACCATATAAACATGATTAAGCACATTTCCCTGTTTGAATACAGTTACTTACCCATTTTCCGTAAAGCATGTTATCAGCAAAGATTTTACGGGGTGTGTCAAATAGCAACTACCACTCATCCTACAGACCCTGGAAAAGTTCCAGATCTCTGAGAGAATGTTTTTATATTTTTATTGTCACTATTGAATATTAAATTTTGAGACATCTTCTTTACTTGCAACGGGCAAGAAGGTGACAAACATTTATTACTTTCCTTTTGTATTGTTGAATATGGGACATACGCACCAAATAAAAGACAATGAAAAAATTGTTGTGCAAGACCCATCATTTTGTTACTATTGTGTTCTTAGGCATAAGATTTGTGTACAATTTTCTACAGCTAATCAGATGTTCACCAAGTTTGATGTTTGTGTTATGTTGTGACCAATTTAAGTGTCCAATTTTAGTATTAATATGTTCTTGTACTGTCTTGACTATGTGTCTCAATGGGAGACAAGTTTTTTAAATAATTCCTTTTTTTTTCAAATGCATATTATATTCATACATGTGACTTCTCTAGTGTTTGTGTTTATATATCATGTCCATACTTATAATTATGTTCTTTGTTTTCATTTCTTTTATGTGGCTCAAAAAGAACAGACAGTTGCAAAAACCCTGCCACCTGAATTATTTCGGAAAAAAATTGCTCAGGACTTGAAACAACATCCACTATATTCATTGGAAGAGTTTTTCAACAGCGGTTCTACTGAATGGACAAAATAATAAATATTGTTATGTTTTATATATAATTTTGCCTAAATATAATCTTCTTCTTATGTTAACCACACATTTAATTTTGTGTTTTACTTAAAGTACATATTTTGCCAAAATGAAACTTTGTGTGTGTGTGACATTTTACTTTATGGTATTTTCATTTGCTGCTATGAAGTTTACTTTCCTGTTTAGTTATATTTCATTTCTGCTATGTTCTATGTGTTTTTGTGCACTGCATAAATATTTTCTTTTATTTGTAATATAAATTTTGTATATGGTGTTGTATAAATGTTAGTTGATAAGCATTGTATTTGTGACGCAGTCTGTCCAGCCATGGCTGGTAAATGACAAAGATATAGTAAAGTAAAGTAAAGTAAATATTTTCCTATGGAGATATGACCTGTCCATCTATGTAGTATATTTATGTTCCTTCTATTATCTTGATTAATCTGTGACTCAATGGGAACTGACTTTGAAATAATTAACATATATTTTTTATATATCTTAAAATTGCATGTGATATATTTGTGTCTGTTTTTGATCATTTTCCATGTGGCTCACTGGGAGCAAAGATTAACATTTTTTTTTACTTTCATATATTACTAAATATTTTTATTATGCTGTCATACTGAATGACATAACACAAAGTGCATTTGAAACAACACAACTAAAATATTTGCAGGAAAAAGTCATTTTGAAACGTTGTAACGGTCCTTGTATACATACACATTATGCATAGTAAAAAAAAAAAAAATTATTAAAGTAGTACTTTTCCAAATTTTAACAATTTGACACATTTGTCCTAGTCGGCTAATATCATTAACGTTCTGTAAATGATATTACCCGAGGGGGGTATTGTAACGGAACATATTAAAGGCTTTACTGTACCGAAGTATGCGATACCCTCCAAATTCAACCAGTTTAACGAGTATTTATGATTATAGAAAAGTTATTGTGTATGTTAACAATGATTGCATAACATGTCTGCATAAACAGTCAACCCATTAAATTATACTGAGTAACTGACCCACACAAAAGTTTATATCACTTGATCACTGATACAGCAAATGTCATCATGTAAAAACACTAAGTTCATCTTAAATAATTAATATGAAGTACGAAAAATAGTGGACAACTTAGGTATTTTGGATCTCCTTAAATAAAAATCACCCAGTGAAACCTATTTGTTCACTAGGAGCGTTTTCACTCAGTATTCACGTAAGCAATCCTATTTTAGACGAAAACCAATGTAATTCTTAATAATTCATGTTATTTACTTATTTATGCAAATTAGAGAAGTCAATTGACAAACTTCTAAAAAACGGCCTTTTTGTAACAAAGAATTATTCTGTCAAGTCAACAAATCTGTCTGTCATTTTAATAACATGTTAAATTATGTCACTCGATGCAAATTAATAACTTTTCTGCACAAATTATGATAACAGATGTACATGTGACTTGTAAACTATATCTCTTTTTAGTAATTCTTTGACAATGTTATAAATACAAGCAGCATGAACGGTCGGGAGGCAGTTGGAATGTCACTTTGGTAAAGTGTGTTTGTGTGTTATTGTTTGAGGTGGATAAACAATGCAAAGAACATGTAACGGAAGTACTACTTTGTGTTGAGTCATGGTCTTTGGTGGACAGTGGAATTAAGATGGCCACCAGAGTAATAAATATTTGAAGTTTACATATTTGTTGGTTTCGCTCGTTCTTTATCATCAAATGCACATAAAAAACACGGGACCTCATGTTTTTAACCCTAGACAACCAGATTTAGAGCCAGCATCAGCATCGAGACACAGCAGCGATCCAGCAAGTAGCAGCAATTACCACAACACAATGCATTTTAATGGCGCCAACCTAACATCAAGTGCTAACAAGCTCCGTAAATGGGAGTGAAATAGTGCGATTATAGCAATTAGCAATATCTACGACTAGGCGACCATTACAAGTTACAGATTACATTATGTTTTTCTCTAACACCAAGTACATCATTGACTTTGTGACCACCGATCAATGAAAGAGTGAAGGCCATTGGGTGGTACCATGGGCACGTGCCACAGTAAGGAAAGTATGTAAGTGGAGCAGAGCTGAACAGGGAGTGATTCTAGTGAAATGGGGAAATTCGCTGACGTAAATGGCTTTGTCAAATGGCAGATTATTATGGGCCACCACCTGGCCATGAGCATCTCAGAAATGGTGAAGCTATAAAACTGAAACCACAAGTAGGTAAAGATGTTGGATATCCATGCATCAGTCAATCATAGTATACATAAATATACTAATTTACTGTTTTGTACATCCAGAAAGGTGACAGTTATTATAATGGTAATTATAGCTGAATGTAAATATTTTGCAGGTCTACCATGCTGAGTGCTTAGCCATAATGTTTTTCCCAGTTTAAGCTTTCATCAGTATGCATGCATAAGAACTTAGAACTTTCTAACCTGTTTATTATTTTCTGCTGGTTCAACACATTAACAGGAGGTGCAATGTTTTTGAGAGTACAGAACTGGAATTTTTTTTTTTTTTTTTTTTTTTTTTTTTTTTTTTTTTTTTTTTTTTTTTTTTTTTTTTTTGCAGATATCCCAATTATCTTAGATCTGTTCGTAGCTTTAATAAAAATATCATCTTCTATTTTCTGTGATAAGGCTTCTTCACAGAGCTTGACAATAATGCTTGTAGAATCTCTAAAAAGCATTAATTCCATCCCTGATTAATATGAGTAAGAAGTAGTAATGGGGCCCTGATCACACTCTATGGAATGCTCATTTTGATCTCTTTCTGTACAAACAATGTGGTACCCCCTCCCCCACCACTTCCCCTTTATATTGCTCTAACATCATAGTGTAACTCTCTGTACCCTCTTTCTTCACTAGGAGCTAAATACCTTCAATAAGTCATACAAGATACTAATCAATGATACTTTATTCTTTACAATTCACATTATGTTCTCAGTGAATGTACAAATAGATGTCCATATCGAGTAGCATTACAGAAATATCAGTTGTGATTGACTAAGTATCCCACTGCTACACAGGTGGTGTGTTGGTGTTGTTTGGGGAAAGAGACCAAACAGTGAGGTCATCAGTCTCATTGGATTAGGGAAGGACAGGGAAGGAAATTGGCTGTGCACTTTCAAAAGAACCATCCCAGGATTTGCCTGGAGCGATTTAAGAAATCACGGAAAACCTAAATCAGAATGGCCGGACACGGGATTGAACCGTTGTCCTCCCAAATTCGAGTCCAGTGTGCTAACCACTGCACCACCTCGCTCGGTACACAGGTGGTGACAACACTAAAGAAAATTACTTGTGAGACAAATTTATAAAATGATGTTTCGTATCCTGCCTATAGACATTGTGATGGACATCGTGATGAGGCAGATGAGATGGTACAGGTATCACAGCAAAATAGTGCAAAAACCTACCATGGAGGAGGCATGTAATGTGTAGTATGGGTAGACCCACTGCTGGAGGTGTTTACCTGATGGCAGCAGAAGGCAAGGTGGGCCAGTCATTATCCAGAGTTCAACCACAGTGGACCTCGCCTTGCACTTCATGCTGTGTGCTGTTGCTGAGTGCTTAGCCATTAGCCATTATCCATCAGCCATCCACACCTGTCTCAACATTGCTTCAGACTATCTGTTTCATGTATATTAAAGTGCATGGCAAATTTCTTTGCTTCTTAGAAGGTTCTGATCGCTGGCTATTATTGAGCCACTGCTAGCCTGTGAAGTATCCACACTGACCCTGTCACGTAACAGCATTTCATGCCTATGCAGGTACTAAAGTGGCAATGAAGTATGTTCTTACACATGTGACACCCCTATTTTTATCCTCTGCCCCTTTTCTTTTTGTTAACTTGGGCCACCACGGTCGTGTAACTTCTGAAATGCTGACAGGAACAGTTGTGCCTACAGAAGGAGTGCCAGCAGCAGCAACAGGAGCAGGAGTAGGTGCTGATAAACCAGAATGCAGACTTGCTTAGTGCTCTTACAGTTCCCTTGAAGTTTTCTACACTGCTCCTACCACCTGCTGTTTGTCAGTTTGATGGGTCGACAGAAAGCTGGAAGAGTTACCTGCACCAGTTCGTACCACATTATCAGGTAACGTGTATCGTTGATCCCTTTGATAGGGCTGCCTTGTTGTTGTCCAGCAGCAAGGGTTTGTACCGAGTTGTCCAAAATTTGGAGCTCTTTGTTGAGCTCAAGAAACTTCCCTTTGATGAGTTCTGTCAGTTACTTACACAGTATCTGAGACATCAAACCTGTGTGGTGGTGGCACTGTTGCAGTTTAACCAGCACAACAAGCACCCTGGACAGTCATATGTGGTCTAGATAGCCAATCTGCAGGACATCTCACATAAGTGTCATTCTAAATGCCAAAATGAGCTTTCTCTTATGCAGACTCACTAATTCAAGACATGATCATCTGGTTAGCTCCTGATCTAAAAGTTCAGACTAAGTCATTGACTATGTCCAACCCTTCTTTAGCCAATGTTGCCCAAATTGCAGAATCGCATGAGCATACAGAGGCAGTGAGGGACATCTTTTCTGATAATTAGCAGGTGGAGCAATTAGGTAGCATGGTAAACAGTCTCCAGTGACCTGTGTGACCTCCCAGGTGGCCTCACCTCTGACCAAGTCAGCACGTGTTGCTGCCATTGGTGATTCAGGTGCATTGGCATTGCTGCACTGCTGATCCTTGTCCTTGTGGGCTCAGCAGGTCTAGGCTGCTCACACCATCATAATTCCACATGCGGCATTTCTTGTGTCATCAGTGCCATTCTCCTTCTGCTTGTTGCATGAGCCAGCAAGCCTGCCCCAATTGTCATTTGTTGCGTGTTCACCAAGACTGCTTGAATGTATATGGTCATCCATCAGACAGGCCATTTTGTATCTGTTTCTGACTGTAAGTGGGCCACGAGAGGCACTGGATGCCCCAGTGTTTTCACTGCATTCTGGGGCTGCCTCCGGCACCCCGCACAGGTCACCCCTACATATTTTGCTGACATTGGTAGTGGACAGGTAACTGGTCAAATTTCAGGCAAACACAGGAATGTTGGTTAACCTCATTAATTTAGATACATAGAAGCTCTTGGTGTGCTTGGAGTCGCAATAGCCTCTTTATCAGGTTGTGCCTTATAGTAAACAGCGCATTCCTTTGTGAGGACTCTTCTCCATTTCTGAGAATCTGGAATGGTAACTTACATTGTTAGTTGTCTTTGGGTTAGACACTTTCTCTATTTTTGTGTTCCAGATCCCTGAAAAAGTAAATATAGTGTCTCAATCTGTGCCTTTTCAAGATCTGAACTCCTTACTGTAATCATACAGCCGGCTGTTTGAAAATACCTTGGGTCAGCAGAAAGTTTTGAGGTACAAATTTCTCTTAAGCTGTCAGTGGTACATAAATCCTGTCATTCCTTCTCACTTCCTTTTCCATGTATGACAAGATAAAGGCAGGGTTGGCAGGATCAAGGTGTCATTTCTCCTATTTTGTTGGGTCAGTGGGCCACCCCTTAGGTGGTGATTCATATTCGCAAGAGCACTTTGCATCTTTGCTGTGATTTTAAACTGATGATCAATGTGTAATATGCATCTGAGTTACCGCTTGAAGGTTATTTATGCGCCTACCGCGTCTGGTTTCTTCGCGATCGCAAGGGCCGTTATTCAGCTTCAGACAATGGCCTTTCAGCACTCACCGCCGCCCGGATTTCAGCAACATCTCTCCAGCACTCCTGCCGCCGTAGTGGACATGCCGCAAGACTCTGTGGAATCCTTCAGCCCAAACATGCAGTGGAATTTGAGTGCTGCCAGTTTCTTCCAACCGCCAATGGTCATGGACTCTGGCTTTGTTAGCCTAGACCTTTCCACGTTTTTCCACAGAGTGTTGTTCGGAACATTCCTACTCCTGTGTCGAACGCACAATTCAATACAGTTCGTGGTGTCGAGTGAAGTTTTGCTACTTTGGAAAATCCAGTAGTAAATTCAAACTCGAATCAGTTCCCGCCACGTGTGTATCCTTCCGCGCCGGCTAGTCAACAGGTGCTCAATGTTCGCCAAACAGCAAATATCACACCGAGTGTGCATCCTAGTGGACATGTGTGGGATCCTTGTGTTGCTTCTAATAAAGTCAGCAATTCTCATTATGAGAGGTGACTGCTGAGCAAAGTTTGTAGTTACCATGACATTTTTTACCATTGCAGATGACGGTTCCAAAACACATGCACACATGTTGACAGTACTGTCACAACTGTTCCCCCCTCCCCCTTTTCCATGGTCTTCAATTTGGTGATCGAGAGATGCCACTATTTTCAACAGGACAATGCTCATCCACATGTGGAACATTTCTGTATGAGTTGTCTGTGTGATATTGAGATACTCCCATGGTCAGCAAGGCCCCCAAATCTGTCTCCGAAACAACACGTGTAGGACCAGCTCGAATGTCAACTCTGCCCCAGTGCCAGTATCCAGAATATCGAGGACTAGTTACAACAGTTGTAGTCCAGGTTATCTTAGGAGAGGATACAAAGGTATTATGACAACATTCCCAATCAAATCAGTGCATGCCTAGAGGTCAGTAGGGGTGCAACATCATTCTGTTATGGGGGCTCATACAGCCAAGTTCTTTGTAAATTTGATTTGATATTGCAGTCACTGAAATCACATCACATACCCTCTCAACCTGTGGCGTTTCATTTTATTTCCTTCTTCCCTTCTGGATGTTTTACTTTTTTGATCAGGAAGTGTAAATAAAATAAATAATAAAATTTTGCCTGGGTCAGCACATCAGTCATAGTGGTAAATGAGGAGCTCTACTAGTATGTTACAATGTGATAATTTATATAATAGACCATATTCTGAATCTCTGAAGTTGATATGGGTGTTTAAGTATAATTTCTAAAATATTTTGGAAAGTAATAGTGAGAGAGTTGGACAGTGATTGGTAATCAAAAACGTGGTGGAGCCATGTACGATTTGTCCCAATTTTTGTTTTGTTCCTATTGAATAGGAGGTGTAGATTGGAAAACCTTAGATCATTAGTGGGATTTTAAGATTTTTTTCTATGACTCAACACCACACCAATCAGTGTACTATGCTTTAATTGGTCCAATATCATTGTGTGTTCATTTTACATGTAGTTAGAGAGATAACAATAATAAAATAATAATAATAATTAATAACTGAATAGCAATAATCTAACAACAGAAGAAGAAACTAACTCATGAAAAAATGTCTTTACCATCACTAAATAGCTAGGGTCATATGAGAAAGTTATTTTTACC
This sequence comes from Schistocerca cancellata, assembly GCF_023864275.1. Classification (NCBI taxonomy): domain Eukaryota; kingdom Metazoa; phylum Arthropoda; class Insecta; order Orthoptera; family Acrididae; genus Schistocerca; species Schistocerca cancellata. The sequence goes on from NC_064629.1 coordinate 931,799,798, forward strand.
ATTTGTGCAGTTTCAGTATCAAACTATTTTTTGAATGTGCAAAGTTTTTATGCAAAATTTGATCAAATGATACCAGTAATTCATAGCAGTCAGATGCAGGTAAGAGTTTAAATTAAATTAAATACTATATGATAGCACAGACACAAAAATATTTGTCAGGCACCTAGAAGAACATTAAGCATTATTATGATCCAAAGTCATATAAAGTGAAATTCAAATTAAAAATATAAATCTTGTCTGTAATAATAATCGAATTTACCTGTGGTGATACACTTTTGAATAATTGGTTACTTTGAGAATGTATTACCTTTGGTATATCTAATCAGTAAAATAATAAAGAATGACTGATATAATCCACTGGTAGTCAGCAGTTGTCACTCAATGGCTGCAAGTTTAATGATTGTGGAATACGAGGTTCTTAGGAAACTATGATTTTAACTGATCATGATTACGTGAATCCTCATGGGCATATCAGATACCAACTTCTAAAATATACAAGGAAAAATATCACAATGGTTGGAGCAATATATTTAATATTAGCTGTCACTATCATATTATGAAGCCTGCTTAGTATAAAAAAACCCAATATCTGATAATATGACATGGTAACATCATTCATGAAATCTGAGGAAGTGATTTCTTCTAATATACACTAGTTATGAAAGAATTTTCCAATTCTTGGGACTCTAGCAGGCATCATACATCCTGAAGATAACCTACTTTATTTTTTCAGATGACACATGAATGATTTGGAAGACTAAAATAACATGCACTGTCACTTTAAAGGCAGCACTACATGGACCACTGGGCACAAATTTGCTGGATCTCATCAGAAACATATGCTTATGTCTTTTCCCTGCATAGCAATGATATATCAGAAGTAAGGCACCACGAATTGAAGACACCACAAATAAATGACTAAAACTGTGAGCTACATAACACATCCCCAAAACTTTCTTGTGCAGAATGTCTTACATAGTGAAAGGTTAATGAAAATGTTTTACGCAGCAGAGCATTAGCTTGTACTCATTCTGTTATAAGCATAGAGTAGCAGAGAGAAGGTGTGGAAAGAAATAGTAAAATAAGTGCATCACAGAGTCACACTATTTTGAACAGTGGTTATCACTTTTTTGGAAAAAATTATAATTACTAGTCTCATTAAATCAAAGTTGCAGCAATCTAAATATCAATAACATACCTTAAACCATCCATCTGTTTTAGAGCAGTTGGAAGGGTGGCCAGAAAATTATCATCCAACTGGCAGATTGCAAGGTCAAGTTCCACCACTTCTTGTGGTACATTCTGAAGCTGTCAAAACAAAATAAATACTTAAATTAAAATTTGTAAGATCACTAACTCAGCATCATTTTAATGTTTTTGTAATTATTGTCACCTGCAGTGTTACTACTTGAAACATTACACTGCAAAATCCTACATGCAATACAAACAATGGAATGCTTAATGACATCCACTCAAAATACAGTGGAGGACTTAAGCAGTGAATAAGTGCGTGATCAAAGCTTCAACAAAGTAGTTCAGATTAAAAACTTGTACTCTTCTTTGAGCACACATATACCCACAGCAACACTGTCCAGGTTCTGCAGCTTGAATGGGATGACTGGTTGTCTTTGGTGGAAGAATGAAGGAGAGATGAAGAGAAGGAGACTGAAATGGAAAAAGGAGAGGGGGGTTTGGATTGGAGGAGAACAGGACAGATGTGTGGCATCAGAGATAGTTCACTACAGTGTAGATTTGTGTTACACACAAGTATAAGGACACAGGATTATAAAGGAGGTTCAGAAAGGCCACTAAGAGAATGGTGTAGATTGATTAGATATAAAAACAATACTTTGAGGACAAAAATAAAGGAATTGCTAATGCAGTACATCTTTTTCCTGGTAATGAACACTTGAAGGCAAACTTACATTAACTATGGCCTCCATCCCTCCCTCAAATGATTTTAAGTTTAAAAAAACTGTTCCTTATATGTATTATGTATAGAGTGTTCAATAGTGCATATAATTTGTTTTTATGTTTTAAATTTGCTCGAAGTGTAATGTTCTAGTTGCCCTATATCTCGAACAGCTGTTACACTGTTAGATGCACTGGCCAAATAAAGAAATAACATAAATGTATTTATTTGTGTCATATTCTATGAATGTATTAGCATGTATCATTTATATTTTTTAAATTGTTTTTTATATTTTTGTATATTGGCACAGCTGATGTAAGTTTTCTCAATTCTATATTGAATAGCAGCTGTTGTTTTGGCACAGTGAGTATGCAGAATTTTGTTGTCTCTCTTCTGTTTTCACTTACTTGCTACTTAAGGTAAATGGTATTTTTTCATGTCATAATCATTATTTTGTTGTTGCAAATACTGTATCGGTACAAAATCATTTTTATCCAGTATTTAGAATTTTATTGCCATCAGCCATCTATCTTTGTGGAAACACAAGATTTCTGGCTTTCAATAAATAAATAAAAAAAAGAAAAAAACTGTTAAATATATAAAATAACCTAAAGTGAAGGATCCAGAGAACAGAAGTGAGAAGTCAGTGTCTGATGGGGTAGAGAGGGAGTCACAAAAAATGAGACAGGACCAGAGATGAACACCAGTGTATGATTAGGTCTTATTGTTGATGAGACCAGGAAGGCTGTGGAAACAGAAAATATATTTGAAGGGTAATTACCATTTGCACAATTCAGAGAAGCTTAGGTATAAATCAAGATTCTAGCAACTGTAAAGCAGCCACTGACATTGACAATGCCTCCTTTTAGATATCCCCAGAGCCAAAAGTTACATAGATTCAGATCAGATGATCTTGCAGGCCATGCATTTGGAAAACCTCTGGAGATAGCATGTTCAAGGAATGTTGCATTAATCAGCTCTTTCAGTGGTGGAGGGAAATGAGGTGTTGCCTCATCTTGCATAGAAACAGTGATTTCCATGCTGTTCAGCTCTTCCAAACAGCATGCTGTACAAGGAGATCTCAATAACTTTCAGACATCATGCTACACCTGACAGGTCTTCTGAATGTATTCTGTTCAAAGAAGAATGGACAGAGAATAAAGGTGCTTATGAATCCACACCACAAAGACATACAGTGAGTGAAATGGCTCTTTGTGCACAACATCGATTTAACAGAATCTCAAAGCTCGCATGTCTGTTTATTTACTGCACACTGTAGAGTAAAATGTGCCTCACCACTCCATAGAATATTGCCTGGCCACTTGTCATCAATTTTGATGTATGCCAGAAACTGAGGAACAAATTCAGAATGTTACTGCAGATCACAAGGTTTCAGTTGCTCACCATATGAGTCTTGTACAGGTACCAGTGTAAAATCGACCATAAAACTTTCTGTTCTGTTGAACATGGGATGGACAGTTCTCATAACACTGCACGAGCACTAGCACTACCTGGGGCACATGCTGCATGGTCAGTTACAGCAACAGCAACCTCATCAATAACTTCCACCAGGATAGGATGCCTTCCTCTTCCTGGTGCCTTGCAAAGCTCACCCATGTTTTCAAATTTCATTATCATCTTCTTTAAACCATTTAATGATATCAAGCATCTCCTCAGAGCTCTGGGTCAGCAATACTGTCTAAAGGCAGCACTGTAATTGCTGCCATTTACATAAAACAGTTTCACTAACAATGCACAGTCTCTCATTTCAATAGCCACATTGCTCACTCACATTACGGCTTGTCAAATGACAGTGTGGATGTCATACCATCATACAACCAAAGTACAGTGTAAGATCTGTGCTCGGTCAAAATTGGAACTAATAATTTTCCAGTGTAAATCGGTTCCATATTAATCCATTAGCACATTTAGTTCTACTGCTATATGGTAATTACAGCTCACACTGAACTTCCATGGGTAACACTTTAATTATAACCACCTGGTAGTTTGGTGTTTGTCATTCATATCGGTGAACTGTTCATGAATACTTGTGCACATGTTAAAAGCCATGCAGCTGTTGAAGAGGTATTGCATATGATGTGATTGCTGTCAGAGGTGACCCTGCCTCTGGCTGCACTGTTGACAGATCTGGAATAGGATGTGCTCCATGGATGCATGGGACAGGCCTTGCATGTCAGTTTTTTAAATGGATATGAACAATAAGGCAAGTGGTTGTACATTGGGACCTCAAAATGATGGATTAGAATGTTTTGTAGAAAAGTTAAGTTTGCATGGCCAATACCACTACATAAGAGACAGGAGTGATATTCCTCATTTTGGGAATAATGAAAACAGAATAGTCATAGCCCTGATGGAGGACACTGTTCAGCTATTCCAATCCCATGTGAAATTCAATATAATCAGTTTACTAGAGTAACTGGTTTACTTTCTTCTTTTTTTCCCTACACAATTTAGCAGTAATAGAAAGATGGTAGGTAAGTTGTTGGTACTGCTTCCTCCTCAAATGTCTATTTCAAAAATATCCTCTAGTACAAGGAAGAACATAAGGTCAAATAATAACTGTTCTATGTTTGATAGGAACATCAAATATAAAGTACTCTCATAATTCAGAGATCAAACTAGCTGAACATGTCTTCAGTTAGGATACAAATTCAGCTTGAGAGAACTTCGAAGTTTATTATGTAAGATCATTACAGTAAATGTAGTGAATATATAAATATGTTACATAGAGAAATAGGCACCTGTAAACGAGGTTACATTTTCTGTTTCTTGCTCATGTGATTGTGTAATTACTTCAGAGTTAAGTGCAATTCTGATTTAAAAGAAGTGGTGATGAAGGAAATAAACTGAATGCAACATTTTGCAAGCTCTAGGGATTGAACACATCAGCTCGTTATTACAACAGCTACAGAAATCCTATTAATTAAAAATTTACCTATTCTTATTGTGCTTTAACAGGAAATTCTGAGTATATTCACAGGAGAACAATGAAAATGGTTAAAAATTTGTCTGCAACATAGAGGAAGCTCATACAATTCAAGAAAAATCTGAACTGGCAGATGATTATATAATGTTGAAATTGATTTTTAAGATTTTAATTTTAAAGTTGTATATCTGTTTAATATAAGATATTTAACATGTACATTTAATGTTAACACTAATTTTTTATCTTTGCATTGCAGTTGTAACACGCTATCACTAACACAGACTATTACACTGTATGTGTTCAGTGACATGTAAGTAATCTGAATTATCAAAAAATGGCCATTTTCTGATGAAGCCAGCTCAGTAAAGGTGTCTTCAGTAGTCCCTAAATCTTTCTCCTGCAGAAAATACAAAAATTAAATTAAGTACTGCTCATGTATGGGTCTATGTTTTGTACACAGTCCATATATAGTTCACCTATGGATGGAATTTGAATAAACTTTGATATGCAGGAGACACAACTAAGACAGGATGCCCAAAATATATTCAGAATGAGAAAATGCAGGGTTAGTCAAAAGTCTTAAATTTGACAATTCAATACTTCATGGAAAAATGTAGGTAGAGAGGTGAGAATTGACACATATGCTTGAAATGATGGGGTTTTACTGAAACAAAAAAAAGTGCACAAAGTGACTGACATATGCTGCTTCATATGACACAAAAGCAGTAATTAGCATATAAATTGATTTTTAGCAAAGACAATGTTCTTTATAGCAAATGCTTAGCATGTTGGCCATCATTCATTAACAACACCTGTAGTCGAGAAACAAGGCTGTGAACAACATTGTACAACATATGAGTAGGTATGGTGAGGAAATTACTGTTGTACGTTGTCTTTTAGCATCCCTAATGTGGTCAGATGATCAAGGTAGACTTGTAGCTTCAGGTAACCCCACAACCAATAATCACATGGATTGAAGTCTGGAGACATGGGAGGCCAGGTAAGCCAAGCATCATGGCTATGGTGGTTCAGCATGTGATCCTCACCAAACAATGTGCATGTGTAGCAATATGAGGTGGAGCACCATCCTGAATAAAAGGTCATGCCTTCCAGCAGGTGTTTATTATCCAGGCTGATTCTCTCTCTCTCTCTCTCTCTCTCTCTCTCTCTCTCTCTCTCTCTCTCTCTCTCTCTCTCTCTCTCTCTCACACACACACACACACACAAACACACACACACACACACACACACACACACCAACACACACACACTACAGCACATTTTATATATGATTCTCATGTGGTGTCACTGATGTGTTGCTATCCAGTGCCAGCTTCTGGCCAGTTTTTGCACCTTTTTGTTCCATCAAAACTCCATGCCATTTCAGACGTGTGTGTCAATTTTTACCTCTCTACCTACATTATTCTGTGAATTAATGCATCTTCAAATGTTAATGAACTTTTGGGTCACCCTGTATATTAACACATTCCAGTTAGGCTACAGTTGTTGCTGTAGCCTCCCACATGTAAACTGTTTCAATTTCTTTGTGTTGCTGCTGCTTATAAGATGAAGGATTCAGGCAAATTACCCTACATTTCAAAAATACTGGCATTGATTTCAAAAGCATCATCAATTTCAGAACCAGATACATCAAGAAGCCTCAGTATTTCTTCATCAATCATAGTGTGCCCAATTTTACAACAAAGCTTTTTCAATCAAGGCAATTATGAAAGCGCACTGCAACAATGAATGAGTGGGAAGTGATTACACCTGTAATACATTTTTCAAGACATGGCCAACTTTGTGGAAGCAGGAACATCTATTTAATGTCTCTTAGAAGCACTTAAAGATCAAACAACTGATTTCAAGCCATCACTGCTTGGAAATAACGCATCATGAAGTAACATCCAGGAAAGCTGCACTTGGAAATTCTTTGAGAACTGCCTGTTAGGCACATCACAACACACCTGTAGTTTCTACAGGCAGTGATCAGTATGTATTAAAGTGTAGTTTATGTCAAGTTCTAGGGAACAGTGTTAAGAATAAGCTATGCCAAAGTGATCATGCACCCCAAAGAAGAACTGTCAGAGCTGTCCCCCCTTCCACAAAACTACCTTTCTGCAGGGAGTATTTCCCTAAACAGATTTAGAAAAATTTATAATTTTGTATGTAGGTTTCTTAGAAGTGAAGTATATTTAAAACTTCACTAAAATTAAGAACACTGATGAAAAATGTTGCAAACAACAAATAAAATGTATCATCATACTAAATAAATTACCAAAAATATTAATAGTGCATAAATCATTGATTACAAACACAAGAATTAGATCAGAATCAGAATTTTATTGTCTCATAACATATATGTTATATCATTGATTTAGTGTACAGGAGACTCGTCAAGCTTATGACTATAATAGATTGTACATGGAGTACAATGTTTACTAGAACTATAAAATATCTGAATATCGGGACCATCCGACCGCCTTGTCATCCTCAGTGGAGGATGCGGATAGGAGGGGCATATGGTCAGCACACCGCTCTCCCGGTCAGTATGATGGTACTCTGGACTGTAGCCACTACTATTCAGTCGAGTAGCTAGTCAATTGGCATCACGAGGCTGAGTGCACCCCAAAAAATGGCAACAGCGCATGGCGGCCTGGACGGTCACCCATCCAGGTGCCGACCACGCCCGACAGCATTTAACTTCGGTGATCTCACAGGAACCGGTGTATCCACTGTGGCAAGGCCATTGCTATCTGAATATATATACTATTAATTTTTATCCTGCTCAAATGGCCAGATCATCATTTAAAAATTTACCAATGGAGTAATAGCATTTTTGTACCAGAGTGCTACATAATTTTCTTTTTACTGAATCAGTTTCAATCTTTTGCAAATTTGTCTTTTTAAACTTGTATATTTTCATTCCCATATATCATAGGGTCTGCATGAAAATATTGAGTCTATGTCTAGGAAGCATGAAACTTTCTCTGTTTCTAGTTTCATATCTGTGCCGGAAGTTATTTGAAGCAAACAGTTTTAGATTATTATTTGTGAAAACAATTATTTCATATAAATACAGTGAGGGAACCCTTAGTATGTTTAGGTCTCTTAATAGTGGGTGACAAGATTCTCTTGGCTTTGTGCTACACATGTTCCTTACATTTATTTTCTGTAAAGTTAATATTCTTGCCAAATTACTAGCATTTTGCCAGAAGACAGTGGTGTATCTCACTATTTCCTCAAAGTAGCTGTGGAGCACTACCTTTTTCATGTCTGTGGCAGTTGCATTGGCTAAGATTGACATAGCAAATGCCAGGCTGTTCAGTTTATTTTTTAAATAGTCTATATATGATGAGCAAGACAGATTTCTGCCCAACTCCATTCCTAAGAATTTAACACACTCTGTTTTGCTTAGTTCCAGACTTCTGTGCATAATTTGAGTACCATTTATTTTAGACTGTTTTGTCTTAAACTCCACAAACTGTGTTTTTGAAATATTTAGTTTTAGACCATTTAGATGGAACCACACATTTAGGATTTTCTACAGTTTTTATGACATTTTCAGAAACATCATCTGCATTTTTCTTTTCTATCAGTACTGATGTGTCATCGGTGAATAAAACCAAATGATGATAATTATAATCACGGTATATATAACTGAGAGTTGAGAAAATATCTCCTTCCAAGAATTCTGTTTTATTATAATTTTACATCTTATTTCATTTTTTTGAGCAAAGCAAACTCATTGATTATGTCATGGAAGTCAAGTTTAGCAGCTGTGTCATAGTCCATAAAGACAGCTGAATTTGATAGTCTGTTGTTATTCATGCTTAACCTTATAAAGATTTTTATAATCCTTAGTTTGCTGAAACTGTGTTCACCAAATACTGCAGTCACTAATATTGTCATAAATATCTATAACATTATTACAACTTTTTGAATATACATTTCTTAGCCTACACTTAAAAATTCTTCAAAATATCAGAATGGGAAATTGTGTCTATGCTCTTCATCAGCTCTTAAACCTTTAACTTGAAAGCAGCTATTTCATAAACTATCTCCACTGTATAAACGTCTCTGCTACATTTTTCATGAGTTCCTCTCCATAACTGAGAGGTGAGCATAGATGGCAGCCATGTGGAGGACCGAGGTTCAGTTGCTGCTAGTGTCAAGGATTTTTCCTTTGTGGGAGAACTGGTATAGTGTGCACCCAGCCTCATGATGCCAACTGAGGAGCTGCTCGACTGAGTAGTAGGGCTCCACAGTATGGAAAGTCTATAAACTGACTGGGAGAGAGGTATGCTGACCACATGTCCCTCCATACTGCATCCACATAATGCCAGAAGGTAGAGGATGAGACGGTGGCCAGCAGACATTGTCTTGGGCCTTCACACCCTGAACAAGAATTCATTTAAACAGTTTTCAAGATATGATACTGAGCTTTCATATTAAGACATTTCTTAATAGGAAATTTTAGTCAGATTAAACTGAATATGGGTGTCAAAAACACATAATATATTCTTCCATGTATTTTATGTCACTGGATTCTCCATCTTAAGTATGATTATAATGGTTTGTGCTGCAGGTTTACTGCTAGCACACCTCCAGTGCAGTCCATCAATGATGAAACAAACCCACTAATTTTTGGCACTTTTGACCTACAACAGCACTATACACCTCACTATGATTCACTCAGATATGCACATACAAATGACATCCAACAATCACTGAACTGAGAGAGAACTTGAAAGACTGTAATATACTCTTTAGAGATACTAAATTACAATATTTTTAACAAAATACAAACTCACCAGAAAAAATACAGAGATTATCTGACTGATGTTAAAGCTCTGCTGCACCCTGGAATATCAGGCTAACACTAAAAATTTGTTAAAACTCTTTTCTGGTGACACCAGAAGTCAAGCCATGTGAGTCAACAACTGTCAAACTGCAAGCTAGGGGGAAATACTGAGCAGGCTGAGATGAACATGGATGTGATTGTGACAAGTGGGACCTGCTGAGTGCCCCAATTTGCAAGTGAAGCACAACAACATTGTGGCAACAGACATATGTCATAATACTGGTAGCAGAGCAGAGTGACACAAGAAACCACAGTTATAAGACAACAGTAACTATACAGCCACTGATTCTACAGAAAATGGCATTTGGAAAGACGAAGCTAATAGGAGAGCCAACCATGCAAGAAATCTAGTATACATGACGTCATTGCTACCTGCACTGCAGCAGAGTGGACAGAAAGTACCAGTATAAATACTATGCAACTCTCAGTTGCAGCAGCCCCGTGATACAGGGGAAGCTATGTCAGTTGACCCTCTGCATGCCTTATGGTCTACAATCATCTATGGAGTTGCCAATCTCACTGGTGAGACTCTGACACAGCAAGCTGCAGTGACAACTTCTGAGTCATCACTGATTGGGTGCAGAGACTGCCACCAGTCTGCTGGCCTACTGGAGACTTGACCAGCCAGGCCAGGAAGCTGTATACTATCTGCCGATGTGAGAAAGAACCGCTGCTGCTGCTCGCTCCATTCCTGCAGCCAACAATGATGCTGCCAGCCTCTAGGGGCCGTGGGTCGGACTCTACACAATGATTACTTCCAGCTGGGCTGGATGGTGAGTCTCCTGGCACACATACTCAATGAGAGCACCTCAGAGATTGGCCCACAGAGGCTGCTGTCCACCATTGTCCAGTAAGGACTATGTCTGTCAGTGTCTGGGGCCACTGACCAAGCTGTGTCATTAATGGCCAACACACTATCCTTCTGTGATGCAGCAGAACTGCTCAAGATGAACTCTCACTTCTGCTGACTGGGTCTGCACTCCACGGGCCTGACGGAGCTACCATTGCCTGAACTTCTGATTGATAAATGTTTTGTTATGATTCATGTTTTTTTATGCTGTCAAGCATGACCAGATCCTTCTCACCACATCCTACTCAGTTCAGTCCGGACACATGTGGGGATCTGGGCTGTCTTGGTCACATATATCCAACATCAGAAGTAGCTGACACCACTATATCTGGGGTTAGCAAATGGCTACCAATGGTGGAGACATCTGAGCTTGCTGCCACACCCATATGTCTACAACAGCTGCAGCTGTCATCTTCTGAGCAGCTCTGCTGTAAGGTCAACAGTTATGGATTGCAGTTTGCTATGATGCAGTATGGTGAGTGACTTATATTTGTCAGCCTTCTTCTTGTGTCTTCAGTAACGACCATGCCGAGCTGTGAGGATCTCCTCAATAAATTAAAAGTGTCATTTGTTATGCCACAAGAAACTGTGGAGTTGTCTTTCTTTCGTGGAAATACTAGGGAAGTCTATCTACAGCCAGCAAGATGTCAGTATTACAACCTATCCAGGTATGATTTGCCATATGTTAAAGCTGTGCTAGTTATGTGTAGTACATGTAGATGTACAGAGTCCATCTGGCTCATGATACTGCACAAAGATTAGGTGCAGTTTGTTCTTATTTTTGTATTGGGCAAACTGTTTCTGTATTATTCTTATGTAATGGCAGATGAAGGTAGCACAAATGCTGGACATATGGCCAATGACACTGAATAAAATGTTGGAAGCCCTGAAGGGGCAAATAGCTGTGTTATTAGAGACTATAGTCCTACAGAAACAGAACAATGAGGAATTGTGTCAAAGGGTAGAGGAATGGGAAGCCATTGGTGATCAAGATGAAAACTGTGTTGAGGATACTTGTCCTTTTCATCCCACAACAGTTAATCTTATGGCAGAATTTTCCATAAAAGCAACCACAGATGTATCTCCTTTTGTTGCTGATGTGATATCTGCCACTGAATTCGGTAAATGGTCAGAGGAAATGTCCTTGAATATGGCTAAATTGTGGTTAGTAGGAGACATGAAAATTTACCACTAGACTCTTAGTAAGGTCTCAACATTATGTATGAAGAATGTGGTCAACAGCAATATTATGAACATAACAGCATAACATTAAAAGAAAATGATGGGATGATAAATGACCCAAAAGAAGTGTGGGAGAAATTCATGCAGTAGAACAACTGGCAAAAATAAAGTACATAATTAGACACCTAGTTTTACTGTTAGAAACATTAGCCAATATGTTTCCAGCAATGGCATTACTGGCAGTCATTTCAAAACTTAAAGCTAAAATTCGGGAACAACATTTCTCTGAAGCTGCTAAAGAAATGAAGAGGAGACTCAGTGAAGCCTCTGACATGCCTAATAAATCCCCCCCCCCCCCCCCCCCCCCCTCTGTCATGGAGAATTCCCTGACACCTTGAAAATCAATGAAATTCTAGCAGTGTATAAGAAGTGAATAAAGACTCTCACAAAAATCTACAGGCCAATATCATTCACTTCAGAACTTGGCAAATTATCAGAGAAAGTAAAATTAAATCAGTTCAAGGTATATTTCATCAAACATAATCTATTCAACAATTTACAATGTGGTTTTAGGAAAGGAAGATGTACTGTAACAGCAGCAGCAACTTTTATACATGAAATAGTAAACAAGCTGGTTAAGGGAGTCAAGGTAACAGGCACATTCCTAGATATGAATGAAGCTTTTGATAACCTGAATTATACTATCCTATGGCATAAACAAGAATATGAGAGGAGTAGCCTTACAACTACTTATCTCTTATTTGAAAAAACAGGAAACAGAGTGACAATCTAACTTATGAAAGGAATGAACCAGTTTGTAACAATGAAATGAACCTACAGGATACTTCAGCGTGGTGTGTCTCAAGGACGTTCCTTGTGTGTGTTAATGATTCACCAACTCCCAAAAATGTAATGCCATAAGCTGTACTGATGACATATTTTGTCAGCTGAGGCCATGATATGCAAACTGCTGCCAATAGTAGTGAAATCAATTACAATTTCCTTTCAACTTGCCTTACTGCAAATAAATCAGTTGTATGAAACTTCCTGGCAGATTAAAACTGTGTGCCGGACCGAGACTCAAACTCGGGACCTTTGCTTTACATGCTCTAGAGCACTTGCCCGCAAAAGGCAAAGGTCCCGAGTTCGAGTTTCGGTCCAGCACACAGTTTCAATCTGCCAGGAAGTTTTATATCAGTGCACACTCTGCTGCAGAGTGAAAATTTCATTGTGGAAACATCCCGCAGGCTGTGGCCCGCAATATCCTTTCTTTCAGGAGTGCTAGTTCTGCAAGGTTCGCAGGAGACCTTCTGTAAAGTTTGGAAGGTAGGAGACGAGGTACTGGCAGAAGTGAAGCTGTGAGGACTGGGCGTGAGTTATACTTGGGTAGCTCAGATGGTAGAGCACTTGCCTATGAAAGGCAAAGGTCCCGAGTTTGAGTTTCGGTCCGGCACTCAGTTTTAATCAGGAGGAAGTTTCATATTAGTGCATACTCCACTGCAGTGTTAAAATCTCATTCTGGAAGTTACTTGTAAATGAAGGGAAGACAGTAACAGTGCAGTTCCTGCTTCACTATAGTGAGAACGTAAACTGTACTAAATTGAGACCTCTATTGGCACTTACTATGTAAATAAATACAAATTTTTGGGTATTATTGTTGGTGAATACCCATCACAGAAAGAGCACATACGTTATATTTGGAAGAAAATCCGTGGAAATGTGTATCTATTGAAACAGGACTCAGTCTTCATGGGCCATGATAGCTTCAAGAAAATATATTTTGTATTGATACAACCCCATCTTCAGTATGGTACTGAGGTACGGAGCACCAGCAATCTATACAGACAGGCTTCATAGACTACAAAAAAAGGCAGTAGGAGTGGTAGGTAAGGTAAACAAGAGAGAGCCTTATAGAGAAATTTTCAGAAAATATAAAATATTTACCATATATTCTATCTATTCCTGCAGGCAATCATGTTAGTGAAACCAAATTCATAACATAAACAGTAATATACATAAGAAAATTTTCACAGAATTGCAAGTAAAATAAGGTTACAGACCATAATCCATATACAATGGGAATGATTTTTTACAACAGACTACAGTCTGAGCTAATTTAAACACCTTAAATAATAAACTGAAGCTTTTATTAATAGAGAAAAATCTTCCAGTAAAAGATTTCAAATTGAAATGTCTCTTTGTAAAACAATGTACATAGCCATAAGTTTGTTTTTGCAAATCAGTGTGTGTGTGTGTGTGTGTGTGTGTGTGTGTGTGTGTGTGTGTGTGTGTGTGTGTGTGTTAAAGCTTTTCATATGTGAACTAAATCTATGAGAATGTCTGAAAACTGATTGTTATATGGACAGCAAATAAATACATAAAATGGGTCCTACAATACTGCAGTGAAGCAGCAGTAAGAGCTTCACTGATGAACATGAGAGAGCTGTGTGGATTGCAGCTGTGTGATCTAAACTCACTGTTGCCACATAAACCATGTTAGCGATTAGACATTTTTTGGTAGTAATTGCATCTTTATGATGCAACTTGGATGAAATGATACTGTGACAATAGTGTTCATTTACAGTCACAGGCTGAAGAAAAGGATTCCTCTCATAGGAAGAAGATGGGAGCACAATGCACAAGAGAACTCACATACCTCTCTCAGTTAATTTTTAAACCACCTTTCTTTTGTCACATTTTTCCAGTCAGTTTTTCGACCCTCAGCAGGAGGGGGAGGGGGGGGGGGATTCCTATCTCACCACCTCCTTATTATGGCCCTGTACACAAGTAGTTTTTAATGTTTACTGCTGGTGAATTAAAACACTGACTTTGGCTTTTAGTGTGGAATTATATCCACATTAGAAAGAGCTATCAAAGAGGACTTCACAAACATAGTAAGTGTTGAACTTGATCATACAGGAACAAGATAATAGCACTGAAAATCGCTGTACCTCTGCCAGGTGAAGACATGCCACTAATGTCTACCATACTGTAGCACATGTAAACAGACACGTAACTCACGTACAGTTTGTGTGTTTGCCTGAGCTCTTGAAGTGCATCAGTCTGTCCTCTGCTCTTGTAGTAACTGAAAATTTGCTTGTGAAGCTATTCAGAATGACTGCAAAAGTCAAGAAAGTGGATATGATTTTTGTTTATGACAAATGTTGCCAAATGATTAGAACAGCAGTGCAGTTGGATACTGAAAGATATCCTGATCATTTCAAGCGCCTAAAAACTGTCTTTCCAAATATTATTAAAAAACTTTCCAGAAACAGTATCTATGAAGAATGAAATACACTAACAAAGAAGAACAGTAACTGGTTAGAGAAATGCAGGCAACATTTTAGCAGCAATAACACTCGATGTATGATGAGATAAAAGAAATTATTCAGATAGTGAAGGGAGACAAAAATTTAATAGTCATGGGTGACTGGAATTCGAGAGTAGGAAAAGGGAGAGAAGGAAACATAGTAGGTGAATATGGATTGGGGCTAAGAAATGAAAGAGGAAGCCGCCTGGTAGAATTTTGCGCAGAGCATAACTTAATCATAGCTAATACTTGGTTCAAGAATCATGAAAGAAGGTTGTATACATGGAAGAACCCTGGAGATACTAAAAGGTATCAGATAGATTATATAATGGTAAGACAGAGATTTAGGAACCAGGTTTTAAATTGTATGACATTTCCAGGGGCAGATATGGACTCTGACCACAATCTATTGGTTATGACCTGTAGATTAAAACTGAAGAAACTGCAAAAAGGTGGGAATTTAAGGAGATGGGACCTGGATAACCTGAAAGAACCAGAGGTTGTACAGTGTTTCTGGGAGAACATAAGGGAAGAATTGACAGGAATGGGGGAAAGAAATACAGTAGAAGAAGAATGGGTAGCTCTGAGGGATGAAGTGGTGAAGGCAGCAGACGATCAAGTAGGTAAAAAGACGCGGGCTAATAGAAATCCTTGGGTAACAGAAGAAATATTGAATTTAATTGATGAAAGGGGAAAATATCAAAAAATACAGTAAATGAAGCAGGCAAAAAGGAATACAAACCTCTCAAAAATGAGATCGACAGGAAGTGTAAAATGGCTAAGCAGGGATGGCTAGAGGACAAATGTAAGGATGTAGGGGCTTATCTCACTAGGGGGTAAGACAGATACTGCCTACAGGAAAATTAGAGAGATCTTTGGAAAAAAGAGAACCACTTACATGAATATCAAGAGCTCAGATCGGAAACCAGTTCTAAGCAAAGAAGGGAAGCAGAAAGGTGGAAGGAGTATATAGAGGGTCTATACAAGGGTGATGTACTTGAGGACAATATGATGGAAATGGAAGAATATGTAGATGAAGATGAAATGGGAGATATGATACTGCGTGAAGAGTTTGAGAGAGCACTGAAAGACCTAAGCCGAAACAAGGCCCCCCTGAGTAGACAACATTCCATTAGAACTACTGACAGCCTTGGGAGAGCCAGTCCTGACAAAAGTCTACCATCTGGTGAGCAAGATGTATGAGACAGGCGAAATACCCTCAGACTTTAAGAAGAATATAATAATTCCAATCCCAAAGAAAGCAGGTGTTGACAGATGTGAAAATTACCGAACTATCAGTTTAATAAGTCACAGCTGCAAAATACTGACGCGAATTCTTTACAGACGAATGGAAAAATTGATAGAAGCCGACCTCGGGGAAGATCAGTTTGGATTCCGTAGAAATGTTGGAACACGTGAGGCAATACTGACTCTATGACTTATCTTAGAAGAAAGATTAAGGAAAGGCAAACCTACATTTCTAGCATTTGTAGACTTAGAGAAAGCTTTTGACAATGTTGATTGGAATACTCTCTTTCAAATTCTAAAGGTACAGGGAGCGAAAGGCTATTTACAATTTGTACAGAAAGCAGATGGCAGTTACAAGAGTCGAGGGACATGAAAGGGAAGCAGTGGTTGGGAAGGGAGTGAGACAGGGTTGTAGCCTCTCCCCGATGCTATTCAATCTGTATATTGAGCAAGCAATAAAGGACCTGTAGATGATTATAGTCACCTTGTAGGGTGAAGCTCATCACTGTATCCTGTACAATGTCACTCTCCAACGTACCATAGCAATTTCCCATCACCATAAAGAGAAACCAGCCACTCACCTAGCAAAAAAAATTCAGGAGGTGAGGCCACCACAGATAAAAATCCTCCACAGACAACAGTCACCTAGATGTCAGCAAATTTCAATAACACGATCATTAACAGCCAACCTGTCTGAGCACTAGTTGACTCAGGGTCTTCCTTCCCTGTAATGTGGGATTGTGATCGTCATCAGCTAAAGAAGACTATGTCCGTGATATAAAGCAGTTGTGCTGAAAGCTACAAATGAAATATTTCCAGCCAAAAGGAACATGTGTAGCAAGAATAATTATCAATGGTAGAACACAACGCTCCAAATTTGTCATTTTAGCAGTAGCTAGTGATAATGTTATCCTCAGATGGAAGCTCTTGCATGCATCACAAGCAGTCATAGGCTACAGAAGATCAGATCTCCAGACTGATGAAGATATTCCAAAAAGCTCACATAACGAAGATTCCTCCGGGTGGTCGTTTGATGATGAAACATTGTTATTCCACCATCGTCAACAAGATGAGTTCTAGTCATCAATAAAGGTGCTCAGCTAAACTGTGAAAGTTCTTTGATTGCAAAAAACTGCTCAGGCTCACAAAAGAAATCTACTTGCCAGCAATGACCATAATCACTGCAAGTGGCCAAGGAGTACTTTGTATCACTGTCAGCTTCAACTCATCCCTAAAAGTATTCGTATAAGTATTTGTATAAGTATAGCTCAACCAGACCAGGAATGGCACCTTAGTGTCACCAATGAAGAATCATTCTGCACTACCACTACATGAAACACCAGGGAGGAAGCTACTATCAAACTGCCAATAGTATCTGGCCTCACCAAAGAACAAAGGTGACAAAGGAAAGTCATTCTTCATTAATTCACAGATTTTTTCAAATCCAAAGTGGAGAAAAGATAGGCCTAGCAGCACATGGTGAAATGCTGTGTCAATACTGGGGATCATCCATCAATTAGCCAAGATTCATATGGAGTATCACTGGATGACCGATAGATAATCCCGAGGGGGGGGGGGGGGGGGGGGGCGAGTGGAGATGATGCTGGAAGATGATATCACCTTGAACCTTCACAGAGTCCTTGGTCCTCACCTGTGGTCCTTTTCAAGTGAAACAACAGCTTGTTACATTTCTATGTCACCTGCCAATGGCTAAACAAAATCGTGAAAAAAAAATGTCTACCCATTGTCGCCCATTGATGACATCCTAACTGCTTGAAAGGAACGAAGTATTTCTCAACTATGGTCTTGCAGACATGCTAGTGGTGAGTCAATATTTATGAGTCAGACTGGGAAAAGACTGCATGCATAACATCTGACAGCATCTATGAGTTCAAAGTCATGCTGTCTGGACCAGATAACACTCAGCCTCTGTGGAGTGTATGATGGGTAACCTGCTGCAAAACCCTACGTGGTTTTCTATCATGGATAACACCATAATTTTTTCAAAGACCTTTGAAGAACATTTAAGCTGCTTGTCAGCTGTGTTTAAGTGTGTACATACCGGAGCCCTCTGCCTGAACCTGACAAAGTGCCATTTCATTGGACAAGAAATAAAGATCTTCGGGTACCCAGTTAATGGTGATGAAGGCCACACCAGTTCAGAGAAAATAAGATTTTCTGACTCCTTGGCATATTTGTGAAGTGAAAGTTTTTCTGTAATGTGCTCATACTACCTATGATACATAAAGGACTTCTGTACCAAGGCACATCCCTTGCATGAACTATTGCGAGGGGACACCAAATTTTCCAGAACGAGATGCAGGAAAGGTCTTCCCTCGGCCCTTAAAAGGCACTAACATCTCCAGTTGTAGGATTTTAAGACAAGAATGACAGGTCAGAAGTTCACACTGATGCTAGCAGTTTTGGGATACATATAGTTCTAGTATAAACACAGGAAGGTGCTGAAAAGGTGACACCTTATGATTCCAGGATACTTACTAAGTTCATGATGAACTTCTGTACATTCAAGAAAGAGGGCCTTGCTGTTGTTTGGGCCATCAAGAAGTTCTATCTCTATTTGGCAAACAATTCACCATCATGGTGTACCAGCATTCTCTACGCTAGGTAACTAGCCTGAAGGATCCGTTGGGTCAACTGGTGAGATGGGTACTGAGACTTCAGGAGTATGATGTCACAGTGGTATACAAAGTCAGACACAAACACAAGGACGCCAACCGTCTTTCACGGAATCCTGTTGTGGAACCCAGCAGGATGGATGAAATATCAGTCATTACTGCATTAAATTACATTGCTGCTGAACAGAGAGAAGATCCAGAACTGCTGAAAACCACAGAAGCTTTGAAGAAGGAGGAACCAACCAAAGAATAATTCCAATTAACAATTGGAACATTGTATAAGAGGAATTATGATTTGGTGGGATGGAAATGGTTGCTCGTCATCCCAATTCATATGTGGCCAGCTTTCTTGAAGTATTTCCACGATTCTCCAATGTCTGGTCACCTGTGATTCATGAAAATTCACCAAACAGTGGCAGGAGAACACATATCTAAAGGTATCACAGTTTGCAAACTTTCAGAGCGAGTGACTCCTCCTCCTGGGAGAAGGGATGAAGGGAAACGAAGAAGGGTGCATGAAAAGGACTGGTGAGGTTTGGTAATAGGGGTAGAGTTCAGAAAAGTCACTCAGAACCCCAGATCAGGAGAGACTTACTGGAGAGGATGAGAAGGAAAGGCTCTTTCCTTCTCATCCCATCCAGTAAGTCTCCCCTGACATAGGCTTCTCTTCCAAACTCTAACATTTTCCTAAGCCTCATCCATCCTTTACCTTCACCCCTCTTCCTTCCACTTCAAGCCTTCTGCCAGAATAAGGAGTCACTGGCTCTGAAAGCTTCTGAACTGTAATACCTTTTATGTGTGTGACTCCTGCTGCTGCTATACAACTACTTATATTATCAAAAACTGATTATTTTCATTGATATTCCAGACAGAATCAGATGCAGGTATCACTGGCCAAGTCTCTACGGATCCAATTACACACTACATGAGCCACTGAAGGAACACCAAGGATGGTACCACTTGCTGCAGTTATCTCTGGGATATCTGGTACCAATCCTGGCTGCAGCAGCACCAATCCACCAGACTGGAATCAACCTGTTGGACAGGTTCCTCCAGTAAACAAATGGGAGTTTAGTGTGCAATAGTTTGCACTGACTACCTCACCTGCTACGCTGTCACCAAAGCTGTACCAACTGCCATAGCTTCAGAAATTGAATTTACTTCTATAAAAAACTAATTTGAAGCATGGAGCACCATGTGTGATGATCTGTGATTGTGGGAAGCTTTTCCTGTCCAGAGTACTACCCAAGGTGATTTCACTTAGTGACATCACTCACAGGATGACAAGTGCCCACCACTCACAGATGAATGGCCTAACAGAATTCTTTAATACAACATTGGCAGATATGCCCTCAATGTATTTTAATGATGAACAGAAAGATTTGGATACAATATTGCCCATCAGTATATTCTCATGTAAAAAAATGAAGCAAGATACTAAAGGCTTAACACTGTTCTTTCTACTTCATGGTTGCAGGGTCAAAATGTCAATTTATACACTGTCTGGATGACTACTTGAAACACCTTATTACCAGGAATGAATAAAGAGGCAGCTGGCTTGTGTACAGTCCCTGGACAGCAATAAAAAACATTGACAGTGCTTTAGTGCCAAATACTAGCTGGTGAGATGCAGCCTGGGACACTTGATATGGATTTTTACACATGTACTAAAAGTAAGGCTATCCAAAGAGTTAACTAATTTGCTACTCTGGTCTACATCATATATCACATATGAAGTTGAAGCTTATGACCATTCATCAAGAAGATGAAAGTGCAGAGATGTCATCTGTGTCCTCCACATCAAGTCTACCGCAGTCTTGAGGGGCATATCGATAATGGGAGCTTCAAGGAAACTGAAGACCAGCTCAACAATCATGAATCTCTGATGGGAGGGGCTATCTTCAAAGCTTAACATAGAGAAGAGGATATGACAACACAACCACCAACATTGCCATACAGGGTGCCATTAACAAGCTCTATATCCAGGATGCTGTTGTTGGTCCCAATGAGAACTTTTGAATCAGAGGGCCACAGTTTCTCCAGAAGAGGGAGCAATGCTCCAAGTTGTGATGCTACCAGTATGGTGTAGTGGTTAGTGTCACTGACTAGTGTGCTGTAGGTCACCAGTTGAAATGTGCCCACCAGTCATTATTTGTTATTTAGCAATTATCATTTCAAGAAGTTTCTCAAAAAATCTCATATTTGCAATGTTTGTGTATTCTAGAATATTTGATGTTTGTATAAATAGCAACAGTCTGGAATATCTGATGTTTGTTTAAACTGCAGCACTCTGCATGCAGGAATTCAGTTCTGTTCTGGCTTTAAATTGGTGTCAGTAGTAAACATATTTCACTGGCGACCCTGTCTTTAGATTTGGACTTGACCGTGGTTTCGACATGACAGTATTTTGGGTGGCTTATCTTAGTTGTCTTACCATGTATAGCATAACAAAGAGTAGCAGGTATTAAGAACATTTCAGTGTTGGGCAAATTTTTTTCATACATACTATAGAGAGAATCTATAGCTCATAATACTGCTTCAAGTCTCAAATATAATGACTTTTTTTTGTAGTCTAATATGTGGGAGAGTGACTTAGTTATTTACTTTACCCTGTTTTGTCTGACTACAATCCTGTATCATCTCCAATAATTGGGTGTCCGAATCATAGTACAGTATGGTGACGTTGTGGAATATCCAGGACTATTCTCATGGCAAGATCCTAATGTAAGTGGTTTGATATTGCTTTTTTTTATGACTTTTGCACAATGTTCCAGATGTGTAACTCTGACATAGATGATGATTATGCATGAGTATGGAAATGAAAGAGAGGTGGAGACTTTACTTCTGAACAGTACTGAAATTGTAGCACCAACAGGAATTCCAAACTTAATGTTCATTCTTACAAATGAATCACCAATGATGTCACATCCCCTCACAAACTTCATTAACTACTGGGAGAGTTTTGGGGACTCAGGACTGTAGTCCACAGTATGGCCATGAAGCAAAAAATGTCATCACTTTATTTGTGTTTATCAGCCAATTACTGATTATGAAAATGTCTTTTACTGGTACAACTGTCAACCTCTGAGTTCAGTGCTACTCTACTAACATGTATTAGAATTAGTGGTCTAGGTATGTACTGCACTAAGGCATCAAGGCCTAGATGTTTAGTCTATTGGTCAAACACCCATCTGAATGAAATAGTGAATGTCAATTTTATGATTTTTATCCAACTGAAATCAATTGTATTTCTACAGCTATAACTGCTCATCACAAACACCAGTAAAGTGCTTGTCAGACATTACTTTTTACTGGAGTATACATAACAGTCTTTTCTTTTTCATTTACAGGCAAATGGAATGAAGGAAGATTAAAGTTTAATGTCCCACTAACTGCATGGTCATTAGAGACAGAACACATGCTCAGATTATGAAAGGATGGTGAAGGAAATCGGCATGCCCTTTTCAAAGGAACTATCCTGGTCTTTACCTGAAGTGATTTAGGAAAATCAGATTTGCAATAGAAACATGACACAAATCTCTGCAAATGGATTCCCATGTGAGGTTTTGTTATTGAAATTTTATCTTCATGTCCCCATACCATATTTTCTGCTGCCAAGTCATTGGCGGACTAATGATTAGTGTCACTTCCTCTAGATCACATAGTCCCTGGTTCCATTCCCAGCCAGGTCAGAGATGACTTTGCTGGGGACAGCATGTTTGTGTCATCCTAATCATTTCACCTCACCATCTTCTATGGCAAGGTGCGTAAGTAGCATCAAATAGAAAGCTTTTGCCCAAGAGGCTGGATAACACCAGATGGGGTCTGCTGGCCAATAATGTCATATGTTCATTTCGTTTCATTGGGGAGAGCTATTATTCCTAACTTCTGTCAATCCATCTTACAAATAAAGTAACTGTTTCTTAAATTAATATAATATTTAAAATAACTCAAGCAACATAAAACTTGAAATGCCCACCTGGTAAATTATCCCAAGTCTCTATATATTAAGACTTCTGATATAATATATTGTTTATTACAGAACTGAGTGAGACACCTAACCACCAAGATGATAAGAATTGACATTCTCTCATTACTTTCCATGAAATACTCCATTCATAGTGGCGACAATTATTACTTTGAATTAGTGTGTTCCTACACTTACCAGTAACCTCTGCCATGTTCATACTGGCAACGGTTATTAATTTGAATTAGAGTGCTCCAAATCAAATGCAATTGCACCCATCACAAAAAGAAACAGGGAAATTATTGTGAACTGAACAGAAAGATTTTTGTCCTCTTCATTATTATGCATAATATTCCACTTTCAGTCTTCTCTCTTTCTGAAGTTTCCTAAGCAGGTGTTTGATGGGTGGTGAGCATGTTCCTGTATCTTCTGGTTAAAAGATTTCTCAGCAATTCTGTGACATCCTCACACTTAAAATCAGTCTTTCACAATTTTGTACCATATTTTCCTAAACATGGTTGAAAGGCTCTTAGTCTGATATAACACATATACAACATAAACTTACATTGTCCATATTAGACTGTGGTTCGGAAATTGTGACTTTTATGACATTAAAAACAAATTAAAACAATTATCTGTATCAGTAACTTTTATTTTCTCCCAATATGTATTTCGAGGGTTTACACCCTCATCTTCAGGTGGATCAGTAGACATGCACCATTCTCACAAGATGGCATTGTGAATAGATGTGGTTGTAAACCGTTCTCTAGAAATCAGAAATATATTTCATCTTTTATGTGTATGTTGCAACAAAAGTGATGGCACAGGTATCAGATTGTGTGCAGTAACACACGTGTGGGCTCACATTTTGTGTTTGGTGAGTGTAGGCACAGTAACTAAAGCATGTGACTGTGACATGGAAACATGCAACCTTCAAGAAACTGATGTTAAGAAGTTTTCTCTTGGAGTAGAAGAAATTACTGCTGATGCACTTCAACAGAAACTTATGGCAGCAAAAAGGTTTGTTTGTAATTTGGAGACAGTCGTAAAATCACTCACAGTGAAAATGTCTAGTGATGGTACTGGTAGTGAAAATTAGAACTGTTGTATTGTGCTGAAAGTACTTTCAAGTGTGAAACAATACCAGCAAGTGGTTACAATGGATGTGTCTACTGAAAACAGTCCTGAAGAGATTTCAGATGATAAATGTCCCCATACGATATTTCAAACATTGCGAAAACCACGTGATTCTTTAGATACTGTAAATATTCCCATGAATGTTACAGAAGTACAAAAGAGGTACATAAAATTGAATAACAAGGACAGTATGTTTCTCCATGGCAACATGAAGTGCCATGACATAAGTTATAAAGACAGAAAAGTGCTAGTTTTAGTTGATAGCCATCCATGGATGAAATATTTTGAAGATGCTTAGTGAAATGAACATTAACATAACATCATTCATAAAACAAAGTGCACCTATGTTTGAAGTAACAAAGGACTGCTGTGCACTATTGGAGCCACTCACAAAAAATGATGTTGTTATCTTAATTGGAGGTTCTAATGATGTGTACCATAATAATGCTAATGCAGAAGCAGTGAAAGCCCTAAGCAATTTATGAAATGTAAACATGATCATCTCGAGCATGCCAACAAGATATGACTTAATTCCTACATCATGCGTCAACAAAGAAATCGAAAATACTAATAGGAAACTACAGAAAATTGCTACAGCATTTCCTAATTCATCTTTCCTCGAATGTCATTCCCATGAAAGGGCTCATTATACCAGGCATGGTATGCATATAAATAATAAGGTAAAGTGATTTATGTGTAATCAAATTAGAGAACATATTAGTAATATAACTAAGGGAAGCAAGTCAAAACTGACCTAGAAATGGTAATACAAGGACATCCGGGTGCTGAAAATGCAAAGGAGAAAAATAACTTGTCAGCTGGTGTACAAATCGAAATGCAAGGTCCATTTAAAACACTCTTCTATGTGATTTCTTCTATGATTCTTGTGATTTCACCTACAAGATTAACATCATCTGCAGAAGAAAAAGATGTGACATCTATGAGAAAAATGGAAATTCCACATTCAAAAAATGGGAAGAAATCTTCACCAAGCAATCCAAATAAAAGGTTGTTGGGCAGAAGGATAACTGAGCCTCCTTCACATCTCAAGGATTTTTTATGTGTGGGCCTGAAGAAAAAAAGGGACAACAGTAAGTAGTGTCAGTGGATTCTCAGTCAGGTAACAACAGCACTAATAGAATAAAAAAGCATTTCATCTAAATATAGGAAGCCTCTTAAGTAAAACAGATCAACTACTTATTAACATTAGTGAAAAGGACTGTATAAATATTGCTCGGGTTTTGTGCTTAACTGAACACCATGCTGTTGATAAATGTGCCTTGCCATCTATAGTAAGTTAGTTTACTAACAAAATACTGTAGGAAAAGTAAAGACAAAGGTGGAGTAACAATTTATGTTAAGGATAGTATAGCATACAAAGCTATAAATATTAAGAAATACTCTGTGGAACAACAATTTGAGGCATGTGCAACTGAAATAATAACTAATTTCTACACAATAATAGTGCTGGCTGTCTACATGGCACCTTCAGGTGACATAAAAACTTTTCTACATATAATAGAACTCCTCCCGTCAAGGTTACATGCAAGAGCCTAGGTTATTGTAGTTTAGATGATTTCAATATAAACTTTTTGACAGAAAATATGAATAAAATTGACTCTGAGATTGTGATGACCTTATATAATCTGATATCGGTAATAAATTTTCCAACAAGAATTACATCTGAGTCCCAAACTATGACAGATAACATTCTTTTAGGTGTAAGTAGACATCATAATGATACTGTCAGGCAGTTTATAAGTGGGCTTTCAGATCATGATGGGCAAATTCTCATTCTTTATGACGTTAATCTGTTTAAAAAACAATTTCCTCAATGGGAGCTCATAAGAGTAATGAACAAACAGGCAAAAGAAACTTTCAACCATAAGTTGTAACAAATGGATTGGCCTTCAGTATGTAGCCTTGATAATATTGACTTCAAATTTAACTGTTTTATACACGAATTCTTAACTCTTTTTGAAGAAATATTTACACAGAAATGGGTCAAAAACAGTGCTTCCAATTCTGTAAGTAAGCCTTGGATTACAAAAGATATAAAACAGTAATGCAAAATGGGAACACTATAGATTATACTGTAAAATTTTAAAGAAACTAATACAGAAATCAAAAGCCCTTTATTATGAGAAGAAAATGAATAATTCTAATAATGAAATAAAAACAATTTGGAGCATTGTAAAAAAAGAAATAGGAAGTGATACAACAAGCACAGAAGATGTAAATGGAGGAACACTAGTAAATAACCCAGAAAGTGTGGCTGAGGTTATCAATACACACTTCCTATCAGTAACTCAACAGATTGGTTGCAAGCTGATATTGATGAAGCCATAACTCTTTGTCAAGCTCTATATTCAAACACAATTCCAGAAACACACCTTAACCCCGTCACTGTAGACGATATTCAAAACATCATCATGTCTCTAAAAAGTAAGAACTCTGCAGGGGTTGTTAATCATTCTAATAATTTATTGAAATATTCTTGTGTGTGGATAAGGGACATTCTCTGTCATATTTTCAAAGTATCCCTTCAAAAAAGTGTTGTTCCCAGTACGCTGAAGTATGCCATTGTGAAGCCCCTATACAAAAAGGGTGATAAAACTGAATTAGTCAACTATCAACCTATCTCTCAGATTACAGCTTTTTCTAAAATTCCAGAAAAACTAACAAATGTAAGAATTACTGATTATCTCATGAATGGGGTTCTCAGGAAGAGCCAATTTGGCTTTCAAAAGGGCCGTAACAGAAGACACAATGTATGCACTTGGAAATGAAGTCCTAGAAACCCTTAATGAGAACATGTAGCAATTGGTGTCTTCTGTGATTTGTCTAAAGCATTTGACTGTGTTGATCACCAGATTCTCTTGCCAAAAGCAAAATTAGTAATAATAAGTGGTGTTGCAGGTAATTAGCTACAGTTGTATCTCCACGGCAGAAAAGAAAAACTTGTCTTGAATAGCTCAGGTAGAATATGTGATATTTCTGTACATTCTGAATGGACTTCCATTACATGTGGAGTGCCTCAGGGCTCAATTCTTGGACCACTATTATTCTTCACTTTTATAAATGATTTACCATCATGTACAAGCCTGCCGTGTAAATTTACTTTATTTGCAGATGATACCACAATTTCTGTGAGCAGTAGAACAGATAGGAATCTTGAGGAATCCATTAATCACATACTATCAGATGTGGTTAAATTGCTCAAGGTGAATGGTCTCTCATTAAATTCCAGTAAGACCAATTTTATTCAGTTCTGTACAAAAACAGCAAAAGAGAGAGAACTAAGTGTGACATGTGGTAATCAGTCAATAGAAAGAATGGAAACAACAAAATTTCTTGGATTTTACATTGACAAGAAAATGAACTGGTCTCCACTTATTATAGATCTCTGTAAGGGGCTTAGCTCTGCTACGTTTGCTTTACGGGTTGTCACTACATGTATTAAACCTAACACTGCAAAAGTGGCATATTATGGCTATTTTCACTCACTCATTGAATACGACATTACTTTTGTGGCAACCAGCCAGTACTAAGGAAGGTGTTCATTGCTCAGAAGTGAGCTTTAAGAGTTATACGTGGATTACGCCCAAGAGACTCATGTAGAAATAGCTTTCAAAAACTCAAAATATACACAACTACATGCCAATATATTTTTTCACTTGTGTGTGTTGTCTATAAAAATATAGAGATGTTTCAACCAAACAATAACTATCACGAGCATAACACATGGAGGAAGAATGACAAACACAATGAGCAAAGAAATTTGGGCTTGGTGCAAAGGGGTGTCCACTACACTGGAACAAAACTATTCAGTGCTCTTCCACCTAAAATAAAGACAGAGATTCATAACAAGAGTACTGTATTTACTCGAATATAAGCCACATTTTTTTACGGTTTTTGTAATCCAAAAAACCGCCTGAGGCTTAGAATCGAGTGCAAAGTAAGCAGAAGTTCTGAAAAATGTTGGTAAGTGCCGCCACAACTAATTTCTGACGTCGAATGTATGTAGCGCTACACAGGCATGCATTGCAGGCACAAAGATAAATACTGGCGCCAAAACCTCTGTGTCAGAAAATAAATTAAAAAAAAAAAAAAGGTAGAAGATGAGCTTTTTTCTCCGCCCCGTGTTTCGACAACTGCATTTTCATACATTATCCAACGAAGTAAATAGAAATTCCGTATTGTTCATCTTCGAATGTAGCAGCCTTTCAAATATTTGTAACAACAAAAATAAATTTCTTTACACAAAAATACCAACAATGCACAAGACTTTAGGACTGCTGCATGAGTTGATACGCTGGCGCTCATTAAGATTTCATGTAGCGGCACATATTGCTTCATGGAATTTTGTGAAATGCTTGTTGGTGTTAGTGAACCATAATGAAACGCTTTCATTACAGTGCCAAATTCAAGCGGGGAGTTATTTCTTTAGCGGAACAAGGTTCTAATCGTGCTGCAGGTCTGCGATACAGGATTGATGAGAGCAACGGCAGGTGACGGTGACTGAAGAGAGACAAATTATTTGAATGTTCAAGTAGCAGGAAAGCATTTAGTGGGCCAAAGTGTGGATGATATCATGCACTAGAAATGATTTTAAATGAATTTGTTAAGGGATGGTGTCAGAGATTCCTGCCTGTGAACGCCGAAATTTTAACAATTAAGGCACATGAAATGCATGCTAGAGAGCAAAAAATCGAAAATTTTAAGTTTAGTCGCAGCTGGATTGATCTGTTAATGAAGCGCTGGGGTTTTTCACTTCGGAGGCGAACTTCAGTTGCACAGAAGCTCCCGAAAAATTACGAAGAAAAACTTGTGGAATTTCAGCGCTTCATAATTAGGCGGCACACAGAAAAGCAATACCTTCTTGGTCAGATAGGAAATGCTGACCAAACTCCCGTATATTCTGACATGCTGTCAAATTATACAGTTAACGCCAAAGGAAAGAAAGACATAAGTGTTCTTACATCAGAGGGTGAAAAACAGATGCCATCATGCTTGCTTGCACAGCAGATGGACATAAATTACCCCCATTCACAGTTTTCAAGCGAAAGACTTTACCACAATCGGAAGTGTTTCCAAAAACTGTAATTGTAGGAGCAAACGAAACTGGGTGGTTTTCGGAGGACATGGTGCTTGAATGGATTTGGCATTTGTGGAATCGTCGTCCTGGCGCAATGCTTGGTTTACGCAGTCTGTTGGTATTAGATGCATACGCAGGCCATACAACACCTGCATTAAAACGAAAATTAGAGGAAAGCAAAAGGGACTTGGCAGTAATTCCAGGCGGGATGACTTCAGTTCTGCAACCACTTGACGTCTGTTTGAATAAACCATTTAAGGGCAAGCTTAAATGCATGTACACAGACTGCCTTTCGAAAAGCGACAGACAACTGACACCAACAGGACGTGTACAACGGTGACAAGAGATGGTTGCTAATAGGAAATTTTACGAATCGTGAAACCCATGCAGTCATGCAGTATTCTCTTCACCATAAGAATAATACGTATGTAAACATTATGCCATGTATTCTTTCGTGTTTGCTGCTATCTCATTTAAATCCTGTCTTCCTAATAAATTACGAAACTAGAGTGAGGCAACAGCAAACGCAGAAGAATATACGTATCATGTCATGTTTATATTCGTATTATTCTTATGCTGAATAGTGATACAGTCAGAAATAAAGCACGGCAACTGACTAGATTTTTAAATCTAAAATGACTCCAATTTCTGTGCAGAATGTAATGTACTCAAGAGGCGTCTGCAAAGATTTTCAAACGGAGAAAAATTTTTTGCTTAACTCTCGTTCAGAATATCTTCTTTCATATGCAGTCTATTATTTGGTTCCTGTTGGTCATTGTCAAAGACAGCAGCAGAATAAGTAACAACAAACAGCAGTCCCTTGCCATTGTTTCGCTAATGCGACAATTCATTCTTTTTATTGTAAGCGGCGGTAGAGCACACAAAAGCAAGCCATGCTGCGAGCGGCAACAGGTCATATAAAATCATTATCTGAATGCAACAAACAGTGCATGACAAGGTACGATAGTGCATTTTCAGTTTAGAGTGACGTAAACACCTACAACAAAGGGAACGGCACTTATCAGATCAAAGCAAAATAAGCAATCAATTCAAACCAGACAAAGCACGTGAAAAAGGAAAGGTACCCGTATAAATACGGACGGAGCACCTGACGCATAGCAACGGCTATCTGGTAAAGCTTAACTACTACTTACGACTCGAGCTAAACTGCTGTAGCTGTATCTTCATCCATTCGACCTAAACTGTGTCTCATGTTACAATGGACGAACTTTGTTTCGATTTGGAGGTGCGCCTAAAACTTTTCTCTCCCCTTGAATTTCGAGTCTCAATTTCAGGTGCGGCTTTAGATTCGGGAAAATTTTTTCCCCTTGATTTCGAGTCTCGTTTTTCAGGTGCGGCTTAGATTCGAGTAAATACGGTAAGTTTAAGAAAGCATTAAGAATATTTATGCTAGAAAAAGGTTTTTAGAGTCTAGATGAGTAAGTGGACCAAAAATGGAATGGCAGCACTCCAGTAGGTCACGGCGAGCAGGTGCAGACCGACTGTAATCGCCGGTGGAGGGGGAAGGCCACAGACATAAATACTGGACCAGGTCCACTCGAGGAGCAGTCTCAGGTTACAAGCTACGTTACTGAAATATCATGCAAGAATGACGCTGTTATCCAGCAGAATACCTGACAACCCAAGATGTCATTAGCTCGCTGGGAAAGTCTCAAGAGTTACAACTGTCTGTATACTTCCATACAAGCCCTGATTTCTGTTATCTTGTTGTTGTGGTCCTTATGTGAGATGTATGTTGGTTCCAGTAGAATTTCTCTGCTGTCTGTCCCAAATGCCAGTTCTCTAAACAATTGACCTTCCCTACAACCAATCTTACATGCTCATTCCATTTCAAATCATTCCATTTCACACTGTGTACCTTATCTCCCAATACCTGCTCTGCAGCAGAGTATGACATTATAGCTTTCGTCTGCCAGTGCAGTGTGGCACAGAAATCCAACCGACATACCGTATACACTCGGATAATCCATATGCTCGAATTATCTGTGCACCCTAATTTTGAGGGGGGGAATTCTTTTGTTTGCTTTAATTTGTTCCATTTAGAAAAAAATTGTTCTAACTTACATATAATATCAATTGGTTTGAAAAAACGTGTCAAAACCTTGACATGCTGTTGAACAGGTTGATAAATCATTAAAATGCAACTGATTCGGTGGCACGCAGCTGGCTGGCTAGCAGGCCTGCTGGTTGGCCCATTAGCTACGCGGTCAGCTGGGGAACATTATCCCCGTCAGCTGGGACTATAGGCCTACCTACATTAGCGAAAGCAAGAAATGAGAATTACCGTGTTTAAGAATTTAAGTTAATATCTGCAATAAAATATTTTAGTCAGTAAATATGCTGCATTACCTCCCTACTCACCATCACTTTCATCGTCATCACTAGCAGCAGAATAATTGTTATCGTAGCCATGTTTCCGCAGATTGTCATCCTCTGTTGCATCCAGTGAATTTGTGACACCACATTTTTTGAAGGATTTTTCCACCAGTGGTTGCACAATGGAGTCCCGTGCACTTTTCACCCACTCAAAAATCTGGGACAAATCTGGGCATTTGATTTTTCCACTCGGTGTGAACTTGTGGTTTTCATAAGCCATCCATTGCGTATATAGCTGTTTAAGTGCAACTTTGAATGACTGATTTATACACACACCTAGTGGTTGTAGGATGTATGTTAGACCCCCAGGGATAATACCAAATCAGTTTTCCCTTTTTGTAATTTGTCTCGCACTTCCTTAGCTGTATGTCCGTGGAAGCTGTCCTGGACCGACATGTTACGTAAATTCAGTAACGTACCAGGACAACATTGCCAAACATGCATCACCCAGTCAGTCTCAAGATCATTGTCTATCCATCCTTTCAGATTCACTCTCACTAGTATGCCTTGCAGTGATATTTTCAGAATAGTTTTCCTTTTACACATCATGTGAGATGGCAGTTTTCATACATCGCCAGTTACAAACAACATTACTGTACGCCTTTGCTTCTCACTGTCACTAGTTCGTACCATGATGCTGGAGTCTCCTTTCCTGTTCACGGTGTTGTCTAGCGGCATCTCAAAATAGACTGGCGTCGGATCCGCATTACCAATTTACAATAATATATAGGACTATTCGCGTCGCAGTTTTATCGTGTAACGATGAAAGCACACTATTTTTTCCTGGTCATCACCTGGAAGCCATTGAGCGATAGTAGTTTTCCTCCAGAGTCCTTATCCATTTTCGTTGAAAAATCTTGGTAGCCAGCCCTGCCTAGTTTCGAAACTAGTACTACCCAGTTCTTTGGCTAAAGCCAGTGCTTTAAGTTGGTACATTTCACTGTGCATCCATATTGTCGCTTCTCATCTACGTAATCGTAGAGCCTTTTTTGGGGGTCCGGATGCTTTGCTTTTTGGCCACGAAACGCCTTGTGATTACTATTAGTTTCTTGAAGCCCTGTTTTGTTTTTTTCCCCGGTTGTGAATACTACTTTCACTCACATCATACTTTCCTCCTGCTGCAAGGTTTCCAATGTTCTTGGCTTCTTCAATAATTTTCAGTTTTTCTGTAGCAGTGTACGAGCGATAACGAGAACTTTTAGCCATAATTAACAAGTTTGAAGATGTTGTTAATTCTTCACTTCTAACGTGCTACTGATGTGTCACAAACTGAGGTCACAACAATGCAATAATATAATGAGATCTATTGTTGGAGGTGGAGCAGTACCAACCTTGTTTCAAATAATCTGTGCATCCCAGTTTTTTGTCCTTAACTTTGGGAAAAAACAAGTACAGATTATTTGAGTATATACAGTCATGTTATAAAGAAAATAATTACATTTTATGTAAATATGAGGAACATCAATAACTCACCATATATTTGAGGCATTCAATCCTCAATAAACACGTAAAAAGGACTGAGAACATGGATAACTTTTAGATGTATCCTTCTTCAAAGCTAACAGAATACATATACGCACGCATACGTACACATACACATATACCTGCACGACTACAGTGTCCAGCCGACAACATCGTGCAGCTTGACGGGGATGAGAGGTTGAGTCTGGTGGAGTGGGAAAGAGGAGAAAGGAGATGGGGAGCAGGACCAATTCAGCACATGTGAACTTGTTCTGGTCAAAGGGGGAGTTGTGTGCAGTGTTTAATGACATAGGGGAGTGGATCAGAGGAGAAGACAGAAGAGCAGAAGATGGATACTATGGAGAAGAGGAGTTGAGTGCAGGACGGTTAGGATCACAGGGCAGGGATGCAGGTGAGTGGAGGATAGAAGCTAGCAGAAACTGAGGACAGGAGAGATATGAAACTGAAGCGTGTGTTGCAATGACAATTAATATGTGCATAATTCAGAGAAGCTGGGGTCGGGGAGAATTTCTGAAGACACAGTTTGTGAAGCAACTACTGAAATTGATTATGTTGTGCTCAGCAGTATTTTCGCCATTTGGTGGGCATCTCCACCCTCGGCCACAGTTCATTCAGATGGATAACTAGTTGGTTGCTATTCCTACAGAAAATGGTGTGCAGAAGTTAGAACAGAGCTGGTATATGGTATGGCTTCTTTGACAGGTGGCCTGTCCTCTGATAGGATAGGATCTGCCTATGACCAGACTGGAGTAGGACGTACTGGGCAGGTGCATCAGGTTGGTCTTGTACTTCCTGTACTTCAAGACAGGTATGGTCCCTGTGTCAAAGGGCTGGGAGCAGGTGTGATATAAGGATGGACTAGGATATTTCATAGACTGGAAGGGAAATTAAATACCACTTTTGGAAGGCAGCGTTATCAGACTTTTCTATGTATTTATCTCTGAATCAAAACTTCACTTTACAGTAAGTTGTAACCCATACTCTTTCCATTACTTACTTTTAATGAAAGGCTTTAAATTACTACAATTATATGTCATATCCTACAGCAAATTGTCTATTATGAGGATTGACTGAAACTTTTGATAATGATACCAAATTTCAATGAGAAATACTAACCCAAATAATAAGTAGTGTTACTGTAGCTACTGCCTAATGATTTATTGGTTATCACTTCCATTAGATCATATTCAGAAGCTTGTTTATAAATACAATACAAAAACTAAAAACTTTAAATATTACAAAAGCATAGAATTACTGTAATAAAATGTATAATAATTGTTTGGAGAACTGTACCTCATTATCTTGCAAATTAAGTACAGCTAAGTTCTGTCTAATATGAGGGCGTGAAAGGAAGTCCCAATTTTCTTGTGCACCTAATTTGTTGTGAGACAGGACTAATACTCTCAACTGGGGAAGATCACCAATGAAGAGTGGAATCTTAATCAGATTGCAATTTACCACTTCAAGGTGCACAACATGGATAAGTCTGGCAAGAGACTGTGGTAGACAATCCATTTTGATGTTACTGAGCTGAAAAAAGGCAAATAAGCAAGGAAACCTCTTAACTTCAATCAATTCCTTAAATCAATTTTTAAGACACAGAATGTGACTACAAAGATTGCATAACATGATACCACTGAACTTTGTAATTTTTATGGCACACTGAATACTCAGTAGATGTTTTGAGAGTGCAGGTGGTCACTGTTTTCTACCACACACGATTTTTCATTTGGGAATTAACCACACACCCTCAGGAGAGCTGTGTTTGACAGTTCTTCTGAAGATATCTGGTAGGTACTCAGATGAAATACAAGTATTGTAGGTGGTAGTAAATAATGACCAGCTGCACTCATGAAGCATGATCAGATGATACCATACAGTAATCAATTTCATTGTTTCACATGTAGAGGTTGACAATCTGGGTATCTCTTCACGCAAAAAAATAAATTACCTTCCCATTACCCACAGGTACAGAGTTTCATAAAAAATACATCAAACACCTTTTGCATGAATTCCGGTTCCATTTGCATCTTAGAACATCAAATGTGACACTTAAGTATACTTACAACTAATGAAAAACCGTTCCCTTAAAAAAAAATGAAAATTTGAAGTGAACTTTTTACATAAGTAGTGTAATACATACCTTGAGCAATGTCAGGTACTGAGGTAAATCTCTAATGTTTTCTATCTCTCTTGGAATGTCAGGTGGATTTTCATCTTGTGAAGGATCAACTCTTTTACATAGTCGCCTCAGAAGAGTTTTAAAACGTTCAAGAACAACTGTGTTGTTCCGAATTCTCAGTTCATGAGGAGGCTCCCTCAGCACTATAGTAAGATTGTCTCTAAACAGTCCACCTACAGATATCTGCAGCACATTCTCTGTTGAAATCTACATTAAAAAAATAAAATAAAATAAAATATTCCTCTTTCATTGAAAAACTGACATCAGTATTCACATACAATAGTAAAAATTAACTTTTACATCTATTGCCATATTCCATATTTCTGCATGTCCAGGGAATTCATTCATTTGAAAAGGATATGACTTCAGGCACTTAATGAAAATAGAAGACTGCATAATCAACAACCATTTTTCCATTAATATTATGACATTGATAAGAGATAAGTAGAATCACTGGACACGTAAAAAAATGAGAAAACATGTCAAGCACGACAGAAACACTAAAGAACTCATCATTACTTTCATACTTTTTGAACTGAATTTCCCCCTGCAGAAATAAGGAGAAAGAAGATTGAAATAGGTAGATGGAAAGGGAAGCAAGGTAATTTATAATAAACAAGTGAAATCAGATCATAAACAAAAGAGAGAGGTGAATGTAAATAGGAGACACAAAGAGAGATAATGGAAAGAGAAGACAGATAAGCACAGGAGAAGTAAAAAAACAAAATACCCACTGGTTAATTTCCTAAGTGTTGACCAACTGAGATCTGTTAAATACTCATCATATAGAGGCATGCATTTTAGATTTTTGCAACAATGGTTATTATCTTTTAGAATTATCTTAAAGGCAAAAGAGTTAGTTTATATTTATCCTATTTGTACTCCATGATTAATGTAATTTAAGCAATGTAGATTTATGCCACTTACAGTACCTCAGTTGGGTAATATGATCTAGTGTTGTCATCTGCTTGTGGTTTCTCAGCCTCTGACTGTTTTGGTTAGTACATTTTTCATGATTTTATATAACTTTTATATAGTAGGCAATGAATGAGAGCACTTGTGCTCAGACACAGGGTGAATTGGCTGCTGGCCAAGAACAGCTAGAATCTGTATTAACCACAGTCTACAGGCTTAATGTTGCTATCCTAAGCTACGGCATCACTGAAGCACCTGTAGTAAATGCAGTGACATCTACTATGTCACTGGAATTCCATGAAAAGCTAGATGCCAATGCTTCTTCTGATCTATAACAGCTTACTACTTGTCCTCGTTTGAGAGTGATTGGTGAAAAGCAGTGTGATCACATATCTCTGAGCAGAAGGTGAATGTGGGAACTGGCTGCAAAATGTGTGAAATGGCTGCACAGATGTCTCTCATGGTCGAGTGGCAGCTAAGAGGTGCTGTTCAGTGCTGATGACACATCTGAGTTCGAATGGGATGCCTTGCCTATTGGACCAGTGGCCAATTTTCTTCCCAAGACTGGAGAATCACACAGGGTGAGTATATTCATCATTCAGAGCTTGAACACTAGGCACATAAAAAACACTCAGAAAAATATAAAGGTTGGGAAAGAAGCACACTGTACACTCAGAATGCTAGCTGAACTGTCTCAATCAAAATGTGGAGGAAGCTTTGCTACTGGCCATTGAAAGCACTGGCTGTAAATCATAGCTCATGTCAGCACAACTGATATTTTCCACCTGGGCTTTGAGAACATACTTTGTTCCTTATTCCTTTTATATGTTACTAACACTGCAAATAAGACAAAATAATGCTCAATACATTGTGTTTATTAATGTTTTCATAAAAGGATTTGAAAGCAAAAGGCAATAGAAAAGTTCAGATTGCAAATGAATTTACAGGACGGAACATTAAGGCATATATGGAAACTTCATGCATAAACTACATACTTTTATTATTTTATGGTTGAATATGGAGGAAGCAGTATAATTATTTCATCATCTTGCACATGCTATAAACACAGTATTTTTACAATTACATGGATGTTCTAATTGTTTTGCTGTTTCTATGGAAAAGTAAACTTCTTTTAGATTCATGAAAAGTTTTCTCTCACTGCAGAGTTTGGCAGCAAACCATTCATAACACATTACTTTGCCAAATATTGGTGAGGCAAGTTGGTACTGTACAATGGAATGTATTTAGATGCAGTCTTCTCAGGATATGATTTCTTTTACTCTATCGATGGGCCAATTTTACCTGCACTGGAAAACTACTGTTTGGGTGCAACTGCTGAGGGCTGCTCAAGAGACAAAATGGAATTAATGGACTGGGGAGTGTTGTACACTTTAATTTCAGTCCTTTCTTGTGGAGTTATTTACAGAGTCCTTGCAGATGCTGTAATTATAATTCTTTCTTGGAAATTTATTTGCAATCCCATATTTTCCTTTGCACTGCTTTTCATGCCTTTTATGGATATATTAATAAATTCAATACACTGAGTATTTTGGCTTACTTGCAGTGTAAGTAACATAAAAATTGAAAAAAAAAAGGTTTTGCCTAGGAGCTCAAACCCATGAGCCTCAATTTACCATTCTGTACTCTTTACACTGCACCAAATGCTGTGGTGCAACTATGCTAACATAAATAGCTCATGCCTCATTTGACTCACACCAAAAATGCTATATTTTCTTAGCACTTGGCCATCTTGATCTCCAAATTCTGTCACTTTCATTTCAGCCAAACCCTGCACCAACCAAAAATCTGGACAAAGTTGGTGGTGATGAGTAGACGTAGTCACTGTGTATAAGTAGGAAGGACTGACATGATTAAATAATTGAATGTTACACATGCATTTTACAGAAGCATTCATGGCTATCTCAAGTTGCCTGGAGTCTTCACTATTTGCACTGTTCAGAAATACATCATGGAAGTAAAAGGACTGGAAACCAGACTAGCTTTTGTTTTATTTTTGTTTAACATGTTTTTCTAAATTTTTAGATTGCAAGCAGGCAAGAAAAAGTTTTTCTGTGTGTTGTGACAGTTTTTTCTTCTGGATTAAGTGCTCATCAAAGATTATGCATAGACCTTTTACTATTATTTGATAGGGTAATTAGCTACCAGGGGCGCCAACTTATAAAAAATATTGGGGGGGGGGTGAGCATACTGGGGGTCCTGCCACAGGAAATTTTCTAAGTTTTAGATGAAAAATAGTGAGTTTTAAAGTTTTTTAAGCATTTGAGTCATATGATCAACATTAGAACCCCGAAAACTGGACTCTTTGATAACTCAACACTTCGGGAAACTCGAAAAGTCTGACACTTTTTTTGGCTTTGAAAAAAGAAACAAACCATAAACACACAAGATTTTTTCATAAAAAGCTAATTTAATTTACAGTAATAATCATACTCATAGACTATTACAGAGCAGTGAATATATATCTCTGAAAATATTGAAATTATATTTAAATAAATCCTAAACTATCATTAAAAGAATAAAACATAAAATATTGCTGTTGCACAGTAATAGCACTTTGATTAATAAGTGAAACAGCTAATTTAAGCTTACTCTGAATAAGGCTCACGGTTCATTAAATAAAAACAATATCTCAAAGTTAATGCTTTAATACAGTTAATAAAGTTAATACAGTATGCCTAATACTTTCAGTCAAAAAGTATGTAAATAGTAGATTTTAATTGGGTCTTACACCCTAAAAATATATAATTATTTGAAAATAACTAATACAGTACTATAGTAATATAGTAATACAGTGCTAAACTAGTACTAATATTCTGAAACTGAAAATTTAACATTATGCATTTATTTAATTCTCTATTTTATAAAGATTTTTAATATTGCTCTAAATGCCATTATTAGGGCTAGAGTATCTTTAGAAAGGTGCAAATGTCTGACTGGATTACTGAATATGAAGTCGTTGATGACTGGTCAGATGTCCAATTCATCCAAAAAAATTTCGGTGCGCATGAAGAACAGTTAAGTTGTTCAATCGCTTCTGTCCCATTGTTGATATCACTTAAGACGTCTAAGGGAGCTAAATGACAATTCTGCTGTTGCTGACATGATTTGAACTACTTGGAGAAGCTTAATGCATTTCACTACTTCACATAACATTTCTCCAACTGCAGGCTCTTGTTTAATGTACTTTCTTACATCATATATGTTTTTTAAGACCAATTGTTTTTTATTAGCAATATCGGTTAACATATTCAAATGTAAGCACACTCTTTCTATGTCTAGGTCATTTTTTTAAAAACTCAGTTTATTTTTGCAAATTTGTTTCACCTCTATTTACTAAAAGCAAGCACTCTTGTTCAACTGCAGTGACCTGTGTGAGTCCAGTTGAAGTAAACTGCTCAGTAATGCAAGACTGTACTGTTTCACAAACTTCAATTTAAATAGCTTTGTAGTATTCCTTTGGGGTTTTGAAAGTGTGTGGTGAGCTGGCTCTGTTGTTTTCATACTTCCTTGGTGTACTTCAATTCTGAGGCAGCGAAGGATCATCAATTTGTGAAGGGTTTTCTTTCAAACACAATTCCCAAAAGTGTTCAAAACTATCATGCCTTCCATTCAATATACAAATCAAGTCCTCATATATTTTTTCCAGCTGAGCAACACTTAGATGAGGGCAATGAATTTTTTCATTGACATCCTCTACTGGGTTCACTGCATGGCAATAAAGACATAAAAAGAAATAAGTCTTGAATTGTAACATCGACTCAAGGTAGCCTGCACATTTGTAACCTGCCTCTGTTTTGTCCTCTGCAGAAAATGTTTCAAAAAAACTCTAGAAGTTCTTCAAAGTTTTTCAATATTCTCAAGATACTAGAAGCTCACACAGACCATTGAGTCAAGCAAAGGGGTTGTAGACCAGCTTGTTCGTTGGCGTTCTCACAGTGTATGCTTCTGAAAAGTCCTATCCTTCTGTTGGATTCCCTTACAGTGTTTATTAAGTCCTTGGCTAAAGCCATAATATCCCTCATAGATGTAACATATCCCTCATAGATGTAAGATGGTGGAGACTGTCAAGAACTGCCAAGTCCAAACTGTGAGCAGTGCAGTGCACATAACGTACTTTTGGTTGTATATCCAAAACTAACTTTTTTAGTCCTTTGAACTTACCTCTCATATTTGAGACACCGTCATAGTACTGTCCTCTTAAATTATCTATTGACAAATCAAGACTAGCAAAAACATCTTTTAAAATACTAAACAGAGTTTGTGATTCAGTGCTTGGGGTCTTGTATAAGCCAATAAAGTCTTTGTTGATGATTAAGGAATCATCGACAATATGAATATAAAATGACACTTGTTCATGAATTGAAGAATCGCTTGTTTCATCAAACATAATAGAAAAATGTTCAGTCTTCTTGATTGAAGCCAATACCTTTCTCAACACGGACTTTCCTAGTAGATCAATGCTCTCGTTTTGAATATTGTGGGATGTCCACTTATACCTCAAATGCCCTAACCAATCTTTAAACTCAGGTATGTCATTCTTTCCGAGTTCCAACAATTGAAAAGAATTTGTGTTTACATCTTTGTGCCCTCTAATTGCTAGTCCTTTCA
Organism: Schistocerca cancellata; assembly: GCF_023864275.1. Classification (NCBI taxonomy): domain Eukaryota; kingdom Metazoa; phylum Arthropoda; class Insecta; order Orthoptera; family Acrididae; genus Schistocerca; species Schistocerca cancellata. The sequence goes on from NC_064629.1 coordinate 931,840,554, forward strand.
GCATAGAAATTCCATGGTAGTAAAAATTGTTTCAAGAGCTAAACAGCCTTTCTTCATATCACTATCTAACTGTTTATTCACTAACTTCAGTTAGTGATAGAATTTAGTTTCAGAACACCTTCTTTAGGCAGAAACATATTTTCATGAAAACAGAATTTTTCAAAAGCCTTTTTCCAGTTAGAAAACCCTACAGAAGTAAAGGCATCTTCTTTTTTTGAAGAAAATTCTAATACATTTTAAGCATCTGCCTCTTTGCAGGTTTTGCAAAAAACTTTTTCGGTAGATGCTTCATATTATAGCCATGTATATTTGATCAACCAAGACTTCTGAAATGATCTTCCCTTATTGGATTGTCCAGATTTTGGCTGTGAATGTTCTCGCCTCAAGACGACGAAGCAACTGATGACACAATAATTGTAGGAGGTTGACTTGCAGTATCAACAACTTCCAAGCGCACCGTTTTGGTAACAAATTTATCCATTGCAAACTTAATTTACAATACACTAACAGACTAAAGTAAACGAATAAAATATTGTCATGTAAAACAGTCCACTAGACACTAAAGTTGGAGCACTAAACACATCTGCAGCATGCACTGAATGAAACAATTCACAATGAATGACCGCAACAGCTGGGTGGGCCTTATATAGCCATGACATGGCAATGTCCCGAAGCGTCAAGGCGATGCAAGGTGGAGGGTTCCAGGTGCTTCTGCTCCAGTCCTTTTGATGTTGCCGCGGCTGGAACACTGGCCCACTGTCGCCAGACTTTACCCAAAGGTTTGCGCACCAGGACAAATTCTACGTGCACCCGTAGCACCGTAACATTATCGTGATTCACACCACTTATTTTCAGTTAACCTTCTTACTACCACAATAATTATTTGTTTTATCTCTTTCCTGAATGTATTTTAAAAGGTAACTATCGTCAAACAAGGAAAATAAAAAATTCCAAAATTATTTAGTGATTTTACAAAGCATAATACAACTAATAATTTTCTTAAATTATTGGGGTTCTTAGGATGAAGCTTAAGACCCAGATTTTGTGTCCATTGTGGTGCTGAATAAAGATCATTAATCACACCAACCACAGTAGCAGCAGTGTCCTTAGGCCCAGCACATAGAATTGGATACTATCAGCAATTAAGTGGTAGTTACAATAGTGTAGCAGAGATGAAATATCATTGATAAAAAGAAAGAAAAGTAGTGAACCTAGGACTGTACCTTAGGGGGCTCCTGAGAGCACAAGTTTCCATGATGACACGTCAGGCCCACAAACAATTCATTGACATCTGTTTTTAAGGTAGTTATTGAAGCACAGTACAGCACTGTTTGAGAAATTCAGTTGATTCATTTTCATAACTAATTTATCAAAATTGATAGCATAAGCCTTGCTGAAATCATGCAACGTTAAAATAGTCGCTTCACATGTGTCCATGCCATGTTTGAGGTCATCTATCAATTTGATTAATGCAGTTGGTGTGTGTAGAGGACAAGGGGTTATTTTTAGGAAACACGGTGCGAAATTGCGATTTAGTGTGTTTCAGTGCACGATGCGCCAGACTCACTGCAAACGGCAGACAAAAGCCGGCCAGTGCATTATGCAGGTGACACAGTTTTTCAACGAGCGTCCATATGTGTGTACGTGCGCGGCAGCCATCAGAACTCAGCATTATCAGAATTACGCAAGCGCTGGCCGGGTGTGGCGCGGGTGCGTTAGCAAACTCATCGAGAACCTTCTAATAAACACGCCGCTGCGTAACCGGCAGATTCAGCAGCGGGCTGCACTATTTAAGGGCATCAGAGGTGGGTGTCGGCATTCGGTTACACTGATTGGGCGTTCGGTCACTTTCACATCGTTGTCATCAGTGACGCTGTCTGCAAGGACTGGCCGGCAGGTGGGGGGGTTGCCCGCTGCTGCACCGGCGACTCCCGGCGTCGTCACAAGCCACAGCATCTGCAGGAGGTGCGCTGGGCCGGGCCTCGTGCCACTAACCTCTTACTGCCTGCACAGCCACTGACTGAGGGCGGCGTCGTGTTCCCTGGGCTGCGTGCATCAGCACATCTCCAGCACGACACGAGCGGTGGGGCTGAGCTCCCGGAAAATGTATTGGAAGAACCAACAATAGAGAGGAAGATTGCTAAAACGGCTACCTTCTTCTACCCAGACACGCCCTACAACCCCGACCACGTCACCCGCTCCGGTCATCCTATTACAAGTTGTGTCAGTCGGGCAACCTGCGCATCACACACTCCTGTTACAATTGGTGACAGTAGTGGTCTTCTTCCTGGAATTGGAGGAAATTGTGGCTAATAATCGATGAGGATATGTGGCACATGAGAAGGGCAACAATGGATCAGCAACTCTTGCAAGACGACAAGTAAGTGCCAATTTTTCGTTTGGGGGTTTGTCTGAACGTGTAGCATAGCCCGTCTTCCCTTGCTGTTCTTCTTTCTGGGCTTACTGTAGTCTTGATTCGATAGCTGGTAGTGATGGAGCAGTCTGTGTCAGCCGAGGTGGATATTCAGCAGCTACTTGAGTGAGTGTCGGAATTAGAGACAGAGCTTGCTCGGTCTAAAGAAGCGAGCAAGGAACGGTTTCCTGTTAATGCAGTAATTCTTGACACTAACGCTGCATCTTTGGTCACCCCTTTCTCCTGAAAAGTTGGGGAGGATGTTATGATTTTTTTTTTAGAACCTTAGCACGGCCGCTAAATTGGGAAATTTGGGTGCAGAAACAATTTTTCATGTGGCTAAGCTGAAAGTAACTGGGGATCCCAGAGTGTACGTTACATCCCATGAAGAATTAAGGGATGCTCGGACATTTGAAGTATTCAAAAATGGTTATTGGAAAGATATCGGAGGAAAAATACGTCTAGATATTATTGGGAACAATTCAATAGAATGTATCAAAGGAATGGGGTATCAATAGAAGCTTTTGTAGATCGAATTCGAAAAGGTAATGTTAATACCTATGAGCTAACGGATTCTGATAGGGTTAATGAAGCCATTCTGCAGGAAGCTGAGCAGAGGGCACTAGACGCATTTTTGCGGGGAATACAACCCGAAACCTCCCGCAAGATTAGGATGGAATTCCCTAAGACTCTCAATGAGGCAGTCGGAATAGCTGTGGCGTTAAAGGAAGTTGAAGCGGTAACAAAGACGTGGGACGGGAAAGCAGTGTTTAATGCAGAAATAAAATGTTTCCGATGTGGTCGGATGGGACACATTAGACGCGATTGCAAGGAAATGCAGTGCAGGAAATACAGACGTTGGGGTCATCGGGAGCGTAATTGCAATGGGTCCTGGCAGAAACATGATAGGAAACCGCAAGGTGGGCCTCACCCCCCTCAGTTAAACGGGGCAGGGGGTGGTGTGCCCACTGTGCGACACCCCCGGTAAGGATTAATGCTAGTGCAGAATCAGTAGCAGACTTTTTTCTGACCCGCTTGGTGAGGGGCAGACTGTGCAAATTTTTATTGGATACTGGGTCTCAGGTATCCGTGGCAAGTAGAAATGTACTCGGTAAAGTAGAATTAAAACCACCACGCTGTGCGTTAAGTGGCGTGGGTGGGGGACAGGTGAAGTCACTCAGATCAGCGGTGTTGAACTTGCGAGTGGAAATGAGGAACTTCCAGGTTAAGGTAGAAGTTCTTCCAGTTGTTAGCAGCAGCTATGGTGTCATACTCGGATTGGATTTCCTGGTTGCGCATCACGCAAAACTTAACCTGGAGCGGCGTACAGTAGAACTGGACGGAATACAATTTCGCCTAGGTTCTGTGGCCGAAAAACCATTACTGTCGGAAGGAACTGCCCAGATGTTGGGTGGGCCACCTAAACTACGTACAAGGTCCCTTAGGGTTAACTCGCGGGATACTATACCAAAGGGTACAGGGAAAATAATCTGGGCAGATGTTGGAGCTAGCGTGCCGGTAAATTCGTTGTGTGTCATTGAACCTTTGTCTGAGAATAAGCTGTTGGATAAAATGAAGTGTTTTATGCGCTGTAGCGTGTCCTACGTATGGAAGATAGAAGGAAAAACGGTTGTGCCTGTCAGTATTGATAATTTTGGCCTTGAAGAGGCACAGTTCGCACGGGGTACCGTAATAGCGAATCTGGAGATAATAGGGGAAGATGAACTGGGTAAGGATTTCACAGCAGATTACACAATGCCGGGAGAGTCTGTCAGCTGGTGCGCACTGAGGGATAAAGTAGCACATTTATAAGGGCAAGACAGAGAAGTCATGGAGAATCTTTTGACGGAATATAAAGAGTTATTTTGTTCTCATGGTCCACTGCCCGCCACACAGTTAGTTCAGCATTACTTCCCCACTGGGAATGAAGCACCGGTGTATAAACGTCCATATCATGTTCTAAAAAATTTACAGCCTGTCATGGAAGAATTTATTAATCAACAGCTTAAGGATGGGATAACAGAAACCAGTAGTAGTCCCTGGTCCGCTCCTGTCGTAATAGTGGGTAAAAAATCACCTGATGGGGGCAAGGCATATCGATTTTGTTGTGATTATCGTTTCCTGAATCAAAAAACTGTATCGGATGCATATCCAATGCCTAATATCACTCAAACTCTGGATAATTTGGGTCAGTGTTGGTACTTTACGACCTCGGATTTTTGAATCGGGTACCACCAGTTGGAGGTCGCCCAGAAGACCGATCAAAGACAGCTTTTTCAACACCTACAGGTCATTTTGAGTATCGGCGAATGCCTTTCGGACTCAAAAATGCTCCGGCAACTTTCCAACGGTTACTAGATAGCGTGTTATGAGAGCTGGAACCTAATCAGTGTATGGTATATTTGGACGACATAGTTGTTTTCTCAAAGGATGTGCAAGAACATGTGTGCCGTTTGCGCGAAGTTTTCGATCGTCTGAAAGCAGCGCGGTTAACTCTTCATATGGAAAAATGTCATTTTTTGTTGCAAGAAGTCCATTATTTAGGTCATATTATAGGACAGGAGGGTGTCCGCATGGATCCAAAACTTGTAGAGGAGGTAATGAATTTTCTGTCACCTACAAAAGTAAAAGAGTTGCAGTCTTATTTAGGTCTCGCCAATTTTTACAGGAGGTATATTCCAAAATTTGTGGAAATTGCAAGGCCCCTCACGCAGTTGTTGAAGGGAGCAAAATTTCACTGGTCAGCAGAATGTGAAGAGGCTTTTCAAAAGTTAAAAAATTTTTTAACATCTAGTCCGGTTTTGGCTTTTCCATATTTTAGTAAACAGTTTATATTATCTTGTGACTGTAGCAATTTTGCTTTGGATATTGTATTATCTCAGGAAATAGATGGGCAGGAACACCCGATAGCATATGCTTCCAGACAGCTAAACAATGCAGAAAAAAATTACTCATCAACCGAGAAGAAGTTATTGGCATTAATTTTCGGAATAACCTATTTCCGGTGTTATTTGTACGGATGACGTTTCAAGGTGATTACTGGCCATGCAGCACTTAAGTGGTTGTTAGGGCTTAAAGACCCAACGAGTAGATTAACTAAGTGGGCTTCGTGTCTTAGTGAATACGATTTTGAAGTGATTTATCGACTGGGTAAATCGCACAGAAACGCGGGTGGTCTGAGTCATAAAGTATGCGCCATGGAATGCACAGGAATAAATGAGAATGAATGGGTGGAGGCACAAACCGCCAACACAGATTGTCAACGATTTACCTCACAGCGACAGTTCGTCGTGGAAGACGGGGTATCGTACCGTAAAACTAGGAACGGTCCACGCACAGTCATACCAGAAAAATTGTGAAGCGAAATTTTAAGGCAAGCACATGATTCAATGTTTTCTGGTCATTCAAGTCGCAGAGCAACGGAAAGGAGGGTAGCACAGAGTTATTGGTGGTCAACTCGTAGGCAAGATGTCGATTAGTATGTAAAGAATTGCATTCAGTGTGCTCAACGAGCGGAACTGAGTCATCAGAAAACTGTGTTGCAATGACTACCGGAAGCGGACAGACCTCTCCAATTACTGGGCGTAGATGTCTCGGGACCGTTTGTGCAAACACCAGCGGGTAATCGCTATGTTTTAACAATAATACATCATTTTTCGCGCTGTGTGTCTATGACAGCTATTCCGGACCAGTGAGCCAAAACAGTGGCTCATGCCACGGTACATCAATGGATATTGAAATTCGGAACACCTGAAACTATAATTACAGATCAAGGGTCAAACTTTACGTCCGGTCGCAGGTTCGAATCCTGCCTCAGGCACGGATGTGTGTGATGTCATTATGTTAGTTAGGTTTAAGTAGTTCTAAGTTCTAGGGGACTGATGACATCAGAAGTTAAGTCCCATAGTGCTCAGAGCCATTTGAACCTTTATGTCTGATTTGATGAAACAGTTACGCAAGTTGTTGCATGTAAAGAAATTGAGAACGAACTTGTTACACCCGCAGGCTAATGGTCGGACCGAGAGAGTTCGTTGTACAATGGCTAAGATGTTAAGTTATTATGTAAATTTGCAACACGACAACTGGGATACCCTATTGGTGTTTGTAACCGTGGCATATAACTCGAAAGTGCACGAAAGTACAGGATTGTCTTCGTATGAATTACTGTTCGGTTGGAAGATGCCATCTCCGTTTGAATTGCTCGAGACCCCACTGGCAACCGATATTCCAGCTGTTAAGGATTTATTGACAAAGCTGAAAACAATCTGGCGGCAGGTGAAAAAAATGAACAGTAAAGCGTTAGAGAGACAGGACAAAGTTCACAATATAAAGGCAGCTTTACCCAAATATCATTTCGGACAATGGGTGGTGATGACTAATCCGTATGTGCCAAAAGGCAAAATGAAAAATATTGTATCTAGTTATTGAGGTCCTTTCCAAGTGATCGAGATGACATCACCGGTGAATATAAAATTACAGCTTCCAACTCGCCCTACTATTGTGCACGTGAGCCGAATTAGGCCTTTCAAGGGGAATTTTGAGGAACTTCCTTCATTGTCTGCAGTAACTTCTAGTGGAGAGAAAGATGAATCTAAGAAAAAGAATAAGAAAAGAGTAGATAAACAGGAGAACCGAGATAATTGTGGAAGCGATCAGACATGCTGTTATGCTCTTAGGTCACGCGTAAAAAGGAAGAGCTAATGTGAGTTGTTTTTCTTTTGTTCCTCAGGAGGCGTGACGTTCTGGTAAGACCAGCAATTCCAGTGTCATGGGTTGTGCTGAAGAGGGAAGGTGTGCATTATCTCTCAGCATAGTTATTCTGTTTTGCTGTTGCACTTAGCTGAAGCCTTGAAGGTACGCCCTATATCAAGTGGTGTTTTGTTCTCGCGACAAGCGGACGTGATTATGTCCGGACATCAATGGACATTAAGGGTGGACTGTAATATTTGGGCTGTTGAAGACGAAATCTGTAAATTAGAGGATACATTTAATGAACTTCATTCCATGGTGGCTAATCAGTCAAGGTTTAATGACACACAGGGAGAATATCAGCTACTACAATCAGCTTTTGCACGCTTACAAGCTCAGTTGCGGCAAACTGCAGGGTTAATCCCGCACGTCCGCAGGAAAAGAGGATGGTTAGACGCAGGTGGTCGTATCCTAAAAAGTATTTTTGGGACCGCTGATGCAGGAGATTAAAAGTATTAATGAAATGCTACGGCAGGTACAGGATAATGCGAATAGCAACCAGAGAATGCTAGATCTTCACACAACCCAATTAGAGAGTTTGGAGAAAGATATAGTGAATAATACATGCCAATTGCGAGCTTTGGCCGCGACCTTGATGTCCCACATTAAGGCCACAGCCGACACAACCAATCACGACTTGGGTGTAATCAAGTACCAGTTGGATAACATCGATTCACAGCTGATAATCGCTAAGCTGCTCCGTTTTCTTGCTGATAGTATTACAGAAGCACACATAGAAGCCACGGAACTACAGGAGGCTTTGTTGCACGCAATGCGCGGGCACCTAACCCCGGTACTGTTACCTTCGGAACAACTTCGGGAAGGATTACGGGAAGTTCAATCGGAATTGCCCCCATCCCTGGAGCTACTGACGACATTAACAGACGAACACTTATCTCTACAAAATGGCCACTGTTACCAGTATGTGGATGGGTCTCCTGCTGAGAATTCATATCATAACACCATTAACATGTAAGGATTGTAAATTTGAATGTTACACCTTGCAAACGTATCCAGTGAAGTGGGAAATTTTGCAGAAATTCGTACAATTAACCGTACGGGAAACACTGTTAGTGGCACGTAACAGACAAGCCCATGCGTTCCTCACTGCACAAGACTTGCTGCGTTGTCGAACAGGTCCAGTTACCATCTGCCCCGCGAAATTGTTACACACTGTTCCCAAATCTTGTGAGTATTCTCCATCCCGCTCTCAAGAACCAGTCACAGAGTGCCCTAAGGAAATTGTAGTAGGCACGGTGCAGTTCTTTCAGCAAGTGGGTCCACATTGGGTATTTTCAGTAATGGAAAACACAGTCTTTATTTGCGTTTGTTACGAGCAGGGTAAGCAATGGAGTACGCAAAAAATAGAATTGCAGGGGCAGGGACTGTTAATTAACGGCACACAGTGTGACATTTCAGGGCCAACTTTCCATTCACCAGCCGTGATTACTGGAGCTACAATCATGAACATAACACGCACATTGATGTACGTACCTGACCAACTGGTGCAATTCGTCACGAAAGAAAATTTCACTCTTTTGAATAACACATTAGACCAGACTTTGCTCGCCTCTTTGGACCAGATGCTAGCAGCTCAGGATGGACGTATAACTATGGAACATCTTTTTCAATGAGTGCATGAGTACCGCAGTGAGCATAAGCAATGCTTACTAGTTATTGGATCATCAACCACCACCACCTGTATTTTTATCTTTGTCGTAGGATTAGTGTACTATCGGCTCAAGAGGAAGGGAGCCCAAATCTCACCCCTTCCAACCTTTAACATAACGGTTCAGACAAAATCACTGAACAGTTGTGAAGCACTGCAGCAGAACACTGAGTAATGTTTATGGACAAAGATTAGACTGAGGATAGAAATCAATGAACACAGTGTAAATAGTGAATCAATCGCATTTTGTGGTGGTGTTTCTGAAGTGAACTGTAGTTGTTTTGACTTTTTGGTTGAATTCTGGGACGAATTCTTTTCGTATGAGGGAGGAATTGTAGAGGACAAGGGGTTATTTTTAGGAAATACGGTGCAAAATTGTGATTTAGTGTGTTTCAGTGCGTGATGCGCCAGCCTCACGGCAAATGGCGGATGAAGGATGGCCAGCGCGTTATGCAGGTGACACAGTTTTGCAACGAGCGTCAGTATGTGTGTACGTGTGCGGCAGCCATCAGAACGCAGCATTAGCAGAATTACACAGGCACGGGCCGTGTGTAGTGTGGTTGTGTTAGCCAACTCATTGAGAACCTTCTAATAAACACGCCACTGCGTAACCGGCGGATTCAGCAGCGGTCTGCTCTATTTAAGGGCATCAGAGGTGGGCGTCGGCATTTGGTTCGACCGATTGGGCGATCGGTCGCTGTCACGTCGTCGTCATCAGTGACACTGTCCACCAGGACCGGCCGGCGGGGGGCGTTGCCCGCTGCTGCACCGGCGACTCCTGGCATCGTCACGGGCCGCAGCGTGTGCAGGAGGCGAGCTGGGCCGGGCCTCGGGCCACTAACCTCCTACCGCCTGTACAGCCGCTGACCGAGCATGGCGTCGCGTTCCCTGGGCTGCGTGCATCAGCACATCTCCACCACAACAAGAGCGGTGGGGCTGAGCTACCAGAAAATGTATTGGAAGAACCGACAATAAAGAGGAAGATTGCTAAAACAGCCACCTTCTTCTACCCAGCCACGCCCTACAACCCCGACCATGTCTCCCACTCCAGTCATCCTATTACATGTGCTATGATGTTATGAGAACCATGATTGACATCTTACAAGTTTTAAGGTAGTCCATCAGCTGTTCATAATCAATTTGCTTCAAATGCTTTACATACTGTGAGCAATATGTTGATTACCCTCTGGTCGCCTAGTGATTTTGGGTTATCTTCCTTGTGTATTGTCAAAATTAAGCTTTGTTTCCACCCAGTAGGATAACTACTGCTAATGACAGATGAACTGAAAATGTTTTTAGCATCTGATGTAACTATATCAGCAATGTTTTAATCATATCTGCATATACTTCTTTATTACCTACTGCCTCAAAAGAAATTCTCATGATTTTCTTATTCGGTTAACAGACAGAGATGCTTTTGTGTACAACATATGAATAACCCACTACGTATTTAATTTGGGGAAGAAATATGTGTGTCTTCAAGGAATACAATTTGAAGAGAGATTATCAATTTCTGCATATGACATGCATTTGCCCCCTGGATCACTAGACTAGGTTTTCATCATTAAAGGCAAACCCTACATAAACACAAAATATCTTCTCAAAGTAAACAAAAGAATATGTTTCCACTCTGCAACATATTTACTATGTTTCTGAGATAACATGAAGAGGCTGTAGATCACACAATGAGATAGAAATGGGAAAACCTGTGCTGAGAGATTATATGCAGGCATGACATGTCCTGGAAAGTTATTAGAATCTGAAACTGTTGCTCAGTGGTGAAATGAAGAGCAGAAGGCATAGGTGATGAAATAATATTTAAAAAGTGCTAGTAAATTTATCTTCATTTATCTCTTTATGAATGAAAATAAAAACATCTCTGACTCTGCAAAATTTACTGTTTTTATTAGAGGTACCAACAACAGCTTTGTGCTACACAAAGAGTTGACAACGCTTCAGAAACTGAAGGGTACAATCTAGTTAAGGCACATACTTAAAAAAGTGTGCAAAGTCTAAAAGAAATGAAATTGAGTTGAAAAAAAGAAAAAAAAGTGACCACTGATGAAGTTATAAATATGGTAAGAAGTAAAGTTACTAAAATGAAACAAGAGATTTCAAATTGTTGTTCTGACCCTCCAATTTCCTTTCATTGTATTATACATCAATGATCACTTCACAGTAAAATTTAAAATGGAGATCATTTGATGAGTTTGGTAGTAAAGAGCTGAATTTTATAAGCAGTCAAGATTTAATCACTGATAGTGTCTTCTGTGCCCTTGGGTATTGCTGATGTCACAGCCACTGACCACATAGTGAGATGGCTCTACCAGCCCATCCATACAAAAGAGGGACGCTATATCCTCAGCTGTCACTATGGCCCATCTAACAGTTGTGTACCATGGACTGCTACCCTTCCAATACGCCGGCAACACAATTGCAGAAGACTACATCTCCAGCAGCCGCCACGGTACCTGCTGGGACTATGATCACCACACGCAGACCTGCTGTCATCAGTACTGTCTTGCTTCTGTGACTCAAGTACCACCACCATTCTTTCCTGTTATCCTGCTGGATGGCTGTATAGGACATTGCCGCTCTGTACCAGTCAATATCGGGAAATCACAGTTCGTGGATCTCTGGGCCTAATGTCAACCACACGAAACTTCCCTCAATCAGGATTCCATTTGCTGAGTTCACAATACACTTCAGGCTTTACAGTGGCTACACCCATGGCCTACCAATCTGAGATCGGTGCTTTGCATGCTGCATCCAAAGTGCCAAGTCATCATGAGTTAGTCAATCACATACTTTGTCCACATATGAACACTTCCTGGCTATATCAGTGATACCCTCTTAGGTCTAACCATGGCAACTGGTGTGAGTATGGCTAGCATAAATAATACAACTCTTACCTAAGAAACTGTTACTGTATTTGTTCAGAAGATTAATAAAGAACAGAGGATGACAGACTAAAGGCCAAAAAACTAAATGTCTTTTTCCAAAGCTGTTTCACAGAGGAAGACTTTACTGTAGTTCCTTCTCTAGATTGTCGCATAGATGACAAAATGGTATATAAAGAAATAGATGACAGAGGGATACAAAAACAACTAAAATCACTCAAAAGAGGAAAGGCTGCTGGACCTGATGGGATACCAGTTCGATTTAACGCAGAGTACACGAAGGAACTTGCTCAAGGGCACAGATCATCCCCGTTTTCAAGAAGGGACATCGAACAGATGTGCAGAACTATAGACCTATATCTCTAACGTCGATCAGTTGTAGAATTTTGGAGCATGTATTACCTTCAAGTATAATGACTTTTCTGGAGACTAGAAATCTACTCTGTAGGAATCAGCGTGGGTTTCAAAAAAGCCGATCTTGTGAAACCCAGCTTGTCCTATTCGTACACGAGACCCAGACTGCCATAGGCACAGGTTCCCAGATAGATGCCATGTTTCTTGACTTCTGCAAGGCGTTCGATACAGTTCCCCACAGTCGTTTAATGAACAAAGTAAGAGCACATGGATTATCAGACCAATTGTGTGATTGGATTGAAGAGTTCCTAGATAACAGAATGCAGCATGTCATTCTCAATGGAGAGAAGTCTTCCAAAGTAAGAGTATTTCAGGTGTGCCTCAGGGGAGTGTCGTAGGACCGTTGCTACTCACAATATACATAAATAACCTTGTGAATAACATCAGAATTTCACTGAGGCTTTTTGCGGATGATGCTGTAGTATGTCGATATAACAATGGAAAAATGTACTGAAATGCAGGAGGATCTGCAACAAATTGACGCATGGTGCAGGGAATGACAATTGAATCTCAATGTAAACAAGTGTAATGTGCTGCGAATACATAGAAAGAAAGGTCCTTTATCATTTAGCTACAATATAGCAGGTCAGCAACTGGAAGCAGGTAATTCCATAAATTATCTAGGAGTAGGCATTAGGAGTGATTTAAAATGGAATGACCACATAAAATTAATTATCAGTAAAGCAGATGCCAGACTAAGATTCATTGGAAGAATCCTAAGGAAATGCAATCCGAAAACAAAGGAAGTAGGTTACAGTACACTTGTTCGCCCACTGCCTGAATACTGCTCACTGGTGTGGGATCCGTACCAGATAGGGTTGATATCTATCTGTTGATAGTGAAGATCCAACGGATTACTGGATCATTTAGTAATCGCGAAAGTGTTACGGAGATGACAGATAAACTCCAGTGGAAGACTCTGCAAGAGAGATGCTCAGTAGCTCGGTACGGGATTTTGTTGAAGTTTCGAGAACATACCTTCGCCGAGGAGTCAAGCAGTATATTGCTCCCTCCTGCGTATATCTTGTGAAGAGACCACGAGGATAAAATCAGAGAGATTAGAGCCCACACAGAGGCATACCGACAATCTTTCTTTCCACGAACAATAAGAGACTGGAATAGAAGGGAGAACTGATAGAGGTACTCAAAGTACCATCCACCACACACCATCAGGTGGCTTGTGGAGTATGGATGTTGACGAATATGTAAAAAGTCCGATTGTTATATGACTAGTTGGGCATGTCCACTTGCCAGCTGTGTGCATAAACCACACAAGCCACTTCGGTTGGCAACTACAGAAAAATTTTTCAGTGATGTTCTCATTCTATCCATAGGCTACAAGGATTCATGACTGAGGGATTCCATTTTTGTTGACTTTGTGCTCAACCACCATACTTTATATTATTTTATTTATTTTTGTGTTCCTTAGGTCCTTGATGCAAGTGTATCGCTAGGATGTAGAACAAGTCAGATTATTACAGTAATAATCATATCTAAATGATCATGAGGCTTACAAACCAAATCACATACAAACAGATACATGAGGTTCATGTGTTTAACCAACAACAACACAGATTATAGTAGTAATAATGATTACACAAACAAATTATAAGTCATACATTCTAATACATATAAAAAACATTCTGTCATCAGCAGATATGCCAGTGCTACATAGTCAGTTCTTATAGGAATGCTTAAAATTAAACACTCTGTACTAATTATTAGACACTGTCAAAAAATTCCTGTAAAGAACAGAAAGAACTATTCAAAAGATAAAGTTTCAGCTGTTTTATGAATTTAGTCGTACCCCCAATGACTGTTTTAACATGAAATGGAAGTTTATTTTATACTTTTATACTTGAATAATGTACTCCTTTCTGTACCATGCTGAGACTTTTTACACCTTTGTGAAGATCATGTTTACTTCTTGTATCATGATCATGATATTCACTGTTTCTTTTGTAAAGTGTATGATTATTGTTCACATAGCATATTTCTGCAAGAGTATCTGAGGTGCACTCTGTTTGCTCATGACTTGTTACCCCAAAATATGATGCCATATGTCATAAGTGAATGGAAATATCCTGGGTATGCAGCTTAATTGTTTCCAAGTCACAAACAGATGAAATTGAGTGATTGGTAAATGCTGCTGAATTCAGTCTTTCACATAGGTCATTGATGCGAACTGACCAGTTTAGAGAGTTGTTCATGTGTAATCACAGGAATTTGGAAGAATCAACTATCAAAATTTCTGTCACCACATTTCATTTCAACATTTTCCTGTTTTTTATTTGCTGTTTGAAACTGAATGAATTGAGTCTTGTTCACACTGAGCAACAGACCATTTGAAGTGATCCAAGCTAGAGCTTCTTTGAATACAGTGACCGCAGTGTTTTCTAGATTGCACAATGGTTGTGTCATCAGCAAACAGGGTGAAGTGTGCTTTTTTTGTCATACAGGATGGCAGATCATTGATAAAGATGAGGAAAAGTAAGGAACCAAGCACTGAGTCTGGTGGCACTGCATTTTACTGTATGCCAGTCAGAGCAGGCAGGTGCCATTGCAGAATTGATCAATACTACCTTCTGCCTTCTGTCATCTAGATATGACTAGAGCCACATCCTTACTTTACCATTTAATCCATACTGCTCAGCCTTCGTACATGAAGTTTTGTAATCTACATAGTCAGCTTTAGACAGATCACAGAAGATTCCAACAGGTAACATTTTATTGTTTATGGATTCAAGGAGTTGTTTGACAAATGAGAAAATGGTGTGTTCAGTTGAAATACCCTTTTGGAATCCAAACTGATTTTCATGAAGGATTTTATTTTTATTATGATGAGCCATGATTCTGTTGAACATTAGTTTCTCTAAGATTTTAGAGAGACTTGTTAATGATGAAACTGACGGGTAATTGGAAACATCAGCTTTATCACCATTTTTGAACAGTGGTTTCACAGTTGCATATTTGAGTCTATTAGGGATGGTACCTTGATTTATGGGCTCATTAAATGTGTGACAGAGAACTTCACGAATAAATCTGCAGCAGTGCTTCAGTATGTTGATAGATATTTTATCCACATTAATGGAATTTTTCATTTGCCTTATTACCTTCTCAAACTCTTCAGTTGTAATATTGGGTACATGCATCTGACTAATTTTATTCTGCAGTGCTTTTTGTAGAAGACTCATGGTTTCAACTCTAGACTCTTTACAATCAATTTCATCTGCTAATGTCAAAAAATGGTTGTTCAAGATCTTGACAATTATATCACCTTCATCTACCATGCTTCCATTATGACACACTTTGATACTGTCTGTACCTTCTGTAATTTTTCCTGTCTCCCTTTTGATCACATTCCAAATAATTTTTATCTTTTTATTTGAATCGTTAATTTCAGAATTAATAAACATGCTCTTTGATTTTTTAATGACGCTCTTTAGGCTGCTACAGTATAATTTGTAGTGCTTCCTATCCTGAGGTTTGTTATAATTTCTGAGTGAAACATAAAGCATTCCCTTTGTTTTACAGGATGTTTTGATTCTCTTAGTGAGTCAAAGTCTCCCGTACTCACTCATATTAGTGCTTTTTTAAAAATTATTTTGGGAAATACAGCTTCAAAAATGATAATGAATTCATTCAGTAATTCTTTAAATTTGTTATTGACATCCTTAGCTTGATATGTAAAACTACTCTTTTTAGCTGGGCTTACATCATGCACTTTTAAAAACTGCCCATCATGATCAGAATAGCCGTTTAAGATTTGTGTTATATAAATATTATCAATTCTGTTATTGTCTACAAAAATACTGTCAATCAGACTTGTACAGTTCTTAGTCACACTTGTGGGAAAGTCAACAACTGCCCTCAGATTAAAAGAGCTCATTACATTGTCAGTATATGTTCTATAACTATTACAGGTAAGAAAATTTATATTAAAATCACCAAGCATGATTATTCTTTGTGTTTTTGAGAACAGGCGAATTAAAAGTAATTCTATTTGCTCGAGAAAGATATGAAGCTTTCTTGAGGGTGCTCTGTAAACAGTAATCACATAAACAGGCAAAGTATTAATGTGGAGTTCAATGCAACAAGCCTAAAAATGTTGATCAACACAATAATTTTTTTTACATCTACAGATCTGTACATTATATTATTTTTAACATACATTATTACTCCACCACTATCCATTGTATTTCTTGTATAATGAGCTGCTAGGTTGTAATTATATAGTTGCACCATTTCAATTTTTTCTGTCAAATGATGTTCTGTTAAACATAACATATGAGCATTGTTTATTGCATCATTGACATTAATGCCCAACTGGTCCATGTTTTTCTTAGACCTATTATATTCTAATGAAAAATACGAAGTTTGTCATTTCCTAAACTCTTTGTTCTGATGTCACTGATTTGTTGTAAATTGAAATTAGTGATTACAGGCACTGTACCTACAGAGTTTTGACTCAAGTTAGTCCTGGAACTGAGGCTGGGTACCAAAACTCTTATAGACTTGTGCATTTCATGGTTCTTGGGATTCTTCTGCTTGCCTCATCAGGTGGAATAGGGTCTTGTCCTTCTGTAGATTGTGGAGGGACTCAGACTGATGAAATGTCTTGAGTTGCTGGTGGAAAGTCAACAGTACATGAAATTTCTACCACTGCTGCTGGTGAACGAGGATAATGGAATGTAGTCAAATTAAGTCGGGTGATGCTGAGGGAATTAGATTAGGAAATGAGACACTTAAAGTAGTAAAGGAGTTTTGCTATTTAGGGAGTAAAATAACCGATGATGGTCGAAGTAGAGAGGATATAAAATGTAGACTGGCAATGGCAAGGAAAGCGTTTCTCAAGAAGAGGAATTTATTAACATCGAGTATGGATTTAAGTGTCAGGAAGTCGTTTCTGAAAGTATTTGTATGGAGTGTAGCCATGTATGGAAGTGAAACATGGACGATAACTAGTTTGGACAAGAAGAAAATAGAAGCTTTCGAAATGTGGTGCTACAGAAGAATGCTGAAGATAAGGTGGGTAGATCACGTAACTAATGAGGAGGTATTGAATAGGATTGGGGAGAAGAGAAGTTTGTGGCACAACTTGACTAGAAGAAGGGATCGGTTGGTAGGACATGTTTTGAGGCATCGAGGGATCACAAATTTAGCATTGGAGGACAGTGTGGAGGGTAAAAATCGTAGAGGGAGACCAAGAGATGAATACACTAAGCAGATTCAGAAGGATGTAGGTTGCAGTAGATACTGGGAGATGAAGAAGCTTGCACAGGATAGAGTAGCATGGAGAGCTGCATCAAACCAGTCTCAGGACTGAAGACCACAACAACAACAACTGCTGGTGAATGCAGGGGGACAGAAGTTGCAGGTTTGACTGCTGCATTTTGAGATTCCACTGTTGCAGCACCTGATGTTTGAGGTAGTGTTGCTGTTGAGTAATCCGTTGTTTGCACAGATATGGTTGGATCTTCAATACTTGTCACTGCTGGCAGGGGAACTGAGATACTGTATATTTTATTTGTTGATAGAACAGCTTTCACTATTCCAGCATGCATGGCATCTTTACCCCTGCTATTTCAGTGCTGACCATGTTTTGTAAAGTGCTTTCTCTTAGAGCTGTCAACTGGTATGAAAGTTGCATTGGGAAATGATTTACAAATTTTTTGTTGTTTCCTATTAGTATTCATGATTCCAATAGTAACACACAATTTTTGTATTAAATAATGTCTCCCTGGAATAGTAACAACAAAAAAAGTAATTTGTGGGTTATTTTGAAGTCTGTATCATCTCCCTCCACTCACCACATTCATGTGCTCTCCACATGGCATTTTCAGTTGGTTCCCACCACACAATCAGATTGCAAACTGTTATTGTTGGTATTTATGGGAGCTTGAGACCTTCATTGGCATTGCATGCGTGCTACCCATTCTAGGGAACTGTGGATGATAGTTGTTTCACTAATTGCCTCTTTCTGGGTTGTCAGTAGTCATAGCATGTGTCTTGCATTCACTAGTCCTCACAGCTAATACAGCACTGAAAGTCACTAATTCAGCTTTTACAGTTACGAGTTCAGTAGACCCAGCAGTTGTTCCAAGATGTTACTCAGGTGCTTCAACTACAATTTACAGCAGCAGCATCCCAAAAAGCAATGTCCGTATCAACACCCACATTCAGAGGATCTGATGGCCAGTGGGGCAGCTGGGCTGAGTACAGTGCAGAAATGGAGGCACACTAAGCTTCAGCACTATTGACTCTAGCACCCCCCCCCCCTTAACTCAGGTGCAATTGGCCCCAGCACCACCAGCTCCAGAACCACTGGCTCAAATGCTGCCAGCATCTCCTTCACCAGTCCTCATGCCACAGGCCCATGCAAAGCCCATCTCCAGTCCTCTCTTCCTTGCTTGCTTTGCTACTGACATCCATTCATTCCATGAATTCACCCTCTCCATCCAATGGCGGCATCACCCCACTCTCTTCTGACTCCACAGACCACAACTTGTTCCCTGCTGACTGGTTACCTTCAGTTACACCTTCCTCTCTCCCTGTTTCTGGTGCTCAGCCCACATCCTCGGCACCCTGTTTCCTCTCCTAGGCCTCTTCATTTTCAAGTGTGGATCATGCTCTTGCTTTCCTCTCTGACACATGACTTCACAGCATGCACCATACCTTCTGCAGGCTCCTACCCTGTGCTACCCCATACTGGTTGCTACCCCTAGACATCACTGATTCTGGATGTCTCCTACAACTTCCAGGGCCTTCCACTCAACACAGAGTGCCTGCCTTTTCACGTGTCAACATCCCGCATGGGACTCATACCAGATTCCCCCAGAACTC
This sequence comes from Schistocerca cancellata, assembly GCF_023864275.1. Lineage (NCBI taxonomy): Eukaryota > Metazoa > Arthropoda > Insecta > Orthoptera > Acrididae > Schistocerca > Schistocerca cancellata. Next base: position 931,859,542 of record NC_064629.1, read on the forward strand.
CTGTTCTTCAGCCTTCGAAATTTTGCTGCAAAGACTGGCTACACCATCTCACACCAACTTCATTTACCCTTCCTCAACAATGATCCTGCATATCTCTTCTTTCCAGGTTGAGCCCTCCACGTCCTCAGATGAGTGGACCTCCCTTTCTTTATGACCACCTCCACATCACTGACCTTTGGCCTCTATTTCAAGTCCACATCTCCATTGAACCTGTCACCCATTGGTGGATCTGCTGTCCTGCTCCAGGATGCCTCCTCTCTATGGGAAGTGCCTCTGCTCCATGATGGTCCCTCCATCTCCCCATTGAGGAGAAAAGGGTGCAGTATTCTTAGCTGTCAGTTATGTCACAGCCATTGACCACAGTCAAAAGAATAATGCTGTATCTTTGGCTGTCACCTATGTTACAGCTACTGACCACATAGTGAGATGGCCCTGCCATGTCTTTAGGAAAGAGATATGCTCTACCCTTGGTTGTTGCCTACAATAGAGCCATGAGCCATTTAGTGGTTTACCATGGGTTGCCAACCATCCAGTATGCCAGCAACAAAACTGGGGAAGATCACACCTCCAGCAGAATCATGGCACCTGGCAGTGCTACACTTGCCGTATGTAGTGTGGCTGTTGTCAGCACTATCTTCCTCTTGTGAGTCACATGTCACCATTGTGTTTTCCCACTTTGCTTTCACCACATGGCTTTACAGGACACTGTCTGTCCACTCTTCAGGCAGTTGGCATTGGCAGTTCACACTTCTATCGGCTTCACATAGACCATGCTAAGTGTTCCTTTAATCAGAGTGCTATTTGCCAAGTTTGCAGTACACTCCAGGCTTTACATCAGCCAAATCTTCACCTCACCAACTGGAGATCACTGCCTCACATACTACATCTAAACTGATGAGTCATCGCTGGTGGCTCAATCATGGACTACATCCACATATGCACATTTTCCAGCAATGTAAGAGACTTTTTTTAGGGCAGATCAATGCAATGTGGTTGACTATGTCTAGCATAAATGATATGGCTCTTTTCTTCTAAGAAACTAGTACTGTATTTGATCAGAAGATTAATAAAATTCCAATATTCTTTGGCTACCTTGGCATGTCTATTTATCAGTAGCAAACATAAACCACACAAGACAATTCAGTTTCAGTGGTGTTGGCTAACATGCCTAGTGAATATGGAAACACAATTTATCATTCTAATGTGCACTGACTTAGCTCAGGATAAGTTCTTTAAGTATTTTCAACATACTGGTACATTTGTAAACAAATAATTTTTTCCCCAAAGAAAGACAAGCCCAATGAAGAACTTGCCAATTTAAGATGAAAATGTGACCTCACTTTTCACTTGAATGACTTAAATTTGGAACTACAAGGAGATGGAAAATTTGTTAAATCTACTCATATGTAAAAGCATTTGATGACAAAATCAAAACTTTAAAGGCCATATCAAGAACATAAATTTAGGGCACTTTCTGTCTTGTTTGATTCCTTCTGCAGAACTTAATGATGAAAAAAAGTAGTTTTCCTGGTAATACATGTGTTCAGGCAATATAAGTAATTGTAGTAGATGTCCTGAAAGTTCCAGAAAATTTATACAGATCGAGGTAATGGGACTTCAAAGCCTCATTTAATAAAAACATTACACTTTTATCTTATGCCAGTCTTCCCCAGTCTTCCAAACCCTTCCTCAAGTAAAAATGTCTGCACCCAGCACACTACACTGTCTTCGGCAGCATTTCAGAGTGCAAGAAAATTTTTTCTCTAAGAAAAGAATTATAAATTGCTATCAAGACTTTAGGTAAGAATTTGCATCAATTTTTAAAAATTAGTGCAGCCAACATTAAAGCTGATATTGTCAAGCTGGCATCCAAGATGTCAGCCCCAACAACTTACTGACTATGCTTACCAGATTATCTGTTCTTTTTCAATTATATGACAGTAACACGAATATTTCAATCTGCAGCAGAATATGTGGTGTTTTGAAACTTCCTGACAAATTAAGACTGTGTAGCAGGCCTGTTGTAAAAATCAGAAACTTGTCTGTATATGACGGTAGTATCTGTTCCCAATAGAACAGTTACCATAGATGACAATGCAGCTTTGCTATAAATGAAATGATAATTAAAAGGACACCGTAGCTGCAAGCAGGAATTGATGTACTTGTCTTTCACAGCCAGTGCTCTTACCAACTGAGCTGTCCAGGCATGACACATGAGCTCGTTTATGGCTTCACTTCCAGCAGTATATCTCTTCTTTCTTCCAGCAAAATATGCAGGCAAGCTTATGCAAAATTTGGAAACTGGGAGAGAACAGCTGGCAAAAGGGGAGCTGTGAGAGCAGATCCTGAGACATGTCTGGATAGCTCAGATGGTAAAAGAGCATTGAAAGTAAAGCCAAGGTTCTCTTTTATAGTCCTTACCCACCAAAATGTTCTCACCTACCAGGAAATTGTACAGCCTGGCTCCACAACTGATGTCGTTTATTGTTTAAATAGATACGGCAGTCTATGTTTCTACATCTACATCTACATCTACACTCTGCAAGCCACCTTGCAGCATGTGGCAGGGGGTACTCTGTGTACCACTGTCACCTCCATCTTTCGTTTTTGAGTCACAAATGTTTCACTAGAAGAACAATGGCTGCTAAGACTCAGTGTGGACTCGTATTTCTCTAATTTTCTCTTTGTGGTCTATTTGTGAGAAACATATGGGAGGAAGCACTACATTTGTTGACTATTCTAGGAATGTACACTCTTGGAATTTTAACAGTAAACCACAGCATGATACAAACTGTCTAGATCACACTGAATGCAACTGGAGTTGGTTGATTATGTCTGTGACAATATCGTTCTTAATAAGCGAACCTTTAATGAAATGTGCTGCTCTTCTTTGGAATTTCTCTATTTCCTCTGTCAATCCTATTTGGTTTGGATCCCATACTGATGAGCAATGTTCAAGTATTGGTCAAAAGAAAGTTTTGCAGGCCACCTCTTTTGTTGAGGGACTACATTTTCTGGGGACCCTTCCAATTAATCTCAGTTCGGCATATACCTTTCCTATGATTACTTTTATGTGGTTGTTCCACTTTAAATCACTCCATACACAAACTCCTACACATTTTTTATGGAAGCAACTGCTTCCACTGACTGTTTTTCAATACTGCAATCATACAATATGGGTCTTCCTCTCTATGTATGTACAGTATGCTACATTTGTTTATGTTAACTGCCAATTACCAAACCAGTACCAAGCACTGATCCTCTGCAGGTCTTCCCACATTTTGCTACAATTTTCTAATGAACCTATAACTCTTCCTTGGGGTATGCTCAAGGTCACTTTTACATCTGATAATGACTTGCCAAGTTCTGTTTGCTGGAAACTGTTCAGTCCATTCACACAGTTGGTCAGATATTCTGTACACTCATATATTGTTCATTAGGTGGCAGTGCAGAACTGTATTAAATGCTTAACAGAAGTCAAGGAACACAGCAGCTACCTGGGCACCAGTACCTACTGCATTCTAGGTCTCAAGGATGAAGAGAGCAAGCTAGGTTTCATATGACTGTTGTTTCTGTAACCCACTTTGATTCCCATACAGGAGATTTTTGGTCTCCAGAAATGACATAATATGTGGGAATAACACATGTTCCAATTTTTTGCAAATGATACACAGATACAGGCCTATGGCTTTATGCATCTGTTTGACAACCCTTCTTGGAAACAGGAATTACCTGTCCTTTTTCCCAATCATCGGGAACACTTTGCCCCTCCAAAGACCTACGGTACACAACTGCTTGAAGAGATGCAAGTCCTTTAGCATACTCTAGATATAACCATACTGGAATCCCATTAGATTTTGTGACCTCCTCTCTGTTGTGCAGTTTCAGTTGCTTTTCTATCCCATGGTCACTTATTTAGTTATTTCAATAACAGCCTTATTGTTGTTTGTGTGATGATTTAAAGGGGATGCCACAGTGCAATCTTCCTCTGTGAAACAGTTTTGAAAAAAGGCATTTAGCATTCCTGTCTTTTCTGTGTCATTCTCTATTTCAATGCCATTATAGTGACAGTGTCTTGACAGATGGCTTCAATCTAGTTATGATTTAACATCAGACCAAAACTTCTTAGGATTTCTGTGAGGTCAGCAGACAGTATTTTACTTCTGATTTAATTAAATGTTTCACAGATGGCTCTCCTTACATTAATTTTTGCTTCGTTTAGTTTTTGTTTGTCTTTGAGGCTTTGGCTGCATAAATTTGCAGTGATGTGCTCTCTGCTATCATAGAAACTTTCTAACATGGTTGTTGAACCACATTGGGTCTTCTCCATTACTCATAAATTTGCTCATCACATACCGGTCTAAAGTGTATCATACAATGCTCTTGAACTTTCTCCATTGCTACTGAATGCTGTTTGTGATGAAGATGAAATCTTTGTGCTGATGGCTCAAAAATGGCCTTGTGATCAGTGATTCCCTGCTCTATGCCAGCTGCCTGTAGGAACCAAAGATGGCCTCTGAATCCATGCTGACATGAGCCAAAATTTGCAGCCAGTTGTACCTAGTGTGCTCAATTACTGCTGAAAGATCCTCCTCTACATCTTGGAAGGGACCCCCAGTGACCAAACAGAGAAGACACTGGCCTTCTTCCCTGAACTGCCTGGTATTTCACTGAAGGGCTCTATCTCCTGTCTAACACTGAAGCACCCAGTAACAAGTAATGCCAGTCTCTACATTTGCCCAGACCTCTCAGGAAGATCAGCCACAGTTCCAGTAGGTGAGGTATCCTGTGCTGGCTCAGATGTACTCACACAAATACGTAATAACTCAAACCTGCTTTTAAGACATAAAGGGACAGCAGTACAGTTGATACCCACTTTTGCCTTCTGCCCAGAGATTCACAATCCTGTCACTAGTCACCAACAGGTAAGTGTTGACTGGTCATGACATGTGAATCAGAAGCTGCAGTGCCATCAGAGATCTCAAGTGATGCTATAGGCTCCAGAGGTGCCAAAGAAGCTCTCTCAGATGCCACTACAGCCAAGGCCAGCAACCTGAAGGTTGTCAACTGCGGCAATACAGTTTCCAGTTAATTATGGACAGTGGTCAATTCCCCTTGCATTCATACATAACAGGTGCAATACACATAAATGTTTAATCATTCTTTTCCTGTACCTCAGCTAATGTAACACTAACCCAAGAAGTTGAACTCACTCAGCACAAATGGCCAAAAAATGTGCAAACTCTTACAACAAAATAAGTAACACCACAAAAAGCAGATAAATAAACATCCACTGTTGACTTCTACTCAGAAGGATGTAAGAAGTCCATTAGACTAACTGTACATAAACAATAAACTGCTGTTGCCACTGCTGAACTTTGCTCTGTTCTGAGACTGGAGCCCTAGTGAGAGGGTTGGGAGAAAATTTTTTGATACTTTAATGCAAAAGTGAAAGAATTTTTATTTTAAATGAAATTTATCAACTGAAATATGTGCCTTTTTTAAAAAAAACTTTTGCCATTATTATGATGAAAACGTAATTCAGCTGCTGTAGAACTACTGTGATTTCTGAGTAAAAAACCATGAAAACACTTTTTACAGGACTATTTTAAAATCAAATTTACAACACCACGAGAGTTCTATAGAGACTGAAACAAAAAGTAATCTGATATTGCAAGTTCAATACTGCAAGTGGAGATACTAAGTTCTCTCCATTTTTGAGGGGTTGCCAATCACGAATAATTTGTGAACCATGTCCCCCCTCCCCAACCAAACACACACTTGGGGCAATATGAGAAGATCTTGCATGTGCCAGTCCTCACTTCAACTCCATTCACAAAGCTTCATCTTACTTCAAGAACCTCATTTTTCTTGCATTACTATTAATGTGTCAAATTTTGAACCCATAATGACTTGCAAGAACAGAAGTGGGAAGAAAAAGAGTTCAGTCAACAGGGCTATGGACCTTCTGAAAGGATCTGGTCTGTGCAAAATTAATCAAATGCTCATAGCCCCAGTTACAGTCAGTGAAGTGAAAAGAATCATCACTAAAATGCAAACCAAAATGTCATCTGGCTTTGATAATATCTCCACTGAGGTACTTAAACATTGTCATAATGCCATTTGTGTAATACTTTGCCATATATTTAATGAATCCCTTCGACAAGATATTGTCCCTGATAGAATGAAGTATGCTGATGTGAAACCACTGTTCAAGAAGGGTGAAAAAACTGATGCTTCTAACTACCGCCCTATATCCCTTTTAACACGCTTCTCCAAAGTTCTCGAGAAACTGATGTATAGGAGAATTGTAGAACACCTGAATTTCCACAAGGCTCTTAGTCAATGCCAATTTGGTTTCCAATCAGACCTGTCAACTGATGATGCCATATTCTCCTTTACTAATAATGTTCTAGTAGCACTGAGCAATAAATTGTCTTCAGTTGGTATTTTTTGCGACTTAACCAAAGGCTTTGACTGTGTGAGTCATGAAATCCTCCTTTCAAAAGCAGCCTATTATGGTTTAACTGACACAGTGGGAATGTGGCTCAGATCATACCTGACTGACAGAAAGCAGAGGGTATTGCTGAATCATGAAGATAGCTCAATAGCTTCCACTGGCTGGGGAACAGTTAGTGTAGGCATGCCGCAAGGTTTGGTGCTTCGCCCTTTGCTCTTTCTTATTTTTATTAATGACCTTCCTCACTGTTCTAAGGCTACCATCAAATTTACTCTTTTTGCAGATGATACAACCCTTGTAATTGAAAAAAACAGCTGAAAATGATATTGCATCATCTGCCAACTTGGTGTTCCACGATTTCCATAAGTGGTTCAGATCAACGGCCTAACTTTAAATCTAAATAAAATCCAGTTCATACATTTCCATGGGTCTCACAAAGTTCAGGATGACATAAGTCTAAGCTGTAATGATCAAGATATACATCAAGTTTATTCAACAAAATTTTTAGGCCTCCACATTGACAATAAATTAAATTGGTCTTGTTATATTTTGGACTTGAGAAAAAGATTTGCTTCAGCAACTTATGCTCTATGTATTATAGCAACAACTGCTAATAGTGATGCTGTTAAGGATGCTTATTTTGGCTATTTCCATTCATTGTTATCCTATGGCTTAATATTCTGGGGTAACCAACCAATGGCAAATAAAGTATTTGTAACTCAGAAAAGAGCAATTCGAATTATAAGTGGAGTTAACAGGAATCATTCATGCAGAAATCTTTTTAAAACACACAAGATATTAATAATGACTTCACAATATATCTTATCCCTTATATGCTTTTAGGCTAAGAACCTACACATGTACAAAATCAATACTTCTTATCATGACTGTGACACAAGAACAAAATATGACTTTCATGTTGACAGAAAAACTTGAGTCTCATACAAAAGGGAGTATACTACTCAAGCATAAAGGTGTTTAATGCACTCCCATCTGACATAAAAATCTTAACAGTGAAATGCCAAAATTTAAGAGTAAATTGAAGGAATATCTTCTGGAAAAAGCTTTTTACTATCTTAATCAATTCTTTAGTGTAACATTATAACTTAGATGTAATACTTTACTTGTAGTGTTTGCTATTGTTACTTTGTAACTTAATACATCTTACACCAGTATGGGAATTCGTGTTCAGACAATTGGCACTATCAAATTCCTGCTAATGTATAGTTTGTAATATGGAAAATTGTAATTTATTATTTTATCATTTTATACCTCTGTTTTACCATAGAAAGTGCTTAAGCCTATAACTATTAACATACTTTGTTTCTTAAACACCAATTGCAATTTACATTTGTTAGCATATACAAGTAGGCTATTGTGTTAATTTATATTGTGACTCGTTACATATCCATGCAATTCTTTTGTATACCAGATCTATAGAACATGTATAAATAAATAAAATGTAAATGATGAGAATGAGGAGGACAACTTATCAGGGACTTACTGCCTGCAATGAACAGTGATCAAAGGAAAAACTTCAGAGAAAAGACATGGAGAAAGAGGCTAAGGGCAGAGGAAAGTGGAGAACGTCCAGTCAATACATGTAAGATATATACACTGGAGAGGAAAAATGAGTGGCTTCAAAAATTGTGAAAATCCTTTCTCTTTCAGCTATTTTTTGCAGATGTAATTTCAAATCACTATCAAATAATATGGAATTGAACTGTTACTATACAGACTTATTTAAGTGCCTCAAAACCGTTTCATGATTGACTTTAGTTTCTTTCAGATTTCTAGATGTTAATATGCTAATACTGTGAAACTGCTTATATTGTCAGAACACAAATCCAAAGATACTTCTTTAATGTATAGCAATGATTCAGTAATGTAACAAATGCCAAGTCAGACTCTCCTAAAGAGTCCATGTTAAACTGGAAGTCCCCCTATAATGGGTTCGATAATTTAATCAATAGGTCAAAAGAAATCATTGGTGTATTAGCTTCAATAGGACCAGACCTTGTAAAGTACTGTTCTGTTGACATCAGCCATTGTGTTGCTCAGTTTTTCTCAAGATTTCATTGACTTTTCACATTCTAAATTGAGAAGATCGAGGTGTATTTTTAAGATCAAAATTTCTCGACAAGAAACAATACAATCTGATTTGCGTTTCATGTGCTTACACTACATCATGTTAAAAAATGTCACAAATTATTTTGGGCCGCATGATCCAAGAAAATTACAAAAGAATTTTAATTCTGCTGTGGCTGTCCACTTCATACATCGTAGCACCTACTGCATTGGCATCCCACTTCATGTCCAACCAACATGGGATGCCTGCATCACAGGGCATACATTCACCAGGAAAACCTACACCATCTGCCTTGTCAAAACAAATACTTACTAGTGGCCACAACACAACACAACACCAGGTCTCCACCAACGACCATCAGGAACTGCTACCCATTTGTGGAGCCTGCAGAGCAGCTTCACCAGAGGTCGTAGTTAGCCCAAGAACTACTCTGATATGCCAGGCACATGGTCGGAAATAGTTTCTGCACATCCATCTGCCAACGGGCTTTATAAGGTGGTGCACTGTTGGCAAAAGGCAGTTCTGCTGGAAGGATACAGAGCTGCCACCCTGGCAGCCGAGGACAGATGTCTCTTCTAGCTGGCCAGATGCCTCTTCTAGCTGGCTGATCTCTTGTAGATGTACTTGGTATAGTCGACAAACCTCTTGACATTGTAGAATTGTTTGTCGTGTTCGCTCCCCATGAAGAGTCAGGTCTTTTCTATAATTATTATTATTTGTTATTTTATATTTGTGTCAATCCACAGTTGGGATCAACTTGGCTGTTCTTTTGGAGATTGTATTATAGTTTCATCTTGGTGAGTCCAATAAACTGTTTCTGAACTTGTGTTTTCCGCATTTTTATTCTGCTAGTGCAGATACTTCATATTCCCTTCTTTCTTTTTGTCTGCCTCTGTAGCTGAGTAGTCAACATAGGATTTTGTCATTTGGTGGACCTGGGTTCAATACCTGGTACTGCCAGGGATCTTTCTGTTAGTGGGAGGACTGCAACAGAGTCCACTCAGTCTCGTGATGTCAGCTGAGGAGCTACTTGTATGAGAAGCAGTGGCTTTAAGATCAGCAGAGCCAACAACACCTGGGAGAGCAGTGTGCTGACCCCACATACACCCATACCACGTACAAGTAATGTCATTGGTCGAGGATGGCACACTATTCAGTCTGTCCAGACTGGGCATATATGAGGTGAGAACATGGGACTTTATAATTATATTATCTATCTTTGTTTCCACCCAGTACCAAGATATGTAATCTTTTCTTGCCAAAACTGTAACTAGATAATACGAGGTCAAAATAGTATTTCCAGAGTCATACCATAACAAAGCCTTCCACTGCACAATACAAATGAACTTTCTTTTGAAGCTGTTTATTGCATTCAATTTTTCCCCATTGCATTTGTACCATCTTGTACATTTATATCTTCTGCATTTAGATAAAAGGCTAAGCATGTTTTTCTTAATTTTTGCTTCTTAAATAAGCCATCAATATGATGATTTGTCTACAAAAAAAATAGACTCTGAATGCATTGCAAGTGAAAATGAAAATGAATTCTCTGACACTTTGAAGTTACCAAGATCACTGTGGTAACAATCTGTTACCACTCGTATCATACTGGCACCTAGGCAGCTGCTACCAACATGATTCAACTTGTTAGTGCTGGTGCCCAGTGGCACAGGTACAGTTGCCAGGTGGCAGTAGGATCAAATACTGGACACAGCACCGTTTTGGGAACAATGCACGCAGGCAATGGACAGTACCAGCTCAAGATACTGACAAGCAATCTACCTGATATAATCCTAGAGTGGTGTACACTCAGCCTCATTCTGTTATAGTGTGTTCTCATTTTAACTTGAATCGGCACTACTGTATTTTGCCCGGCTTTGTACTTTGACTGTGTATGGAATTTCTGAACTGTTAACTCATTTAAGTGATTTACACTTTAGGTGCATACTTATTTTTGTGTGTGACGTTAGTACAACCATATTATCTAAACGAGCTGAATATTTACATTACAGCAGTGAGATTATAGAAAAATAGTAACATTTGACATTTAAGTAAGATCTTTGGCTTGGGTGCTTATATCGTTATTGTTGTAGTCTTCAGTCCAAAGACTGGCTTGATACAGCTTCCCAAGTTAGTTTATTCCATGCAAGTCTCTTCATCACTGCATAACCACTGCAGCACGCATCCCATTTCTACCTGATTATTGTAATCAAGAATGAAGAATGTTCAACCTCAACAATTTTTATCTCCAGTATTTCCCTCCATTACCAAATTAAATACATCGCTGATGTGTCATGATATGTCTTGCTAACTTATCTGTTTTTCAACAAATTTTGCCATAAAGCTCTTTTCTCCAGAACTTGATGCAGTGCATTTTTGTCACTACCCAGTCTAACCATCTAATCTTCAGCATTCTTCTGTAACACCATATTTCAAAAACGTTTATTCTCCTCTTGTTTATTCTGTTTATCCCACATATTCCACTTCAGTATAAGGCTACACTCCATACAAATACTTTCAAAAAAGATTTTGTAATACCTCAGTTTACATTTAATATTAACAAATTTCTCTTTTTCAGAAACACTTATCTTACTATTTCTAGCCTGAATTTTATATCCTCTTCACTTCTGCCATCATTATTTTGCTGTCCAAATAGCAAAACTCATTTAATGAATTAACGTCTCATTTCCTAATCTAATTCTCTCAACATACGCTGAATTAATTTGACTGCACTCATTTACCTATTTTAAATTTGTTGATATTTATATTATAACCTGTTTTCAGGAAATTATCTAATCCACTCACCTGATCTATATCCATTGCCATCATTGATAGAATTATAGTGTCATCAACAAACCTTAAAGTTTTTATTTTATCTCTCTGAACTTTCAGTCCTTTTCCAAATTGTTAGTTTCATTTGCTGTTTGATCTGTGTATGCAAAGGATAACATATAACATTGGGTACAGACTGCAATCTTGTCTCTCTACCTTCTCAACTACTGCCTCCATTTCATGTCTTTCAACTCCTGCAGATGCAGTCAGGCTGCCATGTAAGTTGCAGATAGGCTTTCACTCATTGTATTTTATCATCAATAATTTCAGAATTTCAAATAGTGTCTTCGCATCAGCAATATAATGTTTTTTTTTCTTTTTTTTTCCAAAATCTAAAAATACTACCAACTTGTTACTCTACTGACTTTTCTTATCATATCTCAAAGCTATACGTACATCTTCTATTGTGTTCCATTTACCTATTTCAGTCAGCTATTGTACAATGCTTCCCCTGAGACTTTCAACAAAATCTGGTTGTTTCAATTTATCCTGGTCCCATCTTCGTAATTACTATTCTTCTTCACCCAGAGTTAATATGCATTTCACAACCAATAAATTATGATCAGAGTCCAAATCTTATCAATGCACTTTGGGTGAAATTCTATCAGACGGCTGCTCCCCATATCTATTTCCTCCAGTACATATTCTCCTACTGTTTTCCCTTCTCTCCCTTTTCCAAGTATCAAATATCAGTCCCCCATTACAATTACATTCTTGTATCCATTAACCCTTTCAGATCCATTTAATAGTCCGCCGATCGTGGTCTCGCGGTAGCGTTCTCGCTTCCCGAGCACGGGGTCCCGGGTTCGATTCCCGGCGGGGTCAGGGATTTTCACCTGCCTCGAGATGACTGGGTGTTTGTGTTGTCCTCATCATTTCATCATCATCCAGGAAAGTGGCGAAATTGGACTGAGCAAAGATTGGATAATTGTACGGGCGCTGATAACCACGCAGTTGAGCGCCCCACAAACCAAACATCATCATCATCAGATCCATTTAATACAAACATGTACATTAATCTTTACTGTATCATAGCTGCAACAGAAATATTGTTACCCAATGGAAACTTCATGTACACATTTGTGAATGTTCAGTCTTTTCATCATGCACAAGTGCTGCCAACTGTTGGGCATCACTATATAAATAATGACAAGTCAAAGCAGCAACGTGCACCAGCTTGTGATTGCCAGAATACATGGAAGCAGTTGGTTTAGTTATATTCCACTGTATAACTGAGTATTATTAGTCTTATTTTGCGTGGTACATCTACATCCACATACATACTCTGCAATCCACCATACGGTGTGTGGCGGAGGGTACCTTGTACCACAACTAGCATCTTCTCTCCCTATTCCACTCCCAAACGGAACGAGGGAAAAATGACTGCCTATATGCCTCTGTACGAGCCCTAATCTCTCTTATCTTATCTTTGTGGCCTTTCCGCGAAATGTAAGTTGGCGGCAGTAAAATTGTACTGCAGTCTGCCTCAAATGCTGGTTCTCTAAATTTCCTCAGTAGCGATTCACGAAAAGAACGCCTCCTTTCCTCTAGAGACTCCCACCCAAGTTCTTGTAGCAGTTCCATAACACTCGCGTGATGATCAAACCAATCAGTAACAAATCTAGCAGCCCGCCTCTGAATTGCTTCAAAGTCCTTCCTCAATCTGACCTGATAGGGATCCCAAACGCTCAAGCAGTACTCAAGAATAGGTCGTATTAGTGTTTTATAAGCAGTCACCTTTACAGATGAACCAGATCTTCCCAAAATTCTACCAATGAACCGAAGACGACTATCCGCCTTCCCCACAACTGCCATTACATGCTTGTCCCACTTCATATCACTCTGCAATGTTACGCCCAAATATTTAATTGACGTGACTGTGTCAAGTGCTACGCTACTAATGGAGTATTCAGGTATTACAGGATTCTTTTTCCTATTCATCTGCATTAATTTACATTTATCTATATTTAGAGTTAGCTGCCATTCTTTACACCAATCACAAATTCTGTCCAAGTCATCTTGTATCCTCCTACAGTCACTCAACGACACCTTCCTGTACACCACAGCATCATCAGCAAACAACTGCACATTGCTATACACCCTATCCAGAAGATCATTTATGTAGATAGAAAACAACAGTGAACCTACCACATTTCCCTGGGGCAGTCCAGATGATACCCTCACCTCCGATGAACACTCTCCATCGAGGATGAAGTACTGGGTTCTATTACTTAAGAAGTCTTCGAGCCACTCACATACTTGGAAACCAATCCCATATGCTTGTACCTTAATTAGGAGTCTGCAGTGAGGCACCGAGTCAAAGTCAAGGAATATGGCATCCGTCTGATACCCTTCATCCATGGTTCGCAAGATATCATGTGAAAAAAGGGCGATCTGCGTTTCGCAGGAGCGATGCTTTTTAAAGCCATGCTGATGCATGGACAGCAACTTCTCTGTCTCAAGGAAATTCATTATATTCGAACTGAGAATATGTTCAAGAATCCTGCAACAAACTGATGTTAAGGATATTGGTCTGTAATTTTGAGGATCCGTCCTTGTTACCTTCTTATATACAGGCGTCACCTGCGCTTTTTTCCAGTTGCTCGGGACTTTACGTGGGGCAAGAGATTCGCGATAAATGCAAGCTAAGTAAGGAGCCAATGCATTAGAGTACTCTCTGTAAAACCAAATTGGAATCCCATCAGGACCTGGCAATTTATTTATTTTCAACCCATTCAGCTCCTTCACAACCCCAGGGATGTCTATCACAATGTCCTCCATATGGGAATCTGTACAAGACTCAAACGGCGGTATGTTTGTACGATCCTCCTACGTGAAAGATTTCTCAAATGCTAAACTTAAAATTTCATTTTGCTGACTTCCATTGCCAGGCCAGACTATCAGTGAGTGACTGGATGGAAGCCTTTGACCCGCTTACTGATTTTACATAAGACCAGAATTTCCTTGGGTTTTCAGCAAGATCTTTAGCTAATGTAAGACGGTGGTAATGGTTGTATGCTTTGCACATCGCTCTTTTTACAGAAGCACGAATCTCTACTAACTTTTGCCTGTCCTCATTCTCCTGATCTTTCTTGTACCATGAGTGCAACTGCCTTGGCTTCCTGAGCATTCTTCGAATTGCGCTGTTAAACCATGGTGGGTCTCCTCCGTCCATAACCCACTTTTTTGGCACATACTTGTCCAATGCGTGATTTACAATGTGTTTAAAATTTGCCCATAATTCTTCCACATCCATCGTACCGGAAGTAAATGAAGTCAATTCATTTACTAAGTGGGATGCTAACAACTGCTTATCTGCTCTTTCTAGTAAGAATACTCTCCTAGCCTTCTTGACCAACTTTTTAACTTTCGTAACCATAGTCGTAATGACAACATCATGATTACTAATCCCTGTCTCAACACTGACACCGTCGATGAGGTCTGGTCTGTTCATGGCTACCAGATCTAAACTATTTCCATTACACATTGGCTGTCGATTTAGCTGCTCAAGACAGTTTTCAGATAATGTGTTCAAAAGTAATTCACACGATGGCTCATCTGTACCACCTCTAATGACTCCATAGACATCCCAGTCTATACTAGGTAGGTTGAAGTCACCTCCAACTAATATATCTTGATCCAGGTACTCCTGCAATACAGAATGTAGACTCCCTTTGAATGATTCTAGAACTGTCACAGTGGAACCTGGTGGCCGGTAATAACACCCCACAACTAACTTTATATCCCCTAGCCCTGTTAAACGTGTCAAGATAACTTCACAATCACACTCTACTTCAACCTCAGTAGACACAATATTTTTGTCTACTGCAATGAAGACACCACCTCCTACAGTGTCTAATCTGTCTTTCTGGTACACGTGTCAACCCTCACTAAATATTTCAGCACTTCCTGTCTCAAGGTTCAGCCAGGTCTCAGTCCCAAGAATAATTTGCGTGCCACACGCTTCCTGGAGGGCAGTAAATTCATGAACTTTATTCTGAACACTCTGAAAATTTACTGCTAATATCTTGATAGCTGAAGTGTCTTTATACTGAGCACGTCCTGATTTCCCTGTCTGTACGTCGACTGGTGAGTGTTCATCAGGACACCTCACACTACTGCCTAGCCTAAAAACCCCCTATGTGGACGCCACAAGTACTCTGCTACCCGAGTAGCCACTTCCTTTGTGCAGTGCACCCCTGACTTATCTAGGGGCGTCGTACAATTCCCTACCCAATAGCGCAAGTCTAGAAATCTGCAGCCAAGACCGCCACAGAGTCGACGAAGCCTCTGGTTGAGACTCTCCACTCGGCTCCAAACCAAAGGACCCCGATCCACTCTGGGAACGATTCTGCAAATAGAGAGCTCTGTTTGCACCCCGCATGCGAGGCCAGCGGTCTTCACCAAATCCGCCAGCCACCCGTAAGAACTGAGGATCGCCTCAGAACCCAAGCGATAGGCATCGTTGGTGCCGACGTAAGCAACTATTTACAGACTACTGCACCCCGTACACTCAATAGCCGCAGGCATGTCTGGCTCCACATATTGGATGAGGCCCCCCAGCAGACAAACCGAGTGTATGGTGAATTTCTTTCCAGCCCTGTACGCTATTTCCCTAAGGGGCTCCATCAGCCGCCTAACGTTGGAGCTCCCAATAACCAGCAAGCCTTTGCCCCCGTGTGCCTGCTCGGGCCCTGCTGAAGGAGTGGCCGCCTGCCCACTGACAGGATGAACGGGCGAGGCCAGCCGGCCAGCTTCCACATTGGTCCTGTGCCTCGAGTGACGTGAACGCGTTGCAGTCCGCCACTCACCCTGAGGTGAGGGCGACCCCAACGCGCCGGGTACACTAGAAGGTGCCTCGGCGGCTGAGTCAGCGGTCACAGCAAGTGAAACCTGGGGTGTCTCAAGCGACGCGCCAGACCCTCCGCCGTCGCTGCACCTCGAGGCAGCAGCATGAAGGCAGCTGACCGTGGCCAACAGCACGCTCAGCTGCTCGCTAACCACGGCCAGTTCTTCCTGTGCCTGCACACAGCACGCACACACCCTATCCATCCTACTGCTAATATCTAACGACTCTACGAATTTATACTCTACTGCTATCAATAAGCAATATTACTACTCTCAAATACGAGAATACGTAAGGATTTTATGTAATTAAATATGCAAGTGCACAAACACTCGGAAAGAAATTAAGAATCAAACTGCAAAACAATTATGACAGCTAAATATGCGA
This sequence comes from Schistocerca cancellata, assembly GCF_023864275.1. Classification (NCBI taxonomy): domain Eukaryota; kingdom Metazoa; phylum Arthropoda; class Insecta; order Orthoptera; family Acrididae; genus Schistocerca; species Schistocerca cancellata. The sequence continues at coordinate 931,876,156 of NC_064629.1, forward strand.
CTCGCTACTGCACTGATACTTCACCAGCAGCTGCTCAAGGCCCACTGAGCTGTGTCAAAAGCGCACTGGCTGTCCAAAACAAACAACTGACTAATGACTCCGCGAATTTATACTCTACAGCTATCAATAAGCAATATTACTCCTCTCTAATATGAGAATACACTAGGATTTTATGTAATTAAATATGCAAGTGCACAAACACTCTGAAAGAAATTAAGAATAAAACTACAAAACAAATATGAAAACTAAATGCGTGATTCGCTACTGCACTGCTGCTGCACTGATACTTCACCAGTGGCTGCTCAAGGCTCCGTGAATTATCAGTTTATTTATTTCAACAGTGAAAGTTTCAAAATTAGTTATTTTAATCCATGAAAAGAAATCAGTTGTAAAATGTATATTTCGAAAGCAGGTACATATTTTTGTTTAAATCATGCAACTAAAATCATTAATAACTCGCCAAGAGCATTGCAGTGTAAAGGATGATTTTCCCTTTTCCAGAAAAAAATTGAGTATGAAAGGATTAACATACTGAATAATTTCTTTATAGTATCATTTATCTTTTTTACAATCTCTTTATTATCAGAAGAGCAAGTAGGCATATAAGTGTTATGGTATTCCATTGTTTCAAGTTTATCTTTGTTACAGTTATGTGTCCACTATGTTATTCATAGCAGTCTACCTGCAATCCTGCTTAACTTTCAATTACTGGACCTACTCCTGCATTATCTCTATTTGGTGTGGTAATGATAATGTTGTCCTGACTCAACTGTAAATCCTATCCATCCAGCCACCAAACTTTGCTAACTCCCACTGTATCTAACTTCAGTCTATTCAATTCTAATTCCAAGTTCTCGAAACTATACACACAATTAAGGGATCTGACACTCCAGAATGTCTACTGTTTGTTTGCTCCAAAAAAGATCTTTTCAGGTAGTCCTCACCATGCAATCTGAGTGGGGACCTACTTTAAAATTTGCATATTTTAGTCAGGATATTTTCATCATCATTCAACATCAAAGAAGAGTTGCCTGTCAGGGAACATATGTTAGTTTGGCCTCTCCATGGACACACATCACACATCAGACATTGCTACTCATATAATGTTGCTAACTGTATCATTGAAACATGGATGTCTCTCCTCCCCAGCAAGATCCCTGATTTGTGGGGGAGTTTTAGTGTTATATCTACTAAATAGCACTCTGTCTTCAGGCTATGAGTGGCCTACCGGGACCATCCGACCACCATGTCATCCTCAATGTAGGATGCGGATAGGAGGGGTGTGGGGTCAGCACACCACTCTCTGGGTCATTATGATGGTATTCTTTACAGAAGCCGCTACTATTTGATCGAGTAGCTCCTCAATTGGCATCACGAGGCTTAGTGCACCCCGAAAAATGGCAACAGCACATGGCAGCCTGGATGGTCAGCCATCCAAGTGCCGACCACGCCCAACAGCACTTAACTTCGGTGATCTCACGGGAACCGGTGTATCCACTGCAGCAAGGCTGTACATCTACTACATATAATAAGTATTGGCAAGTGTAAAAAATATCAAGGACCTGCAGTTTTGCTATTGCTATTGGTAAGGGAAATAGGTGGAAATACTATTTTAAGTAACTTACCCAGTTATATTCTAGCTCCAAATCCATAATCAGTGAGGATAGTGAGAAGCAGAAGTACAAAAAAGAAATCAGAGAAAGATATGAGACAAGAATCTTTCAATCAAACAACAAATCAAATGCTGCAATTGTAAATACGTACAGGAACACTGAAACATTTATTCCACAGACAGATTCAATAAGAAGTATAACTAATTAGGTACTTATGAGTTCTTTTAAAAATATGTCCACATGTCCACATAAATAACAGTGGTGTAATGTTCTGCTATCATACAGTAGCGCAAAATAGCTAAATTAAAATGCTGTATAGCATGACAGTTTTTCCAAGATCATACAACAAGAAAGATATGCAGAAGCATGTGATAAGCCAGTCACATTCCACAGCAAGACTTTCAATCCATTTAGAACATTAATCTTAAAATTTAAGGACATGCACTAATTTCTTAACTCCAGGAGATGAAAGTGGACAAGTAAATTCACAGATCAAGAAACCAGAACCTCTTGTACTTCATGTAATAGCTTACTCAAACAATTACTATGCATCATGTTTGTGATTCTCACTTAATGTAAGAAAAGTGAAAACTTTTTCTTCTACAGCAGCCTCTTGTTACTTTTCAGGTGCAGCCACAAGGAAAGGCAAGCGGAGTTACTTGACACAGACACCCCCTTCCCCCTGGAATCCGTGACACAAACATTTTACTCATAGTAGAATTGTCATATTTTTTAGAAATGATTGCCTGTTTTCTTAGAGACCACAAATATAGCATTGCTGAACATGAAACACTCTGAAACTTAAGTTTATTTGGTAGTCACAGTGTTCATGCAAAATTAAGCCACTTCTTTGGGGTGACAGTGGTTTGAATGCTGTCCTGGAGTCAAGGCAATGTGAACCTTTACTGAACAGTGTCAAGATATTGTCACCAACCTCTTCCTCATACAATTCTAATCAAACTACAGGAAAAGATCAGACCACTATATTGGCATGTGGAGTCCAATGGCAGTTCTGTTTCTTCAGCCCAACACAATGGAATAGCATTCTTTTCTGATAACCACTTATGAATTCCACATGGTCTGCACCCTTTTTGCTGCACAACTTAACCACAACAGCAGTTTATATTTTACACAACACAAACAAGACCTGTGGCATCTCATTGACATTACATTCAGTGTGACATGCACAAGGATCATAAAAGACCATACAGAATGTGTCGATATCAAAAAGATGTCCTCTCCAGGAATTGGCAACTACTAATATGTTGTGAGTTGCAACACAATGCTGGTTACATGCTGGAGTTAATTAATGATATGATATCACTTCAGATCATTAACTCAAAATGTTGGTATCCATAATCATAGTAATAATATAAAATATATACTTTGTACACACCAATGATTTAATATTTTCGAGGTAGGTTTTGAGGTAAACTACTTTCAAAAATTATTGAAACGATAGCTATCAGTTTTTGAGATCCAATAGGTTTTATGCATATCCAGTAAAATTTAGTTATTATTGTAGATTATGATTTCAGATCATTAACTAAAAGTGATGGTATCCATAATAACAATAATATTGTAAAATATTTGCTTTGTATAGACCAATGAAATAATATTTTAAATGAAAGTATCAATATAAACTGCTTACAAAAGATACTGAATGGATAACTATCACTTCTTGAGATCCAACAAGTTTTTCACATATCCAGTAAAATTTAGTTCTTTGAGCATGACACATCTCAAAATTCACCATACCAGATGTATTTCGCAAACTGCTCCCCCCACCCCCCTTCACCAAACTTCATTCCTTGGGCACATTTCTGTGAACACTTCAGATATTCCATATACCATAACTTTCCTACTCCACACAAGACCCAGGTGACACAATAATGTTAAGTTCATATGATAAATTATAGAATGAAAAATTGTCTCATCTTAAACTGCTGTAACTCCTATGGTACAATGTCCTGGATATTTTATCTTCTTGACCCATGAATAGTCCTATTCTCTCTACCCACTTTCCTACTTCTGGGTGATGCAGGACTATCTGGTTCGAAACACTAGCATTTACACTAACTTTTCACTGTATCTATGTCTGCTGTCATCTACTCAGTTGTGGTCTTCTCTATATTTATGTGGCTGTAATTTCATTTTGAAAATCAATTTTCCTTAATGATGTTTGATCAGGAAACATACAATCAAAACAATTATTTTTGCTAAAAAGCATCAATCGGTGAACAGGTTTTGTAAATATATATAATTCATCTTCTAAACAAATGCTGTCTATACAACACTGTCAGTAATTATTAGTCTACCAGATGTTTAATTCTCTGTTCAAAAATTCACCAAGGAAAAGAAATATGCTCACAGAGCCTTATATATATATATATATATATATATGTGTGTGAAGACAAAGAAAATATAATAAATTTTGATTTTTTAAAAGAAACATATAGGTCAGTTAATTTTCAGTGTAGCTAATTACTTTAGGGTTGAGATTTCCCTCTTCTTCTACCATTTGGAAAAGGCATGCACCCAGACTTTGAGTTGGCATGTTGGTGAATAAACAAAAATCTTTCTTCATGTCTGGTTGAGATAAAATATTAACATTTAACAAGGCTTACATGATGTTTTCAAAATCAATTTGACACTGTTTTTCCAGAGAAGACTGAGTAAAGCATCAGTGTTCATAATTTGGTTAGGAAATGAATTTCCTGAAAAATGACACTAGGCCTAAGTATGCCTTTAATTGCCTCTTGTTTTGAGGAACAGAGCAGTTCCTAAAGGCATCATGTGTTTTAGGATCTGGCAGTATGCCTTCCAAAGAGATTATGTGAGGGTAGGCAATAGATGCAAGCTCAGCAAAATAGATTACCTGTTCCTTATAAATTTGTTTGGTTGGAAAACTATCCTGTGATTTCAATTATGATATTGCTTAGCTGTTCATATGTTTCCTCAAAGTCCATTTACTATTTTCACACAACTCCCACTTATTTAAATCACAAATGTGATTATTTTTTATGGTTTCTTCCCCTCATGATTCAAGCAGTTCTCACATCAAGCTGCATCTTGTTACTTGCACTTAATGTATAAACTTTTCTTTATCAAACAGCGTGGCTACCTATATATGCAGTGACAAATTTTTTCATTGCACTGGCTCAGTGCTTAAGCGTGTAAATATCAGACAAGAAACTGAAAAGTTGGGGTTGATCCTTGGTTGGTTACAGTATTATTTTCCTGAAATAAACTAAATGCGCTGAAATGAATATAAACAGGTGAATGAGAAAGAAATCAATGACAGTGCAATGATATGAAATTATGTTAGTGCAATCCATTCTGAAACACCAGACCTGTAGTGCAATGAATACGTATCACGACATTTGAAAATTTGTGCCAGACTGGGACCCAAACCTGGATTTCCTGTTATTTATGAGGAGTTGTGTTAACCATTATGATTACTTGTGTATGCCTCCAGGACGGAATCAGTGATTCACTGTCACTGACATTTCTATTATGATTTCTTAACACTAATATCAGAGGTTCTCCTATGGGGTATGTGAGAATAGCATCACTGGCAGATCAAACACAGTAGATGGCCACTAATTTCCCTGCTATAAGGGATATATTTGAAATGAAATACATTGATTGATGGGGATGAAGTCAATGAAGATGCAGTAAAAGGAAATTATAACAATGCAAATCATTCATAATTGTTGAATCTGAAATTTAATAAATATACCACGACAACTTAAAACAGGTCATGACTTGAACCTGTATTTCCTGCTTTTGTCAGAAATTGCTTCAGCAATAAAGTTTTCTAAGCATACCTTCATCCTTGACTCAGATTTTCACTGTCATTACAAACTAAACAGGATTATCAGTCATAAATGAACACAAATTATATTCATACCATTCTATCATAGTTTGAAAAATACTTTATGAGACTGAAAGCTGATGGATATTTGACAACATCTTGCAGAAGCTTGTCAATTATCAATCAAACTCTCTAAAATTATGACAAAAAATCAGTGTTGTTTCTGTGGAATATCTACAACTGAAAATTAAAAAGGTGTAAGATAATAGTAAAACTCAATAACTCTTGCTACACAGATAAAAGGTTCATAAGAGTCAATACTTCACCAGCACAACTGCTATATTCAAAAGGTAGATACAGACAAAGAAAAATAACTCCTGACCATCTTGCACTCTGACAACCAACTCTTTCAAGTAATACTCCACATCACTTTCCAGTGGTCAGTCTAGAATTTGTAAAGTTCATATGTATTTAAAAGCAGATATAATTTTTATCTAATCATTGTCTTCAGCACAGTAAAACATTCAACATCAGTGTATAACAGCCTATAGTATGCCCATTATATCTGCTCAATCTGCTTACTCAGTAACAACTGTTACAGTGTTGAACAATGTCCATATGCAAAAGGTAATCTAGATCACATTTCATATGTGTTGAGTCCTGAACACAGTCAGGACTTGTTACTGGGTAAGCAAAATGAAAACACATTATGGGTAAATTGTTAATCAGCCCAACAGTTAATGAAAACATGATTTCTAGGTAGACTGAAATAGTTTATGAAAGCTGAAGTGACACAAAGCTATCAAGTACTTAATTGTTTAGTGTAAATGAATCTGTAACTTCAATCACCTTAAGTAGTGACATTTTCAATCACAATACTTGCTACTACAGAACTGTGTATCACAAAAGTGAAATAGCATTCATCGATGAGTACTACAATTCTGATAAACACAGTGTTGCTTGATATCTTCCAATGGCAATGAATAGATACAAAACTTTAATGAAGATTTGCAACTTCTATCTATTTGGAATGTGGGGTACACAATTCAAAATAAGGTATGTTCATAGAACTTATGTGCTTTTCCTATTGAAAAACCTCTTCTTTTGATGAGTAAAGTTTTATTTACGGTTACTGAATTCACATAATAACAAATACTGTCTCTTCAAAGTCTTGTCAGTTGGTAATAAAACAGATTACATGAAAGGCAAAGAATATAAAAGACATTTTATGGATGTGCACTTAAAACTCTCATATTATTATAATGACCAAATGCCATTTAGCCTTCCAGGAAGTCCAACAAATTGTCTCCTTGGAGTACTGAAAACAACATTAATTATGTGTCTGCTACAGTTCTGGTTTCTACCACCAGTTCTCATATGAAAGAGAAATCACAAAATATAATTATTCTTAAATATGTTCTCACATTATAGCTCACAACTATTTCAGATTCCAGAGAGGCTAATGGTTTATCATTCTGTAATTCAAACAGAAGAAAAACGTGTTAATTACAAAATAAATCCTTAATACCACTGGGGTTAGTAAATCACCACAGGTACCTTCTGCTACCAACCTTAAGAAAACAACTACTAGAAGAGATACAGCTTACAAACCAAAACTCAGCTGTAAGCTATTATAGACCACCTCCTTCAAAAGAAAAACAAATTAAAGAACGTTGTCGGCAGACTTTGATGATATTTTATACACTTGCTGGTGGCTAGTTTTCTCTATGTATATCACTACAATATAATTTTGTCTTTCATGAAACATACTTTGATTCAACGGCTAACACCAAAAGTAATTTAAGGGAGGAGGGAGGTTATCAGATCAGCACAAGATTTCAGCACATTTGACAAAGACCATATTCTAACCAGAACAAACTTTAGCAATGACTGTACACATCCATAAATATATAGCTACATAGCCAGGGAAAGGTATACTATTCAAACTATTACCCAATATCCTGGAAATTTCAAGTACCGGTATGTATTAATAAATGCAGCTGTAAAAATGCACAATTATGTAACAGTTGTTGTTGTTGTTAACTATACATTATGTGTTACAGCTAATACTATACATGAAGAACAACACTTCTGTGTGTTCAAAAGTAATAACTATTTTATAAACAGTGTCACACACAGTCTGTGATAATGGTCAACAGTTAGTACCAACAGATATGGACATGCCAGTAAGAATGCAATACGAAGACAGATTATTAGGCCCACTTAACAATGTGACTTATTACAAACACCAGTATCTTGATCTTTAAAAGAACACAAGAGAGCAAAACATAACCATGCAGCTATAGAGTCTTTTACACAGCACAAAAAAATAAAACTTCATAGAATTTACAATTCAGATTTAACTTGTATAAATGCAGCTTACAGTTCCTGGAAGAGAGAATAAACTCTAAGTAATGCAGCTGTATCAGTGACATAAGCATGGGCGTACCCAGCGTGGGGCAGGGGGGGGGGGGGCAGCTGCTGCCCCCCCCCACCCCCCCACCGTAGAAGATATTCGCAGTTTTTTACTACTTTACTGTTTTATTTAATAAGAAATGCTGCATGTTTTCTCGGATTCTACAACTGCATTCTTGTATTTAAAATGTTTATTAAAAGCAGTTTTTCACTGGTTTACTGTTTTATTTAATAAGAAGTGCTGTATGTTGTCTTGAGTCCTTGTTTCCTGAGACTAGTATGACCTCCCCCCCCCCCCCCCCCCCCCCAGATCATATCCTGGGTACGCCCTTGGACATAAGTGATGATATGTGCAACAGAGATTACTGGAAACAATATGTACCTAAGACGAGATTTTCTAGGCCTCTATTACATAAAAACATTATCGTAGTTTTAGTTATCTATCAGATATTTATTTAAATAAAAGAATTAAAGTTACAGTTTATTAACATTAAGTTATCATCATAGTCGGCTTCATTAAAATATCTGTTAACGTGATCATAGTGTAGCATAGTGTACAGATCGCACTTTCAGGGTGAAATGCTTTAGTTGGTGTAAGTGAATGACTGACTATACACAATTTTCGACATCTTCACAAAATACATTTTGTTGTCAGCACGTTAAGATCACTGAAACATTACGCTGCACTTGCACAAAAGATAGAAGTTTTGCATGAACATCGTACCAAATAACACGCCCAATATGCTTTATGTTATTTACGAACAACTATATACAACTCTGTAAATTCACTGCAAATGAGAGAATGTAAAGCAGTACACATTTGAAAATAAGATATCATGAAATGGTAGCCTTTCGTGAAACATAACTTATGGTAACGGCCCAGTACCTTGTATCTGACGCCGGGTTTGAGGCGCGGATTCAGTACTGTCAAAAAGTCTTCGCCATGAGCAGAATAAAGAGACACCACTGAATCGTAGTTTTGTAGCAAGGTATCTTCCAAGTAGTCGGTTATTTGCACATTCCCTACTAGCTTCATTTTCTTCGACTACGAAAAATCAAATAATTATTTGAAGCACGGCCTCATTAAAACACAAATAACTGTTACATATATCATGGAAAGAATTAATAAATATGGCGTAACGATAAGCAAGTCATAAAATCTCATTACATCATAGCCGATTGGTACACATAAAACGGGAAGACTTAACAAACTTAGCGTAAAGGTAAGCAAGTAACAAAACATTTAAAACTGTAAAAAATCCAGGCAACTGAAGAATGAAACCCAATTTTAATACTCACAGCTTTCGCACTTACAGATACCTCTACTACAAGTCAAGAAAATGTCCGCAGCAACGGCTACCATAATCTCTGCCGTAGATATTATTTGTGTTTAGCACACGATATCTCGAATGTCCTAACTTCTAGCACGTACAGTATAGCAAACACATTCCAGGTTTATTGGTTTGTTTCAATGTCCGCTTTCACAAAGAGGAGATTATTAGTTAATATGAGTGATAATACAGGATTCTGTTTTCATGTTCGTTGTGGGAGAAACGCATATAAGCATAAAATAATATCAGCCAAAACGTCTTTAAGAAGCCACACAATCGCTTTTCATAAAATAATGTGCTTCACAAGCTAAATGCAAAACCTGACGATTGGCGAAATTATTTTAGAATGGACTCCCCATATCACACGGTGAAATACTTGTATGAGGAGAGTAATTTCGGCACATGACCGTCTTACAGCGATATTGTGATTCCTGGCAACAGTATCAAGTTACAAAGATTTAGCAATACATTTATTTTTATTTATTTATTTATTTTCTTGTATAGATTGTATAGATTGCAAACATCAGTGTTGTTTTACATCATTTTCAGAATTTCTTTTAAAATGCCAATAAAACAGATAGTTGATATAAATTAACAAAACTGCAATACAAGCATAAAGAAGAATAAGCCACAAAAGTAGGTGTACAATTAAAATATGTTTAATTTGTAATAAAAACTGTAATGTTACATGTTTTCAACTGAAAATTCAGAAAGTGAGTACAAATTTTTTTTGTCAAGAATAACCTAATTTTCTATTTCAAGATATTTCCATCATGTGCCCATAAGTTGTTTGACAATTTGTTAAACCAGATTTAACCATTGATGTAAGGACTGTGGTAATTTATTTTTGGATTACTTCTTTGCCGATTACAGTTATTTCTATTTCTAGTATTGTGGTCATATGTGTCATTGCATTTTATAGCATTTTTTTTATGACGTTGAAAAAATAAAAGTACTTTAAATATATACCAAGAATGTACTACACTACTGGCCATTAAAATTACTACACCAAGAAGAAATGCAGATGATAAACGGGCATTCATTGGACAAATATATTATACTAGAACTGACATGAGATTACATTTTCACGCAATTTGGGTGCATAGATCCTGTGAAATCAGTACCCAGAACAACCACCTCTGGCCGTAATAATGGCCTTGATACGTCTGGGCATTGAGTCAAACAGAGCTTGGATGGCGTGTACAGGTACACCTGCCCATGCAGCTTCAACACGATACCACAGTTCGTCATGAGTAGCGACTGGCGTATTGTGACGAGCCAGTTGCTCGGCCACCATTGACCAGACGTTTTCAATCAGAGAGAGATCTGGAGAATGTGCTGGCCAGGACAGCAGTCGAACATTTTCTGTATCCAGAAAGGCCCGTACAGGACCTGCAACATGCAGTCATGCATTATCCTGTTGAAATGTAGAGTTGCGCAGGGATCAAATGAAGGGTAGAGCCACGGGTCGTAACACATCTGAAATGTAACGTCCACTGTTAAAACGTCAATCCGAAGAAGAGGTGACCGAGGCGTGTAACCAATGGCACCCCATGCCATCAGGCCCGGTGATACGCCAGTATGGCGATGACGAATACACGCTTCCAACTTGCGTTCACCGCGATGTCACCAAACGCGGATGCGACCATCATGATGCTGTAAACAGAACCTGGATTTATGCGAAAAAATGACGTTTTGCCATTCGTGCACCAAGGTTCGTCGTTGAATACATCATCGCAGGCACTCCTGCCTGTGATGCAGTGTCCAGGGTAACCGCAGCCATAGTGTCCGAGCTGATAGTCCATGCTGCTGCCAACGTCGTCGAATTTTTCGTGCAGACGATTGTTGTCTTGCAGACGTCCCCATCTGTTGACTTAGGGATCGAGACGTGTCTCCACGATCCGCTACAGCCATGCGGATAAGATGCCTGTCGTCTCGACTCCTAGTGATACGAGGCCGTTGGGATCCAGCACGGCGTTCCGTATTACCCTGCTGAACCCACCGATTCCATATTCTGCTAACAGTCATTGGATCTCGACCAACGCAAGTGGCAATGTCGCGATACGATAAACCACAATCGCGATATGTTACAATCCGACCTTTCTCCTCCTTACACGAGGCATCAGAAAAACTTTTCACCAGGCAACGCCGATGAAATGCTGTTTGTATATGAGAAATCGGTTGGAAACTTTCCTCATGTCAGCATGTTGTAGGTGTCACCACGTCGCCAACCATGTGTGAATGCTCTGAAAAGCTAATTCATATACACATATATTTACAGACTTCTAGTTAGAGACAATCATTAGATTTACTCCTCGTATACAATACTTTTATACAAATAACTTATTAAATAATGTAATGTCACATTGTTCACTCATTACTCACTATCAGTCGCTGCACACACTATACACACAGTCAGCATCCCTCCATAATGAGTGAGATGTTCGGCTCAGGAAGAGGAAGAGGTGTGATGCTTAGCTTGCGGGTAGTATTTCTAGGAAGGAAAAAAGAAGGGGAAAAAACATAAAGTAAAGGTGTTATGTGGAATGTTGGATGTTTTATAATCATTATTATTATTTATCTGTACTGCATTTTTTTATCAAACCCCTACTCTGTTTTATCTAAGTAGTCCTTTGATATATAAAATATATTGCATAACAGGTACTTTTCAGCTGTCTTTTTAAATAAGTGTATTTTTGCAATTTCTTTTACCTCTCTTGGTAATTTATTGTACAGTTTTATTCCTTGGTAGAAAATACTGTTTTGAGTTTTATGTTATTTTTTCTTGGTTAATGTAAGTTGAATCTATCTCTTGTTACATGGTCATGGACATAGCTGTTTGTACAGTAATTACCAATGTTATCTTTAATATGTACAACTGACTGGTAAATGTATTCACATGGAGCAGTTAAACTCCCCAGTGTTCTGAACAGATCTTTGCAGTGAGCTCGGCTAGTATTTTTGGTTATTATTCTTATGGCTCTTTCCTGGAGTTTGAAAACTGTGTTCATATTTTGTGCATTTGTTCCCCAAAATAGAATCCCATAGCTAAGAATTGAGTGTATATATTAATAATATATAACTAAAAGACCCTGCATGTTACATACTGACGATAGGATTCTAAGGGCATAATATTCTGATGACATTCTGTTGGCAACTACCTTTGTGTGTTCACACCACTTCAACTGAGAATCAATATTCATTCCTAGAAATTTTGCATTTGTTACACAATCTATAGAGGTGCCATCTACATTTAATTTAACATTGTCATTTTTCCTCTTCAAACTGAAATTCATGGCATTAGTTTTCTTTATGTTCAATGTCACTTTATTACTTATTGACCAATCATAAACTTCCTTGAGGGTTTCATTTGCTTTCTCGGCAAGGAGTTCTCTAGATTTTTCAGTGACTATAATATTGCTGTCATCAGCGAAGAGGATTTTTTCACCTTGAGTAACACTACTGGGAAATTCATTGATGTATATCAGGAACACTATTGGTCCTAATATTCTACCTTGTGGAACCCCTATATTAATGTATTTTTGTTCAGGTAAGTATTTTACTAAATGTTTAGATCTATTTGAGGTATGTGTTATCTCTACTCCTTGTACCATATCTGTTAGGTATGATCGAAACCAGTCATTAGCTACCCCTCTTATTCCTGATGCTTCTAATTTATTTAATAGAATCTTGTGGTCGAAGGTATCAAACGACTTAGAAAGATCCAAAAATATGCCTGTGACACACTCATGTTTAACAAGAGCATCAAGTACAACTTTTGTGAATTTTTCTATGGCTGACAGGCAACGGCCTTGACGCAGTGGATACACCAGTTCCCATGAGATCACTGAAGTTAAGCGCTGTCGGGGGTGGTCTGCACTTGGATGGGTGACCATCCAGGCCGCCATGCGCTGTTGCCATTTTTCGGGGTGAACTCAGCCTCGTGATGCCACTTGAGGAGCTACTTGACCGAATAGTAGCAGTTTCAGTCAAGAATACCATCATTATGACCAGGAGAGCGGTGTGCTGACCACACGCCCCTCCCATCCACATCCTCCCCTGAGGATGACATGACGGTTGGATGGTCCTGATGGGCCACTTGTGGCCTGTAGATGGAGTGGTTCTGACTCTGTATATTTGCCAGTTCAGAAACCAAATTGTGATTCGCTTAAAAGATTGTATTTATTCAGGTAATTCATTAATCTGTCTTTCATAACTGCTTCTATTACTTTTGAGAATACTGACAGCAGAGAAATGGGCCAGTAATTTTCTATGTCTTCTGCATTACCTTTCTTAAGCAAAGGTACAACTCTTGCCTGTTTTAACTGCTCTGGAAATGTCCCTGATGTGAAGGATTCATTTATTATATTTGTTAAGGGGCCTTGTGTAATCCCTATGCATTGTTTTAGTACACACATTGGTTCTTTATCTAATTCTACTGAATTTTTATTTTTTAGTTTTTGAATTGCTTTACTGACTTCATTCTTGGTGGTTGGAAGTAACAACATTGTATTTAGTGCAACATTATTTGCAGGTGTTATGTTTGTTTGGGGGAATTGTTGCTGTAACTTCTCTGCAATACTTGGAAAATGCTCGTTTACATAGCTTGCTAAGTGCTGTGGATCATTTATAACTTCATCCCCCTTTCTTAGCAGTGTGTTATTCTGCGTTTGTTTGCCTCTCCCCGTTTCCTTTTTTATAACATCCCGGACTGCTTTGTTTTTATTCTCTGTATTATATATTATTTTGTCATTAAATGACTTTTTTGCAGCAATCAGCACCTTTCTATAGATCTTTATGTATCTATGATAGAAATTTAAGAATTCTGGATCATTGCGAATCTTTTTCGTGTAATTGAGGTGTTTAAGTGTTTGGGAGGACTTTTTAATACCTGCTGTTATCCATCTGTTTTGGTGGGATGTTGATACAGACATGCATGCTTCTGGAAATGCCTTTTCAAAGTTCAATTTAAACAATGTGGAGAATTTAGAGAATTTCATATTCACATTGGTTTCCTTATACACTTCATCCCAGCTTTGTTTTTCTAGTTCCTTTGAAAAATTTTTTATTTTTGTTTCTGATAGATGTCGTTTGTAGGCTTGTAGTTTAGGGAATGATTCAATGCCTGATTTTACTGTTGTTATTTGACAGAGATGGTCTGATAGTCTGAGATCTTCTACAGCTAAATCACAGTTTTGCCTGTCCATATTTGTGGCCACATGGTCAATTACTGATGAAGTCGGTGTGATAACCATTGTTGCATTATTTACCAATAGGGACATGCCAAAACTTTGGAGGATTTTTATGAAGGTGCTGCTGGATTCATTTATGATGTTAGTGTTGATGTTAATGTCCCCTCACAGAATTACGTTGACCTTTGTACTTGAGACTTTATCTAGAACTTCTGTTAACTTATTGAAAAAGTGTCTACACTACCATTGGGAGATCTATACACACACAAAATGATCAATTTCTTGGTGATATCAAACCCTGTTAATTCAATAGCTGAAATTTCGAAGTTTTTGTCTTCACTTACGTACTGAGCTCATGTCTTGATTTGAACTGTATTCCTTTTCTGATATAAATCCATGATCCTCCATCCCTTGAAGTAGTTCTGTAGTAAGAGTTTGCCTTTTCATACAGTGATAATACTACATGTAGGATTTCTGTGTCTCTACACCAGTGTTCAGAAATAGAAACTACTGTGCAGTTCAAAGATTGGAGCTCAACTTCTAATAGTTGTACTTTATTTTTTATTGATTGCATGTTTTGATGGAGGATTGTTAAGTCTGTGAAATGCCTCGTGTTACTCATTCCAGTGTGGTTTGTTTTTCTTTGTGACATCTGGTATATGTGATATTTGAGGTGTTAAAATGTTTCTTGTGAGAGATTGTTTCAGTATTTTTTAAAGTGCTGGAGGTACCCTTTAGGCAGGAGAACCTGTTGTTTTGATTTATCCTAAAAAGACCTACTTTTCCTACCTATGAGAACGGGTATTTGATCGTGTGTGGCCCGAGATCCACCCTCCTATACTTTAATGAATCAGCTTTACCAATCTTCCCTTCCCAGTCCTTTTTAGTTCTAGGCCATGCCTAGTGCAACCTCATCTGTTGATAGTCCCCATGCGCACCAGAGAAACATGTCCTCAGAGCCATCCCTAATCCCACATCGATTCGCCTCACCGCTCCATCCAGATATGGTCGATCATGATGCTGGAACAGCTCAACAAAGTGTACATTGGTGCCATGAGTCAGGGAAACTATCTTGTCCAGGTCACCACCTATGTCATATGCCCCATCCCTGTCCAAACTGTTTCCTACCCCACCCACTATCACTACATGGTCCTCTTTTGTTAAGTCCTTACATAAAGACCCTAGGTGCTCTATCACATGACTTAGCCGCGCATTTGGCTTGAAGATACTGGTGGCCTGGTACGCTGCCCCTAAACTTTCCTGTAACAGAGGGCCTACACCTCGCCCATGGCTACTACCTAGCAGCAGCACTTTCTTCTTCCTAACACTTTGTACATTCCTAGGCTTCTTGGCCCTCTTGAAGTGTGCTGCACATTTCCTGCTCCTCGTTCTACCTGAGGCTTTTCTCCACTTAACTCTGGCAGTGGTAGATACCTGTTTTTGGTGTTGATGATAAAACTGTCAGATCGCGTTATCCTTCTTCCTATCCTCCTACCAGCTGCCAGTTCCCAACCACCCTCCTTCCCCCTATCTCCCTTGATCCTTCTGAGTTCCTTCCTTGCTTCCTCCAACTGTGCCTGAAGGGCACAGGTTATCCTTTCCTGTTCCCAATCAAACCGTTCCTACTGCATACTCTGCAGTTTCAGGAGAGAGCCTCTTCTATTCTCCCAACATTCTCCCCACTTCATCCCTTCCAGTGAAAATATTTCCTACAAGATTGGCAACAAATCCTTCTACTCACTACCCTATAACAGCTCCCACCTTTCTCACTCATGGTCAGTTTCGAAAGAATAATTAAGTTTAAAGAATGTTTTAAATTTGTCAAGGACGCGAAATTGGCTGTGTGTAAACAAAAAACGACACAAAGGTCTTATGTGCGGTGTTTTTTTTTTTTTTTTACTGATTTAGAGATACAATGGCAGAAGAATGTATTTGTAGCTAATTTGCTTTTAGAGAATTTACGTTGTCAGGCGTGTTTGGTCAGGTTTTCAAACGTTTATAACTCAGAAAATTTAGGCCTAGATTGCATCTATATAACTAGTAGACAATACTAGATGTATTAGTTAAATACGATTTAGAAACGTCTAATTACACTTTTATTGAGACAATAGACACTGATGAAACTAGTAGCAGACTTTTTTTAAACGAATTTTATGTCACACAAAATTTTTTCAGTTATGTCGCGATTATCGGGACTTCAACTAAAGAACAAGTTTTTTTCAAGAACAAGCGCTGCGGGGTTGCTAATATTCAGTTGTGTGACAAGAACGGACACTACAGGAAGTATAAATAACAAAGAAAATTTAAATTCGACACTATTTCCTCTTAAATAAGTTCTTTTAGTGGGCAAAGAAAATACCTGTGCTCTAACTCGGCGGCGATCTTGGTTGGGAAGAGCTTAATAAAGGGTATATTGTCCCATACTAAACAGTTTTGTTAGTAGAGTTTGTAACTATTTTTGCTAGGTGACTGCATAGATACAATCCACTGATAATTTTGCCACATAGAAAGTTAATATGATTTGATCATTGCAATACTTAATCTAAGTTTAGGCCTAAGAATTTGCTGCTAGTAGCATCAGTTGATTCAGTTCCACGTATATGGTTTACAGAGGTATGGTAAGAGTTAACAATCTTAAATGATATTGCGATTTGTTAATATTTACATTTTGATCTTGATCACAAAAGTGATTAATTATATTTATTACTCAATCTGCTGCAGAAGATGTAAGTTCACAGGTGTTTTTGCCAAAAAACAACAAAGATCTTCCATCTGCATCCCTCAGCCTTTTGGAGTTTTGTGGCTGTGTTATATTGTTCACTAGAATAAGAAGAGAAAGGGACCAAGAATTGACCCCTGGGGGACTTCTTGTTTCATTAGAAGACTGAGAGGTTACAGCATGGTCATTAATTTGATAGATTAGCTTTGTGCACTGCTTCTGGTTTGACAGATAGTAGGTCAGTAGATAGTAGTATTGCTGAATCTTTTAAGCTACATGCCTCAAGTTTCTTTATTAATAGGGAACGTTTAAATAAATCATGGAATATGCCTGTTGCCAAATTTCCTTTGTATAGTACACTACATCCATTATGTAAGTCACAGATTGCTGTGGTTTTTCCTGAAATCATATTGTGTTTCTGTAAGTTGACTATTTTTTGTGAAATCGTCACTGAGTTGTGAAAGCAAAAAATATTCATAGATTTTGCTAAATATAGAGATTAATGAAACTGGCTTAAAGTTTTCAACATATTTTTTGTATCCTTTCTTATATACTGGTTTAAGTAAGGACATTTTTAATGAGTCTGGGTAGCTGTTTTCCCTAATACAGCAGTTAATGAGATAGGTAATAAGTTAAACTAATTCTGAATTACCCTTTTTAGTTAGAGCACAAGATATCTCATGACAGCCAGTTGAGTGCTTGGTCTCCGATGTCTTGATTATTCGACTTATTTCAAGTTCACTTATAGTTCTGAATTCAAAGTTTATACCTTGGGGTGAGCAAATGTTTATCTGAATGTTTTGGTCAATAGATTGAGCTGGGATACTTCACAGAGTGACGAAACATGTATTAAAGAGTCATAGATTATTATTGGAGCTTCTATTAATTTTCCCTCATGCAATATGCTTGTTTCTTCTGTATTCACATTTGATGGTGCTTTCTGGCGTAGATAAATGAGCTTCCAAAATGCTTTACTCACATTGTCAGATTTAATTATTAAAACATTGAGATCTTTCTTCTGAAATTTGAAAGCTCTGTCTTAAACATTTTCATGGCTTTGCAATACTTTTCCTTGAGAATGATATCCTTTTTAGATTTGTAAAGTAAGAAGAGGTCATGAACATTCTGCTTCAGTTTAATCAGACTACCACGTAGTTTCCACTTTGGATTCTTTCCATGTATTAGAGTCTCAAAACTGTTTCATACAATTCATTTCACTTATTGTTTGGGCATTTTACCATATAAACACTGTTCCACTCCTCCTGGGCTAGTTTATGTTTGAGGCAGTTTGTATTATGATAGTAGTAGTAGTAGTAGTAGTAGTAGTAGTAGTAGTAGTGGCAGTAGCTTTAGTCATCTGTAGATCTCTTTTTACAAGGATATAGGATACCTGAAAGTATTTACAAGTTCGGATCAATTTAAAATTAGCTAATTCGTATACACATACATTTAGGGACTTCTAGTTAGAGACAATCATTACATTTACTCCTGGTATGCATTCTTTTTTTGAAATAACTTATTAAGTAATTTAATGTCACACTGTTCACTCATATTTCACTATCAGTCACTGCACACACTAAACACTGTCTGTTTCATAACACTTCACTCACTACACACACAAAACACACACACACACACACACACACACACACACACACACACACACACACACACACACACATATGTGCTCTCTGGGCTGTTTTCTGTACCACAAATTCCCATTTGCTACCCTGGAAAATTGAGTCAGCAGCTCTCTATAACAAGTGAGGTGTTGGTCTCAGAAAGAGGAAGAGGTGTTAATGTTGTGCTATGCATAGCTTGTGGGTAAGTATTTATAGAATAGGAAAAAAGGAAAAAAAAACATAGTGTGAAGGTTTTATGTGGAATGTTGGATGTTTTATAACCATTATTATTATTTATTTGTATAACATTTTTTACCAAAACCCTAATCTGTTTCATTTAAGTAATCATTCAATGTATAAAATGTATTGCATAACAGGTACTTTTTAGCTGCCTTTTTAAATAAGTATAGTTTTGCAATTTCTTTAACCTCTTTTGGTAATTTATTGTACATTTTTATTCCTTGGTATAAAATACTGTTTTGAGTGTTTTGTTTATTTTCTCTTGGTGAATGTAAGTTGAGTCTGTCACTTGCTGCATGGTCATGGACAGAGCTGTTTGTGCAGTAATTAGCAATGTTATTATTGATGTGTACAACTTACTGGTAAATGTCAATGATAGTTCAAGATTCGTTTGTGTTCAATAACATTTGCTACTTCTGCTGTGTTTATACCCATGGACTCAACAAACTGTCGACTGTGGTGTGAGTAGTGAAATTCTATATTGCTGTGCTTAACACCATTTGTAGCATGTTTACTGATTATGACATAATCTCTCCTGCTGGGGGTGTAGTCTGCCACTCTTGTATCAGTGTCTATTTTGTTCACAATGTTGCATAAATTCTATATATCTGTCAGTTTCAAGTTAGTCATGTTGTTGGAGTTTGCAATAATATTCAGATCCTGAAGTATAGTAAGATTACTGGGCCACTTAAATTAACCACTGAGCTGAGTCTATTAAAAAATTGTGATATATCTGCATTTCGTGGGTGATAAATTACTATTACTTTGTGTATAATTTTTTGTATAATTACTACCCTCTCCCTTCAGTTCAAGAATAATTCCAGTACTTTCTAGGTTTCTTTCACTGCTACGTCTATCCAGGAATGACATTTTAGTAGTAATCTAATCTAATAAGAAGAACAAATAGTCTTAGATAATTCTTTAACACTATAATTTACTATTGCAATATATGTCGTTGGATCCAGCACAAATCACAACTGTATCATGTTCTTCATATTTCTTACTTACGACATGTTCAGTTGCATCATCGAAATGTGCACCAGACTTTACAATGCCCTTTATTTTGTGTATCGAACTATTTTTAGTAATTCTAGGGCTAGTTGCTTACTGTGGCTATCACGAGATTTCTGTTTTCTTTCTGTTCACTTTATGTACCTTAAAATCACTACTTACACTACACTTCACTTTTGTTTCTTTTCACATCTATTTTACCTCGCAATTACTGCACAGACGATTCAGAATTACTAAATTTTCTACTTAAGCAATATGAGAATCACGAGTGTCTGACTTACACCGATTCATCTTGTATTCCTCACGTATTTCTTTTAATTCATCTTGCAGGACTCTGATGAAATAAAGGATAGGTTTTCCTTTTTGATACTGTCGATCGTTCTAGCTGCCTCTCTCACACACACACAAGTTCAGAGAAGCATGGTGGGAAGTGGTAGCTGGGAACAGGGGCCGCAGAAAGAGGACAGTGTCTAACAGTTTCCCAATTGGCATAACCAATAGATTTGCCTTGTTACCACAGTTAAGTAAGGAAGAGGCTCCAGTAGAAGTAGATGTAGTTAAGATGCAACAGAATATCACTAGGAAACCAAATGTTTCAAAAAAAGTAGAAAGTAAGAGGAAAGTTCTGTTGCTAGGTAACAGCCATGGAAAAGGTGTGGGCCAGATTTTGCAGGAAAAATTAGGTGACAGGTACCAGGTCACAAACTTTTTCAAGTCAAGTGCAAATCTTAGCCAGGTGGTAGAGAATATAGGTTCCTTGTGCAAGGGATTCACAAAGCAGGATCATGTGATGATAGTGGGTGGAGTGGGAAACCGTATTGATAGGGATCAGGGCTACAGCATTGAGTGAGACCTGGTGATAATAACCTCAGCAACGACCCATACCAGTGTTGGGCTGGTGCCTGCTTTCGTGCGGGATGATCAGCCTCAGGTGAACCACTCTGTCAGGAGGGTAAATATGGAGTTGGATCAGTTGTGTAGGATGGCCACTCTGTCAGACATTGGATTGGTTTCTGTTGAGGCTATTGAGAGGGGGGATTTCACAAGGCATGGCCTACATCTCAATGGGAAAGGGAAGGGTAAACTGGCAGGGTTGTTAGTGAAATACATGAGGGGGACACTAGTACTCATAGATGTACCTCTTTTTTTACACTAATATCAGTGTCCAATAAGAAGTTCAGGCAGGCAGGTGCTAAAGAGATCCAAAACTCACAAAATTCTCACAACAGGAAAGTAAATAATAATGTTACCATATTTAAACAAAATATTGGTGGATTAAAGAAAAAAGCAGATTCTCACAAAAGTAAAGTAAAAAATAATGTAACCATTTTTCACCAAAATATTCCGGGATTGAAGAATAAAGTAGATGAGCTCCTGGTTTGTTTAGATGACATTGAATCTGATAATGTAATAGATATACTATGCCTGTCTGAGCATCACATTGTGTCTGATATGGAAAAGGTAAATATCAGTGGTTATAAACTAGCTGCACATATGAGTAGAGAGAATAAGGTGGGAGGAAGAAGTGCCATATATGCCAAAAGTTATCACTGTGTAGCAAGCTTAGATACAAAAAAGTTTTGTCTAGAGCAACATATAGAAGCATGTGCCTGTCAACTTAAACTGAAGGAGGGCTCTTTTGTAATTGTAACAGTAGATAAGTCCCCTTCAAGAAACATTCATTTATTCCTGGAAAACTTGAATGCCTTGTTGTGCTATCTGTCAGATAGGGGAAAGCAAATTATTATTTGTGGGAACTTCAATGTTGATTCACTGAAAGAGTGTAATAGGAAGAATGATCTGGAAGTCTTGCTCAGCTCTTTCAGTTTGACATCTGTCATTAATTTTCCTACTCGGGTAGTAAAGGACATCAGTACATTGATAGATACCACTTTTATAGACCAAGATAGGTTTAAAAACATAAATTCTTGTCCTGTTGAGAATGGGTTTTCTGATCATGATGATCAGCTAGTTACAGTACATGACATAGCTCCATTCAGTAATTCAAAACTACCCTCCTAAGTTGTGCGTTCTGTTAATGACTCAACAATTAGAAATTTCATAGAAAATCTTCAGCAGTTAGAATGGGATGAGGTGTACAAGGAACCGGATGCTAATTTAAAATATAACTTATTTCATGATACACTTGTAAGATAATTTGAGAACTGTTTCCCCAAGAAAGTAGTTAAATCGAATTATAAGAAGCCATGCAAAAAACCTTGGCTTGCTAAAGGAATAAAAATATCTTGTAACCACAAAAGGGAACTGTATCTAACAACAAGAAAGAGTAATGACCCAGAAACAGCCAAATATTATAAAAACTACTGTGCTACATTAAGAAAGGTTATTAACAAGTCTAGAAGCATGTGCGTCATGTCTGAGATTAATACCTCTGATGACAAAATCAAAACAATTTCGAATATTATTACAAGGGAGACAGGACAACCAAGAGTACCGGATGATGGTATCACCATCAAATCGAATAAACAACAAGTCAGAAGCCGAAAACATTTTGAATAAATATTTTTTAAATGTTGTAGAGAAAATAGGATCTAAATGTTCATTAGAAGAAGCAAGGCAGTTAATGGAAGAGGTCTTACCCACACAATTTGATACAATTGAAATTCCCACCTCTGCTTCTGAAATTAGGAAGATAATAAACTCTCTCAAGAATAAAAGCTCACATGAAATTGATGGCATTTCCAGCAGGATAATAAAAGATTGTTCCCAAGAAATAAGTGGGATTCTTAGCCACATATGTAATAGCACTCTGAAGCTGGGCATTTTCCCAGATAGACTGAAGTATGCCATTGTTAAACCACTGCATACAAAAGGGGATACGACTGATGTCAACAACTACCGCCCAATCTCTCTTCTGACAGCCTTATCCAAAACTCTTGAAAAAGTAATGTATTGTAGAGTAGCTTCACACCTCTGTAAAAATAAAGTTTTAACAAAATGTCAGTTTGGTTTCCAGAAGGGTTTCTCAACAGAAATGCTATATATACTTTCACTAATGAAATATTAGCACCGAGCAAGGTGGCGCAGTCGTTAGACACTGGACTCGCATTCGGGAGGACGACGGTTCAATCCCGCGTCCAGCCATCCTGATTTAGGTTTTCCGTGATTTCCCTAATTCGCTCCAGGCAAATGGTGGGATGGTTCCTATGAAAGGGCACGGCCGACTTCCTTCCCTAATACGATGAGACCAATGACCTCGCTGTCTGGTTGCTTCCCCCAAGAACCCAAGAACTGAGTAACCGGAAGTCACCCATTGGTATTTTTTGTGATCTATCACAGGCTTTTGATTGTGTAAATCATGGAATACTTCTAGATAAGCTCAAGTACTGTGGTATGAATGGGACAGTGCTCAAATGGTTTAAATCTTACCTAACTGGAAGAGTGCAGAAAGTTGAAATAAACAGTTCACATAATATGCAAAACACTGGTGATTTCTCAAACTGGGGAATAATCAAGAATGGGGTGCCACAAGATTCGGTGTTGGGTCCTCTGCTGTTCTTGATATATATATTAATGACTTGCCATTCTATGTTCACGAAGAGGCAAAGCTGGTACTTTTTGCCAATGATACAAGTATAGCTATCACACCCAACAGACAAGAATTAACTGGTGAAATTGTATAGCATGTTTTTCAGAAAATCATTAAGTGGTTCTCTGCAAATGGGCTCTCATTAAACTTTGACAAAACACAGTATATACACTTCCACACAGTAAATGGAAAGACCCCATTAATAAATATAGGGTTTGATCAGAAATCGGTAGCTAAGGTAGAATATTCAAAATTTCTAGGTGTATGCATTGATGAGGGGTTGAACTGGAAAAAACACACTGAGGATCTGCTGAAACGTTTGAGTTCAGCTACTTATGCTATTAGGGTCATTGCAAATTTTGGCGATATACATCTGAGTAAATTAGCTTACCATGCATATTTTCATTCTCTGCTTTTGTATGGCTTCATATTCTGGGGTAACTCATCATTGAGTAAAAGAGTGTTCATTGCACAAAAGTGGGTAATCAGAATAATTGCTGGAGCTCATCCAAGATCATCCTGCAGACACTTATTTAAGGAGCTAGAAATTTTCACTGTAGCCTCACAATATATGTATTCATTTATGAAATGTGTTATTAACAATCTGGACGAATTCAAAAGTAATAGCAGTATACATGGCTACAACACTAGGAGAAAGGATGATCTTCACCACTGAAGGTTAAATCTAACTTTGGCTCAGAAGGGGGTAAATTATGCTGCCACAAAAGTCTTTGGTCACTTACCTAATAGCATCAAAAGTCTGACAAATAGCCATATAGGATTTAAAAGGGAATTAAAAGAATTTCTTAATGGCATCTCCTTCTACTCATTAGATGAATTTTTGGATATAGTAAATGTGTAATTTCCCAACCCCACAAAAAAAAAAAAACTAAAAAATTTCAAAAAATTAAAAATATTGAGTGTCATGTAATATTTTGTCTAATGTAATATCCTGTATAGACACCTTTTATTAACCTGACACGTTCCACATCATTACAAAGTGTCGTATTCACGATCTATGGGACAAGTACTAATCTAATCTAATCTAATCTAATCTAATCTAATGGAATGAATCAATACCTGGCACATGCGAAGCTATATACCAGTCCTGAAGTAGTATTTCGTGAAGATATGTTAAGTTAGTTAATTAATTAATTAATTTATTTATTCTCTCCCACAGTTAGTTAGTTTTATGTTCCATGGATCACTTGCATGATAAATCATGATTATATGGAATAATTCATTTTAAAATTCATACTGCAAGTTAATTTGTAAATGCGGCTACATGCTGAACATTTACAACTTTTTATTATTATTACATGCACAAACGTGTGTTAGTAATTCCAAACCACATATAAATTCTTCTATGTAATAAAAGGATTTGTCAAGAAGTAACTGTTTAGGTTTGCTTTCAAATTTTACAGTGTTGATAAAATTTTCTTCGGCTTCCAGACACCTCCAGTGGTTTAAAATTCGTGAGGTTTTGATCGAGTTTTCCTCGGCCATTGGCAAGTGGTGACTGTCGAATGATTGCTGCTGCCGTCATTATATAGTTGCGTTGTCTTCAGTGACGTCGCTGGTGCTCGCTCCATTGACATATATGGTAATGTTTTCACCGCGCACTTGCTTCGCCAGTGGCTGGGTTCCAAGCTGTGCTTAGCTGCAGGCCGCTGCTTTATTGAGGGTATTGTCAGAAATTCTTAACTCGACTGCTGTTTTTATAACACTGTCCCAAAAACGAGTAGTTCGCGTAATAACAGATGTTTCAGTAAGTGCAATACGGCGTCCATTTTCTAAGGCATGTACCGCCACTGCTGATTTCTCAGGACACCGTAGGCGAAGACATCTCTCTTGTTCCGCATGGCACTGTTCAGTAGTACCTACAGACTGTCCGATATAGAACTGTCTACACCCACACGGTATTTTATACACTCATGGCGCTCTGAGTCCAACATCATCTTTCACAGGCCTCACTAGCTGTCCAATTTCACCTGTTGCCCTAAAAACAGTATCGATTTTATGCTTCTTTAGAAGCCAGGTAATCTTTACTGTTATTGTCCTGAAGACAAAAGCATTAGAAAATTGTAGCGAAATGCAGGAAGATCTGCAGCGGATAGGCATTTGGTGCAGGGAGTGGCAACTGACCCTTAACATAGACAAATGTAATGTATTGCGAATACATAGAAAGAAGGATCCTTTATTGAATGATTATATGATAGCAGAATAAACACTGGTAGCAGTTACTTCTGTAAAATATCTGGGAGTATGCGTGCAGAACGATTTGAAGTGGAATGATCATATAAAATTAATTGTTGGTAAGGCGGGTAGCAGGTTGAGATTCATTGCGAGAGTCCTTAGAAAATGTAGTCCATCAACAAAGGAGGTGGCTTACAAAACACTCGTTCGACCTATACTTGAGTATTGCGCATCAGTGTGGGATCCGTACCAGATCGGGTTGACGGAGGAGATAGAGAAGATCCAAAGAAGAGCGGCGCGTTTCGTCACAGGGTTATTTGGTAACCGTGATAGCGGTACGGAGATGTTTAACAAACTCAAGTGGCAGACTCTGCAAGAGAGGCGCTCTGCATCGCGGTGTAGCTTGCTCGCCAGGTTTCGAGAGGGTGCGTTTCTGGATGAGGTATCGAATATATTGCTTCCCCCTACTTATACCTCCCGAGGAGATCACGAATGTAAAATTAGAGAGATTCGACCGCGCACGGAGGCTTTCAGACAGTCGTTCTTCCCGCGAACCATACGCGACTGGAACAGGAAAGGGAGGTAATGACAATGGCACGTAAAGTGCCCTCCGCCACACACCGTTGGGTGGCTTGCGGAGTATAAATGTAGATGTAGATGTAGATGTAGAAGACAGTGCGGCTATATAAGGCCAGCAGCAGCAGTCATTCAACAGTCACCACTCGACAATGACCGAGGAGAACTCGGTTGAAAGCTCATGGATTTCAAATCCCTGCACATGGCTGGAAGCCCGAGAAAATTTTATCAGTATATTCGTATTTTATTGTGCTGTCTGTCGGACGTTTTATATCACTGGGTAAGTTATCAAAATTTTAGTTGGCGACTGTGCACCCCATTTTGTGCTAAAGACAACCTTAATGTGGACTAACGAATATAATTTTTCCTTCTAGTGTTGTAATTATATACATCATTGTTCCTCTTGAACTGTTGTGGAGTATTTATAACAAATTTCATGAAGGAATTTATCATTTTTGAGCAATTTCTTTCTTAAAGATGAGTTATACTAGAACATTATTCTGTATGATATTACTGAATGAAAATATGGAAAATATGTCAACTTAGTCAGCTTATTGATTTGTCTCCCCCCAACATTTGTAATGATTCTAAGTGCGAACATAGCTGGACTAAGTTGTTTAGAAGTTTCGAAATTTGCTTTTGCAGTTTAAATTCTCATCAATATAGACAACTAAGTATTTTGAAGTTTCCATCCCATATATTATTTCCTCACCATGTGTTACACTTATCATTGGTGTATTAACCCTAGATATGGCAGAAGTGAATATGTTATGTCTTTTTAAAATTGAGGCTGAGGACATTTACAGAAAACCAGTCAATGATACTTTTAAGAACATTGTTTATCATTTCTTCTGTTGCTGTAAGTATGCTTGGACTGATTACAGTACTACTGTCATCTGCAAAAAGATCTAATTCTGCTTGTTGTATATCAGATGGAAGAACATTTACATATATGAGGAACAATAGCAGACCTAAGATTTAACCTTTGGGAGCCCAGTATGTGATTTCTCCCCAGTCTGAATAATCTCCCTGGATTACATTAGTTGAACTACTAAATACAACTTCCTGCATTCTTTTACTTATGTATGATGTTATCCATTGGTTGGTTACATGGTCAATCCTGTAAAAATTTATGGAGGAGAATATTGTGATTCTAACGCCTTACAACTTAGATAGGCCACAGAAAATACTAGCTGGCGTTACTTTTTATTTAGTGCTCATAAAAGTTGGTTAGTGAACATACAAATGACACACTCAGTAGACCAACTTTTCTGAAATCCAAACCATGATTTCCTAAGGATGTTATTGTAGCTCAGGTGAGATACTACTCTAGAATACATCAATTTCTCATAAATTTTGGAAAACAATGTCAGCAGCAAAGCAAGTTGGTGGTTATCTAAGTCTATCATCTTTCTTAGAGAGGGATTTGAGAACGCCATACTTGAGTCTCTCTGGAAAGATGCCTTGAGATAATGATGCAGTACACATTTCAGGTAAGACAGGCTTATTATATGGGAGCAAATCTTTAGTACTCTATTGGAAACACAATCAAAAGCAGGTGGGCTCTTATTTCTGAGAGAATACATAACTTTCTTAATTTTGGAGGGAGAAGTTGGTGATAGCGGGCCGTTGTGGCCGAGCGGTTCTAGGCGCTTCAGTCTGGAACCATGCGACCGCTTCGGTTGCAGGTTCAAATCCTGCCTCGGCTGTGGATGTGTGTGATATCCTTAGGTTAGTTAGGTTTAAGTAGTTCTAAGTTCTAGTGGACTGATGACCACAGATGTCAAGTCCCATAGTGCTCAGAGCCATTTGAACCATATGAAGTTGGTGATACATTCATATTACTGAATTTCACAAGAGTCCCTTCTCAACACATTCATGAAATTTTTTTGAATTATTTGTCCCTATACTTTCTACTATATTGAAGAAATGACCATTAAATGTACTTGCTACCTGTGACTCATCATTTATAACCCTCCCATTCAGTTCAGTATTGAAGCATCTCAAGTATGTAATTTATCAACTGTGACAAATAACAGATAATACTTTTACATTTTAGACTGTTTTAAATTTGATATGTTATAATAAATTGTATGTTATAATAAATTGTATGTGTGTGGTCAAAGAGGTAGCTTTTACTTTATTTGTGAGTATAGGGGAATTTTCAATCCACCATTTACCAGAAATGTTTTCACCATAAAATAAAACTCCATTCTGAACCCTTGATATGAATTCATTGTCTATACGAAAAGTTTTAATACTGTAGTAGTGAGCTGCATAGTTTACCTTTAACTCACTGTGTTTATGAACCACAAATTCAATTTCAGACTAGATGTATTGACACACATGTGTAAGAATCCCTACATCTCTGAGGACACTGCTGCAGGATATTCCTCTATCAACTTAATACAATATTTTGGACTGCATTCTTCTGCAGATTAAGTACTATTATTTGTATTGACACTGGCAAAAAAGATTATGGGGCAGGACTGTACTGACTGACAGTACGCTAGCTTATTTAGGGCATCACAATGAAAGAATTTCTAAGTGCAAAGCAAGCAGTACTAATAATTTTGATGAAGCCTGCTATGACTTTTTTTTCTTCTAGATTTACAGTTTCTCTGTTTGCCATGTGGTCAACTGCTCCTGCATTAAAGAATTATAAGCAGCGTCCTTCTTATCTCGCTCACTGTAATCTTTGGTTTTCACTTTACTCAAGCATGTACATTTCAATAAATTAAGCAATGAAATCCCTACAAGACTGACACATATAAACCATTTTAGAAGTCACTGTGCATGAAAAGACAAGACACAGTATACTGAACAAACAGCTGAGTCAAACTCATTTGGAGCACCAGATTTGATCTGTTCACCTATTACGAGTTGTCTGTGCAGATATGACTTCTGCTTGGATATTTGAGCATTTTTGTTCAAACTTCAAACTCCAACTTCTGCTCACATCTCATATGTGAGTAAATCTGCTGTACACACTCTGTGTTGTCTCTGTGCAGAGGTGATGTGCAGAGAGATTTGCGGAGATAGATAGTTATATATGATTCAGTCCTTACTTGAATGAAAACTCTTTCTCATTGAAACATCATATTCAAATGATATGTGGAAAGTGTTGTATATCACACAGAAAAACTTTTGGAGGATATTAAGTGTTCCACGAAAAATATTATCTCTTCTTCTTGAAAAAAAAATGAAAAACCAATTACGGAATTATAGTTTACATTTCCTTTTCCATTTGGAAACTAAGCTTAGTCAGAAATAAGGCAAAATAAGGACCAAGTGTAGTGCTGAAAATACACAAGAGAACATGATTATAAAATACGGGAATATCGCGTTCCTGGTTCTACATATTAGTGCAAATATTATTTTTAAAAGTTTTCAGTATCTGTAAATATCTAGATTTCCTGCAGTATGGCTTCCATATATGACAATTTGTATAAATGTACAGTGGCGGACTAAGAGGGGTGTGGGACTGCCCTCTCTGAGGCCTCTAGGCCTGGAGAGCCACAAAACTCGTGGGCTTCGAGCTTTAGAAGCTCCCCGGGACCAGAAGAGTTTTAATCAGATTCCAAATAAGGCCAAAATGTGTTCAGTAAATAACAGGCAGTTTGGAGTTAGAGGCACCATACTTATGCAAAATACTTGAAAAATAGGTGCCAGGAAACACTGAAGAGGATACAATCAATAAAATTTTTTATGGTTTTGTGACCACATTGTCAATACGTAAAACTACCAACATTTCGGTCACTGTTGCAAGTGACCTTCTTCATGGTGTTTTTGTTTCTTATATGCCTGCAGACGTGGCTGTTATCTATACCAGAACACAAAAGATATATCCTACTAAGACAACACACCAAGTTAGCGGAGGCACAACACCAGGATGTGTGTTCCAAACAGACTGATTTTGGTGAAGCTCGCGTGCTGGTGAAACAGCCGCTTACTTTCAGGAGGAGGATTAGAGAGGCAATAGAAATAGCCAAGTGACCCGACCACATGAAAAGAGAACATGGGTACTGACTTCCGAAGTCTTACGGGACCACAATCCACGTGAAGCAATACACACAGGCTCGCCAGAGATGGCATATGCAATGAACCATACAAATGTTGGTTTGGTTCCTGCTTTCATGCGGTATGACTGGCCACAATTGAACAGCTCTGTCAGAAGGGTTGATATGGAGCTAGATCAGCTGCTTCGGGTAGCTTCTTTGTCAGGCATAGGTTTGGTTCCTGTTGATGGTATTGGTAGGTGGGACTTCACAAGACATGGCCTGCACCTCAATAGGAAAGGCTGGGATGGTAGCAAAATCTTCAGGGGGGGGGTGTCACTGAAACTCATGGGAGTATATTTTTAGGCTAAGATCAGTGTCCAATCATCCTACATTGATTGAAATTAAGCTTAATGAGAAGTTCAGACAGGCAGGTACTGGAGATGCGAAAATATCACAGGATTCTCATAACAATACAGTGAAAACAATTTTAGTATGTCACAAGATTCACATAAAAGCACACCGAAAAATAATGTTAATATACTGCATCAGAAATCAGGGGATAAAAAAACCAAGTAGAGGAGCTTCTAGTTTGTTTAGAAGGTTTAGAAACTTGGGGGTGGAATAGATGTTATGCCTGTCTGAACATCATACAGTCACAGTTATGGAAATGGTAAATGTAGGTGGATATAAGTTCTGAGCACATGTAAGTAGAGACACCATTGAGAGAGGAGTTACCACATATGTTAAAATCAGTCACAGTGTGAAAAATTTGGGAACTAAAATAGAAGCATGTGCATGTGAGCTTAGACGAAATAATGGCACTTTTATAATTGTAGCTGTGTGTAGGTCCCCATTGGAAAATTTTCAACTATTTCTGAAAACCTTGGATTCTTTGTTGTGGTATCTGTTAGACAAAGGAAAGCAAATTATTCTTTGTGGGGATTTCTATCTAGATTTTCTGAAAGAGTCCGATAGAAAGCTTGACCTTGAAGTATTGTTTGGTTCTTTCAATTTCACATTAGTTATTGATTTTCATACTTGGATGGTACAGGAAAGCAGCACACTAATAGATAACGTTTTCATAGACAAAAATAAATTTAATCAAATAAAAACTTTTCCTGTTAAGAATGGTCTGTCTGATCATGACACACAGCTAGTTACAGTATACGATATAGCTCCATACAGTAATGCAAAACAGTCCTCCAAAATAGTGCAATCTATTAATGATTTAACAATTCAAAATTTTAGGGAAAGCTTGCAACAGTTAGACAGGGATGATGTGTACAGGGAACATGATACTAATTTAAAATTTAACCTACTTCATGATACCTTTGTGAGTATATTTGAAAACAGTTTCCCTAAGAAAGCAGTGTAATATAATTGTAAGAAACCATGTAAAAAGCCATGGCTTACTAAAGGGATAAAATTATCTTGTAAACTGAAAAGAGAAATGTTTCTTATAGCTAGGAGGAGTAATGATCCCAAAACAGTGAAACAGACTACTGTACTGTATTAGGAAATGTTATTAAAAAGTCCCCAAGTATGTGCATTATGTCTAAGATTATCACATCTGATAATAAAATTAAAACAATTTGGAATATTGTGAAAAAGGAAACAGATCAACCGAAAGCACAGGAAGACTGTATTTCTATCAGACACAATGAAAATTTATGTTAACAAGAAGTCAGAAGTAGAAAAGAATTTTAATAATCATTTTTTATGTGTTGTTGAGAAAATAGGATTCAGCTGTTCATTAGAAAATGCAAGGCAGAATATGGAAGAGGCAGTACCTATGCAATTTGATAAAAGTGAAATTCAACCCACCTCTCCTACTGAAATTAGAAAAATAATAAATTCACTCGAAAGTAAAAACTCACTTGGAAATGATGGCATTTCCAACAGAGTACTAAAAGCTTGTTCCCAAAAACAAGTAGAATTTTCAGCCACATATGTAGTAGCTCACTGAAACAGGGTGTTTTTCCAGGTAGACTGAAATATGCTATTGTCAAACCATTGCATAAAAAACGGGATAGATCTGATGCTAACAACTACCATCCAGTCTCACTACTGACAGCTTTATCCAACATTCTAGAAAAAGTAATGTTTTCAAGAGTAGCATCACATGTTTGTAAAAATAAAGTATTAACAAAATGTCAGTTTGGTTTTAAGAAAGGCTTTTCAACAGAAAATGCTATATATGCTTCCACTGATCAAATATTAAATGCATTGAATAATCAAACATCATCAATTGGGATATTTTGTGATCTCTCAAAGGCTTTTGATTGTGCGAATCACGAAATTATACCAGATAAACTTAAGTATTGTGGTATGAGTGGTACACTGCATGAATGGTTTCATTCACACTTAACTGGAAGACTGCAGAAGGTTGAAATTGACGGTACAGATAGTCTGCAAAAGCCAGCAGAGTCCTCCAACTGGGGACGTATCAAGAATGTTGTCCCATAGGGTTCAGTCTTGGGTCCCTTATTGTTTTTAATATACACTCCTGGAAATGGAAAAAAGAACACATTGACACCGGTGTGTCAGACCCACCATACTTGCTCCGGACACTGCGAGAGGGCTGTACAAGCAATGATTACACGCACGGCACAGCGGACACACCAGGAACCGCGGTGTTGGCCGTCGAATGGCGCTAGCTGCGCAGCATTTGTGCACCGCCGCCGTCAGTGTCAGCCAGTTTGCCGTGGCATACGGAGCTCCATCGCAGTCTTTAACACTGGTAGCATGCCGAGACAGCGTGGACGTGAACCGTATGTGCAGTTGACGGACTTTGAGCGAGGGCGTATAGTGGGCATGCGGGAGGCCGGGTGGACGTACCGCCGAATTGCTCAACACGTGGGGCGTGAGGTCTCCACAGTACATCGATGTTGTCGCCAGTGGTCGGCGGAAGGTGCACGTGCCCGTCGACCTGGGACCGGACCGCAGCGACGCACGGATGCACGCCAAGACCGTAGGATCCTACGCAGTGCCGTAGGGGGCCCGCACCGCCACTTCCCAGCAAGTTAGGGTCACTGTTGCTCCTGGGGTATCGGCGAGGACCATTCGCAACCGTCTCCATGAAGCTGGGCTACGGTCCCGCACACCGTTAGGCCGTCTTCCGCTCACGCCCCAACATCGTGCAGCCCGCCTCCAGTGGTGTCGCGACAGGCGTGAATGGAGGGACGAATGGAGACGTGTCGTCTTCAGCGATGAGAGTCGCTTCTGCCTTGGTGCCAATGATGGTCGTATGCGTGTTTGGCGCCGTGCAGGTGAGCGCCACAATCAGGACTGCATACGACCGAGGCACACAGGGCCAACACCCGGCATCATGGTGTGGGGAGCGATCTCCTACACTGGCCGTACACCACTGGTGATCGTCGAGGGGACACTGAATAGTGCACGGTACATCCAAACCGTCATCGAACCCATCGTTCTACCATTCCTAGACCGGCAAGGGAACTTGCTGTTCCAACTGGACAATGCACGTCCGCATGTATCCCGTGCCACCCAACGAGCTCTAGAAGGTGTAAGTCAACTACCCTGGCCAGCAAGATCTCCGGATCTGTCCCCCATTGAGCATGTTTGGGACTGGATGAAGCGTCGTCTCACGCGGTCTGCACGTCCAGCACGAACGCTGGTCCAACTGAGGCGCCAGGTGGAAATGGCATGGCAAGCCGTTCCACAGGACTACATCCAGCATCTCCTCGATCGTCTCCATGGGAGAATAGCAGCCTGCATTGCTGCGAAAGGTGGATATACACTGTACTAGTGCCGACATTGTGCATGCTCTGTTGCCTGTGTCTATGTGCCTGTGGTTCTGTCAGTGTGATCATGTGATGTATCTGACCCCAGGAATGTGTCAATAAAGTTTCCCCTTCCTGGGACAATGAATTCACGGTGTTCTTATTTCAATTTCCAGGAGTGTATATTAAAGACTTGCCACTCTGTATTCATGAAGATGCAAAGCTAATTCTTTTTGCTGATGATACAAGTATAGTAACCACACCCAAAAAGCAAGAATCAGCTGAGGAAATTGCAAATAATGTCTTTCAGAAAATTATTAAGTGTTTCTCTGGAAATCGACTCTCACTAAATTTTGAGAAAATAGAGTTTATACAATTCTGTATAGTAAATGGTTTAACACCATTGATAAATATAGACTATGAACGGAAGTCTGTTGCTAAGGCAGAATACTCAAAATTTCTGGGTGTGTGCATTGATGAGAAATTGAATTGGAAGAAACATATGGATGATCTGCTGAAACAGTTAGGTTCACCTACTTATGCTATTAGGGTTATTGCAAATTTTGGTGATAAACATAGCAGTAAATTAGCCTACTATGCCTATTTTCATTCACTGTTTTCATATGGTATCATATTTTGGGGCAATTCGTCATTAAGAGAGAAAGTATTCATTGCAAAAAAGTGTGTAATCAGAATAATAGCTGGAGCCCACCCAATATCATCTTGCAGACATTTATTTCAGGAACTCGGGATATTGACAGTACCTTCAAAATGGTTCAAATGGCTTTAAGCACTATGGGACTTAACATCTGAGGTCATCAATCCCCTAGACTTAGAACTACTTAAACCTAACTAACCTACAGACATTACATACACTCCTGGAAATGGAAAAAAGAACACATTGACACCGGTGTGTCAGACCCACCATACTTGCTCCGGACACTGCGAGAGGGCTGTACAAGCAATGATCACACGCACGGCACAGCGGACACACCAGGAACCGCGGTGTTGGCCGTCGAATGGCGCTAGCTGCGCAGCATTTGTGCACCGCCGCCGTCAGTGTCAGCCAGTTTGCCGTGGCATACGGAGCTCCATCGCAGTCTTTAACACTGGTAGCATGCCGCGACAGCGTGGACGTGAACCGTATGTGCAGTTGACGGACTTTGAGCGAGGGCGTATAGTGGGCATGCGGGAGGCCGGGTGGACGTACCGCCGAATTGCTCAACACGTGGGGCGTGAGGTCTCCACAGTATATCGATGTTGTCGCCAGTGGTCGGCGGAAGGTGCACGTGCCCGTCGACCTGGGACCAGACCGCAGCGACGCACGGATGCACGCCAAGATCCTACGCAATGCCGTAGGG
Organism: Schistocerca cancellata; assembly: GCF_023864275.1. Classification (NCBI taxonomy): domain Eukaryota; kingdom Metazoa; phylum Arthropoda; class Insecta; order Orthoptera; family Acrididae; genus Schistocerca; species Schistocerca cancellata. Next base: position 931,911,543 of record NC_064629.1, read on the forward strand.
GACCGCACCGCCACTTCCCAGCAAATTAGGGACACTGTTGCTCCTGGGGTATCGGCGAGGACCATTCGCAACTGTCTCCATGAAGCTGGGCTACGGTCCCGCACACCGTTAGGCCGTCTTCCGCTCACGCCCCAACATCGTGCAGCCCGCCTCCAGTGGTGTCGCGACAGGCGTGAATGGAGGGACGAATGGAGACGTGTCGTCTTCAGCGATGAGAGTCGCTTCTGCCTTGGTGCCAATGATGGTCGTATGCGTGTTTGGCGCCGTGCAGGTGAGCGCCACAATCAGGACTGCATACGACCGAGGCACACAGGGCCAACACCCGGCATCATGGTGTGGGGAGCGATCTCCTACACTGGCCGTACACCACTGGTGATCGTCGAGGGGACACTGAATAGTGCACGGTACATCCAAACCGTCGTCGAACCCATCGTTCTACCATTCCTAGACCGGCAAGGGAACTTGCTGTTCCAACAGGACAATGCACGTCCGCATGTATCCCGTGCCACCCAACGTGCTCTAGAAGGTGTAAGTCAACTACCCTGGCCAGCAAGATCTCCGGATCTGTCCCCCATTGAGCATGTTTGGGACTGGATGAAGCGTCGTCTCACGCGGTCTGCACGTCCAGCACGAACGCTGGTCCAACTGAGGCGCCAGGTGGAAATGGCATGGCAAGCCGTTCCACAGGACTACATCCAGCATCTCTACGATCGTCTCCATGGGAGAATAGCAGCCTGCATTGCTGCGAAAGGTGGATATACACTGTACTAGTGCCGACATTGTGCATGCTCTGTTGCCTGTGTCTATGTGCCTGTGGTTCTGTCAGTGTGATCATGTGATGTATCTGACCCCAGGAATGTGTCAATAAAGTTTGCCCTTCCTGGGACAATGAATTCACGGTGTTCTTATTTCAATTTCCAGGAGTGTACATCCATGCCCAAGGCAGGATTCGAACTTGCGAACATAGCAGCAGCGCAGTTCTGGAATGAAGCGCCTAGGACCGCTCGGCCACAGCGGCCGGTCACAGTACCTTCGCAATACATATATACAATTAGGAAATTTGTCATTAATAACCCATCCCAATTCAAAAATAACAGTGAAGTGCATAACTACAACATTAGAAGACAGGATGACATTCACTTTTCTGGATTAAATCTCACTTTGGCACAGAAAGGGGTGAATTATGCTGCCACAAACATCTTTCATCATTTACCAAATAGTATTAAAAGTCTGACAGATAGCCAACCAACATTTAAAAGCAAATTAAAAGAATTTCTGAATGACAACTCTTTCTACTCAATAGATGAATTCTTCGATATGAAGTAGTAACCATAACATTAATTAATTAATTAATTAATTAACGACTTTGTTTAGAGAAAACTTATGTTAAAGTGACACATTCCACATCATTATTAAATGTCATATTCATGATCTATGGAACAAGGATTAATGTATGTATGTATGTATGTATGTATGTATGCAGGTACATAGAGTACTGTCGCGCCTCAGCTGGCTCTAGAAAGCAGGGAAACAACGCCACATCGCAACTGCTACCTGGCTTTTCATTCGCCGATTTCCACCAATCACAAGCAATAATGCAAACACCAACCAAAACGTCGGGTTTCAACCAATGAAAAGAAATAATAAAACCACCAATAAAGAACTTCTAATATCCCTTCCCATCACCCTTAACAGCCTATGAGAATTAGATAACATCCATGTCTGCAGGTATATAATAAACAAAGTTTTCTCATTCAATGGTAAACAAAAACACCCTGAAGAAGGTCACTTGCTACAGTGACCGAAAGGTTGGTAGTTTCACATATCGACAATGCGGTTACAAACAAAGAAAAAAATGTATTGACTGTGACAATGGCAGCGGAAGTCTACGCTTATACTGAGGAGGATATATCGAAAGATATTCTATTGTAGCTGGAAAAGGTGTCCTGGATATTACCTTGTGCAGTTCTCTAGGTTATAAGAATGCTGCGTTAACGTTAGGTGCAACGAAAAAATTCAAGAAGTCCGTCCAAAAGCTCTGTTCAATCCCTGAGCTAATCATTCCCTAAATCTTTGTGGACTTCATGTTTTCTTAAGTGTTCGTTCGAGTGTTGTCTGGTTTGGAACTGTAGAGAAGTTATATTTCTATCGTCCTTGTCTTATTCATACAATTGGGAATTACTTGTAGCAAAAAAGGAAAAAGTCTGAAAGTATTGTCTGATAGACACTGTAACAAACTCTGGAGGATATGGAGATCCAGCCGAGGCATAGCTTGATACTAGATCTGCAGAAAGCTTGCTCCTTCCAGTTATATGTGGTTTTATCTTTTTGATCTACATCAGCTTTTGGCACACGATACTGGGAAGTAAATATGGTCCAACAATATGTGCAGTCTCCAAAAATGACTTTCAATAAAGAACTCGCCAAATTAAATACCATGAATGAATTTTTAGTGATGAACAAACTACAATCATGTACGATGGTGTTACTTTTGGCACTAAAATGGACATCAATATTGACCAACGAGGAAGGAGAAGGGTAAATAAAATACACTGAAGAGCTAAACAAACTGGTACACCTGCCTAATATCGTGTATGCCCCCTGCAAACACGCAGAAACACTACATGACATGGACTCTACTAATGTCTGAAGCAGTGCTGGAGGGAACTGACACCATGAATCCTCAAGGGCTGTCCATAAATCCGTAAGAGTACGAGGGGGTGGAGATCTCTTCTGAACAGCATGTTGCAAGACATCCCAGATATGCTCAATAACGTTCCTATCTGTGGGGTTTGGTGGCCAGCGGAAGTGTTTAAACTCAGAAGAGTGTTCCTGGAGCCACTCTGTAGCAATTCTGAAGTTGTGGGGTGTTGCAGTGTCCTGCTGGAATTGCCCAAGTCCGTCGGAATGCATAATAGACATGAATGGAAGCAGGTTCAAATGGCTCTGAGCACTATGCGACTTAACTTCTGAGGTGATCAGTCTCCTAGAACTCAGAACTAATTAAACCTAACTAACTTAAGGACGTCACACACATCCATGCCCGAGGCAGGATTCGAACCTGCGACCGTATCGGTCGCTCGGCTCCAGACTGTAGCGCTTAGAACTGCACAGCCACTCCGGCTGGTTGGACGCAGGTGATCAGACAGTATGCTTACATATGTGTCACCTGTCAGAGTCGTATGTTGGTGTATCAGGGGCCCCATATCACTCCAACTGCACACTTCCCACACCATTATAGAGCTTCCACCAGCTTGAACAGTCGCCTGCTGACATGCAGTGTCGCTGGATTCATGATGTTGTCTCCATACCCATACACGTCCATCCGGTCGATGCAATTTGAAACGAGACTCGTCCGAACAGGCAACATGTTTCCAGTCATCAACAGTCAAATGTCGGTGTTGACAGGCACAGGCGACGCATACAGCTTTGTGTCACGCAGTCAACAAGGGTACACAAATGAGCCTTCAGCTCCGAAAACCCATATCGATGATGTTTCGTTGAATGGTTCGCATAGTGACATTTTTTGAGGGTCCAGCATTGAAATCTGCAGCAATTTTTGGAAAGATTGCACTTTCGTCACGTTCAACGATTCTCTTCAGTCGTCGTTGGTCCAGTTTTTGCAAGAATATTTTCCGGCAGCAGCGATGTCGAATACTTGATATTTTACCGGATTCCGAACATTCACGGTACACTCGTGAAATGGTCGTACAGGAAAATCCAATTTCACCGATGCTTTGGAGATGCTGTGTCCCATCGCTCGTGCGCTGACTATAACACAACGGTCAAAATCACCTGCCATTGTAGCAGCAGTAACAGATCTAACAACTGCGCCAGACACTTGTATATAGGTGTCGCAGCGCCGTATTCTGCCTGTTCACATATCTCTGTATTTCAGTACGCATGCCTATACCAGTTTCTGTGTCGCTTTAGAGAGCTAGATCACGGCGCCCAATTATCGATTCAAGAAAAAGTTTGTCAATGAATGTTTGAATGCGTAGACTGATTTATGTAAGAACTGTCACAACAATACATGGCAATGAAAGAAATCACAAACATTTTCCAAACTCTTAAGAGAAAATTTTAGCTTGAAGCTTCCGATGACATTCTGGCTACAGCACTGGAGAATGTGGGAGAAATATGTGATTAGTCTGATAAGGAGCAGGTGCTGCAACAAATAAAAATACATCGCAGGCACCTACTACAGTTGTGGATATTTGTTGTTAGATGGACAGCACATGAAACCCTTCAGTGAATTGTTGTCCTGTACATTACATATAAGCCATTGTTTCTTGACCATTGTATCTCTCACTCACACAATGCAAGAGAAGCTTTTCTAAACCGAAACCAATGTGTGTGTGTGAATTCCTATGGGGCGAAACTGCTTAGATCATCGGTCCCTAGAATTACACACTACTTGAAGTAACTTTCGCTAAGAAAAACTCACCCAACCATGCCCAAGGCAGGATTCGAACCTCCGGCGGGAGGGACCGCGCAGTCTGTGACGTGATGCCTCAAACCGTGCGGCCACTATGTGTGGCCGAAACCAATAAAAATTATCTTCACTCTACAATGGATCAAGAATGACAACAGTGGGACAAGGCCGGCATCACCCCACTCTGCATTGTTGCTAAATTTATTGAAGATGGCGACCCAAGATCGCGATAGGTGTGGTAATGACATCATGGTGGGAAGTTCAAATTTTGGGTGGAAAATAGGTCAATTGGGCTACCTAGACAAACCCAACCCCTCCCTTCCCCTCCCCCTCCTCTGGCCCAGAAAATGGCGGGAAGCTCAAATTTTGACAGAAAAAAGTCACATGGCCTACCTCCACTAACCTAAGTCATCCAACCGCCATCTCTTCCTTGGAATTGCCGGGAAAAGGTCTCAGCCTGTGATGCGTTGCTGGATGTAATGGACATAAGTCTTTATTTTGCAGGCAGTCTTTATTTCAACAATTTGGGGCAGTAGTTCAATCTAGTGTGTTCACCATGAGGTCTGGAGTCCAACTGACCTAGTACACAGTACTGCCACCAGAGTGCGCTGTCGCTCCATGGCGGTCTAAGGGGGGGGGGGAATGGCGGGAAAAGGATTCAGTCTGTGTCCAGTTGCTGGGGAGAGGAAGGAGTGCACTTTATTTATTTTGGAACTATATATTTAGGGGCAGTAATCACGTAGTTTATTTATTACAGTGATACAGAACACTCACTCTGAAGTGCTTGGGGTCACAATCCACAGCCTACAGACATGCAAACCACTCGTAAATTACGGAAATAATGCATTGCACAGTCTACAGACACGAAAATAGCTAGTAAATTGTCAAAATAACGCGTGTAAAACGCCATGCAAACACACACAGCGCTTAAAGAGGAGAAATAATGCACTGTGCAAACACTCATTGCACGTAAAAAACGCTCTTGGACAATCGTTAAGACATTCGACTGCAATGTATCAGTGAACTGCCACTGTACAGAGCTCCAATGGGCGCACACCAGAGGGCACGCTCACACTGCTTCCATATGTGAGCAACTCACCATTGTATGCACAGATAAAAGGTTGTTACTATTATACTGATGTCACAGGTCTATGTAAATAAGAGCCAAGTATCCCCTCTGAACATGCTACAAAAGTCTGTTGCAATGTTTCCTAGAACAGGACTGGGTGCAGTCTCCCTATCGATTGTAACGGGACAAGTGAGACGCTTCAGGCCCCATACGTGTTTATTCAGCCAACACATGTACCTGTCAGTCCAGCGAAGACCTAATTGCGAAATGAGACATGTCCGTGTAACGGCTCACCAGGGCAGGCGCAACTAAAGGCTGTCAGTGCTATACTAATTTCTCATGTCTATGTAGCTGGCCAGAGTGGCCGAGCGGTTCTAAGCGCTACAGTCTGGAACCGCGCAACTGCTGCAGTCGCAGTTTCGAATCCTGCCTCCGGTATGGATGTGTGTGATGTCCTTAGGTTAGTTAGGTTTAAGTAGTTCTAAGTTCTAGGGGACTAATGACCTCAGAAGTTAAGTCCCATAGTGCTCAGAGCCATTTGAACCATATGTATGTAAATAACAGCCAAGTCCACCTTCTAGACGCACTATGGAAATCTTCTGCAATCCTTTCAGAAACTTTTAACGTTAATAGTCCAGATTAACAACGAATGCATTCTTTCTGCTGCTCCTAACGGCAGAGCCCGTCCATCACATATCAGACTCTCACAGAAACCGAAAAGTGGCGCAGAAATAGTGAACAGTCGCTTTTGTAGGAGGTTTTATGATTCTCAGCTTGTATGCATGGAAGTTTTTGTTCTAACAGGAACTGTTTACGAAAATAGCCCAGAATAACACTGGTTGCATTCAGCCTGATGGTCCTAACAATGCACCCCATCCATCACGTGATACTCTTCCTGATAATCATGACAAGCTGCTTTCGACATATGTCTCAGAAACAGTAAACGTTCTCACCCCTATGTAGAGGCACATTCGTCCCAGCACAAAGGATGTCTTGTGAATGAATGGAGAACTCTGATTGGCTCTTACTGAATTTACCTGCCACACTGCCACTGCTGCCAGTGAAGGAGCACTGTTCGCCATTTTTTTTATGCAGATGATACTTCCAGCAACAAAACTATTTTGTACAGACCACTATATTGCACTGACAGTTAAACCCTAAAAAAGTGGTCTACTGTTTGTCAAATATGGAAAGACACTGGCTCAATTACACTGCTCTGCCACTGAGGAGAGAAGCTTGAACATTACAGCGTGAAACTGATCTCCAACCCAGCAATATATCACCACATACCATGTTGATGCAGTAAACATACAATTCTTATCCTGTGCCATACAAAATCGCCCGTTTTGCATCATGTATATAGCTATCGACCTCGAGACACTCATACATACAGTGCGAAGACAGACAGCATAAGTTTACGCTCCGTATATACTCCTCGCAGCACTAGCTCTTTCCAGCGAGGTCAGTCATCCACCGCAGTCGACAGTCACAAGTCATCCACCCCCAACATGTGACCAGATCTCCCTCAGCGCACTGAAGTCACTCTCCAAATTGTTGTACAAAGTTGGGGTCAGTTCCCTTAATATAAAGGCCCTGACCTGCTTGTTTGCTTGCTTTCTATACCCATCTCCAGACTCTGGGATTAGAAGAACAGATGTATTTTCACATGATTTGGCAGAATATTATACCATTTGTAGGGAAGCAGCCTACTCACGTCGTAATAAATTCGCATCATTCTTTCCATTGTGTGCCAGCCAGTCCGCTGTAACTAGCTCTGACGTCATAAATGTTGCGCAATACTCTAAAAATCAAGCGAATAACCTAAAATGTTTCTAGCATGTCAGGAGTAATTCTAAATAAATATGTGTTGAATATCAGTTCGATAACTTTAACCATTTGCGAAATTTGGACGTTTTTCTGTAAAGATCATTGGCGCAACAGAAAAGAGCTAGAGACTTAAAAATTTATATTTAGATTCCTTTTTCATAATTATTTAATAGAAACAGTCTTCTGGATCTCACAAATTAAGATTTTAGTTGAAATTCAATATTTTCTGGTTTTTGTCTTAAAAATTAAGGAAGCAAGATAGATTAAGTAGGCTAATAAATAAGGCTAGGATGTTTATACTTAAGTAGAATGGAAATCCGCTATAACCATAAAGATGTGAGAAGTTTCAACTTAATAACTATATAACTATAGCGATAGCGTATCTCCAAAGGGCAAGTTCAGAGCTCGTCTACTGCGTGTAGTGTAATTAAATTAATTCTCTCGGCCAAAATATTTTACTTAGCCACGTCAGACTTTTATTATGATTACTTACGTGTGTGCTGATTGCGCATTTAAATTGAGAGCTTCATCTGCCATCAGCAAAGGAAGCGATGATTTATTCAATAACTTAATGTGGTGCATTACTAGCCCAGCGGCTAGTCAGGAGAGCCGATTTGATCAGGCATTCCCTTAGCCATCCGCACCGTGGCTTTATATATAAGAACGCTGCGCGAGAGAGAAAGGCCCCAGTTCTCTCCAGACGCTGAATTGCACACCATCTGTGTCGGGAGTCACGTCGAGTCGGTATCATTGCTATAAACAGCCTCGGATGCCGTATTAAGTTACTCGGGATACGCGTAACCATGAAATCATTTTCGAGTGATGTGTTAATTCTGGGATAACTTTAATTATCAATCTTCAGTTTGCGTATGTCGTATTTTCACGTGCCGTCGCGTCAGACATTCTACAATTATTTAGCGTGGCGTTTGATCAGCATATTCATCAAATTATGGCGAGCATTCATTTAAACATTTAATTTGGACAGTTATAGTTGTATCAGCGCATTAGACTCTGAACTGCTCTGTTAGTCAGGTTGTGTGGATTCTTTTCTTTTCATCTGTGACTTTCAGAATAGAGAAAACATTTTTTTTCACGATCGTTTTTGATTATGAATCCCAGACAATCTCCTAATTCCTCAGAGCTATAAGCTGTAGCTATAAGTGTATTTCTCAGATGAAGTGAGCACTAGGAATTCTAATTACAGGCTTCACGTTTTGCTAATCACTTTCTGGTTGCCAATATTGTAGTTAGAGAGCCAGTGTTGAGAACGGCAAAAAGACAGCATAAATAATAGGAACATCATTTATATAACATTAATTTCCACCCACCGCCCCACATATGGTGCATCGGCCGGGAAACTGAGTAATAGTGAAAGTGATTTTTTAAATAATCGAATTCGCTAGTGAAATGCGACGCGCAACTGAGTAATAGAACAGTGATAGTGTTACGTGTGTATGTGGACGACGCAATTGGATTAACAACGCATCTGGATTGACGGAGCTGGCACTGAGTCTAGCGGCACTGCCGGCATCGCAAGAAGCCAGTTTCGCCTCACCGCAGTCGTCCGCCGGAGCAACCGGAGTCGCGCCTGCCGTTGTGGGCCCCGCAAACACACAGCAGCCGTCGGAGTGCCGTCTGCAGTTCATCGCGCCGCGTCGCATCAGTAATCCTGGTACGCCGCGCCGGCAACACCATACGTCGTGCAGAAGGAACTAAGTTAAGTGGAAAGCTGTTAAAAATTTTACTAACCTGCACTAAAAGACTGTCGGCGATGGAACAGCCAAAAGAAACTGAGGTTAAACTTGAATCAGAACCTATGTCTGTTGAGGGAACTGTAAATCCAGACAACGGTTCAAGTGTAAATATGCATGAAAGTAGTAATGTTAAAGTGAAATATGAAGTATTGTCTCCTGGCAGTAGTGTAAAAAGGGGCAATGATTCAATAATAGAGACCCCTGTAGTAAAGCAGAAAGCAGAAATTGTTAATTTATTGGATGATAGTTTAGCTGATGTGTTAAAAACGAAACAGTCATCAGAGGTGGTAGAGTTTAAACAGGAGAAGTTAGATATGACTGATCAATCAGAAGTTTCATTTAGTTTCGATGATTCTGGTGTTGGAGCTAGTTTTTCGTCACATGAGTGTGATAAAAAGCCAGCTTGTGAGCAACCCAAAGATACTGGGGCTATTGATTTAAATGTTATATTACAAGCAATAGCTGCCAGTAATGAAAAATTGTCAGCCAGTAATGCTAGAATGACAGCTGAATTAAAGTCTGAAATAACTGAGGTCAAAAGCAGTAATGCTGAATTAAAATCTAATATAACTGAGGTAAATAACAGGATTGTGGCCAGCCAAACTAATTTTAATAAACGATTGGAGGTAATGGACGATACCTTCAAGGCTGGTTGCAATAAGTTGAAAGAGGATTTGGACAGTTTGAATTATAAAATTGATTACAACCACGAGGATATTAAGAAAAAGGTTGCTCAACAATTTTCTGAAATGTATAAAACAGTAAAATCCGAAGTTGCTGAGGTTCGCAAAGACTTCCAAATGGAAGATGCGAAGCTGGAGCACAAGTTAACAGAAAAGATCGAGGCGGAATCTGAACTGTGCTCAGATAGGTTCAAAGATGTTAATATAAAAGTAAACATATATCAAGGAGAAGTAGATGCAATCAAAACTGACACTACTCATATTGTGCAAAGAGTAGATAATGTTGAAATGAGCGTAGAAAATATTACTACTAACATTGCTAACATTGAGAGTAAAGTAGCTTTAGTAACTTCTGGTAATGGTAGTATGCAACAAGTTGTAGCTGCAAACGCCGCTTTTATCGGATGTCGGCAGTTCTTGCGGTTCGATCCAGATAAAAATATCCACCCGCTAGATTTCTGGAACGATTTTGAAGATGTGATTCCATCAACTTGGTCTGAACGAGAGAAAATCTCATTTATTAGAAGCCATTTAGCAGGTGACACCATGCGTTGGTCAGCTGATGTTATGTTGAAGTGTAAAACATTAGCGGAATTTAAAACAGCTTTCATTAATGAGTATTGGTCTAGTAATAAGCAAAATGAAGTGTTGAGAGAATTTTGGAGTGGAAAACGCTTCAATGTAGCCAAGGAATCTATCAAAGAATTTGCTAGGTCATGGATCTCACGTTTGTCACATTTGGCCGAAAAGCTAAAACCTGAAATGATAATACTAGATCTTGAAGCCAAACTGCCATGGTATTGGCAAACTAGAATTATATCTGCCCCTAGAGACAATCTGGATCGTTTCATTGAATATTTGGAACGTGTAGAACGTGTTGCTGCCAATGAGGAGCAAGCACGTAATAACAGAAATGCTAATAACAATAGTAGTAATTTTAAGCACGAGCAGAATGGCAACGTAAACATCAGAACAGTAGGTGTTCGCCATCCTAAGAGAGGTAGGAATTGGAGAAATAATTATCAGAACCAACAATGGCATCCAAATGATAGTAATTTTGTTCAGAACAAAATTATGCAAGTAAACAACAGCGCGGAAAGCAATGCTATGCCAGTTAACTATAATGGAAATAAAGGAGACAGTAGTAGGCCGAGGCAGGAAAACTAGTTCCCGTCTATGAGGACACTGGCGCTCACCAGGCGGTTACCTTTCCTAAGCCAGTAGTTACGGTAATTGGTAAGACAGATCAGAATACTCAGACTGAACATGTGGATGAAGGGTCGGTAGCATCTAAGGATCCAGCAGAAATATTAGATCACTCACAGTATTTGATAGATACCGTGTTAGAGACGCTTTCTAAGTGGGAAGAGAAAGAGAAGGCGCAGCAGTGTAACGGTAGGGAAGAGCTACAAAATAATGAATTGTCAGGTGAAGAAGCAGAAGAAATTCATGCTTATATTTACAATGAGGATGATGTGCTCTTATTTAAAGTGCCTGTGCAGGATGTTGATACTGAACTAATAGATTTAGGACAGGAGGTAAGTGAGAATGTAGAGGGTAGCCTGTTGTGGGTCAATGAACCCAGTAGCTGTGACCAGTTGTCACTGGAGAAGGAACCCGACGATAATGGTGAAAGTGGTTTAGCTGTAACTAGTGTTATGCCCAGTCTGGAGGCGCAGAATCGCTCAGACTACAGTAATTTGGGTCATGTTCAGCAAACTAAGTGTAATGACGTCGCGCGGTGTTTCGATTTAAAATTAATAGACCGACTGGAAAGGGCAGCTGAAAATGTAATTCAGGAAACCCCTACACGCTTTGACCTAAATGTAATGAAGACAGATGTCAATCACTTTAGTTGGAGACAAATCCAAAAGGAGCTATTGGATGAGTTTGAGGAACCACCTGTACAAACTAGAATAAGCCACCCTATAATAATAGTGAATATGTTGGGTATCAATGTACGTTGTCTCTTAGACAGTGGAAGTGAGGTGAGTGCGATATCTCAGTCCTTCTTTGATGCATTACCTGGTAAAGACAAGCTTACAGTAATGAGGGTATCAGGACTAAGAATAATTGGTGCTACTGGCAAGGTGTCAAAAACGGTAAAGCAAGAAGCTTTGCTGCCCTTTAACATTAATGGTAATTTAATTGATCATCCATGTTTAATTGTAAACAATCTTTACAATTAAGGATGACAGCCAAAAACAGTTGCAGGATAAAATTTTTTATTAAAATTCTTGACCAAGGTTTCGGTACATATAAATATACCTTCATCAGAAGTAAAACTTCCTGAACAGAAAGACACATTCATTAGAAAAGCCATATCAACGAAAGTGAGAAACAGAAGCTTAAGTAACGGTGAAATTACTACAGTGATGTAGGCACAAAATCATTAGTACTTACTAAAATTACATCATGCAATGGAGAATAATAAAAACAATTATGCCAAAGGCGTCGTCAGTAATTAAAACATCATCTCCATTTGTACAACATGTGTAATGGGCACAAGGTCAAAGCGAACAGTATTAACAGCATTACTTCACTTATGAACTATTGAGACACGAGTGTGAAAGCACTAGGGCAGATGGTTTCGCCGAGAGAGGGCACTTGCATGTGCCAGACTCGCGCATATTAAAATCCATAAGTACATACATAAGTGCATCAAAAAATTGTTAAAGGTTGTGTTAATTCAAACTCTGTCTTAATAAGTAAAACGTATCAGGCCAATTAAAGACATTTATGTAAAAAAGAAATATAGAACAAATTTATCTGTATCCTAGTGTCAAACGGATAAAGCTTGTGCTTGGAACATCTGACGAGAGAGGGCACTAGTGTAATGCGCGAGAGTCTCGCGTAACATAGGCAGTGAAATACATACTAGCGAAACAACCAAAAATGTTATAATAAAACGAAAACATCTGTCATTATGAATAAAACATAGTAGTCATTTAACCATACATACACATTGAAATTCATAACAAACAAACATCACAATACGTAGAATCCCAACAAGACAGGAAAAGCGCATTTCACCGGCATTAACAAGCAAGAAAATAACTACTAGTCAGCCAGACTATGTTACATTAAGGCAATGAGTGGTTTGAAACTATCTAAAAAATTTTTGTTTCGAAGCTGCACCTGTTCATTATGAACAAAACCGTCTTTTAGAGACAGATGCTTGAAAATCTCTAATTCTTCGAGCAAGTCTAGTTTGTAACCTTTATTAGCTTCATGAAGCAGCTCTACGTCGTCCAGTTCACTTGGCGTGTGCCGTAAGAGCCATAGATGTTCAGCAAAGGTGGAATTATATACGTTTTCCCCATTTTTACCTAACAAGTGTTCTTTATACCTAACTTTAATGGGTCTACCTGTCTGCCCTATGTAATAGTTTGGGCAGTCGTTACACGTAATTTTGTATACCCCGGCCTTAGTGCTGAGTTCTTCTCGTGTTACTCTACGTTTCAGGCTATTATTTACGGAAAAGGCAACTCTATAACCGTATTGTTTCTGTAAAAGTCTTCTTATCTTATATGAAACGTTCCCTAAAAATGGAATAGAAATAAAGTTATTACTCTCATACTTTTTTCCCCTGTTATCTCCTAAAGTAGAAAATTTTACAGCTGTTTTTTTCTTAGCAATTTGGTCAATTAATTTAGGGTCGTATCCATTGTTAGTAGCTATTGATTTTAATAATTTTTTTTATTATTTATTTTAATAATTTTTTTTATTATTCTCCATTGTATGATGTAATTTTAGTAAGTACTAATGATTTTGTGCCTACATCACTGTAGTAATTTCACCGTTACTTAAGCTTCTGTTTCTCACTTTCGTTGATATGGCTTTTCTAATGAATGTGTCTTTCTGTTCAGGAAGTTTTACTTCTGATGAAGGTATATTTATATGTACCGAAACCTTGGTCAAGAATTTTAATAAAAAATTTTATCCTGCAACTGTTTTTGGCTGTCATCCTTAATTGTGAAGAATTTTAACAGTTGCTGCCGCAGCCATGTTTAAAGTCATGAAATTGTAAACAATCTCAGTATTGAGGTTTTAATTGGCATAGATTTCTTGTCGAAATATCAGAGTGTTGTTGACTTTGAAAGAAGCCAGTTAAAAATGGTCTTGCCAATGTTGTTTGTTGTGGTCTTCAGTCCTGAGACTGGTTTGATGCAGCTCTCCATGCTACTCTATCCTGTGCAAGCTTCTTCATCTCCCAGTATCTACTGCAACCTACATCCTTCTGAATCTGCTTAGTGTATTCATCTCTTGGTCTCCCTCTACGATTTTTACCCTCCACACTGCCCTCCAATGCTAAATTTGTGATCCCTTGATGCCTCAAAACATGTCCTACCAACCGATCCCTTCTTCTAGTCAAGTTGTGCCACAACTTCTCTTCTCCCCAATCCTATTCAATACCTCCTCATTAGTTACGTTATCTACCCACCTTATCTTCAGCATTCTTCTGTAGCACCACATTTCGAAAGCTTCTATTCTCTTCTTGTCCAAACTAGTTATCGTCCATGTTTCACTTCCATACATGGCTACACTCCATACAAATACTTTCAGAAACGACTTCCTGACACTTAAATCTATACTCGATGTTAACAAATTCCTCTTCTTGAGAAACGCTTTCCTTGCCATTGCCAGTCTACATTTTATATCCTCTCTACTTCGACCATCATCGGTTATTTTACTCCCTAAATAGCAAAACTCCTTTACTACTTTAAGTGTCTCATTTCCTAATCTAATTCCCTCAGCATCACCCGACTTAATTTGACTACATTCCATTATCCTCGTTTTGCTTTTGTTGATGTTCATCTTATATCCTCCTTTCAAGACACTGTCCATTCCGTTCAACTGCTCTTCCAAGTCCTTTGCTGTCTCTGACAGAATTACAATGTCATCGGCGAACCTCAAAGTTTTTACTTCTTCTCCATGAATTTTAATACCTACTCCGAATTTTTCTTTTGTTTCCTTTACTGCTTGCTCAATATACAGATTGAATAACATCGGGGAGAGGCTACAACCCTGTCTTACTCCTTTCCCAACCACTGCTTCCCTTTCATGTCCCTCGACTCTTATAACTGCCATCTGGTTTCTGTACAAACTGTAAATAGCCTTTCGCTCCCTGTATTTCACCCCTGCCACCTTCAGAATTTGAAAGAGAGTATTCCAGTTAACATTGTCAAAAGCTTTCTCTAAGTCTACAAATGCTAGAAACGTAGGTTTGCCTTTTCTTAATCTTTCTTCTAAGATAAGTCGTAAGGTCAGTATTGCCTCACGTGTTCCAACATTTCTACGGAATCCAAACTGATCTTCCCCGAGGTCGGCTTCTACCAGTTTTTCCATTCGTCTGTAAAGAATTCGCGTTAGTATTTTGCAGCTGTGACTTATTAAACTGATAGTTCGGTAATTTTCACATCTGTCAACACCTGATTTCTTTGGGATTGGAATTATTATATTCTTCTTGAAGTCAGAGGGTATTTCGCCTGTCTCATACATCGTGCTCACCAGATGGTAGAGTTTTGTCATGACTGGCTCTCCCGAGGCCATCAGTAGTTCAAATGGAATGTTGTCTACTCCCGGGGCCTTGTTTCGACTCAGGTCTTTCAGAGCTCTGTCAAACTCTTCACGCAGTATCTTATCTCCCATTTCGTCTTCATCTACATCCTCTTCCATTTCCATAATATTGTCCTCAAGTACATCGCCCTTGTATAAACCCTCTATATACTCCTTCCACCTTTCTGCCTTCCTTTCTTTGCTTAGAACTGGGTTGCCATCTGAGCTCTTGATATTCATACAAGTGGTTCTCTTCTCTCCAAAGGTCTCTTTAATTTTCCTGTAGGCAGTATCTATCTTACCCCTAGTGAGATACGCCTCTACATCCTTACATTTGTCCTCTAGCCATCCCTGCTTAGCCATTTTGCACTTCCTGTCGATCTCGTTTTTGAGACGTTTGTATTCCTTTTTGCCTGCTTCATTTACTGCATTTTTATATTTTCTCCTTTCATCAATTAAATTCAGTATATCTTCTGTTACCCAAGGATTTCTATTAGCCCTCGTCTTTTTACCTACTTGATCCTCTGCTGCCTTCACTACTTCATCCCTCAGAGCTACCCATTCTTCTTCTACTGTATTTCTTTCCCCCATTCCTGTCAATTGTTCCCTTATGCTCTCCCTGAAACTCTCTACAACCTCTGGTTCTTTCAGTTTATCCAGGTCCCATCTCCTTAAATTCCCACCTTTTTGCAGTTTCTTCAGTTTCAATCTGCAGTTCATAACCAATAGATTGTGGTCAGAATCCACATCTGCCCCTGGAAATGTCTTACAATTTAAAACCTGGTTCCTAAATCTCTGTCCTACCATTATATAATCTATCTGAAATCTGTCAGTATCTCCAGGCTTCTTCCATGTATACAACCTTCTTTTATGATTCTTGAACCAAGTGTTGGCTATGATTAAGTTATGCTCTGTGCAAAATTCTACAAGGCGGCTTCCTCTTTCATTCCTTCCCCCCAATCCATATTCACCTACTATGTTTCCTTCTCTCCCTTTTCCTACTGACGAATTCCAGTCACCCATGACTATTAAATTTTCATCTCCCTTCACTACCTGAATAATTTCTTTTATCTCGTCATACATTTCATCTATTTCTTCATCATCTGCAGAGGTAGTTGGCATATAAACTTGTACTACTGTAGTAGGCATGGGCTTTGTGTCTATCTTGGCCACAATAATGCGTTCACTATGCTGTTTGTAGTAGCTAACCCGCACTCCTATTTTTTTATTCATTATTAAACCTACTCCTGCATTACCCCTATTTGATTTTGTATTTATAACCCTGTAATCACCTGACCAAAAGTCTTGTTCCTCCTGCCACCGAACTTCACTAATTCCCACTATATCTAACTTTAACCTATCCATTTCCCTTTTTAAATTTTGTAACCTACCTGCCCGATTAAGGGATCTGACGTTCCAAGCTCCGATCCGTAGAACGCCAGTTTTCTTTCTCCTGATAACGACGTCCTCCTGAGTAGTCCCCGCCCGGAGATCCGAATGGGGGACTATTTTACCTCCGGAATATTTTACCCAAGAGGACGCCATCATCATTTAATCATACAGTAGAGCTGCATGTCCTCGGGAAAAATTACGGCCGTAGTTTCCCCTTGCTTTCAGCCGTTCGCAGTACCAGCACAGCAAGGCCGTTTTGGTTATTGTTACAAGGCCAGATCAGTCAATCATCCAGACTGTTGCCCCTGCAACTACTGAAAAGGCTGCTGCCCCTCTTCAGGAACCACATGTTTGTCTGGCCTCTCAACAGATACCCCTCCGTTGTGGTTGCACCTACGGTACGGCCATCTGTATCGCTGAGGCACGCAAGCCTCCCCACCAACGGCAAGGTCCATGGTCCATGGTTCTTGCCAATAACCGGAGTAATTACAGTACTTTTTAGTGATAAACGTGTAGTAACTAATGATGAAACTTGGGAGCTGCCGATACGAGTTCTGAAAAATAGGAGATATTGGGACGAAGGTGTTAATTTTAGTAAAAGTAAGCTAAACACAGAAGAAGAAGAAGCAATTATTTTGGACAAAATAGGAGCTAAATTGCAAGAAATCGATAAAATTTCAGCTAATCAGAGGGAAAAACTAAGACAGGTTTTAAAAAGGCATCATAAGGTATTTTCAAATCGACCTGGCATGGTCAAAGGTTATGAATGTCAATTAAAGGTGAAACCTGGCCAAGTGTTTTTCAGGAAGCCATACCAAATACACGTAGCTAGGAAGGAGGCAGTTCGAAAGGAGATACAGAGAATGCTAGAGTGGGGTGTGATTGAAAAAGCGGTCAGTGAGTACAATAACCCTCTTGTTGTTGTACGAAAAAGAGACGGGAGTGTCAGATTGGTCTTGGACGCTCGTTGGTTGAATGAAATAGTCGTTAGGGAAAGTGATAGACCGCAGAACATGGACGAGTTATTGCAAAAGTTCCGGGGAGTAAAATTCTTAACTTCTATGGACATCACGTGTGGATATTGGAATTTGCCACTGGCGGAAAGTTCAAGGAAGTACACAGCTTTCTTGTACGAAGGAGTTTGTTACCAATATCGTGTGGTACCTTTCGGACTTAATATCTCTGTGTGTGCCTTCGTACGTGTGATGTGCCATGTTTTAGGACCAGCCTTAAGTAATAAAATAACAGTCTACGTAGATGATGTGTTAATAGCAACTCCTACCTGGGAAGAACACATAGCTTTATTAGAGGAAGTGTTAGAAGCTATTGAGAGAGGTGGTATGAAACCAAAAATTGAAAAGACAGAGTGCGTTAAAGAGGAAATAAATTTCTTGGGATATATGATAAGTGGAAAAGGTATTCTGCCTGACCCAGGCAAGCTAGCAGTCATTGAAAAATTTGAGGCTCCCAGAAACAAGAAGCAGTTGAGATCGATGTTCGGTCTTTTCGGCTTCTATTGGCGTTCTGTTAGTGATCAGGCTTTTAATGCGCCCTGTCTTCACCTCCTGCTGAAAAAGAATACCCCTTGGGTTTGGACAGCAGAATGTCATCAGGCGTTCGAGGTGCTTAAACAATCTTTAATTAATAGTCCTATTTTACATCATCCTGATTTTGAAAAACCATTCTGCATGTCTGTTGATGCTAGTGGCTATGGTATAGCTGTGGAGGTATTCCAAGTAGAAATACAGAACAAACAAGAAGTGCACAAGACTATAGCTTTCGCAAGTCGATCATTACAGACAGCAGAGAGAAATTATGGCATCTCAGAACTAGAAGCATTGGCAATTGTATTTGGGGTACAGAAGTTTGAGCAGTATCTATTAGGTCACAAGATAATTGTTTACAGTGACCATAAGGCGTTGACCTTTTTAAAGACCTGTAAGTTGAGGAATGCTCGTTTGGTAAGATGGTCATTGTATCTCCAGCAGTTTGGCCTTGAGGTTAGATATATTCAAGGGAAAGACAATCTGGTAGCTGATGGGTTATCTAGAAGTGCGGAGCTCTGTGATGACTCGGGAATTACAGCAACAGACCTAAGTGATGATGATGATGATGATGATGATGATTGGTTTGTGGGGCGCTCAACTGCGTGGTTATCAGCGCCCGTACAATTACCCAATCTTTGCTCAGTCCAATTTCGCCACTTTCCTGGATGATGATGAAATGATGAGGACAACACAAACACCCAGTCATCTCGAGGCAGGTGAAAATCCCTGACCCAACAGACCTAAGTGAAGTACGAATGTTTGCGTTGCACGAAGTAAAGGAAGAAAGTGCATTAAAGAGAGTGATAAAGAACTTGAGACGTGAGCAGAATGCAGATGACCAGCTGAAATTAGTGAAGAGCTATTTAGGAAATGCGAACTATCCTAAGGTTTCGCAATACTATGGTCTGCATAAAGGTATTCTGTTTAGGAGGAAAAAGGTAGGTGTTTCTGAGTGGAAGCTGTGCTTTCCCTCACAACATGTAGACTTACTAATCGACTATGTACACCTGAGGTATGGGCACTACGGTGCAAAGAAGTGCATTGCAAAATTAGAAGAGAAGGTTGTGTTTGACAACATGTACCGCCGTGTTGCCAAGCGTCTAGCATCTTGTGTAGTGTGCCAGAAATGCCGTGCTGCTAACACCAGAATACAAGGGGATATGCATTCAGTAGAGCCAACTGAAACCCTAGAATTACTGGCTTGTGATTTGTTTGGCCCTCTTCCTGCTTCGAGAGGTGGTTGCACCCATGTTTTTGTTGTTGTGGATGGATTCAGTAAATATGTTAAGCTATACCTAATTAAAAGAGCAAATGCCAAAACGTTGGTAGAAAAGTTGGAAAAAGATTTCTTCGTGAACCTTGGCATTCCGAAGAATTTGCTGTCAGACAATGGGCCTCAGTTTACTTCTGATAAATTTAAGGAATGTCTAGATAAGGCCGGAGTGAAACATCTGAAAATATCTGCGTATTTCCCCCAAGGAAATATGAGTGAACGTATTATGAGAGAATTGAATAGGCTTTGCAGAACTTATTGTGCTCGGAAACACTCAAGTTGGGCAGAGCACATGAAGTATTTTGAGAATGTAATTAGCAACTTAAGGCATGATGCAACTGGTTTTGCGCCTTGCGAATTGATGTTTGGCCAAGAACCGCACAATGTGATTGCAGATATGGTAGAATTCCCTATTCTCACGCAAATATCCACAGACGAGAAGAAGTTAAAGGCTAGGGCAAATATAAGAAAAAGAGCATTGGAAAGGAAGAAGCGTCATGACGAAAAAACTGTACCCACTAATTTTGAAATAGGTCAATTAGTCCTGGTCAAAACCAAGGAAAAATGAAAGAAAATAAATGCAGAAACAAAGAAATTCATGTTCTTATACCAAGGACCTTTCAGGATCATAGGAAAACCACATGCCAATGCATACAGGCTAGAGTACCCTAAAAGTAAAAAGGTATTAGGTCTCAGGAACGTGATCGACCTAAAGAAGTTCATAGGTAGCCAATGAATGCTGTAGGGAGGAGGTTGTTCTGTAACCTCTACACAGTGTGGCAGCTGTGCAGTCCCAGCTGTGTGAGATCTTTTTTCCTTTTCAGGTCTCACTCAATCTTCATCTTTCCTATCCACCAAAGTTTCGCAATACAAAAATTTTCCGTCATGGCTATCAAGCCATGAGTTTTGTAACCATTCTATCCACCGATTAGTGAGAAAAAAAACCTAATGTGACAAACCTAACAGTGACATAAACGATAGAGTAGTATGACGTAATTAAGATACAAATGTATTTGAGTAACAAGTATGTATAGAACCCTGGTAATATTATAAGTACAAAGTGTTGTTTTATTGGAAATGGTCCCGCAATAATATTTAGAAAAGATATACAAATTCATGTACAAGCAGGATCTGAAGTGGCAGTGAAACCTAGTGTATGCATTAGAGCTAACTAATTAATAGTAAGAGAGAGTGCTTAGTGTTATGAAAAATATGCAGATAAGTTGTAAGAATAAACTCACCTTGTGTAGCAAGGAATGGCAGTGTAATAGAATTGAACAGTGTTTGTGGTTGGACGTGAAGGACACGTCCCTGAAGTATTTATAAGGTTGGAGCTGGCCATTATTTTGGTGTAGTGTATGACAGGACACACCTACACGTATTGAGGTTATGAGTTGGAGGCGTGAATGCGACAATAGGTACCCTTATGTTAGATGAGACAGAGCAGCTCATGGTGTCCTATAGGTTTAAGGAATTTAGCATTACACTCGTCCATAATTACTTGATGCACTTTAGTGGTAGGTCGAGAGAGACTACCAGTGGTTTCAGCGTCCGATCGAGTGGAAATGGATTGCCACGTGAGCAAACTGATCAGCCGCAATACACTATTGATACGAAATAAATGTGCTATCCTGAGCTTTAAATTTTAATGGAGTGAGTATTACTTAAGTTCATACACTAGCAACATAATTGAGTAACATAATGGCAGACGTGAAACATTATTTATAGCTCAGCATAAATACGCTTCGATGAAGTAAGTACATAATTGCAAATGTGGAACTGACACAGCGGCAGTGGACCAATAAGTGGATTTAGTAGTCAACTAAACGTAGTGTGTTTTGAACACTCAGAACTGTACTATTACCACAAGTTACTCACATGTACAAAGAAACTGAGAAGACAACTACTAATCAAATATACTCATACTATCTCTAAGAATAAGGTAATCAAAGATGAGTCAGCTAAGTGAATAAAATACAAATGTATCGGGAATGTACCGAGCATTGGTCCAGTGTTCCGGCCCAGAACTAAAATTGAAATTAAATAGGATTCATGATTGTATGCCTTGAGCATAAATTTTCTCTAGTACGTGACTAACGGCGTTTTGAGCCTTTTGTTTATCGATTTTGACAATTAAGTAACCGCGAGAGTAAAACTGAAAAGTTCTGTTAACTTTGTTCCAGCAACATATTGCAGGATAAAATGTATATATCCCCATTTCATTGTGACCCACCCTTAGATATTAAGTTAACAGAGTCTGAGGCACTCTTTTTGTTTGTTCTACAGGACAAACCAGATAATGGCAGCCTAGTAGCTGCGTGAAAGCGTGGAGTGACTTGGACACAACTCACAGTGACCCCTCCCCTTTCCCCATGTAATTTAGAGTGAACGTGAAGGACGCACACCATAGCAACTTCCCCTCCTCAACTCTTGTGAATGGAAGTGTAGAACGCCAGCCAAAGCGGCTACAACCTCGTGTGTAAAAATTATTTGTGAAATTTTCTTTCAGGTTTAGAAAAGACTGCTAAGATATACTCATCTGTTTATGTATCTTAAATAACTGTTATTTTCTTTGAATTTGTGTATGTAAAAATGTATTTAATGGATTCAAGATTTACATAATTTTACATATTTTTGTGTGTTTGTTTGTCTAAGGCAATATGTATGCCAAAGTGTTTCATTGATTTTGCTTAAATTTTGAGAGATAATATTGATTAAGAGGCAGTGAACATGCCAGTAAGTTAAATAATGAAGTAGGTAATCAGTTTTCCTTTTAATATTTCTATATGTTTACATTTCAGTTTTAAATTTTCATAGGGAGTTAAGCTGTACTCTTGCTTCCCGTTTTGTAATTAATTTTTTTTCATTCATTAACATTCAAAAACAAAAAATTTAAGTAGAGGGTGATGTAGGGAGCAGCCTACTCACGTCGTAATAAATTCACATCATTCTTTCCACTGTGTGCCAGCCAGTCCGCTGTAACTAGCTCTGACGACATAAATGTTGTGCAATACTTTAAAAATCAAGCGAATAACCTAAAATGTTTCTAGCATGTCAGGAGTAATACTAAATTAATATGTGTTGAATATCAGTTCGATAACTTTAACCATTTGCGAAATTTGGACGTTTTTCTGTAAAGATCGTTGGCGCAACAGAAAAGAGCTAGAGACTTAAAAATTTATATTTAGATTCCTTTTTCGTAATTATTTAATAGAAACAGTCTTCTGGATCTCACAAATTAAGATTTTAGTTGAAATTCAATATTTTCTGGTTTTTGTCTTAAAAATTAAGGAAGCAAGATAGATTAAGTAGGCTAATAAATAAGCTAGGATGTTTATACTTACGTAGAATGGAGATCCGCTATAATCATAAAGATGTGAGAAGTTTCAACTTAATAACTATATAACTATAGCGATAGCGTATCTCCAAAGGGCAAGTTCAGAGCTCGTGTAGTGTAATTAAATTAATTCTCTCGCCCAAAATATTTTACTTAGCCACGTCAGACTTTTATTATGATTACTTACGCGTGTGCTGATTGCGCATTTAAATTGAGAGCTTCATCTGCCATCAGCAAAGGAAGCGATGATTTATTCAATAACTTAATGTGGTGCATTACTAGCCCAGCGGCTGGTCGGGAGAGCCGATTTGATCTGGCGTTCCCTTAGCCGTCCGCACCGCGGCTTTATATATAAGAACGCCGCGCGAGAGCCCCTGGGGGGGCCTCCGCCGCTCGACTCGCTGCGACTCACATCGTCTACGCGCACGCAACGCCATGGCTGGGAAGCAGATTGCCGCCGCATTGGAAGTCCTCATCAACGCGATGGGTCTCACTGGCGGCCGCCAACGGCAGCCACGGCGCAAGCGAACGCAGCGGAACGGGACGATGCTCCAGTGCTACAACTGTCAGCAGCTGGGGCACACCGCGCGCGGGTGTAGAATGCCGTCGCGTGCTTAAAGTGCGCGGCGGCTCACGACACCCGCAGCTGCACGAAACCTCGTGGGGTGGCCTGCAGCTGCGCGAACTGCGGCGGACCACACGCCGCCAACTCGCGTAGCTGCGGCTACCTCCGCAAGTCACGCCGTCCACCCGCCGCACCACGCCCTGCGGTGCCGTCAAGCGCCTCGACGGCCGTCCCGCCCCCCCGCTCAGGCATGGGGTGCGGGCCGCGCCGACGTGAGGCCGCCACCGATGAAGCTCTGGCCGGCTTCCAAGCCGCCTTCGCGGCCGAAAGGGCCGCACTGAAGGAAGAGCTCGCAGCAGTCCATCGCCAGCTCCAACAGCTGCGCGATGAGCTGCGGGCTATCGAGAAGAAGCCGCCAGTTCCCGCCGCCGCCCCCGCCGTGAGTCGTCCGGTGGGGATCGACGCGGCCACGCAAACAACCGCCGCTCCCCCTCCCGCAGCAATGCAGGAGGTGGCGCCCATGGAAACGGAGGATGTGCCGCCTGAGCTACCCCCTTCCAAGGTGGTAGCCGCAAGCAAGGGCGCCAAGGCGCCTCCTGACTCCTCGCAAGTCGAGAAGCCAACGAAGAAGAGGAGGATTTGCCTACCATTTCCTGACATGACCAACGTACAGGTCGTCCTGAAGAACATTGCCGCGACACTGAAGGACGGGTCCTACCCCTATTCAGGCCAACCATACCCCTTCACCCCGCCAGACCAGCCCACACCTCCCCTCCCCCACCGACCGCTCCATCGCACGTACCGATGGCGTTTCGCGTTGATGGAAGTGCTCACGAAGAAAGAACTAGCCGTGATAAATTCACAACCCGTTTTCACGCCTTCCCAGTGGGACGACCTAGTAGATGTCATCGATCGATTCGTAAAGGAAGAGTTCTGGTCTGGTAGGAGGAAGCCGACCCCTGAAGATCTGGAAGCCATAGAAGAAATTGAACGTAACCAGCGACAGTTCCAGTAGCGAGGCCATCACCACTGTAGCGGGACCCATGCAAAACCCACCGGCCCGTCACTTCGGCCGTTCGTTTTCCATTTCTCTCACTGTCCCTCTCTCTATTCTTTCATCTTTCTCTTTTTAGGAAAAAAAAACCAGCACACAAGTCATGTAGAACAAACACCCGCCATGTTATCCCTTAGCATCACCACACCATTTAAGAAGGAGAAGCGCATAAAGCGCTAGAACTTCGTCCACAGAAGAGGGTCCATCCCTCAGCCACGTGCGAAGTGAAGTGAAGAGAGAAAGGCCCCAGTTCTCTCCAGACGCTGAATAGCACACCATCTGTGTCGGGAGTCACGTCGCGTCGGTATCATTGCTATAAACAGCCTCGGATGCCGTATTAAGTTACTCGGGATACGCGTAACCATGAAATCATTTTCGAGTGATGTGTTAATTCTGGGATAACTTTAATTATATATCTTCAGTTTGCATATGTCGTATTTTCACGTGCCGTCGCGTCAGACATTCTACCATTATTTAGCGTGGCGTTTGATGAGCATATGCATCAAATTATGGCGAGCATTCATTTAAACATTTAATTTGGACAGTTATAGTTGCATCAGCGCATTAGACTCTGAACTGCTCTGTTAGTCAGGTTGTGTGGATTCTTTTCTTTTCATCTGTGACTTTCAGAATAGAGAAAACATTTTTTTCACGATCGTTTTTGATTATGAATCCCAGACAATCTCCTAATTCCTCAGAGCTATAAGCTTCACACGATACGTCTCTACATGAACCACTTAGCAATATAGCAATATCACTTGCATAGCAGTATCACTTTCACAGTGTGATTCCGAAGATATAGACTGGAAATTATTTCTCTAGAAATCCGAAACCTTAACGAGATGCAGCGCACTGTAGATCACTGAGTAACTAGAAACTTATCCTGTCGGCGAAGATCTTTGCGTGAAAACTCTAAAAAAATAGAGGAAACTGATATTTCCACTCGAGAATACCGATTTTGGTGATATAATAGAATCCAAATCATCTTTATAATTTACAAAGTCAGCTAAGGGGTTTCTCATGTCTAGAGAACCAGCAAGCTTGTCTTCCACCCGTCTTTCACCTGCTACATGCACACAACACACACCACAGTCGATGGTCTCTCAACCAAATAAAGACTGGAATTGTGCAGAAGCAGTCAGCCTGTACGCTTTTGGGCTGTACATGGCTCTTCACGTTTTCACTTCACTATCACATCGGAAACAGTGTACCTAGGGATGTTTAGGAATGTGGAAATCTCACATACAGACGTATGACACAAGTGACACCCAGTCACCTGACCACGTCCGAAGTCCGTGAGTTCTGTGGAGCACCCCATTCTACTCTCTCACGATGTCTAATAACTAGAGAGGTCAGTGATAAGGAGTACCTAGACGTAGTGGTAGTACAAGCACCTAATATGAAAAACGTAAGTTTTTGGAGGTTTCCAGATACTTCTGATCACATAGTGTATATTGCTGGGTTGGAGATTGGTTTCATGCTGTAATATTCAAGCTTCCATCCTCAGTGTAATGGAGCAAGTGTCTTTCCATATTTGACAATCTGTAGACCATTTTTGAGTGTTATTCTGGGCTATTTTCGTAAATAGCTCCTATTAGCACAAACATTTCCATGCAAACAAGCTGAGAATCACGAAAACTCCAGAGACTTGGCTGTCATTCTACATAGACATGAGACATTAGTATAACACCGATAACCTTTTATCTGCACCTATGATGGTGAGTCACTCAGCAATTAGGTCTTCACTGGACTGCAGGTAGATAGGTATCACGCCAGCAATGATAAACACGTGTTCGCGGTCCAGAGGCCTATCATGTACGGGACTGATGTGAGTGCGCCATCTGGCATGTGCGCCTTGGAGCTCCGTAGGGGGGCAGTATGCTGATACCTCACAATCGAATATCTCAACGACAGTCCGAAAGTGTCTTCTACATTGAATGAGTGCTTGTGCAGTTCATTATTTGGGCTGCATAAGCGCTGTGAGCTTGTTTGCATTGTGTTTTACAAGCATTATTTTGACCATTTACTATCTATTTTCGTGTCTGTAGACTGTGCAATGCATTATTTTGGTGATTTACTAGTTGTCTGCAGGTCTGCAGGCTGTGTATTGTGACACCAAGCAGTTCAGAACGAGTGTTTTGCATCACTGTAATAAAAAACTACTTGATTTACATCCCCACAGTTGTGTGATCTCACAAGTGAATGATCATAAAGATGCCAGATAGCTCCTGCAACAGATTATACCTAACATCTTGTGTTTTTATTTATTTTTTTGCAGTTTGGTAGTGGTTCCTGTAGGTCCTGGAGAACGATTAGATTGCTGCTTCACTATACCCCATAAATGTTCAAATGGCGAGAGAAGCGGTGATCTTGCTGGTCAAGACACTAGTTGTACAACACGGAGAGCATGTTGCATCACAGGAGCCATATGTGGATGCGCATTGTCCTGTTGAAAAACACACCAACTTCCTGTCATAGAGCTGGCAGAAGCATGGGGATAACAGCTTGTGTAATGTAGCGAGTATCCATTGCAGTGGACTGCACACATTTGCAGTCTCAGGATTGTGTAAAAATACCAAACAAGGGACATTAACAACTGTCCTCTGCAGTAAACAACTACACCACATGATTAATCCTGCTGCAGTTTGACGGTTCTCAATGGTCCTTGATGACATAGCAGATGCTACACATGCCCAACTTTCGTCCCTGGATAATGCCTGGTCAGCCACCGCTGCTTGCACAATGTGTTGGTCTTGACGTTTGTCTGTACTGCATGGATGTACAAAACCTGGTCTACAGTTCTGAGAGTGTTCTGTAGCTGTCTGCTAAAAGCTGTGGCACACCACCAATACACACGCCCAACATGTGCTGTGATTAGTTGCTATGTCCATCCAGCTTCCCGCAGGTTCACAATGCGACTCCGTTCAAATGGCTGAAACTGTGCAACAGCAGTATGTACACTACTGGCCATTAAAATTGCTACACCAAGAAGAAATGCAGATGATAAACGGACATTCATTGGACAAATATATTATACTAGAACTGACATGTTATTACATTTTCACGCAACCACCTCTGGCCGGAATAACGGCATTGATACGCCTGGGCATTGAGTCAAACAGAGCTTGGATGGTGTGTACAGGTACAGCTGCCCATGCATCTTCAACACGATACCACAGTTCATCATGAGTAGAGACTGGCGTATTGTGACGAGCCAGTTGCTCGGCCACCATTGACCAGACGTTTTCAGTTGTTGAGAGATCTGGAGAGTGTGCTGGCCAGGGCAGCAGTCGAAAATTTTTTGTATCCAGAAAGGCCCGTATAGGACCTGCAACATGCGGTCGTCCATTATCCTGCTGAAATGTAGGGTTTCACAGAGATCGAATGAAGGGTTGAGCCGGGGGTCGTAACACATCTGAAATGTAACGTCCACTGTTCAAAGTGCCGTCAATGCGAACAAGAGGTGACCGAGATGTGTAACCAATGGCACCCCATACCATCACGCCAGCTGATACGCCAGTATGGCGATGACGAATACATGCTTCCAATGTGCGTTCACCGTGATGTCGCCAAACACGGCTGCACGATCCGTTACAGCCATGCGGATAAGATGCCTGTCATCTCGACTCCTAGTGATACGAGGCCGTTAGGATCCAGCACGGCGTTCTGTAACACCCTCCTGAACCCACTGATTTCATATTCTGCTAACAGTCATTGGATCTCGACCAACGCGAGCAGCAATGTCTCGATACGATAAACCCCAATCGCGATAGGCTACAATCCGACCTTTATCAAAGTCGGAAACGTGATGGTACGCACTTCTCCTCCTTACACGAGGCATCACAACAACGTTTCACCAGGCAACGCCGGTCAACTGCTGTTTGTGTATGAGAAATCGGTTGGAAACTTTCCTCATGTCAGCACGTTGTAGGTGTCGCCACCGGCGCCAACCTTGTGTGAATCCTCTGAAAAGTTAATCATTTGCATATCACAGCATCTTTTTCCTGTCGGTTAAATTTCGCGTCTGTAGCACGTCATCTTCGTGGTGTAGCAATTTTAATGGCCAGTAGTGTACTTCTTGGTGGGACCTGTTGCACCTTCTGGTCGTAAACACTGTTCACCTCTAAATTCAGCATAGTTTCTGCCTGTGGAGCAGAATCAGAGAACGTACAATTAGGCTTCCTGAGTGCCAACTGATCGTTTATGACCGTGACAAATGGATCATAACATTACAACCCCTCAGTGTGCACAATCACTGGTACAAATGAACACAGTCGTTGTGAGTGTTGCAGTTTTTCAGGTAGTATGTTAGAACCATCACAGAGTAGAGTACATTATCAACATTTGATCTTCCTGTCAGCCATTACATCTACGTTGTAAATTTTTCTCAAAATGTATATATAAATACATCAGATATTAAGCAGACTGAGGGCCTCATTTACTTTCGCCCCCCTGAGGCGTCTTATGGGCTTAATCATGCATTGTAACTGTATTAGCATTTTCTGCAGTATGGCATAAATTGGGCTTCCTTAGTTGTGTAAGATTGTTGTGCTAATTAATGCAGGCTATTAGTAGTTATCAGAAGTGTGTATTACCCTAAAAAAATTTTCTTTACTTTACCTGTGTTTAGAATATTTGGGTACTATTGGTTATATGTTATCAAATTGAAATAAGAACACCGTGAATTCATTGTCCCAGGAAGGGTAAACTTTATTGACACATTCCTGGGGTCAGATACACCACATGATCACACTGACAGAACCACAGGCACATAGACACAGGCAACAGAGCATGCACAATGTCGGCACTAGTACAGTGTATATCCGCCTTTCGCAGCAATGCAGGCTGCTATTCTCCCATGGAGACGATCGTAGAGATGCTGGATGTAGTCCTGTGGAACGGCTTGCCATGCCATTTCCACCTGGCGCCTCAGTTGGACCAGCGTTCGTGCTGGACGTGCAGACCGCATGAGACGACGCTTCATCCAGTCTCAAACATGCTCAATGGGGGACAGATCCGGAGATCTTGCTAGCCAGGGTAGTTGAGTTACACCTTCTAGAGCACGTTGGGTGGCACGGGATACATGCGGACGTGCATTGTCCTGTTGGAACAGCAAGTTCCCTTGCCGGTCTAGGAATGGTAGAACGATGGGTTCGATGACGGTTTGGATGTACCGTGCACTATTCAGTGTCCCCTCGACGATCACCAGTGGTGTACGGCCAGTGTAGGAGATCGCTCCCCACACCATAATGCTGGGTGTTGGCCCTGTGTGCCTCGGTCGTATGCAGTCCTGATTGTGGCGCTCACCTGCACGGCGCCAAACACGCATACGACCATCATTGGCACCAAGGCAGAAGCGACTCTCATCGCTGAAGACGACACGTCTCCATTCGTCCCTCCATTCACGCCTGTCGCGACACCACTGGAGGCGGGCTGCACGATGTTGGGGCGTGAGCGGAAGACGGCCTAACGGTGTGCGGGACCGTAGCCCAGCTTCATGGAGACGGTTGCGAATGGTCCTCGCCGATACCCCAGGAGCAACAGTGTCCCTAATTTGCTGGGAAGTGGCGGTGCGGTCCCCTACGGCACTGCGTAGGATCCTACGGTCTTGGCGTGCATCCGTGCGTCGCTGCGGTCCGGTCCCAGGTCGACGGGCACGTGCACCTTCCGCCGACCACTGGCGACAACATCGATGTACTGTGGAGACCTCACGCCCCACGTGTTGAGCAATTCGGCGGTACGTCCACTCGGCCTCCCGCATGCCCACTATACGCCCTCGCTTAAAGTCCGTCAACTGGACATACGGTTCACGTCCACGCTGTCGCGGCATGCTACCAGTGTTAAAGACTGCGATGGAGCTCCGTATGCCACGGCAAACTGGCTGACACTGACGGCGGCGGTGCACAAATGCTGCGCAGCTAGCGCCATTCGACGGCCAACACCGCGGTTCCTGGTGTGTCCGCTGTGCCGTGCGTGAGATCATTGCTTGTACAGCCCTCTCGCAGTGTCCGGAGCAAGTATGGTGGGTCTGACACACCGGTGTCAATGTGTTCTTTTTTCCATTTCCAGGAGTGTATGTACAGGTATTGGATGTACATTTAAATCACTATCTTCCCCTCTTTCTGTCCAATTCCTCCTCCCCCTCTCTTTGCCCATCTCCTCCCCCTCCACCTTTCTCTGTGAATCACCTAATCCTCCTTTTCTCTGTTGTTCTATTTTCCCTCCCCCAGTCTGACTATCACCTCCTCCCCCCACTCCTTGCCCATCTCGTTCTCCACCCCCTGTCTCTGTGAATCACCTCCTCCTCCTTTTCTCTGTCGTTCAACTTTCCCCCCTCTCTGACCATCCCCTCCTCCCCCCTCCCCTTGCCCACATCTTTCTCCACCACCCGTATCTGTGAATCTCCTCCTCCTACATTTCTATGTTGTTCTACTTTCCCCCCCCCTCTCTGACCATCTCCTCCTCCCCCTACTCTTTGCCCATCTCGTTCTCCACCCCCTGTCTCTGGGAATCACCTCCTCCTCATTTCTCTGTCGTTCTACTTTTACCATTCTCTCTGTCCATTTGATCCTCTGAACCCTTTCTTTGTTAATTACCTTCTCCTCCTTTTCTCTGTTCTTTTACTTTTCCCCCCTCTCTGATAATATCCTCCTCCCCCCACTCCTTGCCCATCCCGATCTACACCCCCTATTTCGGTGAATCACCTCCTTCTCATTTCACTGTCATTCTACTTTTACCCCTCCCTCTGCACATCTCATAATCTGACACCATTCTCTGTGAATTGCCTCCTCCTCCTTTTCTCTGTTGTAATACTTTCCCCCCCTCTCTGACCATCTCCTCCTCCCCCCACTCCTTGCCCATCCCGTTCTCCACCCCCTGTCTCTGAGAATCACCACCTCCTCATTCCTCTGTCGCTCTACTTTTACCACTATCTCTGTCCATCTCATCCGCTGCCCCTTTCTCTGTGAATCACCTCCTCCTCTTTTTCTCTGTTTTTAAATTCCCCCCTATCCCCACCGTCTGACCATCTCCTCCCTCCACTCTTTGCCCATTTCGTTCTCCACCCCCTGTCTCTGTGAATCACCTCCTCCTCCTTGGAGGAGTGGGGGGAGGAGGAGATGGTGAGAGAGGGGGGAAAGTAGAACAACAGATAAAAGGAGGAGGACGTAATTCAAAGAGACAGGAGGTGGAGAACGAGATGTGCAAGCAGTGATGGAGGAGGAGATGGTAAGAGATGGGTGAAAGGAGAAAAACATAGAAAAGGAGGAGAAGGTGATTAACAGTTAAAGGGGGCAGAGGATCAGATGGACAGAGAGAGGGGTAAAAGGAGAACGACAGAGAAATGAGGAGGAGGTGATTCACAGAGATAGGGGATGGAGAACGAGATGGGCAAGGAGTAGGAGGAGAAGGAGATGGTCAGAGAGGGGGGAAAGTAGAACAACAGAGAAAAGCAGGAGGTGGTGACTCACAGAGAAAGAGGGTGGAGACCGAGATGGGCAAAGAGTGGGGGGAGGAGGAGATGTTCAGACGGGGGGGGGGGGGGTGAAGTAGAAAAACAGAGAAAAAGAGGAGGAGGTCATTCACAGAGAAAAGGGCAGAGGATGAGATGGACAGAGAGAGTGGTAAAAGTAGAGCAACAGAGAAATGAGGAGGAGGTGATTCACAAAGACAGAGCTTGGAGAACAGGATGGGCAAGGAGTGAGGAGCCAGGAAATGGTCAGAGAGGGGGGGAAAGAAAAGCAACACAGAAAAGGAGGAGGAGGTGATTCACAGCGACAGAGGGTGGAGAACAAGATGGGCAAGGAGTGGGGGGCGGAGGAGCTGGTCATAGAGGGGGGGAAGTAAAACAACAGCGAAATGGAGGAGGAGGTGATTCACAGAGACTGGGAGTGGAGAACGAGATGGGCAAGGAATGGGACGAGGAGGACATAGTCAGAGAGGGGGGGGGGAAGTAGAACATCAGAGAAAAGGAGGAGGAGGTGATACACAGAGACGAGGGTGGAGAACGAGATGGGCATGGAGTGGGGAGAGGAGGAGGTGGTTAGAGAGGGGGGGAAAGTAGAACAACAGAGAAAAAGGGGAGGAGGTGATTCACAGAGAAAGGGTCAGAGGATGAGATGGACAGCGAGAATGGTAAAAGTAGAACGACAGAGAAATGAGGAGGAGGTGATTCACAGGGGAAGTGGGAGAGAATGAGATGAGTATAGAGTGGGTGAGGAGGAGATGGACAGAGAGAGGGGGAAAAGTAGAACAAGAAAGAAAAGGAGGAGAAAGGGATTCACAGAGACAGGGGGTGGAGAAAAGTGGGCAAGGAGAGGGGGAGGAGGATATGGTCAGAGAGGTGCTGAAAGTAGAACAACAGAGAGAAGGAGGAGGAGGTGATTCACAGAGACAGGTTGTGGAGAAATATTTCCTCCCCCCCACTCTTTGCCCATCTTGTTCTCCAACCTCTGGCTCTGTGAATCACCTGTTCCACCTTTTCTCTTTTGTTCTACTTCCATCCCCACCTCTGACCATCTCCTCCTCCCCCCACTCCTTGCCCATCTCGTTCTCCACCACACGTCTCTGTGAACAACTTCCTCCTCATTTCTCTGCCGTTCTACTTTTACCCCTCTCTCTGTCCATCTGATCCTCTGCCCCCTTTCTCTGTAAATCACCTCCTCCTCCTTTTCTCACTTGTTCTACTTCCCCCCTCTCTTACCATCTCCTTCATCCCCCACTCCTTGCCCTTCTTGTTCCCACCCCCTGTCTCTGTGAATGACCTCGTCCGCCTTCTCTCTGTTGTTCTACTTACCCCTCCTCTCTGACCATCTCCGCCTCCATCCACTCCTTGCCCATCTGGTTCTTCATCCCTTGTGTTTATGAATCACCTCCTCCTCATTTCCTCTGTTGTTCTACTTTTCCCCCTCTCTCTGTCCATCTCCTGCTCCCCCAATCTATACTCATCTCATTCTCTCCCACCTTTCCCTGTGAATCACCTCCTCCTCCTTTTCTCTCTTGTTCTGCTTCCCCCCCCCTCACTCTACCATCTTTTCCATTCCCCACTCCTTGCCCTTCTCGTTCCCACCCCCTGTCTCTGTGAATGACCTCCTCCTCCTTCTCTCTGTTGTTCTACTTACCCCTCCTCTCTGACCATCTCCTCCTCCCTCCACTCCTTGCCCAGCTGGTTCTCCATCCCTTGTGTTTACGAATCACCTCCTCCTCATTTCTCTGTCGTTCTACTTTTACCCCTCACTCAGTCCATCTGATCCTATGCCCCCTTTCTCTGTTAAGCATCTTTTCCTCCTTTTCTCTGATGTTCTAGTTTCCCTCTTCTCTTAGCAACTACTACTCCCTCACTCCTTGCCCATCTAATTCTCCAACCGACCTCTGTGTGAATCACCTCCTGCTCCTCTTCTCTATTGTTCTATTTCGCCCCCTCACCTAACATCTCCTCCTCCCCCCACCCCTTACATATCTCGTTCTCCACCCCCTGTCTTTGTGAATCACCTCCTCCTGCTTTTCTCTGTTGTCCTACTTTTACCCACCTCTCTCAACATCTCCTCCTCCCCCTACTCCTTCCCCATCTCGTTCTCCACCCCCTGTGTTTTTGAATCACCTCCTCCTCACTTTCTCTGCTGTTCTACTTTTTCCCCTCACTGTGCCCATTTCCTCCTGCCCCCACTCTTTACTCATCTTGTTCTCCTCCCCCTTTCCCTGTGAATCACCTCCTCCTCATATCACTGTCTTTCTACTTTTACCCTTTTCTCTGTCCATCTCATCCACTGCCCCATTTTTCTGTGAATCACCTCCTCCTGCTTTTCTCTGTCGTTCTACTATTCCCCCTCTCTCTGACCATCTCCTCCTCCCCCCCACTACTTGCCCATCTCGTTCTCCATCCCATGTCTCTGTGAATAATCTCCTCCTCCTTTTCTCTACTGTTCTATCTTCCCCCCCTCTCTGAACATATCCTCCTCCCCCACTCTTTGCCCATTTCGTTCTCCACCCCCTGTCTCTCTGAATCACATCCTCCTTCTTTTCCCTCTTGTTCTACTTCTCCCCTTCTCTGAACATCTCGTCCTTCCCCCACTCCTTGCCCATCACGGTCTCCACCGCCTTTCTCTGTGAATCACCTTCTACTACTTTTCTCCTTTTACTTTCCCCCCTCTCTGACCATCTCCTCCTATCCCCCCCCCCACTACTTGCGAATGTCGTTCTCCACCCCCTGTCTCTGTGAATCACCTCCTCCTGCTTATCTCTGTTGTTCTACTATTCCCCCTCTCTCTGACCGTCTCCTCCTCTTACCCCTCTCCTGGTCCATCTCGTTCTCCACCCCCTGTGTTTGTGAATCACCTCCTCCTCCTTGTCTCTGTTGTTCTACTTCCCCACTCTCTTCTAACATCTCCTTGTCCCCCACTCCTTGCACGTCTTGTTCTCCACCCTCTGTCTCTGTGAATCACCTCCTCCTCCTTTTCTCTGCTGTTCTACTTGCCCCCCTCTCCTAACATCATTTTTCCCCCACCCCTTGCCCATCTCGTTTTCCGACCCCCGTCTGTGTGAATCACCTCCTCCTTCTTTTATTTATTGATCTACTTCCTTCCCTCTTCTAACATCTCCTCCTCCCCCCACTCCTTCACCATCTTGTTCTCCACCCTCTGTCTCTGTGAATCACTTCCTCCTCCGTGTCTCTGTTGTTCTGCTTCCCCCCCTCTCTGACCATCTCCTCCTTTCCCCCTCTCCTTCCCCATGTCGTTCTCCCCCCCTGTGTTGGTAATCACCTCCTCCTACTTTCCTCTGACGTTCTACTTCCCCCCCCCTTTCCTAACGTCTCCTCCTCACCCCACTCCCTGCCAATCTCGTTCTCCACCACTTGTCTCTGTGAATCACCTCCTCCTCCATTCCTCCCTTGTTCTACTTCCCCCCTCTCTAACCAAGTCCTCCTCCCCCCACTCCTTGCCCATCTCGTTCTGCACGACCTGTCTCTGTGAATAACCTCCTCCTCCTCTTCTCCCTTGTTCTACTTCCCCCCTCTCCCAACATCTCATCCTCCCCCCACTCCTTGCCCATCTCGTTCTCCACCCCCCGCCTCTGCGAATCGCCTCCTCCTCCCTCCTCCTTTTGCACATCTTGTTCTGTAACCACTGTCTCTGTGAATCACCCCTTCTCTCTTTTTTCTGTTGTTCTGCTTCTCCCCCCCCTCTCTGACCATATCCTCCTTTCCCCCCTTTCCTTGTCCATCTCGTTCTCCACCCCCTGTGTTTGTGAATCACCTCCTCCTCCTTTTCTCTGTTGTTCTACTTCCCCCCCTCGCCTAACATCTCCTTTTCCCCCACTCCTTGCCCATCTCGTTCTCCACCCACCGTCTCTGTGAATCACCTCCTCCTCCTTTAATCTGTGTTTCTACTTCCTCCCCCCTTTCCTAACATCTCCTCCTCCTCCCACTCCTTGCCCATCTCATTCTCCACCCCCTGTCTGTGTGAATCACCTCCTCCTCCTTATCTCTGTTGTTCTACTTCCCCCCCTCTCCTAACATCTCCTCCTCCCACACTCCTTGCACATTTTGTTCTCCACTTTCTGTCTCTGTGAACCACCTCCTCCTCCTTTTCTCTGTTGTTCTGCTTCACCCCCTCTCTGACCATCTCCTCCTCCCACCCCTCTCCTTGCCCATCTCCTTCTCCCCCTGTGTTTGTGAATCACCTCCTCCTCTTTTTCTCTGTTGTTCTACTTCCTCCCCAGTTTCCTACCATCTCCTCCTCCCTCCACTCCTTGCCCATCTCGTTCTCCACCCCCCGTCGGTGTGAATCACCTCCTCCTCCTTTTCTCTGTTGTTCTACTTCCCCCCCCTATCCTAACATCTCCTCCTCCCCCCACTCCTTGCACATCTTGTTTTCCACCTTCTGTCTATGTGAATCACATCTTCCTCCTATTCTCTGTTGTTTTGCTTCCTCACCTCACTGACCATCTCCTCCTCCTCCTTCTCCTGGTCCATCTCGTTCTCCACCCCCTGTGTTTGTGAATCACCTCCTCCTCCTTTTCTCTGTTTATCTACTTCCTCCCTCTCTGAACATTTCCTTCTCCCCCCACTCCTTGCACATCTGGTTCTCCACCCTCTGTCTCTGTGAATTACCTCCTCCTCCTTT
The DNA here is from genome assembly GCF_023864275.1 of Schistocerca cancellata. Classification (NCBI taxonomy): domain Eukaryota; kingdom Metazoa; phylum Arthropoda; class Insecta; order Orthoptera; family Acrididae; genus Schistocerca; species Schistocerca cancellata. The sequence continues at coordinate 931,948,157 of NC_064629.1, forward strand.
TCTCTCTTGTTCTACCCTCCCTTCTCTCTGACCTTCTCCTCCTCCCCCCACTCTTTGCCCATCTCGTTCTCCACCCTTCATCTCTGTGAATCACCTACTCCTCATTTTCTCTGTTATCTACTTTCCCCCCTCTCTGACCATCTCCTCCTCCCCCCACTCCTTGCCCATCTCGTTCTCCACCCCATGTCCCTGAGAATCACCTCCTCCTCCTTTTCTCTGTTGTTCTACTCACCCCCACCCCTCTCTGACCATATCCTCCTCCCTCTACTCCTTGCCCATCTCGTTGTTATGAGTTAATCGGTTGGGAGCACTGATAGACAGGGTATGAGAGAGACTCCTCCAGCCGCTGCAACTGTGAATATAGTAAATTCAGTTACGGTATTTTTGCTGGTTTTAATGTGCAAAGGGGTAGGTTTAGAAAGTTTAAGACGATGCAGATTCCATGGTGCTGCTTTAATCAAAATCCAATAAGTGATAAATAGAACTGTCCTATTTTGTGTTAGGACCGACATATGGGCATAATATGGGACAGCACATTGGTCTGTACGCCAATTTTAGTTAAAACTGTGCCGGCCGGAGTGGCCGTGCGGTTCTAGGCGCTACAGTCTGGAGCCGAGCGACCGCTACGGTCGCAGGTTCGAATCCTGCCTCGGGCATGGATGTGTGTGATGTCGTTAGGTTAGTTAGGTTTAATTAGTTGTAAGTTCTAGGCGACTGATGAACTCAGAATTTAAGTAGCATAGTGCTCAGAGCCATTTGAACCATTTGAACCTTAAAACTGTATGTAAGGAGGAAGGACATATATAAGGGAAACAGCATATCTAATTGTTTAAATGTTCTTTTATCATAGTTAATGTTGACTGCAAGAAAGAAAAAAAAAACGACAGATTGTGACAGCACAGCATTTTTTCTCAAAGTCGGTTTTATGAGAAATCTTGCACAGCGTTGTTTGAAAAAATATATAGCTTATGTCCATCTGAATGTGTATTAGAGCACTGTGCAAAAATTTGAAGTAAGTCTGTGAAGAACTATTCAAGATTTTTGTTGACAATTTTTAACCTTGTGACTGTAGATTTTCCCGGCATGTTCAACTGTTGAAGGTTCTCGGGTCTCCAGCCGGGTGGTAGCGTTGATATATCGCGACGTTTCGAAAAGTGTCATACTACCCATCATCTGGCGAAGTGTCGAGATTAGCGGAGACTGTGGTATTTACACGCGCGGTCTCTCCTCTCAGGTCCTTGAGAGGCTGCGGTGTTCCGGCCGCGGGTGCGTCGTGGTGGGGGTAGCGATCGCCCCCGGCTCTCGGTATGGCATTCTGTCTGCATCTGCGGCGAAGGATGTTGCAGGGCGCGCTCCCGACGGATTGCCGCTATCGCAGGGTTCCACGCTGCGCTTAGTTGGTATCCTTCATCCCTTTTGACCGGGTTGTTGTGCATCCTTATTTCTAGGGATTCTTTGGTAATACGTTCCCAGAAGCCAGATGCTCGGCACAGCACCTTCGTGTTTTCGAAGTTGACGTTGTGTTCTTCCTTTATGCTGTATTCTGATATGGCTGATTTTTCTGTGTCTCCTAGTCGTAAACATCTAATTTGTTCTTCACAGCGTTTAGATATACAGTGCTGTGTTTGTCCAATGTACTGTTTTCCGCATTTACGTGGGATTGTGTATATTGCTAGCGTGTTAAGCTCACTGGGTCTTTGGCAGAACCTAGGACCTCCCTCGTCTTCGGCGGTGGTCGGAGAACGGTTTTGATACTGTGTTTGCCCAGACGTCGTGCAATTTTGGCTGAGACCGGACCGACGTACAGAAGGAGTACGAGTCGTTTGTCTTTTCCTTCTTCTTCTTCTTCTTCTTCTTCTTCTCGGGTTGTCACTGCTTCTTTGTTCCTTTTTAGCACCCTGTTGATTTGCTTTTCGCTGTAACCGTTCTGGCGAAAGACCTCCCTCAGGTGTTGCAGCTCGGTTGGTAGGCTGCCTTTGTCGCAGATGCGCGCACCCTATGCACCAGGGTGGTCAGCACTGTCTGTCTTTGTGCTGGATGGTGGCAGCTTGTTGCGTGAATATACTGGTCTGTGTGTTCCTCCATATGCACTGTATGGCCTAGTGAACCATCTGCCTTCCTCTTAATTAGTATGTCAAGGAAGAGAAGTCATCCATTTTCCTCGATATCCAACGTAGATTTGATTTTCGGATGGATGCTGTTGAGGTGCTCCAGAAACTCGTCTAGCGCCTGTCTGCCATACCCCCACACGACAAAAGTGTCATCGACATAGCGGAAGTAATGATTTGGTTTCCGTCTAGAGCTTTGAAGGGCCACCTCCTCCAAACGTTCCATATAGAGGTATGCAATCGTCGGAGCCGTTGGAAATGGAGGAAAATGGATGCTCCCCCTTCCTTGATATACTAATTAAGAGGAAGGCAGACAAAGGCAGCCTACCAACCGAGCTGCAACACCTGAGGGAGGTCTTTCGCCAAAACGGCTGCAGCGAAACACAGATCAACAAGGCGCTATAAAGGAAGAAAGAAGGAGTGACAACCTCAGAAGAAGAAGAAGAAGAAGAAGAAAAACGACTCGCATTCCTTCTGTACGTTGGCCCGGTCTCAGCCAAAATTGCAAGACGTCTGGGCAAACACAGTATCAAAACCGTTCTCCGCCCACCATGGAAGACGAGGGAGGTCCTAGGTGCCAAAGACTTGCTGAAGCTTAACACGCCAGGAATAAACAGCGTCGCATGTAAATGAGGAAAACAATACATTGGACAAACACAGCACTATATATCTAAACGCTGTGAAGAACAAATTAGATGTGTACGACTAGGAAACACAGAAAAATCGGCCATATCAGAACACCGCATAGAGGAAGAACACACCGTCAACTTCGAAAACACGAAGGTGCTGTGCCGAGCATCTGGTTTCTGGGAACGTATTACCAAAGAATCCCTAGAAATAAGGATTCACGAGAACCCGGTCAAAAGGGATGAAGGATACCAACTAAGCGCAGCGTGGAGCACTGCGATAGCGGCAATCCGTCGGGAGCGCGCCCACCAACATCCTCCGCCACAGACGCAGACAGAATGCCCACACCGAGAGCCGAACGCGGCCGCCGGGGGCGGCTGCTACGCCCACTACCGACTAGTGGAGGGGGCAGACCGCGCGTATAAATACCCTGCTCTCCGCGCATCTCGACACCTCGCCAGAAGATGGGTAGTCTGACACTTTCCGAAACGTCGCGATATGTCAACACTGCCACCCGGCTGGAGATCCGATAAACCTTCATCAAGTTTTCAACTTTATAAAAGCCTATGTCCATCCAGACGTTTATTAGAGGATAGTGTAAAAATTTCAAGTAATTCATTCAAAATCAGTTCGAAATTTCTGCTAAGAACGTTACTCTTATAAATATATATGTAAGCGCATGTCGACATCCCTCAGAGAAGACCTCAGAAAGCAGAAAACTTGGAGCTCACCAGTTCGGCAGTTAGATGAGTTCCAAATCGACCATGTGCAATCAGTATAGAAAGAGATCCACAAAGTGCAGGTACTGTAGTGGGACCTGAAATTGAAGCGTCACCCATCCACCAGTGTCAGCCCAGTTTGCAGGTGAATATAAGTTTAATTTAGTGTTTTGTTTATGTATTTTGTAATATTTGTAATGTTTGTGAACTATCTAAAGTTTAGTATTTATTTTTATGCTCCATGTACGGAGAGGGAGGCGCAACGAACGGAGACAGCATCTTCACTGCCGGGACCAGAGAGAAAATTGCTGGCCACTATACATCGCGGGTCGACAGCCAAAGAGCAACAGAAGATCCTGAAACCGAGTTGTTGCGTCGTGCTTCTAAAAACTGAAAAAATAAGAATTTGTAATGTTTCTACAACAATGACGTCATAGAAAGTTTAATCATGTTGTAAATGTTGAGTCCTATCTTGTCAAGACTCATGTTCACGTCTATATGTAGTATATATGAAGATAATAAACTAGTGTACACTACAAAAGTTTATATACGTGTTCCGAGAATTTATTTATGAAGAATTATATTAAGGAAGAAGTATTACTGATTTATTTGACAAGATTATTAATTTTTTACAACGTTCATCGCGAGTTTGAGTCTTGAAAGTTTATTTAATGTGGTTTTAATATTTATTAAAGCAGATAACTTGCATTTATATAATTTCTGAGTAGATACAAATGACATCTAAATTGAAAAACGTTTGCGCAAACCAATTGGACTGAGTTACGTAATTCTGCGCATACGACTCAAATGATGATGTTTTAATTACAATTTCGTTCAAGAACCATTCAGAGACAACTTTAAAAAGAATTTAAATAATTTTGACGTGTTTTGTAACAGACGTTGGTGACGAAGTGTGCACATGGTCATATGTCAAAAGAAAATCATTTATACAAACCGAGCGAGGTGGCGCAGTGGTTAGCACACTGGACTCGCATTCGGGAGGACGACGGTTCAATCCCGTCTCCGGCCATCCTGATTTAGGTTTTCCGTGATTTCCCTAAATCGTTTCAGGCAAATGCCGGGATGGTTCCTTTGAAAGGGCACGGCCGATTTCCTTCCCAATCCTTCCCTAACCCGAGCTTGCGCTCCGTCTCTAATGACCTCGTTGTCGACGGGACGTTAAACCCTAACCACCACCACCACCATTTATACAAAAGTTACGTTGTTACACTACACCGTGGCGACCTTATAAACAGGACTTGTGTGCAACTAAGGCACACAGGTACGAAACAATTAAAACACCAAGAGTCCTTTGGAAGTCAACGCGAGTCTTCGTGGAGCCTTCACCAGCCAGCGGCGACTTTGCGGGTGTAGGCATCTGACGGAGTGCAGCCAAGCAGTACGGTCATGCAGTTATTCCACGAGAAGGCGCATCTTTTTGGCAGCAGCTGAACGCTGCAAACCCCGACAACCTTTTCCTCCCTAAACTAACAGGCCCAGTACGTCAGCTGGGGGCGTTCCTCCGGCTGGTATTAGAGATGTTGCTGAGGGCTTCGCCTGTGTACGGTGCGGCAGGGCGTGGTTGCAGCCAGTGACGTCTCCGGTGTTCGACTCAGCGTCTTGCCGGTTGCGGAAGCGGGGTCGCAGCATCTCAGCGGCTGCATCGACGGCTGTTACTTCTGCAGCCCATAGCAGCACACTGATCACCGAGAACTACAAACTACGATATTAGTGTCCAGTGAGTCTGTTTTAGGTTGGAAGTGGAGTGTTGTACATAGGGAGTGTGCTTTTAATAGGATTGTTGATTACAAGCCTACGTGTGCAACTAGTTAATATCTTACAATAATGTCGGGAAGTGAAATGTCAGACGAAGAGCAATCTGTGTCCGATAGGAGCATGAGATCCCTTTTTAGGGCGATCGCTAAATTAAAACAATCTAACGGGGAATTTTTAGCTGAATTAAAACAATCTAACGAAGAATCTACTGCTAGGTTAAAAGAGGAACTAAAACAGGAATTAAAACAATCTAACAAAGAATCTACCGCTAGATTAAAAGAGGAACTAAAAGGGGAAGTAACAAAATCTACAGATAGGTTACAGGAACATCTTAATGAAACCAGTCGAGAATTACGTGATAAAATAGAGGCTTCTAAAATTGAAATGCAGGAAATACTAGTAGGACTTAGTAATAAGATTGCTGATAATTGTAAAAGGTTAGAAGAACATATCCAAGAATCGCGTGAGGGAAAAGCTTGCATGTGAAATGATATTACTGACTTAACCAAGAGTCTAGATAACGTCAATGTCTTAGTTGAAAATGATATAGAGAAAAATAACGATAAGTTACGAGATGAATTTTCTATGAAAACAGGAAATGTTCGTATAGAATTATTAGAATCTATTAACGAGGTTTCTACCAAACCTGTAGAGATTTCTTCAATAGGTAATGTAGAATTAGAGACATTAACTAATCGACTAGAAAAAGATCATACTGAAATAAGAAAACATGAAATTTTTAATTACTGAAATATGCAGTAACCTTAAGGGTTCCAAAGATAATAATATTGACGAAGGTACAGAGCGTTCACATCGTGAACACAGTGAAGAATCGATATTAGCTAACCGTGTATCCAGGACAGAAATGCGAATACGGAAGTTACGAAACGGTTATCGGAATTAGATAATAATGAAAACATTTCAAGTAGTAGAAGTAATAATGTAATCAGAGACAACAGTCGCATCGTGTTTGCTAGCTCGGACGACAACAATACAAATAAAGAAATCACGGCAAGCAAATCCGACGCAACTCCGTCTCTGCAATCTAAACAAAATCCAACTATGTCTCTCGCAGAATGTTGGGATGATATAACGACAAATTCAAATGTAGCAAGTCGATTTCCTGTATTCAAACCAGGAGGCGAACTTCACCCTATAATCTTTATAAAAGCTTTTGAAACTTCATTATCTCCTAAATGGGGTAATGAAAAACGGATTCAGTTTGTAATAGAACATTTAGAAGCAGAAGCTGCGGAATGGGCAGTACTGCATAGAACTGAATTTAGGGACTGGGATGATTTTGTTAAGCAGTTTAAACAAAGAGGAAAACAACAACACTTAACTTTAGAGTTGTTAGACCCTCCTCCTTATTCTAAACGGTGGGGAGGTTATAGGAATTATTTCGAATGGCATTTAAACCGTGCAAAATTAATTGAAGAACCAATTATTGAAAGTCATCTAATATGAGTCCTAATTAGTAGGTTACTGTATTATGTAAAGGAAAGAATGATAGAAAGGGGATGGTCACAGCCTTTCGAATTATTAGGATACGGAGATCAATAAGGAATGTAGAAAATTCTTCTTTATGTTTGAAGGTCCATATGTTGTTCATAAGATTGTACATCCCAAAGCGTTACTTCTTATGGAACGTTGATCAGGTGTAATTAAAGGATTATATAGTGTCGATCAAATTAAACCCTTCATTCCTAAATAAGTTAATATTTAGTATATGTTACATATGGACGAGCATTCATAGTTTATTCATGTGAAGTTTTACGTGATACTTATGTGTTATTTTAAAGAAATGACAGGAATCATAGCGTGTAGGCTATCACGGCCGGCGTCTTCAGTAATTAAAACTTCCGGGCTAAGAGGCCGTGATCCAATAATAGAAATACTTCTCCCTGACGTTTCGTTGCCAGCTGCGGGCAACATCATCTGAGGTGAGTCTACGACTGACTCACCTCAGATGATGTTGCCCGCAGCTGGCAACGAAACGTCAGGGAGAAGTATTTCTATTATTGGACCACGGCCTCTTAGCCCGGAAGTTTTAATTACTGAAATGACAGGAAGTTTAAACAAGTGTTCTACAATAATCTACTGGTACTTCAAAAAGGGAAAGATAACTAAAAAGGGATTTATATGGAAGAAATTTTTGTTATTAGGTCAGAAGGAATTTTGTATATTTTATATTTACTCGGATAGTAGGAACCAAAGGGGATGGTTAATAATTTTAGGGACCATGGGCGTCCAGAGCTATATGGCTCACGAGAACATAGCAGAGTGCCTTTAACAGAGATTTGTAATAGTGTTAATATAGAACACACCAAACGGGGCTCTCTCGCTTGTTTCTCCTAAATAAATTGCCACTACCCAACAAAGTGTCCGAAGGTAAAGAAAGCCGTGCCGAGATTCTGCATAAATAAAGCATTATGGAAAAGCACGACGTAAAGTAAATAGCACTATTAGTTATTGTGAGAAACTTATTAGTAATATATATTTTGGAAAGAATAACTTTAGTAAATGAATAAAACTGAAACTACTGTATCACAATTTGAACGCTCTATCCTAATGTCCCCCCATGAACCATGGACCTTGCCGCTGGTGGGGAGGCTTGCGTGCCTCAGCGATACAGATGGCCGTACCGTAGGTGCAACCACAACGGAGGGGTATCTGTTGAGAGGCCAGACAAACATGTGGTTCCTGAAGAGGGGCAGCAGCCTTTTCAGTAGTTGCAGGGGCAACAGTCTGGATGATTGACTGATCTGGCCTTGTAACATTAACCAAAACGGCCTTGCTGTGCTGGTACTGCGAACGGCTGAAAGCAAGGGGAAACTACAGCCGTAATTTTTCCCGAGGACATGCAGCTCTACTGTATGATTAAATGATGATGGCGTCCTCTTGGGTAAAATATTCCGGAGGTAAAATAGTCCCCCATTCGGATCTCCGGGCGGGGACTACTCAGGAGGACGTCGTTATCAGGAGAAAGAAAACTGGCGTTCTACGGATCGGAGCGTGGAATGTCAGATCCCTTAATCGGGCAGGTAGGTTAGAAAATTTAAAAAGAGAAATGGATAGGTTAAAGTTAGATATAGTGGGAATTAGTGAAGTTCGGTGGCAGGAGGAACAAGACTTTTGGTCGGGTGATTACAGGGTTATAAATACAAAATCAAATAGGGGTAATGCAGGAGTAGGTTTAATAATGAATAAAAAAATAGGAGTGCGGGTTAGCTACTACAAACAGCATAGTGAACGCATTATTGTGGCCAAGATAGACACAAAGCCCATGCCTACTACAATAGTACATGTTTATATGCCAACTACCTCTGCAGATGATGAAGAAATAGATGAAATGTATGATGAGATAAAAGAAATTATTCAGGTAGTGAAAGGAGACGAAAATTTAATAGTCATGGGTGACTGGAATTCGTCAGTAGGAAAAGGGAGAGAAGGAAACATAGTAGGTGAATATGGATTGGGGGGAAGGAATGAAAGAGGAAGCCGCCTTGTAGAATTTTGCACAGAGCATAACTTAATCATGGCCAACACTTGGTTCAAGAATCATAAAAGAAGGTTGTATACCTGGAAGAATCCTGGAGATACTAGTAGGTATCAGATAGATTATATAATGGTAAGACAGAGATTTAGGAACCAGGTTTTAAATTGTAAGACATTTCCTGGGGCAGATGTGGATTCTGACCACAATCTATTGGTTATGAACTGCAGATTGAAACTGAAGAAACTGCAAAAAGGTGGGAATTTAAGGAGATGGGACCTGGATAAACTGAAAGAACCAGAGGTTGTAGAGAGTTTCAGGGAGAGCATAAGGGAACAATTGACAGGAATGGGGGAAAGAAATACAGTAGAAGAAGAATGGGTAGCTCTGAGGGATGAAGTAGTGAAGGCAGCAGAGGATCAAGTAGGTAAAAAGACGAGGGCTAATAGAAATCCTTGGGTAACAGAAGAAATATTGAATTTAATTGATGAAAGGAGAAAATACAAAAATGCAGTAAATGAAGCAGGCAAAAAGGAATACAAACGTCTCAAAAATGATATCGACAGGAAGTGCAAAATGGCTAAGCAGGGATGGCTAGAGGACAAATGTAAGGATGTAGAGGCTTGTCTCACTAGGGGTAAGATAGATACTGCCTACAGGAAAATTAAAGAGACCCTTGGAGAGAAGAGAACCACTTGTATGAATATCAGGAGCTCAGATGGAAACCCAGTTCTAAGCAAAGAAGGGAAGGCAGAAAGGTGGAAGGAGTATATAGAGGGTTTATACAAGGACGATGTACTTGAGGACAATATTATGGAAATGGAAGAGGATGTAGATGAAGACGAAATGGGAGATAAGATACTGCGTGAAGAGTTTGACAGAGCACTGAAAGACCTGAGTCGAAACAAGGCCCCGGGAGTAGACAACATTCCATTTGAACTACTGATGGCCTCGGGAGAGCCAGTCATGACAAAACTCTACCATCTGGTGAGCACGATGTATGAGACAGGCGAAATACCCTCAGACTTCAAGAAGAATATAATAATTCCAATCCCAAAGAAAGCAGGTGTTGACAGATGTGAAAATTACCGAACAATCAGTTTAATAAGTCACAGCTGCAAAATACTAACGCGAATTCTTTACAGACGAATGGAAAAACTGGTAGAAGCCGACCTCGGGGAAGATCAGTTTGGATTCCGTAGAAATGTTGGAACACGTGAGGCAATACTGACCTTACGACTTATCTTAGAAGAAAGATTAAGAAAAGGCAAACCTACGTTTCTAGCATTTGTAGACATAGAGAAAGCTTTTGACAATGTTAACTGGAATACTCTCTTTCAAATTCTGAAGGTGGCAGGGGTAAAATACAGGGAACGAAAGGCTATTTACAGTTTGTACAGAAACCAGATGGCAGTTATAAGAGTCGAGGGGCATGAAAGGGAAGCAGTGGTTGGGAAAGGAGTAAGACAGGGTTGTAGCCTCTCCCCGATGTTATTCAATCTGTATATTGAGCAAGCAGTAAAGGAAACAAAAGAAAAATTCGGAGTAGGTATTAAAATTCATGGAGAAGAAGTAAAAACTTTGAGGTTCGCCGATGACATTGTAATTCTGTCAGAGACAGCAAAGGACTTGGAAGAGCAGTTGAACGGAATGGATGGTGTCTTGAAAGGAGGATATAAGATGAACATCAACAAAAGCAAAACGAGGATAATGGAATGTAGTCAAATTAAGTCGGGTGATGCTGAGGGAATTAGATTAGGAAATGAGACACTTACAGTAGTAAAGGAGTTTTGCTATTTAGGGAGTAAAATAACCGATGATGGTCGAAGTAGAGAGGATATAAAATGTAGACTGGCAATGGCAAGGAAAGCGTTTCTCAAGAAGAGGAATTTGTTAACATCGAGTATAGATTTAAGTGTCAGGAAGTCGTTTCTGAAAGTATTTGTATGGAGTGTAGCCATGTATGGAAGTGAAACATGGACGATAACTAGTTTGGACAAGAAGAGAATAGAAGCTTTCGAAATGTGGTGCTACAGAAGAATGCTGAAGATAAGGTGGGTAGATCGCGTAACTAATGAGGAGGTATTGAATAGGATTGGGGAGAAGAGAAGTTTGTGGTACAACTTGACTAGAAGAAGGGATCGGTTGGTAGGACATGTTTTGAGGCATCAAGGGATCACAAATTTAGCATTGGAGGGCAGTGTGGAGGGTAAAAATCGTAGAGGGAGACCAAGAGATGAATACACTAAGCAGATTCAGAAGGATGTAGGTTGCAGTAGATACTGGGAGATGAAGAATCTTGCACAGGATAGAGTAGCATGGAGAGCTGCATCAAACCAGTCTCAGGACTGAAGACCACAACAACAACAATCCTAATGTAACAACGTTAAAGAACGTACTAAATTATTATTTACTAGCAACTATTAAATAGAAAGGAGTAATCTCCATATATTCAGTTATGAATTACAATAATAGCATAATTAAAAGTAAATGACAAATAGTCACAACAATATCGTCATAAAAGGATTGAATATATCTAAGAGCAAGGACTTTAGATTACGGAAAATGTGAGAAAATGTATAATATTAACAGTTAAATATTGTACACTCCTGGAAATTGAAATAAGAACACCGTGAATTCATTGTCCCAGGAAGGGGAAACTTTATTGACACATTCCTGGGGTCAGATACACCACATGATCACACTGACAGAACCACAGGCACATAGACACAGGCAACAGAGCATGCACAATGTCGGCACTAGTACAGTGTATATCCACCTTTCGCAGCAATGCAGGCTGCTATTCTCCCATGGAGACGATCGTAGAGATGCTGGATGTAGTCCTGTGGAACGGCTTGCCATGCCATTTCCACCTGGCGCCTCAGTTGCACCAGCGTTCGTGCTTGACGTGCAGACCGCGTGAGACGACGCTTCATCCAGTCCCAAACATGCTCAATGGGGGACAGATCCGGAGATCTTGCTGGCCAGGGTAGTTGACTTACACCTTCTAGAGCACGTTGGGTGGCACGGGATACATGCGGACGTGCATTGTCCTGTTGGAACAGCAAGTTCCCTTGCCGGTCTAGGAATGGTAGAACGATGGGTTCGATGACGGTTTGGATGTACCGTGCACTATTCAGTGTCCCCTCGACGATCACCAGTGGTGTACGGCCAGTGTAGGAGATCGCTTCCCACACCATGATGCTGGGTGTTGGCCCTGTGTGCCTCGGTCGTATGCAGTCCTGATTGTGGCGCTCACCTGCACGGCGCCAAACACGCATACGACCATCATTGGCACCAAGGCAGAAGCGACTCTCATCGCTGAAGACGACACGTCTCCATTCGTCCCTCCATTCACGCCTGTCGCGACACCACTGGAGGCGGGCTGCACGATGTTGGGGCGTGAGCGGAAGACGGCCTAACGGTGTGCGGGACCGTAGCCCAGCTTCATGGAGACGGTTGCGAATGGTCCTTGCCGATACCCCAGGAGCAACAGTGTCCCTAATTTGCTGGGAAGTGGCGGTGCGGTCCCCTACGGCACCGCGTAGGATCCTACGGTCTTGGCGTGCATCCGTGCGTCGCTGCGGTCCGGTCCCAGGTCGACGGGCACGTGCACCTTCCGCCGACCACTTGCGACAACATCGATGTACTGTGGAGACCTCACGCCCCACGTGTTGAGCAATTCGGCGGTACGTCCACCCGACCTCCCGCATGCCCACTATACGCCCTCGCTCAAAGTCCGTCAACTGCACATACGGTTCACGTCCACGCTGTCGCGGCATGCTACCAGTGTTAAAGACTGCGATGGAGCTCCGTATGTCACGGCAAACTGGCTGACACTGACGGCGGCGGTGCACAAATGCTGCGCAGCTAGCGCCATTCGACGGCCAACACCGCGGTTCCTGGTGTGTCCGCTGTGCCGTGCGTGTGATCATTGCTTGTACAGCCCTCTCGCAGTGTCCGGAGCAAGTATGGTGGGTCTGACACACCGGTGTCAATGTGTTCTTTTTTCCATTTCCAGGAGTGTATATAGAAGAAGTTTTATTTTCAGTTAAAACCTGACAAACTGAGCTTGTGGGTGGAGTATGTAGTGGGACGCGAAACTGTAGCGTCACCCAACCACCAGTGTCAGCCCAGTTTGCAGGTGAATATAAGTTTAATTTAGTATTTTGTTTATGTATTTCGTAATATTTGCAATGTTTGTGAATTATCTAAAGTTTTGTATTTATTTTTATGTTTCATGTACGGAGAGGGCGGCGCAACGAACGGAGACAGCATCTTCACTGCCGGGACCAGAGAGAAAATTGCTGGCCACTATACATCGCGGGTCGACAGCCAAAGAGCAACAGAAGATCCTGAAACCGAGTTATTGCGTCGTGCTTCTAAAAACTGAAAAAATAAGAATTTGTAATGTTTCTACAACAATGACGTCATAGAAAGTTTAATCATGTTGTAAATGTTGAGTCCTATCTTGTCAAGGCTCATGTTCACGTCTATATGTAGTATATATGAAGATAATAAACTAGTGTACCCTACAAAAGTTTAAATACGTGTTCTGAGAATTTATTTATGAACAATTATATTAAGGAAGAAGTATTACTGATTTATTTGACAAGATTATTAATTTTTGACAACGTTCATCGCGAGTTTGAGTCTTGAAAGTTTATTTAATGTGGTTTTAATATTTATTAAAGCAGATAACTTGCATTTATATAATTTCTGAGAAGAAACAAACGACATCTAAATTGAAAAATGTTTGCGCAAACCAATTGGACTGAGTGACGTAATTCTGCCCATACGACTCAAATGATGATGTTTTAATTACAGTTTCGTTCAAGAACCATTCAGAGACAACTTTAAAAAGAATTTAAATAATTTTGAAGTGTATTGTAACTGACGTAGGTGACGAAGTCTGCATATGGACATATGTCAAAAGAAAATCATTTACACAAAACTTACGTCGTTACACTACAGTATGCAGGGGAGCCAACATATACTCGGATCATTACCTCACACGAGTCAAAGTCAAATTCACCTCAGAGAGAACTTTCAGTAAGAAAACCTCCGTACTAAAATTTGACACAAAGAAGATCGCAGAACCTGGAATGAAAGAAGCCTGGAAAAAGAACATGTAAATGACTGGCAAAATTTCCACCAAAAAATCACAAAAAAGGCACAAGCCCTCACTCCTCTGAAGAAGAACTCCAAACAGCCTTGGTGGGACACCGACTGCGAGAATACACTCGTCACTTGGACAGTTTCATACCAGGAATACAATAGCAAAAAAACCCCGGAATATTTTCAGGCTTTCAACGAAACACGAAAAACAACCGCAAACATTTTCGGCAAACCAAGAGAAAAATCATGAAAGAACAGTTGGACTCCATAAAGGACAACTTCCGTAACTACAACACTAGAAATTTCTACATGAGGTTCTGTGGTGTGGGGTTGATCTGTTATTCTGTCATTCTGCGCAACGGATTAATCTGAGATGTACCCTTTACCCTGTGGCTCCTGCAAGATGTAATTTCCACCCCCACACGACTACAGAAGTCAGACACACGCTCCTAACGTTCTAAAGAGAAATGGCTGAAAAACTTTCAGCAATAAATATCTTCTGGAGTCGTCCACTGTAAGGAAATGACAAAAACTTTCACAAAATTTCTTACGTAACTAGTGGGATACTTGGGTACTGGAGTAGTGCTAGTTAGTGTAAGAAAAACATGCAACTAACGAAAGTTATTATTTATTTTGCAAAAATTCTGAGAAATCACAATGGCACTTTTAGTTATGAATTGAACAAGTCATATCCTGGTTCTTTTCGGAATGTGAAGTTACCTCTCAAGGATAGGATTCGCTAATGAAATTTCTACGCATAGTTTAAGATGGTCGTTGACTTGGCAGAATGGCTGAGAGGTGCGCCTACTCAACTTGAATAATTATCCCTTAGAATGTCGCTAGGTACGGTCAAGGCTGTCACGTGTAAAATGCAGTGAAGTGTACTGTTTTTGAGGAAATATGGGGCTTGCAATAGCTATAGCGCACAATACCGTAAGCTGCGGTGACTGCTGTCTGCGCCGCTCGCTGCTGACAAATAAGATAACTTGTAACCTTTCCCTCACTTATCGACCTTAATGACAGTGAAAAATTAAACCGCGTGTACCTAATGGAAATTGGGTAAAAGCAATCGTCACCGAAGTTAATCTGTCGGTAAAGAGGGAGGAAAGTGTTACATCTAAATGAAAGGAAAAATGCAAATGAAATTGGTGGAAATTAAATTTGAGAAGGGGTAAAGTCAATAAAGGAAGTAAATGTGCGGTCGTTACGTTAACAATTAACTGGCGTTAATTAGATATTTGAGGTTTGGGGAAAATACGGTCGCCAGTCCTATGGACAGCTACTATAATAACTGAAAAAGAAAGGTTATTGCACATATAATTAGCACTAAAAGCGTGGCAACTGAAGGTTGACACGTGTTGTGTGAAAACTGAATGTTTGTCAGAAGTAATAAATTTCGCTACACTCTGACTTAATTTAGCAAAAGAATTAATAAAACCGGAAAATTGAAAGTTAATTTAGTGATTGAAATTAATAGTGAACTTTGTTTCTGAAGCACTACGAAGTTCAATACAACAAGGTTAGTCTTGGGCTACCTCAACAATCATTTAAAAAGCTACTTGAATCTGCGCAATTTAGAAATAAGAGATTTAACTTTGTACCTGAATTAAATGATTCTGAACAATTAACAATAGTAAAATTTAGTACGTACCAAGCTGAGCTGCAGTCAAAGGTAAGCTAAAATATGGTAACAAAACTCGCACTCTTAATTTGTGATTGTGTAATCTAAATATTGTAGCCAGCTATGAATACTTTAACTGAACTATGAAATTAAGACAGTGAAATGGAATGATATTACTTTAATGCTGGCGTTTGAATTTCAACGACACTCGGGTCCATTCCGGAAAAGGAAGGGACCCTGCTTGGTAATGCAATTGGGACAATGAGCAACAAAGGTTCATGCTACGTTGCTGTAATTTAGTGAGAAAAATTTAGCAGTTAGAAAAGCTGAGGTCTGCCATACACATCTAAAACTTTACGTGCTTTTCGTCTTCCTTGTTGGTTGAGTGAAGGTTTGTAGTCGTCGATCGGGGAGGTGGCGACAGTCACTCATTGTCGGCCGTCGCTATTGCAGAAGCTGGATGTTGGCGCGCCTCCTTCTCGACACGGTCACCAGGTGAAACGGGCTCTTGATGTGCGCCAGCTAATGCTTCCCGCCCGCGACACCGTGTCAGAAACTATCACAGCAAGTCGAGTGCAAATACATGCTGCCAAACCCCGAAAGCGCGGCAACTCGCGGGAGCGTCACACAACGCACCGGTTCCACCGCCCTCCTCCAGCCAGACACTCTCTGCCCGCGCTCCATGCGGCAGAGTTAACACTACCAAAGGTCTTAAACACTTTGGTTCTCTACACGACCTATCGATGTAGTCGTTCGATAGCATGGTTTTCCCTAGGCAAGACCCAGCGTAAAAATACAAATAGTATTTACAAAACAAACAAAAATGGTTCAAATGGCTCTGAGCACTATGGGACTCAACTGCTGTGGTCATAAGTCCCCTAGAACTTAGAACTACTTAAACCTAACTAACCTAAGGACATCACACACACCCATGCCCTGGCCGGATTGTTTTACTATTTGTATATATATACAAATAGTAAAACAATTATAATATATATATATATATATATACACAAATAGTAAAACAATTATAATATATAGAGACACAGAAATATCATATCTTCAGGTAACAAAATAAGGAAAAATCTATAGTACAATAGATGGAAATAGAAGGATATGCATTTCCGGCATTACACGTGCCCCACATTGTCTGAGGATGTTCGTGTAACGTGAACATGTAACGCTGCGCGCGTAGGGCACACGATACTCATTAAAGCCTGTACTATGGTAAGTTGACGGGCTTCACCTTATGAGAAAGGATTTTTGTATAGATATTGACCGTGTGTACCTGAATGGAGGCAAATCAGACTTACACCCCCTCTGTAATAACAATGATACGCCAAGCAAGTCCGAAATGCAACTACACGTCAGGACGGACAAGAAGCAATGCAGAAGATGCTACCAATTTGTTAATAATATGGTCGCCAGCCTAATTAGGCATTAACTGAGTTTCTTCCCTGTACAAGTTGATGTACGTTCATACAAAATAACACGTAGTAACACTGCATAATATGGTAAATTTTAGAACCAGAAAATCTACTGAACTGATAATTTCACTTTCTGTACTGATATGGATAAACCATAGATACATAACACTACACTATAATGTTTACTACAAAACTTCGTACTGTCTATTGATCTGATTAAATTCGGGCATAGGTTACCCTAGAAATAGCACTTTCGAAACACACACACAATGTCAATTTTGTTAAAGGTAAAACACTGATAAATTTTGGGTTTTGTATTGACTTTAGCTTTGCTGGCAAATCAGTTTAGAACACTTCAGAATTCAAATGAATAAAAAAAGGGGGGGGACCCTGAAACTGTTATGATCACTGTATAAAAAATTTGATTACTGAAATCATTATGTGCTCAAGATTTCCAAAATATGAGTTACTACTCTTTTCATCTTATTTCCTGCTCATTTAAATACCATTATATCTGTCTCGAAATAATTAAACTTCATTACTCAATCACTATCAAAATTATCTTCCAACTTTGTCAGACCTTCGTTATTCTTTTACAGATTCATTAACAAAACAGTTCTTTAAACACCATTCTCACATAGTTAGGTCTGCAGGTAATTATTATTAACACAAACTTTAATTATTCCTCTCGGGACACTCAGATTGCACAACATTTGGAAAGGACCCTGTCTGGGTTAGTTGTGAGGATAATTAAATGATAGGACAGTTCTGGTAAAATTCAAGTTGTTATTGAACAGTATGGAACAAAAGTAACACTGGTCCATACGAATACAGTACTAAAAGTTTCAACCTGTTAGTATCGATGCGGCGGTTGGCGGGCGGCGAGATGGCGAGGCACCGAGCACACATACAACCACAGCTATGGCTCTTGATGTATCGGCACTTTAATCTTCTTAGCGTCGCAATGCTTTCCATTTAGTGCCTGTGGAATTTTGCCATGCTGAATGAGCGTAGGAACGGTATATCCGAGGCTCAATGAAACTGCGTCTTCCCGGAGAGCCTCCTCGCTCCAGAACGTGTTTCACAGACCAATGCCCAACTCCGACTACTACTGCTGAGCCCGTTATGCCGTGCAGTGCCCGTGTGCATTTTCCTGCGCTCGCCTACCATCCACCTTTTACCGCTCCCGTACAGACAGAGTATTCACCCGAGGTTTTGCATTCTACATAGTCTAATACATTGCCTACGTATGGACCAGACGCACAATTACAATTTGAAACATCTTACAACAGTCACAACATTTGTTACACTTCAATTCTGTTATAATATTGCTTGAAATTTGACATAAACATTAATATTCACATCGAAATTTGTTTACAGTTTTCTTAACACAACGACATAAAACAAAAAGGAAATGAAATCAGAACATCGATTCACTAGTTTATCGAAAATCAGAAGAAAAAATTATTATATGTACAATAGTACAGCGTTGTTATTGTTACACATGCCCCTGTTTCCAGTAAATGTCACTAAGTGCAAATTTGATGGGAACACTGTACTTTATATTTATACAGGGGTTCTGAATCTTTGAGTGAATGTACCATTATAAAATTTTATATCACTAAACTTCCTTTCTCTCACATTATACAGGTCTATACTTTTTAACATATCAAGAACATTTACCTATCATTTGGTCAAGTGCCTTTGGCACAGTCCAACCTCCTATCAGAACATGATTTAAATACCAAATTACTCATTATTAAATTTCTCAGAAAAATAAAATCAAAATTTGGAACACAAACACTTAACTATAAAGCAGATACAAATACCTATATACGCTATAAGACAATTTGTTGCTGCTTTCATTGAATGGCAGTCCATTTCCTTATTTACTAATAAACACACAATATTATTTAGAAAAATCTCTACATCTATTTGCTGCCTATTATTCAGATTTGGGCAGTCCATTTCGCATTATTTTATCACATCTCCTGTACCACACTTACAATTCTCCTTTGACTATTTATCTGCCCTCTTTGATTTTTGGCAGTCCTTTATATTATGACTCATTTACTGCCCACTTTGGTTTTTGGCAGTCTCATCTTTTATCTGGCTTACAGCATTTGCTTTTTCTTTGCAGTCCTTTTCTCCATACATTTTTACATTTATAGTACATTTGATAATCTGAAACTCACATAAGTACATTAGCACACTGACATTGGTATACATACATTTACAAAAATTTGTTACATTTGGAAAAAAATTAGTTTCAGCACAAGATACAGCGCATTTACTGCAGATTGCTTTCTGATTGTACTTAGGTCACTCACTCCTAGGAACATACAGTTTCAGGTCCACAACGTTTCTTACACCTAAAGGTCTCTTGGATTTTGGGTAGATCAGGTAGTAAGCATTATCGTGTGGAATGTTCTGTATTATATATGGTCCGTTATAAATATATTTAAATTCGCAAATTTCATGGTTCAGTTCACTAGATATTTCGTGGGTTTTTAAAAGAACATAATCCCCAATTTTAAATTTTGACACTTTCAGATTTTTATCATGTCTTTTAGGTCTAGATTCAGCTTTTTGCTTTGTCATTTTTCTGACTAATTCTTTTTTTTTGACTCAACCCCAAGCATGTACAAGGTGGAAACTCTAGTTTTTCTTCAATTAAACTTTTACTTCTGCTTCCTAACAAAATTACTTCCGATGGGAACCCAGTAGATTCATGATGTACTGTGTTCATGACATTCTCAAAGTCCGATATAAATCTGCCCCAGACTCTAAATCATGCCCCTTCCTGTTTTTTCCGCAACGCACCTTGGTCGACTGTGACATCGTCCCAAGATACGCTCCTGACCTGTGAACCATTCATATTTGGCGGCTTTCTCGGTTTCTGGAGTTCAAAGTCTTTGCTTACTTGAACTCTTTGCAAAATATACATTGAGTCGTCAGGTGGCTCTTTCTTTCTTTGTTCAGTCTCAACATCTGGATTTTGTTTTGAAATTTCGTCATCAGTAGGTACAATATCGCAATTAGCTGTATTCCCATTATTTTCACTAGTACCAAAATACTCGTCATCTGAACTATCGTCCGAATCCAACCATTCTGGATCGCTTTCAGGTTCTACCATAAAAGCTTTTCTGAGACAGGCACTAAGTTCTTCCTCTGCATTTTCGTTAGGCTTTGATTTTAACTCAGTATCCTATTTTGACAAAACGGCCTCATTATCAGCTTTTCTCACATCCTCTGTTACTTCATATTTAGTGTAATCCTCGTGGACTTCAGTTACTCTTAGGTTATTACCTGCCCCTTCCCCACGGTGCCTTTCGGTAGCAGCTTGTACTGTTGGCGGATCGTTAACAGAAGTTACTTCCTCGCCAAGCTTAGGATTTCATCCTCCAATTCCTTCCTATCTTTAACCTTCATCCCATCGGCAGCACGCGTACCTTGCGCGGCGCTATTTACTCTCTCCTCTTCAAATTTGGGCCACGTCACCTTATCGACGTCCCTACTATTTCCTTTTTCACTAATTAACCTCCTTGCTTCATACTCCTTCTTAAAATCCTCCCACTCACACTGCTTGAGGCCCTTGTACAGATCGTCGACCTGCACACTCCAATCAGTTACTTCTGCTAATTCATTCTCGCCATTTACTTCATTGCTAACACTGCTTACCGCACCTCTCTGTGAATCCATTGTTCCATCTACTATTTCCTTCGCCGCGGAATTACCACTTGTAATGCATTCACCAACTCTTATGGCAATGTTCGTATCTAATGCTGCCGCCTTGCTAGCGGCTTCTCTCTGAACAGCTGTTCTGCTAGGCTGGGGCATTGCCCTCTGATGCTCCACTCGCCTGTTAACATGTATCGCTCTGCGCGACAGATATGACTCATCTATGCTCGCACCTGACGCTTGTTCCGCAACAACACTTTGCGTCGTTCCACGCCTGTCTCTAACCTGTCTCATAACTTTACTGTCAGTCCGGTAATATTTCTTAAATCGGGGCCGGTATGTACTGTCCGCTTCCGTTTGGCCCGCAACGTTCGCCGAAATCAGTTTCCCGCGTCGTTATTATTTTGCGCGGTGTACCCTCTACCACGACCTAGATAACTTCCGCTTCCTCTTCCTCTGCCTCTACCTCTCTGTATCATGTTGACGCAAAACCCATCGCTGTCATTTCTCTCGTAATTATTGCGATTAGTTCTGTTACTAAAATTTTGATAATTGGCACGACTTTCGCGCCAGTGGTCTTCGTCTTCGACCCTTTCGAGAAACGCTTGGAAGCTGTGATGATTGGTTCCCACGTATCTCTTCGAATCTTCTGGGAGCTTTTTATATACTAACTCCCATATGATTTCAGAATCGGATCTTCTCCCTCTTAGTGTGTCAACTTTCGGTACCAATATTCGCAGAAATCTTTCAAAGAATTCCTGCCCCTGTTATCATGAAGTTTGGCCATGATAAACTCGCGCCACAAATGATCCTGTTTTTGTTCAGACCAATATTCTTCCGTAAACTTTTGTTTAAATTCTTCGAACGTCATTTGTTCGGTACTCAACTTAATTCCCCAGCGCTTAGCGTCACCTGCTAAGGCGCTAATTATTACGTTTATCTTTTCCTGACCAGACAAGTGTTCAGGAAACATCCTCTCGCAATTTTTGATGAAATCTAACGGATGCCACCCGTTATGTTTCTTGGCGGGATCGAAGCGCTCCTCACCTTCCAACAGCTTCGTAAGTGGCATGCCATTATAGACAACACCAGGCCTATCTTTGATTTTACTCTCGAGATCGAAAATTTTGCCTTGAATTTTCGATGTATTTTGTTCACACTTTTGTACACATCCGGTAACTTTTTCGCCTAAATCTCTTTCAGTGTCTGAAACTGCCTTTTTCAACTGTGAGATTCCGCGTTGACATTTGTTTACGATCTCAGTTTTAAGACCGAAAACTTTTTCGTCTACTTTTGTTTCAACTAGAGGCTCTACTTTCTCTTGGATGTTGAGAATTTCAACATCAAACCTACTGTTAATGTTGTCAATTTCCCCCCGCATAGTATCCATATTTTTATTAATTGTGTCAATTTCAAATTTCATAGTATTTACTACAGAGATTAAACTACCCACTTTTTGTTCTACCTGTTCTATTTGTTTACTAATTTTAATTCCTTGTTCTTCGACCTGTGCTTTAAGCTGATCATTCTGTGTTTTGAGCTGATTACTTTGTGTTTTAAGCTGCTCGTCAACGTGTGTTTTAAGCTGGCTAACCTGTTTACTGACTAGTTTTTGAAGCTGATCATTCTGTGTTTTGAGCTCGTCAACATGTGTTTTAAGCTGATCATTCTGTCCTGCAATTTGTTTGGTTAATTGTTCAAATAAGTCGTGCATGCTTAAAATTTTCACACTGTTTCGTTCTACGGAATTGGTGCGTTCCGATCCTACATCAAATTTTTCTTTCGGTGCTTTCTTTATCTGTGGAGAATCAAACATGTCAGTGGATTTGTTCACGTACCCACTATCATCTACAAAGTGATCTTCTACATCCTGTTTTATTCCTTGCTGTGTTCGATGCAATCTCGACATTTCAATCTGTTCGTTAACATGTTCGTGATATTGTATGTACGCCAATTGTCTAACACTAACGCCATCTGTTATCTGGCTGCGTACACTCCTGTTATTGCCAGCCGCATTTTCCATTACGCTCGGCACATCTACTGTTTCTACGTTCTTGTCCATACTGAACGCAAATTACACCTCACTGCCGTACTTGACGTTCACTGCTATTTACTTTACTGAATAATATTGCAATTCGTGCCACTGAACATCCACTGTTCGGTATTCACATTAATTTGTGACCGACAACAACTGGATGTCCTGTCACCGGGAAGCCACTTGTAACGCTACGCGCGTAGGGCACACGATACTCATTAAAGCCTGTACTATGGTAAGTTGACGGGCTTCACCTTATGAGAAAGGATTTTTGTATAGATATTGACCGTGTGTACCTGAATGGAGGCAAATCAGACTTACACCCCCTCTGTAATAACAATGATACGCCAAGCAAGTCCGAAATGCAACTACACGTCAGGACGGACAAGAAGCAACGCAGAAGATGCTACCAATTTGTTAACAATACGGTCGCCAGCCTAATTAGGCATTAACTGAGTTTCTTCCCTGTACAAGTTGATGTACGTTCATACAAAATAACACGTAGTAACACTGCATAATATGGTAAATTTTAGAACCAGAAAATCTACTGAACTGATAATTTCACTTTCTGTACTGATATGGATAAACCATAGATACATAACACTACACTATAATGTTTACTACAAAACTTCGTACTGTCTATTGATCTGATTAAATTCGGGCATAGGTTACCCTAGAAATAGCACTTTCGAAACACACACACAATGTCAATTTTGTTAAAGGTAAAACACTGATAAATTTTGGGTTTTGTATTGACTTTAGCTTTGCTGGTCAAATCAGTTTAGAACACTTCAGAATTCAAATGAATAAAAAAAAGGGGGGGAGGGACCCTGAAACTGTTATGATCACTGTATAAAAAATTTGATTACTGAAATCATTATGTGCTCAAGATTTCCAAAATATGAGTTACTACTCTTTTCATCTTATTTCCTGCTCATTTAAATACCATTATATCTGTCTCGAAATAATTAAACTTCATTACTCAATCACTATCAAAATTATCTTCCAACTTTGTCAGACCTTCGTTATTCTTTTACAGATTCATTAACAAAACAGTTCTTTAAACACCATTCTCACATAGTTAGGTCTGCAGGTAATTATTATTAACACAAACTTTAATTATTCCTCTTGGGACACTCGGATTGCACAACATTTGGAAAGGACCCTGTCTAGGTTAGTTGTGAGGATAATTAAATGATAGGACAGTTCTGGTAAAATTCAAGTTGTTATTGAACAGTATGGAACAAAAGTAACACTGGTCCATACGAATACAGTACTAAAAGTTTCAACCTGTTCGTATCGATGCGGCGGTTGGCGGGCGGCGAGATGGCGAGGCACCGAGCACACATACAACCACGGCTATGGCTCTTGATGTATCGGCACTTTAATTCTTCTTAGCGTCACAATGCTTTCCATTTAGTGCCTATGGAATTTTGCCATGCTGAATGAGCGTAGGAACGGTATATCCGAGGCTCAATGAAACTGCGTCTTCTCGGAGAGCCTCCTCGCTCCAGAACGTGTTTCTCAGACCAATGCCCAACTCCGACTACTACTGCTGAGCCCGTTATGCCGTGCAGTGCCCGTGTGTATTTTCCCGCGCTCGCCTACCATCCACCTTTTACCGCTCCCGTACAGACAGAGTATTCACCCGAGGTTTTGCATTCTACATATTCTAATACATTGTCTACGTATGGACCAGACAGACAATTACAATTTGAAACATCTTACAACAGTCACAACATTTGTTACACTTCAATTCTGTTATAATATTGCTTGAAATTTGACATAAACATTAATATTCACATCGAAATTTGTTTACAGTTTTCTTAACACAACGACATAAAACAAAAAGGAAATAAAATCAGAACATCGATTCACTACTTTATCGAAAATCAGAAGAAAAAATTATTATATGTACAATAGTACAGCGTTGTTATTGCTACAAACAGACTCAGAAAATGTCCCAAAAGGGGAAAAAAACAGCGGAAATGCATATGCTCAAAACATGAAGAAAATTTAGCATTAGGCTAATTAACCATAAACCAATTTTTAGACCATAATAATTGAGTGGAGACACTCGTAACCTTATTCCACTCTGTCATCTTACACAAAAGAAAACAGGTTGACAACATACTAAAATTCATAGAAAACATAGAAAGTGGTTCATCTATTCTAAATCAGCTAAAGTCCTAACAGTATCAAGAAATGAAATACTATTTACAAAATTAATCAGAGTACATGGTCATAAAAACAGGTAAATCAAAATATGGAAATTAATAATTAATTATATAGAACACACATTTTTATATAACCTTTTCATAATTAATATTCTCGCCACGAGAGTTCACTTAACGCTAAACAAGAAAATAATACACATCAGATCGACAAAAACATAAATATTGACAGTAGAATTCTTTCACATCAGCTGTCCGGGAAGAAAAACAACTCCATACCCGCAAGTACAAAGAATGCCGAGAGTGGCACAAGAGCCGACAGCGGCTCCGCCTCGCCAGTATTGTTGCGCCCAACTGTACGGCACGCTTGATTTCACTCGCCTGTGTCCATTTCACTGAATTCTTTCGGAAAAACTCACTCCCGTGTAATCTCAAGGAGTTCATTAATACTGTCACAGTGGATAAGTCAACACTGTCCATCATCACACGCATGTACTAGCCTGAAACTTAAAACAGCGTCTAAGTACATCGGCAATGACTAGTAAAACGCATATTCATGAAATCTTACAGCTAGTTACAAAATCATATTTACATTCCTGAATCAACTGTGACTCAGCTGAAAACAAACTAGCAGCTTGGATATTTCAATTGATTAATAATCAGTTACTCTTAAATCATTTAGTCAAAATTAATTACTTATTAATTACAACTTCTTTAATGTCTTCTTGGTCAGGCAAAAGAATGGCAATCTAGCAAATCCTTAAATCTTACATTCTATATTTACATACTGTACAAATTACCCATTCTGTGGTATTAATCAATCCTAGGTTGGTACAATTTCAAGTCTACAACGTTCCGTATAACTAATAGTTTTGCAGAGCTTGGATACTCTAAGCAATAAGCATTTATGTGAGGTATACCAATGACTTTATATGGTCTATTATAAACAAACTTAAATTTAGAGATTTCTCGTTCGATTTCTCCTGAACTTTTACAAGTACTAAGTCTCCGATTGCAAACTTAGCAAAACGCGCTTTAGCGTCATGACGACGTATGCGAGCATCGGCTTTTAGCTTCATTATTTCTCGCAAACGATCTTCTTTCACACCAATACTAATGTCAATCCGTGAAGGGAATTTGATTATCTCTTCCACAAGTCCTGGTTTGTCTGAAAACACACTCTTATTCCTCATTATTACTTCATACAGGCCTCGTCTTTGTTCATGTGTTACGTTTGACACACCATCTACAATACTTTCCAATTCACTTTCTACACTATTGTCAATGCCGAGATTCCTCACGTTACAGTAGTTCAAATTCATACCTGCGTCAATGGCATCCGGCCAGTTAACAATGGGTGTAGGCTGGCATTGCTTATTCACACCATCTCCAGCCTCGTCAAAACTAACTACTATTGTTTTATCTTGTGACGTACATGTCAAAGTTTTGCTTTCGCAATTAATCACTGCACGGTACTTTAATAGCCAATCTAACCCGATAATTACTTTCGTAGTTAATTCTGGCACGACGACAAACTCTTGTTCAAATCGTGCCCCACATATCTCGAAGTTGACAAAAATCTGTTTTGTGACCGGTTTACTAACCTTCCTAGTAGCACCGACAATTTTCACTCCTGTTACTGGCATAACTACGATACCAGGTCTGTATTCCAGTAACTCAAATATTTTCCCAGATACAGCACTCAATTCTGCACCGGTGTCAATCAACACGTTTAGTTGTAGGTCGTGCATATTAACAGACACTACTATCTGTCTACACTTGTCCTCGACTGTTTCTTTATTTTCACACAATAAATCCTCGTCTATATCCAGGCCATTCCAGAAAAAGCCATCCGGCTTTGATCCAAAATTCGGCTTATCTGGAGACTTTTTCAGCCTCTGTTCACATACAGTTTTAATTTCAACACGTTTGTCCTGAGGCTTAGTCTGTAGCTTCTCCTCCAATACCGAAACTTTTTCCTGTAACTCGTCAACTAGTGAGTGTTGCTTTGCTATCAATTCACTAATTGTCACTTTGATTCCTCTTTGGTCAGATTGATCTCATCTGCCAATCTACCTGGAGTAACGTGCCCAGTAGTATCTGCAATTACTTCCTCTGGATCTGCGCAACCCACACTGCTATCGTCTGACCGTATAACGTCAGCTCTAACCTCATACACGCTGTAATCTACGTGCTTTTATACCAATCGTGTCCGGCTATCACTAAAATTCTCGTAATCTCTCTCCTTAATACTTTCACAATGTTTAAACTGGAGTTTTGCGTCGGATGGGTCGGCCACTTCTACCACTATAACTTTCGGTAAAGTCTGCCGGTCAGGGCCAGAACTTTCCGTTACTACTTCAACATCCAACTCCTGCGGGACGAAACACGACGAATCTTGCTCGTGCTCCCCATTAACATCAACTATTTCTGTAAAGTCTTCCGGTTAGGGCCAGAATTTTCTATCACTTCACTAATACTATCTTCCTGTGGGACGAGACGCGGCAAATCCTGCCCGCGCTCCCCATAAACACTTCTCCCGTACAGGCCCCTATAATCTCTTAGTTCGTCGTATAAGCGACCGAACTGCCTTAACCAGACCTCATCCCTCTCTGCATCCCCTCGCTCGATGACGGACGTGTTATCCGACATCTGACCTTCTCTCAACAATTGCGAATCATTCTTAAACTCAATCTTCATTTCCGCTGTGGGTGTTACAGCTGCCACTTTACAATCGATTTCCGGAACACTACTTAAATTGTTCTCACTGACAGTGAATGTATTTTCTACTTCCGTGTCTACAACTGATCTACTACTTGTGGGTGCACTCCTTTCTCCCAACACTGGCACACTCTCCCGCCGTTGATTATTCCATACGGAATTTTCATAACGACGACACCTGGGTTTTCTCCTGTTATTGGGCCGCCAAAATTTCTCCACGCCCGGTGGGCCCCTCACCGGCGCGGGTAATGGTTTCCCTGTCTCGTCCCAGCAGATACGCTCCCCGGATGCTGCTGAGGCGGCTTATCACATCCTCTGGCGTTGTTACCATTCTGCGAAGCCCGTATCACGCTAGTATGATACTGGTTTCCATCATTCCTGTTATTATTTGCATTGTACCGATTGTTATTACGATCCGAACCACTACTGTTATTGCTGCCAAGGTTGCGGTATGCATTATTCCCATGGTTATCGTTGTTGTGGTTGTTGTGGTACCCGTTGTTGTTAGCACGGCCTCTACCACTATCGCGATTATTGCGCCAATTGTCCTCGTCCTCAACTCTTTCCAGTAAATCATTGACTGTCCTGTAATTGCTTCCTATGTAGCGTATTGTATCATCTGGAAGCTTCCTGTAGAGTTCCCAGACTATTTCGGATTCCGTGCAGCGATCACGCAAATATTTCAACTTGCGGATCCAGCCCTCACAAAACTCCTTCATCGAGCCACGTGAATTCTTGTTCTTTTTCCTCTGACCAGTATTCAGCCAGAAACAAATTTTTAAACTCGTCGAAAGTCAGGTTCGTGATGTTGAGGCTTCAGCCCCAACGCTTGGCGTCACCAGCCAACACGTCAATAACCGCATTGATTTTTCTCTCATTAGTCCATGATCTGGATAAAACTCTTTCACAGTTTTTAATGAAATCCGTCGCGTGTATACCGCCTTTTTTCAAGGGGTCGAACCGCTTCTCTTTCGTCAATAATTCCGAACTATGTGCACAGATTGGCACATAGCTCTGTTCTTCATCAAGTTTCTTTTCTAATTTTGACACTCTCGTAATTACTTGGCAAGTGGTTGTCGCAAGCGTTTCCACTTCCCTCTTTTTCTCTTCACAGGTATTACCCTGCTTCCTCACTTTAGTATTCACATCAGACACTAAAGCCTTTAAAGTTTCCACCTTCTGTTGATCCTCTTTTTTTTCACTAATTGAATTTGTCCTGTCGCCTTATTTTCGATGATTGGAGCAACTGCTTCTCCTACACTTTTCTCGATTCTGCTAATTTCACACTGGATTCGCATTCGGGAGGACAACGGTTCAATCCCGCGTCCGGCCATCCTGATTTAGGTTTTCCGTGATTTCCCTAAATCGTTCCAGGCAAATGCCGGGATGGCTCCTTTGAAAGGGCACGGCCGACTTCCTTCCCTAATCCGATGAGACCGATGACCTCGCTGTTTGGTCTCTTTCCCCAAACAACCCAACTCTACTAATTTCGGAATCAAAACGAGTATTTATGCTCGCAATTTCCGCCTGAACGCCCGTCATTTCCTGTTTAAGGTTACCGATTTCGGTTTTAATCACAACAATATCTTCTTTGATTTTATCAACTTTTGTGTTAACAACTCCAACATTGTTGTTAACAACATTAATAGCTTTGTTCTGATTGTCTAGCTTCCTGTCAATTTTTTCAGACTGAGCTTCTTGCTCGGCAGACTGAGCTTTAATTTCTCCCGATTGACTCTTGATTTCGTTAATCAATACATTCAATAAATCAGTTAAATTCCCGGAAGCTACCGGTTTTTCTTCCGTAGCGGGTTCCTCTTTAATTGTCCCCCCGTATTCGTCATCAAGGGGTTCACATTTGATTTTCACTTCCGATTCCGAAACATTTTCTACAGTTTGGAATTCCATTTCTGCTCTTTGTTGCGTTTAGGCGGTCTCGTCTTTCATGCTAGCCGCCTGCCCCTGAACAATGAGTTCTGCGGTGCGCGTATCCCACTGTTCGACCGATTGTTCCTTACCCAAGTCTACCAAATTCTGGTAATTGTTGCCATCACACATTTTACAAATTTTCAATATAAATGACAAATCTCAAATCTAATTAGGATTCCTTCAACTACTTATTCTCGCTGGCATAACGCCCTGTTCGTAACCAGTACTTTGTTACGAGAGTTGTACAATGCAAAATTCGTGTCCAGAACAACCTTAAATCCGAAGATTGTCCTGTCACCAGGTCGCCACGTGTAACCTCTCCCTCACTTATCGACCTTAATGACAGTGAAAAATTAAACCGTGTGTAACTAATGGAAATTTGGGAAAAGCAATCGTCACCGAAGTTAATCTGTCGGTAAAGAGGGAGAAAAGTGTTACATCTAAATGAAAGGAAAAATGCAAATGAAATTGGTGGAAATTAATTTTGAAAAGGGGTAAAGTCAATAAAGGAAGTAAATGTGCGGTCGTTACGTTAACAATTAACTGGCGTTAATTAGATATTTGAGATTTGGGGAAAATATGGTCGCCAGTCCTATGGACAACTACTATAATAACTGAAAAAGAAAGGTTATTGCACATATAATTAGCACTAAAAGCGTGGCAACTGAAGGTTGACACGTGTTGTGTGAAAACAGAATGTTTGTCAGAAGTAATAAATTTCGCTACACTCTGACTTAATTTAGCAAAAGAATTGATAAAACCGGAAAATTGAAAGTTAATTTAGTGACTGAAATTAATAGTGAACTTTGTTTCTGAAGCAATACGAAGTTCAATAAAACAAGGTTAGTCTTGGGCTACATCAACAATCATTTAAAAAGCTACTTGAATCTACGCAATTTAGAAATAAGAGATTTAACTTTGAACCTGAATTAAATGTTTCTGAACAATTAACAATAGTAAAATTTAGTACGTACCAAGCTGAGCTGTAGTCACAGGTAAGCTAAAATATGGTAACAAAACTCGCACTCTTAATTTGTGATTGTGTAATCTAAATATTGTAGCCAGCTATGAATACTTTAACTGAACTTTGAAATTAAGACAGTGAAATGGAATGATATTACTTTAATGCTGGCGTTTGAATTTCAACGACACTCGGGTTCATTCCGGAAAAGGAAGGGACCCTGCTTGGTAATGCAACTGAGACAATGAGAAACAAAGGTTCATGCTACGTTGCTGTAATTTAGTGAGAAAAATTTAGCAGTTTGAAAAGCTGAGGTCTGCCAGACACATCTAAAACTTCATGTGCTTTTCGTCTTCCTTGTTGGTTGATTGAAGGTTTGCAGTCGTCGATCGGGGAGGTGGCGACAGTCACTCATTGTCGGCCGTCGCTGTTGCAGAAGCTGGATGTTGGCGCGCCTCCTTCTCGACACGGTCACCAGGCGAAACGGGCTCTTGATGTGCGCCAGCTAATGCTTCCCGTCCGCGACACCGTGTCAGAAACTATCATAGCAAGTCGAATACAATTACATGCTGCCAAACCCCGAAAGCGCGGCAACTCGCGGGAGCGTCACACAACACACCGGTTCCACCGCCCTCCTCCAGCCAGACTCTCTCTGCCCGCGCTCCATGCGGCAGAGTTAACACTACCAAAGATCCTAAACACTTTGGTTCTCCACACGACCTATCGATGTAGTCGTTCGATAGCATAGTTTTCCCTAGGCAAGACCCAGCGTAAAAATACAAATAGTATTTACAAAACAAACCAATTATACATCGACATAAATGCATATATATATATATATATATATATATATATATATATATCTACAAATAGTAAAACAATTACAATATACAGAGACACAGAAATGTCATATCTTCAGGTTACAAAATAAGGAAAAATCTATAGTACAATAGATGGAAATCGAAGGATATGCATTTCCGGCGTTACAAACTCTCGTTCTATCTGGATTGACCTTCGCCAATCAAACTCTCCCTACGACTTGATGAAGTCAAGGATTCCTATTCGCCCCTAGTCTAACTATTGGCATGGTACACCAGTCAGATAACCAGTCCACCGTGATGCCACTCAAAAATTCGCTCGCAGGCGTTTAACTATAACTCTGTCCGTTCACACCGCACAGTGTGTCGGCCAACACAGTGAACAATGCTTAATCGCAAGGACTCAATATGGAGTCGTACTTCCATTCGCTCTCGACAGAGATGCTCTCCCAGTGAAGGAGAGACTTGTTCCTCGCTCCAAGAGCGACAATGGAACTGCGCCTCTCCATGCCGGACGTGAAGGGGTATATCTTTCGGTCTCTTCCATTATTCCTTCAACTCAAGGCGTCAGAAATATCGTCTGCCAATCAGCATTGCTCTTCTAAAACGGGAGAATGACGTTTCGTTTAAGGCGACCAATCCGAAAACCTGTAGAATTAGCGTTTGGCGTTTGCTGTCTCCCTGTGAAAATCTCTGAAACTGCGTGCTATGTGTAAAGAATACATAGGCTGGATGCTCCCACACAATGTAGCGGAATTTGCTTTTAAGCCGAACACAGGGTTGTTCCCCCCTTTCACTCGGGCCCACGCTGTCCGCTACACAGGAGGTCACTGGCTGACATAGGCTGGGTCGTCCTCTGAAGGGACCGGCGTCCCGTTGTGCGGTTTCTCTCTCCCGAACTAAAAGATTCTGTGACTGTCGTGTCTGGAATATATGTGTGTATGCCAGCCTCGGGTATTTCAACCGTGGTGCGCTTACTTGTTAATTGCATATCGTTTACATGAATTCATACAACACTGACTTTATCTTATCGAGTTTGGGTTCGAATGAAGCGTCTTGATGTGCGGAATATGACTGTGAGGGCGGAATATGTAAGCAATGAAGTTCAGGAGACCACGACGTCTTACAAGGTTTGCAGGGCAAATCTGAGGGTACACACCATAGAACCTCTGCTTCAGGAAAACTGACGGAAAATTGGCACTGACAAATAAGAATAACTGCAAGGTGCTGGCACAGTATTTCTCAGAAATTACAAGGATACTGGAAACCAGTGAGACTAGGACGACCCAAGGATGAACTGGAAGTTGGCTGTTTAGCCTTTGCGGACGAACTGGCACTACTTGCAGACAACGAAACCACAGCAATCAGGCAGGTATAACTACTCAAAGTGTGCACATAAAAGTAGGGCTTCATATCTTCTTCCAAAAAACAGAGTTCTTCTGCACAAAATTCAAGATATTGAATTTAAACACAAAATATGACAAGATCAACAGAGTAACACACTTTAAATACTTAGAAGAAGTGCTCGAGCCGACAGGAAAAGAGAAAATCACGCAGAAACTAGGTTACTGAAGAGAGCCTTATACAAGACACAAGGTATCAACAACCAAAATTCGTCACTACAATACTGTAACCAAACATGAGGTGCTATATGCCTGCGAGACACTGACGCTCTACACTAAGGGCGACCTAGTGAAGATCCTCACAGAGGTAAGAAAACTTATCATGAAAATTATTGGACCAAAATTCACAGACGAACGATACGGGCTTCAGTCCAGACACACCACAGAGAAGTTGAACAAGCTCACAGTGGACATCAGAAAAAGACGACTAAAATTTTACAGCCACATCAGTAAATTCCCACAGACCAGACTCACCAACAGAATACTCAGATACATAGAGAGACTCAAAACCACTACACCTTGGATGGTACAAGTCAAAAATGATATGGTAAAAGCACAGGTAGATTCAGCAGACATCAGAGACAGTAGCGTCTATAGACACAAAATACACAAGTGGGAAGTAATGTCAGAATCAGAATATACGAGGGTAATCGCAAAAGTAAGGTCTCCTATTTTTTATAAGTACCTAGACCTGTTTATTTCTACAATGGTTTACATCAGTTTACAGCTTGAACATTTAGCTATATTTCAACATAATCACCAATTCTGTCGATCCAATTTTGTAGACGCTGTGGCAGTTTTTGTATGCCCATGTCATACCAGCTTGCCGCCATGCTGTTCAGAAAGTTATAAACCTCTTCTGTCACCTCGTCGTCGGAGCTGAATCGCTGGGACCACAATTAACGCTGACAGGTACTGGGAGACTATGAAAAAACTCAAAAGGGCAATTCAGAACCGGAGAAGAGGAATGTTGAGCAAGGGCGTACACATTCTCCGTGACAACGCTCGCCCACACATCGCTCGGCAAACCGTTGCTCTCCTGCAATAGTTTCAGTGGAACATAATCACCCATCCATCCTATAGTCCTGACTTGGCGCCCACTAGCTATCACCTGTTACCTAGGTTAAAAGAACATAAGCAAACGCACTAGCAGGTGACAAGCTAGTATGTAATTTCAGAAATAGCAAGTTTTCAAAAGAGGAAACTGGGTGCAAGGTCAGTTAGCCACAGTAAAAAATAATCATTGGAAAATAATAGTCAACTAACTGACTACGCGTTATTGACAAGTACTTCTAACAGTTATTTCTGAAAGATAGCACAGCAGTTGGTAGACGTGTATTGGGACAAACAGACAAACTACAAGAGGGAAAAGTAAAATTTAAAAATTCATGCATTCACTATGCAATTCATAACAGCTAACCCAGATTTCTGTTTTCTTATTCAATATTTGTCCCACTCTTGCACTACACATGTGTGATTTCGTATATCTCAATACTAACCTTACAAAACACACTGTTCTTCCCGCCACTGCACATCACTAACTCACGCTATATCTAACTTCAGTCTTTCCATTTCCTTTTTTAAATTCTTTAACCTAACTACCTGAATAAAGGATCTATCATTCCATGCTCTGATCCCTATAAGGCTAGTTTTGTTTAACTGACGGTAACATCCTCCTGAGTAGTACCTGCACAGAAATACCTGAATGGGCGACTATTTTATGTACAGAATATTTTACCTGAGATGATGCCATCATCAATAAGCCATAAAATAGAGCTACATTCCCTCAAGAAAAATATCTTTGGTATAGTTTCCCCTTACTTTCAGGAGTTTGCTGTACGAGCACAGCAAGGCCATGTTGGGAAACGTTACACGGCCAGATGAGTCAGTCATCCAGACTGTCTTCCCTGCAACTACCGAAAACGCTGCTGCCTGTTTTCAGAAACCACAGGTAAGTCTGGTCTCTCCACATATACCCCTCCACTGTGGTTACACTTACAGTACGACTGTCTGTATCCTTGAGGCATGTAAGTCTCTCCAACTTAGCAAGGTCCATTGCGTGGGTCACGAGGAAAGGAAGTGTAGTGTGTGCAGTGATCGGTATTAATAAATGAATGACAGTATACCAGATACTTTCCGCGTTCTTAATTAACTTACATGGTGTTCAGCATTGAGTCCCACTTCTGTTTGTAGTGTTCATATCGACGTCAACATGTCCACAGACAGCCTGGTGGAAGATCATTTATTGGATATGACAACTGGAGTGAACTGGTACTTTCTGAGTTGTGACTGGATGCTCACCAGTGTGTGGCAAGACTGAATTTCTGTTCTGTGTGATGAATTAGAGCTTGCTCTAAATGTATAAAAATGTAAGTAAATGCAGATGAACAGGAAAAGCAGTCCTGTGATATTCAAATACAGTATTAGTGGTGAGCTGCTTGACTCAGTCATGTTCATTAAATATCTAGGTGTATTGTTTCAAAGTGATACAACATGGAAAGAGCACTGAAGGCGAATGGTTGTGTATCTCATTTATAAATAAAATAACGTGTAAAACATCAGTGTAAGCCATTCTTGAGTACTGCACTAGTGTTTCGGATCCCCCCCAGGTCGGATTAAAGAGAAACATCGAAGCAATTGAGGGACATACTGTTAGATTTGTTGCCAGTAGATTTAATCAACACTCAACTATTACATAGATGATTTGTGAACTCAAATGGGAATTGCTGGAGAGAAGGCGACAGTCTTTTTGCTAAACACTACGGAGAAAATTTAGAGAACCGGCATTTGCAGTGTGATTCTACTGTTGTCAACATACATACTGTGAAGACGAGATAGGAAAAGTTAGAGATTGCACAGAGGCGTACAGAGAGTCGTTTTTCCCTTGCTCCATTTGCGAAGTGCAGGACAGGTAGTGGTACAAGATACCCCCCGCTACACACCGTATGGTAACTTGCCGAGTATGTAGATGGTGATGAATGTTGTCATATCGTTCACGACCACTGCCCTGCTGTTCACACCACAGACTCCTTGAGGAAAATATGGAACCCATAGTAGCCGCCTGATCGTTTTGTCAATCGACCATAGAGCATACCTGGAATGTGATGGGAAGACTTAATCTTCATGAACCAACACAGCATGTGTTTCAGGCATGAAATATATTGCACGGCGTGACATTCGGAGCGTGTTTGCTTCAATGTCGCAATGACAATGCCCATAGGGGCCATATTCCATATTTATTTCGATAACAGTCATTAGTTCTAAAAGGACTGAAATTTTAATAATGTAATGCCATTTATGGGAATAACATCTCTAAAAAATTTAACAAATATCATGTTGGGATTTCATGATATAACACTTTCCACATCCATCAGAGTATTAAACTGTGAGTGATAAGTAACGTAAACCCACTAACTGATGTGGGCATTATATCTCAATCGGTAAGGTCACTCACAAGTACGGTTACCATATTTCCAAATGAAAAAACCGGAGGGGGGGAATGACAAGCAATCATTACGTTCATCAAATTGAGTTACTTTTTTTCAAAAGAGTATCTCTCACTTCCTCGAACCTTCTTACATACCGTAACTCTTTCGTGGATTTGATGTTATTGTAGTACTGAAAACACGTGAGATCTTTGTAGTTTAAATTTGCATTTACAGTTTTCATTATGTATATACAAAACGTTCTCTACAATCTCAATAGCTAACCCACGACTACGGTGGTCTCGATGCGCTGTACGATACTGTTAGAGGAACGAAGCTGAAGACCAAATCGCCGTGCAACAGCAGTCGACGATCGCTTAAAGTGTTGCCAACCTGCTTTTATTGACATCACAGAGCAACAACTTGACGTGAAAGTTCAAAAATAGTTTTTTTTACTGTTTTATAGATTGTCAGCCGGGGCTTGAAAGAGAGCGCTAGAAACCAGGTGGAATCCAGATAACCTGGGTGATTTACAACCCTACTCACAAGGAAGTGAATGTGCATGTGAGCGAAAGCGATCAGTGTTTGATTATGCCATCTCATTGCAGAAAAGATGTTGTACGTCTGATTTATTGGTAAATACACTAAATAACGAATTGTATGAAGTAGAAGTAGCAACATTCTCTTCTATCAGTGTCACCTCATGGTGACTGCTGCAATTTCCACATCTTTTTGTGCCTGTAAATCTCCACCCATCACGTGAAGGAGCTTTCATAGTCACTGCTTTGTCAAATACGTTTGCCAAATGTCCTGCTCTGAAAAATGTGTATTTTAGTTAACTGTTCATGTGTAACTGTGATGTATTAAGCATTAAAATCTAATAGAATGGCACGAATATTCTACTTTCTCACAGTTATAGTTCTATGGGGTTCTGGATACGGATCATAATATACGTAATAAACAGTTCCCAAGTTTTCTATATACACATACACATGAACACTGCACGAAGTACAAAGGCAGACTGAATTGTTCCAAAGATTGTAATTTGTGTGGTCGATGCGATGCGACCTATCGATGCCACACAGCCCCCCCCCCCCCCCTGCAGTACGGAGTACGGTCTATGAGCCCTGAGGGGGGGGGGGGTGTCGTGTGGGCATCAGCGTCGGCGTGAGTGGTGCGAGGCGGTAGGCGCACGACCAGAAGCTCCATATCCGTCGGGTCGGCGTGCGAAGGTGCGGCGGGCGGCCGCCGGTCCAACTCGTAATCTGAAAACCAGCGGGGGGTAATGATGCGTCGGCCAACTCTGGAGTAACGGTATGGGAGAGGAGGCTGTGTATGAGCGTGCCTTCCCCGAATGCATACTGAGCCGTCCGAAGAAATGAAAGCTCGAACACACGATGGGTCGCACTCTCGAGGGAGGGACAAGCTGTGCACTGTTCCTCGGTGAGGGTCAGGTCTGTGCTGCCGGTGAGCAGTACGAGCACACCATTGCCTACCACCGTAATCGACACGTCGTCGACGCGGTCAGGTGGTACGTTGCAGCGCAAAACGAAGGACGGGGCGTCCGCGTCTCTAGTACCTGAAATGTCTTCAAACCCTGTGAATGGGGATGGAAACCGCGAACTGCGGTGGTGACTCGTTGGAAGGAGAAAACCCAACCGTAGGTTGAACGGTCTCGTTAGCGGGTTTGTCAAAAGAACGTGTGCTCGGGTAGTCCGACTGGGACGGCAGAGAGGTGTCGGAGTCCACGAAGGCAGCCTTGGGCCTGTGTAGAGAAATGGTTTTCGGGCGATCTTTTATCATAATGTCGAGCGTCGTCTCGCCCCTATGAAGTACTTCGAAGGGGCCGAGATAAGAGGGTTGTAAGGGTTGTCTGACACAGTCGTCTCTGAGCATGAAGTGTGAGCAAGTGCTGAGTGCGGTCGGCACGTAAGTGTCGGCTGGGAAATGGCTGACAGGTGGGTGTAGCTGGGTGTTTCTAAAGTGTGCACGCATCCTTCTGATAAAGTTTGGGGGAGAATTAGTTTCACAGGTAAAAGCGGGTTTTAGCCGAAAACGAATTCGTAAATCGTCCCATGTAAATCTGGTTTGAATGTAGAACATGTAGAACATAGGTCCAGCAACACCCAAGGAAGTGCCTCAGACCAGAGATAGTCGTGGCACCTGAGTGCAGTTTTAAGGGTGTGGTGCCATCGTTCCACCAACCCGTTGCTTTGGGGGGGGGGGGGGGGGTGTAGGCTGTCGGCTGTCGTATGGATATTTTTAATACCGCAAAGAGTACAGAGAATCGAAAAAAGTGCAGATTTGAACTGTCGACCCTGGGTGGTTGTGATGGTGGACGGGCAGCCGAACCTAGTGAACCAAGAAGAAACGAATCTTTTTTCCACAGTTTCTGCTGTGATTTTGGATAAGGGGACGGCTTCCACCCAACGAGACATTCGGTATATTGTGGAGAGGATATACCTGTGGCCCTCCGACGGAGGCAGGGGACCGACAAGGTCGATATGTACATGACGGAAATGTCCCTTAGGGATGTCAAACTTGGCGAGTGGTGGAGAGGTGTGACGTCCTATTTTGTTTCGTTGACAGGAAATGCAGCTGCATGCCCGTTTGACAGTCCCGTTTCACATCTTTGCACATAAAACGCTCGGTGACGAGGCGAGTGGTGGCTCAGACACCGGGGTGGGAGAGATTATGCGAGGTGTCGGAAACCTGTCAGCGCAGCGTGGGCGGGAGCAAAGGCCGCAGAATGCCCATAGAAGAGTCGCACCATACTTCGTCCGAAATGCCAGGGAACTCAGCCTCGGTAAACACGAGCGAAGACTGCAGGTCCGTGAGCAGACCCAGAGTGTCCTCGTCCAAAGCCTGTAGAGGGCTGAGGTCGGAAAAATCGACGATACTTGAAACGGCGTTGATCCGCGAGAGGAAATCAGTGGCGATATTCTCCGTGCCTTTATTGTAGCATACGTCTGTGGGCGGGGGGCGAGGATCCTCTGGTGGGTTGCAGAAGGCATCCGCCAGCGGTTTGTGATCAGTAAGAATGAAGAAAGGACGGCCCCCGATGTCAGTGCGGAAATGTTTGACGGCCTGGTACACAGCGAGAAGCTCTCTATCAAAAGTGGAATATTTCTTCTGCGCTGTAGACAGTTTTTTGAAGAAGAAATGAAGTGGTGAAACTGAGCCGCCTTTGCTCTGTTGTAATACTGCCCCCAGACCGCGATGTCGCTGGCGTCCGTAGTGATGAACAAATCGGCAGACGGATCAGGGTGGGCGAGTAAGACTGAATGTGCTAAAGCTGTTTTAACAATCCTGAAAGGCTCTAGCACGGGTTCAGTCCGACAGACTAGTTTAACGCCCGGAGAGCGAGTCCGTCAGCGGGGATTGCACGACCGCAGCAGAATGTAGATGGCAGCGGTAGTAAGTTATAGTACCAAGGAAATGTCTGAGTTCTTTCTAAGTAGCTGGGGGTGGCAATGACGTGATACGCTGCACGCGGGATTTGGGAGGCTGTATTGCGTATGCAGAGACAGTGTAACCCAGAAATGTCACAGAAGACTGACACAATTGGAATTTTTCTTTGTTGACCTCAACACCGTTTGATGCAAGAGTCTGGAGGACTTGGGATAAATGATCTTCGTGGTTTTCAGTCGATTTCCTGAAAATGAGTACGTCATCCAGGTATGTGAAGCATAACTCGAATCGTCGTAAGATTGATTCGATGAAACGTTGCCACGTTTGTGCCGCATTCTTTAAACCGAATGGCATGAAGTTGCATTGGAACAAACCGAGCGGCACGATGATCACAGTCTTTGGAATGTCTTCCGGCACTACAGGAATCTGGTGATAAGCACGTTTGCAGTCAATCACACTGAAGATTGTGGCGAACGATAACATATGAGTGAAATCGTTAATGTT
Organism: Schistocerca cancellata; assembly: GCF_023864275.1. Classification (NCBI taxonomy): domain Eukaryota; kingdom Metazoa; phylum Arthropoda; class Insecta; order Orthoptera; family Acrididae; genus Schistocerca; species Schistocerca cancellata. The sequence continues at coordinate 931,988,111 of NC_064629.1, forward strand.
TGGCACGGGGTAATTGTCCGTGACAGTGCGAGCATTTAAACGTCTGTAATCACCACACATTCGAAAAGAACCGTCGTGTTTGGAGATGAGGTGAATTGGTGAAGACCAATTGCTGTCTGATGCCTGTAGGATGCCTGCCTCCAGAAGTTCGTTAATTTGCTGCTGGGCCGTGCGCAACTTAATGGGGTTGAGCCGTCTAACCTTGTGTCTAACAGGAGGGCCGGCTGTGGTAATTATCTTGTGTGTCGTTCTGTCAGTGACAGAAGAGACTGGGAAGTGCACACGAGGCTGAGTAACGTTCTTACGTGGAGTTTTGGGATGAGTGCGGCACGATGAGGCTTAGCCATTAGCGGGAGTGGGAAAAGGCAGCAAGAAAATCACGTGCCTATTACGCGAGCCAGCGTGCGCTTGTTTGTAGAGGTCGGCTGCGCGGGCAGCGCGGAGCGGAGTGGAGCGCACAGCGACTGTCTGTTTTTAACTTTGCCTTGGGCAACCGGCGCGGGCGAGAGAGGCGCTGGCGTCGCGCGAGGGACAGCGATGGCCGCCGAGTTGCTTGGCTGGCGCGCGGGGGAGGGGGAATGTTTATCAACAAGCGGGGCAGCTGCGTGCGTAGTGGTCGTGGTCGTGCTGCGTGAGCGACTGTTATTAGAGACACTGTATGAAACACGAGGCACTGCGCGTAGTTGGCACTTGGGCAGTGCAGAGGTCACTGAACGCGAATCGTCACATGCAGTGAATGTTTTTGAACTAACCTGACGGGTGTTCGAACTGATGCTTGGCGATGAAGTTCGATCCGGTGAAGGAACTGCAGATTGCAGTTTCAACAGTGAGTTGTGGGCCGCAGCGAGCTCGTTGTAAGTGTTAGCAATGTTTCAGCTCGTCGTTCTTCCGGCGGAGGTGCGCCACTGAGTCGTATTCTGATAGTAAGTTAGTGACACAGGTCACAATCTTGCCCACGAGGGTGGAACACTCGCGAACTAAATCCTATGTTGCGGCGCAAACGGAGGGAGGACAATGGGTGCCAGAGCACGGTATCTGAGTGTTAGATGGGTGGTGTAACACTGAACACTGGATTGCGTTCAGGGAGAGCTCGTAATGGGACAAAAAGTCCATACCGAGAATTGGTTTATCCATGTCGGCGATGTAGAAGGTCCACGGGAAACGCAAAGAAGGGGATAGGTGCACCATCACTTTCACAGAACCGACAGTTTGTAATGTTGATGCGTTGACAGCTCGTAGGAGAGATTTCATCGGCGAAAAGTCGGTAGGAGCCAACGATTGAGGTATGATAGACACGTCAGCGCCAGTGTCAATTAGGCAGACAAACTGTGACGAGATGTGTGTCACGTACAAAAGACCGCTCGGCCGAGGGGACGAGCGGGTGGAGTGCAATGTTAGTGGACGTCTATGAAGTTCCCTGCAGGACTCGGCGGCACTTACTCCCTGCGGTCGACGTTTGGGTGATCGCGAGGTAACCTGCACTTCTTGGCCTCAGCACCAAAAGTCTTGTGGTACCGACAGTGTGGATGAGCCGGATGTGACAGTGGCGGTGAATGTGATAGCGGGGGAGGCTTGTCCTCATTGATCTGCTCTGGGACGTAAACTGGCACATACGGAGCACTCGGAAAGAAGAGAGAGCAAACGAGTACTGCCTGGTGGCGTGGAAGGCGTGGAAGTGGAACTGGCCCCTGCAGACGGCCGGTAAACAGGAGGTGTAGTGTCACACAGCGACGGTGGATGAGCTGGGTGTTTCTGGCGCAGGAGCGCATACAGCTGATCTGCGATGCGTAGGTGAGAACCGATAGACTCGAAAGAGTGCGGCAGTAGGTGTATTTGTAGGTCAGTAGGTAACTTCGCAGACCGTACTGCCCACAGTGTGACGTCTGGCATCGCGTCTTCACTCGCGTGTAATCTGAGGCGGCGCCAAAGTTGTGACGGAGTGCAGTCCCCTAGGTGCTCCTCGTACAGAATCTCGATTATCAATTCCTGTGGCGAGCAGGAAAGTCGGTCCAATGTCGTTTTCTTGGCGAACTCGTCCTTTGGTGGCGGTGGAGGCGAAAGTAGGAGATCACAAATTAAATCCGTACGGTCGTGAATGTGTGTGACCAAACATAGGAACTTGGAGTTGTCATCAGTCACTTGATGCAGCTCGAAGAGGTGCCCCACAAGTGCAAACCGTGAAACTGGATCGTTCTCGTATAGGGGAGGTAGCTCGGGTAGGCGGCCTGGAGGTGGAGACGAAGGTGGCTTCGGCATATCTCGGAAGGCCTGAGGTCCCACTGCACGAGAGTTCATACTGGGATCCGACATCACCGGAGCGGAAATGTTACTAGCACACACGTTCAGAACAACTGCTGGATGTAATGTCCGAAAACACGACCCGGCAGGCACAGTCGGTACCGTGGAAGCGAACGGGCGAGCGACGTGTAATGAGGGCCCGTAAACTGGACAGGAAATTGCAAGAATAGCACTGACATTGTCCAACTTGGAAATGACGTGGAAGGCTGGCGCGGCAGACGCAGATGGTACTGTAGAAGGAGCGAGCGGTTGTATGGTCGGAATCGAGGTCCCCCAGGGGGGGGGGGGGGGGGGTGACCTGGAGCCTAAAGTGGCAACAACGGGGAAGTATTCCGCGCACACTGGCCACGCACCCTTTGTGGTAGGACCATAAAACACTGGTGAAACCTGTTGGCGGTCACACTGTCGTAGTACAACGTTACTGGGTGAAGAGGCTATGTTGAGTGCACTCGTACCCACGAGGTCCCGAAACGGCGCCGATCCGGTGGTTTGTTCTGGCGAACTGGAGGCATAAAATTGGCTGTTACTGATTTTTGATGAAGTCGAGGCTGGCGAAGCTTGGTAATAGTTGACCGAGTGTGCATTTTCCTCAAATGGCGGCGTTGCACACGGCACTACTGTAACCGACGAAGTGGCGTGTAGAGGATCAAAGCATGTGTGCGAATTTCGGTCCCTTTGAACTTCGTAGGAGCGATCGATCGTCACACTATTTAGTAGATAGTCCAATTTACTTTTCACTTGTTGTTGTGTGTAATCCGGCGAAACAAAACCTGAGTCCATTGTTTGTGGTAACTGCGTAACACTCGGTCGTTGTGGAGTTGCTAAAGTAGAGGTTATCCTCGACGAAGATCGTAGATCATTGTCCGTTAGCTGCGAAATAACCAACGGCGGAGGGTTGTGTTGGCCTGGTTGTAAGAGCTGGGCCTCCAAATTTTCGTAAAGAATGTTCGGTGATGTAGCCATGGCGTCGTACGTGAAACCTGTTGATCCTATACGACCGGCGCGGAAGTCGCGGAAGAGGTATAACTTTTTGTCCGGGGTCACCAATATAGTATTCTGGATATGGATCGTAATATACGTAATAAACAGTTCCCAAGTTTTCTATATACACATATATTTTACCATAAAGACTGATACACATGAACACTGCATGAAGTACAAAAGCAGACTGAATTAAACATGGCGACTCGTCGGAGCAGTTAATGTTCCAAAGATTGTAATTTGTGTGGTCGATGTGACCTAATGACGCCACAGTTCTTCATGAATTTCAGAATCAGAGGGTCCTGAAGGTATCTGTCTAATACACACTAATGGTAACTACCCAACTGGCCTCTGCATTTCAGTATCACTGGATCCTTGTATGCTCGCTGCAGTCTCAGAGTATTGGATTTGATAAGGTTAGTAGCAGATTATGCTAAGTGCTTTTCAAGGTCTTCAGGTAACGCTACAAACGGGGAACGTTTGCTTTTGCTACAAAAACAACCTCTGCTCATGAACTGTTGTGGTTAATCCCAGAAATCGAGAAGAGATAAACACTATTTACATATCTCATGTAGACAATCACCTACTGATACACAATCAATACACTGGTCTACTGATCTACTGCAAAGACTTCCAGGTGCATGTTGAACACATCACAAGTTATGAAGTGTTGCCTGATACAAGAGCAGAGTTTCCTATTTTTGAAGCTATCTTGGATATACAAATCAACAAAAGGAATGGGACAGAGGGAATTTCAGGCCAATGATTTATGCTCCCCCTCTCTCACCTGTCACTTTTAAGGTCAGCTGGCTTCCCTCCACTCTCTCCCAAGCTCTTCTCCATCTCCCCTATCTTTACACCTCCCCCTTCCCCCCCCCCCCCCCTCACATGAACCATGGACCTTGCCATCGGTAGGGTGGGTTTTGTGCCTCAGTTATTTAAATCCGTCAAATCATTGTGTAGTTTCGTAATTAGCAGGGGCAGATTTGCGTTTTAATATCTGTGACATGCAAAGTCGCATAGTTGTCTGTCATTTGTTTATTTTTTCAAATAGCCTTTGTACGTTACTGACAGTACAGTTAGCCTTCTGCCGCCAAGCAGTGTGTCAGCAGTGAGCAAGCAGCAGCATTACTGCATTTACTAGGCAGTCTTGTGTTTTAATAACCATTTAAATTTTGTGTCCAATTGTTTGTGCTCTCTGTAGATTAGTTCAGACGTTCTTTGCACAGCAGTATTTAGCACGGATAGGGACTGCGACTGCTGTGTTCGGATGCGGGCTGAGTTGGTATCCCTTTGCTCCGAGCTTCAGGCAGTGCTGGCTTCAATCACACAGCTTGAGGCTGTTGCCAATGGGCATCACTGTGGGGGTCTGGACGGGGGTTTGTCGGGGACGGCCAGTTCTTCCCACGCATCCCCCGATCAGACTACGGCTGTGGCTGCCCGGGATACTGCCCACATTGAGGCTGACCCCTCACCCGTGGTAGAGTGGGAGGTCGTCTTGAGGTGTGGCAGGGGCGAAAGACATTCTGGAGGGCTGAACAGAAAGCCTCTCCAGTTTGTCTGACGAACCAGTTTCAGGTTCTGTCTCCGGCTGATATTGATCTTTGGCCGGACATGGCTGCTTGTCCTGTTCCAGAGGTTGCCCCTCAGTCTGCAAGATCCGGGCAGTCGCAGAGGGTGGGCTTACTGGTAGTTGGGAGCTCCAACGTCAGGCGCATAATGGAACCCCTTAGGGATATGGCTGCAAGGGAGAGGAAGAAAATCAATGTGCACTCCGTGTGCATACCGGGGGGAGTCATTCCAGATGTGGAAAGGGGTTCTTCCGGATGCCATGAAGGGTACAGGGTGCACCCATCTGCAGGTGGTCGCTCATGGCGGCACCAATGATGTGTGTCGCTGTGGATCGGAGGAAACAGGGAACAGGGCAACCAAGAGCACAGGAAGACTTTAGTCCCCTAAAACTGAATGACAAGTTTACTAACAAACAATCAGAAATTGAAAATATTTTCGATAATCGTTTTTTAAATGTTGTGGAGAAAATAGGATCTAGATCTTCATTGGAAGAGGCACGGCTACTAATAGAAGAGGCCATACCAGTGCAGTTTGAAACAACCATAATTCCACCAACCTCTCCCTCTGAAATCAGTAAAATAATAAACTCACTGAAAAGTAAAAGCTCTTACGGAATTGATGGCATTTCCAGCAAGGTACTTAAACTTGTTCCCCACAGATAAGTAGGATTCTCAGCCACGTATGTAATAGCTCTTTGGAGCAGGGTGTTTTCCCCAATAGACTGAAATATGCCATTGTAAAACCATTGCATAAAAAGGGGGATACGTCGGATATCAACAACTACCGCCCAATCTCTCTTCTGACAGCTCTATCAAAAATTTTTGAGAAAGTAATGTATTCAAGAATAGCCTCCCATATTTGTAAAAATAAAAGTACTAACAAAATGTCAGTTTGGATTTCAGAAAGGCTTTTCAACAGAAAATGCTAGATACGCTTTCACCGATCAAATATTAAATGCTCTGAATAACAGGACATCACCCATTGGTATTTTTTGTGATCTCCCAAAGGCCTTTGATTGTGTAAATCATGGAATTCTTTTAGATAAGCTTAATCATTATGGTTTGAGGGGGGCAGTGCACAAATGGTTTAATTCATACTGAACTGGAAGAAAGCAGAAAGTTGAAATAAGTGGTTCATGTAATGTTAAAACAACAGCTGATTCCTCAAACTGGGGGGCTATCAAATACGGGGTCCCACAGGGTTTGGTCTCAGGTCCTTTACTGTTCTTGATATACATTAATGACTTACCATTCCACATTGATGAAGATGCAAAGTTAGTTCTTTTTGCTGATGATACAAGTATAGTAATAACATCCAAACACCAAGAACTAAGTGGTATAATAGTAAATGATGTTTTTCACAAAGTTATTAAGTGGTTCTAAGCAAATGGACTCTCTTTAAATTATGATAAAACACAGTATATACAGTTCCATACAGTAAATGCCCCCCCCCCCCTGAACCATGGACCTTGCCGTTGGTGGGGAGGCTTGCGTGCCTCAGCGATTCAGATAGCCGTACCGTAGGTACAACCACAACGGAGGGGTATCTGTTGAGAGGCCAGACAAACGTGTGGTTCCTGAAGAGGGGCAGCAGCCTTTTCAATAGTTGCAAGGGCAACAGTCTGGATGATTGACTGATCTGGCCTTGTAACAATAACCAAAACGGCCTTGCTGTGCTGGTACTGCGAACGGCTGAAAGCAAGGGGAAACTACGGCCGTAATTTTTCCTGAGGGCATGCAGCTTTACTGTATGATTAAATGATGATGGCGTCCTCTTGGGTAAAATATTCCGCAGGTAAAATAGTCCCCCATTCGGATCTCCGGGCGGGGACTACTCAGGAGGATATCGTTATCAGGAGAAAGAAAACTGGCGTTTTACGGATCGGAGCGTGGAATGTCAGATCCCTTAATCGGGCAGGTAGGTTAGAAAATTTAAAAAGGGAAATGGACAGGTTAAAGTTAGATATAGTGGGAATTAGTGAAGTTCGGTGGCAGGAGGAACAAGACCTCTGGTCAGGTGACTACAGGGTTATAAACACAAAGTCAAATAGGGGTAATGCAGGAGTAGGTTTAATAATGAATAGGAAAATAGGAATGCGGGTAAGCTACTACAAACAGCATAGTGAACGCATTATTGTGGCCAAGATAGATACGAAGCCCATACCTACTACAGTAGTATGAGTTTATATGCCAACTAACTCTGCAGATGACGAAGAAATTGAAGAAATGTATGATGAAATAAAAGAAATTATTCAGATAGTGAAGGGAGACGAAAATTTAATAGTCATGGGTGACTGGAATTCGAGTGTAGGAAAAGGGAGAGAAGGAAACGTAGTAGGTGAATATGGATTGGGGCTAAGAAATGAAAGAGGAAGCCGCCTGATAGAATTTTGCACAGAGCACAAGTTAATCATAGCTAACACTTGGTTTAAGAATCATGATAGAAGGTTGTATACATGGAAGAACCCTGGAGATACTAAAAGGTATCAGATAGATTATATAATGGTAAGACAGAGATTTAGGAACCAGGTTTTAAATTGTAAGACATTTCCAGGGGCAGATGTGGACTCTGACCACAATCTATTGGTTATGACCTGTAGATTTAAACTGAAGAAACTGCAAAAAGGTGGGAATTTAAGGAGATGGGACCTGGATAAACAGAAAGAACCAGAGGTTGTACAGAGTTTCAGGGAGAGCATAAGGGAACAATTGACAGGAATGGGGGAAAGAAATACAGTAGAAGAAGAATGGGTAGCTTTGAGGGATGGAGTAGTGAAGGCAGCAGAGGATCAAGTAGGTAAAAAGACGAGGGCTAGTAGAAATCCTTGGGTAACAGACGAAATATTGAATTTAATTGATGAAAGGAGAAAATATAAAAATGCAGTAAATGAAGCAGGCAAAAAGGTATACAAACGTCTCAAAAATGAGATCGACAGGAAGTGCAAAATGGCTAAGCAGGGATGGCTAGAGGACAAATGTAAGGATGTAGAGGCTTATCTCACTAGGGGGTAAGATAGATACTGCCTACAGGAAAATTAAAGAGACCTTTGGAGAAAAGAGAGCCACTTGCATGAATATCAAAAGCTCAGATGGAAACCAGTTCTAAACAAAGAGGGGAAAGCAGAAAGGTGGAAGGAGTATATAGAGGGTCTATACAAGGGCGATGTACTTAAGGACAATATTATGGAAATGGAAGAGGATGTAGATGAAGATGAAATGGGAGATACGATACTGCGTGAAGAGTTTGACAGAGCACTGAAAGACCTGAGTCGAAACAAGGCCCCCGGAGTAGACAACATTTCATTGGAACTACTGACGGCCTTGGGAGAGCCAGTCCTGACAAAACTCTACCATCTGGTGAGCAAGATGTATGAAACAGGCGAAATACCTTCAGACTTCAAGAAGAATATAATAATTCCAATCCCAAATAAAGCAGGTGTTGACAGATGTGAAAATTACCGAACAATCAGTTTAATAAGCCACAGCTGCAAAGTACTAACACGAATTCTTTACAGACGAATGGAAAAACTAGTAGAAGCCGACCTTGGGGAAGATCAGTTTGGATTCCGTAGAAATACTGGAACACGTGAGGCAATACTGACCTTACGACTTATCTTAGAAGAAAGATTAAGGAAAGGCAAACCTACGTTTCTAGCATTTGTAGACTTAGAGAAAGCTTTTGACTATGTTGACTAGAATACTCTCTTTCAAATTCTAAAGGTGGCAGGGGTAAAATACAGGGAGCGAAAGGCTTTTTACAATTTGTACAGGAACCAGATGGCAGTTATAAGAGTCGAGGGACATGAAAGGGAAGCAGTGGTTGGGAGGGGAGTAAGACAGGGTTGTAGCCTCTCCCCGATGTTATTCAATCTGTATATTGAGCAAGCAGTAAAGGAAACAAAAGAAAAATTTGAAGTAGGTATTAAAATCCATGGAGAAGAAATAAAAACTTTGAGGTTTGCCGATGACATTGTAATTCTGTCAGAGACAGCAAAGGACTTGGAAGAGCAGTTGAATGGAATGGATAGCGTCTTAAAAGGAGGATATAAGATGAACATCAACAAAAGCAAAACGAGGATAATGGAATGTAGTCGAATTAAGTCGGGTGATGCTGAGGGTATTAGATTAGGAAATGAGACACTTAAAGTAGTAAAGGAGTTTTGCTATTTGGGGAGAAAAATAACTGATGATGGTCGAAGTAGAGAGGATATAAAATGTAGACTGGCAATGGCAAGGAAAGCGTTTCTGAAGAAGAGAAATTTGTTAACATCGAGTATAGATTTAAGTGTCAAGAAGTCATTTCTGAAAGTATTTGTATGGAGTGTAGCCATGTATGGAAGTGAAACATGGACGGTAAATAGTTTGGACAAGAAGAGAATAGAAGCTTTCGAAATGTGGTGCTACAGAAGAATGCTGAAGATTAGATGGGTAGATCACATAACTAATGAGGAAGTATTGAATAGGATTGGGGAGAAGAGAAGTTTGTGGCACAACTTGACCAGAAGAAGGGATAGGTTGGTAGGACATGTTCCGAGGCATCAAGGGATCACCAATTTAGTATTGGAGGGCAGCGTGGAGGGAAAAAATCATAGGGGGAGACCAAGAGATGAATACACTAAGCAGATTCAGAAGGATGTAGGTTGCAGTAGGTACTGGGAGATGAAGAAGCTTGCACAGGATAGAGTAGCATGGAGAACTGCATCAAACCAGTCTCAGGACTGAAGACCACAACAACAACACAGCAAATGGCACAACTCCAGTAATAAATATAGACTTTGAACAGAAGTCTGTAGCTAAGGTAGAATTTTCAAAAATTTTAGGCGTGTCCATTGATGAGAGGCTAAACTGGAACCAACACATTGATGGTCTGCTGAAACGTCTGAGTTCAGCTACGTATGCTATTAGGGTTATTGCAAATTTTGGTGATAAGAATCTCAGTAAATTAGCTTACTATGCCTACTTTCATTCACTGCTTTCGTATGGCATCATATTCTGGGGTAGTGCGTCGCTGAGTAGAAAAGTATTCATTGCGCAAAAACGTGTAATCAGAATAATTGCTGGAGCCCACCCACGGTAACCCTGCAGACATCTATTTAAGGATCTAGGGATCCTCACAGTAACCTCACAGTGTATATATTCACTTATGAAATTTGTTGTTAATAATCCAACCCAGTTCAAAAGTAATAGCCGTGTGCATAGCTATAGCACCAGGAGAAAGGATGATCTTGACTATGCAGGGTTAAATCTGACTTTGGCACAGAAAGGGGTAAATTATGCTGCCACAAAAGTCTTTGGTCACCTACCAAACAGCATCAAAAGTCTGACAGATAGCCAACTAACATTTAAAAATAAATTAAAAGAATTTCTAGATGACAACTTCTTCTACTCATTGGCTGAATTTTTAGATATAAATTAAGGGAAAAAACAACAACTTAAACATTAGTGTCATGCAATATTTTATGTAATGTAATATCTTGTACAGACATCTTTTATTAACCTGACACGTTCCACATCAATACGAAGTGTCGTATTCATGATCTATGGAACAAGTATTAATCTAATCTAATCTAATCTAAAACCGTCTCTGGCTTCCGGCGGCTATGTGATTTGGTGAAGACTGCCAGTCTCACTAACGTGATGAAAGCAGAGCTCACCATCTGCAGCATCGTCGACAGGACTGACTGCGGACCTTTGGTACAGAGCCTAGTGGAGGGTCTGAATCAGAGGCTGAGACGGTTCTGCGATCGTGCGGGCTGCAGATTCCTCGACTTGCGCCATAGGGTGGTGGGGTTTCGGGTTCTCCTGGATAGGTCAGGAGTCCACCACACACAGCAGGCGGCTACAAGGGCAGCAGGGGTTGTGTGGCGTGGACTGGGCGGATTTTTAGGTTAGATGGCCTCGGGCAAGTACAGAAAGGGCAACAGCCTCAAAGTGTGCGCGGCAAAGTCAGGACAAGCGGGCACCAAGCAGCAATCGGTATTGTAATTGTAAACTGTCGAAACTGCGTTGGTAAAGTACCGGAACTTCAAGCGGTGATAGAAAGCTGAAATCGTTATAGATACGGAAAGCTGGCTGAAGCTAGAGATAAATTCTGCCGAAATTTTTACAAAGGCACTGACGGCGTTTAGAAAGGATAGACTGCATGCAACCGGTGGTGGCGTGTTTGTCGCTGTTAGTAGTAGTTTATCCTGTAGTGAAATAGAAGTGGATAGTTCCTGTGAATTATTGTGGGTGGAGGTTATACTCAACAACCGAGCTAGGTTAATAATTGGCTCCTTTTACCGACCTCCTGACTCAGCACCATTAGTGGCAGAACAACTGAGAGAAAATCTGGAATACATTTCACATAAATTTCCTGATCATGTTATAGCCTTACGTGGAGATTTCAGTTCACCAGATATAGACTGGGACACTCAGATGTTTAGGACGGGTTGTAGGGACAGAGCATCGAGTGACATTACACTGAGTGCACTATCTGAAAATTACCTCGAGCAATTAAACAGAGAACCGACTCTTGGAGATAATATCTTGGACGTATTGATAACAAACAGGCCCGAAATTTTCGACTCTGTAAGCGCAGAACAGGGAATCAGTGATCATAAGGCCGTTGCAACATCCCTGAATATGGAAGTAAATAGGAATATAAAAAAAGGAAGGAAGGTTTATCTGTTTAGCAAGAGTAATAGGAGGCAGTTTTCAGACTACCTAACAGATCAAAACGAAAATTTCTGTTCCGACACCGACAATGTTGAGTGTTTATGGAAAAAGTTCAAGGCAATCGTAAAATGCGTTTTAGACAGGTACGTGCCGAGTAAAACTGTGACGGACGGGAAAACCCACCGTTGTTCAACAACAAAGTTAGGAAACTACTGCGAAAGCAAAGAGACCTTCACTGCAAATTTAAACGCAGCCAAAACCTCTCAGATAAACAGAAGCTAAACGATGTCAAAGTTAGCGTAAGGAGGGCTATGCGTGAAGCGTTCAGTGAATTCGAAAGTAAAATTCTATGTACCGACTTGACAGAAAATCCTAGGAAGATCTGGTCTTACGTTAAATCAGTAAGTGGATCGAAACAGCATATCCAGACACTCTGGGATGATAATGGCATTGAAACAGAGTATGACACGCGTAAAGTTAAAATACTAAACACCTTTCTCCAAAGCTGTTTCACAGAGGAAGACCACACTGCAGTTCCTTCTCTAAATCTTCGCACGAACGAAAAAATTTCTCACATCGAAATAAGTGTCCAAGGAATAGAAAAGCAACTGAAATCACTCAACAGAGGGAAGTCCACTGGATCTGGTTGGATACCAATTCGATTCTACACAGAGTACGCGAAAGAACTTGTCCCCTTTCTAACAGCCGTGTTCTGCAAATCTCTAGAAGAACGGAAGGCTCCAAATGATTGGAAAAGAGCACAGGTAGTTCCAGTTTTCAAGAAGGGTCGTCGAGCAAATGCGCAAAACTATAGGCCTATATCTCTGACATCGATCTGTTGTAGAATTTTACAACATGTTTTTGGTTCGCGTATCATGTCATTTCTGGAAACCCAGAATCTACTCTGTAGGAATCAATATGGATTCCGGCAACAGCGATCGTGAGAGACCCAACTCGCTTTATTTGTTCATGAGACCCAGAAAATATTAGATACAGGCTCCCAGGTAGATGCCATTTTCCTTGACTTCCGGAAGGCGTTCGATACAGTTCCGCACTATCGCCTGATAAACAAAGTAAGAGCCTACGGAATATCAGACCAGCTATGTGGCTGGATTGAAGAGGTTTTAGCAAACAGAACACAGCATTTTGTTATCAATGGAGAGACATCTACAGACGTTAAAGTAACCTCTGGCGTGCCACAGGGGAGTGTTATGGGACCATTGCTTTTCACAATATATATAAATGACCTAGTAGATAGTGTCGGAAGTTCCATTCGGCTTTTCGCGGATGATGCTGTAGTATACAGAGAAGTTGCAGCATTAGAAAATTGTAGCGAAATGCAGGAAGATCTGCAGCGGATAGGCACTTGGTGCAGGGAGTGGCAACTGACCCTTAACACAGACAAATGTAATGTATTGCGAATACATAGAAAGAAGGATCCTTTACTGTATGACTATATGATAGCGGAACAAACACTGGTAGCAGTTACTTCTGTAAAATATCTGGGAGTATGCGTACGGAACGATTTGAAGTGGAATGATCACATAAAATGAATTGCTGATAAGGCGGGAGCCAGGTTGAGGTTCATTGGGAGAGTCCTTAGAAAATGTAGTCCATCAACAAAGGAGGTGGCTTACAAAACACTCGTTCGACCTATCCTTGAGTATTGCTCATCAGTGTGGGATCCGTACCAGGTCGGGTTGACGGAGGAGGTTGAGAAGATCCAAAGAAGAGCGGCGCGTTTCGTCACAGGTAGGCGTGATAGCGTTACGGAGATGTTTAGCAAACTCGAGTGGCAGACTCTGCCAGAGAGGCGCTCTGCATCGTGGTGTAGCTTGCTGTCCAGGTTTCGAGAGGGTGCGTTTCTGGATGAGGTATCGCATATATTGCTTCCCCCTGCTTATACCTCCCGAGGAGATCACAAATGTAAAATTAGAGAGATTCGCGCACGGAAGCGTTCCGGGAGTCGTTCTTCCCGCGAACCATACACGATTGGAACAGGAAAGGGAGGTAATGACAGTGGCACGTAAAGTGCCCTCCGCCACACACCGTTGGGTGGCTTGCGGAGTATAGACGTAAATGTATGATAGCTGTACCATAGGCACAACCACAATGAAGGGGCATCTGTTGAGAGGCGAGACAAATACGAGGTTCCTGAAGAAGGGCAGCAGCTTTTTCACAAGTTGTAGGAGCAACATTCTGGATGATTGAATGATGTGGCATTGTAACATCAACCGAAACGGCCTTACTGTACTGATACTGTGAATGGCTGAAAGCACGGGTGAAATAAAGCAGTTATTTTTCATGAGGACATGTAGCTCTTACTGTATGGTTTTATAATGGTGATATCATCTTGAGTAAAGTATTCTGGAGGTAAAATAGTCCCCCATTTGTATCTCCAGGCAGGGACAACTCAGGAGGATGTTATCATGAGGAGAAACAAAACTGGCATTCTCCAGATTGGAGTTTGGAATGTTAGATCTCTTAATCAGGTACGTGGGTTAGAAAATTTAAAAAGGGAAATGGGTTGGTGGAAGTTAGATGTAATGGGAATTAGTGAAGTTCATTGGCACGATGAACAGGACTTCTGGTCAGATGAATACAAGGTTATAAACACAGAATAAAACAGGATTAATGTGGAAATGGGTTTAATAATTAATAAGAAAATAGATATATTTTGGGTAAGCTACTCTAAACAGGATTGGGGAGAAGAGGAGTTTGTGGCACAACTTGACAAAAAGAAGGGACCGGTTGGTAGGACTTGTTCTGAGGCATCAAGGGATCACAAATTTAGCACTGGAGGGCAGCCTGGAGGGTAAAAATCGTAGAGGGAGACCAAGAGATGAATACACTAAGCAGATTCAGAAGGATGTAGGTTGCAGTAGATACTGGGAGATGAAGAAGCTTGCACAGGATAGAGTAGCATGGAGAGCTGCATCAAACCAGTCTCAGGACTGAAGACCACAACAACAACAACAAACACTCTAAACAGCATAGCAAATGCATTATTGTAGCTGAGACAGACACGAAGCCACACCTTCCACAGTAGTGCAAGTTTAGATGCGAATTACCTCCAGAGGTGATGATGAAATTAACGAAATGTATGATGGGATAAAAGAAATTATTCAGATAGATAAAGGAGACGAAAATTTAATTGTGATGGGGATTGGAATTCGATAGTAGGAAAAGGAAGGGAAAGAAAAATAGTAGGTGAATATGGACTGGCGGAAAAGAATGAAAGAAGGAGCCAGCTGGTAGAGTTTTACACAGGGCATAACTTAATCGTCGCTAACACTTGGTTTAGGAATAATGAAAGAAGGCCGTGTACATGTAAGAGACCTGCAGACACTAGAAGGTTTCGTATTGATTATATAATGGTAAAACAGAGATTTAAGGACCAGATTTTAAATTCTAACACATTTACAGGGACAGATGAGGACTCTGACCAAACTTTATTGGTTATGAACTGTAGATCAAAACTTATGAAATTGCATAAAGGCAGGAAATTAAAGAGATGGGACCTGGATAAGTTGAAAGAATCAGAGGCTGCAGAGAGTTTCAGAGAGAGCATTTGGTAACAGTTGACTAGAACACGGGAAAGGAATACAGTAGAAGACAAATGGGTAGCTTTAAGAGATGAAATAGTGAAGGCGGCAGGGGCTGTAAAAGGTAAAAAGACAGTTCCTAGTAGGAACATAAGGTATATTGAGCTTAACTGATGAAAGGAGAAAATTTAAAAATGCAGCAAATGAAACAGGCGAAACGGAATAAAAACGTTTAAAAATGAGATTGACAAGAAGTACAAAACCGCTAAGCAGCAATGACTAAAGGACAAATGTAAAGAGTTAGAAGCATATTTCACTACGGAAAAGATAGTCACTGCCTACAGGAAAATTAAAGAGGCCTTTGGGGAAGAGATGCAGCTGTATGAATATCAAGTGCTCAGATGGTAAATCAGTCCTAAGCAAAGAAGGGAAAGCTGTAACATGGAAAAAGTATATTGAGGCTCAATATAAGGGATATTAACTTGGAAGCAACATTATAGAAAGGGAAGTGGACGTAGATGAAGATGAGATGGGAGACATGATTCTGTGAGAGAATCTGACAAAGCTCTGAAAGATCTAAGTCGAAACAAGGCCCCAGGGTTATATCTTATTCCGTCTGAACTACTGATAGCCTCGAGACAGCCAGTCATGACAAAACTCTTCCATCTGATGTGCAAGATGTACGAGACAAGCGAAATACCCTCAGACTTGAAGAAGAATGTAATAATTCCAATTCCAGAGAAAGCAGTTGCTGACATTAGCGAACTATCAATTTAATAAGTCATGGTTGCATATACTAACACGAATTCTTTGCAGAAGAATGGAAGCCGAGCTCAGGGAAGATCAGTTCAGATTGCAGATAAATGTAGGAACACGCAAGGCAATACTAATCCTACGACTTACCTTAGATGATAGATTAAGGAAAGGTTCAAAATGGTTCAAATGGCTCTGAGCACTATGGGACTTAACATCTTAGGTCATCAGTCCCCTAGAACTTAGAACTACTTAAACCTAACTAACCTAAGGACATCACACACATCCATGCCCGAGGCAGGATTCGAACCTGCGGCCGTAGCAGTCCCGCGGTTCCGGACTGCAGCGCCTAGAACCGCATGACCACCGCGGTCGGCTAAGGAGAGTAAAATCACATTTATAGCACATGTAGACTTAGAGAAAGCTTCTGACAGTGTTGAGTGAAATATTTTCATTCAAATTCTGAACGTAGCAAGGGTAAAACACAGGGTGCAAAAGGCAATTTACAACTTTTACAGAAAGCAGATGGCAGTTATAAGAGGAGAGGGGCGTGAAAGGTAGGCAGTGCTTGAAAAGCGAGTGAGACAGGCTTGTAGAATACATTGAACAAGCAGTAAAGGAAATGAAAAGAAAAACTTAGAGTAGAAATTAAAGTTCAAAGAGAAGAAATAAAAACTTTGAGGTTTGCCAATAACAGCGTAATTCTGTCAGAGACAGGAAAGGAATTGGAAGAACAATTGAATGGATTGGACAGTGTCTCGAAAGGAGGATATAAGATGAACTCCAACAAAAACAAAACAAGGTTATTGGGATGTCGTCGAATTACATCAGGTAGTGCTAAGGAAATTAGACTGGGAAACGAGGCACTTACAGTAGTAGATGAATTCCGCTATTTGGGCAGCAAAATAATTGATGGTAGTTCAACTAGAGGATCTAAAATGTAGATAGTCAATGGCAAGAAAATCATTTGTGAAGAGGAGAAGTTTGTTAACATGAAATATGGATTTAAGTGTTAGGAAGCCTTTTCTGGAGGTATTTGTCTGGAGTGTAGCCACGTATTAAACTGAGACACGATTGATAAACAGTTAAGATAAAAAAGAATAGAAGTTTTCGAAATGTGGTGTTACAGAAGAATTCTGAATATTAGGTGAGTCAATCACATAACTAATGAGGAAGTACTGAATAGAATTGGGAAGACAAGAAATTCATGGCACAAGTTGACAAAAGATCAGTTGATTGGACACATTCTGAGGCATTAAGAGATCACCAATTTAGTACTGGAAGGAAGTGTGGCGAGTAAAAATCGTAGAGGCAGACCAAAAGATGAATGCAGTAAGCAGATTCAGAAAGACTTAGGTTGCAGTAGTTATTCGGAGGTGAAGAGGCTCGCGAAGGGTAGAGTAGCATGGACAGCTGGATCCAACCAGTCTTTGGACCAAAGACCATAACAACAACATCCTTACAGCTGCTATTTATCACCCACGCATCCTTATTGCTATATTTTGTGACCAATATGGCTGCCACAATGAAACATGATTTGCCCCAGCACCTCCTAGTCCAAAATCGTTACTCCAATTTCCATAGCACTTTAGTCACCTACGTCCACCACTCACCCGCAATTTCCAGTCCTACTACCCATCATATGAACTAGGGATCTCTGCTGTGTCTGCTGTCGTGAAAGGTACATCATGAACTATCAGCAGAGGTCAGCCACCTTCAGGCAACATAAAAAAAAACTGTATCGCACAGTTGAGTGTAAGTATTAACCCTTTTCTGTTTCTTCTCTCTCACTGCTTATTATTATTATTATTATCGTTATCATTATTTGTTTTGTATATGAATTTTCACTTATTATTTCTCCCTGAGGACAACAACACCCTGATCCACTGGAGCAGAAAGCAGCAGACAGACTACCTATTATATCAGAGCAGCCACGCAACTGTTCCCAGACACTGAGTTTCCAGTATCACATGTCGAGCAGTAGGTAAATGGATTCATTATACTGCTGTTCACTGCTACTTATCAACTAACCACCAGCAGATGAAAACATGTGAATGAGGGCATAGTACTGAATAGTGAGATTGAACTACTAATAGCAATCGTGAATGTTCACTGTGGTGCTAAAGTGCAGTTTACAGGAACAAAGTGGGAGTATCTGTGTAGTACCGTGATGGAAAACATTGAGGGGCTGACGACGACGGAGTATAACCCATTTTATTCTCCTCTAGATATTTACATCTTTACCAGCATGGCGCCCATCATCGGTATGGATGGAGTCCAACGTTCATTTATTTATTTACGAGGGTTGCCCAAAAAGTGATGCACCACATTTTTTTTCTCGGCCGAAAACAATGCTATGTATGCGAAACGTTACGTAGAAGTGTCCTGAGTGCGCGTGCCAAGTTTCCGTCACTTCCGACAGACAGCGTAGCTGTAGGACAGTTTCAAAATGGTGTGCCGCTATTGGATTTCTCAGTGCAGAGAAAGAAACTGTAGGGAACACTCACAAACGCTAGTGCAAAGTCTGTGGAGCATCTGCTGCCGACAGTAGTACAGTTAGTCACTGGGCACGGACGGTGAGGTCATCAAAAGGCGGTTCGTCGGAACTCAATGATTTGCAGCGATCGGGAAGACCATCCACGGCTGTCACACGTGACACGTTGCAGCGAGCTGATGTCATTCGTGAGGACAGACGCATTCGTGGAAGATATTTTGAGGACAATGAGGAGGTGGTTCATACAGTGAAGCTCTGGCTCCGCCACCAGGACAAGGATTGGTATTGATAGGGCATACACGCCCTTGTTTCTCGCTTCAGGAAGGCCATAGGATGGGATATAGATGACGTGGAAAAATAGGGTCTGCAGGTAAAACGACGTTCTTTCGCGTGTGTAATTTTCATTATTTTCAATAAAGAATTGTTGAAGAAAAAATGCGGTGTTATTATTTTCTGGGCAACCCTCGTAACTTGATCTGATTAAGGCAATCAGGCTGTCTCTTACATCAGACCAGGATTTCACACGTAAAGTACTTTTTTTACACCATAGTTACCTTAGAAATGACAATTTTGATACGAAAATTATATTAAAATGATTTCAGTATCTATAGCTACAATGAGAGTAAATATTACTGACTGTGAATTAATAAAGTTAATACTGGCAGTACTTCTACTGCTGCTGCTGCTACCACTAATAGCGAAAATAAGGACAGTAATAATAATATAATAATAATAATAATGAGAATAACAACAGTAATGATGGTGGGAGATATAACAAATAAAAAAAAAAGTTTTGCATCACATCGATTCCGAGAGTTCCGGAACCTGTACAGAAAATTGGAATAGAGATCAACATAAATATTATTTCCGCCCTTTTTATTACTAATGAAAAAACACATTGCATGTTGTACCACCATGCAGCTAGACCTTCAGTGGTGGTGGTCCAGATTGCTGTACACACCGGTACCTCTAATACCCAGCAGCACGTCCTCTGGCACTGATGCATGCCTGTATTCGTCGTGGCATACCATCCACAAGTTCATCAAGGTACTGTCGGTCCTGATTGTGCTACTCCTCAACGGCGATTCGGCGCAGATCCCTCAGAGTGGTTGGTGGGTCACGTCGTCCATACAGACCTTTTCAATCTATCCCAGGCATGTTCGACCATAAACAGCCCTTTTCAATTTATCCCAGGCATGTTCGGTAGGGTTCATGTCTGGAGAACACGCTGGCCACTCCAGTGGAGCGATGTCGTTATCCTGAAGGAAGTCATTCACAAGATGTGCACGATGGTGGCGCGAATTGTCGTTCATGAAGACGAATGTGCCGCCAATATGCTGCCGATATGGTTGCACTATCGGTCGGACGATGGCATTCACTTACAGCCGTTACGGCGCCTTCCATGACCACCAGCGGAGTACGTCGGTCCCACATAACGCCACCCCAAAACAGCAGGGCACCTTCACCTTGCAGCACTCGCTGGACAGTGTGTCTAAGGCGTTCAGCCTGACCGGGTTGCCTCCAAACACGTCTCCGACGATTGTCTGGTTGAAGGCATATGCGACACTCATCGGTGATGAGAACGTGATGCCAATCCTGAGCGGTCCATTCGGCATGTTGTTGGGCCCATCTGTACCGCGCTGCATGGCGTCGTGGTTGCAGAGACGGACCTAGCCATGGACGTCGGGAGTGAAGTTGCGCATCATGCAGCGTATTGCGCACAGTTTGAGTCGTAACACGACATCCTGTGGCTGCACGAAAAGCATTATGCAACATGGTGGCGTTGCTGCCAGGTTTCCTCCGAGCCATAATCCGTAGGTAGCGGACATCCACTGCAGTAGTAGCCCTTTGGTGGCCTGAGCGAGGCATGTCATCGACAGTTACTTTCTCTCTGTATCTCCTCCATGTCTGAACAACATCGCTTTGGTTCACTCCGAGACGCCTGGACATTTCCCTTGTTGAGAGCCCTTCCTGGCACAAAGTAACAATGCGGACGCGATCGAACCGCGGCATTGACCGTCTAGGCATGGTTGAACTACAGACAACACGAGCCGTGTACCTCCTTCCTGGTGGACTGACTGGAACTGATGATCTGTCGAACCCCCTCCGTCTAACAGGAGCTGCTCATACATGGTTGTTTACATCTTTGGGCGGGTTTAGTGACATCTCTGAACAGCCAAAGGGACTGTGTCTGTGATACAATATCCACAGTCAACGTCTATCTTCAGCAGTTCTGGGAACTGTGGTGATGCAAAACTTTTTTTGATGTGTGGATAAAGAGTTTATAAGTGTACAAAATAGATGTTTTCTGACATAGCGAGTTCTGAGGAAATTTAAGGAGACTGCATCAGGCAAGAATACTTGCAAGTGAGGAAGATCTGATTGGAAAATTTGATTATCAGGTGTAACTAGTACCTACAGGGACAATGGTAATCGTTATTGTTGCTTTAGTAGATACGTCATTAACTGATTTCTGAAGCTGGAGATGTTATTTAGTTCTCTAACATAATGCAGGGGATTATTGTAATGTAGAATTCCTCCTACTGAGGAGGACTTAGAGAAGGTGGCTGAACAATGAAGTGGGACAGAAAGGATTTTGCTCTTATGAGAATATGTGTTTCTGCCGTGTTGTTCAGACAAGAGCGACATGGTCGAAGACAGATAGGGAGACAATGTCTCTTCATAACACAGTTGAGAAGACAGAGGGCATGGAAATCTCTGCACTTGAATGTACAGAGTCAGGATTGCTGTGGATATGATTGTCAAATGTAATCAGTGTCGAACATCACAGATGTAAAAAACACATTCATTCATAACTAGTTCCAGGCACCGTGAGGTTTCCTGAGAAAGTCGTTCCGTGACAACATCGCTCTAATCAGTAACTGGAAGTATAAGTGTGCACAAGTTTCTTTACCAGATCAAGAGGAAAAAGCTTCCCATATTTCTGTAGGGCATGGAGACAGGCCAGTGCCTTCTTGTACATTGCACATTGCAGTTAAGTAAGCAGCCCAACTTAGATTTTCAACTACTATTACTCCTAGACTTTTTGTTGAAGGAGAGAAGTTGATATTTGTCCCACTTATGGTTAAACATGGTAGAGATTCCCCATAATTTAGGCTAACGAACGTAGAATGATCAACCAGTACCACTTGGGTTTTGGATGGGTTGAGGTTTAACCCTATATCCTGCGTCCATTTTGATAGTGCACACAGCTCGGTACAGAGATTCTCGACAGCTGTCTTCAGGTTTGTCGGTTTTTCTCTTAGATACAACTGGAAGTCATCACTGTACATGTGGTATTCGCAGCAGGACAAATTAGATGACACATCATTGACACACAATGAAAAGAGTAAGGTTGCTAAGTTTGGCAAGGAAAATGTCGAAGTCGACAGTGTCAAAAGTTTTGCTGAAGAAATACATGATAGTCGCCTCCTGCGCATCGGTGCCAAGCTTCAGGTCATCTGTTACCTTTATTTAGGCAAAATCTGTGTTAAGATGTTTACAGAAATCTAATTCGTTTTAGTCTAGTGGGTTGTTTGCGTTTAGGCTGGTCATGGACTACATATTTTAAGGCACTGGACAGCGCAGGAAGACTGCAAATAGGTCGGTAACCAGAGGGTGCTGTGACAATGTCCTTTCTAGGTAGTGGCTTAACTAGTCCCTGTTTCTGGGCCTCAGGGAAAATGCTTGTGATTAAGGAGTGGGTGAAGATACCATTTATAATGGGCAGTAGTGGGTGGATAATAATCTTCATCCTGTGCGCTGTGATGCAATCGTGTCCAGTAGACGCTGATCTAATATGCATGATGCCTTTTTTGATGGTATTGCAAGTAATATGCTTTAGACAAAATTTTTCGTGACTACAATCACTTACCCCCATGGAGTAATCAAAGAGTCTTTGTTTCGTTCGTGGTTCAGTTGTGGCTGTAGGTTTTATAAAGTACTAGCTCGGTTCTTCAGCTGGGACAATTGGATCAGCTGCAGCTTTTACTTTGTCTGTTCCAAGGGGACCTGGATTTTTCCACAGAACAGATGGTCTGGTTCTGTTGTCGGTTAATGTGTGGGCGTGCCTGAGGATTGCATTTTGCACAACTTGACTGACTGTGTTCTGCTTTTGCTTGTAAACAATATGATTTTCAGGAGGTGTGGGAGGTAGTTTGTATGCCTGATATGCAGCGTCTTTGAGATTCATGAGCTATTTCAGTTTTTCAGTTAGTCAAGGTGAGGTTTCCTTCTTACTTTTCTGCTCTTTAAGGGAGAATAGTTGCCATATAGTTGAGTAAGTTCGTTCATAAGTCCATTAAGTTTTTCTTTTATGTGCAAGAAGTGAATAGGAACGTTCACCAAACTATTTCTTGCCCTTCAGTAGCAAGTTGAAATAAATCAATGCGTTTGAAGTATCGGTATGTGATCACTTGTGGTTTCTTTCTGGAACATTCTAGGTTCATTCCATGTCAAGTCATCCGAGCCATGACACCCATTATGTAGTTGTGAACTGAGATTTTGTGTACTGCTTATGTAACTAATATCATGAACTTTTGCCAATTTTTATTGCTTTATATACATTCTGTTGGTAGCAATTACTGATAGTTTGATGCAGTGCGTTACTTCAAAGCAAACTGTAAAAATTTGAAAACTGGCTGCAGTTTTTTTAAAAAAATGGTATGCTGACAGTTTTTTGCCTGCATATCCTCGCGGACATGTAGTTTCTGAAGACATGTTAGAATTGTCCAGTTAAATTTTTGTAAATGAATTTTATTTAATTTTATTGTTAAATTAGAAAAAATATTTTGGACAATTTCCCCCCTTTGGGAAACACTGAAAAAATTAGAAAGTGATCTACAAATATTAAGGTTTCATCAGACAAAAAACAGTTTTGAGAAATGAATGGCACTGGAGAGAAATACAATTACTACCCAAGAGACATTAACAACATAAGTGCACATAACAATATCGAAATTGATCAAAAATTGCAATATTTGAAACAAACTTACACATTATAAAATATAGGGCAACTTGTACGTCTTATGACGTATCAACATTTTCTTACCTCTAGCATAACCAAATTAACTCAGTGTCAAAATACATAGCATTTTGTTTATAATACTTAAGCATTTTGTCAGAATCTAGTATTGTCAACACTGCACAAAATGTTGGTGCTGCAGTCTGCATTCAAGTTGATTCGAAACTATACAGGTGACGAGACACTTTGTATGAGAACCACTGTTATTCCACCAACTTTGAGAACTCTTTGCTCAGAGAATAAGTATGGCCTGTTGCTGTGGTGATATCAACTTCACACAGAATATGAGAGAAAGAAACATCACAGACATCATTATCAGGCCAATAGAAGGACGGGGATGGTCCATGAGGGTGCATGAAACTTACTGTAACATCTCCTTCTTGACAAATCACCTTCTCAACAAGAAGAGTCATATGCACATGCTACATAGCAGTTGAGCTGCACAGTGTATTCTGGCATTAGTGGCGGAAGTGCAACTGAGAAATCATGCACGATACTAAAATCCGTATCACAGTTCAGCCTTTTTGCTCCAATCCTGGTTGGTGATATTGGTACAATGTGATGCATAGATCGTGCTCCAGGAATTGTGTTTGTACTTGTGAAGCGCTGAGAAAGATATTATCTGACTTGTACCATTTCATCTTTTGAAACAAAGAGAACTGAAATGCCTTGCAGTTTCTCGAGACAGAATTCAAATACATGTGAAGCAGTAAGTATTTGATTTTTATAAACTCTTTGCAAATTTGTTTTTGCGACAAGTCTTTTAACAGTGCCACCAGTACCATCACAGAGATTTGCCATGGCTGGTAGCAAAAAAGTACCAGCTGCACTTTATGTTGAAGTCGTGTTCATGGTAGCAGGTATTTCTGAAATTCTTACAGCTATTATACTGTGCAGCGCAACCATCAGTGAAATATTCAACATACACAAGATGAATTACTGGAAATTCAAAAAAAAAAAAAAAATCTGTACCGTCTTCTGAGTCTGATACACCAAGGCAACATCGTGTTCTAGATCATCACAAACAATACAAATGCTTTTTGCGTGCAACTGTTTGTCCTTTTAGTAACATATAAGGACAGTGCGAAGAGTGCAGCTGCCGTTGTTGTAATGGTACCCCTGTACTTATCTTGAAAACAAAATTGAGATTTTCACTGAAATACATTAAATTTAACACTGATCCTTCATCAAGTGTTTCCTTCTTCATTTTCAGATAATCAGATTGTGATTCAGAAATAAAAGAGTATGGCGTAAGTTTTTCAATTTTCTTAATTAGTGTGTCACAGAATTCTGATAGAGAAGTGATTTGAACACTTAAAGTCATTCTATCAGTTACTCTTTGACTGTACTGAACCATCTCATCAGGATCATAGACTTCTATTTCATTTTCTAAATGGATTTGAAGCAATGAACTGGTGGGGCATTTTTCACACAGACGAAGCATACAGGCTCAGTTATTTATATCACATGTTAATATTTTAATTAGATCTTGGTATGTTTCTTTAATAGAAATGGAATTTAGAAGTAAATTTACATTTTGGTGGTAAACGCACACACATACGGTATGTGTTCCTGATGATCCTGCAAGTATTCACTGTTTTGGTCGAAGAGAAGCAAATTTTGAGAATCCTACTTTATTTTGAGGATACTTTTTATATAGAGAATACAGTTTCGTTAAATTACTTAAGACAAGACGCTTTTGTTCATAGGTATTTTTGCTGGTGCTCACTTTGTCTTTTTTCCCAGGCATTATTCTAGTGTGTTCGCCATCCAAATAAAAACTCTTTACTTTTTGCACTGTATCATGTGGTAATGTCTTTCCTCTTTTCTGCTCAGCCATCGATAAAATATCCTTCTACATTAAAAGAGCTCCTGCTTGTCGTACCAAAGATTCAGAAACCTGAAATTTGGAACTGCCTTTCTGTCGAGACCAAGTTGGTGGCACGAGAGTAACTGAATTTTTTCACCATTATTTGCATAATCAATTTTCTGTTTGATTTTGTCCAAGAGTTCATCATGATGTTCTGCCTTTTCTTCCAGTTCTGTTAAATCACTGTCAGGGATAATGCTTGCATCAGCAGCCAGCTCAACTTGATATGTAGGTGAAATTTTAGTTTTCAGAGCCCCAACTGCTGATTCCAATTTTCGTTTGTCTGTTGCATACCGACTATGCTGAGCAACTGAATGCAGCTTTGCAGGAGACACTCATAATGTAGTTAAGCTAGTATTGAGCACAGATTTTTCAGGAGTCTGCACCTTCACATTACTTTCATTTATATATTCTGGAGATAGATGTCACTCGCTTGTTTTTCATTAATAAGATTGATACAGGTTGGGCACATTTTCTCCCCATGAATAACGCTGAAGCCTTCCATTTTGAAGGTCTTTGCCTTTTCTAAACTAATTTTACTCAATCCAGGTGAAACAGATCGTTTATGGCCCTTGAGGGCATCACAGCAAATGTTCATATATAGAGATAATCTGTGCAGGTATCTGTCTTTGTGTTTAACACAAACACATGAAACAGTTAAATCACAGTATGAATGACTGTTGCTTCGCTATAATAAAAGTTCATTCACACAGGTCAGGGCATAACCATATATATCTTACAGATACTGTCCAAGAAAACACTGCCTACTTGTACTTTCCATACTGCTTCATTCATAAGACCAATATTTGTCGCAAATAATTCAAAAGATGATTGGTGCAACCTAAAAAGTACTTAAACATTGAAAAATCATTCCATACCATTCTTTCATTACAAAAGTATTTCATGTTATTATTGTAACATGAGGGGACTTACTTTTCTTTTGGAATGAACAGTTAAAAACTGCAACAACTGAATTTTTAACCAATAATTGACTCTAGGTACAACTCAGTACAAGAGCTCAGAACTGTATGCTCAGTGAACACTGCGGGCTTTCGTATAAAAATGTGACCATCAACTACGCTCCGTCAGGCTCAGAATTGAAATATTAAAAGTTTTGACTGGTTTCATTGTCTAGGGGCTGGGACACGGAGTTGCTGCATTACAAGCCAAATACTGCTGAGTCTACAATATACAGTATGAACATATACATGAATGGTGGGCTCCATGTGGTTCTCAGGTCGTGCAGCGACCGTAAATCATACACATGAATCGAATGGTCGAAAGTTCCTATCACTTGGAAATTGCGAATTTTGAATGTAACATAGAAATTTACAAATGAAAGATTGTAATTAAATAAAATCTGCAGGTACTATTTTAACAACTTTAAATGATGAGTACAATATCACAAGTACCTTTAAGAATGCCATTTATTACTGTAAAACACTTATTGGTGTTGGTCCAGAAATTAAATAAAATATAAGTTGAATTACAGGGAAACAATTGATTCCTACTTCACGTAATTAGTTATGAACAACAATATAGCTCGCGAGATATTCACTTCTAAACACATACAACGACTTCACTGCAGAAGCCACGGAAATCTCATAAGTGCACATGTCGGCACTACAAATTATTTCTAACTCCCGCGACCATGCGCAAACTGCTCAATACTCTCCAAGTATTTCCTGCGACTATCCGTCACGCCTCCCCACCCAGCACCCCTATCCTGTACTGTGCTCCTCCCCCACTTCCTTACAGTCTCTCCATTGACTTCGGTAGTTGCCTACCGTAGTAACAAGCGCTGTGATTTGCTAGAGTGGTCCCGCCATATCTCCAAGCCAAGGTACACTCACAAACATATTGAAATACACACGAAATACTGGATTTACATTTAAGTAACTTGAAATTAAATAAATATTCCTATGGATGGACCATAAACACGCTCTATTACACATTATTAAATACATAAACAAATCAAATAAACATATATCAAAGGAATAGAAACAAAAGTAGGCCAGTAGCTTATTGTCTCTGTGCTTTCTAAAACACAGTAAATATTTGACCAATTTGTTCATGAATAGTATATATGGGATATAAACAAAGACACAGATGAATAGATATATTTATAAGCATGCTGCTACCGTTTTTCTGTGTAACTGTGGAGTACTTCTGGCCTGATGCAATCAATAGTAATTGGCCACTTTGACCTCCAATAATTCATTTACTATTCAAGTTACATGCCTGTAATTAATACCAATTTAGGTTTACACTAATAGCTTTCTAAAGACACATCAATCGACAAAACCGGATGAACCGTTTAGGTTTTGGAAACTCGTTGCTAGGTGTTACTTATATAATTAACAGTCAGGTACTGAACTTTAAACTAATAAAGGTATTGAAAATCTGATTACACCACCAGAATCGTCGAGAAAATAATAGTAATGTACATGTTTCTTTTTAAGATATCATGATTTGTCTGGCTATTATTAATTTCTACATGAACTGTGAAATGTCTGCCATTATGGTTTCACAAAGTCCGCCATCTTTCGCATTCCCGGCATACAAATCTCCTTCGTCGCCACAAATTACAGTCGTCGACACAGTGTCAACATGGAATTCCCAGCTACACTGTCGAACTGGACCCCATGCTGGGGCTGCCCCTCTTGCTCCGGCTAATGTTGGTCACCAAGCAGTTGCTGACGAGCCCCGGCTTGCTGAGTGGCCCGTGAGGCCACGCCAACTCGAACTTAAAATATTTTCAGGGCACCACAACTCGCCCGTTACATCACAACAGATGACTCAAAACAAAGGAAATGGATGATGCAATACATGTTGTGGCAATAAAACAGTGTTCTCAGTGTAGTGGCATCACCGTTTAAGAGGGGAAAAGGTTAGCTTCAGTGCAATATTTCTCAGCGCACAAGTTACAGCCAGGTGCAGGCCTGCTGGCAATAAGTTACACTACCAGCGGTTGTGAAGTAGAATGGAGGCCACAGGGCCATAGACCCGATGAAAAGAGTAAACACAGTGGTTAGTATGGCCCAAGTTACAGGCAGAAGGGGCCCACTGGACCAACCCAGGTTTTATGAGTACATGACTCGTAGCAGTCCATTAGCAAAACAGAGGCGCACAGCCACGTATAAATAAGCGCTGGTTCACTAACAAGGCATCCAAGTGTGACAGCTCTCCTGGACAGCGGGGCATGTCACACCACTGGCTTCACACTGCAGGAGATGGGGCGCCAACATTCCTGTCCACGGCAGGTCGCTGGTTCAACACTCTGAGGCCAACGTGAGGTCCACAGCCAGCCAGCAGCGGGCCACACCACAGTTCCCTATAGTGGGTAGTCTTGTTGGCTCCCAACACATACCGGAGGCATCCCGAGACGAGGGCTCCAGATTCTGATGCTGGATCATGCGTGCTTGTTGTAGTCGCGATCTTAGCCACACCTGTGAGGAAGCACGCCATGGGCAGCCTTGCAGTGGGCGGCGCTGAGGCAGCAGGGATGGAGACCGCTGAGACATTGTCAGAACTCCACAGCTGTAAAAGGCCAACACACAGCAGAGTGTTGCACAGGTCACTGAGGCTGGCATTCCGCGCCAGCCATTTCACAGACAGCAAAGTGGTGTCCTCAGCATTGCAGGACCCAGTGACCCAGACTGATAGGAACGGGGGCACTTAGCTGGAAATAATAAGTCACTTGGGAAACTCGGACAAGTTTTAATATGGCGCATCCCGACAGTTTCCATCCTCGTCCAACATACCTCTACATCAGCTATGATTTGTTCCTAAGGAAATCCAGTGTAGCCAACTTCAGCAATTGTGATGACATGGTAGTCATGAATTAGCAACTTCAATATTTCTTTTACAATAACATTGTTTTTCACACTTCCAATTATTGCTACAAACAGATTCTTTTTGTGTTACATAATGGAATATTTATAATAATACTGTAAATTTTTGAAAGGTATTTATGAGGGGCCAATACCTTAAAGAAATTATGATGTTCATATATGGATTTTGTTTAAAAGAAATTATTGACAATTTTTTCTGAGATGTAGTTGATGGATATTCACTACAAGAATCATGACTATAAAAATGTAAACCTTCCTCTTTAACTAAAAAAGAAATTCAAGCTTCCACTGCAAAAACTTTAGGAACTATTGCATTTTTAAATTATAAAGCAGTTCGTCTATGAAAGCCTGAATTCCTTAATCTGTACAACTTCTTTTTATCATAAGTCTAAAAGTAATTGACCTGCAACATTTACATTTTGGAAATGTGAATATAGCTAGGTAAACTTCCACTACTTAAAATTTCAAGGTTTGCTTGATAATGGGTGTCATTTCGTAAAATTTCTGGATCGTCTGACGTGGAATGACCCTCTGGCGAGCAGGTCACGAAAATTATGTCATGGACAGACATGTCAGGTGCAGGTATTTCAGAGGTAAGAACTACTCTGTTTGTGGATTTCGTTGCAAACGAAAAAAATGAAATGATCGTGTGGCATAGATGGCCGGGAGGCCCCATGCAGGAACTTCGGGTGCCAGGTTGCAAGTCTTATTCCAGGTGAAGCCACATTGAGCGCTCTGCATGTCGTTGATGATGAGATGATGATGAGGAAAAGAAAACACCCAGTCCACGAGTGGAGAAAACCTCCATTGCGGCTGGAAATCGAACCCGGGCCCATTGCATGGTAGGCAAACACGTTACCACTTAGCTAAGCAGGCGGACTCATTGCAAACATATCTATGAGATTAATTGAAATACTAATCTGTCTTGGTCGCAAGGATTTATTGAAAACTAAAAACAACATTTCAGATGGTAACTGATTTCGATTTAATCAAAAAGCATCTTCAGAATATGTCTCTGTAACGTTAAACGTTAATATTCTTTAGAGGGAAATAGGCGTCAAAATTACATTTCATAAAACAAAAAGTTTATATATCGTGAGTGGTGAGAAGAGATGACGGTGGAGCATTGGTGTCAGAGGACAACACTGGTAGCTACTAAATATCGTCAAAATGCTCACACGGAGCTCCGCCCCTTGCCTTCTGCATGATATAGTTGAGAGTCAATAGAGCATAATATACGATGGTAGCATATGTAAAAGACAAATCATGGATCCAGATGTTGATAAAATACAACATTAAGGATTATTTAATTCAATCAGGATGCAGTAGTAATTGTTTTTCATTGGCAAAAATAATTTTCTGTTGGTTGTTTACATATGCCGCTAATTATTTGAGCCAGGGTAAAATAATTACTACTGCATCCTGCTCACTTTATATAATCCTTAATATTGTATTTTATCTACAGCTAGACCTATATTTCATATTTTACACACGTTACCATCATATGTTAAGCTCTATTGGCTCTCCGTGTCATCATACAGTTGGGGAGGGGCACAGCTCCCTCTTTAGGCTGGGAACACACAGGTCCAGCATTTCACCTGAAGCAAAATGTTGCGCAATGTTTTGCTGCAAGCGTTTTGCTTCTTTGCTGCCCTAGTGTGCGGGAGGTAATATTTTGTTTCAAGAAACAGTACGTAATATTCTTTGTATTGTTCCCCTCCAGTAGTGGCGCAATTAACATGTGTGACGAGGAAGTCAACGTAGCTATTGCTTTGTGGCAGTTTTTGCAAATGCTGGACTCAAATGAAAGGAAACATTGGGTTCACCCGATCAATCAGAGGAGAGACATTAAGAATTATTGTAGAATGAGTGTCAATAGTTTTGAAGTGTTGTTGGAACTCGTCGGAGACAAAATTTTCAAAAAGGACACTAACTGGAGATGCAGCAATCCTGCTGAAGAACGACTGTTAATAACTTTAAGGTAAGTTTAATTTACTGCAGTTACCATTCAAACGGTTATGTAAAATGTGCAGTTATCACAGTAGTTACCTACGACGCTTGATGAACTTTGTAAGTGCCGTAATTAGCCTCGTAATAACTTTATAATTAAAATTTATAATTATATTTTGTAATTTGGAACAGCTATACCAGTGGTTCTCAACCTTGTTACTGCTGATTACCACTTCTTACCCTTCAGAATCCGAGGCGGACCACATACAATATTTCGTTTTTAAATCAGTCATGGGGATATTTTTCTTTTCTTTTTGGCAGCAATTCACAGTTCATTTATGTAACAGAAATGGGACATCCATATGAAATCAATCGGCTATTTCGTATTCTAAATTTGTTTCTCTTCTACATTTATCAAGAAAATAGTTGAATTTATTTTGCACATTTTCGTTTCTATATGTTGCTCATATTGTAATATGATGTACGTAAATTTAAGTCTTTAGGCTTAAATGTCATGCTCATAGAACATAATAAATAAGCGCTACTTATTTATACCGTCACACATGTCATTAGGTAAAATGAAGTGAAACCTTAAGTTTTATTAACATATTTTATTAACTATAAAATAAAATTGATACCAAACGAAAGAAAACAATACTGTTCAATGGAAATTCAAAATATAATTGTTACATTATAATGAAATGTCAAAACATATTTTTCAAGGAAGAGTTACTTTTTGTTGAACCACAAAAGGTTATTTGAATTATGATAGTCACCAAGCTGTAACAGATTATATTCGTCTTGAGCAGATATCTGAAATGGTGTCGAATCACCTGACGGGTTTCTGCCATGAGAACTGCAGGAAATTGGTGCTGGTGAAATTTGAGGGACATTCGGTTGTCCTGAATAAACCCCTTCTTCTTGATCAAGATAGTAGTTCAACTGTTTTTAAGATCCATTTTGAAACGTCTTTGAGAGGTGTCAGACAATTTTTCAATTTCAGGCATTAGACCTCTAAAATAAAGCATCATAGGATGTTCTTCAGATGATTTTTTTTGGGTGATCGATTTAAAATATGCAGCCATTGGTTCAGTCACTACCTCCGCTGGTGTCTTAGCCTTTTTTTCCCCCTTGGATTCATTTCGACCGCTGCTGTAAGTGAAGATGAAGTACCAGTGACTGTGGCAACATCTGTCTCAGTTGTGGGTTCTTACAAGTTCTCTTCTGTCCTTTCCTCAGCTGCTACATCTGTTAGCGTTCGAATCATATAGCTGGTTGTACTTTTTGGATGTCCAACGCAGGGCAGCAAAAAACTCATTGCGTCAGCCAAATACCACTTTTTCTTGTTCCCACCTGATCCACTGGCATTTTTTTCAGCTCACGCAGATATCTCGCGCATGAGGACCTCAGAACGTGCCGTTTGGACTTGCACTCATTACCTAAAACAAAACAACAAAAATTAGTAAAATAAGTTAAAAACTATTTGTATGCTAATGGTATTTGGTATTTTCAGTGTTCTGGCTACTGGGGATAGATTTCAATACGTCCATTACAATCTTCGTGTTGGTGCAACGACAATCGGAAAAATAGTAGCTGAGACATGTACTTACATTTGGGAAGTACTGTCACCGTTGTATATGATGACTGAGCCTACACCTGAAAAATGGGCGTCGGTAGCTGAACGCTTTGAAGACTAGTGGTATTTTCCAAAATGCTGTGGCGCAGTAGATGGAAAACATATAAGAATTGAGCGACCATGGAACTGTGG
This sequence comes from Schistocerca cancellata, assembly GCF_023864275.1. Lineage (NCBI taxonomy): Eukaryota > Metazoa > Arthropoda > Insecta > Orthoptera > Acrididae > Schistocerca > Schistocerca cancellata. Next base: position 932,020,875 of record NC_064629.1, read on the forward strand.
ATCAGGCTACTACAATTACAAGAACTTTCACTCTATTGTGCTGGAAGCAGTGGTAGATGCTGAAGGAAACTTTTTGATAGCTGGCGTAGGAGCACCTGGAAGAAACAATGATGCTGGTGTTTTTCTCTCTTCGAGCTTTGGACAGAGATGCGTTGACAAGAGGTTAAATCTCCCTGTACCCCGATTATTGTACCCAAACAAAAAGTTTCGTTTCCTTACGTGTTTGTAGCTGATGATGCATATGGTTTGGCTATCAGTATGATGAAAGCATTTCCAAGATCAACACTTCTAAGTAATGATAGAAAAATATGCAATTACAGGTTATCTAGAGCTCGCAGAATAGTAGAATGCGCGTTCACCCAGATGTCACAAGACAAATTGTATTAGCCTGTTGTGTGTTGCACAATTCCATAAGAAAAAGGGAAGAAAAACTAGCAGAAGCCTATGATGAGCTTATGCATATTGTTGAGGTTGATGAAGAACCACAGCAGGCTGGAACACGAGCCTCAAAAGCAGCGTACAAAGTTAAGGAAAGCTACATTCGATTTTTTAATAGCCCCACAGGTGCTGTTCCTTTGCAAGACAGGATGGCCTTCTGTAGTTTAGATATCAATCAATGTGTGAAGAATTATTAACGTATAGACCTGAATGTAAAAATGAACTCATGTACAAAAGTAATGATAACGATTAAATTATTACCCTATTATCTTACTAAATAGTAATTTACGATCAATTTTGAAATATTTTCGTTTAAATCTTTATAAAACATTTTGTTTAAAGCTGTAAAACGATTGAAAGAAGAGGTTTTCAAAATACACTCCTGGAAATTGAAATAAGAACACCGTGAATTCATTGTCCCAGGAAGGGGAAACTTTATTGACACATTCCTGGGGTCAGATACATCACATGATCACACTGACAGAACCACAGGCACATAGACACAGGCGACAGAGCATGCACAATGTCGGCACTAGTACAGTGTATATCCACCTTTCGCAGCAATGCAGGCTGCTATTTTCCCATGGAGACGATCGTAGAGATGCTGGATGTAGTCCTGTGGAACGGCTTGCCATGCCATTTCCACCTGGCGCCTCAGTTGGACCAGCGTTCATGCTGGACGTGCAGACCGCGTGAGACGACGCTTCATCCAGTCCCAAACATGCTCAATTGGGGACAGATCCGGAGATCTTGCTGGCCAGGGTAGTTGACTTACACCTTCTAGAGCACGTTGGGTGGCACGGGATACATGCGGACGTGCGTTGTCCTGTTGGAACAGCAAGTTCCCTTGCCGGTCTAGGAATGGTAGAACGATGGGTTCGATGACGGTTTGGATGTACCGTGCACTATTCAGTGTCCCCTCGACGATCACCAGTGGTGTACGGCCAGTGTAGGAGATCGCTCCCCACACCATGATGCCAGGTGTTGGCCCTGTGTGCCTCGGTCGTATGCAGTCCTGATTGTGGCGCTCACCTGCACGGCGCCAAACACGCATACGACCATCATTGGCACCAAGGCAGAAGCGACTCTCATCGCTGAAGACGACACGTCTCCATTCGTCCCTCCATTCACGCCTGTCGCGACACCACTGGAGGCGGGCTGCACGATGTTGGGGCGTGAGCGGAAGACGGCCTAACGGTGTGCGGGACCGTAGCCCAGCTTCATAGAGACGGTTGCGAATGGTCCTCGCCGATACCCCAGGAGCAACAGTGTCCCTAATTTGCTGGGAAGAGGCGGTGCGGTCCCCTACGGCACTGCGTAGGATCCTACGGTCTTGGCGTGCATCCGTGCGTCGCTGCGGTCCGGTCCCAGGTCGACGGGCACGTGCACCTTCCGCCGACCACTGGCGACAACATCGATGTACTGTGGAGACCTCACGCCCCACGTGTTGAGCAATTCGGCGGTACGCCCACCCGGCCTCCCGCATGCCCACTATACGCCCTCGCTCAAAGTCCGTCAACTGGACATACGGTTCACGTCCACGCTGTCGCGGCATGCTACCAGTGTTAAAGACTGCGATGGAGCTCCGTATGCCACGGCAAACTGGCTGACACTGACGGCGGCGGTGCACAAATGCTGCGCAGCTAGCGCCATTCGACGGCCAACACCGCGGTTCCTGGTGTGTCCGCTGTGCCGTGCGTGTGATCATTGCTTGTACAGCCCTCTCGCAGTGTCCGGAGCAAGTATGGTGGGTCTGACACACCGGTGTCAATGTGTTCTTTTTTCCATTTCCAGGAGTGTATGAACACTTTTATAACTCATGAAGGTCATTATTGATAAAATTGCACGAATTTTATTAATTTGTTTTTTAATTATACATTTCTTACCTGAGATCTTCATTTCCTGACCTGTGTGTTGCCATGCTTTGGCGATCACGTCCTGCTTGTTGTGATCTTTCCTGGTAATCACGTGCAACTCGGGTCTGGTTTCCACGAGGGCTACAAGTTATCAACATCGATAACTGTATCGTCGACCACGCCATCTTCCCGTGTTTCAGTCATTACACAATACTCTTGACTAAAACACAGATCTGAAAACACAAAGCAGACGCTTCTGATCTGTCAGAGCTGCGCGTGACAGCTGTATCGGTGGGTAGTGGAAGGGAGTTGGTGCATACGCAGAATGTTTTGCTCCTTGAAACAAGCACCATGCTGTATCGGTTGCAGGCGTCGAGCAACTGCTCAAATGTTTCAAGGTGTTGCTGTTGTGTACATAGTTCCGCGTAGTCAGCGCGTACACAACTTTCCCACTAGAGCGCGCCCCGCTAAGCACAACAGCGCAGGCGTAGCGCCCGTCTAGTTTCAGTCTGCGCCTAATAAGATTATCATATTCCTGTACACAGCCATAAAGAGAAATTTATAGACACTTTGTCAAGTACCAGAGATATGTGACAATAAGATTAACGTACCCAGACCAAAGGAACTTCAGATTGTCAATTGTAAACAGCATCCAGAATCAAGTTACGTAATGTCTATGCCTTTTATTATTTTAGTAAATGTGTGTGAAAATTAATCAAGTTCTATTTAAAGTTGGTCACCATCAATCTGCTACTCTAAGCGTGAAAGTGGCATTTCTATCGTCTGACCTAACGGCAGAAGATAAACACGCCACGATAAGACCACGAGAACATATTGCTGACACTCGCCTACTTCGTCAGAGCGACAAGTCAAATAATCTGATGGTGTGTGTGCCGAAGGTCTTACAGTACGCAAACCACAGTTGCGAAACGCCTCGCAACGTTTGCTTAATCGGTGTGCGGGCTCCCATTGAAATATATGGAGCGCTCGTACCCAGCAAAACATTTTGTTTCGCAACACTTGCTTTAGGTGAAATGCTGGATCAGTGTGCGCCCAGCCGTAAAGAACACTCACAGCCAAAAAACAAAACGGCTTTGGGACAGCATTTATCTGATACTGGTCATTCCATAGAGAGCATTGAGAATTGTACGCGTGTTCTTCACAGAGTGAAAACAGGCCGTGCTCTTAATTTGTTAGAGGTGCTTGAAATTTACACTACTGGCCATTAAAATTGCTACACCGCGAAGATGTACTACAGACTCGAAATTTAACCAACAGGAAGAAGATGCTGTGATATGCAAATGATTAGCTTTTCAGAGCATTCACGCAAGGTTGGCGCCGGTGGCGACACCTACAACGTGCTGACATGAGGAAAGTTTCCAACCGATTTCTCATACACAAACAGCAGTTGACTGGCGTTGCCTGGTGAAACGTTGTTGTGATGCCTCGTGTAAGGAGGAGAAATGCGTACCATCACGTTTCCGAATTTGATAAAGGTCGGATTGTAGCCAATCGTGATTGCGGTTTACCGTAGCGCGACATTGCTGCTCGTGTTGGTGGAGATCCAATGACTGTTAGCAGAATATGGAATCGGTGGGTCCAGGAGGGTAATACGGAACGCCGTGCTGGATCCCAACGGCCTCGTATCACTAGGAGTCGAGATGACAGGCATCTTATCCGCATGGCTGTAACGGATCGTGCAGCCAAGTCTCGATCCCTGAGTCAGCAGATGGGGACGGTTGCAAGACAACAACCGTCTGCACGAACAGTTCGACGACGTTTGCAGCAGCATGGACTATCAGCTCGGACACCATGGCTGCGGTTACCCTTGACGCTGCATCACAGACAGGAGCGCCTGCGATGGCGTACTCAAGGACGAACCTGGGTGCACGAATGGCAAAACGTCTTTTTTTCGGATGAATCCAGGGTCTGTTTACAGCATCATGATGGTCGCATCCGCGTTTGGCAACATCGCGGTGAACGCACATTGCAAGCGTGTATTCGTCATCGCCATACTGGCATATCACCTGGCGTGATGGTATGGGGTGCCACTGGATACATGTCAGGGTCACCTCTTCTTCGGATTGATGTCACTTTGAACAGTCGACGTTACATTTCAGATGTGTTACGACCCGTGGCTCTACCCTTCATTCCATCGCCGCGGAACCCTACATTTCAGCAGCATAATGCACGACCGCATGTTGCAGGTCCTGTACGGGCCTTTCTGGATACAAAAAATGTTCGACTGCTGCCCTGGCCAGCACATTCTCCAGATCTCTCACCAATTGAAAACGTCTGGTCAAAGGTGGCCGAGCAACTGGCTCATCACAATACACCAGTCACTACTATTGATGACCTGTGGTATCGTGTTGATGCTGCATGGGCAGCTGTACCTATACACGCCATTCAAGCTCTGTTTGACTCAATGCCCAGGCGTATCAAGGCCGTTATTATGGCCAGAGATGGTTGTTCTGGGTACTGATTTCTCAGGTTCTATGCACCCAAATTGTGTGAAAATGTAATCACACGTCAGTTCTAGTATAATATATTTGTCGAATGAATACCCGTTTATCATCTGCATTTCTTCTTGGTGTAGCGATTTTAATGGCCAGTAGTGGATAAAGCAAAATATAGAGAACCAGCTAACCTTGTAACCTCCCCTCACTTATCGACCTTAATGACAGTGAAAAATTAAACCGCGTGTTCCTAATGGAAATTTGGGAAAAGCAATCGTCACCGAAGTTAATTTGTCGGTAAAGAGGGAGGAAAGGGTTACATCTAAATGAAAGGAAAAATGCAAATGAAACTGGTGGAAATTAATTTTGAAAAGGGGTAAAGATAATAAAGGAAGTAAATGTGCGGCCGTTACGTTAACAATTAACTAGCGGTAATTAGACATTTGAGATTTGAGGAAAATTACGGTCGCCAGTCCTATGGAAAATTACTATAGTAACTGAAAAAGAAAGGCTATTGCTCATATAATTAGCACTAGAAGCGTGGCAACTTAAGGTTGACACGTGTAGTGTGAAAACTGAATGTTTGTCAGAAGTAATAAATTTCGCTACACTCTGACTTAATTTAGCTAAAGAATTAATAAAACCGGAAAATTGAAAGTTAATTTGGTGACTGAAATTAATAGTGAGATTTGTTTCTGAAGCACTACGAAATTCAGTAAAATAAGGTTACTCTTGGGCTACCTCAACAATCATTTCAAAAGCTACTTGAATCTACACAATTTAGAAATAAGAGATTTAACTTTGAACTTGAATTAAATGATTCTGGACAACTAACAATAGTAACATTTAGTACGTACCTAGCTGAGCTGCAGTCACAGGTAAGCTAAAATATGCTAACAAAACTCGCACTCTTAATTTGTGCTTGTGTAATCTAAATATTGTAGCCAGCTATGAATACCCTAACTGAACTTTGAAATTAAATCAGTGAAATGGAATGATATTACTTTAATGCTGGCGTTTGAATTTCAACGACACTCGGGTTCATTTCGGAAAAGGAAGGGACCCTGCTTGGTTATGCAATTGGGACAATGAGGAACAAAGATTCATGCTAAGTTGCTGTATTTTTACTGATGCTAATGAAATAGTTTGAAAAGCTGAGGTCTGCCATGCAGTTCTGAAACTTAACGTGCTTTCAGTCTTCCTTGTTGGTTGATTGAAGGTTTGAAGTCGTCGGTCGAGGAGGTGGCGACAGTCACTCATTGTCGGCCGTCGCTGTTGCAGATGCTGGATGTTGGCGCGCCTTCTTCTCGACACGGTCACCAGGCGAAACGGGCTCTTGATGTGCGCCAGCTAATGCTTCCCGTCCGCGACACCGTGTCAGAAACTATCACAGCAAGTCGAGCGCAATTACATGCTGCCAAACCCCGAAAGCGCGGCAACTCGCGGGAGCGTCACTCAGCACACCTGCTCCACCGCCATCCTCCAGCCAGACTCCCTCTTCCCGCGCCCCATGCGGCAGAGTTAACACTACAAAAGTTCCTAAACACTTTGGTTCTCCACACGACCTATCGATGTAGTCGTTCGATAGCATAGTTTTCTCTAGGCCAGACCCAGCGTAAAAATACAAATAATATTTACAAAACAAACCAATTAAACATCGACATAAATGCATAAATACAGGGTGTTTCAAAAATGACCGGTATATTTGAAACGGCAATAAAAACTAAACGAGCAGCGATAGAAATACACCGTTTGTTGCAATATGCTTGGGACAACAGTACATTTTCAGGCGGACAAACTTTCGAAATTACAGTAGTTACAATTTTCAACAACAGATGGCGCTGCAAGTGATGTGAAAGATATAGAAGACAACGCAGTCTGTGGGTGCGCCATTCTGTACGTCGTCTTTCTGCTGTAAGTGTGTGCTGTTCACAACGTGCAAGTGTGCTGTAGACAACATGGTTTATTCCTTAGAACAGAGGATTTTTCTGGTGTTGGAATTCCACCGCCTAGAACACAGTGTTGTTGCAACAAGACGAAGTTTTCAACGGAGGTTTAATGTAACCAAAAGACCGAAAAGCGATACAATAAAGGATCTGTTTGAAAAATTTCAACGGACTGGGAACGTGACGGATGAACGTGCTGGAAAGGTAGGGCGACTGCGTACGGCAACCACAGAGGGCAACGCGCAGCTAGTGCAGCAGGTGATCCAACAGCGGCCTCGGGTTTCCGTTCGCCGTGTTGCAGCTGCGGTCCAAATGACGCCAACGTCCACGTATCGTCTCATGCGCCAGAGTTTACACCTCTATCCATACAAAATTCAAACGCGGCAACCCCTCAGCGCCGCTACCATTGCTGCACGGGAGACATTCGCTAACGATATAGTGCACAGGATTGATGACGGCGATATGCATGTGGGCAGCATTTGGTTTACTGACGAAGCTTATTTTTACCTGGACGTCTTCGTCAATAAACAGAACTGGCGCATATGGGGAACCGAAAAGCCCCATGTTGCAGTCCCATCGTCCCTGCATCCTCAAAAAGTACTGGTCTGGGCCGCCATTTCTTCCAAAGGAATCATTGGCCCATTTTTCAGATCCGAAACGATTACTGCATCACGCTATCTGGACATTCTTCGTGAATTTGTGGCGATACAAACTGCCTTAGACGACACTGCGAACACCTCGTGGTTTATGCAAGATGGTGCCCGGCCACATCGCACGGCCGACGTCTTTAATTTCCTGAATGAATATTTCGATGATCGTGTGATTGCTTTGGGCTATCCGAAACATACATGAGGCGGCGTGAATTGGCCTCCATATTCGCCGGAGATGAACCCCTGTGACTTCTTTCTGTGGGGACACTTGAAAGACCAGGTGTACCGCCAGAATCCAGAAACAATTGAACAGCTGATGCAGTACATCTCATCTGCATGTGAAGCCATTCCGCCAGACACGTTGTCAAAGGTTTCGGGTAATTTCATTCAGAGACAACGCCATATTATTGCTACGCATGGTGGATATGTGGAAAATATCGTACTATAGAGTTTCCCAGACCGCAGCGCGATCTGTTGTTGAAAATTGTAACTACTGTAATTTCGAAAGTTTGTCTGCCTGAAAATGTACTGTTGTCCCAAGCATATTGCAACAAACGGTGTATTTCTATCGCTGCTCGTTTAGTTTTTATTGCCGTTTCAAATATACCGGTCATTTTTGAAACACCCTGTATATATACAAACAGTAAAACAATTACAATATATAAAGAGACAGAAATGTCATATCTTCAGGTGACAAAATAAGGAAAAAAATTTATAGTACAATAGATGGAAATAGGAAGATATGCATTTCCGGCCTTACAAACTGCCTAACTGGCAAAATGACTTTGTGCCCAATGCCTACGTTGCCGTATCTGACAATGTTTTACTGTGTTGCGGGGACATGTAGTGAGCGTTCCTTCACACAGTGGAGAATGGCAAAACAGAGGCACGCCAGCGACCGAGGTGTTGCGAAGTGAGCACGCACAGATAGCCTTGCTGACAGAGGCAGTCTACCGACAGGCTGACGCAAGGACGCACACAGACCGAGCGTCGAGTGAAGCCTGGAGAGTGCTGAGTAAGGAGAAGTGAGGCCAGCACACTTAGTTACGCTGCAATATACTGTGAGAGTATTAGCAAAAACCTACCACTGAGGGTAAAAAACGTCCTCCTGGCGGATATAAATAGTGGAGCGCAGGCAGCAACAGACAGAAGCCATTAGGAAGCAGTTCGGATCTGAGGACAGACGTTGTTGTGGATTGGCAAGACAGCCAACCCACTATGAGGAAACCGAAAGGCACGCGTTTAAGCTCACGGAGGCTGGCGTGAGGTCTGGAACAGGACACGGAAATGAGACTAGTAAAAAACGTACGTAGCAGCTGGAATACTTAACTTTAATCCATAATTGGTGAACATCGCTCTTGACGGTACATGTTTTACAGCATCAATAGTAACTGGTAATGGCGCCTTGCTAGGTCGTAGCAAATGACGTAACTGAAGGCTATGCTAACTATCGACTCGGCAAATGAGAGCGTAATTTGTCAGTGAACCATCGCTAGCAAAGTCGGCTGTACAACTGGGGCGAGTGGTAGGAAGTCTCTCTAGACCTGCCGTGTGGCGGCGCTCGGTCTGCAATCACCGACAGTGGCGACACGCGGGTCCGACGTATGCTAACGGACCGCGGCCGATTTAAAGGCTACCACCTAGCAAGTGTGGTGTCTGGCGGTGACACCACAGACGTGGTTCGTGTCCGAATGTTCAATCTTCGTGGGTGACGATTCCGGGAATCTGTTCCAGCTCGCAGGAGTCATCCGTTCGCCGCCAGATGTCAACGTCAGCTCTGGAGGTCGGCCAGAGTTCGGTCGGCACTATGGCTGACTAACTACAGCGAGAACTTCCAGCAGGACCGGCCGCAGCGCGGTCTCGGTCACAGGCGCCGCCAGGGAAGACGCCCGGACCTCACGCAAGTCAGCCTCACGGCGTGACGGGACCTCGCGGACATCGTGATTGATGGCTTCCCAGCCGCTGGTGCAGCAGGCTCCGTGGGCGTGTCCGTACTGGGGCGCCGAGCGGCGACGATTCATCTCAACCACAGGGCATCCTGGCTTCAGCGGAGCACTGGTGGCCTGAGGCTCCCGACTGCGATCATTGTCGGAGAATCTACACAGCAGCAGCCAGGCGGAGGGATCCGCAGGGCTGGGCAGCGACGACGAGGGAGAAATTGTAAAGAAAGTTCAATAAATAATTGTAAAACTCCACGCCGTCTCAGTCTTTGGCGCAGCCACTGTGTCTGCTGCTAACAAGTACTGCAGAAGTCGTAACAAGTGGTGTCAGGCGCACCTACGCCATGACTTTGACTAGCACCGTGCGTAGCAACCGAGAAACACCGAATAGGGTGAGTCCAGCAACTGCCTTCTCTCTATGTTTTCCGTGTGGTCAGACATGTCGAGAGTAACGTTAAGGGATGTGAGAGTGTCATTTGAAAGGCCTAGCAGCCCTGTAGACTTATCGCAGTTTCGTGGGAATGATAATCACATTAAGTTAGTACCATCTAAATGTGTACTGTGTGGATTAACAGGTCACGTCGCTACTTGCGATAAATTTGTACCGAGCACTTGTGATGTGTGTGGCTTCTATGGTCATGTAACGGGGCAATGTGGTATGTCTAGATGGCTTGCCATTAGACGTGCTAAGAATTAACATGCTTCTGTGTAATAGTTTTATTTTTGTGAGATGAGGTATACCACACGGAAAATGCCAGAGACACGTGCAACCGGGACAAGTGACGCCGTAGTCGCATTGACAGAGCAAGTTAACAAAATGATTGAAGAAAATAAGTTGCAAAAGCAGCACAAGCAGAGGATGGAGCAACAATTGTTGCAAAATACTGAATCAGTCTCTGGAAGCGATAGTGTAGAATGCAATGGTACTGTCTTTTTCGGTGTGGCAGATTGTTCAGCGGCTAATTTGATACATTCCTTCTCGGGTAAAACATCGGAGGATGTGAATGTTTCCATTGGTGACGTATGTAGTACGGCTAGACTGTGTGGCTGGTTGGATGAAATGTGTTTGCAAAGGGCGAGGTTACGGTTAGTAGGTGACACAAAGACTTATGCGGCATACCACAAAGGGTTAAAGGATGCTACTACGTTCACAGAGTTGCAGAGGGATCATTGCAAAGGTTTAGGAAACAAAACAGTGCCGGATTTTTTAGAGAAAAATTGGGGAGGACGATGCAAAAAACGGATGAAACGGTAGAAGAATTTTCGGACAGAATTAGGAGAACGAATGCACACATGTATGAGTTAACGCAAGATGCGAGTGCAAATGAAGTTCTATTGAAAGAAGCAGAGAATAGAGCTTTAGACGCATTTTTGCGAGGGGTCTCGCCGGATTTTTCACGCCGGATACTGATGGAAAATCCAAGTGACTTAGCAGCAGCATTGCGGGTAGATACACATTTGCAGGAAGTGGATAGCGCCACTAGAAGTCGCAATGAGAAGAAAATTTTTTCGTCTTTCAAAGAGTGTTACCGTTGTGGGAAGCAAGGTAATTTTAAGAGCCAATGTCGGGAACCGCAGTGTTTCAGTTGTCAGAAAATAGGGCATAAGGCACGGCAGTGTAAAGCCAGGAAACGGGTTAATGATACAGCAGGTAAAAAACTGTTAAACGAAAAAGGGAATGTTCCTGCCGTCGGCAGGCATTCCCAGTAAAAAGTGGTACTCAGAGAGTTCACGAAGAGGCGGATTGTAGTTTGATGGTTTGGATAAAAGATAAGTGCCGAAGAGTTTATGTGGATACTGGAGTGCATGTATCAGTTGTCAGTGTGGACCTCGTGGGCAAGAAAGGATTGGAAGTTCCGAGATACAGATTGCGCGCAATAGGTGATAAGAAATTAGATGCACTAGGGACAGTACAGAGATTTACAGCGATACTTTGGTTGGACTTTCTGATTAAACATCACGCCAAAATTGACCTTTCTCAACATATTCTGGAACTAAATGGAAACTTGTTCTCAATGGGTACAACCGTTGCAAATGTTTCAGAGTCGCAAGGCGCACCGATAGCTAAGGTGATACCAAGTAACTGCGTACAAGTGCATTAAAGGTGATTTCGTGTGACAAAGTACGAACAGGTACAGGGAAGTTGAACTGGGTACCGGTGGATATCGATGTGCCACAGCAGGGGTTATTCTTAGCTGAGCCAATACCGAGTAATGAGGTTTTAAACGAAAAGCATTCCTTTATTCGTAGGAGTGTATCGCGGGTAACGGACATAAACGGGCACTTTATGGTTCCGGTGAGTTTAGATAACTTCGGGCGGGATGATGTCGATCTGCCGAATGGATTAGTAATATCCACAATAGAGTTAATGGATGAAGATGACATCGATAGTTCGAGGCTAGACTATGATGTAAAGCAAACCGTCAGCACGTCTGCACTTCGTGACAAGGTAAATCATTTGAGAGGAAATGATCGTTCGGGTACGGAAGCGTTATTACTAAAGTATAAAGCATTCTTCGAAGCACAGGGTACGTTACCTGCTATACCGATAACACAGCATCGTATTCCAACAGGGAATCACGCTCCGGTGTATCGTAAGCCATACAGACTACCGAAACAATTACAACCAGTAGTAGAGCAATTATTAGAGCAACAACTTGAAATGGGATAATCCAGCACAGTAATAGTCCTTGGTCTAGTAGCATGGTCCTAGTTCCGAAGAAGACACCGGACGGGCCGAAAAAAATTTCGCTTTCGTTGCGATTACAGACATTTGAGTGAACGGACAGTGGTGGACGTATATCCGATTCCGAATATCACAGAAACGTTAGACAACCTATGGCAGTGTAAATTTTTCTCCACAATGGATTTGGGAAGCGGTTATCACCAGATTGAAGTATGTTCGGAGGACAGGCTAAAAACAGCATATACGACGCATTGTGGTCACTTCGAGTATACAAGAATGCCGTTTGGACTAAAAAACGCTCCAGCAACATTTCAGAGGTTGTTGGATGGAGTCCTTCGCGGGTTGAAACCGAAAAATGCGTGGATGACATTATAGTTTTTTCAAGAGATATAGAGCAGTATGTGGAACGGCCCCACGGCGCGTGGTCCGTCCATGACGGGACCTCGCGGACATCGCGACTGACGGCTTCCCAGCCGCCGGTGCAGCAGGCGTCGGCAGCTGACCTCACGGCGACGTGGCTCCGTGGGCGTGCCGTACTGGGACGCCGAGCGGCAACGAGTTCATCTCAACCACACGGCATCCTGGCTTCAGCGGAGCACTGGTGGCCTGAGGCTCCCGACTGCGATCAGCGGCGTGCGTTGCGCGCATTGTCGGAGAATCTACACAGCAGCAGCCAGGCGGAGGGATCCGCAGGGCTGGGCAGCGCCGACGAGAGAGAAATTGTAAAGAATTTTCAATAAATAATTGTAAAACTCCAAGCCGTCTCAGTCTTTGGCGCAGCCACTGTGTCTGCTGCTAACAACTCTAATCACTGCAAGCCTCTCAAATATTCAAATGCGTGTGAAATCTTATGGAACTGCTAAGGTCGTCAGTCCCAAAGCGCCTTATACCGCTAGACACTTTTTATTTATTTATTGTATTTCAATTCCCCATCGGGGTGGGCTGGCAGCAGCATACGCGCTGCTCTTCAGCCGAAAGACATAGAACAAACAATATAAGGCATTGAAAAATATACAAAGGAGAAAATATGGTGAACATAGATATAAAAAAGGGGGAACATAATGGAAGGCAATAGACAAAAAAAGGCGACTGTAAAATGGAGATAAAAACTGTAAAAAAGTAGCGCACACAAAAAGCCACACACTGCAACAATTAAAAGAACACGAGGCACAGTATGACCGGAGCATAAAAAGTATCGACGGATGGCGTAGCATATAACAAACACTGACAGCGAACCTCAAGGCAGTACACAATTAAAATCACACCTCTTGACGCACAGGAGAAACAGGACTAAACACAACACTGACGTGGCACACTGACGATGATCAAAACGGAGGATCTGCCAGGCGCAAGGAGAGGAGAGTGACTGGAAGAAGGGAGGGAGGGAGGGAGGGAGGGGAAGAGACGGGGGAGATGGGCAAGGGGAGGGGGCGCTGAAGAGGGCCAGGTAGGGAGGGATGTGGGAAGGAAAGAGGCAAGGATAGGGTGCAGGGTCTCAGGGGAGGGGGGGAAAGGAGGAAAATCCGCTCTAGGAGAAGGAGGGGAGAGGAGAAAGGGGGCCCTGGGGAGTGCTAGGCAGTGCTTTTTTTTCTTTATTGTTATTTTGAACCCCTTCTACAAAGGGGGCAGTCAGCAGCATAATACGCTGCTCTTCAGCCGCGAGTGATACAATATAAAACATAATGGAGGCACAGATGATACAATACAAATGGCGGATAAAAAAACTGTAGACACGGAAAGCAATATACACGAAGCCGTTCACGCTGGACAAGAAAAAACACTAAAACCTGTTGACACGGCGGACAAAACACGGACGACTGCGACAGCACAGGTGAAAGTTGGTGGTGTGACGGCGAAAGAACAATAAACACAAACACGAAGGCACACACACGAGACACAGAAGGTGATGATCTCCGGTGGGCAAATGTCCACTGAGCGTGTACGAGTCCGGGGACCTGCCAAGAGAGGAGGAGGGCGGTGGGAGAAGGAGAGGGGAGAGCAGAGATGCCAAGGGCAGGGGAGATAGTGGTGAGGAAGGAAGGGAGAAAGGGGGAAGGGAAGCCTGGGGGAAGAGGGGTGGAGGAAGGGGGGATGTGGGGAAAGGAGAGAGAAGGGAGGGAGGGTGCCCAAAGGAAAAAACACAGGAAGTGGGAGGGGGGATCAAAGTTGATAGGAAGGGTAGATGGAGGGGAGGAGGGCATTATCAGGGAGGGGGAGTTGGCGGAAGCCACCTTGGGAGAGGGTAAGGAGGGTGGAGAGATGGAGACCAGGTGGGATGTGGGAATACAGGTGTGGCAGCAGGCAGGGGTGGGAGGGGATGGGTGAGACAAGCGGGTGGGGAGGATTGAGTTTACGGGAGGTGTAGAGGATCCGTATCCGTGCGAGGAAAGGGAGGAGGTGGGGGAACGCAATTAGGTCGTACAGGATCTGCGTGGGGTAGGGGAGATGGATGCGATATGCAAGGCGGAGAGCATGGTGTTCAAGGATCTGAAGGGATTTATAAAAGGTAGCGGGGCCGGAGATCCAGGCCGGATGGGCGTAGCAGAGGATAGAGAGTGGAGGGATTTATAGGTGTGGAGTATGGTGGAGGGGTCCAGACCCCACGTATGGCCAGAAAGGAGTGTGAGGAGACGGACTCAGGAGTGTGCCTTGGCTTGGATTGTCCGGAGATGGGGGGTCCAGGAGAGGCGACGGTCGAGGGTGATGCCAAGGTACTTAAGAGTGGGGGTGAGGGCGATAGGACGGCCATAGATGGTTAGATAGAAATCGAGGAGGTGGAAGGAAGGGTGGTTTTGCCTACAATGATCTCCTGGATTTTGAAGGGATTGACCTTGAGCAACCACTGGAGATGGTGGATGGGGGTGACTGCAGCGGCATGTCCACCGTATACAAAAGGTACAGAATGGGGGAGAGGACGGAGCCTTGAGGCACACCGGCGGAGGGAAAAAAGGTGTAGGAATCCCTGTTATGGATGATGACGTAGGAAGGATGGTGGGAAAGAAAAGTGCCGATCAGACGGGCGTAGTTAATGGGAAGGGCGAAGGTTTGGAATTTGAAGAGGAGTACGGAATGCCATACGCAGTCATAGGCACGTTCGAGGTCCAGGGAGAGGAAGATTGCGGAGCAACAGGAATTAAACTGTTCAGAAAGGAGATGAGTGAGGTGAAGGAGACGGTCATCATTAGAAAAGGATGGCCGAAAGCCACACTGGGTAACGGGAAGGAGGCGGTGCTGGCAGAGATGCTGGTGGATGCGTCGAGTGAGGATGGATTCCAGGACCTTGCTGAAGAGCGAGGTAAGGCTGATGGGACGGTAGGAGGAGACGGCAGATGGTGGTTTACCGGGCTTAAGGAACATCATGATAAGGGAGGTTTTCCACAGGTCGGGGTAGTAGCCGGTGGACAGGACTACTTTGTAGAACCTGGCCAGGGTGGAGAGGAAAGAGACAGGAGTTACACGAAGGTGGCGGTAGGTGACACAATCATGACCAGGAGCGGTGTTGCGTTTTGTGCAGAGTGTAGCAATGGGATCCTGTGTAGTGACAGGGGCATTGAGTTCCGTGTGTGCAATGTTGTCCAAGTACTGAAAACCAGGTTAGAGGGGAGGGACAGAGGTGTCAGTTCGATTGCGGACATCCGGGAAGAGGGAGTAATCGAACTGGGGATCGTCGTGGATGGAAAAAACATCGGAGAGGTAGGAGGCAAAGTGATTGGCCTTACTAAGGGTGTCAGGGAAGGGGTGATCATCATGGAGAAGAGGATAGAAGGGGGAGGGTTTAGTTCCGGTAAGGCGACGGAAAGCTGACCAGAACTTGGACGAGTTGATAGGTAGGGTAGCATTTAAATGGATGCATGTCTGTCGCCAGTCCCGGCATTTCTTAGCCGCGAGCAAGTTTTGGATGTGTCACTGGAGTTGCCGGTGGCGTCGTAGTGTGTCCACGTCAAGCGTGTGGAGGAAGGCATGGTAGATACAGCGCGATTCACGGAGGAGGAGGACGGCCTGTGGGGGTAAGGTTGGATGGTGGGGCTGGACGGCGACAATAGGGACGTGGGCGTCCACGGCCTCAGACAAGGTCTGCTGGAGAAAGGAGGCGGCATGTGTAATGACGTCAGGGTGGTGGTAGGTGAAGGGGTGGCTATCGACCTGGGTGGAGAGGGTATCCCGGTAGGCATGGGAATAATCATGGATGTACTTCGGGGGAGGGTCATTACGAGGGTCGGGGCAGGGGCGATGAACGTCTGAAACGTTGAGGAGGACAGGGAGATGGTCGCTACCAATGGGCTCCAGGACATCCACCGTTATGCCACAAAGGAGGTTAGCGGGGTGGAGTTGGATTCGGGACAGTTGTGCTGGGGAATGGGGACGAAGTAACCTTGAAGGCAGGAGCGGAACCGATGCCACTGCTGTAACTGGGTGGCGGAACGACTATGGATGTTGAGCTCGGCGGCGATCATGTAGGAGGAGAAGGTACGGTCAGTGTGGGAGAGGAAGTCGAAAGGAATAGGGGCGTTAGGCCGGACATAGATGGTGGCGCAGGTGACGGTAAGGCCGCGGAAGAAGAGACTAAGGATCAGGTGTTCGGTGGGGTCGGGAAGGAGAGGTTGGAGCCGAACCGGGATCTGGCGGTAGTGACCAATGGCAACTCCGCCACGTGCAATCGGGAGGGGATTATCAGAGCGGTGAAGGAGGTAGGGCGATGTGTGGATGGTGTGGTGGGGTTGGAGGAAGGTTTCGTTTAGGAGGAAGGCATCCACGCAGTGGGTGGCCAGGGTGTGCAGGAAGAGGTTCTTGTTGGCGGGAAGGGACCGGATGTTGTTGAACAGGATGCAGTGCTGTCGCGCCATGAGAAGGATTTAGACGAGAGTGTCGAGATGGGGGAAGGTGAAATGGGCCTGGTTGTGGGAGTAGGTGGCATAGATTTTTAGGTGAAAGACAGAACGGACTGCGAGGGATATCTGTTGGAGTGTGTGGGAGCGCTGAAAGGGGTGAAAATTTTGGAGGACGATGGTAAGGAATCTGATGGTGTCCTCAGCGGTAGGGGTCCAAAAATGGTTCAAATGGCTCTGAGCACTATGGAACTCAACTGCTGAGGTCATTAGTCCCCTAGAACTTAGAACTAGTTAAACCCAACTAACCTAAGGACATCACACACATCCATGCCCGAGGCAAGATTCGAACCTGCGATCGTAGCGTTCTTGCGGTTCCAGACTGCAGCGCCAGAACTGCCCGGCCACTTCGGCCGGCCCAGCGGTAGGGAGGGCGAAGGGAATTGCCAGGAGGGGTGGGGGCGTCCAGAGAGTGGACAGGGACGGTGAGTTCAGGAGTGGTAGGTGGGGGTCGGGCCTTACATTTCTGGGAGTACGTAGGATGAGGGAGGTTACAGGTGTTACAGGTGGGAGGGGACTGGAGGTTGGGGCACTGCTGCAGGAAGTGTGGTTGCTTACAGTGCGGGCAGGTGGGGGCCTCGTGGCACTCAGACGTCGGATGTGCGTTATACCGCAAGCACTTCTGGCAGCGGAGGGATTGAGGAGGGGAACGGGAGGGGTTAACTTTGTAACGATGGTTAAAGAGGAGGGCACCCTCCTTCAGGAGACGGTCTACGGTGCGGGCGTGTTCGGAAAAGACCCGCATAAGGCGGGTGGGGCCAGCGGAGCTGTGTATGCGGCGAACTGCACGCGCCTCCAGATGGGGATGCGCCTCGAGCTCCGCCAACACCTCCTCCTCCGTGATCATCGGACTAAGCCGAGTGATCACGGTGGTGAGGGTCAGTGGGCGACGTGGGGGTTGGGGTTGGCAGGAAGGAGGCGGGGAAGGGGCGGGCGTGAGGGAGGCATTAGGGCCAAAGCGGGTGACAGGGATGCGGGAAAGAATATCTGTGTGAAGGGTAGGGCTGGTGGAGGAGATGAGGACGGAGTCACGGCGAGGAGTGAGGAGGGAGATGGGGGCACCGGGAAAATGCTGGCGAATGAAGAGGGTGAGGTTCCGGGCCTCAAGAAGGAAGGGATCAGGATGGGAGAGGATGTAGCGGTAGGAGGAGGGGAGGAGGAGGAGGACGGGGCAGGGACAGGCGGGGAGACATCCATGGCATCCTGGGCAGGGAAAGGGGGACGAGGCGTAGCCTTTTTAGGCGCAGAGGAGGCAGAGGTGACACTGGGGCGTTTGATGGCGGCGGAGTAGGTGTGGGGGATGGGAGCAACTGGAAGATGGCGTGGAGTGGCAGGTCCCGGTGCTAGAGTCGGCCAAGGCACTGCACACCTTTGTTATATATAGTGTGTTGGTAAGTTCACCTAGTATTGAGTGCATCACATATTTACTTCGTTTTCACACGTTTTACGCATGACTCTAGTATGTTCTTTTTCCTTCTCTATTCATTTCATAGACTGCATTAATCAGGTAATGTGGATCATCCACTGTTAGGGAATTTTATCATTCTTTTTTTGCAATGGAGTACCACAGGGTGCGAGGGGCCCTCTGCCAGTCACGTTCCTCCAACCAGTTCCCTATGTTAAATTTTAGCGTAACATGGTGGGCTTAAAAAGACGATTTCAGATATGTGTATACCATAATATTTAGGTGAATAATTTTTGAGACATATGTTCCTGTATCGTATTCGTCCTTCGAATCGGCGATGTCCAATGTGACCTTTCCTGTTGACTACTGAGGAACTTAACAGGGAAGTCGTTTTCCTGCTTCTCGATAACGCCGCAAGGCGACGCACGAGGTAACTGGAGAGAAGGGTATAAATGTGCTGCTTGGGTAATCCATCTCCGGCGGTACTCCGCAAGGTTACCGCCCTTCGATTGTGCCATTCCAGCACTAATCGAAGTGCTAGGTTTTTCAGGTGCCAGCCCGCCAGCCAGCCAGCCGAGCAGAGCCGCAGCGGTCCAGCAGCAGCAGCATCAGCGGTCCCGGTCCCCGTCCCGGCCAGCAGCAGCGGTCCAGCTGGCAGCAGCCAGCCAGTCCTCCTGTAGCAGCAGCAGCAGCAGCAGCAGCAGCCCCAGCCCCATCCGTGGCAGCAGCACCAGCTGCGGCGTTCCTGCCATCCGCCGTCGCCATCGCCATCGCCGTCGCCGTCGCGTCAGCGCCAGCAGCGTGGGACTCTAGTATTCGTCCGTCTTCGTCTTCCTCCGTCTTCGTCTTCCTTCGTCTTCGTCATCGTCTGTCCCCAGTTTTTGTCCTTTCTTTTTCGTCCTGTGCGTTTTTGTTTCTCCCTGTCGTCATGTCCGCCCCTACCATCACTACCACTGCTACCACCACAGCCATCGTTTATACTTCCCCCTCCGCCGCCGCCACCACCATAACATGGTGTGCCCAGTCACACCCCCCTCTTTCCATCCCGCCTCTTCTCACTCTCCCTTCGCCCTCGCTCTTTGTAGCCCGCTCTCCAGCTTCTTCCTCCCGCTCCTGTCCCTCTGATCCTCTCCCCCCACTCCCCCGGCCTGTCACTGCCGCTCCAGCTAGGGTGGTGTCCTGTCGGGCCGCTGCCCATGCCCAACTCTCCCCATGGCCTTCGCCATCACCGCCACCACCGTCGCCGTCGTCGTCGCCTTCACCATCACTATCTCCGGCGCCGACTGCTGCGTCCACGCCGGGACCTGCCCCTTCCTGTCACCTCCCTATAGCTCCCGTCCCTCATATCACCACCCACCCTTCTGCCGCCGTTAAACGCCCTAGTGGCACCACCACCTCCTCCGCTCCCAAAAAGGCCCCGCCTCGTCCTTCTTCCCCCCCTCCCAGAATGCCATGGATGTCTCCCCGCCTGACCCCACTCCCTTCGCCTCCTCCTCCTCCTCCTCCTTTCCCCCTCTTTCTACATATACCTCTTCTGCCGTCCCAAACCTTCCCTTCTCGAGGCCTGGAATCTCTCCCTCCTCCTCCACCAACACTTCCCTGGTGCCCCCATCTCTCTCCTCACTCCCAGACGGTATTCCGTTCTCATCTCCTCCCCCAGCCCAACCCTCCATACTGACATCCTCCCCCGCCTTTCCATCACCTGTTTTGGCCCCAACACCTCCCTCACCCCTGCTCCTTCTCCGTCTCCTATCCGCCAACACCAACCCCCGCGTCGCCCGCCGACCCTCACTGCCGTGATCACTTGGCTTAGCCCGACGACCACGGAGGAGGAGGTGTTGGCGGAGCTCAAGGTGCATCCCATGCTGGAGGTGCGGGCAGTCTGCCGCATTTTCAACTCGGCCGGCCCCACCCGCCTTATGCGAGTTTTCTCCGAGGACGCCCCCTGCATTGACTGTCTCCTGAAGGAGGGTGCCCTCCTCTTCAACCAGCGCTACAAGGTCGACCCCTCCCGTTCTCCTCCTGAATCCCTGCGCTGCCAGAGGTGTATGCGCTATAGCGCACACCCAACAGCCGAGTGCTGCGAGGCCCCCACCTGCCCGCATTGTAGGCAAGCGCACTCCCTCCGGCAGTGCCCTAACCTTCAATCCCCTCCCTCCTGCAATACCTGCAATGTCCCCCATCCCACCTACTCCCAAAAGTGTAAAGCTCGACCCCCTCCGACCACTCCTGAACTCACCATCCCTGTCCATCCTCTGGACGCCCCCACCCCTCCCGGCAATTCCCTTCGCCCCCCCCCCTTCCGCTGAGGACATCATCAGATTCTTGACCATCGTCCTTCAGAATGTTCATCCTTTTCAGCGCTCCACACTCTCCAACAGATATCCCTCGCTGCCCGTTCCATTTTCCAACTCAAAATGTACGCCACCTACTCCACCAACAGGCCCATTTCACCTTCCCCCGTCTCGACACCCTTGTCTAAATCCCTGACATGGCGCGACAGCACCGTATCCTTTTCAACAATATCCGCTCCCTTCTCGCCAACAAGAACCTCTTCCTGCACACCCTTGCCTTCCTCCTCACTGAAACCTTCCTCCAAACCCACCACACCGTCCACACTTCGCCCTATCTCCTCCACCACTCCGATAATCCCCTCCCAATTGCGCGTGGCAGAGTTGCCATTGGTCAGCAGCGCCAGATCCCCATTCGGCTCCAACCTCTCCTTCCTGACACCACCGAAAACCTGATCCTTAGTCTCTTCTTCCCTGGCCTTACTGTTACCTGTGCCACCATCTATGTCCGCCCTAACGCCCCTATTCCTTTCGACTTCCTCTCCCACATTGACCACACCTTCTCCTCCTATGTGATCGCCGCCGACCTCAACATCCATAGTCGTTCCGCCGCCCAGTTACGGCGGTGGCATCGGTTCCTCTCCTCCCTTCAAGGCGACCTCATCCCCATCCCCCAGGACACCCGTCCCGAATCCAACTCCACTCCCGATGTTATCCTTTCCTCCCCCAACCTCCTTGGCCGCATAACAGTGGATGTCCTGGAGCCCATTGGTAGCGACCATCTCCCTGTCCTCCTCTCTGTTTCAGACGGTCGTCGCCCCCGCCCCGACCCTCGCCAAGACCGTCCCCCTAAGTACGTCCACGACTATACCACCACCCTGATGATGTAACCCATGCCACCTCCTTTCTCCAGCAGGCCTTATCTGAGGCCGTGGAGACCCACGTCCCTACTGTCGCCATCCACCCCCACCGTCCTACCTTACCCACACAGGCCGTCCTCCTCCGTGAATCCCGCCGTCTCTATTGTGCCTTCCCCCACACGCGTGACCCGGACACACTACAACGCCACCGGCAACTCCAGCGATACATTCGTAATTTGCTCGCGGCTAAGAAACGCTGGGACTGGCGACAGACATGCACCCATTTAAATGCTACCCTACCTATCAACTCGTCCAAGTTCTGGTCAGCCCTCCGTCGCATTACGGGAACTAAACCCCCCCCCCCCCCTACTATCCTCTTCTCCATGACGATCACCCCTTCCCTGACCGCCTCAGTAAGGGAAATCACTTTGCCTCCTACCTCTCCTATGTGTTTTCCATCCCCGATGATCCCCAGTTCGATTACTCCCTCTTCCTGGATGTCCGCGATCGAACTGACACCTCTGTCCCTCCCCTCGCACCTGGTTTCCAGTACTTGGACAACATTGCACACATGGAACTCAATGCCCCTATCACTACACAGGATCTCATTACTACACTCCGCACAAAACGCACAACTGCTCCTGGTCACGATCGTGTCACCTACTGTCACCTTCGTGAAGCTCCCGTCGCTCTCCTCTCCACTCTGGCCAGGCTTTACAATGTAGTCCTGTCCACCGGTTACTACCCCGACCTGTGGAAAACCTCCCGTATCCTGATGTTTCTGAAACCTGCCAAACTGCAGTCCGCTGTCTCCTCCTATCGTCCCATCAGCCTTACCTCGGTCTTCAGCAAGGTCCTGGAATCTATCCTCACTCGAAGCATCCACCACCATCTCCACCAGTACCGCCTCCTTCCCATTACCCAGTGTGGCTTTCGGCCGTCCTTCTCTTCCGACGACCTTCTTCTTCACCTCACTCATCTCCTTTCCGAACAGCTTAATTCCCGTCGCTCCGCAATCTTCCTCTCCCTGGACCTCAAACGTGCTTATGACCGCGTATGGCATTCCGGTCTCCTCTTCAAGCTCCAAACCTTGGCCCTTCCCATTAACTACGTCCATCTGATCGGTTCCTTTCTCTCCCACCGTCCTTCCTACGTCACCATCCATAATACGGATTCCTACACCTTTTTCCCCTCCGCCGGTGTGCCCCAAGGCTCCGTCCTCTCCCCCCTTCTGTACCTTTTGTATACGGCGGACATGCTGCCGCCGTCACCCCCCGTCTACCTCCTCCAGTTTGCCGATGACACCGTCTTCCTTGCCATTGCCCCCACCCTGCAGCGCTCCCAAGACCTTCTCCAATCCCATCTTGACCAGTTCACCACTTGGTGCAACCAGTGGTTGCTCAAGGTCAATCCCTCCAAAACCCAGGCGATCATTGTAGGCAAAACCACCCCTTCCTTCCGCCTCCTTGATTTCTATCTCACCATCTATGGCCGCCCTATCGCCCTCACTCCTACCCTTAAGTACCTTGGCGTCACTCTCGACCGTCGCCTCTCCTGGACTCCCCATCTCTGGACAATCCAAGCCAAGGCACGCTCCCGACTCCGTCTCCTCAAGCTCCTTTCCGGCGGTACGTGGGGTCTGGACCCCTCCACCATCCTCCACACCTATAAATCCCTCATCTGCCCTATCCTTTGTTACGCCCATCCGGCCTGGATCTCCAGGCCCCCCTACCTTTTATAAATCTCTCCAAATCCTTGAACGCCATGCTCTCCGCCTCGCCTATCGCATCCGTCTCCCCTCCCACACGCGGATCCTGTATGATCTCATCCCCTTCCCCCACCTCCTCCTTTTCCTTGAAAGGATACGGATCCTGTACACCTCCCGCAAACTCTATCCTCCTCATCCGCTTGTCTCACCCGTCCTCTCCCACCCCCGCCCGCTGCCGCGCCTGTATTCCCACGTCCCACCCGGTCTCCATCTCTCCACCTTACCCTCTCCCAAGGTGGCTTCCGCCAGCTCCCCCTCCCTGATGATGTCCTCCTCCCCTCCATCTACCCCTCCTACCAACTTTGATCCTCCCTCCCTCTTCTTGTATCTGTTCCTTTGGGCACTCTCCGGCCCTCCTGCCCTTCTCCCCACTCCTCCCCCGGGCCTCCCCTCCCCTCTCCTTCTCCTCCTCCTCCCATGTCCTCAGCCATTGGCATCTTTGTTCTCCCCTCTCCACCCTCTCCACCCCCCCTCACCCTTCTTCCCCTCTTGGCAGGTCCCCGGACTCGCACACGCTACGTGGACTTTCGCGCGCCGGAGATCATCGCCATCAGTGTCTCGTGTGTGTGACCTCGTTTTGTGTTTTTAGTGTCCGCCGTCACGCTTCTACGTTCACTTGTGCCGTCGGATTCATCAGTGTTATGTGCGCCGTGTCAACGTGTTTTCGGTGTCGTTATCATCGAGTGTGAACGGCTCCGTGTTTTTTGTGTATCTGTGACCACTATTTTTTGCCCGTCACTATGTTCATTTTAATTCTCCGTTATTGTACTGTTATTGTCAACACTATGGCTGAAGAGCGGCGCAGCATGCCGCTGCCAGCCTACCTGATTGTTCAGGTGTTAAAATAACAATAAAGGAAAAAAAAAAGAAAATGAGACATCGCATTTCCGTCATAGTTTCTTGGAGCAGACATGCACTCCAACGAAGAAGAGTTAGATATGCTTCTAGTGTATGGTGAAAGCAGAAGAAATGCTGTTAGGGCAATAAAGTGACTTGAAGAGCTGTATCCGGAGCGTGAGCGTCCTACACGCCAGTTTCTTGCACGTATTTGCAAGAAAATACTTGAAATGGGATCATGGAACGCCATACAGAGGACAAGGCAGAAAACTGCAACTGGCGAGGTACATGAAGAGGGCGTTCTAGCGTTGGCGCATAACGACCCTAGTGTTTCGTCGCAACGTATCGCTTCGGAATGTGGTGTAAGTCAGAGAAGCGTTTTACGCATATTCCACCGCCATAGATTTCACCTGTTTACCTCTCATTACATCAAGCACTCTCCGATGTGGATTTCGAACGGCGCCAGGAATTTTGCCGGTTTGCTCTGCAGCGCCTACAAGATGATCCTACGTTTTTTCAACTGGTGCTTTTTATTGATGAAGCGCCTTTCACCAAGCACGGTAATGTGAATTTGCATAATATGCATTACTGGTCAATAGAGAATCCTCATTTGCTTCAAAATGGTTCAAATGGCTCTGAGCACTATGGGACTCAACTGCTGTGCTCATCAGTCCCCTAGAACTTAGAACTACTTAAACCTAACTAACCTAAGGACATCACACACACCCATGCCCGAGGAAGGATTCGAACCTGCGACCGTAGCTGCAGCGCGGCTGCGGACTGGAGCGCCTAGAACCGCACGGCCACCGCGGCCGGCCCTCATTTGCTTCGACAGGTACAGCATCAGGCACCGTCTAGTGTTAACGTGTGGTGCGACATCACCGGAAATGTCATTGTGGGGCCGTACGTCATTCCGGGTATACTAAATGGCAATAACTGTGCACAGTTCCTGCGAAACGTTCTGCCCATTTTGCTGGAAGAGGTACCACTAACCACAGTGCATGTGGTTCCAACATGACTGTCCCGCTCACTCTTCCCGTGTGGCTACAAAGCTATTAAATGAGAAGTTCCCGGATTGTTGGATACGACGACGTGCTGAAGTGAAGTGTCCAGAACAGTCTCCTGATTTCACCCCTCTGGATTTTTTTCGGTCGGGAGCAAGCAAACATAAAGTGTATGCTCAAATATCAACTACGCCAGACCATATGAAGCAACGTATCATCGAAGCGTACGCTGATATCTCACGTGACACCCTCGCAGCCGTTCACAAATCATTCGAACGGAAACTACAAATGTGCATTTTTGCAGAGGGGAAGCATTGTGAGCACATGCTTCAATAAAGTTCTGTATCATGTACAGTACGTATTTTGCATCTTTGTGTGTATTTGATTCGTATTGTGATCAATAGTAAATATTTTCAAATAAAAAACAGTTACGTACGAAATAATTGTGACCAATAAGGGCCTCCTCATTTAGATTTGTATTTCTGTTACTTAAAATGTATCAACATCTTGTAGTTTTTTAATACTGTATGTTGTCTATTATTTTGGTATCACAATTGTCAAATAACTGAATAACATTTGCGCGACATCATCAGTTTATTTTTGCAAAATAACGCAGTATGTATTACTATTGCCGGGTAAATGGGCGTTTTTGTGTAAGGACGGACTCGCGACATTTACCATGTACTCTACACAACAGCAAAGGTCGCATTGGACTACGCCGCCTCGAAGGACGAACACTATACGAGACCATATCTGTGTCTCAAAAACTATTCGCCTAGAGATTATGGTATACACATATTTGAAATCGTCTTTTTAAGCCCACCATGTTACGCTAAAATTTAACATAGGGTTCCATTTAAAAAAAACCAAAGACGGCCTCATATCTCTGAAATAAAAAATAGGACAAACATTAAATGTGATGTATTCAAATAGCCCCTGTCCCTGCAATTCACTGTCCAAACGGCATCTTTGTATCTATTACGGTTGGCGAGATACAAGGGGTGTTATGACTTAGCTGCCGCACCCTGTATACTATAAAAATCCTATGCTACACGGTAAATGCGGAAATTAATGAAATGCTTTGTTACAACATAAGCATTGTTTGTATTTACAGTAAGCTACTTAAAACAATGATATGTGATAATAGATGTTTCACTTGTCAGCAGGAATTGCTTTGTATTTTCTTTCTCTTTTTTCTTTGAAGCTTCTTGTGTAGCTTTTTCTACAATGAGTCGCTTGCTGAACTTCTCTGTGAAGTGACCCACAGTAGCCCCCCATCACGTTAGTGTTCCTGCGGCCTTGGTAGCTTTTTTCCATCACTTTAATGTCCTGTTGTAAACGCTCTCCTCGCTCCTCACTAACATCTCCCGTATTGTCCTGGGAGTAATCAAGGTGCCTGTTCAAAAAGTGAATTTTGTCTCATTAAACATCCTAAAGTTTTAAACTTCTTTAACATTGTAGCTACAATAGAAACATATTCGGGATCTTTTTCGCGTCCTAAGAACCTTGTAACGACTTACTTGAATGATACCTATGCTTCTTTCTCATTTAAGGTAATTGTGGATTCAAAGTTAACATTAAACATCAATTTTCTGTCAGGTCCGACAAAGACGCCTTCTTTTAGTTTAGCTTCTGAAAGCTGTGGAAACTTTTGTCACAGATATTTAAAACATGGTTCATCTTTAGGCAAAGCCTTTACAAATTGTTCCATTAGGCCTAACTATATGTAGAGGTGGCAGGAGTACGTTTTTAGGATCTACAAGGTTTTTGCGTCGAATGTTCTCCTCACCAGGTTTTAAAGACTCCCTCATAGGCTAATTCTTTCTGCACCAGTGTTGATCTCTAGCGCTACTGTCCCATTCACACAAGAAACATGGAAATATGGTAAAGCCACCTTGCTGACCACGGAGCATGCATGTTCCTTTTAGATCGCTACATATCATCCAACCATGAGCAGAATAGCCTATTTTATTTAGCACTATTTCTGGGTTTTCATAGCTTTCTTTCATATGTTCAGAATGTCCAACAGGGGATGCATACATGTTATCATTGTGTAATAAAACATCCTTGAAACTAGTTTTGGATGAATGAATAAACAGCCTCCAGTCTTCCATTTTATGTTCAATACCGAGCTCATTAATCAGACCGGGAATGTCAGAGCAGAACACTAAATCACCTTCTTGTTGAAAAAGCTTGGAAAGTTGCTGATCTCTCTTTCTATACATGTATATTCTGGCTCCAACTGCTAATTTCTTTGAATCTAGAGCCAAGCAGTTCACCTTTTTCTTTCGTTAAGCCCAGATCCCTAACCAAGTCGTTAAGCTCGGTCTGAGTAAACAATTTGGGCTCTAGACTTTCTGTATTACAATGGACTTCATCATCGTCTGGTTCATCTAAATAAGATTGTACATCAAAAAATACTTCTGTTGGAACAGAATTTAAATCATCTGGTGGTTCAGGAACCGGAAAATCTACACCATGCCCTACCGGTCGGATGGCGGACGGAAGGTTAGGGTAGCTTATTATCTTCCTGTTTTGCGAATTATGACGAGTAATATCAACACTGCAACAGTAGCAAACATCGGAATGATTTATTCGCTCCCTCCATATCATAGGAACAGCAAATCTAAAGGATTTTTCTCCTTTTTAGACCATATTATTAGATCTTCAACACACACATAACATACCTTACGTGGCGCCCAAGATTTATCTCGATCACCAAGTTTAGATCTAAAGTGTGATAGATAAACCTTTTTCACAAAGTCTGCAATGTTTATTTGGTGTTTTTAATCACAAATTCAGCACAAATATAACAAAAACTGTCAGCAGAGTGTAGGAAAGCAGCCTGCTCACGCCATATAGAATTCATATGCTTTCCATTGTGTGTCAGCCTAGTCCGCTGTAACTAGCTATGATGCCACAAATGTTGCGCAATACCTTAAAAGTAAAGTAAATAATATGAAAAGTTCATAGCATGTCAGGAGTGATGCTAAAACAATAATATGTTAAGTTTCAGTTTAGTAACTTTAACAGTTTTCGAAATTTGGACATTTTACATAAAAATATCGGCGCAACAGGAAGGAGCTAGAAACTTCAAAATTTTTTATTCGGATTCCTTTTTCATTGTAATTCAATGGAAACAGCATGCCGGATCTCATAAAGTAATATTTTGGTTGAAATTCTTGATTTTCTGTTTTTGTGGCCTGAAAGTACGGAAGCAAGAAAGATTAAGTAAGTAATTAGATAAAGCTAGGATGTTTAGATTTAGGTAAAATGGAGATACCCTATAATAACAAAGATGTGAGACGTTTCCAGAAGGTAGCTATAACACTATAGATGTAGCGTCTCTCCAAAGGGCAAATTCAGAGCTCATCTATTGTGTGCAGTGCAACTAAAATAATTCTCTCGCCAAGTATTTAGCTTAGCCACATCAGAATTTTATTACAGATACTTACCTGTGTGCTGATAGCACAATTAAATTGCGAGCTTCACTGGCCTTTAGCGAATGAAGCAATTAATTATTTAGTAACTTAAAGTGGTGATTTACTAGCCCGAGCGGCTAGTTAGGAAGGCAAATGTTGTCGTCTGCTCCTTTGGCGGTCCGCACCGCGGCTATATAAATGAGTGTGTGCGAGCTACTGTAAGGTCCCAGTTCTCTTCTATATTCGTATCAGCGCACATTCTGTGTTGGAAGGCGCGTCGCGTTTGTGCAGTTGCAAGGAACAGCCTTGGATGCCGTATTGGCGTATTATGTAACTCGGTATGTACGTAACAATGAGTTTGCATAGTGGTAAAGTGTTAATTGCAGAACGTATTCAGTGATTTATTCTCAGTTTGCGTATGTCATATTTTCACGTGTCGCCGCAGGACAGACCTTCTATCATTACTAGCGTGGCGTTTGATGAGTATTAACATAAAATTTTGGCGAGCATTCACTTTGAACATTTACGTTGATAATGGTTATAGAAGAGTTTCGTTATCTACGGATAACAGGATCCGCGCTATAGACTCTGAACAGCTCTGATAGTACAATAGATGACAGTGGCATTGCTTGGTTAAATATTTATTTCGAACTTTACGCTTTATCGTTTTCAGAATATAGTGAAAATTGTTATAGTAAACTGCATTTTCTATGAATCCCAGACATCATCCTAAATCCTCAGAATAATGAATTTCAGTGACCCATAACTTTATTTCGCCATCAGAGTGGGCACAGTGAACTTTAATTACAGGCATCATGTTTTTGATAATTAGTTTCTGGTTGCCAACATTGTAGTTAGAGAGCCTGTGTTGAGGACGGCACAATAGAAATAAAATTTTCCACCCGCCGCCTCACAAGAGTTTTTACAACCACGATTGGACATTGGACTGAGCACATGTACAGGAAATGGGAAAGTGAGGTTAGGTTGATAGTAAACAAAACACCATCTGTTACCACAAAAATAGAATCGACCTTTCTTTGTCAGCAAATGTTTTTCAGCAGTGCTACCAACGTCATTTACATTCATTACACCTCCTTTTTCAATTACTTAAACTATATAAAAACTGTTAAATTCTTTAAAAAATTGCTTAATTTAATAAATTTAACTGTAAAATGTGAAGAAATGGTGGGCAGTACCGTTTTTTTAAGTATCATATTTGGATTCTCCACCCTAAAATCATAACAATAAGGTATTTTCAGCAAAAAAAGTTTTTCCATCGTTGACCTGTGTTATTGCAGTGCAGTTTATGTCACCTATTTTAACTATGACCATAGAGTAAATTTCCGCTCTGCATTTTGCCTCCTTCTCTTCTAACAGCAGTTTTTCTACATCTTCATATTCTAAAATATTTACTTGAACGTATCCGATACTGTTTTTCGTGCTGTTGCTGTGCCTTGCCCGATCTCTGGCCTCGCCAGTAATCGCTTCCTACTTCTGCCACCTGTACATGTCCAGGATTTGGTGGACGAATTTCGACTCCTTGCCCATTCTCGGCGCAACCATTTCCTTGTCAGCCCTGACTGATACGCGTGCGGTTGTTGTTTTTATTATTGTTTCACTGTCCACTATTATTCCATGTGTCCCCTCTTTGTTCGTCTGGCTGTCTACTGTCTCTATTATTTTCCCAAGTGAGATTACTCCTGGCTTGATTGTTTTGCTGGAAATTTTGTTGCTGTATGTACCCGTCATTGTTCCAATCCTGTCCTCTATTAATTTTATTTTGATTGTCCCGATTCGGATTCTGCGTTTCTCTTTGATTACTTTTGTCGCTGTTCTGTTGTTCGTTAAAGGCAAATTATTTTTCTCTTAGCGTACTTTTAAACAACTCAGTATTGTCACCATCCTACCGGCTAGCGTTTGCTGATATGTTATTGGTAGCTTCATGTAACATAACCGAATAATTTCTGCCGGACTACATGGTTCATCAAAGTATTGGTTCCTTTTCGTCATGTTTTCAAAGAATTTGACCGGACTGCGGAAACCTGAATTTTCGAAATTTGTGCTCATCATCATCTCTTGCTTAATTCGACCTTGGGTTTCTCTAGACAAGTACTTATTGAGAAGCGCTCTGCGGAACTCTTCAGTTGTTTTACAAGTTCTTGATATGTATCTCATCCATTCTGCGGTTGCACCTTCCATGTGCGAGCAGACGAAATCTAATTGATATCTGAGAGTCCAATGAGGTGGTAAACTCAGATCAGATCACATGTAAAATATTTCCGTCATCTTTATAGTGCTGAAACCTTCTGACTGAAATGAAGTGTTCGAAGTCAAAATTTTCTTCTGAGTTTTTAACTACTCTCATTGATGGGATTTCGCGTCCTTCGTGCGTTTCCTCTTGTCCGCTGCACCTGCTGTGTTCGCTCCTCATTTCTACAACGCACTCAGTATTATTCGACAGGTTTGCGGTAGTACAAATTAACGGACTGCAGTTGTCCATGTCGAATATGGCGATCTTATTCGCGTGGTTTGTGACATGCGAGGTTGTTTGATTTAGCGTGGTTGTATGCCGCATGCCAAAGCTGGCCCCACCATATTCCTTTACTGTGTCTACGCTGTGTGTCACACTACTGTCGGGCACGCAGCTTTCTGTTTGTACAAAATTGTGCAGTACCGGATTTGGTTTGGTTCCTATCGTTCTCGCTGTTCTTACACTACTATTACTCTGGGTTTCCGTATTTTGTGAACTTTTGTCTAGAGACTTTATTTTTTCGGCTAGTTGTTCCGTTTCTCTTTTCATGCTTTTTCGGAGTTGCTCTAATTCCGCATTAGGTACTTCATTCGGCGGCGTCCCTTTCGCACGCAACTGCGTCTCTTCGATGCACCTCATCCTACTCTGCACTTTACGTACTGCCCCTTTTCCTACTTTTGCTGTTTGTCGTGTCTCCTCCTTAGTAACACGAGCAATACGTTTCGCGTTTCTTGCTATTAATTTAGGTTCATTAGCAATTCGTTTTATTTCTTCTACTTCGCGTGCCAATGTGGCTTGCAATGTAGCTACCTCGTCTTTGACGTCTAATGTTTCCGCCTTAGTTGTGTTAATATCCGTACTAACATTGTCTATCCTGCCATGAATTCCCGTCATGTTATTCTGGATTTTTGTCATATTATTTTGGATTTCGTTTTTCATACTAGATTGGATTTTGTTGTCGTCTCATCTATCGCTTTTCTAGTTTCCTTAAGAAACGCTAGTATATTTGCCATTCCTGCCACGTCAGCACCTTGCACGTTATTTTACACAGTTGGTTCTGATCAAGCACGAACATACTGCTATTGTATTCTATCAATCTTTTCCTATCTCCTATGATTACTATAACCTGATATGTTACTGTGTGCCGACGCATTCGATTGTAGTCGGTTGTAGTAATTACTGGAGCTTTTGTGTCGACGTGGGCTAGCTACTCCTTAGTTTCTGATGTTTACTACTGCATCCACGTGTTCCCTGATTTCTTCCTCGCTATCAGATTCTCCTCCCCTGGCCTGGCTGAATCTACCTTCGTCCAGAAATTCCATCAAATGGTTCAAATGGCTCTGAGCACTATGGGACTTAACATCTGAGGCAATCAGTCCCCTAGAACTTAGAACTACTTAAACCTAACTAACTTAAGACGTCACACACATCCATGCCCGAGGCAGGATTCGAACCTGCGACCGTAACGGTTGCGCGGTTCCAGACTGAAGCGCCCAGAAATTCCCTGTGATCCGCGTTTATCTAATCAGTCCCCTCCGCACCTAGCATTCTCAATTCTGTCTCGTCTCACAGATTTCCGTTGCTCCTATGTATTCCCGTGGCATGAGGAGTCGGATTACTCAATATTATCCCTCACACAAATAACAACTAAATTATCACTAGCACACATACGAGAAAATTAATATAATAATCACTTAATTTTTCTAAGCAACGTCGTGGTTGAGCAGTGATCTGTACAAACACATGTATAAAACACTCCTTAACGATTATAACCCGCGAGCAGACGCTCAAGCGCGGCAGCAGATGCAATTTTTATTAAATTATCAAAAATGTTCAAACGCGTGTGAAATCTTATGGGACTTAACTGCTAAGGTCATCAGTCCCTAAGCTTATACACTACTTAACCTAAATTATCCGAAGGACAAAGACATACAGCCATGCCCGAGGGAGGACTCGAACCTCCGCCGGGAGCAGCCGCAGAGTCCACGACTGCAGCGCCCGAGACCGCTCGGCTCATCCCGCGCGGCATTAAATTATCTATAATAAACGCGTGATTCTACGCATATGTGCATAAACTATTCAATCGAGCTGAAATCACAATTAATTTGCAAGTATTTAATTTACACTGAGATTTCAAATTGCTATACCTACAAATTTTAGCGACTGTCTCTCAGGATTCACAAAAACTTATCCTGGCAGGGTAAGCCAATTCTAACGTACCCCTACCTGTTCTACTGGCTATTGATGACGGAGACTTGCCACTAGGACGTACAAGTGACAATTTGCGCAACGGATATTTTAACGCGACTGGAGTCACCCTGACACTTATACGTTCCCCAGTAGGAGTACGTTATTCTCGTTAGTTAAGTCAATTGTCGTGTGATAGCCTACCTGTTTCCCAATCATATCCTGTGGATGCGATCGAATGTAAGGATAGGCCGACAAAATCCACCTCTCTATGAACGAATAAATTAAAACATGTATAAAATGTACACTAGTGACAAGATTAATTAGCACAGGAAATTACTATCTACTAAAGTATAAATACCGTGATTTTAACAGATTTATTCATCATAAACACAATTCAAAGACACTAGAGAATAGTTACCACTCTCTGGTTCTCCGTGAATTAATACTGGTCCTTAAACTGTCTGGCTCTGCCCTATAATGCACTCGCGATCTGTGATTAGGCGTGGAGTAACTGACATCGCCTGCTGTACTAAATAGCAAGAAGGAACTACTATCTCAATGAGCAGTGTGAAACCGCAATGCAGAACGGACTAGAACACGTGATTCAGCAATGTAAATTTATTTTCCTACACGCCGATGCATAAGCAAGATCGCCATAGTGATCAGACGCTATAGCCGCAAAACCTCTCGCCTCAGCGAAATAATGGTAAAATTATACTTCACCAAAATTACAGCCGAAGACGTCCGTGGACCCAAGACGACCGTCCTGCTGCACGTGTTTTTGGCGGACCCTCTGCCTGCCCGCCGGACACGTGTTCCCGTGTTGCAGGAGCATCCCGGAAGCGGCTGCGCCGTCCAGTTGTAAGAAGGTACGTGTGAGCTCCCTGTATCCTTCCTTCTACCACGAGTTTCACAGCTCTGCTTGTTCCCCAGTCACCCAACATGCAGACATTACATAATAAATTGAGTGTTATGTTATGTTAACTGGGGACCTAGAAACGACGGAGAGGTTCCGTCCCCGCCACAGCCGCAGTGGTCCACAACCCCACGACGACTACCGCAGTCCACTTCACCCCTCCGCCGAATAAGGGGAACCAGCCCGCATTTGCCGAGGCAGATGGAAAACCGCCTAAAAACCATCCACAGACTGGCCGGCTCACCGGACCTCGACACAAATCCGCCGGGCGGATTCGTGCCGGGGACTGGCGATCCTTCCCGCTCGGAAAGCCGTGCGTTAGCTCAGCACGGCCAACCGGGCGGGCAAATTGAGTGTACTGGACGATGTCACTCACATACATACTTTTACTGAACGAGCATAAAACTGTCTTCTCTATCGTTGAAGGGGCTTGCTTGTGTCGTATCGGATGTAACAGGGTTTGTAAAATGATGCCACTTACAATATACATCTACAACCGTGCAGCTGAAGTCAACTGCACTGAAAGCCAATTAACAATAATTTAAGTAACTCTCAGTTCGTACTCAGAAACCAACTGCAATTTTCAGTTGCTTTTGATAATCATTGGTGTACAAGCTTGCCCTGCGTGGGAAAATTGTTAACATAGCTTAATAGGAGTTTACGATCAGTTACCAAAGAGACAACACGTGAATGCGTTTGTGAAGTGCGGGCTCTAGTAAAACTGAACTAATTGCTGGAAACGTGCAGTTAAATTTGGTATATATTCTTAAATATCCTAATGCGTTAATGAGATACCGATTTAGGCTGGTAAAAAATTAGTTTCAATTGTGGGCATCAGGAGCTAATCTGGCTCTCAAATGTTTTTTATTCCAGTCTCTGATCACGATATAAAGTCCTTCGACGATGAAATGGTGTAGAACAGATCTGAAGATGGTCACTACTGACTGAAACCGGTCGTCGTCGAAGGACTTTATATACTGATCAAAGACTGGAATAGAAACGATTTGACAGTACCTGGATCACTGTTTGTATTCGCGACTATGTTGCAGCTTGTGTAATCTGGCTCTGTGAAAGAAGTACAGAAATGTTTCCATATGTAATGAATTAGAAACGGGAAGTTTGCAGAAAAGTTGAAAAAAATTATTATTAACCGCCACTTAAACAATTTTTTTAATATAAGCACTGGAGACGTCGACGAGATTCTGCACAGCACCAGATTTGCAAAAAATGGTTCAAATGGCTCTGAGCACTATGCGACTTAACTTCTGAGGTCATCAGTCGCCTAGAACTTAGAACTAATTAAACCTAACTAACCTAATGACATCACACACATCCATGCCCGAGGCAGGATTCGAACCTGCGACCGTAGCGGTCGCTCGGTTCCAGACTGTAGCGCCTAGAACCGCACGGCCACTCCGGCCGGCCAAGATTTGCACCTGGTGACCAAAATTGGAACTAATTTTTTTCCAGCGTGTATCGGGTACACATTAACTCATTATCATATATAAAAGGTTTCGCTGCCATATGACAATTGTAGCCCACACTGGACCTCCGTGATAGCTGCACTCTAATTATAGCCACTCGGTATAATAACATGTAGGCAGAGATGTGGCAAAAATGCCACAACACGTTTCCATGCAGTCTAACGTCGGGCGCTGTCACATCCGAATGCCTCACATGTCTGAATATTTTACGATTCGCCCAGCTGACAAAATTGAGTTACACACTGGGACCCTCTTATAAAATCTGTCAGCTGCTCAGAACATTGTCCCTTTCGAGTAAGCAGTATCTCCGTGTCCTTCACAATGATGACACAATATCTGACGTTTTTCACACCCATAATATATACCACAACGTCTGGTAAAAACACTAAACACAAACAACGCTAAGGCACTGGGGTGGCCCTGGCCTTTTTGTTCTTTGCAGTAGTTTCAGAGTTGGCAGCACAAGATTGCGTGGACCTCATTATTAACGTTCCCGTCCGACTGAAGCCATAAGGTGTCACCAGAAATCGAACCCAGCTACTGTCCTGCGTAGCTAACCACTTGCTCACGTTGTCTAGGTGACAAAACTACAACTTATATTTCGCCATTATGCAATAGTCGGCAGTAGGCCAGGAGTGAAGATACAAATGGTAGGTCGTAAGTGTCACACAATAAGGTTAGGCGTTTGTAAATATAACACCATCAACATATTAGTCGATTTGTGATTGCATCATAGAGTTGTTCTCGTTTGAATAAGTCAACTTAAGAGCGCAGTTCTCGTCATTTGCGGAAAGTCTTCCTTAAAATGAAGGAATCTGTGGCTGAGGCTCATAGTGCTGGGTAAGACCTATGGTTAGGCACCTATTAGTGAAAGTACGTGCAGAGAATGGTTTCAACGCTTCAAGATCAGTGATTTTGACGTAGAAGACCGGTATGGCTGTGGAAGAGAGAAGGTTTTTGAAGCTGCTGAAACCGACGGAAACTAGCACAGGTGATTGTTATCAGAAGGCAGTTAGTGCCTTTGAGCCGAGTACTGAAAGACAAACGGCCATAATACAGGGATGGAAATGAAGTCCCTAGCGTCTTGACAGAGCGTAGGGGATAGATGCGGGACACCCGCACCGCCGAACTAGGCAAGGTCCTAATGGAGGTGGTTTGCCGTTGCCTTCCTCCGATCTTAATGGGGATGAATGATGATGATGAAGACGACACAACAGCCAGTCATCTCGGGACAGATGAAAATCCCTGACTCCGCTGGGACCCAGCGCTCGAGAAACGAGAACGCTACCGCGAGACCACGAGCTGCGGACTAATACAGAAATAGACACGAAAAAGCTATTTTGCAGCATGACAATGCTGGATGCATGTCAGTGCTGGACCTGTCAAAACGTTGGTTGGTTGGTTTGGGGAAGGAGACCAGACAGCGTGGTCATCGGTCTCATCGGACTAGGGCAGGATGGGGAAGGAAGTCGGCCATGCCGTGTCAGAGGAACCATCCCGGCATTTGCCTGGAGTGATTTAGGGAAATCACGGAAAACCGAAATCAGGATGGGCGGACGCGGGATTGAACCGTCGTCCTTCCGAATGCGAGTCCAGTGTCTAACCACTGCGCCACCTCGCTCGGTGTCAAAACGTATTTGGAAACATTGAAATGGGAAATCCTACCCCAACATCTTATTCTTCAGACATTGCTCCTTCTGAATACCACCTTTTTCGATAAATAGCACACGGCCTGGATGACCAGTACTTCGGATTAAATGAACATATGCAAAATTGGTTCGATTCATGGATGTCCTCAAAAGACGTCCAGTTCTCCCGCTGCGGAATGTATATGCTGCCCAAAAGATGGGAGAAAATAGAGGCCAGCGACGGCCAGTACTGTGAATCGTAATGTTTTTGTTCGTTTTTCACAATAGAGCCTCGAACTTAGGAAAAAAAAAAAAAAAACGGCTGAAGCTAAGTCGTAGACCTAATAAAATGAAATCTTCAGGAAGTTTTGTAAAGATTTACGACAAGAGGTAGCCAGCGAAGTTACAAATTTAAATTTGTAACTGAAACAACAGCGAGCCACGTAGAAAAGCGGGAGCCACACGGCGGCTGGCAGCCAACCGCTGCGACGCGAGTGGCCCGCCCTGATAACTCATTGCAGCCGGAATTCGTCTCTCCAAGCTGAATGCGCACAGCTGTGCTTTTATTATACAGCTACGGACAAAGCCGTTCGTACCACGTCGGGCTGAACACTGGAGGCCACGCGTACCGTCGCGTGGTGACGTTGCAGCACGATTATAAAGACGAGGCGAGCTTGTAGCAGGGTCATTGGCACTGCTAGCGGATACAAAGCAAAACCTGTTTACAAAATTCTGCTAGAATATTAGGATGGTGTGGTATCTTGCAACACGACTCTCTTCACATAAGGTGTATTAAGTGATGGCTCCCAATCTGCGATTCCAGCAGTGGACAAAAGAACGACTGCAGTCATTGTTAGAACCACTTCACCAGATGTTACGGACGTTGCATAGTCTCCGTCCACAACTATACTTCACAAGTCATTTGAAGATGTGTAGCAGGGGGTATCTTGGTTACTACTATCATTTGCGCTCTTTCCCGGTCCAGTCTTGAAAGATATGTCAGAAGAACGTGTAACCTCCCCCTCACTTATCGACCTTAATGACAGTGAAAAATTAAATCGCGTGTACCTAATGGAAATTTGGGAAAAGCAATCGTCACCGAAGTTAATTTGTCGGTAAAGAGGGAGGAAAGAGTTACATCTTAATGAAAGGAAAAATGTAAATGAAACTGATGGAAATTAATTTTGAAAAGGGGTAAAGTTAATAAAGAAAGTAAATGTGCGGCTGTTACGTTAACAATTAACTAGCGGTAATTAGGTATTTGAGATTTGGGGGAAATTACGGTCGCCAGTCCTAAGGACAATTACTATAGTAACTGAAAAAGAAAGGTTATTACACATATAATTAGCACTAGAAGCGTGGCAACTGAAGGTTGGCACGTGTAGTGTGAAAACTGAAAGTTTGTCAGAAGTAATAAATTTCGCTACACTCTGACTTAATTTAGCAAAAGAATTAATAAAACTGGAAAATCGAAAGTTAATTTAGTGACTGAAGTTAATAGTGAGCTTTCTTTCTGAAGCACATCGAAATTCAGTAAAATACGGTTAGTCTTGGACTACCTCAACAATCATTTCAAAAGCTACTTGAATCTACGCAATTTAGAAATAAGAGATTTAACTTTGAACTTGAATTAAATGATTCTGAACAATTAACAATAGTAAAATTTAGTACGTACCAAGCTGAGCTGCAGTCACAGGTAAGCTAAAATATGCTAACAAAACTCGCACTCTTAATTTGTGCTTATGTAATCTAAGTATTGTAGCCAGCTATGAATACTATAACTGAACTTTGAAATTAAAGTAGTGAAATGGAATGATGCTGGCGTTTGAATTTCAACGACACTCGGGTTCATTCCGGAAAAGGAAGGGACCCTGCTTGGTAATGCAATTGGGACAATGAGCAACAAACGTTCATGCTAAGTTGCTGTAATTTTGTGATGCAACAATTTTAAAAGTTTGAAAAGCTGAGGTCTGCCATACAGTTCTAAAACTTTACGTGCTTCCAGTCTTCCTTGTTGGTTGATTGAAGGTTTGAAGCCGTCGATCGAGGAGGTGGCGACAGTCACTCATTGTCGGCCGTCGCTGTTGCAGAAGCTGGATGTTGGCGCGCCTTCTTCTCGACACGGTCACCAGACGAAACGGGCTCTTGATGTGCGCCAGCTAATGCTTCCCGTCCGCGACACCATGTCAGAAACTATCATCGCAAGTCGAGCGGAATTACATGCTGCCAAACCCCGAAAGCGCGGCTACTCGCGGGAGCGTCATACAACACACCTCTCCACTCGCTACTCCAGCCAGACTCTCTCTGCTCAGCCCGCGCTCCACGCGGCAGAGTTAACACTACCAAAGATCCTAAACACTTTCGTTCTCCACATGACCTATCGATGTATTCGTTCGATAGTATAGTTTTCCCTAGGCCAGACCCAGCGTATAAATACAAATAATATTCACAAAACAAACCAATTATACATCGACATAAATGCATATATTATATATATGTATATATATATATATATATATATATATATATATATATATATACATATATATATATATATACATATATATACAAATAGTAAAACAATTACAATATATAAAGACACAGAAATGTCATATCTTAAGGTAACAAAACAAGGAAAAAAATTTGCAGCGCAATAGATGGAAATAGGAGGATATGCATTTCCGGCGTTACACGTGCCCCACATTGTCTGAGGATGTTCGTGTAACAGACTCAGAAAATGTCCCAAAAAAGAAACAGCGGAAATGCATATGCTCGAAACATCAACAAAATTTAGCATTCGTCTAATTAACCATAAACCAATTTTTAGACGATAATAAGTGAGTGGAGACACTACTAATCTTATTCCACTCTGTCATCTTGCACAAAATAAAACAGGTTGACAACGTATTAAAATTCATAGAAAACATAGAAAATGGTTTAGCTATTCTAAAAATCAAAATTCCTAGCAGTATCAATAAATGGAATACTATTTACAAAATTAATCAGAGTACATCGTCATAAAAAACAGGTATACCAAAATACACAAATTAATAATTAGTTACATAGAATACACATTTTATATAACCTTTTCATAATTAATACTCTCGCCATGAATCTCCACTTAACGCTAAACAAGAAAATAATATACAGCAGATCGACAAAGACGTAAATATTGACAGCAGAATTCTTTCACATCAGCTGTCCGGGAAGAAAAACAACTCCGCCTTCCGTACTCACAAGTACAAAGAATGCCGACAGCGGCACAAGAGCCGACAGCGACACAAGAGCCGACAGCGGCTCCGCCGCGCCAGTATTGCTGCACACGCTTGATCTCACTCGCCCTTTTAATGGCATTTCCAGGACGTCCGTTTCACTGAATTCTTTCGGAAAAACTCACTCCCGAGTAATCTCAAGGAGTCCATCAATACTATCACAGTGGATAACTCAACACTGTCCATCATCACACGCATGTACTAGCCTGAAACTTAAAACAGCGTCTAAGTACTTCGACAAAGACTAGTAAAACACACATTCATGAAATCTTACAGCAAGTTACAAAATCATATTTACATTCCTTAATCTACTGTGACTCAGCTGAAAACTTAAACTAGCAGCTTGGTTTTAAAATTGATTAATATTCAGTAACTCTTAAATCATTTAATCAACATTAATTACTTATTAATTACAACTTCTTTAATGACCTCTAGGTCAGGCAAAAGCATCGCAACATGGCACATCCTTAAATCTTACACTCTATATTTACATACCGTACAAATTACCCATTGTGTGGTATTAATCGATCCTAGGTTGGTACAATTTCAAGTCTACAATATTCCGTATACCTAATCGTTTTCCAGAGCTTGGATACTCTAAGCAATAAGCATTTGTGTGAGGTATACCAATGACTTTATATGGTCCATTATAAACAAACTTAAATTTAGAGATTTCTTTGTCTATCTCGCTCGATTTCTCATGAGCTTTTACAAGTACTAAGTCTCCGATTGCAAACTTAGCAAAACGCGCTTTAGCGTTATGACGACGTATGTGAGCATTGACATTTAGCTTCATTACTTCTCGCAAACGATCTTTTTTCACACCAATACTAATGTCAATCCGTGGAGGGAATTTGATTATCTCTTCCACTAAACTTTTACTTCTGTCATCCAACAGGATTTCCTCTGGAGAAAATCCCGTCGATTCATGTCTCAAGGTGTTCA
The DNA here is from genome assembly GCF_023864275.1 of Schistocerca cancellata. Lineage (NCBI taxonomy): Eukaryota > Metazoa > Arthropoda > Insecta > Orthoptera > Acrididae > Schistocerca > Schistocerca cancellata. The sequence goes on from NC_064629.1 coordinate 932,062,006, forward strand.
TAATTCTCTCAAATACTGCTACATATTTGCCCCATGCCCTATGATTGTGATGGCAATAGGTACGGCAAAGTCGACCTAACTCGCGCATATACCTCTCAGCGGGATTCCCAGCCGGACAATAAGCTGAAATATGGATCACCTCGACTCCATTACTTTCCATGCCTTCATTCCACAACTTAGAAGTAAATTGTGCCCCATTGTCTGATAGAATCGCCTTGGGCTTGCCAATATTAACAAAATAATCGTTCACAAGCTTGCTATAGACCGCTTTGGCTGTAGTTTTCCTAATCGGGTATAGTTTGATGAACTTGGAAAAAGCTTCTAGCACTACTAAAATGTAGGCAAAGTTTCCTGATGACTTGGGCAAAGGTCCGTACAAGTCCGCGCACAGTAATGCAAAGGTGTCGTTAGGCCTTATACTTTGCATAGGACCACGACTCGTACAGTTGGTAACCTTCACCTTCTGACATAAATCGCAAGTTTTCACTCTGTCAGTAACGCGTTTTAACATGTTATTAAAATGCACTACTTCACTCAGCTTTTCTATACATTTCTTTGGTCCACAGTGACCATACGCCAAATGGTAGTAGTCTATTATTTCCGTGACGTATTTGGTGGGCCAGCATACCCGCCAAATATTACTATCTTCACCCTTACGTATGTACAAGATATGATCGTATATCTTGTAATACTTCCTTAATTTCTCTCCTTCTGGACTCCTTTCGTCATATCGGGTTTTCACCATATTTAAGCAACCGTCCTCGTTCTGATGACGACGTAGATTCTTACAGATGTTCATTATTAATTTACGTCCCTCAACCTCTTTAAAATAGTATAATTTGACCACTCCGTCTGCCTCATCTTTCAATTCATCTTGATTAGACTCGGGCAACCGCGACAGCGCATCCGCTACGCAATTGTCGGTCCCTTTTACGTAACAGATGTCGTAGTTAAATTGCTGTAAATACAGCGACCACCTAGTCAGTCTTTCGTGAAGTAGTTTACAATCCTTCAGATAAGTGAGCGCCTTATGGTCCGTATGAATAATCACCTTACGGTCCCATAGGTAACCCTTGAACTTCTTGAATCCCCACACGATACCGAGACACTCTTTTTCAGAAATCGTGTAGTTTCGCTCACTTTTTGATAAAGTTCGACTCGCGAACGCTATCGTCCGGTGTTCCTTATCCTCTCCTTTACCAACTTCTTGGAACAGTTCTACCCCCACCCCGGAATTCGACGAATCCGTTCCCAGATGGAAGGGTAGCGATAAATCAGGATGAAATAGTATGTTAGATCTTAACAACTGGTAATTACATGCCCTAAAAATTTCAGTTCCTGCTTCACAAATTCGCATTTCTTTAGCTTTAGAGTCATTCCGCCACGGCGCAATGCTCTAAAAACTTCATCTAACAGGTCACAATGGTCATGCCAAGTGGCATTGGCCAACAATAGGTCGTCAACATACACAGTTAATCTTGAACTCAGAGCCGGTCCTAGCACTTTATCTAGGGCCCTGATGAATACGGACACAGATATATTAAGTCCAAACGGCAGTACTCTATACTGATAACACTGAAACGTCCCCTTAGAAAATTTGTACACGACTGTGCTTAAACTGACACACAATATTTTTAGCGCAACGCAATCTGACTTTCAAAAATCCCTGCAAAAGAATGGCCCTGACTAACATTAATCTATACCTTTCACAAATCACTTACCTCACCAAAAATCTCCGTTACTCGAACTACTGCAATACAGCGAGCGCCACTACTGCCAGCTAAATAAAAGATTCAAACTACGGAAGGCACTAACTACTGATAGGCATAATTAGCAAATGAAAGATTTTAATAGAGAACAAACAATGTATTTACCTTAATAGTCATAATATATATAGCAGTTCATAATATCCAGTATAACAAATTTCAAAACTCCGCCATCTCTCTCCCCACATCCACCACTGCTGGCGGCTCACCTCCAACTGCGCAACGCTACGCGCTGTTCACATCCAGCTGCCGCTGCCCAACACTACAATGGCAGACAACAATGCAAACTAGACACAGACTGCACACAGCACAGCCAGTGATTTTCATATAGAGCGCTACGTAACGTTGCCAATAAGAAAACATAAACAGCCTACTTACATAAAGAAAACATAAAGAGCCTACTTACATAGCCCCCATGCTCCCCACAAAAAAATTTTACAAATTGTTTTGGGCATTGGACAATACATATTTGTTAAAATTTTTCATAATCTTAATTACAATAACAAAGAAATCAACTGCACACACTTATTGATACAATGTTGGTCAAAAGCTAAAATTTTCTCACAGTCCGTAAAGATAGTCCTGATGATTCATCATAATAGTAATTACTTTTTTTTCACAAAGTCTCATTAGTAAAGAAATTGCACACAAAAGTAGTGGATTTCCATGCAGTCTTGAAGAAGTAGTGTTGTCCTTCCAACTGAAAGACAGTGCTGACTCTTGACATGCTGACAGGTAATGGGCCACAACAGAGCAAACCCACAGCAGAGTCATTCGACGTTTTGAAGAAGATTGGTAGGTAGGTCATCACAGAGCAGACCCACTGTAGACCTGGTACAGAGTATGGTATTGGTGGGCCACCAGAGGTGCAGACCCACTGCAGTCCTTGTAGAAATTGTGGACAGGCCCACTGTAGTCCCGGTAGAGATTGTGGTATTGGTGGGCCACCACAGGTGCAGACCCACTGCAGTCCTCGTAGAAAGTGTGGACAGGCCCACTGTAGTCCTGGTAGAGATTGTGGTATTGGTGAGTCAGCAAAGGTGTAGACCCACTGTAGTCCTTGTAGAGATTACGGTATTGGTGGGTCATCAGAGATGCAGACCCGCTTTGTAGAGATGGCCAGCAGCCATCTGTTGTGACTGTGCAGGTGCACAATCACCATTGAAGAGTCTTGCAGTTAATATAGCAAGTCCATAACCACCACTTGTGCACTCACAAAGTTTTAGGAATTGTCCTTAGAACCAGCAATGCTGTTATCCAGTCCCTTGCTGAATTATTAACACACGTGCAAACACTAACAGTCCCAACTTCTCACATATTGTCCATATACTATGACCAACAGAAAAGTGTGCAGTGAAATGTAACTAACAAGTTAATAATATGATGAACTGGTATCAATTACAATTTTATAACATAAGACTACAATTACAAAGGTACAAAATACATCATTAAAGAACATAACAATACAGATAACATTTGTAGTACAGGCTTTACAACGGAATATAAATAAACATGTACAGTGTTACAGGAATTATGACATAAGTAAATACATAAAAGATCAGAATAATTATTGAAACATCAACTTCACACATGAGCATTAAAACAAAACAGAATAAATAATGTCTAAGCATAAGGTAAATAACATATTATTAATGCCAATTATATTTGAGGATAACAGTATTCCTCATTATAGTGAATGTATCGTAGTAGTAGAAGAAGAAAAAATTCTATGAAACTACACAGAGACAGAAAGAAAACAAATACACAAGGGTACACAAACACATAGTGGGATAACACAAAGGAAAGGACAGGGTTTGTTTTCAGTGTAACATTTGGTACTGCAGTTCAACCCAAAACTTCATTCCATAGATTGTTCGTCTTATTTCAACCTTTGCTTCCACCAAAAAATCCTATCCAAGCATGCTTTCTGTATTTATATATTCACATTTTTCTTACGTCATTATTTATTTTTCATTATCTTACCTCATCATTTATTTCCAAGAAAATCCTACCTATACCTGCTTTCTGTACTTTTTGTGTATAACTTCTCAATGCATTTCTTCCAATTAATCGCAACTCTTAAGCTAACTTAAATCTACTGAGCTCAGATGCTAAACTAAGGGATGAGGCAATGCAGCAGCACAAAATAATTTACACAAACATCAATGACAAAAAATTCAAATTGGCAAAGTGAGCAACAATATTACAACTAATATGCAATGAGCAGCAAACAATAAAAATAAATCAGTAATAAACTGGCTTAGCAGAGTAACACAAAGTCAAATTCAGTAACACTATGCCTGGCAAACAGCAGTAACTTATACCTAAACATGACATAGCTCAAGCAGAAAAAATATTACAGTAAAAACAACAATGCAGATAAGGGAAATGTATATTCACATCTTAATGTCTATGTAATTAAAGTGGTGCACCATAAAAACTAATTCTACAAAAAATTACCAAGTAATTGAAAAGAAAATTATATATGTAGTTATTGTTATCAGTCCCTTCTTATTGTTCTTTCCAGTCCAAGAGCTCCTTTTTCGAAGAATGTGGATCATAAAATAATTATTTAATAGATCTGTTGACAGAAAGTGTTCACATTAGCAAATGCATTTAAGTTTATTTTATAAAACCAATGCTGCAACACAGCTGGAAAACAGATATCAAATGAAATAGGCAATTACGCAAACCAAAGCATAAAAACATCATTCAGCAGTCATGAGGCATTTCATAAGTTAGTAGAAAAATCTCTCAACTCTCATAGAAAGACACTTGTCATAATCAGGTTTGCAGATGTAAGAATGTTTCCAAGTAATGAGCGTGTCGTATTTCCGGTGCTTTCTACTAAGGAATGTCAATAGCGATGCTAATGGCCCCCCCTTTTTTTTTTCTCCACCTGCGCCTCTGAAAGGCACACTAAAGGCTTTTATTTTTCGGGCGTCTGGCGCACAGCTGGGTGCCCACGACGCCTTACGTGAAGGTGGTCACTTAACTTTCTTACTGCAATATTTACGACACCAGTTTCTGCTACAGTGACAGTCTCATATAAAAATATTTCACAGGTCAAGAATTTGCGTTACAAATGAGTAGAAACAAAATCTTATGAATATAACAGTGACCAAAAAATTTTCGTCGGTATTGTAATACATTCACGCATTTACATACATTTCATAATTCTTAAAGTACGATTCTTGGTTTCCAACAACCTTTTTCACAAACCAGAGTCCCTAAACACTACTCATTATTCCTTACCTTATTCGTCAACACTTCTTCAATATTTCATCATAACAGATACATAGCATCTGCCTCAAACGTACTTTAAAAATCGTGATCCCATACCAAATATGTCATTCAAAGCTCTCATCATATCACAATGGGTCTGAAAAAATATGAACAGATCACAAAGTACAGACAAAATACAATTTCGTAAGTGTGAAGTTACCCAACTGTGGAACTGCGTAAACATGTGTCACTGATGTAGTAAAAAAAATGTTTGTTTCTCTGTTAAATAATCAGGTGGCTGTGTAATTCTGTGTTGGAGAAATATTGTACCGATGTGTAAAGTTGTATAAGCAAATACCATATTAGCTAGGGCTCCTTGTGCTTGCCAAACACATGGTACACAAAGTAAGCGTGTACCCCCTGAGGATTAATGTAATTATAACTTCAGGTGTTACAGGTTACAGCAATGGAATGAAATGTATCACAGAAAACCTTTGTACCATTGTACTTCAAATATCTTTAAAAATAAATGTTATAAGTACAAAATTAATCACTCAAATACGCGTACTGTAGCGCTAAACTGTGCGTCTTGTTGTAAGATAATCTCTGTGGAAGTGTCGTAGTTATCGTCCTCCGAAAGTGAAATGCTTTGCGTATAGATATCTTAGTTATTACGCTTATTGTTGTGATGAAGAAATTACTGTGCTGTAACGTATTGTTGCGCTATGGAAAAGGCTGTCTCATTGTAGCTATACCACAAAAGTTACTATAAACATGTTTTACTTTCCAGAAGAATTCAGAAAAACTGTGCAGATATAAAACAGATACACCGCAAAAGCAACATTGTAAATTGTCACTCATTAGTAGCGTCGTGATAAAATCGTGTAGCTGTCACATAAACTAACCACTGTCTCATCTGGTATCTCACAGAAAGTACTTTAAATCCAGAATGTATTTTCAAGTAACCCAAAATGTTGCATTAAAATCTCGTTGTCAGTATATGTTCTAAGTATGTAAGCCTGATAGTCGTTACGTAATCGTGCAACTAACAAGCAAGAATGTACACACACAATAACACTGTGATGTCTGTTCACTATAACAATGCATTCGTAATTTCTGTTTAAGTAAGTTCTCTTGGTTCTTGATTTGATATTTAACTTCCAACATTGTTGCATGTTAACAGATTCTAAGTCTGACAAAGCATACTAGCAATGTAAAGTGAAAAGTTACATGGCAAAGACAAAGTTAAAAGGCAGATTATCTTTCAATAAACGGTTTCACATGTGAAATGTGGTGTAAATCTTTACTCTTCCTAGTACGTAGTGTTTCAACTTCGACGCAATTATCATGTGGTATACGTCGGATTCTGTAAGGTCCATTGTAAACTAGAAAGAATTTGTGACTCAAGTGTTTCTTCTTATGTGACAATGAATGAGCTTTAATGAGAACTTTCTGACCAATACATAATTTCTTTGCATTTGCTTTACCGTGTAGTTTTCTCCTTTTGTCTGCTGCAGATTTTATATTTTTAAGAGCCAAATCAATTATGTCTTTGTGTCGAAGTTTACGTGTATTCGGGAAAGGTACAAGCTCTCTGATTCTGTTCGGTGGTTCTTCATTCTTCAGTACAAGAGTAGGTGGTAAAGCAGTGGAGTCATGAGGCATTTCATTCAGCACGTTTTGAAATAAGTGTAAATATCTGTCCCAATGCTGATGCTTTCTGTGACAATAAAGTCTGCAAAGCTTATTGATTTCTTTCATAATCCGTTCAGACGGGTTACAATGTGGTGAGTACAATGAAATAAAAACAGGTTTGATTTTATGATTCCGAAGCATGCGTGACCAAACAGCAGATCTGAATTGCGGTCCGTTATCTGAAATGACTTTAGCAACGTGGCCTACTTCACGTAAGAAATTTTTAACAAAGGCGTTGGATACAGACCGTCCAGTGGCTTTACGTAACGGAGTGAAAGAAACAAATTTTGAAGTAAGTTCAACAGCGACTAGAACGTACGAAAATCCATTAGATGTTCTGACAAGCGGTCCCAAGAGATCAACAGCAGCAAATTCTTTTAATTTAGAAGGAATGATAGGAAACAGCGGAGCACGATGGGAGATAGTAGATGGTTTCGCCTTTTGACAAAGTTTACAAATAGACAAGACTCTTCGAATTCTCTTTTCCATATTGTTATAATAACAAGTCGTTCGAAGAATATGATAACATTTTCGTGGACCAAAATGTGCGTAGCTGAAATGAATATACCAAATGAGCTTATTAACAAAATCGTCTGGAATGCAAAGTACCCATAGCTTGTCATCAACAGTGCAGCGTTTGAACAGTATGTTGTTTCTCACCAGATAATAATGCCGAATCTGTGTGTGTGTCTTTTCATGCCATTTGCTCTTGATGTCTTTCCAAATCGGATCTTTATCTTGTTCATGAGCAATGTCCTTTAAAGATTTGGTGATGAAGTTTTCAAAGGCGACTTTCTGAATGTAAAGAATACTGAAAGTTTTTTCGAGGTTGCCTTCTGTGTTACTTTTCTCAAGCCCAGCCGGTGCGCGTGACAGCGCGTCCGCAACAATGTTCTCCTTGCCGGGAATGTAGACTATTGTGAAGCGGAATTCTTGCAGAAACAATGCCCAACGTTTTAACCTGTCATGATTTAATTTTGAAGACATAAGAAATTGTAATGCACGATGATCACTGTATACTTTTACGTGCTTACCAGAAAGAAAGAAACGGAATTTGTTAAATGCCCAAACGATAGCTAAAGCTTCTAATTCAGTAACGGAATAATTTTTTTCAGATTTTGTTAGCACTCGGCTAGCAAAAGCAATGGTTTTCTGAACAGTAGTGTCATTTTCTGTGGCTTCTTGAAATAAATGAGCACCAAGACCGACTTTAGAAGAATCCGTGCTAAGGCAGAAATCTTGTGACAGATCTGGATGAGCTAGTATTGGCGCGTGAAGTAACGCTTCTTTCAAAGAATTGAATTCCAACTGTGCTTGTTCGTCCCAGTTCCAAATAGTATTTTTTCCAGTGACAGAACAAAGTTTTGGTGTAACAAGAATTTGCATATTCAGAAAACGATGGTAAAAATTTACGAGACCTAGAAAACACCGGACTTTTTTTTTGTGGATGGAACTGGAATGGCTCTGATTGCTTCTAACTTTTCAGGATCCGGCTGAATGCCTTCAGAAGAAATAATATGTCCCAAAAACTTCACCTTTGTACTACCGAATTCAGACTTTTCCAAGTTAACTGTAATTCCAGATTCTGCAAAAATACGTAACAAACTGTTGAGGATGCGATTATGTTGTTCCCATTAACCTTCTGCTATTAGAATATCGTCCACATATAAGGTGATGTGACGTTTTAAGAACTCAGGTAGTATGGAATTTAGCCCGCGAATGAATGCTGCCGAAGAAATGTTCAAACCAAAAGGAAGTTTCCGAAACTGATAACAAAAGCCGAAACAAAGGAAAGCTGTGTATTTTCTACATTCTGGATGAAGTTCGATCTGATAGAAGCTGGATCTGAGATCAATGGAAGAAACACTTTTACACCATTAAAATTTTGAAGAAGTTCTTCCAACGTTTGCGGCCTGTCTGTTTCAGGAATAATGATAGTATTGATTTGTCTCGAATTTAAGACAAGCCTGATCGATCCATTTTTCTTCTCAACAACATGTAATGGATTGTTGTATGAGCTTACTATAGGCTCAATAATGCCCGCGTCAAGCATAGATTGTATTTCTGTTTTAACACGGTCCCTATAATGTGCTTTAACAATAAAACAAAGTACTTTAAATGTAATAACTTTCCATGAACGATTTTTTTTAATTGTACGGACTTATGTTGTTATTGCAGGATGAACATTTTGGACTGACATTTTAACATCAACATTTGTTTATGTTATCAAAAATTACTTTATTGTATAAATTTAATATACAATATTATTTGTACATTGTCTAAATTTGTTTTACAGAGAAATTGAAAAATATTGTCAATGTATGCACACACTGTATGGAAAGACTAAAGATATGACGATGTAAATCGTGACATTAGGAATTAAATTTCTTATTTCACTCAACAGGACAATGAAGGATTAACACTACACTATACAGGTTATTTTATACCAAAAATGTATTATGAATCATCTTCAGGAGTGTCCACAGAAGGCCACTCAGTCAATTCCACATAAAAGGCTTTGTGCTCATCGGGAATATATTGCATTAATTGTCCCACATCTTTCAATTTTTTGACATCGATTGCAACTTTGTTATTATATGCAATTTCTGCAGGCAACTTTGGTTCTGTCTGTAATGAATGTCGCAATGAAAAGCGGTGTTTTACGAGACCATCAATATGATAGTAACAGTCAACTTTACCTGGAAGCATTTCACTGTGATGGAAGCTCATAAATGAGCACATTGTGGATTTCACTTTACTGCTTTTGTTCACATTCGTCCCATAACTGTCGTCGGACAAACAGGATCGCTTATAAAATTTGGGGCACCATTTTTTGTAACCCAAAATCTCTTCCGAGGTAACAAGCTTTACATTAATATTTTGTTTTTTGGATGATGTCACCATACATTGAACATACTCATAAAAAGAATATATTCTGTCTATTCTTCTTATCACCCTCTTTATGGAAGCAAATGTACGATCACATGGTAAAAATGAATGGCCACGCACAGGAAATTACTGGAATACATCTTTGAATCTGCCAGAACTTACAAGGCAGTTCATTACCCTAACCACTGTGTTGTTCTTATTTTGCGCAGGGCACCCACCCGAGAACAGGTGTTATTCAGTAACACTATCAGGTATATCTGAGTTGATGTAATCAACCAAAAACGAGCATACTTCGTTAGGTCCTTTTTGGGCAGTACCTTCGTGGTACATATATACCTTGGATTTGTTGCTCTTTAGGTCTGTAATACGGAATGCATTAACGTTAATTTACCGTAAATAAACAGCTTCCTGTACTGGGAGCTTAGGCAACTGCAGATTTTGCATAAAATCGAAACACAATGCTACCACATGCTCATTTTCTGCACACTTCTCCTTAACAGTATCCATCTTTAAATAGAATTTTTTGCATCTTCTTTTATGTACCATGAATTCCGCTACAGCCACACGCTTTGCAGTATCGTTCAATGATGGACTCTTGATCTTCACTGAAAGTGACTCACAAGAGCAGCAAGTATCGATTTGCGGCCGCCCAAAGCGTAAGTTAAAACGCTCATTGAAAACCCTTAAATAAATTCCATGTGACACCCTGGTATGAGGATATAACTTCATGAACAGTTCGTACATACTTTTTACAGATAATTCAGGATTTAAGTAATACATTTCTTTGCTTGAATAATGTGAGATTTTCGTAGGGAATGTTTTAATATGCTCCTCAATTATGGATAGGACTTCCTGTGGTGTTGCATTGGTTGAAGCAGTACATCCTCTACTGTCACATGGGTGAACATTATTTTTCACACAGTTACAAATTCGTCACACACGTTCATTTGTAATGCCAAAAAGGCTACAAAATGCCTTTTTGCACACTTAGACCCGTCCAGCATCTCCAGTTACCACGCGATATCGATAATTTAGTGCTCTTGGCTTAGGCTGGCCATCACTTTTCCGGGGTCTTCTGCGTACCACGTCTTCTTTTTCGATCAGCCCTGCAAGGTAACCATCTTGTGTGTTCTTACTCTCAAAATCGTGAAATTTAGTGAATATATCTATCTGTTCATGTTCAGAGATCCTCCTGAAACACAGTTTCTTACATCTGAAATATATTAATACACGAATACCAATGTCAGGAATTGTAAAAGAGTTGCAAAAAAATAATTTACATAAAATCAGTTATTTTTTATTGATAGAGTAAATTATCCATATGATGTTTACGTACCATAAAACTTAGAACAGATGGGAACCTCTAAGAAGTAAAAAATACACAGACAGGAGATTAATTAACATAGCCTTTGAACTCACCCACAGTCAGGTCCTATTTTTACAGCATTCATTTCTCTTCCACTGTGATTCACGTAACCAATTCCCTTCGTTCTGGCAGCTTTTATGACATTTCTTTTATATAGTTCCGGTTGCGCACCTCTCTTCTTCGACATTGTGCATAGATAATCCAAAGAAACGTGTTCTATAAACAAAACAAAACAGCAATCTATACGCAGCTGCTACAACAATGCACACAGGTAATAAGATCACAGGCGTCAGATATGCTGCCATCTGGCATGCATACTATTCACTACATGGAAAAAGATTCGAGTATGTTCGTTTGGTGCTGCCATCTGCCATTTCTTGCAATAATAACGTAAGTCCTGGACTCATGTTGTTACTGCAAATAACACGAAAAACTGTATGCCTGTAAAAGCATTAAATTGTGTGGGACAAGTGTGATTTTTGCATAGATGCTGCATCTAAGTATCCTGAAGGCTTCTCTGCATGTATCTAATTTTTGCCAAAAAGTGGACATGTGTTGTTTTTACAATTACCGATTCAAATACGGCTTATCTGGCGGCCTTTTCAGCCTCTGTTCACATACAGTTTTAATTTCAACACGTTTGTCCTGAGGCTTAGTCTGTAGCTTCGCCTCCAATACCGAAACCCTTTCCTCTAACTCGTCAACTAGTGAGTGTTGCTTTGCTATCAATTCACTAATTGTCACCTTCGTTGATTCCTCTTTAGTCAGATTGATCTCATCTGCCAATCTACCTGGAGAAATGTGCCCAGTAGTATCTGCAATTACTTCCTCTAGATCTGCGCCACCCACATTGCTATCTTCTGACCGTATAATGTCAGCTCTAACCTCATACACGCTGTAATCTATGTACTTTTCTACCAATCGTATCCGGCTATCACTAAAATTCTCGTACTATTTCTCCTTAATACTTTCGCAATGTTTAAACTGGAGGTTTGCGTCGGATGGGTCGGCTACTTCCACCACTACAACTTTCGGTAAGGTCTGCCGGTTAGGGCCAGAACTTCCCGTTACTACTTCAACATCTAACTCCTGCTGGACGAAACACGACGAATCTTGCTCGTGCTCCCCATTAACATCAACTATTTCTGGTAAAGTCTGCCGGTTAGGGCCAGAACTTTCTATCACTTCACAAATACTATCTTCCTGTGGGACGAGACGCGGCAAATCCTGCCCGCGCTCCCCATAATCACTTCTCCCGTACAGGCGCCTATAATCTCTTAGTTCGTCGTATAAGCGACCGAACTGCCTTAACCAGACCTCATCCCTCTCTGCATCCCCTCGCTCGATGACGGACGTGTTATCCGACATCTGACCTTCTCTCAACAATTGCGAATCATTCTTAAACTCAATCTTCATTTCCGCTGTGGGTGTTACAGCTGCCACTTTACAATCGATTTCCGGAACACTACTTAAATTGTTCTCACTGACAGTGAATGTATTTTCTACTTCCGTGTCTACAACTGATCTACTACTTGTGGGTGCACTCCTTTCTCCCAACACTGGCACACTCTCCCGCCGTTGATTATTCCATACGGAATTTTCATAACGACGACACCTGGGTTTTCTCTCGTTATTGGGCCTCCAAAATTTCTCCACGCCCGATCGGCCCCTCACCGGCGCGGCTAATGGTTTCCCTGTCTTGTCCCAGCAGATACGCTCCCCAGATGCTGCTGAGGTGGCTGATCACACCCTCTGGCGTTATTACTATTCTGCGAAGCCCGTATCACGCTAGTATGATACTGGTTTCCGTCATTCCTGTTATTATTTGCATTGTACCGATTGTCATTACGGCCCGAACCACTATTGTTATTGCTGCCATGGTTGCGGTATGCATTATTCCCATGGTTATCGTTGTTGTGGTTCCTGTTGTTGTTACCACGGCTTCTACCACTGTCGCGATTATTGCGCCAATTATCCTCGTCCTCAACTCTTTCCAGGAAACCATTGATTGTCTTGTAATTGCTTCCTACATAGCGTTTTGTATCATCTGGAAGCTTCTTGTAGAGTTCCCAGACTATTGCGGATCCAGCCCTCACAAAACTCCTTCATCGAGCCGCGCGAATTCGCATCGAAAGGCCTCGATACGACAAATTCGCGCCAGACACTTTGCTGTTTTTGCTCTGACCAGTATTCAGCCAGAAACAAATTTTTAAAGTCGTCAAAAGTCAGGTTCGTAATGTTGAGGTTTAAGCCCCAACGCTTGGCATCACCAGCCAACACACCAATAACCGCATTAATTTTTCTCTCATTAGTCCATGATCTGGGTAAAACTCTTTCACAATTTTTAATGAAATCCGCTGCGTGTATACCGCCTTTTTTCAAGGGGTCGAACCGCTCGTCTTTCGTCAACAATTCCGAACTATGTGCACAGATTGGCACATAGCCCTGTTTTTCTTTTCTAATTCCGACACTCTCGTAATTACTTGGCAAGTGGTTGTCGCAAGCGTTTCTACTTCCCTTTTTTTTCTTCGCAGATATTAGCCTGCTTCGTCACTTTGGTATCTACTTCGGATACTAAAGCCTTTAAAGTTTCCACCTTCTGTTGATCCTCTTTTTTCACTAATTGAATTTGTTCCGTCACCTTATTCTCGGTGATCGGAGCAACTGCTTCTCCTACACTTTTCTCGATTCTGCTAATTTCGGAATTAAAACGAGTATTTATGCTCGCAATTTCCGCCTGAACGCCTATCATTTCCTGTTTAAGATTACCGATTTCGGTATTAATCACAACAATATCTTCTTTGATTTTATCAACTTTTGTGTTAACAACTCCAACATTGTTGTTAACAACATTAATAGTTTTGTTCTGATCGTCTAGCTTCCGTTCAATTTTTTGAGACTGAGCTTCTTGCTTGGTAGACAGAGCTTTAATTTCTGCCTATTGACTCTTGATTTTATTAATCAAAACATTCAATAAATCAGTTAAATTCCCGGAAACTACAGGTTTTACTTCCGTAGCTGGTTCCTCTATATTTGTCCCCCCGTATTCGTCATCAAGGGATTCACATTTGATTTTCTCTTCCGATTCCGAAACATATTCTAAAGTTTGGAATTCCATTTCTGCTCTTTGTTGCGTTTCTGCAGTCGCGTCTTTTATGCTAGCCGCCTGCCCCTGAACAATGGGTACCGCGGTGCGCGTTTCCCACTGTTCGACCGATTGTTCCGTATCCAAGTCTACCAAATTTTGGCAATTGTTGCCTTCACTCATTTTAATAATTTTCAATACAAATGCCAAATCTCAAATCTAATTAGGATTCTTCCCACTACTTAATCTCGCTGACGTAACGACTTGTTCGTAACCAGTACTTTGTTACGAGATTTGCAAAATGCAAAATTCGTGTGCAGAACAATCTCAGATCCGAAGATTGTCCTGTCACCAGGTCGCCACGTGTAACCTCCCCCTCACTTATCGACCTTAATGACAGTGGAAAAATTAAACCGCGTGTACCTAATGGAAATTTGGGAAAAGCAGTCGTCACCGAAGTTAATTTGTCGGTAAAGAGGGAGGAAAGGGTTACATCTTAATGAAAGGAAAAATGCAAATGAAACTAATGGAAATTAAGTTTGAAAAGGGGTAAAGTAAATAAAGAAAGTAAATGTGCGGCCGTTACGTTAACAATTAACTAGCGGTAATTAGATATTTGAGATTTGGGGGAAATTACGGTCGCCAGTCCTAAGGACAATTATTATAGTAACTGAAAAAGAAAGGTTATTACACATATAATTAGCACTAGAAGCGTGGCAACTGAAGGTTGACACGTGTAGTGTGAAAACTGAAAGTTTGTCAGAAGTAATAAATTTCGCTACACTCTGACTTAATTTAGCATGATGCTGGCGTTTGAATTTCAACGACACTCGGGTTCATTCCGGAAAAGGAAGGGACCCTGCTTGGTAATGCAATTGTGACAATGAGCAACAAACGTTCATGCTAAGTTGCTGTAATTTTGTGATGCAACAATTTTAAAAGTTTGAAAAGCTGAGGTCTGCCATACAGTTCTAAAACTTTACGTGCTTCCAGTCTTCCTTGTTGGTTGATTGAAGGTTTGAAGCCGTCGATCGAGGAGGTGGCGACAGTCACTCATTGTTGGCCGTCGCTGTTGCAGAAGCTGGATGTTGGCGCGCCTTCTTCTCGACACGGTCACCAGACGAAACGGGCTCTTGATGTGCGCCAGCTAATGCTTCCCGTCCGCGACACCATGTCAGAAACTATCATCGCAAGTCGAGCGGAATTACATGCTGCCAAACCCCGAAAGCGCGGCTACTCGCGGGAGCGTCATACAACACACCTCTCCACTCGCTACTCCAGCCAGACTCTCTCTGCTCAGCCCGCGCTCCACGCGGCAGAGTTAACACTACCAAAGGTCCTAAACACTTTCGTTCTCCACACGACGTATCGATGTATTCGTTCGATAGTATAGTTTTCCCTAGGCCAGACCCAGCGTATAAATACAAATAATATTCACAAAACAAACCAATTATACATCGACATAAATGCATATATATATATATATATATATATATATATATATATATATATATATATATATATATATATATACAAATAATAAAACAATTACAATATATAAAGACACAGAAATGTCATATCTTAAGGTAACAAAAAAGGAAAAAAAATTTGCACCGCAATAGATGGAAATAGGAGGATATGCATTTCCGGCGTTACAAACGGCTGTCAGTGATCATCTGGTTGGGTTCGGATTTCTCTAATTTTCTCATAATTATCGTTCCCGGAGATGTCTGTGGGAGTAAGTAATATTTTGCTTACACTTCCTGCAACGGCAAGCCTCTGAATCGTAACAGTCAAATCTTTTCGTGATGTCCGACTCTTTTCTTGAAGCCTCTGCCACTGCAGTTTGATGAAAATCACCTTGAAGCTATCGCGCTTAGTGACTGAACGCGTGATCGAACGTGCTGCTCTTCTTCGTATCTGCTCGTTGTCCTCTATTAATATTATTGTTGTGATCTTCAGTCTGAACACTGGTTTGATGCAGCTCTCCACTGTGTGACAAAGTTGCATGTCCTCGGGAAAAGTGACAGTCGTAATTTACCCGTGCTTTCAGCCGTTCACAGAACCAGCGCAGCAAGTGCTGGCTGATGTTTACAAGGCCATGTTTGCTGATTTTACAATACCAGATCAGTCAGTTATTTAGACTATTACCTCGGCAGCGACAGAAAAGGATGTTGCACCTCTTCGGCCTCTCCGTAGACATCCTTCCGTTGTGCTAGCACCAACGGTTCCGCTGTCTGTATCGTTGACGCACTCAAGCTACCACACCTCGGCAATTCTGTGGTTCGTGGGGCAGGGGGGTACCACTGTGACGACCAGTAATAAAGAATCAGTTGAACGAGTGTTTTGTAATAATCTCTTCAGTGGATGAATTACATTTTAATTGATTCCTTTCAGTGAATATCAGTCTGACATATGCGTTTCCTACAACTATTTTTCTTGTGATCGTTGCGCTTTATGTCACTCCAGAGGCAAGTATTGCTAGATATTGTACGACTATCACTATTTCTAATGATTTATCGTTAGTTACGGGTCTTTCCCCACGTTCAGGAACAACATGTTCCATGTATTTGCTTTATAGTTAAACACCAATACTGTACCAAGCATGGATCCACTGCAGGAAAACTCCTGCACTTCCCTATAGTTTTACGCCACTGGTGTCCGCCCCCGGTAGCTGAGTGGTCAGCGCGACAGAATGTCAATCCTAAGGGCCCGGGTTCGATTACCGGCTCGGTCGGAGATTTTTCTCCGCTCCCAATCGACGCGCAAGTCGTCGAAGTGGCGTCGAATCGGAAGACTTGCACCCGGCGAACGGTCTGCTCGACGGCAGGCCCTAGTCACACGACATTTACATTTACCCCACTGCTGCTTCCTTGAATTAAAGGCATCTTGTCTGGTATCAGACCACTATGCTTTTATCATAAAACTAGTCATGCGCCCCGGCACCGCACGGATAGTGCTAAGTATCTAAGGCAGGACGACTTGTCTGGAGTAGCGGTAATGAATTATACAGGGTGGTCAGCAACAGTCTCAAAAGCTTGTAAAGGTGTTGCAGGGTAGGTTTCAGTGAAAAATAACTGATAACAAAGTTCCATACGTTGCGCATTTTTCACGTTAATTAGCATTGAAATTACCCAATCAGGCCATTGCGCTCGCAAATTCAAGAGGATAGCCAGATACAATCAGTGTCAGCTGTTCTCACAGCGTAGGTGATAGCTCACGAGAGTGCTCAGCCTTTCGCTTGGTTTCGATCCTTACTACCGTCCCACGTCCAATTTTTGTGTCACTCTCGTATTCCGTTTTAGGAAGCAAACGAAGAACACGTTTGGAGACACCGTCTCTGGGTGGTCGATTGAATTTGCGCGCGCAATGACCTGACTGGATAACTTGAACGCTAATTAAGTCGCGAAAGGTGCAACGCATCGAATTTTTTCTTAAAATTTATTTGTCAGCACAATCTATTCTACAACACCCTTACAGGCTTTTCAGACTGTTTCTGACTATCCTGTAGACACAAACCTTGCTCGTGAATCGGTCTATCTATTAGTGAAAATCAAATATTGAAATCCCTACACTATTTGCTTCACATACAAACATATTTTCAATGTTATGTCCTTATGGCCTTGATATTGTAGAAACAGCAGCTGGGACTTACTAAAGGACACCTTGAAGAAATACAGCATTGTACTGTCAGGAAGAATAAAATCCTCGCAACTAACATTCTCTTCGAGGATGCTATAAAGAATTATTAATTACCATTAATGGCGCAGCTCGTGCCCGAATATAGTAGTCATTGGAAGAGAATAGGAAGTATTCTTCTGGAATGTAAAAAGCTCATAGGCAGTAGTAAGACGAATAAACAAAAACTGAAAAAAACTTAGAAAATTATATGCCACACAAAATAGAAAAATCGAGGTGGAACATATTGTTAAAGAAGCATAAGAAACTTTCATGGTTTACTTATTGCAATTTCGGAAGTTTGGAAAAAGACACAGGTTGGAAAAGTGCCAGCAGTAACATCATTCTGAGTCTGTGTTTCAGTGCTGATACGAATTTCTTGGGATGATGGAGATGGAGAAATGTATTAATTTGAGGTAAAGAAGTGTGGTCTGGATACGACTGGAAGTTAGGAAGCAAATGTGTTACGGGGTAACCTCACCAGTGCAAAATGAGAATCTACTAATGTTTACTCGTACAATATAATAAATAGATTTATTACGTACAGTACGTAATGGCTAATATCGTGATCGTGTATAATAGGGTACTGGAGCAGGAAGTTTTCTGCAGATGACTTAATGTGTACAGTGACATTGTCCGTTCCGATTAAAGCCGTGCAAAACTGCAGAGTACATTTAAAAATTTAAGTGTACAATTGCTCATTCTGAAACGTCCCCTTAGAAAAATTATACAAGATAGTGCTTAAACTGACACACAATATTTTTTAGCGCAACGCAATCTGACTATCAAAGATCCCTGCAAAAGAATGGCCCTGAGTAACATTAAACTATACCTTTCACAAATCACTTACCTCACAAAAATCTTCATTACTCGAACTACTGCAATACAGCGAGCGCCACTACTGCCAGCTAAATAAAAGATTCAAACTACAGAAGGGACTAACTACTGATAGGGATAGTTAGCAAATGAAAGATATTAATGGAGAACAAACAATGTATTTACCTTAATATCATCACAAGTCATAATATATGTAATTTCAAAAGTCCGCCATCTCTCTCCCCACATCCACCACTGCTGGCGGCTCACCTCTAACTGCGCAACGCTACGTGCTGTTCACATCCAGCTGCCGCTGCCCAAAACTACAATGGCAGACAACAATGCAAACTAGCCACAGACTGCACACAGCACAGCCAGTGATTTTCATATAGAGCGCTACGTAACGTTGCCAATAAGAAAACATAAACAGCCTACTTACATAGCCCCCATGCTCCCAAAAAAAAATTTTACAAATCGTTTTGGGCAGTGGCCAATAATGATTTGAAAAAAATTTTCATAATTACAATAACAAAGATATCAAATGCACACACTTATTTATACAATGTTGGCCAAAAGCTAAAATTTTCTCACAGTCCATAAAGACAGTCCAGATTGTTCATCACAGTAAAATTTCAGTATTTTTTTTTTCAAAGTCTGAGCAGTAAAAGACAATGCACACGGAAGTAGTGGATTTCCATGCAGTCTTGAAGAAGTAGTGTTGTCCTTTCAACTGAAAGACAGTGCTGACTCTTGACATGCTGACAGGTAATGGGCCACAACAGAGCAAACCCACAGCAGAGTCATTCGACCTTTTGAAGAAGATTGGTAGGTAGGTCATCATAGAACAGACCCACTGTAGTCCTGGTAGAGATTGTGGTATTGGTGAGTCATCAAAGGTGTAGACCCACTGTAGTCCATGTAGAGACGGCCAGCAGCCATCTGTTGCGACTGTGCAGGTGCACAATCACCATCGAAGAGTCTTGCGGATAATATAGCAAGTCCATAACCACCACTTGTGCACTCACAAACTTTTTGGAATTGTCCTTAGAACCAGCAATGCTGTTATCCAGTCCCTTGCTGAATTATTAACACACTTGCAAACGCTAACAGTCCCTACTTCTCACATATTGTCCATATACTACGACCAACAGAAACGTGTGCAGTGAAATGTAACTTACAAGTTAATAATATGATGAACTGGTGTCAATTACAATTTTATAACATGAGAATACGATTACAAAGGTACAAAATACATCATTAAAGAACATAACAATACAGATAACATTTGTAGTACAGGCTTTACAACAGAATAGAAATAAACATATACATCGGTGTTACAGGAATTATGACATAAATAAATACATAAAAGATCAGAATAATTATTGAAACATCAACTTCACACATGAGCATTAAAACAAAACAGAATAAATAATGTCTAAGCAACTTTACAAAGAAAATATCATATTATTAATGCCAATTATATTTGAGGATAACAGTATTCCTCATCGTAGTGAATGTAGCTTAGCATTAGAAGAAGAAAAAATTCTATGAAACTACACAGGGACAGGAAGAAAATAAATACACAAGGGTACACAAACACATTGTGGGATAACACAAAAGGAAAGGACAGGGTTTGTTTCATTGCAGTATTTTGCAAACAAAACTTTCTTTGCTTCTTGGAGATCTCCCTTCATTCATCATTATTCCCAAAAAGTCCTATCTATACCTCCTTCCTGTATTCTATTCATATTTCTTTCAAAATAATTGTTTCTCATTGTACAATACTCATTTTGGCCCAAATCTTTTTCATATAACTTCGCAATGCATTCTTTACCTATTCTCCATAGTCAGTTTCTTATATAGTCTACCCCTCTTAAGCTAACTTAAATCTACTGAGCTCAGATGCTAAACTAAGGGATGAGGCAATGCAGCAGCACAAAACAATTAACACAAACAGCAAGGACAAGAAAAATGGGAAATTGAAAAGCAAGCTACAGTAAATCTAAATTACCAAGCAATGCAACATTACAACTAATATGAGCCAATGTGCAGCAACAAGAAAAATAAATCAGTAGTAAAACTAGCTTAACAGAGTAATACAAAGTGAAATTTAGTAGCACTATGCCTGGCAAACAGCAGCAGCAGAAGTGTTAACTTATATCTAAACATGACATAGCTCAAGCAAAAAAATAGTACACTAAAGTCAACAATGCAGATTAAGGAAATGTATAATCACATCTTGATGTCTATGTAATTAAAGTGGTGCAACACAACTTATTCTACGAAAAATATTACCAAGTAGTTGAAAAGAAAATTATATATGCAGTTATTGTTATCAGTCCCTTCTTATTGTTCTTTCCATTCCAAAAGCTCCTTTTTCGAAGAATGTGGATCATAAAATAATTATTTAATAGATCTGTTGACAGAAAGTGTTCACATTAGCAAATGCATCTAAGTTTATTTTATAAAACTAATGCTGCAACACAGCTGGAAAACAGGTATCAAATGAAATAAGCAATTACGCAAACCAAAGCATAAAAACATCATTCAATAGCTATGTGGCATTTCGTAAGTCAGTAGCTCTCAACTCTCGTAGAAAGACACTTGTCATAATCAGGTGTGCAGATGTACGAATATTTCCCATCAATTCATAAGCATTTCAGTAATTAGCACAAAGTACGAGTAATCATATGTTTTCAAGTAATGAGCGTGTAATATTTGCGATGCTTTCTACAAAGGAATGTCAATAACGACGTTAATGGTCTCTTTTTTTTTCTCCACCTCTGTCTCTGAAAGGCGCACACACTAATGGCTTTCTTTTGTCAGACGACTACCTCTCAGCTGGGCGCCCAAAACGCATTACGTGCAGGTGGTCACTTACCTCTCTTACTGAAATATTTACGACAGCAGTTTCTGCTACAGTGGCAGTCTCATGTAAAAAATTTCACAGGTCAAGAATTAGCGTTACAAATGTGTAGAAACAAAATCCTGTAAATATAACAGTGACCAAAAAATTTTCGCCGGCATTGTGATACATTCACGCATTTACACACATTTCATAACTCTTAAAGTACGATTCTCGGTTTCCAACATCCTTTTTCACAAGTCAGTGTCCCTAACCACTATTCATTACTCCTTACCTTATTCGTCGACACTTCTTCAATATTTCATCTTAATAAATATGTAGCATAATCAAATTCCTCATATAACATCGGCTTATTGATCATAAACATACCTCAACAGCATAATACACATCGTCGTCGTAAAAATAACATCATAACACCTCAGTCAAATCTCAAAAACGTCGTAGCTTCCTGCAATAATTTCAAAACCTAAAAAAATTCTCTGCTCATTTAAATAGCGTCATCTACCTCAAACGTACTTTAAAAATCGTGATCCCATACCAAATATATCATTCAAAGCTCTCATAATATCACAATGGGTCTGAAAAAATATGAACAGTTCACAAGGTACAGACAAAATACAATTTCGTAAGTGTGAAGTTATCCAACGGTGTAATTCAGTAAACATCTGTCACTGCCGTAGCAAAAAGTTTGTCTCTCTCAGTTAAAGGATCAGATAGCTATGTAATTTATGTGTTAGAGCAATATGGTACCGATGTGTAAAGTTGTATAAGCAAATACCATATTAGCTAGGGCTCCTTGTGCTTGCCAAACACATGGTACACAAAGCAGGCGTGTATCCCCCTGAGGATTAATGTAATTATACCCTCAGGTGTTACAGATTACAGCAATGGAATGAAATGTATTACGGAAAACTTTCTTTGTAATTCAAAAATCTTTAAAAATAAATGTTTTAAGTACAAAATTAATCACTCAAATACATGTCCTGCAGCGCTAAATGTGCGTCTTGCTGTAAGATAATCTCTGTGGAAGTGTCGTAGTTATCGTCCTCCAAAAGCTAAATTCTGCAGAAGTCAATGTACTGACCTCATGATGAACAAAAGTGAAATGCTTTGCGTATAGATATCTTACTTATTACGCTTATTGCCGTGATGAAGAAAGTACTGTGCTGTAACGTATTGTTGTGCTACGGAAAAGGCTGTCTCATTGTAGCTGTACCACAAAAGTTACTATTAAACATGTTTTACTTTCCATAAGAATTCAGAAAAACTGTGCAGATATGAAACAGAAACACCGCAAAAGCAACATTGTAAATTGTCACTCATTAGTAGCGTCGTGATAAAATCGTGTAGCTGTCACATAAACTAACCACTGTGTCATCTGGTATCTCCCAGAAAGTACTTTAATTCAGAATGTATTTTCAAGTAAACCAAAATGTTGCATTAAAATCTCATTAGCAGTACTGGTAAATGTTCTAAGTATGTGAGCCTTATAGTCGTTACGTAATCGTGCAACTAACAAGCAAGAATGTACACACACAATAACACTGTGTCGTCTGTTCGCAATAACAATGCATTCGTAATTTCTGTTTGAATAAGTTCTCTTGGTTCTTGACTGGATATTTAACTTTAAACATTGTTGCATGGTAACAGTTTCTAAAGCATACTAGTAACGTGAAGTGAAACGTTTCATGGCAAAGACAAAGTTAAAAAGCAGATTATCTTTCAATAAACGGTTTTACATGTGAAATGTGGTGTAAACCTTTACTCTTCCTAGTATTCAGAGTTTCAATTTCAACGCTATTATCATGTGGTATACGTCGGATTCTGTAAGGTCCATTGTAAACTAGAAAGAATTTGTGACTCAAGTGTTTCTTCTTATGTGACAATGAATGAGCTTTAATGAGAACTTTCTGACCAATATATAATTTCTTTGCATTGCTTTACCGTGTAGTTTTCTCCTTTTGTCTGCTGCAGATTTTATATTTTTAAGAGCCAAATCAATTATGTCTTTGTGTCGAAGTTTACGTGTATTCGGGAAGGGTACAAGCTCTCTGATTCTGTTCGGTGGTTCTTCATTCTTCAGTACAAGAGTAGGTGGTAAAGCAGTGGAATCATGAGGCATTTCATTCAGCACATTTTGAAATAAGTGTAAATATCTGTCCCAATGCTGATGCTTTCTGTGACAATAAAGTCTGCAAAGCTTATTGATTTCTTTCATAATCCGTTCAGACGGGTTACAATGTGGTGAGTACAATGAAATAAAAACAGGTTTGATTTTATGGTTCCGAAGCATGCGTGACCAAACAGCAGATCTTAATTGCGGTCCATTATCTGAAATGACTTTACTGACGTGTCCAACTTCACGTAAGAAATTTTTAACAAAGGCGTTGGATACAGACCGTCCAGTGGCATTACCTAACGGTGTGAAAGAAACAAATTTTGAAGTAAGTTCAACAGCAACTAGAACGTACGAAAATCCATTAGATGTTCTGACAAGGGGTCCCAAGAGATCAACAGCAGCAAATTCTTTTAATTTAGAAGGAATAATAGGAAACAACGGAGCACGATGTGAGATAGTAGATGGTTTCGCCTTTTGACAAAGTTTACAAATAGACAAGCCTATTCGAATTCTCTTTTCCATATTGTTAAAATAACAAGTCGTTCGAAGAATATGATAACATTTTCGTGGACCAAAATGTGCGTAGCTGAAATGAATATACCAAATGAGCTTATTAACAAAATCGTCTGGAATGCAAAGTACCCATAGCTTGTCATCAACAGTGCAGCGTTTGAAGAGTATGTTGTTTCTAATCAGGTAATAATGCCGAATCTGAGTGTGTGTCTTTTCATGCCATTTACTTTTGATGTCTTTCTAAATCGGATCTTTATCTTGTTCATGAGTAATGTCCTTTAAAGATGTGGTGATGAAGTTTTCAAAGGCGACTTTCTGAATGTAAAGAATACTAAAATTTTTCTCGAGGTTGCCTTCTGTGTTACTTTTCTCAAGCCCAGCCGGTGCGCGTGACAGTGCGTCCGCAACAATGTTCTCCTTGCCGGGAATGTAGACTACTGTGAAGCGGAATTCTTGCAGAAACAATGCCCAACGTTTTAACCTGTCATGATTTAATTTTGAAGACATAAGAAATTGTAATGCACGATGATCACTGTATACTTTTACGTGCTTACCAGAAAGAAAGAAACGGAATTTGTTAAATGCCCAAACGATAGCTAAAGCTTCTAATTCAGTAACGGAATAATTTTTTTCAGATTTTGTTAGCACTCGGCTAGCAAAAGCAATGGTTTTCTGAACAGTAGTGTCATTTTCTATGGCTTCTTGAAGTAAGTGGGCACCAAGACCGACTTTAGAAGAATCCGTGCTAAGGCAGAAATCTTGTGACAGATCTGGATGAGCTAGTATTGGCGCGTGAAGTAACGCTTCTTTCAAAGAATTGAATTCCAACTGGTTCGTCCCAGTTCCAAATAGTATTTTTTCCAGTGAGAGAACAAAGTTTTGGTGTAACTAGAATTTGCATATTCAGAAAACGCCGGTAAAAATTTACGAGACCTAGAAAACTGCGGACTTGTCTTTTTGTGGTTGGAACTGGAATGGCTCTGATTGCTTCTAACTTTTCAGGATCCAGCTGAATGCCTTCAGAAGAAATAATATGTCCCAAAAACTTCACCTTTGTACTACCGAATTCAGACTTTTCCAAGTTAACTGTAATTCCAGATTCTGCAAAAATACGTAACAAACTGTTGAGGATGCGGTTATGTTGTTCCCATGAAGCTTCTGCTATTAGAATACCGTCCACATATAAGGTGATGTGACGTTTTAAGAACTCAGGTAATATGGAATTTAACCCGCGAATGAATGCTGCCGAAGAAATGTTCAAACCAAAAGGAAGTTTCCGAAACTGATAACAAACGCCGAAACAAAGGAAAGCTGTGTATTTTCTGCATTCTGGATGAAGTTCGATCTGATAAAAGCTGGATCTGAGATCAATGGAAGACAACACTTTTACACCATTAAAATTTTGAAGAAGTTCTTCCAACGTTTGCGGCCTGTCTGTTTCAGGAATAATGATAGTATTGATTTGTCTCGAATCTAAGACAAGCCTGATCGATCCATTTTTCTTCTCAACAACATGTAACGGATTGTTGTATGAGCTTACTGCAGGCTCAATAATGCCCTCGTCAAGCATAGATTGTATTTCTGTTCTAACACGGTCCCTATAATGTGCTGGAATTACGTATGGTCTAACACAAAATTTAGTATGCTCACGAACACGAAATTGGTATTGAAATCCCTTGATTGTTCCTGTTTTGTGAGTAAAAACTGTGGAATGTGCTTGTAAAATCTCAAAAAGGTCCTGCCTATCAGTGTCATTACAATTCTCAATTGTTTGAATTTTATTCTGAATTAACTCATTAATTTCAAATATGCCGTCGATATCATCCCTGTCAGTACTTGCAGAGTGATTGTTAGTGTCTAGTTCCGTAGAAAATTCCGAACTGTTGTCTAACAGAACGTAAAGCCGATTAATTTCCTCATCATGGTTTGAGAGCCAGTCTTCAAATTTCAAAGTTATTGACTTACCTTCTGTCTCTAAACTTATTTCAGCCTCGTGAGAGCTTAAAATTGCTTTGTATTCATTCAAAAAGTCTACTCCCAGTATAATTTCCGTCGACAATAATGGAACAATAAGAAAGTTCATAGAAAAGCTGTGGCTTTGGCAAAAGAATTCTAAATTGTTTTGTTGGCGTACATCAACACTTTTACCAAAGATTGCACCTTGTAATTTAATCTTACGTAACGGAAGTGTGGGGCAATCGTTCGATTTGTTGCATATGCTAAAAGCTGTTTCACTAATTACTGAAATGGGACTGCCAGAGTCAAGTACTGCCATAAATTTTACGTCATTTACAGTAATGTGAATCACAGGATATGCAATGTTGTTAAGTTCTACGTCGTGTTCCTGGAGATAGATGTCCCTAATGTCTTCCATTTTTACGTAATTACTAGCTACGGCAGCTGTGTCGTCAGTTTCATAAGTACGTCTTGTGGCTGCCAGCGGTGTGAGTCATTGCCTATTGTCTCTTTGTTGGCGCGCGTCGTTATTGGGATTTGGAGACCTAACTTCTACAAATTCACCGTGACGAGAATCCCGCCAGTTCTGATGCAGTTCAGGTCTGTTGTTATGATCATATCGTCTGTCGTCATGTCGGTAGATTCCATAGTTTCTTTCTTGTCGGTCACGTGGTGGAGAATTTCTCCCTGAGTCGTAACTGCACGCTGGACCGTTGCGTCTAAAGTTATTCTGTCTCCCTTGATACTAATTATTTTGGTTCCCATATTGTTTGTTTCTCTGATTGTCTCTGAGATAGTCACTACTGCGGAGAGGTGATCTTTCCCTGTAATTATTACTGCTCTGCCAACGGATGTCATATGGGTGGTGTCTGTTTTGGTCAGCATTTGTGTTGTGAGAATAGCCTTGTCGTGTCCAGTTATTATTTCTTTCATCGCAGAATTGTGACGGATGTGACCTGTAGTTGTTGTGTTCCTGTTTTCGCGTTACGCGATTGTCATTGTCAATTTCTAGTTCTTGTAACAGTCCCTGAAAAGCTTCAATGTCGTCTTTGCAACGTCCTGCTAAAATAATATGTCGTAAATGTTCAGGCAGTTTGATTAAGCAAATGCGGATGAGTTCAGAGGGGCTGTATGGGTTTGACAGGTACTGATTCTTGTGCAACATGTCTTCAAAATATTTCACAAGACTGGAAAATTCAGATTGTTCGAAATGTTTCATCATTATGATGCCATGTTTTACTCGGTCTTGTGTGGCTTGAGACCAATATGCTGAGAGGAAGGCATGGTAAAATTCTCCTTCACTGTGACAATCGTGAATGACCGATCGCATTCTTACAGCTGGTTCATTCTCTAAGTAGCCACACATAAATTCTAACCTGTGCTCCAATGACCAGTTGGGAGGGAAACAATGAGAGAATTGATGGACCCACGCTTGTGGATGAATGTCGTTGGCAGAATTCTTAAACGTTTTGAATTTACGTGTAGTAATGAACAGCTTATAGTCAAAATCATCGAGCGGCGAGTAGCATATCGGTCATTGTTACGTCGTGTCGGCGGTTCCATCTCAAAATTCGGTGTACCTTGCCAATTCCTTTCATAATTACCGAAATGCCCTGTGTTATTATTTTGTGGCTTTTCCGTATTTCTAAGTTCCTCTTCCCGTGTCGGAGCGCGAGTGTCCCCTGAAATATGTAATTCTTGTATTACCTGCGTCAACTGATCTTGTACTTCCCGGATTTCTCTTTTGTACTGTGTATTGATTTGATTTTGATTTTGTTTGAATTTTCTTATTTGTTCATACTCTTCTGTGTCAGTGAAGGCTACGGGTCTTGTGTCATTCAGATCATCATCTACCTTTGTAGATAAGTTAGTGACCTGATCCGAAAGTTCGGCTACTTTCTCTGATAGTGTACTTATTTCCTCCATGTGTCTTTCTGAACCAATTTTCAGGGTATCTACTGTGTCCTTTAAATTTTCCTGAGTTTTTGCAAGTTGCATAACCGAATCGGTAGATGCAACTGAGTCAATTTTAGCTTGCAAGGTCTCATGATTTTCATGAACAATGGTTTGCAGTTCTTTTATGGCTGCTTCGTGATTCTGTAATGCATTTTCATGACGCGAAAAGATAGGTTGGAAATGCTCACAAATTTGTGTTTTTACGTCATTACAGACTTTTTGACATTTCGATTCGATGTTATGTAACTCAGTAGTTAAATCTTCACGTGTTTGTTCAAGTGTGGTGTCTAACTTTTGAAAATTTTGTTCCATTGTGTCTAACTTTTTAAGATTTTGTTCCACTGTGTCTAACTTTTTAAGATTTTGTTCCACTGTGTCTAACTGTTGCTGTGTTTGTCTCTGGTATTGTTCCATTGTGTCGAACTTTTGAAGTTTTTGCTGTGTTTGTCTCTGATTTTGTTCCATTGTGTCTAACTTTTGAAGATTTTGTCGCATTTGTTGCATTAATTGTAATAACAATGCATTAGTGTCTGGAATCTGTTCCTCTACGCATTTCGGCAGTGCATTTGCACCAGCAACATTCACATTTTGACAAGCAGAAAATGTGTCTTGCCTCATTTGAGAAAACGGTGAGGACCCAAAACCTAAGTCTACAGTATTTGCAATATTGTGTTCTGTCATTTCGGATTCCTGAGGGGAGCTGTTGCCGACCGATCGATCGATAATGCTTCCCTGTTCACTAATTGTTTCACTGTCTACACCATTGTTTGCAGCCCGCTCCATTTCCCTATGTACAATTACCAAATTACTACTTTCAACATTAGTTACTTCATTACTCGGTGGCGCTAACACACTGCTTTCGTCTTCACTGTCATTTCTCAGTTTACTTTGGAGCCTAGTATTACGTTTTTCACACGCCATTATTGTCACAATATTTCACACGACAACACAAAAAAACACAATTTGAAGAGCAAAAATAAGAGAACACATTAACATAGAACTGAAAATAATATCTAGTTAATTGCAAGCGCAGCTGCGAAATACTTAATACTTGGTGCAAATCTACATGCATGCCACAACTGTTTTACTGTGCAACAATGAAAAACCACAACTACCAAGGAAATTCTCTCTATAATTACACGCTAGCAATAAACAAAAGCTACACTAAATACACAAACTACAAGAAAAAATCAGAAGATTCCATTGAGGTATCCCGGCAGGCTCGCCATATGAAACGTCCCCTTAGAAAAATTATACAGGACTGTGCTTAAACTGACACACAATATTTTTTAGCGCAACGCAGTCTGACTATCAAAGATTCCTGCAAAAGAATGGCCCTGAGTAACATTAAACTATACCTTTCACAAATCACTTACCTCACAAAAATCTTCATTACTCGAACTACTGCAATACAGCGTGCGCCACTATTGCCAGCTAAATAAAAGATTCAAACTACAGAAGGCACTAACTACTGATAGGGATAGTTAGCAAATGAAAGATTTTAATGGAGAACAAACAATGTATTTACCTTAATATCATCACAAGTCATAATATATGTAATTTCAAAAGTCCGCCATCTCTCTCCCCACATCCACCACTGCTGGCGGCTCACCTCTAACTGCGCAACGCTACGCGCTGTTCACATCCAGCTGCCGCTGCCCAACACTACAATGGCAGACAACAATGCAAACTATCCACAGACTGCACACAGCACAGCCAGTGATTTTCATATAGAGCGCTACGTAACGTTGCCAATAAGAAAACATAAACAGCCTACTTACAATTCCTAATGAGATGCGTTGTGCCCGATCATGGAATTAGGAGACATGATTTCTCTTGGAAATGCAGACAAGTGGAAACCGTAGGCAATCTGACAGATTGTACATGGCCAGTTAACCACGTAGGAGACATTGGACACACAGCACATTTCAAAGATAGTTTCAATGTTTGAGAGAAACAGGACAAATACTTTCCGCAATACAATGATAGAGGAGAACAATGAACTGTACGGGCTGACGACGTGGAAGAAACAATAGGCCCACTAGTTTACGATGATGACGAGGACTATCGGTCGCGCTAGTGTAGTATGGAAAGAAATACGAGAAAACATCTACAGCCCTACTATTCACAGAACGTGCAAGCTTTACCTCCTGTTGATTTAAATGTACCATTAATTTCTCAAAGACAGTCCCCACGCTGTTGAGAGATTTGCTACATAAGTGGTGCAAAACGAAGCCTCAGTTCACTTTGCATATTTGCTCGTAAGCATATGTGTCAGTCGTGGATAGAAACGGAAGTTGCAAGGCCAACTTTTTCACTTGATGTTACTTTATTTGATTTCATATTGTGCGGAATTGTTACCAGGAGGTCTTCAGTCTCGACAGATGACTTTTCTTCTACTATGCGATGCTTCTGACGAGAGTGAAGATCTCCTGGCAATAATCCTAGTTGTCGATAGTCAGCAGTTCAATGATAAATATGAAATTTCTCATATTCGCTTACAGCTTTCTATCATCTTTCCAAATGAGGTTTCTCTAACTCAGATTCACTCTGATTCGCATATCGCAAACAGCAACGGTGGAACACATCACAATTACTAGTCGTTCCCTCAGCGATACAGATGGCCGTACCGTAGGTGCAACCACAACGGAGGGGTATCTGTTGAGAGGCCAGACAAACGTGTGGTTTCTGAAGAGGGGCGGCAGCCTTTTCAGTAGTTGCAGGGGCAACAGTCTGGATGATTGACTGATCTGGCCTTGCAACAATAACCAAAACGGCCTTGCTGTGCTGGTACTGCGAACAGATGAAACCAAGGGGAAACTACAGCCGTAATTTTTCCCGAGGGCATGCAGCTTTACTGTATGATTAAACGATGATGGCGTCCTCTTGGGTAAAATATTCCGGAGTTAAAATAGTCCCCCATTCGGATCTCCGGGCGGGCACTACTCAAGAGGACGTTGTTATCAGGAGAAAGAAAACTGGCGTTCTACGGATCGGAGCGTGAAATGTCAGATCCCTTAATCGAGCAGGTAGGTTAGAAAATTTAAAAAGGGAAATGGATAGGTTAAAGTTAGATGTAGGGGGAATTAGTGAAGTTCAGTGGCAGGAGGAACAAGACTTTAGGTCAGGTGAATACAGGGTTATAAATTCAAAATCAAATAGGGGTAATGCAGGAGTAGGTTTAATAATGAATAAAAAATATAGGAGTGCGGGTAAGTTACTACAAAGAGCATAGTGAACGCATTATTGTGGCCAAGATAGACACGAAGCCCACGCCTACTACAGTAGTACAAGTTTATATGCCAACTAGATCTGCAGATGACGAAGAAATTGAAGAAATGTATGATGAAATCAAAGAAATTATTCAGATAGTGAAGGGAGACGAAAATTTAATAGTCATGGGTGACTGGAATTCGAGTGTAGGAAAAGGGAGAGAAGGAAACATAGTAGGTGAATATGGATTGGGGGTAAGAAATAAAAGAGGAAGGCGTCTGTTAGAATTTTGTACAGAGCATAACTTAATCATAGCTAACACTTGGTTCAAGAATCATAAAAGGAGGTTATATACATGGAAGAATCCTGGAGATACTAAAAAGTATCAGATAGATTATATAATGGTAAGACAGAGATTTAGGAACCAGGTTTTAAATTGTAAGACATTTCCAGGGGCAGATGTGGACTCTGACCACAATCTATTGGTTATGAACTGCAGATTAAAATTGAAGAATCTGCAAAAAGGTGGGAATTTAAGGAGATGGGACTTGGATAAACTGACTAAACCAGAGGTTGTGCAGAGTTTCAGGCAGAGCATAAGGCAACAATTGACAGGAATGGGAGAAAGAAATACAGTAGAAGAAGAATGGGCAGCTTTGAGGAACGAAATAGTGAAGGCAGCAGAGGATCAAATAGGTAAAAAGACGAGGGCTAGTAGAAATCCTTGGGTAACAGAAGAGATACTGAATTTAATTGATGAAAGGAGAAAATAAAAAAATGCAGTAAGTGAAGCAGGCAAAAAGGAATATAAACGTCTCAAAAATGAGATTGACAGGAAGTGCAAAATGACTAAGCAGGGATGGCTAGAGGACAAATGTAAGGATTTAGAGGCTTATCTCACTAGGGGTAAGATAGATACTGCCTACAGGAAAATTAAAGAGACCTTTGGAGAGAAGAGAACCACTTGTATGAACATCAAGAGCTCAGATGGAAACCCAGTTCTAAGCAAAGAAGGGAAAGCAGAAAGGTGGAAGGAGTATATAGCGGGTCTATACAAGGCCGATGTACTTGAGGACAATATTATAGAAATGGAAGAGAATGTAGATAAAGATGAAATGGGAGATACGATACTGCGCGAAGAGTTTGACAGAGCACTGAAATACCTGAACCGAAGCAAGGCCCCAGGAGTAGACAACATTCCATTAGAACTACTGACGGCTTTGGGAGAGCCAGTCCTGACAAAACTCTACCATCTGGTGAGCAAGATGTATGAGACAGGCGAAATACCCTCAGACTTCAAGAAGAATATAATAATTCCAATCTCAAAGAAAGCAGGTGTTGACAAATGTGAAAATTACTATCAGTTTAATAAGTCACAGCTGCAAAATACTAACGCGAGTTATTTACAGACGAATGGAAAAACTGGTAGAAGCCGACCTCGGGGAAGATCAGTTTGGATTCCGTCGAAATGTTGGAACACGTGAGGCAATACTGACCTTAAGACTTATCTTAGAAGACAGATTAAGGAAAGGCAAACCTACGTTTCTAGCATTTGTACACTTAGAGATATCGTTTGACAATGTTGACTGGGACACTCTCTTTCAAATTCTAAAGGTGGCAGGGGTAAAATACAGGGAGCGAAAGGCTATTTACAATTTGTACAGAAACCAGATGGCAGTTACAAGAGTCGAGGAGCATGAAAGGGAAGCAGTGGTTGGGAAGGGAGTGAGACAGGATTGTAGCCTCTCCCCAATGTTATTCAATGTGTTTATTGAGCAAGCAGTAAAGGAAAGAAAAGAAAAATTCGGAGTAGGTATTAAAATCCATGAAGAAGAAATAAAACCTTTGAGGTTCGCCGATGATATTGTAATTCTGTCAGAGACAGCAAAGGGCTTGGAAGAGCAGTTGAATGGAATGGACAGTGTCTTGAAAGGAGGATATAAGATGAACATTAACAAAAGCAAAACGAGGATAATGGAATGTAGTCGAATTATGTCGGGTAATGCTGAGGGAATTAGATTAGGACATGAGACACTCAAAGTAGTAAAGGTGTTTTGCTGTCTGGGGAGCAAAATAACTGATGATGGTCGAAGTAGAGAAGATATAAAATGTAGACTGGCAATGGCAAGGAAAGCGTTTCTGAAGAAGAGAAATTTGTTAACATCGAGTATAGATTTAAGTGTCAGGAAGACGTTTCTGAAAGTATTTGTATGGAGTGTAGCCATGTATGGAAGTGAAACATGGACGATAAATAGTTTGGACAAGAAGAGAATAGTTGTTGTTGTTGTGGTCTTCAGTCCTGAGACTGGTTTGATGCAGCTCTCCATGCTACTCTATCCTGTGCAAGCTTCTTCATCTCCCAGTACCTACTGCAACCTACATCTTTCTGAATCTGCTTAGTGTATTCATCTCTTGGTCTCCCCCTACGATTTTTACCCTCCACGCTGCCCTCCAATACTAAATTGGTGAACCCTTGATCCCTCAGAACATGTCCTACCAACCGATCCCTTCTTCTGGTCAAGCTGTGCCACAAACTTCTCTTCTCCCCAATCCTATTCAATACTTCCTAATTAGTTATGTGATCTACCCATCTAATCTTCAGCATTCTTCTGTAGCACCACATTTCGAAAGCTTCTATTCTCTTCTTGTCCAAACTATTTACCGTCCATGTTTCGCTTCCATACATGGCTGCACTCCATACAAATACTTTCAGAAATGACTTCCTGACACTTAAATCTATACTTGATGTTAACAAATTTCTCTTCTTCAGAAACGCTTTCCTTGCCATTGCCAGTCTACATTTTATATCCTCTCTACTTCGACCATCATCAGTTATTTTGCTCCCCAAATAGCAAAACTAATTTACTACTTTAAGTGTCTCATTTCCTAATCTAATACCCTCAACATCACCCGACTTAATTCGACTACATTCCATTATCCTCGTTTTGCTTTTGTTGATGTTCATCTTATATCCTCCCTTCAAGACACTATCCATTCCGTTCAACTGCTCTTCCAAGTCCTTTGCTGTCTCTGACAGAATTACAATGTCATCGGCGAACCTCAACGTTTTTATTTCTTCTCCATGGATTTTAATACCTATTCCGAATTTTTCTTTTGTTTCCTTTACTGCTTGCTCAATATACAGATTGAATAGCATCGGGGAGAGGCTACAACCCTGTCTTACTCCCTTCCCAACCACTGCTTCTCTTTCATGCCCCTCGACTCTTATAACTGCTATCTGGTTTCTATACAAATTGTAAATAGCCTTTCGCTCCCTGTATTTTACCCCTGCCACCTTTAGAATTTGAAAGAGACTATTCCAGTCAACATTGTCAAAAGCTTTCTCTAAGTCTACAAATGCCAGGAACGTAGGTTTGCCTTTCCTTAATCTTTCTTCTAAGATAAGTCTTAAGGTCAGTATTGCCTCACGTGTTCCAGTATTTCTACGGAATCCAAACTGATCTTCCCCGAGGTCGGCTTCTACTAGTTTTTCCATTCGTCTGTAAAGAATTCGTGTTAGTATTTTGCAGCTGTGGCTTATTAAACTGATTGTTCGGTAATTTTCACATCTGTCCACACCTGCTTTCTTTGGGATTGGAATTATTGTATTCTTCTTGAAGTCTGGGGGTATTTCGCCTGTTTCATACATCTTGCTCACCAGATGGTTGAGTTTTGTCAGGACTGGCTCTCCCAAGGCCGACAGAAGTTCCAATGGAATGTTGTCTACTCCGGGGGCCTTGTTTCGACTCAGGTCTTTCAGTGCTCTGTCAAACTCTTCACGCAGTATCGTATCTCCCATTTCATCTTCATCTACATCCTCTTCCATTTCCATAATATTGTCCTCAAGTGCATCGCCCTTGTATAGACCCTCTATATACTCCTTCCACCTTTCTGCTTTCCCTTCTTTGCTTAGAACTGGGTTTCCATCTGAGCTCTTGATGTTCATACAAGTGGTTCTCTTATCTCCAAAGGTCTCTTTAATTTTCCTGTAGGCAGTATCTATCTTACCCCTAGTGAGATAAGCCTCCACATCCTTACATTTGTCCTCTAGCCATGCCTGCTTAGCCATTTTGCACTTCCTGTCGATCTCATTTTTGAGACGTTTGTATTCCTTTTTGCCTGCTTCACTTACTGCATTTTCATTTTTTCTCCTTTCATCAATTAAATTCAATATTTCTTCTCTTACCCAAGGATTTCTACTAGCCCTCTTCTTTTTACCTACTTGATCCTCTGCTGCCTTCACTACTTCATCCCTCAAAGCTACCCATTCTTCTGCTACTGTATTTCTTTCCCCCATTCCTGTCAATTGTTCCCTTATGCTCTCCCGGAAACTCTCTACAAACTCTGGATCTTTCAGTTTATCCAGGTCCCATCTCCTTAAATTCCCACCTTTTTGCAGTTTCTTCAGTTTTAATCTACAGGTCATAACCAATAAATTGTGGTCAGAGTCCACATCTGCCCCTGGAAATGTCTTACAATTTAAAACCTGGTTCCTAAATCTCTGTCTTACCATTATATAATCTATCTGATACCTTTTAGTATCTCCAGGGTTCTTCCATGTATACAACCTTCTATCATGATTCTTAAACCAAGTGTTAGCTATGATTAAGTTGTGCTCTGTGCAAAATTCTATCAGGCGGCTTCCTCTTTCATTTCTTAGCCCCAATCCATACTCACCTACTACGTTTCCTTCTCTCCCTTTTCCTACACTCGAATTCCAGTCACCCATGACTATTAAATTTTCGTCTCCCTTCACTATCTGAATAATTTCTTTGATTTCATCATACATTTCTTCAATTTCTTCGTCATCTGCAGAGCTAGTTGGCATATAAACTTGTACTACTGTAGTAGGTGTGGGCTTCGTATCTATCTTGGCCACAATAATGCGTTCACTATGCTGTTTGTAGTAGCTTACCCGCATTCCTATTTTCCTATTCATTATTAAACCTACTCCTGCATTACCCCTATTTGACTTTGTGTTTATAACCCTGTAGTCACCTGACCAGAAGTCTTGTTCCTCCTGCCACCGAACTTCACTAATTCCTACTATATCTAACTTTAACCTATCCATTTCCCTTTTTAAATTTTCTAACCTACCTGCCCGATTAAGGGATCTGACATTCCACGCTCCGATCCGTAGAACGCCAGTTTTCTTTCTCCTGATAACGACATCCTCTTGAGTAGTCCCCGCCCGGAGATCCGAATGGGGGACTATTTTACCTCCGGAATATTTTACCCAAGAGGACGCCATCATCATTTAATCATACAGTAAAGCTGCATGCCGTCGGGAAAAATTTTGGCCGTAGTTTCCCCTTGCTTTCAGCCGTTCGCAGTACCAGCACAGCAAGGCCGTTTTGGTTATTGTTACAATGCCAGATCAGTCAATCATCCAGACTGTTGCCCTTGCAACTACTGAAAAGGCTGCTGCCCCTCTTCAGGAACCACACGTTTGTCCGCCTCTCAACAGATACCCCTCCGTTGTGGTTGTACCTACGGTACGGCTATCTGTATCGCTGAGGCACACAAGCCTCCCCACCAACGGCAAGGTCCATGGTTCATGGGGGGGAAGAGAATAGAAGCTTTCGAAATGTGGTGCTACAGAAGAATGCTGAAGATTAGATGGGAGATCACATAACTAATGAGGAGGTATTGAATAGAATTGGGGAGAAGAGGAGTTTGTGGCACAACTTGACGAGAAGAAGGGACCGGTTGGTAGGACGTATTCTGAGGCATCAAGGGATCACAAATTTAGCATTGGAGGACAGCGTGGAGGGTAAAAATCGTAGAGGGAGACTAAGTGATGAATACACTAAGCAGATTCAGAAGGATGTAGGTTGCAGTAGGTACTGGGAGATGAAGAAACTTGCACAGGATAGGGTAGCATTGAGAGCTGCATCAAACCTGTCTCAGGACTGAAGACCACAACAACAACTCTACACAGGCTGCAGCTATGGACACATATTTCTCTCATATTTTTATGTAACTGTAAATATCTCTGTTGTAAAAGTCAACAGACTACTCCAAAAACTACACTGCGACTCTGGAAACAAGAATAGCGTCATTTGCTTGCCTCAGATGTAACTAGATAGTTGGCAAAACGTGTTGAATAAGGAGGAAGTAAAGCTGTCAGGAGTGTATATTAATTTGAGAAAAGTGTGAGTTGTGAACTGGGGCATAGTCTTGCTCAACGTAGTCACCTTTCACGAGCATGCCACGTCTTTTGGCACTGACTGGTTTCCGCTATTTTCGCGGCATTAACTGAGGTGCCCTTTTCTAGGAAACCCCTGAAGACCATACGTGCTGATTGCAAAAACACTGAGAGCCTGGCTACGCTGCCTGTAGTTGGGCACGTGCTTTCTGTGGAAGCAGAAACACTGGATTTTTCTTTGCATTGACAGCACCGTCGTGTTCCAAATACAATGAATGCGGTTTTCATCGAATTTGGTCGAACATTAGCAGTCCTCCAGATTTGCACGACATATTATATCCAGGGAGGATTCGGCTCGACCCAGCTTCTGCATAGATGTAAGTAACCAATAAACTCAGCCAGTGGGTAGTTGCTGTGTTATTATGGTCTTCAATACGAAGGTTGGTTTGATGCAGCTCTCCACCCTAGTCTTAACTAGTGAAAGCGTCAGTGGTTATCAAGCGCTGTTTCGAGCACAGGGGCAGGGAGATAGGCAACCCACACGTTCGATGATACGATAAAGTCCGTAATCGATAAGCAGTAGGTTATCTGTGGACGTAATGGAACAGACAACGAAATTATCTCAGTGTCACTCATAAGGACTGTCGGCTTCGGCTTACGAAGTTGGGTTATATATATATTCAAGGTCACCCCTCACTCCCCTATCCCCAGGCAATTGATCAGGGCCATCCAGGGAAACACCCGCACTATCGACGAAACTTAGGTAATTGTGTAAGTTGTATTCAGGGTCATCCAGGAAAACCCTTGTCTTACTCATACACCTACTGAAAATGGATCAGAACATGACGTAACGCTATATAAAACTGGTAGGAAACCCATGGACCAGTGGTAACACATTAAAATGACAGTAAACACTTCCCTTCCTCTCTGGACCAGTAATATTTGCGCCTCGCCTTGCCCTTATCATTCTTTATAACTAGTTCAGTTGCCACCACTTCTTCGTCCGAGGTCTGTGTATCATGGAGAAAGTACCAAGTTTGTTATAAACGGATTAACAATAATACTACAGTGGAAAGCCTTAGAAATAATAACAATATATAGCGTATTAACTAATGGTTTATTATGAACAATTTTGTTGTTTGAAATACATCTTTACAATTATTTTGGTTGTTTGTTAACAGTTTATTTCTTTTATTGATAAAGCTATGTGATTCTGATGACATATATACAGTGTTTTTTTACTTAGTTATTTTTCTCTTATACGCAATAATAATCAGTTTTTTTGTTGGTGTATTTACAAAACCATTTGTTTCTTACATATGTTGTTGTTGTTGTTGTGGTCTTCAGTCCTGAGACTGGTTTGACGCAGCTCTCCATGCTACTCTATCCTGTGCAAGCTTCTTCATCTCCCAGTACCTACTGCAGCCTACATCCTTCTGAATCTGCTTAGTGTCTTCAGCTCTTGGTCTCCCTCTACGATTTTTACCCTCCACGCTGCCCTCCAGTACTAAATTGGTGATCCGTCGATGTCTCAGAACATGTCCTACCAACCGATCCCTTCTTCTAGTCAAATTGTGCCACAAACTCCTCCTCTCCCCAATTCTATTCAATACCTCCTCATTAGTTATGTGATCTACCCATCTAATCTTCAGCATTCTTCTGTAGCACCACATTTCTAAAGCTTCTATTCTCTTCTTATCTAAACTATTTATCGTCCATGTTTCACTTCCATACATGGCTACACTCCATACAAATACTTTCAGAAACG
This sequence comes from Schistocerca cancellata, assembly GCF_023864275.1. Classification (NCBI taxonomy): domain Eukaryota; kingdom Metazoa; phylum Arthropoda; class Insecta; order Orthoptera; family Acrididae; genus Schistocerca; species Schistocerca cancellata. The sequence goes on from NC_064629.1 coordinate 932,101,065, forward strand.
ACTTCCAGACACTTAAATCAATACTCGATGTTGACAATTTTCTCTTCTTCAGAAACGCTTTCCTTGCCATTGCCAGTCTACATTTTATATCCTCTCTACTTCGACCATCATCAGTTATTTTGCTCCCCAAATAGCAAAACTCCTTTACTACTTTAAGTGTCTCATTTCCTAATCTAATTCCCTCAGCATCACCCGACTTAATTCGACTACATTCCATTATACTCGTATTTCTTTTGTTGATGCTCATATTATATCCTCCTTTCAAGACACTGTCCATTCCGTTCAACTGCTCTTCCAAGTCCCTTGCTGTCTCTGACAGAATTACAATATCATCGGCGAACCTCAAAGTTTTTATTTCTTCTCCATGGATTTTAATACCTACTCCGAACTTTTCTTTTGTTTCCTTCACTGCTTGCTCAATATACAGAGTGAATAGCATCGGGGAGAGGCTACAACCCTGTCTCATTCCCTTCCCAACCACTGCTTCTCTTTCATGTCCCTCGTTTCTTATAACTGCCATCTGCTTTCTGTACAAATTGTAAATAGCCTTTCGCTCCCTGTATTTTACCCCTGCCACCTTCAGAACTTGAAAGAGAGTATTCCAGTCAACATTGTCAAACGATTTCTCTAAGTCTACAAATCCTAGAAATGTAGATTTGCCTTTTCTTAATCTAGCTTCTAAGATAAGTCTTAAGGTCAGTATTGCCTCACGTGTTCCGACATTTCTACGGAATACAAACTGATGTTCCCCGAGGTCGGCTTCTACCAGTTTTTCCATTCGTCTGTAAATAATTCGCGTTAGTGTTTCGCAGCCATGACTTATGAAACTAATAGTTTGCTTTCTTTGGGAGTGGAATTATTATTTTCTTCTTGAAGTCTGAGGGTATTTCATCTGTCTCATACATTATGCTCACCAGATGGTAGAGTTTTGTCTGGACTGGCTCTCCCAAGGCTGTCAGTAGTTCTAATGGAATGTTGTCTACTCCCGGGGCCTTGTTTCGACTTAGGTCTTTCAGTGCTCTGTCAAACTCTTCACGCAGTATCATAACTCCCACTTCATCTTCATCTACATCCTCTTCCATTTCCATAATATTGCCCTCAAGTACATCGCCCTTGTATAGACGCTCTATACAGGATGTTACAAAAAGGTACGGCCAAACTTTCAGGAAACATTCCTCACACACAAAGAAAGAAAATATGTTATGTGGACATGTGTCCGGAAACGCTTACTTTCCATGTTAGAGCTCATTTTATTACTTCTCTTCAAATCACATTAATCATGGAGTGGAAACACACAGCAACAGAACATACCAGCGTGACTTCAAACACTTTGTTACAGGAAATGTTCGAAATGTCCGCCGTTAGCGAGGATACATGCATGCGAATTGTAAATGATTGCGAAGTATTTTGCAGCTGTGACTTATTAAACTAATAGTTCGGTAATTTTCACATCTGTCAACACCTGCTTTCTTTGTTATTGGAATTATTATGTTCGTCTTGAAGGCTAAGGGAATTTCGCCTGTCTCATACCTCTTGCTCACCAGATGGTAGAGTTTTGTCAGGACTGGCTCTCCCAAGGCTATCAGTAGTTCTAATGGAATATTGTCTACACCTGGGGACATGTTTCGTCTCAGGTCTTTCAGCGCTCTGTAGAACTCATCACGCAGTATCGTATCTCCCATTTCATCTTTATCTACATCCTCTTCCATTTCCATAATATTGTCCTTAAGTACATCGCCCTTGTATAGACCCTCTATATACTCCTTCCACCTTTCTGCTTTCCCCTCTTTGCTTAGAACTGGGTTTCCTTCTGAGCTCTTGATATTCATGCAAGTGCTTCTCTTTTCTCCAAAGGTCTCTTTAATTTTCCTGTAGGCAGTATCTATCTTACCCCTAGTGAGATAAGCCTCTACATCGTTACATATGTCCTCTAGCCATCCCTGCTTAGCCATTTTGCACTTCCTGTCGATCCCATTTTTGAGACGTTTGTATTCCTTTTTGCCTGCTTCATTTACTGCATTTTTGTATTTTCTCCTTTCATCAATTAAATTCAGTATTTTTTCTGTTACCCATGGATTTCTACTAGTCCTCGTCTTTTTACCTACTTGCTCCCTTGTTGCCTTCTCTATTTCGTCCCTCAAAGCTACCCATTCTTCTTCTACTGTATTTCTTTCCCCCATTCCATTCAATTGTTCCCTGATGCTCTCCCTGAAACTCTGTACAACCTCTGGATCTTTCAGTTTATCCAGGTCCCATCTCCTTAAATTCCCACCTTTTTGCAGTTTCTTCAGTTTTAATGTACAGTTCATAACCAATAGATTCTGGTCAGAGTCCACGTCTGCCCCTGGAAATGTCTTACATTGTAAAGCCTGGTTCCTAAATCTCTGTCTTACTATTATGTAATCTATCTGAAACCTTCTAGTATCTCCAGGCTTCTTCCATGTATACAACCTTCTTTCATGATTCTTGAACCAAGTGTTAGCCCCAATGCATATTCACCTACTACGTTTCCTTCTCTTCCTTTTTCTACTGTAGAATTCCAGTCACCCATGACTATTAGATTTTCGTCCCCCGTCACTAACTGAATAATTTCTTTTATCTCATCATACATTTCTTCAATTTCTTCGTCATCTGCAGAGCTAGTTGGCATATAAACTTGTACTACTGTGGTGGGCATGGTCTTTGTATCTATCTTGGCGACAATAATGCGTTCACTATGCTGTATGTTGTAGCTTACCGGCACTCCTATTTTCCTATTCATTATTAAAGCTACTCCTGCATTACCCCTATTTGATTTTGAATTTATAACCCTGTATTCACCTGACCTAAAGTCTTGTTCCTCCTGCCACCGAACTTCACTAATTCCTACTATATCTAACTTTAACCTATCCATTTCCCTTTTTAAATTTTCTAACCTACCTGGCCGATTAAGGGATCTGGCATTCCACGCTCGGATCCGTAGAACGCCAGTTTTCTTTCTCCAGATAACGACGTCCTCTTGAGTAGTCCTCGCCCGGAGATCCGAATGGGGGACTATTTTAACTCCGGAATATTTTACCCTAGAGGACGCCATCATCATTTAATCATACAGTAAAGCTGAATGCCCTCGGGAAAAATGACGGCTATAGTATCCCCTTGTTTTCAGCTGTTCGCAGTACCACAACAGCAAGGCCGTTTTGGTTAGTGTTATAAGGCCACATCAGCCAATCATCCAGACTGTTGCCCCTGCAACTACTGAAGAGGCTGCTCCCCCTCTTCAGGAACCACACGTTTGTCTGGCCTCTCAACAGATACCCCACCGTTGTGGTTGCACCTACGGTACGGCTGTCTGTATCGTTGATGCGCGCAAGCCTCCCCACCAACGGCAAGGTCCATGATTCATGGGGTATATAAAGTGGTTTTATTTACAAATTAACTTTATTTTTTTATGACTTATGATTATCAGGTATATTACACTAAAACTGGCAGGACTTAAATACGTACTATGCTTCGCACCTTTACTGCTATATACAATGTTTACATTTTCTTTCTGGTAATACTACATTGAGTATTCACATTTTTGTTCTATATTTACAGTGTTGACATTTTCATCATTTTTCCATATTCACTCTGAGGCAAAAAAAATTATGCACCATGAAGGAATTATCCGAATGGGATGGAACTAATGATTAAAATTTCATAAAGATTGGATGACTGATTCAGGTCAAAGAGCCTTACAAACTGAAGAAGTTCGTAGCGTGTTGGTCCATCTCTGGCTCTTATGCAAGCATTATTCAGCTTGTACTGATTGACAGAGTTGTTGGATGTCCTCCATAAGGATATCATGCCAAATTCTGTCCAACTACCGCGTTAGGACGTAATAACTCCAATATGGTTGCAGGGCCCTGCCCATAATGCTCCAAACATCGTCTTATGGGGAGAGATTCGGCGACCTTTTTGGCCAAACTATAAGACAAGCAATAGGAACTTTCGCATTGTGCGGGTTGGCATTAACTTGCTGAAATGTAAGCCCAGACGTCTTGCCCTGAAGGGCAACAAAACAAGGTGTAGAATATCGTCGACGTATGGCTGTGCCGTAAGGGTTCCACTGATTATAACCAACGGGGTCATGTTATGAAAAAAAAAATGCATCCCAGACCAAGATGGACGCCGAGAGAGATCACAGGTATTTTCAAATGTTCAGATGTGTGTGAAATGTAATCGGACTTAACTGCTAAGGTCATCATTCCCTAAGCTTACACAGTACTTAACCTAAATTATCCTAAGGACAAACACACACACCCATGCCCGAGGGAGGATTCGAACCTCCGCCGGGATCAGCAGCACAGTCCATGACTGCAGCGTCCTACACCGCTCGGTTAATCCCGCGGGGCTCACAGGTATTTTCTTCGTCCGCTAAAAGAACTTATTTAAGAGGAAATAGAGTCAAATTTAAATTTTCTTTGCTTTGAATACTTGTGTCCGTACTTGTCACACAACTGAATATTAGCGTCCCAGCAGCGCTTGAACTTGAAAAAACTTGTTGTTTACCTGAAGTCCCGATAACCGCGACATAACTCAAAAATTTGCTTGACATAAACACAAAAAATTCTACACAAGTTTTCTTGATGGTGCAAAATTCGTTTAAAAAAGACTGCTACTAGTTTCATTAGTGTCTTTGTCGCAATAAAAGTGTGGCTAAGCGTTTCTAAATCATATTTAACTACCACATTTGGTTTACTAGTTAGATAGACGCGATCTTGGCCCAAATTCTCCGAGTTATAAAAGTTTAAAAACCTGACCAAACACGCCAGATAAGGTAAATTCTCTAAAACCAAATTAATTACATATTCATTCTTCTATCATTGTATCTCTAAATCAGTACATAAAAAACAGCCACCGCACATAAAACCTTTACGTGGTTTTTTTGTTTACACACTGACAGTCTCGCGCCTTTGACAAATTTAAAACATTCTTTAAACTTAATTATTCTTTCGAAACTGGCCATGAGTGAGAAATATTGGAGCTGTTATGTGGATTGTTGCCAGTCTTGTAGGAAATATTTTCACTGAGGGGATGCAGTGGTCAGAATGTTGAGAGAACAGAAGAGGCTCTCTCCTGGAACTGCAGAGTATGCAGTAGGAACATTTTGATTGGGAACAGGAAATGAAAATCTGTGCCCTTCAGGCATAGTTGGAGGAAGCAAGGAAGGAACTAATAAGGATCAAGGGAGATAGGGGGGAGGATGGTGGTTGGGAACTGGCAGCTGCTAGGAGGATAGGAAGAAAGAGTACCCGATCTGACAGTTTTATCACCAACACCAAAAACAGGTATCTACCACTACCAGAGTTAAGGGGAGAAGAGCCTCAGGTAGAACGAGGAGCAGGAAATGTGCAGCACACTTCAATCGAGATGAGAAGTCTAGGAATGTACAAAGTGTTAGGAAGAAGAAAGTGCTGCTGCTAGGTAGTAGCCATGGGCGAGGTGTAGGCCCTCAGCTACAGGAAAGTTTAGGGGCAGCGTATCAGGCCACCAGTAGCTTCAAGCCAAATGCAGGGCTAAGTCATATGATAGAGGACCTAGGGTCTTTATGTGAGGACTTCACAAAAGAGGACCATGTAGGGGCGGGAAACAGTTTGGACAGGGATGGGGCATATGACATAGGTGGTGACCTGGACAAGATAGCTTCCCTGACTCACGGCACCAACGCACACTTCGTTGATCTGTTCCGGCGTCATGGCTGACCACACCTTGATGGAGCTGTGAGGCGAATCAGTGTGGGGTTAGGGATGGCTCTGAGGACAGCCAACTTTGCTCATGTTTCTCTGGTGCCCGTCGGGACTGTCAACAGATGGGGTTTCACTAGGCATGGCCTACACCTAAACAGGAATGGGAAGGGAAGATTGGTACAGCTGATTCATGAAAGTATAGGGGGTGGATCTCGGGCCACACATGGTCAAATATCTGTTGTCATATGTAGGAAAAGTAGGTCCTTTTTAGAATAAATCCAGACAACAGGCTCCCCTTCTCAAAGAGTACCTCCAGCACTTTAGAAAATACTGAAAGAAACACTCACAAGGCAGATTTTAACACCTCAAATATCACATATATCAGATGTCACAAAGAAAAACAAACCATTGGAAGGAGTAACATGGGGCATTTCACAGACTTAACAATCCTCCATCAAAACATGCAATCAATAAAATATAAAATACAACTATTAGAAGTTGAGCTCCAATCTTTTAACTGCACAGTAGTTTGTATTACTGAGCACTGGTGTGGAGTCACAGAAATCCAACATGTAGTGTTATCATTGTACGAAAAGGAAAACGTTTACTGCAGAACTAGATCAAGGGGTGGAAGATCATGCATTTATATCAGAAAAGGAACACAGTTCAAATCAAGACATGACCTCAGTACCGTAAGTGAAGACAAACACTTTGAAATATCAGCTATTGAATTAACAGGTTTTGATATCACCAAGAAATCAATCACTTTGTGTGTGTATAGATCTCCCAGTGGTAGTGCGAACACTTTTTTCAATAAGTTAACCGCCGGCCGGAGTGGACGAGCGGTTCTAGGCGCTACAGTCTGGAACCACGCGATCTCTACGGTCGCAGGTTCGAATCCTGCCTCTGGCATGGATGTGTGTGATGTCCATAGGTTAGTTAGGTTTAAGTAGTTCTAAGTTCTAGGGGACTGATGACCTCAGAAGTTAAGTCCCATAGTGCTCAGAGCCTTTTGAACCATTTGCACCAATAAGTTAACAGAAGTTCTAGATAAAGTCTCAAGTACAAAGGTCAACGTAATTCTGCGAGGGGACCTTAACATCAACACTAGCATCATAAATGAATCAAGCAGCACCTTCATAGACATCTTTCAAAGTTTTGGCGCGTCCCTATTGGTCAATAGTGCAACAAGGGTTACCACGACGACTTCATCAGTAATTGACCATGTGGCCACAAATATGGACAGGCAAAAATGTGATGTAGCTGTAAAAGATCTCGGACTATCAGACCATCTCTGTCAAACAACAACAGTAAAGTCAGGCATTGAATCATTCCATAACTACAAGCCTACAAATGACATCTATCAGAAATAAAAATAACAGATTTTTCAAAGGCACTAGAAAAACAAAGGTGGGATGAAGGGTATAAGGAAACCAATGTGAATATGAAATTCTCTAAATTCTCCACATTGTTTAAATTGAACTTTGAAAAGGCATTTCCAGAAGTATGCATGTTTCTACCAACACCCCACAAAAACAGATGGATAACAGCAGGTATTAAGAAGTCCTCCCAAACACTTAAACACCTTGTCCCCATGAAAAAGATTCGCAATGATCCAGAATTCTTAAATTTCTATCATAGATACAAAAAGATCTATAGGAAGGTGTTGATTGCTGCAAAAAAGTCATTTAATGACAAATTAATATATAATGCAGAGAAAAAAAGCAAAGCAGTCTGGGATGTTATAAAAAAGGAAACGGGGAGAGGCAAACAAGTGCAGTATAACATACCGCTAAGGAAGGGGGATAAAGTAGTGAATGATCCACAGCACTTAGCAAACTATGAAAACGAACATTTTTCAAGTATTGCAGAGAAGTTACAGCAACAATTCCCCCAAACAAACATAACACCTGTAAATAATGTTGCACTAAATACAATGATGTTACTTCCAACCACAGAGAATGAAGTTAGTAAACCAATTCAAAAACTAAAAAATAAAAATTCAGTACACTTAGATGAAGATCCAATGTGTGTACTGAAACAATGCATCGGGATTACACAAGGCCCCTTAACAAATATAATAAATGAATCCTTCACATCAGGGACATTTCCAGAGCAGTTAAAGCAGGCAAGGGTTGTACCTTTGCTTAAGAAAGGTAATGCAGAAGACATAGAAAATTACCGGCCCATTTCCCTGCTGTCAGTATTCTCAAAAACAATAGAAGAAATTATGAAAGACAGATTAATGAATTACCTGAATAAATACTATCTTTACGCGAATCACAGTTTGGTTTCTGAACTGGCAAATATACAGAGTCAGACCCACTCCGTCTACAGGCCATAAGTGGCCCATCGAGACCATCCGACCGTCGTGTCATCCTCAGGGGAGGATGCAGATAGGAGGGGCGTGTGGTCAGCACACCGCTCTCTCGGTCGTAATGATGGAATCCTTGACCGAAGCCGCTACTATTCGGTCGAGTAGCTTCTCAAGTGGCATCACGAGGCTGAGTTCACCCCGAAAAATGGCAACAGCGCATGGCGGCCTGGATGGTCACCCATCCAAGTGCCGACCACGCACGACAGCGCTTAACTTCGGTGATCTCACGGGAACCGATGTATCCACTGCGGCAAGGCCGTAGCCTCTGAGCCATAGTAGAATTCACAAAAGTTGTATTTGATGCTCTTGTTAAAGATGAGTGTGTCACAGGCATATTTTTGGATCTTTCAAAGGCGTCTGATACAGTCGACCACAAGATTCTATTAAATAAATTCGAAGCATTAGGAATAAGTGGGGTAGCTAATGACTGGTTTCGATCATACCTAACAGATAGGGTACAAAGAGCAGAGATAACACATACTTCAAATAGATCTAAACATTTAGTAAAACACTTATCAGAACAAAAATACATTAATATAGGGGTTCCACATGGTAGCATATTAGAACCAATACTGTTCCTGATATACATCAATGAATTTCCCAGTAGTGTTACTCATGGTGAAAAAATCCTCTTCGCTGATGACAGAAATATAATAGTCACTGAAAAAACAAGAGAACTTCTTGCCGAGAAAGCAAATGAAACTCTCAAGGAAGTTTATGATTGGTCAATAAGTAATAAAGTGACATTGAACATAAAGAAAACTAATGCCATGAATTTCAGTTCCAAGAGGAAAAATGACAATGTTAAATTAAATGTAGATGGCACTTCTACAGATTGTGTAACAAATACAAAATTTATATGAATAAATATTGATTCTCAGCTGAAGTGGGGTGAACACACAAAGGTACTTGCAAACAGAATGTCATCATCATGTTATGCCCTTATAATCCTATCATCAGTGTGTAACATGCAATGTCTTTTAGTTACATATTAGTCATATGTGCACTCAATTCTTAGCTATGGCATTCTTGTTTGGGGAACAAATGCACAAAATATTAACACAATTTTCAAACTCCAGAAAAGGGCTTACCTGGTCTGAAGGTATGCTTGCCAGCGTGTCGTGGGCTTTCCGACTGCGGGCTTTGCGACACGTAACGTCAGCGTGGTATTTCTGCCCATAAATACCTTAGACGTGATTTTTTCTGCTGTCAAAGGAAGCCACACGGTTCAGGAGACTCTCCCAGTCGTTTTTTAATTAGATCATTTCTTCACATTTCTTATACACGCCTGGAAATTGAAATAAGAACACCGTGAATTCATTGTCCCAGGAAGGGGAAACTTTATTGACACATTCCTGGGGTCAGATACATCACATGATCACACTGACAGAACCACAGGCACATAGACACAGGCGACAGAGCATGCACAATGTCGGCACTAGTACAGTGTATATCCACCTTTCGCAGCAATGCAGGCTGCTATTCTCCCATGGAGACGATCGTAGAGATGCTGGATGTAGTCCTGTGGAACGGCTTGCCATGCCATTTCCACCTGGCGCCTCAGTTGGACCAGCGTTCGTGCTGGACGTGCAGACCGCGTGAGACGACGCTTCATCCAGTCCCAAACATGCTCAATGGGGGACAGATCCGGAGATCTTGCTGGCCAGGGTAGTTGACTTACACCTTCTAGAGCACGTTGGGTGGCACGGGATACATGCGGACGTGCATTGTCCTGTTGGAACAGCAAGTTCCCTTGCCGGTCTAGGAATGGTAGAACGATGGGTTCGATGACGGTTTGGATGTACCGTGCACTATTCAGTGTCCCCTCGACGATCACCAACACCATGATGCCGGGTGTTGGCCCTGTGTGCCTCGGTCGTATGCAGTCCTGATTGTGGCGCTCACCTGCACGGCGCCAAACACGCATACGACCATTATTGGCACCAAGGCAGAAGCGACTCTCATCGCTGAAGACGACACGTCTCCATTCGTCCGTCCATTCACGCCTGTCGCGACACCACTGGAGGCGGGCTGCACGATGTTGGGGCGTGAGCGGAAGACGGCCTAACGGTGTGCGGGACCGTAGCCCAGCTTCATGGAGACGGTTGCGAATGGTCCTCGCCGATACCCCAGGAGCAACAGTGTCCCTAATTAGCTGGGAAGTGGCGGTGCGGTCCCCTACGGCACTGCGTAGGATCCTACGGTCTTGGCGTGCATCCGTGCGTCGCTGCGGTCCGGTCCCAGGTCGACGGGCACGTGCACCTTCCGCCGACCACTGGCGACAACATCGATGTACTGTGGAGACCTCACGCCCCACGTGTTGAGCAATTCGGCGGTACGTCCACCCGGCCTCCCGCATGTCCACTATACGCCCTCGCTCAAAGTCCGTCAACTGCACATACGGTTCACGTCCACGCTGTCGCGGCATGCTACCAGTGTTAAAGACTGCGATGGAGCTCCGTATGCCACGGCAAACTGGCTGACACTGACGGCGGCGGTGCACAAATGCTGCGCAGCTAGCGCCATTCGACGGCCAACACCGCGGTTCCTGGTGTGTCCGCTGTGCCGTGCGTGTGATAATTGCTTGTACAGCCCTCTCGCAGTGTCCGGAGCAAGTATGGTGGGTCTGACACACCGGTGTCAATGTGTTCTTTTTTCCGTTTCCAGGAGTGTAGGTTTAGAACTGGCTATGCACATAGTACACAGACATGCTTAAATATTTTTAATTATTTGTATTTAACTTTTTATTCTTTTACATGTTATTTTTATATTTTTACCTTTTTTCTTTTCTAAAACATTACTGCAACAAATGATTAAACTTCTTGTCTTATTTTATGAGTTTTACTTTCTCAATTAATTTCTTGTAAGAAAGGCAGAACCTTTAAACATCTTAAACCTCCCGAGACGTTATATATATTTATAATGCTTTTTAACTTTCGTCACTATGTATGTATTTTTTGAAGATGTAGACCAAAGGAATCTTTTTTAATTTGATGTACAGCATTTACTGTTTTCCCCCTTATCTTATTTCTCAGAAAGTATACCTTTGTATGTTTTTTATTTATTGTGTACTTTATGATTTCTTATGGTAAACTTCGACATCATTAGCTGTTCTACGCCACTGGTTAAAAAAATTCCACGTCTTGGTTGGTGTACTAGGCTTTTCCATATATTGACTAACCATATAATCTGGGAATTTCATGATCTTTTCCCCACTGGGCATATACTGAATTACTACCCTTCACACTTCATTAACACTGTTTGGTGCACTGGAGCACACATGTGGCAAAACAGTAGGACGTCTTCTCTATCCCTGTATTCCTCCGTTCATGAAAGTTCTTGCCACAGACATTGGCAGAAGTGAAAATTGCAGTCGGAAAAGAATGTTTCAAGAACACTGTTTCCATAGTTTTAACTGTAGCCATTTCACTGTAGTTTCCGGTGACCACCAAGGCATCTAACTTTTAATCCAGAAAACGTCTTCCAAACGTATTTTGACTTTTGCTTGGGAACAAAGCAAACAGAACAGGAAATACCTTCGTCTCTTCTGCTGTGCTTCCAGTGTCGATGTGTATAGTGTACAGTTGTGATGATGATGATGTTTGGTTTGTGGGGCGCTCAACAGCGCGGTTATCAGCGCCCGTACAATTTCCCAACCTTTGCGCAGTCCAATTTCGCCACTTTCCTGGATGATGATGAAATGATGAGGACAACACAAACACCCAGTCAGCTCGAGGCGGGTGAAAATCCCTGACCCCGCCGGGAATCGAACCCGGGACCCCGTGCTCGGGAAGCGAGAACGCTACCGCTAGTGTACAGTTGTGTGAATTGTTTCGCTCAACTGTAAATGCCCCGCCCACAACAACAGTTCCGTTTCCACATAGGATTTTCTCTGTTTCTTTACAGCCGAACACAAGGATTATTTTGTCAGGAACAGACCCACCGTTATTTTTCAAAAAAACTATTACCTTCAGTTAATTTCAAAATTTCTTCTCTCAGGTGGATTTCCAAACCAGCGCCAGGGTTCTGGGATGTCCCAATAGCTCGAATTCTCGCTTTATACACTACAGTCTTGAAGCCGTCATAATTTGGTTTATTTGCGACGAAATCTAAACCTTTGTATTTCAGATCTTCAAATTATTTTTTAAAAATTTGGTAAACAGGCACTGTATTTTCTGTCTGATCTCTTTTCCTGCAATTATGCATTCGTCTCTTAATATCCAGATCTGCTTCGTCAGGGGGCAAGAGTTTTGCTGTTCAGTCACGATACTGCCCTTTTCAGTTTATAAACAGCCTCTGCACTTACTATGTTTGGGATTCACACACAACCGGTTTACATACTTATCATATTCTCTGTGCACTTGGTATACAGCTTAGGCCTATGAAACTGTACAGAAATGATGGCTGTCGGCTGGGGCGCTACCTGACTAACGGTGACAACGCAAGAGGTATACTGAGGAGGCGCCAGATGGTCTCCACGAAAAACAAGATTTTCTAGAATACTATTATTATTAGAGCAACATCTATATATTATATTATAATATATGGTTTTAGAGGGTAGCGACGCCAATAAAATGTAGTGTCATACCGCGGGCGCCGAGGAAGGGGGGGGGGGGGGGGGGGGCAAGGAGCGGGCGCCCATAAAGTGTTGTGACCCGGGCGCCGATGGAAGGAGGGAGACGCCAAAAATGCTGTGCCGCGGGTGCCAGTTATGCTCACTACGTCGTTAGACATCACATCCCTTGCTGGTGAACGACTGGCGTTAATCAGCAGTGGCAGAGACGCTGTTCGGAAAACTCGAGGTGCAATACTTCTTGGTCGGCAGTCCTACGATACCTACAGCACCTACGAAAGGGTCGGAAACAGCACGACCGTAAAGCCCATGTAGCCCTGTGCTCTGCGTAGCCTCTCGGGCGCTGGATAACAACACTCCGCTTACCTGATCGCGAGGGGTCGGTCCTTTGAACCCTCCCCCACCCCTCAAGCGTTGTGTGAAAGACGCACAGATCGAAACACGACATCTGAGACATTTATCCCCATTAGTTTACACTGAGGTGTCAAAAGGCGTGAGGCACGTCCTAACATCGTGTCAGACCTCCTCTTGCGTGGCGTACGGCAGCAGCTTGACGTGGCACGGACTGAGTAAGTCGTTGGAAGTCCCCTGAAGAAATATTGAGCTGTGCCGCCTCTATAGCCATCAATGACTGCAAAAGTGTTTCCGGCACAGGATTTTGTGTACGAACTGATCTGTCTATTAAGTCCCATAAATGTTCAATGGGATTCATGTCGAGTGATCTGGGAGGCCAAATCATTCGCTGGAAATGTCCAGAATGGTCTTCAAACTAACTGCGAACAATTGTGGCCTGACGACAGGGTGCATTGTCACGGGAATATGACCATTTCCAGTCAGTGGTCGGTTCGGTTTGATCAGAGGACCCAGCCCATTCCATATAAACACAGCCCACACAATTATGGAGCCACCACCAGCTCGAACAGTGCCTTATTGACAATTTGGGTCCATGACTTCGTGGTGACTCCACTGCACTCGAACCCTATTATCAGTTCTTGGCAAGTGAAATCGGTACTCGTCTGACCAGGCCACGGTTTCGCAGTGGTCACGACCCCAGGAGAGGAACTGCAGGCGACGTCGTGCTGTTAGCAAAGGCACTCGCGTCGGTCGTCTGCTACCGTAGCCCATTAACGCCACATTTCTTCTCACTGTCCTATCGGATAGTTCGTCACACGTCCCACATTGATTTCTGCTGTTATTTCACGCAGTAGTGCTTGTCTGTTAGCACTGACAACTCTAAGCAAACGCTAATGCTGTCGGTCGTTAAGTGAAGGACGTCGGCAACTGCGTTGTCCCTGGCGAGAGGTAATGCTTGAAATTTGGTGTTCTCGGCGCACTCTTTGCGCTGTGGATGTCGGAATACTGAACTTGCTAACGATTTCCGATATTGACTGTCCCATGCGTCTAGCTCCAACTACCATTCCAAGTTCTAAGTCTGTTAATTCCCGCCGTGACAGCTCCACCAATGCGCTGCCCTTTTGTACCTTGAGTACACGATGCTACCGCCAGTTGTATACATCGCTATCCCATGACTTTCGTCACCTGAGTCTACGTTTGTGTATAACTCTGCAGCAGCATTGATCTTCATTCCACAAGAAATAATAATCACAAAAAACAATTTTTTTTATTTTCTTTAACTAACTGAAAACTTTGTTGCACATCTATATAATTGCTTTCGAGGTTTTCATGGCAACTGTGCTGCTGTTGTTTGATGTCATTATAAAATTAAACATTACTGCAATGACTTTTCCGTCACCAGACATTTCATTTACCTCTAACCTATTTTCAACTGCTGTTTCCTCTCTTATTACCATATTTTTTTTCTATTCCGTCTCGTTACATCATTAATAGTTTTCATAACTATAAGTGTCATCGGATTGTAGTGCGCAAATCAGCCTGGAGTATGTATGATGGTGTCTTCAATACACCAAAGAACAGAAAGTGGAGTATTGTTAAAAAATTCTTGGCTCCTTATGTGCTGTTGGTATCGGGAAGATGCGGACACGACGACTCGAAAGCGGAGATTTGCGCACACCGCCATTTCGAGGAAGGCCTTCCTTTGTCAGTATGCACCAGTGCCGGAACTACCTTGAAAGTTGGAGGTCGCATGTCTCTGGCAAATCCTGCTGTCCTCATACAGGGTGTTTCAAAAATGACCGGTATATTTGAAACGGCAATAAAAACTAAACGAGCAGCGATAGAAATACACCGTTTGTTGCAATATGCTTGGGACAAAAGTACATTTTCAGGCAGACAAACTTTCGAAATTACAGTAGTTACAATTTTCAACAACATATGGCGCTGCGGTCTGGGAAACTCTATAGTACGATATTTTCCACATATCCACCATGCGTAGCAATAATATGGCGTAGTCTCTGAATGAAATTACCCGAAACCTTTGACAACGTGTCTGGCGGAATGGCTTCACATGCAGGTGAGATGTACTGCTTCAGCTGTTCAATTGTTTCTGGATTCTGGCGGTACACCTGCTCTTTCAAGTGTCCCACAGAAAGAAGTCACAGGGGTTCATGTCTGGCGAATAGGGAGGCCAATCCACGCCGCCTCCTGTATGTTTCGGATAGCCCAAAGCAATCACACGATCATCGAAATATTCATTCAGGAAATTAAAGACGTCGGCCGTGCGATGTGGCTGGGCACCATCTTGCATAAACCACGAGGTGTTCGCAGTGTCGTCTAAGGCAGTTTGTACCGCCACAAATTCACGAAGAATGTCCAGATAGCGTGATGCAGTAATCGTTTCGGATCTGAAAAATGGGCCAATGATTCCTTTGGAAGAAATGGCGGCCCAGACCAGTACTTGTTGAGGATGCAGGGACGATGGGACTGCAACATGGGGCTTTTCGGTTCCCCATATGCGCCAGTTCTGTTTATTGACGAAGCCGTCCAGGTAAAAATAAGCTTCGTCAGTAAACCAAATGCTGCCCACATGCATATCGCCGTCATCAATCCTGTGCACTATATCGTTAGCGAATGTCTCTCGTGCAGCAATGGTAGCGGCGCTGAGGGGTTGCCGCGTTTGAATTTTGTATGGATAGAGGTGTAAACTCTGGTGCATGAGACGATACGTGGACGTTGGCGTCATTTGGACCGCAGCTGCAACACGGGGAACGGAAACCCGAGGCCGCTGTCGGATCACCTGCTGCACTAGCTGCGCGTTGCCCTCTGTGGTTGCCGTACGCGGTCGCCCTACCTTTCCAGCATGTTCATCCGTCAAGTTCCCAGTCCGTTGAAATTTTTCAAACAGATCCTTTATTGTATCGCTTTTCGGTCCTTTGGTTACATTAAACCTCCGTTGAAAACTTCATCTTGTTGCAACAACACTGTGTTCTATGCGGTGGAATTCCAACACCAGAAAAATCCTCTGTTCTAAGGAATAAACCATGTTGTCTACAGCACACTTGCACGTTGTGAACAGCACACGCTTACCGCAGAAAGACGACGTACAGAATGGCGCACCCACAGACTGCGTTGTCTTCTATATCTTTCACATCACTTGCAGCGCCATCTGTTGTTGAAAATCGTAACTACTGTAATTTCGAAAGTTTGTCCGCCTGAAAATGTACTGTTGTCCCAAGCATATTGCAACAAACGGTGTATTTCTATCGCTGCTCGTTTAGTTTTTATTGCCGTTTCAAATATACCGGTCATTTTTGAAGCACCCTGTATCTCAGCGTGCACGTTTCTCGGGCATTGGCGTTTCACAACCGTCTGATCAATGTATTATTCAAAACTTGAAACACCTATTGAAAGCAACAGATCAAAATGCAACCGAATCAAAAGAAATTTCCTCCGCCAGTTTATTAGGTGCATTACATATGCATGGAATCTGGTGACGCCAAAGACGACTGAAAATTGAAAACCTGGGCCTTAAACAATGGTAAGGGATCGTCGATGGAAACAGAGTTACTGTACATAAAACGTGGTACTTAATGCACTTTATCCATGTTATCTGATAGGTCTACGATAAACCGAGAAATGGCAGCCCCGTCCCTAATTGTAGATTATCGCTAATGGTAACTTCGGCAGCTTTGTCAGGATGTGTGCAGGTAAACAGCAGTAAGTGCTTAAAACATGGTTGCCATTAGTAGTCATGCGTGCAGTGTTCATGCCAGGAAGATGCTTTTCAGGGACCATTTGTAGAATCTGAATTTTAGATCTTCCTGAAGGAAAATGTGCTTAGAAAGCCGTTGCTAAGCCAGTAATCATTGTTAAGTTGTGTCCCTTACCATTGTTTACGTGAATTTACATGACAATGTGACAACAGATATGTTAATGGCCTTCCATTACAGCGTTTACATGCTGTAGTAAGGTGCTGCTAAAATTGAGTTTACACTGTCCTGAATGACAGATTGATCTCTGAAGTTTTTATACTTCATTACTGCAAAAATTGTTAATGGCTATCTCAGTATAAAAAGCTGGAACTATTCGGATCTTTTAAATTTGTAATTTTTAGAGGTTTCGCAGCAATGTTGCGTTAAATCATCCAGAAAGTAAACAGTGGTAAGTCAGTGCTAACCCATCTTAAGAGCACTCAGTTTCCTTGTAAGTAATGTTAAGTACCCATTGACGAATTTTTAAGAATATAATTGTGGGCAGAATTTTTATTTTGAAAATATGTCGTTACTCTAAATGTATTTAAAAACAATGACTTACCTGAACACAACCATCACATTGCCTGTACATGAAATTGTGGTATCGTCACAGTCTAATATATACAGTCGCGACACTTCTGCTGTGAAAGTTGTTACCATTTGACAGTTCAAGTGACACTAGCGCCCAGAAAGCTCGCCTTCCTCTGACGGCAGATGCGACGTAAAAATAATGTTTGTTTTTAATTCGTTTTGTACGGAATTTACAAAATACTTAGTATATTTTTGCGTCACAAGTGTTAGGAGAACGGCGAGAGACATACATGATCGTGAAATATAAGTAAACAGAGCACGAACTATTGAATGAAGTGACATAATCTGCAACATATTCTTGAAGAAATAGTTAAGAAGTAGCATACAATCGCACTTATTCCACTGAAAGCAAGAGAATACACACTGTATATCCCGCATATGAAGTATATAGATGCTCTTCCTTGTGTAAAAATGAAGCGACACATCACTTTTCATTACGTTCTGCTGTGCAGGAAGCCTGCTTCCAAAAGTACAATTTCCATCTTATTCTTTGTTGTATCATGTTATCTCAATAAAAAGCATGACTGTTTTAAAACTTTATTATATCCAATTGATACATTAAACGAAAATAAAATTAAATGAATGAGTCAGTCCTAGCACTTTAGCAACCCAAATGAGCCAGCTTCATCACTTTTTTATTTCTTTTCTTGCTCCTACAGACTAAGTCTTGATTCCTGAATTTAATAATGTAAAGGAGCCTCACTTTCACAAACAGTCTTATTAACAGCACCTTGGTTTCAGCACAGCACCCAGGTGGAAAATTGGGGATGTCCATCAACATGTTCACAAAGAAAGCACCACAATTACTTATGTGAGCATATTCATCAAAAGTAGGAGTCATCTTAGTCTCACAATAAGTTAAAAATGACACCTTCTGTAAAAATAAATAGGCTTCAAAAAGTTGCCTTCATAACTTTTAAAATGACAATAAAATTTGTCATTTGCATTTAAGTCTTGGCTGTCATCTACAAGTACAGTCCTACATTTATAACAGTCATGAATTGTTAGCAGTTTACTTAATACATAACCAAACACGTATCTCATGCTGTTTGCCTCTCCGAGGTCTGTTTCGACTTCCACATTTGGTAGTCTGATCACTGAACTCGTGTCACTGATGTCCAACAGTGATGAAACAAGTAATTTGGGCGCTGCTGTCATATCCACTATTGTCTGACCCCAGTTGATCCCAGCACAATTGGAGGTAGCTACACTGTGTGTGTTCATTAATTTGCTTAAAGCACTACTATTGAATGCAGCACTAAATTGTCGTGGTGATGGGTTGCTAAAAAAACCACCTTTATGCCTTATCACTGAGAAAAAGTTTTCTAGTGGATCTTAATTAATTTTGCGTGTTAATAAATATAACATGGTTGCATCCAAAACATCGTCAACAAACATGTTCAAAGCGCTTACGTTACCCAGAAGTCCTTTAACACACTTAATCCTAGATGAAAAATCTTTCCAATCAACATCTACAAATTCCCATGACTGTATCCATGGCTTCAGAGTCTTTAATATTTTCAAATGTTTTGAGGCACTTGTTGTAGTGGACTGACAAGACAGCCAGTCCACAGTGACGGGTAACCGAAAGGCACGCGTTTACACACGCCGGCTGGCGTTAGGTCTGAAACAGGATACGTAATGAATGCTATAAAGAAAAGTACGTAGCTGCTGGAATACTTAACTTTAATCCATCATTTGTATACAGCATTCTGGATGATACAAGTGAGACTCTCTCTAGATATGGTTAATGGCGCCTTGCTAGGTCGTAGCCATGGACTTAGCTGAAGGCTATTCTAACTATCTCTCGGCAAATGAGAGAAAGGCTTCGTCAGTGTAATCGCTAGCAAAGTCGTCGTACAACTGGGGCGAGTCCTAGTACGTCTCTCTAGACTTGCCGTGTGGTGGCGCTCGGTCTGCAATTACTGACAGTGGCGACACGCGGGTCCGACATGTACTAATGGACCGCGGCCGATTTAAAGCTACCACCTAGCGAGTGTGGTGTCTGGCGGTGACACCACACTTGTAATGCAGTTCCTTAAGGATACGGGCCCTTTAACACTATATGCATTAAATATGTCAAAAATATCGTTTACTTTTTGGCAAAAATCTGCAGTAGCAGTAGCAGATGATGATATGGTGCCACAAGTAACAAGTGTCTCAATGCCTCCTGCTACTGTATGACTCAACACACGAACTGCAGTGCTTACCTTCATTTTTGAAAATGCTGGCAGTTGGACATTTCTTTTAGTGAGCTTGGGGGCCAATTTGTACTTCCTTTCACAATCACTTGAGTACAACTGACAAATGTCCTTCCATGAAGCAGTGCCAATCCATCCTTCATCTGTTGTGTGGACAATGTTATACCTGAATAAATTATTACGTACGCTTTTTATCAAGTGTGGGGTTTTATAAAAAAAGAATATCTTACTCCCTTCGTGTACTACGCATGGATTAACTGGTGTGATACCCAGTCTGTGCCTCCACTCCACAAAATTCTAGCCTTGGTGAGTCACACATGTTTTTACAACCAAACCAATCAATGTGAGTTTTTTGACAACTTCAAAAAATATGTGTGTCAGATGGGTAGCTCCTACTGGTCTTTTGGAGAAATAATATACTGATGGCTGTTTAAAATTTGAGAAGATGCCGTTAATCATTATAACTAATGCAGTATTGGCAACCACAGATGTACATATGAGACCCATGTCTTCAAATCCAATAACACGACCCCTAGAGCTGTCATATATCAAATTTTCCATTAGTGACATCTCATCCATAGACAAATTAATAATTATATCAGTTTCTGGTAACTGCTGCACTTTCTGCTTTAAAAGATGAAATATGTTATTATTTATCCCACAATTTAATTGTATATCTTCCACATACATTTGTAAGGTACGTACTGATAGAAGGCTAAAACAGTGTGAAAAAAAACTGTATGCCTGAGTATTAGAATACAACAAATTAAGTGCAGATAATTAGTTTCATCTTTCCATCTCGCACCACTTTTTCCATTCAATGGTATACTGATTTAGCTTATCAATAAATCGAGAGCATCTTTTTTCAAGTAATTGGAACCAATATTTTTTTAAATAAACTTGTCCTTTTGTACTTGTGTCCTGTGACGTTGTGGTTGCAGTTTATTCTTACGATGGGCTCTTTCCTTGTCACGTAGTAATTTTGTACGAAGTCTAATGATTTGCACGTTTTTGCATTTCACACGATTTTCCAACACGCGAATAATTTCACGTAAACTAAGCATTTCATCTTCAAAAAATGTCTGTGTTGCAGATTCCGTTGTTAGTGATTTTATATATGTCTCTCGTGTAGTAACACTTGTGGTAGCTGTTTCTTCTGTGTCAGGAGGCAGTTTTATTGTTTTTGCAGTAACATTTTCACGTTTGTATTGCAATTTTCTCTTCATCGTCACTAGTTGTGGCTTATTCGGCACGTCAAATAACGTAGGAACTGCATTTCATACCAGTGTCTTCTTTTCCGCGCTCATGAACTGGTTTGACTCGAAATGTAACACATAAAACTTCAGGTTATTGTGCAAATAAAGGACATCTTTCTGCAGCAGGTCCTGTCTTCTATTATTTATTAACCATTTCTTGCTCCTAAAAAAGAAAAACAAATTCAGAATTCAATACAGTTTAGAAAAAAATCGTAAATAAAGAGCGCTCTAATGTGATGTTTCATACCTCTCAGGGCCCTTAGGAAACCTGAAGAATGACAAATGTGGTGTCTTCTTCCTATTATTACTGCAATTGATTACGCTACATACGTTGCCTTTCGTAAACACCATGTTAAAAATGAATATAAACGATACTGTTTACATTTACTGAATACCGTATTCAGCAGCGTAGCTTCTCCACCGCTTGGGGCGCTGTTGTCGCGGGGTATAACATAAATCAGCGAGAGTGTCGCGACTGTATATATTTGACTGTGGTATCGTCTAGATATCGTGGTGCCCCACTAAAGTTGGCCACACAAATCGATGCGACAGACATTAACCAGGGCTCGCTGCAATCTACAAAAGCCAGTGAGAGGTACTGCAGAGGACAGGGCCTCTCTACCAGCATACAGTGCCCTCAGTCTGTGGTCATCATACTGTCGAGCGCGCAAGAGCTCACCCAGTTCGTGACTGGATCATAGTGTAGGGCAAACAAGCTGTTCAAGTTTGTGATGAACATTGTAATTCAAGACAATATTTTGTTAATTAGTGCATCAAGTGATGCTTTGCTAGTCCATGACAATTGTAAATTATCCAGTACTCCCGTGACAAAGAAGTGTGCCAAAGTTAATTAAATATTTTATTCATTTATGAAATGAATGTAACTAGTTTTATGAGCCTTCTCCCAGAGCAAGCAAGGAACCCATAGTTATGGCTGGACGATAGTAGTCTCGTCTGGTCACAACAGAAATATCTTATTGATGAGATTGTTGTACGTTATTTTACGAAACAACCAACTTTTTCCTTATCATTGTTTGCGGTTGAGGTATCCTATTATTTTCGCCATGCAGTACCACATTTACGACGCCTAAGAATCGACAGATATTGATACTGAGTTAACATTTAATTAAATGTTTGGTGAAGTTTCTGCACTCCTAGACTGTCCTACAGCATCACTACAAAAGGATTTTTTTTCAGTCAGCGATTATATTGTGCATGTAGGACATATTAGCACATATTATGACAGACGAAGACATATTCGAGATCGTTCAGAGCTCAAAAGATAGCATCGATGTGGACGACGAAGACGATGAGTTTGACAGCGAAATCAACACTGAAACCCTCAGTTTCGTATTAAATGCTTTTTCATTGTAGTTACAAGAACAATACTGATGGATCACCTTTTACTGTTACTATTGCAGTTACTACTTAACTGAAAAACAAAAACTCGTCCAATAAACAATGTGGAAAATTTGAGGAATGTAGAACGCTATATGAAATACAGGAACTAAAAAAATGAGTTCCTCGTCCAGGCCTTGAAGGCCCAAAGGATGTTGAGAGGCCGCCGTGTCATCCTGTCTGCCTTGCGGCATGTTGCTGATGTAGCATGAAGGATCATGCGCTCAGCACACCGCTCAGCCGCTTGTTTTGCGGACTTCCCAGACCGTGGAGCCGCCGCTTCTCATTCAAGTAGCTTCTCAGTGGTAAGTAAGTCACGAGTCTGAGTTCACCCCTTACACGTCCTCCCACCGAGGAAAAATCCTTGGTAGACCGAGAACCGAAACAGGGTCCTCCACATCGCAGCCATCTCTGCTGACCAGTTAGCTATGGAGGAGGACGAAATACAATATTCACTAGGAATAAATCTAAATTAGGAATACAGTTGATGTGTTATACGTCCCTGATCATTTGATCGTATTATGTACCTATGGAATATTGAGACTTCCTGCAAGTAAGGGCTTAGTGGGAAGAAACTGACAGGAAATTATCTAGTGAAATAGAAGTTGTATTTGGCAGTTGTCAAGAAAGTGTGACAGGCCCTATACTGGTCACGAGTTATATAAATGATTTAGAATACAACCTGAAAGGCCCGCATCCACTGCTTGCAGAAGAAGCTATTGCTCTTACAGGATCCAGGTACGAAAGAGCAGTCGAAGGGGCAGCACTTGGGAGTGTATCAGTGTCATAGCAGGCAACAGCAGTAACATCAGCTGATGCTGGTGCTACTGTTGGTGGTGGTGGTGTACCTGCTGTTTCTCAACATGCACTAGGTATTATTCAGCTAAAATTTGAAACATGACGAAAACAATCCATTGTTCGCATTGTTAAATTTTCATATAGGTTCATGGCCGGGCCACTACCGATTAAAGAAAAAAGTTAAAAAGGGAAATGGACCTTACTGCTTAATCGAATAGATGAGCCAGTGTAAACACTGGTGACGGCTGCTATGCTCAAGTACTTCTCCAGTGTGTGTGTGTTCACCGTATTTGGCCAGCCTCCTGTCTACCCCGTGAATTGAAGAACACCGAGACCAGAGTATTCTGTAAAGATTTCAGTCAGAATTGTCTTAAGAAAAAAAAAGAAAGTCGCTTTCCTTTAAAACTAGCAAGTTGAAATTCTCTCATACTTTGAATGTTTACTAAAGAGAGGGTAAGATACATCAATATCTGCCAGGTAAATGTGCAAGATCGGCGGCAATGCAATGAGAATAAAATATTCCATTCCCTTTACACGCTAAAACACATTTTGCTACGTTTCACAAACTTTTTTTTGGTAACTCTCTCGGGTTACAAGACTGATTTCTAGTGCTAGTGGTGTTCATGTTGTCCGATTTACTACGAAACAAAGGATCTACATGCACGAAATAAATAAACTGTTAATAAGGAATAGATCAAGAGCTTACAACATAAAATTATATGAATATAACATACATTGATACTTAACATCTAAGTGGCAGTCTGTGTTAATGCTCACTACGTCACGTTGAAGATCGGACACCGCTTACTACACAACACTTAGTCAACATGATTTCAATAATATGTAAAGTATTTGAGGAGTTTTTAGTGCAGATTATGTAACTGAACAGGGTGTGTGGGACAGATGGATCAGATTTAGCTTCAACGGTTCTAGCAGAATCGAGAAACAAGGGGAAAGCAAGATACGTTTGGTCGTTCAGTAGCAGTTCTGACTGAGCACGGTTGATCTTTCAGCCTTCCACACTTTCTCTGCGTTGTTCAGCAGTATGACGTGTTCCATGTCCGCAGCTCGTCTGCTCGCGGTAACGTTCTCTCTTCCTGAGCACGGGGTCCCGGGTTCGATTCCCGGCGGGTCAGAGATTTTGGGGGTGGGGTTGTTTGGGTAAGGAGACCACACAGCGAGGTCATGGAAGGAAGTCGGCCGTGCCCTTTCAAAGGAACGATCCCGGCATTTGCCTGGAGTGATTTAGGGAAATCACGGAAAACCTAAATCAGGATGGCCGGACGCGGGATTGAACCGTCGTCCTTCCGAATGCGAGTCCAGTGTCTAACCACTGCGCCACCTCGCTCGGTCAGAGATTTTCACCTCCCCCGAGATGACTGGGTGTTTTTTGTGTTGTCTTCATCATTCTCCCCATTGCGGTCGGAGGAAGGCAACGGCAAACAACCTCCATTAGGACCTTCCCTAGTACGGCGGTGCGGGTTTCCAGCATCGTTCCCCTGCGCTCTGTCAAGAAGCATGTGACTACATTTCCATTTCCTTAAGGTGTTCCAAAAACTCCAACATTCAGTACTGTGGAAATTATTGAAATAGGCTTGATACCATTTTGTCAGTTGTATCTAGTGAGAATAAATATATATTATGAGCCTATAAGGTATCACATCATCAATATCTCATATCATCACTCAGTTCCATTGTTGTATTTTGTAAGATCTTGCTGCATTTCGGTTTATCACTTCATGTCATTGGTGATTGTAGATTCTTAACTTTATAGTTCACCAAAAGATGCGAATAACATATTGTAAACGATAACACTAGCAAATGGGTGTGTTATCCGAAACCTAAGTCGTGTAAAACAAAATTTTATGAAACACAAGCAAAAAAGGTTGGTTTTCTTGTGTAATAAAGAAGGTGGCGTCAGAAGTAACACTCAGAGGTATGGCGGAAACAGAAAGACATTACTCTCGTTAGGTAGCACGTCGATCTCTAGATTACTGGAAGTGTGTTACGAAGTGTATCCGACACGGAGAGCCTTGCAGTAATTGGGTGGCGTGTCGCGTTACCAGACAGGTCCCCATGGCACGTCAAATGGGTCGCACTGCACTCTCGGACGTCACACGAAAGGAAAACATCGAACCGCATGGATAACATAACACCTTGGTGTCTCGTGAGAATATCCGGAGCAGGAAAGATTAGGTTTCACGCATTGATTTATTTAATTGTTTCTTCTCTTACATTATACTCTCTATTCATCGGTCGTGTTTTTAACATTTCTTGAAATTGTTACATGTTTTGAGTGATCACAAATTTGTGCCTCAGCATAATATTATTATGTAGAAGTCATGGAATATAAGCATATGCATTGGCTAAAAGTAGATAAAATGAAAGTTTAAACAAAAGAATGAATACTAAGTAGATAATATTTACTAGTAAGAGTCATTTTGCACTAGGTTCTAAATAAAAGATCTACGGGCAGAGATAAACAGAGTGAATCCTATCATCTTGTAAAAAAATGAGTGCATTTATATACAAGGTGAGTCACGTAAGACCTAACACCCATTTTATTTAGTGAACGGATCTAGATATCGAAACGAGGTTTTCTGTAGTTAATAGGGGTACGTAATATTTTACGTGGGTGATGCTCTGAACACTAGTACCAACAGAGATATTGGAACAACTATGATTTTTTAAAATAGAACCGTGTACTTTTCATAACTTCATTCATTAGCTCTTGGAAAGAAAATTATAGTGATGTAGAACTTATTAGTATTGGAGTTGAAATCTTTCTCAAAAGAATCCGGGAAATGTACTACAACTGGTGAACAGTGTGGCTAGAGAGCTCTGCTTGACGCTGTTTACACCGCAGTAGCCGTCTCTAGCAGCATTGCTTTCCAATTTTAGTACATTTATCGGATTCTTCTGCGAAATGTTTCAACGTCAATATTAACAAGCGCTGTATCACTGTAATTGTCTTTCCAAGAGCTTCTGAATGAAGTTATGAAAAGTATACGGTTATATTTGAAAAACCATACTTATTTCAATGTCTCGGTTGATGCCAGTGTTCAGAGCATTATCCATACAAAAATTACGTGCCCCTCGACCTAGTATCAGTTACGGAGAACCCCGATTCGAAGTCTTGAAGCGTATATATGTACAGTATATGTGTATATGCTGTGGAAGGCCATCAGAAAAGTTTCGTTTCTAACCCTGCCGTAACAGTCACATTTTTGTGTGTTTGGACGTAGTCTCGGAAAAGCATCGTGACAGTTTCTACATCTACATTTACATTTATACTCCGCAAGCCACCCAACGGTGTGTGGCGGAGGGCACTTTACGTGCCACTGTCATTATCTCCCTTTCCTGTTCCAGTCGCGTATGGTTCGCGGGAAGAACGACTGTCTGAAAGCCTCTGTGCGCGCTCTAATCTCTCTAATTTTACATTCGTGATCTCCTCGGGAGGTATAAGTAGGGGGAAGCAATATATTCGATACCTCATCCAGAAACGCACCCTCTCGAAACCTGGCGAGCAAGCTACACCGCGATGCAGAGCGCCTCTCTTGCAGGGTCTGCCACTTGAGTTTGTTAAACATCTCCGTAACGCTATCACGGTTACCAAATAACCCTGTGACGAAACGCGCAGCTCTTCTTTGGATCTTCTCTATCTCCACCGTCAACCCGATCTGGTACGGATCCCACACTGATGAGCAATACTCAAGTATAGGTCGAACGAGTGTTTTGTAAGCCACCTCCTTTGTTGATGGACTACATTTTCTAAGGACTCTCCCAATGAATCTCAACCTGGTACCCGCCTTACCAACAATTAATTTTATATGATCGTTCCACTTCAAATCGTTCCGCACGCATACTCCCAGATATTTTACAGAAGTAACTGCTACCAGTGTTTGTTCCGCTATCATATAATCATACAATAAAGGATCCTTCTTTCTATGTATTCGCAATACATTAAATTTGTCTATGTTAAGGGTCAGTTGCCACTCCCTGCACCAAGTGCCTATCCGCTGCAGATCTTCCTGCATTTCGCTACAATTTTCTAATGCTGCAACTTCTCTGTATACTACAGCATCATCCGCGAAAAGCCGCATGGAACTTCCGACACTATCTACTAGGTCATTTATATATATTGTGAAAAGCAATGGTCCCATAACACTCCCCTGTGGCACGCCAGAGGTTACTTTAACGTCTGTAGATGTCTCTCCATTGAGAACAACATGCTGTGTTCTGTTTGCTAAAAACTCTTCAATCCAGCCACACAGCTGGTCTGATATTCCGTAGGCTCTTACTTTGTTTATCAGGCGACAGTGCGGAACTGTATCGAACGCCTTCCGGAAGTCAAGGAAAATGGCATCTACCTGGGAGCCTGTATCTAATATTTTCTGGGTCTCATGAACAAATAAAGCGAGTTGGGTTTCACACGATCGCTGTTTCCGGAATCCATGTTGATTCCTACATAGTAGATTCTGAGTTTACAAAAACGACATGATACTCGAGCAAAAGACATGTTCTAAAATTCTACAACAGATCGACGTCAGAGAGATAGGTCTATAGTTTTGCGCATCTGCTCGACGACCCTTCTTGAAGACTGGGACTACCTGTGCTCTTTTCCAATCATTTGGAACCTTCTGTTCCTCTAGAGACTTGCGGTACACGGCTGTTAGAAGGGGGGCAAGTTCTTTCGCGTACTCTGTGTAGAATCGAATTGGTATCCCGTCAGGTCCAGTGGACTTTCCTCTGTTGAGTGATTCCAGTTGCTTTTCTATTCCTTGGACACTTATTTCAATGTCAGCCATTTTTTCGTTGGTGCGAGGATTTAGAGAAGGAACTGCAGTGCGGTCTTCCTCTGTGAAACAGCTTTGGAAAAAGGTGTTTAGTATTTCAGTTTTACGCTTGTCATCCTCTGTTTCAATGCCATCATCATCCCGGAGTGTCTGGACATGATGTTTCGAGCCACTTACTGATTTAACGTAAGACCAGAACTTCCTAGGATTTTCTGTCAAGTCGGTACCTAGTATTTTACTTTCGAATTCACTGAACGCTTCACGCATAGCCCTCCTTACGCTAACTTTGACATCGTTTAGCTTCTGTTTGTCTGAGAGGTTTTGGCTGCGTTTAAACTTGGAGTGAAGCTCTCTTTGCTTTCGCAGTAGTTTCCTAACTTTGTTGTTGTACCACGGTGGGTTTTTCCCGTCCCTCACAGTTTTGCTCGGCACGTACCTGTCTAAAACGCATTTTACGATTGCCTTGAACTTTTTCCATAAACACTCAACATTGTCAGTGTCGGAACAGAAATTTTCGTTTTGATCTGTTAGGTAGTCTGAAATCTGCCTTCTATTACTCTTGCTAAACAGATAAACCTTCCTCCCTTTTTTTATATTCCTATTAACTTCCATATTCAGGGATGCTGCAACGGCCTTATGATCACTGATTCCCTGTTCTGCACTTACAGAGTCGAAAAGTTCGGGTCTGTTTGTTATCAGTAGGTCCTAGATGTTATCTCCACGAGTCGGTTCTCTGTTTAATTGCTCGAGGTAATTTTCGGATAGTGCACTCAGTATAATGTCACTCGATGCTCTGTCCCTACCACCCGTCCTAAACATCTGAGTGTCCCAGTCTATATCTGGTAAATTGAAATCTCCACCTAAGACCATAACATGCTGAGAAAATTTATGTGAAATGTATTCCAAATTTTCTCTCAGTTGTTCTGCCACTAATGCTGCTGAGTCGGGGGGTCGGTAAAAGGAGCCAATTATTAACCTAGCTCGGTTGTTGAGTGTAACCTCCACCCATAATAATTCACAGGAACTATCCACTTCTACTTCACTACAGGATAAACTACTACTAACAGCGACGAACACTCCACCACCGGTTGCATGCAATCTATCCTTTCTAAACACCGTCTGTGCCTTTGTAAAAATTTCGGCAGAATTTATCTCTGGCTTCAGCCAGCTTTCTGTACCTATAACGATTTCAGCTTCGGTGCTTTCTATCAGCGCTTGAAGTTCCGGTACTTTACCAACGCAGCTTCGACAGTTTACAATTACAATACCGATTGCTGCTTGGTCCCCGCATGTCCTGACTTTGCCCCGCACCCGTTGAGGCTGTTGCCCTTTCTGCACTTGCCCGAGGCCATCTAACCTAAAAAACCGCCCAGCCCACGCCACACAACCCCTGCTACCCGTGTAGCCGCTTGTTGCGTGTAGTGGACTCCTGACCTATCCAGCGGAACCCGAAACCCCACCACCCTATGGCGCAAGTCGAGGAATCTGCAGCCCACATGGTCGCAGAACCGTCTCAACCTCTGATTCAGACCCTCCACTCGGCTCTGTACCAAAGGTCCGCAGTCAGTCCTGTCGACGATGCTGCAGATGGTGAGCTCTGCTTTCATCCCGCTAGCGTGACTGGCAGTCTTCACCAAATCAGATAGCCGCCGGAAGCCAGAGAGGATTTCCTCCGATCCATAGCGACACACATCATTGGTGCCGACATGAGCGACCACCTGCAGATGGGTGCACCCTGTACCCTTCATGGCATCCGGAAGGACCCTTTCCACATCTGGAATGACTCCCCCCGGTATGCACACGGAGTGCACTTTGGTTTTCTTCCCCTCCCTTGCTGCCATATCCCTAAGGGGCCCCATTACGCGCCTGACGTTGGAGCTCCCAACTACCAGTAAGCCCACCCTCTGCGACTGCCCGGATCTTGCAGACTGAGGGGCAACCTCTGGAACAGGACAAGCAGCCATGTCAGGCTGAAGATCAGTATAAGCCTGAGACAGAGCCCGAAACCGGTTCGTCAGACAAACTGGAGAGGCCTTCCGTTCAGCCCTCCGGAATGTCTTTCGCCCCCTGCCACACCTTGAGACGACCTCCCACTCTACCACAGGTGAGGGAGCAGCCTCAATGCGGGCAGTATCCCGGGCAACCACAGTCGTAGTCCGATCGGGGGATGCGTGGGACGAGCTGGCCGTCCCCAACAAACCCCCATCCGGACCCCCACAGTGATGCCCATTGGCAACAGCCTCAAGCTGTGTGACCGAAGCCAACACTGCCTGAAGCTGGGAGCGAAGGGATGCCAACTCAGCCTGCATCCGAACACAGCAGTTGCAGTCCCTATCCATGCTAAAAACTTGTGCAAAGAACGTCTGAACTAATCTACAGAGAGCGCAAACAAAACGACACAAAATTGAAGCGGTTATTAAAATACAAGATTGCCTAGTAAATGCAGTAATGCTGCCACTTGTGCACTGCTGACACACTGCTCGGCGGCGGAAGGAGACTACGCGATTTAACACTATTCGAGTACTAAAACGTGATGCTACAACTCTCAAATACTATAATACGCCCGAAATTTATGAATTAAACAATGCAAGTACCAAAAACACGCAAAGAAATTAAGAATTAAACTATGTAACAAATGAGTGAGCTAGGAGTATACGACTTGCTGCTGCAGCTGCTTATCCAACGGCGGCAGGGAGCACACTCGGCTGTGTATCACACTTGATGTGGTATACATCTCCCTCCGACGCTGATATCCACGTCACCGCCGCCAAGGTGGAACTGGACCCTGATGTGGTAGTGCGGTTTCTGCCTCGTGTGGCGTTGTCGCCTTGGATATCCACTCCTGGAAATGGAAAAAAGAACACATTGACACCGGTGTGTCAGACCCACCATACTTGCTCCGGACACTGCGAGAGGGCTGTACAAGCAATGATCAAACGCACGGCACAGCGCACACACCAGGAACCGCGGTGTTGGCCGTCGAATGGCGCTAGCTGCGCAGCATTTGTGCACCGCCGCCGTCAGTGTCAGCCAGTTTGCCGTGGCATACGGAGCTCCATCGCAGTCTTTAACACTGGTAGCATGCCGCGACAGCGTGGACGTGAACCGTATGTGCAGTTGACGGACTTTGAGCGAGGGCGTATAGTGGGCATGCGGGAGGCCGGGTGGACGTACCGCCGAATTGCTCAACACGTGGGGCGTGAGGTCTCCACAGTACATCGATGTTGTCGCCAGTGGTCGGCGGAAGGTGCACGTGCCCGTCGACCTGGGACCGGACCGCAGCGACGCACGGATGCACGCCAAGACCGTAGGATCCTACGCAGTGCCGTAGGGGACCGCACCGCCACTTCCCAGCAAATTAGGGACACTGTTGCTCCTGGGGTATCGGCGAGGACCATTCGCAACCGTCTCCATGAAGCTGGGCTACGGTCCCGCACACCGTTAGGCCGTCTTCCGCTCACGCCCCAACATCGTGCAGCCCGCCTCCAGTGGTGTCGCGACAGGCGTGAATGGACGGACGAATGGAGACGTGTCGTCTTCAGCGATGAGAGTCGCTTCTGCCTTGGTGCCAATAATGGTCGTATGCGTGTTTGGCGCCGTGCAGGTGAGCGCCACAATCAGGACTGCATACGACCGAGGCACACAGGGCCAACACCCGGCATCATGGTGTTGGTGATCGTCGAGGGGACACTGAATAGTGCACGGTACATCCAAACCGTCATCGAACCCATCGTTCTACCATTCCTAGACCGGCAAGGGAACTTGCTGTTCCAACAGGACAATGCACGTCCGCATGTATCCCGTGCCACCCAACGTGCTCTAGAAGGTGTAAGTCAACTACCCTGGCCAGCAAGATCTCCGGATCTGTCCCCCATTGAGCATGTTTGGGACTGGATGAAGCGTCGTCTCACGCGGTCTGCACGTCCAGCACGAACGCTGGTCCAACTGAGGCGCCAGGTGGAAACGGCATGGCAAGCCGTTCCACAGGACTACATCCAGCATCTCTACGATCGTCTCCATGGGAGAATAGCAGCCTGCATTGCTGCGAAAGGTGGATATACACTGTACTAGTGCCGACATTGTGCATGCTCTGTTGCCTGTGTCTATGTGCCTGTGGTTCTGTCAGTGTGATCACGTGATGTATCTGACACCAGGAATGTGTCAATAAAGTTTCCCCTTCCTGGGACAATGAATTCACGGTGTTGTTATTTCAATTTCCAGGAGTGTACATTCACATTCTGTAACGCAGCTCTTACATTCACATCTTCCACAACACAAGATCCACTCGTCAACACTTCATTTAGCACATTCTCTCTTCTATGGTGATACTGTGCGGGATGGGAGAGAGTCAGTAATGGCCATACTCTGGCAAATTTGTGTCTTTCATGACTGTAATGACGTTAGCGACATTCTCTATTATTGTCCACTATTCGTAATTTCTTAAAGACTCGTATACTAGTTGTTTAGACTCTAATTCAATTAAAGGCGTCACAGTTAAAGATAATGTGTTCGGGTGGTCCAATATGACCACACTGACGGATGTCACTGTCTTTCTGGTTGAACCTGTACAGGTAATCTAGATAAGGGCCGTGTCACGTTAGGTAACGTACTATGCCCTGATTGGGATTTACATGCCCACGGGCTACGCGTACGCTTATTCGCGGGAATAGCTTTCTTTAAATTTATTGGCCTTCAGAACGTGCCCATATATAGAGCCATCGCAACACTGGAAATGTTATGCTACTGTATGTTGTTTACAGCTCTGAGTACAGCCTACATTAGTTTAATTGCAAAGGCTTAACATAGGACAGATTTCGACGTGAAACAAATTTTGACGTACACAGTATAATGAAGGAAGTCAAAAAGACGAAACTTTAACGCAGAATACACGGAGGTGGGGCGTTGTAAGAATCCTGCTAGTAATACAACATGAAGTGATAAATCGCCGTTGGGACACATCTGGAATATTTCCAATTCGAGTCATGTTAATGACTATGTATCTAAATTAACAATAAAATGATCTTTTAGGTGTCCTGTAAGAATTGTTTCAAAAGCTGCGGCTAGAGAGTTGAATATCAGTGCACGTCTATTAATACCGTCTGGACACAACGTGAGAATATTGTAGAAGAACCGGACTTAGATATGACAGCCCTACGTACAGATACACAAGTATTCAGTTACACACACACACACACACAACACTACCAAAAACCGGTTAACAATAAAAGTAATATTGTAGAACAAAAGCAAACTGTTGCTTTCATTTATTATATATATATATATATTAACAGAATCTTCCGTCGGTTCTTGGTAGAAAAACATTATAATAAATGAAAGCACCAGTTTGCTTCTGTTCTACAATATTACTTTTATTGTTAACCGGTTTTCGGCTTACTAGGCCACATTCAGACATATTATCACCAAAGATGTTAAATGTTAGCAAACAACATTGGAAGAGAAGTAACACATCTAGACTGAAGTAGGAACATACGGTAAGTAACACCTTTGCAATGAAAAACTAAAAACTCAACAGTACATAAATAACAATGGAGTAGACAGGAAAATCTTTA
This sequence comes from Schistocerca cancellata, assembly GCF_023864275.1. Taxonomy (NCBI): domain Eukaryota; kingdom Metazoa; phylum Arthropoda; class Insecta; order Orthoptera; family Acrididae; genus Schistocerca; species Schistocerca cancellata. The sequence goes on from NC_064629.1 coordinate 932,134,442, forward strand.
GCACAAAATAGGAAAAGCAAGCCTACATAACAGTTTCTATTAATAAACAAAACTAATAAAATAAAATTAGTAGTAGACAAGGCTGCATCAGGAGGTATGAAACATGGAGAGTGATACACAACCAATTAAAGAGACAGTTATCAATGTAACTACAGAATACATAAGGAACTTAAGCAATATCAATCAGATCAACAGAAATAAATAAAAGTAGGAAAATGGAGGTGTTTGAGGGAACCTACAGTTTGAGAGTGTGGTGGTACTGCATTTTAACATTAACTTTATAATTAAAGCAGTGGTTGTGTAACAGTTTTCATGAAATAAATGAGCAAAGTAAAATATGAGCCGTCCAGGCTGGCTTAGCGGTTCTAGGCGCTGCAGTCTGGAACCGCGCGACCGCTACGGTCGCAGGTTCGAATCCTACCTCGGGCATGGAGATGTGTGATGTCCTTAGGTTAGTTAGGTTTAAGTAGTTCTAAGTTCTAGGGGATTGATGACCTTAGCAGTTAAGTCCCATAGTGCTCAGAGCCATTTGAACCAAAGTAAAATATAAACAGAATTTGATGAGACAACTACAAGGGGTGTTAAACATGGACAGTAATACAATTACCAGTTAAAAGAAAGCCTTAACTATTGAAACTACAGTCTATGTGGAATACAAAGACTACTTCAACAAAACAAAACAACTTAATGAATACAGGAAAATTGGAATATGTTGGAAGAGAGAGTGTGGGAAGTAATGAACAACAAAGATGATTATATGAATTTTAGTAGAGGGGAAGTTTTGAGCTGTGTCTGGTCATTTAGGGTGAGATCTGGACTGTGAGCAAGATGTTTGTTAATTTCCAGGGCTTCCAGCAGGTTGAGTTTATGGCCTTTGTTTGCTAAGTGAAGTACATGGGACACTGGCTGTTAGTTGTGATCCTCACTCAGTACATGCTCGGCAAATGCAGAGGTTGAATTTTGCAACCTCCAGCTGCGTACATGTTCAGCCAGCGTAGTTGATATGTCTCTGCCTGACTGACCAATGTAAAATTTGTCACAATCAGAACAAATGATTTTGTAAACCCCACTGTTGGCTAACACAAACAGTGTTTGCAACGCAAAATTACGCCAAAATACGTCTCCATAAAGTCAAGAGGAACATCCGCCGCTGCAAACGAAGCCGTTGACGACGCAAGATACAAGTGGAGAAAGAAAGAAATGAAGAAATGGTACCGTGTTCTTGACAGCGTGTGTACACACCTAAAAGTGGCACATATGGCAATCACGTGTAAGTTACACCGCTGTGAGTTCGACATTTTCGATCGAGAAGTTCGTCAGAGTGTAAGTGATCTTATTCACGACGTATTTTTGCGGCAGAACAAGTAATTATCTTTGATTAGGAAGGTGAGTGTACCTCTAACCTCAAACTGCAAACAAAATTTTTCGCAACGCGTAATTAACTTATCGAACTTGGTTCTGTCTCCAAACGTACAAAAAGTGTTTGAGAAAGGTTTCAAATATTCTCCTCCCCACCCTCCATCAGAAAAACAACTGGAAGTTATGGAAGTTGATATTGAATATGCCCTAACGAAAGACACCACTGCAAAATATATAGTTGCCAATGCACTAAAGAACGAAACCAAATTTGTGTGTAACATCCCACGGTCTATTGACTTTCACACCATCAAGTCCTTAAAACAGAAATTACAACAACAAGGTATCATTGCCACAAAATCTGATAAATGCAACAGTATTGTGCTTTTGAACAAATGTGATTATGTGGATAAAGTTAATGATTTCCTGAATACCATAGGCTTCCAAGTCCTTCCTAAAAACCCTACTAAATTGTTCAAAGAGGATGTTAAATATGCAATCAATTCATGCAAAAATTCTTTGAATTTGAAGCAAAACTGTTAACTAATACGAATCCAGTGCCTCCTAGAATGTATGAGCTTCCTAAACTGCATAAACAAGATGTTCCTATTCGTCCAGTTGTATCATCATTCACTGGTCCTTCTTATAAACTAGCCAGTAAACTGGATGTCCTAATTAAAAGCAAGACTAAATTCAAACCAAAGCATGGTATTTCACACTCCGTGGATCTAGTAAACAAGTTAACAGGTATATCTGTCTCACAAAGTGATAAATTAGTATCCTTTGATGTCAGCAGTTTGTTTTCTAACATACCAGTAGTAGAATGCATTGATATTCTGACAAAGCTGATGCATAAGTCTAATGTCAATCTTGTGGAACTGAATGACTTGAGACTTACTACACAGACATGCCTTGCACAGAACTATTTCCAGTTCCAAGGGACTCTTTATAAACAATTAGATGGCTTAGCATGGGTTCCCCTCTTAGTCCACAGTTCGCTGAAATATTTATGGACCATTTTGAAGAAAATTTCCTAAAAACAGAACCTCTAAGTGCAAATATCAAATACTGGCTTAGATATGTAGATGATGTCCTGTGTATATGGACTGGTACTACAAGACAAGTCAACACATTCTTGAAAAACCTAAAAAGTCAACATAAAAATATCCAGTTCACTATGGAGATTGGCAACAAATCCATAAACTTCTTAGATCTCTCCATTGACATCAGTACACATACACATTGTTTCAAAATTTACAGAAAAACAACAACTACAGACACAGTAATACCTTCTTGCTCACAACACCCATAGCTCACAAACATGCAGCTTTCCACTCAATGGTACATCGTCTCATATCTATCCCCACGTCCAGAGATGATTTTAAAGCAGAGTTAGATACAATAAAATTTATTGCCACAGCCAATAGCTACAATACAGTTGTTATTGACCACATCTTGCACAGGAAACAAAAACCTAAAATCATATCCCTCCTCTATGCCCCACCTGCTTCTCCATCCACAGTCTGCAAGAAATGGTGTACACTACCACTTCTAGGTCAGGTATCACAGATTGTAGCCAAAGCACTGAAATCCTGCAAGTATAGGCTTTCCTACTATGCCAGGAACACTACAGCCCAGTGTGTATTTAATAGCAAAGACAAGATCCAGTTATTAGCCAACAGTAGGGTATACAAAATCATCTGTTCTGATTGTGACAAATTTTACATTGGTCAGTCAGGCAGAGACATATCAACTACGCTGGCTGAACATGAACGCAGCTGGAGGTTGCAGAATTCAGACTCTGCATTTGATGAGCATGTACTGAGTGAGGGTCACAACTACCAGCCCGTGTCCCATCTACTTCACTTAGCATACGAAGGCCACAAACTCAACCTGCTGGAAGCTCCGGAAATTAACAAACATCTTGCTCACAGTCCACATCTCACCCTAAATGACCAGACACAGCTCAGCACTTCCCCTCTCCTAAACTTCATATAATCATCTTTGTTGTTCATTACTTCCCACACTCTCTCTTCCAACATATTCCCATTTTCCTGTATTCATTAAGTTGTTTTGTTTTGTAGTCTTTGTATTCCACATAGACTGTAGTTTCCATAGTTAAGGCTTTCTTTTAACTGGTACTTGTATTACTGTCCATGTTTAACACCCCTTGTGGTTATCTCATCAAATACTGTTCATATTTTACTTTGCTCATTTATTTCATGAAAACTGTTACACAACCACTGCTTTAATTATAATGTTAATGTTAAAATGCAGTACCACCACACTCTCAAACTGTAGGTTCCCTCAAACACCTCCATTTTCCTACTTTTATTTATTTCTGTTTATCTTATTGATATTGCTTAAGTTCCTTATGTATTCTGTAGTTACGTTGATAACTGTGTCTTTAATTGGTTGTGTATCACTCTCCATGTTTCATACCTCCTGATGGAGCCTTGTCTACTACTAATTTTATTTTATTAGTTTTGTTTATTAATAGAAACTGTTATGTAGGCTTGCTTTTCCTATTTTGTGCTAAAGGTTTTCCTGTCTACTCCATTGTTATTTATGTACTGTTCAGTTTTTACTTTTTATTGCAAATGTGTTACTACTTCAGTCTAGATGTGTTACTTCTCTTCCAATGTCGTTTGCTAACATTTAACATCTTTGGTGATAATACTCAGTAAATGTCTGAAGGTGGCCTAGTAAGCCGAAAACCGGTTAACAATAAAAGTAATATTGTAGAACAAAAGCAAACTGGTGCTTTTCATTTATTAATATATATGAGGCACATAGTTACATACATTTATAGGCTGAACGTTCCCTATCTTGCTGAGAAACACGTGGGAAGATAGTTCATTGTGCTTTGGTCATCTAATTTGGGATTCTAATTATCAAGAGTATTAGAGCAACAGCGCCGGGAGCTTTATCTGAATGTTGATACTGTTGACAAACTCGTACAATATCGTTGGAGGCTACCAAGGTTTGGAGTCTGCTTGGGAACTGATGACCAGGAGCGCAGAGATTAGTGGCAAGTATGTTTATGTAATACGCGTTACAAGGATATTGTAGGAATATTTAATTTGGATCTTCCTTCGCTCCGCAAGCACATAGAGGTGTGGCGCTTAGGCTGAGCAAGTAGAGGTGTTCGTTGCAATTCCAGTGGTTAAATTTCAGCCGTGCTGTAACCGTCGTTAAGCTCCTCATTGTCTTTATCTTATTATACCAAGGTACTCTCGAAATCATAGGATGAATTAGCGCGTAGTAACTGATTTTCATTTTAAATTTCCTTGACGAGTCCTCTTGCGAACCCGATGACAACCGCTTTCTGAGCATGGGGATCATATCTATGAGAGGGAATTTATCATATTTAATAAATTCACGTAGAGATCCTAGTTTTTCTAGGACATCTGTTTGTTCATTTCTAGGTATCCCAGAGTGGCCTTTAATTCACACCATCACGGAATTGCCATGGATCCCCAGCATCCGAAACACAACGTTGATAATTGCTGTAACTGTGGGATTGGTACAACAATTATGACGGTTCTAACCAGTTGTAGGGCTGACATACTATCAGATATTATGACTATTGTGTTTGCTGTGGTCGTCTGTGCGAATATGAGGGCTTACAAAAAGGCAATCAGCTCGACTGTCATAATAGTTGGGTGTGGTTCCACCTTGTATAGGCCTCGTCGTTTGTTTCTGAGTACGGAATAGTCACTACTAATGCCATGACTAGACTTGGATCCATTTGTGTACACCACGTACGCATGGTTATAGTGGGGCAGGAATTCCACTGCCGTTGCGTCATTGGGGGTTCTGGTTTTGAAACGCTAAACTGGTCGTGGCATCAATGTGCTGAGTCGACTTCTCGTACGGTCTGTTGCAGTGTGGTATGACAAAATTTTTCCACACTTGTGCACTAATGCCTGCCTCGCCATATATTCAGCCGCTATGGGTGAAAGTTGCGTATTTATCCAATATCTTCCGAACGCAGCAGGATGTTAATTCCCGTTCCTTTTTGTTTTTTCGTTGTCGAGACTTCTATATTCATCGAAATAGAGCCGCAGGATAAATTTATTGAAGCTTTAACAGTGATTCATTTGCTTCAACCAGTAATGAGTTGTTTGGGGTTTACATAAATGCTCCACTAAACTTACGCAAGGCTTTGTAATGCTAAGTGTCAAGTTTTGGAGTGTGCTGTGGTGACGCTATTCCATAAAACATGTGTCCATAATCAAAATGTGTCATTATTAGTGATCTGCATAAAGTCCGCAGATCAGAGCTCCACTGTACTACAGTCGTAGCTCTTATGAGATTCCATGCTTTTTCAGATTTATTAATGATATGTCGGAATTAATGATCCCATATTAGTTTATCATCTATAATCGTCAGAAGATATTGTGTCGTTTTCACAGCTGGAAAATTATGTTCTCCAAGTTGCATTGCTTCGGGAAGTGGGATCCTTGGTCGAGTAAAGATCATTAGAACAGGACTTGCTAACAGATATTTTGAGGCCACTTCCTGACACCATTCTTACAGGTGAATGAGAGTGGTGTGCATTTTCACACCACAAGACTGAAGAGTACTGTCTTCGGTATGCATGCATACGTCGTCTGTGTACTGTAATACCAGCGGAAAAGTGCTCTTATTGGAGCACAAAAAATGTGAATATGTTCCTGTTTATTTAAAAGACTCTTGACTGAAAAGTGGGGTACTGGCTAAACGAAGTTTTTTCAAAGCAGAATCCGGCGGTAGAGACTGAACCGAAAAAGAAAGAGCCTCCAGATAATACAATGCTGGGGCAAGATTTGATTACAGTAGTAAAAGACTTTGAACTTTCAAACCCAAAGGAGCTATCAGACGATACTATACGATGGAAAGAATTGAATAGGATAGTGAAAAATGTAAAAAGTAGGAGACCAAAGGAGCCGCCAGATGTAGATGATTTATCAGTAAAGAACAACTGACTGCCTGTGTAATCATAAGCCCTGGAGAAAATTTATTGCAAATATAATGAATACACTCTATCACGAAACTACAGGTCTCACACCTGAAGAAATCCTGCTAAACTGTAAAAGTAAAAATGTAATTGAAGAGACTTTACAATTTCCACCCATTGTAGAACTTGAACAAAAAAAAAAAAAAAAAAAAAAAAAAAAAAAAAAGAAAAAAGAGATTTGATCAGAAAACGAATGAAAGAAAAAGCGGAAGCCAGATCTAAAAGGCATGATAAGGGCCTCAAAGTGGCTTAATTCTAAATTGTGGATTTGTTCTAGTAACAACTCACGAAAAATCCAGTGAGATAAACCAAGAAATCTCTAAATTTAAATATATTTATAATGGTCCTTTTGAAGTGCAAGGAACTTCGCCCACAAATGCTCATTATCTTGTGCACCCAAAGTCTAAGAAACCATTGGGGTACGCAATGTGGTGGATGTCAAACTGTATGTCCATAGAAGTGAATAATAAAAGGAGGCCTAACGGGATGCACGTTCTTTGCGATGTCAGGTGTTTGATGAATACCAGGTATCATGAGTTGTTGGCAATATTATTTCCTTTTCGTTTCGTATTGCCAACCTAACTCTTCATCATTCAGAATTTGTGCTATCATCTTTCCTTTTTCCCTATCGCTGTAAGTGGTGGAGAAAAAAATATAATTTGATTCTCCTAGTGTATACTGGTTTATTTCTGAAGAATCAAGGTAATCAAATATGAAAACTCCAAGCTTTTTTCCTTGTGAACTCTTAACAACACTTTCCTCACAAATGCGTTGTCTTCTTCAGATACAAAATCAACTCTATACTGGAATAATCTCCAATCAGTGTGAATTTCGAGCTTGAAGTAGTTTATCAGTATAGTTGTTCTAATACCAGATGCACCTCTCTTTGTTGGCAGATGTTCTGACCTTAGTTGCAAAGCATATATGTTCTTATTCATGATGTTGTGTTATCAAATGTTATCGTGTTGGACAGAACTGTTCTGATGCCAAATTTCTAATACCTCTCTGTAAGTTTCAGATTCTATATAACAAAATGAGATGTACTACATGTGTAAGTTCCTGGCTATGACGTGTATAAGAACTCAGTAAGGGAATGTTGGAGTATGACTAAATGGACTGCCAAATATGTTACTGGGCAGGCAAGCAATGACAAAGAAAATGGAAAAAAATGTCTTCAACACAAAACGGGCAGCAATAATGACTTGCCAGTTCGGGGCAAGAACGTATGTGTTAGTCATTGGCTGCCATACAGCAGTGAAGGACAGTCAGTAGCTTAGTGTATGATAAAACTGATGTGTTTGCAAAAATAAACTACCAGATACTATTACAGGCAGCTAAATAATTTGATTATTGCCTTAATTTGATGTTATGTATGTTTTATTATGTTTTTCTAAAATGGACTGTCTCTTTCAAAATAAGGGCAGTGAGAAAATAATGCTAGGCCCAATGTAAATGTGTTTATATGTCTGTGTAATTAATCAAGAATGGACTGGTGTTATTAGGAGCAGCACTGAAAATTTTCTTGGTAAATAACTCCAAATGGTTGTATGAAGTGTACAGTGTAAAATGTCTTGTGCCATTGTTATGTATATAGTTATATATGTATACCTACATTTCCTTGAATGTTTACAGAATGCTATACAATTTCCTTATTGGTGCAGGAAATCTTGTATACTGGTAAACTTATTGTTTCGTAAAATGAGAGTGAATTATCATATGTATATACAACTGAATATGAATGCTTATGTCTTGTTTGATGCCGATGTGTATAAAATTTAGAGTGCTGTAGTGTGCTCTTTGATTTTTTATATCCAACTCTCATTGGATGGTTTAATTTTTTTTTTTGACTGCTCAACACCTATTAGGCGTTATTGATGTTTCATTGATGTGTCCCTGTTGGGAAACCTCAATGGACCGAGCGAGGTGGCGCAGTGGTTAGACACTGGACTCGCATTCGGGAGGATGACGGTTCAATCCCGCATCCGGCCATCCTGATTTAGGTTTTCCGTGATTTCCCTAAATCACTCCAGGCAAATGCCGGGATGGTTCCTCTGAAAGGGCACGGCCGACTTCCTTCCCCATCCTTCCCTAATCCGATGAGACCGATGACCACGCTGTCTGGTCTCCTTCCCCTAACAACCAACCAACCAACCAACCAAACCTCAATGAAACATGGAGCATGTGTAACACCATTATCGATTGTAACCAGTTTATACAGTGTTAATATATGTATGTAACTATGGAGTGATTGCTCTGTACTAGTTAAAATCTTTGAACTGTCAGAGGGAAAGTGGACGTTTATGATGTATATATTGTAAAGATTTAATAATGTTTAAAAACAATGAATCTTTATAAAATATGTATGCTCGTAGAAGAGAAATTGTACTTCGAGTACTGGTTCATACTTAGGGAAGTCGTATTATATAAAGGAAAAGATGTAGGCAACCCCCTCCGCTGGGGAAGGGGCTTGGCGTTCGGGAAAAGGCGAATTTGGCGGTCGATCTGGGCAGCAAGAGAGAGAGAGCACATTATGCAGTCAGTGGTCAGCAATTGTACAGTCAGCACCGTAGGTGCCATATGAGGCATTCACAAGCTGATTTATGTTGAAATCGCCTTGCATGTGATTTCGGCTGTAATATGTTGCTCTTGTGTTATGGAATGGCTCTGAAATGATTATTACGTCGTCAAGAAGAAATCTGAAAAGAGCCTTAACCTAAGAGGTGAGACCAGATAGCCGCCACGTGCTTGCCACCACTATTGCGCCACTGTTCCGGGAAATCAGATATATATTTTAGTATGGGCCAGTGCATTTGTGTGTGTTTTTTCAATAATAATTTCAGTGATAAAAATATGTGTTTGATCTTTGAAATTGCCCTGTTCATGAAACCTATGCAGGGTCCTATCCTAAACGTGCTAAAGAACGAGTATCCTGTTTCTGAAAAATCAGTAATTTGTTTCTCCTGTGAATGTGCCAAAGTTTCAGTGCTAAAATGTATAAATGATGCTAGTTAAACCACCTGCTTCAAAGGCAATGAAAGAGTCACATAATTTGAACTTTCATGAAACTTAAGTTTGTTGTGACTATTACTAGGAACTAATTTCTGAAGTTTCATTTGAAAATATTGAGTAAATTGCGATATAGTGTTGAAATGTAAACAAATTCAAGTGGGGTTAGAAATCCACATTAGTGTAATGCAATTGTCTCTGAAATAGTTACAGAATTTACCTATAGAGTAAATGACAGTTTATGGGCCCCCACTATATTCTTTTCCAGTATGAGAAAGTCAAACTAATTATTTAATTTCATTTGTGGTAGGTATGTGTTAGCTGAAATTAGAACTCTTTCCATACCCAATTTCAGTGCAGTATGTCTTTGGTAACATCTTAACGTTGAATTATTACTGAATTAATTAATGATTGCAATAGTAACTTTTATTACTATGAGTGAAGTATTATTTAGTTCTGTACGTTTGCTGGTTTGTGTAAAAAAACTATCTACTGCTAACCACTACGTAGTTCGCTCGTTAGTTGTATGTTTCCATTACATTGTTTAAAAGGAACATTAATGGAAGTTTCTTTAGCAATCCATGATTATTTTACTTTAAACTTAATGTTTCAAAGTATTATGCCTAATTAGGCTGGCGACCGTTTAGTATTTTGTTTACGTGAACTTTGCTACTTTCATTACTTACAAAATGAAAGTGTTTCAGTCTTTCTACTTATTGTTATTTATACGAAATTCATGCTTGATACCCTCTGTCCATTAGGGAAACACACGGTCAAACTTCTAAATTCCTTCCAGAGCGTAACGTTAGTTGTGAGGACGTTATACTTAGCGCTAACTTGTAGCAATATACGTTATAATATGAACTGTGACCTTTCTGGCAGGAAATCACGAATGCAGTCGCATAACAGACATGATATTCCATAAGCACGCAATTTGATTACAAGCGTCAAAAGTTTTCTGGAAATCTCGAAATACGGGATCAATTTGAAATCCCTTGTCCATAACACTCATCACATCATGTGAGTAAAGAGCTAGTTGTGTTTCACAAGAACGATGTTTTCTAAATCCGTATTGATTGTGTGTCAAACGATCGTTCTCTACGAGGTAAGTTATAACATTCGAACACAATATATGTTCCAAAATCTTGATGCATATGCATTTTAATGATATGGGCCTATAATTTGATGGATTACTCCTATTGACTTTCTTGAATATTGGTGTGAACTGTGTAATTTTCCAGTTTTCGGGTACGGATCTTTTGTCGAGCAATCGGTCGTATGTGATGGTTAAGTATAAAGCTATTGTACCAACATACTCTGAAAGGAACCTAACGGGTATACAGTCTGGACCGGAAGACTTGCCTTAATTGATTTAAGTTGCTTCACTACTCCGAGGATATCTGCTTCTAAGTTACTCCCGTTGTCAGCTGTTTTCGCTTTCTTTGGTGAAATAATCTCGAAAGTTACTGTTTAGAATCTATAATTTAGCAGCACAGTCATCGGTAGTATTTCCACTGTTATCGCGCAGAGAAGGCTCAAATGGTTCAAATGTCTCTGAGCACTATGGGACTTAACACTTGAGGTCATCAGTCCCCTAGAACTTAGAACTACTTAAACCTAACTAACCTAAGGACATCACACGCACCCATGCCCGAGGCAGGATTCGGACCTGCGACCATAGCGGTCGTGCGGTTCCAGGCCGAAGCGCCTAGAACCGCTCGGTCACAAAAGTCGGCGCAGAGAAGGCATTGACTGTGTCTTGCCGCTAGCATACTTTGCATACGACCAGAATCTCTTTGCATTTTCGGTCAGGTTTCGAGACAAAGATTCGTTTTGGAAACTATTATAAGCATCTCCGCATGAACAACGCGCTAAAATTCGAGCTTCTGTGAAAGATCGCCGATCTTGGGGATTTTGTGTTCGTTTAAATTTGGCATGCTTGTTTCGTTATTTGTGCAACAATATTCTGACCCGTTTTGTGTACCACGTGAGATCTTCTCCGTCGTTTGTTAATTTATTTGTATGCCGTCGATATTACTTCCTTGTATTCAAAACACATCTGGTCTACACTTATAGTGCTAATTTGGAAGAAGCGGAGACTGTTTCTCAGGAAGGCGTCAAATGGATTTTGTCTGATTTTTTGAATAGGTATAATTTCGTTTATTTTTTGGATGATGTGTTGACTGTGTTCACCGATCCCTGTGCCCGTTTTGATGCTCGTGGTTAGCTCAGGAATATTCGTAGGTAAGGGGTCAAGTGTGTTCTCACAACCGTTTAGTATTTGAGAGGACTCATAAACTAACTGCTGGAAATAGTTTTCATGGAATGCGTTTAGCACAATTTCAGATGATTTTTTATGCGTACCTCCTGACTTAAACTTGTATTTTCGCCAACATGTCGAGGATAAATTAAAATCACCACCAACTATATAATTGTATGAGTCGGGTACGTTTTTGAAATTAGGCGCAAGTTTCCTTTGAACGTTTCAGCAATTTTATCATCTGAGTTTGGATGTCGTTAAAAGGATTGTTGCTGGCCGAAGTGGCCGTGCGGTTAAAGGCGCTGCAGTCTGGAATCGCAGGACCGCTACGGTCGCAGGTTCGAATCCTGCCTCGGGCATGGATGTTTGTGATGTCCTTAGGTTAGTTAGGTTTAACTAGTTCTAAGTTCTAGGGGACTAATGACCTCAGCAGTTGAGTCCCATAGTGCTCAGAGCCATTTGAACCATTTGAACCAAAAGGATTGTTATTATCTTATTACAGTTGCCAAGAATGACCTCTACCCGTACTAACTCACGGAAACAAAGAAAGCAAGTTTTGACAGATGTGAAAATTACCGAACTATCAGTTTAATAAGTCACAGCTGCAAAATACTAACGCGAATTCTTTACAGACGAATGGAAAATCTGGTAGAAGCAGACCTCGGCGAAGATCAGTTTGGATTCCGCAGAAATGTTGGAACACGTGAGGCAATACTGACCCTACGACTTATCTTAGAAGCTAGATTAAGGAAAGCCAAACCTACATTTCTGGAATTTGTAGACTTAGAGAAAGCTTTTGACAATGTTGACTGGAATACTCTCAAATTCTAAAGGTGGCAGGGGTAATACGGGGAGCGAAAAGCTATTTACAATTTGTACAGAAAACAGATGGCAGTTATAAGAGTCGAGGGGCATGGAAAGGGAAGCGGCGGTTGGGAAGGGAGTGAGACAGGGTTGTAGCCTGTGCCCGATGTTATTCAATCTGTATATTGAGCAAGCAGTAAAGGAAACAATAGAAAAATTAGGAGTAGGTATTAAAGTCCATGGAGAAGAAATAAAAACGTTGAGGTTCGCCGATGACACTGTAATTCTGTCAGAGACAGCAAAGGACTCGCTCCGCCACACACCGTCAGGTGGCTTACGGAGTATGGATGTAGATGTAGATGTAGAACTATCTGTGGTGTCACCGCCAGACACCACACTTGCCCGGTGGTACCTTTTAAATCGGCCGCGGTCCGCTAGTATACGACGGACCCGCGTGTCGCCACTGTCAGTGATGGCAGACCGAGCGCCGCCACACGGCAGGTCTAGAGAGACGTACTAGCACTCGCCCCAGTTGTACAGCCGACGTTGCTAGCCATGGTTCACTGAGAATTACGCTCTCATTTGCCGAGACGATAGTTAGCATAGCCTTCAGCTACATTTGCTACGACCTAGCAAGGCGCCGTATTCAATTGATATTGAGATTCTATTAATGTATCATCAAGAGCGATGTTCTACAAATGTTGATTAAAGTTAAGTATTCGAGAAGCTACGTACTTTTCTTTATAGCATTCATTACGTATCCTGTTTCAGACCTCACGCCAGCCTGCGTGAGTTTAAGCGCGTGCCTTTCGACTTCCTCTCATTGTGTCTAGGCTGTCTTGTCTAGACACAACACTATCTACTTTAATTTCGCTACAAAATAAACTACTTCTAACAGCAAAAATCACGCCACAGCCAACTATGTGTAACATTTCCTTTCTGAACACCGTTACGTCCTCCACAAAAATTTGGGCTGAACCTATCTCCGGTTTTGTCCAGCTTTCAGTGCTTCTAACGATTTGAGCATCAGTGCTTTCTATTAGCGCTTGGAGCTCTGGTATTTTCCCAACACACCTACGAAAATTTACGACTGTTATAGGGCCTACCGATGGTTCCTAGACCTACGTTCTTGCTGTATTCGACCTGCACCCTTTGCGGCTGAAACCCTTCTTGTGTTTCCAACCTAAGAAACAGTCCAGTGCACGTCACACAGCCCGTGTAGCCACCTCTTGCGTGTAACGTACTCCTGACCTGTGTAGCGGAACCGGAAACCCCAGTACTAAGACACATAAATTGTATGTCATAAAAGAATTTCAGCTGTCCCTTTTCCTTTTCGAAACCCAAGTTGTTTTATCAGCTTGATAATCCTTTCCATTATCTTCGCCGATACGGTAGTAGGGAGGTAGACCTATAACACCCGAGTTTATCACACCTTTTTCCCGATTTGTGGATGGGGTCGACAAACACGTTTTCAGCGAGTCGATTTTGATCTTTTATTCCCATATCGTACTGTAAATTTTGAGCAGTAAAGGCTGTTTCTCTCAGTGTGGGAAGTATCTTAGCACTGGTTAGTCAATATAATCCGGGCCAGGGGCAATACTCTGGAGTTCTTCCAGAGAGAAGGGTTATGTAGTTACACTGTTGTCCATACTCCATCTCGCCTCCCTTGTCCCCTACGTCAGGTAGGGCTGTCATACACAAGCAAGATTCTAGAAATTCGTCGGACGATGGAATTTTGTGCATGCGCATTGGTGGCTCTGAGCACTATGCGACTTAACTTCTGAGGTCATCAGTCGCCTAGAACTTAGAACTAATTAAACCTAACTAACCTAAGGACATCACACACATCCATGCCCGAGGCAGGATTCGAACCCGCGACCGTAGCAGTCCCGCGGTTCCGGACTGCGCGCCTAGAACCACTAGACCACCGCGGCCGGCTGCATGCGCATTGCCAGCCCGTTTCTTGTATTGCTAAGTTCATTCCCAGACCTGGTTAATTATGTTTCTTTGCAGATTGCAGTGAAGAAATTTCGCGACAATTTTCCTTTTTTGTACTTGAATGATCTTTTGGCGGTAGCTTGTGCTTCCTTAAGAGCAATAAAATTTGAATCTTTGGAGAGAGTTTTGCATTTTCTTAATGCTTCCGTACGTTCCTTGAGGACATCTGTACATTCCGTATTCCACCAACAATGTGATGTCCTATGAGTAGTCGGCTTATGTTCTATTTGAGATTTCGAAACTTTCGCTGCTTCACTAATACGCGATACCAAGACCCCATTATCTCTTTCGAGATTCTCAGCTCAAAAGATTGATCCCCGTTTTTGTTCCAGCAGTGTTTCGTATAGGTTCCAAGTGGCTTTGTTTGCGCTCCACTTTCGGCTGATTCCGTGTTTGGAGAATCCCTAGGTTTTGCGCTTATTATGACCCGAATCTGAAGTATCCGATATCAATTCATATGATATTCCCGTAGACGGTGCAGAGGATACTACGATCAAGTCTGCTGCCGTCGAAACTTCATCTGGTTGGACTATTTGTGTTAGTGCGCCATCATTTAATACTACACTCCTGGAAATGGAAAAAAGAACACATTGACACCGGTGTGTCAGACCCACCATACTTGCTCCGGACACTGCGAGAGGGCTGTACAAGCAATGATCACACGCACGGCACAGCGGACACACCAGGAACCGCGGTGTTGACCGTCGAATGGCGCTAGCTGCGCAGCATTTGTGCACCGCCGCCGTCAGTGTCAGCTAGTTTGCCGTGGCATACGGAGCTCCATCGCAGTCTTTAACATTGGTAGCATGCCGCGACAGCGTGGACGTGAACCGTATGTGCAGTTGACGGACTTTGAGCGAGGGCGTATAGTGGGCGTGCGGGAGGCCGGGTGGACGTACCGCCGAATTGCTCAACACGTGGGGCGTGAGGTCTCCACAGTACATCGATGTTGTCGCCAGTGGTCGGCGGAAGGTGCACGTGCCCGTCGACCTGGGACCGGACCGCAGCGACGCACGGATGCACGCCAAGACCGTAGGATCCTACGCAGTGCCGTAGGGGACCGCACCGCCACTTCCCAGCAAATTAGGGACACTGTTGCTCATGGGGTATCGGCGAGAACCATTCGCAACCGTCTCCATGAAGGTGGGCTACGGTCCCGCACACCGTTAGGCCGTCTTCCGCTCACGCCCCAACATCGTGCAGCCCGCCTCCAGTGGTGTCGCGACAGGCGTGAATGGACGGACGAATGGAGACGTGTCGTCTTCAGCGATGAGAGTCGCTTCTGCCTTGGTGCCAATGATGGTCGTATGCGTGTTTGGCGCCGTGCAGGTGAGCGCCACAATCAGGACTGCATACGACCGAGGCATACAGGGCCAACACCCGGCATCATGGTGTGGGGAGCGATCTCCTACACTGGCCGTACACCACTGGTGATCGTCGAGGGGACACTGAATAGTGCACGGTACATCCAAACCGTCATCGAACCCATCGTTCTACCATTCCTAGACCGGCAAGGGAACTTGCTGTTCCAACAGGACAATGCACGTCCGCATGTATCCCGTGCCACCCAACGTGCTCTAGAAGGTGTAAGTCAGCTACCCTGGCCAGCAAGATCTCCGGATCTGTCCCCCATTGAGCATGTTTGGGACTGGATGAAGCGTCGTCTCACGCGGTCTGCACGTCCAGCACGAACGCTGGTCCAACTGAGGCGCCAGGTGGAAATGGCATGGCAAGCCGTTCCACAGGACTACATCCAGCATCTCTACGATCGTCTCCATGGGAGAATAGCAGCCTGCATTGCTGCGAAAGGTGGATATACACTGTACTAGTGCCGACATTGTGCATGCTCTGTTGCCTGTGTCTATGTGCCTGTGGTTCTGTCAGTGTGATCATGTGATGTATCTGACCCCAGGAATGTGTCAATAAAGTTTCCCCTTCCTGGGACAATGAATTCACGGTGTTCTTATTTCAATTTCCAGGAGTGTATAATGTCTTCCGAATGTAGTACAGTCACTAGTATTTTTCCCATTTCGTTAGCATTTCAGCAGCCCCGACAGTGTATGGTGGCCGTTTAAGTCACATAGTAGCAGAAGGAGTTTTCCGATACTTATAATTGTTGTTAACTGTTGTTTGGAAAGTCTGTCGTCATGTGCTTTGTATGCTGAGACCAAATTAAGTCCTTGATCCGTAGACGGATACTCACCTTTACTAATGTGTCATGCTGAGTGCCAGTATTGACAATGGAAGAGTGAACAGCTTGTTCTACCAATAACGTAGCGCCGCCGCAGCAGTCATCTGTTCTTTTCTAACGATAGAATATCCTGGAAGCGGCGAGATATTCGTTAGATTTTAACCATGTTTCGGTGATGACACAAATGTCTACATTAGTTTCGGGCAGAAAATGTCGAAAGGTGCCTTTGTTTGGCTTGAGAAACCTTGCGTTCCTCCTGATTATATTACAGGCCATTTTGGGGTGCATGGAAAGGGGTCAACGTATTTTATGTTGAAATCCGAGTCGAATCTGTTTGTAAAATATCTCCCACTCCATCTGACCGACTGATACAGTAACCATATAAAGATACAAAGGACGTTCAAAAAGTTTTGCACAGTCGTCTCTAATTTTTTATTTTTTTCAGGAGGAGAATGAAATTTTTGTGAACATTCTTGGAACCTTTAGCTATAAGTTTATATATAAAAGTGTTTTCTTTTATTTACAGGTGAGCCATTATGGACCGTGAGGAAAATGTCAGGTTGCGACAACGGACGGTGATGGAGTACCTCTTCAAGACCGGCGATAACTCTGCCACATCATTCACATGAAGTTGCTCCCTGTCTATCGGAAGGACACAGTGGATCGCAGCAGTATCCAGCGCTGCTTGCAGAGGTTTAAAGAAGGTGATTTCTCTCTACTGGACAATCCACGATGCGATGGACTATCGACGGCAGTGAGTGACGTGAATAAGGAGACCACTGTGACAGCTTGCTGAAATGACTCGTTTGTGATTGGGTAGTGTGGTATCACGGGTACAGTCACTAAGGTACAGAAAAATCTGTGCAAGTTGGGTGCCTAGATTATGAGAAGAGAAATGAAAAAGATGAGGAAGAATGTGTGCGAGGGTCTCATGAAGACCTTTACTGAAGAGTGGAAACAGTGTTTTGACGACGCCACTACCCAGGATGGAACATGGTTGTTTTTGTTTGAACATGAGAGCAAAACCCAATATATGGTGTGGTGTCATTCGGGTTCCCCTTGTAAGAAGAAACCAAGGCTTTCACAACAGAAGGCCGAAAGGTGATGGCCTTCTTCCTCTGCGATCAGTGTGGTGTCATTTTCATTGACTTTTTGGAACCTGGGCTCTACAATTAACCGGGACCGTTACTGCTTGTCACTGCTCAAGCTGCGACGTGCCATCAAGACCCACAGACCACAGCATCAGGGTCAGCTCATCAGACTACACCATGACAATGCCAAACACCATGCACCCCTTATGACGCAGTAGAAAATCAGGAAAATGGGTTGGAAAATTGTTCCTCATCCTCCCTACAGTCCGGAATTGGCTCCGTCTGATTTTTACCTCTTTGGTCGTCTAAAGGCCCACCTGCGAGGTAAAACATTTGATAGTGAGAAAGACCTTATTGCCTGTGCCAAGCGATGGTGTAAAAATCAGTCACCATAATTTTACCAAAGTGCATTTACATCATGGAAAGAACGTTGGGCCAGATGCGTCACAGCTAATGGAGGCTACATTGAGTAGGCTCAATGTATAGCTAAATGTTACAAGTATGTTCACAAAAAATTTCATTCTCCTCCTGCAAAAAATTTAAAAAAAAATTGGGGACGTCTGTGCAAAACGTTTTGAACACCCTTTGTAATTCTTGAATAAAGCAGTCTTCGGCTGTTTAAGCGTTGTAAGCTTGTCTGTAGGCTGTACAATGCGACAATTTTCGACAATTTATGATTACTTTGCAGGTCTGTATGATCTGTAATGCTTTATTTAGATAGTTTACGAATTGTTTGCGTGTCTGTATATCTGTGCACTGCGTTATTTTGGTGATTTAGGAGTAGTGTGCATGTCTGTAGATTGTTTTACATGTGTTATTTTGATAATTTACGAGTTGTTTTCATGTCTGCACTTCTGTGTACTGCATTATTTCAGTAATTTATGAGTAGTTTGCAGGTCAGTATGCTGTGAACTGAATTATTTCGGTAATTTAGCAGTTGTTTGTGTGTCTGTACATCGGTCGACATTATTTAAGTGATTTACGAGTAGTTAGCAGTTCTGTACGTTGTGTACTGCATTCTTTCGGTAATTTACAAGCTGTTTGCGTCTCAGCACGTCAGTGTGCTGCATTATTAGTGAGTAGTTTGCAGGTCTGTGGGCTGTGTATTGCGACCCCAAGCACTTCAGGGCGAGTGTTTTGTATCAGTGTAATAAATATACTATGTCAAATCCATCCAAAAATGAATTGTTCCAAAATAAATAAAGTACAGTCATTCCTCTCTCCAGCAGCCCAGCACAGGCTGAGCCCTTTTCCCACCATTTTCCCCCCTCCAGACCGCCATCTTGGATTACATCACATGAGGGTGTGGCAGTCGTGCCCTCCCCAGGATTCTTCCATCAGACTTTGTTTGGCCCGTCTGCACACCTGCCTGACAGATTGCCCTCCACGACCCACTTTGTGGCGCCTGTAGTTGACAATCCTCACGCTCTGTTTACATTATACAGGGATTTTATAATGGGGAATAATCGGCAAAACTTCACACAGTAACTTTTGGGTTGATTCCCTTTGAGGTGTTCTGTTTCATTTATCTTTCCTTATCCAGACACATATGTCATTCTGTAAGGACCCTCGCTTTTTCTATCGCGTCACACACTTTTCCCTTACACAATACAAGGATTATTACTAGAATGTTACACCTACTAATCTACTAATATCTTTACGATAACTACTGATAAGGTTACTAAACTGTGGTGATCTTTCTGGATTTAATCACGGCAATTATCCTTAATCCTTCAATTTGGATCACTTGAAACTTTCACGCAGTTACCCTGCTCACTCATTTTAGCATCCGGAACTTGCAAGTCCAGTACCTTGTAGTGTCTTCTGATCCCTCTGGCTTGGTGACATCCACAGTTGTCAATTCTGAGTAACTATCATCAGCGAAATTCTCAGCCTCAGTGCAACTGCCGATGCTCCTGTCGACCTCTTGTGTACTCCATGACTTGTACCCAAGCCATGTACCAGGTGCTGAAGGACTCAGGTTAACACTCAAATAACATTCACTGGGACCGCTATTTGGGGTAAACACTGATTTAATACTCTTTCACTCGTAGCACTATATATATATATATATATATATATATATATATATATATATATATATATATATATATATATATATATATACTTCTTTTACACTGGAAAAACAAATACTTCTTTATTTGTTTTTGGTCTTTGTTCTTAGGCGCGGTTTCGCACTTACAATCGCTCACGGTGCTGGGAGCGTCTTATATTCATCAGCTTGGCCCAACACAGCGCACTTAACACCTTTCTTCATTACCGTTGCCTCTGTATATCCCATAGAGGAGTCCAAAGCCGTGGTTGCCATCGTCATTGCCGTATTGCGCAATAACGCCATTATCAGAGAAATATACTTCTCCTCGTTCTGCAACCCTTTTTAACATGTATATGCCAGTGCTGCACTCCACACGACGTCTTCTCGGCTCTGTCATTTATAATAATTAACCAAAGTTAGTGCACTGCATACTTAGGCCTCGCCAGTTCACGTGCGAAACTTCTGCTGCCATGAGCCACCTCGACTTGACACTGATCATTGTTCTTTTGCCTTCTTGCTGGCTATGCCGTTCCATCTGCGTAACCTTGAGGGAGGGGCGAGAAACTCCCCTTGTTATTCTTGTAAAATTACTGGTTCATTTACTTATAGTCTATTTACGTTTAACTATTCCTCTTCCATCAGTACAGCTTAATTAGTATTTTTACTCATTTACTTATTACATATTTTCCTTACACACTACTTATATTTTCAAAGGGGGAGTACTGCCCCCAGGTAAGGCTAGCAGTACCATTTCTTTTTTAAGGCGCTAGATGCCTCTCACTGGCTGTCTCCATTCCCTGCTACCTTCTTTCGACGTTATTTTACGTTAACACTACTGCATAGCGTCACCTTTATGCCATTAGATGCCTGGCACTGGCTGCCTCCAGCTATCGTATGGTAGCATTACGAGGGGCTACGGTGCCCTCAGGTGGCGGTACTGTGTACTAGATCAGTTGGACTCTGGACCTTTTGGTGAGCACACTTGGTGGTGGTACTGCCTCTAATTGTTTAAATAAGGACTGGATGCAAAATTAAGATTTTTGTACAGCACAGGCTGAGTCCTTTTCCCACCAATTCCTAGGAAGAGGTGGTGGTTGGATGACAGGTTAGTGGAAGTAGCCTAAGTTACCTATTTTCCCACTATTTTATTAGTTTTGTAGAAGTAGCCATGGTGTGTTGCATTGTCCTGATGGAATTTAAACTACCCACCATTTTCTAGGGGTGGGGAGGGGAAGGGAGCAGGAGGGGGTTGGATTAATTAACTGATCAATTGAATTAAGTAGTCAATCAAATTGATAAGAGTGAGAGGCTTTATTTCAATAACTCAGACCTGGAAGTGTATCTGTAGCAGCGAGGGGAAGGGTTGGGGAGGAGGGTTCCTGGGGGGGGGAGGGGGGGAGCAATAGGTTAAGTACCTGTCAATCAAAAGGAAGGATCCTTTTATCAGAAAAATAGGTTACCAACCTGTCAATAAAAGGAGAACAATGGCTTTGCCCTTGAGTGCATACCTGACCTGATGTAGGCAACTGGCACTAACAAAATGTGCTTGTATGAAGTTTGTTCCTCTACTTTCATAAACATTAATTAAAATTATAAAAATTTAATGCGAAAAAATCTAGAAAATAAAAAAATGACATTAATATATATTGTAGCATATTAGCAGCCATAAAAGAATTGACATCAGTTAGAGAAAATGGGGGTTACCCAAGTGGAGTACCAGTTAAATACACAAAAACAAGGACCCATGATTAAATGGCTAATACATATGTGAAGGGAGCTTCAGCATAAAAAGTGGCAGGAAACGGTTCAACTAAAAATACATAGAATAATGTACAGGGGAAAACTATTTAAATATAGAAAAATCAAAGCCAAAAATTTGGCTAAGTTAATATTTTAAAAACTAATACCATGCCATCAGAGTCTTTCTGATATTTAATAATCAGCTGATCATTAAGCAGTTGATCGTGACTGGCTCATGCGTGCTTGACAAATTACAATTCTGTGAGAGGATAAAGTTTCTTTCCCTGTTGGGCATAATGCAAAATCAGGACGGTTGGTGCCCGTTGCCTCAAAATGCTGAGCAAAGGCTGAATGCCGCCGTATGTGGCATTCTTTTTGTTTTGTTAACTGGTCTAGCCTATGTAAAATTTTAGGCAAACGTTACACTCTAGTTTCTAAACTCCAGACCTAGCATATCTGTCTTTACGATGCTGTAAATTGTGAATATATCTGTGCTGAGTTCTATTTTGGGCTGAGGAAGCTATTTGTGCATCACATTTTTAAATGATTTAACCAACTCTTATGATAATGTTCCCAAGGATGAAAATTTAACGTATTTCTGATTTGGGGACATGCCTTGCTCGTAAGTTGATATAGGGTGCTAACATTTTCTTCTTTTATAGATTATCCAAAATCTGTCGCTTGTATCCATTAATGATTGAAATAAATTTTAAGTTTTTGACTTTGCTAATAAATAGTTTGCTGAGGGGAACATTACAAAGACGGTCGATCACAGGTCTAAGGCGACTTAACTTCTCTTGATGCAGGTGACACAACGATGGATAACAGCGTTACTAAATAGTTGTGGGTTTTCGGACAATGTCGAACCAGATTAGGATGCCCTCTAACTGCAACTGCAAATTGATCTACCTCCGATAAAAAGATATTTTTTCGTGTAAGGCATAATTTCCCTTAAAGTCCTTTAGTTCCAAGGAATTAACGAAG
This sequence comes from Schistocerca cancellata, assembly GCF_023864275.1. Lineage (NCBI taxonomy): Eukaryota > Metazoa > Arthropoda > Insecta > Orthoptera > Acrididae > Schistocerca > Schistocerca cancellata. Next base: position 932,156,930 of record NC_064629.1, read on the forward strand.
ATGTTTGGAAGGGAACCGGCTAAACAATTTCCTGTAGCTAAACCGTCAGTTTATTTACAAAACTGGTAATTAAAAATGGAGCAGTTGAATGAGGTAAGCAGTTTAAGTAACGAGATAGGTTTTTCAGTTTTGTCTGTAATCAACGGACATGTCTAAAGAGGCTCTCTTCAATGATGACAATAGAGTCTTCCAACGAAACGTTAGTAAAAAGATTTTCAACGTCGAGTGACAACAGGCAACAATCTTGTGGGAAATTTTTACCTTTGTGTAGTCGAAAAAGCTCATTTCTATTTTAAATGGAAATAATTTTCCTCATATACAAACGATCTGCGTAAAAGCTGTAGCAGGAACTTAGAGGATGGTTCATCAGGATTCCCAATACCATTAACAATTGGAGGAACTGAAAGTTCCTTCTGTGGGTCTTCATGTGTGCATGAAAAGGTGGTGTTTCTGGGTCCACTGCCCTTAATTTCGGTAAACCATCAGGACTAGTAATACTACCGCAGCTTTCAAGGCAGCCATTAATTTCCTTTGCATAACCTACCGTAGGATCAACTTCAATTTGCTGAACACTATTTTCTACGAAAAACTGCATAGTTTCAGCTATGTAGTCTTCCCTCTAAATGACGATTGCTCATGTAGTCATGAGTGTGTCGGAAATATTGTTTTGTATTTTAACACTTTAATTGATTTACCACTCTGTCATTTATTCTTTCTTTTTAAGGTTTGCTTATCAGTGCGTGTTCATTGGCTAGACACATGCCGTGTTTATCTCGATGTGGATATGTGCTTGTTCCACAGCATAATAGTTACACGAATGTCTCTCAGTCTGTGATCCGTAAAAATTTCGTTACATATTTGGTTGGTTGGTTGGTTTGGGGAAGGAGACCAGACAGCGTGGTCATCGGTCTCATCGGATTAGGGAAGGATGGGGAAGGAAGTCGGCCGTGCCCTTTCATAGGAACCATCCCGGCATTTGCCTGGAGTGATTTAGGGAAATCACGGAAAACCTAAATCAGGATGGCCGGACGCGGGATTGAACCGTCGTCCTTCCGAATGCGAGTCCAGTGTCTTACCACTGCGCCACCTCGCTCGGTACATATTTCATTACAGCTGTAGATGATAGGCGCATATCTTAACTACCTCCATTTTTCTTTTTATTGATAAGCTGATGATGCTCCACAAAGAGAAACAGGTCATTAAAGCAATATTTTCGCAACGATGACTGTTTTATTCAAGAAAAAGAATTTGTTTGCAGTACTGGAGTGTGCCCATTAATAGTCTGCTGGTATGATATATCATCCATCACAGCCGTAATTATATTTAAAATGTTTAAAGCAGTGCTCACCCTTTGCTGAACATTTGAAGGCAACAGTGCACCGACCACTCAGATTTTGCTTTATGCCCAGAAAGGAAAGAAACTTGACCTTCTGGAGGAATTGAAATTCATCAAGTATGCGTGTGCGGTTCATGATCAACAGCTTAACGATCAGCTGATTAGTAAATATCAGAACGAATCTGACGTCATGGCGTCAGTTTTAAAATATTCACGTAGTCGATTTTTTGTCTCTGATTTGACTTTCTACGTTTTAATCGTTTTCTGCTGTATTATTCCATGTATTTTTAGATGATGGATTTCCTGCCATTTTTATGCTGAAGATCCTACTTAATCATGGGAAGTTGTTTTTGTATATTTAGTTGGTACTCACCTTGCGTACTCCCCTTTTCTCTAAATGATGTCAATTCTTTTCTGGCTGCTTTTTACCCTACATATATACTGATGTCGTGTTTTTAATTTTTTTAAAAATACTTTTCTCTTTCACTTTTTACATTTTAAGTGTCAGACACGATTTTTATCGTTGTAATTAATGTTTATGCGGTAATACCCACATATTTTACTACATTTTCTTCTTATTGTGGCCCACATCGTTTGCTATCGCGTGCTGCTATGTGCACGGGTTATTGGTGCGTTATATAAAGTTGTTTCCTTTAAATCTTTTTGGTTTTTTTAATGTACATCTTGTCACGCTCATTGTTTCATTATTGTTCTTTATCCACAGTGCTATTGCAGCTAAAGTTTGAAATTTTTATTACAAATTTAGTTATGGTGTGAAATCTGTTTGTAAGCACAATGTGCATGTGTTCCCGCTGCTTAACTGTACATGGAGCTCAATCTAATGCTCATCTGTATACGTGCTCGACGTCCCCTACTGTGATAGCTGGTTTTCATTTCGCTATGTTTACTGAAGCAAGACGTGTGCAGTTCTGTAAATGTGTTCTTACCGTTGGACACTGCACCTGCTGTCATGACTGTATCGAAGGTTTTGCTTTGTGTTTTAACATTTTACTTGATTTTTCACTACGTTCATAGTCTAGGCACATGCCCTGTTTAGCTCAATCTAGACGTATGCTAATTCCACATTGTAACAGTTGTACGAGAACAGTAGTAATACCTGTATAGGTAAGAAATGATGGTTGCTAATCATGCAGTCACCCAAACATTACAGCAACTCCATTACATGTGTCAGCAAGTCTCAGCATAAATTAGCATTATCAGCAGTAGATGGCAAATGTATTGTACAAGAAGATAAGGTTAATGCTGTGGCATGCAGCCAGTATAATATAAAAAGTATATGAACTGTAGTCGGTATTACTGTGTAAAAATAAATAGCCTCCTAATAATTAATGCTGTCCTTTTATTTTCATCGACGTATCTCTTTTATGGCACATACACTCCATTTAAATAGGAGGTGGACCATGAATGTTGTAAACCTCACAACTGTACTGATATTAAGAGATAAAGTCATTTGTTTGTAAGCCTAAAGATAACCTCTGAAATTTGCGAAAAATATCTTGTAAGTTTGGTAATAATTGTTTGGAAAACATATGCTAGTCAGCTGCATTCTTCTCCAAATTTCTTATAAATTGTGAAAGGTAATATCCACTCTAACAAGAAACATGTAGCATTACAATCTGCAGTAACTTATGCCTTTTAATTAGGGCTGTTGAAACCACAGTTTTACAGCTGCAGCATTTTAACATCCTCAAGGAGAATTTGTTTCAGAATGATGAAATCGTCTTGGCAAAGCAACTTTCGAGAATAGACCAGCATCTTACAGTGTATGTTCTCTTTCAACAATAATTGAATGGAAGAGCTGAGCACTTTAAAGATGCTTCTGAGTTCAGAACTTGTAATATACATACATTCACTTTCCTCACTTAATGCTGTCACCGGGTGTTTGTCTGAAATGGGATGAAGTATTATAATTTCATTTATTTTTGTTGTACAAGGCAACATGAGAAACTTGATCTCATTGTAATACGAACCACATGTTGCGTCTTTAGCTGCAAGAATAAGAAGATGATTCTCTGAACACTCCAGCTCAAAAAAGAATGAATAAGAATTGAGACTATTGATATTAAGGTTATATATACGTGAATGAAAAATCTCTTAATTACACATGTGAAGAGGGAAGCAATTAAAAAAAAGACAGTAATTTACTCCGAGTTTCTGCCTCAGTTGATTGCCTGTCTTTTCGCTAAGTAAGCGAGTGAATACTTTTGGAATCTTCAAGCTAGCCATAATCACCAACCTGCTAAAAACGCACGTCCGCTTTCTCAGAGAGTCCTAAGCAATTCTTTAGGGGTCGGGTCTTCTACGTGAAGGGGGGGTTAATGTAGTGTCAGTACCTGGTTTTAGTAGAACTTAGAATAATTTGTAAGTAGCCACGGTGTAACATTGCGTCAAGCAACCGATGGACAGTAAGGACAGTGTAGCATCATATGGGTCATAGCAACACATACGCTAAAGGACGGACAGATGGGCCAGCCCAGGAGGTGTCGCCGCAGCAGGGAAGACTCTTGTTATGAGCCACGTGAATGGGTGTGGGGTTTTAGTGTAACAAGCACGTACCAGAGCCTTGTAAATAGAAGAGGATTTTGAGGCAGAGGCATTCGGAGTCCAACAAGCAAAGCCACTCACCCTGTGTGGCTCTTGTAACTTCTTTGGCTGAGCCTTACAACGGTTTTGTGTGCTGTAAGCCGCCGTCAGTGCACCCAGGCGCACCCTCCAAAACATGCTATGGATTAGAATAGTAAGATGTGGTACGTATGTATTATATTTGTGGGTAGGCTATATTTTGTGGTGTTTAATCTTGCCAATTTATGCTTTATTTTCATAGCTTTTACAGTCGTAAGTCTGTTATGTTGAGTGAATTTCGATTTGTTATCAATGTGTAAACCTAGATATCTTGTCACTTTTTTGCGTTGCAAGGTTGCAAGGCTATTTTATTTAGCTTGATGCTGGAGTTTCATTTAAATTAGCCTTTCATTAGTAAGTACACCATTTTAATAGCTGCATTTGTTGGTTTATTGTTGTTACACCATTCATTAATGTCTGAGGGGAGTTGTGTAGTCTTTTGTTCTAAGTGCCTTCTTGAGTTGATCCATACCACTACGAGTAGATCATCAGCGTTCCTTACTATCCACTTAATTCTATCGTCTGTCTAGGTTGTCTATTAGCGGCTCAGTGCCAATGTCCCAGAATATGGATCCACATACGGACCCCTTGGGCATCCTTTGGTGATTTTTTTAAATTTTTTTATTTTATTTTTTTTGACAAGAGTTCGGTGGTCAGCTCACTGTTCTACAACTCTATGTTTGCATTAGTCGAGAAAGCTGTTATACTCGTATAAAGCTGTTGTTGGGATTTGCATTTGTCTTAACTTTGCGAAACTCGCAGGCTACTAAAGGCTGTCGAAAGCGCCAGATGTATCACTTAAAACTGCCGCCACATATTTATCTTGCGTTCTCTGAGTTCTCTGTAAAGTTCTATTTACTGCATCATAGACAGACTTGTTCGGCCCTAACCCAAACTGATGTGGAAGAGACCAGAAGCTTTCTGTGTGACTGTAGTCTGTCACACAGTGTTCTCTCCTGGACTTGCCTAGTAGATTCAGTAGACAGATCGGTGTGTATATTTTTGGACCGTTGACTTGTTGTCCTCTGATTTTTTTATAATCACTGCGCTAGCCATCCTCCGACAGCCAGGCCTTCTCCGTTGCTGTAAAGAGTCACTGAGTAATTCCGTCAGATAGGTGATGATCTGTGGCGCAGCAGTTTTAATGGTTTCAGAGAGGATTTCATACGGACCCGGAACCTTTCTGTCTTTGACTTTCGTAATTGCCAGCGCAAACTCCTCAAGAGCGATAGGAGGAGTGATTGTCTGGGCAGGTCTATGTAACGGTGTTGGTCGTGTGAAGAGTCATCCTCTGTTAGTAGCTTGTTTAGCAAGTCCCTGTTTAGCAGCGGCTTTCCAGTCATTGTACCGCATGGTCGCTTTAATGTTGACATTAGCGTCAGTGTTTTAACTCCCTCAGTTTACGTTTTGAAAGGCTCCTTTTGTATGTTATTCTGTCAGTTAATTGTTACAGAATTGTCCCAACGGTTGCGCCTGGTTTGTTGTAATTATTCTTTGCGTCATCGTTTTGCTTCAAGGTATTGTTGCAGGCTGACTTCATTTTCCTGTGCTGTCTCTTCTCGTTGGTAGCACAATCTTTTTATATCTTGTGAGTCCTTCCTCTGTTCGTGTTTGTTATTGATTTGTGTAATTGCAGTGATTTGAACTCTCTGTAGTTGGTCATTTAATACGCGTGCACTGTAAATACTTCTTCATGTGGTCTGCAAAGGGAATTCTTCTATAGTATCTTTTAGCATCCGCCAGTCTGCCCTGCTCAGCAACAATCGTGGGTGTTGATGAGTGAATGGATTTGTGTTTATCTGTGAAGGAGTGCGTAGAATTATTGCACTATGATCGCTGTGTGTTACCCTGTCATGTATTTAGCAATCTGCGGTATGTGTTATAGATGTTCCGCTTGCTAATGAAATGTGTTCTGATGCCTCTGGAATTTCCACGGTATGTCGCAGGTTGCCCTGACTTATTGAGCACAAAGAGGCTGCACTCATTTATTATGTCCGTTATTACTTGTCCTTTGGCGTCTGTCCTGTAAGTATGCCAGAATGTTGTGTATACTTTTATATCCGCGAGGATGAGTAGTCTTTTGCCCCTGGAGACACCTGCTATTTCCCTGACTGAGACTGCAACGGGTCAAATATCATACGAGTACTGTGTGTATAATGAGGCAACTATGTATGATTCTCTTCATAGTCTCATTTCCGCTGTTACAAAGTGTTATTATTTGTGCCACTGAATTCATGTGTTTGTTACCACGATTACTGCTTTCGCGTCCTTTACCACTGTCTTCGTCGTATATTGTGTGGAAGAGCAGGATGTTTACGGTCAGGCATGTAGGGTTCTTGCAGAAAAGCGACATCCGACTGTACTTCGTCCATCAGCTTGCTTAGTTCTGTACTAACCATTCTATTCCTCATACAGTTCAGTTGTACGACCTCCACAACGGATATTTTGTGTATGCAAAACTCTTTGGTGCCGTTTCATTAGGCTCAAAGTAATCGCGTTTGTGTGCTCTCACTAAGTCGTTGGAGACGTTATTTAGGTTAAAACCAGTGTGCATACCGCCAACTGGAGTCTACAGAGTTCTCGTTTGTCAGCTGGGAGATTTTCTGTTCGTAGGATGATGCGATCACTCTGTTCTGTAGTTGGGTAACATATTTTATTTCCGTCTGGACGAGACATACTTCACTCCAGTAGACATTCCCCTGTGGGCCAGTCAGCTTCTTATATGTCTAGTCACTTCATTTCGTAGCTGCCGGTCTATGAGCCGCTGCTAGACCTGATGATTCAGAGGCTTGTACAGAAGCCATTAAGAACAGGCTACCTTGAGTGTGACTTGATCCAGTCTCTGACTGTCTCCGTGGGTCTTGGATTCAGAGACTACTTGCCAGCATGCCATCTGCTGGAATGACCGCTGGAGCAGCCAGCTGTCCAGCACACGCGCGACTGCCGCCAGCTGACGCGTGACGTCAGACTCACGTCTGCGACGTCACATCCAGCTGCTGTCACTTCGTTGAGGCAGCACTCCTGGTTAGAGTCCACACATGACCGTGGCCAAACACGCCAGCTCGCGCTATGATGAGGCAGCCCCTGCTTTCTATAAGTCGACAGATGCCACTGAGTCGCTGTCATCAACCACTGTACAAGCAAGTTACTGAATAAAGAATTTATTTGATAACTTAGCTGTTTTAATTCCATGACCACAGTGTTGTTGGTACTACACAATCTGTCATCCTCCGCATACCGTCTTGGATTAGATATGAGCGTTTTGGCAATTAATGTGGTCTGCACCCCTAAACACTATTACAACATCATAACCGCCTCAAATCTGAAATTGCGACCGAAGAATTAGTAGTAAACTCACTGCAACAGTCTGTATCAACACACTCCATTTATCGATCTAGCAGCAGCCGCACTAGAGAATTACCGTCCCACTTGTAGGCCAACATTAATAGCAAAACACAAATGACTGCTCATGAATGCATCACGTTGTATTCAGTGATGAAGCGCGGTTCGGCACTATGCCAGATGCCCCTCTTCAGAATGGCGGCGATCTGTGGAGACGTCCCACTGTTCTAGTGCTTTCGAGAGGCACGGTGGTGCTACTCTTGGCTTCGTGGTGTGGGGAGCCATCGGGTATGACTTCAGGACACGGCTGGTACAGACTGAGGGGACTCCGATGGCACAACAGTAGGTCACAGATATCCGTCCTCGTGTGTTGCCTCTCATGTGACAATATGGTTGTGCCACTTTCCAACAGCACAATGCTCGTCCACACATGGAACGTGCTTGTAAACTGTCTGTATTGTGATGAGGTACTCTTGTGTCCAGCAATATTCCCAAATCTGGCACCAACAGAATAAGAGTGGGAGTATCTCGGACGCCAAATCGGAGGGAAGGGGTGGGTTTTGGAGTTTAGAAGTCTCATCAGTCTATTGCAGTGCTGGTTAGACAGTACGGCACAAGGCGTGATAAACTGAGCCAAGTGGTAACTGCACGGTGACCTGGATTTGTCGTTGGCTGATTAGGAGGAAGGGACCAAATAGCGAGGTCATCGGTCCCATCGAATAAGGGAAGGATGGGGAAGGAAGTCGGCCGTGCCCTTTCAAAGGAACCATCCTGGCATTTGCCTGAAGTGATTTAGGTAAATCACCAGTGCACTGGAAGCATAACAACATAGTTGTATTACCTTCCATTCAAAGACAGACAGGGAATGTACCTGGCAATATAGAATCTTATGCTAACTTCATCGAAGGATGTGTTTTTTCCAGGATCCATTCTGATTGGAAAATACTTCTTTTTCCAAAGACAGAGATGTAATGTCTGCCCTCCGATGCGTTTGATGTTTGCTTTAACATTGTGAGGATTACTGTAAGGTTGTTTACTTGTAGATTTCCACGTTATTATAATTATTCATCATTTCACACTCCTTTCCCCACTCTTGCTGCTCCACAATACCTGCCATCTCCTTTGGGTACCACATCGTCTGACGTTTTACTGCAGTTCCATTGATTGAAGTGGCACGTATGTAACAATTAACTGGTGTTTTACAAAGGCAACTAAGAAAATTTTGTAATATTTTCCCATTTATTATATTTTTCAAAATAATATTCATTAAAACCCCCTTAACAAACCATGTTAACAAAGTGTTTATTCTCAAAAATGGTTCAAATGGCTCTGAACACTATGGGACTTAACGTCTGAGGTCATCAGTGCCCTAGAACTTACAACTGCTTAAATCTAACTAACCTAAGGATGAAACTTCCTAGCAGATTAAAACTGTGTGCCCGACCGAGATTCGAACTCGGGACCTTTGCCTTTCGCGGGCAAGTGCTCTATCAACTGAGCTACCGAAGCACGACTCACGCCCGGTACTCACAGCTTTACTTCTACCAGTATCTCGTCTCCTACCTTCCAAACTTTAAAGAAGCTCTCCTGCGAACCTTGCAGAACTAGCACTCCTGAAAGAATGGATAATGTGGAGACATGTCTTAGCCACAGCCTGGGGGATGTTTCCAGAATGAGATTTTCACTCTGCAGCGGAGCGTGAGCTGATATGAAACTCTATCAACTCTATCAACTGAGCTACAAAAGCACGAATCACGCCCGGTACTCACAGCTTTACTTCTACCAGCATCTCACTGGTAGAAGTAAAGCTGTGAGTAGCGGGCGTGATTCGTGCTTCTGTAGCTCAGTTGATAGAGCACTTGCCCGCGAAAGGCAAAGGTCCCGAGTTCGAGTCTCGGTCGGGCACACAGTTTTAATCTGCCAGGAAGTTTCATATCAGTGCACACTTTGCTGCATAGTGAAAATCTCATTCTGGTAACCTAAGGATTTCACACACATCCATGCCCGAGGCAGGATTCGAACCTGCGAGCGTAGCGGTCACGCGGTTCCAGATTGAAGTGCCTGGAACCGCTCGGCCACAACGGTCGGCGTTTACTGTCATCTTAGCTAAATCAGCTGCCCATTTGTAACAAAGAACTTCATATGTAGAAAATCATTGTCGATTCAGTGCAGAATTCACTTGTAGACATTAGGCAAAACGACAGGCTGCAAGGTCTGTGGTAGAGGGAGGCTTCTCAACAAACTTGGAACTTACTGTATCTATGTAATAGGTAAATATTATCTTATTGATTCATATTGTGATGAAAGAACAAATTTTGGCACCCCATTTTTCATCTTTAGTTTAAAGAGTTTGTGTCAGAAATTCTAAGGTGTAACACTAATCACTTCCCATTTGACAAATTTTCAGTGTGTTGAATGCCACATGTTTTTATGTTAACTGCAATAATGATATTGCCTCAGTGAGATGGAGTACTTGGAATTTTATGGGCATTTCTTTACACCTCCTCCTCTACGAATGAACTGTGATATCAGACCTCACAAAGCATCAGTTTAATGAATCGTGGTTACAAACTATTATAACGAATTATTTACGGAATACCGGTTGAAGCTGACCTGAGCTAAGTTCAGTACGTCATTTTGTGTTCCAGAAAAATGTCGGAAGACGAGACAACGAATGACTTATCTTAGAATACAGATTGAAAAGAGGCAAAGTTACGTTTACAAAAATGTTTTCGACAGTGCCGAATGCGGTCAAGTCTTTGAAATTCTGAAACTAGTAGGGCTATAAAATACAGGGAGCCGAAGATTATCAGCCGCTTGTACAGAAACCAGAGTGCAGTTCTAATGGTCGAAAGATACGAAAGTGAGGCAGTGGTTGAGGAGGAAATGTGACAGTATTGTAGTTTATCTCCCATGTTAGTCAATCTGTACATCTATCCAGCAGTAAAGGAAGCCAGGAAGGAATGTCGAAAGGGAATTAAACTTCAGGGTGAGTAAATAAGAACTTTTAAGTTTTCATCTTGAAAAATCGGATTTTCTGTCAGTAATCCGTGTCGTACTTGCACGATATTCCAGTCACGTACTCCGAAATTCTCATCAGGTGCTCCTTGAGACTGAATTCAGTGTTTTTGTTTCAGTTTCATTCCTTCCTCTGAAGGAGGAAGGCGAGCTGTTTCTGCAGTATTCAGCCAACGGTTACGTTTAAGTTACGCTGTGGGGAGGGAAAGGGGAACAGCGGGGCTTATACCTCCCAATTGGGAATTCATTTGCTGGTGATTTGGAGGACAGCTTACCGGCCCAAGGAAAACCTGCAAAGTCCGGTCAGAGGTACTGGTGTTGCCACCCGGTTTCGTCTTTTTCTGTCTTCGCTCGTGATCGGAGCGCTGTCGTATCTTACCCCCTCCCTTCTGTGGCCACGAGCGTTCTTTGTGCTCCGACGACCTCGGTCGTCTGGATTCTTCTCCTCGTCATTTGTGGTTGGCACTCTCAGTCGTTTTGCTGCGGGGGTTTGAGCGATCGCTAACATGGAACCTCTTGAGTGCGAGCTCGCAAATTCAGACTTTCATTTGAAACTGTTGCGTTAACAATTATGACAGGAAAAATATTAGCTGCTAATGATTCACTCATCAGGGCGACAGAACATGAGTGTCCGGGTGGTGCAGAGGTCAACTTTCTATCTATTACACTTCACAAAATGGACATCGGCGACACTGAGAAATGTTCGAAACAAACCATTAACTTGCAGCATCAACACCGAATGAAAAACAGCGCGCCGCAGTGATCACCGAGATTCGTACTATCAAGATGGAAGGCAAGCTCCTTGGGAGTTACAACTGTGCAGGACGTTCAGCTAGGTATCAACTCTTAAAAGAATGCGTGACAGAATCATATTGGTGTACCGGGGCGATGAGAACTGATGGAATGTGGTGGTATGCAACCGACTGCGAAACAGTGTGTCGTGGAATTGATCGTGAAACTGGCTATCCTTTAAGGTGTAGCTGCAGATAGTGCGATAACATGTTTTATAGGCACGAAAAACACAAACATCCAGAGGCTGAATTAATCCAGTGGTTCCAGGTAGTATGAACTGCAATGTCTCACACTTTTCAGGGGTGATAAGTTACTCTAAAGGAGTCAGGAGTCAAGCAAAAGCAAATTATTTTGACCAAAAGCAGAGCTCATACCACTTGTAACTAATTCTCTTACGCCCATTTTCCTCCTCTTGCTTGCTGTGACCTAAATATTCCCTACTGACCTCGCAAGATCACGCACACGAGAAAGAATCGTAGGGAGTAGAGTATCTACAACTTTTCGCAGCAAAATAAATAACTTTCCAGGCAATTTATGATCCAGATTAACAACCGGCATAATTGTATACGAATGCGTTAAGGCATTGATGTTAGTTGATCTTGAGACAACTCTATAGATACCTCTAATTTCCAGGGTTCCTTTCATATGTATTTCCTCTTCAAATCTTGACTGGTCAGAGTTGAAAAGAAATTCGTTACTGATCGATGGGATGGATTTTGTTACCTCATCTACAAATTTTAGGGTCGATTCCGCAGTTTGCTGCGCATCGCCCAGTTGACGCTTTGTTTGGAATTAGCACTGTTTGAAGTTATGGAACAATCCAATACTTTCCTTGAAATCATTGTTATCTATGATGTTGCTCGCAATTTGATATGCGCGACGTAGTAGGTGACTATCGTGGACATCCTGGGGATTGTATTGAGCATTCTTGAAACGCGCGAACACCACATTTTGTAACAAGTGCGCCTTGTCCTTCCTTGAATTTGCGTAGTTTTTCTTATGCGCTACACGGTCACATTGGTGTGGACTTTTTCAAAACCTGTTCATAATTGTTTTTTACTGTGCTGCGGATGACCTTCCGTGTACGTAATACGTTTAGTACCCGCTCCTCGGACAACGATTATCCTTTACTGCGTTGCACTAGTGACGGGGTTTGTGGCTCCCTGGGTCAAATGGGTCAAATGGCTCTGAGCACTATGGGACTTAACATCTTAGGTCATCAGTCCCCTAGAACTTAGAACTACTTAAACCTAACTAACCTAAGGACATCACACAACACCCAGCCATCACGAGGCAGAGAAAATCCCTGACCCCGCCGGGAATCGAACCCGGGAACCCGGGCGTGGGAAGCGAGAACGCTACCGCACGACCACGAGATGCGGGCGTGGCTCCCTGTCCGAAAAGGATGATGAACTACATAGCTCGACACCTGTTTCAGTATCACTTTCACTTGTGAAGCATGTATGGTCATCATTCTACTCCTCATGAACATTGTGTGCTCAGTCGAGAGTACACGACACTACTCATTCCACTGAGTGAGCTTGCAGAAACGCTAATATTTCATCTGCCACTTCTTTCTCGGTCTGCGGAATTCCTCGGGTTCCTTTCTGACGAAATGCCAGTTTCGGCAACCGTTGTTATACATATAATGCAATGTTTTCTTTGTTTATCGTTGCCATTGCTCTGGTTTGTATCAACACCACTAGCACTGTGGCACTGTTTTGAATTAGTCGTCGACTAAGCAGTTCAACTACGCTCTGTAGCCTCGCGCTGGGCTCACCACTCCCGCCCCTGTTGCCGTCAGAAGCCAGTATTGTGGTTGCGTGGTGGACAGGCGACCCTGCACTCCTTGCGAAATGCGTCTCTGCCGGCGGAGGTCGTTGCTGATGCTGGAATGCCTCCCTTAGCAGGAGGCAGGCGGTCTCCATTTCAGTATGGAGCTCCATCCTGAAACGGGATTCCGCTTCTTCCAGGATGGCATGTTTTGACGCGCGGGTCGTCCTCTTCGCCCCTGAGTCCTGCCACTGTCGCGACGGCCCGACGCTGACTAATGCGCAGCCGCCCCCCTGCAACCTCTCTCACTAGCGGTGCTGTCGGTCAGCAGCAGGAACCGCAGTATTTCCTAACCGTAGCTGTTCCGACTGCTGTTTGCGTACTCGGCTGTTGTCAGTTAACAGTTTGGTCATCTGACGTTCTGTTCTACCTCCAAGTTGTACTGGGCGTTCAGGCTTCTGCTTGCCGTCATTCGAGCTTTGCTGCTCCATCCGAAGTCCGCACCCGCCAGGGGCGGCTGCCGGACTATTTTCTAGCAGCTGGTCTTCAAATCGCCGTCGAATATTTAACGTGGACTACAACTTGGAGGTGGAATAGAATGTGAGATGACGAATTTATTAACTGACAACTGCCAAAAAGTGCGCGACAACTGTCGGAACAGCTTCGGCTAGAAAATACGTCGGTTGCTGCTACTGATCTGCGCGTACCTCGGACGGAACGCCTGGCGTGGTTCAGGCCGATAAAGGCGGGGCTAGTGCCCATAGGCGTAAATGCTACACCCGTTCGACACTGGATGAGTTCCGTTCGGGCAGCCGGAGCGAGCCTATCGCTGCTGCTAAGCGCCGCTACCGCTGTGTGAAGACGAGCTCTCGGGGCGCGCGCTGCTGGAAAACTTGTCGCCTTTGCTGACATCACAGCGAAAGCAAATAGTCACGTCAGTGTGCTTGCACTGCGAGCGAAGGAAGATGCGCAAAACGGAAGAGGGCAATCGTGACCGGAGGCGCCTCTGTGACGCAACCTGGGAATTCGACTGAGAGTAAAATCTTGGAAGACGAAATGGTGGCCCCGAGAGTCACCAGCTCTCAGTAGACATCTCCACCAGATCCGGAGAGAAAGAGCAGACGACCGACGATCACACGATCACAGAGCAGACCATTGGCGACAGGGATGTTGCGGCTCTACCTATCTTCGTCCAGTATCAGTACGCCCGAAGACACCGCGAAGGGAGGAATCAGCGTCAAATGCGTGGACAATCACACTCTCCTAGAGATTTGAACGGTATTTTGGGCTGACTATGAGGCTCTCAACTTCTTCTCGGTCAATAAATTGTTCCAGAACCGAAGAAGACCCAGCAAAAGAAGAAAACGGTAGCATTGAAGACGCTCCTCGGAGCGCTGCCGTGCTCGTGTAATGAACAGTCCGCGAAGGTCTGCAGCGTGCTAAGTATGGAAATGTGGCTCGAAGGCTCGGTAACAAAACCGACAGCAAGCAGCCGCCGCTCTTCATCTCGGTTGTGGATATAGCCGAGAATCGGCGAAGAAGAAAGGAAGTCGAACACGTCTACGAGCTGAACAAGCTCGTGGCCTTCGGCGTGCAAGTAGAGCTTCTCGCGGCGAGACTCGACACTAAGCCACAGTGCTGTGTCAACAAGAGTGACATTTGGCAAAATACTAAGGCAGTTAGACGGTGTACGTCAAGTGCGCTGGCTAGCACGCTAGCCGAGCTCTCTCACGAAAGAATTACGACCAACCGACGTGAGCCCACTGCAGGGGCTACACGTCGCAAGCTGGCGCGGCTGCGGAGTCTTTGCTCGCCGCAAAAAACGCTGGTGATCTGCAACGTAAGAAGACGTCCCGGCTGAGCTCGGCAGACGCCGGCCACACCGAGAGGAGAAGTCGAAGGAAGCGACTTGGCCCCCAGAGCAGAACAGAGGAGAAGCAGAAGCAGCCGGTGAGAGGTGGAGGGGAAGAGCGGAGGCAGTCAGCATCGTGGCCGTGGCCGCGCAACAACCAGCAGCAGGCAGCCACTGTCGCCTTGCAGGAAGCTGTTCCAGACGGTGCTCCACGCAGAGATGCCTGACACCTTCCGTCGTCGGCCGAAAAGGAGGCGAAAGCTACGCAGGCCGGCGAGCATGCCCGCAAACAACGGACCACTCAGATCGCCAACTGAACTTACAGGCGATCCAGAGGTCCGTGCCAACGACCCGACCCGAGAGGGTCATCAGTCGTGCCAACTGGACGACAGAAATCTCCCGCGAGAGCAAGCGAAAGGAATGAGTGCGTCCCCACCTGAGAACTGTGAGATATGACGACCACAGAGGCAAACCTCACAAATTAGGCGGGAGGAGTAAAAAGAGGAAGACGCCATTAATGTCAAGAAGAGCCAAGCTGCCGGAAAAGCAAAACAAACCGGCCCTGCTGCAAGGAGAGGACACGTGGCAGTGTGGCAGAACTCCAGCAGTTCAGGCCAGGGTTTCCAGAGGTTCCCCTCGGCTGTAAGGTGAGAACCAAGACTGTCTCTAGAGGTCTCCAAAATGCTCCACCCCTTCCCCAAGATAGAAATATACCGTGCCACAACAGCATAACTTGCCCAGATGACTGAACGGTGGCAGGGAATGGAGGGACTAAAAAATGGAACATAAATGAAAAACACAAAAAACACTGGATTCAGCCACAGGAAGCGCCTGATGAAGATTCCGAGCTACACGATGCGGTTTACGGGTAGAAAACTCGTTAACCAAAATGACAACGCCACGCTGGGAAAGGCTGAAGACCTAGTTTGAAACGAAGATCATTTGAGCAGAATGGCTAGTATCTTGAAAATAGATAATAAGACGAACGTCAATAAAAGTAAAACGCGGGTGTTTAAATGTATTCGAATTAAATCGGGAGATGCGCAGGGAGTTAGAATAGGAATTTAGAAGCTGAAAGTAGCAGATGAGTTTTGCTATTTGGGCAGCGAAATAACTAACAATGGCCGAAGTAGAGAGGGTGTACTATAGTGAGACCTTCAATAGCAAAAAGATATTAAAATAAAGATATCTTAAAATCTAAATTTAATTAAAGTCTTACGAAACTACACTCCTGGAAATGGAAAAAAGAACACATTGACACCGGTGTGTCAGACCCACCATACTTGCTCCGGACACTGCGAGAGGGCTGTACAAGCAATGATCAAACGCACAGCACAGCGGACACACCAGGAACCGCGGTGTTGGCCGTCGAATGGCGCTAGCTGCGCAGCATTTGTGCACCGCCGCCGTCATTGTCAGCCAGTTTGCCGTGGCATACGGAGCTCCATTGCAGTCTTTAACACTGGTAGCATGCCGCGACAGCATGGACGTGAACCGTATGTGCAGTTGACGGACTTTGAGTGAGGGCGTATAGTGGGCATGCGGGAGGCCGGGTGGAAGTACCGCCGAATTGCACAACATGTGGGGCGTGAGGTCTCCACAGTACATCGATGTTGTCGCCAGTGGTCGGCGGAAGGTGCACGTGCCCGTCGACCTGGGACCGGACCGCAGCGACGCACAGATGCACGCCAAGACCGTAGGATCCTACGCATTGCCGTAGGGGACCGCACCGCCACTTCCCAGCAAATTAGGGACTCTGTTGCTCATGGGGTATCGGCGAGGACCATTCGCAACCGTCTCCATGAAGCTGGGCTACGGTCCCGCACACCGTTAGGCCGTCTTCCGCTCACGCTCCAACATCGTGCAGCCCGCCTCCAGTGGTGTCGCGACAGGCGTGAATGGAGGGACGAATGGAGACGTGTCGTCTTCAGCGATGAGAGTCGCTTCTGCCTTGGAGCCAATGATGGTCGTATGCGTGTTTGGCGCCGTGCAGGTGAGCGCCACAATCAGGACTGCATACGACCGTGGCACACAAGGCCAACACCTGGCCTCATGGTGTGGGGAGCGATTCCTACACTGGCCGTACACCACTGGTGATCGTCGAGGGGACACTGAATAGTGCACGGTACATCCAAACCGTCATCGAACCCATCGTTCTACCATTCCTAGACCGGCAAGGGAACTTGCTGTTCCAACAGGACAATGCACATCCGCATGTATCCCGTGCCACCCAACGTGCTCTAGAAGGTGTAAGTCAACTACCCTGGCCAGCAAGATCTCCGGATCTGTCCCCCATTGAGCATGTTTGGGACTGGATGAAGCGTTGTCTCACGCGGTCTGCACGTCCAGCACGAACGCTGGTCCAACTGAGGCGCCAGGTGGAAATGGCATGGCAAGCCGTTCCACAGGACTACATCCAGCATCTCTACGATCGTCTCCATGGGAGAATAGCAGCCTGCATTGCAGCGAAAGGTGGATATACACTGTACTAGTGCCGACATTGTGCATGCTCTGTTGCCTGTGTCTATGTGCCTGTGGTTCTGTCAGTGTGATCATGTGATGTATCTGACCCCAGGAATGTGTCAATAAAGTTTCCCCATCCTGGGACAATGAATTCACGGTGTTGTTATTTCAATTTCCAGGAGTGTATTTACGAGAATACGAAGAGATACAGACGAGAAGAGAACAGAGGCTTTACAAATATGGATGGATAGGTCGAATAACTAATGAAGAAATAGTGAATCCAACGGGGAGAAAAGACATTTGTGGCACAACTCGGCTAAAAGATGGACACCAAACTGCCTTGCCTGTCAAATCACCGAAATTAAGCATTACCGGGGATGGCTGATACTTGGGTGGGTAACCGCCCAGGTACGTCACGCGCTGTTGGTAATTTTTCCTTAACCTTTCCGGCAAAGGTGGGCAGGGATGGTGGTGTAACGTTCTTGACATCGGACTTTGCGCCAATGCTCTCGATTAAATTCGAAACATTTCCGCAGTGTCTTACGGACTGAGGGCATGTGACGCTGTTGATGATGTTGCATCCGTCGGATTGGGACTTTGAGCTCGGTGAACCATTTGGTGCTATTAGAGGTGAAGAGACTATGTTGTGGCACCAGGTTTCACCCTCTCCCTTCTCTCATCATCATACGGTGCATACATGCCACCGTACAACACACACGTATTACAGTCACGTACACTTAACACACAAATTCCACACTTCGCGAAGGAAAGATGCGACAGTGCACGGAGGACGAGAAAAATCTTTCCAATTAGGCGGCTGAATCTGCCCTTCCGGACCTTTCAGCCAATCGTGCCATACGACTTTACCTTTTACTAAAAGAAGGGAGAGGTTGTTGGGACAGGACACATCCCGAGGCGATAAGAAATAGTGACTATGGTTTTGGAAGAAAATGTGTGGAGTAAAAATTGTAGAGAGAGATCATACCTAGACTACAGTAAGCGGGTTGAAGTGGATGTAAATTTAAATATTTATGTAGAAATGAAGAGTTTTGCTTAGGATAGACTAGCGTGGAGAGTTGCATTAAATCAGTCTTCGCATTGAAGACTCTAACAACAACGACATTTGAAGTGTGAACTTTTCTCTCATTAATACGGTCTTGCAGAGTGATGTGGGGGGGGGGGGGGGGGAATCCTTTTCTATGTCTTATGGTCTCGATCCTACATCCACCTTGTCTTCAGTGGTATCATATATTCTGACTCGTTAGGGGCAAGCTTTCGTTACAATAACTTATCCACTTGCTTATTTCATTACTTCTATAGTTGTAAATAATTTAAAAGTGGTGGGGGCCACTTAAACTGGAGCAATGATTTTCATGCAGTTAAGATACCTCTGGAAGTAGCTTTCCGTGATTTGCATCTCTATTGTCAACAAAACACAGGGTACCAATCTTCTTTGGCCTTGGAAGAAGTTTCCAATGATTACAAAATATCTGGGAAAGAATTTTGGCACTGGACTAATTTATAAGAGTATCTTTCATTCTGTCAGAGGAGGTGTTCTGAATGTTAGGGTAGTAAATAATAGTAGTATAAAAGGTCACCGAAAGGAGAAGGAAATGTATTGGAATGCGGAGCAGAAGCAATGAGAATACCTGATTCTGAGGCCAAAGCGCATGAATCTGTAACACAACTGTAATTGTCTAAGTAGCGTACCGTACATGTTAAGCAACGTTTTGCATTTGTTCTAATTTTAAAAATCAAGGAACAGGGCATGAACTCTTTTGGAAGTCAGAAGGCAGGTTCTTGATCGTACGAAAATAATGCAACAATTTTTAAAATTTTTCGTTTCTTAAGACAGGAACGAATGTCCTAGTGTAAGCAAAAGCTTTCATTAAGAAATATTTACTTTGGAAAACTCATTCAAGTAAGGTCTAAATACAATATTCGTACAATAGTGCGCCTCATTTAATTATTTGCATCATCTCCGTCACCATTCAGGTAAATTCTGGACTGTTTTTACTTTTGTCTCAGATGCGTACTAACTGAATCCATAGGTGTAAATAGCTTAGAGATTAGTACAGGTATCCTTATATTCCCTGTGAAGAAAGTTGTGTAACAAACAGTTTGGATTCAACTACATACTATTAACACAGAAGTAGGAAAACGATAATGCTACTTATCCAGACATTTGAGTTATATACACTACTGGCCATTAGAATTGCTACACCACGAAGATGACGTGCTACAGACTCGAAATTAAACCGACAGGAAGAAGATGCTGTGATATGCAAATGATTAGCTTTTCAGAGCATTTGCACAAGGTTGGCACCGGTGGCTACACCTATAACGTGCTGACATGAGGAAACTTTCCAACCCATTTCTCATACACAAACAGCAACTACCGGCGTTGCCTGATGAAACGTTGTTGTGATGCCTCGTGTAAGGAGGAAAAATGCGTACCATCACGTTTCCGACTTTAATAAAGGTCGGATTAAGGCCTATAGCGATTGAGATTTATCGTATCGCGACATTGCTGCTCGCGTTGGTCGAGATCCAATGACTGTTAGCAGAATATGGAATCGGTGGGTTCAGGAAGGGTAATATGGAACTCCGTGCTGGATCCCAACGGCCTCGTATCACTAGCAGTCGAGATGACAGGCATCTTATCAGCATGGCTGTAACGGATCGTGCAGCCACGTCTCGATCCCTGAGTCAACAGATGGGGACGTTTGCAAGACAACAACTATCTGCACGAACAGTTCGAAGACGTTTGCAGCAGCATGGACTATCAGCTAGGAGACCATGGCTGCGGTTACCATTGACGCTGCGTCACAGACAGGAGCGCCTGCGATGGTGTACTCGACGGCGAACGTGCGTGCACGAATGGCAAAACGTCATTTTTTCGGATGAATCCAGGTTCTGTTTACAGCATCACGATGTTCGCATCCGTGTTTGGTGACATCGCGGTGAACGCACATTGGAAGCGTGTATTCGTCATCGCCATACTGGCGTATCACCAAGCATGATGGTATGGGGTGCCATTGGTTACACGTCTCAGTCACCTCTTGTTCGCATTGACGGCACTTTGAACAGTGTACGTTACATTTCAGATGTGTTACGACCCGTGACTCTACCCTTCATTCGATCCCTGCGAAACCCTACATTTCAGCAGGATAATGCACGACCGCATGTTGCAGGTCCTGTAGGCGCCTTTCTGGATACAGAAAATGTGCGACTGCTGCCCTGGCCAGCACATTCTCCAAATCTTTCACCAATTGAAAACGTCTGGTCAATGGTGGCCGAGCAACTGGCTCGTCACAATACGCCAGTCACTACTCTTGATGAACAGTGGTTGGTGTTGAAGCTGCATGGGCAGCTGTACCTGTACACGCCACCCAAGCTCTGTTTGACTCAATGCCCAGGCGTATCACGGCCGTTATTACGGACAGAGGTGATTTTTCTGGGTACTGATTTCTCAGGATCTATGCACCCAAATTGCGTGGAAATGTAATCACATGTCAGTTCTAGTATAATATATCTGTCCAATGAATACCCGTTTATCATCTGCATTTCTTCTTGGTGTAGCAATTTTAATGGCCAGTAGTATATATGCTCTAGTTCTCTAGTGTGAGAGTTTCATCTCTTATCAGAGTTTGGTAGCAGTGTTCCCTGTAACACGTATAGCTGTAGTGTAACATCTGAGAAATATCATTTGCTGAAATTTATTTAATGGCAGTCCATGGGTAGGACAGAAGTGGGTTATTTGCAGTGGGTGTCAGGAAGGGCAGCAGGAAAATCTCGAAGTGTTGTTCAATAAACTTGGAATCTCTGTCAAGGCTGCTGCAGCCAAAGAAAACCATTATCTCTCACTCATAATTTCTTGGAATAGGCAGCAGAATATAACAGCTGTGAACTTTGCTAACATCAGAAAGATGCAGCACATCGTAACACATAATTACCGGTCATCTTCATAAATCTTTGCACCCATAGGTCCATGTTGCGTATACCATTAATGACACGGAATAACATGAAGACATTGAATAGAGCAACATTGTTGTCGGGATCACAACCAAAGTAACTATGTTTACGAGTTGTGATTTATTAGCGATCCAGAAAAACATCATATCTACCCTACACTTGGAAAAACTGTAATCTTAAACAACATGTCCGAAAACAAAAATTCTAAATATAGGGATACTGTGGGCAACATCATCATCAGGTGTGCAGGTATCCATATTATTCAAAATTGTTCTTTGATTTTTTTTGAAGGTATAGAGATGACATTACCTGACCAGTTATTCTGCCAAGACACTGATGATTCTTTCCTTTCTGTGGGCTACAATTCTAATCCACACAAAACACAGTGTTGGGCAAGTTGTTACAAGAAGAATTTATAACTTGAATGCAATGGTTGCTCTGCTTGTCAGATATGAGTCCTATCAAACATGTTTTGGAACCCCTTGGGAGGTGTTTTGAATAGAAGCAGGTCTGTGTCTTGACCGGTTGTGATGACCACATATTGTATTTCAGAACACCAACTGTGACTGCATTGACAGCTTTTTAACACTTAATTGTGACAAAAAAATTTCTGTCCTGCATTAATCATATAAAACATTTAAAGAGTAATCAAATCAGTAAATCCCAGTATATTATTGTTCCAGTATGTATATCCAAATGTCTGTAATGTCGAAGTACAGTAAAAGCTTAGTTTTGAGTTGAACGTGATATCTTACCGGATCCTGCAATTTTGTTAAACATTGCATTTAAAACTCAAACAATTCTGAAAAAGCATCAGACAACATTTCCTCAGGTAGTGCCCGTATCTTTCTCTGCCGAATATACATATATATCCAACATATTACTAGTTACAGTTCGTTAGGGAAAGTGCCTTACATTGTATGAAGTTATAAAATAATTGTGCCCATTCAGCGATTGGAGTATGAAGGAAAACTGCTTACATGACCTTATAAGGAGTGTAATTAATCTCGTTTTACTTTCAGGGTTTCTTTGTAATCTATACGTAGTGAGCTACAAACCAGCGTGACTGAAAAGCGGTTCTTGCAATATTGCAAGTAAAGTGGAGTTTGTCTAGTGACATCATTCAACATTTCTGTTACATTATTTTGCTAGGCAAACATTTGTCTATTTATGATAATTTTCACCTGTTAATACAGCCATCTTACACTGAAGCAGTATTTGAAAGAAGGTAATATGAGTCTCTCTCACAGAGAATCTGTAGTTGTGTAATAACCAACCTCTGAAATGGAGACAGCAACTTATGATACATACGGATAACACAAATTATGTAATTTTCATTTCAGATCATTTTGTGTCATTAACCTTGCAATGAGAAACGGTTTTTCTAAATTGTTTATAGTTTCTACTGTTCCCTCCATTAACAATTTGTGGTTTCTACTATCCCATCCAGTTACAAATCATTTCACTAAGCTAAAACGTCGAAGCAGTATGGGCAGGTATTGATTAAATTTTCTATTTATAACATACTGTCACAGCTAATCACATTACTATCGAGATGTTCTAGCCTACAGTACCATACGTAAAGAGTTAAAACTTACAGTAGTGGCCCTGTTGATCTCCCCAAGAGATGCCCATGATTACTGCTATGTCAACTGATATCTTCAGAAAAGGATTTTGCAATAACTTTTGTTGTTGTTGTGGACTTCAGTCCAGAGACTGGTTTGATGCAGCTCTCCATGCTACTCTATCCTGTACAAGCTGCTTCATCTCCCAGTACGTACTGCAGCCTGCATCCTTCTGGATCTGCTTAGTGTATTCATCTGTTGGTCTCCCTCTACGATTTTTACCCTCCACGCTGCCCTCCAGTACTAAATTGGTGAGCCCTTGATGCCTCAGAACATGTCCTACCAACCGATCCCTTCTTCTAGTCAAGTTGTGCCACAAACTCCTCTTCTCCCCAATTCTATTCAATACCTCCTCATTAGTTATGTGATCTACCCATCTAATCTTCAGCATTCTTCTGTAGCACCACATTTCGAAAGATTCGATTCTTTTCTTGTCCAAACTATTTATCGTCCATGTTTCACTTCCATAGATGGCTACACTCCATACAAATACTTTCAGAAATGACTTCCTGACACTTAAATCTATACTCGATGTTAACAAATTTCTCTTCTTCAGAAACGCTTTCCTTGCCATTGCCAATCTACATTTTATATCCTCTCTACTTCGACCATCATCAGTTATTTTGCTCCCCAAATAGCAAAACTCCTTTACTACTTTAAGTGTCTCATTTCCTAATCTAATTCCCTCAGCATCGCCCGAGTTAACTCGACTGCATTCCATTATCCTCGTTTTGCTTTTGTTGACGTTCATCTTATATCCTCCTTCCAAGACATTGTCCATTCCGTTCAACTGCTTTTCCAAGCCCTTTGCTGTCTCTGACAGAATTACAATGTCATCGGCAAACATTAAAGTTTTTATTTCTTCTCCATTGATTTTAATACCTACACCGAATTTTTCTTTTGTTTCTTTTACTGCTTGCTCAATATACAGGTTGAATAACATCGGAGAGAGGCTACAACCCTGTCTCACTCCCTTCCCAACAACTGCTTCCCTTTCATGTCCCTCGACTCTGATAACTGCCATCTGACTTCTGTACAAATTGTAAATAGCCTTTCGCTCCCTGTATTTTTCCCCAGCCACCTTCAGAAGAGAGTATTCCAGTCAACATTGTCAAAAGCTTTCTCTAAGTCTACAAATGCTAGAAATGTAGGTTTGCCTTTTCTTAATCTAGTTTCTAAGATAAGCCGTAAGTTCAGTATTGCCTCACGTGTTCCAACATTTCTACGGAATCCAAACTTATCTATCCCGTGGTCGGCTTCTACTAGTTTTTCCATTCGTCTGTAAAGAATTCGCGTTAATATTTTTCAGACATGACTTACTAAACTAATAGTTTGCTTTCTTTGGGATTGGAATTATTATATTCTTCTTGAAGTCTGAGGGTATTTCACCTGTCTCATACATTATGCTCACCAGATAGTAGAGTTTTGTCAGGACTGGCTCTCCCAAGGCTGTCAGTAGTTCAAATGGAATGTTGTCTACTCCCGGGGCCTTGTTTCGACTTAGGTCTTTCAGTGCTCTGTCAAACTCTTCACGCAGTATCATATCTCCAATTTCGTCTTCATCTACATCCTCTTCCATTTCCATAATATTGCCCTCAAGTACATCGCCCTTGTATAGACGCTCTATACAGGGTGTTACAAAAAGGTACGGCCAAACTTTCAGGAAACATTCCTCACACACAAATAAAGAAAATATGTTATGTGGTCATGTGTCCGGAAACGCTTACTTTCCATGTTAGAGCACATTTTATTACTTCTCTTCAAATCACGTTAATCATGGAATGGAAACACACAGCAACAGAACGTACCAGCGTGACTTCAAACACTTTGTTACAGGAAATGTTCAAACGTCCTCCGTTAGCGAGGATACATGCATGCGAATTGTAAATGGTTGCGAAAACACACTTGATCTCTTAGCTACAAACAATCCAGAGGTAATAGAGAGCATCATGACTGATACAGGGGTTAGTGATCACAAGGTCGTAGTAGCTAGGCTCAATACCGTTTCTTCCAAATCCACCAGAAACAAACGCAAAATAATTTTATTTGAAAAAGCGGATAAAGTGTCACTACAAGCCTTCCTAAGAGACAATCTCCATTCCTTCCGAACTGACTATGCAAATGTAGACGAGATGTTGCTCAAATTCAAAGATATAGTAGCAACAGCAATTGAGAGAGTCATACCTCATAAATTGGTAAGAGATGGAGCTGATCCCCTATGGTACACAAAACAGGTCGGAACGCTGTTGCAGAGGCAACGGAAAAAGCATGCGAAGTTCAGAAGAACGCGAAATCCCGAAGATTGGCTAAAATTTACAGACGCGCGAAATTTGGCACGGACTTCAATGCGAGATGCCTTTAATAGGTTCCACAACGAAACATTGTCTTGAAATTTGGTAGAAAATCCGAAGAAATTCTGGTCGTATGTAAAGTACACAAGCGGCAAGACGTAGTCAATACCTTCGCTGCGCAGTGCCGATGGTACTGTTACCGACAACTGTGCCACTAAAGCGGAGTTATTGTACACAGTTTTCCGAAATTCCTTCACCAGGGAAGACGAATGGAATATTCCAGAATTTGAAACACGAACAGCTGCTAGCACGAGTTTCTTAGAAGAAGATACCTTAGGGGTTGCGAAGCGACTCAAATCGCTTGATACGGGCAAGTCTTCAGGTCCAGATTGTATACCGATTAAGTTCCTTTCAGATTACGCTGATACAATAGCTCCCTACTTAGCAATCATATACAACCGCTCGCTCACCGATAGATCTGTACCTGCAGATTGGAAAATTGCGCAGGTCGCACCAGTGTTTAAGAAGGGTAGTAGGAGTAATCCATCGAACTACAGACCTATATCATTGACGTCGGTTTGCAGTAGGGTTTTGGAGCATATACTGTATTCAAACATTATGAATCACCTCGAAGGGAACGATCTATTGATACGTAATCAGCATGGTTTCAGAAAACATCGTTCTTGTGCAACGCAGCTAGCTCTTTATTCGCACGAAGTAATGGCCGCTATCGACAGGGGATCACAAGTTGATTCCGTATTTCTAGACTTCCGGAAAGCTTTTGACACCTTTCCTCACAAGCGACTTCTAATCAAGTTGCGGGCCTATGGGGTATCGTCGCAGTTGTGCGACTGGATTCGTGATTTCCGATCAGGCAGGTCGCAGTTCGTGGTAATAGACGGCAAATCATCGAGTAAAACTGAAGTGATATCAGGTGTTACCCAGGGAAGCGTCCTGGGACCTCTGCTGTTCCTGATCTATATAAATGACCTGGGTGACAATCTGAGCAGTTCTCTTAGGTTGTTCGCAGATGATGCTGTAATTTACCGTCTAGTAAGGCCATCCGAAGAGCAGCATCAGTTGCAAAGCGATTTAGAAAAGATTGCTGTGTGGTGTGGCAGGTGCCATTTGACGCTAAATAACGAAAAGGTGAGGTGATCCACATGAGTTTCAAAAGAAATCCATTGGAAATTGATTACTCAATAAATAGCACAATTCTCAAGGCTGTCAATTCAACTAAGTACCTGGGTGTAAAAATTACGAACAACTTCAGTTTGAAAGACCACATGGATAATATTGTGGGGAAGGCGAGGTTGCGTTTCATTGGCAGGACACTTAGAAGATGCAACAAGTCCACTAAAGAGACGGCTTTCACTACACTCGTTTGTCCTCTGTTAGAATATTGCTGCGCGGTGTGGGATCCTTACCAGGTGGGACTGACGGAGGACATCGAAAGGGTGCAAAAAAGGGCAGCTCGTTTTGTATTATCACGTAATATGGGAGAGAGTGTGGCAGATATGATACGCGAGTTGGGATGGAAGTCATTAAAGCAAAGACGTTTCTCGTCGCGGTGAGATCTATTTACGAAATTTCAGTCACCAACCTTCTCTTCCGAATGCGAAAATATTTTGTTGAGCCCAGCCTACATAGGTAGGAATGATCATCAAAATAAAATAAGAGAAATCAGAGATCGAACAGAAAGGTTTAGGTGTTCGTTTTTCCCGCGCGCTATTCGGGAGTGGAATGGCAGGGAGATAGTATGATTGTGGTTCGATGAACCCTCTGCCAAGCACTTAAATGTGAATTGCAGAGTAATCATGTATATGTAGATGTAGATCCACCCTCCGTCACATGGAATCCCTGATGCGCTGATGGAGCCCTGGAGAATGGCGTATTGTATCACAGCCGTCCACAATACGAGCAAGAGGAGTCTCTACATTTGGTACCGGGGTTGCGTAGACAAGAGCTTTCAAATGTCCCCATAAATGAAAGTCAAGAGGGTTGAGGTCAGGAGATAGTGGAGGCCATGGAATTGGTCCGCCTCTACCAATCAATAGGTCACCGAGTCTGTTGTTGAGAAGCGTACGAACACTTCGACTGAAATGTGCAGGAGCTCCATCGTGCATGAACCACATGTTGTGTCGTACTTGTAAAGGCACATGTTCTAGCAGCACAGGTAGAGTATCCCGTATGAAATCATGATAACGTGCTCCATTGAGCGTAGGTGGAAGAACATGGGCCCAATCAAGACATCACCAACAATGCCTGCCCAAACGTTCACAGAAAATCTTTGTTGATGACGTGATTGCGCAACTGCGTGCGGATTCTCGTCAGCCCACACATGTTGATTGTGAAAATTTACAATTTGATCGCGTTGGAATGAAGCCTCATCCGTAAAGAGAACGTTTGCACTGAAATGAGGATTGACACATCGTTGGATGAACCACTCGCAGAAGTGTACCCGTGGAGGCCAATCAGCTGCTGATAAAGCCTGCACACGCTGTACATGGTACGGAAACAACTGGTTCTCCCATAGCACTCTCCATACAGTGACGTGGTCAATGTTACCTTGTACAGCAGCAACTTCTCTGACGCTGACATTAGGGTATTGCCTCGTCCATTGCAGGTGTCCTCGTCGTTATAGGTCTTTCCCAGTCGCGAGTCATATGCTGGAATGTTCCGTTCTCCCTAAGACGCCGATCAATTGCTTCGAACGTCTTCCTGTCGGGACACCTTCGTTCTGGAAATCTGTCTCGATACAAACGTACCGCGCCACGGCTATTGCCCCGTGCTAATCCATACATCAAATGGGCATCTGCCAACTCCGCATTTGTAAACATTGCACTGACCGCAAAACCACGTTCGTGATGAACACTAACCTGTTGATGCTACATACTGATGTGCTTGATGCTAGTACTGTAGAGCAATGAGTCGCATGTCAACACAAGCACCGAAGTCAACATTACCTTCCTTCAATTGGGCCAACTGGCGGTGAATCGAGGAAATACAATACATACTGACGAAACTAAAATGGGCTCTAACATGGAAATTAAGCGTTTCCGGACACATGTCCACATAACATCTTTTCTTTATTTGTGTTTGAGGAATGTTTCCTGAAAGTTTGGCCGTACCTTTTTGTAACACCCTGTATACTCCTTCCACCTTTCTGCTTTCCCTTCTTTGCTTAGAACTGGGTTGCCATCTGAGCTCTTGATATTCATACAAGTGGTTCTCTTTTCTCCAAAGGTCTCTTTAAATTTCCTGTAGGCAGTATCTATCTTACCCCTAGTGCGATAAGCCTCTACATCCTTACATTTGTCCTCTAGCCATCCCTGCTTAGTCATTTTGCACTTCCTGTAGATCTCATTTTTGAGACGTTTGTATTTCTTTTAGCCTGCTTCGTTTACTGCGTTTTTATATTTTCCACTTTCATCAATTAAATTCCAGATTTCTTCTGTTACCAAAGGATTTCTACCAGCCCTCGTCTCTCTACCTACTTGATCCTCTGCTGGATTCACTACTTTATCCCTCAAAGCTACCCATTCTCCTTCTACTGTATTTCTTTCCCCCATTCCTGTCAATTGTTCCCTTATGCTCTCCCTGAAACTCTGCACAACCTCTGGTTTAGTCAGTTTATCCAGGTCCCATCTCCTTAAATTCCCACCTTCTTGCAGTTTCTTCAGTTTTAATCTACAGTTCATAACCAATAGATTGTGTTCTGAGTCCACATCTGCCCCTGGAAATGCCTTACAGTTTAAAACCTGGTTCCTAAATCTCTGTCTTACCATTATATAATCTATCTGAAAACTGTCAGTATCTCCAGGCTACTTCCATGTACACAACCTTCTTTTATGGATCTTGAACCAAGTGTTAGCTATGATTAAGTTATGCTCTGTGCAGAATTCTACCAGGCGGCTTCCTCTTTCATTTCTTACCCCCAATCCATATCCACCTACTACGTTTCCTTCTCTTACTTTTCCTACTATCGAATTCCAGTCACCCATAACTATTAAATTTTCGTCCCCCGTCACTATCTGAATAATTTCTTTTATCTCATCACACATTTCTTCAATTTCTTCGTCATCTGCAGAGCTAGTTGGCATATAAACTTGCGCTACTGTAGTAGGCGTGGGCTTCGTGTCTATCTTGGCCACACTAAGGCGTTCACTATGCTGTTTGTAGTAGCTTACCCGTACTCCTGTTTTTTTATTCATTATTAAACCTACTCCTGCATTACCCCTATTTGATTTTGTATTTATAACCCTGTATTCACCTGACCAAAAGTCTTGTCCCTTCTGCCACCGAACTTCACTAATTCCCACTATATCTAACTTTAGCCTATCCATTTCCCTTTTTAAATTTTCTTACCTACCTGCCCGATTAAGGCATCTGACATTCCACGCTCCGATCCGTAGAACGCCAGTTTTCTTTGTCCTGATAACGAAGTCCCCACCCAGAGATCCGAATGGGGGACATTTTACCTCCGGAGTATTTTACGCAAGAGGACCCCATCATCATTTAACCATACAGTAAAGCTGCATGCCCTCGGGAATAATGACGGCTGTAGTTTCCCCTTGCTTTCAGAAGTTCTCAGTACCAGCAACCATAATTTCTCATACTAATCACAGAATTTGTTACATTTCTCATATGAATTTCTCTTCATTGATAGATTTTGGTATGATATGAAGTGGAAACTTATTGAGAAACCAAGAAATACGTCAGTTAACAGCATTTTAATGAACATTGCTGCAGTGTTCCGGAGGTTTTTCTGCACACCCACAGATTTCGCCACCTTGCACAACAGCTGACAGTTCTGAAGACCCAAGTACATCAAGACAGAGCACTACCTGGGTCTCACAAACTCATTTAAGAACTACACGTTTAGTAATAGCAAAAATCCTTTTCGCTAATATGATTTATGCAGGAAAACGGAATTTTATTTGCATTCCTTCCAGTATGGCTTCAATGCTTTGTTACCCATCAATCGGTTATGTTTTTCCTGTATGTGAGAATTGCTAATCTGCCTAGAGATCTTTGATTTGCATTGAGTGTGCTCCTTTTATTCTTTGTAGGTTAATACAGCTATTTTTTTTAAAAATGTGGAACAAATATTTTGATTCATGTGTATGAAGAATGTGAATATCTTTGTGGCTTTAAGGATAATATGAGAAGAGACGAAATCCTCTCAGTGTTATACACTATTAGAGCAAAAGCATAAGGTGTTTCACTTTCAATAGTTCGGTGAATATGTGTAGAGGCATAGGGGAGGGAGTTCTACGCTGAAGAAAGTTTAAGTCTCCAATTAAATATACGAAAGGAGTTTGAGTGGTTACTGATTTGTGTGATTGCCAGTAGGTACACTTTTCAAATTCTACAGCTGAACTACTAAAAACTGGTAAATTTTTTGAGCAACAAACTGGATTCACAGTGACTCAACACTCTTTTTTAAAATTACAAAGATTTTTAGATCCAAATATAAGGCATTTAGTAAAGGAAAATGCATTATGAGGCAATTTTTGGTAACTCAGCAAGTTCATCAACTTCTCTGGGATAAATACACATAAGAAACACAATCATTTTTGACCAGTTATTTATCTTCATGAGATTTGCCTCAAAAAGAACCATGTATCAAAATGCATTTGGATGGACTGAAAGAAAATGGAAGTTTGGATGCATTTACTGGTGTACGAAAAAAAATTTCTTGTATGTTATGTAAAATCATTGAGATTTTACTTCAACAAAAGTACGATGTTAATATTTCCATTCAGTAAACGTACCAGCTTTCATACTATATCTTTTGTCCATGAATACTGGTGTCTGGATATATTACATAGGTTTTATGAGAGTTGTGTCCTCAGTCTCAGTTATCATTCAAAATGAAATAATAAAATTCTCAAATCAAACACATGAACAGAAAACATTTTGCAGAAACTATTTTAGTATTTGGCTGTTATACGAAAGCAGTGCTGTTGGAGAACGTCAAATGTCACAAGAATCTTTACAGTCATTATGAACTTGTTTACAAAGCAGCGGAAATGGACCATACGTTTGTGAAATTTGAATTAAGAGCTGAAGATGAGCAAAATCTTCTTAGAGACGCCACTAGCAAAAATACTGAAATTGTCTGGACTAAATGCACGTGCCAGAAAACAACTTTCAGAATGAAGGCATCCAAGAAAATTTCATAGGAAGTACTACTATTATTTAAATGGGTTCTCTTATTCTGACTTCTTGGATGCAAATGAAAGTTTTTTGTAATGACATAATTAAACAATATTTAACTTACAATATTAATCCACATTTGTATAAATGTTTAATAATTTATGTAACTAAAATTGCTTCATAAGTTGATACAAGTGGAATAAAAGTGTACGTGTATTTTGGTATGTTCCACCTTGCAACTCTCACAAAAATTTGTAATTGAAAATTAAAAGTTTTCACAATGAAGATAAGAGCTGTTGTTTGACGCCAGTATTATCCAAATGCAAATAACAGTTGGTTGTATTTTCTATTAGTACAATCCTTCCACATGTTTGTCATTGTCTTATGTTTTATTTCTTCATTTTTTTAGTGCTGTAGCACCGATATAATGTAGCAAGTGGGTCAACTAACCACATAACCCGCCCAGTTCAGTAAGAGAGGATGTAGGCCTGAAGACATCAGATTCAGAAAACAATTGTTCCTGCACTATAGAAAAACACATAAATACATGTTCTTTGTAAGATGCTGCTATTTATGGGCAGCAATGATAATCCACTGATTGTGAGTCAGGATTTTTATGGTAACATAATTCATTTTATTAATCTTTTATTTACTTAATACTAGGTATACACATGTGTCTCCATTAAATATAGCCTATCTTGCATTATAGCAACATGATCTACAAACAAGATATATAATATATATTTATATATGTATGTATATATATATTTGTGTATTTGCATGTTAGTTCTTTCAGCAGAAATATATAAATTTTTTGATAGAGATCTAAATTATTTAAATAAACAGATAAAAACATTCACAGTTTAATAATTATTGGTCACTATGAGAATCTGTAAACAAGTGCCATTATGTTGCTTACACTTTACAGTACACTCCTGCAGTATGATGACAAGTAATTGAATTCACTGACACTTGGCACAGGAAAAAACACTCATATAGCAAGAGTAAATACTTACATTTGATACACAACTTTTAATACCACTGTCAAACAATAATGCCTATCATAGTACCATACATTCAGTTTTTTTAGTGAATTACAAATTCTAACATTGAAAGCAGTCAAACACTGCATACTGATATGTTACTGAGCATACGAAAGGAAGTTCCATTTAGTGTAATAAAGTAACTATAAAAGTATTTCATTATCTGTTGATTTTAAAGTGCAGTAATATACCACTATGTCACGTGTGAAAAACAACTGTCACAATTATGGCACAATTTCATTACTGATATATAATAGCTTTGGTAATTCATTCTCTTTGGATAGTTCCTAGATTTTCAAGGGCAATAAAAACATAAACTGATCAATGTTCTGAGATTAAATTAGGCACTTCAAATAAATGCTGTGTTCAAACCACCCAGCTATCTTTTTTCGAAGCAAGTTGCTTCACTGACTTGTATATTTTTTACAGTTTGGACAGGCATAGTCATACTTAATTCATTGATGGAAATATTAAGCAATTCACAGTCATGTCTAACTGTAACCATTGTAAAATCATCTACAAATTAACAAAAGGAAATTGAAGTTTTAATACATCAAATGAAAATTTTATTGACTATTCAAAGAAGAAGATTACTGTGGCCCTAAATACTTATGAGGCTAGCTGAAACTGTACAGTAGTTTGTTGGTTAAACAAAAAAATAATGGTAAAAAATACTACAAATGTTTAAATAATAATTGCCTTTGGATAAACTAGTAGCAACATTTATTTTGCTGACCATCTGCACAAAGTGTTTCTAAATGATGTAAACAACAGAGGAGAGTTAAAGATGAGTTACATTATTTTTATTACAGGGCACTTATAGTATGATAATAAGACAATGGACAATTTAGATGAATGGACAAATAGCAACCATCAAAGCATATATGTGAAAAGGTATAATATCTCAGAATTTAGTTTCCAACATAGTGTTGCAAAATCAAACATGTGGACAGTGTTTATTTTCAAGGTGTACAAGGTGTCCCAGGAGGAATGTTCAATACTCAGGGACATGACAGGAACACTGAATTGAAGTAAAAAACTTCATATGGTCTTTTGTCCTATTCTGAATGGTTAGATAGAACACGTTTTATGTACATTTGTTTTTGGGCTTTGTCACATCATGGATGCTGCTGCCCTCATCAGGGAATATGTAGAGACACTCAGACAAGCAACACATCATGTTCACCAAAGAGTGCATAAATGCATTGATGTTCATGGTGGGATATTCGATCATTTATTGTGAATTGAACAACAGCTGTAATGTGAAGTTTATGAAAATAATTAGATATCAATGTGTTAAAAACACGAATTTTTCAATTGATTCTTCGTAAAACGCATGTTGTAATGTTTACAAACTGTTCTATATGTGTAAATCTGTCAGTGTACTGAATAATACAGAAAATCAATGATAATGTACATTACATGTGTTATATATTAGAAACCATTTGGAACAGGGCATATCTCCATATGAAAGTATTTTTTGCTTCAGGTGAGTGTTCCGGTCACATCCCTCAATACTGATCATTCCTCTTGGGACACTGTATAGAACAGAAGTAAACCATGCCATTCTACTTCCTTAAATTAATAAAGTTTTCGGTGTCATGGTTTCTACTGACATAATTCTCAAATAGCAGATGTTAAGTTCTCTCCATTTCATTTAGTTTGTGCTTCGAATGCATTAAGTTATTTGCAACACACCACATATCAGCTTAAAAATGGTTTTTACATTTGTTTGAAATCGCTCTTGGATGAGGGAACGATAGTGCTAAAAAAGCTCTTGCAGCAATCAGAATAAATCGCTGCTAAGTCAATATGAATGTTTCAAATATATCTGTGCTCTACATAACCTATACCTTCCAATGCAAAAGCATTCTCTCTAATCATGACACTCATTTAGCTGGCAAAATATACAAGTAGCTTTGCGAATGCTATACTTTTAACACTAGATAAGCTTTCTTGCAATCCAAAGCTTATAAGGAAACTATGCAAAACAATGAAACATACTACTTCCTCATTGAATATAGACAAATATCTTTTATTGAACATTTTAGGAAGGTTCCCACAGAAAGCTTTTTGAGGTAAATGATGAGCAAAGCCATCTTCATACGATAAAAATTAGCAACCGCGTCATTTAACAGCGTTCTGAGAGGTGGTGCAAGTGCAACGACGAGTGGCACTGCTCCATCATCTAACAACATTTGGTGCGCCAGTGAAGGCAGAGTATGTAGAGTTTATGCTGTTTCAGCCTGCGAACAACGCTATTCACTTACTGAGTGAAATACACTCATACAATTTGTGAAAAAGTTATCATTAAATAATGAATGTCCTGAGATACCTGGCAAACGAGAAGACTTATTTGTTGGCTGATGATGGTTCTTTCTGAGATGGAAAAGTCATCAAAATATTTAGCTGACATGTTGCACATATTGAGCAAGATCTATAGCATCAGTCACGAGACACAATAAACTTTTCAGTAGAAACTGATTAAATTTTCAGTCTTGTAATACATTGTAAATTACTAATCATTATCTCTTCTTGTGTGCCAGAACTACCAATTCATTAAAGAAAACAGGCATTTAATGAGTCACTTCAGTAAGTTAATCATTCTGGCATCTGAAAATTGTTTTTTACTACACAGAGATATATTATGTTTGTTGACTGTGTAGAAAAGTGGAAAACAGTTTTCTGAATGATATGTTAGCTGTAGGACTGATTCACATTAGAACAGTAATAATGCTTTGAAAGGGAAAACGTGCTGTTTTATGGGCACCATGGAAATTTAGCTTTAGTATCACTAATTGTGTGAAAACTTGTGGTTTTCTTCCCCAGTACTTACATTAAGTACTTTGAAACTTTCAAAAAATCTATTTTATTAACTTAAAATGTTCTGTGGGATGTCTACTATATTGTAGTATTCATCCCAAGACCATCGGAAATTCCGATATCGAATTAGAAGGCGATTTGTGAAAAAATGTCTCCGAAAACTATTCACAGTGGTAAAATAGTAATCGTAACAGGCATTACGGAAGTTACGAATGTGCTCGAACGTGAGATCGGACCGACGTGTTACAATTTCCTCACAAAAGTGGAGGAAAAGAGTATCGAGTGACCAGAACAGCGGGTGAAAGAAGCTGCAAAAAGAAGCTCGCAGGAATACCACGGTCATGAGGATGGCGCAAGGGGACCTCCTTTTGTATCTGTAAGAACTGCTGTATGTTACAGGGGTCGCTGACTAACGATATGCTTAACTTCACTAAAAAAACATACAACCCAAAACTTCAAACGAGTTTTTCTCAAAACCGTATGTTTCAAATTGGCAGGAAATGTAACTTTAGAACGGTACATAACATTTTGATCGGAATTTCATGCAAGCATTCTAAATTAAATTCTCTGTCAGCATACATAGCCGTTTCGCGATATCTTCAAAAGTCTATTAGCAATGCACGCTTTTATCTCTATTTTGTGGGTGAAGAAAATGACATTTGTTTCAACACATCACGAATGCTTGCTGATGATCAGTGGTCCGGCTACAAGGGGTCCTTACACCTTGTTACATAAAGCGCCCGATCTCGACCAAAAAAAAAAAAAAGACTGCTCAAAGACAAAATTGTAAGCCATAGCTATATCATCAAATATGGTCTTCCTTTTTATTTTACTCGAAGAAAATCACGAAAATCACGTACTTTTCATGCCATCAAAGAGGGCAGCCCCTTAATTGAACACGGACAATAAGGAATAATAGCATACAGGGAAAATGTTGCACGTCAGGGATGATAAAGGTTTAAGCCAATATATTCAGCGACTTAAACCAAAATATGTACCTCAGAGTATCACCAGTTTTAATACGGTACGGAGCGACCTAGATTTTCAGCAGCAATTTTGCGTTAGCTCGATCAAATCCGATCCTCCACTCACGTTTTTTCTATTTCGTACACACAAATAAAATAGTTTTCTGCGTCAATAACTTAGGATAACTTTTTCATCCTATTGACAATCGTACACTACACAGGTCGACTACGAGGATAAGTCGAAGCCGGTCCTGTTCACGGAATTTTCGAGACCGACTGGCCTGTACGATTCTGTTACCGCGGAAAAAAATAGATTCGATAGAACAGGTTTTTACGCAAAAGTAACATCGTAGGCCACTGGAAGCATAACTTCAAATTTTTAATTCGCACGCTTTGAGATAATATAGACGAAAGCAGGTAGTCTCTAAAAGTGTCAAAGTATTCTAAAATCTCTATTTAGTGGGGGCAGCTAACTTTCTACTTGCACGCGGAGATTTTTTTATTTGCTTTTGCGCAGTTGGGAAACGAGGTTACACACACAGAAAGTGACACAACATCGAACCTGTCTAATATTTAATAATGTTTCTTTTTCTTCAGTTTATGTATATGCGAAGCGAGAGTATCTGACGACGTCTATTAACAGATACAGAGTTGGTGGAATGTAAAGATTCCGTCTGTCGTATTAGAAGAGAGAGAGAGAGAGAGAGAGCAGTAGTAAGGATGAAGAGTCTGAGTGGGCAGGTTGTGGCGGTCAGTGCGTGGTGACGCAGTGGCCGTTGAAGCAGCAGAGGATGGTGTGCAGCGAGACGCGCTGCTCGCTGGCGCTGCCGCCGCCGGCCGCCGGCCGCAGCTCCGAGCCTCAGGGCGGGTCGGCGCCGCAGTGCTCGATCAGGTCCTCCTCGCGCTTGCTGCTGCTGGCGCCCTCCCCCGCCACCGCCGCCGCCGGCTGCTCCTCCTCCACCTCCCCGCTGGAGCCGGCTGCCGCGGCTGCGGCTGCCACAGCGCCTGCGGCTGCGGCCCGCGACTCGCTCGACGGGTGCACCAGCATAAACGGCAGCTTCAGCGCCAGCTCTCCGCCCATCGCACCCAGCAGAAGTTTCACCTGTTTCAATAAAGTCCGAATCACATTCGTTTCGGGTACAGTCCGAATGGTGTGGAACAATGAAACAGCAGAGCGCCGTTACTACCTTTGCTCAGGTTCTTTTTTTTTATTTTTAAGTTTAAATTGGGACTGTCGTACCACTACAACGGACCTGAGACTTTTTCCTTCCTTTTGCTTCGGTAATACACTGCCTGACAGAAAAAGTTAATCACCCAGAAGTCACGGTCGGATGTCTACGTAACTCCAGACACGCGTATACCTTAGGCAGGTATGTAAATGATTCGAGCTGCAATTCGCTATGACAGGTAGAACATCCACCAACACGCATTAGTGTGTTGGTATTAATTGTGACCGTCCTCAGTAGGGTATATACGGGGCACGAACAGTATTAGATGCCGAGTGATCGCAGTGAAGGACGCGGAGATGCCACTTATTCGTGTGAGACAGTGTTATCGGCACCGGACAGAGCTCGAAAGCGGCCTCGTTGTGGGTCTCCATTTGGCTGGCTGGTCGAAGCGTGAAATATCCGCTTTTGTGGGACATTCTGACGAATTAGAGGCCCGATTTTGGACTAGACGGTAGCGCCAAGGGAGGCACACTCGTACTCAAAATCTCCAGCTGATCGCGACTGGCCACCAAAAGGGAGGAACAGTATGTTGTGCACCAAACACATTGTACCCCCTTCACATTTACTCCTGCCTTCCGAGCAGAAGTAATGGATTATACGAATGCGGGGCGTCTGTTCTTTCGACGATGTCCGAAAGAACAGACACCACGCGAAATCCACAGCAGTGAAACGTATTATGTGAACCGAATATGGATGCGGGCGAAAAGAAAGGAAAGGGAAGGTACCAATGATATAAGCTACATTGGAACCAGTGGCAATGAGTGAAAATGTGTACCAGACCGAGACACGACCCTACAGTCTCCTGCTTACTAGGCAACTGCGTTAACCACTGCGCCACCCGGACAGAATGTTTGCTGCAAATACACGGACTATCTGTGCAAGCTACGCGGCCGACTCCCCCCCCCCCCCCCCCCACCTTCCTAGCACCACCTATCCGCAGTCCCCGTCCATGTTCTCCGTGCTCTCTAACTTCAGATTCCAACTGGAGGTCGAAAGAAATGTGCAGCTCTGAAAGAACAGACACCAATGAATCCACAACGTTCAGTGAGGATGTACATTAATGGTCGATCTCCAGCGGGAATCTAAAATTACCGAGCACGGAGGACATGAACGGGGTTGCTGACAGATGGCGCTAAGTCGGAGTGTGAGATGGCCGGGGAGCGTGCCTACATATTCCTCGTATGTGTGGTAAGAACTGTGTCCGCGTGACGCAGTACTTAACGGAAATGCTTTGTAAGTGGAAGATCCTGGATTCGAGTCCCGGTCCACCATACATTTTCACTCGTCGCCATTGATTCAGCACAAAGTCCTGATGTAGCTGACGTCATTACTTCCTTCCCTTTTCTTTCGTTTCTCCACCATCCACCTTCAATTTACAAGAAAGATAATGGACTCGCTGCAGCGTTCTGTGTCATACCGTACCATTGGTCGGAGAGGAGCAGAAGCCGGACATGGAAACTCTCATTGCATGCTTGTAACGCCGTCAACACCATAACACAAGTGGCTGCATGTTCAGTGGTGCTGTGACCGGAAACGTGGACAGCTGATGAATGGTGTCGCATTATATTCAGCTATCAATAACGGGTCTGTACTACCCTGGATGACCAACGTCGGTGAATGTGGCCCCGACCTGGCGAGAGGTCCCATTCTTCTAATGTTTAGGATAGCTACACCCGCAATACGCCTCGTGTCACGGTGTTGGGAGCCATTGGGCATGACTTCTGGTCAGGACTGGGAACTTTGATTGTAAAATGGTACGTCACGGACATCCTGTGTTACGTTTCATGTGACTGTATCGTGATGCCATATTCCAACAGGACAATGCTCGTTCACACATGGCAAATCCCGTTCTGCGTGCTGTCGAGGTATTCCCGTTTCCAGCAATCAATAAGAATGTTTGCTGCAAATACACGGACTATCTGTGCAAGCTACGCGGCCGACTCCCCCCCCCCCCCCCCAACAGAACAATGCGGGACCAGCCCGGACGTCTCAGTATATGAAGAACCAGCTACAACAGTTGCATGTTTCTGGCCTTAGTAGAGGACACGACGGATTCATAGCACTCTTTCCAACTGAAACAGGAGGAGGAGGATATTGGTGTTTAACGTCCCGTCGACAACGTGGTCATTAGAGACGGAGCACAAGCTCGGATTAGGGAAGGATGGGGAAGGAAGTCGGCCGTGCCCTTTCAAAGGAACCATCCCGGCATTTGCCTAGAGTTATCTAGGTAAATCACGGAAAACCTAAATCAGGATGGCCGGGCGCGGGATTGAACCGTCGTCCCCCCGAATGCGAGTCCAGTGTCCTACCACTGCGCCACCTCGCTCGGTAACTGAAACAGTACACGCATCCCGGCAAAATGTGGTGCAACGATACAACGATAAGTAGTTTTCTACTGCCTAGTTCTCTGTAAATTTAACGTGATTCCGAAATCACCGAAATAACATTACGTACCATCTCATCTTGTGAAGTTCCATTTCGTTCTTCCTCGTCTTCTGAGTGCTTCACCTTTTGGCAGACAACGTCCTTTTGTTGCGTTTCTTATGCTCACTAGATCCACGGATGATGAAAAGATTTAAAGAGGGTATAGTTAAATAACAGAAATTATTCACAGGAAAACACAAGGAGGACGTGAACTGGAGGAAAGAAAGGAGAAGAGAATCCGCCTAATAAGCACATTGCATCGACAGCAATTTAATCATTGCTAACTCTTGATTTTAGAATCATGAAAGAAGACTGTATACGTCGAAGAGACTTGGAGAATTGAGAAGGAAAGAAAAATAATATTTTAATGTCGAATATAATTGTAAATGTTAGGAAGATTTTTAGGAGGTGTTTGCCTCGAGTACATACGCGTAGCCTACGCAAGTGAAACCTGGATAATAACCAGTTCAGACAAGAAGGGAATAGAAGATTTTGGTCTTACATAAAAATGCTGAAGATTAGATGGGTAAATCATAACGAATATGGAGGTACTGAATCGAGTAAGGGGAAAAGAAAAATTATGAGAAAAGTTGATTAAATGAAGTGATCAGTTAATAGGACCATCATCAGGCATCTAAGAGTAATTAATTTGGTAATGGAGGATATTTTGTTCGGTAAGAATTAGAGAATGGAACCAAAGTATGACTGCAGTAAGTGAATTGAAATGGATGTACGTTACACTAATTGTGCAGAGATAAAGAGGGTTGCGCAAGATAGACAAGCGTGGAGAGCTGCATCGAAACATTTTGCAGAATGAAGACGACGACGACGACAACGACAATATTTTTTTTTAAATTGGTCTTTTCCACTAGCAACAATGAAGCACGTGCACTCTGTCTATACATTAGTAGACTTAAATTACCGCGTTTACGTAGATAAACTAATAAAATATACAGAATGAACATGAATTCCACAGACAAAATTCTGGCTTTATTCTGGGATATTTCGTGAGTATCTGGTACCAAGGACTCGTGGTCTCCGGTCTGTTGTTACAGAGCAGTAATTTAATTATCATTTATTCGGTTAGTTATCCCAGTCACTTTTGATTATATGAAAACACCTCCAAAACAGTGAAAACTCCTGCAATATGCAGTCACAAAATGTACGAAACAAGTGACACAGTAATGCAACTCTCCACCTTCAATACAGTGAAAACGCCTGCAATATGCAATCACCAAATGTACCAAACAAATCACAGGGTAAAACAAGTCTCAAACGCAAAAGCAGTGTGATGCGTTTTCCATCGCCGCAGTAACAGCTCAGTATAGCGTCGTTATACCACTCCGCTACTGCAATCAGTGAACCCGAACAAGAGGTGAATGTCGACCAACTTCCAACGAGTAAACCAGTCCATACTACTGAGTATTGCTGGTAACGTAATGGAAAAGCAGATCCGAGACAGAACCGAGCAGTACTGTGTGCAAGTTTGATGGCGAAGAGTAAAGCGAACAGAACAAGTTTGTCCTGCAAGAACACAACGCATATCGTCAATATATACACTGTTGTCCAGATATTTTAAGTGCAGTGCAGATACAAAGATAAGTAGAGTGATGAAAGGGATTGTATTAGTCTGAACCACGAGTCCCTTGTACCAAAATACTCAGAAAATTTGTCTTAATAAACTTCGAAATTTTGTCGGTGAAGTTCGGGTCTGTTCTTCAAGTATGTAACAAAACAGCATCGTACCACTGAATGATAATTTCATTTATTTTCTATCTCGTTCTCCTTGTGTTACCAGTTATTCAAAATAAGTGTTGGCAGTGTGTCAAATATTAAATACAGTCGGTTTTCGAATTTTTGCAACACAGATTACACACTGGTTATTCCTCGGAAATTTTAAGTTTACATAGCATAAATCTTCATTATTTACGTTCTATGGTTGTCTTGGTTACAATATTATAGTAATGAAAGTGTCAGAATGAGATAGCATTTCTTTTTTAAAACACCACCTCGCACATTTTGATCACTTGAGCAGCAGACCTGTATCATTATTAAGCACTACTACTTGGAAAATGTCAGTAATTAACACCTATCACTTCTCTAAGTAAATTCTTTGAGGTACTATTTTTAAGTACTCTTACTAAGATGATGTAACTACTTTATATTTCTTGTCATTCACATCTTTAAGCGACAATGAACTTAAAGCAATGAATTAGAAACGTGGTTAATAGAAATGACCCTACAAAACTGGGAAAAAATAAAGCTGAAATGATTATATACCATCACACGAAAGTAATAATTAGCCCTGCGTGACTTAAATGAAACTTTAAGATTATTGTAAAGAAATATGTGAATAAAGAAGTGTTTCTTGATACTTGATAGAATCATCTGAGGTATCTGAACGACAGGCACAACGGAAATATTACGTCATAAAAAAAAACCCTTTGTCTAAAAATATCGGTTATGGGTGTATGAGCTCGTCCTCCATTATTTGCTGCTCTTCTTTTCTACTCTTCTCTTGCAAAATTTATGTGCAAGGAACAGAAATAAAAATTAGTAGCAGCCTTCTTACTTAAATGGCAACTAATTGAATAACTGCATTAAGGTAAACGTATTATGGTTAAATTTTGATAAGACTCAATATATTAAGTTCAGTACTCGTCACAGATTGTCTGATGCTATAAAAACTATCGATTCAAACAATAAAAATTAGGAAGAAGACACATTAAGCTTTCTGCAATGCAGACGGAACACGGTCTTAAATAAAAATCCATGTCCTAGAATTAGTGGAGCGTCTTAATTCAGCTACATATGCAGTATGTGTGATTTTTGCTGCAGGCGATTTAAAACGGAAGAAACTAGGTTATTCTACATATTTACATTTCATAATGAGTCAATAAATCATTTTTTGAGGAAAATCATCTGGTAGGGACAGTATTTTCAGAATACATAAACGTGGCGTAAGAATTATATCTGGTGTCTTAGAATATCCTGCGGAGACCTCTTGAAAATCTTGTAATTTTGGCAACTGTTTCACGTTACTCATATTCAATGACGTATTTTGCCCTTAACAGTATTTCTCGTTTCAAATGAAAATTTGTACAAAGTATGAATATGGTACTAGGAACAAAATCACCTTCTACGAAGACTTCAAAGACCTAACACTAGTATATAAAGTAGCCAAATTACTGGACACACGTGAATTCAGAAACATGCCATTGCATATTAAATGTCTTGTGAGTAACATATTAGTGGAGTTTAAGACTAATTGTAGAACTTTCTGCTAGGAAACTCCTTCGAATTCATGTAAGAAATTAATCTTTTGTTTTATTGTGTAATTAATATTAGCACTGCAGTACAATAATATTTCACAATGCTAAGTCATTCCATTGCATTGCAAACGAAAATGAATATTTCTGAATTTTTTCCAGAACATTGCGGCCTCTTTTTGCGGACTTCAAAACATTAATTCCTCCTTTCGAGGAGTCGTAGATAGTCACGTACATTCGTAACAGATCCCAATCTGCACTCAAATGTAGATTTCCAGCTTTGAGGTGTCGTGCGCCTAGCTTTAACCAGTGACTGTGGTTTCTCCAAACGTATTATGCGCTGTAGAGAGAATCAGCTTTCAGATGTAGCTACGTCGTTTTCCTTCATACCGCTTATATAGATGTACCAGCTTGGAATGTCAATCGCAAAACATTCCCGTACCGAACATAGAAGAGCTGGTTTGGGAACTCGCTGGCCACGAAGCTTGTGATGTCCATAAATACGGGAGACGTAGAGCGCCAGCAGCAGTAGTTTACAAGTGGCAATTCCTGTTATTATTAATCTTATGGGTGTCCATTGGAAAGACATGTGGCTACTTTAGCCATTCTACTATCCTTCTACGACAGTAATCTCGAAGGTTATGTAATAAAATGTCGAGGATGTGGAAGTCCGTAAAGTGCGCAAACACTGAAGGCTACCGTAGGTTGTCCAATGCATCTGCAGTGTCAATAATTATTGCAACTGTATTTTTGATGATCTTATTATTGACTACTCCGAGTTCCTGTCTTACGCCATCATTAGTGGAAAGCTACTTCTTAAAACGAAACTGCCATTATCTATGTTCACAGAGACCTATGACAACGGTAATTCAGAAGAC
This sequence comes from Schistocerca cancellata, assembly GCF_023864275.1. Taxonomy (NCBI): domain Eukaryota; kingdom Metazoa; phylum Arthropoda; class Insecta; order Orthoptera; family Acrididae; genus Schistocerca; species Schistocerca cancellata. The sequence goes on from NC_064629.1 coordinate 932,200,833, forward strand.
GGTCATCTGTATCATCCATTGACCTACAGGCCTTACAATACTCTTGTACTTTTGGCTCCCACTTACTGAGTTCCTAATCATGACTAGCTTTCAAGATTTATAAAGTTACGGAACCCTTACCAGTCTTAGAGAATCATTGAATAGTTGCGCAAGAAAGTGAATAACCGGTGGCACTATTTCGTGTAAAACTTCGGGATGAATAGCATCAGAGAGGAGTGACTTTAGTTTGCTAACGCCTCCGCAATCTCCCGTTAAGTAAGGAAGGAAGTGCTTGCAAGTGTTTTATAAATATTTGCGGCATTTACTGTTAGTCTACATTACTGTGGCTTGTCTCTGCTATGTACACTAAAAGCGAGTTCCTCGTCCAGGACTTGGAGGCCTAAGTGATATCAACGAGTCGTTATGTCATCCTCTGCCATGCGGTGTCTTGTGGTTGGTTGGTTTTGGGGAAGGAGACCAGACAGCGAGGTCATCAGTCTCATCGGGTTAGGGAAGGACGGGGAAGGAATTCGGCCGTGCCCTTTGAAAGGAACCATCCCGGCATTTGCCTGAAGCGATTTAGGGAAATCACGGAAAACCTCAATCAGGATGGCCGGACGAGGGGTTTGAACCGTCGTCCTCCCGAATGCGAGTCCAGTGTCTAACCACTGCGCCACCTCGCTCGGTGGTGTCTTGTGGATGCTACATGAAGGGGCATGTGGTCAGCACACCGCTCTTCTGGACGTTTTACCGACTTCCCAGATCTCGGAGCCCGTTCTTCTAATTTAAATAGTTAATCAGTTGGCTTCATGAAGCTGGGTGCAGCACATAATTGTCTCTCAACCGAGGAAAAATCCTTGGCATTACGGAGAATGAACTCCTGTCCTCCGCACGGAAGCCATCTATGCTGACCATTCAGCGACGGAGACTGATGCCACGTACTCTGGCTGACAGAAAAATGAAGCATGCAGAAGAGATGATCGGAAGTCAATGTAACTTACACCTCATAGACGGGTTGTAAACGATTTAGAATCGCAATTCTTTGCGACAGGTAGTATGGCAACCTGAGTGCGTGATTGTTGTTCGTGTTTAGCGCTGTTACCAAGATTGATAGAGTATATAAGGGGCAAGAACAGGGTCAGATGTTGAGTGATCAATGTGAAGGGAGCGGGGATGCTGAGTGATGGTGCAACGCAGCAGCAGGCAGAGCTTGAAAGGGCCCTCATTGTGGGCCTCCATTCGGCCGACTGGTAGGTATCTGGATGTGAATACAGGCATACTCGTCGTAAGGGTTTCGGTCGACCACGAGTGCCCACCACAAGGGAGGATCGCCGTATTGCGCACCAAGCACACTGTAACCATTTCATGTCTGCGCCTGCCATCCGAGAACAAGTTATGGATTCCTGGCAACATTCTGTATCAATCCGCACCATTGGTCGGATACTGGTAGCTGCCGGACTTGGCGAATTACCATCCCATACGTAGGTTGCCGTTAATACCACAACACAAACGGCTCTGTTCCTAGTGGTGCCTTGACCACGAAGAGTGGACTGCTGATGAAGAGGATCACATTGTGCTCGGCAATGAATCGCATTTCTGCACTACCCCAGATGCCCGTCGGCGGCGGCAATATGGGAAGCCGTCTTATTCTTACAATGTTTTTGGAAGCACAGCAGTGTTACTCCTAGCTCCACGGTGTGGGAAACCAAAGGGTATGACTACACGTCACAGCTGGTAGTGATTAAGGGAACTCTAACAGCAGAACTGTAAGTCACGGACATCCTCCGTTACCCCTCACGCGACACGTGCTCATCGACACATGGCACGTGTCTCTATCGACAGTCTATGTTAGTTTGAGGTGCTGCAAGTTCCCCAGTTCTGTCCCCAAATGAACGTGTGTGGGACCAGCTCGGGCTTCAGCTACGTCCCAGTGCCAATATCCAGGACATCAAGGACGTGTAAGCCGGCTTGCTAGAGAAGAGGACACAGAATCAGCACATGCATCCAGGCCACAGGGGGTGCATCATCATACTGATAAGCTGACTCATTCTACAAAGTTCTTTGAAAATCTGACTAGCTTTTGTAATCACTGAAATAACATCACACACACCATCAATCCGTGAAGTTTCATATAGTTTCCTCCTCCCCTTCTGGGTGCTTCTCTTTTTTGTCTGTCAGTGTACATCGTCAGGGAAGATCTCACCTTAATTCTGTGTGTGCGAATTTCTAAGGGACCAAACTGCTTAGGTCATCGGTCCCTAGACTTACACACTACTTATACACACACACACACCCATGCCCGAGGGAGGACTCGATGCTCCGGCTGGACCAGCCCCGCAGTCAGTGATATGGCCACTCACCTAACAGAAACTCTGTTGCTTCATTCCATTCCCCCCGTCGGAGGTTCGAGTCCTCCCTCGGGCATAGGTGTGTGTGTCGTCCTTAGCGTACGTTAGTTTAAGTTAGATTAAGTAGTGTGTAAGCTTAGGGACCGATGACCTCAGCAGTTTGGTCACATGAGATCTTACCACAAATTTCCAATTTTTTTCTGTCCATTCCTGAGTCCTGCTTCTGCAAGAACATGTTTGTAGAACTTCTCGTCCATTTACACTGAGTTATCTTTTTGCACAAATCGTGAAGGACAGAATGGAAAAGAAAACTGATAATCTGTTAAGTGGTGATGAGTTTGGGGAGGTAAGGGATCAGACAGTCAGTTCTTACGGTGCTCTCGATAGCTGTGTCAAGACTTAACTGTAATTAACGTTCTTTAATTGTATTTGTCGACCCAGAACAACTGATCGACAACTTAAAATGACGCAAGATTTTTGAAATTCTCAGAAAAATTGGTATAAATTGCAGGGAAATTCGAGTAATATACAGTATGTACAAGAAACAGACGGAACAATAACAATGGACACCGAAGAGAGAAGTGCTCGTATTTAAAAAAGCGTAAGTCGAGAATGCAGACTTTCTCTCCTGCTGTTCTGTCTGAACCTCGAAGAAGCCGTGATAGAAATAAAAGAAATGTTCAATAGTGGGATTAAAACTCACAGGGAAAGGATATTAGTGATAAAAAATGCTGATCACACTGCTGTCCACTGTGAAAATGAAGAATTAGTAAACATTTTAAATAGAATGAAACATTCAATGTATACAAAATATGGACTGAGAGTAAACCAGAAACGAACTATGAGAAATGAGGGTAGAAATAAATTTAAAATCAAAATTGGGAGCTACGAAGTAGACGCAATGGAGAATTCTGCAACTTTGAACGAAGCAAGGATGATGTAAGAAGCATACAAGTACAGGCAAAAAGGACAGTTCTCGTTAAAAGGGGTCTACCAGTATCAAGGGTAAGCCTTAACTTGAGGAAGAAATGTCTGAGAATGTAAGTTTGGAGCACATGACTGTAGGGAAGTGAATCATGCACTGTGAAAAAACCGAGAAACGACTGAATCGAATTGTCTGAAATGTGGTGCTACAGTAGAATGCTGAAAATGAAATAGACTGATTAGAATACTGAAAATCTCCACAGGATGGACGAGGAAAGGAATATGTGGACGACATTGACTAGACGAAGGGACACGATTACTGGACGTGTATTAAGACATCAGGGAAGAACAGGGAGCCCTAGAAGGCGATAACTATGGGAGAAGTCGGAGCTTGGAACATATGCAGAAAATGAACGTTGACTGTTGTTGCTACTCTGAGATGAAAAGTATGACGCAAGATAAGAAGGCGCGGCGAGCTGCATCAAACCTGCCCGCCGGTCGATGCTTAGAAAAACACGCTACAGCGTAAGGACATACGAAGATTAGTTTTTGGTTTTCCAGCCTCCCATTGGTCATGAAATGGCAATCACAGTGAAAATATATTTTTTTTATTTGAAACATTAAGGTATATCTCCCAGCTACTTCACTACGTGGTTGCCGCTCCGACTTAGACTTTTGTCCTAGCGTTGTACAAATTTTCCGATGCCCTCGCCATAGAAAGAAATTGCCCGTGCTTTCTCCCAATTCCCTACGTTGTTCTACAGCTCGTTTTCTGTTCCAAAACGCTGTCATAGCCAGCGTTTCATGTGTGCAAAGATATGAAAATCAGAGGGACCCAGGTACGGGCTGTATGATGGGTGATGAAACACACTTCACACATGGCAAGAGACTCTACTCCCATAAGCATCTCGGAGTGCTTTATGTGCACTCGGAACTGAAGAGTGCGACGTGACGGGATAGAGGGGCAGAGTAGAGACATAGCGCACGCATTTGCAGAAGGCTTCATCGGCTTTTCACTGTGGTTTTAATTTCGCGAGCGATCGGAAGTTGGGAGAAAAGGCCCTCGTAGCTTGATATCTAAGAACGGTTGCGCTTTAAACCGTCTGAACGAATAGCTGCTTCATAATAGACTAGTGGGGGATCACTTGTTGAGATGGCAGTATAGCGAGGGCAGTTGGACCAAAGACGGACGTATGGCGGTAAGAGCGGTGATAAGGCCGCTAGTTTCCAGTCTAGAGTATTTTGCCGTAAGAGCTGGCATTGAGTTTATTTAAATAATATTTGGAGTATCAACAATTTACAAACGTTTCTGTGAGAGATCATGTTGACATTAGGAAACTGAGGCCTTCTAAAATCATACAGTGCAGACTGAGTTATACCAATGCAGATTGAAGAAATTTTGGATTAAAATTAAAGTTATAAATCTGTAAAATTTTTTCATTTAAGTTATTTACAGTAAATCACTTTTGCCGAAGTAGTTTGTATGATTTCAGTCTCTGCAGGTTTCAATACAGGGTGAGGCAAATAAAAGTGGCACGGAAAATAGAGTTCCAGGATACAAGGAAACACCTCACTATAGCAAATGTTGAAAGTGACCACCATTTATCTCTTGGTACTTTTCGGTCTTGTTCGGAAAGTTGCTGAAGGCGGATCGAGGTTTACTGCTGGAATTGTTGCAGTCTGATCGGAGATGTTCTGCTGCCATTCTTTAGGACACGGAGAGTGGTTGTGATAAACCTTAGACTTGAGGACTTCCCGCTCAAAATAAATCAAACAATGACATATCAGGTGACCTGGGTGGCTAGCGAGCGCCGCGACCGGACTGGCATCTGCTAACAACTTTGTCAGGCGTGGAGTGTGTGTAAATCTTGTACATTGTGTTGACCGCTGTGGATGACGTGGCGGGCGTACACGTGGTGTGCGCTTCACTGGGTGTGGTTGTACGGATACATTCACGTCCAGTCATCTCGTCCGGGCCACTTTCATCTGTTCCACTCTGTACATCATGTTAAGGTACGTAATACACCGCTGTGTAAAAGTTAAGGACGCGATAGATCAAAAAGCGTAGCATACTAACGACCTACTCATCCAGGCAGTGAAAGCTCAGGGGATGTCTACGACGTCATGCAGATGCGGTGAGGAGGGTCATGTGGTCAGCACAACGCTATCCTGGCCTATTTGCCGACTTTTCAAATCGTGGAGCCACTACTATTCGGTTAAGTAGTTCCTCAGTTCGCATCACAAGGCTGAGTACACCCCGAGCCAGTTCTCTAACGACGGAAAATCCTTGGCAGCACCAGAAATCAAACACAGGTCCTCCGCATGGCAACCGTGTACGCTGACCATTCACTCTCAGAGACGGACTACGCTGTTAACAACTCGGTGGAAACAAATGAAAGTGCGGGGGTATGTTGCCGGAAGGTCTCCCAGTCGTGCACAGAAACCTGGTCGTGACATAGCGTGACGTCATCGTGACTATTTCGCCAAATGTGGCAGGCCCCGCGGCACGAGGCAGATGAAGAAACGGGAAAAGACAGAGTGTGTCAGGTGATGGTGTTCTTCATTACAATATGGCCCGGAGGTAACATCTGGATTACTTCACACGGGGAACAACTGTCGGGAAGCTGAAAAAATGACGAAGTGTAACGAGTGTAGCCCGGGAGTTTGGTGGTATTGCTCACAACATCGTTCGTTGTACACTATGCGATCAAAAGTAGTCGGACACCTGACTGAAAATGACTTACAAGTTCGTGTCGCCCTCCATCGGTAATGCTGGAATTCAGTATGGTGTTGGCCCACCTTTAGCCTTGATGGCAGCTTCCACTCTCGCAGGCATACGTTCAATCAGAAGCTTGACGGTTTCTGGGGAGTGGCAGCCCATTCTTTACGGAGTGCTGCACTGAGGAGAGGGATCGATGTCGGTCGTGAGGCCTGGCACAAAGTCGTCGTTCCAAAACACCCAAACACCCCAAAGGTGTTCTATACGATCCAGGTCAGGACTCTGTGCAGGCCAGTCTATTACAGGGATGTTAACTGTCGTGTGACCACTCCGCCACAGGCCGTGCTTTATGAACAGGTGCTCGATTATGGAGAAAGATGCAGTCGCTATCCCTGAATTGCTCTTCAACAGTGGGAAGCAAGAAGTTGTGTAAAAATCAATGTAGGCCCTTTGCTGTGATAGTGCCACGCAAAACAACAAGGGGTTCAATCCCCCTTCATGAAAACCACGACCACACCATAACACCACCGACTCCGAATTTTACTGTTAGCACTACGCACGCTGGCAGATGACGTTCACTGGGCATTCGCCATACCCACACCCTGCCATCGGATCGCCACATTGTTTACCGTGATTCGTCACTCCACACAATGTTTTCCCACTGTTCAATCGTCCAATGTTTACGCTCTTTACACCAATCGAGACGTCGTTTGGCATTTATCGCCGTGATGTGTGGCGTATGAGCAGCCAATCGTCCGTGAAGTCCAAGTTTTCTCGTATCCTTCCTACATGCTATAGTACTTGCAGTGGATCCTGATGCAGTTTGCAATTCCTGTGTGATGGTCTGGATAGATGTCTGCCTATTACACATTACTACCCTCTTCAACTGTCGGTGGTCTCTGTTAGTCAACAGACGAGGTCGGCCTGGACGCTTTTGTGTTGTACGTGTACCTTCATGTTTCCACTTGACTATCACATCGGAAACAGTGGCCCTAGAGATGTTTAGGAGTGTGGAAATCTCGCGTACAGACGTATGGCATCAATGACACTCAATCACTTGACCACGGTCGAAGTCCGTGAGTTCCGCGGAGCGCCCCATTCTGCTCTCTCACTATGTCTAATGACTACTGAGGTCGCTGATATGGAGTACTTGGCAGTAGGTGGCAGCACAATGCACCTAATATGAAAAACGTGTAGTTTTGGGGGTGTCCAGATGCTTTTGATCACATAATGTATATGGCGAGGGTTCCAAACCACAGGCACTGCTGCCTTAGGGAGAGTAGGTGGTAAACCACTGTCATCTATAGTAGCCGATGACCTCTACCTTGTGCAACAGGCAAGAGTGGCCACGTCAAGCAATAGCTGCAACTGCAACCACATTTAACAGGACTGCAAGATACGCAATCTCACGGTCCACATGGCAAGGTGACTGGACTGGTGTGGTCTCTTTGCCCGACGACCAGTGTGTTGTGTACTGTTGACATCTGCACATCAACAACATCCTTTGCGATGGTGTCAAGAACATGGGGACTGGACCAACGAGGAGGCGAATCGCGTATTCTTTTCGGACGAGAGCAGATTCAGTCTGAGTAGTGATTCTGAACGTACCCTTATATGAAAAGAGATGGGAACACATACTGCACACAGGAACACTATCGAACATGATCGTCATGGTGGTCCAAATTTTATGGTGTGGGAAGGCGTAATGTTGCATGCATGGGACTACTGACCTCCAAATCTTAGAACACGGTACACTGACAGGTCAACGTTATTCTGAACTGTACTCCTTCCCTATGTGCGTGTTTTGAGGGATGTATTCGGCTCTGATTTAATTTTTATGGATAACAAAGCACGACCACGCAGATGGAGGAGTTCTTGGAACGAAAGGATATTCGGCGAATGTACTGGCCTGCCCGTTCTCCCACGGAGTACATGCGGAATGCGTTGGAAGATGAATTGTAGCTGCCCACATGCACCAATGACCATCTAGTACTTGTCAACGGCACTGATACAGGAATGGAGCGCCACCCCTCACCAATCTTGTGGTGAGGTACGGAGCACATTGCTGAGCATGCATTGCTATCATAATGATAACACACCTATTAAGAACCATGTCCCTACTTCTGTAATATTCGGGGACCATCACAAATCGCGGTGACTTCAATGTAATATCAGGTAGGAGATAAAAACGCTGTTGTGAGTGGAGCATGGGTTTTACATTAGTGTAAATGGAAATATTATAGGAAAGGAAGGAGGAACTGTGATTCTATGAGAATAATATAAGTAAGAGGGGTAATACAACAAATCTAAAAACGGGAAATCGATGGTTGTTTCATTTAAGGGGGAACAGGATGATACCCATAACGATTTAAGGTAACAGGAAGATAGTGAAGGTGCTTGTTGAATGAGATAAATGAAAGGAGAAATCTACCAATAGGTATTTCCGTCACTATCCTAAGAGCGCGTTTCATTTTAATCCAATATTACCAATGGTAATTTATGATGTGTTCTGTCCTGGTGTAATCTCCCCACGGAAAATTACCCTCTACCTCGCAATAATTAATAATGGTCAATCAAATCATCCACATTTATTTACGTTTGAAAAGTATCTGAGCAGATTTTCTAGTAATATATGCGCCGACAGCTCGTCGACGCCAAGGTATTTTTCTAGTACGTTTATTCTTTGGAACAACAGAGGTACAGAGATGTATGCTCCATGGTTATTATAGAGAGAGGAGAGAGAAAGGAACAGCTTCGGAAAGTATCGGTTGGAAGATTTTCGGATTGCTAAAGGAGATTTATTTACTCTTCTTCGCGCTAAAGCGAGACAGGAAAGTTTGTGCCGCTAGCGTGGTAGATAAAGAGAAAGAAGGACTTGTAAAAGTAAATTGCGTGAGACTTAAAATCCACGGAAACGGAACATGTACGGAAATGGATTCAATATACAATTTTCCTCAGAAATAAGGTTTGTGACCATTTTATTCTAGAGTGAATGACGAATGCGTTCTCTGTCTGAATCATTGATGATTGTCTGGGCCCTGTAATTAATTGGGAAGTTTCAGCTGTGACGAAGAGAGCCTGCAATCTCTGAGTTTTTTTGAAATCGTCCAAAAAGGCTTCGTCCACATCTGAAATTTTAGATCTGTCGTAAACTGAACGAAGTGTTCAAACGATCGATTTTCCCAACTGAATGCAGCGCTTAATAATAATAACGTATGTAAAGATCTTTTCTAGCAAGCCAGCCGCTGAATATTAAGACGAAGGGCTCCACCAGAGATTCTACTAGGCTGATTTCATGTAACTTATATTTGAACTGTACACAGATAAAGGACAGAGAGAGAGAGAGAGAGAGAGAGAGAGCGAATGGAATTCTAGAAGTTACTCAGAATCCTCCCATTAGTATAATTTTTTTGTCTGTCTTTGCACGGATAAGCCTGATAAGAAAACCTAAGCCCTTGACTTTATTGTACAGAATTGTGTATGAGGGTGAGAGAGCGATAAAGGCGACAGATACACTTCTGTACAGACAAAACATTACACCAAGTTAGCGGCTAGCTGCATTAACACACACACATAGACTTTCATCAAAACCAAAGCAGTAAGAGAATTCATTAGAATGGCGACCGTGACAGGACACGTTTTTGGACGTTGTTAAAATAATTTTGTTCTTTGTTTCATGTGAACTACGACGAGACAACTTAACGTGGAAAAGAGAAGAAATACTCGCAGTTGTATTATTTGATCTACAAATAAAAGCAGCGTGCTGGACGCAGAAAAAAGACCAGATCTATACTTTTTTTATTAAACTTGCTAGTATTGAGGAAGTAGACGTAGATTTGAACATTTACTAATTGTGTTCATAACAGAAGTAGTTTGACTGACCTGCCCTAGTTGCATTTACCTGTATAAGTACTATAACAAAGTAGCCACAGAAGTATTCTTGTGAAGGGAGATATATATACATCTTGACTGTAGAACATTTATATGGTTTTAACTATGCAATGTTTAAGATGAGTCAAGCAGAGCAGAGCAACACCCAACAGCCTTCAGCTGTGAGCACTGATGATAATGATGTACTAAGAAGTGTTGTAGAACCGATCGCTATAGATAGCGCAATAGAACGCCCGGTAGACACGGCTGGAGATGTATCAGCCAGTACGCAACATGGATTAGACCCATTGGTCATTATCATGAGGCAGATGCAGATGTTAACGGAGACCGTGAGTAATATGAATACAAAATTAGCCTCAGTTACTGAGGGGCAAAACCATTTGAATACAAAATTAGCCTCAGTTACTGAAGGGCAGGAAAATATGAAAACCGACATTAACGCGAAATTAGCCTCAGTTACTGAAGGGCAAAACCATTTGAATACAAAATTATCCTCAGTTACTGAAGGGCAAGAAAATTTGAAAACCGACATTAACGCGAAGTTCGCCGCAGTGAATGAAGGGCAAAATGATTTGAATGCGAAGTTAGCCTCAGTCACTGAGGGGCAAAATGATTTGAATACGAAGTTAGCCTCAGTTACGCAAGGGCAGGAAAAGCTGAAAGCTGAGATTAAGCAGCAGGTACATGACAGTTCTTCCGAATTAGAACAACGGATAGAGGCAAAGACAAAGGAACTTAAAGATCAGGCCGAAGAGACGGAACGAAAATTAACTGCACAAATCGAATTGGTTAAAGCTCAATGTGAGGAATCTACTCAACGCGTACGTGTAGAAATGAAGGAGTACGTGGCTATTAAGATAGATACCGCACGCGAACAGGTGGAAATGGTTCCACAATTAGTACAAAAGCAAGATGCCATGTCGTGTGCAATTGCGCAACTTCCGGAATTGGCACGTACGCAGACGAACCTAAAGGAAAGTGTGGAACATCTGACAGAACGTCAAGACGTTATAGACCACCAGATTAATGTATTAACGGGTAAATTATCCAAAATCACATTAGAAAACAGAAGGCTAATGTGTGAAAACGTTGAGCAAAAAGTTAAAGAAGCATTCCAGAGTCTGTGCGGCAAACAGGAAGAGAATTTGTTTGCGAAAGGACTAGAGGAAGTGCGACAGCAGTTAGGTGCTGATCTCGAGCATTGGAAACAAACGATAGCAGAGTCGATACGCGTTTCACAACAAGGCTCAGAACAAATGAATACAGGCCAGCAGCAGAAGTTGCCAGCGACTATAGAGCCAGTTACTGCACATTCGCACACAATACCGACTTGTGTGAGTAACTCAAATATTAAATTGCCACGAGCTAGTTGTTCGCGTGAAGTTTTATCTGACGGAGATTACGAAAGCCTTTGCCATGCCGAAGAAAAAATGATAAAGCATCGGCAATTTCAGATTTTTAACACTGACAAAAGGGGGGTCCATCCGATTGTTTTTATTCGCAGTTTTAGAGGAGTTCTACCCAGAAATTGGTCGGAGTGGCAGAAGATCAGTTTCGTTACTGGGTATATACAAGGTTCGGGGGCGATCTGGGCCTCGGACATGACTTCTGTTTGCTCGACCTATGACGATTTTGAGAAAGCGTTTTTAGCAAAGTTCTGGTCAGAAGGAGTACAGGAACGCCTAAGGCAGGAGGTGCTCTACCCAGAGCCTTTCTCTTTTTCGAAAGGAAGCCTTAGGAAGTATTTTGAAAAATATATAAATAAAACTAGATATTGGGACAGACCTATGCCTTTGCCAGACATAATAAACATACTTAAGGCAAGATTACCAACTAGCATCCGGAATCAATTAATTTACGGCAACGATAAAGACCTGGAGTCGTTCCTCATGACGTTAGATCATATAGACATTATAGAAGAGAACAACCAGAAAGCCCGTAACAACAGATTCCAATATAGGGAGATAGAACCTCCGCCAAATGGTAGGCAAGGGAACGCACAGAGATCGATAAATAGTGGAGAAACCCCTCAAAATCTCAATAATAATACCGGCAATAGTCTTGCGAGGGGCTATCCAAGGAACAACAGGAATGGGAAACGATACAATCCCGTATGGGGGATCGAAATGAATTTCAGACCACAAGCTTGGAACAATAACAGTAATAGAAAGTGGAACCAACCGGGGGGAATAAACTCAAATAACCAACATCAGTGGGGACGGACATCCGCGAATCAACCGGTAATTACCGAAGTGACGGATGAGGTCAACCACCAGGGGAATCAAAATCCAACAAACTTGTAAGGACCCACTCGTGCCCCGGAGGAGCGGTCAACAATAGGTTGAGGGGCAACAGGATATGTGTACCCATGCTAACGTATAATGATGGACGATTACTGGCAGATGGATTGACCGAGGACTTAGAACCCCAAGATGAGAATAAGGAACAGGTGGCAGTAGCCGAAGTGCAAGTCATTTTGGAAACTGTACCTATAGTGGCGGTTTTAGACACAGCTGCAACCACAAATGTTATTTCGGAGGCTCTATTCAACAAGATCAGAAATATAAGACGAGTACCAATTTTTCCAGTTCAGAATTGCAAAATAATAGGCGCCGTTGGGGCTCGATCGGCGAATGTAAAAGTGCAGTCACTACTTAGTGTAGAAGTAGGAAAGGTAGCAATATTAAGCACATTCCTTGTTGTGAAAAATTTGGTGGTAGACTGCATTATCGGAGTCGACAGCCTACGTCAATACGGATGCAGAATAGATTTTAAAACAGGAAAAATTTGGTTAAATGTAAATAAACAAGAAATTGAGTTGGACTTGTTGAAAAAAGAAAGCCTTACCAGAAAATATAATAGTTGGATCAGTGTGCAAGTAATCAGGACTGCACAAAATTCTAAACAGCACGTGAATAATGAGTTCAAAGTCAATAGGAGATTTCGGTCAATTAGTGGATGAGAAGTTAAATGAATCCGACTGCATCACTGAAGATCAGAAGACGCAGCTCAAAGAATTATTATCAGCGTATGAAAACGTGTTTGATGAAAGGCCAGGAGTGATTAAAGGATACATATGCCATCTCTACGTTAAGCCGCACGAAACGTATTGTAGAACTTTCTATCCTGTTCCCTGGAGGTTAAAGGCTCAAGTTCAAAAGGAAATAGATCGCATGTTGAAATGGGGTTTGATCGAACCCTCTACAAGCCCATACTGCTCCCCATTGTTGGTTGTGCCAAAAGCAAATGGAACTGTGAGACTGGTACTCGACGCCAGGGAAATAAATAAAATTATAATTCCAGTGAGGACACATCCGGAAAACATAGACGAACTGATACAACGGTTCCAGGATGTCCAATATTTGACGAGCATCGATTTGCGGAGTTCTTATTGGCAAGTCAAGCTGGATGAGGTATCAAGGAGATATACAGCTTTCATTTATGCAGGAAGAAGTTACCAATTTACTGTAGTTCCTTTCGGACTCAACATTAGTGCTGGAATTTTTATAGCAGCGCTAGATTACGCATTAGGCCCAGAACTAAGAAGCAGGATAACAGTATTTGTTGATGATATGCTTATTGCATCGAAGACCTGGGAAGAGCATATTACTTTACTGAGTCGGGTGTTGGACGTTTTCAAAACCATGGGAATAACTGCTAACCTACAGAAATCACATTTTGCACTAAATAGAATCAAGTTCCTGGGGCATATAATTGACGCTAAGGGAATTTTACCGACCAAGGAGAAGCTAATGGCGATTAGTAAGTTTCCAACACCAAGAAATAGGAGGCAATTAAAAGGGTTTATGAGTCTTGCATCATTTTTTAGAAGATTTATAACGAATCAGGCCATGAATGCAGCAGCTCTGAATAGTTTGCTGAAGAAGGATGTGCCCTGGCTCTGGACATTAGAGTGTCAAGAAGCATTTGAAGAGATAAAGAAGCAATTAGTAAATGCACCGCTTTTGTACCATCCGGACATGCAAGAGGAATTCTACTTGTCAACAGATTCGTCAAATGTGGGTCTTGGAGCGTGCCTTTTCCAAGTACGCAAGATAAATGGACAGCTTACCTTTTGTCCTATTGCGTTTGCTAGTCGTGTTTTGTCCAACTGTGAACGAACGTACACGACGACAGAATTAGAGGCTCTTGCGGTCGTCTGGGGATTTAAAAAATTTCATTATTATTTATATGGGTCGAAGACTATCGTATATTGCGATCACCAATCATTAACGTTTTTACAAACTTGTAAACTGTTAAACCCCAGACTGGCTAGATGGACTCTCGCTCTGCAACAATACCAGTTTAAGATCGTACATGTCTCAGGGCAGCAAAACATTATTGCGGACGCTCTATCAAGGTCACCGCAGGGTTTAACCAAAGAGATTGAAGTAAATAATTCCTCAGAATTCCCTATATTGCTGCTGCAGGAAAATCCATATAAGACGTACTACATCAATTTGTGTGTGCATATGGCCCAGTTACAGAAAAAGGATGCTCAATGGGGAAGTGTCATTCAAAGGTTACAACAGCAACCTTCGGATCAGATCGCAAATTATTACAAGCTGGTAAATGGCGTATTATTTTTCCGCTGTGGAAGGCCAAACAAAGTCCGTTGGTGTGTTTGTATACCTGAGGCACAAATAGAGAAACTTGTCTGGTTCACTCATTTAACCTGGGGACATTTCGGTGCGACAAAATGTGCAGACAAGATAAGTGGGTACTGTTATTTCCCCAACATAAAGCGCAGAGTGCATGAGGTCTTAAAGAGGTGCCTAATCTGCCAAAAAACAAAGCCGGATTCAAAAGGGACTAAGCACCCATTATGCTCTATATTAGTACAAGAACCAAAAGGATTAATTTCGTGCGATCTGTGTGGACCGTTACCTACTTCAAGAGGTGGTGTTAAATATGTGTTAGCATTTCTAGATGTGTGCACGAAATACGTAAAGCTATACCCGATAAAGACGGCTACAGCCAAAGTAATTGTATTAAGATTGATAAGAGATTATCTTCCACATGTTGGTACACCAAAGGCGATCATAACTGACAATGCTAAAATATTCACGGGACTCCGGTGGAAGCAGACTTTGTCTCAAGTCGGTGTGAAACACGTACTAACATCATTTTACCACCCACAAGGTAATTTGGTGGAGAGGATTTTTAGAGAATTCAATCGGTTTATGAGGACGTATTGCCATAATAAGCAAACTGCGTGGGCAAATTATGTAGAAGAGTTTGAGCAAATATACAATAACATGCCCCACTCCTCAACTGGATATACACCTCGTGAATTGATGTTCGAAGCAAAAGAGGAAAACTTCTGGACTGACCATATCCCCAAAACTCAGGAAACCGAGATGCCTTGGGAAGAAAAAATAAGACAAGCTATCATAAATATGACGAAAAAGGCTGATCAAAGAAAACAACGATATGACAAATTAATCAAGAGGGTACAGACATACCATGTCGGCGAGAAGGTACTAGTTAAACGACATACCAAATCATCCGTAATAAAGAAAAGTGTAAAGAAATGGGAGTTACTATATACTGGACCATACATTATCCTACAAATTCCGAATCCTGGAGCTTATCTGTTCGCATACCCGGGATCGAACAAAATAAAAGGGTTATTTCCTCTTAACGACTTAAAAAGATATAATGAAGATTAGAAGATAGGGAGGAATGGTGTTCCGAGTGACAGAGATGAACGCTCGTAAAAAATATAACAATAAACTGTGTGTGTGTGGTGTTAAAAGCCTTTAAATTGAAATAGTTAGTCAGTGACATAGAGTATAGAAATAGTGACTAATTAGTACTATTGGCTGTTGTAAAAAAGATAGTGGAGATAGGCTTCACCTGTGGTTTGGGTGAACATAGAACTTTAGCATTGCTAATGTTATCAAGATGTATAAAGGATCTGACTGACCTTCAAGAAGAATAAAATGTTTCCCCGCAAATGACGCTGAATAATCTAAAGAGGTTCGAGTGAAGATTCATATATAATCTCATGTGAAAGCTTAAATGTGTAAATATGTGAAGGGATGTGTTGTGGTAGTGAATCGTGAGTGACGGTTAACGCCGCAAAGATTATTTCCCGCGCAAAACAGTTGACGTCGGCGCGAGAATTAAAATCAATATAGACGATACAGATATCCTTTGTAAGAGACTCGCACCAAACGCGAGGATAAACTGATTCATGTTGAACTTTAAAAGGAATAGGTGGTATAATTCGAAGTTAAGAGTTTTAATTTTTTAATGAATGATTAAAGAAAGTAGTATTCATAGATTCAGTAGTAATTTAATGGTTCGTGTTCGTTTGGGAATTTTGTGTGAAAAATCCATTTCCATATATGAGCATGGATGAACGCCGTATGAATCAGAGAGTAAATGAAAGAAGTGAATCCGCATTCCTCAATGCTAATAACTTCTACATTTCAGCACTCAAGCGTAGAAATATATGTATTTAGAATAAAAAGTTTTTTTTGAGTATAGCTAAATTATATGACTTATCAAGGAAATATGGATGATGTCTTGGAATAAAATGAACTACATTTTCCATTATTCGATGATTTGAATCCAAAATCTATAGTCAGTTACATGAATCCTTTAAATTACGAAGAACAAATCAGTCATAGAAAATCTGTTAAAACTTCTGGACTTATAAGCACAAGTGGGGAGGCAAAGTCAAAAGGAGTATTCAAACGATGATAAATCGGTTGATGCTTTTGGCAACATCATTAATTAACAACATTAATTGCAACATTCGAGTATCCCTGTCCCTTCTACTCTTCCCATTGTGGGCCGCGTAGAAGATCAACGACAGAGGGGGCCGCATAGAAGACCGACTACAAATGTGGACGTCGGGGACATGCAAGACCCGGGGGAGTTTAGCACCGCAAGATATTGTCCTAGGAGCAAGATTGTAAAACGCGAATTCACGTTATTTATTGTAAAACGTTTTTTTTTTGCTAGAGGCACAAACTACTCTTCTCCAAATCGTGATACAAATTAAGCCCTATCTTTCCTTTAGAGATAAATTTCAAAATTATTTTTGTTCTGCTATAGGCTTTCCTATCTTCTATGTACCGTAGGCTGGGGGTCTAAGCTTAAGAGGTTTTCCAAGGTTTCCCTGCGTAAGAAAGTTCCCGAATGGGTAGACCCTGACATAAGTTCATGAAAGGTCATCTTCCTTGGTTGTGCACAGCAAACATAACACCTAGATGCACGTAAAAGTAATACAGCCGCGGTACCGGTCTCTTCATTTCTTCTGTCTTCAACATTTCTTTTCTTCGTCTAGTTCAAACATAATATTCTTTTAAAGTCGGAGGACTGAGAATCATCACTTCCGGGTTATCCACGCTAATAGATAGCTCGCGAAGTGTGTTCGGTGAATAAAAATTGACCTCACAAACTTCGTTCGCTGCGAGGGGCATTGTAATCTCCCCACGGAAAATTACCCTCTACCCCGCAATAATTAATAATGGTCAATCAAATCATCCACATTTATTTACGTTTGAAAAGTATCTGAGCAGATTTTCTAGTAATATATGCGCCGACAGCTCGTCGACGCCAAGGTATTTTTCTAGTACGTTTATTCTTTGGAACAACAGAGGTACAGAGATGTATGCTCCATGGTTATTATAGAGAGAGGAGAGAGAAAGGAACAGCTTCGGAAAGTATCGGTTGGAAGATTTTCGGATTGCTAAAGGAGATTTATTTACTCTTCTTCGCGCTAAAGCGAGACAGGAAAGTTTGTGCCGCTAGCGTGGTAGATAAAGAGAAAGAAGGACTTGTAAAAGTAAATTGCGTGAGACTTAAAATCCACGGAAACGGAACATGTACGGAAATGGATTCAATATACAATTTTCCTCAGAAATAAGGTTTGTGACCATTTTATTCTAGAGTGAATGACGAATGCGTTCTCTGTCTGAATCATTGATGATTGTCTGGGCCCTGTAATTAATTGGGAAGTTTCAGCTGTGACGAAGAGAGCCTGCAATCTCTGAGTTTTTTTGAAATCGTCCAAAAAGGCTTCGTCCACATCTGAAATTTTAGATCTGTCGTAAACTGAACGAAGTGTTCAAACGATCGATTTTCCCAACTGAATGCAGCGCTTAATAATAATAACGTATGTAAAGATCTTTTCTAGCAAGCCAGCCGCTGAATATTAAGACGAAGGGCTCCACCAGAGATTCTACTAGGCTGATTTCATGTAACTTATATTTGAACTGTACACAGATAAAGGACAGAGAGAGAGAGAGAGAGAGAGAGAGAGCGAATGGAATTCTAGAAGTTACTCAGAATCCTCCCATTAGTATAATTTTTTTGTCTGTCTTTGCACAGATAAGCCTGATAAGAAAACCTAAGCCCTTGACTTTATTGTACAGAATTGTGTATGAGGGTGAGAGAGCGATAAAGGCGACAGATACACTTCTGTACAGACAAAACATTACACCAAGTTAGCGGCTAGCTGCATTGACACACACACATAGACTTTCATCAAAACCAAAGCAGTAAGAGAATTCATTAGACTGGGCAAAGCCTAAGACAGTAGTGGACAACGTTGTCATGGTGGTATTCTCGTATAATCGTTATATTGAGATGAACGGTCGCTTACATGGATGAATATTTCTCAAGTTACTGCCGAATGCAACATTAAGTATTCTTGGTCCAAAATTCTGTAAAAACCACATTGCATGCAAAGGGAGTCGTGCAATAAATAGTAATCATGCCAACGTTTTATTACTAATGGAGTCGGCTGCAACGGTAGGTAAGTGTTCATTGTATAAGTACTCTAAAAAGTAATTACTCATTATGTTATTATTATTAAATCTTAATAAATGGTAATGTTACTCAATTCTAGACAAAATATGTGTACTAAATTTTTTTTGGTAAACCTTTCTACTTTTTTAATATTTTTATTTTTGTGAAACTTTAATATTTTTGTACAGTAATTTTCTCCAATATACACTCCTGGAAATTGAAATAAGAACACCGTGAATTCATCGTCCCAGGAAGGGGAAACTTTATTGACACATTCCTGGGGTCAGATACATCACATGATCACACTGACAGAACCACAGGCACATAGACACAGGCAACAGAGCATGCACAATGTCGGCACTAGTACAGTGTATATCCACCTTTCGCAGCAATGCAGGCTGCTATTCTCCCATGGAGACGATCGCAGAGATGCTGGATGTAGTCCTGTGGAACGGCTTGCCATGCCATTCCCACCTGGCGCCTCAGTTGGACCAGCGTTCGTGCTGGACGTGCAGACCGCATGAGACGACGCTTCATCCAGTCCCAAACATGCTCAATGGGGGACAGATCCGGACATCTTGCTGGCCAGGGTAGTTGACTTACACCTTCTAGAGCACGTTGGGTGGCACGGGATACATGCGGACGTGCATTGTCCTGTTGGAACAGCAAGTTCCCTTGCCGGTCTAGGAATGGTAGAACGATGGGTTCGATGACGGTTTGGATGTACCGTGCACTATTCAGTGTCCCCTCGACGATCACCAGTGGTGTACGGCCAGTGTAGGAGATTGCTCCCCACACCATGATACCGGGTGTTGGCCCTGTGTGCCTCGGTCGTATGCAGTCCTGATTGTGGCGCTCACCCGCACGGCGCCAAACACGCATACGACCATCATTGGCACCAAGGCAGAAGCGACTCTCATCGCTGAAGACGACACGTCTCCATTCGTCCCTCCATTCACGCCTGTCGCGACACCACTGGAGGCGGGCTGCACGATGTTGGGGCGTGAGCGGAAGACGGCGTAACGGTGTGCGGGACCGTAGCCCAGCTTCATGGAGACGGTTGCGAATGGTCCTCGCCGATACCCCATGAGCAACAGTGTCCCTAATTTGCTGGGAAGTGGCGGTGCGGTCCCCTACGGCACTGCGTAGAATCCTACGGTCTTGGCGTGCATCCGTGCGTCGCTGCGGTCCGGTCCCAGGTCGACGGGCACGTGCACCTTCCGCCGACCACTGGCGACAACATCGATGTACTGTGGAGACCTCACGCCCCACGTGTTGAGCAATTCGGCGGTACGTCCACCCGGCCTCCCGCATGCCCACTATACGCCCTCGCTCAAAGTCCGTCAACTGCACATACGGTTCACGTCCACGCTGTCGCGGCATGCTACCAGTGTTAAAGACTGCGATGGAGCTCCGTATGCCACGGCAAACTGGCTGACACTGACGGCGGCGATGCACAAATGCTGCGCAGCTAGCGCCATTCGACGGCCAACACCGCGGTTCCTGGTGTGTCCGCTGTGCCGTGCGTGTGATCATTGCTTGTACAGCCCTCTCGCAGTGTCCGGAGCAAGTATGGTGGGTCTGACACACCGGTGTCAATGTGTTCTTTTTTCCATTTCCAGGAGTGTATGTGTCGACGGCTTCTTAGTAATGGAAGTATAAAATAGCGAAACAGTTTAAAGAGACTATGTTAAGCTATATCGGTTAAAAATACATCTTAGGTAAACATTTGGTATTACAGTAAACGGACAGTCACATATTGGATAATTTTCTTTAAGAAAATTTGTTATTTCTGATTCTTCTTCTCTTTTTTAAACTATTTTCTTTTACTTACAATGTCTTCTGAATTATTTCGTGACAGCCTTAGAGAGTAGAAAGAAGATGCATTAAGTTTAAATCTTCCACTGGGTGAAGTATATTACATGCGTGCCTGCCGACCAGAGTAATAGGCGATACTGGGCACGACCCTCTGCATATGTACTGTAGTGTCATTTGTTTTTCTACTAGCTGAGAAGGTTATGTAGTGGCAGCTGATTAGAGCTCTGGAGTCGCTCTTGCTCTCGTTCCGAGAGCGAAGCTCCACAAATCATCAACAGCACGCCGTACACGCCGCCCGATAGTGACATGCACTAATGCTCTTCCATTACAGTCCGCCCCCAGTATTTCCCCTTCGTCTCTGAGTAACAATAACTAAAAACGCTGGTAACGATCCTAAAAGATGTTCATGAACGTAATAAACATATTATTACACTATCATTGAAATCGTAGGAACGAAAAAAATTTAACTGTTTTTGAAACAATAACTGAAGTCGACAACCGTGGTGCAATCACGAACTTCCGTAAAATCAAGGATTTTAAGATAATGTATTTACATCGCTGCAGCTAGCGCAGCTAATCCTGTATTTATTACTAATTTGCATGCGCCGCACTGAAACGCAGTTATACACTGACGGAAAAAAACGCAACGTCAAAAAATAATTAACGTAAAGTAGTGAAATTCCTGGAATATATTTGTCTAGGTAGCATATTTAAATGATTAACATTAAAAGATCATCGGTAAACGTAAGCGAGAGACAAGCCATTGCAAATGTGGAATGCTGGTGCAAGAATAACTTACTGGAGACAGATCTGGTGATCGAGCAGGCCACGGTTGCATGTCGACACTATGTAGAGCACGTTGGGTTACAATACCGGTATGTGGGCGAGTGTTAACCTGCTGGAAAACAGCCCTCGGGTGCTGCTCATGAATGGCAGTACAACAGGTCGAATCACCAAAGTGACGTACAAATTTGCAGTGACGGTGAGTGCATAGCTCCGAGAGTGCCCCTGCTGTGATACAAAATTGCACCCCAGACTGTCACTCCAGGGGTAGGTCCAGGGTGTCCAGCAGACAGGTTGGCTGCAGGCCATCAATTGGCCTCCTCCTAATCAACACATGGCCATCACTGCCACCCAGGCAGAGCCATCTTTAATCAGAAAACACTACAGATCTCCACCATGGCCTCCAATGAGCTCTCCCACGACACCAATGAGCCACAAATGGCTGTTCTTGAGGTACACGATCTGTAACAGTTTTGTGTGTCACTGTGTTGCAGATGCAGTACGTTGTGACAGAGCCCCGCGCCGAACGCGATGGTCGTTACTCTCGGTATCGACACGTGGCCATCCGGAACACGGTATTCTTGCGACCGTACATTCTCGTGACCACCACTGCCAGCAATCATGCACAGCATTCCTACCAAGAACGTTTGCAGTATCGTAGAAGTAACATTAATGTTCTCGTAGGCCTATTACGACCTTATTCAAACTCAGTTAGGTGTTGTAGCGGCTCCACCGTTTAGGATAGGGGAAGTTACCTTTGTGCAACATTCCTGAGAGCAAATGTTAGAGCCAGATGCGGCCCTGTTGACAGTAAGTTACGCTGACCAGCGTTTGCGAAGTAGAATGGAGGCCGCAGGGCCGTCGAACCGCTGAAAAGAGTAAATGGAGCGGTTTGCATGTCGCAAGTTACAGGAAGAAGGGGCCCACTGGCACAACCGGGATGTGGTGCATACGTAACACGAAGTGGCGGGTTAGCGAAACAGAGGCGCACAGCCAAGTATAAATAGGTGAGATTCACTGAAGAGTGGCAGCTCTCCTGGATGGCAGGGGCGTGGCACATCGCCAGGCTACACGCAGCAACGGATGGGGCGACAGCGTCTCAGTCCACGGTGGGTCGTCGGCTCGACCCTCTGATGCCGACACAGGGTCTGCAGCCAGCCAGTGCCGAGCCACTCTTTGGCTCGCTACCGCGGGCAGTCGTCTCGGCTCCCGACACACGCCGGAGACTTCTGAGGCAATGGCCGCAGATTCGGATGCCGGATTGTGGGCGGTCGTTGCTGCAGCGTTCTCAGCTATGCCAGTGAGGAAGAAGCAGCAGCGGGGCCGGCCTACAACTCCCAGCGGAGCAGCACGACGGTGGCCACTGACTCAGCTGCTGGTACAGCCATCCTCACGTAACTGGTACTCTGCAGCTGGCGTACAGGGCCGGTTCGACACAGTGCGTCTTCCCGCTACATTTGGTCATCCTGACACGTTCGGTGGCAGAAGCCGGCACAACATGTGGTGTCAGGAGTGGGACATTGTCTGTCCAGTAAGACGTTCGAGCCCACTGCCTGCATTACGGTCAAAGGATGTGGTGAGTTTTGACCAGTTTTCTTTTGAGTATTAGGAGTTTTTTATTGTTTTTTCAAGTATGGCTCCTTACAAGCCACATTTTTAGATGTTTTGCATGGGCATATTATTTTGTTATCAGAGTAGGTGTTGGTATGTTTAGCGAGTAACATTGTTTTCGTGTCATTCAATTACTTTTGTATTGGTTTGTATATGATGTTACGGAGTATGATGATATTGAGGTGTAGGATGTCAGGCTGTTCTTGTACTTAAATGCTTTGTTTCAGGACTAACTGGGAACAAAAGCAACACAATGGCAGAGTCAAGAACGCAACCAAACGAAACCAGAAACAGTGCGGATTTTGATGGAAAAGGCAGACAATACGCAGTTGAGAAATGAATTAACGTCAAGAAGTGAGCGCGAAACCACATCTGATCAGTCATTGTTGCCTAGGCTGCAGGAGATTGATCCAGCTGCCGCGAGTCTGATTATTCCGTTTTCTGGCAAGGCATCTGAGGATGTGCGTTCGTTTGTGGAGGACTTGGAAATTTCAGCTGTGATGAATGGTTGGTCTGATGAACAGTTGTTACATGCAGCCAAGATTAGATTAATGGGTGAAGCGAAAACATATGACGGTGTTCTGAGGCCTTAAGGAAGGCAGGGCAGTTGAAGCAGTTGAATGAAGGGCTTTTACAAAGATACAAAAAACAGAATACCACTCGGTACTTTAGGGAGAGGTTAAGTACAGTGTCAAAGAGACAGGGAGAGAAAGTGGAGAAATTTTCGGACAGGATAAGGAAAATTAATGACTATACTTACGAGTTGGGTCAGAGCGATGAAGCGAATAGTGTTCTGTTGCAGCCGGCCGCGGTGGCCGTGCGGTTCTAGGCGCTGCAGTCCGGAACCGCGGGACTGCTACGGCAGGTTCGAATCCTGCCTCGGGCATGGATATTTGTGATGTTCTTAGACTAGTTAGGTTTAAGTAGTTCTAAGTTCTAGGGGACTGATGACCTAAGATGTTAAGTCCCATAGACGTTCATAACGGGTGGCAGGGACAAAGAATCGAGTGAAATTTTTTTAAGTGCTTTATCTGAAAACTACCTTGAGCAGTTAAACAGAGAACCGACTCGTGGCGATAACATATTAGACCTTCTGGTGACAAACAGACCCGAACTATTTGAAAAAGTTAACGCAGAACAGGGAATCAGCGATCATAAAGCGGTTACGGCATCGATGATTTCAGCAGTAAATAGGAATATTAAAAAGGGTAGGAAGATTTTTCTGTTTAGAAAAAGTGACAAAAAGCAGATTTCAGAGTACCTGTTGGCTCAACACAAAAGTTTTGTCTCAAGTACTGATAGTGTTGCGGATCAGTGGACAAAGTTCAAAACCATCGTACAATATGCGTTAGAAGAGTATGTGCCAAGCAAGATCGTAAGAGATGGAAAAGAGCCACCGTGGTTCAACAACCGAGTTAGAAAACTGCTGCGGAAGCAAAGGGAACTTCACAGCAAACATAAACATAGCCAAAGCCTTGCAGACAAACAAAAATTACGCGAAGCGAAATGTAGTGTGAAGAGAGCTATGCGAGAGGCGTTCAATGAATTCGAAAGTAAAGTTCTGTGTACTGACTTGGCAGAAAATCCTAAGAAATTTTGGTCTTATGTCAAAGCGGTAGGTGGATCAAAACAAAATGTCCAGACACTCTGTGACCAAAATGGTACTGAAACAGAGGATGACAGACTAAAGGCCGAAATACTAAATGTCTTTTTCCAAAGTTGTTTCACAGAGGAAGATTGCACTGTAGTTCCTTCTCTAGATTGTCGCACAGATGACAAAATGGTAGATATCGAAATAGACGACAGAGGGACAGAGAAACAATTAAAATCGCTCAAAAGAGGAAAGGCCTCTGGACCTGATGGAATACCAGTTCAATTTTACACAGAGTACGCGAAGGAACTTGCCCCCCTTCTTGCAGCGGTGTACCGTAGGTCTCTAGAAGAGCGTAGCGTTCCAAAGGATTGGAAAAGGGCACAGGTCATCCCCGTTTTCAAGAAGGGACGTCGAACAGATGTGCAGAACTATAGACCTATATCTCTAACATCGATCAGTTGTAGAATTTTGGAACACGTATTATGTTCGAGTATAATGACTTTTCTGGAGACTGGAAATCTGCTCTGTAGGAATCAGCATGGGTTTCGAAAAAGACGGTCATGTGAAACCCAGCTCGCGCTATTCGTCCACGAGACTCAGAGGGCCATAGACACGGGTTCACAGGTAGATGCCGTGTTTCTTGACTTCCGCAAGGCGTTCGATACAGTTCCCCACAGTCGTTTATTGAACAAAGTAAGAGCATATGGACTATCAGACCAATTGTGTGATTGGATTGGGGAGTTCCTAGATAACAGGACGCAGCATGTTATTCTCAATGGAGAGAAGTCTTCCGAAGTAAGAGTAATTTCAGGTGTGCCGCAGGGGAGTGTCATAGGACCGTTGCTATTCACAATATACATAAATGACCTGGTGGATGACATCGGAAGTTCACTGAGGCTTTTTGCAGATGATGCTGTGGTGTATCGAGAGGTTGTAACAATGGAAAATTGTACTGAAATGCAGGAGGATCTGCAGCGAATTGACGCATGGTGCAGGGAATGGCAACTGAATCTCAATGTAGACAAGTGTAATGTGCTGCGAATACACAGAAAGATAGATCCTTTATCATTTAGCTACAAAATAGCAGGTCAGCAACTGGAAGCAGTTAATACCATAAATTATCTGGGAGTACGCATTAGGAGTGATTTAAAATGGAATGATCATATAATGTTGATTGTCGGTAAAGCAGATGCCAGACTGAGATTCATTGGAAGAATCCTAAGGAAATGCAATCCGAAAACAAAGGAAGTAGGTTACAGTACGCTTGTTCGCCCACTGCTTGAATACTGCTCAGCGGTGTGGGATCCGTACCAGATAGGGTTGATACAAGACATAGAGAAGATCCAACGGAGAGCAGCGCGCTTCGTTACAGGATCATTTAGTAATCGCGAAAGCGTTACGGAGATGATAGATAAACTCCAGTGGAAGACTCTGCAGGAGAGACGCTCAGTAGCTCGGTACAGGCTTTTGTCAAAGTTTCGAGAACATACCTTCTCCGAAGAGTCAAGCAGTATATTGCTCCCTCCTACGTATATCTCGCGAGGAGACCATGAGGATAAGATCAGAGAGATTAGAGCCCACACAGAGGCATACCGACAATCCTTCTTTCCACGAACAATAAGAGACTGGAATAGGGGGGAGAACCGATAGAGGTACTGAAGGTGCCCTCCGCCACACACCGTCAGGTGGCTTGCGGAGTATGGATGTAGATGTAGATGTAGATAGTGCTCAGAGCCATTTTTTGTTCTGTTGCAGGAGGCCGAGCAAAGGGCACTTGATGTATTTTTGGGAGGGTTACCGGCGCATATGTCACGGAAAGTGCGTGAAGGTACTCCGAAAGATTTGTATTCGGCCATTCAGTTGGGAATTCAATGTGAGGAAATAGACGTGACAACAGGGGTACGCGCGAGGCAAACAGTGTTTATGGCGGGTGTGAAATGTTTTAAGTGTAGTCGTACGGGACATGTGCAGAGGCAATGTGCCCCGTCACCAAGGAATAGTGGAAATCAGCAGCGTGGAGGATTGAGAAGTGGAAACAGGAGGGGTGGACAATCGTTAAACGACAGAGGGGGCCCAAGACCCACCTAAGGGAGCTCCCGTTTAATTTCAATGCTACGAATACGTATGCAGAGGTGGAATGTTGAGTGGCAGGATCCATAAGTATAAGATTTTGTTGGACACAGGGGTGCAAGTGTCAGTAGCTACTAAGATTTTAGTGGGACGAAGATAGTTAGGTCCACCATGTTATAGGTTGTGTGGAGTGGGGGATAAGGAGGTCACGCCTTTGGGGTCAGTGGCAGTTGACTTTCGCATAGGGAAAGTCCGATTTCATGCATGCATGGAGGTAGGACCATGGGTAAGCGAGGGCTGTGACATGATCCTAGGAGTAGATTTCTTGCTTCAACATCAGGCCAAAATTGACCTTGGACAACGAACTGTGGAACTTGGTGGAATGTTAGGGGCGTTCAACGTAATGAACAAACCAATTGAACCGCGTACATTACCATTCAGGCTTAATTCTCATGAGTGTGTGTCTAATGGCACCTGGAAGTCGCTTTGGGTTAGTGTGGAGACGAATCTACCTGTGGGTAGGGTATGCGTTATTGGACTATTGGAGGGTAATGAAGGTTTGGGTTCACTGTGAAATGTAGTGTTGTACGCATACAGGATGGGAACGGCGGGCGAGTAGTTTCCGTGAACGTGGATAATTTCAGCGCTGTAGACGCGAATTTGAGGAAAGGAGTTTTAGTAGCAAATTTGGATGTGCCAAATGACGAAGACTGGTGTTCGAGAGGTAGGCGAAGCAATCAACCACTAACTGCCGATAGAACTGCATTGCGTGACAGAATTAAGCATTTGAAAGGAGAAGAAAAAGAGAAAATGGAAGAATTATTGTGGAAATTTAAGGATTTGTTTCTTCCACAAGGGCCGTTGCCAGCAGCTCCATTAATTCAGCATAGGATACCAACTGGGAATGAAGCACCTGTTTACCGTAAACCATACAGAATACCGAGGTATTAGCAGCTGATTGTGGAGGATTTCATTGACCAGCAGCTTGCGGACGGTATTATAGAGCATAGTAATAGTTGCTGGGGAGCGCGCATTGTCGTTGTGCCTAAAAAGTCTACAGATTGAACTAAGAAATACAGGTTCTGTCGTGATTACCGTTACCTCAATAATAAGACAGTAACGGAGGCATTCCCCATTCCAAACATATCGGAGACTTTCGATCACTTAGGACAGTGCTAGTACTTTTTTACGATGGATTTGACGATTGGTTTAAAAATGGCTCTGAGCACTATGGGACTTAACTTCTGAGGTCATCAGTCACCTAGAATTTAGAACTAATTATACCTAACTAACCTAAGGACATCACACACATCGATGACGGAAGCAGGATTCGAACCTGCGACCGTAGCGGTCGCTCGGCTCCAGACTGTAGCGCCTAGAACTGCACGGCCACTCCGGCCGGCATTGACGTCTGGTTATTATCAGTTAGATGTGGTTCCAGAGGATCGTCCGAAGACTGCTTTCTCTACACCTGGAGGCCATTACCAGTACATTAGAATGCCATTCGGTTTGAAAAACGCACCGGTAACGTTTCAGAGGTTGCTAGACAGTGTCTTGAGGGGTTTGAAACCACGGCAGTGTCTAGTCTATTTGGATGACATTATAGTGTTTTCAAGTAGTATGGAGCAACACAGACTGCGGTTAAGGGAAGTCTTTGTGAGGTTAAGAGCAACTCGTTTGACGTTGAGCCTCGAGAAGTGTCATTTTGCATTAGAAGAAGTAAAATATTTGGGTCATATTATCAGTACGGACGGAGTGCGAACAGATCCGAGGTTAGTAGAGGCTGTAAGGGGTTTCCGGGAACCGAAAACAGTTAAGGAAGTGCAGTCATTCATCGGAATTTGCAATTTCTATCGAAAGTTCGTGAAGGGTTTTGCAGATTTATCACAGCTGTTGACGCGATTGTTGCAGAAGGGTGTGAAATTTGAGTGGACAGAAGACTGTCAGAAAGCGTTTGACTAACTGAAAGAAGTGTTAACATGAAATCCGGTTCTTGTGTTTCCCAATTTTGAAAAGGAGTTTATAGTAGCATGCGATGCATCGAATGAAGCATTAGGGTGTGTTATTAGTCAGGAAATTGATGGGAAAGAACATCGTGTAGCCTATGCGTCTAGGCAGTTGAATGCAGCTGAGAGGAATTACTCAACAACTGAGAGGGAGATGCTTAGCGTAATCTATGGAATCAAATATTTTAAATGTTATTTATATGGTAGAAAATTTCGGGTAGTGGCAGATCATGTTGCATTGAAGTGGTTGTTGGGGTTGAAGGATACGTCCACTAGACTCGCTCGAAGGGCTGTGAGGCTTTGTGAATTCGACTACAGGTGCTGCACGAGCCTGGGAAGAAACACGGTAATGTGGGTGCACTAAGTAGGAAGTTGGCGAAAGTAGAATCATAGGTTATGACCTAGCGGGATGACAAGAATTACAGGACATGGTCAACGATTGTAAATTGTATCGGACACAGCCACAGTTTAATATGTACGACGGTCTTCTGCGCAGGGAAACGTAGTTAGGGCCAGGAGTAGTAGTGCCAGCGAAGTTGAGGGATGAGGTTTTAAAGGAAGCACATGATCACGTGTTATCCGGTCATGGATGGTATAGAGCGACAAATAGGAGAGTGGTGGAGAGGTATTGGTGGAGAGGCAGGAAAGGAGATGTGGATCAGTATGTGTAGAATTGTATACCATGTGCGCAGAGAGCAGATTTCAGCCGGAAACAGATACAGCTACAACGATTACCGGAAGCGACATGTCTATTTTCTATGCTCTGGATTGATGTCTTAGGACCTTTTAGGCGAACACCATCGGGGAAAAGATTCGTTCTGACAACAATAGACCATTTTTCAAGGAATATGGAGATGGTGGTTATGCCCAATCAACAGGCAGCAAAGGTCATGCAAGCGTTAGTAAATAACTGGACTATGAAGTTTGGTGTACCGAAGACAATAATTACTGACCAAGGGACCAACTTCATGTCGGATTTAATGAAGGAACTGTGTAAATCGTTGAATGTAAAGAAGTTGAGGACGAGCGCGTTGCATCCACAGGCTAACGGAAGGACAGAACGGGTCCACAGAACAATCGGGAAGATGCTGAGTTTTTATGTGGATTCTGATCACCATCAGTGGGACGAGTATTTGAAGCATATTGTATGCACATATAACGCAAAAGTCCATAAAATTACCAGTTTGTCTCCATATGAGGTAGTATACGGGCGAAAAATGCCGTCGCCGTTTGATTTAGTGACGCTACAGAAAGGAAGGGCCGGTGAATCTGTACGTCAATTCGCAAGGACAATTCGGGATGTTTGGAAACGGGTACAAAAGGCGAATACGAAGGCTTTGGAAAGGCAGGATGACGCAGTTAATAGGAAAGGAAGTTTACCGCAGTATAGAGTGGGGCAATGGGTAATGCTGTCCAGCCCCTACACGCAAAAAGGGAAAACGAAGAAGTTCCTCATGAGGTATCAAGGGCCATACCAAGTTGTTGAAACCACATCCCCCGTTAATGTTAAGCTTCAGCTGCCAACCAGAACAACGATAGTACACATTGGGCGGTTACGGCCATTTAAGGGTTGCCCGGATGTGATTCCAGGCGTGTCACAGGAAAGAAAGAGGAAGAAAGGGAGAGTGGAGAGAGTTACTAAGCGCAGAGAAAACCAGGAAGAGAGAGTACAGCACGAAGTACTGTATGCTTTGCGATTCAGAAAGTAGTAGAGTATTTGTAGTTTTTGTTTGTTTTCGTGTGATGTATCATTGGGTTTGTGTAGGGTAATTAGGCATTTTATTTTATATGTGTTTTCGAGTATTGTGCGCCTGCTAGGGACAGCAGTCCTTTTAAAGAGGGAGGAAGGGTGATGGTGATCCCTGTCCTCAGGTCACTGAAAAGGGAAGTATAGCGTCTGACGTGTGTGGAGTGTTGTCGGAGGAGAAATCAAACGTAGTTCTGGAGAAGTAAATGCGTTGGAGAAAATTTTGCGGCAAAGCCGTAACTAATATGTATTGAATGATGTCAGAGTCGTACGATTTCCAGTTAAAAGTTTTAGTTATCGACAGTGCTGGATGACGAAAGTTGTGTTTATTGCACCAGTTCATATAATGTAAGCCTAAGGATGAAAGTAGTCACACAATCGGTGTTGAGTTTGGATCAAAAATAGTGAATGTCGGAGGAAAATCTGTGATGCTACAAATATGGGACACGTGCACGGTGCAGTTATTTTTAGCTAGGGGGAAAGGAATAGACTGTCCAAGGGACCTTGTGGAACCAAAAGTGAGCTTGCAATGGGTCGGGATGCATTGGATGCTCTCCACCTACGAGAATTTGGTAGTAGTAGCAAATTGTTTTGAACGGGGAGAATTTTCAGAAGCGAAATGTATAGAGCTCGAGGGGAGCGGAATTTTAATCAGTAGAACTGCCAGCATCAATTTCAGGAGTCACACAATTGAATGTTACGCAGCCACAGCTGTACTGGCCAGAAGCCACTTTAGAGTTTTGCCAAGGCAGAATCTGACCTTGTTAAAGCAAACTCTGGAGCCTGGTCTGTTGAGATCCGTAAACCAGTTCATTTTAGAGCAAGAGGGGCGCATATCAGCCTAACAGCTTGTTCAACATGTCACTCAGTATAGGAAAAGACAACGACATATAACAATCATTTTGAGCACCTCTGTGCCAAGTGTCATCGCAACCTTAACTTCGCTACGTGTTGTTTTTTTTCTGATCATGTGGAAAGCTAATTCCAAAAGAGAACCAAGGCTTGTCCAAGTCCCAGTGGATTGTATGCCAAGGGTGTGAGACGATTAGGTAAGGAGTTGAATGAGCGGTGGTCGTCCAGTAAGGAATTTTTACGTTTTGTTTCATGTCATGGTTTTACGAGGGCACTAGACTACATTTACGTTTTCTAGTAGTAAGGACATATGTCACAGATGCCGACCCAAACAAGTTAAGAGCTAGTTAAGGGTCGACTCGGGGACTGGGTCTTTCCAAAGAGGGGAATAATGTAGCGGCGCCACCGTTTAGGATAGGGAAAGTTAGCTTTGTGCAACATTCCTGAGTGCACAAGTTACAGCCAGGCGCAGGCCTGTTGACAGTAAGTTACGCTGACCAGCGGTTACAAAGTAGAATGGAGGCTGCAGGGCCGTCGAACCGCTGAAAAGAGTAAAGGCAGTGGTTTGCATGTCGCAAGTTACAGGAAGAAGGGGCCCACTGGCACAACCGGGATGTGGTGCATACGTAACACGATGTGGCGGGTTAGCGAAACAGAGGCGCACAGCCAAGTATAAATAGGTGAGATTCACTGAAGAGTGGCAGCTCTCCTGGATGGCAGGGGCGTGGCACATCGCCAGGCTACACGCAGCAACGGATGGGGCGACAGCGTCTCAGTCCACGGTGGGTCGTCGGCTCGACCCTCTGATGCCGACACAGGGTCTGCAGCCAGCCAGTGCCGAGCCACTCTTTGGCTCGCTACCGCGGGCAGTCGTCTCGGCTCCCGACACACGCCGGAGACTTCTGAGGCAATGGCCGCAGATTCGGATGCCGGATTGTGGGCGGTCGTTCCTGCAGCGTTCTCAGCTATGCCAGTGAGGAAGAAGCAGCAGCGGGGCCGGCCTACAACTCCCAGCGGAGCAGCACGACGGTGGCCACTGACTCAGCTGCTGGTGCAGCCATCCTCACGTAACTGGTACTCTGCAGCTGGCGTACAGGGCCGGTTCGACACAGTGCGTCTTCCCGCTACATTTGGTCATCCTGACACGATCGGTGGCAGAAGCCGACACAACATTTGGTGTCAGGAGTGGGACATTGTCTGTCCAGTAAGACGTTCGAGCCCACTGCCTGCATTACGGTCAAAGGATGTGGTGAGATTCACTGAAGTGTGACAGTTCTCCTGGACGGCGAGGTGTGTCGCACCACAGGCAAAACGCACAGCAGATGGGGCGCCAGCATTCCAGTCCATGGCAGGTCACTGGTTCGACCCTCTGAGGCCAACGCGAGGCATTCAAGTGTGGCAGCTCTCCTGGATGGCAGGGGTGTCACACCGCCGGGCTACACGCAGCAACAGATGGGGCGACAGCGTCCCAGTCCACTACTGCGGGTTGTCGGTTCGACCCTCTGAGGCCGACGCGGGGTCCACAGCCAGTGGCGGATCACTCTTCGGCTCGCTACCGCGGGCAGTCGTCTCGGCTTTCGACACATGCCGGAGACTTTCGAGGTGAGGGCCGCAGATTCGGACGCCGGATCGCGGGCGGTCGTTGCCGCCGCGTTCTCAGCTACACCAGCGAGGAAGAAGAGCAGCAGGGCTCCTACGGCTCCCGGCGGAGCCGCGCGAAAACAACGAGGACAGTGGCTGCTGAGTTGGCTGGTGGCGCAGCCATCCTCACATAATCGGAACTCTGGCGTACAGGGTAGGCTCGACACAGCGCTTTGCACTGGGTCGCCTGGGCGGTGGCTTCAGCATTGCGGGGCCCTGTGATGCGGACCGAGGTGAATGGGGCACTGTAGGTAAAAGTTTGGAAAGTTCTCGCCGAGTTTTAATATGGCAACTCCTGGCACCGACTCCATTTGGTGTCTTCCCGCTACCTTTGGTCATCCTGATACATTCTGTGGCAGAAGCTGTGATAACAGTGTTGATAACGGCCATTTTGGTCCAGTTTCAAAGATAACTAACGCTCACAACCGTTGAACCGTGTATTTAAAGAAAACCTTATTTTCATCTTCGTAGTGGCACTACTGGCGCCAGCTGGCCGTAGTGACCGAGCGGTTCTAGGCGCTACAGTCTGGAACCGCGCTACCGCTACGGTCGCAGGTTCGAATCCTGCCTCGGGCATGGATGTGTGTGATGTCCTTAGGTTAGTTAGGTTTAAGTAGCTCTAAGTTCTAGGGGACTGATGACCTCAGCAGTTAAGTCCCATAGTGCTCAGAGCCACTACTGGCGCCACTCTTACGCGACTGGCGCGAAATCTGAGAGGTGGTGGTTGTAAGTCCCTTTGACACCAAACTGTTGAGGTCATTGGTCCCTAGGCTTACACAGTACTTAATCTAACTTAAACTAACTTACGCTAAGGACAACACACACACCCATGCCCGATGGAGGACTCGAACCTCCGACTGGGGGCGAACCGCACAAACTGCGGCAAAGCATCCGATACTTATCTTCCAAATGTAGAAACAAGTCTACCAACTTTCGTTCATGTCGCACAACTCCTCCTTGGTGTTGTGACTTTTTTCTGTCAGTGTATTGTAATCAATGAATGCAGCCTTGATTTAAAGATCCGTCATTACGTATTTGGTGTATAAATTATACTTATCCTAAAGAATGTCTCCAAAATTAGAAGAAATCCATATCCTTCGTTAGCCACGGGATTAAAGTAAAACATAGCTTAGGCCAATCATTATAAATGATTTTCAGTGACAACCTTAAGTGCTCCAGCATTTAATTCGAATCACCTACACACGCAGAATTATTAGACAAGAGCAGAGGCTAAATGTCACATGTCCACATGCATAAGGGAGAAACCTGTTTGGAAGACCTGGGGGTTGCAGTGTCAGATGAGGGAAAGTGCTCTCTTCACTAACTTGGGGACTAACATAAACCAAATTTACTTAACTTGCTGAAAATAGCCATTATCGGTCTTAAATGTTGACAAAATGTCTAATCTATGGAAATATATGAGTTTTCAAATTTGTAAATAACTATCTTTCCTTCTGATAGATGTAAAGAAATATTGTAAAGGCATAAAAGTCTGTGTGATCATCAGACATATTATGTCTATTTGTACAACATTTTATGAAGCTACCGCATTCTATAGCCTCAATAGCTGGTTGAATGGAGTATGTCCGATGGCTGTTAATAAAAATAAGTTTTAGCAGCTAATAACATTGTGACAGTGAAACTATCGTCGGTGTTAATCAAATTTAGGCTGACTGTGTCAGTCAAGTAGCAATTAAGGAATATAATTAGTAGAAATACAGTTGAAAGGAATGGGGAGAGGTAGAGGTCGACATCGACGTCGACGTCATTCGAGAGGAAGCACCAGCTCAAGTGGATAAAAGTGGAGCAAGAAATCGGTTTTGACATTTCTGGTCACAACGAAGGCGCTAATGTCCACTTACATCAGTTATGAACGATACGAGCGAAGTTACTTTTTTCCAGGCTATGAGGTAGAACCGAGTTAGCACGAAGTACTTGACGATGTCCTTACTCCCGCTGGAACAGACAATTTTGACTAAAGGTATACGGCTGAAGGAAATAATCTGGCTTTCAGTGCTGTAGTGAGGCGGTGCCCAATAAGCTACAGCAAACTCGAATAGCTATTTTTGATAAATATTTAGAGAAAAATGACGGTAAATTTCCTAGAACAGCTTCTGATAAAAATTTACAGAAAAACAGCGACACGTAATTTCCAACTTCGAGTGGAGATTGTTAGAGTCAAAGTGTGTGAAAATTACAGCAGACGTGTAAATTTTTGAAACTAATGCATCCAGGTTGTTACTTGGAACCGCCCCAAGATCTGTGAACATTTATGAGGAGACGTTTTACCTCGCAGAAGCTCAAAGAGCACCTGGTGTTCGCATGTGTTGCATTCGCTTCGAAATTCAAAATGGGTCCGGATGACATCTGCATTCTGTGAGTCATCAAGATTCCATTTGAATTGATATATGGACACTATACAGGGCGTCCATAATTAAAGTTCCAGTTCGAAACGCTGTAGACAGAGAACCAATTCTCCGAATGACGTCAAATTTGAGTAACATACACTCCTGGAAATTGAAATAAGAACACCGTGAATTCATTGTCCCAGGAAGGGGAAACTTTATTGACACATTCCTGGGGTCAGATACATCACATGATCACACTGACAGAACCACAGGCACATAGACACAGGCAACAGAGCATGCACAATGTCGGCACTAGTACAGTGTATATCCACCTTTCGCAGCAATGCAGGCTGCTATTCTCCCATGGAGACGATCGTAGAGATGCTGGATGTAGTCCTGTGGAACGGCTTGCCATGCCATTTCCACCTGGCGCCTCAGTTGGACCAGCGTTCATGCTGGACGTGCAGACCGCGTGAGACGACGCTTCATCCAGTCCCAAACATGCTCAATGGGGGACAGATCCGGACATCTTGCTGGCCAGGGTAGTTAACTTACACCTTCTAGAGCACGTTGGGTGGCACGGGATACATGCGGACGTGCATTGTCCTGTTGGAACAGCAAGTTCCCTTGCCGGTCTAGGAATGGTAGAACGATGGGTTCGATGACGGTTTGGATGTACCGTGCACTATTCAGTGTCCCCTCGACGATCACCAGTGGTGTACGGCCAGTGTAGGAGATTGCTCCCCACACCATGATGCCGGGTGTTGGCCCTGTGTGCCTCGGTCGTATGCAGTCCTGATTGTGGCGCTCACCTGCACGGCGCCAAACACGCATACGACCATCATTGGCACCAAGGCAGAAGCGACTCTCATCGCTGAAGACGACACGTCTCCATTCGTCCCTCCATTCACGCCTGTCGCGACACCACTGGAGGCGGGCTGCACGATGTTGGGGCGTGAGCGGAAGACGGCGTAACGGTGTGCGGGACCGTAGCCCAGCTTCATGGAGACGGTTGCGAATGGTCCTCGCCGATACCCCATGAGCAACAGTGTCCCTAATTTGCTGGGAAGTGGCGGTGCGGTCCCCTACGGCACTGCGTAGGATCCTACGGTCTTGGCGTGCATCCGTGCGTCGCTGCGGTCCGGTCCCAGGTCGACGGGCACGTGCACCTTCCGCCGACCACTGGCGACAACATCGATGCACTGTGGAGACCTCACGCCCCACGTGTTGAGCAATTCGGCGGTACGTCCACCCGGCCTCCCGCATGCCCACTATACGCCCTCGCTCAAAGTCCGTCAACTGCACATACGGTTCACGTCCACGCTGTCGCGGCATGCTACCAGTGTTAAAGACTGCGATGGAGCTCCGTATGCCACGGCAAACTGGCTGACACTGACGGCGGCGGTGCACAAATGCTGCGCAGCTAGCGCCATTCGACGGCCAACACCGCGGTTCCTGGTGTGTCCGCTGTGCCGTGCGTGTGATCATTGCTTGTACAGCCCTCTCGCAGTGTCCGGAGCAAGTATGGTGGGTCTGACACACCGGTGTCAATGTGTTCTTTTTTCCATTTCCAGGAGTGTATTTGGGGAGCAAAATAACTAATGATGGTAGAAGTAGAGAGGACATAAAATGTAGACTGGAAATGGCAAGGAAAGCGTTTCTGAAGAAGAGAAATTTGTTAACTTCGAGTATAGATTTAAGTGTAAGGAAGTCTATTCTGAAAGTATCTGTATGGAGCGTAGCCATGTATGGATGTGGAACGTGGACGATAAATAGTTTAGACAAGAATAAAATAGAAACTTCCGAAATGTGGTGCTACAGAAGAATGCTGAAGATTAGGTGGGTAGATCATGTAACTAATGAGGAGCCGGCCGGGGTGGCCGAGCGGTTCTAGGCGCTACAGTCTGGAACCGCGTTACCGCTACGGTCGCAGGTTCGAATCCTGCCTCGGGCAAGAATGTTTGTGATGTCCTTAGGTTATTTAAGCTGAAGTAGTTCTAAGTTCTAGGGGACTGATGACCTCAGAAGTTAAGTCTCATAGTGATCAGAGCCATTTGAATCATTTTTGAGGAGGTATTGAATAGAATTGGAGGGAAGAGGAATTTGTGGCACAACTTGACTAGAAGATGGGATCGGTTGGTAGGATATATTCTGAGGCATCAAGGGATCACCAATTTAGTTTTGGAGGGCAGCGTGGAGGGTAAAAATCGTAGAGGGAGACCAAGAGATGAATACACTAAGCCGATTCAGAAGGATGTATGTTGAAGTAGGTACTAGGAGATGAAGAAGCTTGCTCACGGTAGAGTACCATGGAGAGCTGCATTATACCAACGTTTAGCATGACCTGCTAAAGCGTCTATTACTAAATTAATTTTTTCTTTATGTCTGTTGGTAAGACACGTTCACAATTTTTTATAAAATCCATTGGATGCCATCCACCTTGTTTCTTTTGAGGATCGTATTTTTCCTCCCTACTCAGTATTTCCGATTTTTGCATTACCAATGGGATACCACTACAGTTAAGAAACGTCTGATTCTGAACTTGCTGACTTAACAATTTTATCTCATTACGCAGTGTATTTTCCTGCTCCTGCACACATGCATCAAAACTCAACATGGTATTGCGCAGTGTTTCAATATCAGCTGCCGTTTCTTTAACGATCTCTTTCTTTACAACTGGTACTATTACCTGTAATTTACTTTCAATTATCGGTTCTAATTTTTCACTAACCAAAGGTTCCACTGATTTCTCTATTCTCTGAATTTCGGTATCAAATCTTTTCTCTATTTCTGTGACTTTTCTCTGAACATTTGTTATTTCAGCCCTAATGCTATTTACTGATTTGTTTACCTCTGTGATACGTTGGGTTTGCGTATTCAAAATATCTAAATTGGCTTTTATTTTACCAGATAGGTTTTCATCCAATTGGGATATATGGCTAGCCATTTCTGCTTTCAAACTAGCATTCCCTTCTCGAGTTTGCGCCATCATCCTATTTAACATCTATAAGATTTTCCAACCCTACAACAGTATCTACGGTCCCTAATTCTGGGTCTGACCTTGTAATGTTTTCGTCTTGCTTGTTACTATTCGACTCCATCTTATGCTGCTGTATTTCGTGCCTAATAGAAATGTTTATTAAACCAAGTATTACTTGTTTAACTCCTATTATTGGACTTTCTTTTGCTGCTTTGCAGGTTGTCGTCTTGAACTTACCAATTGTGGTATATTTGTCTACAACAGAATTTGAAATTAAAAATTTTCTTGAAACTACAAGTTTATATAAAACACTTTTATTGCAGCCATTATTCTACAAACTTGGTAAGTCCTGTCACGGTCGCCACATGCGACCGAACCGCCGAATCTTTCCATCAGCAAATGGGGTATGTTCTCAACTGACTCGGCTGTTTTAACCCCCTCCACTGACGGAATGACCCGCTTCCTAATTCCGTATGTATAAAACCAATACGGACTTGTAGCTGTCACGCCTTTGCGCTTACTGCTACGTATTTTAACTGTAAATAGCTCAGTCCTAATGGTAAGAGGTAGTAGTGAATTCACGTTGTTAATATTTGAATACAGCACAGCTGCCACAAGCTCAGCTCACTTATACTCCACTCCTACCCTCGCCATTGCACCACATTAACTAGGTGCTACGTAGACCTTGCTAAATTCACTTTCGTATACATTTTGACCGTTACTCGCCAGTATTTACCTAATGATTAGTACACTCCTCACCGGACTATTTCCCTAAGAGCTGTGATGATTGAACGGGTTCGATCCACGGCCTACAGTGCCCTACAGTTCACACGGTAACACTGCCTACCTGACCCACTTAACTTGGTAGTGAGCTTATGTATCCAATCACCACTGCTAGCAGCAGTGGATAATCCTATCAGCACGACGAGAGGAGCAGACTTACCGTCGAATCCTCCTGAAAATACTTATAACTACGGTCGCCAGCTCTGAAGGAGCAAAAGAATAAATCAATTATCACACGCACGGCACAGCGGACACACCAGGAACCGCGGTGTTGGCCGTCGAATGGCGCTAGCTGCGCAGCATTTGTGCACCGCCGCCGTCAGTGTCAGCCAGTTTGCCGTGGCATACGGAGCTCCATCGCAGTCTTTAACACTGGTAGCATGCCGCGACAGCGTGGACGTGAACCGTATGTGCAGTTGACGGACTTTGAGCGAGGGCGTATAGTGGGCATGCGGGAGGCCGGGTGGACGTACCGCCGAATTGCTCAACACGTGGGGCGTGAGGTCTTCACAGTGCATCGATGTTGTCGCCAGTGGTCGGCGGAAGGTGCACGTGCCCGTCGACCTGGGACCGGACCGCAGCGACGCACGGATGCACGCCAAGACCGTAGGATCCTACGCAGTGCCGTAGGGGACCGCACCGCCACTTCCCAGCAAATTAGGGACACTGTTGCTCATGGGGTATCGGCGAGGACCATTCGCAACCGTCTCCATGAAGCTGGGCTACGGTCCCGCACACCGTTACGCCGTCTTCCGCTCACGCCCCAACATCGTGCAGCCCGCCTCCAGTGGTGTCGCGACAGGCGTGAATGGAGGGACGAATGGAGACGTGTCGTCTTCAGCGATGAGAGTCGCTTCTGCCTTGGTGCCAATGATGGTCGTATGCGTGTTTGGCGCCGTGCAGGTGAGCGCCACAATCAGGACTGCATACTACCGAGGCACACAGGGCCAACACCCGGCATCATGGTGTGGGGAGCGATCTCCTACACTGGCCGTACACCACTGGTGATCGTCGACGGGACACTGAATAGTGCACGGTACATCCAAACCGTCATCGAACCCATCGTTCTACCACTCCTAGACCGGCAAGGGAACTTGCTGTTCCAACAGGACATTGCACGTCCGCATGTATCCCGTGCCACCCAACGTGTTCTAGAAGGTGTAAGTCAACTACCCTGGCCAGCAACATGTCCGGATCTGTCCCCCATTGAGCATGTTTGGGACTGGATGAAGCGTCGTCTCACGCGGTCTGCACGTCCAGCACGAACGCTGGTCCAACTGAGGCGCCAGGTGGAAATGGCATGGCAAGCCGTTCCACAGGACTACATCCAGCATCTCTACGATCGTCTCCATGGGAGAATAGCAGCCTGCATTGCAGCGAAAGGTGGATATACACTGTACTAGTGCCGACATTGTGCATGCTCTGTTGCCTGTGTCTATGTGCCTGTGGTTCTGTCAGTGTGATCATGTGATGTATCTGACCCCAGGAATGTGTCAATAAAGTTTCCCCTTCCTGGGACAATGAATTCACGGTGTTCTTATTTCAATTTCCAGGAGTGTAGTAAAACTAATTTACTACTTTTTTCGACTGCATTCCATTATCCTCGTTTTGCTTTTGTTGATGCTTATATTATATCCTCCTTTCAAGACACTGTCCATTCCGTTCAACTGTTATTCCAGGACCTTTACTGTCTTTGACAGAATTACAATATCATCGGCGAACCTCAAAATTTTTATTTCTTCTCCATGGATTTTAATTCCTACTCCTAATTTTTCTTTTGTTTCCTTTACTGCTTGCTCAATATACAGATTGAATAACAACGGGGATAGGATACAACCCTGTCTCACTCCCTTCCCAACAACTGCTTCCCTTTCGTGCCCCTCGACTCTTATAACTTCCTTCTGGTTTCTGTACAAATTGCAAATAGCCTTTCGCTCCCTGTATTTTACCCCTGCCACCTTCAGAATTTGAAACAGAGTATTCCAGTCAACATTGTCAAAAGCTTTCTCCAAAGTCTACAAATGCTAGAAACGTAGGTTTGCCTTCCCTTAATATATTTTCTAAGATAAGTCGTAGGGTCAGTATTGCCTCACGTGTTCCAACATTTCTACGGAATCCAAACTGATCCACCCCGAGGTCGGATTCTACCAGTTTTTCCATTCATCTGGAAAGAATTAGTGTTAGTATTTTGCAACTGTGACTTATTAAACAGATAGTTCGGTAATTTTCACATCTGTCAACGCCTGCTTTCCTTGGGTTTGGGATTATTATATTCTTCTTGAAGTCTGAGGGTATTTCGCCTGTTTCATACATCTTGCTCACCAGATGGTAGAGTTTTGTCAGGACTGGCTCTCCCAAGGCTTTCAGTAGTTCTAATGGAATGTTGTCTACTCCCAGAGTCTAGTTTCGACTTAGGTCTTTCCGTGCTCTGTCAAACTCTTCGCGTAGTATCGTATCTCCTATTTCATCTTCATCTACAATCTCTTCCATTTCCATAATGTTGTCCTCAAGAACAATGCCGTTGTATAGAGGCTCTATATACTCCCTCCACCTTTCTACTTTCCCTTCTTTGCTTAGAACTGGGTTTCCATTTCAGCTTTTGATATTCATGCAAGTTGTTCTGTTTTCTCCAAAGGTGTCTTTAATTTTCCAGTAGGCAGTATCTACACTACTGGCCATTAAAATTGCCACACCACGAAGATGACGTACAACAGACGCGAAATTTAACCAACAGGAATAAGATGCTGTGATGTGCAAATGATTAGCTTTTCAGAGCATTCACGCAAGGTTGTCTCCGGTGGCGACACCTACATCGTGCTGACATGAGGAAAGTTTCCAACCGATTTCTCATACACAAACAGCAGTTGACCGGCGTTCCCTGGTGAAACGTTGTAGTGATGCCTCGTGTAAGGAGGAGAAATGCGTACCATCACGTTTCCGACTTTAATAAAGGTCGGATTGTAGTCTATCACGATTGCGGTTTATCGTATCGCGACATTGCGTCATTTTTCGGATGAATCCAGGATCTGTTTACAGCATCACGATGGTCGCATCCGTGTTTCGCGACATCGCGGTGAACGCACATTGGAAGCGTGTATTCGTCATCGCCATACTGGCGTATCACCCGGCGTGATGGTATGGAGTGCCATTGGTTACACGTCTCGGTTACCTCTTGTTCGCAGTGACGGCACTTTGAACAGTGGACGTTACATTTCAGATGTGTTACGACCCGTGGCTCTACCCTTCATTCGATCCCTGCGAAACCCAACATTTCAGCAGGATAATGAGCGACCGCATGTTGCAAGTCCTGCGCGGGCCTTTCTGGATACAGAAAATGTTCGACTGCTGCCCTGGCCAGCACATTCTCCAGATCTCTCACCAATTGAAAACGTCTGGTCAATGGTGGCCGAGCAACTGGCTCATCACAATACGCCAGTCACTACTCTTGATGAACTGTGGTATCGTGTTGAAGCTGCATGGGCAGCTGTACCTGTACACGCCATCCAAGCTCTGTTTGACTCAATGCCCAGGCGTATCAAGGTCGTTATTACGGCCAGAGGTGGTTGTTCTGGGTACTGATTTCTCAGGATCTATGCACCCAAATTGCGTGGAAATGTAATCACATGTCAGTTATAGTATAATATATTTGTCCAATGAATACCCGTTTATCATCTGCGTTTCTTCTTGGTGTAGCAATTTTAATGGCCAGTAATGTATCTTACCGATAGTGATATGCGATTCTACATCGTTACATTTGTCCTCTATCCATCGCTGCTTAGCCATTTTGCACTTCCTGTCGATTTCATTTTTGAGACGTTTGCATTCCTTTTTGCCTGCTTCATTTACCGCATTTTTGTATTTTCTCCTTTCATCAATTAAATTGAATATCTCTTCTGTTACCCAAGGATTTCTATTAGCCCTCGTCTTTTTACCTACATGATCCTCGGCTGCCTTTGCTATTTCATCTCTCAAAGCTACCCATTCTCCTTCTACTGTATTTCTTTCCCCCATTCTTGTCAATCGTTCCCTGATGCTCTCCCTGAAACTCTCTACAACCTCTGGTTCTTTCAGTTTATGCAGGTCCCATCTCCTCAAATTCCCACCTTTTCGCAGTTTTTTCAGTTTTAATGTACAGTTCATAACCAATAGATTGTGGTCAGAGTCCACATCTGCCCCTGGAAATGTCTTACAATTAAAAACCTTGTTGATGAATCTCAGTCTTACCATTATATAATCTATCTGAAACCTGTCAGTATCTCCAGGCTTCTTCCACGTAAACAATCTTCTTTCACGATTCTTGAACCAAGTGTTAGCAATGATTGAGTTATGCTCTGTGCAAAATTCTACCAGGCGGCTTCCTCTTTCATTCACTACTCCCGTTCCATATACGCCTACTACGTTTCCTTCTCTTCCTTTTCCTACTGTCGAGTTCCAGTCACCCATGACTATTAAATTTTCGTCTCCCTTCACAACCTGAATAATTTCTTTTATCTGATCATACATTTCATCAATCTCTTCGTCATCTGCGGACCTAGTTTGCATATAAACTTGTACTACTGTGGTGGGCGTGGTCTTCGTATCTATCTTGGCGACAATAATGCGTTCACTATGATGTTTGTAGTAGCTTACCCGTATTCCTATTTTCCTATTCATTATTATAGCAACTCTTCCATTATCTCTATTTGATTTTGTATTTACAACACTGTATTCACCTCACCAGAAGTCTTGTTCCCCCTGCCACCGAACTTCACTTATTCCCACTATATCTAACTTTATCCTGTCCATTTCCCTTTTTAAATTTTCTAACCTACCTGTCGATTAAGGGATCTGACATTCCACGCTCCGAACCGTAGAACGCCAGTTTTCTTTGTCCTGATAACGTCGTCCTCTTGAGTAGCCGGCCGCGGAGGCCGTGCTGTTCTAGGCGCTTCAGTCCGGAACCGCGGGAGTGCTACGGTCGCAGGTTCGAATCCTGCCTCGGGCATGTATGTGTGTGATGTCCTTAGGTTAGTTAGGTTTAAGTAGTTCTAAGTTCTAGGGGACTGATGACCTAAGATGTTAAGTCCCATAGTGCTCAGAGCCATTTGAACCTCTTGAGTAGTCCCCGCCCGGAGATCCGAATGGGGGACTATTTTACCTCCGGAATATTTTACGCAAGAGGACGCCATCATCCTTTAACCATACAGTAAAGCTGCATGCCCACGGGAAAAATTACGGCTGTTGTTTCCCCTTGCTTTCAGCCTTTCGCAGTACGAGCACAGCATGGCCGTTTTGGTTAGTGTTACAAGGCCAGATCAGTCAATCATCCAGACTGTTGCCCCTGCAACTACTGAAAAGGCTGCTGCCTCTCTTCAGGAACCACACGTTTGTCTGGTCTCTCAACAGATACCCCTCCGTTGTGGCTGCACCTACCGTACGGCTATCTGTATCGCTGAGGCATGCAAGCCTCTCCACCAACGGCAAGGTCCATGCTTCATGGGAAGGCATCAATAATATACTGATCGAATTTAACGTCATTCTCAGTAGTGGTTCTGTTTCTACAGCGTTTTGGAATTGTAACTTTAATTATGAACACCCTGTACATACCAACACATGTTGAAGTCGGTGTTAGTTTTTTTGGTATAATTTAAGTGTGTCGCAAATTTTCGAGACTAGTGAGATCGATATTTTAATTAAAACTTTGAAATGGCATCGGAGACTTGTGATTTCGTTAGACACTGAGGCCCCTTTCTGCGACAACTGGCAACTTACTTCTGCCACATTTTCCTATCAGAGCATACAGATACAAGAACGGAAAAGCAAGTATGGCTGTAATGAATCTCCTCACAAAACCAATGTCCAGACTATAGGCTGTTCCATTTC
This sequence comes from Schistocerca cancellata, assembly GCF_023864275.1. Lineage (NCBI taxonomy): Eukaryota > Metazoa > Arthropoda > Insecta > Orthoptera > Acrididae > Schistocerca > Schistocerca cancellata. The sequence continues at coordinate 932,245,555 of NC_064629.1, forward strand.
GCGTGCTCATTCCACTGGCAGGCGGCCAGGCGCCCACAGACACAGGTGGGTAGGGATTAGGTACAGGCTGTCATGTCCTGTACAGGCCAAGGGCACGTGGTCAGGGCTGCCCATGTGGTGCACGTAATGGGGCCGGCTGGCCGATGGTCTACACTATCTGCGCCTAGCTGAGGGGTGCCCGCACCCTGTGGGACAGCCTAGTCAAGATGGTGGGTTGTCGGTTTGAAACCTAGTCTCCCTGAGTGAGTGACCAATCTCATATTTGCACCAATTCGCTGGGCTGAGAGGAGCAAGGACAGAAACATGTCCTGCCATTAACATTTATATTTTACACAGCATCCCCATCTCCCTTTAGGTGAGTGCCGGAAAGGCTCTTTTAACAAAGGGGGCTACTGACATCATACATTTAACGTTTCTAGCCACAGTGCGAGATACCATCTTCTAACGGGGTTTCCTGGGTATGGTTTTCTGTTGTAAGTGCGAAATGCCCTGCACGAGCGTGTAAGACAACAAAATACAATCCTATCTCGTCTGGACAGTCTGTAGCTTCCAGGTCATAAGTAGCTCCGTTTCTTCGTTTCTTTATTCATTATTTTATTCCCTTCCCCCCCTCCCCCCCCCCACCCCAAAACGGGAAGGTTAGTCGAAAACTGTCACCGCCATATTGGTGGTATTAAACCAAACGAAGTTAAAAACAAATTCACATAGCTTTATACAGTAAAAAAGAATAAAATATCAGGATTAAAGTGTAGTACAAAAGATTTCTTTCGGGCATTTACAATAAAAAAACTAATTTAATGTTGGTGTCATTGCTTTTAAGATGATGATTTTTCAGAATTACTGTGTCTTAAAGTGGAAGGGGGGGGGGGGGGGAGGATGAGGATAAGACGTTTAGGTGAGAGTGTGATGTGTACGTAGATACAGGACAGGGAAACGGATAGTGTGTCTGGAGGTTGACAGAGTTATTGGAAACTTGATATAAACTCCAAGAAGAAAAAACAAAACAAAAAAACCGGGGCAGCACGAAGGAATTACCCTAATGGTTCGAAGTCGGTATGTGATGTACATGTACAGACAAACAAATGATTACTATTTCAGCAACACTAAATAATTTATTGATCTGACGGAATTACAATTTCCTTTAGATATATGAGTCTCAACTTTATCTCAAATAATGATAGAAGCTGGGGAAATGAATTAAAATTGTGCAACGGCTGGGACTTGAACTCAGGTCTCCTGCTTAATAGACAGATGTGCTAACCATTACACTTCTACGGTAGTGTAATGGTTAGCACATTGGCCTAGTAGGCAGGAGACCCGCGTTCAATTCCCGACCGTGGCAAAAATCTCAATTCATTTCTTCAGCTTCTGTCATTAACTAGATAATTTATTCAAGAGAAAGAGCTTCACAAATGAAACAAATCAATAAGGCGCTGGTCCACCGCTGACCATCATGCAAGCAGTTATTCGGCTTGACATTAATTGACAGACTTTTTGGATGACCGAGCGAGGTGGCGCAGTGGTTAGCACACTGGACTCGCATTCGGGAGGACGACGGTTCAATCCCGTCTCCGGCCATCCTGATTTAGGTTTTCCGTGATTTCCCTAAATTGTTTCAGGCAAATGCCGGGATGGTTCCTTTGAAAGGGCACGGCCGATTTCCTTCCCAATCCTTCCCTAACCCGAGTTTGCGCTCCGTCTCTAATGACCTCGTTGTCGACGGGACGTTAAACACTAACCACCACCAGCACCACCACTTTTTGGATGTCCTCCTGAGGGATATCGTGCCAAATTCTGTCCAACTGGCACACTAGATCATCAAAATCTCCAGCTGAGTGGAGAGACCTGCCCATAATGCTCCAAACGTTATCATGTCGGGAAACATCCGGCGGCTTGCTAGCCAGGTTAGGGTTTGGTAGGCATGTAGGCAAGCAGTAGAAACTCCCACCACTGTCCTGGGCGTCTTCAGACACTTCTTCGGCCTGGAATCTCATTGCCTGAAGTACAAATGTCGTCAGTGATGTGTATCGCATCAGAGCCTCGATGAACAACGAAAACGTGTTTAGAGACCCCAGATAGTGATGGGATTTGCCAGCAAGGTCGCCGTGTCTCTACCCAACTGAGAACTTTTGGAACATTACGGACAGAGCCTTCCAATCAGCTCTGTATTTTCACGATCTAACATGAAAATTGGACACGAGTACATCGAACAACTCTATCAATAAATGCCAAGCCTAATAATGTTTACATAAGAGCCAGAAGTGGGCAAGCGCCTTATTGCCTTGCTTAGTTTGTGAATATCTTTCTCTTGAACACATCATCCAGTTTTTCTGAAACTGTAATCATTTTCTTGTCTGTAAATTGATGTGACATTTACCGGTTTCTGTCCCAATCGGATAATCGCATAACTCCTTCGTTGTGAGTTGCTTTTGATCTTAGAGTGTAAGTAAAGGCTGCGGGATCTAAGGCTATAGCTGTTACGATGGGTATATGCCAGAAATTATTTTTGAGTCGGGAAGACAGAGCCTGTGGCAGTTTCCTCGGGATAGAGAGTGGATGGTGAAGAAGTGGGGAGAGGGTGAGATATGTCAAGAACCAGAGAAAATTATGGTTCTACGTAAATTAACGAAGCAGTTCGAAAGCTTCTATTCAGTCATTCGGTGACCAGTCTGCTGTGGCAATAGAAGACAGCTTAAAAGGGAAAACTGATTTTTTAAATTTCACGTTTAAAAACAATCATTCGCACAGGCGATCGTTCAGACATTTCATTGTATCACATTAAAAGTATTCGCAATTGCGAATAAGGACGACCATCAGCTGTAGGGTGGACTGACGGCAGTGAAAATTTGTGTCCTATCGGGACTCGAACCTGGATTTCCCGCTTATCGCGAGTGGTTGCCTTACCATTTGGCTACCCGTACACGACCCACGGCCAGACGCAGACTTCCATATGTCCTCAACAAGTCGTCTACGACCTGTACTCTTGCATCCATTATGTATATTCCCGCCCAGGTCAGACATGAAGGCGCTTGCCCAGTATCGGCAGATAAATACGATCTACGCTCGCATGTTCAAAGGAACTTTGCGTCGTAATCAGAATAACACAGGCACTGCAATATAGTATATATCACTGTTTGGTCAGCGTGCGGTCTCCCGTTTGGAGGACATAGAAATATACATCATTGACTTTGAGAAACTACTGAAAGACTTCAAAATAAATATGTCGTCATCTCCAGATGGTAACGAATCCCCTGTCCAGCGGAAGGTTCCGAACGACTAGGAAAACTCGCAGGTGACTGCTGGATGTAAGAAGTGTAAAAGAACGGACCTGTAAATTACAGATCATCATCCCTGACACAGGTTTTCTGCAGAATTCTTGAGCATATTCTAAGTCAGAATACAGTAAATTTACTTGAGACAAAAAAGCTTCTGTTCAAAGCTCAGCACGGATTTTGAAAGCATCGCTCGTGCGGTACTCAGCTTGCACTTTTCTCGCACGATATCCTGCGAACTATGGATGAAGGACAACAGTAGATTCCGTATTTCCAGATTTTTCGGAAGCACTGGACAAAGTGCCACACTGCAGACTGTTAACGAATCTCAGAACATTAAAAATAGATCCGAAGATATGTGAATAACTCGAAGACTTCTTAAGCAATAGAACCCAAAACATTGTCATGGATAGCGAGTGTTCATCAGAGACAAGTTTATCGCCAGGAGTGATGCTAGGGATTGTGATAGCACCACTCCTGTTCTCTGCGTACAAAAACGGTGTGCGACTGTTTGCTGATTAGGCGATAACGTACGTGATGTGACTGTAGGAGGAGACAGGACCACTTAGACAGATATTCTATTTAGTGTGATTAATGGCAGCTTGCTCTAAATGTAGAAAAATGTAACTTAAAGTAGGTGACTAGGTAAAACTATCCTTAAAGTTTAAATACAAGATTAGTGATGTGCTGCGTGGCAGTCACTTCGGTTAAATATCTGGGAGTAACGTTGGAAAACGATACGAAGTGGAACGAAAACGTTAGGTCGGTACTAGAGAATCCGTATTGTCGACTTCTATTTAACTGAGAAAATTCTAAGAAAGTGTATCTCGTCTGTAAAGATGACCGCGTTTACAACACTAGAGTGACTTATTCTTGAATACTGCTTTACTGTTTGAGATCTCCATCAGACCGGATTGAAGGAAGACATCGAAACACTCCAGAGGCGTGCTGCTAGATTTGTTAACGGTTGGTATTAGCGAGATGCTCCGTGAACAAAAATGGGAATCGCTAGAGACACGACGAGGTGCTTTCAGTGAATCACTATTGAGAAAAGAACCAGCATCTGCAGAACAATCTACTACCGCCAATGTACATTTCGCGTGAGGACAGCGAAGATAAGGTAAGAGAAATTAACTCTTGTGTGGAGGTATACGGACAGTCGTTTTTCCCTAGCTCCATTTTCGAGTGAGACAGGAAAGAGAGTGACTAGTAGCAAAAAAGGTAGAGGAATTTGAGGAGAGGAGGGGACGATTTGGTCAGCTTCTGGAAAGTGTGTGTGTGTGTGTGTGTGTGTGTGTGTGTGTGTGTGTGTGTGTGTGTGTAGGACAGGCAAGACGGATATGGAAGGGGATGTGGAGGTGCATAGCTTTCTAGGACTTGCAAAGAATGATAAAATTTTGGGAATGTGGAGATACGGGTTACTTTGCCGAAGAAGTGGATGCATCAGGCAAGGCGGTTTTTCTAACATACCAGTTTGATGACGATTAGTGTTTCACGTCGTATTTGTAGGTGGTAAGTCTGATAACACTGTGTCGGCCTCTGTCGTCTCTATCTGCATTTTATCGACTTTAATGCTCGCGCCAAGCAACATACTGCATACTGAAGTTACTCCACGCGAACTAAGTTGGCGCTTGTGACGGGGTTTGCGGTGAGAGCGAAGAGTGCTCAGGGTTTGCTGCGGGACTTGATCTTTGGGTAGCACAATTAAAGAATTTAAATGTGAAACACTTTCCTCAAATACAGTGATAACTATCAGATCAACAAATATCATTGGATCAAGAAACTGCAAAGAAGGCAGAGTTTATAAACCGTTTTTCAGATTTTACGGCAATGGAACCTGTTCTAACTTTCTTAGCTCAACTTTTCCAAAAAGGGCATGTGGAATATATTTCAAGTAAAGTGAGTGCTCTTTTCTATTGTACTGAGACTGGACTTGAAAAGAAAATAATCCGATTTCAAAATGACATTTCCTTGAAGTCAGAATACGATGAAGATAAATTTCGGAAATTTGTGAGTATAAAAAGCTACTCTAACATTGTAAAAGTGGCTTGTACGTTGTATCGTTTTTCTGGATCAACTTATCTATGTGAGGCAGCGCTTACAACGATGAACATAGTCAAATCTAAGTGCAGGAATAAACTAACCGTTCCCTGTATTTCAGAATACGTGAAGTTGGCTCTGACAAAGTATTTACCAGCTTGTAATAAATTTGTTTCAACATTTATGATGATGTACATTTTTTTACACATGTGTAATATCTTAAAAACTGCGTAGTATGGTTACAACTGTTGCTTTTTAGTTTTTTGTGTAATCAAAATGGTTAATTTTGGCTACAGTGTTGTTTCGTTCTTAAAGCTTTGTGAACTTTTAAGTCAGTAGATCTCTAAAGGGACTAAATTGCATGAAGTAGATCTCAAGCCTAAAAAGGTTCAGCACCCCTGGTGTGGAGGATGGTGGTAGGTCCTATGAACTGGTGACAGAAATACGTAACATTAGTATACCGGTGACTGCTAAATTAGAAATAAAAAAAATTGTATACTAATATACCAGTAACAGAAACTACCACAATCATTAGAGAGAATTTAATACGTCATAACACTTAACCAAGAAGAGATAACTGAGTTAATTAATTTACTCAAGGTAACCTTAAGTTTCAACTATTTTACCTTTAATGATCAAATTTATCAACAGAAAGATGGTTTAGCCATGGGGAATTTACCAGCGGAAACTGCTATCAGACATCTTTGTTAACAACAAAGAAACAGCTTTTTTTTTTAAATAATCCTCATATAGAATGAAATTTTCACTCTGCAGCGGAGTGTGCGCTGATATGAAACTTCCTGGCAGATTAAAACTGTGTGCCCGACCGAGACTCGAACTCGGGACCTTTGCCTTTCGCGGGCAAGCGCTCTCCCATCTGAGCTACCGAAGCACGACTCACGGATGGTACTCACAGCTTGACTTCTGCCAGTATCTCGTCTCCTACCTTCCAAACTTTACAGAAGTTCTCCTGCGAACCTTGCAGAACTAGCACTCCTGAAAGAAAGGATATAGCGGAGACATGGCTTAGGAAGTTTCATATCAGCGCACACTCCGCTGCAGAGTGAAAATTTCATTCTGGAAACATCCCCCAGGCTGTGGCTAAGCCATGTCTCCGCTATATCCTTTCTTTCAGGAGTACTAGTTCTGCAAGGTTCGCAGGAGAGCTTCTGTAAAGTTTGGAAGGTAGGAGATGAGATACTGGCAGAAGTAAAGCTGTGAGTACCGGGCGTGAGTTGTGCTTGGGTAGTTCAGATGGTAGAGCGCTTGCCCGCGAAGGCAAAGGTCCCGAGTTCGAGTCTCGGTCGGGCACACAGTTTTAATCTGCCAGGAAGTTTCAATCCTCATATACGTCAAAAAATAATAAATTACAAACGATACGTTAACGATATTTTAATATTATTTGACGGCACAAAAGAAGAAATAAATAACTTGACAGAAATAATGAATAGTATACATCAAAACTTACGTTTACAGTGGAACACGAACGACATAAAAGTATTAATTATCTCTATCTTACGATTTATAACGATAATAGGCAGCATACATTTGGCATATATCGTAAACCGACCACTAATGATGCAATTATCCTTGCCAAATCATGCCACCCTATGAGATATAAAAAAGCTTTTTTGGTTACGGTTGAATAAGATACCATTAATGCCAGAGCAGACAGAAAAAGAAATCAACATATTAAAACAAAGAGATATATCCAGTGAATACGATGCCAATATAGTAGAGACAATACAAAAGAAAATACAGGCACAACGGCCCAAAATGCCCCAAAAAAGAATTTTCTCGAAAATGCAATATATGGGGTCGATATCGCATAAAATAAATAGACTATTTAAAGAATTAGACATTACGATCGCCTTTTCCTCGAACACTCTAGCAAATAACCTGAGACATAGCATAGGAGATTTTAAAACTAAAATTTTCTCTACATCGGGCGTCTACAAACTAACTTGCAAAGACTGTAAAAAAATCTACATCGGACAGACAGGAAGAAATTTTAAAACTAGGTTCAAAGAACATACCACGGGAATAGGACGCAATAAATCGCTATTTGGATAACACCTAGATGCCGAGAAACACACAGAAATTAATATAGAAGAAAATCCCAGAAGGGCCCATGATGGACATCTTGGAAAATTTAGAGATCTTCCTGCAAAATAAACAGGATCCAACGGCAATTCTCAATGAGAAAATAGTAAACTGTGGTAATAATTATTTTGAAATCTTCGCAAATATTATTAGTTCATGACGATACTGCTTTCCTTCTCAGCTATATTAATATTGTATGATAATGTATATTGATACTGCTTTTATTATAGTGTTTTAATTTTGTGAAGACCTACAAAGTTTAAAGATTTCCTTATATAAGTTCTAATATATTAATATATAATTCAGAAACAACTTTGTGGATGAGTATCCATAATACAACGAGTTATGTGGATCGACGGCAGCATGATGAAGGGAGGATTGTGGTACACCGATGCTACGATATCCATTGCCGTGCTACAGCAGACGACACGTACGAGGAGGCTGCTATGACGACCGAATCCTAGCCAAATGGGCTAAGGGGCACTTGATATACTTCTTTTTCTAATATGTTAATTTTATAACGGAGCATACACTGATTTTGAAGGTTTTTACTTCTTGTTGTTGTTGTGGTCTTCAGTCCTGAGACTGGTTTGATGCAGCTCTCCATGCTACTCTATCCTGTGCAAGCTTCTTCATCTCCCAGTACCTACTGCAGCCTACATCCTTCTGAATCTGCTTAGTGTATTCATCTCTTGGTCTCCCCCCTACGATTTTTACCCTCCACGCTGCCCTCCAATATTAAATTGGTGATCCCTTGATGCCTCAGAACATGTCCTACCAACCGATCCCTTCTTCTGGTCAAGTTGTGCCACAAACTTCTCTTCTCCCCAATTCCTATTCAATACTTCCTCATTAGTTATGTGATCTACCCATCTAATCTTCAGCATTCTTCTGTAGCACCACATTTCGAAAGCTTCTATTCTCTTCTTGTCCAAACTATTTACCGTCCATGTTTCACTTCCATAAATGGCTACACTCCATACAAATACTTTCAGAAATGACTTCCTGACACTTAAATCTATACTCGATGTTAACAAATTTCTCTTCTTCAGAAACGCTTTCCTTGCCATTGCCAGTCTACATTTTATATCCTCTCTACTTCGACCATCATCAGTTATTTTGCTCCCAAAATAGCAAAACTCCTTTACTACTTTAAGTGTCTCATTTCCTAATCTAATTCCCTCAGCATCACCCGACTTAATTCGACTGCATTCCATTATCCTCGTTTTGCTTTTGTTGATGTTCATCTTATATCCTCCTTTCGAGACACTGTCCATTCTGTTCAACTGCTCTTCCAGGTCCTTTGCTGTCTCTGACAGAATTACAATGTCATCGGCAAACCTCAAGGTTTTTATTTCTTCTCCATGGATTTTAATACCTCCTCCGAATTTTTCTATTGTTTCCTTTACTGCTTGCTCAATATACAGATTGAATAACATCGGGGAGAGGCTACAACCCTGTCTCACTCCCTTCCCAACCACTGCTTCCCTTTCATGTCCCTCGACTCTTATAACTGCCATCTGGTTTCTGTACAAATTGTAAATAGCCTTTCGCTCCCTGTATTTTACCCCTGCCACCTTTAGAATTTGAAAGAGAGTATTCCAGTCAACATTGTCAAAAGCTTTCTCTAAGTCTACAAATGCTAGAAACGTAGGTTGTTCCAGTATTTCTACGGAATCCAAACTGATCTTCCCCGAGGTCGGCTTCTACTAGTTTTTCCATTCGTCTGTAAAGAATTCGTGCCATCTGTGGCTTATTAAACTGATTGTTTGGTAATTTTCACATCTATCAACACCTGCTTTCTTTGGGATTGGAATTATTATATTCTTCTTGAAGTCTGAGGGTATTTCGCCTGTCTCATACATCTTGCTCATCAGATGGTAGAGTTTTGTCAGGACTGGCTCTCCCAAGGATGTCAGTAGTTCTAATGGAATGTTGTCTACTCCCAGGACCTTGTTTCGACTTAGGTCTTTCAGTGCTCTGTCAAACTCTTCACGCAGTATCATATCTCCCATTTCGTCTTCATCTACCTCCTCTTCCATTTCCATAATATTGTCCTCAAGTACATCGCCCTTGTATAGACCCTCTGTATACTCCTTCCACCTTTCTGCTTTCCCTTCTTTGCTTAGAACTGGTCTTCCATTTGAGCTCTTGATGTTCATACAAGTGGTTCTCTTATCTCCAAAGGTCTCTTTAATTTTCCTGTAGGCAGTATCTATCTTACCCCTAGTGAGATAAGCCTCCACATCCTTACATTTGTCCTCTAGCCATCCCTGCTTAGCCATTTTGCACTTCCTGTCGATCTCATTTTTGAGACGTTTGTATTCCTTTTTGCCTGCTTCATTAACTGCATTTTTATATTTTCTCCTTTCATCAATTAAATTCAATATTTCTTCTGTTACCCAAGGATTTCTAAGAGCCCTGGTCTTTTTACCTACTTGATCCTCTGCTGCCTTCACTACTTCATCCCTCAAAGCTACCCATTCTTCTTCTATTGTATTTCTTTCCTTAATTCCTGTCAATTGTTCCCTTATGCTCTCCCTAAAACTCTGTACAACCTCTGGTTCTTTCAGTTTATCCAGGTCCCATCTCCTTAAATTCCCACCTTTTTGCAGTTTCTTCAGTTTTAATCTGCAGGTCATAACCAATAGATTGTGGTCAGAGTCCACATCTGCCCCTGGAAATGTCTTACAATTTAAAACCTGGTTCCTAAATCTCTGTCTTACCATTATATAATCTATCTGATACCTTTTAGTATCTCCAGGGTTCTTCCATGTATACAACCTTCTATCATGATTCTTAAACCAAGTGTTAGCTATGATTAAGTTGTGCTCTGTGCAAAATTCTACCAGGCGGCTTCCTCTTTCATTTCTTAGCCCCAATCCATATTCACCTACCACGTTTCCTTCTCTCCCTTTTCCTACACTCGAATTCCAGTCACCCATGACTATTAAATTTTCGTCTCCCTTCACTATCTGAATAATTTCTTTTATATCATCATACATTTCTTCAGTTTCTTCGTCATCTGCAGAGCTAGTTGGCATATAAACTTGTACTACTGTAGTAGGCGTGGGCTTCGTATCTATCTTGGCCACAATAATGCGTTCACTATGCTGTTTGTAGTAGCTTACCAGCATTCCTATTTTCCTATTCATTATTAAACCTACTCCTGCATTACCCCTATTTGACTTTGTGTTTATAACCCTGTAGTCACCTGACCAGAAGTCTTGTTCCTCCTGCCACCGAACTTCACTAATTCCCACTATATCTAACTTTAACCTATCCATTTCCCTTTTTAAATTTTCTAACCTACCTGCCCGATTAAGGGATCTGACATTCCACGCTCCGATCCGTAGGACGCCAGTTTTCTTTCTTCTGATAACGACATCCTCTTGCGTAGTCCCCGCCCGGAGATCCGAATGGGGGACTATTTTACCTCCGGAATATCTTACCCAGGAGGACGCCATCATCATTTAATCATACAGTAAAGCTGCATGCCCTCGGGAAAAATTACGGCCGTAGTTTCCCCTTGCATTCAGCCGTTCGCAGTACCAGCACAGCAATGCCGTTTTGGTTACTGTTACAAGGCCAGATCAGTCAATCATCCAGACTGTTGCCCTTGCAACTACTGAAAAGGCTGCTGCCCCTCTTCAGGAACCACACGTTTGTCTGGCCTCTCAACAGATACCCCTCCGTTGTGGTTGTACCTACGGTACGGCCATCTGTATCGCTGAGGCACGCAAGCCTCCCCACCAACGGCAAGGTCCATGGTTCATGGGGGGAACTATTTTTATGGATAGCAGCCAGAACACACCACGACAACGCATGCTGTGCAAAGATAACGCCACAGCAGAAGACCACATGGATTGACAACAGCATGACGGAAGAATGGTTACGGTACGCCGTTACCATAACAACGAACGCCGCGCAAAGATGGTATTATAGCAGACGACTTACACGAAGGGGCTACCATGATTACAGCGTCCCAACTACACAGGCTAGGGGGCGCTTGATGGCAACGGCGTCCCTATCACAAATGATGTGAAAAATGAATGGGACAACAGTTACCAGAATTTTAAATAATTTTAAATTTCTCGAGGTTTAATTAGTTATATTTATTATTATAATTTATTATCTTTTGTATTACAACTGGAACAATTTAAAATTTACGATTTTTTGCTTAAGCATGTAACTACCGTTGGTCACCGTGGAGGGCGTTACCGTCTGCCCACGTGTTGTTGGCCGTTATTTAAGCTCATGCAGAGAGCCAACCGTGTCCCTCCCTTCCCTTCCCTTCTCTTTCCCCTCCCCCCGGGCTTCCCCTCTCCCTTCCTCCCTCCCCCTCTCTCCTCTGCCCACGGCGTCTCTTCTCTCCCCTCTCCCATTCCCCTCCTCCTCCTCCTCCTCCTCCTCCTCCACTCTTGGCAGGTCCCCGGACTCGTACACGCTCAGTGGACTTTCGCGCGCCGGAGATCGTCGCCATCTGTGTGTTGTGTGTGTGCCTCGATTTGTGTTTAGTGTTCTGTCACCGTCACGCCTCAACTGTTCACGTGTACCGTCGCCGTCATCCGTGTTCTGTGCGCCGTGTCCCCAAGTGTTACTGTTTTTTCGCGTCCAGCGTGAACGGCTTCTTGTTTATTGTTTTTTGTATCTCCTTTTTTTGCCCGCCGTTTTTACTGTATTGTCTGTATCACCTATACGTCATGTTATTGTTCCACTTAAGGCTGAAGAGCAGCGTAATACGCTGCTGCCAGCCCGCCTGTATCAGGTGATTAAAATTACAATGAAGGAAAAAAAAAGCCAACCGTGTGCCCCCCCCCCAAATTCTATAAGTCCCTCCAAATCCTTGAGCGTCATGCACTCCGCCTCGCCTTCCGTATACGCCTCCCGTCCCCCACGCGGATCCTCTATGATCTCCTTCCTTTCCCCCATCTGCTCCTATTCCTCGAACATATCCGCATCCTCTACACCTCCCGCCGTCTTGAACCCCCTCACCCCCTGGTTGCTCCTCTCCTCTACCATCCCCGCCCCCTGCCACGTCTTCACCGTTGTGTCCCCCCTACCCTCCATCTCTACACCCTACATCTCCTTTCCCAAGGTGGCTTCCATCAGCTCCCCCTCCCGGATGATGCCCTCTCTCCCTCCATTTATCCTTCCTATCAACTCTGATCCTCAACCCCCCCTCCTTTCCTCCGTCCTTTCCCTGGGCTCCCTCTTCCTCCCCCCTTCCATCCTGTGTTTTCTCTACATCTACATCCATACTCCGCAAGCCACCTGACGGTGTGTGGCGGAGGGTACCTTCAGTACCTCTATCGGTTCTCCCTTCTATTCCAGTCTCGTATTGTTCGTGGAAAGAAGGATTGTCGGTATGCCTCTGTGTGGGCTCTAATCTCTCTGATTTTATCCTCATGGTCTCTTCGCGAGATATACGTAGGAGGGAGCAATATACTGCTTGACTCTTCGGTGAAGGTATGTTCTCGAAACTTTGACAAAAGCCCGTACCGAGCTACTGAGCGTCTCTCCTGCAGAGTCTTCCACTGGAGTTTATCTATCATCTCCGTAACGCTTTCGCGATTACTAAATGATCCTGTAACGAAGCGCGCTGCTCTCCGTTGGATCTTCTCTATGTCTTGTATCAACCCTATCTGGTACGGATCCCACACTGCTGAGCAGTATTCAAGCAGTGGGCGAACAAGCGTACTGTAACCTACTTCCTTTGTTTTCGGATTGCATTTCCTTAGGATTCTTCCAATGAATCTCAGTCTGGCATCTGCTTTACCGATAATCAACATTATATTGGCGGGGCGCAGCGCGTACGTGCAGAGCAGCTTGCCGCCCGGGGCCAGCGGGCACTCGCTGCCGCTGTTCTGCATCGCCACCACGTTCTTGAACTTGCCGTTCGTGAACATGCCACGTCCCTGCCTATGATCTCCTTTCTCTCCCCCCCCCCCCCGAGTCCTTTTGTACTCCCCTCCTCTGCCTTCCCCAATCCCTGGCCCATCTGCTCAGCACCCCCCACCCCTCTTGTGGTTCCTCCTCTTCCATTGGCTCCTTTCCCCCCCTCCCCCTTCACTTTTCCTCTCCTTCCCCCCCCCCCTTTTTCCCGTCATCTGACCAGTTTCCCCCCACCTGCTCTCGGGTGTGGTATGTCGTATTTGTGCCAACTTTTAGCGCAGTGTTTAAGTGAGTGTTCGGTGTTGTGCGTCCTTCCACAGCGTTGCGAACAGAAATCATGCTGTCGCTGGGTGTGCTTTTTATATCTCTTGCGAACAGAACCCAGACTGTCGCCGTGTTTTTTTAATTGTCTGTGTATTGTTTTTCTGCTTCCTGTGTGTTTTATTAGCTTCATCGACCCTGTGTTTTATGTTTTATGCTCCAGAATTTTCTGCCATTTTTACCTTTAAGTCACCGATTTTATCGCCAACTGTTATTATTTTTTATTCTCTTCATCTTTTTAAAACAAATTCTGTAGGCTGAAGAGCGGCGTATTAAGCTGCTGCCAGGCCGCCCCCTTTAGGGGGAATCGAAACCCAATAAAGGAAAAAAAAAAGCCAACCGTGCACAGTTACCAGCCGTGCACAGGCAGGGTGACGAATTCAGTGAGCGACCAAATGGGTATAAAAATCTGTTTATTTATGTAACTTTAACTAATTGCTTGTAAATTACGTACAGGATTATTTACTAATATTAAAAATTTACAGTGTAAATTGCGCTGAAGATGACCCCATCGCGGGTTGAAACCGGTTGGCGGTAAAATAAATAATGCGATTGTGACTGTCATTTTGAATAATGGATGCCAGCTTTTTGTTGGACGGTTAGGAGACCGTAGTAGGTCCTACATACTACAAATGTAGAAGTAGCTGTTGCCTCACCTTGACGTAGTACGAGACGTAGATGGCGAAGACGTTGCGGTCGTCGGGCAGAGAGGGGGCGGCGACGACGGTGGAGGCGAGCGAGGCGCCCGGCCGGTTGAAGGAGTCCTCGAGCGCGATCCAGTTCTTGGTGGCGCTCTTGGCGGGGCGCAGCGCGTACGTGCACAGCAGCTTGCCGCCCGGGGCCAGCGGGCACTCGCTGCCGCTGTTCTGCATCGCCACCACGTTCTTGAACTTGCCGTTCGTGAACATGCACACGTCCACGTGCTGCACCGCGAAAACCTGCAACACCGAACCGCACTGTGTACGCCGCTATTGCTCGCAACGTTACTTGGATTCCAGTAGCGGGGTTTATGAGACAAACGTGTTCAACGTTAGTTTTGCCCGTATAGGCTTGTAATACATATTTTACAGTGTCCGTTCCTTCAGACATCCACGCATGTAGAAGTGCACAGATAGCACAGATAATTAAGGTGACCGCTCCGGTCGGGCAGAAATTTGCTAGTGTCACCAATAGCCAATATTTCCATACCTAAAATAATTCTCACTTAGCGAATGAATTACGTAATATTAATACAGCTGCAGATCGTCACCAATGTCTATTCCTTCTGCTATGCAAGTATGTCTGAAGGAATACAATTACTCAAACACGCACTAAGCCCTCATATTTCTGTCTAAGTTATACTGTCTCAGAAAGAAACTAAACGTAGTTCTCATACCCCGGTTCTCAAGCAGGATTTTGGGAGGGTTCGTCGGTTGAAAGACAAACATCGGAACGAAAAATACGCTCTCGAGAGCTCCCAATTTGGAATCTCCTCTGGTCCAATATGAGCCCACTTCGTATTTGAGTCAAAATACCTAGCACTCGGAGAGTCCGTTCTACCTTTACAACCGAGGAAAAAAAGCGCTACAGTCAAACTTTTAGGGCACGTTCCTCACAAATACGAGACGAAAATGTGTAGTACGCCCGTGGTTACCAAAACGTTTTGTTTCTGTGATAGAACTCATTTCCTACAAATTGTGACAGCACATTAATCGTGGGAAACACACAAGAATAGAAATTACCAGCATACTACCCGAAAGTATTTTTAATTAAATGTGCAAAGTGCTCATCTCTTAATAGTTACATTCACCGCTAATACAGAATTGTTTGACGGATAAGCAGGAAGACGTGAGCTGAATCTCCACGCTTACGCTTTAATTTTTAACGGCATAGGAAGCTCTTGTGTATAGAATCCCGATGCAGACTGTCTTCAACCTCTATTATTGAAGGCCGCGAATCAATGAACATTACTACAGAGACATGGAGATTCATTGCGATGATGGCGGCTTGATGCATAACTCAATGCTAACAAAGAGCAAACCACACATACCGTGTAAGAAAGCGTTTCATGTTATACGCTGATACATTCTGTTCGTGTGTTGCGTTTTGCTATGGTTGTTATGTTTCTACGTCCAGGTTATACTCTATCTGATCAAATGTATTGGGACGCTGGACTCAGGACACCACATGCGGTGTTGCCACCCTTTGCCTTTATGACGGCTTCACCTCTGCTGGGAACACTTTCAGTGAAGTGTCTGAATGACTATAGAGGAAAGGCAGCCCATTCTTGCACAGGAGGAGAAGCCAAACAAAGATGGCAGTATTGGACCCTCAATTCTGGAGCCAAGTAGACGTTCCAAAGTTGATTCATTGTGTGAAAGATGCTGCTCTATAACAGGGTGCACTGTCATGCTGATACCAACAGTCAAATCCTTCCGCATTTGGTAACTCCTTAAGCACAATAAGGGGACTACACCACATTCTCAAGAAAAGGTACAAAGGTTGTCTTCTTCTACATCTACATCTACGTACATACTCCGCAATCCACCATACGGTGCGTGACGGAGGGTACCTCGTACCACAACTAGCATCTTCTCTCCCTGTTCCACTCCCAAACAGAACGAGGGAAAAATGACTGTCTATATGCCTCTGTACGAGCCCTAATCTCTCTTATCTTTGTGGTCTTTCCACGAAATGTAAGTTGGTGGCAGTAAAATTGTACTGCAGTCAGCCTCCAATGCTGGCTCTCTAAATTTCCTCAGTAGCGATTCACGAAAAGAACGCCTCCTTTCCTCTAGAGCAGGCTCGTCCAAACTGCCCGCATCTCGTGGTCGTGCGGTAGCGTTCTCGCTTCCCACGCCCGGGTTCCCGGGTTCGATTCCCGGCGGGGTCAGGGATTTTCTTTGCCCCGTGATGGCTGGGTGTTGTGTGCTGTCCTTAGGTTAGTTAGGTTTAAGTAGTTCTAAAGTTCTAGGGGACTGATGACCGTAGCAGTTAAGTCCCATAGTGCTCAGAGGAGGTCGTTCAAACTGTGCCCCTGGGGCGCCCCCAGCCAGCGCCCCGTGTGTTGTCGCAGTGGCCGAGCCGTGTCGCTCAGCTGGCCGTGCGGACAGCCCGCCGAGCCTCGCCATGCCGCTGTACGCAAATACTGCAACAGATAAAAATTTATTTTGCGACCACACATCGCTGTCCTTGTCAGCGGAACTGGGGGAAAACACATCTAAAACCAATCTTTTTTCTTAGTTTTTTATTTGAGTTTCAATGAATGAAACAATTAATTGTTAAAGTGATAAAAGTGTTTTAAAAACAGGATTGTACAAAGTTAATTGTATGTTCTTTTTTGGTGTGGTACGAACAGGAAACAGGTGGGCAAAGTTGGTGCGCAAGTTACAAATGATCGCTGAGAATCGGGAAAGCAGGGAAACCCTTTGCTGCTGGGAATCTCATCAAGGATTGCCTGGTCGACTGGGCGTCTTGTATTTGTCCACCAGACCTCAAGGAAAAATTTGAAAAAATAGCTCTTTCGTCTCAAACTGTTGCTCACAGAGTCGAAGATATGGTCTCAGATATGAGGCAGCAATTAATGAAGAGAGCGGCAAACTTCATTTCACTTTCTATCGCTCCTGCCGAGTCCGCGGACGTTGCGGACATATCTCAGCTCGTCATATCCATGCGAGGTGTCGACGACAATCTGCGTGTCATCGAAGAATTTCTAGATCTTATACCATTAAAAGACACAACCACGGGTTTGGATATTTTTCTAGCCGTGGAAAACGTATTAGAGTCAATGGGGTTAAAATGGGAACGCCTGAGCTGTGTAACAAGGGATGGAGCCCCTGCGCTACGAGGGATACGCACTATCCAGTGCGTTACTGAGTTGCGTCATGTCAAAAATGGCTGAAGTTGGCTGTTCCTTATTCGCGGCAGTCCATTGTCTGATACACCAGGAGGCACTTTGTGCGAAGATTGTCAACATAACAAAATGTTATAGACACAGTTCTTCGAACGGTTAATTATCTTCGCTCGTATGGACTCTCACATCGCCAATTTAAAGAATTTCTGGCTGAGATCGAAGCGGAATACCAGGACATCCCCTACCACACCGAAGTAAGATCTCTGAGCAGAGGAAAGGAGCTTCATCGGTTTTTCTCCTTGAGGGGCGAAATAAATACCTTTTTGGAAATGAAAGGACGTCCAGAAGAATTACTTTGTGATGCTAAGTCGGTGGCGAATTTGACTTTTTTTGAGTGTCATTGCTGGTCATTTAAATACTGTGAACATTTCATTCCAACGCGAAAATCGCTATGTTGTTGATTTAGTACAGACGATCCAAGCATTTACACAAAAAAAACTTATTTTGTGGGAAAAACAGTTGCGCGGGAAGAATTGTGGACACTTTCCTGCGCTAGACAGTGTTGAAGAAGATGTGGATTTTTCAGATTATGTTGCATTCATTTGCGAATTACAAGAACGGTTTGAAAACAGATTTTTGGAGATAAGTGAGCTTCAATCGGCCTTAGATATATTTGTTCGCCCGTTTTCCCTTCGGCATAGGACGTCTCACAAGTGCTTCAACTAGAGCTGATTGACCTGCAGTGCGATATCGGCCTGAAGGACCGCTTTCTTATGTGTAAAACTTTGGATGACTTTTACAGCTGTCTTCCACGAGAGAAATATCCTCTTTTGCACAAGCACGTGGCCTAAGTTCTCTCAATGTTTGGTTCCACGTATATCGGTGAGCGCTTTTTCTCTCTTTTAAAGCTTGCTAAAACTAAGAACCGTTCATTACTTGGCGATAAAAATTTGACTAATGCTTTGAGGTTATCAGTCTCAGGGAATACTGTAACAAACATTGACAAATCTGTTTCTTCGAAAAAGAAAAATGTGTAAAATGTTAATTGTCTTCCTTAACAATGTTGACTGTAAGAATTAAAGAGCTTTATAACCTTAATTCTATTTTTTAATAAGTTTTCAAACTTGGTCGGTTAAAATTATTACGTACAAAACAGCAAACTAAGGATCCGATTTCTAAACTCTGAAAAGGGATACAAAGAGATGTAGCCCGAAGTATAACAAAAAATATTTACTTGTAACTGCTAACAGTAAGAATGAGACTCTATATCCCTTACATGAAGTTATTTCTAAAATAGAATATTTATGACTCTAGTCCATTTAAGATACGACTTGACAAACAAATGGTAATGAGATGGGGAGCTATTAATATCAATGGGGGCTACTCTGGGAAGAAGGTAGAGCTGGCAGAGGCTGCAAGTAAGGTGGGGCTGGACGTTTTAGCTGTTAGTGACATTCGGGTAAGGGGTGAGAAAGAAGAGGAAGTGGGTGAATACAAGGTCTACCTGTCAGGAGTCAAAGTAGGAATAGCACAATGGGGTGTAGGGCTTTACATCAGGAAAGAAATGGAACCCAGCGTAGTTGCAATAAGGTATGTAAACGAACGACTGATGTGGATAGATTTGACAGTGTCTAGCAAGAAAATTAGGATTGTGTCAGTATATTCGCATTGTGAAGGGACAGATCAAGATAAGATGGATAGTTTTTATGAGGCACTCAGTGATGTGGTTGTTAGAGTAAAGGACAAGGACAGTGTTCTGCTCATGGGTGATTTTAACGCCAGGATTGGAAATCGAACAGAAGGGTATGAAAAGGTTATGGGTAAATTTGGAGAGGATATGGAGGCCAACAGGAACGGGAAACAACTCTTGGATTTCTGTGCCAGTATGGGCTTAGTAATCACAAACTCCTTTTTTAAACATAAGAACATTCACCGGTATACTTGGGAAGGCAGGGGAACCAGATCTGTCATTGACTATATAATAACAGATCAGGAATTCAGGAAGGCTGTGAGGGACACACGTGTATTCAGGGGATTCTTTGATCATACTGATCATTATTTAATCTGCAGTGAAATTGGGATTGTGAGGCCGATAGTGCAGGAGGTCAGTTCCATATGTAGGAGGATAAGAGTGGAGAAACTTCAGGATAAGGAAATCAGGCACAAGTACATAACAACGATCTCAGAAAGGTACCAATTAGTTGAATGTAGTCAATTACAGTCATTGGAAAAGGAATGGACAAGGTACAGGGACACAGTACTAGAAGTGGCTAAAGAATGTCTTGGAACAGTAGTGTGTAAAAGTAGGATGAAGCAAACAGCTTGGTGGAATGATACAGTCAAGGTAGCCTGTAAAAGGAAAAAGAAGGGGTATCAAAAATGGCTACATACCAGAACCCAGGTAGACAGAGTAAGTTATGTTGAAGAAAGAAACAAAGCCAAACAGATAATTGCAGAATCCAAGAAGAAATCGTGGGAAGACTTTGGAAACAGGTTTGGGACTATGGGTCAAGCTGCTGGAAAACCATTCTGGAGTGTAATTAGCAGTCTTCGAAAGGGAGGTAAGAAGGAAATGACAAGTATTTTGGACAGGTCAGGAAAACTGCTGGTGAATCCTGTGGATGCCTTGGGCAGATGGAGGGAATATTTTGAAGAGTTGCTCAATGTAGGTGAAAATGCGATCAATAATGTTTCAGATTTCGAGGTAGAATGGGATAGGAATGATGATGGAAATAGGATCACATTTGAGGAAGTGGAGAAAATGGTCAATAGATTGCAGTGCAATAAAGCGGCTGAGGTGGATGAAATTAAGTCGGAACTCATCAAATACAGTGGAATGTCAGGTCTTAAATGGCTACACAGGATAATTGAAATGGCCTGGGAGTCGGGACAGGTTCCATCAGACTGGACAAAAGCAGTAATCACACCAATCTTTAAACATGGAAACAGAAAAGATTGTAACAACTACAGAGGTATCTCTTTAATCAGCGTTGTGGGTAAAATATTCTCAGGTATTGTTGAAAGGAAAGTGCGAGTATTAGTTGAGGACCAATTGGATGAAACTCAGTGTGGGTTTAGGCCTCTTAGTGGTTGTCAGGACCAGATCTTTAGTTTACGGCAAATAATGGAGAAGTGTTATGAGTGGAACAGGGAATTGTATCTATGCTTTATAGATCTAGAAAAGGCATATGACCGGGTTCCTAGGAGGAAGTTATTGTCTGTTCTACAAGATTATGGAATAGGAGGCAAACTTTTGCAAGCAATTAAAGGTCTTTACATGGATAGTCAGGCAGCAGTTTGAGTTGACGGTAAATTGAGTTCATGGTTCAGAGTAGTTTCAGGGGTAAGACAAGGCTGCAACCTGTCTCCACTGTTGTTCATATTATTTATGGATCATATGTTGAAAACAATAGACTGGCTGGGTGAGATTAAGATATGTGAACACAAAATAAGCAGTCTTGCATATGCGGATGACTTAGTTGTGATGGCAGATTCGATTGAAAGTTTGCAAAGTAATATTTCAGAGCTAGATCAGAAATGTGAGGACTATGGTATGAAGATTAGCATCTCCAAAACGAAAGTAATGTCAGTGGGAAAGAAATATAAACGGATTGAGTGCCAAATAGGAGGAACAAAGTTAGAACAGGTGGACGGTTTCAAGTACTTAGGATGCATATTCTCACAGGATGGCAACATAGTGAAAGAACTGGAAGCGAGGTGTAGCAAAGCTAATGCAGTGAGCGCTCAGCTACGATCTACTCTCTTCTGCAAGAAGGAAGTCAGTACCAAGACTAAGTTATCTGTGCACCGTTCAATCTTTAGACCAACTTTGTTGTATGGGAGCGAAAGCTGGGTGGATTCAGGTTACCTTATCAACAAGGTTGAGGTTACGGATATGAAAGTAGCTAGGATGATTGCAGGTACTAGTAGATGGGAACAATGGCAGGAGGGTGTCCACAATGAGGAAATCAAAGAAAAACTAGGAATGAACTCTATAGATGTAGCAGTCAGGGCGAACAGGCTTAGATGGTGGGGTCATGTTACACGCATGGGAGAAGCAAGGTTACCCAAGAGACTCATGGATTCAGCAGTAGAGGGTAGGAGGAGTCGGGGCAGACCGAGGAGAAGGTACCTGGATTCGGTTAAGAATGATTTTGAAGTAATAGGTGTAACATCAGAAGAGGCACCAATGTTAGCACTGAATAGGGGATCATGGAGGAACTGTATAAGGGGGGCTATGCTCCAGACTGAACGCTGAAAGGCATAATCAGACTTAAATGATGATGGTGATGATGATCATAGTCCATTTAAGAAACTAATATAATTTTCAGAAGACGCCTATTTTACACATGACGAGTGTGCACGTGTAGTACTATTAGAATGAACCTGTGGATCAGAAAACAACTAAGATGTTCTTCGATTCCTGTTTTGGATATTGTTGTCTAAAGCTTTGCGTAGTAATTCTGCCACACGAACACTGGTTGTTACCTAAACGGTATATGGTTTGCTTGTTTTACCGCTCATCGGCCTGTCTTACAGAGGTGCGCTTCCTCTGTTATTTTGTTTGCGTTGGATCTGACTGCGGGGCAGTCCAGCGCAGAGCAGTGGTGTGCGGTCTCAGTCGCTCCGCAGCTCCTATGCCGACACCGGCGACACTACACTGCCTGGCGCCCACGGGGCGCGGGCGCGCCCGCCGGCCGCCTGCTCTAGAGCCTCCCACCCGAGTTCCTGAAGCATTTCCGTAACACTCGCGTGATGCTCAGACCTACCAGTAACAAATCTAGACAAATCTAGCAGCCCGCCTCTGGATTGCTTCTATGACCTCCCTCAATCCGATCTGATAGGGATCCCAAACGCTCGAGCAGTACTCAAGAACAGGTCGTATTAGTGTTCTACAAGCGGTCTCCTTTACAGATGAACCACATATTCCCAAAATTCTACCGATGAACCGAAGACGACTATCCGCCTTCCCCACAACTGCCATTACATGCTTGTCCCACTTCATATCGCTCTGCAATGTTACGCCCAAATATTTAATCGACGTGAATGTGTCAAGCGCTACACTACTAATGGAGTATTCAAACATTACGGGATTCTTTTTCCTATTCATCTGCATTAATTTACATTTAACTATATTTAGAGTTAGCTGCCATTCTTTACACCAATCACAAATCCTGTCCAAGTCATCTTGTATCCTCCTACAGTCACTCGACGACGACACCTTCCCGTACACCACAGCATCATCAGCAAACAGCCGCACATTGCTATCCACCCTATCCAAAACATCATTTATGTAGATAGAAAACAACAGCGAACCTACCACACTTCCCTGGGGCACTCCAGTTGATACCCTCACCTCCGATGAACACTCACCATCGAGGACAACGTACTGGGTTCTATTACTTAAGAAGTCTTCGAGCCACTCACATTTTTGGGAACCAATCCCATATGCTCGTACCTTAGTTAGGAGTCTGCAGTGGGGCACCGAGTCAAACGCTTTCCGGAAATCAAGGAATATGGTATCCGTCTAATACCCTTCATCCATGGTTCGCAAGATATCATGTGAAAAAAGGGCGAGTTGCGTTTCGCAGGAGCGATGCTTTCTAAAGCCGTGCTGATGCATGGACAGCAACATCTCTGTCTCAAGGAAATTCATTATATTCGAACTGAGAATATGTTCGAGAATCCTGCAAAAAACCGATGTTAAGGATATTGGTCTGTAATTTTGAGGATCCGTCCTTCTACCCTTCTTATATACAAGCGTCACCTGCGCTTTTTTCCAGTCGCTCGGGACTTTATGTTGGGCAAGAGATTCGCGTTAAATGCAAGCTAAGTAAGGAGCCAATGCATTACAGTCCTCTCTGTAAAACCGAATTGGAATCGCATGAGGACCTGGCGATTTATTTATTTTCAACCCATTCAGCTGCTTCACAACCCCAGGAATGTCTATCACTATGTCCTCCATACGGGAATCTGTACGAGACTCAAACGGCGGTATGTTTGTACGATCCTCCTGCGTGAAGGATTTCTCAGATGCTAAATTTAAATTTCAGCAAGATCTTTTGCTAAGGTATGACGGTCTTCCAATTGATCCTTACACAACGCAGGAATTATCCACAGTTTCTCTGCACATGTTGTTTACAGACGAATCGTGCTTTACTAGAGACGGTATTAGGTGCATCTAGGCGTATGAGAATTCACGTGCTACCAATGAGACAGTGTATCAGCGGGGACTTCCCGTTAACATTTGGGCAGGTGTCGTCGGTTTGTATTGATAGAGTCTCAGTTGCTATCTGGAAGACTTACCGGTCGTGAGTATTTTTATTACCTGCAATGCAAGTCAGTCAGTTATTTGTATGCTGTTCCTTATGGTGAGAGGATGTGTATGTGGTGTATGCATGATGGTGCACCGACACACTTTCATGTGGCTCTTCAGGACCACGTAGCATGAATCTTGGACAACGAGAGTATTGGTCGTGGTTTGCCAATACCATGGCCATTCACTAGGTCCCCCGACTTGAGCTCTGGGGATTTCCTTTTAGGGTGGGGATACTTAAAAGGTTTGGTGTATCCTAGCGTTTTTGATAGTGTCGGTGAACTCCGGGAATGCATTCTGGATGGTTGTCAATGCATTCGGAACACCCTGAGATTTTTTACGTGTGTGGGCATCGATGATGAGACGAGGAGAAACCTGGCTTCACACGAACGGTGGCCTTGTGGAACACTTGTAATGTGTTTGTCCTCAAGTGCATATCTGCACTTCGGAGCCTCTGGAAATCTGTACTTAATGATAATACTAGTATCGTGGAAAACAGTGGTTTCCAGAACTGTGTTTATTGTGATTATTAGCTTGTTTCATTGTCTCCTACTCAACCATTTCGTTTGTACTTATAATGGTCAAACGTCCTACGTGTAGAGACCTACAGAGGTAGCACTAAAATATGGAAACAGAAAAAACACAACACATTAGCATGCCTAACACTGTGTAGGAACTCTTTGGCATTGAAAACAGTTAACAGTTCTCTTGGAATTGATAAATACAGGTCCTGCATGGTTTTCAACAGCATCTCATCCCATTTTTCCGGCAAAATAGTGGCAATTACAGGTGCCGGTTATGAAGTTGGATAGCGATCACGCACGCACATCTCCTCCTCCTGTCCGCCGCTCGTGGTCTCGCGGTAGCGTTCTCGCTTCCGAGCACGGGGTCCCGGGTTCGATTCCCGGCGGGGTCAGGGATTTTCACCTGCCTCGAGATGACTGGGTGTTTGTGTTGTCCTCATCATTTCATCATCATCCAGGAAAGTGGCGAAATTGGACTGAGCAAAGATTGGGTAATTGTACGGGCGCTGATAACCACGCAGTTGAGCGCCCCACAAACCAAACATCATCATCATCACGCACATCTCCAAAGTAGACTACAAAGGGTTAATAATATTGAGATCTGGCAAATATGGTGGCCAGGAGAGACGCGAGAATTCATCTCGGCGCTCACAAACCAATCCTGGAGCATGAGAGTTGTGTGACAGGGATCCTGTCGTCTTGGAAGAAATCATCACCATTGAGGAACCAACACTGTAGCATGGGATCGACCTGAACAGTCAAAAAAGGTCACATAATACTCGGCAGTAATGCGACCTTGCAGAGGCAGAGTAACCGTGGGGCCCATGGAATGCCACGATATGGCTTCACAAATCGTCACCGAACCCCGAGTACGTTTTAATGTTGTGACGTTAAGTCGTCCAAAAATTTGAAACAGTGTGAAACAAGATTTATCCGACGAAATGACTTTTCCATTGCTCCATAATCAAGGTTTTATGGTTTCAGCACCACGTTTTCTTGTCAAGGGCATTTGAATCTCTCATGTGTGGTTTCGGAACTGTAGCTGACCCAGAAGTTCCCTGCTTATGGAGCTCTTCCGTGTTCTTTTGGTGCTGACTGCGTTCGCGAGTGCGAGATTCAATTCTGCAGTGGCGTTTGCAGTTGTCGTCCTCTTATTTTTCGTCACAATCCTCTACAACGACCTTCTGGTGACAGTCAGTCGATATACACTTTATTCCGAGTTGTGAGTTAGCGGGTGATGTTTTTCCGCTCTCCCTGTATGCGGTATAAATCTCCGATACGGTGCTCCTTGAAATACGAAACACTTCGGCTCCCTTGTTTACGGAAGCATCCACCAAAAGTTGCCCACGTTCGAATGCACTACGCTCCGACATAGTGCACTCAAAAGTGTACAGAAAACTGTTTTGGCCCCGACTGACACGCGCAACATCTTAAGGAAACTGCAAAGCTGCCTTTCGTGGTCAAAATACGACGACACAACCTGCAGGCTTGGCTTGCATCTGCAGTTACATTCAAGCACGCATTTCTCGCGCTGTTACACTTTTTGTTCAAGCCCACTAGATTTCAGTACACGAAATGTTGTTTACGAAATTCTCGTACATTAACACATTATATACGTTATTACTACTTACACTGAAGTCCTGCTTCGAAGTAATGTTATGAATGTCGAAATGAAACTGACTTTTTGGTTATTTATAGTGCAGAAGGCACAGTATCGTCATATTAAAATATAATACGTACTGACTTATTCGAGTGTAATAATACCTATAGTTGTACATAATCAATATGTCTCTCTGCAGTGGAGAGTGAACTGTTTTGAAGCCTCCTGGTAGAGTAAAATTAGGGCCCGCGTTGGGATTTTAACACCTTGACTGGCTAAACCATTGCCACATGTTGAGTTGTACATTGTTAAGCTTAAGACTGTTGGAAGTCAGAGAGGGCACTCCGAGATAGGAAATCAGAGACACACTGCAGAGAACAGGCATAATGTTAGCGTTTTAGGTTACCGTAGGTAAACAGTTACGCTAGAGCACTGTGAATTGCAAGCGCTCTCGACAACTGCCCCAGGGGGGAAGTTTCACTTCAGAGAATTAACTTGAAACTCCATCTACCTCTGAGACGCTGTAGTAAAGCGTCACAGTAGAAGATGGTAATAAACAGACACGTCTTAGCAGAGGCAGTAAGTTTGATACTTGTTTGTTAGGACCGCAAAGTCAGTGATTTTACATAGGTTAGAGTGAGATAAAAAAATGGAAAAAAACTGCTGCAACAGCGGTCACTCTTCACGTGAGGCGTCAGGGTGGGGGCAAGTGACGTAAAACACTGTTGTTGCTAATGCAAAGGCCAGAAACATAGCCACCTACAGAGTGCGAGGAGGGAAAGGACCTAACGTGACTGGCCAGAGGCATCAGCGAGGTGCACAGCCCCACGTAAGATTGGCCGATGCCTGCAAAGCGCCGGCGGCCGGATTGGAGTGACGACTATAGGTAATAGAAATACTGCGCTGCCACAATCCTTTAAAAACCTAGGTTTTTTGTATTCAGAAGTACATCCCAGCCAGATCGTTGGGACGCCATTTCGGTGCCGCTCGTCGCCAGTTTCGAGTAAGCTCCGACAAGTCTGTAATTCTGACTTTGAGCGCTGCTCTCAAAGCTTGTACTTATGTCGGTAGCGGTTGGTACCTCTGTTAGATCTCATCCTACGGATTAAAAACTGTCTTCTATTGTGCAACCACTTGCATCCTTGGTTTTTATAATGTCTGGAATTAGCTTTCAGAGTAGTAATTAGCCTGATTACCCGCCAGGTTAGTCGAGAGCGCTAATGTGCTGCTCCCTGGACTCGGATAGGCGCCCTGGCCACGGATCGAATCCGCCCGGCGGATTAACGGCGAGGGCTGGTGTGCCGGTCAGCCTGTATATGGTTTTTAGGCGGTTTTCCACATCCCACTAGGTGAATACTGGGCTGTTCCCCACACCCCGCCTCAGTTACACGACTCACAGACATTTGAAGACGTTCGCAATATTCCATGGCTTACACTAGACGCAGACAGCTGGGGGTACACTAATTCCGTCCTGGGGGGGGGGGGGGGGGGGGGTACGGGGTGGCGACAGGAAGGGCATCCAGCCACCCTCTGACACTAATATCGCCAAATCCATAGTAAGAAGGCCGCCTCCGCGTTGGAGTGGGCCAAAGGCCCAAGTAAATTGATGATAGTAGTAATTAGTCTTATTACAATAGCGTCAATCAGATCCCTTAGTTTCTCTAGTCTCCTGTCGCGAACATCCCATCGTATCCCAAAATCCGCGCCTCTCGTAGGTGCCTTGTGACAGTGTTTGGCGATGATCCGCACGTTCAGCCTACCATCACTAGAAATTTATCTATCTGCAATTGCCCCTAACCGATTGGGAATTGTCGAGTGACCTGTAACCCTCTGTCTTCCCCTTATCCTATGTAAGGACATGACATTTCTCCGCGATACCCGTCCCTCCAGGAATACTGGTCCAGCAAAGAATGAAGGCGCGCTTCTGTGAAGTGTGGAAATTCGGCGGAGAAGTACTTGCAGAAGTGAAGCTGTGAGGGAAGACCCTGAGTGATGCCACCGAAAATTATGCTTCCGTTTTCTGACCCCGGTACGGCGCACAATTTTTCCATGGCTTCTGGGTTTCCTGCGGCCTACAGCTTGTTTAAATATCATGTAGTCTGGTCACTGCCTACTGTTTCGCTGAAAATACTTCCTTTTTCTTATAATTCGTCTTCTACCTTCAACTTTCCCTCCAAGTATCAGCTGCAAGAGTTGGTATCTTTTATTTCCCATGATATGCCATAAATATACCGTCCTTCTTAATTATACTGGTTATTTGCGGGACTCTGCTGAAACGCTTAACCACTCTCCCATTTCTTATTCTCGCCGTCCATAGTATCTTAAATACTCTACGCTATATCGACGCATCGATGGTGTTTAGTTTTCATGTCCTGCCATCTGCACCGTACAGAAAAACTGACCAAATGTAACAATTTACAGGATTTAGTCTTAAGTCCAGATCAAAGTCTGAAAATCTACTTTTACAAATTTTGAGGAGACCTGCCGATCTTGCGAGATACGAAGTGTTACTTGGCTGACAGATACGCATTCTTTGGGAAGTATTGTGCCCAGATATTTAAACTTGCCAACTCTTTCTAAGCCAGTGCATTAAATGCTATGGTAGAGTTTTCAAACAAGCTGAAACTGCTGATAACGATTTTTGTGTTTTTAGTATTGACATTTAGGTCCAGTGATTTAATATATTCACCTATTGCGTAGACATGTTGTAAGGCGATTAGTTCTCGTACCCCATCGACAGCACTGCTGTTGATTCACCTTCCGTTTACCTTAACTCACATTTCCACATTTTCCAAATCTCCTTCAAAAATTGGTTCCAAGTAAAGGTTGTATAGCCGAGCGCGATTAGCCGAGCGGTCTGGGGCGCTGCAGTCATGGACTGTGCGGCTGGTCCCATAAAATTTCACACACACAAAGGTTGTATAAAAATGAATTCCGACTGCGTCCCTGCCTTAACCCTCTCTTAATTAGTATCAGATGAACATATAATAATCTAATCTTACCTGCAGCTTTCTATACATATTGCTATACATAAAGGATTGTCGAAGAACTACATGAATTTTTGATGTTGTACCGGAACAAAATCTTTTTGGTAATCTATACAGGACAGGCATATATCTTTTCTTTGATCGTAACAGTCTGGACAAGAAATTTACGTCTTTTTGGTGCCCTGGAATGGTCCAGTCCTTCAGTGGTGTTTGTCTGGACCCCAGGTCACGTCGGAATCCTAGGCAACGAACTCGCCGACAGGCTAGCCTAACAGGCTACGCAGAAACCGCTAATGGAGATCGGCTTCTCTGAAGCTGACCTGCGTTCAGTATTACGCCGCAAGGTTTTGCAGCTTTGGGAGACGGAATGGCATAATCTCAGCACGCACAACAACCGGCGTGCCATTAAGGAAACTACAAATATGTGGAAGACCTGCATACGCGCCTCTCGCAGGGCCTCTGTGGTTCTCTGTCGGCTCCGCATTGGCCATACGTGGCTGACGCACGGTTACCTCCTCTGTCGTGAGGACCCACCTCGGTGTCGCTGTGGCTCACGAATGACGGTCGTCCATCTCTTGCTGGACTGCCCACTTTTAGCCGCTCTGCGGCAGACTTTCAACCTTCCCAGCACCGTGCCTTCGGTGTTGGGCGACAAATGCCTCAACAGCAGCTTTAGTTTTACGTTTTATTCGTGAGGGTGAGTTTTATTATTTGCTCTAAGTTTTAGCACATGTCCATTGTCCCCGTGTGTCCTCCACCCTAGTGCTTTCAGGGTGGGGGTTTTAATGTGTTGCAGAATGGCTGCCTTTTTCTCTTTATCCTCATGGTCAGCCAGGCATGGTAACCTGCTTTCTTGTTTTAATCTCTTCTACCTGTTTCTTACGTCTTTGTGGTTTTCTTGTCCCCATTTAAGTGTTTGTTGCCCTTCAGTCGTTGTTGTGGTTTTTCTTTCATTCTGTTTTGTTTTGTCTCATCGTCTTGTTCTCACCCTTGTGCCATTGTTTCCTTCGGAACAAGGGACCGATGACCTCGTAGTTTGGTCCCTTCCCCCCTCTTTTAAACCAACCAACCAACCAGCATTTCTACATTTCTTCCACGGCTCTTGCACTGAGATGGATTCTGTGCAGTTTTTTGTTCTTAAATATTTTTTCATTGACAGTCAGGTACCATCACGAGTGTACCGGTGGAGACAGGAAGGACTGGTGAATATTTCGCCACAGTAACTCTGCAGTTCACCTATGGTTCCCTTTCTTCAATAGATTTCCACGTGCAGTCTTTGTCACGATTTTGCGTATTGTCTTGTTAGGAAGCTGTCAGATGCTTGCTGTAGTGGCGTGGATAAAACTAAATTCGAGAAAATATTTCAGGACGTGTTGGTATTCAGAAGGAATCGTCGGGAGGGGTACTCGCGGGGCTAGGCTCAATGGTCTTATGCTGATTAAGAAACTGTGAACAATACATGCGCGCTGATGCTGTATTTCTTTTCTCGTCCTATTGATGAGGGGCATCACGCATTGGTGTCGAACGCTCGTGAACCCAAGGCAATCCCGCATGGGAGGCAGGCTGAGGACCGTGAACTGTACTTTAAAGATGTTACCACGGAGATGAAACCAGCTGAACGCCCGCGGAATATCTGCCGCCAAAGCTTCAGGGAGCGGAAGTACTTGGGCCATGTAGTAAATTTTTTCTTGCCATTGATACGTGAATTGTTTGCATCTCTTGCAGGAGGTTCAAGCGTCTGTCTGAGTGCACATTCAGAATGGCACTGATGTGGCTCAGGAGGTCCGCTCAGTTTTTATTTACCATGCAGCCACGTGTGGCCACGCGGTAAATGACCAGAGGTCTCGCTTCAGGAGTTTCGCCGAAGCCCCCAGTCAGTGATAGTATGGTCACTTCCTGCTGTTGATCTGAACGCAAGACGCATGTATGTAACTTCCGGCCAGTCACACTGCTTAATGCAAATTTCAGAATCATTACTCGTGCGGCCAACATTCGTATGGAATCACTCTTCGAGAACACTAGGCAGCTACCAGCATTGTGCCGTCTCTTGTAGAACATCCTCTCTCCAGCGTGTGGTCTACGGGACGTGATATGCTCCCCTGTATGGTCGAAAACTGAAGGAGCAATTGTATTTTTAAAGTTTTCGAAAGCCCTTGACCGTGTGAGCTATGAGTTTTTAATAGTAGCGATGAAGAAGATGGGATATGGAGATTGTATCACAACAGTCCTCCAGAGCATGTTATGAAATGGCTCCTCTCAGATTCTAACCAGCGGCCGCCTCACGTAATCTCCCCATATTCATCGGTCTGTCCGCTAAGGAGGCCAGATGTCGATGGCTCTGTGTGCTGTACCCTTTGAGCCACTTCTGCGTTTAATTGAAAACAGAGTTAGATGAATAGTGGCTCAGAACACGCGGATCAGCTGCACCACAGCATAAGTAGACGACATATCTGTTATATCTTCCCTGGCCTCCCTAGAAGACATAATTAAAATCCATGAACGTGTTCGTGAATGAACCTCAAGTATAGGTGGTAAAGGCAAGGACTCCAGTTCGGAAAGATGGGATCGCACACGAGCTGCAATTGTAAGGCCTGACCAGGGCGTCGATGCGGGAGATGAACCACAGTGTGCGGGAAAAGGAGACGGTAATTCGGATTCGCAGAAGAACTACGAACGTGTGCAACGTAACTAGAGAGAAATTGCGCACGCCTAACCTGCAATGAGGGACTCCAGCCTCCACCAGGACGCTAGTCACCGGACTACTCCTAAAAGGACATGTCGCAAGGCGAACGCCACAGTGGTGTACTGGGTCGAGTAAACGCAACACTGATGGTGCCGTCGAACCATAAATCAGGCTCCCATAGTCAAGGCGGGATTGAACAAGGGCTCTGTAGAGCTGCAGCAGCGTAGAGCGATCTGCTCCCCAGTTGGTGTTGCTCAGGCAGCGGAGGGCATTGAGGTGCTGCCAGCACTTCCGCTTAAGCCGACGGAGGTGGGGAATCCAAGTCAATCGGGCGTCGAAAACCAGTCCTAAGAATCAATACGTCTCCACTACAGTGAGGGGATCGTCATTAAGGTAAATTTCTGGTTCCGGATGAAGCGTACTACGCCGACAGAAGTGCACAATACACGACTTTGCGACCGAAAACTGGAAACCGTGCCCATGACTGCGCCTTGCGGATGGCTCCCTGTAGGCGCCGCTCAGCAGCACCAGTACTGGAGGAGCAGTACGAAATGCAGAGGTCGTCTGCGTACAGAGACGTTGAGACGGACGACCCTACAGCTGCTGCTAGTCCATTAATGGCCACTAAAAATAGAGATACACTCAATACAGAGCCCTGCGGGAACCCATTCTCCTGGATATGGGGCAAACTAAGAGAGGTACCACCTTGGACACCCAAAGTACGAAGTGACAGGAAATTTTGAATAAAAATCGGGAGCGGGCCTCGGAGACCCCATTAATATAATGTGGCAAGGATATGATGTCGCCGGGTGGTGTCATACGCTTTTTGTAAGTCAAAAAAGACGGCAACCAGGTGTTGTTCGAATGGAAGACTCGGGGGACACAAAGTTATCAGTGGTAGAGCGAACCTGGCGGAAGCCGCCCTTACATGGAGCCAGTAGGCCACGTGGCTCCAGGACCCAACCCAACCACCGACATACCATACATTCCAGTAGCTTACAAAGAATGTCGGTGAGGCTGGAGGGCCGATAGTTACATACAACAAGCGGGTTTTTACCGGGTTTAGGTACCGAAATGATGGTGCTGTCCCGCCATTGCGATGGAAAGACGCCATCTAGCGCCAGATCCAGTTGAAGATGATGAGAAGATGTCGCTTGTAATGATATTAGAGATATTTAATCATCTGTTCGTGGATCCGATCTGGCCCAGGAGCTGTGGCGGGACAATCTGAAAGGGCACTGAGGAGCTCCCATACTGTAGATGGGGCATTATAGGGTTCACTGTGGCGTGTAGCAAACTAGAGGACTTTCCTATGCCGGCCGCGGTGGTCTAGCGGTTCTGGCGCTGCAGTCCGGAACCGCGGGACTGCTACGGTCGCAGGTTCGAATCCTGCCTCGGGCATGGGTGTGTGTGATGTCCTTAGGTTAGTTAGGTTTAAGTAGTTCTAAGTTCTAGGGGACTTATGACCTAAGCTGTTGAGTCCCATAGTGCTCAGAGCCATTTGAACCATTTTTG
The DNA here is from genome assembly GCF_023864275.1 of Schistocerca cancellata. Taxonomy (NCBI): domain Eukaryota; kingdom Metazoa; phylum Arthropoda; class Insecta; order Orthoptera; family Acrididae; genus Schistocerca; species Schistocerca cancellata. The sequence goes on from NC_064629.1 coordinate 932,278,643, forward strand.
ACTTTCCTTTCCATCTGCCATTAGAGGGTGCAAAGGGCTGGCTGATGTTAATGCCAGAGACACCTGTTGTTCCGTGCTCCGGCCACTTTTAGAAAGAAGAACTCTTATCCCTTATTTCATAGCGCGGGTACCGTTGCGGCTCGCCACACGTCATTAGCAACAGCTTGAACGGAGCCTATGAGGATATCCTGGGAACCCTGGTAGAATTCTGCTCCGAGACTATCAGGCCCTGGCGACTTTCACTTACCTGCACGGAAAGTTGCTTCCTCAATTTTGAAGATCGAGAATAGGGTTCCCAGAGTGACTCTATGCTCCTCTTGGAGGAGTTCCTGGATGGTGCTGAATCCTGTGTGATAAGCTCGATCGTCGACATCTTGTCTGTCTTACAGGGTAATATAGCTCATAAGAGTGCACACAGTCCATAATGCCCCTTTGGGTATCTACTCTCTGGTCGGAGTCGGAGACGGTCACAACTTCGGTGATTAGTTGAGCTTTTCTTCGACGTGTGAGACACAAAACGTGGAACAACGATACCGTTTCTTCGGCCGCTACGTCTTTTCGTCGAGACTGAGCGAAGACTCCTGAGAGCTGCTATCGCCACATGGGCAGCGTCTGGATCAGTATTCTCTGGTACAGGTCCTTGATGCATTGATGCTAAAACTCTTTGTTCGATTTTTGTCAGAAGCTTTTTCGGCTGGCGTCCTGTTTCACTATTGTTGTACAGAAAATCTGCAAAAGCATTGATTTTATGGCCAGATGTAATTCAGATGTTACTGATTTAGTGATATTATATCTTTGGCATAACAGCAGGGAGCTGTAGCTGCATTGCAGCATGAGGGTGGCATTCCCGTCTCGACTTCCGCCAACCACAGCGATGTTTTAGACGATGCGGTTGGGTCTACTACCATAGCCGTAGCGCCAGCAGTGACACCACGTGTATATTCAGAAGCAGCTGCTGCTCCCTTAATGCTCGGCGCTAGTTTTTGTCTTCTCGGGTGACAGATGTAGGGTGTCTCCTTTGCCTTTCATGTCCTTGTTAGGACGCTCTTTAGGTAGCGTTTCGTCGTCGGAACGCTGACTGGGGCCTGCGACAGTAAAGACGGCACTCTCACTACTTACAACTGGAGATACACTGATGATTTCGCCGGAAACAGCGACGCCAGAGTGAGTGGCAGATGTATCTATTTCGGCATCGAGGGTGCTTTGTATAGAACATGGGGTCTCAAGAACTCACTCCACGTCGTGTGAGATTGCCTCTTCCAGCATCATATTTTCCTCTGATTCACGTGTACGGTCCTCGCTAAGAGAAAGTACGAATGCCCGTTCGGGTTGTTGAGCGACAGCAGTGTGGTCCGGGTCAGCTACCACAGTCAAAACAGCCGCGAGTGCCGCAGCGCACCTGTTGGTCTCGGGGCAGTGGCGCCGACCTGCGCTTGCTACAGTTTTCCCTCGAGTGTTCGGTCGACTTGCAAGAAGAGCAGACGGAGGGCTGCCCACTGTACGAGATGAATGTCTGTATGCCACCGACGGACAGATACGAAGGTACACGATTCTTCAGATCAATAAGAACATTCCTAACACTGCTGTCAACTTGGTATACGTAAGCAGACGACCACTTTTCATTAGTCACGCTAAATACATTTCCGTACACTTAGAGCTAAGGTGAGGTATGATCATTCGAAAAATTGCACAGCTGACTGAATATGTGTACATTACAGATCTAATAGCCAATAATACGATTTGTACGTCACTAATTGATCCATCATCATATTTAAATTTTGCAATACCACCAGTGGGAGAAAATTCTGAATTTTTCATTCTCATAAAAAAATATTTCAAAATGGAATCCAACTGAAAACCGATAATATCATAATCTGAAGTTCCTCACTCAAGTACCCATTTGTGACTCTCAAGAGCACTAGGAAGCGAGGAATTCCGATCGAAAATACACTGGATACAATCTGTCATATTTAAAAAAAATGGTTCAAATGGCTCTGAGCACTATGGGACTTAACAGCTATGGTCATCAGTCCCCTAGAACTTAGAACTACTTAAACCTAACTAACCTAAGGACATCACACAACACCCAGTCATCACGAGGCAGAGAAAATACCTGACTCCGCCGGGAATCGAACTGTCATATTTAAGTTCCACATATTACTTACAGAACATTGTTACGGTACACACGAAATTACGACCCTCTCACGATACGGAGACAGACACCGCTGCCACACGGCCGCTCTCTTTCACGGCTGCCACTCGTCTGACCGTGGAAAGGTGACCTACGTCTCCTGTTTAACATGGCATCCGAAACTTGTGATGTTTCTGGCGATTAGTCGCATCACTTGGAGGTGATGGCGAAGTGAAAATGAAGACCGAAGACCGACAAGATTCGATCCTCCATCCTCTCGCTTTATGGGCACGCGCCTTACCACTAGTCTGCATACCCGGCGTTTATATAGATATTTAATCTATAGGTTTTGATGACTTTATTTGCGAGTGTTAAAATATGTGACTTATAGGGCCATATCTTTTGGATACATTGACTTAGAAACTTAAATTTTGTACACCGCCGACAGATCATACCTGGTCCTGATACGAAGAGGTCTTAACAGTCGGACACACGGGCAGACAAAAGACATTACGTCAGACAGACAGATAACAAAGTGACTCTATAAGCGTTCTATTTTTACCGTCTGAGGTACAGAACACTAAGAAACTAAAAAAATTATTGTATTTCTCATGAAGCGGAGTTCTGAAGCCCCAAATTTATTTCGAGAAAGAGGAACAGGAGCTTCCAACCACAGCAAGATTATTGCTTCTTTTTATTTTTACCATTATAATAACAATAAGAGGGAGGAATTCGAAGGCTGTGAAATGGAAAGACGACGCCACCCTTTCACTGTGTTCTGAGAGCTATTTTTTTGTGTATGCGGCGATAGTTGATGATGAAAGGATATATTTTTCTCTAAAGAAAAGGCGAAGGAATATGCTATTACCTAAATGGGATATTAAGAAAAAAACGCTGCAGATACATTGTCAGGGATTACGACAGGCTGCGCAGGAAAGCACAGATTGGAGAAGTAAGGAAGGAGAAATCGGCTGTGCCCTCATGAAGGAACCGGCGTTGGAGAGATTCGACATCAGCCTGAAAGGCACCCCGGGGATTTGATGCGGCTCCTTCCGATCAAGTGGAAGCTTTTATTGGTGCGCCCCCGCGTTCGGCTGTGAGTATCTGATGGCCCTGATTGGTTAAATCAAGTCCAATATCTGCGCGACAGCTCTGCAGCAGCCGGCCCAACCAGTGCTCCCCTCCTTCTGGAAAGCGCTCCATATCTGCTAAAACAAATAGAATGCACAGGAACTTTACTTCCTGTTTGCTTCTTATCCGTTTATCAATTTTGAGAGTTCACGACTGAAAAGACAAAATTTAGTTTTTAATATAAAGTAATCGTTGTAACTAATCGCGAATTTATCCTTCTAATTCAATCTAAACACGATACTGTTCGAAGAATTGTTACCAAGCTCAAGTCCTTTTTTACTCGTTTGTAGCGTATTTAAAGTACTATTTCCCTGGGGTAAGCTGCTGTGTCATTTTGCAAAATTGTGCAAATTTGTCGTTACAGATGTGAAGGAAGAAAGGAGGATTAGGTTTTAATGTGCCATAGAAGACGGGGCCATCAGAGACAGAGCAATGATGGGGAGGCAAGTTACATTTTCGAAGGAACCATTCAGGCATTTTAAGTGACCCAGGAGAGCCACAGAAGACCTAAACCTGGATGTGTGACAGGGATTTGAACCGCCGCCCTCACAAGAATAAGTTGTGTCACAAATTCTATTGAAACACACTATTTGTGCAGCAGGTGATCAGGTGTATCTACTACGTATTTTAACAAGATTTATTATGTTTTTAAGCACACGTATGTTTCTTTTGCAGCCACAATTAATTGTGTTCTATTTCTTTTTCTTGGAACTGGTAATAGCCGTGAGAATACGTGACGCCTGCAAATGCAAAATTGTGCCGACCGCTTGGTCATCTGATGTATAAGCATCAGTCGCCATCGCTTCCCGATGCGCGCGCGCTTTGTTCTCGGGAGTTCCGTTTGTTATTGTAACTGGAGATCTGTTTCTTCTAATAAGTAAGTAGGATATTTTGTTATCTGCTGTGATATCGTAGGGTCACGATATGGGTAACAGTAAATGATGGTCCCAAGTTGGCGATACTTTTTTCTGTGCTGTTAGAGAACATCTCAGCTGAATATATCAGATTTATTAATGTCACGAAGAATATTTTCACCGGATGTTTTATTTTACTTCGACAAGGTAGGAAGATAAAGACCGTACAGAATATTTTAAATAGAAGCAGAAGATCCATTTTGGTGAAGAGTGTGAATAGGACTTATAAGTGAAGGAAAAATGACACTACTGTGAATTTCAAGAGTTTTTACATGTACTAGTTTTTGCCGCCCCCCATGAACCATGGACCTTGCCGTTGGTGGGGAGGCTTGCGTGCCTCAGCGATACAGATGGCCGTACCGTAGGTGCAACCACAACGGAGGGGTATCTGTTGAGAGGCCAGACAAACGTGTGGTTCCTGAAGAGGGGCAGCAGCCTTTTCAGTAGTTGCAGGGGCAACAGTCTGGATGATTGACTGATCTGGCCTTGTAACATTAACCAAAACGGCCTTGCTGTGCTGGTACTGCGAACGGCTGAAAGCAAGGGGAAACTACGGCCGTAATTTTTCCCGAGGACATGCAGCTCTACTGTATGATTAAATGATGATGGCGTCCTCTTGGGTAAAATATTCCGGAGGTAAAATAGTCCCCCATTCGGATCTCCGGGCGGGGACTACTCAGGAGGACGTCGTTATCAGGAGAAAGAAAACTGGCGTTCTACGGATCGGAGCGTGGAATGTCAGATCCCTTAATCGGGCAGGTAGGTTAGAAAATTTAAAAAAGGGAAATGGATAGGTTAAAGTTAGATATAGTGGGAATTAGTGAAGTAGGGTGGCAGGAGGAACAAGACTTTTGGTCAGGTGATTACAGGGTTATAAATACAAAATCAAATAGGGGTAATGCAGGAGTAGGTTTAATAATGAATAAAAAAATAGGAGTGCGGGTTAGCTACTACAAACAGCATAGTGAACGCATTATGGTGGCCAAGATAGACACAAAGCCCATGCCTACTACAGTAGTACAAGTTTATATGCCAACCACCTCTGCAGATGATGAAGAAATAGATGAAATGTATGACGAGATAAAAGAAATTATTCAGGTAGTGAAGGGAGACGAAAATTTAATAGTCATGGGTGACTGGAATTCGTCAGTAGGAAAAGGGAGAGAAGGAAACATAGTAGGTGAATATGGATTGGGGGGAAGGAATGAAAGAGGAAGCCGCCTTGTAGAATTTTGCACAGAGCATAACTTAATCATAGCCAACACTTGGTTCAAGAACCATAAAAGAAGGTTGTATACCTGGAAGAATCCTGGAGATACTAAAAGGTATCAGATAGATTATATAATGGTAAGACAGAGATTTAGGAACCAGGTTTTAAATTGTAAGACATTTCCTGGGGCAGATGCGGATTCTGACCACAATCTATTGGTTATGAACTGCAGATTGAAACTGAAGAAACTGCAAAAAGGTGGGAATTTAAGGAGATGGGACCTGGATAAACTGAAAGAACCAGATGTTGTAGAGAGTTTCAGGGAGAACATAAGGGAACAATTGACAGGAATGGGGGAAAGAAATACAGTAGAAGAAGAATGGGTAGCTCTGAGGGATGAAGTAGTGAAGGCAGCAGAGGATCAAGTAGGTAAAAAGACGAGGCCTAATAGAAATCCTTGGGTAACGGAAGAAATATTGTATTTAATTGATGAAAGGAAAAAATATAAAAATGCAGTAAATGAAGCAGGCAAAAAGGAATACAAACGTCTCAAAAATTATATCGACAGGAAGTGCAAAATGGCTAAGCAGGGATGGCTAGAGGACAAATGTAAGGATGTAGAGGCTTGTCTCACTAGGGGTAAGATAGATACTGCCTACAGGAAAATTAAAGAGACCTTTGGAGAGAAGAGAACCACTTGTATGAATATCAAGAGCTCAGATGGCAACCCAGTTCTAAGCAAAGAAGGGAAGGCAGAAAGGTGGAAGGAGTATATAGAGGGTTTATACAAGGGCGATGTACTTGAGGACAATATTATGGAAATGGAAGAGGATGTAGATGAAGACGAAATGGGAGATAAGATACTGCGTGAAGAGTTTGACAGAGCACTGAAAGACCTGAGTGGAAACAAGGCCCCGGGAGTAGACAACATTCCATTTGAACTACTGATGGCCTCGTGAGAGCCAGTCATGAAAAAACTCTACCATCTGGTGAGCACGATGTATGAGACAGGCGAAATACCCTCAGACTTCAAGAAGAATATAATAATTCCAATCCCAAAGAAAGCAGGTGTTGACAGATGTGAAAATTACCGAACTATCAGTTTAATAAGTCACAGCTGCAAAACACTTACGCGAATTCTTTACAGACGAATGGAAAAACTGGTAGAAGCCGACCTCGGGGAAGATCAGTTTGGATTCCGTAGAAATGTTGGAACACGTGAGGCAATACTGACCTTACGACTTATCTTAGAAGAAAGATTAAGAAAAGGCAAACCTACGTTTCTAGCATTTGTAGACTTAGAGAAAGCTTTTGACAATGTTAACTGGAATACCCTCTTTCAAATTCTGAAGGTGGCAGGGGTAAAATACAGGGAGCGAAAGGCTATTTACAATTTGTACAGAAACCAGATGGCAGTTATAAGAGTCGAGGGGCATGAAAGGGAAGCAGTGGTTGGGAAAGGAGTAAGACAGGGTTGTAGCCTCTCCCCGATGTTATTCAATCTGTATATTGAGCAAGCAGTAAAGGAAACAAAAAAAATTCGGAGTAGGTATTAAAATTCATGGAGAAGAAGTAAAAACTTTGAGGTTCGCCGATGACATTGTAATTCTGTCAGAGACAGCAAAGGACTTGGAAGAGCAGTTGAACGGAGTGGACAGTGTCTCGAAAGGAGGATATAAGATGACCATCAACAAAAGCAAAACGAGGATAATGGAATGTAGTCAAATTAAGTCGGGTGATGCTGAGGGCATTAGATTAGGAAATGAAACACTTAAAGTAGTAAAGGAGTTTTGCTATTTAGGGAGTAAAATAACCGATGATGGTCGAAGTAGAGAGGATATAAAATGTAGACTGGCAATGGGAAGGAAAGCGTTTATCAAGAAGAGGAATTTGTTAACATCGAGCATAGATTTAGGTGTCAGGAAGTCGTTTCTGAAAGTATTTGTATGGAGTGTAGCCATGTATGGAAGTGAAACATGGACGATAACTAGTTTGGACAAGAAGAGAATAGAAGCTTTCGAAATGTGGTGCTACAGAAGAATGCTGAAGATAAGGTGGGTAGATCACGTAACTAATGAGGAGGTATTGAATAGGATTGGGGAGAAGAGAAGTTTGTGGCACAACTTGACTAGAAGAAGGGATCGGTTGGTAGGACATGTTTTGAGGCATCAAGGGATCACAAATTTAGTATTGGAGGGCAGTGTGGAGGGTAAAAATCGTAGAGGGAGACCAAGAGATGAATACACTAAGCAGATTCAGAAGGATGTAGGTTGCAGTAGATACTGGGAGATGAAGAAGCTTGCACACGATAGAGTAGCATGGAGAGCTGCATCAAACCAGTCTCAGGACTGAAGACCACAACAACAACAACAACAGTTTTTGCCGATCTCTGGCACGTATTTCAGTAATCTGATGAAAGCACAGGTGGAAGAAATCAATCATTGTCGTAATCTCTATTGTTTCCTCTACCAGCGTTTCTCTGTCGTTTGGTAAAAGAACGAACCTACTACAATATTTTTAAATTAATTTATAGGAGGCCATGAATAGTAACAGATTATATGTTGTTGTTGTTGTTGTGGTCTTCAGTTCTGAGACTGGTTTGATGCAGCTCTCCATGCTACTCTATCCTGTGCAAGCTTCTTGATCTCCCAGTACCTACTGCAGCTCACATCCTTCTGAATCTGCTTAGTGTATTCATTTCTTGGTCTACCTCTGCGATTTTTACCCTCCACGCTGCCCTCCAATACTAAATTGGTGATCCCTTGATGCCTCAGAACATGTCCTACCAACCGATCCCTTCTTCTAGTCAAGTTGTGCCACAAACTCCTCTTCTCCCCAATACTACTCAATACCTCCTCATTAGTTATGTGATCTACCCATCTTATCTTCAGCATTCTTCTGTAGCACCACATTTCGAAAGCTATTCTCTTCTTGTCCAAACGTTTTATCGTCCGTGTTTCACTTCCATACATGGCTACACTCCATACAAATACTTTCAGAAAGGACTTCCTGATACTTAAATCAATACTCGATGTTAACAAATTTCTCTTCTTCAGAAACGCTTTCCTTGCCATTGCCAGTCTAGATTTAATATCCTCTCTACTTCGACTATCATCAGTTATTTTGCTCCCCAAATAGGAAAACTCCTTTACTACTTTAAGTGTCTCATTTCCTAATCTAATTCCCTCAGCATCACCCGATTTAGTTCGACTACATTCCATTATCCTCGTTTTGCTTTTGTTGATGTTCATCTTATACCCTCCTTTCAAGACACTGTACATTCCGATCACTTGCTCCTCCAAGTCCTTTGCTGTCTCTGACAGAATTACAATGTCATCGGCAAACCTCAAAGTTTTTATTTCTTCTCCATAGATTTTAATTCCTACTCCGAATTTTTCTTTTGTTTTCTTTACTGCTTGCTCAATATACAGATTGAATAACATCGGGGAGAGGCTACAACCCTGTCTCACTCCCTTCCCAACCACTGCTTCCCTTTCATATCCTTCGACTGTTATAACTGCCATCTGGTTTCTGTACAAATTGTAAATAGCCTTTCGCTCCCTGTATTTTACCCCTTCCACCTTCAGAATTTGAAAGAGTGTATTCCAATCAACATTGTCAAAAGCTTTCTCTAAGTCTACAAATGCTAGAAACGTAGGTTTGCCTTTCCTTAATGTTTCTTCTAAGATAAGTCGTAAGGTCAATATTGCCTCACGTGTTCCAACATTTCTACGGAATCCAAACTGATCTCCCCTGAGGTCAGCTTCTACCAATTTTTCCATTCGTCTGTAAAGAATTCGCGTTAGTATTTTGGAGCTGTGACTTATTAAACTGATAGTTCGGTCATTTTTACATCTGTCAACACCTGCTTTCTTTGGGATTGGAATTACTATATTCCTTCCTGAAGTCTGAGGGAATTTCGCCTGTCTCATACATCTTGCTCACCAGATGGTAGAGTTTTGTTAGGCTTGGCTCTCCCAAGGCTGTTAGTAGTTCTAATGGAATGATGTCTACTCCCGGGGCCTTGTTTCGACTTAGGTCTTTCGGTGCTCTGTCAAACTCTTCACGCAGTATCATATCTCCCATTTCATCCTCATCTACCTCCTCTTCCATTTCCATAATATTGTCCTCACGAACATCGCCCCTGTATAGACCTAGGTCCCATCTCCTTAAATCCCCATCATTTTGCAGTTTCTTCAGTTTTAATCTACAGTTCATAACCAATAGATTGTGGTCAGAGTCCACATCTGCCCCTGGAAATGTCTTACAATGTAAAACCTGGTTCCTAAATCGATGTCTTACTATTATATAATCTTCTGAAACCTTCTAGTATCTCCAGGCTTCTTCCATGTATACAACCTTCTCTCTTTATTCTTAGCTATGATTAAGTTATGCTCTGTGCAAAATTCTACCAGGCGGCTTCCTCTTTCATTTCTTAGCCCCAATCCATATTCACCTACTACGTTTCCTTCTCTTCCTTTTCCTACTGTTGAATTTCAGTCACTCATGACTATTAAATTTTCGTCTCCCTTCACTACCTGAATGATTTCTTTTATCTCATTATGCATTTCATCAATTTCTTCATCATCTGCAGAGCTAGTTGGCATATAAACTTGTACCACGGTAGTAGGCGTGGGCTTCGTGTCTATCTTGGCCACAATAATGCGTTTACTATGCTGTTTGTAGTAGCTTACCCGCACTCCTATTTTTTATTCATTATTAAACCTACTCCTGCATTACCCCTATTTGATTTTGTATTTATAACCCTGTATTCACCTGACCAAAGGTCTTGTTCCTCCTGCCACTTGACTTCACTAATTCCCACTATATCCAACTTTAACCTATCCATTTCCCTTTTCAAATTTTCTATCCTACCTGCCCGTTTAAGGGATCTGACATACCACGCTCCGTAGAACGCCCGTTTTCTTTCTCTTGATAACAACGTCCTCTTGAGTAGTCCCTGCCCGGAGATCCGAATGGGGGACTATTTTACCTCCGGAATATTTTACCCAAGATGACGCCATTATCATTTAATCATATAGTAAAACTGGATGCCCTCGGGAAAAATTACGGCTGTAGTTTCCCCTTGCTTTCCACTTTTCGCAGTACCACAACAGCAAGGCCGTTTTGGTTAGGGTTACAGGGCCAGATCAGTCAATCATTTAGACTGTTGCTCCTGCAACTACTGAAAAGGCTAATGCCCCTCTTCAGGAACCACACGTTTGTCTGCCCTCTCAACATATACCCCTCCGTTGTGGTTGCACCTGCGGTACGGCTATCTGTATCGTTGAGGCACTCAAGCTTCCCCACCAATGGCAAGGTCCATGGTTCATGGGGGGGGAGGAATAGATTATACACTCATCAAGAAAATGTTTTGCATCACCCCAGTTCCCAGAACTCCTGAAGATAGACGTTGGTTCAAATGGTTCAAATGGTTCTGAGCACTATGCGACTTAACATCTGTGGTCATCAGTCCCCTAGAACTTAGAACTCCTTAAACCTAACTAACCTAAAGACATCACACACATCCATGCCCAAGGCAGGATTCGAACCTGCGACCGTAGCAGTCACGCGGTTCCTGACTGAAGCGCCTAGAACCGCTCGGCCACTCCGGCCGGCCAGGCGCAGTCACTTTGACTGTTCAGAGACGTCGCTAAACCAGTCCAAAGATGTAAATAACTATCTATGAGTAGCGCCTATTAGATGGAGGAGATCCGATAGCCTATCAGTTCCAGTCATTCCCCAGGAAGGAGGTAGAGGGCTCGTGTTGTCTGTAGTTCAACCATGCCTAAACGGTCAATACCGCGGTTCTATCGCGTCCATATTGTTATCGGGTGCCAGGAAGGGCTCTCAACAAGGGAAGTGTCCAGGCGTCTCGGAGTGAACCAGACAGGAAATATCGAAGACATGCCTCGCTCAGGCTGCGCAAGGATACTGCAGTGGATGTCCGCTACTGATTATGGCTCGGAAGAACCATGACAGCAACGCCACCATGTTGAATAATGCTTTTCGTGCAGCCACAGGACGTCGGGTCACGACTGAAACTGTGCGCAATAGGCTGCATGATGCGTAACTTCACTCCCGACGTCCATGGCGCGGTCCATCTTTGCAACCACGACACCATGCAGTGCAGTACATATGGGCCCAACAACATGCCGAATGGACCGCTCAGGATTGGCATCACGTTCTCTTCACCGATGAGTGTCAGATATGCCTTCAACCAGACAATCGTCGGAACGAGTGTGGAGGCAACCCGGTCAGGCTGAACGCCTTAGACACGCTGTCCAGCGAGTGCAGCAATGTGGACGTTGCATATGTTTTGAGGTGGCATTATGTGGGACCGACGTATGCCGCTGGTGGTCATGGAAGGCGCCGTAATAGCTGTACAATACGTGAATGCCATCCTCCGACCAATAGTGCAGCCATATCGGCAGCATAATGGCGAGGCATTCGTCTTCATTGACGACAATTCACGCCCCCATCGTGCACATCTTGTGAATGATTTCCTTCAGGATAACGACATCGCTCAACTAGAGTTGCGAGCATGTTCTCCAGACATGAACCCTATCGAACATGCCTGGGATAAATTGAAAAGGGATGTTTATGGACGACATGACCCACCGACCACTCTGAGGGATCTACGCCGAATCGTCGTTGAGGAGTGGGGCAAAGTGGACCAGCAGTGACTTAATGAAATTGTGGATAGTATGCCACGACGAATACAGGCATGCATCAGTGCAAGAGGACGTGCTACTGGCTATTAGAGGTATCTGTGTGTATAGAAATCTGGAGCCTCAGCTCTGAAAGTCCCGCTGTGTGGTTGTACAACGTGGAAAGTGTGGTTTTCATGAGCAGTAAAAAGGGCGGAAATGATATTTACGTTGATAACTATTCCAATTTTCTGTACAGGTTCAGGAAATCTCGGAACCGAGGTGATGCAAACCTTTTTTTGATGTGTGTATACAGGGTGGTTATAATTTAACTTTCGCTGCTTGAGAGGGCTGCCATGGAAAGCGAGTGATCGAGGGACAATGAAACTTTGTGGAAACCTTTGTAAGGACATGCAGAAGTGAAATAATGAATAAAATATTGAAAGAAAAACGTTATATTTCCCACATGAGAAGGTAACATTTGTTAATGAGATTCAACTTTTACGTTCCAGATTACAAACGTTGCCCATTGTGACGCCATTGTATCCCCAACAGTCTGTAACTTCACTAGTGATACCATTTCTCCACCGTTCGCAGCACTTTTCGAACGGTGGACCATGGAATGTTCAGCTGTTATGACACAGCGCGTGCACTGCTTGAAGATCGCACATTCTGTCCAGCATTCTCAGGCATGGCAATAGTATCTTCTTCAACAATTTGTGGCACAATTGGCCGTCGGTCTCTCCCAGGAAAAGTTCCTAAATCGCCAGAAAATTCGAAATTTCGAATCACTTTCTTCAACCCCGATGCGGAAAGGGGACTTCTCCGTGTTCCTTTAATGCGTCGACAGTCGGAAAGAGCAGCAGCACAGTTATTATTATTTTCATAAGCCAGCTTGACGAGTAAAGCCTAGCTTATTTTGTCTAGACCCGTGTCGACTCTCTTCAACTGTAATGGACATTGATGGTTCAAATGGCTCTGAGTACTATGGGACTTAACGTCTGAGGTCATCAGTCCCGTAAAACTTAGAACTACTTAAACGTAACTAACCTAAGGACATCACACACATCCATGTCCGAGGCAGGATTCGAACCTGCGACCATAGACTGTAGCTCCTAGAACCGCTCAGCCACACCAGCCGGCAATTACAAACAGCACTGTATAACAACATTATGACAAATATGCATATGATCTTAAGGTAAAAGACAAAACATGAAAGAGCAAGCACCATACATCGTACAATAAGTACAACAATAGCTGCGGAACGAAACTGCGAATAACATTATACAATATAAGAAACGTAGCATGCAGAGATACTTAAAGCAAAAGAAAATCCCAAAATGACAAACACAGTACAGCCAACGCTATGTACAACAGTAGTAGTAGAACAGTGACATAAAATGTACCAGAGAGCAATAATGAAAATTTAATGTACAAATAGAGATCTGTACGCAAAGTAAACCACAAAATTACGCACCTGGGGGATGCCATGTGAAAATGAAGATCTCGGGAACTCATAAATTATATTTGGATGGCGGTGGTTTACAAATAGTCTGTGATCAAGTTATGTTTATTAAAACGGTGGAGCAAAATAGAAACACTGGTGGGGATAGGGTAGCCTTACGCAACCAATTTAGTATAGAAGGCTGATTCTGCAGTTGTGTACTTGGAACATGCCATATGATATGGTGAAGATCCGCTACTGCCGTTGAGTCCCTATCGCAACGTCCAGAAGTGATCATCTTCAACCGATATAGGTATGCGGGATAACATCCGTGTGCTAGCCTCATGCGAATGATTGAAGTCACATGACGTCTAAGAAGGTTCTGATACTGTTATTACACAGCTTAGCCGCGATTCCGTATAGGGTGGTATATGTGACGTACAGTATAACTGGTCAGCATTTCCACCCGGAATTTGCGAGTGTAAGTCGACCTTCCTTGATCCGCCTTGATGAGTCGTATCGTCGGATTTCCTCCTACCTGTGCGCGGTGCAGCTCTCGTAAATGTCGTCCCGTGCAGATTCTTCATTGGCGCATTGGATGTCTCTGTCGGTGGAAGCTAATTATCTGAAATTACTGTCGATCAACTTTGGGGTATCTACTCGAAATTAACACTCAGAATGCTGTAATATCACTTTTACTCCTATTAGATCAATAATGAAACACTCATGTCACAAACTACTCGCAACCGAGAGCATGGCTATCATCGAACAAGACAGGAAGAGCTCTTAACGCCGAGTGCCGACTTTGGCGCGCAGTCTGTATCTCTCACTAGTTTCGTCACAGTTCGTGGATTTCCGATCAAGTTCGTACCTACTGAGATATGCATTTGTTAATGAACGGGTGTGAATTTTAGCGAGGCAAAGTTATGATAAATAGTTTTAAACATCCAGAGGCTCCTCCTAGTATTTATGTTGTCATAAATGACTTTAATTATTAAATAAAAATAAACAAAATCGGTGATTTTGGCGCCAAGATGGCGGTACTTCCCGTCATGTATATTTTCCAGGCTGACGTTTGTCGCCGAGCCTCACCCCACTACGCGCGACATATGGTCGCTTCGTCACCTAGCCAGCCAGCGTGGGAAATGCTCTCCGACTCGTGGCCGGCTACGGACTACAGCACTTCCTAACTATCGTCAATACATCAATAAGAGACAATAATTTATTAAAACTGGTAAAAATGTCTTCCTCACGCGAGAGGCACCTTACAAGATGCACCGAGGTGAACCATGACCGAGAAGAGACGGCCGCCCGTAGAGTGCTGAGAGACATGCCATTCAGAGTTCCAGGCAGCCTGTGAGGGATCGGCAATGAGCGGAACTGTCCTTCTGTGTTACTCCTTGGCAAGGTGGTCACGAGTTTCATTGTGGAGAACGCCATCATGTCCTTTAATCCCAAATAAGTTAACGGCAATGCCTCCGTCTCTTACGGTAACCAAGACGTCCAGAACGTATCTGTTGGTCTGTTTATCAAACGCGGGATGTTACAACTTCTGCAGCACACTTCGTAAGTATCACGACGAAATTTAATGACCGGCTATCATAATTAATGGCTTCCCGGGCGGCCAGTAACTCCGCCGTGTAGATAGAAAATTCAGGTGGAAGAGCAAAAATTTGGCAGGCGTCACTACAATGACTAAAAAAGGCACATCCCACACCCGCCCCAGATTTAGAACCGTCCGTATAGATGTGAGCGTACTGCAGCTATTGTATGCTGAGAAAATGCTCCAGGTCGCGAGTGATGTTGGTCTCCGTTCGGAAATCGGACGCCAGGTATCACACTGGGGGTGGAGTGAAGAACAGATTATACGAAAAACGAAAACAGGTTAGTTTTGTGACCTGTAGAACGACTGGAAAGAGATGGGACTATTTCTCGTAGCTGCGAACTAGTAAAAGAGTTCTGATCATTCTTCGTCCATGAGATGCCTGTGTGAGTCACCAGAATTGAACCACCGCCTTAAGAGAGGCACAATCAGATGTCGAAGATTGACTGAAAAGCAAAATATCAGACAACGTCTGCCCTTATAGACAACGGCATTACCGATGCTTTCACTAGTAGAACGTAGATGGGCGTTGATTTCATGGCTCCGAGGACAAGACGAATCACTCTATAATGGACGACATCGATCATGCGCAAAGTTGATTGACCGTAGTGCCGTACACAGTGCAACGACAATCTAAGACAGAACGGATCAAAACCTGGTACAGAGGCAAGAGCGTATTCGTTTCCGATCCCCACCGTACTCGGGCAAGCATGCGCAAGGTATTCACAGTGTTATCAACCTCGTAGATGAGGTACGCAACATGTCGCGTCCACGTGAGTTCGCTGTCGAAGTAGACACCAAGTAGATTAGCATATGACCGAACAGGAAACGTGTAAGTGCGGATGTGATGCTATTGCATCGTTTCCCCGCAAATATCACAGCAACTGATTGGTCAGGTGACAAAGTGAGCCCATTTTTGTATTCCCATGCGGCCAACATTTCACAAGCATCGGTAACCCATAGGCGTGTCACCAAAAGCACGACGAGTGAGCGTCTACACAGACGTCGTCCGCATACCGTAGATCTTTGGCAGTGAGGCTGAACAAAGTCTCTAGGTCGGCAACATACAGGGCATATAGCAAGGGAAACAGTATCGCGCTCTGCGGGGGGCCACGAGACACTATGCGGGGTCCATACAATATACACTGTCCTGACCGCGTATTCAGGGTGGTCCACTGATCGTGACCGGGCCAAATATCTCACGAAATAAGCGTCAAACGAAAAAACTGCAAAGAACGAAACTTGTCTAGCTTGAAGGGGCAAACCAAATGGCGCTATGGTTGGCCCGCTAGATGGCGCTGCCATAGGTCAAACCGATATCAACTGTGTTTTTTAAAATAGGAACTCCCATTTTTCATTACATATTCGTGTATTACGTAAAGAAATATGAATGTTTTAGTTGGACCACTTTTTTCGCTTTGTGATAGATGGCGCTGTAATAGTCACAAACATATGGCTCACAATTTTAAACGAACAGTTGGTAACAGGTAGGTTTTTTAAATTAAAATGCAGAACGTAGGTACGTTTGAACATTTTATTTCGGTTGTTCCAATGTGATACATGTACCTCTGTGAACTTACCATTTCTGAGAAAGCATGCTGTTACAGCGTGATTTCCTGTAAATACCACATTAATGCAGTAAATGCTCAAAACGATGTCAACCTCAATGCATTTGGCGATACGTGTAACGACATTCCTCTCAACATCGAGTAGTTCGCCTTCCGTAATGTTCGCACATGCATCGACAATGCGCTGACGCATGTTGTCAGGCGTCGTCGGTGGATCACGACAGCAAATATCCTTCAACTTTCCCCACAGAAAGAAATCCGGGGACGTCAGATCCGGTAAACGTGTGGTCCATGGTATGGTGCTTCGACGACCAATCCACCTGTCATGAAATATGCTATTCAATACCGCTTCAACCGCACGCGAGCTATGTGCCGGACATCCATCATGTTGGAAGTACATCGCCATTCTGTCATGCAGTGAAACATCTTGTAGTAACATTGGTAGAACATTACGGAAGAAATCAGCATACATTGCACCATATAGATTGCCATCGAGAAACTGGAGGCCAATTATCATTCCTTCCATAATGCCGCACCATACATTAACCCCAGGTCGCTGATGTCCCACTTGTCGCAGCCATCGTGGATTTTCCGTTGCCCAATAGTGCATATTATGTTGGTTTACGTTATCGCTGTTGGTAGATGACGCTTCGTCGCTAAATAGAACGCGTGCAAAAAATCTGTCATCATTCCCAGTGGCAGAACTGTACACGACGTTCAAAGTCGTCGCCATGCAATTCCTGGTGCATATAAATATGGTACGGGCACACTCGATGTTGATGTAGCATCCTCAACACCGACGTTTTTGAGATTCCCGATTCTCGTGCAATTTGTCTGCTACTGATGTGCGGATAAGCCGCGACAGCAACTGCAGTTGGGCCTTGAGAATGGCAGGGTGTACTCCAATCGAAGTATCGGCGGTGGTCGACGACGTCATCCGGCAGCAAACCCGTAAGTTATTTGAACATTCAATTTGCCGGGAAGAGTTAAGGTCTCACAAGATAATTTTTACCTTGACAAATACGTTGGGACAGCGGTTGTTGACTGTACTGAGGAGGATGTGGGTTGGGTGGCAGCGGGGTTTGGGGGAGATGATGAGAGACAGAATATTCGTGATGAATGTATGGGAATCCCTGTCGCCAGACTGGCCTAGGGGTATGCCGTTTCGATGAACTTCTCGTTCCAGAGATGGCACCAAAACCGTCTGTCGACTGGAAGTAATGCTGACAATACCCGGCACCCTGAGGGACAGAGCCTAACTGGGGCGAAACGGACGGTGGCGTAAGAGAATCTTATAAAGCGACTACTGGTTGCGGGGAATGCCTTTGACGTAGTGGCGGGAAATCAAGGGGATTTTGCGAACTGGGAGACTGTCGGAGAGCAGCGTAGTATGAGAGCTGCGGTCTACCAATTACCCTTTACAACGTTTTTGGACGTTGGAGCTATTGTTCATGGAGAAAGGCCGCGCACGAACGTTCTGTCACTGGGTGCCAACCATAGCAATTTAAACACGTCGGAAACGGCGCAGTACATGAATCCGCTGGGTTTGGACTACCACACTTGCTGCAACGAATATGAGTTCTACATTGGCTTGCCTGATGATAAAACGCCAGCAATTTCTACACTGAATGACTCGAGCGACGGTTCCACTGGACAATGCGACCCTAGAACAGCAACATGCGAGGGTAGAGTTTAGGAGCCGAACACCACCAGAGAGACTGGAATCGGCACGTTTTGTTCTGGATGTGAATGATATTTCTTAGTGTATCTATTGATACTTGCGACAGAATATATGCTCTCCACTGCGTCAACGATCTCCTTGTCTGTTAGGCTGATGTCAACATCACGAGTAATGCCATACGTATCGAGCAGGAAGTTGGGAATACAGACATCAAACTTAAGATCTTTCAAAAAAAGAACTTCTTTCAAAGTGTTTGTAGCCCCAGCAGTTTCAGTTCTATCTAACTCCGTTTCTGCCTGACGGATTAATGTCAGCAATGTCATTTTGAGATGAAAGCTACAGGAAAATAGTATCTTCCCTACCGACATAGGGTGGAGTTTGCCAACGTTCTTATCTATGCTCTCCAAAAAGATAAAATAGGAGTCTGCATCTGACGGACTGTACCGATTGTTGACTCATGGCCGTACGACAGTCGCAGTGGAGGTCAACTATTGACTCTGAGAGCGTTCTGAGTTCGTCCGCACTGTACCATTAATAGAAGGGGGGTCCGAACCGGGAAACTCACGCGTATCACAGTCTGGGACAGGTCAGTCGACACACAGCCATTTACTACGGAGACCACTTTCCTGTTGCTGACTTGCAGGTGCAATGGCTTCAAGCGCGAAGGTGGAGTGGTCGCTGAGGTGGCTAACTTGCTAGTTTGTGATGCAGCTGTTGTTGTTGGTGGTGGTGATATTAGTGGAGTTGCTGTTGTGTAGCTGCAATAGCTGAAACTGCTGCCGTTGAGCCAGTTGTTGCTGCTGCTGCAGTTGTTGATGATGGTGAAGAAAGCTGCTGTTCCGGTTGATGTTTTAGCTGCTGTTGTTATTGGTGATGTTGGAGAAGCTGTGTATCCAGGAGTGGTAATTCACCTGCTGGATCTCACTATGGTTGTCGGACATCGATGGCACCTGGAACATTTGTCGGTCTTTGTTGATGACTGATTTTTAGTGCCGACTGTATGACCTCACCCCTATCAGACGGGTCGGTGGACTATGTAGCACTTGCGCCTTGAATGTGTGACGAAGAAAACGCACACAATCCAGCGTACGCTACACTGCTCGTAAACGACTCTCCTAGAAAAACGACGAAATGAGTAGGGAAATATTAGTAACAACCCGAAGAGTACGAAGCACCACACTCGTTCGCGAGACGAAAACAAGTCAAGGCCACGTAGAGTGCACTGGCGAGAACTTCCGAATGGTGCGACAGGCGGAAGTTTACTGACACTAACACAACTAACAATGCAAATCCTGCAGCGCACAGTCTGAACATCATTCATATAAATGTGGGTACCCACACGGTAAATAGTTTTCCGTCTACACTGCCTCAAGTAGCGAAAGTATAATTGTAGACCCTGAAAATAAAATTATCGAGCTTGGTTGACGAACAGCAATGATTTTTTTTATTGTAAAAATACAGCAACCAGCCACTTTTTAATGCGTTTTATTTATGCCAATATGCATTTCGGGTTTGCACCCATCTTCAGCTGGCAAATTACATGGATCTTCAGTAACTACAGTAGTACAATCTCGACAGCAGTTTGGATGCTGCAGCAGGCCTGTGCAAAAGCAACGATTGCAATCATTTACTTCAATTTCGCGAGTTTAAAGTTACGCACTATCAGTTGTTCACTTTACTTACATTCTCCTCTCCTTGTCTCCTTGTCTCCAAGGAGAGGAAAATGTAAGTAAAGTGAACAACTGATAGTGCGTAACTTTAAACTCGCGAAATTGAAGTAAATGATTGCAATCGTTGCTTTTGCACAGGCCTGCTGCAGCATCCAAACTGCTGTCGAGATTGTACTACTGTAGTTACTGAAGATCCATGTAATTTGCCAGCTGAAGAGGGGTGCAAACCCGAAATGCATATTGGCATAAATAAAACGCATTAAAAAGTGGCTGGTTGCTGTATTTTTACAATAAAATATCATTATCCACAGCCACGGACCTCAACAGTCCAAATATAATGGACAAATTGTTAGCAATGATTTTTATGTGGGCTGCAAAACACGATCAATAAATAATTAAATAAACGTAACACCACAGAGTCTAGTGTCGTACCAAAACGCCATCTCATGTCTTGTACTGAGGGATTTAAAGGACCCATCGCGGCATTTACCTCGGCGATTTAACGGAACTAGGAAATACCGGAATCTGGATGACCAGACGGGCATTTCAACCGCCTTCCTTTCAAATGCGAATTCAGAGCCAGACTGCCCGGATTTTGTTTCTCGCTAAATGTTGCGACTGTGGCTATAAGATTTCTCATTCCGCTTGTAATGCTGTCGTGGTAGATGGGACATTAAACACTAACACCTTTACTTTCTTTTGTTTTAGTCCTCTTCTTTCCCTTCTGTACGTACGAAACGGAACCGTATCTATTGTGTAACAGCCGACATTTTCTCAACTCTCTACCTCAATAGGTTCGAAAAGGCTCGTTTCTAACGTTTTGTGACATTGCAGATTAAAAGTTATTGCGTTGTAAAAAAATATCCAGTACCAGTCCCAATAAAAGGTTGTTTATTCGTCACACGACCGGTTTCGGGCTTGCGCCCATCTTCAGGTGTTTATACATTCGTTTACATGTTTGTACTGTTGGAGAACAAAAAAGATAAAGCACCATTATTACAGTTATGCTGTGATGATAGTTTTGCCACTTAGTTACACACTTATGGTCATTTTCACGTCCATATATCAGGTATAGCTCCATATTACACTATTATGATGTGCACTACACTATGTTTACATACAAACATGTGGGCAGTGGTCTTTGACCAAAATGCACGTGGTTGTTTTTACGAGAATCTAGAGATAATGTGAAAATTATACAGAGCTGCTAAGAATTATTTGATAGACAGATATCCATAAACGTGTAACAATGAACACTCATCCTGAGACGAAACACCTTAGTTAGGGGAACACCTTGATTAGGGAAGTTAGCAATGCGCGGAGAGTGACCAGACCGTACGAACATAGTATGAGTTGGTTGCAAAGGAAGACTAGAGTTCATCGCCCTGACGATATTGCTGTCATCAAAGACGGAACGAAACTCGAATTAGGAAAGAATGGGGAAGGAAAGGCGTGCCCTTTTCAAAGGAAGCAGTTCCAAATCCTTAGAAGCGATTTTTGTAAATAAAAAAAACGTAAATCTGGGTGGCCAGACGGGGATTTGGACCGTCGTCTTCCCGAATGCGAGTCCAGTGTGTTAATCACTGCGCTACCTCCCTCGGTGAGTTTGTTACGGGTAGTCACAAAGGCCAGATGCAAAAGCCGAGGCCTCCGATGCTGCGAGGTTATGCATACATATTAAAGCAAAGCTTGCTAATTGGCTTTCAACGCTCCATAGTTACGAATGGGGTTGCAGGCCTAATAGATACGGCTATGCTATTCCTTCATCATGAATTACGAGCAAGTCACAACTAAAAGTATTGTGTGATGTAGCAAGAGGACTACGATACCAGAGCTGGCTGAAAAATCTGCGGCGTCTCACTTTCATCATGTATAAGCTTTCGTTAGTAGTACACTTCAAGACAACAAAGAACAAAAAATAAAGAAAAATTTACGCACCAAGAGGTACTTATCCTAATGGGGCGGAAATCGGTAGATGTGATCTACTTGCACCGAAAAACAAATGGTTACAATTTCAGAAAAAAATGGTTCAAATGGCTCTGAACACTATGGGACTTAACATCTGAGGTCATCAGTCCGCTAGAACTTAGACCTACTTAAACCTAATTAACCTAAGGACATCACACACATCCATGCCCGAGGCAGGATTCGAACCTGCGACCGTGGCGGTGGCACGGTTTCAGACTGAAGCGCCTGGAACCGCTCGGCCACAACGGCCGGCAATTTCAGAAAAATTTGGTGATTTATTCAAGTGAAAGAACTTCACAAACTGAACTAGCCAATAACGCGTTGGTCAACATCTGGCACTTATGCAAGCAGTTATCCGACTGATGGAGTTGTTGGGCGTCCTCCTGAGTGATACTGGGCCAAATTCTGTCCAACTGGCGCGTAAACCCAGGGTGGCTTCTCATGAGTGCTAACAAAATGGGGCGTATAATATTGTCAACGTACCACTATGCTGTAAGGGTGCAGTATATGATAACAAAATAGGTCCTGCTACGAAAAGATAGGGCACCCCAGACTCCTGCTTGTCGGACAGTATGGTGGGCGGCAGTGAGGTTGGTACCCCAGCACTATCTGAGACGTCTCCAGGCACGACTTTCCTGGTCATCAGGGCTTAATTCGGAAAGCGGGGCTCATTACTGAAGACAATTATCCTCATGCCAATGAGAGTACAGGCCGAAGACGTGTCTGGAGACGTCCCTGAAATTGGTGGGATATCAAGCTGAATGTCACGCGCCATACAGTCCTACAACCAGGAGTGACGGTCTGAGGTGCCATTTTTTTTCAGAGCAAAACTCCTTTGGCTGTCATCCGCGGCACCCATACAGCATAGCGGTATGTCGACGATATTCTAGGCACTGTTTTGCTGCCCTTCGTGACAAGCCTTCCTGGGCTTATATTTCAGCAAGACAATGCCCGTCCCAACAGGGTGAGAGTTTCTACTGCTTGTCTTCGTGCTTTGCAAACCCTGCTCTTGGTCAGCAAGGTCGCTGGATATCTCCCCAATTGAGAACTTTTGAATCATTATGGGGACTCCCCAATCAGCTCGGGATTTTTAAGTTCTAATGTGCCGATTGAATAGAAATGGGTACAGTGAAACTTCCGGGCAGATTAAAACTGTGTGCCGGACCGAGACTGGAACTCGCGTCCCGAGTTCGAGTCTCGGTCCGGCACACAGTTTTAATCTGCCAGGAAGTTTCATATCAGCGCACACTCTGCTGCAGAGTGAAAATCTCATTCTGGAATGGGTACAGTATACATCTGGAGGACATCCAACAACTCTGTCGATAAATGACATGCCGAATAACTGCTTGCAACGGGGCCATAGGTGGACAACTGCGTTACTAACATGCTAAATTTGTGAATAGATCATCCAATTTTTCTGAAATTGTAACCATTTGTTTGTCTGTACATGTACATCACATCTACCGATTTCCGTGTCATTCGGATAATTCTTTCATAATGCGGAGTTTCTGTGTTTTCGAGTTTACGTGAGGACACGGACCAATGAAATTATTGTTATTATAAACTTTCTAAATATTAAATGTGTAGCAAATCCTGAATCCTTCAACGTAAAATTCACTGCTGGCAGCACCAGGGGGAATAGCAAATACAAAATTTTACTTTCCTGCGTGTACAGCTTAACAGCAGGAACACGTTTTTTTGTAAGTGATTTAGGAGAATACAGGATGTGAAACAGGTACACTGAGCTGCAATTTCAGACAGCACCAGTGGCTCTAAGCCCGCTGGGCATCGAGTCGGACTAAGCTTGGATAACAGATACGGGTACGTCAAGCAATGCTGCTTCAACTCTATGCCAGAGTTTACTAATCGTAGGGGCTGGTGAGTAGTGGCCTGGCAGTCTCTTGGTAAAGCGTGTTTTCAGTGGACGAGAGGTCTGGAGAACGTGCTGGCTAGGGCACTGTAGAAAACCCACTGTCGACAGGTAGGTGAGGACAGCACGGGCCAAGTGCAGTCTTGCATCATTATTTTGAAACGACGTCAAGAAGACATCAAAGATAGGGCACAGCTGTCTATCGTAACGAGTCAGGAGTGTAACGCCTGCTGTCCATATTACTGACTATGCGAACCAGAGATGATCCTGTGTGTAGAAAATGTCACCCCATAAAACTACAGCGGGTGTGGTACAATATGACGATGACGTACGCCATTTGGAAATTAACTGGATATGCTTCCTGAACTTCCCTCCTCCTCTCTGCCCATCCCCCCCCCCCCCACTCTATCTGTCCATCTTCTCCTCTACTCCCATTTCTCTGTGCATGTTATATATATTAAAAATACATACGCAGCCTATGTCCGTCTGAACGTTTATTAGAGTATCTTGTAAAAATTTGAAGTAAATAGGTCAACAACTTTTCGAGATTTTTGGTAACAATTATTCCCATTTTATACACTCCTGGAAATGGAAAAAAGAACACATTGACACCGGTGTGTCAGACCCACCATACTTGCTCCGGACACTGCGAGAGGGCTGTACAAGCAATGATCACACGCACGGCACAGCGGACACACCAGGAACCGCGGTGTTGGCCGTCGAATGGCGCTAGCTGCGCAGCATTTGTGCACCGCCGCCGTCAGTGTCAGCCAGTTTGCCGTGGCATACGGAGCTCCATCGCAGTCTTTAACACTGGTAGCATGCCGCGACAGCGTGGACGTGAACCGTATGTGCAGTTGACGGACTTTGAGCGAGGGCGTATAGTGGGCATGCGGGAGGCCGGGTGGACGTACCGCCGAATTGCTCAACACGTGGGGCGTGAGGTCTCCACAGTACATCGATGTTGTCGCCAGTGGTCGGCGGAAGGTGCACGTGCCCGTCGACCTGGGACCGGACCGCAGCGACGCACGGATGCACGCCAAGACCGTAGGATCCTACGCAGTGCCGTAGGGGACCGCACCGCCTCTTCCCAGCAAATTAGGGACACTGTTGCTCCTGGGGTATCGGCGAGGACCATTCGCAACCGTCTCCATGAAGCTGGGCTCCGGTCCCGCACACCGTTAGGCCATCTTCCGCTCACGCCCCAACGTCGTGCAGCCCGCCTCCAGTGGTGTCGCGACAGGCGTGAATGGAGGGACGAATGGAGACGTGTCGTCTTCAGCGATGAGAGTCGCTTCTGCCTTGGTGCCAATGATGGTCGTATGCGTGTTTGGCGCCGTGCAGGTGAGCGCCACAATCAGGACTGCATACGACCGAGGCACACAGGGCCAACACCCGGCATCATGGTGTGGGGAGCGATCTCCTACACTGGCCGTACACCACTGGTGATCGTCGAGGGGACACTGAATAGTGCACGGTACATCCAAACCGTCATCGAACCCATCGTTCTACCATTCCTAGACCGGCAAGGGAACTTGCTGTTCCAACAGGACAATGCACGTCCGCATGTATCCCGTGCCACCCAACGTGCTCTAGAAGGTGTAAGTCAACTACCCTGGCCAGCAAGATCTCCGGATCTGTCCCTCATTGAGCATGTTTGGGACTGGATGAAGCGTCGTCTCACGCGGTCTGCACGTCCAGCACAAACGCTGGTCCAACTGAGGCGCCAGGTGGAAATGGCATGGCAAGCCGTTCCACAGGACTACATCCAGCATCTCTACGATCGTCTCCATGGGAGAATAGCAGCCTGCATTGCTGCGAAAGGTGGATATACACTGTACTAGTGCCGACATTGTGCATGCTCTGTTGCCTATGTCTATGTGCCTGTGGTTCTGTCAGCGTGATCATGTGATGTATCTGACCCCCGGAATGTGTCAATAAAGTTTCCCCTTCCTGGGACAATGAATTCACGGTGTTCTTATTTCAATTTCCAGGAGTGTATTTTACATGTGTACACTGAGGTGACACAAGTCATGGGATAGCGATATGCACATATATAGTAGTATCGCATACACAAAGCATAAAACGGCAGTACATTGGCGGAGATGTCATTTATACTGAGATGATTCATGTGAAAGGCCGTCCGACGTGATAACGGCCACACGATGGGAATTAAAAGACTTTGAACGCCGAATGGTAGTTTGGGCTAGACGCATGGGACATTCCATTTCGAAAATCGTTACGGAATTCAGTATTTCGAGATCCACTGTGTCAAAAGTGTGACAAGAATACCAAATTTCAAGCATGACTTCTCACTACGGACAACGCTGTGACAGGCGACCATCACTTAACCACTGAGAGGAGCGGCGTTTACACACAAGCAGCAGCGCAGAAATCAATGTTGGACGTACAACGAACGTATCCGTTATGACAGTTGGCGACAAACGACCCACGCGAATGCTTTTGCTGACAGTACATCGCTTGCAGCGCCTCCTCTGGGCTCGTGACCATGTCGATTGGACCCTAGAATAGATTGGAAAACCGTAGCCTGTTGAGCTGCTCAGATGAGTCCCAATTTCAGTTTTTAACAGCTGATAGTAGGATTCGAGTGTCGCACTGACCACACGATGTCGTGGACGTAGGTTGTTAACAAGGCACTGCACAAGCTGGTGGCGGCTCCATAATGCTGTGGGTTGTGTATACATGAAATGGACTGGCACCTCTGGTCCAACTGAACCGATCGTTGACTGGAAATGGTTATGTTGGGCTACTTGGTGACCATTTCAGAGAGTCATGGACTTCATCCTACCAAACAAATATGCCACAACTATTCCTACAGTACGCTTGGCAAAAGGAGGTCCGACTCTATATTAAGAGGCATCCCATGACTTTTGTAATATATTAGAAATATGTAGCCCATCCGTTCAAATGCTCTTTGGAGTATCGTGTAAAAATTTGAAGTAAATCGGTGAAGTACTTTACGAGATTTTTGAGAACAACATTAAACAATGCCAGTTATAAATTATGAAACTTCCTGACAGATTAAAACTACGTGCCGGACCGAGTCTCGAACACGGTATCTTTGCATTTCGCGGACAAGTGCTCTACCACCTTTTTTTATTTTGTATTGTATTTATGGATTTATTTTTGTTTCATTACAAAAAAAAATCCTACAACTGCCGTACCCGAGCGCCCGAGTCGTCTTCTCGTCTGTTGGGAGGGGTTGCCCCCTATTCCGTCCGTAGAGGATCAATATGCTCGAGGATTGCCGGCCGGAGTGGCCGAGCGGTTCTAGGCACTACAGTCTGGAACAGCACGACCGCTACGGTCGCAGGTTCGAATCCTGCCCCGGGCATGGATGTGTGTGATGTCCTTAGGTTGGTTAGGTTTAATTAGTTCTAAGTTCTAGGCGACTGATGACCTCAGAAGTTAAGTCGCATAGTGCTCAGAGCCATTTTTTGCTCGAGGATTCTTCTTTATTTTCAGCCTCTCATATCTGGAACGCCCCAGTGAGCAGGAGGATCCGCAAATAATGAACCTAAATAATTCGCGAAAAGGGTTCTGTACTTCGGGTGGCGGCTGGAAGCTGCATGGGTCGTCATCAGTAGGGACCAAAAGTCGAGTGTGCCTTTGTGAGCATCGCAAAATACGTAGTAAAGGGCCATGCCTTTTAGCCAGTTAACGGCGTTCGTCCTGGTCGACGGAAAGTATACGCCGTCGGGGCGCAATATATGATCAGGGGAGATAGACTCCGGCAATCGCCGCAAGAGTAATGCAGCATGCACCGTGTCAGTAGCCAGCACTCGCTCGTCGTGGCACAAGTCAGGTGGTGTGCGTCCGAGTCAACGACTGAGCATGTCGGACACAAGGGGTCGGCCGTCAGATGAATGGAATGTAGCCTCTGACGTGTAGCGAACTTCCCATTCACAACCGCGAACCACAATGAACGCACCGTCGTAGGTAGAAAAGGCGTGTGTACCGCTCGCCACAACGTGTTCTAGGCAACTTTAGGATGTCTGTGGGTGACCGTATTTATAGGTTGCTGCTGTTGATAGAGGCGATAATAGTCTTTCGTGTTGGGCATCCGTGTCGTCGGAAGTTCTGACCGTAAGTAGCTGAAGTCAATCAAGAACTCTCTGATGTGGGCGAGTGCCGGTGAAATGTGTCCTACAGAAAGCGGGGGATGCAGAGAGTGTGGTGCCACTTCCGCTATCAGGATGCCCGTGAAAGTGGCGTGGGCAGAGGTCCACGTGCGACGCATAGTGCTGAGATAAAGCGATCGCGCACGGTTATATACCGATACCGCCCGCCGACTGCGGCAGTGTCAGGGTGGCGTATCGGACTTTAAAAACAAGGCCGGCCCTTACGAAATGTCCATATGATGCTTGAAGTCTGTCGGCCATCGTAGCCGTCAAGGGAAGGAAATGCGCAAAATAGTTCAATTTGGAGACAAGATAGGTGTTGACATAACGTGTTCTGAGGAGCATATCCAAGCGACGCAATTTGTTGTCCTGCAGCAGAGCACGTGTCTGGTGTAGGAGCCGACGGTACGTAGCAGCCGCCGTGCGTCGAACATTGTTATAGAATTGCACTCCTAAACACTTGAGTACGGGCGCCTTGTCAAAGGGCACCGCCGTTGTGTGGGAAAGCCCCCTCCGACATCCATGTATTTCGTCTTCTTCACGTTGATGACACTCCCAGCGACCGCCCCGTACTGGCGTAGCCACTAAAGCGCCATATGCATTTCACCCTCTGATCTGGCCAGGAACACCGCGTCATCGGCGAATGCACCACAACGAAAGGTCACGTCCCGCATGGAAATTCCTGTAAATCGCTGCAGAAGACCATGTAAAGCTGGTTCAAGCGCTGCCGCAAATAATATACCCGACAGGGGGCACCCTTGTCGCACTGACCGTCCGACAACAATGTGACCAGACTGGTAACCGTTGACCATCATGCGGGAGCGTGCTTCGTGGACCAGTCGAAGGACCACCTGTGCAGACTCTGGAGATAGACCCATGTGTTGCAAAACTGCGCGTAAGAAGCTGTGGTCGACTGGGTCGAATGCGTGGTCAAAATCTATGGCGACAAGGGCGCCTCGTATTTTGCAGGCCGCCGTCAAAGCAATTACGTCGCGGTATGCTCCTAACGCCATATGAATGTTGCTGACACCACCTAAACATGCCTGATCGGTGTGAATGGCTTTCCCGATAGCGGTATGGAGACACGCGCGGAGGATGCGGGCGAAGATCTTGTAGTCGTTGTTGAGGAGTGTGAATGGTCGAAAGTCCTGCCACCTACAACCACCATTCGGTTTCGAATCTGGGATCAAGATGCCGTCTGTGAATTCTGTGGGGACAGTGAAATCAGGGTGGATCAGGTCTTGAAATATTTGGAGCCACTTGTCACCCATAAGGTCGTAAAAAGTGCGGTAGAATTCCAGGGGTAAACCGTCCGGTCGAGGCGACTTGTTCGGTGCTCCACGTGCCAAGGCCGATGTCAGCTCGTCGGGTGTAATGGGCAACAGCAGAGTATCATCGGGTGCCACGTCCCTAGGGGCGGGAAAGTCGTGCAACAGCTAGTCGTAATCACGTACGTTTCGCGGATCTTTCATGTACAAAGTCCCATAGTGTCGGGCGAACGGGTGCGCCATGCCCGTCTGCGTCGCTGCGCGGCCGCCCTCCTCCGTGTTTACCGCCGTAATGAGCTGACGTTGGCCGTGGCGCCCCCCGCGCGATGCCGTTTCGTTGGGGATGCAGTCTTGCACTCGCGCACGGATGCGGACACCTTCTCGCTGCTCTGCCCTGATCCGAAGTAGACGAGCTTTGGTGCGTTGTACGGACATCTGACGTTCGGGAGACGGCGGTTGCGTCGCCAGCTCACGTAACGCTGTATAGTAAAATTCCGATGTTGTGCTTTGCCAGTTCGATCGGTCAATCCCTTAGGCCATCATGGTCTTTCGGAGTGTAGGTTTGACACATACCAGCCACCACAGCAACGTGGAAGCATATGTGGGCAGGCGCCTGAGACAACGACACCATGTGTCAGTAATTGCTTGCCGACACGCTTCCTCGCAAAGATGGGAGGCATTCAGCGTCCACGGGCCTCTGCTGCTTCTTGTGAGTTGTCGGGGTAAGGTGATAAGGCAGATATACGCGAGATGATCCGTGAAGACCGTCGGCCAGAGTCCAGCATCACGGGTTGCTGTGCGGAGGGCACGCGAGACGTATATCCGGTCCAGACGACTGGCAGAGTGGCTGGTAAAGTGCGTATATCCGCGCTTATTCCCATGATGTAAGAGCCATGTGTGGTGGAGGGCGAGGTCAGGTATCAATGCTTGTAGAGCCGGGCATGGGACGTAATGCGGTATCTGGTCCTCGGGCCGCAGAACACTGTTAAAATCGCCGCCCACTATGTAATGGTCCATATTTACTTGCAAAAGTGGGGCTACCTCCTCCGAACAGAAGACATGCCTGTCACCACGGTGCGAATTACCGGAGGGAGCGTAGACGTTAATGAGGCGGACTGCGCCAAGTGTGAGTGCGATGCCTCGCCCGTTCGGCAAGTACGTCACGTCCGTCGCGTCTCTGTCATCTCGGAGAAGCATGGCCGTTCCTCCTGCGCCATCGCCAGAGGGTAGCCGTATAGGTCTAAACGCAGCTCGGGACGGACCTTCTGGAGAAAGGCAATGTCCAAGTTTGCCGCTCTGATCATGTCGTGTAACATGCGGGTCTTGACAGTAGGGTGGACTCCATTGACATTGACTGTTCCCACACGGTATGACTGAGACATATCAAGTGGCGGAGTCACTGTGCTGGTGTAAGCCCACAGTGATCTCGCACACCACACAGCCATCCAGCCGCATGCTGTGCATTACTGTGCCGCATGATCCCCTGACTGGCAGAGCCCTCCGGGCTCAATGTCGGCCATGGACCCTGGTGGAGATATCGATGTTTGCTGTGCATCATCAACCTCCATATCGTCTGCCCAATCACCGAGAGAGGATTGTATGGTCAGTGATGGCAGGTCGCTTTCACAGGAGCCCACATTTTGGAAATCGACGCAGTGCGCCTCGTTTTCAGGGCCATCAGATGTAGGAGAGTGTTCCTTATCTTCAGGCGCCTCCTGGTGAATGATGCCACTGGAGTCCGTTGCAACTGTAGACGAGTCAACGAAGTCGATGTTTTCCGCCGGTGTCACATCCCTGTCCCGTTCTACAACTGGCAATCGCCTCTTCTTGTGTCGCTTGGGTGACTTTTGCTTACAGGTCCGAGATTCGACATCCACTGGAGGGCGGGGCTCGGCACGGTCTCGGTCACCAGGAATCCCTGTATCCGATCCCGACAATGACGGTGGCTGGGTGCCCACGACGCTGCGGTGGGCAGAGGCTGTAGGAACCTCTGCTCCGGGTTATGGAGCCCCTCAGGAAAATAGCGGGTAGGTCGGGGAAGAATGCCAGTGTGCACTCGGTGTGCTTGCCGGGGGGTCTCGTCCGTAATGTGGAGGAGGCGCTTCCGGCAGCTATTGAGCGCACTGGGTGTGACCGGCTGCAGATAGTAGCACATGTCGGAACGAATGACGCCTGCCGCTTGGGTTCTGAGGCCATCCTTGGTTCCTTCCGGCGGCTGGCTGATTTGGTGAAGACAACCAGCATCGCACGCGGAGTGCAAGCTGAGCTTAATATCTGCAGCATAGTGCCCAGAGTCGATCGCGGTCCTCTGGGTTGGAGCCGTGTGGAGGGTCTAAACCAGAGGCTCAGACGACTCTGCGACTATAATGGTTGCAAATTCATCGACCTCCGTTATTGGGTGGAGAACTGTAGGGCCCCCCTAGACAGGTCAGGCGTGCACTACACACCGGAAGCAGCTACTAGGGTAGCAGAGTACGTGTGGCGTGCACACGATAAAATACCTGACGGCTTACCAGAGAGGACATTATCATCGTTGATAAAGAACGTCCGTCCTCAGAGACCAAAAACAGGAAAAGTTAACGTAATATTGGTAAACTGCAGGAGTATCCAGGGCAAGGTTCCTGAATTAGTATCTCTTATTGAAGGAAATAGTGCGCATATAGTATTAGGAACGGAAAGTTGGTTAAAACCGGAAGTGAACAGTAACGAAATCCTAGACACAGAATGGAATATATACCGCAAGGATAGGATAAACGCCAATGGTGGAGGAGTATTTATAGCAGTAAAGAATTCAATAATATCCAGTGAAGTTATTAGCGAATGCGAATGTGAAATAATCTGGGTTAAGCTAAGTATCAAAGGTGGGTCAGATATGATAGTCGGATGCTTCTATAGACCACCTGCATCAGCAACCGTAGTAGTTGAGCGCCTCAGAGAGAGCCTGCAGAACGTCGTGAAGAAGTTTCGTGATCATACTATTGTAATAGGGGGAGACTTCAATCTACCAGGTATAGAATGGGATAGTCACACAATCAGAACTGGAGCCATGGACAGAGACTCTTGTGACATTATCCTGACTGCCTTGTCCGAGAATTACTTCGAGCAGATAGTTAGAGAACCAACTCGTGAAGCTAACGTTTTAGACCTCATAGCAACAAATAGACCGGAACTTTTCGACTCCGTGAATGTAGAAGAGGGTATAAGTGATCATAAGTCAGTGGTTGCATCAATGACTACAAGTGTAATAAGAAATGCCAAGAAAGGAAGGAAAATATATTTGCTTAACAAGAGTGATAGGGCACAAATCGCAGAATATCTGAGTGACCACCATCAAACGTTCATTTCTGAGGAAGAGGATGTGGAACAAAAATGGAAAAAATTCAGAAACATCGTCCAGTACGCCTTAGATAAGTTCGTACCGACTAAGGTCCAAAGCGAGGGGAAAGATCCACCGTGGTATAACAATCATGTACGAAAGGTACTACGGAAGCAAAGAAAGCTTCATCATAGGTTTAAGAGTAGTCGAATCATAGCTGATAAGGAAAAGCTGAACGAAGCGAAAAAGAGCGTAAAGAGAGCAATGAGAGAAGCATTCAACGAATTCGAACGTAAAACATTGGCAAACAATCTAAACAAGAACCCTAAAAAGTTTTGGTCATATGTAAAATCGGTAAGCGGATCTAAATCCCCTATTCAGTCACTCGTTGACCACGATGGCACCGAAACAGAGGACGGCCGAAGAAAGGCAGAAATACTGAATTCAGTGTTCCGAAACTGTTTCACTGCGGAAAATCGTAACACGGTCCCTGACTTCAGCCGTCGCACGGACGCCAAAATGGAAAATATTGAAATAAACGATATCGGAATTGAAAAACAACTGCTATCACTTAGTAGCGGAAAAGCATCCGGACCAGACGAGATACCCTTAAGATTCTACAGTGATTATGCTAAAGAACTTGCCCCCTTTCTATCAGCAATTTATCGTAGATCGCTGGAAGAACGTAAAGTACCTAGCGACTGGAAGAAAGCGCAGGTCGTTCCCATTTTCAAGAAGGGTCATAAATCAGATGCGAATAATTATAGGCCTATTTCGCTTACGTCAATCTGTTGTAGAATAATGGAACATGTTTTGTGTTCTCGTATTATGTCGTTCTTAGATAATACAAATCTCCTTCATCATAACCAACATGGATTCCGCAAACAGAGATCATGTGAAACTCAGCTCGCCCTATTTGCCCAAGAAATTCACAGTGCCGTAGACACTGGCGAGCAGATTGATGCCGTATTCCTGGACTTCAGGAAGGCATTTGATACGGTTCCGCACTTACGTTTAGTGAAAAAAATACGAGCTTACGCAATATCGGACCAGGTTTGTGATTGGATTCAGGATTTCCTAGAAGAAAGAACACAACATGTCATTCTTAACGGTTCAAAATCTGCAGATGTAGAGGTAATTTCGGGAGTACCGCAAGGAAGCGTGATAGGACCTTTATTGTTTACAATATACATAAATGACTTAGTTGACAACATCGGTAGCTCCGTGAGGCTATTTGCAGATGACACGGTTGTCTAGAAGAAAGTAGCAACATCAGAAGACTCGTACGTACTCCAGGAAGACCTGCAGAGGATTAATGCATGGTGCGACAGCTGGCAGCTTTCCCTAAACGTAGATAAATGTAATATAATGCGCATACATAGGGGCAGAAATCCATTCCAGTACGATTATGCCATAGGTGGTAAATCATTGGAAGCGGTAACGACCGTAAAATACTTAGGAGTTACTATCCGGAGCGATCTGAAGTGGAATGATCACATAAAACAAATAGTGGGAAAAGCAGGCGCCAGGTTGAGATTCATAGGAAGAATTCTAAGAAAATGTGACTCATCGACGAAAGAAGTAGCTTACAAAACGCTTGTTCGTCCGATTCTTGAGTATTGCTCATCAGTATGGGACCCTTACCAGGTTGGATTAATAGAAGAGATAGACATGATCCAGCGAAAAGCAGCGCGATTCGTCATGGGTACATTTAGTCAGCGCGAGAGCGTTACGGAGATGCTGAACAAGCTCCAGTGGCGGACACTTCAAGAAAGGCGTTACGCAATACGGAGAGGTTTATTATCGAAATTACGAGAGAGCACATTCCGGGAAGAGATGGGCAACATATTACTACCGCCCACATATATCTCGCGTAATGATCACAACGAAAAGATCCGAGAAATTAGAGCAAATACGGAGACTTACAAGCAGTCGTTCTTCCCACGCACAATTCGTGAATGGAACAGGGAAGGGGGGATCAGATAGTGGTACAATAAGTACCCTCCGCCACACACCGTAAGGTGGCTCGCGGAGTATAGATGTAGATGTAGATGTTTGGCTGCGGCGTCGTCGTCGGCGCTGACTCCAACGGAGCTCGCAGCGGCTTGAGGAGGTAGCATGTTTTGATCATCCATCACATCATGTCGTGCCACTTCCACATACGTTAGCGGGATAGAGGTCATCGTGGACCGTTGGGAAAGTTCATTGCGGGGCACGTGAACGAGGCGGCGCTGCAGACACTCAGTTCTAACGTGGCCCTCCTGGCCGCAGCCCGAGCAGGTCCTCGGTTGGCCATCATATACAGGGTGGTCCATTGATAGTGACCGGGCCAAATATCTCACGAAACAAGCATCAAACGAAAAAACTACAAAGAACCAAACTCGTCTACATTGAAGGGGGAAACTAGATGACGCTATGGTTGGTCCGCTAGATAGCGCTGCCATAGGTCAAACGGATAACAACTGCGTCTTTTAAAAAAATAGGAACCACCATTTTTTATTACACATTCGTGTAGTAGGCCTACGTAAAGAAATATAAATGTTTTAGTTGGACCACTTTTTTCGCTTTCTGATAGATGCGCTGTAATAGTCACAAACGTGTAAGTACGTGGTATCACGTAACATTCCGCAGTGCGGACAGTATTTGCTTCGTTGTACATTACCCGTGTTAAAATGGACCGTTTAACAATTGTGGAAAAGGTCGATATCGTGTTGATGTATGGCAATTATGATCAAAATGCCCAACGGACGTGTGCTATGTACGCTGCTCGGTATCTTGGGCGACATCATCCAAGTGCCCGGACCGTTCACAGGATAGTTACGTTGTTTAAGAAAACAGGAAGTGTTCAACAACATGTGAAACGTCAACCACGACCTGCAACAAATGATGATGCCCAAGTAGGTGTTTTATTTATTTATTTATTTATTTATTGTTCCGTGGGACCAAATTTAGGAGAAGTCTCCATGGTCATGGAACGAGTCAATACATGAAATTATAACACGATATTAGAAACAGATAAAATGAAATATAAAAAAACATATTCAGGTGACAAATCGTAAATTTAAATAAAGAAAATCAACAATGTAACACTGGAATGTGATTAATTTTTTAGCTCTTCCAGGAGCTCCTCGACAGAATAGGAGTGAGCCATGAGGAAACTCTTCAGTTTAGACTTAAAAGTGTTTGGGGCACTGCTAAGATTTTTGAGTTCTTGTGGTAGCTTATTGAAAATGGATGCAGAAGAATACTGCACTCCTTTCTGCACAAGAGTCAAGGAAGTGCATTCCACATGCAGATTGGATTTCTGCCTAGTATTAACTGAGTGAAAGCTGCTAACTCTTGGGAATAGGCTAATATTGCTACCAACAAACGACATTAAAGAAAATA
The DNA here is from genome assembly GCF_023864275.1 of Schistocerca cancellata. Taxonomy (NCBI): domain Eukaryota; kingdom Metazoa; phylum Arthropoda; class Insecta; order Orthoptera; family Acrididae; genus Schistocerca; species Schistocerca cancellata. The sequence goes on from NC_064629.1 coordinate 932,314,596, forward strand.
TATACTGTGAGGGCAATGTCAGAATTCCCAGACTATTGAATAGGAGTCGACAAGAGGTTCTCGAACTTACATCACATATAGCTCGAACAGCCCGTTTTTGAGCCAAAAATACCCTTTTTGAATCAGAAGAATTACCCCAAAAAATAATACCATACGACATAAGCGTATGGAAATATGCGAAGTAGACTACTTTTCGTGTTGAAGTGTCACTTATTTCAGATACTGTTCTAATGGTAAATAAAACAGCATTTAGTTTCTGAACAAGATCCTCAACATGGGCTTTCCACAACAGCTTACTATCCATCCGAACTCCTAGGAACTTGAACTGTTCCGTCTCGCTTATAATATGCCCAGTCTGTCTGATCAAAATATCGGTTCTTGTTGAATTGTGTGTTAGAAACTGTAAAAACTGAGTCTTACTGTGATTTAGCATCAAATTATTTTCCACAAGCCACGAACTTATTTCATGAACTACGTTATTTGATACTGTTTCAATATTACACACAAGATCCTTCACTATCAAGCTGGTGTCATCAGCAAACAGAAATATGTTTGAATCACCTGTAATACTAGAAGAAATATCATTTATATAAATAAGAAACAGCAGTGGCCCCAGCACCGACCCTTGGGGAACGCCCCACTTAACAGTGCCCCATTGGGACTTGTAACAACAACGACGCTGTACTATTGTACATATAAGTAATTTTTTTCTTCTGATTTTTCGATAAATTAGTGTAATCGATGTACTGATTTCATTTCCTTTTTGTTTCATGCCATTATGTTAAGGAAACTGTAAACAATTTTCAATGTGAATATTAATGTTGATGTGAAATGTCAAACAATATTGTAATAGAATTGAAATGTAACAAATGTTAAGGCTGTTGTAACATGTTGAAAATTGTAACTGTGCGTCTGGTCCAAACGTAGGCAATGTGTTAGGATATGTAGAATGCAAAACCTCGGAAGAATACCCTGTCTGTAAGGGAGCGGTAAAAGGTGGATGGCAGGCGAGCGCGGGAAAATGCGCACGGGCGCTGCACGGCACAACGGGCTCAGCAGTAGTTGTTGGAGTTGGGCATTGGTCTGAGCAACACGTTCTGGATCGAGGAGGCTCTCCCGGAAGACGTAGTTTCATTGAGCCTCGGGTATGCCGTTCCAACGCCCATACAGCATGGCAAAATTCCATAGGCACTAACCGGAAAAGTATTGCGACGCTATGAAGAAATAAAGTGCCGGTACGTCAAGAGCCATAGCTGTGGTTGTATGTGTGCTCTGTGCCTCGCCATCTCGCCGTCCGCTAACCGCTGCATCGATACAAGCAGGTTGAAACTTTTAGTACTGTATTCGTATGGACCAGTGTTACTTTTGTTCCATACTGTTCAATAACAACTTAAATTTTACCACAACTGTCCTATCATTTAATTATCCTCACAACTAACCTAGATAGGGTCCTTTCCAAATGTTGTGCAATCCGAGTGTCCCGAAATGAAAAATTAAATTTTGTGTTAATAATAATTACTTGCAGACCTAACTATGTAAGAATGGTGTTTAAAGAACTGTTTTGTTAATGAACCAGTAAATGAATAACGAAGGTCTGAAAAAGTTGGAAGATAACTTTGATATTGATTTGGTAATGAAGTTTAATTATTTCGAGACAGATATAATGGTATTTAAATGAGCAGGAAATAAGATAAAAAGAGTAGTAACTCGTATATTGGAAATCTTGAGCGCATAATGATTTCAGTATTCAATTTTTTTATACAGTAATCATAACAGTTTCAAGGTCCCCCCCCCTTTTTTTATTCATTTGAATTCTGAAGTGCTCTAAATTGATTTGACCAGCAAAAGTTAAAGTCAATATAAAAGCCAAAATTTATCAGTGTTTTACCTTTATTAAAATTGACATTTTGTTTGTGACTCGAAATTACTATTTCTAGGGTAACCTATGCCCGATTTTAATCAGATCAATAGACAGTACGAAGTTTGGTAGTAAACATTATAGTGTAGTGTTGTGTATTTATGGTTTATCCATATCAGTACAGAAAGTAAAATTATCAGTTCAGTAGATTTTCTGGTTCTAAAATTTACCGTATTATGCAGTGTTACTACGTGTTGTTATGCATGAACGTACATCAACTTGTTCAGGGAAGAAACTCAGTTAATGCCTAATTAGGCTGGCGACCGTATTATAAACAAATTGGTAGCATCTTCTGTGTTGTTTCTTGTCCGTCCTGACGTGTAGTTGCATTTCGGACTTGCTTGACGTATCATTGTTATTACAGAGTGGGTGTAAGCCTGATTTGCCTCCACTGAGGTACACGCGGTCAATATCTATACGAAAACCCTTTCTCATAAGGTGAAGCCCGTCAACTTACCATAGTACAGGCTTTAAGGAGTATCGTGTGCCACGCGCGCACGTTACAGACTGAACATCACTACCACTCTCAATATTCTCAATATTGCGGAGAATTACCTTCTGCTTTCTGTTCTTAAGGTAAGAGGCGAACCAATTGTAAGCTACTCCCCTTACTCCATAATGGTCCAACTTCTGCAGTAACATTTTGTGGTCAACACAGTCAAAAGCCTTCGTTAAATCAAAGAAAACACCTAGCGTTCGCAACCTTTTATTTAATCCGTCCAAAACCTCACAGAGAAAAGAGAATATAGCATTTTCAGTTGTTAAACCATTTCTAAAACCAAACTGAACATTTGACAGCAAATTATGTGAATTTAAATGCTCCAGTAACCTTGCATATACAACCTTCTCGATAACTTTAGCAAACACCGATGGCATAGAAATAGGTCTATAATTGTCAACATTATCCCTGTCTCCCTTTTTATAAAGTGGATTCACTACCGAGTACTTTAATCGGTCAGGAAACCGACCACTCCTAAAGGAAAAGTTACATATATGGCTAGGTACTGGGCTAACATACATAGAACAATACTTCAGTATTCTGCTAGATACCCAGTCATATCCATGAGAGTTCTTGGTCTTTAGTGATTTAATTATTAACTCAATCTCCCTCTTGTCAGTATCATGGAGGAGCATTTCAGGTAACAGTCTCGGAACACTTTTTTCTAAGAGCGCTATATGATTCCCTGTTGGGACTAGGTTTCTATTTAGTTCACCTGCTATATTCAGAAAGTGATTATTAAATACTGTACATATATGCGACTTATCAGTATTACGGACATTCCCACTACGCACTGATTCTATATCCTCGACCTGTCTCTGCAGACCAGCCACTTCCTTTACGACTGACCATACGGTTTTAATTTTATCCTGAGACTTAGCTATTCTATCTGCATACCACATACTTTTTGCCTTCCTAATAACATTTTTAAGCACCTTACAATACTGTTTGTAATTGGCTGTTGCATTTAGATTTTGACTGTTTCTAACGTTTTGATATAATTGCCACTTTGTTCTACAAGATATTCTTATCCCTCTAGTCAGCCACCCAGGCTGCCTGTTTGTGCTAGTACCCTGTTCTGAACGTTCTAACGGAAGGCAACTTTCAAAGAGCACGAGAAAAGTCTTGAGAAGAGCATTATATTTATCGTCTACTGTATCAGCGCTATAAACATCTTGCCACTCTTGTTCCTTGATAAGGTTTACAAAGGTCTCTACAGCAACTGGATCAGCTTTCCTAAACAGCTGATGACTATATTTAACACGTGTTGCAGCACAAAAATCTTTTAGAGTTAAAATTTGTGGATCATGATCTGAAAGGTCATTCATCTTTTTGCTAACAGAATGCCCTTCTAGTAATGAGGAATGAACAAAAATGTTGTCTATGGTTGTTCTACTGTTCCCTTGCACTCTCGTTGGAAAGAATACGGTTTGCATAAGATTATATGAATTAAGGAGGTCTACCAGCATCCTCTTCCTTGCACAATCACTTATACTTTACTTTAGCTGCTGTCGCGGCTAATCCGCACATCAGTAGCAGACAAATTGCGCGAGAATCGAGAATCTCAAAAACGTCGGTGTTGAGAATGCTACATCAACATCGATTGCACCCGTACCATATTTCTATGCACCAGGAATTGCATGGCGTCGACTTTGAACGTCGTGTACAGTTCTGCCACTGGGCACAAGAGAAATTACGGGACGATGACAGATTTTTTGCACGCGTTCTATTTAGCGACGAAGCGTCATTCACCAACAGCGGTAACGTAAAGTGGCAAAATATGCACTATTGGGCAACGGAAAATCCACGATGGCTGCGACAAGTGGAACATCAGCGACCTTGGCGGGTTGATGTATGGTGCGGCATTGTGGGAGGAAGAATAATTGGCCCCCTTTTTATCGATGACAATCTAAATGGTGCAATGTATGCTGATTTCCTACGTAATGTTCTACCGATGTTACTAGAAGACGTTTCACTGAATGACATAATGGCGATGTACTTCCAACATAGCCGGCCGCGGTGGTCTAGCGGTTCTGGCGCTGCAGTCCGGAAGCGCGGGACTGCTACGGTCGCAGGTTCGAATCCTGCCTCGGGCATGGGTGTGTGTGATGTCTTTAGGTTAGTTAGGTTTCAGTAGTTCTAAGTCCTAGGGGACTTATGACCTAAGATGTTGAGTCCCATAGTGCTCAGAGCCATTTTGAACTTCCAACATGATGGATGTTCGGCACATAGCTCGCGTGCGGTTGAAGCGGTATTGAATAGCATATTTCATGACAGGTGGATTGGTCAACGAAGCAACATACCATGGCCCGCACGTTCACCGGATCTGGCGTCCCCGGATTTCTTTCTGTGGGGAAAGTTGAAGGATATTTGCCATCGTGATCCACCGACAACGCCTGACAACATGCGTCAGCGCATTGTCAATGCATGTGCAAACATCATGGAAGGCGAACTACTCGGTGTTGAGAGCAATGTCGTTACACGTGTTGCCAAATGCATTGAGGTTGACGGACATCATTTTGGGTATTTATTGAATTAATGTGGTATTTACAGGTAATCACGCTATAACAGCATGCGTTCTCAGAAATGATAAGTTCACAGAGGTACATATATCACATTGGAACAACCGAAATAAAATGTTCGAACGTACCTACGTTCTGTATTTTAATTTAAAAAACCTACCTGTTATCAACTGTTCGTCTAAGATTGTGAGCCATATGTTTGTGACTACTACAGCGCATCTATCACAAAGCGAAAAAAGTCGTCCAACTAAATCATTCATATTTCTTTACGTACTACACGAATATGTAATAAAAATGGGTGTTCCTATTTAAAAAGACGTAGTTGATATCCGTTCGACCTATGGCAGCGCCATCTAGCGGGCCAACCATAGCGCCATTTGATTTCCCTCTTCAAGCTAGACAAGTTTCGTTCTTTGTAGTTTTTTCGTTTGACGCTTATTTCGTGAGATATTTGGCCCGGTCACTATCAGTGGACCACCATGTATAACAATTCCGCGGCAGCCACCAACGAAAACATGTGGTGGAACGTGCTTCTTAAGTTCTATGAGCACTTGTCGTACCCCGTTAAGGACAGGATACGTTTCGAATGTGTTCCATTTCTCCTCTGTGTGGCTCAGAACTGTGCCGTATGGCCGCAGCGCACCAACGACACGGTTGGCAGAAACTTCGAACGGTAGTTCAAAGATGCGCACGGTACGCACCCCCAGACCAGCGTGGTCAACTCCTGCCACACTCACATTACCGTCTGCGTGACAGAAGCGAAAGCCGTTTGCAGATCGTTGGAGTACTCTGTCGCAGGCCGCTTCGTCAATTAGTTTGAGGTACACTGTGCTGGATACAATAGACAAATGAATGCCTATCAGTTCTTGCGGTTCTATGTGCATGGTGTCTCGAAGAAACTTCATGGGCCTTCGGTCTCGTGTACGATGCGTTGAAGGTTAGTTTGATTGTAGCTTGTCGATATGAGAACGCCATGGAGGGTCAGTATCGGTACTGTAAGGCAGTACAACGACCGAATCTAAACAACACCTGCACAGCGCTGCTCGGCGCGCCGAACCAGTCCGCTGAAAGCCGACTGCCCACGAAGCTATCCGAGCTCGACTCAGGCCCCGTCCTCACAGCTTTACTTCCGCCAGTACCTCGTCTCCTACTCTCCAGACTTCACTGGCGGAAGCAAAGCTGTGAGGACGGGGCGTGAGGCGTGCTCGGATAGCTCAGATGGTAGTGCACTTGCCCTCCATAGGAAAAGGTCCCGAGTTCGAGTCTCGGTCCGGCATACAGTTTTAATCTGCCAGGAAGTTTCATATCAGCGCACACTCCGTTGCAGAGGGAAAATCTCAATTCAGTTATAAATAATGTTAACTGCAGTCATTATTATTATTTAGTATAGAAATGAAGCAGAGTATCTGTATTGAAAACATAATCAATTAAAAATAACACGAAATAAAAGGAATAAAGTTTTAAGTGAATGCGTGCGATGCTGTACACAAAACTAAGACTCGGCCGAAGAAGCGACGTGATGTCCAGTGTTGTATGGCGCCCAACAGTTGGCGCGCTTCCCTATGTTGCTGGGTGCCGCAACAACGGTAGTTAAAGTGAGAGTGCTTGGTGCTGTCGACGTAGTCGCACTGTCCGAGTGCTCTGCCTCATTCTCTTGATCGTTGTCAGGAAGTCTCTTGAGTCTCAGACTACTGCAGAGAATGGGAAGCAAATTAGGTTTGTCCGAAGTAAGTGATATAAAAATATCTAATTAAAAGGTATACACAAGACTCTCTATTTGAACCAGTGTTCTGGGACAATGATCTGGACTCTCAGTTGTTAAAAATAGCTGAATTGCCTCACGCAAAACATGTCTCGCATATGCCGATGACTTGATGACAGTAATAAAAGGGAACACTAAGTTCGTGTTAGAAGAAAATAGACGAGTTGTTACCCCATTCCATCACGCTTTGTGCCCAAAAACTTAAAATAGCTGCAAATAAAATAGTATGCGTGTGCCTATAAGGAATTTGTCGCGGACAAGGAGTCTGACAATAAGAACAAATACTAACTTGATTAAGAGATGTGCGATAAGAAGGGTGTTGCGCATCGACGAAAAGCACAATTGTCATGTCACTCAACGAGCTCTTAGCCCTTCCGAATGTGAGTCCGGAGTCTTACTCAATGCATCAAATCTTAGTACTATTTCACTAGGCGTGATTTAAGTACCTGGAGCCGCTCTCACTGTTACCATCTTCTTGTGCTTGGTAAATCGCGAAGAATAATTTGAGAATGGCACGGACACGCATAAAGTGTCATACAGAAGGTGTTAGGCACACTTGAATTAATTTTAGGCATTTCATATGTGGATATTATGGTGCTGTACCATTTAGTGCCCTAAAGTTTTTAGGTTAGAGGGTCTCAGGAAACCACAGAAAGGGCGTCCCTCCAAAAGGGGGCAGGTAAAACACAGTAAGGTAGTCTTAACTGTGTTGGGAAAGAAACAGAGCTCCAAGCCCTGATAGAAAGCTCTGAAACTCAAATAGGTACAGATACAGAAAGCTGGCTAAAGCCGGAAATAAGTTCAGCCGAAATTTTTTCAAACGATCTAACAGTGTTCAGAAAGGATAGATTAAATACAGTTGGTGGTGGAGTATTTATTGTTGTCAGGAGTAGTTTGCCTTGTAGTGAAATTGAAGTAGATAGTTCCTGCGAAATAGTATGGGTAGAGGTTATACTAGACAATCGGACTAAACTATTAATTAGATCGTTTTACCGACCCCCCCCCCCCCCCCCCGCGACTCAGAAATACAGGTGCTGAACAGTTCAAAGAAAACTTGAGTCTCATTTCAAATAGGTACCCCACTCATACAATTATAGTCGGTGGCGACTTCAATCTACCCTCGATATGCCGGAAAAATTTACGTTTTCATCCGAAATTGTACTGAATGCTTTCTGAGAAAATTATTTTGAACAATTAGTTTATGGGCCTACTCGAAGCGTAAATAGTTACAAAAGCATAGTAGACCCCTTAGCAAGAAATAATCCTGGACAAATAGGGAGTATCATGACGAATACAGGGATTAGCGACCACAAGGCAGTTGCTGCTAGGCTGAATACCGTAACACCCGCAACCATCAAAACGAAACGCAAAGAATATCTATTTAAAAAAGCTGATAAAAATGCTCTTAACGCCTTTTTAAGAGACAGTCTCCACTCCTTCCAATCTGATCACGTAAGCGTAGAAAAGATGTGGAATGGTTTCAAAGGGACAATATGGAAGGCAATTGAGAGATATATACCACATAAATTAGTAAGTGATGGTACTGATCCCCCATGGTTCTCAAAACGGGTCAGATCGCTGTTGCAGAAGCAACGAAAAAAGCATACCAAATTTAAATGAACGCAAAATCCCGAAGATTGGAAAAGTTTTGCAGAAGTTAGAAATATAGCACTTACTTCAGTGTGAGATGCTTTTAATAACTTCCACAACGAAACTCTGCCTAGGAATCTGGCAGAAAATCCAAAGAGGTTCTATATAAAGCACACCATTGGCAAGACGCAGTCAATACCTTCACTGGACGATAACAACGGTGAAGTCACTGATGACAGTGCCACCAAAGCAGAGTTATTAAACACTGTTTTCCGAAACTCTTTCACAAAAGGAGACGAAGTAAATATTCCCGAATTCCACTCAAGAACAGGAATTCCAATCAAGAACAGCTGCGAAGATGAGAAACACAGAAGTAGGTGTCCACGGTGTAGCAAAGCAGCTTAAATCACTAAATAAAGGCAAGGCTTCCGGTCCAGACTGTATACCCGTTAGGTTCCTTTCAGAGTATGTTGATACAATAGCTTTATACTTAACCATCACATACGACCGATCGCTCGACAAAAGATCCGTACTCGAAAACTGGAAAATTACACAGTTCACACCAATATTCAAGATAGGCAATAGGAGTAATCGATCAAATTATAGGCCCATATCATTAAAATGCATATGCATCAAGATTTTGGAACATATATTGTGTTCGATGTTATGACTTGCCTCGCTGTTTCCGAACATGCAGAGGAGAAAATATTTCTTCAAAAATGACAGATAACTAATCTTGTCAGTACTTCGGATCTGTGCCTAGAAGGTACAAAATATTTCTGCAAATAGGATATGCTGTTATTATACAGGGTGATTCAAAAAGAATACCACAACTTTGAAAATGTGTATTTAATGAAAGAAACATAATATAACCTTCTGTTATACATCATTACAAAGAGTATTTAAAAAGGTTTTTTTCACTCAAAAACAAGTTCAGAGATGTTCAATATGGCCCCCTCCAGACACTCGAGCAATATCAACCCGATACTCCAACTCGTTCCACACTCTCTGTAGCATATCAGGCGTAACAGTTTGGATAGCTGCTGTTATTTCTCGTTTCAAATTATCAATGGTGGCTGGGAGAGGTAGCCGAAACACCATATCCTTAGCATACCCCATAAGAAAAAATCGCAGGGGGTAAGATCAGGGCTTCTTGGAGGCCAGTGATGAAGTGCTCTGTCACAGGCTGCCTGGCGGCCGATCCATCGCCTCGGGTAGTTGACGTTCAGGTAGTTACGGACAGATAAGTGCCAATGTGGTGGCGCTCCATCCTGCTGAAATATGAATTGTGCTTCTTGTTCGAGCTGAGGGAACAGCCAATTCTCTAACATCTCCAGATACTGTAGTCCAGTTATAGTAGCACCTTCGAAGAAAAAGGGACCAAAAACTTTATTGGCTGAAATGGCACAGAAAACGTTCACCCACTCTCTGTAAACTGTTTATACCAACGTTTAATACACCACCTATCAGGAGGTTTAACACCATACTTCGTTCGAAATGCACGCTGAACAACTGTCGCCGATTCACTTCTGCCGTACTGAATAACACAAAAAGCTTTCTGTTGAGCGGTCGCCATCTTAGCATCAACTGACGCTGACGCCTAGTCAACAGCGCCTCAAGCGAACAAATGTACAACTAAATGAAACTTTATAGCTCCCTTAATTCGCCGACAGATAGTGCTTAGCTCTGCCTTTTGTCGTTGCAGAGTTTTAAATTCCTAAAGTTGTGGTATTCTTTTTGAATCACCCTGTGTATAGATACAGTGCGTCATGATAATTGAATAGATCCAAGATCGTAAATAGTCACTGTTGCTGAATAAATAATGTGCAGACTTTATACGGAAGACGTCTTATGTTCGAATAAATCTGTTTCGTTTTTCGCCAAAAGAGACACATTCCAACTGTTTCAACATTTTTTTTTTTTTTTTTTGTTTACGAAGCGTCCATTGTACTACATAAAGCACATTTTGATGACGTGCAGCTAATTTAACACAGAAGACGCGACGGAACTTTGGCTGTAAATCAATCAGTGTCACGTCTGGTGCTGAATGATCTCCTTGGCGCCGAAAAATAAAATTTAACCCCTCTATTTGACATAGTATGTGAGATTTAGTCACTCTATTTCTTTGATGTTAGACGGTAATAGATTGACAGTCTGTCGTGACGAGTTAGGTCTGCCAGCGCACCATTCGTTCTGTAATAGCCAGTGAGAGTGCACGAGCAAGGCCAAATACTTGCACCACATCACCTAAGGTTCAGTCATTTTATTCACGTGCCATGCTTCATCGCCATTGCCCTTGTGGTGCTAGGGAACTTGACATCGCTGAAGGCTGAAGCATGGAATTCCTTAGCGCACAGTGAAATGTTGGATAAAATGTTATAGAGATACCAAAGAACTCAGTATGCGTGTGGGAACTGGAGCCGGCGCGAGTGGCCGATCGGTTCTAGGCGCTACAGTCTGGAAGCGCGCGATCGCTACGGTCGCAGGTTCGAATCCTGCCTCGGGCATGGTGGTATGTGATGTCCTTAGGTTAGTTAGGTTTAAGTAGTTCTAAGTTCTAGGGGACTGATGACCTCGGAAGTTAAGTCCCATAGTGCTCAGAGCCATTTGAACCATTTTTGGGAACTGGACTTTGGCATGTAACAACACCTGTCCAGGATAACGAATTAGTGAACATGTCACGACAAACTCTTGTCTAAACCCGGTACAGTTGACACAAAAGCCTCGCCTCCTTTTTTTTTTAAGGATTTTTACTCGTTTTGGCTGTAAATTGTTCATTTATATTTTACGCAATCACGTTTACAGCTTTGTAGTAATTCTCAACTGCATATTGAGATGTTAAATTATGTCTGATCTGTCTGTGACACGTCAGACATATTTTAAAATTTCTACATTCACTTGAGAATGGCTACAAAGCTGAAATCCTGATTACTTAAAATAAATGAACAGTTATCAGACAAACGGCGGAAATATCTTTCAAAAAATTCTAATACGACTGTGGGCCCCCACGAAGGAAAGAACATACTACTGCGTTTCGCGGGCTGATGAATACGATTTGACGCCGGCTTCAAGAGGCCGGGCTATTCAGCAGACGTGCCGCCATTATGGAGAGGCTCGATGATGATCATTGAGTATATTGATCAGCGGAACGCGGAATTTTCCGACGAATCGTTCTTGTCCCAGTGCTACCGACGGCGTCTTCGTCGCGTCACGCGCCGCACACAGCTACGCGGGAGACGGCAAATTGAAACCTCCCACCAGCGCGCCTACGGCGAGCTTGTTCTTCCCAGGGGCTCGCCACCAGAGGACGTTGAATTCACATGCCCTCACTGCTCCCAACTCTGACCGGCCGGCGCGTCTTTTTAAGGAGCTGCTCTCAGAGCTTCGTCCCAGACTCAATGCATCTTCGTCGAATCAACCTTAATATGAAAGACCGCAGTGAGAATTTACATCGATGTAGGACAACACTACTAAGCATTACTACTAGGCGACTGTACGAATTTATCAGCAGTCGGGGCTATTTGTGTCTATCAAGAACATTACTGTCTCTGTATACAGGGTGTTACAAAAAGGTACGGCCAAACTTTCAGGAAACATTCCTCACACACAAAGAAAGAAAATATGTTATGTGGACATGTGTCCGGAAACGCTTACTTTCCATGTTAGAGCTCATTTTGTTACTTCTCTTCAAATCACGTTAATCATGGAATGGAAACACACAGCAACAGAATGTAGCAGCGTGACTTCAAACACTTTGTTACAGGAAATGTTGAAAATGTCCTCCGTTAGCAGGATACATGCATCCACCCTCCGTCGCATGGAATCCCTGATGCGCTGATGCAGCCCTGGAGAATCGCGTATTGTATCACAGCCGTCCACAATACGAGCACGGGGTTGCGTAGACAAGAGCTTTCAAATGCCCCCATAAATGAAAGTCAAGACGGTTGAGGTCAGGAGAGCGTGGAGGCCATGGAATTGGTCCGCCTCTACCAGTCCATCGGTCACCGAATCTGTTGTTGAGAAGCGTAAGAACACTTCGACTGAAATGTGCAGGAGCTCCATCGTGCATGAACCACATGTTGTGTCGTACTTGTAAAGGCACATGTTCTAGCAGCACAGGTAGAGTATCCCATATGAAACCATGGCGGTGAATCGAGGAAGTACAGTACATACTGACGAAACTAAAATGAACTCTAACATGGAAATTAAGCGTTTCCGGACACATGTCCACATAACATCTTTTCTTTATTTGTGTGTGAGGAATGTTTCCTGAAAGTTTGGCCTTACCTTTTTGTAACACCCTGTATAATTCAGCACCGCTATAGAACTCACAGCAATTCAAAATTATGTGTACCTCAGTTATGAAGTGTACCTTTTATAAACAAACTTACTAATCTGTTACTTTTTTGTAGATGTCTGATTCTTTCTAGGCCACCTCAATTACCGACACATCCGATATCCATTGGCGACGAATCTGGTGCTTAAGTGCATCATCTGTTGTAAACTGATAAACTTTTCGTAATTTTTTTGTGGAATATACTTTACACTGTCTTTAATTTGTGTTCGTAATGGGAAGTTTTGGAGAGTAATCGCTCACTGCACGTATTAAATTATAGAGCTAACAAGTGAACTGGTTGCTAGCAACGGCCGGCAGATTGCCGGACGCACAAAGAACCCAGCAAATAAAGACTGTCGCACACAATGCCAGCAGCTAGGTGCCTAAAACAAGAGGAATGGACAGAGTACGGCTTGCAGCTTCAGCAGCATTTTACAGCATAGAAAATTTTGGTTAATGACGACGCCCTTTTTTTTCTCGTAGGTAGGAGTGTATGTTTTTAGGTTGTGTAGGAAGTTTTAACTAAGTTAGAGTCCTAAACCCTACCGTACGTAGACACTGATAGAAAACTGGATGATTATTTCCACGCTCAGATTCATGTATCAGCTGCTAGTTTCTGTTTTCTTAAGCATCGTCATAATAATCAATCTTGCAAGGAATGGATCTCTGAACTCTAGGGTATGACAAGAAACTGTAAATTTAACTGCTCTTGTGGAGCCTCATTTCAAGAGGAAATGTTTTGCAACGCCATTATTCAAAACCTTACCGATAATAGAATACGGACTGAGATTCTAAAGCATCGAATCCCTGGTCTCACTGCCGCGCTTAAAGTAATCGATGATTAGGAAGTGCAAGTCTTCGCTGAACGTGACTTAAATGTGCCTGTTGTAGCAACGCTGACCGCAGGTGGCTCGCAGCGGCCCCAGTGTCGCATGACACACGACAATAGCACAGCAGTATCCTCCGCTATTTTAAAATTTCGAAAGTCTTGTCTGAAATGTTACTTAACGCTTGACTGCAACTATGGCTTTTCCTGCCACGAGGAATGCAGACATTAACAAAAATGAGAACATAACACTGCAAGTATGCATGCAAAAGAAACTCAAATTAAATTCTGTTCCACATAAATTTCGACTTCAGAAAATGGAAATCCGTACGCACTCCTCCTGGCAATCCACACAGGAACCGTGGATTAAAGCGGCGGAAATACACAGCTAAACGCACAGTGCAAACTTGCCTCTTTATAGCCAGCTATCGTGTAGCAGACGCTTTGTCAATCACAGCCCAGTCAAAGATAGTCTACTGCAAGTCAGAACAGATAGTCACATTCAGAGGACTGTTCATTTGTCTGCAAATTTACAATCAATCTGTACCATTTCAGTTAGATACTAGTGCTTCAATCACACTGATTAATCGAAATATCTATGAGCAGTTGAGACATGCTGAGCAACAAAAAACACGCCTGCACCTCACAGCCTGTAACGGTGAAGATACTTCTGTTCTTAGAACGAGCACGTTGCAGGCAAAATATAGAAATACGACTGCATCAGTGCCTTTCACAGCAGTTCAGTCACGTTCTAGTCTCAATATTTTTCGCAAGGATACTTCTGCTTTATTTGATATAGATATTGAGAACAATTTCCATACTACTGATAGGCAACTTTCCCATGCCAGTATTCATCAGCTACCTGAGAAATATGGACATTTGTTCGGTTGCACACTGGTACATGCGAAGAATTTTCACGTGTATATTTCGCTCAATGAAAATGCAAAGCCAAAGTTTCACCGCTCTTCTTTGGTACCCAAGCCATTCACGATAAAGTTGCTTCCGAGCTCAACAGATTACAAGAAGTGAGAATTTTGAAATCCTTTTCTGCAAGCCAATGGGCATCTCCCCTCGTGATCATAAGAAAAGCAAACGGTTTTTTGCCGACTAAAGTTACAGGTAACACTCAAACAGCGATCGATTCCTTCCCGTTTCACGTGATGATGAGCTTATGGATCTTCTAGCAGGTGGATCATTCTTTACAAAAATTGATGTAGACGATGCTTATCTTCAACTTCCTCTGAATGGGGAAACAAAAAACTTATGGTGGTTAAGATGCACGTAGGCCTGAATCAATACTAGCGCATTCCCTTTGGAAGCCCCTCTGCTCCCGCGTTATTTCAATGCCCTTTTGAACAAGTGACGCTGAATGCTCCATCCTGTTCGAATTATTTAGATGACTTAACTGTATCCGGTCAAGCACCGGAACAGCAACTCAAAAGGTTGGAATCTCGTTTTCAAGTTTTAACTGACGCAGGATTGAAGTGTAATTTTCGGAAGTGTTCATTTTTCAATACTGAAATCGAACATTTGGGACAACTCATTGACGTCCATAGTGTTCGTCTATAGACTAAGCATTTAGAGGCCATACGAAGATTCCCCGACAAATGTACGAGAGCTCCAAGCTGTTCTTGACAAACTGACATACATCATCAAATTTCATTCCAAACACAGGGCAAATTGCTGCTCCTCTGCGTCGTCTCTGGTGTAAAAATGTAGTTTTCAACTGGAATGGAGAATATGAAAAATCTTTTCAGAAATTGAAACGTGGATTACTTAGCCGTTCACGTCTTACACATTTAGATCCAGTAGGGCTTAAAGTTGACACATCATCACATGGAATGTTGGCAGTTTTATCTCACAAGACTACCAATACCAAATGCTTCGTAGCATTCGCTTATAAGACGCTGAACAAGGCCCAAGTCAATTACAGTCAAGAAAAGGAAGCTTTAGCTGTAAATTACGGTGTCATAAAATTTAATCTATATCTGCATGGTAGAAAGTTTTTTCTTGTGACTAATTATAAGCCGCTGACTGCTCTTTCTCATCCTGCTAAAGAGGTACCTGATCGTACAGCACAGAAGGTACAACGTTGGCCACTACGTCTTTCGAGTAATCAATATGACATTTCTTATCACCCTACAGCACAGCATGCAAACGCAAACATCCTGTCTCGCTTACCTATGGGAAATGATCCGGATTTCGATGCGTCAGAAGGCTACTGAACATGAGCAATAACACCGATTGCTCCAGTACTACATTTCGAGGGATTGGTCTCATAATCCGAAATCAGTGCCAGCCGAAGTGGCCGTGCGGTTAAAGGCGCTGCAGTCTGGAACCGCAAGACCGCTACGGTCGCAGGTTCGAATCCTGCCTCGGGCATGGATGTTTGTGATGTCCTTAGGTTAGTTAGGTTTAACTAGTTCTAAGTTCTAGGGGACTAATGACCTCAGAAGTTGAGTCCCATAGTGCTCAGAACCAACCGAAATCAGTCTTAGCTGCAGTAGTTTGGACGACTTTTCTCTCCATAATGGTATAATTTTGTTGCATTCCTGTAATGAAGGAACGCGAGTCCTGATTCCCACATCTTTGCGCCAGAAATTTTTCAATTGGTTTCCATATGACGGTCCCTGGTAACGTATTTATACTGATTTTGTTTGTCCTTTTTTGGAACACTCGATGGATAATTATCGTCGGTACATACAGCACATATCTTTTTGTCATTCCAATGCATCAGATTACTAGCGCCAGCACGATCAAAGCACTCGCTCCAAACATTGTTTTGGACAATGGTCCGCAATTTTCTTCGTCGGATTTTCAATAATTGTGCCAACAACATGGTATTCAACATATCCGAACGACACAGTTCTCTGCTGAATAGACCGGTGAAGCCAAACGTTTCATTCGTATTTTCAAGGCTCAGATGTCCAAACTTCGTGCTTTGCACTCGAGGGCAAACGCTTTGTTGCTGTTTCTGAGCACCTTTTGTACTATATCTGCTCACGATGCTTCGCTTCGACACGGTCATCGCCACCGCAATCTGCTGCGTCTCTTTCACCCTCGTCACACTATTTCCAATACTAACATTGCAACCGAGTTCCACAGAAAGACCAAGGTTTTCTATCGTGTCTATAACAAACGTCACAACTTTGAATCTGGCATCGTCATTCAGACGTCTGATTATGCGCATTGTACCATCCAGGGTGCATCGGACTCCCGTAGATGGCACGAAAGCCAACTTCCTCTCCGTGATTATAGTGATACTGCCATACATTTTCATTTTTCAGACATGCTGCCTGCAACACAGCCTACTGATCCTGAACAGCCCTTGCTAGTGCGTGAGATTTGGGCGCACGGGTTTTCCTACGACTCAGTCACAGAGATCAGCCCTGCCTTACTGTGCGGCCGCTGCCGCCTCCGCACCCACTGCCACAGTCAAGCTCGTCGCCGTTGACAGTGGCGGCAGTCACGCATACGGAGCCTGCATCAGCCGCACTGCCTTCTGTGTTCGCAGCTGCGCCAATGCTACACCCATATGTGACTTTGGATGGACATCCTACCTCCAGTTTTTCAGCAGATATTGCCGGTGGTTATCAAGATGAATGTTGGGACGCGGATTGGTAAACGCCATCTGCCATCGTGCCACAGCGTCGTGGCACAGACCTCCCTCTCGTTGGTTGGAACCCGCACGCACCCATACTACGCGACAACAGTGAGGGTTTTTTTTTTCTTTTTTTTGGCGTCGCACACAGCTACGCGGGAACTAGCAAACGGAAACCTCCCGCCAGTGAGCCGCCTACGAGCTTGCTTTTTCAACGTACGCTGTCTCCGTTAGGTCGCGCCAAGCATATGCGACACTAGAGATTGCTGAATTCACATGACCTCACTGCCTGCAACTCTGAATGCTCGCGCCTCTTTTATGCAGTCGCACTCAGTGTACCTCAACATTAGTGTGGAAGACGGCATCGATGTAGTACAACGCTACTAATCATCACTACGAGTAAGAGACGATTGGATATTAAGAACTGTTTGTTTCTATCAAGAACATTACTCTCCTTGAATATGGGACGATTCCGCAGTTATGTTACAAACTTTCATGGATGATGGAAAAGGATAAATGTATCAGTTTGAGGTAATACAATATAATTCTGTCAGAGACAGCAAAGGAGTTGTAACATGACCTGATCAGAAATAACAAGGTCTCAGTATGATATTATGGAGTAGATTGAATATCACGGAAGTGAAACGAAGCTAGTAGAATGTAGTCCATTTTAGTCAGGTGATGGTGGGGGAATTCGATTAGGGAATGGGACGTTGAAAGTAATGGACGCGCTACGGTCGCGGGTTCGAATCCTCCCTCGGGCATGGATGTGTGTGATGTCCTTAGGTTAGTTAGGTTTAATTAGTTCTAAGTTCTAGGCGACTGATGACCTCAGAAGTTAAGTCGCATTGTGCTCAGAGCCATTTGAACCATTTTGAAGTAATGGACGAATTTTTGTATTTGGGCAGCTAAATAACTGCATTTTGGATAATCTTTACTCCGGCTGTTGTCAGTCTCGTAAAATTAAAAATTAGCTTCCTTTTAAAAGAGAAATATGTTAACACCGAATTAACTTAAGGGCTAGAAAATCTTTTTCAGAAGTATTCGTTTGGAGTGTAGCGTGTAACATTACGCGTATGTAGGCAAGTTAATCGCCCACCCAAAATTGGTATGCGGTGAATTGGTTTGAACGGCAGAACACTAGCGGGCCGAGGGCTCAGGGCTCAGGGCTCAGGGCTGTACCGTGGCCGGGCAAGCCACGGCGACCGCTCCGGGAAAGCCCAAGACGTCACAGAGGACCAGGCAAGGTCAACTGGACGACAGTCAGATGCTTAGAACAAGAGACGATTCACCAGAAATGGTGGAGTATCAGACAAGCTGAAAAAAGGTTACTTACAGCACTTTAAAATTCGATAATAAATGGCAGTTACATAATAAAGCAAATCTGAATACATCGGCGATCTCAGGTAAATGACACGCATCTAATGAAACAATAATACTTTAATATCGTTAAAATTAGATGTGTTAATATTTTACAGTGACTAAACATTTTCACAACCAACCTCTGAATGAACAACTTACAAACACTTATTGCGATTTCATCAAACGATATGTTAGATGATATTATTGCAGTATAGCTATAATCCAGGAACGCTATGTATCTATGTTTATTTCATTTCTTGATATATTACGACTTTCATTATTTTCCACGGTAACAGAGCAAATGAATGTAGCACGAATACCTCGTATCTTGTCAAAGTTCTGTATTTGCTTCATGAATATTTTACTATTTTTGGAAATATTTATTTAATACTGATTACAATTGATAGTAAAAAATCATGGTAACTTAAGAAGTGGTCAATCGTAGATGTTAGCTTACACCACTACTGTACAAGAGGGCCAAAAGACACTTCTCTAACCCTGGCCTATATAATTGTTTAAAAATATTTAACGACAGTCTGTTGTCATGTAACCCGAGGGCACTTGCAGAGGAATACTGGCTTATTTGTTAATGAACGAACCTTTATTTATATTTATTGTAAATGATCTGAATGTTTCCGAGTGTTTATAACATTTGTTTATTTAAATGTTGTTATAGTATATGAGTTTCGTGCAGAAATTGGTCAAGTTAAGTCAAATAATATCTGTAGAACCTAAGAACGATGTATTTTTGGTGAGGACGGCCTTCAGCCAATGGAAGAGCAGACAGTTGTAGAACACCACTGGAGTCAAGTGGAGACAGTTTTTTTCGAGTGGTGCACTTAAGGGAGCGGTGTGGACACTTTTCGTTTGTGTCTTGAAGGAGGCAGACGTGCCTGTGGCATCGTGGATGATGGATTCTGGCCGCTAAAAGTGTCCAACTTCTTCGGGATTGAGATTAGACAGAGTATGAATTTCTACTCGTTGCCTCGTATGTGTTAATTATCATGTTGAACTCTGAACTATTTTGAGCTAGTGAATATTACGTGTATTGTGATCACGAAATGGACTTGGACAACTGTTTAGCTTTGGGATTCTGCTACCATTCTTGTAATGCTCTCAGCGCAGCTCTACTGCATTCAGTACGGTTATTTTCTGTCAGTATTTTAAATGGGAATCGTAGGAACGCTTTCCGTTTATTTGAGATGTCCTTTCTTAAATAAACATTATCAAACTTATCTCTCTGTTGTCTGCACCAATTACATGTGTTAGAATGCTCTGTTTACTATATTATTCATTTATCTTTTATTTTATATTCCTGTGGGTTTCATTAATTCGCTATTCTAGCCAGCGCATAGACTCTCTTACTGCAGTATCACAGCTACATATTATTATTTGCAGTTAGCTAGCTGTTGGGCATGAAAGCAGTCGTGAGTGACTCGACCGTATGACTACATCGAGCTTCCTTTTAAAGAGAGCCGTTAGTAGCCCGACAGCCTAAGGGCGAGCAACATCAGATAAATTCGGAATTGGTCTGCTATTAAGGACTGCTGGTTAGAGAGCAGCTACTCAGCAGAAAACTTGGCTCTGAGCACTATGGGACTCAACACCTCAGGTCATAAGTCCCCTAGAACTTATAACTACTTAAACCTAACTAACCTAAGGACATCACACACAGCCATGCCCGAGGCAGGTCAGCAGAAAACTGTTAGGTGACAAACGTGGACGATAAACAGTAAAAATATTAATATTTTTGAAATGCGATGTTACACATAAATGCTAAAGATTAGCTGAGTAGATAATCAAACCTAGCTAAGTAGCGCAGTGGTAAAATTCTAGATTCGTATTACGCAGAGCGACTCTTCAGATCTCTATCCTTCCATAATTCTAGTTTGTGTCCCATCTTTAGTGACCTCATTGTCGATGGGACGTTAAATCTTATACTTGGGCTCTTCTTTTGGGTGATCGAGGAAGAGATATAGAACCGAATTGGGCAGAAAAGAGTCTTATGGTAAAACTTAACTAAAGTAATGGATAGGTTGACAGGACACATCCAGAGGCATCGACGAAAAACTAATTTTGAAGTAAAGAATGGGAGGATGCAAAAATTGTATAGGATCACAAAGTCTTGAATACAGTAAATAGGGGAAAAAATGTGTAGGATGTACACTGATGAGCCAAAACAGTATGACCATCCGCTTAATAGCTTGTTTGTCAGTCTTTGGAACCAAATACAGCACTGGTTCGGGATCCGACAGATTGTTGCTAGGTTTGGGGAGGTATGTGTCATTCCATGTCTATGCACAGGTCATGTAAATGCCAGGCCCGCTGATCTGTGTATGCGGTGATGGCACCCGATAGCGGCAGAGATGGGCTCCATAGAACTGACATCAACACGAGTTCACAATAATGCTCCTAAAACCGCTGTAGCACGGTTCTGGATCCGAGACTCGAACAGTTATACTACTGAAAGGCGACGTCGTCGTCAGGGAAGACATCAAGCGTGAAGGGCTGCAGGTGGTTCGCAGCTGTCAGCTTGTCTTCGATTAATACCACAGGTCCCATGCAAGAGCGGGAGAATATATCCCATTGTATAATACTGTATGGACCGCTGAACGTTTCGAGTCGCCATTCACCTCGATGACGGCGTTTGTGGAGACGACTAAAATGTGATTCACCCGAAGAACCGACACGTTTCCGTTGATCGACTGTCGAATCCCGATGGTCCCGTACCCACTGCAGTCGTAATTGAGGACGTCGTTGGGTCAATATGTGAACCCGTAGGGGTGGATGCTGTGTGTGAGGTATTGGGCGAGTGGCGCCCTGAAAATATTCTAAGTTGGGAGTTGGCGTGGCCACACGGGCCGCTCGGCCAGTCGGGGCTCGTCAGCAACCGCGTGGTGCCGGAGCAAGAGGGGAAGCCCCAGCGCGTGGTCCAGGCCGACCGCGTGGCTGGGAATTCCATGTTGACGCTGTGACAAGGACTGTGCTTTGTGTCGATGAAGGAGATTTGTATGCCGGGAGAGCCAAAGATGGCGAACTTTGTGAAACCGTATGGCAGACATTTCATAGTTAAAAAAATGGTTCAAATGGCTCTGACCACTATGGGACTGAACATCTTAGGTCATAAGTCCCCTAGAACTTAGAACTACTTAAACCTAACTAACCTAAGGACATCACACACACCCATGCCCGAGGCAGGATTCGAACCTGCGACCGTAGCAGTCCCGCGGTTCCGGACTGCAGCGCCAGAACCGCTAGACCACCGCGGCCGGCATTTCATAGTTCATGTACAAATTAATAATAGCCAGAGGAATCATGATACCCTAAAAAGAAACTTCTACATTACCATTATTTCCACGACAATTCTGATCGTGTAATCAGATTTTCAATATCTTTATCAGTTTAAAGTTTAGTATCTGACTGTAAATTATACAAGTAACACCCAGCAACGAATTTCCAAAGTCTAAACGGTTCATCCGACTTTGTCGATCGACGTGTCTTTAGAAAGCTATTAGTGCAAACGTAAATTGGTATGAATTACAGGCATGTAACGTGAATAGCACTTGAGTTACTGGAGGTCTAAGTGGCCAAGTACTACTGATCACGTCAGGCCATAAGTACTCCATAGTTACACGAAGAAACGATAACAGCATGCTTATAAATATATTTATTCCTCTATGTCTTTATTTATATCCGATATATACTATTCATGAAGAAATTGGTCAAATATTCGCTGTGTTTAGAAAGCACAGAACATTAGGCTACTGGCCTACTTTTGCTTCTATTCCTTTGATATATGTTTATTTGATTTGTTTATGTATTTAATAATGCGCGTCAGAGCGTGTTTATGTTCCAGCCGTAGGAATATTTATTTATTTTCAAGTTATTTAAATCCAGTATTTCGTATGTGTTTCAATGTTTTTGAGTGTGCGTTGGCTTGGAAACATGGAGGGAGGGCTCTAGCCAATCACAGCGCTCGTTACTACGGTAGGCGACTACCGAAGTCAATGGAGGGAGTACTGAACAGGACGGCGCAACGGACGGTCGCACAAGGTGGGAGTGCTGGACGGTAAGGCGCGAGGGAGGGTCGCGGGAAAGACTTGGAGAGTGGAGCAGTTTGCGCGTGGTCGCGGAAAATAGATATAATTCGTAGTGCCGACTTGTGCACTTGTCACTTCCGTGGCTTCTGCAGTGGAAACGTAGTATGCGTTTAGAAGTGAATATCTCGCGAGATATGTTGTTGCTCATAACTAAATTACCTGAAGTAGAAATCTATTGTTTCCCTGTTATTCAACTTATATTTTATTTAATTGCCGGACCATAGACATCAATAAGTGTTCTGCGGTAATAAACGGTATTCTTAAAGTTACTTCTGCTATCGTACTCATAATTTAAAGTCGTTAAAAATAGTACCTGCATATTTTATTTATTTGCAATCTTTCATTTATAAATTTCTATGTTACATTCAAAATTCGCAACTGCCAAGTGATAGCAACCTTCGACCATTCGATTCACGTGTATATTCATATTGTTTACTGTAGACTCATCAGTATTTGGCTTATAATGCGGCAACTACGTATCCCAGTCCCTAGACAACGAAACCAGCCAAAACTTTTAATATTTCAACTCTGAGTATGAGGGTACGTAGTTGAGGGCCAAGCATCATTAATTTTATTTGAAAGCCCCCATGTGGAGCTTCCTGTACGATGAACGGTGTGCTCCAAAACACTTGAGAGCGTGCACCAGCATTGTGCTCTTCCGGCAGAGATACCACAGACACCAACTGTCTTACAAACGAGCCTCCGCAGCCCACATTCTCAGAAGAGTCGTGGACGTCCAATCATTTAGCGCCTAGTGATAATTTCATTGTTAAAGTCGCTTGTCTCAATGGATTTCCCCGTTTGCGGCCCATATCTTCGCTAGGGTGATCCCCCGTCCGTGTCTCCTCCGTTTACCTACTTTTGTTACCGCCTCACTTGCGCGCAACGCCACCTGGCGGCATCAAAAGCGTGGTGTGCAGTAGTCATCATGTTTAGGCTTATCAGTGTAGACGTTATGTAGATATTAACAGACTTACACAATTAGACTGAGCGCTGCATCAAACAAGTCTTTGGACTAAAAAGAGCAAGATGAGAACAACAAGTTCGAATCTATTAGAAGACAAATGCAGCAATAGCAGCTTTACGGATGTAAAATAGTGGAACTGTAGAAAATATAAGAGGAAGATAGACGGCAAATGACTCACCAGCATCAGAAATAAGGGCGATAGCAGATGGAACAGAGAACTTCTACTGTATGGTCAGCATATCAAGACGTATCCAGATGCTTTGTCAAGCCACCCAGTCCCCTTGGTGTGTCATCATGCGCAGATCCTCGTCCCGTTTTCTGGCTGAGCGCCAAACGGCGCGTTGTGGTCCAGCCTCCCAACCCCCTCCCCCCTTCACTCCCTGTCCCCTTAGCCGAACCCCCCCTCCCCTCACACACACACACCAACCCCTCGTTACGGCATCACGTCCAAATTCCGTCACTGCGTGCTGTTTCCTTCTCGGGAGAACGTTTTTCCGGCCGTAACGACAGCACGGGATGTAGTACAGGCCGGACTCCACAGAAAAAATGGGAAACGGACTCAGCTCGATGCCTCCTTCGGATTCTTACAAAGTCACGCTGGAGAACCTTGCACAAATGTCACGGTTTGTCAGAATTTGAGCTTTTTCAACGAATCTCATCGACGAAAATTTCTCGTGTTACTTGCAGAGTAACGTTTGCATTTACGTGATTACTCTGCCATTCATACTTCAGTGTTGGCAGAGGATGCCGGACATCACTTTCAAACTACATCCCTACCGTTACATCCTCGAATAACACGTGGAAGAAATAAACATTACATTTTCCCGTGAGATCTGTGTTCCCTTATTTTATCGCGATGGTATTTTTTTTTAATTTTATTTATGGTCCTCGGATATGATTCACCCATTGTTCGCCCGCTAAATAGTTTTATATACAGGGGATAGGCAAAATAATGTTAACACCTGTAATTACTTGGGAATGATTTATTAATAAAGGATTGGAACCTCATTTGCCCGTAATAAAGCTGTGATACTTAGAATACTGGCATACAATCGTTGTATAGCCTCCGGTGGAATGTTATGCCACTCTTCGATTAGGACATCTTCTAACTCCTGTAGTAACGAGGGAGGCGGATATCTGCTCCGGAGTCAGCGCTCCAATAGCGACCACAAGGGTCCGACAATGTTCAAGTTCAGTTGCATTCTCCTCATACCGCGATTATACTGTCCAGGCTGTGAATGGGTGCGTTATTGTCCTGAAATATGGCATCATAGTTGTGGAACAACATTTGAATCATGGGA
Source organism: Schistocerca cancellata (assembly GCF_023864275.1). Classification (NCBI taxonomy): domain Eukaryota; kingdom Metazoa; phylum Arthropoda; class Insecta; order Orthoptera; family Acrididae; genus Schistocerca; species Schistocerca cancellata. The sequence goes on from NC_064629.1 coordinate 932,339,380, forward strand.
TGCACCTGATTACCCAAATTGTTCGCGTAATTGTTGGCTGTTACACGGCCTTTGACAGTAATGATGGTACCAGCAGAATACCACGATATGGCTGCCCACACCATCACACTTCCAACTCCATGCTTAACCGTTGGAATCAAGCAATCAAGATTGTAGGCTTCTTTCGGCGTTCTTCAGACTTAAACTAGGCCTGATGGTGGAAATAACGAAAACGTTGACTTGTCGGACCATATGACTTGTTTCCACTGGTCAGCCGTACAGGATTTATGCTCCTGACACCACCTTTAACGCTTCTTTGCGTTGGTTGTCGTCATTAATGGTTTCAGCATAGCAGCTCGTCCACGAATATTCGCTTTATGGAGTTCTTGGCGGATAGTGTCGATAGATACGGGGTCTCGAAGATGGCTATTCAGCTCTGCAGTCACTTTAGCCGCCGTAGTTTTGTGTTATTTTGACACAATTCGTGTTAGCGTACGACGAACTCTGTCATTTAGTTTTGATTTGCTGCCACTATTACGTTTACACGATGATGTATTTCCATGTTTTGTGTAGGCCTGTCATGACTATTGAAACAGTTGCTGTTAAAACATTCAATACGTTGGCTGTTTTGGTTACTCATGCTCCAGCTAATCGGGCCCCCACAATCCGCCCTCTGTGGAACTCTGTTAGGTCTTTCATTGCACTTCGACCTCGGCCTCTGAATGCAAATACGAAGTGTGCACTACTCGCCGGCCGCGGTGGTCTAGCGGTCCTAGGCGCTCAGTCCGGAACCGCGGGACTGCTACGGTCGCAGGTTCGAATCCTGCCTCGGGCATGGATGTGTGTGATGTCCTTAGGTTAGTTAGGTTTAAGTAGTTCTAAGTTCTAGGGGACTGATGACCTCAGATGTTAAGTCCCATAGTGCTCAGAGCCATTTGAACCATTTTTGCACTACTCGTAAACAACCTGCACTGATACCTTGTCCGTACTGAACACGCACAGTCCAGCGCGACCCGTGTCTTACCTACGTTGTTGACCGTCTAACACAACCATCCCATTACTACCACTGTTCACATTATTTTGCCTATCCCTTGTATGTTTATTCAGAAACACTTCATCCGCTGTGAGTGGCTTCTTCACTCTGGTGGGAAGTTGTACTCCACGAAGCACAAAACGTTGCAGGAAACTGGTTGCCGCGTGGTCGCTGGCGGGCAGACAGAAATGATGAGGTCGATGTCTCCTCCGTGCCACTATCACATAGGGCGGACGATGGAGCTGCTGTTGGAACGGCCCGCGGAGGCGGAACACGGGGACCAGATACTTTCTGTGCTGATACTGATGCTGAGTGGCTGTTTGAGGAAACGAAACAGCCAAGTCCCTCTTCTCCTGCAGTGTAGCCTATCTATGAGAAAGTGTTCTAAACGTTTGCACAGAGTGTATCTGAGGCTGGAAATGGGGGATTCTATCAGGGACTGGCATACTTCACCATTCCGGAAGCTGTCGCTTTAACACTCGCAGCTACCCGGGCGGGTAGTTCAAGGATGTTCGGTCATATAGCTACATAATGACCTCCCCTTTGTTGGCACGCTCTATCTGCGCGGGAAGTAGCAGAAATATTGGCGATCGGAGAAGAGAGTTTTTCACATATATTTCGTTAAAATACTTCGCGTCTGTATTTTTATAGCCGTCCGCGGTGGTCTAGCGGTTCTAGGCGCTCAGTCCGGAACCGCGCGACTGCTACGGTCGCAGGTTCGAATCCTGCCTCGGGCATGGATGTGTGTGATGTCCATAGGTTAGTTAGGTTTAAGTAGTTCTAAGTTCTAGGGGACTGATGACCACAGATGTTATACCCCATAGTGCTCAGAGCCATGTGACCCGTTTGTTTGTATTTTTATAACAGCCATCTGAACTCGCTTATCGCACCAGCGAAATACTCTCTCCGCGTTCGTGATAATAGAAAAGGAGTTCCCCTCTTTGGACATTTTCGATGTCTTCTTTAAATCATATTCTGAAAAGATTCCACACTGTGAAACTATACTCTAGAAGAGAATGGACAACTATCGGGTAAGCACAGTAGTCCTTTCACTGGATTTTTTGCACCTTCTAGGTGTTTCGAAAATAAACGACGTCTTTGTTTCAGCAACCCTACAGCGTTTTATATATGACCATTCCAAGTATAATTGTTTTAAAGCGTGATACGTAAATATTAAAGTGAATCCGTAACTTTTAAATTTGTGTCATTTCTCATGTAAGAGAATTTCTTAGAACTCACGTGGAAGGCGTTTTACTGTTGAGGTTCAATGGCCACAAATTGCACTTGATATTTCTGGCTTAAATTGTTAAATCATTTTGTATTTTGGTTTGCCTTTATGTTGTTTCCACTCGACGGTAAACGGCAGTATCATCTAGGAGGGCTTACTAGATGGTCTCCTAAATCTATTACACTACTGGCCATTAAAATTGCTACACCAAGAATAAATGCAAATGATAAACCGGTATTCATTGGACAAATATATTATACTAGAACCGAAATGTGATTACATTTTCACGAAATTTGGGTGCATAGATCCTGAGAAATCAGTACCCAGAACAACCTCCTCTGGCCGTAATAGCGGCCTTGATACGCCTGGGCTTTGAGTCAAACTGAGCTTGGATGGCGTGTACTGGTACAGCTGTCCATGCAGCTTCAACACGATACCACAGTTCATCAAGAGTAGTGACTGGCATATTGTGACGAGCCAGTTGCTCGGCCACCATTGACCAGACGTTTTCAACTGGTGAGAGATCTGGAGAATGTGCTGGCCAGGGCAGCAGTCGAACATTTTCTGTACCTACAAAGGACCGTACAGGACCTGCAACATGCGGTCGTGCATTATCCTGCTGAAATGTAGGGTTCCGCAGGGATCGAATGAAGGGTGGAGCCACGGGTCGTAACACATCTGAAATGTAACGTCCACTGTTCAAAGTGCCGTCACTGCGAACAAGAGGTGACCGAGTCGTGTAACCAATGGCACCCCATACCATCACGCCGGGTGATACGCCAGTATGGCGATGACGAATACACGCTTCCAATGTGCATTCACGGCGATGTCGCCAAACACGGATGCGACCATCATGATGCTGTAAACAGAACTGGATTGATGCGAAAAAATGACGTTTGCCATTCGTGCACCCAGGTTCGTCGTCGAGTACACCATCGAAGGCGCTCCTGTCTGTGATGCCGCGTCAAGGGTAACCGCAGCCATGGTCACCGAGCTGATAGTCCTTGCTGCTGAAAACGTTGTCGAACTGTTCGTGCAGATGGTTGTTGTCTTTCGAACGTCCCATCTGTTGACTCAGGGATCGAGACGTGGCTGCACGATCTGTTACAGCCATGCGGATAAGATGCCTGTCATCTCGACTGCTAGTGATAGGAGGCCGTTGGGATCCAGCACGGCGTTCCGTATTACCCTCCTGAACCCACCGATTCCATATTCTGCTAACAGTCATTGGATCTCGACCAACGCGAGCAGCAATGTCGCGATACGATGAACCGCAATCGCGATAGGCTACAATCCGACCTTTATGAAAGTCGGAAACGTGATGGTACGCATTTCTCCTCCTTACACGAGGCATCAGAAAAACTTTTCACCAGGCAACGCCGGTCAACTTGTGTTTGTGTATGAGAAATTGGTTGGAAACTTTCCTCATGTCAGCACATTGTAGGTGTCGCCACAGGCGCCAACCTTGTGTGAATGCTCTGAAAAGCTAATCATTTACATATCACAGCATCTTCTTCCTGTCGGTTAAATTTCGCGTCTGTAGCAGGTCATCTTCGTGGTGTAGCAATTTCAATGGCCAGTAGTGTACATAGATCAAGAACAGGAAAGGGCCTACCATAGTTCCTTGTGTAACGTCAGATATAATTTCGGCTTCACTAGATGAATTCCGTCAGTTACTTTATTCTGTGACCTTTCTGATGCGAAATGGGGAATACATTCATATAACTAAGACTACTTTCCATAGAAATTTCATTAATATTTCTGTTCGCTTCTTGTGCTAAAATTACTTCAGTGCTAGGAATTCTCCTTAAACAAAACTGGTCTTGTAAGTCACCATGTAACTTAGTAATATCAATGAATGCATGGAGGTTTTACATATTATTTATAATCGAGCAATTTGAGGTATGCAGTTAAAGGCTCAGTGGCTATTTGCTTGTCCACTCAACTCCTGACCAAGGTACTTAGCTGTAAACCAATATGAATCCTGCTCTGGGTCTCCACCGTTACAGGCATGTAGCAGCCATAAGGAAGAGAATGGAACACAATTTCTACTGAAAACTCCCCTAGGGGTTGCCTCTCGCTCGTCTATGTACAATATTTGGGAGTGTGAGGAATTTGACATGCGTATATGAATGTAGTCTAAAAAGGTAGGTTTTGACTTAAAGAAGTGGTCTCAACTGTTGTGACCACGAGTCGCAACGCCTGCAAGACCGACTTCTCTGTAACTACTGAGGTTGAACGGGCAGTCTGCAGGCCAGCTGGAAAGAGTCCTCTAGCAGATTCTAGCTGCCTACGCAGGGGTCTCTAGCAGAGTAGCAACTACAAGGTGTCAATAATTAAAGTTCCGTTTTCAAAACGCTTCATAAAGAGAACCAATGCTCAGAATGACTTCAAATTTGAACATTATATTATTGACGCAGGGGGGAAACGACATACAACGAAAATTTGATCAATAGAAGGTACTGTAAGCGTCAGAAAATGCACACCAAGGGACACTGTTCCTCAGTTTGCGTCCGAGACACCCAGCGTGGCTTTCTCCATGAAGTACTGGCAAAGTTCTTCTAGAAGAACGGTACCAGTGTACCAGTAGCCCTGCAGAAGTTACGAACACTCAAGGGTATGAGTTGCAAAGTCTGGAGGAAATAATTACTAAACTTGAAAAGACTGGTTCTTTTGAAGGGCAATGTGGCAGAGACAGGAAGGCAGTTTATCCGGCGTCTGTCGAAGATGCGGCCACAGCACTGCTGGAGGGGTTGAGCGGTGGTGTGCAAAAATGCAGTGCGCGGGTAATTGCCCGAGCGTTGGACGTGCCTACGAGCACGATGCATAAAATCCTGAGAAACATTTTGCATTGCTAACCGTAGAAAATCCCCCACGATCCGCAACTGCCTCCTGCTGAGCTGCCAGCACGACCTGCAAACCAGCACGAACAGCTACTGGAAATTCTGTGCATATGTCAAGACACAGAATAGCAGAATACGGGCAACGAAAAGTTCGCACGCATATCAAACAGTACATCTTCATTCTGCAAATGTGATAGTGTGGTGTTGGTTGACGGCATCGTTAATGAAAGGCCGTATTTTTTCGAGGAAATGAGTTCGGCGGGTCCTGTTACCTGCATCATCATTAGTAAATGCTACCTTGGGGTTTGTTATCAATGTCAAATGAAGTTACAGCATCAAACGTGCAACGCATGATTTTGTAACCCGTTAAACACAGCCAACAGGGCGAGTTTGCTCTAGGACAGTAGCTGACTGCCGTTTTTTTTGTGGGCCTTTTTGTCGTTACATAACTTTCCACCGAGACGAAACCTCAATAGGGATGGCTTCTGTTCGATACAGGAATTGTAGAGATATTCAGCAAGGATCGTGTTCTAGAAACCATCACGGCAATCGCCTGCAACTGCCGAGAAGGACCACAGAAATCTAAACTTGGACGAGAAATCCAACTGATATTAGCATTCACCCTACGGCTCATCGGCCGATATTTTCAATGAATCATTCGAATATTTGTCAAGTCCAGCAAACAGCTCTGAAACTGTTTGGAAGGCTCTGCTTTGTATGCTCTGCATGGCTTATTCAAACTTGGCAACCGTGTATTGAATGAGCAGTTAATAATCTCTCTGAGCTCTCGGAATATGTGCACTTCCGTGCGTGACTCCGTACATACACCGCAGCCTTTATCTGCTCCTAAGCGGCTTACCTCATTTCTTGGTATTGATTCCGCCATCGTTAGTACCTCGAACGTTCTCCTCGACAAGTGCTGTTACAGCATTCTCCACATTACGTTACTCTGCGCTCTATCAAGGACCTTCTACACATCCACAGCAACTGAAGCAGCTCAGGACATTATTCATCAAGCGAGAAACTGCGGAAACAGGTTCTGCTGCGAAGTTTTTTTTAATATAAAATCGTGCTCCGGCAGCTGCTGACGTGCCTTCTTACGAGACGTATTTTTTATTTACGTATGTTGCTTAGAGTAAAATTTAGGAAGCATTAGGTACTTAAGTGATGGTTTACAGACAATGAAAAACAATTATTGATTTCGTATAATTTAAAGAAATCACGAAACTATTACAAAGAATTTGTTAAAATCTGTTATATTTCGAATGATATGAGTACTTGATGCTTGACGGGATAGTTACATCGGCAAGAAAATGTCTACCCAGATTCTAATATATGAGCTTCCACTGAAAAAACGCGTCCAATATTAAAATTTTTTCAATGTCACTGAAGCTCACCACCGAAAGACATCGTATTTCCTAACTTTTAGATTGAAAATACGTTATACTTTTGGTTCGAAAAGTGCAGTGTTTACTACGCATGGTTCCAGTGGAAGTAGTAACTCCTACCTTTCCCAGACTTTTGAACTGAATTATCCAACCAGTCATAGGGAGACCTGCAGCTGAACTGTGCAACCTGACATTTTTGTGGTTAACATATCATTGTCAGAGATGAAAGAAGTGACAGAAAAAACTCCTAATATTGACTGAGAACTGAAGTACGGACCTGTGGACTGGTAGCCTGTCACGTACCCACTGATCACGTTTTTCTGACTAGCAATAAATGGAAACGAAATTTTATTGAAACGTTTGAGTCTGAATTAAAAAAGCACTTTTATAGAAGAGTGTCCTAATCTTAATATAATGTATAAAACAGACAAAGAAAATGGTGAAAGCTCACAGACTATTTCCTTCATGCAAAACTCTATAACAGTTGAAATTAAATTCTCAAAAGTACCACATGTGTACGCTCAAACGTTAATTATGTTACAAGGAGCACTATTCATAACGTAATAATTCTTCACGTCGATACTTTTTCTTTCTGGGGTTTCTTTTCATCTCTCTGGAAAGACAAAAATCTAAATGAATAAGATCCGACGAACTAGATGGTCAACGAATCTAAAAGATAAAGTCCATCCTTGGGTCAGAGAATGTTAGATTTAGATATTTTCTTGATTGTTACAACTTTTTATATTAACTTTTATTGCAAGCTGGTGTACGTACCATGGAGAGAGTACCATCTTACATTGGGAGGGCATCTGATTATAATAAAATATTTATGAAGGTAAATCCAAAGCACGTGGTATATGACAATTATACAGGTTTATTCATAAATACCTCCTGGGTGACTGTAAGAACTACAAGACATGCAGAAAAATGAGATGTGTCGGTGGGCAGAGCATCTCTCCAACCTTCGATTCGTAACACGCCCCATGGTTTTGTTGTACTTGGGGGGCAAATGTGCCAGAACATGTAGGAAAATCGTCTGCTCCTCATTGTCGCATCGAAGTACAAGGGGATTCGGGTGAAGCCCGACCAGTCGTGAAATGGAAACCATTGACAAAAAACCTTTTATTTGCAACAGTTAGCTACACCTTCCATCTGCTTCTCCACAAAGTCACCACTACGACTTAGATATTTGCACCAACTTTCGAATACCCTCGTCATAAAAGGCAGCCGCCTGTGTTTACCGCCAATTGTCTACGCTGGTCTACAGCTCGTTGTCTGTGCCACAATGTTGTCTTCATAGCCAGCGTTTCATGTGAGCAGAGACGAAACTTAGGAGCAGCCAGTTACTGGACGTATAGTGGGTGATTAAACAGTTCCCACCGAAAACGCTGCAGAAGCATCTTCATTTCCCCTGCGCAGTGCGGCCAAGCATTGTCATTAAGAAGGAAACGCATGGCAGTTAAGTTATGTGGGCTGCGTGACATCAGGCGAAATCTCTCAATAGGTCCTCATACTTGGCGGGAGATACTTTCTATGTAGACTTTTTACGCGCTCATTATGTGCTCACAACTGAAAAGAGCGACGTGAAGCTATGGACGGGCATACTAGAGGCACTGCACAACAAGCCGCGCGAAGCTACATCGGATTTTCACTGTGGTTTTCATTTCACGCTCGAGCGGACCTTACTTTCCGAACAGCCCTCGTAGTTCGCGTTTGGAGATAGGCAACACAATAAACAAGTTTCTAAAGCGGGCTACTGTCGCGTGTTCCTGGTATTTCAGCGACTAATTGCACACACGAATTGATAATAGCCACATCGCAAATGGCGCCTTCTAAAACCTCAGGGTTGCTTACGAATAACCCTGCGCGTGTAGGTTATAATCTCTTACAAAATAATCGTGGACTTTTAAGGTATTTAATTTTCCTATGTGAGGATAGTTGTGATGGTAATAATAAACTGGTGATTCATTCGCGCTTAGCCCCTTGCTGAAAGTTACTTCCTGCGCGTGATAATATTCACAAGACAGGAGTATGTGAGACACATCACCTTCTGATGTTGAGCTGCAGAAACAAGTGGATGAGTCTTTAACGCCTATCCTCTGGATCTAACTGGAGACGTTAGCGTAACTGAAATACATCCTTATTATTGAAAAAAAAATGGCTCTGAGCACTATGGGACTTAACAGCTATGGTCATCAGTCACCTAGAACTTAGAACTACTTAAACCTAACTAACCTAAGGACAGCACACAACACCCAGTCATCACGAGGAAGAGAAAATCCCTGACCTGCCGGGAATCGAACCCGGGAACCATATTATTGATGTTACCTATTGGCCGCCTCACATTCTATTAGTGAACCATGATCTTAAGGGGGAGTAGATTCCAAATTACAATACTGATAGCCTCTGACGTCATATTTCTTTCCATGTTCATTTACAGGAATTATATGTCCTCGCTAAGGTGCAGTGATATGATTGGATGCATTGAAGTCAGAGATAAACAAGCGCCAGTCACACGGTGCATCCTGTGCGATGACAACCACGTGGCCGATTTTTTGGAGACTCTGTACCATTGTATCCAGAAAGTTCACCAAAGATTCATATCGTTAGAGTTCAACCACATACTGCATTCTGTTCACGAGATGAATGTTCCTCGTGAGACTACAATCGGTATGTCTCATATATATGAATTAAACATTGAAATGAAGGCTGAGATGAACGGCAAGTTGCAAACGTGTTGCAGCGAGGCAGCGGAATTAGGCAGCTGAGGTACGTTGCGTGCTGGGAAAGAGAGGATGGGGCGATACTGCGCGGTAGCAAGCTGGGAATCGCATCTCATTATGTACACCGTATTGAGGGACGAGCTAACTTGGTCAATGCTGGATTGCGCCACTGTTTAAAGTCTCAATCATTCACCAAAATACTAAACTTGCTCCCAGAAAAACTACAACAAAGCCGAGTACAACACTGAAGTCGTAATAAAGAGACAATTCTAATAAAATCGAAAGTGTACAACAAATATTAACAACGTTATTAACGTTTGTGTATAAAATTGTGTGTAATTACAGCAACAAAGTTACAGACATACTACACTTGCATATGGTACGCCATCAGATAGGAACTGAAGTCAGCTACAAAATGAGCATACTTAACATACCGATAAACAAACCAATTATTTTTTATAAATAAATTACTAAATCATTGTTTACTAACTGCCAAAAAAGAGTTATGCACATATACACTAAAGGTTAAATTCAGAATGAATTATTTATACTATTGTTTATTCAATAAGAAAAATTGCCAATCAATATTTGTAAAACAGTTACTTGAGTTAATCTAAGCGGCAAGAGAATAAAGCTGCACACTTGACTAGCGACTGCGGTTCTGGTTATGCGATGTATGAAACTATTACTTGAGGTTAATTACGTGGCAGTATTTAACTGTAATGAAATAATATTCATTTACAATAATCCAAACATGTATAAGGAACATATATGGCATATGTAACATGTAACAAATTTAATTAAGAAATAAAAAGAAAGAATTTGCTGACGGCAGACCCCACCCAGAAACATATATTAAAGAATAAAGCAATTATTATACGGAAATCGTCTTTCCACGTTGCTGTCCATGGTGTAACTTACGAGAACGATAAGTCAGATTTTATCTGATACTGGGAAACCAATGTTCACAACAATTCGACTGACCCTTCTAATTTATCTACTTTTTAAATTGTATATATAGATATATGGTTGCTTTATGCAGTATTCATGTATTCTCTCCCACATCCCCCCCTCTCAACTAACTTCACCCCATCCCTTCAGTTCTTTCCCCAGTTCTGCCTTCCCCCACCTCTATCCTTTCGCCTGCCCTTCTTCCATTCCCCTCTCTCCTTCCCCAGGATGGTGATTTAATTAGAAGCTTTGGCATGCCTTTAGACGAGACAACTTCTAGTCTACCAGGCTAGGTGGAAACGCCCTCACAGCAGGGTGAGTGGCGGGTGGTAACGCGTTCGCGTCGCTCAAGACGGAGGACCAGTGTGGAGACTAACTGCCTGGCCACAGCCATTCACCCTGTGAGTGAACAGGTGGCCGCTCCTTCACCAGGGTCCGAGCAGGCACACTCAGGCAGGGATTTACTAGTTATCGGGAGCTCCAATGTTAGGCGCGTTATGGCAGATAGAGTTCGTGACTGGAAAGAAAGCCGATGTGCAGTCGGTATGTCTGCAGAGGGCTCTCATCCGAGATGTGGAGGCGGCCTCGGCTGCGGCTATCGAGCGTACAGGGCGCAGCCTTCTGCAAGTTTTGGCTCACGTCGGCACCAACGACGCCTGTTACATGGGTTCTGAGGCCATCCACAGTTCTTACAGGCAGCTGTCGGAGGTGGTCAAGACTGCTCGCCTCGTCCACGGGGTGCAAGCATAGCTCGCAATCTGCAGCCTTGTTCCCAGAGTTGATCGGAGTCCTTTGGTGTGGGGCTTCGTGGAGGGTCTCAACCAAGGGCTTCATCGACTCTGTGACGATCTTTGCTACAAATTTCTAGACTTGCGTTATTGTTTGCGGGTTTGCAGGACTCATCTTGATTGGTCAGGGGTGAAGTAAACAAAGGAAGCAGCTACTCCGGTACCAGAGTACTTGTGGAGTGAACATAAGCGTTCTTTAGGCTTGATGGTAGTTTGAGGTGCTCCGACGAACACTCGCCAGTCGACACGCAACATGGGAAGCCAGACAGAGTTCAGAGCAAACACACTTCTACCGTCAAAATTTCATCAGTAAATTGTTGAAGTGTTCGTAATAAAGTTCCCGAATTTAGTGCCCTCCGGGAAACCTCTTGCTCTCAAGATATCCTTGGAGCTGCGATATGGCTGAAAACCGAAGTGGAAAGCTCTGAGATATTTTGCGAGTCGTGGAACGTATATCGGAAAGACAGATTATAGGCCGTACAAAGAGAAGTGTTCATTGCATTTAGCAGAAATATTGTCTCTATTGACGTCGAAGGTGGGTGTGACAGTGACGTTATGTGGACGCGTATAACAAGTGTAGGTGAAACCAAGCTGATGGATGTTTTTAACGGCCACCCCATTCCGCTGTGAACACTCTAGAGTCATCCAAAGAAAGTCTACGGTCACTAGCGCTTAACTATCCACATAATGCAATACTAGTTGGAGGCGACTTTAATCGACCGAGTGTAGACTGGGAGGCTATGGATTCATTGCGGGGAGGGGGGGGAGGTGGAAGGGGGGTACGGTTGGTTGGTTTAAAAAAGGGGGTAAGGGACCAAACTGCTTGGTCATCGGTCCCTTGCTCCGGATAAAACAATGCCACAAGGGGGAGAATAAAAGAAACGAGACATACAACACAAAACGGAAAGAAAGGAAAAACCACAAGAACGAAGGAAAGGTAACAAACACCAAAAGGAACAAAAGAGGGCACGAAAACAACAGAGACTCAAGAAACAGTTAGAAGAGAGTAAAACAAGAAAGCAGATTACAGTGACTGGCCAACCACGGGAATACAAAGGAGAAGCCAGCCACTCTGCAACACATTAAAAACTCCACCCTAAAAGCGCTAGGGTGGAGGACACACAGGGAAAAAGGACATGCGCGAAATCTTAGATCAAATGATAAAACCCACCCTCACGAATAAAACGTAAAACTAAAGCTGCTGTTGGGGCACTGTCGCATAACACCGAAAGCAGGTTACTGAGAAGGATAAAGTCCGCCGCAGAGCGGCTAAAAGTGGACACTCCAGCAATAGATGGACGACCGTCATTTGAGAGCCACAGCGGCACCGAGGTGGGCCTCACGACGGAGGAGGTAACTATCTGTTAGCCACGTATGGTCCATGCGGAGCCGGCAGACGACAACTGATTTCCAGCATGAAAGACTTCCACACATTTGTAGTCTTCTTAATGAGACGCAGTTTCTTGTGCGTACTGTTTTGCCATTCCGTCTCCCAAAACAGAAAGACCTTGCGGCGTAACGTAGCCTATTTGGCCAGCCTGTCGGCAAGTTCGTTGCTGGGATTCCGACGTGACCTGGGGTCCAGACAAACACCACTGCACGACTGGACCATTCCAGGGCATAGATGGACTTCTGGATGGTCATTACCAAAGGATGACGACGGTAGTACTGGACGATAGCTTGTAGGCTAATCAAGGAGTCAGTACAAAGAAGAAACGACTCCCCAGGGCATGAACTGATGTGCTCAAGAGCACGAGATATAGCCACCTGCTCTGCAGTGAAAACACTGCAGCCATCGGGCAAGGAAAGCTGTTCAGTATGTCCTCAATGGACATACGCGAAGCCGACGTGACCATCAGCCATAGAGCCGTCGGTGTAAATCACTTCGTGGCCTCGGTACATGTCAAGAATCGAGAGGAAGTGGCAGCGGAGAGCCACAGGGTTAACTGAGTCCTTGGTTCCATGTGATAGGCCCAGGCGAAGCCGCAGCCTGGGTGTACACCATGGAGGAATACGTGAACGGACTTCAAGTATAGGTGGTAAATGCAAGGACCGGAGTTCGGATAGAAGGGATCGGACGCGAACTGCAATTGTAAGCCCTGACCTGGGCCGCCGATGCGGGAGATGAACCGCCGTGGGTGGGAAAAGGAGACGGTAATTCGGATGCTCAGGAGAACTACGAACGTGTGCAACGTAACGGGTGAGCAGTTGTGCACACCTAACCTGCAATGAGGGACTCCAGCCTCCACCAGGGCGCTGGTCACCGGACTCGTCCTAAAAGCTCCCGTCGCTAGTCGAACTGGGTCGAGTAAACGCAACGCTGAGGGTGCTGCCGAACCATAAATCGGACTCTCATAGTCAAGGCGGGATTGAACAAGGGCTCTGTAGAGCTACAGCATCGTAGAGCGATCTGCACCCCAGTTGGCGTTGCTCAGGCAGCGGAAGGCATTGAGGTGCTGCCAGCACTTCCACTTAAGTCGACGAAGATGAGGAAGCCAAGTCAATCGGGCGTCTAAAACCAGTCCTAAGAATCGATATGTCTCCACTACAGTGAGTAGATGGTCATTGAGGTATAGGTCTGGTTCCGGATGAACGGTGCGACGCCGACAGAAGTGCATAACGCACGACTTTGAGGCCGAAAACTGGAATTCATGGGCTAAAGCCCATGACTGCGCCTTGTGGATGGCTCCCAGCAGGCGCCGCTCAACAATACCAGAACTGGTGGACAAGGACCAGTACGAAATGCAGAAGTCGTCTGCATACAGAGAAGGTGCGACGGACGGCCCTACAGCTGCTGCAAGACCGTTAATGGCCACTAAAAATAGAGCTACACTCAATACAGAGCCCTGCGGGACTCCATTCTCGTGGATATGCGGGGAACTATGGGAGGCACCAACTTGGACATGGAAAGTACGAAACGACAGGAAAGTTTGGATAAAAATCGGTTCAAATGGTTCAAATGGCTTTAAGCACTATGGGAATTAACATCTGAGGTCATCAATCCCCTAGACGTAGAACTACTTAAACCTAACTAATCTAAGGATCCATGCTTGAGGCAGGAGTCGAACCGGCGACCGCAGCCGCAGCGCGGTTCCGGACTGGACTGAAGCGCCTAGACACGCTCGACCACAGCGGCCGGCTGATAAAAATCGGGAGCGGGCCTCAGAGACCCCAATCGTATAATGTGGCAAGGAGATGTCGCAAGGTGGTGTCATACGCTTTTCGTAAATCAGAAAAGACGGTAACAAGCTGTTGGCGTGTGGAAAAGGCTGTTCAGGTGGCAGACTCTAGGGACTCAAGATTATCAGTGGTAGAGTGACCCTGGCGGAAACCGCCATGGCATGGAGCCAGTAGGCCACGTGACTCCAGGACCCAACCGAACCTTCGCCACACTATACGTTCAAGCAGCTTACAGAAAACGCTAGTGAGGGTGATGGGTCGATAACTATTCACATCAGACGGGTTTTTGACAGGTCTGACCACTGGTATGATGGTGCTCTCCCGCCATTGCGTTGGAAAAACGCCATCGCACCAGATTCAGTTGAAGATGACGAGGAGATGTCGCTTGTAGCCAGACGAGAAATGTTTAAGCATCTGACTGTGAATCCTATCTGGCCCAGGAGCTGTGTTGGGGCAATGTACAAGAGCACTGAGGATCTACCATTCTTTAAATGGGGTGTTATAGGGTTCACTGTGGTGTGTAGTGAACGAAAGGACTTTCCCTTCCATCCGCCGTTTGAGAATGCGAAAGGCTGGTGGGTAATTCTCTGATGCAGAGTCTCGAGCATAATACTCAGTAAAGTGCACGGCAATCGTATTTGCGTCAGTAGATTACACGCCACCGATGATAACGCCAGGAACACCTGTTGGGGTCTGGTACCCAAAAACAAGTCCGATCTTCATCCAGGCTTGGGAAGATGACGTCTGGCACCCAATGGTCGAGACATACCTCTCCCAGCAGTCCTGTTTCCGCCTTTTGATAAGCTGGCGAACGCGGGCATGGAGTCGTTTAAAGGCTATTAGGTGCTCTTCAGAAGGGTGCCACTTATGTCGCTGTAGACCTCGCCGACGCTCTTTAATTGCCTCTGCGAATTCCGGCGACCACCAAGGTACCGATTTTCGCCGAGGGCACCCCAAAGAACGAGGGATCGCATTTTCCGCCGCGGAAACGATCGTTGTAGTTACCTGCTCAACCACAAAATCGATGACACCGTGTGGGGGAGATTCAGCGGTGACAGCCGAGGTGAAGGCGCTTCCCAGTTTGCCTTGCAGAAGGCCCATCTGGGTAGGCGTCCGTGGGTATGACGCCGTGGGAGTGACAGGTTGGTTGGTTGGTTGGTTTAAATGAGGGGGGGAAGGGACCAAACTGCGAGTTCATCAGCCCCTTGTTCTCGGTAAAATAATTACATCAGGGAAAGAAGAAAAGAAAGGAGACCTACAGCACAATAACAGGAGAATGGAAGAACCAGAAGAAGGACAACCAACATTACTATGGACAAAACAGAAAAAGAAAACCACAGAGAAAAGCAAGAAACAGCTAGAAGGGATAAAAATAAAGAGCAGAAACAGTGGCTAGCCGAGCACGAGAATAAAAAGGAAAAGACAGCCACTCTGCAACACATTAAAACATCCAGCCTAAAAGCATTAGAGTGGAGAACACAAAAGGGCAAAGGACATGGGCGAAAACTTATATAGAATGATAAAACCCACCATCACATATAAAATATAAAACAAAATTAGCCGATGAGGCGTCGTCAACTAAAATTAATGGCAACGAGTCCGGTAACTGAAGAGTCCGTCGAAGGGAGACCAAAGAGGGAAAGCTCACCAAGATATGGGCCACTGTCAGCCGGGCGCCACACCGGCACTGCGGTGAGTCATCACGGCCCAGGAGGTAGCCATACGTCACCCAAGCACGGCCCCTTGCAGAGCTGACAGAACCACAGAGTCACTACGAGAGGCCCGCGTGGAGGTCTTCCACACATTCGTAGTCTCTTAATGACACGCAGTTTGCTGTGCGTACTGAGGTTATGCCATTCCGTCTCCCAGAGCCGCAAGACCTTGCGGGGTATTACTGAATGCAGGACAGTTGCAGAGAAGCCGTTCTCCATGCGGTTTCCACGTAGCCTGTTTGGCCAGCCTGTCGGCAAGTTCGTTGCCTGGGACTCTGACGTGACCTGGGGTCCAGACAAACACCACTGAGCGACTGGACCGTTCCAGGGCGTAGATGGACTCCTCGAAGGTCGTTACCAAAGGATGATGAGGGTAGCACTGGTCGATAGCTTGTAGGCTTCTCAAGGAGTCAGTACACAGAAGAAAAGAGTCCACCCGGCATGAACCGATGTGCTCAAGAGCATAAGATATAGCCACCAGTTCGGCAGCGAAAACACTGCAGCCATCGGGCAAGGAGTGCTGTTCAGTATGTTCTCCACGTTCATACACGAAACCGACGTGATCATCAGCCATCAGGCCGTCGGTGTGAACCACTTCAAGGCCTCGGTACATGTCAAGAATTGAGAGGAAGTGACAGTGGAGAGCCGCAGGGTTAACTGAGCCCTTGGGGCCATGTGAAAGGTCCAGATGAAGCCGCGGCCTAGGTGTACACCATGGAGGTGTATGTGAATGGACCTCAAGTTTAGGTGGTAAAGCAAGGACTCCAGTTCGTAAATTAGGGATTGGACAAGAACTGCAATTTGAAGGCCTGACTTGAGCTGGCGATGCGGGAGATGAACCGCCATCGGTGGGAAAAGGAGGCGGGAGTGACAGGAAGATGGGGAAGTGGTCACTACCACACAGGTCGTCATGTGCTCTCCAGTGGATAGAGGGAGAAGTCCTGGGCTGAAAGGTGAAAAATCATTGGCCAAGTAATTACCATGAGCCACAATGAAATGTGTGGTGGCCACAATATTTAAGAGGCAAAGGTCGAACTGAGACAGTAATGTTTCGACATCTGTACCTTGGCCAGTAAGCACGATGCCACCCCACAACGGATTATGATCACTAAAATCTCCCAAAGGTAGGAAAGGTTGAGCGAGTTGAGCAATCAGTGCAGCCAATGTGTTCAGGGGTACTGCACCATCTGCAGACAGTTATTTCCTGTGTCGTCCGTATCCTGACAGCCACAGCTTCAAGAGGGGTTTGACGGGACACAGGCTCACTACATACTGAGTTCAGGACATAGACTCCACCTGACGCTGTATTATATTCGCTATGGTTCTTGTAATATCCCAGGGGTCTGCATTGCCAGGAACCAGTTTTTCTGGAGGCAATGCAGAAAGCAGGTGTAAAGCTTAACAACTGCCGTAGCTCAGCCAGGTGGTAGAAAAAGCCACCACAATTCCACTGGAGAATAATGTGATCATGAGGCTGGAAAGGCATGGAACATTCAATGAGGGAGTTTATGCCTCAGGGTCAGCTGCCACTACCGACTTATTTCCTGAACAGTCTATATCCATCGTGTCTGAGGGTCCAGCAAGATCTAGGTCCCATGCAGAGCTTGTAGGTAGCAGTGGTGTGTGTGCCACTGCAATTCCCTTGGTCTTGGGAATCTTCTTTTTGGGTTTCTCTCACTGCTCCTTGGGTTTCTCTGCCTGGGAGGGCTTCACTTATTCATTCACAGGAACTGAGAATGACCGTGAGGCCCTATGACCAGCTGCTTTTGGGCACTTCAGCCACTGGCAGGTGTCATCTTACCCACTAGCAGAAACCTGGGAAGGGAGTGACCCATCAGACCCCTTCGTAGCGAGAGGATCAAAAGAACACTTACGCTTCTCCAGCTGAGAAGTACGAACTGGTGTCCCCTAGGGTTGGGGGGTGGGGGGCAGTGCTCCTGAGGCAGGTGGAGCGGGAGCAATAGGGAAGGAAGTGGCCCCCACCATCAAGCGTTCAGTATTTCAGCTCTGAGAGCCGACTGCTATTTGTGGAACTGATGGGGCAACAACTGTTCTCGTAGTGGCGTAAGAGGAGGTCATAGCCACAAGATGGAGGCGCTCAAATTTCCTCTTAGCCTCAGAGTAGGTCACTCGGTCCAAGGTCTTATATTCCATGATTTTCCTTGTAAAATCCTGCAGTTTGGCGAGCAAGGGGATTGATGCTCTCTGCAGTTGACACAGATGGGAGGCGGGGCACATGGAATATTGGGATGTGAAGGACGTCCACAATCTCGACACGCGACGCTTGAAGTACAGCAGGACGACATATGGCTTAACTTACAGCACTTAAAGCACCTCATCAGGCGATGCATATATGGCTTGGCATCACAGCGGTAGACCATCACCTTGACCTTCTCGTGCAGTGTGTCACCCTCGATTCCCAAGATGAAGGCACCAGTGGCAACCTTGTTATCCCTCAGACCCCTATGAATGCGCTGGATGAAATGAACTCCTCATCGCTCTGGCATATAGTGACGAGTCCGTTGCTCGGCCACCAGTGACCAGACGTTTTCAATTGGTGAGAGATCTGGAGAATGTGCTGGCCAGGGCAGCAGTCGAACATTTTCTGTATCCAGAAAGGCCCGTACAGGACCTGCAACATGCGGTCGTGCATTATCCTGCTGAAATGTAGGGTTTCGCAGGGATCGAATGAAGGGTAGAGCCACGGGTCGTAACACATCTGAAACGTAACGTCCACTGTTCAAAGTGCCGTCAATGCGAACAAGAGGCGACCGAGACGTGTAACCGATGGCATCCCGTACCACCAGGCCGGGTGATACGCCAGTATGGCGATGGCGAATACACGCTTCCAATGTGCGTTCACCGCGATGTCTCTAAACACGAATGCGACCATCATGATGCTGTAAACATAACCTGGATACATATGAAAAAATAGCGTTTTGCCATTCGTGCACCCAGGTTCGTCGTTTTGAGTACACCATCGCAGGCGCTCCTGTCTGTGATGCTGCGTCAAGGGTAACCGCAGCCGTGGTCTCCGAGCTGATAGTCCATGCTGCTGCAAACGTCACCGAACTGTTCGTGCAGATGGTGGTTGTCTTGCAAACGTCCCCATCTGTTGACTCAGGGATCGAGACGTGGCTGCACGATCCGTTACAGCCATGCGGATAAGATGACTGTCATCTCGACTGCTAGTGATAGGAGGCCGTTGGGATCCAGCACGGCGTTCCGTATTACCCTCCTGAACCCACCGATTCCATATTCTGCTAACAGGCATTGGATCTCGACCAACGCGAGCAGCGATTTCGCGATACGATAAACCGCAATCGCGATAGGCTACAATCCGACCTTTATGAAAGTCGGAAACGTGATGGTACGCATTTCTCCTCCTTACACGAGGCATCACAACAACGTTTGACCAGGAAACGCCGGTCAATTGTGTATGAGAAAATGGTTCAAATGGCTCTGAGCACTATGGGACTTAAAATCTGAGGTCATCAGTCCCCTAGAACTTAGAACTACTTAAACCTAACTAACCTAAGGACAACACACACATCCATGCCCGAGGCAGCACACCACTATTACTGTTCGACACCGATGCAACTCCAAAGTTAAGTATTTCAATGTGCTTTATAGAAATAAAACTACTAATGTTATGTGTGAATTGTTGCATAGTATCCCTTAGGCACCCTGTAAGCAATGAGTGGGCAAGATCCCATACATTACGCTTAAGGATCACGAAGATAAGAGACGAGAAATTAGGGCTCATATGGTGGCATATAGAGAGACGCTTTTCTCTCTCTCTATCTGAGAGTGGAACAGGAAAGGAAATGACTACTAATTTCTGTGGTCATCAGTCCCCTAGAACTCAGAACTACTTAAACCTAACTAACCTAAGGACATCACACACATCCATGCCCGAGGCAGGATTCGAACCTGCGACCGTAGCAGTCGCGCGGTTCCGGACTGAGCGCCTAGAACCGCGAGACCACCGCGTCCGTCTGTGTATGAGAAATCGGTTGGAAACGTGCCTCATGTCAGCACGTTGTAGGTGTAGCCACCGGCGCCAACCTTGTGTGAATGCTCTGGAAAGCTAATCATTTGCATATCACAGCATCTTCTTCCTGTCGGTTTAATTTCGCGTCTGTAGCACGTCATCTTCGTGGTGTAGCAATTTTAATGGCCAGTAGTGTAATACCCTGGAGCACATTTAAGCTCTTATGCAGCGTGATGGTAACAGAAACAATCCCCCAGCGAGTAATGCCCGTGACTGGCCAGAGGATGCCGACTGAACCTGGCCGCATTTTGGACAAGCCCTCCATCTCCCCAAACTTGTCCTCTAAATGCTCAACAAAAAACTGAGGCTTCATTGAAACAAAGGAGTCCCTATCAGCTCTCGTACATACAACGTACCCGGGCGAATAAGGTTCACTGCCATCCTAATCATGGCGTTCCTCCCATGGTGTGGCCATGGAGGGAAATTATTTAGGGTCATACTTCCTTGCGTCATAATGACTTGGAACGCTTAGAGACTGCTGGAGTGCGATCACCTGCAAGTGATGACATGGTACGCTTCATCGCCGTCATCCATCCTGATGCCACCCACTCTAACCAGGGCCCCTCCCCACAGGCGGCAGCCTGCTGCAGCAAACGCCACCTGCCAGGATGGCCATTGCCGGGAGTCCCGATGCCCCAGGGTGATGGGCATCTATTCCTCGGCGTACGTGGGGGGTTAACGGCGCAGCTATCAGCAGAGCGATCCCTGTGCGGTCAGTGGGCTACATGGCGGCCCCACCACAACGGACTGGCTACCGTGCTGGATATCAGGTGCAACCAAGCAAACAGGTACATTATCATCGTCAGTACAGAAAACGATACTGCACAGGGGCTGGAGGAAAACGTACCCAGGAGGGTGACCTCGCGCGACAGCTGGAGAATGAGCGGAAGTGCAGATCCACGTCGAAGAAGGATGCGAGAGGTCTCAGCGCATGGTGGACACGATGCACCATGTAAGGCGCCTTTCCTCAATTGTCTCGCTCTTCGGGAAAATTTGGAAAAATGGAGGTCAAGCTTGACAAGGGACCATTATATAAAGGCCGAAACGTGTGAGTCTCCTTTTAATCGCCTCTTACGATAGGCAGGAATACCTCAGGTCTATTCTAACCCCTGGACCCACAGGGGATGTGGGGTACGGACAGACAGTCATGTGAAATACTTTTGAAGACGTTTTCTGAAAACTGTCTTGAGCAGCTAGCTCGGCAGCCCACAAGCAGTGGAAATATCTTAGACCTTTTATCTACAAATTGACCAGACGTCGTTGAAAATATCGGTACAGAAACAGGGATGTCATTACAGCAATTATGGCTATGAAAGTTCAAGGAGGGTAGGAGAGTGTTTCTGTTATATAGAGCAGATAAGCAGTTGTTAGCATCTCACTTAGAAAGTGACTCGACATCACTTAGTCCCAGTAAGATTTACCTAGAGGAATTGCGGGCAAAGTTTAAGCAGGTTGTAAATCGTGGCCTGGAGAATTATGTGCCTAGTAAGTGGATGAAGGATGCTATAAGACCCACAATGATTTAGTTACAAAATTCGGAAGATGCTGAGGAAGCAGAGGCCGTTGCAGTCTCGATTCAAAAGAGAACTCACAAATGACGTCAAGCAATGGTTGAGAGAGAATCGGGAGTCTGTGAAAAGATCTATGCGCGAAGCATACAACAACTACCACCATCATACCTTAGAAAAAGATCTGACAGACAACCCGAGAAAATTCTGTACTTATTAAAATCGTTAAGCGGGTCTAAGGGTTCCATTCACTCCCTTGTTCACCATTCTAGTGTTGCAACTGAATTTAGCAAAACGAAATTCGAAATTTTAAATTTCACGGTCAAGAAATCATTCACACAGGAAAATCGTACAAACATACCGTCATTTGACTATCGGACAGACTTCTGTATAGACGACATAGTAATTAGCATTCCTGGCATAGAGAAACAACTGACAGCTTTGAAAGCAAATAGACTACCAGTGTCGGAAGGAATCCCAATTCGGTTTTGCAAAGAGTACTCTACGACATTGGCACCTTACCTAGGTTGCATTTATAGTGAATGTGTCGCCCAACACAAAGTCCCAAGCGATTGGAAAAAAGCCCTGTCCTGTATATAGAATGGGTAAAAGAGCGGAACCGCAAAATTACAGACCAATATTCCTGTTTGCTGCAGAATTCTTAATTCGAATATAGTAAACTTTTTTGAGACAGAGAAGCTTATGTACACGAATCAGCGTGGTGTTAGAAAGCATCGCTCTGCGAAAATCAGCTTGCCCTTTTCTCACATGGTATACTGAGAACATTGAATGAACGGCAACAGCAGATTCCATACTTCTAGATCTTCCGAAAGCATTTGACATGGTGTTCCACTACAAGCTGTTGACAAGAGGTACGAGCATATGGAATAAGTTTACAGTGGCTCGAAGACTCCGTAAGTAACAGAACCCAGTATGCTGTCCTCGACGGCGAATGTTGAACAGAGGCAAGGGTATTGTCAGGAGTGCCCCTGGGAAGTGTGAGAGGACCGCCGTTGTTCTCTGGTTTGGCGGACAGGGAGGGCAGCAATCTGCTGCTGCTGCTGAGGTGTACGGTAAGGTGTCGAAGCTGACTGACAGTAGGAAGATACAAGACGACTTACTCAAAATTTCTAGGTGGTGTGATGAATGGTAGCTCGCTCTAAATGCGTAAAAATGTAAGTTAATGCGGATGACTAGGAAAAACAACTATGTGATGTTCGGATACAGTATCAGTAGTGTTATGCTTCACACAGTCAAGTCGTTTAAATATCTGGGTATGGCATTGCTAAGCGGTATGTAATGGAAGGAGCATGTGAGAACTATGGTAGGGAAGGCGAATGGTCGCCTTTCGTTTACTGGGAAAATCTTAGGAAAGTGTGATTCACCTGTACGGCAGACCGCATGTAGCACGCTGGTGCGACCTACTCTTGAGTACTGCTCGAGTGCTTGGAACCCATACCTGGTTTGGATTAAGGGGAGTTAGAACGGAATTTTTTTTCACATTTTCGGATTTTTATCTCATTATAACATTTGCAATTTTCTGAATATCACTTATAAGCCCACATGGGTAGTATTTTTTTAAATATAATCTACACCAGTTAAAAATGTTAAAATATTTACGTGCATTACTTAAAGATCTAATAAAATCGTTATTTTTTATATAGAAGGCTGTGGATTGCTGTATTATATAGGTTAAATTACGTCTTCGTATTGGTAGCACTGTCAAAAACAGTATCGTATCCTTTCATAGTATAAACACACGTTGTATGTCGAAGTGCTAACGTTTCTCCGAGGAAAAATGACAGACAAAATGATTGATGAACTGCATTAGTACTATGGGATGGCCATTAGCAATAATCCTGACGAATTGTTGAAAATGAAGCAGGCAGTATGGGCTGCCTTCTTCCAAAGACTGTCAACTGATGAAAAACCAGTACACCACCTTTGCCCTCCTGTACCTGAGTAATGGCGCTATTACCGCACTGCTCAGTACTCAAACAGTTTATACAGCCATAAACGTTCCATCTCAGCAGCAGTCGTGGATATCATAAAACCTATTTACAGAGACTTGGCTAATCCTGAATTACTGAAGAAGTGTCTGCATGGTCAGACTCAAAATCCCAATGAGTCGTTCGGTAATCTTATATGGACTCGCTTACCAAAAAACGTTTTTACTGGAATGAAGACACTAAAGTGGGGTCAGTGAGGCTGTTATTGTTTTTAATGGTGGCAACATTGGTAGGATGAAAGTGCTACAGCATATGGGAGTAAATCCTGAAGCAAACTGCATCAGAGAACTTGAACGGATGGACAAGGTTCGCATTGATAAAGCAGAGTATGCAGCACAGTTGCCCGCTAAGGAACCCAGAAAGAAGAAAAGCAGAAAAGAGTTGGAGAAAGATCAAACTATACAGTATGGTGCAGGGTGCTTCTGAGTGACTAAAAATAAATCTTTTGAAACTTTAGAAGCCGTTCCTAAAAATTTACATTTTCACTTATAAGCCCACATGGGAAGTATTTTTTTAAATATAATCTACACCAGTTAAAAATGTTAAAATATTTACGTGCATTACTTAAAGATCTAATAAAATCGTTATTTTTTTATATTTATTATTCTCTAAATCTCAGAAACCACTTAGAGTAGAGTATTCAAATTTTCAGGGAGTGATAACATACATATCCTGAGTCTACTGAACTAAAAGAAGAACATAATGCTATGTATAATTAAAATTATTTAGGATAACGTACAAAAAAGTACACAAAATTTTAACCGTGTAGTTAAAAAATTGTATCTCCGAAAGTAGTGACTGAAATGCAGTTATTATAGTTTAGTAGACTCAGAACATACAGTTTAATATCCTGTAAAAGTTTCGTGTCAGCGGCTACAGCGATTCCTGAAATACAGGGAAGCCAAGTCGCTAAATTTAACATTGTTGGGATATGGCGTTCCAACTCCCCTTAAAGGAAGACATCGAAGTAATTCAGAAACGAGCTGCTAGATTTGTTACCAGTAGGTGTAGGTTGGAACAACATGTAAGTATTACGGAGATGCTGCGGGAATTCAGATGGGAATCCCTGGAGGAAAGGCGACGTTCTTTTCGGGAAACAACACTGAGAAAGTTTAGAGACCCGTCGTTTGAAGTTGACTGCCGAAAGATTATACTGCAGTCAAAATTCACTGTGTTCCGGCGTAACCACAAGCGCTGGAAAGAAGAGGACGAACTCAAGACCAGAGAAGGTGGTGAGCAAACGTCGGCCAATGGTGCGCGGAATTGGACCGCGCCGCGCCAAGAGCGACACCTGGAAGAAGTGATATTAGCGCCTCTCCCGGTAGCCTCGGCCGCTCAGAGTACTCACATTAGTCAAAGCTTAAAACAAGAATTAGTTGTGATCCTTATCAGTTACTCGTCTTGAATTTGACAATAGCAAAGACTATTACTGTTCAAAAATGGTTCAAATGGCTCTGAGCACTACGGGACTTAAAATCTGAGGTCATCAGTCGCCTAGAACTTAGAACTACTTAAACCTAACTAACCTAAGGACATCACACACATCCATGCCCGAGGCAGCCATACCACTATTACTGTTCGACACCGATGCAACTCCAAAGTTAAGTATTTCAATGTGCTTTATAGAAATAAAACTACTAATGTTATGTGTGAATTGTTGCATAGCATCCCTTAGGCACCCTGTAAGCATTGATTTGGCAAGATCCCATACATTACGCTTAAGGATCACGAAGATAAGAGACGAGAAATTAGGGCTCATATGGTGGCATATAGAGAGTCTCTTTTCTCTCGCTGTGTCTGAGAGTGGAACAGGAAAGGAAATGACTACTAGTGGTACAGGGTTCCCTCAGCCGCGCTCCCTTCTGCTTGCGGAGTATCTATTTAGATGCAGATGTAAATGTAGATGTGGAAGATGGTAAATGGTTTGACCACTGTCATTGTTTACGTTGCACATCAGATTGTTTTACCAGTGAGAGGGGTTCTGTTCTCTGTGAAAGTACCGCAGGATATTCTTTGTACGTTTTTAATACTTGGTCGGGTCTATTCTGTTTTTCGCAACGATCGTAAGATCATTCGTAGTGTACTACTAGCGGGATGGTTGTGGTCAGTACGTATGGACTTTAAGCATGATGTACGTTTTATTGCTATAATGCAATAGGTGATGCAATAAATTTGTTCTGTTATGTGTGTAGTTTGTATGAAAGTGGATATATTGCAATATGTTTTACTGTCAGTAAGAAGTAATGGAGCATTTAATGTTGTTCTGATTGGCCACTGGTAGTGGTACGAAGTATGACGTAGAAGCGTTCTTAAAATTATTTTTGGTGGCTGCTACCTTTTATATTATGACTTGGATATTTCGCAAGATTTCTTTTGTGCATTCATCTTTTATGTTGTGACTATGTTTTGACATCAAACTAAAATGGATATTATTTATGGTCCTATGTAACCGCCATTCTATAATTTTGTAAATTAAGACAAACAACCTCCTCATGGCGCACTCCTTTCAGTGCCCCTATCTGACTTTACCTGACGATGTTGAGCGCTCACGTAATGTTGTTTTGCTGAATGCAACACTAGCCTGTCGTATGCAGATTGTACCTGGCACTTAGCGTCTACACAGTAGGGTGTTATGATAGGACTTAGCTGGTATGTAATCATCTTGTCAAATGTATTTGTACTTTGATTGTACTTATGTACTGTATATATGTGATTTTGTAACATGGTACACTCAGTTCTACAGGATGGCTCCATAATGGACTTAAGTCTGAAACTGGTCGCCATTTAAATAAAACCAGACTTCTTCGAAACTTGGGCATTTTATCATTTCACTGAATAATAGTAAGTTGCTGCCTATTGCCATCCAGCATCTTGGAAGTGAGTAAAAACTTATGTCTAAAAGAATGGTGGTCAAACTTGCAGATGCTAACTTCACCGAGTAGTCGGTCACGTGGCAAATTTTAATAAATAAGCGAGCAGAGAATTTGTCAGCGTCTCTTTGTCGCTACTCTTAGATGAGTAAGATCCTTCGATGTTCGAGTTTGGTAGGGTAAGCTTTATAGGATTTGTACGGCCTGTGAACCGTAAATGTTGAGGTGATAGCGTGGCGTGAAAACATTCTGAGCTTACAAGCATGTCACGCCGCGAGAAAGTCCGCAATAGTGTTTTAATGCAGTACGGGCTCGTAGCGTTGGAGCCGGTAGCGGTGACAGCCGCTTGTATCTCAGCGTGATTCACACGGTCGTGGGAAGTGCTACTTGTCCCACCACAGAGCCACGCGACCCATCGACAAAATCGACCGTAAATTACTGAATTAAAGACGCTCGCAAAATTTCAAAGTCGATTCCCTCGAGAATTTTTGAGAGTTGCATCTAACTGCTTTGGGACATTGGTATTTAAGTTCTGAATTTTATGTACCATAAATATAAAAAAAATTACAGAAATTAAATTTCTGTTCAGTATCCTTGGTAGTTCTTTTCAGTACAACAGTTCGCCACTTAGAGAGAGTATGATCGATGAGTGCTGGTATAGATGATTTTGTTTCTGAACAATGGTATAGTGAATTAGTTAATGGATACAGACTCGAGTGAACTGACAGAGTATTAGGAATTGGTACAGGTTTCTGATTCTGGTGCACTGCATTATGCTTGTAACTTATATTCGTCGTTACCTGCGAACGCTCTGCTTGCTCATCTAGGTCATTTATTTCGTATTTTTTCATTGTGCATAAAATTATCATGTGTAAGGTCACCATTCAACGTAATTTGTCTTTGAGGTAAAGAAATGACTGGGAGTCATCTTAACACTGTGCTCAGGTTTTATCTTTGTTCTGTGGAACTATTACTATATATCCTCTATTTAAAACTGTCACTTATTTGTGTTTTGAAAAATCATTTATTATTCATAAGGCTGGGCGTATGTTATTTAAAGGGTTTCATAAGGGCACAATTCAAGAGCGCACAACTTAGTTCGTTTACTTGTCTCCATTCGTTTGAGTCCCTGTGTGTGTGTCGTGATGCTCGGGTTGTGATTCCTGTTATGTTTCGACGTGTATGTGAGTATCCCTCACAGTACAGGACAATGTGTTCAGACGATCCGTGTGCTACCCACAGAAAGGGAGAAGCGTTGTAGGTGCGCTGGATACGGATCATGACCAGACTGGAAATGGACCATGCCACGGCTGAGATTGGCATGACTCACCCATAACCGTTCCCTAAAAATCGGAAAAGTGTGTGCACCCTACTACCTTTATCACTTTGATACCACTTCCGTTACCGGTCATCCAGCTGCCAATTATTCATTTATGTTTGAACTCGATGTCTCCCCCTGTTAGATGGCCGGTGTGGCCGAGCGGTTCTAGGCGCTTCAGTCTGGAACCGCGCGACCGCTACGGTCGCAGGTTCGAATCCTGCCTCAGGCTTGGATGTGTGTGATGTCCTTGGGATAGTTAGGTTTACGTAGTTCTAAGTTCTAGGGGACTGATGATCTCAGATGTTAAGTCCCATACTGCTCAGAGCCATTTGAACCATTTGAATCTCCCCCTGTTATTTCCTTGATCTTATCATGTCGTCTCTCTTAAGTCAGTAGCATGCAGCCTGATATCTTAGTGCGTCATGCCCCGACAACCTCAAGAGTCCCATGTCCACGTCTCACTGCTGTCCTATTGCTAACAAAAGGAATTCTGTGAGTCGACACATTTACTGCGAAGCTCCCACCGATTGATTCATAGAAAGCGCAGTGGTGTGCTGTGATTTGTGTGATTGGTAGTATTTACGAGTACTGTGTAGTGTTTCTGCGTGCAAGTTTGTGAATTATTTTCTCTGCTTTGCTGGTAGTTACGCGAATGTGTTGGATGTAATGGTGTTTTTCGTATTATGTGGCTGTTTCTCATTTAATGTTTATGTTGTGTATTTTAATCAATGGGAATCACTTTAATGCGCCTTTCACTAATATGTATGCTATCTTGTGTGCTACAATTATTAGTTTATTCATGTTACAATAATATTGTATAGTGTTTATGATACCACTGGCTTTGCAGTTTAGTGACGACCATTGTCTGCGGAAACCAGTACTAACAGGTCATCGGCGTATGCCAGGGCTCCGCCAGTATTTCAGTCCTCGTCTGTGAGATGCATGAGGGGCTCTATTGCGTTGTCTCAAAATGTGGATTTACAAATCGAGCCTTGCGGATATCCCTTTGTGAACTTTTTGACTACTTTACGGTTTCCAGCCTGCCACCCTGCGATCCTGTTCGTAAAATAATCGAAAAAACTGTTGCAGGAGGAAGCGGGTAGCTGAAGGTTACGGAATCGAGTAAACAGTGCAAACCACCAAAGACTCTTCCTGGCAGATTAAAACTGTGTGCCCGACCGAGACTCGAACTCGGGACCTTTGCCTTTCGCAGGCAAGTGCTCTACCATCTGAGCTACCGAAGTACGACTCACGCCCGGTACTCACAGATGTACTTCTGCCAGTATCTCGTCTCCTACCTTCCAAACTTTACAGAAGCTCTCCTGCGAACCTTGCAGAACTAGCACTCCTGAAAGAAAGGATATAGTGGAGACATGGCTTAGCCACAGCCTGGGAGATGTTTCCAGAATGAGATTTTCACTCTGCAGCGGAGTGTGCGCTGATAAGAAACTTCCTGCCAGATTAAAACTGTGTGCCCGACCGAGACTCGAACTCGGCACCTTTGGAAGGTAGGAGACGAGATACTGGCAGAAGTAAAGCTGTGAGTACCGGGCGTGAGTCGTGGTTCGGTAGCTCCACAGTCTGCCTTCGGCGGCGCAGCGGTTCGGACGGTGTTTACGTCCCTGCCGCACGTCTACGCGAGAAGTGTTTACTTTACGTGTGTAGCGGTGTGTCGCGGTATACATAAAACGAATCATGGCCTTGTCGTTCTGCAAATCGACACTGAAATTTAGTTTTGCTAACGAATATGCTCGACCGAAGGCTTACGAGATCGAACGTTATTTACGGGACGAGGTGAAAATCGAACCTGACGTTCTAGTTGGAATACACTTATCTATAGTCAGCAGCGTGGTCTATGTCAAGCTCATAAATGAAGCGGCATGTGACGAACTACTACTTCGACGCCGACAAGGACTTCGTTTCTGTCATTCGGACGGGAATGTTGGAGCGGTAACAGTTGAACACGCCGGCATGGGCCTTCGAACGATCCGCGTGTTTGAGCTTCCATTCGAAGTGCCAGAAGAATTGGTGACAGACGCCCTGCGTCCTTACGGAACGGTCCTATCCCACGTGGCTGAAAAATGGGCGAGTTTCAAGACGTATCCTGTCCTCAATGGCGTCAGACAAATACGGATCGAACTCCGAAAACACGTCCCGTCATACTTGTACATCGCCGGTTGTCGGGCGATTGTCATTTACGACGGCCAACCAAGGACGTGCTCTGGATGTGGGAAGGAGGGACACATACGTTCTGAGTGTGCTCAACGAAGGTTATTACAGCTGCCACGGGATGATCCACCCCTCACGCCGCATCCGACTGTGCTCCCCATGACTTACGTCGCCGCATTACGCGATGACGTGGGCCGCGAGACAGACGCGTACCAGAACACACAGACAACGGCGGATCGTGGCGAGCCACAGAAAGACGACGTTGCGCTGGACCGCCTGCAGCAGTCACAGGACGCCCTCCCTTCAGATAACGCACTTGGAGATGCCGATCATACGACGGCGCATGATTCCGACGTCCCCCGCGAACAACTGGAGACCATGCTGATCTCTGATTCCAAGGCCCGGCAACGTAAACAGCGATCACCAAAACGCCGGAAGAAGCGCCGCCTCACGGTGGAGAACGACCAACCTGATCTAGCAGACAATTCTGAGAAGTTTACGGGTACAGAACAGACGACCATGGATACAGAAGAACTCCCTAGCGTGGATGCAACGGTGGTCAGCGGGACGGCGGCACGATCTACCGCTGACGATGCTCCAGACACAGCGAAGGCGCTCGATCGACGGCAACAGGCTACTGAGGAGGCTACGGCACCTGCACCGCACGACAACGAAGGGACACTAGGGGACTGGTCAGAAGACCCACCCCCGTGGGGAACAGATGATGCCGGAGGAACTGCTCCAACGCACCCTCCCGGTGTAAGACCGGCAGAGTGCACGGAATAACGGCAGACCATATGAGAGGACGGCGGGGGACGTTAGTACGACAGCAGCCTATGTACGGAAGAATTAGCGACCGTACGGTGCCCTATCTACGTTGAAAGCCATGTAACAAGCTTATCGGATAGGGTCTGTTAACATCAATAGCATTGGGACGCCGGTAAAAATCAAGATGCTCAGTGACATGATAAAGGCTGCAGATTTAGACATAGCACTATTACAAGAAGTTCGGGTACTTCCCCCCTCGGACTTTTACGGTTACGACATTTACTGTTCCCCGTGTGACGAGAGGGGCGTTGGCACAGCTATACTATTAAAGGAAGGGATACGTGCAGACGAAGTAGAATATTTGCCTTCTGCCCGTGGTACGACCGTGACCATAGGTGGAATACGTTTGATCAACATATACGCACCGTCAGGCTCGGATAAGAGAAGGGACAGAGCAGATTTTTACGCCCATGAAGTTACACAGTTGATCCAGGGAGGATACGATGGTTGCATACTCGGCGGAGATTTTAATTGTGTGCTCGATAGAAAGGACCAACAACCTAATTATACTACTAGCCAAGAACTTAGGGAGCTGGTCCACGGGATGGAATTAGTCGATACATGGGACCTGAAGTATCGCAACCAACCAGGATATACATTTTTTACTAGCCACTCCGCGGGCCGTTTGGACCGGATCTACGTTTCAAGGGCGTTAGCAATGTCGACGGTGGACGCAGAAATATGGCCGACGGCGTTTACAGACCACGAGGCATATATTTGTACGGTTAACCTTAATAGCCAGCAGGTGTGGAGACGGAGGGGTAATTGGAAGATGAACGTCTCCCACCTGCGAGATGCAGAATGCCGACGCATGGTGGAGGACGCGTGGCATGGCTGCCTTCGTCGACGGAATTCTTTCGGTTCTGTCCTGCAGTGGTGGATCGAGTGCGGGAAGCCAGCTTCACGGAGGACGTTAATAGGTTACGGGAAGGAGGTTTCTCAATGGCAGCGCACGACCACTGAGTTTTACTTTACGGCTCTCCGGGAACTGTTAGCTCAACCACCTACACCAGAACGCCAGACGTCCGTCCACCAAGTTAAGGCGAAGCTGGTACAACTTGCGACGCAGAGGATGGCAGGTACGATGATACGCGCGAGGTTGCAGGATTTCCTGCCCAATGAGGTTCCCTCGATGCATTATGCGATAAAGGAAAGACGAAGAAGACGCAGGAATTTAATACACGAGATCGATCTCGGCGATGGTCGTCGTTTTACAACACAAAGGGGCATAGCACAGGCGTTCACGGATCATTTTAGCAGATTCTATGCGAGCAACGGGGAGGGTCATCAGAGGGAGCTGGCGGACGTCCTGGAAGAGATCCCAGACGCGACGAGTGTGAACGGGGAAGCGGACGGGTTATCTGAAATTACGTGTGAAGAGCTGGAGGAAGCGATTACACTAGGTGCTTTCAACAAGTCCCCAGGTCCCGACGGATTCCCGTTGGAATTTTACCGTGCCTTTGTGACCATTATGACACCGATGTGGCTATGTATGTTTAATGAGCTTCTGCGGCAAGAAGTACCGGTTCACATTCAATTCACGGAAGGGCTCATGATACCGATACCGAAGCCCCGTGGTGGCAAACGGCCTTGTGATTATCGCCCCCTGACTCTCCTTAATAGTGACTACAAGATCTTCATGCGCATCCTGGGAAGTCGTATCAAAAAGTCGCTGCAGAATCGAATACATACCGATCAGACTTGTCTTGGCGGCATCAGTAATATACACACAGCCTTGGGAGACTATCGTGACGTCGTCGCCCTCGCGGCTGCATGCCGCCTCCGGGGGGCGATGGTTGCAGTAGATTTCGATCATGCTTTTGATAGCGTGGATCATGTGTACCTCGCGGCGATGATGAACAGGATGGGTGTCTCGCCATTATTGACCACTGCTGTGATGCGGTTGTTGCACGGCGCCAGATCAGGGATGGTGGTCAACGGAGGGAGAACTGAGTATTTTAAGATCTTAAGATCAGTGAGACAGGGTTGCCTCTCGTCGATCCTCCTTTATGCGGTCGCCTTAGAACCGTGCCTCGCAGGCCTTCGCCGCCGTCTTACCGGGATCTCCCTACGGCAATTATCATTCAAATGCAGAGCATACGCGGATGATATTGTGTTCCTCGTACGGAATGAGAGGGAGACTCAAACAGCACTGGATTGGCTACAGACGTATGGGATGGCAGCTGGAAGTGTGGTCAACTACCGAAAATCACAATTCATGCATGTGTGGCGTGGACTAGAACCAGGAACGGAAGGACCCTTACCTGCGGTGGAAACCCTCCGCTGTTTGGGTCTCACCTTTCATAAAGAGACAGCGAGAACGGCTGCGGACAACTACCGAAGATTGTTACTCAGAGTCCGCACGGCAGTACGACTAAACGCCCTACGGTCGATGATATGCTGCAGCGAGTGTTACTCGTCAACCTTTATCTCGCGCCCATGATGTGCCACCTGACACACCTTCTTCCCTTGACGCGCACGATGGCTATGAGGATTCAGGCGGCTTTTGGGTACTTTGTGTGCCTGGGACAACTCTTTAAGGTGCAGCACAACACGCTTACCCTCCCAGCGCGAGAGGGGGGCATTGGTTTAGTGAACGTGCACGAGAAGGCGCGTGCCATGTATCTTAATACTATGCTCAAACGGTGGCGCAACAGGAATCACTCGCTTACGGGGACGATCATCGAAGAACTCGTACCCACATCGCATCTTCCTCCAGTCAGTGTCGGCCATATATCACCCCCTTTAACGTATGTGCGCACGTTCCTCGTGGAACACAATTACGTTCGAGAGCGTTTACCGACGACCCGACAGGACGTGTACCATCTGCTTCTTCGACAGATCGCCCGGAATAGGGTGGAACGCAAACATCCAGCTGTTAATTGGCACGTGGTGTGGCGCACGGTCCACCACCCCCACCTACCTACATCAGTCAGGTCAACATGGTACATTGTCGTCAACCGAAAATACCCTACAAATGATAAAACGTACGCAATACATTTGGCGGATTCGCCCTTGTGTCAGCAATGCGGCGTGCTGGATACGGACGACCATCGGCTGGTCTGCGGCGAGGCATTGGCTGTCTGGACTCTCGCAAGTAAGATAAAAGCGTTCATGCGGCGCACTATCTATACAGCAGTCTGTTCTGACATAGTATTTTTTCCAGAGGAAACGTATTTTCCGCGTCATAAGACGAACGCAGTGGCGTGGATCACAGGTATGGCGGTCCATTACATCTATAGAGACACACGTCAGAACGTACTGAAAGTCCTGGATTACTGGCAATACTTGCAAGATGGACACACACAACTATTACGGCTACAAAAGTACAAGGATTGGTATGCCAATTTCCTGGTAACGGTCTTTGCGGACCCGCCATGTACTTGGGGTGTGCCGGGTGCTGTCGTTGTGAAACCGACCAAGTAATGTGATCGACTAAGAATACTATGCGAGTATGCGAACTGCGAAAAACTCACGCTTGAACAGTTAGCAAATGGATGTACTTCAAATTTTGTTTTCATATCCATAAATACTTTTCTTTAGGGTGCCGGAGGTGGCCCCATTTTGATTTTGTTGTTCTTTCATGCTGCATGGTAGGACGGCAGCGAGGTTCCTTCCAGGACAGTTATCACGTGTCAGGACGTACTATGTTTATTTTGTGAATAATAAAGGTTTGTGTTTCTCCTAAAAAAAATAAAAAAAAAAAAGATGGTAGAGCACTTGCCCGCGAAAGGCAAAGGTCCCGAGTTCGAGTCTCGGTCGGGCACACAGTTTTAATCTGCCAGGAAGTTTCTTATCAGCGCACACTCCGCTGCAGAGTGAAAATCTCATTCTGGTAACATCCCCCAGGCTGTGGCTAAGCCATGTCTCCGTTATGTCCTTTCTTTCAGGAGTGCTAGTTCTGCAAGGTTCGCAGGAGAGCTTCTGTAAAGTTTGGAAGGTAGGAGACGAGATACTGGCAGAAGTAAAGCTGTGAGTACCGGGCGTGAGTCGTGCTTCGGTAGCTCAGATGGGAAGTCTGCCGCCGGCAGTGCTGCGAGGCGGTCACGCGCCAGAGCGCTGCGGGCGAGGCGCGCACGGTGTGTTTGTGTTTACTTCGGCCGCTGTAAGTGCCGTTTTCCTTCTAGACCACCATGGCGCACAACTATCGGAAGAAGACATTACGTTTCATCTTTTGTTCCGACTTCGCCCGACCCAAGGCCCTGGAGGTAGAACGATTTATACGCGGTGAAGTTTAAATACCACCAACGGATCTAATTGGTATCCACTTGTCCATAGTTAGCAGTACCGTCTACGTCAAAATGATCAACGATGCGGCGTGCGACAAGGTGCTTCAAGAGGCAAAACGTGGACTGCGCTTCTGTCATTCCGACGGCAACGTCGGACCCGTTACCGTCGATCACGCAGGTCTCGGCACACGGACGATAAGGATCTTCGAACTGCCGTTCGAACTACCTGCAGACGTCGTCATCGAGGCGCTCCGTCCCTATGGCAACGTTCTGGAACATGTTGCCGAACGATGGGTCCAATTTCAGACCTATCCAGGTTTAAACAGTGTTAGACAGGTCCGCATCGAGTTGCAGAAACACGTGCCTTCCTATCTACGTATCGGAGGCTGCCGTGCCATTATAATGTACGACGGCCAACCTCGGACCTGTTCCGGTTGCGGGAAAGAAGGTCACCTACGTCCGAATGCATTCAACGACGTGTCGCGCAGCTCCCGTTGTCGGAAGCGTCCGTCACACCCACGATGACTGCCCTACCGGTCACTTACGCAGCGGCTCTCGCCACGTCTACAGTTTCGTCCAGTCCGTCGCCCGGTCCTTCCGATCGGCACGTCCCACCGTCCCAGTCACCAACGGAAGGTGCAGACGTCCCACCTGACACCCTTGCCGCCGAACAGGCTCCCGCACCGGACGCTGAGGAGACCAGTACATCTTCACAACACCTGTTTGACAATTTCATTGTACCCACCGACGCCTTCGAACCAGGTCGACGCTCCTCCTTGCCGTCGTCCGACACTGAGGAACACGTGCGCAAACAACGCTCGCCACGTAGGCGCAAACGCCGTCGCCGTTCACCCACGGGCTCTCAGAGCGTTGCCACCCGCGACGACGAAGACGACACCCAAGCAGCCGACATTTCCACGCAGAGGTCGGCGGACAACTTTCACGATGAACAAGACGTTTCGCAGGACGGGACCACTATGGAGGTCGCCACGCACAATGTAACGATCGGTGCGCCGGTTGAGACGCCTGTCTCCCCGCGGACAACTCCAGATCTCTCTCACCACGACGCAATTCCCATGGACATTGGACAGACCCACGGCACAGGAGCATGGGCCGACGACATTGAGGAAGGTACGCCCCCTCCTCCGGATGAGTTACCTCCACCGGACGAGGCTGCCTGTTAACATCAAAAGCGAGGCATTGCAGCTGATGGGACGGGACTTCCGGTCGGTGCCCTCCTCTTACTTCCCTTGGTGATGGTAGATGCGCGTCCACCACCACTGAAACAAACATACCGGCTCGCCACACTGAACATCAACATGATCGGCACTGCACCCAAGCTGCAACTCCTATGTGACATGCTTCGGGCCTCCGACGTCGACGTCGCCCTTCTTCAGGAAGTACGCGTTGCCACACTATCACCAGTCTACGGCTACGACTCATACACGTCCACATGTGATCAATCAGGGCGTGGAGTGGCTTTCTACATACGCGAAGGGATCCCACTCACGGACACGACAATCCTTCCCTGTGGAAGAGGCATGGCTGTTACCATCTTCGACACGCGCGTCATCAATATCTACGCTCCGTCTGGCTCCACGAACCGTCGGCAGCGGTCCACTTTCTTCGGACATGACGTGGCGCCCCTGTTTTCTGGACGCTATGATCGCCTTATCATGGGAGGCGATTTCAACTGTGTCCTCCATCCGCAGGACCAAGTGCCTGGTTATTCGCCATGCCCGGCGCTGCTCACCTTAATCGAAGATTTTCATCTAGTGGACGTTTGGGAGAAAATCCATGGCAATACCCCCGGTTTTACCCATTACACAGCACATTCTGCGAGCAGACTGGACCGGTTTTATGTCTCTGCTCACCTCGGCAATGAAGTCGCCCAAGCTGAACGATGGCCCCTTGCATTTTCGGACCATTGCGCCGTCATTTGCTCCCTGGCTCTGCCACCTCAGTCCATGTGGCGCAGCAGAGGTTACTGGAAGCTTAATACCTCCCTCCTTAATGATCCACACTGCCGACAATGTATTGCCACTACATGGGCGTCTTGCGAAAGACGCCTTCCGCAGTACACATCCACGTTCCATTGGTGGCTCAAATGTGCCAAACCTGCGATCAGAAAGGCCTTCATACAATGTGGCAAGGAAGCAGCAGCATGGCATCGAGACACCACAAATTTTCACTACGCCGTCCTCCGTGAGCTCGATGCGCTCCCTCCATCACTTGACACCCACAGGGAACGACAACGTACTAAAGCTCGTCTCCTCTCTCTTCAGCGTGCACGACTGCATGGTGTCGTGGTACGTTCCCGACGACAAGACCTCCTCCACGACGAAACCCCATCCACAATCCATGCCGCATCCGACCATAGTCGTCGACGTCGGCTTTTCGTCCCCAACATCACGACCTCCGATGGTGTTCACCACACAACACAGGCGGCAGTCGTGTCCGCCTTTGCTGAACATTATCGCCAATTTTATGACGATGAACCGATGGCGACGCCCATTCCTGATGATCTCCGTCCTTCCCCTGCTCGGACCCTCACCGTAGCGGAGTCAACGTCCATGATGTCTGCAATCACCGCAGAAGAGGTGGTAGATGCGATCAACAAAGGGGCCAAGAACAAATCACCCGGACCAGATGGTCTCCCAGTGGAGTTTTACCGGGCGTTCACCACGTTAATGCTTCCTCGCTGGACGGAAATGATTCAGGAACTCTTTACTCCGTCCTTCCCAATTCCACCTGAATTCGTCACTGGCATTCTTCTACCTGTGCCTAAACCGAAGGGAGGGTCTCATGTCTCTGCATATCGCCCCCTTACACTACTGAATGCAGACTATAAAATCTATGCACGCCTCTTAGCAGCGCGCATACGCAGCGTCTTACCTACGGTCCTTTCACCTGAGCAGACTGCACGTGGTTGTGGCGCCACCTTACAAACAGCCCTAGGGGAATGCCGTGACCTCATTGCACTGGCGTCGGTTTGTCGCCTTCGTGCAGCACTGGTATCCGTCGATTTCGCGAGTGCCTTTGATCGCGTTCGACACCCATTCCTCCTCATGGTGGCGACACGTATGGGGTTCCCATTGCTTTTTGTCGATGCCATTCGCCGGTTACTACTTCCCGCGGTCTCGATGGTACAAGTCAATGGGAGGCTTGTAGGACCGATTCCTATACCCCGCTCTGTGCGTCAAGGATGCCCTATGTCTACTTTACTATATGCCATTGCACTTGAGCCCCTCATCACTGGACTTACCTCTAGACTGCAGGGCCTCACTTTGCGTGACCACACCTTTTACTGTAGGGCTTATGCGGACGATCTCCTCTTTCTCACCTGTTCCTCCACGGAACCCAATGACGCCATCCAATGGATCCACCAGTATGGACGTCTTTCTGGTAGCATTCTTAATGTCCGTAAATCGACTATGATGCACATTGGGCGCGGCCTCCCGGCTATGGTGGCGACCCCACTCCCAGTCAGTGCCACCCTTCGTTACTTGGGTATCGAATTTACGAGCTCCACACACCGCACAGTGGCCCTGGCTTACCGGCGGCTTCTGCAGTCGATTCGGCACCATGTCCGCGGTCACGTGCACCGTAACTTAAACCAACTCCAACGTGTGTCCTATGTCAACATCTATGTCGCCCCTAAACTGGTACACGTCGCCCAGATCCTCCCAATGCCGTTACTCCTTGGCCGCCGCATCCAATCAGCCTTTGGATATTTCGTGTCAGCAGGGGCACTTTTCAAAGTCCGCTACAACACTCTAACACTGCCCCCTGCAAAAGGTGGCCTCGGACTCATCAACGTGCGGGCACGCTCTTCTGCACTCTTTGTCCACACTATGTTGCGGCACTGGCAGGGGCCGGTCCCGTCCTTAACACGCAGTCTCTTAGATATCCTCCGACCAGCTTCTCTCGATCCACCGATCAATGTGGCACCTATTTCTCCATTATTGTACTACGTCGCCAATTGTTTCATAGAACTCAGCTACGTTCGGGCCGATCTTCCAGTCACCCGTCCTCCCCGTACAAAAGATTACTATCGTTTGTTTATGCTATCCAACCCTTGCGACCCCATGGTGCTACAGCATCCTGACATTAACTGGCGCACGGTTTGTGAGTGTGTGCATGCACCCTTTTTACCGTCGTCTGTGTCTGCACTCTGGTATGTTTTAGTCTATGGAAAATTCCCGACTAATAGTCGACTTTATCGCATAGGACTGGCCACCTCCCCACTCTGCCCTGACTGTCAGCTCGAAGACACCGACGAGCACCGTCTTACGTGCCCCCTGAAACAAAACGTATGGCTCCTCATCCAAAGAATCGTGGGCTTTTACCTCCGTGCCCCGCCAACGACGGTAACCCCGGATTTCCTGTTGTTGCCCCAGACATTTCACTACCCTCTTGCTAAGCACCATACCCCAATCTGGTTTCGAGGACAGGCTTTAGAATATCTCTTTCAGAGTGGTCCGCATACAGTCCTTGACTTCTGGTACAAAGTTGTGACCGCGCATAGTACCCTCACCCGAAAACCATCTTACCGACAAACTTTTGCCGGTTATCTCCGCAGCGTCTTCCTTGACCCCCCTCAAAGTTGGGGTGTACCATGCCTACCTGTCACATGATGCAACACCCTTATCCGCGTTCTTATGCATCGACCAAAAACAAACACAAATTAAAAAAAAAAAAAGAAACAAGGAAGAAGACAGAATATGTTATATTTTGTTGTATTTACTGTTTTTCT
Organism: Schistocerca cancellata; assembly: GCF_023864275.1. Taxonomy (NCBI): domain Eukaryota; kingdom Metazoa; phylum Arthropoda; class Insecta; order Orthoptera; family Acrididae; genus Schistocerca; species Schistocerca cancellata. Next base: position 932,378,949 of record NC_064629.1, read on the forward strand.
TTTTTAATATTTTTTGTTTAACTAACAGTCATTTGTATATTTTTAAATGGTACTTTGAAGAACTCTTGCATAGTGAATATATTTGTACTTTTATTTTGTTCAATACAAATTTTTAAACAAAAACAAAAAAAAGGAACACAGGATATGTTCTATTTTGTTGTATTTCATGTTATCCTAATAATTTGTTTACCTAACACTCATTTGTATATGTTTAACTGGTACCTTGAAGAACTTTTGCTTTGTGTGTATATATATGTACTCTCCGTTTGTTCAATAATAATAAAAAAAAAGATGGTAGAGCACTTGCCCGCGAAAGGCAAAGGTCCCGAGTTCGAGTCTCGGTCGGGCACACAGTGTTAATCTGCCAGGAAGTTTCTTATCAGCGCACACTCCGCTGCAGAGTGAAAATCTCATTCTGGAAACATCCCCCAGGCTGTGGCTAAGCCATGTCTCCGCTATATCCTTTCTTTCAGGAGTGCTAGTTCTGCAAGGTTCGCAGGAGAGCTTCTGTAAAGTTTGGAAGGTAGGAGACGAGATACTGGCAGAAGTAAAGCTGTGAGTACCGGGCGTGAGTCGTGCTTCGGTAGCTCAGATGGTAGAGCACTTGCCCGCGAAAGGCAAAGGTGCCGAGTTCGAGTCTCGGTCGGGCACACAGTTTTAATCTGCCAGGAAGTTTCTTATCAGCGCACACTCCGCTGCAGAGTGAAAATCTCATTCACCAAAGACTGTCGAAGCCGCCTACAATACCGATCAAGATAGCAATATCACACTGAAGTTGAGTGTTCCCGTCCGCAGCTCGTGGTCGTGCGGTAGCGTTCTTACTTCCCACACCCGGGTTCTCGGGTTCGATTCCCGGCGGGGTCAGGGATTTTCTCTGCCTCGTGATGACTGGGTGTTGTGTGATGTCCTTAGGTTACTTAGGTTTAAGTAGTTCTAAGTTCTAGGGGACTGATGACCATAGATGTTAAGTCCCGTAGTGCCCAGAGCCATTTTTTGAGTGTTCCCTATGAAGTTAAACACTGTATTTACTGCATTGTCGATTGATTTTCCTACTCTGAATGTGTACTGATGGGCTAAGGACGTAGAGTTCTCTATGTTCCTGTAAGCGGTTACATGGAAGTCACTGCTGCACCTTAGCTAGGGAGTTTATGAGGCTTATAGGTCTGTGGGACTAAGGTGCTGATGGATCTTTGTCTGCAGACTTTTTGATGATGGCAGTATTGGCTTTTTTCATGTTTCAGGCATCCTATCCAGCCGCAGAGTGTCATTTAATACGTCTGTCATGTAAGACGTTTTTAGTGAATCTGCGTGTTGTAATGTTTCTATATGTATGTTGTCTGGGCCGGGAGCTTTCTTTTTCTTCAGAGTGGAAATTGCCAATGAGACCTCGTCCCTAGCAACTGGGTATGTAATTCATTAAGTTATGTGTTCCCTGTATAGTTCATGTCTCAGTCTTTGTTGTATTGTGCCAGTCATAGGATCATCGTCTGTGAGTATATTATTAGGCAGAAATTGTGCCAAGTTTTTCGATCCTTAGCCCATAGGTTCATCGTCCTCGCTTAAGGTGACCGGAACTGAGGGAGATTTTATTTTTTCGGCCTTTATTTTATGTGGCTGACCCCAGGTGTCAATTTGTAATTACTTTGCTACGTGTTCCTCCCAGTGCTCTCTTCTTGTCTCCTTTAGTTTGCCTTGAGTATGTCTTTCTCGTTGTGTAGTTCTGCTGCGTGATTTGTCTGTCTCTGGCTGTGTTTGCCCTCTGGCAACGTCTCCTTTTCCGTCTTGTGTCCTGTTAGTCTGGTTAGTTCAGCGCCCTCGAGGGTGCAGCAGTCTGTGTCTTGTTTGTTAAGCGTGCTATAGTAACGTGAACTCTACTGAGCGCGAATCGGTCTTTGTGGCGTGGTTCTTTATATTCTGTTGAACACACTACGGCTGCGGGCTAGCCTCTGTGGGCAACTGTCGCTGCATCCTGCGCTGGGGTCCCTGGTTCCCTTCTGCAAAAGGGGTTAGCTGCTCTCTGCACTAGCCAGTGTGACCTCTTGCTATGGGGCCAGTCACTGCTGAGTGCTGGCCTTCTGCATGCGGCCGGATCTCCACTTCACTCGCTAGAGCGCTGACAGAGTGACTCTGCGTCGCCGCCACCTGCTCGGCGACACAACACTGTGACCTGGCCGTGTTTTCAAAGGCTGCTTCTTGAACTCAGCACACTGCCGACACACCAGAAGCGGCGTAAATCGCTGGGCGCTAATCGCCGCAAGACAACATTATGGCTGCTGCCCTCTACGTACTGAATAAACACACTTCTGTTTATTAGTCCTACGATTCGTCATCAGTCGACGACATGACCCCGCCTTCCCCTACCCACTTGCTTGCAACGTAACCGCAAGGTCCCTAAATACACCAGCCATATCCCGACGCCTGGCACAACGTGAAGGAAACACTGAGCACAAATTAGCTTTGCTCTCACCAGTAGCCAAACAAATAGAACAAGGTCGAGGAATGTTCATTGCACTGCCAGTACAACGTGGTAGCGATGGAGGATTGTATACTGTTGATTGTATGGATCTCCACCGAGTGGCTGCAGAAGAAGAAATCTGAGCAATGCTCAGTCGCACGGTCAGTATGATGTCTGGTGGAGAAGGTGTGTCCAAAGTTGGCCATACATTTCTAATAATGGTAAACGTAGCCATCGATTTTTATGCTTTCCAACCGAATAATATCAGTGGGTACTTCGTCTCAACAATTCAGGTCGCTTTTAACTAATCGTATAGCTTTCAGCAAAGATCTTTTGAAAGAGCTAATCTTTGAGACTTGTCACTCACAGCTATCGGGTGTACTCGTGTGAATTACGCATCCCATAGCAAGGATTTTTGTTTCCCAGCTTTCAGTTTCTGATAAGGGAAAGGGAAACTCCCCATCGTAAGCCGTCAGATTTAGTGGTGAAATGGCCTACTGGACAGCCCTTCAAAAACTGCAAACAGTTCAAGCATGAAGCAAGAAGAAGGTGTACTGAACCGTGAAAAAAGAAGCCACATAGAAACAGTGAACGGTCCCAGCTCAATATGTGCAACATCAACCAATTTGTACGAACCGTGGCGTCGTGGCTGTGTAGTCACGGTGTTGGGCTGCGAAGTGGGAGATCCGTTTTCAAGCCTACTTCGTGTCAGTTTTTCATTTTTTTTCACAAAATTATGACCTGTCGGCCTGGTCATTGACGTAAATGTTCTCCTTCTGTAGTCAAGGCAGCCGTGGTGATTGCTGGTGTTAAGTTCCTACGGGAGGAAACAGCTGTCATCGGTCCCTGGGCTTACACGCTTACAGGCTACATAATCTAACTTACGCTAAGGACAACACACACACACACACACACACACACACACACACATTCTCGAGGGAGGACTCGAACCTCCGACGGGGTAATGGAAATGTCGTGTGACTAGGGCCTCCCGCCGGGTAGACCGTTCGCCGGCTGCAAGTCTTCCGATTTGATGCCACTTCGGAGACTTGCGCGTCGATGGGCATGAAATGATGATGATTAGAAGAGCACAACACCCACTCCCTGAGCGGAAAAAATCTCCGACCCAGCCGGGAATCGAACCCGGACCCTCGAGATGGACATTCTGTCGCGCTGACCACTCAGCTACCGGGGGCGGACCTCCGACGAGGTGAGCTGCACAAACCGTGGCACGGCGGCCCTGACCACGCGGCTACACCGGGCGGCGTTGGCAGTCGTCATACTACATACTAATTATAGAATATGAGTCATATGGTAAGAATATAGCACCGTCACAAGTAAATGTGATGAATAGTGAGTGCAGGTGAGATGCCTCATACACCTCTCAGAGAAATGATAAAGCAAATAAACGGAGGCGAACTAAGTTAGAACGAAGGAATTCAAGAATCAATATTTTCAAAACGGAACGCAAGAGATATTACATGTGGTAGTTGTGTAGAACAAATAACAGGTACGTACATCTGGAGGTCCCTTCGTTACACGTCGGTGTTGTAAACGTATGTTATACACGGCACAGAGACAGATTTGAATACAGCGAACAGACACGTCGATAACCGGACGGACAGTTCACAATTTTCTGAAAAAAAAGAGGAAAAGTTAGAGATGAGGGAAAATTGAACCCGGATCGCCAGCTTCGCAGTTCAACACCGTGACCACACGACCACGACAACACGGTGATGAAATGTCGCTTCGACCAGTCACTATTTCTATTTTGCTTCTTTTTTCCACAGTTCAGTACACGTTCTTCCTGTTTTCATGATTCAACTGTGTTCAGTTTTTGACGGGCTATCCAATGAGCCATGTTACCACTATATCTGAGGAGGGTGCGATGAGGAGTTTCTCCTGTGAGTGACTATCAGCACTGTGTGAAGCCAGCACGCTGTCACAATCCAAGCTGTGAGGTCTGTCATTCGCACATTGCCTGTGGCCTGGAGGGAGGGTTTGTCCTGCGCTTGAGATACTCACATGCAGAGCTGCCGCCTATGCCTTTAAACTGGATGGGCATCGAGCTGAACAGATCTTGGGTGGGAGATACGGGTACGTCACTCCATGTTACTCGTACTGCTGTCGTATGCTACAGTCCACCAACCTTAGTAGCTGGCGAGTGATCACGTGCCTGTCTCTTGGCTCGGCTATCCGACACCAAATTTATTCAGTGGGTGAGCGATCTGGAGTATACACTGTGCAGAGAAACAGTCGGACACAATCATACTTTTGTTCAGAAAAAAAACAGAACACCTCGAATGACGAGAGAGAGGACGTTCATATTCACAGGATATGTACATTAATATGTTCTGCAGAAATAATTAGCACTTCAATCATCTCGGTTCAGCATGTGTCCTGTTGCCTAGTAGGCGTAGGGTCAGCCATGGGCCCTGATAATTTGTTCCATGCGTGATGTCATCGACGCGTATAAGGCGCCAAAGCTGTCCTGTGGTGTAGCCATCCGTGCGGCATTCTCCTGGTTCCAAAGTTCATCTATAACGATTGGCATTGGGCCACAGTGCTGCACGCGTCGTTTCTCCATATCCCACACATCTTCTATTGGCGACACGTCTAGTGATCTGACGAGTCAGGGCAAAAGGCTGTCATTCTGCGACACCGAGAAGGCACGTGTTCGTGCAGCAACATGTGGTCGTGTATTGTCTTGCTGGAAAACGGCGTCCGGTGTGTTGTTCAGAAAAGGTATGGCTACGGGTCGCAGGATGTCATTCACGTCGGTAACAGTGCTCTGGACACGCACCAACTGCGATTAATGGTTGTACCAAAAGCACCCCACATCATCAGGCATTCAGTTGGCGCTGTATGTCTTGGGCGAATGCAGTCACTGTGATGCCGCTCCCCCTGCGGCCATCATTTCCAAGCAACAGTCCCGACCCCAGTGAAATCGTTCCATTTACCTTTGCCGTCTAGCACATTTCTGCACATTCGTCAAAGGCAGGCGGAAAAGTGGATGACGCGTACGTAACCCATGCCGTAGTAAACAGCGACGGACTCTCACCCTCGTAATGTACGATGTGTTACACTATTCCACTGTTGCGTAGAGGACGCAGATCTCTCCTGCAATGCCATAGCCGGCCGCGGTGGCCGTGCGGTTCTGGCGCTGCAGTCCGGAACCGCGAGGCTGCTACGGTCGCAGGTTCGAATCCTGCCTAGGGCATGGGTGTGTGTGATGTCCTTAGGCTAGTTAGGTTTAAGTAGTTCTAAGTTCTAGGGGACTTATGACCTAAGATGTTGTCCGATAGTGCTCAGAGCCATTTGCAATGCCATACGGATGAGGTGTCGATCTTTTCACGAGTTGGTCTGCGTGCTGCGACCTGACCCATCTCGTCGTGTTCCACGGCCTTCCGTGAACCATTCTAGCCGGCCGTGGTGGCCGTGCGGTTCTAGGCGCTACAGTCTGGAACTGAGCGACCGCTACGGTCGCAGGTTCGAATCCTGCCTCGGGCATGGATGTGTGTGCTGTCGTTAGGTTAGTTAGGTTTAATTAGCTCTAAGTTCTAGGCGACTGATGACCTCAGAAGTTAAGTCGCATACTGCTCAGAGCCATTTGAACCATTTTTTGAACCATTCTACACACATCCGTTGCACTACCGAAACACTTCGTGTCACACGAGCAGTAATTTCCCGGACGGATGCATCTCATTCTCTCGTGCCATTAATTCGCCCTCTTTCAAAGTCACTGCGGCGGTTCGCGCATACATCGGCGAGGCATCCTGCACGTTTGCTCAAGTCACACTGATCCATTACCTTCGGTTTGTAGCGACAACGAGGGCCGCAGGCACGTTTTACCGGTGGGCGGTGTTGCGCCGCAATATCGAGGTTGACACTGAACCCTCGGCCCGACATCGTTCAAATGCTAATCATTTCTGTGGAACATACTAAAGTACGTGTCCTGTGAATATGAACGTCCTACTTCTAGTCTTTCAATGTGTCGGTTTCTTTTTTCTGAACACGAGTGTGTTTCACGGTAGGTCAGGGCAGCATGGAGGTTATGTGGTCTTTTGTTGTCTTGCGGAAGATAACGTCAAGGAGACCTCGAGTATAGAACAGAGCCTCCGGCCTTAACACGTCAGAAATATAACATATGCTGCCCATATTACTGATTATTCGAACCACAGGTGATCGTGTTATGTACACAATGGCACCCCATACCATCATGTCAGGTGCTGGGCCCATACGACGATGACAAGTTCAGTCTGGAAACGTTCTTTCTCCTCCGAAACTAAACACACAAATATGTTCACCACTGAATGCACAAATGAGAATCATATGAATAGACGAAGTTGTTTCTCTCGTGCGTCCAGTATTGGCGTTGGGCGCATCTGTGTCGGCGTGCCTGTGTCTGCTGCTTGCTGCCGCGTCAAGGGCACTGAGTCGAAAGTCCGCGGTGCTCCAGATGCCGTCATATTGTTAGTGTGCATTACTGTATTGCTGCAAGCAAGCCCATTTCCTTACTAAATTGTATGAGCCTGCATTGCTGATAGAACCACGTAAGTGCCCCCTCGGGCGCTATTCTGATGTGGCATTGTGACACCTTGAATGGTGCCGAATACTGTCCTCCTGAATCCATCGTTCCCGATTCGCATTTTAATGGTGACATCCAGAACAACGCAAGCATAATATCGCAGAACGACAAAAACTGCCACCATAGTTGCCGTATTCCAAAATTTGTTGGTAGACGCTTTTCCTTCATACAAGGCATAACACGATCTTCACACAAACACCCAATACTCAAATGAAATGTCTGAATGAGTAACACGCTACTTAATCTCTCTTTATATACAGAATGTAGATGGAATTACTGCTACCTACCTTTTGCAGATGTGCTGATATCTTAATCATTTTCATATCCAAGTATTTAGTACACTTCGTGCCAAGTTTTTGTTGTAGGTTCCTTTCGTGATATTCCAATATTAAGGGCCACCAATGTACATCCGATGTTCCATTTCATTCTTCAACAAAGATTTATTATGGGCGGGTATTAATTAGAATTTTATTAATTACATTGTCCTGAAATATATTTCACTAAACAAACATCATTTCTCATAATTGCTACCAGCGATGTGAAACGTATGATCCGAATTCGGTAATTCCACTTTGACTGAACGATTTATTCCAGCGTGTGGATTACTCCATAATGGAATTTCCATACAGCTGATTACATCCAGACAGTGCCCAGAAAATTAATAACGCAGCGCAAAAGCAGAGAGATTCAGTTCAGTATCACCAACCGCGTCAACCTCTTAGCCATACACACTATTTATTCGTCCGTTACTTAGTAGACTAAGAAAACCATAAATATACTAGCAGCTCCAAACGTATGAAGCTTTTTACATACACGATTTTTTCAGCACTTCTGATACCTTGAAGTTTTTTTTTTCATATAAACCTAAACCTAAATTTCCACCACCTGCCAGTGTTCAGCCAACTTTTCTCTGGAATTTCAGTGTCTCATTTACCTGCAAATTATTTAATTAGAAGCCAGTTATTGAAAAGTACCTCATGAGGATCACTGAAAAAATAACGCGCAGTAGTCTTGGATTCATGGAGAGGTTTTTCCACCTCAAGAATTTACTCGATACTTTCCTACAGAAGCTGGATGAGAAATTTCCCAGCAGCCATTTGCGAGGACATCTATAGCCAGTTTAATGTGGAAAGAAAACAGAGAAACAACATTTTTTACAGATACTCAGACTTTCGAGAGGTTAGTAACAGTAAGTGCCGAAATAAACCCAAGAGCCCGCATCGCGTGGTCGTGCGGTAGCGTTCTCGCTTCCCACGCCCGAGTTCCCGGGTTCGATTCCCGGCGGGGTCAGGGATTTTCTCTGCCTCGTGATGGCTGGGTGTTGTGTGCTGTCCTTAGGTTAGTTAGGTTTAAGTAGTTCTAAGTTCTAGGGGACTTATGACCACAGCAGTTGAGTCCCATAGTGCTCAGAGCCATTTGAACCATTTAAACCCAAGAATGAGAAGGAATCGTTGCACTGTTACGTGAATAACCGAGATTCCATCCGGAACTTCACAATGGTCTCACACAAGTTCGCAGAGACGGCTTATCCTGGAGGAGAGAGAATCCTGATCTCAGTGTCTCATGTCGCTTGCTAGTGATGCGTAACAATTTTGAGTTTTTTTTCTCGACAGAACTGCAGTGAACTGCGAATTCAGCATTTGGTCTTACGTGCGGGTTATCTTAGGTCCTCGACACCCATTTTAATAAGAGCTTATGACAGCCTAAAATTTACGTCAAAAGACCGAAATATATTGGCTTTGAAATATTCAAACTTCTGTGGAAGGTACAAGTACGTAAATAAGTGATTTTCTTCCTCACTTGCACATGAATGTAGATAACGATAGCACCTCTATGGGCGGCAGCCGCCTTTCCACTTTCCAGGGAGAAGAATTATTGATGTTCGGAAACTGAAGTCTCATCCTGCCCCTCTACACAGACAGAAATATCAGTTCAGTCACAGTTTGGAAAATGCCAGAATATGTAATGGAACTTCACTAATAATCAGCATACACAACGAAATCTAAAAATTACTTCACCGTTTACCGCTATTCTTCTTTACATGAAAAATCCGGATGGCTCTGGGTTTCAACGGCTTCCAGTAGCCTTTATTGGTGGAGATATGTGCAGTCTAAGACAAAGGGCACGTTGTTCTCCTTATGTAACAAAACGGCCACTTGCCCTAGAGTCCTTATTTAAGCAAAAATCTCATTTGGGCCTTGTTTTGATTATTTACGAAGCAATTAATGGATTACAAAAATGGTTCGAGTGGCTCTGAGCACTGTGGGACTTAACTGCTGAGGTCATCAGTCCCCTAGAACATAGAACTACTTAAACCTAACTAACCTAAGGACATCACACACATCCATGCCCAAGGCAGGATTCGAACCTGCGACCGTAGCGGTCGCGCGGTTCCAAACTGTTGCGCCTAGAACCGCTCGGCCACTCCGGCCAGCAATGGATTACAACTGTCATTATAATTAAAATTAATAGTACGTAACTGTTCTTATAATTGCAATAATTTGTACTCAAGATGGCGGCTAAGTAGTGCACTTGCACTCATGTTTACCTAGGTGTTTACTGGTCAAACGCTTTTAGCAGGAAGTTACACTCCTGGAAATGGAAAAAAGAACACATTGACACCGGTGTGTCAGACCCACCATACTTGCTCCGGACACTGCGAGAGGGCTGTACAAGCAATGATCACACGCACGGCACAGCGGACACACCAGGAACCGCGGTGTTGGCCGTCGAATGGCGCTAGCTGCGCAGCATTTGTGCACCGCCGCCGTCAGTGTCAGCCAGTTTGCCGTGGCATACGGAGCTCCATCGCATTCTTTAACACTGGTAGCATGCCGCGACAGTGTGGACGTGAACCGTATGTGCAGTTGACGGACTTTGAGCGAGGGCGTATAGTGGGCATGCGGGAGGCCGGGTGGACGTACCCCCGAATTGCTCAACACGTGGGGCGTGAGGTCTCCACAGTACATCGATGTTGTCGCCAGTAGTCGGCGGAAGGTGCACGTGCCCGTCGACCTGGGACCGGACCGCAGCGACGCACGGATGCACGCCAAGACCGTAGGATCCTACGCAGTGCCGTAGGGGACCGCACCGCCACTTCCCAGCAAATTAGGGACACTGTTGCTCCTGGGGTATCGGCGAGGACCATTCGCAACCGTCTCCATGAAGCTGGGCTACGGTCCCGCACACCGTTAGGCCGTCTTCCGCTCACGCCCCAACATCGTGCAGCTCGCCTCCAGTGGTGTCGCGACAGGCGTGAATGGAGGGACGAATGGAGACGTGTCGTCTTCAGCGATGAGAGTCGCTTCTGCCTTGGTGCCAATGATGGTCGTATGCGTGTTTGGCGCCGTGCAGGTGAGCGCCACAATCTGGACTGCATACGACCGAGGCACACAGGGCCAACACCCGGCATCATGGTGTGGGGAGCGATCTCCTACACTGGCCGTACACCACTGGTGATCGTCGACGGGACACTGAATAGTGCACGGTACATCCAAACCGTCATCGAGCCCATCGTTCTACCATTCCTAGACCGGCAAGGGAACTTGCTGTTCCAACAGGACAATGCACGTCCGCATGTATCCCGTGCCACCCAACGTGCTCTAGAAGGTGTAAGTCAACTACCCTGGCCAGCAAGATCTCCGGATCTGTCCCCCATTGAGCATGTTTGGGACTGGATGAAGCGTCGTCTCACGCGGTCTGCACGTCCAGCACGAACGCTGGTCCAACTGAGGCGCCAGGTGGAAATGGCATGGCAAGCCGTTCCACAGGACTACATCCAGCATCTCTACGATCGTCTCCATGGGAGAATAGCAGCCTGCATTGCTGCGAAAGGTGGATATACACTGTACTAGTGCCGACATTGTGCATGCTCTGTTGCCTGTGTCTATGTGCCTGTGGTTCTGTCAGTGTGATCATGTGATGTATCTGACCCCAGGAATGTGTCAATAAAGTTTCCCCTTCCTGTGACAATGAATTCACGGTGTTCTTATTTCAATTTCCAGGAGTGTATAACTTCCAAGACAACACACTGCGTCCTCTCTACCAAAAAAACCTCAGTTCACTCACAAATTCTGTTTAATATCCCATACGATCGTACTTTTGTTAATAAGCGCTGGTGTTGACCCAGTCAAATGCTCTTTGGAAGCCAAGAAATACGGCACGTATCTAATAGCCTTAATCCAAAGCTTTTAGGACGTTTTGTGAGAGATGCGTGAGTTCCTTTTCGATTGACCAATGTTTTCAGAATCCATGCTGGTGCTCATAGAGGATGTCATCCTGTTCAGGATACTTCGTTATGCTTTAGCTTTAAATATATTTTAAGACTCTACAACCCATGGACGTTAAACAGACTGTATGGTAGTTTTGTGGATCAGTCTTACAGACCAGTCTGATCTGCGCTTACTTCTAACCACTAGACGCAGTTTTCCGTTAGAGTGATCTACGGCATATTGTTTTTCTCCTCTTGCTATCCTCAGTTTGGACTCCTGATCTATGAGTGTCTGGACACTAACGTTGGTGCCACAGGCAGCCTCTAAGCAAGAGCTAAATTTTAAAATGATTTTTCTGTGGAAGACTCTGAAAGCTTCACGTCCTGCAGTCATAGGTGTTTCATTCAGCATCTTTCATTCTGAAGCCATGTCCTTTGTTGTACTTCCTTTATGCAGTAGTCGCTGCTTCTTTCGGTTTCTCCCCTTCCTATTCCATTCACGGACGGTAGGCGTCAAGTAAGATCTTCTCTACGCTTCTGTCTGAGCTTGAATTTCTCTTATTTTAGTGGCTCAGTCATTAGGCACAGTACGACATTCATACTTCCCTCCACGAATCAGCACGGATTATGGAAAACTATTAGCAACAAACGCCACTAACTTTCTTCACACACGGTATCTTCCAGATAGTATTCCTTCATCCTTAAAATGGAAAGTACTTTCTCCTTCTTCTTCAACCCCATACATCTCTCTCCTTTCTAAAAATTAAACGTATAGGTCTTCATAAATACAAACAGTTGTGATACTTTGTCGAATTATAATCGCTTATCATCTATAGCAGCTGCGGTTCTTGTTTCTTTTTCATCAAAATTCGAGAAAGAGATAAAACAAATTTCTCCTCCTACGTTGTGGCAAATTTTCTTTCAACTGCCTGTATCCTGCTTTGAGACCATAAGGTGCATTTAAAATGCATGTAACATAATGAATAAAAGTATTGCTGTTAATTACAAGGTAAAGGTAAAATTGTACTGATAATTTCGTTTGTTTTACAGCTCATAGTGTAATGTTGTCACTTTCAATTTAAATTCCGTGAGACTCGGTGTTTCTGATGTTATCGTATAGTGTACAAATTGACCCGATAGTCAGATTACCATACCGTTTTTCTAGCCGGAGCATCGCTTTTGGTCATAACTTCTTGTCTCCTGACATACTGCGGTGACACAAGTTTTTTTGAGTCCATTCGCAGATTCCATGTGCGTGTTGACATGTGAACTAGTGTATATGCGCATCCTCTTCATTAAACGTATCACAATTCGGTGAATCTGCAAGATGGATAGAGTATAACTTCGTGCAGACTGCAATCGTTTCATCGACTATCTTGTACCATTCTGTCGTAACATCTGACGTAAGCTGTTTGTTGAGAATATTCTTCCACATCTCAGGCCCGTGTATTTAGTTCCTGTTCTCGTAGGACCTGAACGTTTCTTAGTAGGGTGGTACCATTGCTTTGCACGTTTTATCTTCCTGAGCTATGTAGCTGCATTCAACTATGGTGGTTTTGAGAAAGCTGATATTTGAATGTATTTTGCCCGTACTGACTGGTGCTACTTGGTTTTCTGGCTGAACCGGTTTTAGAAGTATACTTGTCAGGCCGATAGGGCTCAATTTTGATCGTTTAAGGACATTGTGTACTAGTAATGCTTTGCCTTTTGCTTCGATATCGATTGATCCGATCGCATCTTCTTCAAAGGGTGATGTTATTGTAATGGATTTTATCTCGATAATGTATCTATGGCATACGAAACATCCTATCGCTGATAGCAGACTTTGGGCTATCGCCACTCGTGCTGGCTATGTTATACGCGTTAGTTAATATGAACAAATTCACTAGTTTAACTTTCTGGATCATACTGAGACTTCGCTCGGATGTAGCTGTATGCTAGCCCTATCTTTGTTCAACATCAATCGATAGTTGGTAGTCTGCATCTTTCATGGGTCTGACATCACATATAATCCTAGACCTGGTATCTCTGTTGCCGTGGGTAACCACTGTTGTTCTTCCAGCAGTAGGCTACGAGTAGCAGACTTACCTGTAAGTCATTCTGTCATCTTCGGAAATAGTATTGATGCAGTCAGTCGTTGACACACTTTCGTAGCAGAACGTAGTAGTACCATGGCGCGTAATCGGTATTCCTTCGACGAATATGCCTGTATGCATTTACCATACGGCTACGGGTCAAAATGCTCTGTATTTACGGCACAAGATTTCCGAACCCCGTTACTACATATACGAATACGTTTCTAGCGATTGATAGACGATTAAGAGAGAGGGCCGGCCAGTGTGGCCACGCGGTTAAAGGCGCTTCAGTCTGGAACCGTGCGACCGCTACGGTCGCAGGTTCGAATCCTGCCTCGGGCATGGATGTGTGTTATGTCCTTAGGTTAGTTAGGTTTAAGTAGTTCTAAGTTCTAGGGGACTGATGACCTCAGATGTTAAGTCCCATAGTGCTCAGAGCCATTTGATTAAGGGAGATCTGAAGTTCTGCTGTAGAAAAAATTGAACTAGACGACGACGCTTAGTGCGGACAGTTTAATACGAAAATACATTCTTGATATGGTTGTTGAAAATCCTACTACCAGCTCGAGGGCCAATGTGAATTCGTCGAGAGTAAGTAATGTTAATGCAAAATGCATCTAAATTTCAAATTTCGAAGGGAGAGTGTTGTGGACAGAAGAGGCATGTTTCACCAGAGAACGGTCACTCAGCTCTCAGAACAGTCATATTTAGAATGACGAAAATAGGCATGACACGTATGTGAAGTTATATCAGGTTGCCGTGAACATTTGGCCAAGTATCTCAGGCGACAGCTTCTTGGGTCCCGTCCCAATTCCTCCCCGTTTAAACGGACGGACGTATTCAGCGTTCCACGTAAACGTCCTTCCGTTGTATTTAGAAGATGTTCCTCACGCGGTCCAAGGGTACATTTACACTGAGGTAACAAAAGTAATGGGATACCTCCAAGTATCGTCTCGGACCTCTTATTGCCCGGCGTCGTGTAATAACTCGAAGTGTGATGGGCTCAAAAAGTCATTTTAAGTCCTCTGCAGAAATATTGAGCCAAGATGATCGGGACTAATGTGACCGCGCCACGGTCTTCCAGTCGTCTGGGCTTCAACCGACATCGTCACCAGGCCAGGAGAGCCGCTGCAGGCGACGTGGGCACTCGCTTCCGTCGTCTGTTGCCATAGCCGTTTAATTCCAAATTTTGCCACACTGTACTAATGCCGTACGTCCGTCATTCATTTCTGCAGTTATTTCACTCAGTGTCGCATGTCTATTAGCACTGATAACTCTACGCAACTGCCGCTGCTCTCTGTCGGTGTAGGCCGTCGGCCGCTGCGTTACCCGTAGTGAGACGTAGTGCTTGAAATCTGGTATTCTCGATACTGTAAATCTCGAAATACTGAATTCCCTAACAATTTCTGAAATGGAATGACCCACGCGTTTAGCTCCAACTACTATTCCGCGACATTTCAGACTGTCTCGACGGATCTGTTGCAAATACACTCCCCGAGTTTGCCGCGATATCGTATAGTGCCACTTCCACAATATTTCATCGACGAAACGGCTCGATATTTTCAGGTGGTGGTAGTTGCTGCTGTCACTGCTGCAAGACGTCACTGATGATAATCGCTCAGCGGTGACGAAATTTATCAGACCAGGAGCAGGCAACACGCATGCGCGGGAAGACGCTCGCAGTTGGAGGAAAGCGGCGCCCCTAGTGTCCCCTGCTGGACGACTCGGAACCGCAGCAAGGCCTTCCGCATATCCACTGTCGAAAACGATTGTGCCGTCGGACGCTCCTACGGTTAAAAGCTGAATTAAATCTCAGCAGTGCGTTGTATCGACTCGTGAATTGGAAGTTCCTGTTTTCCCTCTTTTGATCTAATGTCAGCAAACGCTGGATTCCAGGTGGCGCTTAACTGAAAACCTAGATCCCTCTAAGACTGTCCGCCCTACGGATATGAATGGCCCACAGATGAGGCCGGGGATGCGATGCTCCGTGTCAGGCAACGCTCCGCTATCAGGTTTCCCCAGGCGTGTACGACGATGGTGTTCGACGCAACGTTACTTCACGGTTCGGAATGTCTACCCAATGTGAGATTTTCCACATTGGCATGGATTCTCAAATACGCCACGTTTCCTAAGACCAAGGTCGTCTTTGACCGATCACAATAAGTTCCTCGATTTTACTGGTGGCCGGAAAATACACTTGATGTCGTGCCTTCTGAGCGTTATTACTATTCTTGAAGAAATGCCGCAAATGGGGCAAAAACTCCGTTGCAATGGATGCCTCCGCATCTTCATTTACATCCCTGCTTTGAATGTGCTTAGAACGGAATGCACGACGTATCTGTCTAGTGGGATAGCCATTCTGTTGGAATACCGCTCTTAGGTGCACACCAGGTAGACTATCGGCATCTGAGACCACATGTGCTCTATGCACCAAAGAGCGTAATACACTACCGCGTTGTCCAGAGTGATCACAACTTGTGTCCTGCAAATACGGAGCTCCGTGTGAGTTGGTTTACGATAGACACTATGCCCCAGTATATCATCGACTTTTCGTCTGACCGTGACATCCAGGAACGGTAAAACGCCATCTTTTTCAGCTTCCATCGTGAACTGTATATTCGGTGGAGCGAGTTCAGATGCCGAAGAGACACAGGTAATGTCTCTACTCTGTGGGGCCACAACACAAATGTATCGTCTACATACCGCCAGAAGCAGGAGGGTTTGAGAGTTCTGACTGCAGTGCTTTTTCCTCAAAGTTTTCCATAAAATTGTTGCCCACCGTGGGAGACAGAGGACTTCCCAAGGCCACACAGTCAACTTGTTCAAAATATTGGTCATTGAATAAGGAATAAGTTGAGGTAAGTACATGTTTAAACAATGCCACAATGTCTTTCTCAAACTGGCTACGGATAAGCTCTAACGAGTCCTGTCGAGGTACTCTCGTAAATAAACATACAACGTCAAAGCTGACCAAAAAATTAGACGGTTGTGGCTTAAGTGTCTTTACGCGGCCTATGAAGTCCTCTGAATGTCTGATGTGGTGGTCATACTTGCTTATGAGAAATCCCAACAGCGCAGTAAGGCGTTTGGCCAGAAAATAGGTAGGAGCTCCATTGTTGCTCACTATGGAGCGAAGAGGAGACTCAACCTTATGTATCTTCGGTACGCCGTACAGTGTTTGGGGAACTCCAGCCTGTTGGCGTAGGCTCTTAATGACTGTAGAAGGAATAATCTCTATTTGAGTAGGTATAATGTTTTCCTCTGGGTCTTGCCAGTCGGATCCTCTCTCAGCTTGCGATAAGCAGGATCGTCGAGTAGCGCCTCCATCTTGCTGCTGTATTCAGCTCGTGAGAGAAGTACGTGACGTTCTCCTTGTCAGCAGGTAAAATGACGAGGTCTTTATTCGCTCATAAGTCTCGCAGAGCCTTCCTTTCTGGTAAGCTGAGGTCAAACTTTCTTGGTGGGGCTCGTGTTAAAATTCGGCAGGTGTCCTTTCTAATCTGTTCTGCAACGTCACTGAGAAGCTTCAGAATTGCATGTGCTATACCAGCGATGACATCTCGGATTGGAGCTGTCCATGGTGTTGGTGCGCAGTTCAGACTTCTCTCGAGCAGTGAAATGGCTGCATCGTCCATGATCCTATTCTTGAGAATAAACACGGTTCCTCTGCACTTCGTTCTTGCCGTTGGGCTTCGATACTAGTATACTTTGACATTTGGCGAATCTTGTTTTGACCAGTCAGCTAGGGCCCAGGTAGCGCTATCTACCCAATTCCGGGATACAGCTGGGAGTTTCGAAGAGGTCTTCAGATGCAGTCGCGTCTTGCAGTAGTGACAGCAGTAACTACCATCACCTGAAGATGTTGAGTAGATGCATCGATGAAATACTGTGGGATTTACAAAATAAGGTCTTGTGTTAATATTCGTTGTGCGGCCATAATCACGTCGGAAACCTGTTCACATGAAGTACCTGAGTGCAAATGACACCTCCGACAATGCAGTGCCCTTTTACGCCTTGTGTTTTCGATACTACCGCAATCTGTATATGTGCATATCGCTATCCCATGACTTTCGTCACCTCAGTGCAGATACGTTGTATCCGCAGAAGTGATCGGCTGAGTTTGTCCTTGGCCAGTTCTTTCGCCAGGTCTTTACATACTTATCTGTGGGAGCTTGTGCAGAAAATTGTTTACGCAACTCCAATAGACACCGTCGAAGAGCATCAAGGGAGGATGATTTTAGCCTTTGATGAAATCTGGGAAACCCCTGATTTCGGAAAAATTGCGGTCTCCATGACGCAGCACTGCAATGAGAACATATAGCTTGGAGGAGGACACTATGAGCAGCTGTTGTGAATAGTTAGTGTTACTTTTCGACCTTGAATATTTTGCAGTTACATGAACGACTTGAGAAAGTGCCTTATTTATTGCTTCATTATTATTTTCCCTGTTTTTGTTACATTTCTCGTTGTTGAGTAACAAGGAGAGGTCCCTGGAGATGGGATCCTCGTTTTGAAACCATCGCAATTTCGCGTGTTGCTTTAGTGTCTTATATACAAAATTAGTGGATAGATTGTTGGCGTAGCGTATTGGTCAGTGGTGAGGCGAGTGCTTCTTGTCTGCGTCTCGCCGGTTGTGCTGATTGCGAGCGAGTGCGCATTTATTTACTCCCGACTTCGTCGACTGACATGGCGTTTTCCTACCGCAAGGCCACAACTATATTAACTTTTCCTTTGGGTAATGAAGTACCAAAGGAGTATGAAGTGGAACGTTTTATACCGGACGAAATGGGTCTCTCGTCGCAAGGTGGTCTCTGAATTCATTTTCCGATCCTCTGTGCTATTGTGTACATAAAGGTAGCGAATGAAGAGTTGTGCGTCGACTTTTTGCGGCGACACGGTAACGATCTCAAATTCCTATTCTGACGGCCATATAGGGACTGTCGTGACTGATCACGCTCGTTTTGGCCACCGTAGGCTGAGGGGTTTCGAACTCCCGTTTGAGGTGCCGTCGGACGTGGTGGTAGCTGCCTTCAGACCTTACGACAACGTCGTCACACACATCGCTAAGGGGTGGAAGACGTTCGAAACCTACCGCGTCCTCAGTGGTGTCCGTCAGATAAAAATTCAACAGAGGAAACACGTGCCTTCCTTCTCGGTTATTACTAGTTGCACGTCGCCATGACGATGGCCAGCCGAGCATTTGTTCACGTTGTGGCCAGGAATGCCGTGTCCATTCTGAACTCCGCCGAGCGGAGACGTCGCTCTGCCTGTGGCACCTACTGTGTTGTCTCTGGCTTACGCGTCTGCGGCGGGTCTGCTCGCTGCGTCCGCTCGGAATCAGTCGGCGGCAGTGTCGACTCCTCTCGACGTGGCGCTGTCTTTCCTACACTACCGTACCAACGGACGATAGCCTTCAGCAGATGGAAGCTGTCTTTCCCGACTCCGTGGTAGTTGATCGTGGAGGTATACCGACATACGCTTTTCTGCCGTCCGGCCGCCTGTCGGACGGCAGCCGCCCCCCATCCGACACGGAAGAACAGAAAACGGCAGAGACAAGCTGTCTTCCAGACGACGTGACGTCTCTCCCCGCCTCCGTCTCCAGTCAGCATCCACCTAAGGATATCGACCTTCCCCCGTCTGCAGTTGCCTCCCTTTCTGTGTCTGACGCTACCTGTGGGCACACCTCTGACGGTGTTCCACGGAACTGGCCTTGCGAGATGTCTGTCTGCGGCCCGGAAGATGTCGATGCCGAGGATGGACCTTGTGGAGATGTACAGATCGATGGAACCCCGTTGTTAGGGTCGGCCCCCTACCAGTTACATTGATGTGCCCTTCCACGGGGGCCTAACAGGAAGCTCCGTGTTTCCGTCGCCTGCCCTCCTGGCGATGGCAGCTTTTCAAACTTATCGCACAGCCGCAGTCCGTTTCAATACCATTGGTGCACGCGACAAACTGCCTTTACTCCATGAAATGCTGCATGCTGCGGACGCTGACGTTGCCCTCCTTCAGGAGGTACATGGTGCAGCGTTTTGCGCTCCGCGTGACTCTACAGCCCACGTCTCCCGTGCTTCTCCTGCTAACATCTGGGTGGTGATCCTCCTGAATGGCGGTATCATCGCCTATCTCCCTGATGCCAGAGATATGGCTCCCACGTTTAGTGACGTCAGGGTCATCGACGTCTATGCGCCATTTGGTTCGGATCGCCGCCGCGAACATTCGACTTCCTTCTCTGGGGCGGCCACGTAAGTATTCCTGAGTCGGCATGATGCATTTATCGAGGAGAGCGACTTCAACTCTACCCAGTCGCCCGAGGATCAACTGCCGTGGCACACTCTGTGCGTGGCGCTAGGAGCGATTCTCCATTACCTCAATCTTGTTGACTCTTTGGACCGTGTTCATGGTGATCGTTTGGAGTTTAAGCATTTCGCCAGCCATTTTTCCAGCAGCCTCGATCGTGCTTATATCTTCCGCGATATTATCGGTGTTTTTTTCCATTTGTTGCTATTATTCTTTTTGATCTACCATCTAATTTATTAAGATTGGTCTTTATTTGCCTCTCGGCCGCTGTGATGGTGTGTGTGGTTCGAAGGAGTCTCTTTGAACCACCTGGCTCCCACTTCCCATCACACTTTTCCCCATGTCCCACCCCGTGGAGGCGGGTTTTTCATTTTTCATTCCTATTGTTTTCCTTCGTTTTTTATTTGTTCCTTTTCGCTTATTTACTTTCGTTTCTTTGTTATTTATTTTTCTTGTATTCTTGTGTCTGCAGTTAACGGAGATATCTTTTAAATCGACAATATTTGTAAACTGAAATGTTGCAAAATGTGTTATTTTAGAAGAGAAAAATAGGAAGATAGGAAAGATGATGGAAAGAAAAGTGTCCCTCAACCAAATGTGTGTGGCTGTGAGTGTCTTGGAATTAATTTCAAGCCGTCGACCGCCATTCACATAACTACCAGTAATCACTAAGTATATTTACTAAGAAATCTACCTCACTAATATCTAAAAACTACGTACAACATTTCACGACATTCAGTTGGTAGTAGACCTTATACACACAGTTGTGCTTATGGACTTAATTACTGTTAATTATTTATAGTTATGTTTATATCGGTGTGGTGCAGGCAGCTGAAGTCTGGCTCGTTGCCTTCTCTGACCGTTACACATATATCTATGCCGCCAAGGGGTGTGGCGCGAGCGGGAACCGTGCAAAATGAATACGATCTATCTTACTTCACCCCATTGCTGGCAGCTTATCTAGACCACGTAGACAGTTTGTCATCAACACTGTGATGCATATCAGTCTGCTTCGTTACGGAGAGTCCTCTGCTCAAAGCATGACCTCCACAAGGTCTCGACTGGTTACGGAAGAGTGGTCCAGTGTGCCTGCGACGAACCCGGGACTTCTACTTCATTGCTCTCCGGGAATGCACTATGAGGCCAAGGCGCAGCTCACATCCCTCTCTCGGCGCAATCTTAAAGAATCTATGGTCAGGGTGCGCACGCACGACGGGTTAGCGCAGGAGCGTCCGTCTATGTACCATGTGGTACTAGAACGATGCCACCGTCGGAGGGTTTTGATTAATGTTCTTACGACAGATGATGGGTGGGGCTTAGATACACAACACGATGTGGGGTCTGTCCTCCATGTCCATTACGTTATGCTGTACTCTGCACAACGTCACCACCCTGCCAACATTACGGCGGTCTCTCGACTCTCCTTTGGCTCTGTTCCTGGTGATGCAACGATCGATCTTGCTTGCTGACGTCACGGAGGAGGAAATCAGTGACGTATCCAGGCAGGTTCTACAAACAAGTGACCTGCCCCTGATGGCTCCCATTAGTTTTATCGAACATTTCGTCCCCTAACGGCGCCAGCCAGTGAGGAGGGAATTTTGCCAGGATCTTATTTAACCTCTTGTGCAGATTCCAAACGGTTTCCTCGATGGTCTCGTTATGCCCATCCACGAGCCTCAGGATATATTATGAATATGCGATTACCACCCCTTGACGTTACTTAACAGCCACACGAAGATCTTTACCTAGCCGTTGGGCTGCACAGCTTAAACGGACGGCCCTGTACAGGGTTATTACAAATGATTGAAGCGATTTCACAGCTCTACAATAACTTTATTATTTGAGATATTTTCACAATGCTTTGCACACACATACAAAAACTCAAAACGTTTTTTTAGGCATTCACAAATGTTCGATATGTGCCCCTTCAGTGATTCGGCAGACATCAAGCCGATAATCAAGTTCCTCCCACACTCGGCGCAGCATGTCCCCATCAATGAGTTCGAAAGCATCGTTGATGCGAGCTCGCAGTTCTGGCACGTTTCTTGGTAGAGGAGGTTTAAACACTGAATTTTTCACATAACCCCACGGAAAGAAATCGCATGGGGTTAAGTCGGGAGAGCGTGGAGGCCATGACATGAATTGCTGATCATGATCTCCACCACGACCGATCCATCGGTTTTCCAATCTCCTGTTTAAGAAATGCCGAACATCATAATGGAAGTACGGTGGAGCACCATCCTGTTGAAAGATGAAGTCGGCGCTGTCGGTCTCCAGTTGTGACATGAGCCAATTTTCCAGCATGTCCAGATACACGTGTCCTGTAACTTTTTTTTTCGCAGAAGAAAAAGGGGCCATAAACTTTAAACCGTGAGATTGCACAAAACACGTTAACTTTTGGTGAATTGCGAATTTACTGCACGAATGTGTGAGGATTCTCTACCGCCCAGATTCGCACATTGTGTCTGTTCACTTCACCATTAAGAAAAAATGTTGCTTCATCACTGAAACAAGTTTCGCACTGAACGCATCCTCTTCCATGAGCTGTTGCAACCGCGCCGAAAATTCAAAGCGTTTGACTTTGTCATCGGGTGTCAGGGCTTGTAGCAATTGTAAACGGTAAGGCTTCTGCTTTAGCCTTTTCCGTAAGATTTTCCAAACCGTCGGCTGTGGTACGCTTAGCTCCCTGCTTGCTTTATTCGTCGACTTCCGCGGGCTACGTGTGAAACTTGCCCGCACGAGTTCAACCGTTTCTTTGCTCACTGCAGGCCGACCCGTTGATTTCCCCTTACAGAGGCATCCAGAAGCTTTAAACTGCGCATACCATCGCCGAATGGAGTTAGCAGTTGGTGGATCTTTGTTGAACTTCGTCCTGAAGTGTCGTTGCACTGTTATGACTGACTGATGTGAGTGCATTTCAAGCACGACATACACTTTCTCGGCTCCTGTCGCCATTTTGTCTCACTGCGCTCTCGAGCGCTCTGGCGGCAGAAACCTGAAGTGCGGCTTCAGCCGAACAAAACTTATGAGTTTTTCTACGTATCTGTAGGGTGTCGTGACCATATGTCAATGAATGGAGCTACAGTGAATTTATGAAATCGCTTCAATCATTTGTAATAGCCCTGTATGTGGTTTCCCCTGATCAAACTTCTTTGGAAGGTGCCAATAACATCCGCTCTGTCCTCTGTCACTACCGAGATTTAATCGCTCTTGCTCACGCTCGTCGTGTGCCTGGACGTTTGGCAGCTCTTCACTACAGCCGGGCATCCGAACGGGTCGATTACGACTTCCTTTAAAGGGTGTTCCGTGAAGTGGGATACCCTAATACTACCATCGACGTCGTAATGCGTCTCTCTTCGTGGATCTGCGTCCCGTGTACTCTACAATGGCCATCTCACTCCTCTCACCTTGATCCGTCGTTCGGTGCGTCAAGGCTGCCCACTATCTGCACTGTTGTGTGCTTTCGCCATGGACTGGTTGCTCTGTGGCCTCCACCGACGCCTGTCTGGGATGTCTCTCGGTAGCCACGTATTCAGATGCACTGCTGATGCGGACGAACTCGTCATCGTTCTCGGTAGCGGTGTTGAGTTCAGGGAGTGACTGGCATGGGTTACCACCTACGGCGAAGCATCTGGTAGCTGCCTTAACGTCCACAAATCTACAGGTGCGGGGCTTCCTGCGGACAGCGCTGCTCCTTTCCGCATAGCCGATGCTTAGGAATCGATTTCGCTATTGATCTGCGGTTCACGATTGTCCTCAAGTGCTGGCGCCTACTGGCCCAACGACGAGTTGGGCTCCTAGAGCATCGTTTACGAACCCTCGCTCTCCCCCAACGGTCACAATATGTGAATGTATCTTTGGCGTCACGTGTCCCCCACATGTCACAGACACTTCCTATTCCGCCGTCCACGGTTCGCCTCATGATAGTGGCATTGGGTTCGTATGTTTACCACGACTTGCTGGTCAAGAGAAGGAGCTAGAAGCTCACCCTTCCACGGTGCAGGGACAGTTTAGATCTGTATCATGTCCCTAAGAGAGCGATGGCCCTTTTCGTCAGCTGTCAAATGATGCTGTGGTGCCACTTTCGTACGTGCCTTATCAGCCTCATGCTGCAGGACTTTGCACCATGCTCTCTCTCTCTCTCTCTCTCTCTCTGCCTCTATCCTGCTCCTGTACGTCCTGCACACGTTCCCTTACTTTCGCCATTTTTTCCTCGAACTGAGCTATGTCCGTACTACAATATTGCCGACGCGCTTGACACCCACGAAGGTAATCTATGGCTTTTAGCAGCAGCACGGGTCACCGAATGAGGTTGAGGGGAAGCATCCTCATGTCGACTGGCGTGCAGTCTGTCGATAGCTGTGCGCCCTCTATCTTGCCACTGACGGGCAGACTGCATGGTAAACTGCCGTCAATAGGAAGCAAGTTGCCGGTCACCCCTTCGCGGGATTCACCTTGCAGACACCCAGCTGTATGTCGCGTAAGACGTTCTGGACACAGACCAGCATCGTCTGGTGTGCGGATATGCGATAGGTGTCTGGTTCTGCCGTGCGGGATTAGCCGAGCGGTCTAGGGCGTTGCAGGCATGGACTGAGCGGCTGGTCCCGGTGGAGGTTCGAGTCCTCCTTCGGGCATGGTTGTGTGTGTTTGTCCTTAGGATAATTTAGGTTAAGTAGTATGTAAGCTTAGGGACTGATGACCTTAGCAGTTAAGTCTCATAAGATTTCACACACATTTGAACATTTTGTCTGGTTCTTGGTGCGGCAGATGCTGTTTCTAATTAGCCTACAATTCCTCATTAGGTACCTCGTCACCTGATCCTCTTTTTGGACTCGGAATATTACGCAAAAACGGAGACGAACTCTGTGAAGTGGGTTTGTGGGCACACAGTTCACTACTTGTTTGCAGACAGGGAGAAATATGCCCTTAATTTTTGGCACCTCTTAATGAGCGCCATTGTGTAGTGGACCGCAATCCCAAATACAGGCAATTTTTCTCTAATTTTCTTTGTTGTGTCTTTCTAAACCCACCCCAGAGTTGGGGTGTTACTGCAATGAAGAGTTGATCCACGCCATTTCCACTCTTAGAACCGGTTATTTTCTGCTCATCGGAATGTTCTTCTCCGTAAAACCATTCGGGGATAGTCTCATCGAGTCTGGCAACTTTCCTCTCCGTCCTCACGACGTCGGGCTCCTGCTGTTCTGGTTGGTATTAATAATTATTAAAAAACAAAGAAAAATAAGGAAAGATAAATAAATAATAACCGATGTTATTTGTGACTTTATCCACGTTCCCTACGCTTTCTTTGCTTCTTTGGGAAGGGAACGGGACGTGGTGGCCACGTCTTGGGTTGAGACCCACTTTGCCCCCAACCCTCTCTTTGGGTACCCGAAAGTTCCTTAAAAAGAGTGGTGAAGGCACATTTTTCACTTGCAGAATGTTGTAGGCTCGAATCTCGTCGGTTACTTTGGCATTTTTTTAATTTTTAAATCTTTATCGAAGTTACCTTGATCATCATGTTTATTCAGTTACTTGGCTTAAAGGTAAATTTTAATTTCTATCATTTTGTCACATCATTGTAACCATCGTATGAAATTTCTCATTTGCTCCCACTGTCAATTCTGTCATTCTTTTTTCATTTGCAATCTTTTCTACTGATTTTGATTATTTTTATGCACTGACGTTGATTTGATTTTGTCTGTTTTAACATCATACGTTTTCGTCGCGTTACTACTTTCATTATTTCTGTTCCTCATTGTGGTTGAATTACGGTTTTACATATAATCCGTTCTTTCGTTTCGATCACCATCTGATTTACTTGTTCCGAAGTACAACAGAAATTCATGTTTTAAATGTTTGTGTGACGATTACTATACACAAGATCCATATCTTGTACCGAAAAATACATTTTTGATGCCACTGCACTGTCAGCATAAATGGGTTATTTCGTATTTTGGTTTTTAGCTGATGAATCGCCGATTTCAAATGTCTAAGTATTACTATAGACGAATAAAAATAATGCAAATTACTTTCACAAAGATTTCAACAGATAAAACAATGATAGGAAGAAGAAATGAAGATGAAACGTTGCTACTACAGCGATTAATATGACGTTACACAGAAGAATAAACAAAAACATTACATTCAAAGCAGAATGAAATTTTCACTCTGCAGCGGAGTGTGCGCTGATATGAAACTTCCTGGAAGATTAAAACTGTGTGTTGGACCGAGACTCGAATTCGAGTTCGAGTCTCGGTCCAGCACACAGTTTTAATCTGCCTGGAAGTTTCACAATCAAAGCAATTAACTGCATACAAATAATGATAAAAGCCATTTCGATATCTAATTACAAATAAAAATTTCAAATCACCTGACGATATTCGAACCCACAACCCTCTTCACGTTATGGAAGTCCCTTTACCATTACACTAAGCCTGCACTCTGTGCAGTATTATTATTTTTAAGGTACTAGGGTATCCTGCAATTTTTGTTGTTGTTGATTACTCGCTAACGAGGACCCACCTGGTTGAATGGCTGGGGGTTCGATCCTCGATATCGTCCAATGATTTCCCGTGTTTTGTTTTGTTCGGTTTCCGCTATCCCACTATCGCAGGATTGCACAAGTACAGATCTATCACTGGAAGCAGTAACACCCACAAAATGTCTTAGCGTATGCGTACGGAGCGATTTGAAGTGAAATGAAGACACCATCGTAGATAAGGCAGACTGAGATTCATTAGAACAACCCCGGGAAGAGTAATCAACCCACACAAGAGATAGCTTACAGAAGCCTCGTTCGACCAATACTCCAATATTGCTCGCTAGTCTGAGATCCGTACTAGACAAGACTGAAGGAGGCAACAGAGAAGATTCGAAGAAAAACAGAGGCATTCGTCCCAAGTTTATTTAGTAAGCGTGAAGGCGTCACGGATATTTTCAGCCAACTCCACTGACAGACCCTGCAAGACAGGGTTTCCACATAATAACAGAGACAACCAACATAGTGTTTCCTCCCAGGTACTCAGATCAGCGCTCACACGGAAGCTTACCAACAACCGACCATCTCGCACAGGTTGTGGACAAAGATACGGAAACACTGCGAAAATGCGTGGCTGAAGTTGCAGGTAATAGTCGAGACTACAGGTTGTGCCGTTGTGTTTAGCCACAAACAGCACCTGTAAATTGTCCTCAATACGTTGCAAGCGTCAGTTGTGATGATCAGAACAGAGTTCGATACGATATTGCAGCGCCTGCGTTATTCCAAATTACGATGCAAAATTCCTTGCACGCATGTTATGAAATACAGAAAATGTATTCACAGTGTATATGGACTAACATCAGCTGTATAATGGAATGAAGATAATGAAAATTTCTACCGGACCGGGCCTCGAACCTGCCGATGCCGAGCAAGCGACTTTGAAGTAAGATGTCTCCTCTGTACGGTAATATACATAATGGATATACGAGTACAGGTTGTTGACGACATACGGCAGTTTGGGCTTTTGTCGTGAGTCGTGCTCGGATAGCCAAATGGTACGACGACAGCTCACGGTATGTGGGAAATCCGGGTTCGAGTCCCGGTCCGCCACGTATTTTCATTGCCTTCATTCCATTATACACCTGATGGTGGCCTATATTCGCAATTGCGAATACATTTCCTGTGTTTCGTGACGACTCTAGTCGCCGCAGTGTCTCTTCCTTCGAACATGCATGCATGTCCGAAGGAAATTTCCATCGTAATTCGGAATAACACAGGCACTGCAATATCATACATATCCGCCGACGCTGGGCAAGCGAATTTCCTGGCAAATGTCTCCACTGTACACATAATGGATGTATGAGAGCATGATTGACGACATATGGAAGTTTGTGAGAAAAGTGCACGGTACTGTGAACGTATCCCATTTCTGAATTCAAAAAAATGGTTCAAATGGCTCTCAGCACTATGGGACTTAACATCTGAGGTCATTAGTCCCCTAGAACTTAGAACTACTTGAACCTAACTAACCTAACGACATCACACATATCCATGGTTCAAATGGCTCTGAGCACTATGGGACTCAACTGCTGAGGTCATGAGTCCCCTAGAACTTAGAACTAGTTAAACCTAACTAACCTAAGGACATCACAAACATCCATGCCCGAGGCAGGATTCGAACCTGCGACCGTAGCGGTCTTGCGGTTCCAGACCACATATCCATGCCCGAGGCAGGATTCGAACCTGCGACCGTAGCGGTCGCGCGGTTCCGGACTGAAGGGCCTGAACCGCTCGGCCACCGCGGCCGCCATTTCTGAATTGTCACGGGGAAAGTGCGCAGCAAGGCCAAAATGTTGAACAAGAAAATGAATGAGTAGCCAATTAACAGGATTCTCAGATAACTGATACTGTCGTTTAAATACTTTGAACGCTTTTAGTTAAAGATAACCTGTTGCTCTGCTATTCCACGGCGAGAAACTATGTAAGAAAAACGGAGAGAAGAAAGCGGTATACAACAACAGATCTAGAAGTTGCTGTGGAGGAGATGCAATCTAGACGAATGAATACATATGGCGTTTCTAAGATATAAATTATACCAAATTTTACATGAAGGAATCATGTCAAAGGGAGAAGTGGGACCAAATCATCCTCTCATGGTAGCTCAACCACGTTTTCACCTTGTAACCTCCCCCTCACTTACCGACCTTAATGACAGTGAAAAATGAAACCGCGTGTACCTAATGGGAGTTTTGGAAAAGCAATCGTCACCGAAGTTAACCTGTCGGTAAAGAGGGAGGAAAGGGTTACATCTAAATGAAAGGAAATGTGCTAATGAAACTGGTGGAAATGAATTTTGAAAAGGGGTAAAGTTAATAAAGAAAGTAAATGTGCAGCCGTTACGTTAACAATTAACTAGCGGTAATTAGGTATTTGAGATTTGGGGGAAATCACGGTCGCCAGTCCTAAGGACAATTACTATAGTAACTGAAAAAGAAAGGTTATTACACATATAATTAGCACTAGAAGCGTGGCAACTGAAGGTTGACACGTGTAATGTGAAAACTGAAAATTTGTCAGAAGTAATAAATTTCGCTACACCCTGACTTAATTTAGCAAAAGAATTAATAAAACCGGAAAATCGAAAGTTAATTTAGTGACTGAAGTTAATAGTGAGCTTTCTTTCTGAAGCACATCGAAATTCAGTAAAATACGGTTAGTCTTGGACTACCTCAACAATCATTTCAAAAACTACTTGAATCTACGCAATTTAGAAATAAGAGATTTAACTTTGAACTTGAATTAAATGATTCCAAACAATTAACAATAGTAAAATTTAGTACGTACCAAGCTGAGCTGCAGTCACAGGTAAGCTAAAATATGGTAACAAAACTCGCACTCTTAATTTGTGCTTGTGTAATCTAAATAGTGTAGCCAGCTATAAATACTTTAACCGGATTTTGAAATTAAAGCAGTGAAAACGAGTTAGCTATATTACTTTAATGCTGGCGTTTGAATTTCAACGACACTCGGGTTCATTTCGGAAAAGGAAGGGACTCTGCTTGGTAATGCAATTGGGACAATGAGCAACAAACGTTCATGCTAAGTTGCTGTAATTATAGTGACGAAAATGGAACAGTTTGAAAAGCTGAGGTCTGCCATACAGTTCTAAAACTTAACGTGCGTCCAGTCTTCCTTGTCGGTTGATTGAAGGTTTGAAGCCGTCGGTCGAGGAGGTGGCGACAGTCACTCATTGTCGGCCGTCGCTGTTGCAGAAGCTGGATGTTGGCGCGCCTTCTTCTCGACACGGTCACCAGACGAAACGGGCTCTTGATGTGCGCTAGTTAATGTTTCCCGTCCGCGACACCATGTCAGAAACTATCATCGCAAGTCAAGCGCAATTACATGCTGCCAAACCCCGAAAGCGCGGCAACTCGCGGGAGCGTCACCCAACACACCTGCTCCACTCGCTACTCCCCAGACTCCTTCTCTCAGCCCGCGCTCCACGCGGCAGAGTTAACACTACCAAAGATCCTACACACTTTGATTCTTCACACGACCTATCGACGTAATCGTTCGATAGCAGTTTTCCCTAGGCAAGACCCAGCGTAAAAATACAAATAATATTTACGAAACAAACCAATTATACATCGACATAAATGCATAAATATACAAATAGTAAAACAATTACAATATACAAAGAGACAGAAATGTCATATCTTGAGGTAACAAAGCAAGGAAAGAAAATAATAGCACAATAGATGGAAATAGGAGGATATGCATTTCCGGCGTTACAACCTGATGCCGAAAAGAGCGTGTCAGCAGGGTGGAAAATTACGGTTTTCGACTGTCGAGACAGGAGCTTTGGTCATTGGCAAGCGAGTTTGTTAAAAGTAGTAAGGTGGGCGGAGTGGCCGCGTGGTTCGAGGCGTCATGTCACGGACTACGCGGCCCTCCCGCCGGAGGTTTCAGTCCTCCCTCGGGCATGTGTCTGTGTGTTGTTCATAGCATAAGCTAGTTTAAGTAGTGTGCAAGTCTAGGGACCGATGACCTAAGCAGTTTATTCCCTTAGGAATTCACACACATTTGAGCAAAAGTAATAAACTGAAAACGTCATTCACAAATGATATACAAAGCTATGATTTGATACAAACGTTCACGAAACGCTATGATTTATCTTTTAAGAAATCTCAAAGCATTGAAATGTGCAGAAAAATTTTTGTGGCTCCATTTATCATCCATCCCTATTTCAACCTCCTTGAAGTTACCACAAGAGCCTGTGGGCTTGAAAATACACCAAATATCATTTTTAATTTATACGAGAGAGGATTCGCTAGGGATCCTTCAAAAACTAAAGTTGTGGGAGGTAGGGAGTTTCCTTCCTCAAGAACAAAAAGTTCTCCAGAAGGGGATGATATTTCTGTTTTGTTTATTGTATGTCTTTCAGTACATTTGGTCGTCATTAATTATTTAGTAAAACTACTGCTAGTTTGGCTATCATTGTAGTGCTGAAGATGACGAGATTTGCTGTCACTTGTAATTTTCCCCTTTCTTATAAGCAATTTATGTGTAAAGATGTGCATCTTTACCCTTTGTTAATCTTTTATCCTGATGAAGAAAGACTTTTTTCTGTGATACCTCATTAAAACATACTCTTTGACGCAATACATCTTGGTTTTAACGTTACGTATAATCTAGAGCTCCACAAGGATTGTGACACATCAGGGCATAGAAGTTGATAACTCAAAAAGTTTTGGTTCAACTTTGTATCTTCAGCCATAAAAATAAATATCAGAATATGTACTATGCGGAATTTACCACAATACTACTGCCAAGTAAAAGGAGAACTTTCACAGGCTATCTTGTGCACTTACCCGCTTTGGCGTGGTAGGCGCGTAACTAGGCATTTTTCAAGAATTTTTATATCATCCACAGTAAATGCTTAGCAAACAACAACTATTGAATATGTATATCTTCAGAAAGGACAGTCTCATTACCACAATTCAGGAAAATAAATTGATGTAACTGTGTATAAATAAAGGTTGTACTCCCTCTCGAAATCTAACTTCATGAATTTAGCTATGTACTTACCCCACCTTTCCTTACATTTAACATATTTCGCACGTATTTGTACACACATTTTACCTGCATCTCCAGCGAATTTCGCCTTACACTTTCGTTTTCAAGCATCTCAATTTTTTATGACGCCACTTTTCCTAACTACGTGCTGTGCAATAATAGAAACTTATTTTTCTGGTATATTCAGTAGTATATGTGAATACTGTCAGCCAAATGTGTCCCGAATAAATTTAGTAGCAAAGAATTAATAAATTAGAGCGTCATGCTTCATGCGGCAGTATTACTGCACGAACAGCGAAAATATATGATTTTGTAGGTGCTGTTAGTGAGAAAAAGCTTCGAAAGGGTTTGAAATTATGTGTGAAGTTTGTTGCAGGTCTCTAAGCGCTCTCATTCTCAAATACTGGATGACTAAAGTATGGGTATTCGCGCACTGTAGGCTACACTGCGTATTCACCCTCACCCCCGTCCCCTTGATAAGTACGTGGATCTTACCCCCACATCGATGGTTTACAGACAGTAAATGATACGTGCACAAAGTTTGGTTGAAATCGATCCAGTGTTTTAGGAGGTTATACGGAACATACATACATATATTGATGTGTACATACATACAAATGATGGCTGCAAGTCCTAGTGCACGACGCATGCCTTTCTGGTGCACTATCTCAGAGGTCTCAGGTGCATGTTGCACACTGGAACAGCCAGCAGGTGATAAACAGCGTACACCACTATGCAGCCCTAAAGCATCGCCTGATCGACTGCACACCGACCGGCGCAGCGCCATGAAATGGCATCGAGAAGGCACTGACCCGTACACCGATGGAAAGAGCGGGCACAGCTGAATGCCCTCCCCTCGCCCCCTTCCCCGTCAACACTGATTTAAATAGCCG
Organism: Schistocerca cancellata; assembly: GCF_023864275.1. Lineage (NCBI taxonomy): Eukaryota > Metazoa > Arthropoda > Insecta > Orthoptera > Acrididae > Schistocerca > Schistocerca cancellata. The sequence goes on from NC_064629.1 coordinate 932,411,021, forward strand.
CCCATCGCTGGTCGGCCCAGTTCGGTCACAGAGTTGGAGAGCATCAGTACTGAGTGTTAGGAAGACAATATTAACAAGGGAAACTCCCATCCCCCCCTCCCCCCCCCCCCTCAGATTTAGTGGAAAAATGGCCCAGTGGATAGTCCGTCAAAAACTCCACACATATCGAGCATGAAAACAAGAAGAAAGTGTACTGCACTGTGAGAAAAAAGCAAAATAGAAAGTGAACGGTCCAAGCTCAAGAAGTGTAACATCAAGAGGCTTGCAACAACCACGACGTAGTAGCTGTGCGGGCGTGGTGTTGGAATGAAAAGCCAAAGATACGTGTTCAAACCTCCCTCGGGCTCCAATTTTTTTCCACAAATTCACGAACTGTCCGTCCGGTCATTAACGCTTCTATCCTCCTTCTGTAGTCTTGGCAATTGTTATACTATACCACGGTTACAGAATACGAGTCGCGTGATAAAACTATGTTATCGCCGCAAGTTAATGTGATGAATAGTGATAAGAGGCGAGATCCTGCATAGACCTCTCGCAGAAATGAAAACAACAAATAAACAGGTGTGAACTATGTTACAAAAAAGAAATTCGAGAGTGAAAACTTCCAAACGGAACGCAGGAGGCGTAACATGTGGTGTTTGTGTAGAACATATAGGAGGTACGTACGTCTGGAGGTCCTTTCGATAAAGGTTGCTGTTGCAAACGAACCTTACACACGACACAGACACAAATTTGATTACAGCGAACAGACGTGTGAATGACCGCATGGACTGTTCATAATTTTGTGAAAAAAAAAGTGGACCGTGAGGGAGATTTGAACCTCGATGTTCCCCTTTTCACTCCAAGACCGTGACCACATGACCACGACGGCACTGTCGCTCGATGCGGTACATGTTGATCTTGGACCGTTTACTGCCTCTGTTTTACTTCTTTTTTCCACAGTTCAGTACACTCCTTACTGTTTCCATGCTTGAACTGCGTTCGGTTTTTGACCGGCTATCCAATGGTCCATATTACGACTAAATATGAGGGTTGCGGGGGGGGGGGGGGGGCGACGGGAAGTTTCTCTTGTTAGCCTGCGTTCTGCGAGTAGTAATAGATTGTCAAAGTACTTGCACGTATAAGGCACAACAAGTTATGTAATGGTTCTCTTCTTTATAGAAATAAAGCTTTGCATTGATGTTAAAGTTTAACGTACAGACCATTTTGGATTCCTGCCCCCCGGCCATCGTGACTTCTCTCCTTCCTCGTTCGTGTCGGTGCTGACTCGCACAGTAGCCGACACAACCTCTGACCACCAAACAGACTTAGTGTACACATCTTAGGTCATGTGACGACCACACGCATCGCACTGGCGCATTACCCTGTGCTGCCTCGGTATCATCTGCACTGTACACGAGAACACACCTCACCGTGCACACATCACAAGCTGTCTGACACCAGGGCAGGTTAATGCGCCGTGTGCTACGAGCAGAACTCGGTGTACTACGTCTCAATGGTGGTCAGGCGTATTCGCTGTTTATCACCCACTGCCTTTTCAGTGTACGACAGACACCTGGGACCTTCGACAGACTGTGGCAGAACTGCAAGCCCCGTTGCAATGCGTGCAGTGAGACTGGAGGTCGTCACTTGGAAAAATTACAATGAACTTCGTGTAACACAATAAATACGAATTTCAGACCGTCGGTTTCCTATCTCAATATAATCGGTTGTGGACCCGCTATCACCCATTTCAGTTGAGCCCAAACGGCTCCAGACGCCCTGCATACGTACACTCGTTTCTATAGTACGTACGGATTTACATGTAGATGCAGAGTGATTGGAAGGAGAAGCAGCCGTAACGTGTGGCACACAGCTGAGAAGCAGAGCGCTGACCTTGATGCGGCGCACAGTGCGGCTGGAGTCGTTGGTGACGGCGACGTGGACGCGCACCTCGTCGCCGTGGCAGTAGGCGGCGCGGTCGAGCGCGGCGCGCAGCTCGACGCGGCCCTCGCTCAGCAGGAAGAACGGCTTGAAGGCGTCGGCGGCGGGCGGCTCGCTGGGCAGCGACGCCTCGGCCATGCGCTGCACCACGCGGATGCCCATGCGCACCGTGCTGCGCCGGTGCAGCTGCTCGTCCGGCCGCTCGGCTGCGCACACACCACACAAATACACTCCTAGCGATTAGCGCTGGCACACTGCTTTGTGTTCGTGTGGTCTCTGCTACAAATGATGTTCGACGTGTCCGCCGTCGGATTTAATGTAATCGTCGAATTCTTAAGCTCATTTTACACGTACGACTTTCTGGTCAAAACTGAATACTCATTGCGATTGCGATTTTCGTGCCTGCGTGTAAATCGGCAGCCGACCACATTCCGCGTGTGTGTAAGACGTCAATAATCTATAGATTGTGTCGAGTACGGAGTTCTAAATTACCGAGCACGCTTCCCAGTGCGCGTGCGCAAAAACGTGAGACTGTGGCGGCGTCTGCTACCACCTGAAGTTAATCTATTCTGTCCGCGCTCACTCCTATTATAGAAATGAATTTTGTGCTTTCGTGTCTACATAATCTTTATCGTGTACTTTGCTTTCTTTTCGTGACAGACAGTAAAGGTTGCACGTGGTACTGGTATTTTTGCTACTAGTATTCTCCAGCATGAGGGAAAAAATACATGAAAGCAAAAAGGTGTTTAAATTTTACATAGAAAAGACCTACGCTATACATAAGTAAGAACGTAAACAGATATATCTGTTTTAATGTCAATTATTTCAACGGTCAAAGGTCAGAATTCTTTGATGTGAAAAACAGTTCTCGATGTTAAACATAAAGTATAAATGCGTTATTTACTGCCTTCTAGATACTGTTTGATGCCTTTGCAAGTACATATTTTGTAAGTTTTGAAATGTTTGGACGACACGTTTCCTGTTCTTCCAGTTCTCGGGAGTGTTGACATTTTACCATACGACCACTGACAAGACCATCCACTGTGAATTTTCTTTTGGTCATTAATAAACTATATTATACAGTTACTGCAGTGACAGTATTTTGCAGTGTCCGTATAGTTCGATGCACGGATGCATGTCTGAAGGAACAGACACTGCGGAGAACCGCCGTATTAAATTAAAGAAACGTATTCGCAAATTACATCAGCTGTACAAGGTACTAGCGACACATGCAAATGTGTCCCAGAATGCGATTCGAACCCGGATTTCCATCATATCGCGAGCAGTCATGCGTGCATGTCTGAAGGACATTTGCACCAGACTATACAGACAATGTAAAATAAATACTCTGCAATAACTGTATTTCATGGCAAAGCAAGGCAAACTGACGAGAAAAGCATTGTCGTTAGCTGTGGGGGATCACACGAACTGTGTGCAAGCACTATAAGACGGAGAGACTGTGCCATACGGAAGTTTGGCTCAATCCGGGAGTCGTGAACGGGTAGCCGCAGTAGCGTCTCTCCTCCGTTCATCGACGTCCCCCGGCGCCTTTACAGCGGTGTCAGTTACCGAGTTCAGTTCGACGGACGTTTGGCAGGTACCCATCCTCTGCTCAAACTGGCATGTGTATCGCCTCTCTATCCTCCTAAATGCTATTGCCCAAGAGCCCCTCATTGGGAGCCCGTCGACCAAGTTCTCCGGACTCACCCTTCGCCAACACACCTTTCGATGTCCGGCCTACACTGACGACCCCCTACACTTCATCCGCTCCGGCTCCGAGATTCGACCGGTGCTTGACTTAATTACGCATTATGGGGCTTCTGCTTGTCACACGTCATCCGAAAGGACGTCCGCCAGAATATCCTGCAGCGCCAGGACACCTTTTAACGCGCAGAATTCGTTAATCGTTATGTGACGTCTAAATTAGTCCACGGCGCACAAGTGCTCCCTCTGCCGATTGGGCACGACCTTCAGGCGAACTTTATTGACTTTCGGTTGTTTCCATGTTTGAAGTCCGCCGGCCGCGGTGGTCTAGCGGTTCTGGCGCTGCAGTCCGGAACCGCGGGACTGCTACGGTCGCAGGTTCGAATCCTGCTTCGGGCATGGGTGTGTGTGATGTCCTTAGGTTAGTTAGGTTTAAGTAGTTCTAAGTTCTAGGGGACTTATGACCTAAGATGTTGAGTCCCATAGTGCTCAGAGCCATTTGAACCATTTGAAGCCATGTTTGAAGTCCGTTACGACACTCTTACTCGCCTCCCACGTGTTGGTGGCCTCGGAGTCGTCAGTGTGCGGATACGAGCCGCGGCCTTACACACTGAAGAGCCAAAGAAACTCGTAAACCTGCCTAAAATCGTGTAAGTCCCCCGCTAACACGCAGGAGTGCCACAACACGACGCGGCACGGACTCGACTCCCACGTGTTGGTGGCCTCGGAGTCGTCAGTGTGCGGATACGAGCCGCGGCCTTACACACTGAAGAGCCAAAGAAACTCGTAAACCTGCCTAAAATCGTGTAAGTCCCCCGCTAACACGCAGGAGTGCCACAACACGACGCGGCACGGACTCGACTAATGTTTGAAATAGTACTGGAGGGAACTGACACCATAAATCCTACAGGGCTGTCCATAAATCCGTAAGAGTACGAGGGGGTGGAAATCTCTTCTGAACAGCACGTTGCAACAGATCCCAGATATGCTCAATAATGTTCATGTTTGGGGAGTTTGGTGATGAGCGGAAGTGCTTAAACTCAGAACAGTGTTCCTGGAGCCACTCTGCAGCAATTCTGGACGTATGGGGTGTCTCATTGCCCTGCTGGAAATGCCCGTCGGAATGCACAATGGACATGAATGGATGCAGGTGATCAGACAGGAAGCTTACGTGCGTATCACCTGTCAGGATCGTAACTACACGTATCAGGGGTCCCATATTACTCCAACTGCACACGCCCCACACCATTACAGAGCCTCCACCAGTTGGAAATGTCCTCTGCTGACAAGCAGGACTCATGGATTCGTGAGGTTGTCTCCATACCCGTACACATCCATCCGGTCGATACAATTTGAAACGAGACTCGTCCGACCAGGCAACATGTTTCCAGTCATCAACAGTCCAGTGTCGGTGCTGACTGGCCCAGGCGAGGCTTAAAGCTTTGTGTCGTGCAGTGATCGAGAGTACAAGAGTGAGCCTTCGGCTCCGAAACCCCATATCGACGACGTTACGTTGAATGGTTCGCACGCTGACACTTGTTGACGGCCCAGCATTGAAATCTGCAGCAGTTTGCGAAAAGGTTGCACTTCTGTCACGTTGAACGATTCTCTTCAGTCATCGTTGTTCCCGTTCTTGCAGGATCTTTTTCCGGCCGCAGCGAAGTTAGAGACTAGATGTTTTACCGGAATCCTTGATATTCACGGTACACTCGTGAAATGGTCGTACGGGAAAATCACCACTTTATCGCTACTTCGCAGATGCTGTGTCCCATCGCTTGTGCACGGACTATAACACCAGTTCGAATTCACTTAAATCTTGATAACCTGCCATTGTAGCAGCAGTAACCGATGTAACAAATGCGTCAGACACTTGTTGTCTTATTTAGGCGTTGCCGACCGCAGCGCCGTACTCTGCCTGTTTACACATCTCTGTCTGAATGCGCATGACATTACCAGTTTCTTTGGCACTTCACTGTATACGAGTACTATGAGAAAACAATGGACTGGAAGGGGCACGTCCCTAACACGTACCTTGCTTGAGGTCCGCCTGTCTGGGTCTACTTCACCAGTGGTGTTCAAATGGTTCAAATGGCTCTGAGCACTATAGGACTTAACATCTGAGGCCATCAGTCCCCCAGAACTTAGAACTACTTAAATCTAGCCGCGCGGGATTAGCCGAGCGGTCTAGGGCGCCGCAGTCACAGACTGTGCGCCTGCTCCCGGCGGAGGTTCGAGTTCTCCCTCGGCCATGGGTGTTTGTGTTTGTCCTTAGGATAATTTATGTTAAGTAGTGTGTAAGCTTAGGGACTAATGACCTTAGCAGTTAAGTCCCATAACATTTCACCCACCTTTTTTGAACTTAAACCTAACTAACCTAAGGACAACACACACATCCATGCCCGAGGCAGTATTCGAACCTGCGACCGTAGCGATCGCGTGGTTCCAGACTGAAGCGCTCGGTCACACCGGGTGTCCGTCGACCACATTGCACCTCATCTGTCTCACATTTGGGCCTTGTTCGGTGACTGCAGTTACGCACATACCGACCTCCCAGAGACGCGTGCGCCGAGGACCGCGTTCCCCGTAACGTACTGGCGATCAAATCCATCCGTCCGGTGGCCTCCCTACCGACGTCTGGGTGAAGTGGCACCACATAGTCAACAGGAAATTTGCCACATAGCAGCGACTATACAACATTGGTATGTCAGATTCCGCTCTTTGTCTCCTTTCCTGGAAACTCGTCACTGAAGACCACCGTCTGAGCTGCGCCTCTTCGCACGATATGTGGCAATTAGTATAGCAAATGACGGCGTGCTACAACAAGGTTCCACTGGATGCGATCGAACCGCGAATACTCGGAGATGAGGAATTTTTCCGTCGCCAAACATCCTGCCCTTACGTTGGTAAAGTGGTAGATGGTCAGTGACCTTCGCCTTGAGGGAGCAAAATCTTGCCCCACTTAGTTGGGGAGTACAGGGACCCTCCTTCCTGCGGTGTTTGGGTTTTACCCGCCTATGATGGATTCTACCCCCAATCTCCGCGGATGGGAGAGCGCGCAGTAAATGCGTGTTTTTTGCTTGTCGTTTTGCTTTACCCCTTTTCTATTGCCCAGTACTGACCACCTTCCGGCCCCTACGCGTGACAGACTGACAGACGTTGGCTAGCCGCATGGTAACTTGAACCCTCCATTCATTTTCTCTCCTTGTTACCAGATTTGGGCTTGACACACACATGACCGTCCATGTTGCCTCCCTGGACATCTCGGGTACAGGGACTCCTGCCCTTTTCAATCCTTTGTCCTTTCTTTTCTCTAAGGCTTCTGTTTTCTTCGTAGGTGACGTATAACTTCATTTGATTCCCATGTCTCCCATATCCTATGCCACATCGGCTCTGTGGCGGTGAGAGGGACACTGTTGCCAGACCCTGGGATTCAGCCCCAGTCCATTATGCCCCCCGAGCCCTCACCGATCCATTCCTCTTCATAATATAAATAAATTTAAAAAATCGGTAGAGGACTAGACCCAGCCCTGGGGTTCCGGAAAGAAGCGATCAAGGCATTAGACTTTAAAAAACAAAAAAGGGGTAGAATAAAAAAAATGTGGTTAAGGTGACCACTCGATATAAGCGATAAATCTGGGTTCGAATCCTGGTCCGGCACAGATTTTCACGTGTCACTAGTACCTTGTGCAGCCGCTGTAACATCCTGTTCGCGAATATGTTTCCTAAATTCATCACTTCTACTATTATAGCATTTCTTACAATTTTGTCACTGTATCTCGATTTTTTCATATAAAGCATAGTCCTTCATAACGTACTGGAGACCAAATATCCGCCCGTCCGTTGGCCTATAGTGTGGCGTACCATCCACCAGCCTTTCCTCCCTACCGACGTCCGGGCAACGTGGAACCACACAGTCAACAGGAAATTTGCCAATCGTCACAGCAGACAACCACCACAACTCATACAATTTTGGCACTGAAGTGGAAATGGAAATGACCAGCCGAGACACAGTATAGGAATAAAACGCTAGGGGCCGCTGCAGTAGAATCACTTGTCTTGAGTAGTTGAATGAGACAAGAAAGTGAAATGGTTCTAATGGCTCTGAGCACTATGGGACTTAACATCTGAGGTCATCAGGCCCCTAGAACGTAGAACTACTTAAACCTAACTAACCTAAGGACATCACACACATCCATGCCCGAGGCAGGATTCGAACCTGCGACCGTAGCGGTCCCGCGGTTCACAAGAATGTCGCTAGTGTAAAAGTGGCTTTCTTATTTCGAACGTTTCAGGTTGTAGCCGAATAGCGTCACGGGCTAGACGGACGCACTATTCTTCAACACTTTCAGATGTACCCAGAATTAAAATTGTAGGGTTTAAGGCCGCTGATCTCGGTTGGCAGGCACAAGAGACTCATCGTCCTACTCATCTTCTGGGAAAAACGATGTTGAGGTTTTCACGAACAGTGATTGGAAGTGGATTCGTGCGCCATTATGCGTTAACCTCCTTCGCTATTCTACTGATAAATGTGTTGCACAATGTCGGTTTTCAGTCTCAATGTCGACCCATACAAATTAATAATGTTCTATCTTTTCGTTCATCTTTAAAATGTCAGTACCCAGTACACGGGCTGCTGCGAGAGTGGTACAACCGTGTACCGAAGTCCAGGAGAAGCACAAAGCCCATACGAAGCCACATCACAATCCAGAATTCTTTCAACAGTCAATCAGGAGGCGTGGGAGAGAGGCCACGTGTCTGCCTGCCTGCACAGAGGCACTTGTGAATCTCGGCCACTTTTACTTCAGCTCTGCCACAAGCAGATAATTTTAGGCCGTCTGCCTCTGTCTCCCTTGTAATTTGCATCTCAGTCAGCATCTCTTGTAATTAGCGTCTGCTTCGGCCTCTCTCTATTATTTCGCATGTACCTTTATATATCGCTCTCACTTTGGCCACCACCCCTGTCGCAAGTGACACGGCGTACGGTGTAACTCAATCCTTCCTGGGTGATCGCCTTGCAAGCAGTATAACTGCAAAACACGCAGATGTTATTTTCACTATATTTACCGACGCGGATAGCCCAGACAGTCAGCTTCCAGGTTCCGGGAAGGATCGAATTTGCCCGTCGGGTTAACGATGAGGGCTGGTGTGCTGTCCAACCTGGATGTGGTTTTTAGGCGGTTAAAGACCTTCGAATAAGTTAATGCTGGGATGGTACCCACGTCTCTTCTGCGTTATATGATTCGCAGACTTTAGAAAATGTCCGTACATTTTCACATGAGATAACACTAGCAGCGGAGGGGGACGGGAAGTTGGAAGGGTGGCAACAGGAAGGCCATCCGGCGAATCTTTACCACTAACATCGCCAGATCCGACAATTAACATGCCGACATCGTGAAGATGCGTGATGAACGCCGGGAAAAGGAAGAAGAAGTTATTTTCATTATAATTTGACTTTCTACTGCCCTTGATTCAACCACGTTTTCAGCCTACCCACATCCTAATCGGCGTTATGTACAGTACATTTTCAAGGGAAAAAAAAGGGGGGGGGGAGGAATTCCGCATGTAGGCGTTCTGAGACGAAAAGGCTCAAGATAGAAGAAATAGGTTGTCGCCAATAATCCCTGCCCCAAAACATGGCTAAAACGTCGCTGATGCGACGATTCCAACATTCCCACAGCATTTTCTGTGTCCCAAAGATAATGACCGTGTAGGCTTATGATACATCTACTAATGGTCGCTTTATTAGTGAAGAGTACTAATGACAGAAATCACACAGTTGCAGCCGGCCGAGGTGGCGGAGCGATTCTAGGCGCTACAGTCTGGAATCGCGCGAACGCTACGGTCGCAGGTTCGAATCCTGCCTCGGGCATGGATGACGTCCGATGTTACGTCCCATAGTGCTCAGAGCCATTTCAGCCATTTGCTTCAGTTACACAACATCAGAGGTTAAAATGCTACCACACGATAATAAGGAATTACAGTGATCGCAGACAGATGGAACACGCAACTGTTTTCCATGGGAAGAAGGGAGGAGAAGAAAGTGGCGTCAGGAAAGGTAACCGGTAAACAGTGTACTAACAGAACATCAGCCATAACAAATAGCGAGGCGGCTCCGTAAAAGAACCGGAACACCGCTAGAAAAAGAAAACGACAAAGACAAAAAATTATCACTGTCGCTATGTTTTCCTCATTAAAAAAATAAACAAAATGATAATAAAAAGCTCTCACTGCTCTGCAAGCCGAGCGTGATACGTATGCAGAAATTACACGAGCCGTTAGCGTGTAGAACGAGAAAATTGAACTTCGCCACTACCGCTGCCCCTCTACATGACATCAAAAAGCGCTGCCAAACGATTCTATTGTACATACTTTGACTGTAGAAGCCCTGGTGAAAAGCGCTGTTTGGATTTTTCAGGGCCTGAAACAAATCACATTCCATCGTTTGACAATAGCTTTGTGAAATTCCATTACATGTTACATTCTCCCCAGCTATCATGTCCTGGAGACATCATACTCTACCGAGCCTCTAGTGCCGTTGCCAATCGTTGCAGCAACCATCTCACCTTTTTTCTGAGTCACTTTACCTACTCATAACGAATTCGTACTGTCATCATTGTGACATTAATCACAGTATGTTTTTCATGTGAAGAATGTTGTATTAAAATTATTGATCGTAGTGATTCAGGCATGCTAAATTCAGTAATGACAGGGAATATTTGTATCAGCGGGCATGATACTGAGCTGCGTATCGAGTTGTATACACAACTGTAGATAACATCCGCCGCTGTTGTAATCAGGTGATTTTACAGTGCAGCTTGTCGAACTGAACTGGTGACCGTATTACACTACTGGCCATTAAAATTGCTACACCAAGAAGAAAGGCAGGTGACAAACGGGTATTTCTTGGACAAACATATTATACTAGAATTGACATTTGATTACATTTTCACCCAGTTTGGGTGCATAGATCCTGATAAATCAGTACCCATATCAACCACCTCTGGCCGTAATAACGGCCTTGATACGCCTGGAAATTGAGTCAAACAGAGCTTGGATGCCGTGTACGATATTACAGTTCATCAAGAGTACTGATTGGCGTATTGTGACGAGCCAGTTGCTCGGCCACCATTGACCAGACGTTTTCATTTGGTGACGGATCTGGAGAATATGATGGCCAGGGCAGCAGTCGAACATTTTCTGTATTCAGAAAGGCCGGTACAGGACCTGCAACATTCGGTCGTGCAGTATCCTGCTGAAGTGTAGGGTTTCGCAGGGTTCGAATGAAGGGTAGAGCCACGGGTCGTAACACATCTGCAATGTAACGTCCACTGTTCAAAGCGCCGTCAGTGCGAACAAGACGTGACCGAGACGTGTAACCGATGGCACCCCATACCATCACGCCGCGTAATACGCCAGTATGGCGATGACGAATACACGCTTCCAATGTGTGTTCACCGCGATGTCGCCAAACACGGATGCGACCATCATGATGCTGTAAACAGTACCTGGATTCATCCGAAAAAATGACGTTTTGCCATTCGTGCACCCAGGTTCGTCGTTGAGTATACCATCGCAGGCGCTCCTGTCTGTGATGCAGCGTCAAAGGTAACCGCAGTCACGATCTCCGAGCTGATAGTCCATGCTGCTGCAAACATCGTCGGACTGTTCGTGCAGATGGTGGTTGTCTTGCAAACGTCCCCGTCTGTTGACTCAGGGATCGAGACGAGGCTGCACGATCCGTTACAGCCATGCGGATAAGATGCCTGTCAGCTCGACTGCTAGTGATACGAGGCCGTTGGGAATCAGCACGGCGTTCCGTATTACCCTTCTGAACCCACCGATTCCATATTCTGCTAACAGTCATTGGATCTCGACCAATGCGAGCAGCAATGTCGCGATACGATAAACCGCAATCGCGATAGGCTACAATCCGACCTTTATGAAAGTCGGAAACGTGATGGTACACATTTCTCCTCCTTCCACGAGGCATCACAACAACGTTTCACCAGGCGGCAACGCAAGTCAACTGCTGTTTGTGTATGAGAAATCGGTTGGAAACTTTTCTCGTGTCAGCACGTTGTAGGTGTAGCCACCGGCGCCAACATTGTGTGAATGCTCTGAAAAGCTAATCATTTGCATATCACAGCATCTTCTTCCTGTCGGTTAAATTTCGCGTGTGTAGCACGTAATCTTCGTGGTGTAGCAATTTTAATTCAAAATTATCGTAGCTAATTTCAAGCAACTAAATTACTCAACCAGTTCAAATATTTATTTCCGTGAAAGGTCAGTAACAGCTTTCATCCTTTTACTCATGAGCGCTTCCACATCAAAAATATTGTCGTACTTGAAAGATTTGTAATTACCATGCTCGATAAGGAGTTACATATATTTCCCTACTCGATTCGGCGATAATTTAACTTCCGAACTCCTTACGTAGGTGACCACACGGTCAAGTGGTGTAACCTATCGGACTATGGGAGCGTTATACACTAAACAGATGTACAAGGTAGGGCAGTTAAAAGTGATCTGGACAACAGAATTCCAGGGTACAAAAAAAACACAGCAGAGGAAAGGAAGTACAGTACGAACCTGGCTATAGTAGGTGTTGAAAGTGACCGCCATTCTTCTCTTTGCACTCCTAGGCCCTCGTCAGCAAACTGCTGGAGGCGGACTGAAGCTGGACTGCTGGAATTATTGCAGTCTCATCCGAGATGTTTTGTTGCAGTTGTCGAAGACTATGAGGATTGTTGCGAGACACCTTAGACTTGAGGGCTCCCCACGCAAAGTAATGGCACACTGACAGATCAGATGGCCTGGGTGGCCAGTTCGGGCCGCCACCAGACTGATCTCTACCAACAACTCTGTGAGGCGTGAAGATTGTGCAAGTGTGCTCCAAGGTTCGGCCGGCTGTAGGGGCAGTTGTTCCGTCCTGTACGTCCTTTCCTCCTCCGTTGATGCTACCACGTCCTATCGTATCCACTCGTCTGCGACTATTGTATTTACCCCATCATGTGTAATATCCTACCCCATTTCTTCGAATAAGAAAGTCTTCGTATCATTGATGAAGCACTGTATATCAATAATCATCATTCCACACGCGGTCATAGACAAGCTGCTGCAACTGAGAGGTAAGTATCTTGCATCAAGCAATGTAATAAGTCAGATGTGTAGAGAGTGGACTAAAATTACCATTAAAGGTAAAAGTGATACATTTTTAGGCACTTCCGTAACTCTATAATCTGGTACACTTCGTGAAGAACTTTTCAATTGTGTATTCTAACTTGTTATTGATGTATGACTTGATGAATGTTCGGTTTCAACCACAACGAAAATCCGATGAAACTTTGCACTGAAGTGGTGCACAGTTTGCCCGTCGATCGCGCCACGTCGCTTTTCAGTTCTGAGCGCACAGTGAGCACGTCAAGATTCTTAGAGCAATATTGACTCACGCCAAGTGCGAAGCACAGCCCACGTAACGCAGCTGTCATGCGTTTCTTTCTTCATGACAATGCTCGACCGCACACAGCAGGGGTAAGAATGACGCTCCTGCAGTGGTTGATCACCCACCATACAGCCAGGACTCACATTAAACGCTGGTTATGACAACATTTTGAGGCCGCGCCGAGTGCTCCCTCGGGCATGGACGTGTGTGTTGTTCTTAGCATAAGTTAGTGTAAGTTAGTTTAAGTAGCGTGTAAGTCTAGGGACCGATGACCTCACCAAAATGGTTCAAATAGCTCTGAGCACTATGGGACTTAACTTCTGAGGTCATCAGTCTCCTAGAACTTAGAACTACTTAAACCTAACTAACCTAAGGACATCACACACATCCATGTCCGAGGCAGGATTCGAACCTGCGACCGTAGCGGTCGCGCGGTTCCAGACTGTAGCGCGTAGAACCGCCCGACAACCCCGGCCGGCTGACCTCAGCAGTTTGGTCCCTTCATACACATTTGAACATTTTTGAACAGAATTTTGAACAGAAAACGGGCTGCAGACCAACTTAAGGAATTGGCAGAGAGAAATCGGGCAGTTGCTTTCTATGACGAGGGTATTGGAAAGCCGGTACCACGCTGCGACACACGTCTAAGCCGCCGCAGCGACTATGTAGAGAAGCAGCTGAGAGTTTTAGCTAAGTGTTGCAAATAAAACAGTTTTTACTTTCATTGTGGTGTCCATATTGTGACCGATTGGAGGTTAAAGAAGAAGAGGACGAAATAAAAAGAGGAAGAAGAAGAAAAGAGAGAGAGAGAGAGAGAGAGAGAGAGAGAGAGAGAGAGAGAGAGAGAGAGAGAGAGAGACCCTCGTACAATTTATTCGTGCAGCTTTCACGACAAGAACCTAAACAGGTAAATGTGATTCGTGTGATTTACCGCTTTCTGGTGCTTACCCTCGTTTTGAGGAAAACCCCAACAGACAACCAATCGAATTAACACCTTAGAATCAGAGAGGACAGTTATTTGTGTTCCATAATTGATCATATTAGTGTTGACGCAGACCACAACACTTCTGATTAAATATGTACTTAATTGTATTAGCATTGACGAAAACTACAACGCCTTTGCTGAAATAACTAATTTAAGTACTAACGTTAGCTGTGTCATAGGGACCTAATGGTATCTGCGACTTCATTACTGTCTGATCTCTTGAGAAATAGTAATTCAGGTTTACTGATGTGACGTTTGCAATAAAACTATATGCCTGGAAGTCGATTCGTCTTATAATATCTGCCCCACTTCTAAACTAAATTACAGGGAAATGCAAATGTTTTAACATAGAGGTTCGTCGAAACCCAGAAAATGTATATATCGTCCTAAACCTCTAGCAAATAATCTTTTGCCGGCCGAAGTGGCCGTGCGGTTCTAGGCGCTGCAGTCTGGAACCGCGAGACCGCTACGGTCGCAGGTTCGAATCCTGCCTCGGGCATGGATGTGTGTGATTTCCTTAGTTAGGTTTGTTGTTGTTGTGGTCTTCAGTCCTGAGACTGGTTTGATGCAGCTCTCCATGCTACCCTATCCTGTGCAAGCTTCTTCATCTCCCAGTACCTACTGCAACCTACATCCTTCTGAATCTGCTTAGTGTATTGATCTCTTGGTCTCCCTCTACGATTTTTACCCTCCACGCTGCCCTCCAATGCTAAATTTGTGATCCCTTGATGCCTCAGAACATGTCCTACCAACCGATCCCTTCTTCTAGTCAAGTTGTGCCACAAACTTCTCTTCTCCCCAATCCTATTCAATACCTCCTCATTAGTTACGTGATCTACCCACCTTATCTTCAGCATTCTTCTGTAGCACCACATTTCGAAAGCTTCTATTCTCTTCTTGTCCAAACTAGTTATCGTCCATGTCTCACTTCCATACATGGCTACACTCCATACAAATACTTTCAGAAACGACTTCCTGACACCTAAATCTATATTCGATGTTAACAAATTTCTCTTCTTGAGAAACGCTTTCCTTGCCATTGCCAGTCTACATTTTATATCCTCTCTACTTCGACCATCATCGGTTATTTTACTCCCTAAATAGCAAAACTCCTTTACTACTTTAAGTGTCTCATTTCCTAATCTAATTCCCTCAGCATCACCCGACTTAATTTGACTACATTCCATTATCCTCGTTTTGCTTTTGTTGATGTTCATCTTATATCCTCCTTTCAAGACACTGTCCATTCCGTTCAACTGCTCTTCCAAGTCCTTTGCTGTCTCTGACAGAATTACAATGTCATCGGCGAACCTCAAAGTTTTTACTTCTTCTCCATGAATCTTAATACCTACTCCAAATTTTTCTTTTGTTTCCTTTACTGCTTGCTCAATATACAGATTGAATAACATCGGGGAGAGGCTACAACCCTGTCTCACTCCTTTCCCAACCACTGCTTCCCTTTCATGCCCCTCGACTCTTATAACTGCCATCTGGTTTCTGTACAAATTGTAAATAGCCTTTCGCTCCCTGTATTTTACCCCTGCCACCTTCAGAATTTGAAAGAGAGTATTCCAGTCAACATTGTCAAAAGCTTTCTCTAAGTCTACAAATGCTAGAAACGTAGGTTTGCCTTTTCTTAATCTTTCTTCCAAGATAAGTCGTAAGGTCAGTATTGCCTCACGTGTTCCAACATTTCTACGGAATCCAAACTGATCTTCCCCGAGGTCGGCTTCTACCAGTTTTTCCATTCGTCTGTAAAGAATTCGCGTTAGCAGTTTGCAGCTGTGACTTATTAAACTGATTGTTCGGTAATTTTCACATCTGTCAACACCTGCTTTCTTTGGGATTGGAATTATTATATTCTTCTTGAAGTCTGAGGGTATTTCGCCTGTCTCATACATCGTGCTCACCAGATGGTAGAGTTTTGTCATGACTGGCTCTCCCGAAGCCATCTGTAGTTCTAATGGAATGTTGTCTACTCCCGGGGCCTTGTTTTGACTCAGCTCTTTCAGTGCTCTGTCAAACTCTTCACGCAGTATCTTATCTCCCATTTCATATTCATCTACATCCTCTTCTATTTCCATAATATTGTCCTCAAGTACATCGCCCTTGTATAAACCCTCTATATACTCCTTCCACCTTTCTGCTTTCCCTTCTTTGCTTAGAACTGGGTTGCCATCTGAGCTCTTGATATTCATACAAGTGGTTCTCTTCTCTCCAAAGGTCTCTTTAATTTTCCTG
Source organism: Schistocerca cancellata (assembly GCF_023864275.1). Lineage (NCBI taxonomy): Eukaryota > Metazoa > Arthropoda > Insecta > Orthoptera > Acrididae > Schistocerca > Schistocerca cancellata. The sequence goes on from NC_064629.1 coordinate 932,427,316, forward strand.
TAGGCAGTATCTATCTTACCCCTAGTGAGACAAGCTTCTACATCCTTACATTTGTCCTCTAGCCATCTCTGCTTAGCCATTTTGCACTTCCTGTCGATTTCATTTTTGAGACGTTTGTATTCCTTTTCGCCTGCTTCATTTACTGCATTTTTATATTTTCTCCTTTCATCAATTAAATTCAATATTTCTTCTGTTACCCAAGGATTTCTATTAGCCCGCGTCTTTTTACCTACTTGATCGTCTGCTGCCTTCACCACTTCATCCCTCAAAGCTAGTTAGGTTTAAGTAGTTCTAAGTTCTAGGGGACTGATCACCACAGCAGTTAAGTCCCATAGTGCTCAGAGCCATTTGAACCAAATAATCTTTTAATGATATGATGAAAACATGTTCATACTATTTTATTTGCATGGAATAGCAGAAACCGTAAACCCTTGTGCACATAGATGAATGTGTTAAATTTTTTATGCTAATTTATGTTACAGAGCACACTATTTCTTGAAAAATATTACCTTAGTTCTGTGGTATGGGGTTCCTGAAACCATCAAGGTAATTCATTTTGCGCTGCTCAGAAGAAACTGGGTAACAGAAATATGGCTGACAATCGGTTGTGTATTGTAACGTGGTCTAGAAGAGAATAGTAAACGTTAACGCAATTGGGTCAATATTATGTGTCTGACTATTTTAAATGCCAATCAAGTACAGTGATTACATGATCACACCTTTTCAGCATAGTGAAACTTCCAGTATGATATCGGTCAAAGGGTCATTTGTGTGGCGATGGGATCGGTAGCTGCTGGATATATAGATTTTTAGGTCTCGTGCTGTGAATGCAACTGAGCTAAAATGTTTTTTTATTCGTGATATATATTTTTCGTTTTGTTAAATCATCATTACAGTAGTTGGAAGGAGAGATGACAGTGGTTTCTCATAAATTTTTTGCTTACCGTAAAAATCTGATGTCGGCACGAACACGACTTTTTATCTTTAACAATGTTGACAAAAATGTGAAAACATTAACGAAATGTATAAAGTATCTTCAGATAATAAGTATGAATAAAGTGTTACAATGCCGTACTAAAGATTTCATCAACGCTGGGCGTAATGAACAGATGTTAATAGAAACTGAAGATATGTGTAGATGAGTTGTTTTTATACAAAGAGTAGTATCTCCCGTTATAGAAGGGGGTGATCAAAAAATTCCCGTCGAAGATCATACATTCCAGAATCGGTATGCCAATCGTGCAAAATCGCCGTGAGCACTGATGCAATCATCCCACCGACGCACCTGACAGATGATACCCATTTGGTAAACCGCGGTATCCTGCTGCGCGAAGAAGAACATAACTGCCCACTGCACATATTCGTCTAACAGGAATCTTCGATCCCTTCAAGGGCTATTTTAACGGACCGAAAGCATATTAACCGCATTGGGAGAGATCAGGACTATACAGTGGGCTCTCGAGTGTCTCCCACATTGTGCTTTACGACAGATCGGCCGTCGTCTTGTGTCGTATCGGGACCAGCACGGAACGTGTAGCACCACGTCACAGCGCAGACATGCTGCCCTGTACACATTCTTCAATCTCCGATGGAAGTCCACCGGTGTTTGTCCTTTAGCATCCAAGGAAAGAATTACAGCACATTGGTCTTGTTTGGACGCATTTGGTAATAACATTGCCATAGTTCAAATTTTCGCATTTACTGCACGCACATGGGAGAGACACGAACACAACACTAATCTATTGCCTACACGTTCGTGCTTATGTCCACAAGTCGGAGTCGTGCTAAGTTGCATATACAGAGCAGCAACGCCCTCAAACGGGAAGATTTTGAACGCCTGTTATACAAAAGGAGCAGCGTAGAAACTGAAACTAAGGAATATTGGAAAACCACTTTATACGTGGCGACATCTCGATGTAAAGGGAAATCAAACAATATGGAGACAACGTTGAAAGAAATCGAAAAGTTACACACAAATTTTCACAAAAGACAAAATATTTTCGGAGCTACTGCTATTTCCGTGTAGTTCATAAACGACAAGTAGGGAGAACATAAAACTAATAAATTCTTATGAAAAAGATCTCATAAAAAAGGTTTCATGTAGCTGCTTCATCTAAACGAAGTACGTATGTCGCAAAACGCGTGTTAATTTTCAGTAATGAACCAAACAGTGCTAGCTGTTGATACTTCATACTTCCTTCAGGCTTTGGTGGGAGCAATATAGGCATATTTCTTCTAGTGAATGCCCTTGTACACATACTGACGGTAATGGAAAGTGTTACACCACGAATACCTTCACCGAACGCTACTAAACTGACAATACAGCATTACCATGCCTGTGGGTATAATGATTACAATTTTAACCTTATGCGTGTTTATTTTCGGCACAGAAAAAAAGCCATTCCGATAGCTGCAGAATGCATGAGTACATGATGGCTGTTGGCTACTGAGTGTGTCGGGGGTCGTAACCCAGCAAGCAGGGAGCTAATGCACGTACACCTTACTCCATCCTTCAGAAGTTGTGAAAGCATGAGTGACACGGGAATATCATACCGACACATCGCACAAATGACTGCAGCGCTATGATTGCGTAAAGAGAGTCGTGTGAAGTTAGCACCCTTTTTTTCAGAAATGTATATTTTTTTCAGAGTTCTTGATAGATATGAAATAGTTCTAGAGTTCTTTGTACAAAATTTCAATAGTTCTGCAGAATTTAGCGAAGAAAACAACAATACTCGAAAAAATTTTCGTATCGAAAACATTCTTTGTCAATTTCCGCAAAATGTAAATAAGTACGACAGTTATGAGCACAGTTCTGAATAGAGCTCCAAGAGTTCTATCGAAAATCCCAGTAACATTTTTTTGTGCAGCTAATAGTTTACGAGATAATTGCAATTTAAGGAGAAAATATTTTCACTTACTGTGAAGTTGGCACCCTTTTTTTCAGAAATGTATATTTTTTTCAGAGTTCTTGATAGATATGAAATAGTTCTAGAGTTCTTTGTACAAAATTTCAATAGTTCTGCAGAATTTAGCGAAGAAAACAACAATACTCGAAAAAATTTTCGCTTCGAAATCATTTTTTGTCAATTTCCGCAAAATGTAAATAAGTACGACAGTTCTGAGCACAGTTCTGAATAGAGCTCCAAGAGTTCTATCGAAAATCCCAGTAACATTTTTTTGTGCAGCTAATAGTTTACGAGATAATTGCAATTTAAGGAGAAAATCTTTTCACTTACTGTGAAGTTGGCACCCTTTTTTTCAGAAATGTACATTTTTTTCAGAGTTCTTGATAGAAATGCCATAGTTCTAGAGTTCTTTGTACAAAATTTGAATAGTCCTGCAGAATTTTGCGAAGAAAACAACAAAATTCGAATAAATTTTCGTATCGAAAACATTCTTTGTCAATTTTCGAAAAAAATAAATTCGTACAACAGTTCTGAATAGAACACCAAGAGCTCTATCGAAAATCCTAATAACATCTCTTTGTGGCGGTGATAGTTTATACGGTAACTGTTTTGATGGAAGACCTACTGTATCCACAGAAAAAAATTAAATCTTGCAACAGTTTTGATGAACAGTTCTGGATAACACCCCAAGACATCTATCGATAATCATAATAACATTTTTTGTGGTTATAATAGTTTGTAAGATAATTGATTAATTGTGGGGCTCACTTACTCTAAAAAAAATTATGTCTATTCGTATGTTTTGATGACAGCTCTGGATAGCAATGTAAGAGTTCTATCGAAAATACTGGTAACATATTCTGTGCAAGTGTATTGTTTACGTAGTAACTGCATTTAATAAGGAATGCTTATGAGCATTTCCCGTGAAGTTGGTACCCCTTTTACGAGAAATATACATTTTTAATAGTTCTTTATATGTATGCAATAGTTCTAGATTTCCCTGCTCAAAACACGAAAAGTTCTGCAGAATTTCGGGTAGAAAACAATAACTGGGCAAAATTTTGGTATAGTAAAAAATTATTTGTCAGTTTGGAAAAAATAAATTTGTATAACAGTTCTATTGGCATTTCTCGATAGCACCAGAAGAGTTGTATTGAAACTGATAAAAACAATTTTGTGGCGATAATAGTTTATACGATAATTGTTTTAATCTCATACGTTCTCTATGAAAACAAAATTCGTAGAATAGTTCTGATGACAGTTCTAAATAGCACCTACACCTACAAAAACTATAACAACATTTTTCGTGACGATGACATTATATGAGATAATTAATGTGAGACTCACTTTTGTCATGTAAAAGTAATAAATTCTTAAAAAAGGTCTGATGGCATTTCTTAATAGGACCCTAAGAGTTCTACCGAAAACTGTAATAACATTTTTTGTGTGGATAACAATTAATGAGATAATTTCATTTACGAGAGATCCACTTGGTCTACATTATAATAAATTGGCACAACCCTTTCTGGATAGCACCGAAAGAGTTCTTTTAAAAATCCTAATAACATTTTTATGGTGCCAATAGATTATGAAATAGATTGTATGTTCACTCTGCAGTGGGTGTGCGCCAATGTAAAACTTACTGGCAGATAAAAACTGTGTACTGGGCCGCGTCTCTAACCCCAGGCTGTGACAAAGGAACATCGTCACAATATCCTTTCTACCAGGAGTGCTACTTCTGCAATTTTCGTAGGACACCTTCTGCGAAATTGGGAAAGCAGGAGATGAGGTACTGCTAGAAGTACAGCTATGAGGACGGATCGTAAATTCTCACCTTTATTTTGGAATTATGTGAGATATAAACAATGTTACTTTGTGCAGTGCGGTACACAAGAAGCTCTTTTATCCGGACTATGTGGGACCGGAAGTAATCCGGATAACCGAAAATCCTGATATATATTCTACTAAATACAAAAAGTCTAAATGTTCAGCACTGTACAAATGCCGGTACACCTTCTTAAGACTGATTGTAGTAACTGTAGGTGGAAGCGTGGGATGTGCACGCTTAGATGATTCAAAGAGAGAAGGCTCGTCAGTGCAAAACAGATGGCTGAGAGGGCAGATACATTCACACACGCCACTAACCAGGTGGTGTCACACCTGTCGAGAAGCGCACCAGAGGTACAATGAGCTCTGGTGGAGTGCGGTTGGCGTGGTTACTATGCACTTACTTGATGGACACCAATACACCGCTATATTAATGTACAATACTTGAGAAACAATGTCATTTAAATACTCTGAGCTCCTTTATCACTCAGTACTAGACTAAATTAGCGGCCTAGTGATAAGCAGATACAAAGATACAAAAGATACAAATCTTTAGTTTCAGTTTTCTGCAATCAACGTGTTTGCATACCGAGATACTGTTACCGGTATCTCATCCACTATTAAAGCTACATAAACAAAGCTATGGATGAATAATAATATAGTGCTTGCATACACACTGAATCACATTATTCAACAATGGATTAAGTATTTTAAGCTGCAGTATCTCATATTATGTTCTTAAATCATTAGGAGAAAAAATTTACTCTTAAAATACATTTTTTTTAAAATAATCAAAACATGAAACGTAAATATTACTGGTTTGCTGTTTCAACAATGTAATAATTCAAAGAATAAAATTTGTTTTTTATCTTTTATTTGGAATAGCGTTAAGTACATTGGACCTAAAATAACATTTACGTGTAATTCAGTATGTAAGAAAACATCAATATTCACTGCACAGTGTATTCCAGAGATTTACAATTTTTTTCACCTGGAGCTCACAATATACCAATTCTTTGATAAAAGTTTCATTCCTGAATCTATTGACAGTCTTGCATTATTAAATTTCAAAGTACCAGTAAAAACTACAGGCTGTGATGTACAGGTCCGTCAACAACTCTTCTTCAGGATACACTAAACAATACACTATGTAATCAATACACTTGCACAGAATATGTTACCAGTATTTTCGATAGAACTCTTACATTGCTATCCAGAGCTGTCATCAGAACATACGAATAGACATAATTTTTTTTAGAGTAAGTGAGCCCCACAATTAATCAATTATCTTACAAACTATTATAACCACAAAAAATGTTATTATGATTATCGATAGAAGTCTTGGGGTGTTATCCAGAACTGTTCATCAAAACTGTTGCAAGATTTAATTTTTTTCTGTGGATACAGTAGGTCTTCCATCAAAACAGTTACCGTATAAACTATCACCGCCACAAAGAGATGTTATTAGGATTTTCGATAGAGCTCTTGGTGTTCTGTTCAGAACTGTTGTACGAATTTATTTTTTTCGAAAATTGACAAAGAATGTTTTCGATACGAAAATTTATTCGAATTTTGTTGTTTTCTTCGCAAAATTCTGCAGGACTATTCAAATTTTGTACAAAGAACTCTAGAACTATGGCATTTCTATCAAGAACTCTGAAAAAAATGTACATTTCTGAAAAAAAGGGTGCCAAATTCACAGTAAGTGAAGAGGTTTCCTCCTTAAATTGCAATTATCTCGTAACCTATTAGCTGCACAAAAAACTGTTATTAGGATATTCGGTAGACCTATTGGGGTTCTGTTCAGAACTGTCCTCAGAACTGTTGTACGAATTTACTTATCGCGAAAATTAACAAATAATGTTTGCTATACGAAAATTTTTTCGAGTATTGTTGTTTTCTTCGCTAAATTCTGCAGAACTATTCAAATTTTGTACAAAGAACTCTAGAACTATGGCATAATTATCAAGAACTCTGAAAAAAATGTACATTTCTGAAAAAAAGGGTGCCAACTTCACAGTAAGTGAAAAGACTTTCTCCTTAAATTGCAATTATCTCGCAAACTATTAGCTGCACAAAAAAATGTTATTTGTATTTTCGATAGAACTATTGGGGCTCTGTTGAGAACTGTCCTCAGAACTGTTGTACGAATTTACTTTTTGCAAAAATCGACAAAAAATCGTTTCGATACCACAATTTTTAGGAGTACTGTTGTTTTCTTCGCTAAATTCTGCAGAACTATTGAAATTTTGTACAAAGAACTCTAGAACTATGGATTATCTATCAAGAACTCTGAAAAAAATATATATTTCTGTAAAAAAGGGTGCCACCTTCACAGTGGGAGCTCTTATAGAGTTCTTAATTATGTTGCAATTTCCTCTTAAACTATTACCTGCACAAAAAAATACTACCAGGATTTTCGATAGAACTCTTCACGTGGTGTCCAGAACTGTCATCAGAACTGTTGTACGAATATATTTATATTTTCTGTAGAGAAAGTGTGTCCCACATTAAATCAATTTATCTCATAAACTATTATAGCCATAGAAAAATGTTATTGGCATTTTCGATAGAGCTCTTGGGGTTCTGTTCAGAACTGTGCTCAGAACTGTTGTACGAGTCTAATTTTTGCGAAAATTGACAATGAATGTTTTCGATACGAAAATGTTTTCGAATATTGTTGTTTTCTTCGCTAAATTCTACAGAACTATTGAAATTTTGTACAAAGAACTCTAGAACTATGGCATATCTGTCAAGAACTCTGAAAAAAATATAAATTTCTGAAAAAAAGGGTGCCGACTTCACAGTAAGTGAAAGAATTTTCTCCTTAAATTGCAATTATCTCGTAAACTATTAGCTGCACAAAAAAATGTTACTGGGATTTTCGATAGAACTCTTGGAGCTCTATTCAGAGCTGTACTCAGTACTGTCATACTTATTTACATTTTGCGGAAATTGACAAAGAATGATTTGGGTACGAAAATTTTTTCGAGTATTGTTGTTTTCTTCGCTAAATTCTGCAGAACTATTGAAATTTTGTACAAAGAACTCTAGAACTATTTCATATCTATCAAGAACTCTGAAAAAAATATATATTTCTGAAAAAAAGGGTGCTAACTTCACACGACTCGTAAAGAGTGGTGACGAGATGGACTCAGGACAACAGTATGGCAAGAAGAGTAGCCACAGGTACTTATAGAAGAATTATACCACGAGAAGGTCGTAGCATTGTTCAAGTTGGTCCGACGAATGGTCGGGCAGAGACCACATGTAGAGTGATGCTACGAACCGTCGGGAACAGATTACTGGAAGCTGGGTTGAGATTTGGAGTTTCCATGCGTCGCTTACCGCTGACACCACACTGCACCCAGCAGGACTTGAGTTAAATGAGAGAGTGAGTGGCGTTCTGTGGTGTTCGAGGGTATCTGAGGTGGTCAAATCGACGCCAACATGTCTGTACACCATCTGGTGAAAGAACACAGGAAGCCTATTCTCGAAACTCATACCTCTCCAACTCCTGTTGTGTTGATGCTGCACGTAGATTCCGCACGGAATAAAAATATAATCATTTAATATCCTTTCTGGACGAATATCTCCATGAAGTTTTCATAAATATCGGACTGTTGCTTCCTCATGAAACACTTTCCCTTTCCGTCAGTGTTTTTGGTGTGTATTGTCAATATAAACCAGCAAGTCTCCTACATGACTTCTTGTTTCGACATCTGCTGAGGTTGAGTTCCACAACAGACTGTTTTAGATGGCCGTTAGTATGTGCAAAAAACTTTAACACTGATTATTTATTAAACGAAAGGCCAAACAAACCAATAAATGGAACAGAAATTTTCATCTAAACGTTACCTGTACCTTCTGCAGGCGACGTTTTCATATTCATTGAAAAGTTATCCTTTACAAAGAACAGACAGCAGTGCATGGTGTGACCAGACCTTTCTGGTGCAACATGATCATGAGTCATTCGAGAGTAGGAATTCGCAGTTTCGTATTACAGAGAGAAAGATCGTTAAACTTAGAAGAACTTTTGCATATAAATGTGGTAAATGCTACGGCTTGCAATGCACTGAAAACAGTAAGATGTTCCGTGGCCAAGAATAATCTATGACCATCACGAACGATACCACAGAGCCACTCCGTAATGTTTACTGATTTTATTACATGCTGTACTCTGGCTGACAGGAAAATTAGACGTTAAGACACTCATAAGCTTACTCATAAGGAACTTGCGCCAACAACTGAAGTTCTGACAGTGTGCCTACGACGCATATGAACACCCGGTTCTATAACTCAGTCCCTTCAAAAATATGCTAATAATAATGAAGAGGTTGCGTTACGCAAACACTTTGTACGACAGAATTAATTTATTTCACTTTAATTTCAAGTATTACGTATGAGTTTACTATTGCCGATTCCTTACAGTACCGTGGCCTTTCAATTATGTAACAACTTCCACGATGCGAAATTTATCATGTGCTTCTAAATTATTACTTTAACCACGATCGCTTTTCTCACACACATACGCGTCCTCCTCGAGAAATGGCTCTGTCTGGCGCAACTCATTCCTTCGCACCAACCAATGCGCAGGCGCGAACCTGACGCTTCTAGAACAATGGGGCATCCCCGTCAGCGATACCGCTGCGCTGTAGCAAAGAAGCGTAAGGGTAGACTAGATCCGTCAAGAGCACAATCGATATCTGTACGGTACAAGCCTCGCAAAAAAATGAAGTGCGTAAATGCAATTCGGCTATGCATCATATTTCGAGTATCAAACGAAATAATCCTACAGATGGTTCCAGTGAAGAAGTAGTAATTAGTTAAGTGATAGGTTGGAGCAGACAATTGTAGTAAAACTGGCAATATTATTAAAACATCTTGTTTGCACTATGCTTTCTACGGTTATGAAATATGGGTCAATATTCATTAACAGGATTAGACACAACATTGTAAAGCAATACATGTGAGTTTTTTTCACCCAAAACCAGAAACGACACATCGCGCTGTATACGTCTACATGCGAAGTAACTATACTAGCGTTTTTTTTCCGTTGCCTGTTACGTGATTTGCGACGTGGATGTTACATGACAGCAGCGGCCAGCAGTGGGCTGGCATACCGCACCTCAGGGAAGCAAAGCCACACCTCGAGGCAAATAGCTGCGGCCAGCAGCCGCCACCATGAGCGAGGAGCGCCAATTCCCTCTGTGGTGGCACACCCACCGTTATACCATTAAGCCACGTCAACCTCCTACTCGAGAGGCGAGAGGCCTGTAAATAATTGTAGTGTGTAAGGTGCAAAAAACTTAATAAAGTTAAACGTAAAAAGCAATTTTGTGTAATCAGAAAGCGTGCTTATTATTTTTTGCCTACAAATTTTTCTCCAGACCTGTTTTCGACAGTCCACATGATCAAGATTAATGGAAGTATGTATTTTTTAAAATTAGCAAACAAGTAATGGTTTCTGTGCAGTGATTCATTGTAGAACCCTGTGCCAAGTCTTTTCGAATCTGTGTGTAAAAACATTTATGTGCCAATTTGTTAGAATGACTATGTATTAGTGGATAATGTGCAATTTAATGGACGCCTAGTATCATGTCGTCTGATAAAAGTGTAAGACTATATGATTATTATGACGGCACGAAAGAAAGATTGCTGGGAATATGTCTCTTCTTTCACACATAATTTCATTTTTATTAGAAGCAATAGTTATGTAGCAATACAAAGCACGCGATGTGCTCGGTGACTTAAGTTTATGAATCTACGAACATAACAATGGTAATTTCTTATATGTACTTGCCACTACGGCAACGTGACAAAATGGTTCAAATGGCTCTGAGCACTACGGGACTTAACATCTGAGGTCATCAGTCCCCTAGAACTTAGAACTACTTAAACCTAACTAACCTAAGGACATCACACACATCCATGCCCGAGGCAGGATTCGAACCCGCGACCGTAGCGGTGGCGCGGTTCCAGACTGAAGCGACTAGAACCGCTCGGCCGCAACGGTCGGCCACGTGAGAAAGGCACATTTCGAGAATATCTTAATTCGTACGTATTATAAAGTCCCCCATCACGTTTCTTCTGTTTGTCTGTATGTGGGGACTCATGTCAGAAGCTACTGCAAAAATTCTGATACGGTTTCCACTAATACATAGACTGACTCAGAAGGAAGGTTTGTGTGTATAATTTATTACAGCTACGTCAAAAAAGTTGTGTGGTCGTAAACAGTGCTACCAGTGCGAGGAGAAGCGGGTCTCTTCTTTTATGCTTTCCAAGTGATAATAATCATTTATCTCTTTTATTGCTCGTTTGTTTTTCAGCGCTTTGAACTGTGAGCGACTCACTAATAATTAATTAACTGTAGTCTGTTTGTTTGATTTGAAACATTGGAAATGGTTGGCGAAAACCTAGGGTTAGTCTATGAAATAAATTTCCTGCTACCAGTCACAATTTTCTTTTTGCTTGTATTTTGAACGATGCATTTCTGGAAATGGTTCCGGTTTTCAAGTGCGTTTTTCGTATGCTCTGCCATTTATTCTCACGCGTTACTATTATTGGCAGCCATGTTTTTCGCACTTTACTTTCTAGATGGACACATCCGGACAAAGTTACCATTATCGAGAAACTGAAATTAGAGACAGAGCTGCCATTTCCAGTTTTATCGTGGAACTATTAACTTATATAAATAATGCACATCAAATAACATGTTTTCATGCAAAACACTTTGTCTCATCGACTGCCCCTCATCATTGTTTGCAGGCAAGGTCTTCATATCACAAAAAACTGTAAATGTCTTCAAAAAACACGAAATAATAATTCAATTCGCTACATTTAAAAACGTATACATAACATAAAGTATAATCAGTACCTTGACATCCAGCCACGTGGAAAAGCAGAGCAAAGTGTCAAAGTATTCCACTGAATAAACAAAGGTCATAAAATGGATTTGATGGAAGAAATGGAGATATACCCATATTTCACAAAATAAAAACAAAAATATTAAATGTAAAACTGAAAGTAAATTAGTGAACTTCTTCAGCTGCTTCGACAGTATACTTCAACAAAAACAGTGAGACACAGAAATAAGTAGCACTAGAAATGTATACAAGCAAATAACTAACCAGATTATAAAAATACACTCCTGGAAATTGAAATAAGAACACCGTGAATTCATTGTCCCAGGAAGGGGAAACTTTATTGACACATTCCTGGGGTCAGATACATCACATGATCACACTGACAGAACCACAGGCACATAGACACAGACAACAGAGCATGCACAATGTCGGCACTAGTACAGTGTATATCCACCTTTCGCAGCAATGCAGGCTGCTATTCTCCCATGGAGACGATCGTAGAGATGCTGAATGTAGTCCTGTGGAACGGCTTGCCATGCCATTTCCACCTGCCGCCTCAGTTGGACCAGCGTTCGTGCTGGACGTGCAGACCGCGTGAGACGACGCTTCATCCAGTCCCAAACATGCTCAATGAGGGACAGATCCGGAGATCTTGCTGGCCAGGGTAGTTGACTTACACCTTCTAGAGCACGTTGGGTGGCACGGGATACATGCGGACGTGCATTGTCCTGTTGGAACAGCAAGTTCCCTTGCCGGTCTAGGAATGGTAGAACGATGGGTTCGATGACGGTTTGGATGTACCGTGCACTATTCAGTGTCCCCTCGACGATCACCAGTGGTGTACGGCCAGTGTAGGAGATCGCTCCCCACACCATGATGCCGGGTGTTGGCCCTGTGTGCCTCGGTCGTATGCAGTCCTGATTGCGGCGCTCACCTGCACGGCGCCAAACACGCATGCGACCATCATTGGCACCAAGGCAGAAGCGACTCTCATCGCTGAAGACGACACGTCTCCATTCGTCCCTCCATTCACGCCTGTCGCGACACCACTGGAGGCGGGCTGCACGATGTTGGGGCGTGAGTGGAAGACGGCGTAACGGTGTGCGGGACCGTAGCCCAGCTTCATGGAGACGGTTGCGAATGGTCCTCGCCGATACCCCAGGAGCAACAGTGTCCCTAATTTGCTGGGAAGTGGCGGTGCGGTCCCCTACGGCACTGCGTAGGATCCTACGGTCTTGGCGTGCATCCGTGCGTCGCTGCGGTCCGGTCCCAGGTCGACGGGCACGTGCACCTTCCGCCGACCACTGGCGACAACATCGATGTACTGTGGAGACCTCACGCCCCACGTGTTGAGCAATTCGGCGGTACGTCCACCCGGCCTCCCGCATGCCCACTATACGCCCTCGCTCAAAGTCCGTCAACTGCACATACGGTTCACGTCCATGCTGTCGCGGCATGCTACCAGTGTTAAAGACTGCGATGGAGCTGCGTATGCCACGGCAAACTGGCTGACACTGACGGCGGCGGTGCACAAATGCTGCGCAGCTAGCTCCATTCGACGGCCAACACCGCGGTTCCTGGTGTGTCCGCTGTGCCGTGCGTGTGATCATTGCTTGTACAGCCCTCTCGCAGTGTCCGGAGCAAGTATGGTGGGTCTGACACACCGGTGTCAATGTGTTCTTTTTTCCATTTCCAGGAGTGTAAGTACCCTCAGTACGAATGTTTACCTAGTCTGTGGACGACTTACAGCGTTACCTCTATGGAGTACATGTAAAAACATATTTGTAGCTGTTTGTTGTTATAAATTTGCTATTTTCATTGCGTACTGTGCTCAGAAAACAGTGTGATGTTCAATATACGTGCGATTCTGCACAGATGGACCATAAGAAAACCGTCAGCAGAAGTTATCTATACATTCTGCCACTACCTCTATACAAAGACTGATCATTAATTAAAAGCTGCGCTTGTTTTTGTATATTACAGTAGAGGAAACAGAACTTGCAGAGCTTCACACATCGAAAACGTAACGAATAAATAGCATAGCACATGGGAAACGCGCTTGAAAAGTGGAATAATTTCCAAAAACGCGTCGCGCAAAATATATATGAAAAGAAAATCGTAACAGGTAAGATACAGGTTATTTCATAAAGAAAGCAGTTCTAAGTAGCACTGTTTCCTCTACTGTAATATACAAAAACAAGCGCAGCTTTTAATTAATGATCAGTCTTTGTATAGAGGTGGTGGCAGAATGTATAGAGAACTTCTGCAGTCTCATTTTCCATAATACGAGGTGCATTCAAGTTCTAAGGCCTCCGATTTTTTTCCTCCGGACTGGAAAGAGATAGAAACATGCGCATTGTTTTAAAATGAGGCCGCGTTCATTGTCAATACGTCCCAGAGATGGTAGCACCGTACGGCAGATTGAATTTTACCGCCAGCGGCGAGAATGAGAACTGTTTTTAAATACTTAAAATGGCGACGTTTTCCTTACTTGAACAGCGTGCAATCATTCGTTTTCTGAATTTGCGTGGTGTGAAACCAATTGAAATTCATCGACAGTTGAAGGAGACATGAGGTGATGGAGTTATGGATGTGTCGAAAGTGCGTTCGTGGGTGCGACAGTTTAATGAAGGCAGAACATCGTGATACAACAAACCGAAACAACCTCGGGCTCGCACAAGCCGGTCTGACGACATGATCGAGAAAGTGGAGAGAATTGTTTTGGGGGATCGCCGAATGACTGTTGAACAGATCGCCTCCAGAGTTGGCATTTCTGTGCACACAATCCTGCATGACGACCTGAAAATGCGAAAAGTGTCATCCAGGTGGGTGCCACGAATGCTGACGGACGACCACATGGCTGCCCGTGTGGCATGTTGCCAAGCAATGTTGACGCGCAACGACAGCATGAATGGGACTTTCTTTTCGTCGGTTGTGACAATGGATGAGACGTGGATGCCATTTTTCAATCCAGAAACAAAGCGCCAGTCAGCTCAATGGAAGCACACAGATTCACCGCCACCAAAAAAATTTCGGGTAACCGCCAGTGATGAAAAAATGATGGTGTCCAAGTTCTGGGACAGCGACGGCGTAATCCTTACCCATTGCGTTCCAAAGGGCACTACGGTAACAGGTGCATCCTACGAAAATGTTTTGAAGAACAAATTCCTTCCTGCACTGCAACAAAAACGTCCGGGAAGGGCTGCGCGTGTGCTGTTTCGCCAAGACAACGCACCCGCACATCGAGCTAACGTTACGCAACAGTTTCTTCGTGATAACAACTCTGAAGTGATTCCTCATGCTCCCTACTCACCTGACCTGGCTCCTAGTGACTTTTGGCTTTCTCCAACAATGAAAGACACTCTCCGTGGCCGCACATTCACCAGCCGTGCTGCTATTGCCTCAGCGATTTTCCAGTGGTCAAAACAGACTCCTAAAGAAGCCTTCGCCGCTGCCATGGGATCATGGCGTCAGCGTTGTGAAAAATGTGTACGTCTGCAGGGCGATTACGTCGAGAAGTAACGCCAGTTTCATAGATTTCGGGTGAGTAGTTAATTAGAAAAAAAAAATCGGAGGCCTTAGAACTTGAATGCACCTCGTACTTTACTGTTCCACCAAGCAAACGTTAATGTGGCTTTCCGAAAATCAATTATTGTGGCATACTCGCTAGCCAGTCTATACCAACAACGGATGTAACACGAAGCTCCTGAACTCGTATTAGCTATGTATCAAAAATTACACGTATGTAATAATACTTGCTTCTTCAGCACCTTATTACAGTGTAGTACCGTACATTAAGCCATATTCATTGCCTTGGGATCCTGGGAGTCACTTGTTTCTTCTTGAAAGCTTCATATATAGTGATTCAGCTAATGGTATTATGTGCCCACCATTCAGATTGACTTCTAGAACAAACTTAACAATCTCTCTGTTTATTTCTATTCATCCAAGAACGCATCCCTTTTTTCTTCAATGTTTCTATGATGTATTATTCGCAATCCTGCGTAATTTGGTGATTCGGCATCACCTAACCCTAGAGATCACTGTCCATTGTGTCGACATATTAGTGAACTATTTTCATCATTCCTATGTTCTTTCTCTTCTTTCCTCTGGGTTTCTTTACCGGAAAGATGAAGTACCGACCCTGCGTAAGACTTTAGTCCATCTTCCTCGATAATAGGTTGATAGTAACAGACACTTTTATATCTAACTCCCACACCATTTTTATTAGGACGCTGAGAATTTTATTCCATTCTTTGAACTGTTCGTTGTCATCTTTTTTGGCTCTGCACATCATGCGTCAGCGCATGTAATTGCTAAAGTACCATTAGTAGATTGTACAATTCTCTTCTTGGTAGTATTATTAATTTTCCTTGTAGCCTCCATATTCTCTTTTTTAAACGGGAAAATGAAAATAATACTTCCCCTTCGAAAATTGCCGAAGGAATTCAGTGTAGCTTCTGGGTCCACTTTGACCAAGGTGTCTTGCTTATAAAGTACAGTCGCTTTTTCTTGACAGTAAGCTGTTACGGGTCATATACAATATGTACAATAACCAAGGGGGAATAATAAGAGTGGACGATCAAGAACGAAGTGCTCGTATTAAGAAGGGTGTAAGACAAGGCTGTAGCCTTTCGCCCCTACTCTTCAATCTGTACATCGAGGAAGCAATGATGGAAATAAAAGAAAGGTTCAGGAGTGGAATTAAAATAAAAGGTGCAAGGATACCAATGATACGATTCGCTGATGACATTGCTATCCTGAGTGAAAGTGAAGAAGATTTAAATGATCTGCTGAACGGAATGAACAGCCTAATGAGTACACAGTATGGTTTGAGAGTAAATCGGAGAAAGACGAAGGTCATGGGAAGTAGTAGAAATGAGAACAGCGAGAAACTTAACATCAGGATTGACGGTCACGAAGTCAATGAAGTTAAGGAATTCTGCTACCTAGGCAGTAAAATAACCAATGACGGACGGAGCAAGGAGGACATCAAAAGCAGACTCGCTATGGCAAAAAAGGTATTTCTGGCCAAGAGAAGTCTACTAATATCAAATACCGGCCTTAATTTGAGGAAGAAATTTCTGAGGAAGTACGTCTGGAGTACAGCATTGTATGGTAGTGAAACATGGACTGTGGGAAAACCGGAACAGAAGAGAATCGAAGCATTTGAGATGTGGTGCTATAGACGAATGTTGAAAATTAGGTGGACTGATAAGGTAAGGAATGAGGAGGTTCTACGCAGAATCGGAGAGGAAAGGAATATGTGGAAAATACTGATGAGGAGGAGGGACAGGATGATAGGACATCTGCTAAGATATGAGGGAATGACTTCCATGGTCGCATTCGGGAGGATGACGGTTCAATCCCGCGTCCGGCCATCATGATTTAGGTTTTCGGTGATTTCCCTAAATCACTCCAGGCAAATGCCGGGATGGTTCCTCTGAAAGGGCACGGCCGACTTCCTTCCCTAATTCGATGAGACCGATGACCACGCTGTCTGGTCTCCTTCCCCAAACAACCAACCAACCAACTTCCATGGTACTAGAGGGAGCTGTAGAGGGCAAAATCTGTAGAGGAAGACAGAGATTGGAATACGTCAAGCAAATAATTGAGGACGTAGGTTGCAAGTGCTACTCTGAGATGAAGAGGTTAGCACAGGAAAGGAATTCGTGGCGGGCCGCATCAAACCAGTCAGTAGACTGATGACCAAAAAAAAAAAAAAGCTGTTACACCAACATTGCTTTCAAAATTCTGGACTGTAAGCTGTTTGACCGATATTACTTTCAAAGTACTGTCATGAATTTCTTCGTGACTCTAGCTTGTCGTTATCAGAACTCATGCCGCACGATTAGGTGCTCCTTGTATCCTACTCATCACCTGTTTATCGTCAGAGGTACCATGTATCTGGTTACACGCCTTCAAGCTGTCTGACGGACGGTAAAAGATTAGAGATCCCTATTTCTGGAATAATCACAGACTTTGAGGCAGTGTTTCTTGAAAACACTCCCTAGATTTTATGTAAATTACATGATTTCCTATAGTTTTGAATATTTCGCCAAAGGTTGTGTCGACTTCTCAGATTTCCTTCATTTTATTTTCAACACCCACCAACTTTTCATCAAGTCTGACTTTGGGCTTAACAATTTTGATTTCTATTGCAACTTGCGCCCTTGTTATTTCACTAATCTTATTATTCTATTCGCAGTTTTCGACCACTTCTTTAACCTTTTACGCTGTTTCGTGCAAGTTAATAAATCTCTTTCTTATACAGGGTGTTTCAGAAGTGGTCGTCAATATTCAGGGATATAACAGGAATTATCATTCGAAACGAAAATGTCAGGTAAACAGGGGGTCTAAAACGCATACCTTAAGAGTTATGAGCAATTCTTGATATTCGACACTGTGAAACAAATCTCTTCTACTGCGAGCTTTTTGCTTTCCATGTTTTGGGAAGTGGTAGCATGGACCAAAACAAGAAAAAAAAAAGTCCAGTGCATCTTGCTCGAAACTGCATACCTTAAAAGTTATGAGCACTTGTTCATTAGAAGAGTTGTGTTTCAAAATAGCGAAGATGAACAAGTGCTCATAGCTCTTAAGTTATGCGTTTCAGGGTACATGTTTACTGGACTTATTTTTCTTCTTTTAGTCCATACTAACAATTCCCAAAACGTGGAAAGCAAAGAGCTCGCAGTAGAAGAGATTTGTTTCACAGTATCGAAGATCAAGAATTGCTCATAACTCTTAAGGTATGCGTTTTAGACCCACTGTTTACTTGACTTTTTTGTTTAGAATGATTATTCGTGTCATATCCTTACTACTGACGATCACTTCTGAAATAATCTGTATATTTCTACACCTATTCCTGGCTTCTACAGTATGAATTTAATCATTTCTTTAATGGATGGAGCTACACACTAAGTTTCGGAAGTTATGAACATGCATAACAGAGTTTCGACAAAAATGATGTTAATACGTAAGTGAGATTGTCAAATGGTTGAAATGGCTCTGAGCACTATGGGGCTTAACATCTGAGGTCATCAGTGCCCTAGAACTTAGAACTACTTAAACCTAACTAACCTAAGGACATCACACACATCCATGCCCGAGGCAGGATTCTAACCTGCGACGGTAGCAGTCTCGCGGTTCCGGACTGAAGCGCCTAGAACCGCACGGCCACCGCGGCCGCCAGTGAGACTGTCGTCTCTGACAACAGCTTCTAAGGACCACTCTGATTGGTCTAACTGGTCTAGTATACCTTCAATTTTAAATCTTTTTCGTCTGCTTACTCACAGTGTTCAGCTTCTTTCTCACCTCTCTAATATTTTCTATGACGTTTGCACTCAGAAATTTTTCATTATTTCACAATAACATATACATGACAACATCAAACACTACTTTCTCCGATGTGATGAAGTATCAGACCTGGTATACTTGTTACTTACATTGTATTGTGCATTGTATGACAACTCGTCTCCCATCTTATCCCACTACACGTTCCACGCAGTTCATTTTGCTAGTTGATGACTCGTCCACCACCATGGCAGTCTCTCCTTATGCATTCTACTAACTTATTCCTGGACATTCGATTGACACAGTTTCTATAATCCTATTCGCACCAGGATCTGGGTAATGATAGGTGCTAGTCATGCAAAGATAACATTAATTTCACATTTATGGTGGTTTACTTACGACCAAAATATAAAACGTGGAGTGTACCTATTCGCCAAAGCGATAAGTTTGGGGAATCTGAACCAAATAGGGTCAGGGTCGTCATTAATAACGAAGGCAAAGAACAAGTCTGTAAATTCTTTTATTTTGGGTATAATATTACTTACATAGAAATATAATGATATGAGCTGATAGCTACAAAAATTCTAATAATTCCGCGGTGCAATGAAACGGAGTTTTAAAAACAGCAAAAGTAATACATTGTTTAAACTGTATAATGAAACGGCAGAGACACAGTAGTTGTTTGCTGTATGACTGCCAACGTTGAAGCTTACTAAATGACAGAATGACGAATAACAGACAGAAATGGCAGAAGTAAGATTTCTGAGACTGTTAGCTCGCTACACAATACTGGTTATGAATAAAAATGTTTGATGTTGTCATGTGTATGTTATTGTGAGATAATGAAAAGCTTCTGAGTGAAAACGTCATAGGAAATATTTGAGAGGCGAGAAAGAAGCTGTACAATGTGAGTAAGCAGAAAGAAATTGAACATATTTAATCTAAATGACGAAACAGTGAAGTACAGGAATAGATGGAAAGAGCATGGAACAAGAATACAAGAAACCAGGACACTGAAGCCAATACTCCAGTATGAACCAATAGGAGGAAGATCGATCAACCATAAATATATGGACAATTCAAAAATAGATCTATGTTTACATCTACATGACTACTCTGCAGTTACCACTACAGTCTTTTTCTAGATCGTTCTGCCCTCGAATAGCTCGCACGAAAAGTGAGCACATAAACCTTTCCGTCAGAGCTCTGATCTCTCTTATTTTATAACGATGGTCATTCCTCCCGATGTAGGAACGACTCAACAAAATACACTCCTGGAAATGGAAAAAAGAACACATTGACACCGGTGTGTCAGACCCACCATACTTGCTCCGGACACTGCGAGAGGGCTGTACAAGCAATGATCACACGCACGGCACAACGGACACACCAGGAACCGCGGTGTTGGCCGTCGAATGGCGCTAGCTGCGCAGCATTTGTGCACCGCCGCCGTCAGTGTCAGCCAGTTTGCCGTGGCATACGGAGCTCCATCACAGTCTTTAACACTGGTAGCATGCCGCGACAGCGTGGACGTGAACCGTATGTGCAGTTGACGGACTTTGAGCGAGGGCGTATAGAGGGCATGCGGGAGGCCGGGTGGACGTACCGCCGAATTGCTCAACACGTGGAGCGTGAGGTCTCCACAGTACATCGATGTTGTCGCCAGTGGTCGGCGGAAGGTGCACGTGCCCGTCGACCTGGGACCGGACCGCAGCGACGCACGGATGCACGCCAAGACCGTAGGATCCTACGCAGTGCCGTAGGGGACCGCACCGCCACTTCCCAGCAAATTAGGGACACTGTTGCTCCTGGGGTATCGGCGAGGACCATTCGCAACCGTCTCCATGAAGCTGGGCTACGGTCCCGCACACCGTTAGGCCGTCTTCCGCTCACGCCCCAACATCGTGCAGCCCGCCTCCAGTGGTGTCGCGACAGGCGTGAATGGAGGGACGAATGGAGACGTGTCGTCTTCAGCGATGAGAGTCGCTTCTGCCTTGGTGCCAATGATGGTCGTATGCGTGTTTGGCGCCGTGCAGGTGAGCGCCACAATCAGGACTGCATACGACCGAGGCACACAGGACCAACACCCGGCATCATGGTGTGGGGATCGATCTCCTACACTGGCCGTACACCACTGGTGATCGTCGAGGGGACACTGAATAGTGCACGGTACATCCAAACCGTCATCGAACCCATCGTTCTACCATTCCTAGACCGGCAAGGGAACTTGCTGTTCCAACAGGACAATGCACGTCCGCATGTATCCCGTGCCACCCAACGTGCTCTAGAAGGTGTAAGTCAACTACCCTGGCCAGCAAGATCTCCGGATCTGTCCCCCATTGAGCATGTTTGGGACTGGATGAAGCGTCGTCTCACGCGGTCTGCACGTCCAGCACGAACGCTGGTCCAACTGAGGCGCCAGGTGGAAATGGCATGGCAAGCCGTTCCACAGGACTACATCCAGCATCTCTACGATCGTCTCCATGGGAGAATAGCAGCCTGCATTGCTGCGAAAGGTGGATATACACTGTACTAGAACTTCTTGGGCAGCAGACAGTACCACGTGATTGGAAGGAAAGGTAGACCATTCCTGCTTCGACAGTGGATAAAAGAACGCTTGCACTCAATTAATGTTTGTCTATTTTGGGATCCTGGAGCAGTACTAATCTCAAACACTATGGCATACTGGAGGAAAATTAGCTTCTAACCAAGTATCAAAACGGACTCCGCAAAAACCCCTCGTGTGGACCATATCTTGCTTTATTCATAGATTGCATCTTTCTAGACACTTATCATCTTAGACATCCATTTAGTTCAATCAGTTGTTGACTTATACAACCAAGTGCTTCATAGTGGACGGCGAATGTTCAACATAAACGAAAGTAACATGTTTCCCAAGGAAGTGTAATGATATCTCTAATGTTTTCAGTTATTATATCAACGTTAAGCTGACGACTCTGTTGTCTATAGGAAAATGTCGTCGTTGGAGGTTAGTTAGCTGATTGGTTATTTAGTTAGTTACACGTGCCATGGACCATTTTGCACTATAGATCGTACTAATATGAAGCGAATAATTCACATTGCAAATTATACTGATTACGTTCTGAACATGTCTATATACATTACAAAAAGAAAAAAAAAACTGATGCGAGCTAGTAATTCCTATCCACTACCTTCTACACATTACAGTAATAGAAATTTTTCCACAGAATGGAATGAACTGTGAAGAAGAAACTGTCTCAGTTTGTTTTCAAATTTTACTATGTTCCCTGTCAGTCATTTTATATCACTGAGTAATTAATCAAAAATTTTTGTTCCAGCATTGTGCAACACTGTTTGTGCTAAAGACAACATTATTGTGGAGTGATGAAACTCATTTTTCCTTCTGATATTGTAATTATGTGCACCATTGTTCCTTTTGAACTGTAGTGGATTATTTACAGCAAATTTAATGCGGAAATAAATATACTGTGAAGCAGTATTCAGAATGCCCAACTCCTTAAACAAATGTCTACAATATGATAGTGGGTGAGCACCACGTATTATTCTTACACCACATTTTCTGCAGTGAAAACTTTCTTTTTTAAAGATGAGTTGCCCCAGAACATTATTTCGTATGATATTATTGAATGAAAATATATCAACATACTGATTTGTCTGTTCCCAAGATTTGTAATGATTCTAAGTGCAAATGTGGCTGAACAAAATTGTTGTAGGAGTTCCAAAATGTGCCTTTCCTTATTTAAATTCTCGTCAGTATGAACACCTACGAATTTCGAAGTTCCCAGTCTATTTATTATCTCCTCACCATGTATTACACTTATCATTGGTGTACTTCCACCAGATGAGCAGAATTGTAAATGTTGTGTCTTTTTAAAACTGAGGGTGAGACCATTTGCAAAAAACCAGTCAACGATACATTTAAGAACTTTGTTTAACATTTCTTCTCTTTCTATACGTATGCTTAGAATGATTACAATGTGAATCTAATCTACAAAAAGAATTAATTCAGCTTGTTGTGTATTACACGGAAGATCGTGTGGACCTAAGACTGAACCTTGGGGAACGCCATACGTGATTTCTTCCCAGTAAGACGCGGCAAACGGCTGTTAGCTGCGAGTCCGGACACAGGTCAGTAGGTAGCTTGCTGAGTCTTTTAAATTTAAGGTAGCTGACACCTAAGCCTCTGCTACTGGTGGAATGTGCGGACCTCAAAGTGAGCCGTGACTGTTAGGAGGGCAGTATTTCAACTGAAAAGTTTTTCAAGTGGATTTCGTCAGCGATTGGCCGTTTCAAGGTGTTGTAAGGTGTGAGGTGTCAATATGGCGAAAAAGGAGAAGTTTGCGAAGTATTCCACGGGCGCCGCAAGAATAAAACCAGTCTTAATAAAGCTGCGTAACAGGCAATACCTCCATATGAAAGAGAAAACCGAAGCACGGAAGCACGTTTCAAGGTCAGATATGTAGAAGGAATAGTTAAATATCTGGAGTCGATGAAAGATATAGATATACCTACGATCTTTAAAAATTAATGTCTTCAAAACGCCTTAACCGATCACAAATGTCTGATGATTACGTTTGACAAGCACTATTTAAAGGTAGTACCAGATTTTTTTGTTTAGTATAATCTGATTAATTATCTATAATGTTAAAAGTAAAGTCATAATGCATTGTCGGTTGGGAGACCCCGTAGTGCAGGTCCAGCAGCCTAAATGGAAACTTTTTGCTTTCCTTCGCTCATAACGGCACCTTTCATTGTGTGTTTAAGTGTATCTGTTTAGTGTACGTGACTTCTATAATGAGCGTGTACGCATCGCGTGGAGTCTTCTTCGTGTTAGATGGTAATGAGAGAAAGGAGAGGGGAAACCTGACGACGCATTATCTGCTCCTCTCGAGTAGCACCAAGGCGGCCGCCGAGATTAACGGACGGATCACCATCAACAGTATCGCATGCCGTTACTTAATGAGACACTGTGGAGGGCAAGACTGGTGATCAGGGTCCTTAACTAATTACCCCTCCTTCTCTCTTATCGCAAAGGCAACGGAAAGGCAGCTAACAGGACGTAGTTCACCATGGTGGTACCACATCCAAGTTCTGGCTACACTCGACGATCTTAACGTTGGTTGATCTAACAAGAATCGGTGTATTCAACGAGGCATGGCAGCTATCTATTCGGAACGTTGATGCTGATAAGTAAAAATGGTTCAAATGGTTCAAATGGCTCTGAGAACTATGGGACTTAACAGCTGTGGTCATAAGTCCCCTAGAACTTAGAACTACTTAAACCTAACTAACCTAAGGACATCACACACATCCATGACCGAGGCAGGATTCGAACCTGCGACCGTAGCAGTCGCGCGGTTCCGGATTGCGCGCCTAGAACCGCGAGACCACCGCGGCCGGCGATAAGTAAAAGACTCATTAAATTAAAAAAATTATTTGATTTCAATACAGTTGCCTAGAGTATGAAATTAGAAATCGCAACAACTCTCTGTGGATTCTTTGGTTACCTGAGAACAGCTTTAAGCTTGGGTGACTCTCCATAATAATACGCAAATAAATAAAAAAACCAAGGTCTGCAATAAGAAACCAAGGATACAGTATCAAAGCTGTTTGATGTGTATATAACACGTGTGGTATCAATAAGTTTAATATAGTTTTTACTCTTAAAAAAGTCTGGGCGTGATGGACGAGAGCCATTAGGCAATAGTTAATTGTGAATCGCGACGAAACTGGCATATTGCATCATGCCGAAGGAAAAAGCGGATAAGAGCGAGTTGTGTGACATAATCGGAGGTATAGTCTTAGCAACAATTTACGCAGTACATGTATTTTGCGAGTTTGACCGCTACATAAGGCCGGCGGCCATATTGGGGGCAGTTATGGTGCATGTGCTCGTAGAGACAAGTTATGTATGAATGTATGGCACATTAGTGACTTCTAAAACTGTTTAAAATGTTTTTGCAATGTTTTTTGGGCTTAGAAAAGATTTTTATAGTAGATTTTGTTGGCTTCAGATCTGAATGGCAGCATGGTGCTCGATTTTAAGTGAATTCTTGAATGTGTTCACTGATCCATTTCTCATTGCACTCACGGAAGTTTAGCAGTGGGTAATAAACAAGTTATTAGTGAAAAGTAGCCACATTCTCTTGAGAAAGTTTTATTTCAGCAGCCATATCCTACCTGCAGTAAAATCAGTTTTCAAGAAATAACACGACAATAATATCTGGCGATGCGACAGAGGTGCGGCCAGCCTCCTACCCTCCCTCCTGTGAATAAAGACAAGATAATGTACACTGTGTGATCAAAAGTATCGGTTTACTCCTTTGTAATACGGAACTCATTGGATGCCATCTAAGTAACAAATCCATTAGCGTTATATCAGTCCTTCTACGAATGTCCAAGTCGACTGTTGATGATGTGATTGTGAAGTGGAAATGCGAAGGGACAACCACTGCTAAACTGAGACCAGACATTCCTCATGTATTGATGGATAGGGACCATCGAGTATTGAGGATACTGGTCATAAAAAATGAAATGAAGTTAGCAGAAGGAATCACTCATGGCTTCCAAAGTGCTACCAACAATCCAGCTAGCGCCATGACTGTGCGTAGGGAGTTAAAAAGAGTGAGGAAGAATCGTCCACCTGTTATGCATAAGCCACATGTTTCAGTAATCAGTGCTAAGCTACGTTGATGCGATGTAAAGACCGAGGCCACTGCGCAATGGATGACTAGAAACGAGTGATTTGTCACGCTATACCTTGTGGCAACCGGATGGAAGGGATTGGGTTTGACGAATGCCATCATGCATAGTGCCAACAGTGAAGTATGCAGCAGCAGGTTTTACGCAATTGAGGGGTTTCCTGCGGTTAGGATTGATCTACTTATTGCGCTTAAGATAAAGCTAAACGTGGAAGGATATGAACATATTTTATAGCATTGTGTACTGCCTAACTTAGAGGAAGAGTTTGGAAACGATGATTGTTTGTATTGGCACGACAATGTGCCATGTGATAAAGCAGCATCTGTGCAGCAGTGGGTTGTGGACGGTAACATTCCTGAAACTGAATGGCCTACCCAGAGTCCTGGCCTGAACCCTGTCGACTTTTTAGCTCTCGATGGAAATGCATTCCCCCACAGACATTCAGTAACCACATCCAATGCGTCCCCACCTGAGTTGGAGCCATCAGAAAGGCGAAAGGTGGACGCACTCCGTACTAATAGGTTCCCGGATACTTTTGATCGTATAGTGTACAAATCGAAGGGAAACAACCTGATCGTATGTAAGTAATAAAATATTGGTAATATCTGGAGCACGAGACAGCATTTAAATTTTTAAGGATATTTGGAATAAGTGATACGAAAAGGGGTGAACACAAAAAAGTGTGTTGTAGGGGAGGCGAAAGGCAGACTGAGATTCGTTGGAAGGATTCAGTGAAACTGCAGTGTGTCTTTAAAGAATACAAACCGCTAGTGCGATTAGTTTTAGAGCAGTCTGCAGTCTTTATCAAGTAAGCATGAGAACAGAAACCGTGTGAATTCAGGGTCGTAACACTATAGCCCATAGGAAAGTACAACAGTGTAGCTCTGAGCACTTTGAGGAGGTTGGAAGCACAGAATGTACGAAGGAGGGGTACTTGTAAGGAAAGGGAATTATAGTGGAATTTTGAGGGAGAAAAGACTAGAGGGACGATGGTTGTAGAGGCAGGTAGCTGAAATGATACGTTATTTTCGTATTATTGTGTTAATTTTACTTTGGATGAGTAAGTAATGCAACACAGCCTCTTATACAGAAATATAGAACAGGCTTTCAGTATTACATAAAAGAGTAGTGGAACTATTTTAATGTTCGGTAGTCAACTGGGTCACTGTAGACGGAATGTGGGGTGGATTTAGATGGTGCCGTTATTAGGAGCACATAAAACTGTTAGACATAGTGCGTTTTTACAAACTGTCTGTTAACTGATGAAAAACGCGGTTATTTTAGTAATAGGTCTGAGTTGAAACCTTACTCTGGTTACTAGAGGGAGAGGTTGTGCCCAAAGTATGAAAGAATTAGCACAAACTGCGCTTATTTTCGTTCATTCACTTCTGTAACTGTATGCTAAGGACTTGATATCAAACGTACTTTCAGAAAGTGACAATACAGAACAGATGTTTTAATAGAAGAACTTTTTCATTTAGTAGTTACAGCCAGACCGAGTAATTCAGACTCATTTCAGCAATATACCACAATTAAATATATCTGTGCATCCCGCTGTGCGGCTAATTATTTACAGCTTTTCTCAGCTGAAAAACATTACACGGCGCTTCAGGGCTGGCAGTGGAATAGTTACACAAGCTCAGTTATAAATAAGTAAGTTAGATGATGGACTTTGGTTCATTGTTACGTACCGGTAAAATGCAGCTAGTCTACAAAGGAGATTAGTTACAGAACCCGCGTCTGATCCGTAATAGAATAGTGCACAAGCCTGTGGAATTTATACAAATAATGGTAGCACGACGGTTCACATGTTTGTTTCACTAAGGAGTGAGCGTCACGGAAAAGATAAACATGCTGGACTGGCGAACGTTTCAAAATAGACGCCAACCACACTGCAAAAGCCGGCTTACAAATTTTGAAGAATCAGTATTAACTGAGCAATCTAGGAACATACTGCTGCCCCTGCGTATCATTTCCATATGGTCCATGAAAATAACATTCGACTAATTACAACGCGCACAAAGGTGTCTTAGCAGTCATTCTTCCAGTGGCCCATACCAGCTATTTAGTTCCAAATCGGAAGAAAAATGATAAAATTGACCTCATATTTTTGAAGTCATTAATAATTTTCACATGTGTCAATTACTGTAAATGAAAACAACTTTCACAAAGTTATCTCTTAAATTTTTGCTAGTTTTAGAGTTAAAATTCGGTAAACTTTGCGTAATTTTCCGACCGCGACAATTTGTCTGTTGTGTAACTCGAGAACCTCATATCATAGTTCAGTGAACTGCAATTCATTTTTCAGTTGAATATCTGTTCTTGATGGAGGTATGAAACAACATCATAACAATAATTAGTATTTTTATTCGTGTATTAAGCGTCAACACAATTTTCACGAAATTGAAACTTACATAGGCTTGAAAATCTTTTCATTACACATTCATTTCAGTTTTAGGATTTGTGGAGCCTCTCGTCTGAAACGTGGGAAAAAATTAGATGATAAATAATCAGGCTCACACAGTACATAGACCGCGCTAGGCTGCCGTGAAACGTAGCAGGAGGCGATCGACAACGACCTCGTCACGATTCATGGGTGTTGCCGCTGTTTCTATTTACTTTTTAAGTTTTTCTATAGCTCTCCATTTAAAACATCATAAAAGCTTACTAATACAGTTTTTAAATGAAATGCTGAGCATTATGTGATAATTCTTATTCCGTTTAAAATGGGGTTTTTCAGAGGAAATCTGAAAAATTTAAATTAACATTAAATTTAAGTTCTAAAAATACCGCACGAATACCACCTCAAACTGTACAATATTACTTACATTTTGAATTTTATTTTAGAATTTTACTTCGAATAGCTTCTGCGTTGCGGCTCTCAGAATCCCGTGAGTATAGTAAAATACGGTAACTTTGACCCTTAAAAAACCCCGGAAGCCCTTGTTTGCCACAGATGCGAGTTTGCCCAACTTATGAACTTTACGCCTACTTTAGATGACAGAAAACTGAACCCTCACAAAAAAATGCAGGTTCCCTGCTGTCCGAAATGAAATGAGACAGCCAGTACGTGAATGGAACGAGAGGAACCTTAATTAGTGGATAACTGCGAAGTAATCTTCGCCATTTACAGTGGTTTTCAGAGCGTTATAGCCGCAAATGCAGGCTTGAAATTTTCTTCGAAACCGCGCTTTAGGTACAACACTTACAGGTGTTGGACAAAGATATGGAAAC
This sequence comes from Schistocerca cancellata, assembly GCF_023864275.1. Classification (NCBI taxonomy): domain Eukaryota; kingdom Metazoa; phylum Arthropoda; class Insecta; order Orthoptera; family Acrididae; genus Schistocerca; species Schistocerca cancellata. The sequence goes on from NC_064629.1 coordinate 932,456,150, forward strand.
ACCACAAGAAATCCATTGTTGAACGTAAATGCAGATGATAGCCAAGCCTGCACTTTGTGCTTTAGTATTTGACCACGAAAGACACTTCTGCAATGTCCACTAGACGTTTCCAACTGTACGTCGCGGACAGAATAGTGTTGTGTGTAGTTGTGAGTGCATTGTATCGGAACTGAGTGAGATTGTTGGTGCTCGTGTGATGGGTGCTTCCGTAGCAGGTATCTGAAGAGGCATCGCGTCGAAGGTTTATACTGCGACAAGTGAAAGCGAGAGAACATCGTCCGCTAAGTCACAACTCGGACGAAAGTGAGCATTGCATGATCATGACAGATGGTTATTAAAGAGGACTGCGACGAAAAATGAGAGGACTACAACTGAAAAAGTCACTGCATACTAAATGTCGCTTTTAGCAATCCTGTAAACACCAGAACCAGACGACGGGAGCTCCGCAAGCAGACATTTGCAGAGGGAACTAGAATTCCAAAATTACTCATCGATGTAGCATATCCCCTAACAGGAAGACGTGGTGCCGAGCCCATAAAACCTGGGCTATGAGTAGTGGAAGAAAGTCATTTGGTCGGATGAGTACTGTTTCACATTGTTTTCAACTTTCAGCCGAGTTTACGTTCCAAAAGTGAAATATGGAGTAGATTCGGTGATGTTTTCGGCACCCATACCGTGGTATGCCATGGTCCCCATCATTACTCTGCAAGGTCACATTACTGCCAAGGATTATGCGACCATACTGGCTGACCAGGTCCCTCCTATGGTAAAATGTTTGTTTTCCAATGGTGACACTGTATTCAAAGGCTACAAGGGTCCGCCGTTGACACAGCTCACACCGTGCAGGACTGGTTTTGTGAGCCCATGATGAATTTCACATCTCCTCTGTCCACCATAGTCACCAGGTCTCAATATTATTGAGAAGGCTGCATGGACGCTATCCACCTCCATCATTGTTACCTCAACTTGCCACTATTTGAGTCGAACAATGGTATAACGTTGTCTCGAAAATATACAGGACCTGTATTTATCCATTCCAACACGATTGGAAGCTGCTTTGAATGCCACCGCATTTCCTACTCCATATTAGGCATGGTAATGTGTAGTGTTCTTGGTGTTTGCATATTTTTTTCCATTTACCTCTTACCAATAGGTTGGTTTCACCAAACCACTCATTAAAACATGTAAAATTAACCTCATTATCATGCTTCAGGTTGACCACTTGTAGTTTTTTCAAATTACGTTTGGAATGATCTCACATTTATTGTTATAACAAATAATAATAATAAGAAGAAAAATTATGACTACAATAATTCTAGTCTAAACTCTCACATCACGTGTATCTAAGACTCGATATAGTGTAGCTTGCGACAGAGGAAATACTAATATTACTCTTAGAATATTAGACTTCAGATTCGACACACTGTCCTGAAAGAATATGCGGTAGCATAGCAATAACATTAAACCGTGTACCTCGCGAAAAGAGCCAGATTCGAGTTCACATTGAGGCTACCAAAAATTTTTCTCCCAGAGAACTATTCGCGACTGTGTAGGGAAGCAGCCTACTCACGCCGTATAAAATTTCCATCAGTCTTTCCATTGTGTGCCAGCCTAGTCCGCTGTAACTAGCTCTGACGTCATAAATGTTGCGCAATACTTTAAAAATCAAGTAAATAACCTGAAACGTTTCTAGCATGTCAGGAATAATACTAAATCAACATGTGTTGAATGTCAGTTCAATAACTTCAACCATTTTCGAAATTAGGATGTTTTTCTGTAAAAATCATTGGCGCAACAGAAAAGAGCTAGAAACTTAAAAATTTATATTTAGATTCCTTTTTCATAATAATTTAATAGAAACATAACTTTGGATCTCACAAATTAAAATTTTAGTGGAAATTCATGATTTTATGGTTTTTGTCTTAAAAATTAAGGAAGCAAGATAGATTAAGTAGGCTAATAAATAAGGCTAGGATGTTTATATTTACGTAAATGGAGATCCGCTATAATCATAAGGATGTGAGAAGTTTCAACTCAATAACTATAAAACTATAGCGATAGCGTATTTCCAGAGGGCAAGTTCAGAGCTCCTCTACTGCGTGTCGTGTAATTAAATTAATTCTCTCGCCCAAAATGTTTTACTTAGCAACGTCAGACTGTTATTATGATTACTTACCTATGTGCTGAATGCACATTTAAATTGAGAGCTTCATCAGCCATCAGCAAAGGAAGCGATGATTTATTCAATAACTTAAAGTGGTGCATTACTAGCCCAGCGGCTAGCTGGGAGATCCGATTTGATCAGGCGTCCCTTAGCCGTCCGCACTGCGGCTTTAACGCTGCGCGAGGGAGAAAAGGCCACAGTTCCCTCCAGACGCTGATTAGCGCACCATCTGTGTCGGGAGTCGCGTCGCGTCGGTATCATTGCTATAAACAGCCTCGGATGCCGTAATAAGTTACTCGGGATACATGTAACCATGAAATCATTTTCGAGTGAAGTGTTAATTCTGGGATGACTTTAATGATCTATCTTCAGTTTGCGTATGTCGTATTTTCACGCGCCGCCGCGGGACAGACATTCTACCATTATTTAGCGTGGCGTTTGATGAACATTATCATCAAATTATGGCGAGCATTCACTTAAACATTTAATTTGGACAGTTATAGTTTCATCAGCGCATTAGACTCTGAAATGCCCTGGTAGTTGGATTGTGTGGTTTCTTTTTTTTCCATCTGTGACTTTCAGAATATAGCGAACATTTTTTCACGATCGTTTTTGATTATGAATCCCAGACAATCTCCTAATATCTCAGAGCTATAAGCTGTAGCTATAAGTGTATTTCTCAGATGAAGTGGGCACTAGGAATTCTAATTACAGGCTTCACGTTTTGCTAATCACTTTCTGGTTGCCAATATTGTAGTTAGAGAGCCATTGTTGAGAACGGCAAAAGACAGCATAAATAATAGGAACATTTATATAACAATTAATTCCTCCCGCCGCCCCACATATGGTTAATCGGCCGGGAAATGCATCTTTTCTACATTACATTCTACATATACAACAATACTAAAATCCACCAGCCTCCCCACAATTGGTGCATCGGCCAGGAAATGCAGTGTTTCTACATTCAATTAAATAACTGCAACTATAGATATCCACCCGCCGCCCCACAACTGGAACAGGAAAGGTGGCGGAGGGGGATTAGCTGTTATGCAATGTACCCTCAGCCACACAACATCCGCTAACTTGTGGTGTATAGATGTCGAAGTAGATTTAGACGCCTTTTTTTATTTAGGTATATTTTTACTATGTTCTTCATGTATGTTTCTGTATGACATGCTGTTCCAACAACAGTCGCTGCATCAGAGAGATGAGACGGGGACGATTAGAGGAAAGTGCCTTGTGTGCGTGGGCAACACGAATACCGAAGTCTTAAGCGGTCCCTAGACGGTCCAGTAATACTGTGCAATAATATTGTGATTCGGAATGTTGACGATAATGACACCGCTGCTGTGATAATTGCTCAGCTTCGTTGCTACAGAAAAAAAGGTGGATGAAAAATAAGGTCAAAGATCACTCATGAAAACTTGTTGATAGAACTCAGACTGAACGGAAAAAAAGAGAAGAAAACGATACAGACAGTCCGATATCTCATACATTACTTGTTGTCGCCCCCATATATAGGCACCTGTACCCTGCCTCCTCCCCCTCCTTTGTATTTCGAGTACCGTGTTTTTATTAGTTACAAAATTCTTAAACACTTCTAGAACAGATTTACTATGGTTCCGAGGAACCTCTCGTTTAACCGAATGTAGCGCTACGTGGCTGACAGCAGTGAGACAATATTACGCCTTCGGCAATTACTTTATAATCGTTTGTTGTTTTAAGTATCGAAGTAATGTACGTGTGAGTGGATAACCACCAGTTCTCTGGGATATATTGTTTTTTGTGTCACCTATAAAATTTAGTTCTTGTGGCACAATAAACAAAACTGACCAACTCAGTTACATCGAAAATGGTATTGGTAGAGTCTTGCATCCCCCTCCCCTGATAAATTTCTGCGGATGCCCATTCCGCATGATCAAAATATTAAAGAGTAAGCGTTTACCTATTACGATAAAGTACCTTTGCACTGGCAATTATTTCGAAGATTTTAACGTTACAAGTGTTGTTTCATCTTAATGTATTTGAGACCCAGTAATGAAAACGTGTCATGCAAAAATAAATTCACTAAACAATTATATTCGGGTAGGTAATGTATACACACACATAAGTATCTATGTGTACTTTTATTTATAATAATGCATTTAATTTAAAAGAAAAAAAAACATCGTCCTTCGTGGAATTTGACCGTACTTTTGACCGATAAATCATACAATTAAATCGAAGTATTTCAGTTTCTTTTTCGTTTCTTCCACTCATCTGTCGTAACATCCCACAATGCCGACAGTCATGTATACATTTCGATGCATTCCAATTATAATACTCTTTCGTCTTGTTCTGAACCCATTTTCAACACCACAACAAAACGTCAGTGAACACACTGCCATCACAGTCTCTCATGCGAGGAACTGGCAAGAATATTGTCAATAGTGCCCACAGACGACACAATATTTCCGGCAGCACAAAATATTTCAAACGTTTCTGATGTTCTCATTGTTATTGGGCAATCTCTCAGTCTCAGCCCTAGAATTCAATATTATTGTGCTTCAGGAAAAGCTGTGCAAGATGACTGACTGTGTAGGCGGCACTTTAGCCGGAAATGTCAGCCGTCTCATTGTGGGCGAATGTTGGTAGTTCAGGTTGTAGCGTCGGCCTAGATGCTGCTACGACTTCTCTCGGTGCGGACACTGTACATAGGAAAAACAAGTCTTCGGGTGGATGTACTATGTTACTTTGTTTTAGTGACGCTGTGGACAATGTATTAATCACTAACAACAGTAACATACCGAAGCAAATGATTTTGGTTTTGGCGGTATACAAAGCTTAACGAGCACTTCTTTTTCGTGTTCTGTAACGAATTTTAAAACTGTTCCCATTCAGGAGACAGATTGTTAACGCTTCTGGAGGGAAGCAGATACATAAATTCCCTCCAGCGCGTGGGGGACGATACAATTTTGATCTCTTGCAACGCCATCAACAATTCCCTGTCCTGTAATTACAGCGCTGAAACATGTTCAAATTGTTTTGTAGTTTAATATGTTAGATCTTTTTATTCTCGAGGAACATAATTTTCGTGTTTAGCCAGGTTATACCTGCCAGATGGTGTCAGGTGATGTTGATGGATGGATCTGCGGCAGACGACAGCTATGTCATTAGCGCCTGCTGACGGAGTTATTATGGAGGTGCTATGAAAGCAGTTATGTGGAGCTCGTATTTTTCACTTTCAGCGTGTTTAGTGGAGCTGCCCGGCGCAAAGCCTGATAGCCACTGCTTTTGATTACCGAAAGGGCTCCAAGATATGAATTTAATAGGTTATCGTCTGACATAAAACATTTGAACAAGCTATAAAGCGATGGATGGCAAATGATGCTGTTTCTATATGAAATATGCCAGCTATTTGAAATCTATTTGGTATTTTAAGTACTAAAGCAGACCACACATACACGTTATCTGTTAACGTTAATTTCCCATGGGTATGATAGAAAAATGTGTGTTCCGGAATTCAGTATGTACTGAGATCTATGAGAAAAATTTTGGCAGATTAAGCGATATTCTACCACACTATTTCTAATTGACCGTAGCTGCCCTCCATGGCAGCAGGTTCCCACACTATTCCGTGCGCTACCCACGCCAGCTCATCTGCCCTCATCGTGACGTCCGCTGGCGATGATTCTGAAGTACAGTTGCCCTAAAATAATAGCTAAGATATTGCAGAAGAAACCATTCACAGAACTGTACCGTGTAGGAAAAGTAACAGCTAAAGGTGCCACGTAACGCTGTAAATGGTACGCATACAGCAAGGTATCATGTAACACAGACATGTGGTCGACATTATTTGTCTTACGCTGACACAAGGGTCTTTGTGAACTTATGAAGAATTGCTTCCAGAGTTGCGGTGTCCACGATCAGGCTTTCCCCAGTTGCAGGTATCATGCCAAAACGTATTATGCTCCCTAAGACTACGATCTGTTGCTTTAAACGTCCTCTTCGTAATGCATCCTCGCTTAGGAAATCTTACCCGATGCAAGCATTGAGAGGCACAGACGTTACCGCATGTTAAACCATACATCAAATGGACGTCTGACAACTCAGCATTTACGTTCGCTCCTCGTATACCAGAAAATAGCTCTGAACTGCACTTGAGTAGACAGCTGTGCCTTTGCCAAACCCAGAATGATGATACTACGAGGCCGTGCTAAAAAGTAATGCCTCCAAATTTTTCATGTGAAAACTTTTAAAGCTTTGAAAATAAAACAAACATTATTAACATTCTACAGCTTTATTCATGTCCAAAAATTTAT